>NC_059171.1:15215087-17960242 GCF_019923935.1 Bubalus bubalis
ACTAGGTGACTAATGACGATGCCAGCTTGCGAATAACTCGACCAAGGTAGTATTTGGTCAGTCTTGAAGAAAAGAATGGTTCCTGAGAAATAGATGGCCAGGCCACTTTAAACTTGAAACAACCTTAAACTTGAAAGTCTTTGGGCTGGGTGGCAATTGAGCTGTGCAATCTGGTGAGGGCCTCTTCTAGGCTCTTGCTGTGACAATATTGGCTACATGAAATCACTGTGCTTTCTCACCAGACTTTATTTGGGAAAAGTTTACACACTAGCTGCCTGGCAGAGCTGCTGGGATTTAGAGTTCTACAGTTGTACCCCAGAGAGAGCATCATTTCACTGGCATTCTATTACCTCCCTCCCTGGGGACTCAACAGATGGCACAACAACAGAATCAGAAACCCAAGACAAACCTGTCGGTTTGATGCTTTTAAGCCTTTGCAGAATCCACAATTAAAATAAGACAGAATGTCCATCAAGAGGAAAGAGGTGCAGGGAAATAGGCCCACAGAGCATACCTTTTTTTGGCCTGAACATGGCTAATGCTATCTGGAGATCCCCACTGTAGAAAAGGAATTGTATCTGGTACAAATTAAGCTGTTAAGAAAATTAATTGAAAGAATATTATTGATAATAGCAATAATTGAGTGATTTTAAAATGGAGCTTTATATTTATTTTCATTGAATTTAAAGAAAATCTTTCCAAGTCAACTCAAATTTGGCAGATCCCAGGATGAGTAAGCTTGCATCTCAGAACTGTTAGTAATATGCAGACCAGACCCCAAGTCCAGCAAAGCCTCATGTGTTTTGGCAACAACTAGTGAGGAGATAAAGTCTCTGATTGTTGTTTTTTCAGTAACTCCCAAAGAGAAAGCAGAGATGCAGCAGATATGAACCAAACACTTACCTCTTTTGTTTAGGCAAATAGTTCCAACTACAGCCTCGTGATGGAGTCTGACCTGGGAACCTTCTTGCCCTCTGGGCTGAAGTTCACTGGCTCTGACAAGGCCAGGATCATCATGGAGGAGGTCATGAGCCTGCTGCAGCCCATCAACATCACCCAGGTCCTGAAGGCTGGAGACGGGACGGACATTAACTTCTGGATCCAAGATGGAGTGCCTGGTAAGAGCAGAAGATAAAGTTAGGGTTCTTTACATACTGCCAGCAATTTAAAACAAAGTTTCTGTTCTAACACGCCACAACAGATACTGGTAGGTCAATTAATACATGGAAACCCTTAGCTTTTGTCTACAAGATATAATCTGATGATTTCAAATATTGGGGTAATAATACTCCTTTATATTTGTTTATCCATCTGTCTTCTCTTTCTAAAGTACAAGTTCCTCTCTCCAAGAAATTCTGATTTAATGACTCTGGGATTGGGCCTAGAAATTGGTTTCGTGTTTTAAAAAACAGGTATATGGTGATTGTAACACAAATGATCTCCTGACCAAAATTTATGAAATAGAGTAGGAGATAGTTCAGTTCAGTTCAGTCACTCAGTCGTGTCTGACTCTTTGCGACCCCATGGACTGCAGCACGCCAGGCCTCCCTATCCACCAACAACTCCCAGAGTTTACTCAAACTCATGTCCATCGAGTCAGTGATGCCATCCAGCCATCTCATCCTCTGTCGTCCCCTTCTCCTCCTGCCCTCAATCTTTCCCAGCATCAGGGTCTTTTCAAATGAGTCAGCTCTTCACATCAGGTGGCCAAAGTATTGGAGTTTCAGCTTCAACAGCAGTCCTTCCAATGAACACCCAGGACTGATCGATCTCCTTTAGGATGGACTGGTTGGATCTCCTTGCAGTCCAAGGGACTCTCCAGAGTCTTCTCCAACACCACAGTTCAAAAGTATCAATTCTTCGGGGCTCAGCTTTCTTTACAGTCTAACTCTCACATCCATATATGACTAATGAAAAAACCATGGCCTTGACTAGATGGACTTTTGTTGGCAAAGTAATATCTCTGCTTTTTAATATGCTGTCTAGGTTGGTCATAACTTTCCTCCCAAGGAGTAAGCGTCTTTTAATTTCATGGCTGCAGTCACCATCTGCAGTGATTTTGGAGCCCAGAAAATAAAGTCAGCCACTGTTTCCACTGTTTCCACATCTATTTGCGGTGAAGTGATGGGACCGGATGCCATGATCTTCGTTTTCTGAATGTAGAGCTTTAAGCCAACTTCTTCACTCTCCTCTTTCACTTTCATCAAGAGGCTCTCTAGTTCTTCTTCACTTTCTGCCATAAGGGTGGTGTCATCTTCATATCTGAGGTTATCGATATTTACTACTACTGATATCCTTCTAGTTCCAGTCCTGTGCTGCCTAAACTTCTCTGACCCAAATAATCCCCTACCCAAAACCAAAGTATCTGGAATTTTACCATTGGAGATTTATTCTTTGAGGTTGGGAACATTTTGTTAATCATTTTTTCCTAATGCAAAGACTGTTTAAGCGGTTGGACATAAACTAGTTTATCCTGATCAGTGATTCATCAGGCTGATATTTTTAAGACAAGTCCTGGGCAGGTATGAAATTATGTAGTAGGACTAGGCATGGGATAGTTACAGGACAAGAAAGAAGACAAATGAATTTCCCTCATAAATTTGCTAACACTGGCCATGGGAGAGGGTTGTTGATGATATTAGACCTCTGATCACAGAGGTTGTTCCCTCAACACCATTCTATCCATAACCAAAAAAAACTGTTAAAAAATCTATTTGTGTATTATTCTGTACTTGTATTATGCAAACAGGAAGTCTAGCTTTTGAATAGTCTTAAAAATTAATTTCCAGAACCATTTTTATAGCTACAAAATATTTCACAATTTTTTTAAAGTCACTCTAGATCCACCCCACTCTAGCCTTTTTTTTTTTTCAGCCTGCAAAATAGACTTTATCAATACCATCAGTTCAATCACTCAGTCATATCCAACTCTTTGCAACCCCATGAATCGCAGCACACCAGGCCTCCCTGTCCATCACCAACTCCCAGAGTTCACCCAAACTCATGTGCATCGAGTCAGTAATGCCATCCAGCCATCTCATCCTCTGTCATCCCCTTCTCCTCCTGCCCCCAATCCCTGTCAGCATCAAGGTCTTCTCCAATGAGTCAACTCTTTGCATGAGGTGGCCAAAATATTGGAGTTTCAGCCTCAGCATCAGTCCTTCCAATGAACACCCAGGACTGGTCTCCTTTAGGATGGACTGGTTGGATCTCCTTGCAGTCCAAGGGACTCTCAAGAGTCTTCTCCAGCACCACAGTTCAAAACCATCAATTCTTCAGTGCTCAGCTTTCTTCACAGTCCAACTCTCACATCCACACATGACCACTGGAAAAGCCATACTGTATGGATTTAAGGGTTTTTTTTTTTAAGTTCATTCTTTAGATATTCTAGATTAAAGCATATTTTAGATGTTAAGGTTGGTAATTCTCTTTTATAACTAAAAAGAGAAGAAGTTTTTCTTTATTGTAAGACAAGGACCTAAATTCTCTCCAGTGGTTTGTGTATATTTTAACCATATTTTGAAATAACTTACAACAACATTTCCATTTTCAGTGCTGTGGTTCATCTGTACAGAACCAAGACTCTCTACACATATGTGCTTTTAATCATGATCAAGGTCCAGGGGAAGGGCATTTGCCCTTTGAATTGTATAAAATGTTTTTGCTTGAATTTTAGATTTTTCTTGACCTGTGAATTTTCCAGAAAGAATCTTCTTAAAATTTCAGAGAAGCTCCATAAGTTTGCTGGGTGGTAAGAAGTGAGAAAAAACCCTGACAGGTTGTGGGTGAATTAGTGTGAAGACTGGAGGTGGTGAAAGGGGAGGAGAGGAGCTGAAACCAAAGACAGAAGGAGAACAAAGATGTGTGTGCTCCCTCGTGCCGGGTAGTTTCTGCCTTTGTTGCACTGGATGATGGAGAATCAGCTCTAGCATTATTCCTTCCTTGTTGATATTCCATAAGAATGGTTCTATTTGGAATGAACAAGGTGATTTGATTGTCTTCACAAAGGTAAGGAGGGCTTCCCTCTTGCCACAGAGTAGTGGGGCATTTGAACCCCATTGTGATTACTTAAGAACTCATGTGAGTTATAATTTACTCAACATTTAAAAAACTAAGATCATGGCATCCAGTCCCATCACTTCACAACAAATAGAAAGAGGAAAAGTAGAAGAAGTGACAGATTTTATTATCTTGGGCTCCACAGTCACTGCTGATGGTGACTGCAGACATGAAATTAAGACACTTGCTCCTTGGAAGGAAAGCTATGACTAACCTGAAAAAGAAAGTGAAAGTGTTAATTGCTCAGTTGTGTTCAACTCTTTGCGACCCAATGCACTGTAGCCTGCCAGGCTCCTCTGTCCATGGGATTCTCCAGGCAAGAATACTGGAGTGGGTAGCCATTCCCTTCTCCAGGGGATCTTCCCGAACCAGGGATCGAACTCGGGTTTCCTGCATTACAGGCAGATTCTTTACCATCTGAGCCACCAGGGAAGCCTCAAGACAGCATATTAAAAAGCAGAGACATCACTTTGCCAACAAAGGTCCATATTGTCAAAGCTATGGTTTTTCCAGTAGTCATGTATAGATATGAGAGTTGGACCGTAAAGAAGGCTGAGCGCCAAAGAATTGATGCTTTCCAACAGCGGTGCTAGAGAAGATTCTTGGGTCCCTTGGACTGCAAGGAGATCAAACCAGTCAGTCCTAAAGGACATCAACCCTGAATATTCATTGGAAGGACAGATGCTGAAGCTGTAACTCCAATACTTTGGCCACCTGATGCAAAGAGCTGACTCATTTGAAAAGACCCTGATGCAGGGAAATATTGAAGCCAAAAGAAGAAGGAAACAGAGGATGAAGATGGTTAGATAGCATCAATCTATCTAAATGGTTATATAGATTCACAACTCAGTGGACATGAATTTGAACAAACCTAAGGATATAGTGATGGATAGAGTGCCTGATGAACTATGGAATGAGGTTTGTGACATTGTACAGGAGACAGGGATCAAGACCATCCCCATGGAAAAGAAATGCAAAAAAGCAAAATCGCTGTCTGAGGAGGCCTTACAAATAGCTGTGAAAAGAAGAGAAGCAAAAAGCAAAGGAGAAAAGGAAAGATATAAACATCTGAATGCAGAGTACCAAAGAATAGTAAGAAGAGATAAGAAAGCCTTCTTCAGCGATCAATGCAAAGAAATAGAGGAAAACAACAGAATGGAAAGACTAGAGATCTCTTCAAGAAAATCAGAGATACCAAAGGAACATTTCATGCAAAGATGGGCTCGATAAAGGACAGAAATGGTATGGACCTAACAGAAGCAGAAGATATTAAGAAGAGATGGCAAGAATACACAGAAGAACGGTACAAAAAAGATCTTCACGACCCAGATAATCACGATGGTGTGATCACTGACCTAGAGCCAGACATCCTGGAATGTGAAGTCAAGTGGGCCTTAGAAAGCATCACTACGAACAAAGCTAGTGGAGGTGATGGAACTCCAGTTGAGCTATTTCAAATCCTGAAAGATGATGCTGTGAAAGTGCTGCACTCAATATGCCAGCAAATTTGGAAAACTCAGCAGTGGCCACAGGACTGGAAAAGGTCAGTTTTCATTCCAATCCCAAAGAAAGGCAATGCCAAAGAATGCTCAAACTACCGCACACTTGCACTCATCTCACACACTAGAAAAGTAACGCTCAAAATTCTCCAAGCCAGGCTTCAGCAATATGTGAACCGTGAACTTTTTGATGTTCAAGCTGGCTTTAGAAAAGGCAGAGGAACCAGAGATCAAATTGCCAACATCCGCTGGATCATGGAAAAAGCAAGAGAGTTCCAGAAAAACATCTATTTCTGCTTCATTGACTATGCCAAAGCCTTTGACTGTGTGGATCACAATAAACTGTGGAAAATTCTGAAAGAGATGGGAATACCAGACCATCTGATCTGCCTCTTGAGAAATTTGTATGCAGGTCAGGAAGCAACAGTTAGAACTGGACATGGAACAACAGACTGGTTCCAAATAGGAAAAGGAGTACATCAAGGCTGTATATTGTGACCCTGTTTATTTAACTTATATGCAGAGTACATCATGAGAAATGCTGGACTGGAAGAAACACAAACTGGAATCAAGATTGCTGGGAGAAATATCAATAACCTCAAATATGCAGATGACACCACCCTTATGGCAGAAAGTGAAGAGGAACTCAAAAGCCTCTTGATGAAAGTGAAAGTGGAGAGTGAAAAAGTTGGCTTAAAGCTCAACATTCAGAAAACGAAGATCATGGCATCCGGTCCCATCACTTCATGGGAAATAGATGGGGAAACAGTGGAAACAGTGCCAGACTTTATTTCTCTGGGCTCCAAAATCACTGCAGATGGTGACTGCAGCCATGAAATTAAAAGACATTTACTCCTGGGAAGGAAAGTTATGACCAACCTAGACAGCATGTTCAAAAGCAGAGACATTCCTTTGCCAACAAAGGTTCGTCTAGTCAAGGCTATGGTTTTTCCAGTGGTCATGTGTGGATGTGAGAGTTGGAGTGTGAAGAAGGCTGAGTGCCGAAGAATTGATGCTTTTGAACTGTGGTGTTGGAGAAGACTCTTGAGAGTCCCTTGGACTGCAAGAAGATCCAACCAGTCCATTCTGAAGGAGATCAGCCCTGGGATTTCTTTGGAAGGAATGATGCTAAAGCGGAAACTCCAGTACTTTGGCCACCTCATGCGAAGTGTTGACTCATTGGAAAAGACTCTGATGCTGGGAGAGATTGGGGGTAGGAGGAGAAGGGGATGACATAGGATGAGATGGCTGGATGGCATTACTGACTCGATGGACGTTAGTCTGAGTGAACTCTGGGAGTTGGTGATGGACAGAGAGGCCTGGCATGCTGGGATTCATGGGGTCGCATCTGATCTGATCTGATCTGAAGGATATAGTGAAGGACAGAGGCCTGGTATGCTGCAGTTCATGGGGTCGCAAAGAGTGGGATAGAACTTAATGACTGAATGACTTAGTGACTGAGCAAAAGCAATATAATTTACTCAACTCCTGCTAGCTGTCAGACACCCAGTTAGGCTTTTTGCAGACACTGTCTTTTTGCTCTAGATGACCATCCTAAGAGTTAGGTAGAGTTGTTCCTGTTCTGAAGATGAAGAAGCAGACTCAGAGGGACTGAATGACTTGCCCAAGTCTATCTGGCTCTTAAGTGCGGAAGTCACCCTGAGAACAGGCCTCTTTGGTTTCAAGGCTGGTGGCCCCTTTCCCACAATATGCAACAACACGGGGCGTCTGGAATGCTAAGATGGTCTTCGAGATCTATGACAGTGTCTGAAATGTTTATCTTGCTCGGCTCTTGCTTATGCAAAGGATTTCAGTTCATTCCTGCTCCAGAATAATTTACCCCTGGGGAAAGGAGTTTGTTATTGTAAATAACTACTTATTTCTTCTCACATTCTTTGTTCCACTCCTCTCTCTATCAGGAAGCTTTCTGTAAACTTGGTAGCTCATTTAGACTGCAACTTATGTTTCCTGGAATTCTTTTTCATTCCGTTTAGAGTATTGTAAGATGGAACCAAATTATTGCTGTTTTCCCCTATTATTATTGAGCTATCTTCTGGTATTTCAAGTTTGAGCTCTTCCTGAAAGAAATAATGAAACTGTTTATAACTCTGGTTACCCATTGAAAATTTTAGGAACTTTAGAAAAAAGATAAAGAACCATAGTTAATCTGAAAAAGAAAATTAAAATATACTAGTTGTGTACTCAGAATTCTTGAAGACATGGCAAGTTACAGTGAGTTAAACCTAAAAATAGGACTCAAAATACTAATTTAGTTAAGTTTTAAATAACTGTTCAGCTCACTTCTGAAAAATTAATGAGAAATATTTCCAAACTCCATTCATCCTTTCTTCTTTCTCTTTTTCTTCCTTTTCTTCCACTGAACTAATAAATATTTATTGAGCCATTTCAAGTTGTTGACCTATCACATTTCTGTAGTGTGATGTCTGAGCCCCATTTTCTTAATGGTTTTTGTATATTCTGTATCAAAATACTAATTAAGAGCACAGATAGGATTAAAATTCAACATGATTTTCATTAATTATAGAAGTCAAATGGATAAATTTATGAAACGATCATCTTTGGAGAGGAGATAGGATATCCTTCATCCATCTAGGTGATGTCCATGGTGAACAGGATAACTATCAACATAAATATAAGGCTTTGGGTGGGAGGAAAGTTTTTTAAAAAATCTTAGATGTATGTCGCACATAAGCTCTCTGTTCTAGACATCTTCATACTCCAGCCACCACCCACTTCCACCCTTTTCCATACTTCTTCCTATTTTCTCTCCAAATCCTAAATGCGCTTTAAGGCTCACTCTATATTCATCCGTGTCTGGGAATCCTTCTTTAACACAGCCTGGTGCTCTATTGCTTTTCTGAATTTCTAAAACACTTCTGTAACCCCGAGTATGGCACTCGGGTCACACACTAACATTGTCCTTGGGTTGCTAGGAATTTCCCTCCATCCTGCCTCCTATACTCAATGATCAGTTCTTTGAGGTCAAGGGTTTCTATTTCTTTGCATCCTCTTTAGCTCTTAGTTTAACTTTGGGAAACATTTAAATTCTTGTAAATATCACAAGAGAAAAAAAAACATAGAAGTAATTGTTTTCTCAACAAGCTTTGGGTCCTTCAGCTTAAAAGTGTGGCTAAATTAAAAGATGCTTAAAAAAAAGACATACAGATGGAAGGAACAACAGATGGAAGGATGACATAAATTAAGGAGGTTAGAGTAATTAGGATTATTTACCTTAAAGGAGTAAAGACTGAGAGAAGATGTTGGTTAGTATTTTCTAGTACATTAGTGATTCTTATACCTACAATGGTAAACAGTTGTTCCCTGACTCTCTCTGAAAGATAATATAAGAGCATCGAAAGTGTCCAAGATGCATTTAGGTTAGTCTCTATTGATTCCAGATAGCAGAGAGGCTTTCAATCTTAAATTTTTGCCCGATTTTCCAATTATGAGATCTGAGTAGAGTGACAGGAATCTATTTCATTCTGAACATGTCAGTAATAAGATATAATTCATGGTGCTCAGATGTCCATAAATGTGTCCTGCTTGAACACTTTTCTTTAGAAACTCTCCTATAAAATATACATTAATGAATAAGTTAAATACTCTGTTAAGGTGACTGAGGGTGTGAGCCCATCATGACTGCACATCTTCCAATAAGAGTTTCTTCCTCTGCTTCAGAATCTGAGAAGCAGTCTTTTGCTGATGATCTGGGCAAGTAGTAGGCAGTGTGCTGGGAAGGAGCAGAGAGTGTGTTCTGGGTTCACAACTTTGAACTGCCTGTGCCATCTTGGACAAATGAGTTAAGTTTTCTTAGCCTCGCACAGTTATTATTAAGCATTCTTTTTATATAACTTTTTAAATTATTTATTTATTATTATTTTTGGCTGCACTGGGTCTTCATTGCTGCGTGCAGGCTTTCACTAGTTGCAGCAAGCGGGGGCTCCTCTCTATGGCGATGTACTGGCTTCTCAGTGCAGTGGCTTCTCTTGTTACAGAGCGCAGACTCCAGGGCGCACAGGCTTCAGCAGTTGCAGCCCATCGGCAAAGTCGTCGTGGTGCACGGGTTTAGTTGCTCTGCAGCATGTGGGATCTTCCCCGGCCAGGGGTTGAGCTGGTGTCCCCTGCGCTGTAAGGCAGAGTCTTAACCACAGGACCACCAGAGAAACCCAAACTATTCTTATCCTGCTGTATGGCACTTGGGAATCAATAGTAAAGCTCCACAGTTTAGTGAGTGAGACCTGATACTTGATATATGTAAAATGGGTATGGTCACCACCAAGCCCCCACATATGTTCCTCTTCCTTCTCTGTCCTCTCTCTCATTGACTAGGACCACCTTCCAGAAACCACACAATCACCCAGGACACAGAACCAAATGCTCTCAAGTCCTGTTTACTCCAAATTCCTCTTATTTTTAAAGCCCATTCCCTCCTCTCCACCCCACAAACCTTATCCCAGCAGTACTCACTGATTTTCCTGTAGCAGCCAGCTGCTAGCCTCTCAGCCTGCATTCTTTGTTCCCTTCCATCTAATTGGCTCACTTCTTCCAAAGTGAACTTTCTAGATTAAAAATCAGACTATTTCCCTTCCATCTAATTGGCTCACTTATTCCAAACTGAACTTTCTAGATTAAAAATCATACTATCAGTTGGGTTGCCCTTGGCTGCAAAATAACACAGAAGCTTCAACTTAGAACAGTAGTAAGGGGATTTTTTTAAATTTAGTTTAAAAAAGGGCTCTGGAGTAGGTGGTTACAGAATGCTTAATTTAGTCATCAGTCATACCAAAGACCTTGGTTTTTCACATCTTTCCACTGTGCCATCTTCAGCATGAATTCTGTCTTCAGGCTTGTCCCCTCGTGGTCCCAAGATGGCTGCAGTTGTTCCAGGCAACAGATTCCCACACACTGTACCTCAATGGAAGAGTGACTGTCCACAGTGGCTGGCCCTTATAACAGTGAGGCAGTCTTATCCAGAAGCTTTAAAGCCAAATGTTCCTCAATTTCATTGGCCAAAATTATAACATGTTTGTGGCAATGAAGTGGAATTACCAAAATTGGATTATATTGATTAAATTTTACTTCCTGGGTCTAGGGTGGAGCCCAGTCTCTCCTGAAAATGTAGTCTCCTGATGCGTGAGAATAACTGGGATTCTTTAGGAAGATGAGGGTTCCCACCTGTGAGCAGCGAAGAGTAGCCGCATATTTAATCATCTCTCCCCCTTGCTTAAAATCCGTCATTGTCTCCCCATTGTTTTCCGTGGCAGGTCTTTGCTTAGCCTGAGATTCAAGGCCCTTCTGCTTTCACCCTGGGCTGCTGTGCAGCCTCCCCTCTCATGGCCATCCCATTTTTCTGTCCACCTCTTATTCATACAAGTCTCATTCACTGAGATTCCGGTGCACCCTGTACTCTCATTATCCTTGCCATTGGGCCTGCCTCGTTCTGTCTTCTTCACCAACGAATTCCTACTCGTCCGTGATTCAGCACCCTGTTCTCTTCTCACAAACCTTCTTTAATCCCTAGCTGGCTGGGTGAGTAAACCTTGGAGGTGTTCTCATAACTCCCTGTTCACCTCTCCTCATGGCCGTTACCCTTTTAGAGCTGTGGTTGCGAATTCCTCATCATTTCCAGCATCTAAGGAGTGCCTTGCCCTGAACTGATGACACTTTACTTCCTGGGTCTAGGGCAGAGCCCAGACCAAATGGCCTGCATGGCCTGAATCAAATGCTGAATCGGTAGCATCTAGGTTTGTAGGAAGAGTGCGATGTTGTACAAGAGGTTTGTAAAGTGAAAGGCCGTAAGTTGTGATTACTGCAGTAATGACTTTGCTTCATCAAGATGTCCTGTTACATACTGTTTTTAAAAGCACATTTTCTTTCGTTTTTTAAGAATGGTTCAGACTCCATAGTGGAGTACCAAATATTCAGATTACTCAGAATTTCTCATATTTTCCATTTTGTTTCTTTCTGATACCTTATATGGCGTTAAGCAGAACTAAATTAAAATGTTTTATTTCTACATTTCCAAAGGCCTTTCTTCTAAAATTTTCCAAGAAAGGAGAAGATCAGGGCACAAGTAGGAATGTTCAGTACATTAAAGGTTCAGCCTCTGGGCCCAGGGCTCATATGTTTTCCAGTCCCAGATGGAATAGTGCAATATAGTAGTTCTATCTCCCCTGCTGTCGCTAATGAAACGATGCCTCCTTTATGGTAAAAAAAAAAAAAAAAAAAAACAGCGCTAGTGATGTGTGAGAGAGTGATGCTGCATGGTGAGTCGACTTCACACCACTGGGAACATGAAAAGGACGCTCCCTGGTTGTTACTATAACCCTTATTTACATAGTCCAGCGGTTTCACTCCATCAGCAAGTCTGTTTTGAGTGCCGACTATAAACCAGGCACTCTGGACACTGAGGCTAGAGCATGAAAAAAGTCCAGCTATCTGCCCTTGTGGAGTTTACATTGTAGTGAGCCGTACGGAGAGGGCAGTAGGAAGAGACAAACTGTAAGAAAGAAATCCAGAATGGAAAAAAAAAAAAACATTAGGGAGTGATAAGGGTAATACAGAGAATTATAGCAGGGGTATCACAAGAGAAGTAACAATTCCCTGATTTTCCAGGAAGAATAGAATTCTGTGGGATGGAGAGGGAGTGCATTCCACATGAAAAGATGAGGAGACACATGACTGTAGAGGTGAAAAAGTTCAGTGGGTTCTTGAGATGATGAGTAGTTGGATTTGGCCACCCCTTCAGGAATCACAGGCTTCCCTGGTAGCTCAGATGGTAACAAATCTGCCTGCAATGTGGGAGACCTGGGTTTGATCCCTAGGTCAGGAAGATCCCCTGGAGAAGAAAATGGCCACCCACTCCAGTATTCTTGCCTGGAGAATTCCATGACAGAAGAGCCTGGTGGACTACAGTCCATGGGGTGGCAAAGAGTCAGATATGACTGATCAGCTAACAGTACTAGTACTCAGGGATCAGAGCCTTGTCCCGGCAAAGGGTCTTGCATAACTCAGTGAAGCTATGAGCCATGCCGTGCAGGGCCCACCCAGGACAGACGGGTCATAGTGAAGAGTTCTGACAAAACGTGCTTCACTGGGGAAGGAAATGGCAACCCATTCCAGTATTCTTGCCTGGAGAGCCCCATGGATACTATAAAAAGGCAAAAAGATATGACCCTGGAAGATGAGCCCCCCAGGTAGGAATGTGTCCAAGATGCTGCTGGGGAGGAGCAGAGGGCAATTACTAGCAGCTCTAGTAAGAATGAAGGGACTGGTTGAAAGAAGAAACAGTACTCAGTTGTGGATGTGTCTGGTGGTGAAAGCAAAATCTGATGCTCTAAAGAGCAATAGTGCATAGGAATCTAGAATATTAGGTAAACTGAATCAAGGTAAACTGGATATGGTCAAACAGGAGATGGCAAGAATGAACACTGATACTTAAACGGATGGGAATCAGAGAATTTAATTCAAATGGCTACTGTAACTACTATTGTGGGCAAGAATTCCTTAGAAGAAATGGAGTAGCCCTCACAGTCAACAGCAGAGTCCAAAATACAATACTTGGGTGAAATCTCAAAAACGACAGAATAGTTTCAGTTCGTTTCAAAGGCAAGCCGTTCAGCATCACAGTAATCCACATCTATGCCCCAATCACTAACGCTGAATAAGCTGAAGTTGACCATTCTATGAAGACCTACAAAACCTTCTAGAACTAACACCAGAAAAAGATGTCCTTTTCATCATACGGAATTGGAATGCAAAAGTAGGTAATCAAGAGGAACACAGAATCACAGGCAAGTTTGGCCTTCCAATAGAAAATGAAGCAGGGCAAAGTCTAACAGAGTTTTGTCAAGAGAACGTGCTGGTCACAACAAACACCCTTTTTCAACAACACGAAAGATGACTCTACACAGGGACATCAACAAATGGTCAATACCAAAATCAGACTGATATGTTATTTGCAGCCAAAGATGGAGAAGCTCTATACAGTCAGTAAAACAAGACTTGGAGCTGACTGGCTCAGATCATCAGCTCCTTATTGCAAAACTCAGGCTTAACTATGGAGAACAGTGGAGATTCCTTAAAAAACTGGAAATAGAACTGCCTTATGATCCAGCAATCCCACTGCTGGGCATACACACTGAGGAAACCAGAAGGGAAAGAGACACGTGTACCCCAATGTTCATCGCAACACTGTATATAATAGCCAGGACATGGAAGCAACCTAGATGTCCATCAGCAGATGAATGGATAAGAAAGCTGTGGTACATACACACAATGGAGTATTACTCAGCCATTAAGAAGAATACATTTGAATCAATTCTAATGAGGTGGATGAAACTGGAGCCTATTATACAGAGTGAAGTAAGCCAGAAAGAAAAACACCAATACAGTATAATAACGCATACATATGGAATTTAGAAAGATGGTAACAATAACCCTGTATACGAGACAGCAAAGAGACACTGATGTATAGAACAGTCTTATGGACTCTGAGAGAGAGGGAGAGGGTGGGAAGATTTGGGAGAATGGCATTGAAACATGTAAAATATCATGTATGAAACGAGTTGCCAGTCCAGGTTCGATGCACGATACTGGATGCTTGGGGCTGGTGCACTGGGACGACCCAGAGGGATGGAATGGGGAGGGAGGAGGGAGGAGGGTTCAGGATGGGGAACACATGTATACCTGTGGCGGATTCATTTGGATATTTGGCAAAACTAATTCAATTATGTAAAGTTTAAAAATAAAATAAAATTTAAAAAAAAAAAACAACAACAACAACAAAAACTCAGGCTTAAACTGAAGAAAGTAGAGAAAACCACTAGACCATCCAGTGAAAGTAAAAGTGAAATTCTCTCAGTTGTGTCCAACTCTTTGTGACCACAGGGACTATACAGTCCATGGAGTTCTCTAGTCCAGAATACTGGAGTGGGTAGTCTTTCCCTTCTCTAGGGGATCTTCCCAACCCAGGGATCGAACCCAGGTCTCCCACATTGCAGGTGAATTCTCTACCAGCTGAGCCATAAAGGAAGTCCTGACCATCCAGGTATGACCTAAATCAAATTCTTTATGATTATACAGTGGAGGTGATGAATAGACTCAATGGATTAGATCTGGTAGAAAGAGTGCCTGAAGAACTATGAGCAGAGATTTGTAGCATTGTACAGGAGGCAGCGACCAAAATCATCCCAAAGAAAAAGAAATGCAAGAAGATAAAGTGGTTGCCTGAGGAGGCCTTACAAATAGCTGAGAAAAGAAGAGAAGCAAAAGGCAAGGGAGAAAGGGAAAAATATACCCAACTGACTGCAGAGTTCCAGAGAATGACAAGGGGAGATAAGAAGGCCATCTTAAATAAATAATGAAAAGAAATAGATGAAAACAATAGACTAGGGAAGACTAGAGATCTCTTCAAGAAAATTAAAGATATCAAGGAAACATTTCATGCAAAAATAGGCATGATAAAGGACAGAAATGGTAATGACCTAAAAGAAGCAAACAAAGATTAAGAAGAAGTGGCAAGAATACACGAAATAACTGTACAAAAAAGGTCATAATGATCCAAATAACCATGATGGTGTGGTCACTCACCTTGAACTAGACATCCTGGAGTGTGAAGTTAAGTGGGCCTTAGGAAGCATTACTATGACCAAAACTAGTGGAGGTGATGGAAATCCAGCTGAGTTATTTAAAATCCTAAAGGATGATGCTGTTCAAGTGCTGTGCTCACTATGTCAGCAAATTAGGAATTCTCAGCAGTGGCCACAGGACTGGAAAAAGTCAGTTTTCATTTCAATCCCAAAGAAGGGTAATGCCAAACAAAGTTCAAAGTACTCTACAAGTGCACTCACTTCACATGCTAGCAAAGTTATACTCAAAATCCTTCAAGCCAGGTTTCAGCAGTTTGTGAACCAAGAACTTCCAGAGATACAAACTGGATTTTGAAGAGGAACCAGAGATTAAATTGTCAACATTTGTTGAATAATAGAAAAAGCAAGGGAATTCCAGAAAAAGATATACTTCAGCTTCAGTGACTATGCTAAAGCCTTAGACTGTGTGGATCACAAGAAACTATGGAAAATTCTTTTAAGAGTTGGGAATACCAGACCACCTTACCTGTGTCCCTTGAGAAACCTGTATCCAGGTCAAGAAGCAACAGTTAGATCCAGACATGGAACAACTGGTTCAAAACTGGGAAAGGAGTATGTCATGGCTGTATATTGTCACCTTGCTTATTCAACTTATATTCAGAGTACATCATGTAAAATGCTGGGCTGGATGAATCACAAGCTGGAATCAAGATTGTTTGGAGAAATATCAACAACCTCAGATATGCAGATGATACCACTCTAATAGCAGAAATTGAAGAGGAACTGAAGAACCTCTTGATGAGGGTGAAAGAGAAGAGTAAAAAAGCTGGCTTGAAACTCAATATTCAAAAAACTAAGATCATGGCATCTGGTCCCATCACTTCATGGTATATAGATGGGGAAAAAGTGGAAATAGGGACAGATTTTATTTTCTTCAGCTGCAAAATCACTGCAAATGGTGAATGCAGCAATGAAATTAGAAGACGCTTGCTCCTTGGAAGAAAAACTATTGACAAATCTACACAGTGTATCAAAAAGCAGAGATACCACTTTGCTAACAAAGGTCCATATAGTCAAAGCAATGGTTTTTCCAGTGACATGTATGGATATGAGAGTTGGACCATAAAGAAGGCTGAGCCCCTAAGAATTGATATTTTTGAATTGTGGTGCTGGAGAAGACTCCTGAGAGTCTGTTGTATAGCAGGGAGGTCAAACCAGTCAATTCTAAAGGAAATCAACCCTGAATATTCATTGAAAGGACTGATGCTAAAGCTGAAGCTCCAGTATTTTGGCTATCTGCTGCAAAGAGCCGATTCTTTGGAAAAGAACCTGATGCTGGGAAAGACTGAAGGCAAAAGGAGAAGGGGCCAGTGGTAGATGAGATGGTTAGATAGCATTACTGATGCAATGGACATGAATTTGTACAAACTTCCGGAGATAGTGGGTGACAGAGCTAGCCTGGCATGCTGCAGTCCATGGGGTTGTAAAGAGTCAGACTTGACTTAGCGACTAACAACAACAACTGATTTGGCCACAGTTTAGTTTAATATAGGGAAATAGAGCTAAAACTGAAAAGGTCTCTTGGGACCCCAGTTTGACCCTGTCTGTCATTTAGGAATTTGGGACAGCCAGAAAGCTTTGAAAGTTTAGAAGAGGAGGGAGACGAGATAGGGCTCAATTCCAGTCCCTGAGAAGGCACCATCTAACCCACAGCATCGTCCTTGAGGGACTCAGAACAAATACCAGCACATCTCATGGGTTTGTCTGCATGTCCTCTAGCAATTTCTTGCTAAAATTGCACTGTTTTGGATGTTTTGCTACTTGGTGGACTATCCTATTGGAAAGACATAGAGAGTAGTCCCATAAAACATTGCACCATGATTGGCTGTGGTAGCTGGAGTTCTTAGATGTTAACAATGAAGTCTGACTATAATTGGACATAATCTGCCTGTTGAATCTCCTTTGAGTCAAACAAATCTTCAAGTACAGTGACAGCTCATCGATTTCTTTTGAGCTCTACTAAAAATATGCGTATCAGTTTAATTACTTTAATAAGCATAGGATTATGGAAACAACAGTAAAACATCACAATGCAAGGGATGTTGGTAAAGTTGAGTTTCTGATTGAGTTAAGTCTTCTGACTGTAGGAGTGAATTCTATCTCAGTTATGTATGATAGATTCCTTAGATTATGTAATTTCATTGGCTTAAGATTCTTCCTTTTTTTTTTTTTTTTGCTCGATATTAAAGTTCAAAAATAACTACTTAACCTGATATTTTTGTACATTCCCCTCATGGGGCTTTCTAACAGTGAATTAAGTCTCTCTGTTAGTTCATTTTTATAAGAAAGTGTGAGATTGCATAGTTCTAGGTAACTAAACTTTATTTTCCAATATGGCACTTGCTATCTTAATTGTCCGTCCAGTTCGTACTGCATAAGTCAAACATGGGTGAGCTCTGTGAAATCTATTGGTTGTGGTGAAATCTATCTTTGTGATGTGACGAGCTATTGCCTGTAATAGGACTAGTTATGAAGTACATCCTCAGTATTCTTTCTTTTCTTCCTTTCTTCCTCCTTCCTTCCTCTTTTCTCTTCCCTTCCCTTCTCTTCCCCTCCTTCCTCTCTTCCTCTGTCCCTTCTTCTCTCTCTCTTCCTTCTTCCTCACTGTCTTCATTTCTCCTTCTCCATCCCTTCCTTCTTTCTCCCTTCTCTCTCTCTCTCTCTCTCTCTCTCTCTCTTTCTTTCTTGTTGCAATGGCTGCAATAACCTCCTGACAATTGTGAGAACAGAATTGTATGTAAAGATGGGCATGGCTTTCATCAGGGCTTTCATCACCCAAAACTATCCAGTTATGAACAGTTTAAACCTACCTGAAAATGTTTGCTGGACACATATTTACAAAAATCCACATTTTTGGCAGAAATGTTTTATTAAGTATTATTGTTACCATATTTAAATCATGAAGGTACTCATAGATATCATTTTAATATCTTTAGTCAATGCTATAGTGCAAAGCGCAAATGGAAGGGTCAGTAATTCCACACTCCCTATTCCTGATAGAGGATTTTACCTGAGATATCCAATTATCTGACATAATTGTAGTCACTTGGCATGTTAACTTCAGTTGCTTTAATTTTTCATTTTGTGTTGGTGTAGACCCAGATATGTGTTCAGGTTATAGTTGTGGTTCACAGCCCCAACTGAACTTTAAAATCAGCTGGAGGCTTTTAAAAACATATCAGCACTTGGGCCCTGCCCCGAAAGACTGAGATTTTATTGGTCTGGCTGCGGGGCCACAACAGTTGCACAAGTTCAGGGAGAACCATTGACCAAGAACACCATCGTGTTCCACACTGAAAGGTGCCCACTGTACTTGTGCAGACTTGGGGCCTAGAGAGAGGGCTGGAGACCACTGGTTCCAGAAGCCACCCAGGAGGTTCCAATATGTAGCCAGACTTGAGAACCATTTTGAGGTAAAGCACAGCCTAGGCCTTAAGAGCATGGGTTTAGAAGCCATGTAGAAATGGATTCAAAATCTTGCTTTGCTCTCTAGCTGTGTAACGTTAAGAAAGTCATTTCACCTCTTGAAACTTCAATTTCTTCATAAATAAAATGGTGATAATGATACCACCTCATGAGATTATATTGAAAAAAATAAAGACAATCCAAGAGCAATGCTTGGCACAAAGTTAACTCTCAAGAAGCCACTGTTATTATTTCAGTTATTAAAGCATAATTTCTGTATTAGTCCAGACTCCTTCAGTACTAAGTGACAGAAGTCCAACTCCAAAGACCTGAGGCAGAAATGGAGACTCCGAGCGCACCACAGGAAGAGGAGGGCTGGATCCGGTCTCACGGACTCAGGCCTTCGGATGCTCTTAGCGCATGTACCCTCTCTCTCTCTGGTGTTTATTCCACCTTCTTTCATGCTGCCTTTATTCTCTCAAGCCAGCTGTCTCCTTAGGGGCTAAGCTATGACCTTAGGCAGCTTAAAGCTCAAAGCCTTAGATCTTTACAGCCTCTTTAGCACAGAAGAGTCGAGTAACTCATCACCTCCAACTCAGCTGGGAAAATCACAGTGGCCCAGCCTGGCTCCTTTGCTCATCCCTGTGGTCAAGATGTGCCGCCCTTAAAGTGGGGAGAACCAGTGATGTGCAGGTAGACGAACACAGAAACCACCTTTATTTTCACTGTTAAGACCTGATTCAAAATATGTAAAACACATAAAATCTCTGCTATCTAAGATCTATTAGCAGATAGAAGGACAACAATGAAGTCCCAGAAGCAATTAAAAAAAAAAAATACCCTGAATTTATAACACCTAATCTCTCAGCTCTTCATGACTGAAGATGAGTTTAGGGCAAAAAAGAAAAAGCATTCCTTCGCCTTTTCTGGCTCAGCTTACCTGAGACACTCAGGTAACCAGGTAGATGCAAAGCTGGATAAATTGATGCCACACTCACAGCAACCCATGTGATCTAACACTGGAAGTGCTCTCTGCTGCCACTTCCACCCCAAGGTCTCTCCTTCCTTCCACAAATGGGAAAACTTAGCAGACTTGTTCATAGGAACACACTCTACAAATGCTCTCTGTATTTATCCAAGAATAAGTCAATGAGGAAGAATGTCCCAAAAGACGCAGGCACACTCTCGAACGTTTGCGTTGCTCTAACCACTTACCTAACATTTGTGTTAGAGAGGCAGCAAGTGTCTAGAGCAACAGGCTTTGTAGCTTTTCATCTCTGTGCCTTTGACAAGTCATTTAACTTCTGTAAGCTTCAGATTCCTGATCTGCTAGGTGAGGGCAATAATATTGCACAGGACTATTGTTAGAATGAAGTGCATTTGGATAAGTGATAATGTATTTGAAAGTCAATTACACTCTACACAGTTGATCTTCAATAAGTGGTTTCAGTGTTTGGGGGATAGTTTTATACTTTAAAGAATTACTGAAGAGACCTTGCTATGAACATGCTCTTATGTGTTTAGACCCGGTAGAGAGGATGACCTGAATATTCCAGGAAATATTGCAGAAGATACATGAGTATTATTGGTATTCACTGACCTTGGAGTCTTAGCATGCTTACTTTGTGGTTGCGCAAATGAGGGATGAAAACTGCTGACATTCACCACAAGTGACCCTGGTACTTGACTGGTTCAACAGCATTATCTAGGAAAGCACCTGACTCGCTTCATTACAACGTGGTGAACGCTGCAGAGAAGGAAGCAAAGAAGGAAAAAGCCACATGTTAATACCGTTAGTAGCTCTTCTATGTCAAATGATACTTCGGGGATTTTGAGGCCTCTTTACCATTTCTATTCAGCCAAAGTAAATTGATTATGGGTTGATAAAAGTTGGTGAGAGGATTATATAAGTGAATGTGTAAAAGCCAACTGGCTCATGGCCAAGGACACAGATGGCACTCTCACTGACTCTCTTGGGCAACATCAAGTTCTAGATTCTGTACTGTGAACTGAGTAGGTATCCTCTGTTGGCAAGGAGACTCATCACAGACAATTGATATTCAGATAGTATGCAGCAAAAAATATATACAGTGTGCATCTTCTCTGACCTAAAAAATGGGAGAATTACATTTCTAAGCTTCTTCTAGTGTTGACTTCTTAACCTAAAGCCCATATTTTTCCAGAAGTGAAAATTGCTTTTGATAATAAAACAGAGGTGTTTTAAATGAAAGAGAACTGAGATTACATCTACCTTTTAGGAGCAAGAGATTAAATAGCACAGAATTGCCTATATCAAACAAACATGAATAAAGGTCAGCTAAGGATTTTAAATTGTTCAGAAGAATGGTGCTTCAACATCACTAAAACGTAGGGAGCAAATTGATGAGGATATCTCGGCAGTGAAGAGATGTATTTTCTTAATATTTTTTACCGTCTGGTCTTGGTACAATTTCATCTCAATTTCTGCTAATACAACCATATAAATGCCTGATTTATACAGCTTAGGTATCCCATGGCAACATGAGCTTGTGCTTCTGTCTTTCATTTCCTTCCTATCCCTCCCCTTCTTTTCTTCTTGAGAGTAGCCAGAAGAGGGTTCCTATTTTCAACTGTTGAATCTGTTTATGAAAATTGGAACTAAACAGTTTAGCACAATTAAGCAGGGTGCCTCATTCATCAAACCTTCATTTTTCTAAGACTTTCAGCCTGTCAGTCACCAAAAAAGCATTTGTTAAGTGGAAGCTGTATTTCTAGTCTGCTGGCATGCCACATCTGTTGACGATTACCAGGGCACATACGGTGCCATTCATGTCACGGCATGTGCTTCCCTGTGCCTCGGGTCACAGGCCCTCAGAGACGTTTACAAGTGTGTGCTTTTTAACTGTCCTGGAACTAAAGGGTTTAATTTTGCCTGATAACGTGTTTATGTATCTTGTAAAGGAACTAATCATTCCCTTTTGCTTTCCCTTATGGTGTGCGTGTGTGTGTGTGTGTGTGTGTGTGTGTATCTGCACCAAAAAAGAACCATGCCATATAATAAGTATAAAGACCTTTTTCTACATAACCACCCACTTTTCTTGTATACTGCTTCTTTAATTTTTATTCATTCTTTTGTTAAATAGCACATTTTCTGGCTTTTTTTGGATTTTATCTGTTCTTTGAATACTACTTAATTCTTATTTCATTTATATTCTTAGTCAAGATTTGGGTCAGATTTTTCAAAATATGATCCATGTGTTTATAAATCACTGGGATTCCCTCTGGAGTTATGCTTTCTTTCTTTCGGACCTCTAATTGACCTGAGAGCATGTAGCCTTTTTCATTCTATAAACTGTATTATTCAAGAAGTATCTAGAAAAAAAAAAAAAAAGAAGTATCTAGAACCTAGAAAAGTGGAGCTGAATTGACAAGTCATCCATCTATTATCTCATCTCTCTAAGCCTAGCACCTGGAATATTTGGCCATGTCCAAAGTATTGACCTTTTTTTCCTGCTTTCACTCAACTGTTTAGCATTGGGTATGCATGACTATAGGAATACTAATTTTGTTTTCATCTAAGACATAGTATTTTGGACATTGTACCTCTTATTAATATTAGGAACAATGAAATGAATTCTAGTAGAAGAGGTACCTCAAAGAGTTATTTAATGGCTGAAAGAGAATTAGAAGAGAAAGAAGTTCAGACTGAGATGAAAGCCAGTGGTAGTTTCATCCATGGTGGAGAACAGCGTTTCTTAATGTTTAAATATCAAGTATGTTGTAACGCTTAACTATCGCTGTTATCTAAATGAATTACCCCCGTATTGGAGAAGGCTGGAAGTGACCCACAGATTCTTTAGTGCTTATTGAAGAGGAGCAGCTCAAGGAGTTTTGAGAGTTCTACAGAAGAGAGAAAGCTCTTACATCCAAGGAACCACATCCTTCAAGTGGGGAAAGCAGGATGCAAGAGCATGCCTCTTCCCCAGCATTAAATTTTGCACCGGTTTGCTATTAAACGCAAGGATTTGTGAAGGAAGTGATTCTAATTGCTTGGCACTTCAAAAACTTGCTCTGCTGTTCAGTGGGTTAGAAATAGTTTGAAAATTTGATTGCATTATAAGTCATGCAAATTTACCTGTAATAAATTTTTGCTGTACACCTAAATAATGTATTATTCAAATGCAACAATAGAATTCTCAGAGGGGAAAAGGAAGCTGGTATTTATTGAAGATCTGCAAGATATTACATTCATTGTTTTATCTTCTCCTCTTAATATCCATGAGAAGATATTGCTGTTTCTGTTCTACAGATGAGGAAACAAGCCAGGACTGCCTAGGAGCATTCTCCTCACCGGTTTGAGGTGTAGCACAATCTGACATCAGCTCTGCATGACTGCAAAGCCTGTTTCCTTCTCTGCTACTTTTACGTCCCGGGGATTTTGTTGAGAACAGCAGAGTGGCAGCTCCTTAGTTCACTTAGGCTTTGCAATCAGTGCAGCCTGACTTGCCAAAGACACACACCCAACTTAAAAACCTACAAATCAACTTGAGGTTTGATTGATCTGGATTTGAGTCTAAATTATCCTGTAGATCAAATAATGCTGTATCCAGTCTCTAGTTTCTACTTTGTAGCCAGCTTAAAATGTTTCAAGACTCATATTGTCCCAGGGAACAGGAAGACTGTCACCTTATATTAAGTATATGCTGTGCTGTTTCATCGGAGAAGGCAATGGCACCCCGCTCCAGTACTCTTGCCAGGAAAATCCCATGGGCCGAGGAGCCTGGTGGGCTGCAGTCCATGGGGTCGCTAAGAGTCGGACATGACTGAGCGACTTCACTTTCACTTTTCACTTTCATGCCTTGGAGAAGGAAATGGCAACCCACTCCAGTGTTCTTGCCTGGAGAATCCCAGGGACGGGGGAGCCTGGTGGGCTGCCGTCTATGGGGCCGCACAGAGTCGGACACGACTGAAGTGACTTAGCAGCAGCAGCAGCAGTGTTATTTCATATTCATTAAATGTATGGCACCTAAATTAAGAATCCTTCAGGTTGGCTCTGGAACTGATGTGGGAAGAGCCCATTTTGAGATGTTTCTACACAAAAAGGAGCTACCACTGTGTACTGTTTCCAGCCCTCTTAACTATTATCCCCAAACATAAGAGGAACCTAGTTTCTATGGAAGTTTTTAATAAACCTCATTGCTTGACAATTAGTCAAATGTCTTAAATACGGCATTCCTTCATTCTTTATTTTTCCGCTTATGGTTATATGTTAAAGCTCTTTGGCTGGTGTTGGCCCCCCAGGTGGTGGTAAATGACCATTACTGCTAACAGGCACAGGCGCGTGCTAACAACTGCCTCATACATATTCAACAGGGGCACTCTGTGCGTAGGGCTGGGAAATTAGGTAACTTGCCAAGTCTTTCCACATCTAATATCTATGATAATGGCTGCAAATTACATGGGACAGAAGGAATGGCCTTGCACTGTGACAAAATGAGAGGGAATCAAGATAGCCTCTGGCCCCGGCTTGGGCAGGCAGCTGCCTCCGGAGTCCACCTCTCCTGGCCCAGAGAGCTGAGGTCACCCTCAGCCTAACGAGCTTTCAGCCCTGCCTAACGAACAGTCCTTTCTCAGCAAGTCCTCATCACCCTGCAAAGTAGCAGGCTCTTCTCTTTATTTTAATCTTTTGTTATAATGGTAATTAGCATTACATCTTGAATAGTAAATTAAGAAATCCAAAACAGAATTTTAAATTTTAAAAGCTTTTCCTCTAGGAATCCAGTTGCATTAATTTTGTGGACGGGAGGTAAGCTAAATTGGCCAAGTTCGTGCATTCATTACCTCATTCTAATCCTCCGCATCACAAATGCAAAAGGCTATCATTAAATTTGAGAACTGACAAGAACTGGGATTTCTCAATATCAGTGTTGAAAGATTAATTTGAAAAGATCTCACTAAAAAACACAAAAGGTTATTGCTAGCATGGGATATTGTATATTCATAGTCTGTAACTGGTTTTAAAAATACCTATTTGCAGTACCCGATTGAGAAAGAAGTTATACATTTAGAGCACTTTATCAAATTTTAAATTGAAATAGTTATTATTTTGTTCTGGTGAGATGCAATCACAGTTTATAAGATAATATCAGAAGTTTCTTTTCTCATCAAAGGATATTTGACTTCCAGTTATTAAACATTTTACATCCAAGCAGAAGTTAAAGAGAAAAAAAGGAAGAAAATTACCTTTTTTCACCTATTTTCTTCATAATATGATTTTAAAAGAGAAAGTACTTACTTCTTTAACAATATTTCATACTTTGTGTTTGCCCTAAAATTACTGATGGCAAAAAGGGAATGGTAGTGATGAAAGGAGTGGTAATAAATTTCAGGTAAGTATAGTTAATTTTCACCCAACTATTTGCCAAGCTGAGATTAGGGTAAAAAAAATGTAAATATTTCGCCTTTGATCAATGGAATTTTAATTTTATAAATGGCCATATACCTTGATGTATACATCTGTAGCACATTTTAAACATCTGTGTTCAAGATGACCATTTGGGAAAAGGAAGCTAAAAGGTTCATTGACTTCACTTAATACCTGTTTTCTGGTTCTGTATATTGTATTCAGATCCCAAATGAAACTTTTGTAAAGAGAAATTTTATACAAGTTGATTACCTTAGTTTAAACTCTGTTACCTAGAATGGCATTTTAAAAACCAGAATGTGATTTTGCTGTGAGTTTTTAAATGTTATACAATTGTTGAAGAACTGAAACTTAACTGGTTTCAGCCATGAAAATGAGAATAATTGAGACTGAAATGCTAGACAGGCTGATGATGGTCTCAGCTCTGTTAACACAGGCCCCTCGCTCCCTTGTGTTGCTTTTATTAGTCAGGAGAGATCTCTGCATTCAGACCTAGGGCTTGGTTTCAAAAATGCTGCTTTAGGGTAACAGAGTGGTTTGTTGCATAATTTTCATCCCACTTGATTAGTTTTAGCCATAGATAGCTTAAAAAGCTTGATTAAAACTGTAACTACATATACAGGAAGAAAATAAATAGGTTGCCTAAAGCATAGCTATAAAAAATATAAAGTCCAAGCTATGCTTGAAATAACTTTTATAGGTGAGCCTTCTATTAAAAAATATAATAATCTACAATGTTACACTCCTAAGATTCCTAGGCAGCCATTGCTAATAAGAAAATTACATTGCTTCTGCATCCCCTTGCTGTATATTTGCTTCTTTCCTAAAAGCACAGTCCTAGAAGCGATTTTAATGATCCAGAATATATCCTAAGGCCCCATTTCAATCAAGACCAGACCTAAAGCCGCAGATTCTGCTAACATCAAAATAGTCGCTAGTTGTTGCTATTAATACAGGGATTACCTGCCTGCCCCATGAGCATAAGAACAGCAGTTTTGTTGTAAGAGGATCTGAAAACCCTCTGGATCCCTTTATGCTGGAGATCTCTTTATTTTGTAGTCAATAAAAACTAAGAGGGACCCTTCTGACATTTTTGTTTGGTGACTCCTGAATTAAACATTTGCCACTTTTTCCTTTTCAGCACTATTCCTAACAAGTAGAGGATAGGGGTTCAGGGTATTGATCCTTTCTTTGACTTTGACTGGTTTTTGATCCTTTCTTTGACTTTGAGTGCTTACCCTGGACCAGTAGTATTCAAACAATGCAATTAGGAAGCTCTCAGAAAGCTTATTAAAATTGCACATTGCTGAGTCTTATATCTGAAACAGTATTGCAGTAAGTCTGTGGTGGCACCTGGAATCTTCATTTTTTTTAAGTTCTCCTGATGACTAATAGGTAGAACATAGGCTGTCTGGGCACCATCCTTTGATGAAGAAGATGGTTGCTGACTTTTTACCCACACGTCTAAAACAGCAAGTATCTACTGTAGCCACCTGAGAATTAGATGACCTAGGCAGTGTTTTCCTAGGTTTATTGATGTTATTAGGTTCAGAACCAAAGGCTACTTTGCCTGAAAGCAATTTAGTGGCTACTGAGAGTGCCCTGGGGTGGGAAGACCTGGGTGAGTTCCAGGGCCCTGTTGATGAAGCTTTGGCAGCATTGAGCGACTTATTATCATGACTCAGTTTTCTAGTAGGTGAGTGGAGATAATTAGCCTTGCCTTCTACCCACTTAATACCAAGGCTCTGACAAGCATTGAGGCACAACTTTTGAAAAGAAGTTAATCCCTGTGTGGTAGTGTAGTTACATAAGTAACCGATTTCCAGAAACCAAACACCCATGGAAAACTTAGCCTTTTCCTTAAGTTTTATAATATTTTCCTTCAGTTTTAGATGATGGTTTGTAAAACTATTTCCTGAGAGACTTTGCCCATAACTTTCAACTGTACCTTCGTCCTGTCTCAATTCGTTTCTATGAAGGTATTGAGATGCCAGGTTACGTGTCACTTTCCTAAACCACCCTCTGACTGGGGCCCTTGGAAATCTTACATTTCCCATGCTCAGAAGCTAGGAGGTCAACCATATTTGACTCACCAAAAATAACAAACAGCTGCTGAGCTAGCCCGAGACCGTATATGATAAAAAGTCAGGTTAAACCACAAAGCCTTCCCAATCACGAGTCAGTGTATAGGTGCCTGTATAGAGGACTTCATGCAGAAGAGAAGGGGCTGACTGGGGGAAAGCTCTCAAGTGGTTCTCTGGAACTGGAATTTTTGCAAGGAAGCCTCCTTTCTTCCTCACTAGAGGAGCCTCTCTCGTTTTACCCACTTCATCCTTTCCGGACACTGTGTGAACTTCACTTCAGAGCAGTGTGCTGCGAGAGTTCTGTCGCCTCTGCTTTGTCGACCCAGGGAGATGCCTGTGATGGAACCAGGCGAGTTTATCACTCGTTGCAATGAGGGAGGGCACATCCCATGAGGAACCTTGAGGCATCTCAGTCAAAGGATGTTAGAAAGGACTTTGGAGATTCAGGGTTTGGTGAGGAGAGGGTTTGGGAAGGTCCAAGGAAGTTGAGTGAACTCTGGGGGTTGGGGCTGGACAGGGAAGCCTGGCATGCCGCAGTCCATGGGGCTGTAAAGAGTCAGACACGACTGAGCCACTGAAATGAAGGAAGCAGAGCTTTCCTCTAACTTGCTTGCCTTCTGGAAGAGAGACAGTTCAGTGACTGGGTATCTTCAGTCTCACGTGTTGGAAGCAGACCAAATGCAGACTAACATAATGAGTAAAGAAGGCACAGTCACTCATATTACTCAGAAAAGGGGATGTTTATTATTTTGTGGTTTGCAGAGTAACTTTGTATTGGTCTGGGCTTACACAGAACAATGAAGTGGCTTGTTTTTGACTCACTTTGCCAGTCACAGAATGCCCTTGTCTGACTCTGGTGTTCTGCGAGGTTCTGGATGTGTCCAGCAGGAGAACGAGATGGCCTGGCTCTTTATCAGCCCTGCCACCTACCTCTAAGTGTCACATCAGTTTCTGAATGTCAGGGGCTGCTTTCTCCTTATTCTGATCAAGTGTCCTTGTATAAAAATTGGTTTTAGAGCAGCATGATTTATTTTGTTGTGAATGTTTCAAGTTCTCTTTGTAGATACTGGGTTGTTTGGTTTTTTTTGTTTGTTTTTTTTTTTTTTAATCTTCAGCTTTGCCATTGTTTATAATTGGTTTATCTGATCTCAAGTTGCCTGCCCCTACCATTTAGGAACTTAGGCATTAGGGACATTTAGGGACTGAGGAACAGTAAGTAGAGTGAGGAGAGGTTCCTCCCCATGAAGCTGTAGATCAGTAGGAAAATGATAAGGAGGAGCAAGGAGAGATACGATTGAGGCTAAAGTCTACTCAAGTATGGGACAGATGAATGGACAGAGAGGTGGGTGGATATAAAATACCAAGCCCATCTGAACTCCTTGCCACCCAGACACGTTGCAGTTATCCTAAATACCTCTAGAACCAATAACCAACAAGGCATATGATTCCTCCCATTTTATTATTTGTGTATATGTATGTATACATATCCATACATACATATTCCACATGGTATTGACACATAATACTGAAATTGCTATGCTAAGTCACTTCAGTCGTGTTCAACTCTGTGCAACCCCAGAGACGGCAGCCCACAAGGCTCCCCCGTCCCTGGGATTCTCCAGGCAAGAACACCAGAGTGGGTTGCCATTTCCTTCTCCAATGCATGAAAGTGAAAAGTAAAAGTGAAGTTGCTCAGTCATATCCGACTCTTAGCGACCCATGGACTGCAGCATACCAGGCTCCTCTGTCCATGGGATTTTCCAGGCAAGAGTACTGGAGTGGGTTGCCATTGCCTTCTCCAATACTGAAATTATGGGCTACTAAAATTATGGGGAAAAGCAACTAATGTTTCACGAGATTTTCTTAACTAAGGGGAACATAAGTAGGATGAAGACTCAGTAAAAAAAACTATTTGCAATGTCTCCTGCATTGCAGGCGGATTCTTTACCAGCTGAGCCAGAAGGGAAGCCCAAGAATACTGGAGTGGGTAGCCTATCCCTTCTCCAGGGGATCTTCCTGACCCAGGAATTGAACTAGGGTTTTCTGCATTGCAGGAGGATTCTTTACCAACTGAGCTATCAGGGAGACCATTTTAATCCCCATTACCTTTGAAGTCTGTCTTGCTGGCTGTGGTTATCCTCAGCATCATACAGTTTGAAGCCTATGAAATGTTCATTTGTATACAAACATAGAAGAGAGTCAGGGTTTGAGGGCATTCCTTTCCAAAAGACACTCCTGTGGAAACACTTGGTGGAGAGGCAGTCTTCCTTTAGAGATGTGGGAAAGAGCCCAGTGGTGCCTCATGAGTGCTATAGATGACTATAGAGGCTGGGCTCTCACTCAGCATTTAGGACCCTGGGCACAGGTCAGTGGTCCCTCTTCTTTTCCGGATTCTTTGGAAGGACTAACCTACTGGGAGGTTAAACCACCAATCAGAATTTGAAATCTCTAAGGGAAACAAATGGCATGTGATTTCTTTTTCTTCTGCTTTAAAGCCTTGTCATAGCCAGTATCTAGAGCCCGTGGCACCGTAAGGGCTGAGGCGTTATAAATAAAGGTAGAGAGTGCCCTTAGTTAGCTCCTCCTTCTGCTCTTGGAGTATGTGAAAATCTCCTTGCTCTTCTTCTTTTTTTTTTTTTTTCTCTTGTTTCAAATTGAGCATTCCACAAAGAACAAAATTCTTCTCTGATAACTCTTATAAAACATTTTGTGCTTGGCTCTCCAAGGATTAAGAATTGGACACATGATTCTCCGTTCATTTCTCAAGTGTCAAGAGAGAATGGAGTTTAAAGGCTCCAGTTCCCTCGCAGGTTACCCTGTCTATCTAGATGAATTAGTATTCAACACAGCTTTGGGAAAATCTCAGATGATTTGCAGGTTTGCAAATTGTTCTGACTCATAATGAAATCTCAGGCTGAGGAAATTACTAAACAGTTCATGGGCATGAGCTTTTCTCCGAATGTCTGGACACCTTGGATCAATTCCTTCGTGTGCCTTCTTTGCCTCTGAACAACCAAGGGCTGCTTGCGAAAGTCACGCACACACTAACTTGGTGCTCCTGCAGACTCAAGACCTCCGACCTTAGCTGAACCCTTGATGAGGCCTCATACTTCGGCAACGTGTCCTCAGTCACTTCCTCTCCCAAACCGTCTCCACTGACATTCTCCTGCACTCCATTTGCTCCCTCGCTCAGCAAAGAGCCATCCAATATCCATCCTTTCTCGTTCTCCCTTTTGGATACAGTAGGGTATGTGTCTTCTTATCTCAGGCTACATTCTGGGTCCTATATCCTTGTATCCCCTCAAGCACCTCAAACTGAAAATTAGAGTTTCTATTCAATAGCTTTGGCTTCCCAGGTGGCTCAGTGGTAGAGAATTCTCCTGCCAAGCTGGAGTCACAGGTTCGATCCCTGGGTCAGGAAGATCCTCTGGAGGGTGGCATGGCAACCCACTCCAGTATTCTTGCCTGGAGAATCCCATGGACAGAGGAGCCAGGTGGGCTGCAGTCCATGGGGTCTCAAAGAGTCAGACATGATTGGCAACTAAACAACAATGGCAAATTCTATAGCCTCAGTCCTCTTTCTTCCCTGAAAGGTTTCCCTTCAGAATATAAGATATCCTCAAGTCTTTAGCATTAAGAAAAAATCATAAACACATTTACATGACTCCATGACCTTCCAGCTCTTTCTTTTCTTTGCATCCCAGCTCATGTCCTCCCATTCATTCCTTTTTACACTACGGACTGAGTTCCACCTGAAGCAGTCCACCAAGACTGCCCTTCCCAGGACTCAAAGGTCTTCCTTTTGCCCAAATCAAATGGGCCCATTTTAGTCCTTTTTTTTTTTTTTTTACTTTTTTTTTTATATTATTTTATTTTTTAACTTTATAATATTGTATTGGTTTTGCCATATATCAAAATGAATCCGCCACAGGTATACATGTGTTCCCCATCCTGAACCCTCCTCCCTCCTCCCTCCCCATACCATCCCTCTGGGTTGTCCCAGTGCACCAGCCCCAAGCATCCAGTATCATGCATCGAGCCTGGACTGGCGACTCGTTTCATATATGATATTATACATGTTTCAATGCCATTCTCCAGCACTGGCACTGTCAAACACTGTCCACATCTTGCAGCTCTTTACTTCCTTAACTTTTTGCACTTCTCTTCCCCAGTTTTGCACCTCCTTTTCTCTCTTCCTTTTCAAGTTTCTCTCCTTGCACTGGCTTCTTCAGTGTTAGTTTCTATAAGGTATCATCCTTAAACTCTTATTCAACTCACTGTTCCTAGAAGATAACTCTATAGATCCCCAAATCTGTATCTCCAGGTGTTGAAATCCATGTAGCCACTGTAACCACTCGGGTGCCCCCTGTGCTTAGTCGCTCAGTCATGTCCAACTCTTTGTGACCCCATGGGGTGTAGCCCAGCAAGCTCCTCTGTCCATGGGGATTCTGCAGCCAAGAACACTGGAGTGGGTTGCCATGCCCTCCTCCAGGGGATCTTCTCAAACCAGGGATCGGACCCAGGTCTCCCGTGTTGCAGGTGGATTCTTTACCAGCTAAGCCACCCGGGAAGCCTTTCAGTGCCCTGTAGGTTCTTAACTCCACATGTCTGAAGCTGAACTTTTCTCACTCTCACCGCAGCCCATCTCTAGGAAGAGCAGAGAGTCACCCTAGTCACTCAGACCTGCAGGCTTGGTACTGACGTGGCACTCTCTTCCTCAGTCAACCGTATCTATTCAATCAGTCCCTGAGATACACCAGTTCCACCTTCTAAATGTAGCCTCCTCTCTGTTTATTGTGCTTTAAGTTACAGTACTCAAATTCCTTATTACTACATTGTTTCTACCCATTTTCCTAAAATGTCACTTCCCATTGCTTTCTAGGCAAACTCTAGAGCAAGACATATAAGGTCTTTCATGACCTGACACTGGTCAAATTCTCTAGCCTGGGCTCTTACCAGTTTTCCCTGTGGACCTCCACTCTGCCCGTAATATCCTACTCAAAGTTCCTTAAGTGAAAGTGAAGTCACTCAGTCGTGTCTGACTCTTTGTGACCCCATGGACTGTAGCCTACCAGGCTCCTCCATCTGTGGAGTTTTCCAGGCAAGAATACTGGAGTGGGTTGCCATTTCCTTCTCCAGGGGATCTTCCCAACCCAGGGATTGAACGCAGGTCTTCCGCATTTCAGGCAGATACTTTACCATCTGAGCAACCTGGGAAACCCACAAAGTTCCTTAAAAACACTAAATTATTTCACAATTCCTCCTTTTATATACTGTTTCTTCTGCTTCTAACTGTCTTCCTTTTTAATCCTCCCAGCTAATTTCTAATTTTAGGCTCAGCTCAGATAGCTTCTTTACATGCTTATTCAGGAAATGTTGGCAATTATTATAGTTGCTGCTTTTGTTATTATACTTTCATTTAGTATGTAAGGCTGTTTGGTGCCCCTCATGTTGATTCTTTTCATAGTAAACCTGTAACACAGCATTAATCATACTATTATATGTACGTTGTAATCAGCTACTTGTTTTCCTCACCACCTACTTCTGAACATCAAGCATCTCACTTTACTCATCCATTCTTTCTTCCACTCACGCACACTACCTACCTGGACCCTAAAGCATTTGAGTTTGCTATCCCTGTGTAAAATAACAAAGACCATCCATAGTTTTCTAGTGAAATTCTTGTGATGCTGATAATGATTACATTTATTGAGTTCTTACTATATGCTAGGGACTTTCTTTTTATATATATTGTTAATTTCATTTTATGGGTGAAGGAACTAGAGATGAGAGAAGAAAGTACCTTAGCCAAATGATACACCTTATAAATAGTGAAGTTGGGATTTGAAAGCATGGAATAGTAGTCCAGAGCACAAAAAGAAAGGAGAAATATTTTCCATGTCCTGATACTAACCTTAGTCCATCCTATTACTCTGTGAGAGAGAAGGCCTGGAAACTCAACCCAAATGTTCATTACATATCTAATTTCTAATTGAATTATTAGGTTGGTGCAAAAGTAATTGCAGTTTTGCATTGTTGAAGTTAGCTGTTTGATATCAGGATCCATTCTTAAATAACTGTGGTTATGTTATACATCATTTTAATGTGCATTTCTCGCCTTATGTTTTTTGCTAATGGCTTCTTACTTGCTTTTTATTTTATATTTATTCTAGTCTAGGGAGATGATGTTAGACAAAAAGCAGATTCAAGAGATTTTCTTACTCAAATTCAAAATGGGTGGTAAAACAGTAGAGACAACTCTCAACATCACAATGCTTCTGGCCCAGGAACTGCTAACGAACGTACAGTGCAGTGGTGGTTCAGGAAGTTTTGCAAAGGCGATGGGAGCCTTGAAGATGAGGAGCATAGTGGCTGGCTGTCAGGAGTTGACAATGACCAGCTAAGAGCAATCATCTTGATCTTGACATTGATCTTCTTACAACTACACAAGAAGTTGCTGAAGAACTCAGTGTTGACCATTCTACAGTAATTAGGCATTTGAAGCAAATAGGAAAAGTGAAAATCTCAGTTCATGGGTGTCTCATGAATTGACTGCAAATCAAAAAAAAAGAAAAATTGTCATTTTGAAGTGTTGTCTTCTCTTATTCTACACGACAACAATGAACAATTTCTTGATCAGATTCTGACTTGCGACCAAAAGTGGGTTTTACACAGCAGCCAGTGATGACCAGCTCAGTGGTTGGACTGAGAAGAAGCTCCAAAGCACTTCCCAAAACCAAACTTGCACCAAAAAGAGGGTCATAGTCACTGTTTGGTGGTCTGCTGCTGGTCTGATCCACTACAGCGTTCTGAATCCTGGGGAAGCCATTACATCTGAGAGGTACACTCAACAAATTGATGAGACGCACCGAAAACTGCAACACCTGCAGCCAGACTCAGTCAACAGAAAAGGCCCAGCTTTTCTCCATGACTACGCTGGACCACACACCACTCCACCAGTGCTTCCAACGTTGAACAAACTGGGCTACCAAGTTTTGCCTCATCAGCCATGTTCACCTGACCTCTTGCCAACTGACTACCACCTCTTAAAGCATCTCAACAACGTTTTGCAAGGAAAATGCTTCCACAACCAGAAGGAGGTAGAAAATGCTTTCCAAGGTTCACTGAATCTTGAAGCATGGGTTTTTACATTACAGGAACACACAAGCTTATTTCTCATTGGCAAAAATGCGTTGATTGTAATGGTTCCTATTTTGATTAATAAAGATATGTTTGAGTCTAGTTATATTGATTTAAAATTCACTGCAATCCAAAACTGCAATTACCGTTGCACCAACCCAATAGGTCTTTGAATAAAATATACTTCTCTCAAGTTTATCACCTAGACATGTAAATAATATACAGACATACCACAACAACTGGGAAAAATACGATAAATGGTAGAACTTACAAATGATATGAAAATTAAGCAATGAGAAAGTTTAAGCCTGGTTGAGAAAAACTCAGGAAAGCCTTTTTTTAGAAAAGGTGGCATCTCATATGCTCCTGAAAAGTTGGGTCCTACTGGGTGAAGATGACCATGGGTGAAGAGTGTATGGCATTTAAAGAGTGGTTGCAGGGAAAAGAACCACCACCTCTTGTTAACTTGACTTTATGACAGAGGAGTGAAACACAAGCAGGACGCTTCAGCAGTGTTTTTCCCTCCAGAGAAAGGCGGGGTTGAGGTAGAAGACAGTCACTCCTGGTTCAGAACCCGTAGGTTGCTGCCATGCAGGGGTCTCTGGAAGCAAGGAAGTATGCCCCAAATCTTTAAACTGATGCATGCTTCCTTCCCAGAGCTCATGCATTTGCACATTATGAAATTTGCATTTGCACATTTGCACAATAAGGTGAGATTATGTTTTTAATGGTATCTTAACATCCCAGGAGAAAATTGAGCTATCCTGAGGCCTTGAAACTGAACCTTGTGCTTCTAGTCTTGAAAAGTTGTTGGATCCTAGAAAGCAGCACAGTAAGCCTGGCTCTTCTACTCTGTGGATTTCTCAGGAGATCCTTGCAAAGATTTTTGCTCAGTGAGTCTGATCCCTTGTTCATTTAACACAGAACTATTTTTTTGGATGCACTTTCTTAGGGAAAATAGGTAACAGTCATAGGAAACCTGATGCTTTTGTTATTTAGTCACTAAGTCATGTCTGACTCTTTGTGACCCCATGGACTGCCGCACACCAGGCTTCCCTGTCTATCACCAACTCCCGGAGCTTGCTCAAACTCATGTCCATCGAGTCAGTGATGCCATCCAACCATCTCATCCTCTGCCATCCCCTTCTCGTCCCACCTTCAATCTTTCCCAGCATCAGGGTCTTTTCCAAGGGCTCGGTTCTTCGCATCAGGTGGCCAAAGTATTGGAGCTTCAGCATCAGCACCAGTCCTTCCAGTGAATATTCAGGGTTGATTTCCTGGCGCCAGTAGCGGCCAGCTCTGACATTACTTGGTGAATATGTCAGCCTTAGACTCGCTTCTTTTAATGTATGAGTACACAAAGAGTCATTTTGAAATCCTTGCTTGCTATCTGATGCCTTGCATATGGAAAATGCTTAAGAAGTTGCATTTGTGATTCAGTGTACACATAAGCACATGACTGTAATCTCCATTTTCTAGTCCTACCTGCTGTCAGGAACCAGTGGATGCCAGGTCCCTATAACCGACACAGAATCCGGTGGCCTTTTATCCGTCAGAGCTGTAATGCTGGCAGCTACGATGATCAGCCCCAGCTCAGGGACTTAACAAATACATGCTTTGTTCCTACCCAGGTCACAGTCCAGTGGGGTGAGTGTTTGGGAGGAGATGCTGTGCACTATGCAGTCTTCAGGTTCTCAGACTCCTCCCCTCTACTGGCCTCCCTGTGCCCCCAAACCTTCAAAGTCCTCCACTGAAACCTCTGCGTCCATTCAGGGAGAGGGGGATGAGGAGGGGAGGAAGGAAGGAAGGACTTGGAAGATGGCGGGATAGGAGTTTGGAGCCAGGCCCTGGAAGTAATACAGGGTGTTTTTTTGTTTGTTTGTTTTCTTTTTGGCCACACTGCAAGGCTTGTGGGATCTTAGTTCTCCAATCAGGGATCAAACCCACGCCCTCTGCAGTGGCAGCACAGCATCTTAACCACTGGACCACTAGAAAAGTCCTGGAAGTAGCATATATCACTTCTGCCCTACATCCCATTGCCCAGAGCACGTTACATAGCCCTGTCTAGATACAAGGAACCTGGGAAATGTAGCCTTCCTGTGTTCAGGAGAGAAATAAAGTGGCTTGGTGAACACCTAGTATTATCTCTATCACAGTCCTTATCCTCTTCATTATCCTGGTTATTATGCATATTTTGAAAGTTTCAAAGTCACCTTCCCCCACTCTCAAATATCCATAGGTTGGTGGAGAACATCGGGAATACACAAATAATACAGTCCTCTCAACTTTGCCCTCCCTGCTTTTTCCCTGATCATAGCTTTCTGCAACTGCTTCCGGTTTAGTTCAGTTCAAACACACTGAGGTCCTACTGTGAGTCGGCCCCCGTCCTAGGTCACGGTGAGTCCCTCACGAGCAAGACAGTGTCTGCTCTTAAGATGCTCAGTCTGTTGGGGGCCAGCCTTACCATGTCATGTTCTAACATCAACTCCAAATGGCTTTCTCCAGAGACATTCTCCTTCTCAGACTGCTTCTAGGTCCTTCAGAGAGAAGGCATAGTCCCCTCTCCACATGAGCTCTAGACAGCAACTCTTTACAGAAAGCCTACTTGTTCTTCCAGAGACTCTCTGTTTCCAAAGATTCAAAACCTTCTACAAACATCCCTAGGATTAATTTTGAGAGATAAGTGTAGGCAGCATAAGCCAGTGCCATGCCCCTGCTTATAGCTAAGATTCTGTTGCAACAACTGTGTCCTGAGGCATGACACAAATCCACCATGTTCACAGGTACCAGGTGAGCTCTCACACTTCCCTGTGTGGCTCTGGATGTCCCAGGCTGGCATCACAGTCCTCTGGAGGAAGCTTGCCAGGAGGTACACAGAAGAGTTGGCAGGAGTCCCAAGTTCCCCTTCTCATGTCCTCCCATAAGGAAAAAGGGGACTGTATGCAAATCAGTTCCCACAGACAGCCACTGAAATCTCATGATTCCTCAAGGAAGACATGGGTGTGGGTGTATGTAGGTGTGGGTGCGTGTGTGTGTCTACAAAATTCAGAGGGAAATTTTGTGGAGGAGATGGCCTTAGGCTGTTAAATATAAGTTTAATTTAACACAGCAAGCAAGTATTTTTTTAAATCAAGTCTTAAAAACATTCTAGATGCCAGATTTCCTAAGATGAATTATCTGGAAGAAGTCCTAAAACAACTTCTTTGATCACTTCCTATCATACTTGAGAGAGGAAAGTGGTGTTTTTGTTGTTTATTTGGTTGGTGGGGTCAATTCCACCCTTGTTCATTTTGGTTATAATAAATCTTAAAATATGGTTTTGGGTTTTTTCCTGAGCAAGTATTCTCATAGTGTTAAGTTTTCACCACCCCTGAAATGTTGTAAGAGTAATTCTAGTTACCCTCAAGGAAAAGATCAAAGGAGGGAAGAACATGTCAATGAGGCATAATGATTCCAAACCTCTTCAACTGTTGTTCCCAAGTTTGGTGGAACTTCCCAGACATATCTCTAAGGAATGAATATTTTGGATTTTGCTTTAGCATGGACAAGGAAGCATCTCCAGGCAATATCCTCCTCAAGATTTTCTAAAGTCACTTATCCAACAGTATTGTGAATTCCCCAGAGTTAGAAAATTGTTAGAGAATGGAGTGAGCTTGTATCTCAAGTAAGGTTGCTTGTCCAGTCCTCTGACATTAGCTGGCTATATACTCACACGACCAGGACAACACTTTATTAGTGATAAGCTGTACAGCAGTGAAGTTACATTGCTCTTTCATAGGCATAGAGAAGACACAAGCAGGGTTACTGTTGTAAAGAAGCTTAAAACCCGGAGGTGGACCCTAGAAGCAGGAACCCCAATTGGAACTCCATGAGAAGCAGCCTTATTCCCTGCTGAATCCCTAGTGCCTACGTAGGACTTGGCATGTAGTGGCTCCTTTAGGCGTGTTTGTTAAATGAATGGAGATGAGACAACATAGAGGGAGTTGAAGGAACCCAGCACGAATAGTAGCAATCCATGAAGATGGTAGAGTTGAGCAGAGCCATGAAGAGTAATAGGCTTCGAGTGGATAGAGGAGAGTCAGATGGGCAGACAGAGCCAGGAGATGAAAAAAGAGAAGCAGAGAAGAGGGAATGATCGCAGTGCAGAGGGGAAATGGGCTTAACTCAGGTCAGAGAACCACACGGTGACGTGATAGAAACCAGGCAGACCAGGCATACAAGTATGGACTTTGTCACACCATTTGGGTTTCTATCTAGTTCTTTAAGAAAATTAGAGATGCCAAGGGAACATTTCTGCAAAGATGGGCTCGATAAAGGACAGAAATGGTATGGACCTAACAGAAGCAGAAGATATTGAGAAGATGTGGCAAGAATACACAGAAGAACTGTACAAAAAAGATCTTCATGACCAAGATAATCATGATGGTGTGATCACTCACCTAGAGCCAGACATCTTGGAATGTGAAGTCAAGTTGGCCTTAGAAAGCATCACTACGAACAAAGCTAGTGGAGGTGATGGAATTCCAGTTGAGCTATTTCAAATCCTGAAAGATGATGCTGTGAAAGTACTGCACTCAATATGCCAGCAAATTTGGAAAACTCAGCAGTGGCCACAGGACTGGAAAAGGTCAGTTTTCATTTGTAAAGTAATGCTCAAAATTCTCCAAGCCAGGCTTCAGCAATACGTGAACTGTGAACTTCCAGACGTTCAAGCTTGTTTTAGAAAAGGCAGAGGAACCATAGATCAAATTGCCAACATCTGCTGGATCATGGAAAAAGCAAGAGAGTTCCAGAAAAACATCTATTTCTGCTTTATTGACTATGCCAAAGCCTTTGACTGTGTGGATCACAATAAACTGTGGAAAATTCTGAAAGAGATGGGGATACCAGACCACCTGACCTGCCTCTTGAGAAACCTATATGCAGGTAAGGAAGCAACAGTTAGAACTGGACATGGAACAACAGACTGGTTCCAAATAGGAAAAGGAGTACATCAAGGCTGTATATTGTCACTCTGCTTATTTAACTTATATGCAGAGTACATCATGAGAAACACTGGGCTGGAAGAAGCACAAGCTGGAATCAAGATTGCCAGGAGAAATATCAATAACCTCAGATATGCAGATGACACCACCCTTATGGCAGAAAGTGAAGAGGAACTCAAAAGCCTCTTGATGAAAGTGAAAGAGCAGAGTGAAAAAGTTGGCTTAAAGCTCAACATTCAGAAAACTAAGATCATGGCATCTGGTCCCATCATTTCATGGGAAATAGATGAGGAAACAGTGGAAACAATGTCAGACTTTATTTTTCTGGGCTCCAAAATCACTGCAGATGGTGACTGCGGCCATGAAATTAAAAGACACTTACTCCTTGGAAGGAAAAGTGAAAGTGAAGTCACTCAGTCGTGTCCGACTCTTAGCGACCCCATGGACTACAGCCCACCAGGCCCTCCATTCATGGGATTTTCCAGGCAAGAGTACTGGAGTGGGGTGCCATTGCCTTCTCCTTGGAAGGAAAGTTATGACCAACCTAGACAGCATATTAAAAAGCAGAGATATTACTTTGCCAACAAAGGTCCATCTAGTCAAGGCTATGGTTTTTCCAGTGGTCATGTATGGATGTGAGAGTTGGACTGTGAAGAAAGCTGAGTGCCGAAGAATTGATGCTTTTGAACTGTGGTGTTGGAGAAGACTCTTGAGAGTCCCTTGGACTGCAAGGAGATCCAACCAGTCCATTCTAAAGGAGATCAGTCCTGAGTGTTCATTGGAAGGACTGATGCTGAAACTGAAACTCCAGTACTTTGGCCACCTCATGCGAAGAGTTGACTCATTGGAAAAGACTCTGATGCTGAGAGGGATTGGGGGCAGGAGGAGAAGGGGACGACAGAGGATGAGATGGCTGGGTGGCATCACCGACTCAGTGGACATGAGTTTGAGTAAACTCCGGGAGTTGGTGATGGACAGAGAGCCTGGCGTGCTGCAATTCATGGCGTTGCAAAGAGTCGGACACGACTGAGTGACTGAACTGAACTGAACTGAACTGCCATTTATTCAATAACCTAATTTAAGATCTATAATTTAGGGATAATACTAAAAGATATATTAAATAGAAATCAAGAAGATACAACAGGTGAAAAGTTGTAAACTTGAACTATTTAAGAAATGGCATTATTTTTGTTATTATTGATGAAAATAATGTTCTGGGTGACCTTTTGATTGTGGAGCTTCTCTTAGAATGGGAAAAATGGTTCATAGAGTGGCCTAGGATGTGTTCCTGCGAAGATATAGGTAAAAAGATGAAATCTATTCACTTCTTATTGAATAGTTTCAAAATAGGACAAGTGAGAAAAGTCTTTTAAGATTCCTAAGTAAACTTTAAAAGTGACTGTAAAGTTAAATTTGTGTGATTAATTTAAATTACTATGAATTGGATATATTCATTTCACAAAGTTATATGTGGAAAGTAAAGATCCATTGATTCACTGAGTCAGTGAAGGAACTTGATTAGAATAATACCCAAGCACACTTGTATTGTTTAAGAATGTTAAATAAAGCTTGATTGTTGCTGATGTTTTGGGGAATATATAGCATTCCTTATCTTTAGAGAACTTGACAAACATCGATTTAAACTTCTTTTCAAATACATTTTCAAATTAAAGTCATTGTTTCCGAGTATGCCTAGAAGCAAAAGCAAGATCCCATGGTTGTGAGTGAAAGAAACTATTGAGGAGGCAGAAGTGAAAACTACATATTCACAGCGTAGAGACAGTTTCAGATGATGGCATTGTCTTGAAACAAATTTGGACAGTAAGCTCTGCCCACAGTTAGTTGTGTGGAAGTTTTCTGCAAATGCACAGCACTCCTCTCTTATTTTCAGTTCAAAGCAGACATCACTAATCAATCACACATTCTTTCCAGCTGAGTCTTGGTTTGGCCATTAGTTCTTTTTTTTTTTTTTTTAATTAGTTTTATTTTATTTTTAAACTTTACATAATTCTATTAGTTTTGCCAAACATCAAAATGAATCCGCCATAGGTATACATGTGTTCCTCACCCTGAACCCTCCTCCCTCCCCTCTCCCCATACCATCCCTCTGGGCCGTCCAGTGCACTAGCCCCAAGCATCCAGTATCGTGCATCGAACCTGGACTGGCAACTCGTTTCATATATGATATTTTACATGTTTCAATGCCATTCTCCCAAATCCTCCCACCCTCTCCCTTTCCCACAGAGTCCATAAGACTGTTCTATACATCAGTGTCTCTTTTGCTGTCTCGTACACAGGGTTATTGTTAGGAGATGGCAACTTGCTCCAGAATTCTTGCCTGGAGAATCCCATGGACAGAAGAGCCTGGCCAGCCCCAGTCCATTGGGTTGCAAAGAGACAGACATGACTAAGCGGCTAACACACCACTAGGTCAGAGTTGATACAGACAAAAGGAAAACTACTTACTATCCTGGAGTGAGGGATGGCTCCACAAAGTTGCAAATACAGAACCCCCCTTATCACTGTTAATGGCCCAGAAGTGTATAAGCGCATATGATTAAAATGCATAGATGCAGGACTGATATGAAAGCCCGCTGTCAACTTCCCTTCTCACATCTTGCTTTCTTCATTTATTCGGCTCTTCTTTATTTATTTATTGGACTAGTGACTCTGCCACCCCCAATCCCCTTCAGTTTACTTATAGCTCACCTTATACTGAGTGCTTAGGAGAGAAAAGGTATAATGAGACCATTTCCTGCTTTGGAAGCATATACAGTACTGTATACTTAGACAAGGTCAAGCTATGTGAACCAGGCAAATCCTGCTCCCTTTTAAAATGTGATCACTTGAGCTTTTTGTTTGTTTTTAAAATGAAAAAGCACTCGAACTTAAAAAAAAAAAAAGTAAAAAAGGATGTGTTTCATTCTGGGTTTTCAAAGCTACTCCTGATTTCAAGAAAGCTGCTGGGTAATTTCTTGTTAGCTCAATTCTGATAGAAGCTAGAAGATAAGAATACCTTAGAAACCAAAACACCTGATTACTAAATGACCCTTGTCCAACCAGCAGTATGTTTGGGTTAAGCTGCCCTTTTCCAGAAACATGGAGAGGAACAGGAAAGAGGTTCTGTGCTGGGAGAATCGGGTGAGGACCAGAGCGATTGGTGTCCAACAGGAAGGCTGTGTGTGTTACTATTTCTCTTCTGTTCTTCATGCAATGGGAGGCCAAGGCGGCTGCTGTGCAACACTGACAACCAGTGTCCTTACACGCACCTGCTTTTACTCTCAGTGTTGAGGGTTCAGATTTTGGAAATGTTATTAGAAATGTGGTTTGGGGTCAGAAAAGCCTGAGTTCAGGTGTTAGCTTGTGACTTGAGGCAACTTCTGAACCTGTCTCAGCTTCCTCATCTCTAAAATGAGGAAATTAGAAATAGTTCCTCACTCTTTTTATGAGGACTAGAGGTTAGATGGTCTAATAAAGTTCCCAGAACTACGCCTAGACATGGTCAGGGCTGAATAACATTATCTGTTATTATTTAACTATTATCATTAGGAATAAACATTATCTGGCGGTGGTTTAGTCGCTCAGTTGTGTCCAATTCTCAGAGACCCCATGGACTGTAGCCCACCAGGCTCCTCTGCCCATGGGATTCTCCACTCAAGAATACTGGACTGGGCTGCCATGCACTCCTCCAGGGGATCTTCCTGGCCCAGGGATCAAACTCACATCTCTTATATTTCCTGAATTGGCAGGTGGGTTCTTTACCACTGAGCCACCAGGGAAGTCCGAATATTACCTATTATTATATTATCATTATCACTGGTAATGTTTAGCTAACTGTGTCAGTTTCCTGTCACCCCTGTAATAGACCACCACAAACTAGGCTTAAAAACAACACAAATTTGTTCTCTTACAGTCTTAGGGGTTGCAAGTCAGAAATTAGTTTCATGGGGCTACAGTTAAGGTGTTAGCAGGGATGGTTCCTTCTAGAGGGTGTGAGGGAAAACCCATTTCCTTATCTTTTTTGTCTCCCGGTATTGATACCTGTGGCCCCTCCCTCCATTCTCAGACTGCATCACTCTGATCTCTGCCTTCCTCACTCCATTATCACCTTCTCTGACTCCTTCTAAGTCCCTCTTATAAGGACCCTTGTGATTATATTGTATCTACCCAGATAATCCACAATAATCTTCCCATCTCAAGATTCTTAATTTAGTCACATCTGCAAATTTCCCTTTTGTCATATAGACATTTAGGGACTTCCCTGGTGGTCCAGTAGTTAAGTATCCACCTTCCAATGCAGAGAATGTGGGTTTGATCCCTGGTTGAGGAACTAATATCCCACAGGCCATGGGGCAACTCAGCCCACGTTTGGCAGCTGCTGAGCCTGCGTGCACTCTGGAGCCTGCATGCCGAAGCCAGAGAGCAGCTCGCAGGCCACAGCAAAAATCCCACATACTGCAGCTAAGACCTGACCCAGCCAAACAAATAAAATAAGATAAAATTAACCAGTAAATAAAAAAACATTAACAGGTTTGGGGGTCTGAAATTGTGGACATCTTTGGGAGCCATTTTTCAACTTCCCACGTGGATCAGATTTGTGAACAGCATTGTGATAATTTGCTTCATGTCTCTATGATGCAAAGTGGTGAGTAGAAACTCGGAGGACATGAGTACTTGAGATACTAACCAAACACATCATTTAGAAATCTCAAGAGCTTTTTCTGAAACATCCATTGTCTCCTTCTATCTTATCTCTACTTACTCAGGCAGGAAGATGCAATTAAATTTGTAGAAGAGCAGCATGATCCTCAAACATAGATAGACTTGGGTTCACCATCCAACTCTGCAACCTGGTGGCTGGCTGGGTTACCTTGGAAAATTACACAATTGCCCCAAAGCATCCCTGAGGCAGGGATTTGAGGCAGGTAGTTTATTTGAAAGGTGATCCCAGAAGCACTGATGGGGAGTGAGGAAATGAGTCTAAGAATGGAAGAAAGTTAACAAGCAGCACGCTCTTGGGCAGGTTCCTCCTGTGGGCTACTGGGTGCACTTCGGATTCTGGGAGACGGTATAGAACTTACCTCAGAGATACCTAACCTGGGAGCGGGGTTCTTCATTGACCAAGTGCTGATCCAGAGGTGTTGTCCCCAGGACTCCCCGCCTGCTCAGGTTGCCCACAACTGGTGAGAAATGCTGTGTGCGGTGGGGCTGTGAATGTGGCGTGGACCACATCTGCCGGCATGACCACTCTGAACTTCAGCCCCTCCTCTGAAAACTGAGGACAGTAGTTCACTCTGCAGGGATTTTGTGAAAATTAGCAATCACGTGGTGAACCTCCTAATAGTATGCCCCGCATACGTTAATTCCTCAAAAACCGGTAGCTCTTCTATAATGATGACATCAAATATCTCCCTTTTAGTTTCTGCAGATGAAATTCATTCACACTTGGAAAGATCACTCAACACTTAACAAAGATCACTCAACATTTCTGAGCCCCAATTTTTTTGTCTCTAAAATCAGGGAGGGAAGTAAACTAAGCAACCTATTGTATTTTCCCAGGATTAATAATTCAAGCCTTCACAGATTGGTTTCCTGGGTCCTTTGACACTAGAACTTTCCTCTGGCCTCTGTGTGTGTGACTGTGACCTGACCTGGGCTGATTTGGCCATCTGTGACCCTTAGGTTCTTCTTGGTAAATCATGGTAGCCCCTGAAGAAATTTTGAGGTAAGAGTTTCCTACTTAGCTGACAGCTTCACTACTAGGTCATTCTTATGCCCAGATGGAACAAGTATGGGAATGGTCTCAAATAATTTCTGCCAGTCCACATCTGAATATAATGTAGTATTTAAATGTCAATAATAAGAGCACATTTCTAACATTCACCATGCTGCATCACCGACTACTAATTTCATCAATTAAAAGAACCATTTCTGACTTTTGGTATAATAATTGGCACAGCACTGCTTGTGATTTGAGACACAGGAAACAGACACCTGTGGGAGCTAACAGGGAAGACCAGCCCATGCTGTGCTTTCTTTATTAGAATGCAGCACATTCCAGCACCCGGTTATAGCTTAACCTGAGAAATGGCCACACGGAATCACACAGCACATGCTGATAATTTTTTCTGTCTTTGTTCAGTAGTAAAACATACTTAACAGAAAACTCACTCTTTTAACCAATTTTAAGTGTACTCTTCTGTGACTGCAAGGAGATCCAACCAGTCCATTCTGAAGGAGATCAACCCTGGGATTTCTTTGGAAGGAATGATGCTAAAGTTGAAACTCCAGTACTTTGGCCACCTCATGCGAAGGGTTGACTTATTGGAAAAGACTCTGATGCTGGGAGGGATTGGGGGCAAGAGGAGAAGGGGACGACAGAGGATGAGATGGCTGGATGGCATCACTGACTTGATGGACGTGAGTCTGAGTGAACTCCAGGAGCTGGTGATGGACAGGGAGGCCTGGCGTGCTGCGGTTCATGGGGTCGCAAAGAGTCGGACACGACTGAGCGACTGATCTGATCTAATCTGTGGTATTATGTACATTCGCATTGTTATCCATCACCATGCCTTCCATGTCTGGAACTTTTTCATCTTCTCAAACTAAAACTTTGAGCTCTATACCCAGAAAACAATATGAACAATAATTCCCCTTCCCAAAGTGGAAATAACCATTCCCCTGAAGCCAGGCTTCAGCAATATGTGAACCGTGAACTTCCTGATGTTCAAGCTGGTTTTAGAAAAGGCAGAGGAACCAGAGATCAAATGGGCAACATCCGCTGGATCATGGAAAAAGCAAGAGAATTCCAGAAAAACATCTATTTCTGCTTTATTGACTATGCCAAAGCCTTTGACTATGTGGATCACAATAAACTGTGGAAAATTCTGAAAGAGATGGGAATACCAGACCACCTGATCTGCCTCTTGAGAAATTTGTATGCAGGTCAGGAAGCAACAGGTAGAACTGGACATGGAACAACAGACTGGTTCCAAATAGGAAAAGGAGTTCGTCAAGGCTGTATATTGTCACTCTGCTTATTTAACTTACATGCAGAGTACATCATGCGAAACGCTGGACTGGAAGAAACACAAGCTGGAATCAAGATTGCCAGGAGAAATATCAATAACCTCAGATATGCAGATGACACCACCCTTATGGCAGAAAGTGAAGAGAACTCAAAAGCCTCTTGATGAAAGTGAAAGTGGAGAGTGAAAAAGTTGGCTTAAAGCTCAACATTCAGAAAATGAAGATCATGGCATCTGGTCCCATTACTTCATGGGAAATAGATGAGGAAACAGTGGAAACAGTGTCAGACTTTATTTTTCTGGGCTCCAAAATCACTGCAGATGGTGACTGCAGCCATGAAATTAAAAGACGCTTACTCCTTGGAAGGAAAGTTATGACCAACCTAGATAGCATATTCAAAAGCAGAGATATTACTTTGCCAACAAAGGTTCGTCTAGTCAAGGCTCTGGTTTTTCCTGTGGTCATGTATGGATGTGAGAGTTGGACTGTGAGGGAGGCTGAGAGCCGAAGAATTGATGCTTTTGAACTGTGGTGTTGGAGAAGACTCTTGAGAGTCCCTTGGACTGCAAGGAGATCCAACCAGTCCATTCTAAAGGAGATCAGCCCTGGGATTTCTTTGGAAGGAATGATGCTGAAGCTGAAACTCCAGTACTTTGGCCACCTCATGCGAAGAGTTGACTCATTGGAAAAGACTCTGATGCTGGGAGGGATTGGGGGCAAGAGGAGAAGGGGATGACAGAGGATGAGATGGCTGGATGGCATCACTGACTCGATGGACGTGAGTCTGAGTGAACTCTGGGAGTTGGTGATGGACAGGGAGGCCTGGCATGCTGTGATTCATGGGGTTGCAAAGAGTCAGACACCACTGAGTGACTGATCTGATCTGATTTGATCTGACTTCCCCAGTGGCTCAGATGGTAAAGCATCTGCCTACAATGCAGGAAACCCAGGTTCAATCCCTGGGTTGGGAAGATCCCCTGGAGAAGGCAATGGCAACCCACTCTAGTACTCTTGCCTGGAAAATCCCATGGACAGAGGAACCTGCAGGCTACAGTCCATGGGGTCACAAAGAGTTGGACACGACTGAGTGACTTCACTTCAGTTTTTGTCTCTATGAATTTGGCCATTCTACATTTCTCATATATGTGGAATCATACAATGTTTTCCCTGCATTATTTTCCTTAGCATAATGTCTTCATGTTGTAGCATGTGTCAGAATTTCATTTCTTTTTAAGGCTGGATAATATTCCATTGTATGTATATACCAGGTTTTATTTATTTGTTTATTGAAATGTTCACCCAGTGAACATTTGAATTGGTTCCACCTTTTGGCTACTATAAGTGATGCTGCTATGAACATAGGTGTATAAATATATGCTGAAGTATTTTAAAGTAAAAACTAGAGACATAAACATCTATTGCTTTTAATAGGAACCTAAAGAGCTAGTCAGATAACACAAGGAAAATATTGCCTAATCCTTAGTATTATTGGAGCTTAGTAAAGCACTTTTAACTTCTTCACTACCTTAGTAATACTGAAAGCACTGGTCTTACGAGTCTTCAAAATAAGATTTTGGAAGGAAACAGTTTGAAAATCTTGATTTGGTATTGTAAGACTGACTCTCTACTTCATCTCCAAAATAGCTTTTAAAATACCATTCACACAATGGTTATTTAATTTCCTGCATGGTGTGTTCATTCTACCAAATTCACATAAATTTCCACAACTCTTCATGACTTCTGCTCGGTTTCCAAGATGCAATTGCATAAGACCTTGTACTCCCTGACCTCAGCATTTTCATCAGTGATGCTAATACTTGTCTTCATTTTCCTGACTGTTGGGATGGTGCAGTGCTTTACACATTCGTATTAACCTTTCTCTGCAAGACCATACCTGTGGGGAGCCTCTGCCTTGAATTCTGATGATGGCCACAAATGAGCCGAGTTGGTTACACATTGGTAGAGACTGGAGATTGGATTCTGTGCAGGAGGGACTATTTGCTGTCCTAATTTATATGTGTGAGGCACTGTGCTTACTTAGAGGGCCTTTGCTTACAGAAAACCCTTGCCTAGACTTTACTTACAGGGCCCTTACTTACAGACAGCCCTTGCCTTGACTTGTGGATCCTTCTTTGATATGCTGGGAAAGTGGGCTTCCTATTGAGTTCCTGATTCTGCCTCTATCTCTTGTCCAGCGGTAGACTGCCAGGTCTTGGAAAAGTTGGCCTTGGACTTTGATCACACATTCAATAGCACAATTTTATTGAGTACCTACTGTGTGTCATGCACTCTGCTGGGTATTTAGGTGACCTTGGTGAAGGAAACAAAGTTCCCTGTCTCATGGTACTCAGATTCTGGAGCTGTTCCTGATGCTAGCCACAAGCCATGTGTGGCTACTTAAACAAAATATAAATTTAAATTAATTAAAATTAAGTAAAATTTAAAATTCAATTCTAAGTACATTTGAAGTGCTCCATAGCCACAGACGTCAGGGGGCTACTGTACTGGACAGTACAGATGTATGACATTTCCATCATGATGTAGGAAAGGGAAATATTAAATAAACTATAGAATGTTAGGCGATGGTAAATGGTATGGGGTAAAGAAAAGTAGAGAAGAGTGTGGGAATTAGGTGGATGGAGACATATTAAGCAGATAACAGAGGGAAACCTCCCAGCGGACTGAACAGCCAGAGCAACATACCAATTCAGGAATCCACGTGACACATTTCTGGACCTTCACAGAGACCTGAGTGGCTGAGGCTGAATCAGCAAGGGAGGGAGTAGTCCAAAGGTATCAGGGTCTAGGGAACATAGGGCTTTGAAGAATGTTAACGATTTTCACTTTTACTCAGGCCATTGCAGGATCTTGAGCAAAATGACATGATCTGTCATATTGGGATGGTATCACACTGGTGTCTGTATTGAGAATAGACCAAAAGAGAGACCTATGAGAAGGCGATTGCAGTAGTCCAGACAAGAGGTGATTGGAGCTTGGATCAGGGTGTGGCAGCAGAAGTAGTGAGAAATGGCCATACTTTGGATATATTTTAAATGTAAAGCCAGCATGGTTTCCTGACAGATTGCAAGAGTAAAAGGTGATTCCAAAAGGCTGCAAGGTTTTTGGCCTAAGCAGTTGGAAGAGGGGGTTGGCATAAAGTGGAATGTGGAAGGCTGTGACTAGAATGGATTTTGGAAAGAAAACAGGAGTATATTTTGGTACATGTGCACATTTGAGATGCCTGTTAGGCATCCAAGTGGAAATGTCAAGTAAAGAGTATGAAACTAAGAAAGAGGTGTGGGCTGGAGAAACCATTTGGAAATCATCAGCAGTCTAGCCATGGGTAGGGTGGCTCAGATGGGAATGAGTGTAGAGAAGAGAAGAGGCTCTGACGCTGAGCCTTGGCAACCCCAGCATATAAGAGGTTGGGATAAGATCAAAGAAGGAATCAGCATATATTTTCAGTATGTAAAATTTCTGTGTTAAGCTAACAAACTATTAGATAAAAATGTTTTTTTCCCATGATACTGACAAATACACAGTCCATAAGAACCTGGAAAACTAGGTTCAGGTTTAGAACTCTTGACTCTGGAGTTCTACACCGTAACTTGGCACAGGGAAAGGGCCTGTAGCCCACACCCCTTGACTGAGGGCAGAAGCAGAAGAGGGCATCAGAGGATGAGATGGATGGGTGGCATCACCGATGCAATGGACATGGACCTGGGCAAACTTCGGGAGATGATGAGATTCAGGGAGGCCTGGCATTCTGCTGTCCATGGGGTCGCAAGGAGTCAGACGTGATTGGGCAGCTGAACAGCAACATAAGCCTGAATCGCTCTCCTTTGGTAACAGGCAGGAAGACAGAACACGTGGGTACTGATGCTGATGGGGAAGTAGCTGTAGGGGTGGGTGTTCTCATCTTATTAATCAGCACTCATTTCTAGAAGATCCCTGATTAAGAATACCTTGCCAGAATGCTGCTTCAGGTCTAAGTTGACTTTCTTGTTGTTGCTAATTCTATTTAAGGGCTCACTAACGGTTCACTGTTTTCTTAGAGTATTAAAAATCCCAACCTTGTAGAGCTCTTACTTGCATAATTTCCCCATGAGGAACTTGAAGCACAAAGATGCAATATTTTGTCAAGAGATTACACAGTTAATAAGCAGTAGAAACAATTCTGCTGCCATTTCCTTCTGATTCATGATATACCAAAAAGCCCCCACTGGCCTTTGGAATACATTTCTTTATGTAGGAGTCTGGGAGTCTCTAAATAAGAATTTAGATTTTTAAGGGCTTGAAGGAATTATTCCAATAAGAAAATCAATAAAAGAACTGGAAAGATGAATAAGAACAGAACAACTTATTTCTTCCCATAAATTTTACTTTTGAAGGGTCGACACATACAGTACAGCTCTTTTCAAACATTGAAACCTATGCCATGCTGTGCCCTTTCTGAAGGGCAGTCCCCTTCTGCGTAGCCCGGTGGTTTCAGCAATTACTTTTGTGTACCCACATCCTACCCTGATCAGAAGGAAGGCTGTGGGGAGGAGCCTTGTGTGAAGTAAGGCTCCTTTCCTCATTTATAAAAAGAGAATAAAAACCACTTTGTGTTACTCATAGAGACTTGATTACAATCAACTTTAAAATATACCCTGAAGCATTTTCATCTTCATAGATTAGAAAGAGTTAAATATAGCCAATTGCATATTATTTAAAGCAATACTTTGTAATCCAAGCTCAGGTCAACTTCCGCTTCACCTGGGGAGAGAGAGGAACTTGCAACTGGGGACGTGCCACCGCATTTGCAAGGACTTCAGCCTTTGTCTCAGGCTCCCTTTCTATGTGTCTTCTGCCACCGTCCTTGTTGACTCCCAGCTTCCAAGGCTCTGTCATCACCATTCAACCTATCCATCATTCAGAACTTTTCTCCTTCAGACATCGTGAATCGGAAAACCACCTTCACTGATCAACACTGTCTTCTGTGCTTAGTCGCTCAGTCGTGTCTGACTCTTTGTGATCCCATGGAGTGTAGCCCCCCAGGCTCCTCAGTCCATGGAATTCTCCAGGCAAGAATACTGGAGTGGGTTACCATTTCCTCCTCCAGGGGAGCTTCCTGCCTCAGGGATCAAATCTGGGTCTCCTGCATTGCAGGCAGATTCTTTACTGTCTGAGCCACCAGAGAAATGTCTTATGCCTCCCGGACTTGCTCCTCTTCTTCCTGACAGCCAGAACCTTGACCCTTCTGCGATTTCCATCCGCCCTGCGCTATCTCATCCCTATCCTCTAGCCATGACCCACTTGGAGTGTGCTCTTAGGGAGCACCGTACGCTTTCATTCTCCATGCCCTGCCAGTCCCCAGCCTGGCCAGTGATCTGCATCGGCAAGCCATGATGTGTAACTCTCAAAATGTGTCCATTCATCTCAGGAAAAGCCCCTTTCTAATTGTAGCATCCTATTCTGAGCTTTGTCTATGCTCCTCAAGCCCCAGCCCTCGCTTTTTGTCCCCTTCACCAAGGGTCTCTCTTCCAGCTGTACTGAGACATGAGGACATCACTGGGAGCACTCACGCACCGCGCCCATCACATCTTCGCTCCGTCCTCCATCTTCTCTCTGAAGCTGCTCAAGGCAGCATCTCCATGAAACCATGCTGTCCTTTACCCAGCTCCTTTCTTGTTCTATACTTTTTTTTTTTTTTACTGAAATACAATTGACATACAGTAAAATGCACTCACTTTGATAAGTTTCAATAATCGTGAATACCTTGGTAACCACCACCCAAAGTTAAGATGCAACATTTCCAGATAGGTTCTTCATTCTTCTTTCCAGACAACTCCCAACCTCACCCCATCCCCAGAGACAACCACTATTCTGACTTCTGTTATCCACGCGCAGTTCTGCCTGTGCCTGAACTTTGTGTAAATGGAATAAGTGCAAGGAATTGCATCACACTTAGCACTGTTGTGTGTTTGAGGTTCATCCATGTTGTTGCATTTGTCAGTGGCTCAGAGGTTAAAGCGTCTGCCTGGAATTCAGGAGACCCGGGTTCGATCCCTTGGTTGGGAAGATCCCCTGGAGAAGGAAATGGCAACCCACTCCAGTACTCTTGCCTGGAGAATCCCATGGATGGAGGAGCGTGGTAGGCTACAGTCCATGGGGTTGCAAAGAGTCGGACACGACTGAGCGACTTCACTTTCACTTTTCACTTTCATTCTTTTTTACTGATGAGCAATTTCCATCCACAATTTGTTTATCCATTTTCTTGTTAAGTGCACATTTAGCTTTTTTCAGAGCTTATTTTTTTTTGTATTTATCATAAAGCTATTAGGTACATTCTTTTTATTTTATTTTTTATTGGGGTATAGTTTCTTTATAATATATTCTTATACAAATGTTCTATGTGGATATATGTGTTTTATTCCTTAGGGAAATATCTAGAAGTGGAGCTGTGTTTAACTTTGGAAGAAATCGCCTAACTGTTTTCCTAAGTGGTTTTACCATTTCCCATTCTTTATATTTGCACCTGATGCGAAGAGCTGACTCGTTGGAAGAGACTCTGATGCTGGGACAGGTTGAAGGCAGGAGGAGAAGAGGGTGGCAGAGGATGAGATGGTCAGTTGGCATCACTGACTCAATGTACATGAAATTGAGCAAATTCTGGGAGATAATAAAGGACAGGGAAGCCTGGTGTGCTGCAGTCCATGGGTTTGTAAGGAGTCAGACACAGCTTAGTGACTGAACAACATTCCTGCCAGCTGTGGACGTCAGTTCCAGTTGCTCCACATCCATCTCTTCTTTTCGTGTCCTCATTCTTGCTTTTCTTTGACATGTGGCCCTAACTCATTAGAGCGTCTTATCTCTGTTCCACTCGAGTTTCTTAAGGACTGCAGCTGTGCTTCGATGGGCTTTGCACACGCCAGTGCAGCCTTCCTTAGAGCTGGCTCTCTCTAAATCTGCACAAAACATGAGAAAATGGATCCCAGTGAGCGAGGCAGGGGCTCTGGGGATTCTGTACACACAGACCAAGAGGCCCAACAAAATCAATATGATCCGACTCTCCTGTCCATGTCTTACAATACTGCAGCTTGAATGCAGGGCTCCCGTGGCCATTTGTTACAGTCTTCAGGAAGGGCTTTTTATCAGATTCATAGCGGCAAGTGATACAAATTATTGGATTTCTTTTCCAACATAAAAAATAGCTATTTGCAGCCTTTTGAAGCTGGGTAAATGAGCCATTGATCTTACCTATAGAGCACTGCGGGGTATTTTTGTCCTGTCTTCACTTCCAATATTCTATGACAGGAGCTCGCCTCTCCAGCCAAGCTGTTCTAATCGGTATTCCCTGGGTGTACCCCACTCATGGCCTGCTCCTTGCCTTTTCCCACATTATGGGGGAAATGCTTCCATGGAATGCCCTGTCTTTTTCCCTCCTAGAAGTTACATCTTCAAGGCCTGGCATATGCCAATATCTCTGTGATGCTTTCCCCACCACTTTACCCTTCGGTAACTATTCTCTCTTGTGAATTCTTATAACCTTCCCAGTGTGGGGTGATAGCCCCCATCCTGGCTTCCAGGGGCTCTAGGTTAATAGGGGCATCCCAGGACCCCTACATGACAAGTGTACTCCAAACGTCTGTGGCCAACGCTCCAGGGGGCCAGCTGCTATGCAGAATCTCTTTTTTTAAATCCTTTGCTCAAAAGGATCCGCTCCACTTCTAGCCGGAACTGTCTGCCTCCTGCCATCATCTTGAAACGATGAATTGCTTCAGACCAGGTTTCATCACTCACCAGTCAGTCGAGAGCTTGAGTTGCATTTCAGAGTGCGTGTCAAAGCAGTCAGTGCTGTGGGCATGCGGAGAGGCAGCAGTGGCGTAGCTCCCCACCCCATCCGCACAGACTGCTCACTTTCCGAGCGAGACACAGAAACAGCTGGCTGAAACTTGGCAAATATCACGACCAGGACAAGGAGGGAGGGGTGCTTATAAGCTTCCAGGTTTGCTTTGCTCTGTCCCCTCTCACTCTCTCGCAAAACAAACCAGTGCCTTGTCTGTCTCCTCGTAGACACTGGGCCGTCTCCCAGACATCTTCCTGAAAGACAGGCTGGACGAAAGAATCTTCTCTTTCAATTCCTTTGTCTTTATTCGACTCCAGAAAGATCCTTCATTTTAAATATTGGGCAACGTGAGCAGGAATACTCGGGAATATTACCTTCCCAAGCTTCCTCAATTCTGCCCTTCTGGTCATCCCTTCACCAGGCTAGGCTGCTTCACTTTCTCCTCACCTCCTAGTTCCTACAAAGCATGCTTGTTCATTCAAAAATATTTAATGCTACTTTAAATTGTTTAATTTTTTCACTAAACACTATTATTGTTGTTGCTCTGTCACTAAGTCATCACCAACTCTTTGTAACCCCATGAACTGCAGCAGGCCAGGCTTCTCTGTCCTTCACTGTCCCCCCGAGTTTGCTCAAACTCATGTCCATTGAGTCAATGATGCCATCCAATCATCTCATCTTCTGTTGCCACCTCCTCCTCCTGCCCTCAATCTTTCCCAGCATCAGGGTCTTTTCCAATGAGTCTGCTCTTTGCACCAGTAAACATTATGGTAGGAGTTCAAGTCGAGCAAAAGCCAGGATACAAACAGTGCCTACTTCTGGAGCTTATGTTTACTAGGAGACATAGATACACAGAGAGACAGCTACAAAAAAGTGTCCTGACTGGCATCCAGGGCACTGGAGGGACACAGGGAAGGAGCACTGGGTCCAGGCTCAGGTGGTCTGGGAAGGCTTTGAAAAAGAGCTGACCTTTAAGCGAGTAACACTTACCTAGACGTCAGCTGGAAGACATGAGCATGGGAGCGGGGTGCTTCATGTAATAAAGGCCACACATGGGAACAAGTGGAAACTGAGAGTGCGACACAGCAAGGAACCGAGAGAAGTTTGCTGGTTTGGATCACAGGATGCAGGAGAGGTCACGAAAAGTGAAGCCAAAAAGGCAATTGTGGGCGTGATCCTAACACGCCTTGCTTGTACATTCTGATGAGTAGGGACGTCTCATAGCAAAGGGGAGTCATTCAAAGGCTCGTGGAGGAGGCAGAGGTCACCCCTTTAGTGGCTGCAAAAGGTCACTCTGGCAGAAGCTTTGACAGTGTGGATTGGAGAGGTGAAGCTGGAACAGCAGGTGGGCCAGACGAGGAGGACAGGGGCTCAGCCAGAGGAGCGGCGGGCGGACTGGAGAAGGCAGTGGGCTAGTGACATTGCAAGAGTTGGGGGAGAAGGAAGGATAAAGGGCGAGGCCAGGAATGGGTTAAAGAGCCCAGGAGAGGGGAGGGCTGAGGACAGCAAGGAGAGTAGAGGAAGAGGAATATACAGAGAAGACCGAAGCGGGCGGCCAGGGAGGGGGCAAACCTGGAGACAGATCACCCTAACAGGAGGCAACGGGTGAGTCTTTCAAGAGACAGATGGTCAACCAGGTCCGATGTCCCAGAAAGAAACCCTTAAACCCACTGGAGTTACCACCCAGACAGGCTGCAATTTCAGGGGAACGGTGGAGGTAATGTAGACTGAGCAGTGAGGCGGAGGTGAGGAAACAGAGATGGCAAGACAGGAAACTCTCAAGAGGACCGGCTATAAAGGGAGGAGATAGAGAGAGCAGTAGCTAGAGAGGGGAGTGGGGAAAAGACTGGGTGGTATTGTATGGCGGGAGAAACAAACGGGACTGGAGCGTGCTTTAGAATGAGCAAGGACGGTGAAAACACAGAGTCTGCGCTGAGAAGCAGTTGTAGGATAGAAAGCAAATAACAGATGGGAGAACACAGGCCCTGTGTTCACTCGATAACAACAAAGTTCTACAAGAGTGGGCTGAGTCCCCAGTTTGCCAAAGGGCTGAGGAATCTGATTCCACACAGCAGCAGGGTGGGCTGGTCCCGGGGCAGACCCTGCGGTGCATTCGAAGCTGAGGCTACCCAATCTCTGGGCCCGAAGTCGGGATAAACATCCCCACCTCGTCAGTGCAAGGAGCTAAGACGCAGAAGTGCTTAAAACAGTGCCTGGCACATGCAGGCAAATGCTAATGAAGTGTTAGTTGGAATCATCTAAGGAAGCTGAACTTTCCCGGGAAGGGACTCGCTAGTGGCTTCTCACCTGGGCTGCTAATGAGTCTGAAAAACACATCCTGTTCTCTAGACTGTAGAAAATCAGACCCGTCCTGAAGAGCTGGGCCCCTTGAGTCTGTGAGGCTCGGCCCCACTCAGAGGGCAGATGTGCCCATTGGGAAGGCTGTGTGAGCACAGCCCAGAAATCTCCTGTAGACCCCACCCCATTTCTTTCCAAAGCCTTTCCTCTGGTTTTCAGATGAGATTTCCCTGTTCAGGAGGGGTGCCAGTGCTGGGAATCTCATAGTACTCCCAACCCCAGACACCAGGGTTGTGTAATTGCAGTGGCAGAGAGTTGAATTGTCTTTTTGAAGAGACCACATACTGTTTGTCTGTCAAATCATCTGTGTGTGGGTGGAACTGAAATTGTGGGAGATGAAGACGGTGAGAGTGTGTTCCAGAGTAACTGGCGTATGGTTGGTGATTCTTAAGTATTGGTTTCCTTTCTAGAAAGTATGGAGACAGTGTTCTTGAGGGCAGCATGACCAGGTATAAGTCAGATGGGTTCAGTTCAGTCCAGTCGCTCAGTCGTGTTTGACACTTTGTGACCCCATGGACTGCAGCACACCAGGCCTCCCTGTCCATCACCAATTGCCGGAGCTTGCTCAAACTCATGTCCATTGAGTCGGAGATGCCATCCAACCATCTTGTCCTCTGTCGTCCCCTTCTGTCCCCTCTGTGGTCCTCCTTAAATCTTCCCCAGCATCAGGGTCTTTTCAAATGAGTCCGTTCTTTACATCAGGTGGCCAAAGAATTGGAGTTTCAGTTTCAGCATCTGTCCTTCCAATGAATATTCAGGACTTATTTCCATTAGGATTGACTAGTTGGATCTCCTTGCAGTCCAAGGGACTCTCAAGAGTCTTCTCCAACACCACAGTTAAAAAGCATCAGTTCTTCAGTGCTCAGCTTTCTTTATAGTCCAGCTCTCACATCCATACATGACTGCTGGAAAAACCATAGCCTTGACTAGACAGACCTTTGCTGGCAAAGTAATGTCTCTGCTTTCTAATATGCTGTCTAGATTGGTCATAGCTTTTCTTCCAAGGAGCAAGCATCTTTTAATTTCATGGCCGCAGTCACCATCTGCAGTGGGATTTGCCCTCAAATTTTGACTCTACTGTTGAGCAGCTAAATGAACATGGGTTATTTACATCTTCTTGAACTTTTTTGCTCATCTGGGAATAAAGACTGCTAATACCCACTGCATCAGTGTGAGTTTGGGATAGAGACAGAGGAGATGGAAGCACCTGGCACACAGTAAGCTGTGTTTTTTCTTTGCCTTTCCTTGTGTGACTGTGTAAACTGCTGGGTAAACATGTTTACTCTCACAGATCTGATATATTTCCCCACATCTACTCAATATATCAAGTATTTAGTCATTCCGCCTCCTGATGCCTAGATCTCAGGGTGTGGAGTTTGTACCATCACTTGACCCGCCATTGTCTTGTTAGATACAGACAGACCTTTGTGTGACTACAATAGAGACGTTATTGCCAGTTGTCAGTATTGAAATGATGCTCTCCTTCACTCTCCAGTGAAATATCTGCAGGCGTTCCTTCCCCCTTATTGAACATTTTGCAATCACCTTTAAAAACAACGCCCTCCTCTCCCTGACCTGCCTCTTCTCCTCCCTCCCAGCCTCCTAAACCCCACCTCATTTCCCTGTATTGTTTGCTTAATGGGCACTTTAACAAGTGTAGCATTTCCATTTTAAAACGCACAGAACTCAAGACAGAAATTGGATTTCTTCCTGGACAGTTTCCATCCCTTCTCCTCGTTCACAGCTTTCTCCTTTGTTTTTCATTCTGCAACACAGCTCAAATTTGCTGAACCAGAAAGGGGTGGAAGGAGGTGTGAAAGAGAGGCAACCGCCTTCTCGTTGCTGCAGGAAGAGCTTATTAGCGACCTGCTCTCTAGAAGAGACCAAGCACTCTAAAGATACTCCAGGCGCCTCTTCTGTTTCCACAAAAGCCCAAGGCCTGAGTACACCGTGCATGACAGAATCTAATTACAGAGACAATTACGGGTACCTGGACTGCCCAACTGTTGTGTTTCGTAATCAAAAGCAATACTGGCAGGTGTGAATCTGAGCCTGCTGAAAACTCAGGGAAACTATGGAACACTTACCAACCCGAAGCAATTTTATTTTAGCCAGTGGGCCTGTGTTGCTCAGCCTTCATGTTAGCAGAAAGTTAGGGGATCTGGGGAATATACCAGGGCGCTTCTGCCAGCACACAGACATCAGTCCCCCTGTAGGAGTGTCCTCGGCTGAGTCAAGTACTCATGTTTTTGAAACTGGACTTCGCAGCAATTTCAGAAAGCTCTGTGCCAGTTTCGAATTTGTTCTCTTTAAATAGTGGGTCAGTACCTGACTTTGACAGCCTTCATTTGGCATTTGATAAGGAGAAATTGATTTTTCTCCAGGCCCGCACAGACTGTAGATACTCGGTGAGCACAGAGTGTGCTGAGCTGGATGGAGGTGTGTATTCATACCCCTCGCCACCTGCTTCGTATTCATTCTGGCGCAGAGCTACAAATTGGCTCTCTTCCGCATCTCAGCCGGCTCTAGTTAATTTATGTCTCTACCTCTCTGCCACAGCACACTAAGGAAATAGAGTTCCCACTTTCGAAATCAGGTTTACTAAAAATGAAGCAGCACGGCAATAATTGTTCTTTTTTTAATAGTTAAAGAAATTCCAAGTGGAAAGCAAGAAACAGGTTCCGCAAGAGGAAGAAAAATCAGGGCGCAGAAATAAGAACAGTTCAAAAGAGAGAGGCAAATAGCAAAGAAAAGTGGGAGAGGTCGACGGGGATGCATCGGAAAGGGAGAAAGTGTCAAGGAAGGAGCAGAAGGGAAGACAGGAGACGGGAAAAGAAATGATGTGGACCTGAGAAATGGACTCAACAAAGGAATAGAATAAGTGAAGGCCAAAGTAAGGATTACGGAGAAAAATGTCAGAGCCAGTGAGGGCCCTAGAACTGCAGGTTACTGGGAGGATGTGGGCAGGGTTAGGAGTCCCTAGTGGGTTAGGTGTCTGAATGCCTTAGCACACGTGATGGTCAGGGAGACCGCCCCCCTGCAGATACTAACTCAGACTCAGAAATGAGAGCCAAGCAGACTCATTAACTGTGTTTGGCCAGCCTGTGATGGGCAACAGAATTTACTGATGCATATTTCAACTGAATTTTCTAACCAAGTTCTTAAATAAATAGTCACCAGATGTAACTGAAAAAGCAGAATAAGGCTTTCGATAGTGAGCATTTCTATAGGAAAATCTGAAAATCCTCTGTGTTGCTTTTTCCAAAGTTTTTAGTCATTTGTGGTTTTTAACCCTGGCTAGTATGGTAGCAACTGTTCCAATGCTGGACTGTGCGGATCCTTCTGGTGTTTACTTTTAACATCCGCCAGGGTAGGGAGAGTGGCCAACGCCTGTGGTGGCTAGAGAAGCCCCTTGGCAGGAAAGTTAACTCCACCAGTAACAAAGGGACCTTTGAGAGACTTGGGTTATAATGGGACCACCAGAAACTCCTTTCCCCAAAGTTGGGAAATCCAGAGCAGGTCTTCTCAGCCAGCCCACATTTGCAAAACCAGAACTGTCAGAGGAGGGAGAAATGGCAGGAGGCCTGAGAGAAATCTCAGGAAGGTGTCATTTGGCCGATGGCTTCAGATCCAGGGTCTGGAAACTTGGCATCACCTCCTGGCCTTGCTGTGGATCCCATGTTGGCAACTGGATATTCTGTTGAGTCTAAGAACTGATGCTCTCCAGTAGCCTGTGGATAATTTTCCACGTTGAGCAGACACCTTCTGTTATAGTTGGAGCTAAAAGTCCCCTTTGTTTATGTGTTTCTTAGATTAAGTGTCTGATTCCACGATTTTTACCAATGAGTGGGAAAAGTAGCAACAATAATCGAGACTGGTTTATATTTGTCAGCAAGCTAGTCTTTCGATATCCTCTGATATTTTAATATTGTTGGGTTTCTATAGTTAGATTTCTCTACAAATTCATGAAGCCCTGTCATGCTCAAGTGTTGCTGAGAAGCTGTTCTTGTCCTGTTCCTGTCCCCCAGTACCTTTCCAGAGGAACATCATTACCTCCAGGCATGCAGAGTTATGGTTAGTGGTCAATTCATTGAACACATATGATTTAGCAGTCAGGGGTGACCATTTGCCTGGGACTTTTCTGGCTTGAGCACTGGAAGCCTTGCATTCCAAGAAACCCCTCAGTCCCAGGCAAACCAGGACGGTTGATCACCCGATCATCTTCCATATTCTGACAGAGCCTGAAGACACCCTAGAAATCACAGTGATTCCTACTCAATGATTCCTTTTGAAGTGCTGGTTAAAACCGAGTCCTCTTTACCAGTTTACTTTCTTTCTGATTCACACAGTCCTTGGATTGGAGGAGATAATTAAATACTATGAGCAAAGATGTAATCGTCAGCACTCAAGAATAAAATTAAACAAAAGATACTGCTGTTTAATTTTATAAAAAGAATTGTTTAATCCAGATTGGGATTTTGAAAACTAGTCAAAGGCATAAAGTGAATCACAAATCATTATTCTCCATCTGGATACTGTTTGGTACCTCAAAGAGATCATTTCTAAAATGATATCATTTCAGGAAGTTTAAAGAATGAAATACAATGAACATGCCATCATTCTATCAAGTTACACCTTTGTGAGGCGGGGAGGGGAAATGTTCACAATAATGTGAAGGGATAGAAGGCCAGCCTGGAAGCCAACAGATGAGGTTCTGATCCTGCCGCAAGTCACTAAAGGATCACTGACCCCAGACAAATCATGCCTCCCCTGGTCCAAGCATTTCCACCTTTCAAGATGAAAGTGTGGATAAGAACTCTTTATGGAATAGCTAGCAGAAGAGAAGTATTAGAAGTCAGGAGATTTGTATTGCAGTCTTCACACTGCATTTACAACCATGTGTCCTTCCTTGGAGGCTCAGACCTTAAAGAATTCACCTGCAATGCGGGAGACTGGGTTTGATCCCTGGGTTGGGGAGATCCCCTGGAGGAGGGCATGGAAACCCACTCCAGTATCCTTGCCTGGAGAATCCCCATGGACAGAGGAGCCTGGCGGGCTACAGTCCACGGGGTTGTAAAGAGTTGGACAGGACTGAGCGACTGAGCACACGCACAGCCTTAGACAATGAGCTAGCCTCAGTTTTATCATATATAAAATGGAAAGTCATTAATAAACTATATAGCAGGGTCCTTGTGAAGACCAAGTGATAATGCAAAAGCAAGGACAAATGTCACATTCTATTGTCATGTAGTATCCTTTTGATCCTAAGGTAGCGTCTAACATGGGTCACAATGTGGTGCAAGTGTTGTTAAACTTTTAAATGTGGGCACAGTGTGGCCCATCACCTGCTTTGTGTGTGTGTGTGTGTGGGTGTGGGTGTGTGTGGGGGGCGGGGTGGGTGGAGAGAGAGAGAAGGAGTCAATCATAATAACCAGCCATGGTCATTCATGTACATTTATACTCTGTGGTTGATTTCATGATACAACAGCAGAGTTGAATAGTTGTGTGGCCACAGAAACAGTATCACCCACCCAATCTAAAATATTTAGCCTCTAGCTCTTTACAGACTTGATGGACAAGAGTTTGGGTGAACTCCGGGAGTTGGTGATGGACAGGGAAGCCTGGCATGCTGCGATTCATGGGGTCGCAAAGAGTCGGACACGACTGAGTGACTAAACTGAACTGAACTGAGCTCTTTACAAGAGTACTTGGCTAACCCTGATTTAGCAGAAAGGTTTCAAGATTGGTGTTCCAAGGTCCAGGATTCTCTTGGTTTCCATGTCACTGTAGGATATCATGCAAGTGACTTAGTCTCTGGTTCTCTGGTTCTCATACTCTTCAAAAGTGCATGTGTGTGTGCTAAGCTGCTTCAGTTGTGTCTTACTCTTTGCAACCCTATGGATTGTAGCCTTCCAGGCTCCTCCATCCATGGGTTTCTCCAGGTAAGAATACTGGAGTGGAGTGCCATGCCCTCCTCCAGTGGATCTTTCCAGCCCAGGGATCGACCCAGCATCTCTCTCGTCTCTTATGTCTTCTGCATTGGCAAGCAGGTTCCTTACCACTAACACCACCTGGGAAACCAACTCCTCAAAAGAGGGAAATACAGATCCAACCCCATTTTTCCTCTTTCAAGTGTTGTTAAGGTAGATAAAAGAACAAGTGTGTTGGTATTTTTATGAAGGAAATATGATTTAAATTCAAGTATTATTCATAAGATGGGCTTCCCTTGTAGCTCAGTCGGTAAAGAATCTGCCTGCAGTCCAGGAGACCCGGGTTGGATCCCTGGGTAGTGAAGATCCCCTGGAGAAGGAAATGGTAACCCACTCCTACAGTAACCTTGCCTGGAAAATCTCATGGAAACAGGAGCCTGGTGGGCTGCAGTCCATGGGGTCGCAAAGAGTTGGGCACGACTGAGCGACTAACACTTACTTACTTAATATTATTCATAGGGCAGATGCTGTTAGATGATTTGGAAGCAATAACTGGTGTGTTATTACTCAGTGATATTAGTTGTCTCATGTACATCGTGGGGGGTTACTTAGATCAGTGATAGCACACAAACCCCTGTACCGTTGTAACACATCAAAAGCTACAATAACACACCAGAATCTGATTCAATCCACAGTATCCTGTCAAGAGAGGGAGTTTTAATTGCTTCTTTATCCCTTTATTCACTGAAGACTTTCACTAAACATTTACAAGACATGAACTTCAGATCATGCCAGCATCTCTGCTGAGGTCACCTGAGAGCTGGCCATTTTAATCCAGGACCAAGAAAGAAAAAGGACTATTCCCAGAAGAGAACAGTGGTGGTGGGGTAACAGATGGGCTGGTTTGCCAAGCAAATACCAAAGATATTTGTCTATGTTAAAATGTTAATTCATATTTGATTCCTAGACACATGACTGATAACAAGGCTGGTTAAACACATACACAAGTTAGTAACAAACCTTTGCCTAACACCTGTGAATATTAAGACCTCCTCTTTCTCAAGAATCCCCTCAAAGACCCAGAGAGGAGCTCCCTAAAGGAACAACTCTTAATATGTCTCAAAGCAGCCAGCTAAGTCTTAGCTAAGTCACCCCTACTCTTTGAAAGTACCATTGGCTCCGGTGCAGCCCATGTACACACCCTACATACAAATCTCTAGATTTATGGCAGAGATAAATTAGTGAGCAATCATATGCTGTATAAAAGAAGTCTTCACTTTACAAGCAGATTCACTGCTGTGCTCCTTTAACTGGTGTATTGCCAGTGGCGCAGTTCTAATAAAATCTCATTGTCAGAACAGCACACACGTGCTTTTTCACTGCCAGCCTAGATGGAAATATGGAGAGCAGGGCGCACTTAAGTCCCCTTAGAGCTTAATGCAGCTTTTGTCAAGGTCCTTTGTTCTCAGGCTAGGAGCTTACTGTTACTTATTACTTACAATAGGCTGGGAGAGATGGAGGTCCGTGATTCTTTAATACAACAACAATGAAACAATATCATGTGCTTTCACTGATTAACCTACTCTGATTATCTGCATGAGATTCCAAAAAAGTGAAGGATCAGTCATACAGGAATAAGCTACCTGGCCCTTTGAAGACAAGTCATCATAATATTAGAAATAGCACTAGTATGGAGTATCATCATATGCCAAGCAGTATTTTAACTCATTCAGTTCAGTTCAGTTCAGTCACTCAGTCGTATCCAACTCCCTGTGACTCCATGGACGGCAGCGCACCAGGCCTCCCTGTTTATCACCGACTCCCAGAGCTTACTCAAACTCATGTCCATTGAGTTGGTGATGGCATCCAACCATCTCATCCTCTGCCATCCCCTTCTCCTCTCGCTCTCAATCTTTCCTAGCCTCAGGGTCTTCTCCAGTAAGTCAGTTCTTCACATCAGGTGGCCAAAGTATTGGAGTTTCAGCTTCATCATCAGTCCTTCCAATGAACACCCAGGACTCATCTCCTTTAGGATTGACTGGTTTGATCTTGCAATCCAAGCCAACTCTCAAGAGCCTTCTCCAACACCACAGTTCAAAAGCATCAATTCTTCAGCACTCAGCTTTCTGTATAGCCCAACTCTCACATCCATACACGACTACTGGAAAAACTGTAGCTTTGACTTGATGGACCTTTGTCGGCAAAGTAATGTCTCTGCTTTTTAATATGCTCTCTAGATTGGTCACAGCTTTTCTTCCAAGGAGCAAGCGTCTTTTAATTTCATAGCAGTCACCATCTGCAGTGATTTTGGAGCCCAAAAAAATAAAGTCTGACACTGTTTCCACTGTTTCCCCATCTATTTCCCATGAAGTGATGGGACCAGATGCCATGATCTTCGTTTTCTAAATGTTGAGCCTTAAGCCAACTTTTTCACTCTCCTCTTTCACTTTCATCAAGAGGCTCTTTAGTTCTTCTTCACTTTCTGCCATATGGGTGGTGTCATCTGCATATCTAAGGTCATTGATATTTCTCCTGGCAATCTTGATTCCAGCTTGTGCTTCTTCCAGCCCAGCGTTTCTCATGATGTACTCTGCATATAAGTTAAACAAGCAGGGTGACAATAGACAGTCTTGACGTACTCCTTTCCCAATTTGGAACCAGTCTGTTTTTCCATGTCCAGTTCTAACTGTTGCTTCTTCACCTGCATACAGATTTCTCAAGAGGCAGGTAAAGTGGTCTGATATTCCCATCTCTTGAAGAATTTTCCACAGTTTATTGTGATCCACACAGTCAAAGGCTTTGGCATAGTCAATAAAGCAGAAGTAGATATTTTTCTGGAACTCTTGTTTTCTCGATGATACAACAGATGCTGGCAATTTGATCTCTGGTTCCTCTGCCTTTTCTAAAACCAGCTTAAACATCTGGAAGTTCACGGTTCAGGTACTGTTGAAGCCTGGTTTGGAGAATTTTAAGCATTACTTTACTAGCGTGTGAGAAGAGTGCAATTGTGTGGTAGTTTGAGCATTCTTTGGCATTGCCTTTCTTTGGGATTGGAATGAAAACTGACCTTTTCCAGTCCTGTGGCCACTGCTGAGTTTTCCAAATTTGCTGGCATATTGAGGGCAGCACTTTCACAGCATCATCTGTTAGGATTTGAAATAGCTCACTGGAATTCCATCACCTCCACTAGCTTTGTTTGTACTGATGCTCCTTAAGGCCCACTTGACTTCACATTCCAGGGTGTCTGACTCTAGGTGAGTGATCATACCATCGTGGTTATCTGGGTCATGAAGATCTTTTTTGTACAGTTCTTCTGTGTATTCTTGCCACCTCTTCTTAATACTTTCTGCCTCTGTTAGGTCCATACCATTTCTGCTCTTTATTGTGCCCATCTTTGCATGAAATGTTCCCTTGGTATCTCTAATTTTCTTGAAGAGATCTCTAGTTTTTCCCATTCTATTGTTTTCCTCTATTTCTTTGCACTGATCACTGAGGAAGGCTTTCTTATCTCTCCTTGGTATTCTTTGGAACTCTGCATTCAAATGGGTATATCTTTCCTTTTCTCCTTGCCTTTAGCTTCTCTTCTTTTCTCAGCTATTTTTAAGGCCTCCTCAGACAACCATCTTGCCTTTTTGCATTTCTTTTTCTTGGGGATGGTCTTGATCACTGCCTCCTATACAATGTCATGACTCTCTGTCCATAGTTCTTCAGGAACTCTATCAGATCTAATCCCTTGAATCTATTTGTCACTTCCACTGTATAATCTTAAGGGATTTGATTTAGGTCATACCTGAATGGTCTAGTGATTTTCCCTACTTTCTTCAATTTAAGTTTACACTTGGCAATAAGGAGTTCATGATCTGAGCTATAGTCAGCTCCCAGTCTTGTTTTTGCTGACTATATAGAGCTTCTCCATCTTGGCCTATAAAGAATATAATGAATCTGATTTCGGTATTGACCATCTGGTGATGTCCATGTGTAGAGTCTTCTAACTCGTTAGCTCATTGAAACTCAAAGAAACCCCAAAGCTAGGTTATTAGCATTCCTATAGTATAGATGGGAAAATTAAGGCACAGAGAAGCAAAATACCCTTCCCCAATCTCACAGGCTGATGTATGCAGTCAAGGTTCGCACTCAGAGAGGCTGGCTTTATAATTTGTGCTATTGACCACTGTGCTATATTGACAAGTAAAGTAACTGTCAGATGCTGAAATGTAGGACCCTATGACATATCTTATAGCTTCAAGAAGCTGTAAGTATATCTACTTCAAGCCATAGGAGAGAAACTTAGACTTGCCCTTGCCATTAAAAAAAAGAAGAAACTAGAAAACTAGACAAATGTATCAGACAACTAGTTCATCCACTATACAACAGGTGGTGAGGACTGTGATCCCTGGATTAAAGAAAGCAAAAGATGACCTCTGTAATTGCCCTAGTTTTCTGTCATGAGGCAGGAAGGGAACACCCAAGCACAACCCAGTGGACTCACTGAGTTACAGAGATAGGAGCTCAGGGAGTCTGGAGGAGCTGTGTTTTGTAGGACAGAGTACCAGAGCAAGGAGCTACACAGAAAAGTGGCTCCAGAAATCTGCATAAGGGTCCTCTTGAGTCTTTTGCTGCATACTAAGCTGAGCATGCATAGAATAAAATTCCACAAGAATCAGCAGAGAACAGCTATCAGGAAGCTGAAGGCTGAACAATTCCCAGAGACCACAGGGCTGGGAAAATTTTACATTTTGATCAGCCAAAAACTGGATCAAGCTTGTTGAATATGTGGTATATTCGATGGAGGAACAAAGAAGAAGTGACACAAATGCAAAACAACAAGACTGTGGACTAAAATTCAAGCATATCAATAATCACATAAACAGACCAAACCCTCTAATTAGAAGACAGAGATTGTCAAACTGAACAAAAAATTAGACTCCCATATATGCTATTTGCAGAAAGCACACTTTAAAGACACAAGTAGGTTAAAAGTAAGGGGATGAATAAAAGATATACAACAAATTCTGAACATGTGAAGACCATAATAACTGTACTATCCGTAAAAATAACTGTCAAAATAAAGAATGTTATTGTCGAAAAGGGACATCTTGTAATCATAAAATAGTCTGTTCATCAGTAAGGCATACAAGTCTTAAATGAGAATGCACTCAATTACAGAGCTTCAAAAATACATGAAAAAAAAAGACAACAGAACTGAAAGAAGAGCCAAATAGATAGTTATGGTTGGAAATGTCAACACTCATTTTTTAATGATGTTAGAAAAATTAGATAGGAAGTCAGTATGGGTATGGAAGACTCAAACACACTATCAACCCACATGATCAAATTGATATTATGGGATAATGAATTCAGTAATAACAGAATGCACGTTCTTATTTTAAATTGCACATGGAGTGTATACCATGATAGAGTATATGCTGAGTCATTAAAGGCAATCTCAATGAATTTAAAGGCACTGAAATCATATTTGCTGACCACCACGGAATTAAATAAGAAGTCAAAAGCAGGAAGGTATTAAGAAAATGCCCAAATAAATAAAAATTAAGCAGCATACATGGGTGAAAGAAGAAATCACATAGAAAATTAGAAATTGTTTAGGATCTTCTTGATAATAATACAACATATCAAAATGTGTGGGATGAAGTTAAAGTAGTGCTTTATTGTACAAAATGATAAGCTGATTCTAATATCTACACGGAAATGCTGTGGACCTAGGCTGCCGAACAATTTTGAAAAAGAAGAAAAATGTTGGAGGACTTACTCTATCTGATTTTGAAATTGTCCTGTCTACAACAATTAGAGCAGTGTGGTATATTGACATAAGAATAGACAGACAGATCAATAGCAGAGAGCAGAGAATCCAAAAATAGATACATATATACATTATCACATAAATTTTAAAAAACACTACATTCACAAAGAACATACATAAATGCCCGATAATTAGATCAAAAGGTGCTTGACATTATTAGTCATCTTAGAAATCTAAATTCAAACGAAGATGAGACTTTCCTACATATTCAATGGCCAATAAAAAAAAAAGAACAAACTATGCAACAGTACAGGTGAACTCCAAAATCATCATGTTAAACAAAAGAAGCCAAACACTACGCTAAGTCACTTCAGTCGTGTCCGACTCTGCGCAACCCCATAGACGGCAGCCCACCAGGCTCCCCCGTCCCTGGGATTCTCCAGGCAAGAACACTGGAGTGGGTTGCCATTTCCTTCTCCAGTGCATGAAAGTGAAAAATGAAAGTGAAGTCGCTCAGTCGTGCCCGACTTTTAGCGACCCCATGGACTGCAGCCCACCAGGCTCCTCCGTCCATGGGATTTTCCAGGCAAGAGCACTGGAGTGGGGTGCCAACTGCAAAATGTATAATTCCATTCATGTGACATTTTAGGAAAGACATATGTAATCTATACTGCCTGGAAGCAGATCAGTGGTTGCCTGATGCTAAAGGTAGAAAGGAATGAACTAAAAGGGAGACTTTTAGTAGCAGTGGAACTGTTCTACAGCTTGATTGCGGCGGGAGTTACACAAGTGTGTACATTTGTCAGAACTTGAATAATGTATACTTAAAATGGGCATATTTTATAATACACAGATTATATATAAAAGAAGCTAAATATTTGTTGCATAAACAATATTAGCACTTACTATTGTCTAACTCTTTCCCAAAGTTATATAGTACATTGAATTCCTTTAGTTAATCTGAAAAGTAGGAGATTAGCATGGGTTGTCTTGGTCTGATTGAATATTATAATTGAAGTTGACCTGTTTATCCACTGAGCTCCTTCAGAACTTTGGATCTCATGTTTTAGTTCTTGGTGTGCATGTCTTAGCTCCCTTAGTTGGGCCTCATAAAGCACAGGGGCTTGGTATAATTGTAACAGTTCTTTGCTTAAAACTTGCCCCGAAGCTCATTTTATGAATGTAGTTAATGCTAAATGAATGCATTACTGGAGACCAACTGGGTTGGGCCACTTTGGAAGGTCCCAAGTTCCCTGTCGATAGAGGAGTTTAAGAGAAGACTGAGTGACTCTACATTAAAAATGCTGCAAGGTGACTCAAACGTCAGATGGTGGTTGGACTGGAGGAGTTCTCTCCCGTCTCTGACTTATGTAAAAACAATGCTTCCAGGATGAGGTGTTTCCCCACAGAGAGAAGAGATTCTAAAAATTAAGAGGAATAGTAGCCATCCTGACAATCCACTGACCACAGGTAGAGAGGGGTTCACCCTGAGACAACAGAGTGGGATCCAGTGTCTGTTACCAAGTAAGTTAGGTTTAATTATAAGCAAGAGAAGGATCTAATTCTGAAATGTACAAACCCAATATTCTATTATGAAATCTAATGGAAGGAACTTCAAAAAACACAGATTCATGTGAGAAGTTCCCTAGAAAGAAAAGATTGTGCTGATGTGGGCATGGACCACCTGAAGATGGGGAGGATGGCAGATTTATAGAATTGCCCTTTCACCCCACTCTGTGAGGGCGAGACTCCTCACTCCTACGGACCTTCATCCTTAAGATGAAGGAATGGATTCAGCACAACATAAAAAGTTCTGCACATCCTCTCATCAGACTGTTTTGCTTAAAATTGTCATTAAAATCTTTAATTCTAAGTTTATTCATCTGCAAAATTTCTATAAAAATAATTATAGAATCTTCATGATTTGATAAGACCTTGCATGTTTAGTTAAGTCCATTGCACATAGAAAGTACTTAGTAAGTCCTGGCTATGAAAATGGTTATGATTTATTATCTTTCTCATCATTAAATAATATGTCATTGTACCCTGCCAATACTCCAGAGATGATAAGTAGGAGTACCATGTCCAGTCTGTACCATGCCCAGAGCGAACCAGCCTGTGCCACCCTCTAACGTCCTCTAATCCTTCAGTTCAGTTCAGTTCAGTCGCTCAGTCGTGTCTGACTCTTTGTGACCCCATGAATCACAGCACGCCAGGCCTCCCTGTGCATCACCAACTCCTGGAGTTCTCCCAAACTCACGTCCATCGAGTTTGGCATCGGTGATGCCATCCAGCCATCTCATCCTCTGTCATCCCCTTCTTCTCCTGCCCCCAATCCCTCCCAACATCAGAGTCTTTTCCAATGAGTCGACTCTTCGCACGAGGTGGCCAAAGTATTGGAGTTTCAGCTTTAGCATCAGTCCTTCCAATGAATTAATTAGTTAATTAGTTAGTAAAGGACAGCATTCTTTCCTTTCCACCTTTTGTCAAGAATTCTGAAGACTCTAAGAAAAGTGACTCAGAAGGTGAGCCAACTGGACTCCTGGTGTTACTTATAAACTCTGTCCTGGGAATTATTTCAGGGTCTGTAGCAGCAAATCTCAAGCACCATTCACCTTGCCCATAAAGCTGGAGTCTGAGTAGAAAGGACGGGGCAGCTAAGAACATGTTGTCTCACAAAGTAGCGTCAGCTTCCTTTTTCATCATCAGCCTTTTTGAAAGAACACACAAAAATGTATAAATTGTGGTTTATCTCACAACAGGAGCATCTAACCAAATGTCCTGTAATTATATGTTGGGTGGCTACTGAGAATAATCACTGTTTCTTCATGATAAGGATGGTCCTAAGAATTACATTAATGAGGGTGAACTGTAATAGCATTGGGAATTCAGCTACATTTAAATGTTAAATTTACATCTCGGCCTTGTAGATTCCCTATAAATTGATTACTATGGGCCAGGATCTTTTCCTGAGCATTGGCGTTTAATGGCTATTCCTTGAATTGATGCTTTACTTTAAGTGAAGCGTGTTTGCATTAAAAGCACATTCATTTCCCAGTCTCCTTCTTCTACATTTGTTTCCTTTGTTTTGGAATCCACAAAGCCTTTGATGTTTAGCTCATTTTTCCCCCTCACTGCATAATGATCTTTAGAAGGTTATACTTTAAAAGGTTTTGTGTTTTTTTAAAAATGACATCCCTTTAGCAGATAGTCAATTAATGAGGCTGCGTTTAACTGCCAAATGGGAGCCAGCCAGGTGACCAAGAAAGAAAAAGGCTATTGGTGTAAATAAAAGAGCGTATTAGAGTAACTGAGCCAATATTCACCAAATTTTTCACCAGTGTCAACCTCTAAGTTTACTTGCTCCGTTTTCAAGGGTTATGGTTTGAGGCAAGACTATTCACCACGTTTCTATTTTCCTTGTAGTTCTTTCCCCAGAAGCTGGTGTGGAGAAAATCTGACTATATTTTGCAGTTTTATTCAAGTGGTTTGTGATCTTTTTGAAATCAATTGACTTACACAAAAGTGTGGACATACTTATTTTGGATAAATCCATGCTATCTGACATATAAACAAACAATAAAGAATCGAAAGGAGTCTAGAGGTGCTCCCTCCCAGATCAATTTTCCTCATTGGCCTGGGCTGCCTGTAAATTGATTCACAAGGTATCATTCTCATTTTTCTGGATTTTGATTGCATGTTATTCGCTAGTGGTGGTGGTGTTCAGTCGCCCAGTCGTGTCCTACCCTTTGTGACCCCATGGACTGCAGCACGCCAGGCCTCTCTGTCCCTCACCATCTCTCAAAGTTTGCCCAAGTTTATATCCATTTCATTGGTGATGCCATCCAGCAATCTCATCCTCTGACACCCTCTTCTCCTTCTGCCCTCAAACCTTCCCAGCATCAGGGACTTTTCTGATGAGTCAGCTGTTCGCATCAGATGACTAAAGTACTGGAGTTTCAGCTTCAGCATCAGTCCCTCCAATGAGTGTCCAAGGCTGATTTCCCTTAAGATTGACTGGTTTGATATCCTTGCTGCCCAAGGGACTTGCAGGAGTTTTCTCTAGCACCACATCTAGTGTCACTTTTTGTTATTTTTAATGCTGCTATCTTTTCAGATGAGATTGTTTTTAGTAGTAAAGCTTTCTTCTGTATATTTCCTATTTTCTCTGTACAACTTCCCATGACCTTCACACTATGATATCCAAAAACGAAAAGGCCCATCTTGGTACAGACTCTTGGGCCCTCTAGCCCAGAATTCTACTGCTGACAATAGCCCCAAAGCCATTTTGTGGAGGACTTGGCTGCCCACCTTCATGACCCCTAAAATTTGGAGTGCACACTCTAAAATAATGTCATAACTCTTTGTAACCCAACATGGCTTGATCAGCTCTGAATTTAGTTAGATCCATTTCAGTTCATTTCAGTTCAGTCGCTCAGTCATGTCCGACTCTTTGCGACCCCATGACTCGCAGCACGCCAGGCCTCTCTGTCCATCACCAACTCCCGGAGTTCACTCAGACTCACGTCCATCGAGTCAGTGATGCCAGTCAGCCATCTCAGCCTCTGTCGTCCCCTTCTCCTCCTGCCCCCAATCCCTCCCAGCATCAGAGTCTTTTCCAATGAGTCAACTCTTCACATGAGGTGGCCAAAGTACTGGAGTTTCAGCTTTAGCATCATTCCTTCCAAAGAAATCCCAGGGCTGATCTCCTTCAGAATGGACTGGTTGGATCTCCCTGCAGTTCAAGGGACCCTCAAGAGTCTTCTCCAACACCACAGTTCAAAAGCATCAATTCTTCAGTGCTCAATTTTCTTCACAGTCCAACTCTCACATCCATACATGACCACTGGAAAAACCATAGCCTTGACTAGATGGACCTTTGTTGGCAAAGTAATGTCTCTGCTTTTTAATATGCTATCTAGGGTGGTCGTAACTTTCCTTTCAAGGAGTAAGCATATTTTAATTTCATAGCTACAATCACCATCTGCAGTGATTTTGGAGCCCCCCAAAATAAAGTCTGACTCTGTTTCCACTGTTTCCCCATCTATTTCCCATGAAGTGATGGTACCGGATGCCATGATCTTTGTTTTCTGAATGTTGAGCTTTAAACCAACTTTTTCACTCTCCTCTTTCACTTTCATCAAGGGACAATTTTAGCCTGGGTGGGGGCAGGCAGGAGAGGGGAAATGGAGATCCACAGTGTAACTTGAAGGGCCAGTGTGGGTTCTCAAAACTGATTCCAATTCCCAAAGGTGATACCAATCCTCAGGTGGGCTGCCTTGAGCAGTGAGAAGTACCCAGCTGCTTCTGTTCTTCGTCTCACAGCCAGTTAGATCCCTGTGCACGGTAACACTTAGATCCCTGTGCACGGTAACACTTAGATCCCTGTGCACGGCAATGCACGGCAGAACATTCCCTTCAGTCCTACAGCAAGCGGAACCTTTTGATTGTCAGCATAGTTTTATCAAAGTTTCTTTGGGTGAAATACCCCCTTCTCCTTTTTTGTAACTTTTTAAAAACCTATTTAAAGATTGTAAAAACAATACAACTCTTCCTTTTATGAAAACTATGACCTCTTTTTCCCGATAGACTATAGGGAAGTGCTTTAGTGCTTTAATATTAATAACAAACTTTTTTTTAAAGTAAATTTTACAGATCCGCCAAGCTGGCCTTGTGGCAGTGAGTATCACTAATCAGAGGTTTGTAGAGTCTCCCTTGCAGCCTCTCTCATGAATGGACATCTTCCTATCGACCTGTTGCCCTCCAGAACAGTGGTCATTTGCAGTGGCTCTCTCCAGCTGCCCCATGCCCCCAGCATTCCTGCAATACCCCTGCCAGCCAGCCTTCCAGAATCACTCATATTCAGTGCAGGAAGCAGGTCTAGCACATGTCCATGCAACACTCGCAACTTCTCTCATTCCTTTGTGTCTACTTGCCAAGAGAATGGAGGTGGCAAGCAGAAAAGGTCTGTATCTACTAACAGCTGTCTTCCACTGCACATGCAGCTTTGTAACCTTTATATATCTGTATCCAGAAATCAAAATCTTTCCATTAGAACACAACTGTAGAAAACCAGGATGATTTTAAGACTTTCATTATAAACTCCACCCTGGCACCAATTTTTGGAGTCTTTCCAAGTCTGAAGACCCGTGTGCATTGAATGTTCTCACAGTGTACTCTGTCAGAGATGGTTTTTACTGATGTTTTCTTAGGAGCATCGTTCTCAGGCGTGGAGAGAACTGCAGAAAGGCATTTACAAGAGTCGCACTGACTCAGATAGGTGGAGCTTTATTGACATCAGGCCATGAAAGAAGAATGGGCAATCATTTCTATATGAACAAAGGGGCATTGATAAATTAAGACTGACAAGTAAACATGAGTAAGATTCAAAATTACACCTCTCAGAAGAAGTGTCAGTATTAGTTTGAGTTGCAAAACAAGGTAGATGGAGAGAGTGGTGTTCTTATCACTACATATGAAAACTATGACTACATATGCACACATACAAAATTACAAACTCCAAGATGAGGAGCCAGTCATAGACGAATGCGGCTGTACTTTTAAGGTTTCTAGGCAAGTGGCATTAAATTATAATTTTCTGAACAGAAAAATCATGACTCATGGGGAAGGTGCAAGGCAAGTCAGGAGAGAAATTAGGATATTAAGAGGTGGGTGGTAGATGCTGAAGACAAGTCCAATTTTATACACACACACACACACACACACACGTGTGTTTTTCTATATATAGAGAGATACACATGTTGATATATACACATGCATTTACATTAATATGTGTGTGTCTGTGTATAAAATTTGCTTTTCTTTTCCCCCCAACAGTCCTCATAACTGGGGACCATACAGGGAGAAGGCAGAAGACGAGCCCTTATGTTGGTGACCACTTCGCCCAGTGCTTTTAGAGTAACCATGGATAAAATCATAGACGGGATCCATGAGTCACTGAACTTTGGAGAAGAAACATGAATGTGATTATTTCTTTAAGGCTTAAGGTTGTAGATGGGTGGTATTAAATTATAACTTTCTAAAAGGTAAAATCATGATTCACATGCAAATCAAAAATGAACGCATGTCATGTCAAAGATTTTATTCAATTCATTCATTAATATGAGAATCAGTAAGATATTCACACTAATTCAAAGAGCATTTGAGAAACTGTTTGTGATTTAATAAATATTAACCTAAGATTGCCAAGTTAGATAAAAACTTGTTAACTGGTTAATGTTTTAGAGGCCAATAAACTATAAACTTCGGAACTAACTGTTTTATGGGACAGAAATAATTTTCATCTTTGCTAGACATATCTCGGAGAAGGCGATGGCACCCCACTCCAGTACTCTTGCCTGGAAAATCCCAGGGATGGGGGAGCCTGGTGGGCTGCCATCTATGGGGTCGCACAGAGTCAGACACGACTGAAGCGACTTAGCAGCAGCAGCAGCAGACTAAATATCTATGAGTTAACATAAAACATCACTAAGTCTGGGGACCTTTATTGAGTAGTAAGCAACGAGTCAAACTAAATACGTCGTCCTAGATCATCTTTGCATGGACTTTGCCCCTGAATGACATTGGAAATATATACTACCCACCTTTTTGTTTTATTTTCAACTTGTGGATAGTTTCCATAACAGTGGTGAAAAGTAAAGGAACATATTGAGTAGTACAGAATAGAGTGTTTAGATCCCAGCTTATACATGAAATATCCCATGTTTTTGGTAACAAGAATCTTCTTGTCTTTCACCAAGGCAGCAAGTGAGAGGAGAATCCCCAGAAAATAGGATTTTCTTAGCAAAATTGCTACAGAGGCAGAGAATGCAGTCAGTATATACCTCTACTTTTGCCCCATTGCTGCTGCTGCTGCTGCTAAGTCACTTCAGTCGTGTCCGACTCTGTGCGACCCCAGAAACGGCAGTCCACCAGGCTCCCTCATCCCTGGGATTCTCTAGGCAAGAACACTGGAGTGGGTTGCCATTTCCTTCTCCAATGCATGAAAGTGGAAAGTGAAAGTGAAGTAGCTCAGTCGTGTCCGACTCCTAGCGACCCCATGGACTGCAGCCCACCAGGCTCCTCCATCCATGGGATTTTCCAGGCAAGAGTGCTGGAGTGGGGTGCCATTGCCCCATTAGATGTTTAATAATTCATTCATTTATCCATTCAGTGATCCAACAAACAGTTACTGAGAGCTTACTACCTGCCAGGCATCGGGGATTAGAGTGAAAAAGACAAAGCCCTTGCTCTTACTTTCTAATGGGAAAACCAGGCAGCAAATAATGAAATCATTATAAGACTAACATAGGTTTAGGTAGTAGAAACTGCTATGAAAAGTGAGGGGAAACAAGCAGGGTAAGGGGATAATGAATGATCAGAGGGGAAGGGTGGGTTTTAGGTGGGATGGGTTTTAGCTGGGATGGGTTTTAGCTCCTGGGAGGACTGGCAGGCCCTGCAGGGTGCGGCCCAGCAGGAACAGAGGGCGTGGTGGCAGGAGGGCTTCTGACCTTCATCTCTGACAAGTAGTCCCAGGCTGCCTGCGCCCACTGTCAGAACGTGACTGAGTCTTCACTCTAGTTCATGGCCCAAGATACCTCCAGCTTGAATTTCCATCTCCTTGTCATGAAGCAAAATAGGGATGGGGGACTAGTGCTGAGAGTGGAGCAAACCACACACACACACAGTTCTCCACCAGGGAAAATAAAAACTCTTACCAGGTGCCCTGGGATAGGGCAGGGAGAGAAGGCGCAGAAAACTGGTTAGGAGCAGAGTTTTCAAGTCAGAGATACCTGGGTTTGAATCCTATCTCTATCACTTACTACCATGTGACTCCAGTTATTTAAATCAATTTTCCATGTGTCAATGAGGCATGATGGTCATTCCTTCATGGCGTCACTTGGAAAGTTAAATGAAATAGACTCCAAAAAGCCCTAGGCACACTGGAAGTCCTCAACAAATAGTATTGTTCCTGTTATTCCTACAGTTTTGGAGAGCCTGCAATGCTATCTTCATGTAGCAGTAATTAATTAGTCTTATTACAGCCATACAGTTCTTCAGCTTAATGGGAAGATGAATCATTTTCACAGAGTTTAGGTACATGTGAACTGGAGGTCCTCCAGATATGTGGGTGTTGACCTTTGATCTGTGGTCAAAATGATCCCAGCCACCAAGCCAAGTTTTCCAAAGAGATGAAACAAGAAAGGTCTTAGTGACACTTGAAACTTTTTAGCACATACTTGGAAATTCCTGGGTGAGAATTTAGAAAGTAAAATTATAATCCTTTTCATGGAGTTTTGATCTGGGACATTTCTCCAGTTCCGCTCCTGTCCTGTCCTTTCCTTTGTTTTACTTTTCTTTTCTCTTGTAAGTTGCTTCTCTTCTGAAGTGCTAGGGGTTAGGAAGATATTAATTACCTGCACCTCACTCTAATTTTCAATGATATTTAATATAGTAAGGATAAAACTGCCCCTTTTGAAAAGAGAGATTAAATGTCTGCGAATTTCACAAATTGATTTTCTAATTGTTTTGGTAATAATGTTTCTTCATCTGATAATGTTGCTGAAAGAAATAATTTTAATTAAACTTTAAATATAATTTTGTATTTTATACAAGAGACTAACTTTTCTTGCAGGGAATAAGTTAAGGCCATAACATTCTTCTCTAACCCCATAATTATTATGATCAGGAAATGTCTGTAATACATTACACTGTAATTAAATTGCATACCCAGACTGTTCAAGATCTGTTTATAAAGTAGAAATGGATTTTCCACAGCTGCTTGCCTGTGAGTGCATCCTTCATGAAACATTGCGGCAGTCAATGTATGCCCGGAAATAACAGACTTGAATTGAATCTCTGAAAGCTTTCAAATGTCTTTCAAAAACTTCTCATAACATGAATTGCTTAATTTGTGTACATGAAAACCCACTGATTACATATGAATGAGTCAACCTACGATAAGAGGGGGCCATGAGAATCTTTGTGTATTTACCCCCCATCTCTTCAGAAATTAGCAAGTATTCATTTAATCTTGTTCCAGTATCCTGCCTGGACCACGGTCATTAATGGGATGGCTTTGTGAAGACTGGAATCTGCTGTGAGCAATGAGGGGCAGGTCAGGTGTTTCTTACAATGTTCACTGGACCATCTTCACCCAGTCACACAGCTGGAAAATATTTAGTGAGATGAATGTTTACAGAAAGGGATTCAGAGAGGAGAGAGAAGTGGGGAGAGCTGGAGGAGAAGGGAAAATAATCCAAACCCGGGTCAAGGCAGGGTCACATAGAACAGACCTCACAGCCCAACTGGTTCATCTTTAAGAATGATCATCAGGCTTCCCTGGTGGCTCTGTTGATAGACTCCTCCTGCCAACGCAGAAGACACGGGTTTGGTTCCTGGACCGGGAAGATCCCACATACCACAAAGCACCTAAGCCCATGAGCCACAACTGTTGAGTCTGTGCTCTAGAGTCCAGGAGCCAACATTACGAAGCCTGTGCACCCCAGAGCCCGTGCTCTGCAACAAGAGAAGCCACCACAATGAGGAGCCCACACATCACAACTAGAGAGGAGCACACAACCCCCCAACCCTGCTTTGCTGCAACTAGAGAAAAGCCCACCCGGCAACAAAGACCCAGTGCGGCCAAAATTAAGTAAATAAAAATTAAAAAAAAAACACACACGCATCAGAACCTTGATTTTTTAAATGAGAAATTTAAATCCTTCAAGTTGTAATCAGTCATGCTGTTGTGGATATGTTGGGTCGACCTTGTGGATACATAATACCTATAACAAAGTATTAACTGAGTGCCTAGTCATCCTCACCAGCATCTTGAACTTGGGTGTCATCAACCCTGATTCATTCATGAATGAGGAAAACTGAGGCTGTGTGGCCTAGCGTGATTTGCCTGAATTCACCCAAGTTTGAATTTGAACCCAGTCATACCTGATGCTAATGCCTATATTCTCTCAGCTGTATCTCCCTGTCTAGGTCCAGTTCCCTGACTGACAAGCTCAAGGACATATCTTCACATCCTTAAATTCCAAACTTCCATTAGAACTAACTTCCTAAAGGTGAACTGCCCTGAGCCTGCTGTAGTTTATTTCCAAGGGGTGAATATTGACCTTCAGAGCAGGCTCCTTCCTACCAGCTTTCTACTTCTAAAAATCATATACAATGGAATATTCCTCAGACTTAAAAAGAAACACACTTGAGTCAGTTCTAGTAAAGTGAACGAACCTAGAGCCTTGAGTCAGTTCCAATGAAGTGGATGAACCTACACAGAGTGAAGTAAGTCAGAAAGAGAAAAACAAATATTGTATATTAACTCATAACACATAGAATCTAGAAAGATGGTACTGATGAACCTATTTGGAGGGCAGCAGTGGAGACAAAGACATAGAGAACAGACGAAATGGACATGGGGCGGGGGCAGGAGGAAGTGGGTGGGATATATAGAGAGAGTAAAATGGAAACATATATATTACCATATGTAAAATAGATAGCCAATGCGAATTTGCTCTGTGACTCAGGGGATTCAGAGCAGGGCTCTGCAACAACCTAGAGGGGTGGGATGGGGAGGGTAGTGGGAGGGAGGTTCAAGAGGGAGGGGACATATGTGTGCCTATGGCTGATTCATGTTGATGTTTGGCAGAAACCAACTCAATCGTTTGTTCAGTCACTCAGTTGTGTCCAACGCTTTGCGACCCCATAGACTGCAGCACGCCAAGCTTCCCTGTCCATCACCAGCTCTCAAAGCTTGCTCAAACTCATGTCCATCGAGTCAATGATGCCATCCAACCATCTTGTCCTCTGTCGTCCCCTTCTCCTGCCTTCAATCTTTCCCAGCATCAGGGTCTTTTCCAATGAGTCGGCTCCTTGCATCAGGTGGCCAAAGTATTAAAGGTTCAGCTTCAGCATCAGTCCATCCAGTGAATATTCAGGACTGATTTCCTTTAGGATTGACTGGTTAGATCTCCTTGCAATTCAAGGGACTCTCAAGAGTCTTCTCCAGCACCACAGTTAGAAAGCATCAATTCTTCAGTGCTCAGCCTTCTTTATGGTCCAACTCTCACATCCATACATGACTACAGGAAAAGCCATAGCTTTGACTATATGGACCTTGTTGGCACAGTGATGTCTCTGCTTTTTAATATGCTGTCTAGGTTTATCACAGATTTTCTTCCAAGGAGCAAGCATCTTTCAATTTCATGGCTGCAGTCACTGTCCACAGTGATTTTTGAGCCCAAGAAAATAAAGTCTGTCACTGTTTCCATTGTTTCAATTATCCTTCAGCTAAAAATAAATTTAATTGTTAAAAAAAAATCATTTGGAAAAAAAAAGAAAAAAAAATCATTTGATAATTCCCTGTTCAGAACTCACATACCTGTCAAAGACACTGTGCCGTTTTCCCCTAAGGATAGTTAAGATTTCCCCTGCTGCCCCTACCCTGTATTGTCAGGTGCTCTCAGAAATTGAAATGCAGGCTGTCCCTCCATGCTGGTCTTTCCGATCAGCGGCTGTCACTGATAAAACGTCTCCTTGGAACCACAGAGACAAAGCTGCAAGGCTGCCAGCAGGCCGGCTCTCATATCTCCTGTGGTTATCAGTGTTCTCATTGGTGGTACCAGATCTTCTGGAACTGTTTCAGTTTTGTAAAATGTTCATGGGAACGTCGATGGTCTCTGAGGAAATGCTTTCCTTAAGTCACCAGTTTCTAAAGGGAGGCAGCCAAGTTCCCAGCCATCTGGCAGTCAGTTTCTTTTGGTCTGAGACAGAAATGGAATTTCAGAGGGCATGCACAAATATTTCTTGCCTCTATTTTTTCTGTAAGGAATTTGGAGCCTTAGTCTGTCAGCCACCATGCCGAGTCTTTAGGAAACTAAATGGGAGCAAACCAGCCCTGAGCGAGCCGTACTCTGCCTGTTGGAGTTAAATGTCCTTTCCTGTTTCTGCAGGTTCACAGTTGTGACATCTATCTAGCTTCAGTGACTTCCATTCTTTGAAATCCTTGATGCCATCCTTAACACATCCATAATAGGACATCCACCCCAAGCTAACTGGGATCCAGAGAGCACATGCTTCTCACCAGCTTTAACTAGGTCCAAAATGTCATGATTCCTGTTAAACTGCTTCTTTTTCCTACCAGAGTAAACACACTGGTCTGCCTCTCCTGGGCTGTGCTGTGAGTTCACGGCGTGAGCTGTCTTCTAGTTTAAAAATGGGCTGCTGCCCTGTGCACTGTTTGGGGGTTTAGCTATCTTTGTCCACATGCTGTTCAGAGAATTTCAGAGGCTGGGATATCATCGTCTGGCCCTGCTCTTTGTCACTTGTCCCCCAAACTGTACCTCCTCCCCAGCCGTGTCCTCGCCACCACAGTCGTTTTCGGAGTTCCAGCTCCACGTTTTTCTGGGCTATCTCCCTAAGGTGCAGCTCCAGTCTCCCCATCTTCTTGCCCGTTGGCCCCCCCAGTGGCTCCCTGTTTAAGGACTACATTCAGTCTATTTTCAGCCTTATTTAGGACTTTTTCATGGATAAATCAGTTGCCAATTTTATCTGCCTGAAATTAAGCCACATCACCCAAACTGGAATGGTCACATGTTCTGTTCACCTGGAATATCTTTGTCTGTTGACATCCTAAGTACTTGTGCTAGATACTCTCTTTCACTACTCCATATCAATCCTCACCTTTCTCTACCCTGTACTGTGTGTGCCCTGGGAGGCGAACTCTTATGGACTACCCTCTGGCTTATGATTGGGTTTGGCCAAGGGAGCCCAGTCGGATATGAGAGGCACCAGCGGGGACTAATTCGCTGGCTTCTACAGACACGCGCAGGTCCTCTGGTGGCCCTCTCCAGTATTGCTGCCTTCTTCTGTGCCTCTGAGGCTGAGAGGTGGTGATGGCCTTCCTTGCAGCTCCTTTAGCATCCCTTACTAGTTTTATTTAACCATGACCACTGTTTGTAAATAATCCTTTCATTAAATTTTCCCAGTTTTCTCCTTGGAGTGTCCCATCTGTTTCCTACAAAGGCTCTAACTGACACTGCACCCTCAAGCCTCAGTTCACATATAAAATTTGCTGATTTTATTCATTCACTTTGAAAATATACATTCATCATCTATTTGCTGTTACATTTTAGGCTTTTTGTGGTTGTTCAGTTGCTAAGTCATGTCCAACTCTTTACAAGCCCATGGACTGAAGCCCGCCAGGCCTGCCTGTCCCTCACTATCTCCCGAAGTCTGCCCAAGTTCATGTCCACTGAGTCGGTGATGCCGTCCAACCATCTCACCTTCTGCTGACCCCTTCTCCTGCCGCCTTCAATCTTTCCCAGCAACAGGCTCTGTTCCACTGAGTCAGCAGTCCACATCAGGTGGCCAAAATATTGGAGCTTCAGCTTCAGCTGGTGACAGAGTAGAGAACAAAACAGTGGCCTTGCCTTCAGGGAACTTACAATATAGTGGAGAAAACAAATGTGAAACAGGCAATTATAAGACAGAATGGTGAAGATTCTGACAGAAGAAGTATGGAGAGCACGCAGCAAGGGTACCTAACATAGGGCTCAGAAAAGGTCATTCAACTACTCGAAGTGTCCACTGTTTTTTGTCCTTTCCCCACAGCATTCAGTACATTCTGATTGTGTTATTATTACTTGTGGACACATTTTTGCTGCCTCTACTGCAGAATATGCTTTTGAGAGCAGAGACTGTCTTTTTCACCTTTATATCTTAGCCCACTGCTAGAATGTTGTAGGAACTCAAGTACTTGTCCAGTTGAATTGGATAGAACCTTCTGGACACTTATAAACCTCAGCTCCAGCCCGCACACTGAAGGTTGTACATCATTAGCCTGGATAATGGTGAGACTCCACCCTTTCAGAGCTGTTTGAGAAACAGAAAAGATGTTTTATTAGTTTAGAAAGAAAAAATCACTGAACAGGAAGAAACCTCCTCAACGCAGGTGAAGGGTTCGATAGGTGTTATCAGTTTAATACACCCTGTTTTGGATATTTGCTGACAGGTATTGGAATCTTTAATTGTCAGAGTTGAGAGCTGAGCTTTCTTTTATGTATTTACTTTGCTTCAGTGGCTTGTGTTAGATTTGATAGCACCATAGTTGAACTCAGTGTGAAATATGAATGAATAGAAAGAAATTCGTATCTTACTCCAGAGCAAGGAGTTTGGGAAGATAAGTATGGGAAAACCTTGGTACAAAGTTTTTAAAACTTGGGTTGGTGGAAAGAAAACCTGGATAGCATTCTGAGGCAATAGAGGGCTCAAGAACAATGAGCCTGTCCACTGCACAGACCAGGAAGTAGAGGAATGGGAGAAGAGAATGCTGGCAATGTGGTAGACCAGAAGCTCCTAGACACATCATGCCACCCCGTCCCCCGAAAAAATAATTGTTGGGTAAAACAATGACTGTCTTCCTATAATACATGGCTTAGTAAGGCAAAATAAGGAAATTCCTCAGAGGTGAAAGATGATGAACTGAGAATCCGTAAGAAGTGAGTAAACTCCAGAGCCTTTGTCTGAGGGTATTTTTGCCCATCCTTGTTCTCCTAGAGAATGGATTTAGAGAGAACTGAGTGCATCTGGGACAGGAGACAAAACTTAGGGTCCTAGTGCCTTTTATTGATTAACTTTAGATAAATATGTAAGCTATTGAGATATCAATCATTTGAGATCTCCAGTGAGAGAACTGATATAAAGTGTGTAACTTCCAAACAAGAAGAGTTGGGGAGGTGGTAGAGGAATAATAGGAGGGGGAAAAAAAAAACTCTACACAAGGAGAGCAAGAAAGAAAAGGAAAAAAACAACAGAAAACAAATAAACATATTAGTTCAGTTCAGTCGCTCAGTCATGTCCAACTCTTTGCAACCCCATGAATCGCAGCACGCCAGGCCTCCCTGTCCATCACCAACTCCCGGAGTTCACTCAAACTCACTTCCATCGAGTCAGTGATGCCATCCAGCCATCTCATCCTCTATCGTCCCCTTCTCCTCCTGCCCCCAATCCCTCCCAGCTTCAGAGTCTTTTCCAATGAGTCAACTCTTCACATGAGGTGGCCAAAGTACTGGAGCTTCATCTTTAGCATCATTCCTTCCAAAGAATACCCAGGGTTGATCTCCTTCAGAATGGACTGGTTGGATCTCCTTGCAGTCCAAGGGACTCTCAACAGTCTTCTCCAACACCACAGTTCAAAAGCATCAATTCTTCGGAGCTCAGCTTTCTTCACAGTCCAATTCTCACATCCATACATAACCACAGGAAAAACCATAGCCTTGACTAGACAGACCTTTGTTGGCAAAGTAATGTCTCTGCTTTTCAATATGCTATCTAGGGTGGTCATAACTTTCCTTCCAAGGAGTAAGCGTCTTTTAATTTCATGGCTGCAGTCACCATCTGCAGTGATTCTGGAGCCCCAAAAAATAAAGTCTGACACTGTTTCCACTGTTTCCCCATCCATTTACTGTGATGTGATGGGACCAGATGCCATGATCTTCGTTTTCTGAATGTTGAGCTTTAAAGCCAACTTTTTCACTCTGCTCTTTCACGAAGCAAAAATTGAGATGGTATAAATGAATCCAATTTAACAATAATTGGAATCTACATTAAATGAATTATAACCTCCAGGTAAAACCCAAAGATTGTTACATTAGTTTTTAGAATTCAACTTTATTCGTAAGAGAATTCCCTAAAAATATAAGGACAGAGGCAGACTGCAAATAAATTGATGGGAAAAGACACATGAAGAATGGGGTAACGAAAGGAGGTTGTTATTAAATATTAGGAAAACTAGACTTCAAGACAAAAAGCATTACTACAAATGGCAAGGATGACCACATATTAATAAAGATGTTCAATTTATTAATACCAGAAAGATGTGATTCCAAGTTTGTGTGCTCCTACAAGCGTAACCTTTAAATATATATATTTTTTTAATTGTTAGAATTACAAAAAAAGATCCAAAATCATAGGTCATTTTCTCACATTTCTCTCAAAATTGATAAGACAATAAATCAATAATGCATTAAAAGATTTGAAGAATACAATTAACAAGCTTGATTTAATGCTTGCATACACAGTACACTGAAAGCACATTCTTTTCGACACATGCAGCATTTATTAAATGGATCATCCAATAAGCCAGGGAGAAAAATCTCAGCAAAACTCGAAGAATTTGTGTCATATAGCCCACATTCTCTAACAGTTACACTGGAAGTCAATAATGAAAAAATAACTAAGGAAACACTGTACCTTTGAAAATTAAAAAAATACATTCTAACTCGTGCATCAAAGAAAAAAAAATCAAACTAGGAATTAGTAAATATTTAGAACTAAGTGATCATGAAAATACTCATCACAGCGGATGGGCTATAGAGAGCTCAAACAGTAGCAGGGGGAAGACTGTAGCCTTACTGCTTATGTAAGGAAAGTGTTGTTTAGTCGCTCAGTCGTGTCCAACTCTTTTGTGACCCCATGGACTGTAGCCTACCAGGCTCCTCGATCCATGGAACTTTCCAGGCAATAATAATTTCCCGACTGAAATGGGTTGCCATTTCTTTCTGCAGGGGATCTTCCCAACCCTGGGATCAAACTTGCATCTCCTTCATTGGCAGACAGGTTTTTTACCTGTCTGAGCCTCCAGAAGGAAAGTGTACAAAGGAATAAACTGAGCATTCAACTCAAAAAGTTAAAAAAAAAAAAAAAAAGAATCACCCCAAACAAAGAATAAGAAGGGAAATAAGTATGAGTAAAATCAATTAAAGAAAACTACTACACATTAGAAAATATTATCCCCCCAAAATTATCTCTTTATTTTTTTAAAAAAAAGAATAATATAACCAACAAACTGCTGGCACGATTTTAATGAACAAAAAGAGAGAAGACTTCAATAACCAGTATCAGGAGTGAAAAAGAGCACTCCCTATAGACGCTGCAGACATAAACAGTGGAGAAAAAGGATGTACTAGTCCAATTTTGCTGGAACAACTGAAAAATAAAAATAGAAGCCTACCCTACAGCAAAATCAGTTCCAGTTCTAAGTAGATGAAGAATTTAAAAATTAAAAGCAAAACTTTAAAAGTTTTAGACTAAGACCCTAGGAACTATTTTTGTGATATAAAGGTAAGGAAGGATTTCTTAAACAACAGAGAAAAGTAAAAATCAAAAGGAAAGTGTTCATAAATTCAACTACATTAAGAGTAAGAACATCTATTCATCTAAATGCATGCTAAACAGAATGAAAAGAGTCACAAGCTAGGAAATGATTTATATAAACTAACCACCAACAAAAGGTTAGTATCTAAAATATATCAAGAACTCCTACAAATCAATAAGAAAAGGTGAATCGATTGAAAATAGGCAAGGGGCATGAACAGGCATTTCATGGGAAAGAAATGACAAAAAATGCAAGGGGCATGAACAGGCATTTCATGGAAAAGAAATGACAAAAAATGCAAAGAAATAACAAAACATAATCTCATTAATAATTTTAAAAATTAAAATCATATGAGATAATATTTCACATCCACTAGATCAGCAAAAACTAGCTTAACAACACTGAGTGCTAAAGAAGATGTGAAGCAAGAGGAAGACTCATATACTAACAATGGGCAGATAAACTGAAAAGAAATACATTTTAGAAATACATGATGAAATTAAACATCAGATCAGATCAGATCAGTCGCTCAGTCGTGTCCGACTCTTTGAGATCCCATGAATCGCAGCACACCAGGCCTCCCTGTCCATCACCAACTCCCGGAGTTCACTCAGACTCATGTGCATCGAGTCAGTGATGCCATCCAGCCATCTCATCCTCTGTTGTCCCCTTCTCCTCCTGCCCCCAATCCCTCCCAGCATCAGAGTCTTTTCCAATGAGTCAACTCTTTGCACCAGATGGCCAAAGTACTGGAGTTTCAGCTTCAGCATCTGTCCTTCCAAAGAAATCCCAGGGCTGATCTCCTTCAGAATGGACTGGTTGGCTCTCCTTGCAGTCCAAGGGACTCTCAAGAGTCTTCTCCAACACCACAGTTCAAAAGCATCAATTCTTCGGCACTCAGCCTTCTTCACAGTCCAACTCTCACATCCATACATGACCACTGGAAAAACCATAGCCTTGACTAGACGAACCTTTATTGGCAAAGTAATGTCTCTGCTTTTCAATATGCTATCTAGGTTGGTCATAACTTTCCTTCCAAGGAGTAAGCATCTTTTAATTTCATGGCTGCAGTCACCATCTGCAGTGATTTTGGAGCCCCAAAAAATAAAGTCTGGCACTGTTTCCACTGTTTCCCCATCTATTTCCCATGAAGTGATGGGACCAGATGCCATGATCTTCGTTTTATGAATGTTGAGCTCTAAGCCAACTTTTTCACTCTCCACTTTCACTTTCATCAAGAGGCTTTTGAGTTCCTCTTCACTTTCTGCCATAAGGGTGGTGTCATCTGCATATCTGAGGTTATTGATATTTCTCCCGGCAATCTTGATTCCAGCTTGTGTTTCTTCCAGTCCAGCATTTCTCATGATGTACTCTGCATATAAGTTAAATAAACAGGGTGACAATATACAGCCTTGACATACTCCTTTTCCTGTTTGGAACCAGTCTGTTGTTCCATGTCCAGTTCTAACTGTTGCTTCCTGACCTGTATACAAATTTCTCAAGAGGCAGATCAGGTGGTCTGGTATTCCCATCTCTTTCAGAATTTTCCACAGTTTATTGTGATCCACACAGTCAAAGGCTTTGGCATAGTCAATAAAGCAGAAATAGATGTTTTTCTGGAACTCTCTTGCTTTTTCCATGATCCAGTGGATGTTGGCAATTTGATCTCTGGTTCCTCTGCCTTTTCTAAAACCAGCTTGAACATCAGGAAGTTCACGGTTCACATATTGCTGAAGCCTGGCTTGGAGAATTTTGAGCATTACTTTACTAGCGTGTGAGATGAGTGCAATTGTGTGGTAGTTTGAGCATTCTTTGGCATTGCCTTTCTTTGGGATTGGAATGAAAACTATTTGCTGGCATATTGAGTGCAGCACTTTCACAGCATCATCTTTCAGGATTTGGAATAGCTCAACTGGAATTCCATCACCTCCACTAGCTTTGTTCGTAGTGATGCTTTCTAAGGCCCACTTGACTTCACATTCCAGGATGTCTGGCTCTAGGTCAGTGATCACACCATCGTGATTATCTTGGTTGTGAAGATCTTTTTCGTACAGTTCTTCTGTGTATTCTTGCCATCTCTTCTTAATATCTTCTGCTTCTGTTAGGTCCATACCATTTCTGTCCTTTATCGAGCTCATCTTTGCATGAAATGTTCCCTTGGTATCTCTGATTTTCTTGAAGAGATCCCTAGTCTTTCCCATTCTGTTCCAAAGAATAGCAAGAAGAGATAAGAAAGCCTTCTTCATCAATCAATGCAAAGAAATAGAGGAAAGTAAACATACGCATGCTCTATAGCCCGACAATTCCACTCCTACATTTACAGCCTGGAGAGTGTTGATTATATTGATTTGGAAAAACTATGAAGAAAAGCAAGGAGTGGCTAACACACAAGCAGAACAGGATAATGGGTCCCTCTGGAGGGACCCATGGGGTTGTGAGAAGGAGCTCATAAAATGTTAAAGGTACTGGTGATGCCTTTCTTGCATTGAATCATGGGCATATGTGAACTTTTATATTGTCAGCCTTTATTATATACATTTTTGTTCTCTACAATGTTATGTATGTATGGTATATATCTTAGTAAAATGGTAAGTAAATAAATAATTAGGCCCGAGGTGAAAGAACCCACAGAGTGGGCCCAGTAGGTTCTGAAGGATGACTAGGAGGTGTGAAGATTCCCTGAGGTTCTGATCCATAACGAAACTAGATGAAAGCCTCATGAGAGTGAGAAAGTGAAAGTCGCTCAGTCGTGTCCGACTCTGTGACCCCACGGACTATACAGTCCATGAAATTCTCCAGGACAGAGTACTGGAGTGGGTGGCCTTTCCCTTCTCCAGGGGATCTTCCCAACCCAGAGATCAAACCCAGGTATCTCGCATTGTAGGCAGATTCTTTACTAGCTGAGCCACCATTCCCTGAGGCTCTGGTCCATGACCAAACTAGAAAAAGACCTCACTAGAGTAAGAAGAAAGTTCTTAAGGGTGGTGGAGACTCCTGTTGGTGGGGCTGGCTGGGAAATTTCATGGGAAGTGACTGAATGACTTGAGAAAAAAAAATCTTGAGCAAAGGAGTACTGACTTTCTTTTGTATCCAGGGACGTACATAATTTGCACTCTGCTGATACAAAAAAAAGTACATATATTGTCCTTTTATAAATAGAGGGGACATTTGTATCACTTGCTTTTCAAATAGAGTTTATTTTCCTTCCCATAGCAGGAAGTTCAGAATTAGGCAGTATAGAGCTTACTCGGTGGGCTTGCAATATTTTCTAAACCCAGTCTCTTTCTGTGTTTCCACCTTGCCATTTTTAGTGTGGAGGCTTTTTGCCCCCTGCAGTTCTAAACCTCTCATCTCTTTTAATTCAGCACGAGGGCATTTCCTGACTCTTGTCAACCAAGTTAAGGCTTTCCTAGAACCCTCCCACGCCTGCCACTCATACCATAGTCGTCAGAACGATGCCATACGGCCATTTCCTGCTGCAAGGGAGGCTGGGAATGTCATTATTTTGCCATCACAGCCTGTCCAATAGGAGCAAGGAAGAGGGCCAGTGGTATCTGAACAGCTATTCAGCAATGTCTGTCAAAATACTTCATTAAGAGTTCTTCCTCTTTTCTCCCCAGGAGCCAGTCTACTTGATGACCTGTATAAATATTTCTCCTTCCACCACTCCCATGGAGACACCATGACCGTCATGGATCCAAAGCAGATGAATGTTGCTGCCGCTGTTTGGGCCGTTGTCTCTTACGTCGTTGCAGACTTGGAAGAAATGCTGCCCAGGTCTTAGCAAGAACAAGAGAGAGGGCACTTTTGTCCTTTCTGGCCAGGAATCCTGGGTCTGCAGCTTTAGGAAGCCCCTCTTCACCTGACAACTTTATTGATCCTTTACAAAGCACAACATTTTTTCATACTTTCTGACATTATCTTTCTTGATACTTTCCAAATTCTGTTTTCCTAAAGAATAATCCCACATAGAATCAAATCAAATCCCACCCCCACATAGAATCAAAATATGGTAGAGATCCCAGTGTGGGCATTTCTTTATACCACTTACTAAAAATATTGTTTCTACTTCAGAAGTAAGTACTGGATAAAGCTTTGGAAGACCTCTGGCTTTTATGCATGTATGTATGAACATTAAATCAAATATAGTGACACCAATTTTTTGTTCTAAGTTATTCATTGAAAGGTAGAGGAATACACAATTGTAGTATGGTCTTAATTGAACATATGCAAGCATCTGATTTTCTAATTTATACACTTCAATATTATTAGAATTTTTTAATGAGGTATGAAATTTTTTAATTAATAGAAAAAAATGTCACCACTTGAGGAAAAAATCAAGTATGTAAAATCCAATTTCCTTATTAAAGATCTACCATGAGCAAATGATAATACTATTTTACATTTATGTTTTATATATTTCACATAATATATCTATGAAGTTGGGGCTTATTCATATTTTGCTGATAACAAAACTCAGGCTCATGGGGGAAGACTCTGTGCTTCCACTGCAGAGTGTATGGGTTCAACCTCTGGTCAGGGAACTAAGATCCCATATGCAGTGCAGCATGGTCAAAAAGAAAAAATATTGAGGCTCATAGAAGCTAAATAATATTCACAGAGCAAAACACTTATCCTCATCTAGTCTGAGAATAATCTCTACTATTCTTTCACACACAATATCCAGTATTCAATTTAAAAAATTATAAGACACACCCCAAAATACAAGAAAAACTCATTGTCAAGAGTTAAAGCAATTAAGAAAACCAGACAAAGCAGCATCATATTTCCAGATGTTGGAAATATCAGAGAGCAACTTTAACATAACTATGGTTGATATGTTAAAATCTAGTAGGAAAATGGGACTATGTACATGAACAGAAGGAGAATTTCAATAGAAAAATGAAAACTATAAAACAGCATCAAATGCAAATACTAAAATAAAATATACAACATCAGAGATGGGTAATTTCATTTTTGGGCTCATCAGCAGACTGGATAAGGCTGAGGAAAGAATCAACGACCTTGACAATAGGTCAATAAAAATTATCTAAACTAAAACACGAAGACAAGGAAAAGTGAAGGAAAACAAACACCAGAATGAATCACCCCAGACTGTGATCTAATATGTATATGGCCTAATATACATGCAATTTGTTATCAAATGGTCTAATATACATATAACTAAATTCTTGGAAGGAAGAAACAAAATATCAGTTTTATTAATGGTAATAATTAAAAAGATCTTTCATTTCTGGCAAGGTAGCAGACTGGTACACTGATTGACCCTTACACTGAACACAAAATGCTGGATGACGTCTGAGAAACACTTTTTTAAATATATGAATTAACTGATTAAAAGATAAAGACCATGAGACCGAAAATTAAGTGAAGGCATGAACCAAGGTAATATAGAGCACATTGAACTAGCTTTCTTCTGGAGAAAATTAGCAGAATATGGTGAACTTAAATTCTGTTTTCACTTTTAGTGGCTTGGGGACTATCAACAAATTCCATAGCCTGCCATATTGGGGATACTAGACAACCTCAATGAGACTGAGACCCCCAAAGGATTACACAGATTTGATACCTTATCCAGATAGATCCCACCTTGCCGCACAACTAAGCCCACGTGCCACAACTCTTGAGCCTGTGCCCTAGAGCCCAGGAGCTACTGAGTCCACGCGCTGCAACTGCTGAAGCCTGAGCCTGGAGCCTGTTTCACAAGACAAGCCACTGCAATGAGAAGCCTGCACATCGCAACAAAGAGTAGCCCCCACTCATCACAAGTAGAGAAAAGCCCAAGCGGCAAAGAATACTCAGTGCAGCCAAAAATAAGTAAATAAAATTATATATTAAAAATAACTCTGAGAACCGTAAGAAAAATTACCATTTTAAGTAAGTGCTGAGTGGAAAGTCCAGAGAAATTCCCACAGATTAAGTTACAATAACTATTAACTCCCAGTAAAAAAAAAAAAAAAAAAAACAGGAATCATAGCATTCTGAGCAAGAGCAGTACAAAAAAGAAAACAGCAAAATTAATTCACAGTATCCTTTGATACTGGAATGTTTAAATTGATTTTCAAATCTATGTCTATGATATTTAAGGAAGTAAAGAGAAGGGATTTAAAATAGAAGAGAAAGCAAAGGGGTATAAAAAGTGACCAAGTGTATTGTAAAAAAAAAATACATAGAACTTCTATTTCTATTGAAAACAAATAGAACTTCTATTCTATAGAAGTGTAAACTATAGTAAATGAAATTTAAAAATTAGAGGACCGGCATAACTGCAGATAGGAGAATTCATGAACTTAAAGAAAACAGTGAAGAAATTAATGATAATTCATCATCAAAAGAAAAAGATATGGAAAATATGAATGAGGTTAAAAAATATGAAAGCTAGTGTTATATGGTCTAGTTTATGTTTAATCAGGGTTCCAGAAAAGAGGAAGACAGAATCATCTGAATAATAAATGAAAATTTTCCAGAAATAAATATGCCAGTCCACAGAATCTAGAAACCCGATGAATCCTAAAAAGAATAAACAAGAAATCTGCAATAACATGGTATAGAGAAACTACAGGCCCCAAAAGATACAGCGAAAAGCCATGTAAAATCCCAAATCCATTGATGATAAAAATTAAAGAGGACATCCTTGCCTGATGAAAAACTCCTACCAAAAAAAGAAAAAGTTAAAATATCACAATTACCAAACACTTTCCTTTCATATAAGGAATAAGACATGAGTGCTCACCTGAGTCATCTGTAGTCAATGCTATCTTAGATGTCCTGGCCACTATAGAAAGGCAGGGAGGGCAAAGTCAAGCAATGGGAAAAAGCAAGAAATTTTTTATCTATAGATAAACATGATTGCCTACGTAGAAAATTCAAAGGAACCTACAAAAAAATCAAAATTAAAAACAAAGTTCAGGAGTTTTATAGAAAAAATTAACACATAATGAGAAGCATTTTCATACATATACTTAGAAAATGCAACCAAAACTATATTATTTATATTAGTATCTAATAATATAATATATCTAGAAACAAATTTTACAAAAAGATGTGCAAGTTTCTTGTAGGGAGAAAATGGTAAAACTCCATTCATATATTTTAGTGAAAGTGTTAGTTGTGCCCAATTCTTTGTAGCCCCATGGACTGTAGCCCACCAGGCTCCTTTGTCCATGGAATTCTCCAGGCAAAAATACTGGAGAGGGTTGTCATTCCCGTCTCCAGGGAATCTTCCCAACCCAAGGATCGAACTCCAGTCTCCTGCACTGCAGGCAGATTCTTTACTGTCTGGCCCACCAGGGAAGCCCTCATGTATATTAAGACAGAACGAAATAATTGGATAAATATGCCATGTTTAAGTTTTGGAATACTCAGTAGTAAAGATGTCTATTCTCCCCAAATTTATCCAGAATCAATGCAATGTCAATCAAAATTCACAATAGGATTTTTTTGGTTTGAGTTCTTAATCTTGGTTTGTTGGTTGGTTTTTTTGTTTACAACCTGATTTTAAAATGTAATCGGATGAAAAAAGACTAACAATAGCCAGCATTCCTGACAAAGAAAGTAAAAGTAAAGGATCAAAGTAGCCATCAATGTGATTTCCAAACATTTTTATTTTCTTTCTCAGCAAGATTGTTCCCTCCTGACCCCTTGTAATTCAGTACCACCTGTGCTTTTGACAAAGAAATAGCAGGAGTGGTTACCTCTGGGTGAAAATTTTAAGACCCAGTGCATGATTTTGGTAGACTCTTTCTTCCCCCATCATAATTAAGGACAATGTTCCCAAGAGTGCCTGTTCCAGGAACCTCTTTCCTGAGTGATGACGAGGCGTGACCTAATTTCCAGTCTACCCATGATGGACATGATGTATGCACAAGAAATAAACCTTTATTATATATAGACACTGATAATTTGTGAGATTTTACTATCATAGCTTACTCTGATTTTTTTTTTTTTACCTCATCAGATAACAAGACTCCTTATCGGATGTGGTATTTAAGATGACATGGCATTGGCACAAGGGTAGAAAAATAGACCAATGGAACATAATAGAGAGTCTAGATCCAGAACCGCACATTCATGAAGACTTGGTCTATGGCCAGGTTGGTAGAGAAGATCAGCAAAAGACATAAATAAAAGACTTCCCAGTAAATTCTAGAACAATTGTCTAATAAGTCAACAATTATATTCCCACTTCATACCTCCTCTGTAGTGTCTTGTTGAGAATAGATTGAAACAAGTGATTAAATCACTTGCCTGATTTAAAGGCACAATCCCCTGAAAAATATCTGAAAGCACCAAAAAGAGTACATAGCACATAGTAGCTTCACAATAACTGTCCTCTGACGGGGGACATCAGCTCCTTCAATATTCAGTCATTTCTCAATTTCCATTCCTCTGTTCTTCTCTTCTTTGAGAAAATGATAGAAACAAGATGAAAATTCCCAACATAGAGCCATATCAAGAGAGAGCTAACCTGAACACCAGCAGGAAAGTCCTGGGATTCTCTTGAGGCTTAAGCAGAATATATGGGAAGCTGCCAACGAGGGAGGTCTTCACAGTTGTGCTTTAGGTGGTCCCATTTGTATCCCATCTTCACAAAAGGAGACAGAAGCCATAGATGGAGACTTGGATTGAAGTTACTACAAGGTTGTCAATTCCTACCACAGTAGCCCTCCAGAGACATAGGAAGATCTCTTGACTGAATACTGGTCATGCAGTTTACAAAGTGCTGTCTTCCACCTCACTCCAAAATCCAGTCATCCTCAGATTCATTTTGGATTGAGAAATATACCACATCCTAATTCTTTAGCCAGGCTTTGTGAGGTGGAACTATAAAAGCATTTATTCTAAACTAATTTTGTCTAACTCCTAGAACTAACCTCTCTGAGTGCTCTATTGATGCCCCATAAATTACGAGGTTTTCCTCTCTGACTGGAGGAACAAACTATGTCAGATGATTTCTGAGCTCTCTCTTCTATTCCTTTTAGCTGACTGCTTCCCCAGCCTCTGATGGTTTTCTCCAACACATGCATGGATCTGTGCTCAGCTGGGTAGGGCTGGGGGCCCCCCGAAGCTCTCCAGCGTCTCACCATGCGAGGCTCTCCCTCTCTGAGACTGTGTCCTGAGAGCCCGCACTGCCGTGGCCTTCCTGGACACTCAGATTCTGCTCTTCGACTCGTCATGGTTCCCGGGCTCTACTTAGGCTTTCCTTTCCTGGAGTTTCCTGGAAACTCCCTCAAGGTGACGTAGTGCCATCATTTAGGACTCATTTCAATCATTTTCTGTATCTCGGGCATGATTGTCCTTCATCTCCTGATGTGTAGTGTCTTAAAAACCATTGTTTCATATATTTCATTTGAATTTTTAATTACTTCATACATAACAATAAGTCTAATCCCTATTACTCCTACTTGGTCAGAAATGAGTGTCAAGTCATTAGTTTTTATCCAGTGTATACACTCATTTTCTTTTTACATTTTGCACATTTTGAATCATTCTTTTCTCACTGCTTGATTCCAATTTGGAAAAGTAGATTCTTAGAGATTTCACAAATTGTCCAAAGACTGAACTAAAATTCATGGCATCTCTGCGTTATCAGAGTCCAAAGATAGTCTAATGGTTTAGCTGGTAATTATCTTTAGCTTCAGGGTTATTTTCTATAAAAACTATATCATATACATGGATATATACATTTACATATATATATATTTGCATATAATATATAATATTATATATAAATAGAGCACAATAGGTGGTGCAGTGGTAAAAATCCACCAGCCAATGCAGGAGATACTAGAAACCTGGGTTCAATCCCTGGATTGGGAAGATCCCCTGGAGTAGGAAATGGCAAACCACTCTAGTATTCTTACCTGGGTAATCCTACAGACAGAGGAGGCTGGTGGGCTACAGGCTATGGGGTCACAAAGAGTTGGATATGATGGAGCTCAGCGAAGGACTGATGCTGAAGCTGAAACTCCAATACTTTGGCCACCTGATGCAAAGAAGTGACTCATTGGAAAAGACCTTGATGCTGGGAAAGTTTGAAGGTGGGAGGAGAAGGGGATGGCAGAGGATGAGATGGTTGGATGGCATCACCGACTCAAGGGATATGAGTTTGAGTAAACTCCAGGAGTTGGTGATAGACAAGGGAGGCCTGGTATGCTGCAGTCCATGGGATCACAAAGAGCTGAACACGACTGAGCAACTGAACTGAACTGAGCACAGCAGCAGAATAAATATCTTATACTATATATTTAATATACAAGTATAGTCCCTTCATGGATTATTGCCTTGTCATGGCGAAGGAGCTTGCTTAGCTCAATGAAGCTATGATCCATGCTGTGCAAGGCCACCCAGGACAGACGGGTCATAGTGAAGAATTTTGACAAGACATAGTTCACGGGAGAAGGAAATGGCAACCCACTCCAGTATTCTTGCCTGGAGAACCCCACGAACAGTTTAAAAAGGTAAAAAAAACATGACACCAGAACAAGAGCCAGGTCAGAAGGTGTCCAATATTGCTACTAGAGAAGAGCAGAGGGCACTTACCAATAGCTCCAGTAAGAATGAAGCAGCTTGGCCAAAGTGGAAACGATGCTCAGCTGTGGATGTGTCTGGTGGTAAAAGTATAGCCCAATGCTGTAAAGAACAGTATTACATAGGAACTTGGATGATTAGGTCCATGAATCAAAGTAAATTGGATGTGCTCAAGCAGGAAAATGGGAAGATTGAACATCAACATCTTAGGAATTGGTGAACTAAAATTGATGGGATGGGAGAATTTAATTCAGATGATCATTATATCTACTACCATGGACAGGAATACCTTAGAAGAAGTGGAGTAGCCTTCAAAGTCAACAAGAGTCTGAAATACAATACTTGGGTGCAAACTCAAAAACAACAGAATGATATTGGTTTGTTTCCAAGACAAACCATTTAACATCACAGCAAGTCCAAATCAGTGCCCCAACCACAGATGCCAAAGAAGCCGAAGTTGACCAGTTGAATGAATACCTACAGCATTTTCTAGCATTAACATGAAAAATAGATGTTCTTTTCATCATAGGGGATGGAATGCAAAAGTAGAAAGTCAAGAGATACTCAGAATTACAGGCAAGTTTGGCCTTAGAGTACAAAATGAAGCAGGGCAAAGGTCAACAGAGTTTTGTCAAGAGAACATGCTGGTCACAGCAAACACCCTTTTCAACAACCCAAGAGATGACTCCACACGTGTACATCACCAAATGGTGATGTAGAATCAGATTGATATGTTCTTTGCAGGCAAAGATGAAGAAGCTCTAAAGAGTCAGTTAAAAGAATACCTGGAGCTGACTGTGGCTCAGATCATCAGCTCCTTATTGCAAAACTCGGGCTTAAATTAAAGAAAGCCACTCAGCCATTCAGGTATGACCTAGATCAAATCCCTTATGATTATAAGTGGAAGTGACAAATAAATAGAAGGGATTAGATCTGGTAGAAAGAGTGCCTGAAGAACTATGAACAGAGGTTCATAAAATTGTACAGGAGGCAGTGACGAAACCATCCCAAAGAAAAAGAAATGCAAGAAGGCAAGATGGTTGTCTGAGGAGGCTTTACAAATAGCTGAGGAAAGAAGAGAATCCCAAAGAAGAGCAATGCCAAAGAATGCTGATACTACCATACAATTGCACTCATTTCACATGCTAGCAAGGCTTCCCTGGTAGGTCAGCTGATAAAGAATCTGCCTGCAATGCAGGAGACCCAGTTTCTATTCCTGGGTCAGGAAGATCTGCTAGAGAAGGGAAAGGCTATCCACCCCAGTATTCTAACTTCCCTTGTGGCTCAGCTGGTAAAGAATCTGCCTGAAATGTGGGAGACCTGGGTTCAATCCCTGGGTTGGGAAGATACCCTGGAGAAGGGACAGGCTATTCACTCCAGTATTCTTGGGCTTCCCTGGTGTCTCAGCTGGTAAAGAATCCACCTGCAATGTGGGAGATCTGGGTTCGATCTCTGGGTTGGGAGGATCCCCTGGAGAAGGGAAAGGCTACCTATTCCAGTATTCTGGCCTGGAAAATTCCATGGACTGTATAATCTGTTGTGTCACAAAGAGTCGGACACGACTGGGCAACTTTCACTTTCACTTTTTCACATGCTAGCAAGGTTATGCTCAAAATCCTTCAAGCTAGGCTTCAGCAGTTCGTGAACCAAGAACTTCCAGATGCACATGCTGGGTTTCAAAGAGGCAAAGGAACCAGAGATCAAATTGTCAACATCTGTTGGATCATAGAAAAAGCAACAGAATTCCAGAAAAAACATCTACTTCTGCTTCATTGACTATATTAAAGCCTTTGACTGTGTAGATCACAACAAACTGTGGAAAATTTTTAAAGAGATGGGAAGAACAGACCACCTTACCTGTCTCCTGAGAAGCTGGTATGCAGATTAAGAAGCAACAGAACCTGACATGGAACAACAGACCGGTTCAAAATTGGGAAAGAAATACAATAAGGCTGCATACTGTCACCCTGCTTATTTAACTTCTAGGCAGAAATACATCATGTGAAATGCTGGGCTCAGTGAATCACAAGCTGTAGTTAAGATTGCTAGAAGAAATATCAACAACCTCAAATGTGCAGATGGTACTACTCTAACGGCAGAAAGTGAAGAGTAACTAAAGAACTTCTTGATGTAGGTGAAAGAGGAGGGAGAAAAAGCTGGCTTGAAATTCAACATTAAAAAAAAAAAAAAAAAGATCATGGCATCTGGTTCCACCACTTGATGGCAAATAGAAGGGGCAAAGTGGAAGCGGTGGCAGATTTTTATTCTGCTGGGCTTCCAAATCACTGCAGACTCCCAAATCACTCCAAGTGACTGCAGCCATGAACTAAAAGACACTTTTTCCTTAAGGAAAGCTATGACAAACCTAGATAGCATATTAAAAAGCATTAGCATCACTTTGCCAACAAAGATCCATAGAGTCAAAGCCATGGTTTTTCCAGTAGTTGTTCTTTCATTTGTACAGTATTTCTCTGCCTTTTTCATTATTATTTTTTAAAAACTTATTGTCTTTGAGGTCTCCTTTTTCAGGCTTCAAGGTTTAATTCTTTCTTCCTTTTGGTTTCTGCTGAAGAATTGATGCTTTCAAATTGTGGTGCCGGAGAAGACTCATGAGAGTCCCTTGGACTGCAAGGAGATCAAACCTGTCAGTCCTAAAGGAAATCAGTCCTGAATATTCATTGAGAGGACTGATGCTAAAGCTAAAGCTTCAAAACTTTGATCACCTGATGCAAAGAGCTAACTTGTTGGAAAAGACCTCGATGCTGGAGAAGAATTGAGGGCAGGAGGAGAAGGGAGTGGCAGAGGATGAGATGGTTGGATGGCATCACTGTCTCAGTGGACATGGATTTGAGCAAACTCTGGGAGATAATGGAGGACAGAGGAGCTTGGTATGCTGCAGTCCATGGGGTTGAGAAGAGTCAAATATGACTTAGTGACTGAACAACAATAGCATATATGTATATAAAATAATTTATAAATACACATAAAGTGGGGGTGGTTTAGTCGCTAAGTCATGTCTGACTCTTGTGATCCCATGGGTGGTAGCCCGCCAGGCTCCTCTGGCCATCGGATTTTCCAGGCAAGAATACTGGAAAGGGTTGCCTTTTCCTTCTCCAGGGGATCTCCCTGACCCAAGGACTGAACCCAGGTCCCGTTCACTGCAGGCAGATTCTTTACTGACTAAGCTATGAGGGAATTCTCTATATTTAAAGTACATAGTTATTACATAAACTCATAAGCTGCTAGCTGCCTCTGTGTTGCTCCCTAAAATGGGATGTTTATGTCCTATTGGACCGGTAATCCATTCCCTTCAAGATCATCAGAGAGGGACACTCACGGGCGCCACCCCCCTTTGACTTGGAGTTGCTGTGCCTTCTGCTTGTCACCCTGTGTAGCATCTTTAGATCTCCCTCCCAGATGGTGGAACTCAGATACATCCCATTTTGTGTTCTCCACTCTTTGCCACCACCATCCTCCCCACTCACTCTAGAATTTTAAGTTTTGAAGCAACTTTGAAAAAGAGTTATATTCTAGCTTCAAATTCCCACCAGCTTGCAAGACTCCACCCCACCTCACCAATTGCCTCCTGAGTCTGCACCCACCATTCCTCTAGGGAATGCAGCCTTTGCTCCAACCCCACCTTCTGCACAGGGTTTGGGGGTGTACCTTCTCCGCCTATATCCTAGAGATGGATCTTATCCTATCCTTTCCCCATAATGTTTTGTATTTCCCTGGGGAAAAAAAAATAATAATTGCACACGCCAACTGAAGGCACGCCCTCACTGGGCCTCTGCTGCTGGCTTACTGGAGGAGAAAGGACGGGCTGGGTCGGGGGACAGTGTGAGTGTGTGCGGTGGAAAGTGTGTCGGCGGGCGGGGTGAGAAGTAGTAGTAAAAGCATAGGGGTTGCAGAGAGCCGCATGGGGTTGGGGAAACACGTGGTGGGTGAGGAATTATGAGGAGAGGGGTCTAAAGAGTTTCTTCTCATGATAACCCCACTTGCACATCACAATCACTTAGGTCTCCCAGGCAGCCATGTAGCCTAGCACGTGCTGTCGAATCACTATGGCTACAGGCATTTTCAAGTACAATTCTCTTATTTTCCATAAATTGTAAAAGGCCCTGTTCACCTACTAATAAACAGCATCTCATTTTGAGCCGTGGCCTAGTTCCTATGCACACAGCAGCTTTCCAATTTGACTTTAGGGTCAAGATGCTTTTCTGATTCGTTTGACTGAGTCGACTTAAGTGCAAATTGAGCAGAGAAACCCATTTAAATATTGTACAATGTGAAAAGGGTGAATTCTATAACAGAAAAAGGAAGGGATTAGAGGAAAAGGAGGTGGATTGCTGAATTTGCCCTTGACATTGTCAAAGATGTGGTTTTCAGGGTTCTGGAATTTCTGTGAATGATTTGGAATTGAAGTTCCCCAGAGTGCCCCAACTTCCTCACAATAATTACATTAATGACACCAAGAGTGTTTTGAAAATCCTCAGGCATCTCCACTGCATACATTTCAGTGCCACACAGCCCTATTTGCCCAGCGTGCTTCCCTCGTAATAATTTGAGATGCTTCTCACTTACCTTGAGTAAATATCAAGCAGATCTTGATATCTATATCTGCCTCATGAAATATACATCCTCTCTAACTGTGCCCAAATGATTAATTTACTGCTATGTGATGATTAGCATAAAAATCTCATCACGACACAAGATAGAAATGTTATCAACTAATTGCCATTTGAAGTGAAGAATGTTTTTGCATAGAAATTAATGACGCATGCTTACTTCTCAATTCTCAGTTAAACCAGAAAACCCAAGACTATTTTTGAAGCAGAAAGGAATTACTTTTGAAGTCTTTCTTTTTTTTTTTTTTTTTTTTTTTGCCTTTTTGCTTTCCCTTTAGATGATCTGCAGTTCAGCAACAGAATGATGACAAGCATGGTTAATGGGGTTTTGTACACAAGATGAGACAGTTGTTCTTATTTGATGTTATAAGAATCTGATGTTATTATCATTGGTGGTCATTCCAGATCTGCTCAAGCCATATATCTACCAGTCTGATGGTACCTCAGGAAGCCTCATTTTATCTTCCAGATTTAAAGAACATTTAGTTGTGACTCAGATCTTGATGATAAAGTTGCACCCTAATCCAATTAGTTCTCTTAATTCTAAGGACCAGCCAGTCTATCTTGGAGATTGTGAATTTTCCCATGTTCGCCTTGTCATCCAAATCATATCATGATTATCACTAATACCCAGCCTGGGCCAGTGATGGTGCTGGGAATTTTAAGTGCATTTTCTCAGTTAACCCTCACCTGATGCAGTGAGGTCAGCTCTATTTTAATTCCCATTTTAGAGATGAGAAATCCTGGATACACAGCTCACAATTGACTTTTCCAGGATCATGGAGCTGAAAAAACTTGGCTAACATCTAGAAAATTCAAACCCCAAAGTCCCACTCAGACAAACATAAACCCTCTGGATACTGACCCCTCTAGGCTTCGCTACATGGACAGATCCAGTCTAACTGGTTTATTTTCATTTTGAGAACTAGAAAGTGGGGCTTGAACAGTGCCAGGCTTTGGCCCAAGAAAGAGGGGCCCTGCATATCACAAACTCACACAAACAACAAATTTATTGAGAGATATAAGGATGTTTCTGTCACCAGCTATCTGACACTCAAGGCGGTCACAGCAAGACTCTTGGGTCTAAGCATCCACCTCCAGGCAACGCCATGTTGGCTCCAAAGAAATACTGCCCCTCAAGTCCTGCCTCTGAGAGACAACTGTATCCAAATGTTGTGAACATAGATACTGCCTCAGAGCAAGAAGAGATGAGGAAACAAGTACTCCAGAAGAAAAGACAAATTCTTTAACTTGTCAAATCTTTCCTCTCAGACAGCAAGAAGCCAATCAGTTCAGTTCAGTTCAGTCGCTCAGTCATGTCCAACTCTTTGCGATCCCATGAATCGAAGCACGCCAGGCCTCCCTGTCCATCACCAACTCCCGGAGTTCACTCAGACTCATGTCCATCGAGTCCGTGATGCCATCCAGCCATCTCATCCTCTGTCATCCCCTTCTCCTCCTGCCCTCAATCCCTCCCAGCATCAGAGTCTTTTCCAACGAGTCAACTCTTCGCATCAGGTGGCCAAAGTATTGGAGTTTCAGCTTTAGCATCATTTCCTTCCAAAGAACACCCAGGGTTGATCTCCTTCAGAATGGACAGGTTGGATCTCCTTGCAGTCCAAGGGACTCTCAACAGTCTTCTCCAACACCACAGTTCAAAAGCATCAATTCTTCAATGCTCAGCTTTCTTCACAGTCCAACTCTCACATCCATACATGACCACTGGAAAAACCATAGCCTTGACTAGATGGACCTTTGTTGGCAAAGTAATGTCTCTGCTTTTTAATATGCTGTTTAGGTTGCTCATAACTTTCCTTCCAAGGAGTAAGCATCTTTTAATTTCATGGCTGCAATCACCATCTGCAGTGATTTTGGAGCCCAAAAAAATAAAGTCTGACGCTGTTTCCACTGTTTCCCCTTCTATTTCCCATGAAGTGATGGGACCAGATGCCATGATCTTCGTTTTCTGAATGTTGAGCTTTAAGCCAACTTTTTCACTCTCCTCTTTCACTTTCATCAAGAGGCTTTTTAAAAAGCAGTAGTTCTTGTATAATTAGGTATTTCCCAGAAGTGTGGGGCACCCATTGTCTTGATTCTCATCATGCTCCAATTTGTGGTTCTGAAAGTACTCATGAGTAAGCTGGGTATTCACAACAATTGTACATGGTGACACATGGCATTATTTAATATTTTCAATGTTAATATTAATATCCATCACTTAGATTAGCAACTTGATGGACATTTCGTGCTAGAACTGCAAATTGTTTTATATTTGTAAAATTATCAATATTCCATAAACGTTTTGAAATTTAAGAAGAAAATGTTTAAATATTTTTATTTTAAAAATTTTATATTTATTCAGTATAATTTATATTTCTCTTTTACTTAACAGTTATTATTTTTAATTGTGGTAGAATATACATATTAAGACCGTCTAGTCAAAGCTATGGTTTTTCCATGGTCATGTATGCATGTGAGAGTTGGACATAAAGCTGAGCACTGAAGAATTGAGCTTTTGAACTGTGGTGTTGGAAAAGACTCTTGAGAGTCCCTTGGACTGCAAGGAGATCCAACCAGCCCATCCTAAAGGAAATCAGTCCTGAATATTCATTGGGATTGATGCTGAAGCTGACGCTCCAATACTTTGGCCACCTGATGCGAAGAACTGACTTACTGGGAACGACCCTGATGCTGGGAAAGGTTGAAGGCAGGAGGAGAAGGGGACGACAAAGGATGAGATGGTTGGATGGCATCACTGACTCGATGGACATGCTCTGGGAGTTGGTGAAGGACAGGGAAGCCTGGCGTGCTGCAGTCCATGGGGTCACAAAGATTTGGACACAACTGAGCAACTGAACTGAACTGAACTGATACATAAGATGAAATTCACAATCTTAATAATTTTGAAATGTACAATTCAGTGACATTAAGTACATCCACATTATTTTTGGCAATCATCATCACCATCCATCTCCAGGGCTCTTTTCATTTCATAAAACAGTAACATCCCATTACTGTCTGCCCCGAGCCCCTGGCAGCTTCCTTTCTACTTTCTCTCTCTCTGGATCTGACTACTCTGCACTGTGCCGTGCTTAGTCACTCAGTCATGTCCAACTCTTTGCGACCCCATGAACTGTAGCCCTCCAGGCTCCTCTGTCCTTGGAAATTCTCCAGGCAAGAATACTGGAGTGGGTGGCCATTCCCTTCCCCAGGGGATCTTCCCAACACAGGGATCGAACCCAGGTTTCCCCTATTGCAGGTGAATTCTTTACCATCTGAGTCACCAGGGAAGCCCAAGAATACTGGAGTGGGTAGCCTATCCCTTCTCCAGGGGATCTTCCCAACTCAGTAATCAAACTGGTGTCTCCTGCATTGCAGGCAGATGCGTTATGAGCTGAGCTATCTAGGTCCCCTATATAAGTGAAATCATATCACATCTGTCCTGTGACTGGAGTTTCACTTTTCCTCAAGTTTCATCCATGATGTAGGGTGTATCAGAATTTCCTTCCTTTTTAAGGCTGAAAACTATTTCATTGTATCTTATACCACATTGTGTTTATCTATTTATCCATTGATGTTAATCCATTCCTAGATTGTTCCCACTTCTTGGCTATTGTGAATTTCTTATGAACATGAGTGTATAACTGTCTCTTCCAGATCCTGCTTAAATTCAGAAGTAAAATGGCTGGGTCATATGGCAGTTCTATTTTCCATTTTCTGAAAAACCACAATACTGTTTTCTACAGTGGCTACACCATCTTACACTCTCACCAACAGTGCACAAGAGGTCTGATTTCTCTACTTCCTTACCAACACTCGTTATGTTCCTGTTTTTCCCCCTAAATTTGGGGGGATGTTTTTTGTGGGGTGTTGTTTTTGTTTGTTTTTTTGTAGCCATCCTAATGCGTGTGAGGTGGTATCTTGTGGTCTTTATTTGCATTTCCCTACAGATTAGTGATGCTGAGCATCTTTTCAGGTGCTTGCTGGTTATTTGTATATATCTTCTTAGAGAAATATCTTCTCAAGTTTTCCCCACTTTTTAATCAGGTCATTTTTTTGTCACTGAGTTGCAGAAGTTCCTTATATATTCTGGATGTGTGTCCATGCTAAGTCACTTCAGTTGTGTCTGACTCTCTGGGACTCTATAGACTGTAGCCTTCCGGGCTCCTCTGTCCATGGGATTCTCCAGGCAAGAGTACTTGAGTGAGTTACCATACCCTCCTCCAGGGGATCTTCTTGACCTAAGGATTGAGCCCGCAGTTCTTACATCTCCTGCATTGGCAGGCAGCTTCTTTACCACTAGAGCCACCTGGGAAGCCCATATTCTGGATATTAGCCCCCTACCCTCACTTCATACTTTATCACTGGAGAAGGAAATGGCAACCCACTCCAGTATTCTTGCCTAGGAGAATCCCATGGACAGAGGAGCCTGGCGGGCCATGGTCCGTGGGGTCGCAGAGAGTCAGACACGACTGAAGTGACTGAACACTGAGCACCAGCCCCTTTTACCAGAGATGTGATTTGAAAGTATTTTCTCTCATTCCATGAGTTACCATTTCACTCTGTTGATTGTATCATTTGATGCAGAGGATTTTTAAATTTTTATGTAATTCTGTTTGTTTTTACTTTCATTGCCTGTTCCTTTGGCGTCTTATCCAGGAAGCCACTGCCAAATCTAGTGTCATGAGGCTTTCCCCCATGTTCTCCTCAGAGAATTTTATAGTTTTAACGTTTACTTTTAGGCTTTTGATCCATTTTGAGTTAATTTTTGTATATGGTATAAGATGAACATCCAACATCATTCTTTTTTTTTTTTTCAACATCATTCTTTTGAATGTGGATATCCAGTGTTTTCAACAGCATTTATTGAAAAAAGACTGTCTTTTCCCCATTGAATGGTCTTGGCACACTTCTCAAAAATAATTTGGCCACATAAAATGAAGTATTCGTTTCTAAGTTCTTTCTTCTATTCCACTGATCTGCATGTCTGTCTTTATTACACACCACACTGTTTTGACTTACTATAATTTTATGAGTTTTAAAACAACAAGCATAAGACTTCCAACTTTGTTCTTTTTTAAGATTTTTTTTTTAACTATTTGAGATTCCATATGAATTTTTGAATATATTTTCTATTTCTGCAAAAGTTCACTATTGGGATTTTGACAGGGATTGCATTGAATCTATAAATCATTTTGAATAATATTGACATCTTAACAGTATTCAGTCTTCCAATCTACAAATAAGGAATGCTGTCTTAGCTTGGGCTGCTATAACAACATACCTTAGATTGGGTAACTTACACAGCAGACATTTATTTCTCACAGCTCTGGATGCTAGGAAGCCCAGGCAGGATCAAGTTCCCATCCGATTCAGTTCTTGCTGAAGGCCCTCTTCCTGGCTGATATGTAGTCACTTTCACAATACATGCTCACATGATCTTTCCTTGGTGTGTGCTCATGGAGAGATCTCAGGTCTCTTCCTCTTTTTATGAAGGCAATAATCTCACCATGAGGGCCCCACCTTCATGGGCTAATCTAACCCTAATTACTCCCCAAAAGCCCTAACTCCAAATATCATCCATTGAAGACTAGAGCTTCAAAATATGGGTTTGGGGGAAACACAAATATTCAATCCACAGCAAATGCCTTTGTATCTATTTGTGTCTTAATTTCTTTCAGCAACCATTTGTTGTTTTCAGTGTACAGGCCTTTTATCTCTTTGGTTAAGTTTATTCCTAAGTATTTGATTCTTTTTGATGCTATTATAAATGGAATTGTTCTCTTAATTCCCTTTGCAAATGGTTCATTGTTAGTATAGAGAAATGAGGCTCATGGGACTTTCCTGGTGGCCCAGTGGCTAGGACTCCAAGCTCCCAGTGCAGGGGGCCTGGGTTTGATGCCTGGTTGGGGAACTAGGTTCCACATGCCACAACTAAAGATCCTGCCTGCTGCAACTAAGATCCAGTGCAGCCAAATAAATAAATAAAAATAAATGTTTAAAAAATGCAGCTGATTGTTATATGTTGATCTTGTACACTGCAACTTCTGTGAATTCGTTTATTGCTTCTAACAGTTTGTGGGATCTTTGGAGTTTTCTACGTATAATATCATGTTATCTATAAACAGAGATCATTTTACTTCTTCCTTTCCAATTTGAATGCCTTCTATTTTTTTCTTGGCTAGTTGCCCTGGCTTTAGTAGTTAACTTTAAACAGTTTAGAAGAGCAGTCACTTTTCTGAAAATGTATATAAATATTTTAATTGCTTACATTTACTTTAATTTGCATTTTTATTAAATGTATTCAAATTTTCTAGACTTTGAATACACATGTATTTTATTTTTTCATCCTGTAGAACTTTTTTTCAGCAGAGTACAATTTATGTAAAAATCTGGATTATAAGAACACAATTCATGATTTTGCTGAATTGATGACAATAAAAACATAGTTTTTGGAATACATATATAATAAATTGCAAATTATGTATGTCTAGCCCAATAACAGAATACCCAGGCATGGATGATAATAATTAAATTCAAACATTTTTTTATATTTTTCTGATTTTTAGTCATTATGTATGTATATTTTTCAAAACAGGATGCTACAACACATTTAGGTTAATAGTTTGATAGTTTCATTTATAATGTTTAAATATTTAGGCATATCTAAAAGTTTCTCTCAGTCAAGAAGCCCAAGCATAGCTAGCCCAAGCTGGCCTACTGCTCTATACTCTTAGCCAGAGCCTCACAATGTTTGATAGGGGCTAACTTGGACTTGAAAGCGAGAATACAGTAGACATCCCATGGATGGAAGTTGCTCTGACGTGATAACTGCCTCTCTATACCACAGCCAGGATGATATTAAACATTTATAAACCTGATTATACACTCCATTGCTTGGAGACCTCTGGTAACTTCTCTTTGCACTTGAGATAAAATTCACAATACGGAGGCCCTGCCTGTCCTAGCCCGCCATGTCTTCCTTCCCCATCTCTGTGTGCATGCTGCTTTTTCTCTCTTCACTCTGGCCACGTTGACTTTTATTCCAGTTCAGCCTGCACACCCCCTCCCACCCCAAGACCTCTCCAGGCATACTTTCTTCTCCCTGTGACGCCCTCCTCACCCCTTTCCTGTCTAGTTAACTCCTGCTTGTCCACTGGACTCCCCCTAAGATGCCTTCTTCCAAGAAGCCTCCTTTGAATCTTTGGACTAGATAAATCCTAATAACAACCAAACTAAAAATTATTTTGATGAGCATATATAAAATTATTGACCGTTCACTCTCGAATAGGCAGAGACGTAAGCGCCTCACACGTATGCACTCTTTTCATTCTTCAAAAGTCCTCCCCTCCATTTTTACAAAGAGAGAAACCAAGGCTTAGACAAGTTAGGTCACTTACCCACAGTCACATTATTAATGAGCTGAGGCAAGATTTTAATCAAGGATGTCCAACCCCAGAGCTTATATGTTTAATCTCAGTGGTTTTCTTTGTAAGGGCCCTATTTTGCTGCTCATTCCACATGTTTATTCTGTTGGGTACCAGGTACTGAGAGCTTCTGTGGGTAGATCGGAGAGCGACAAGACAGATAAGGCTCCTGGACTCAGGGAACTTTGTTCCACTGGGGGACTGAGGCCAGAAAAAGAAAGAGTAAACAAATGAACGAGATCATTCCTATGGAGGAATCAAACAGGTTCCATGAGAGCGAGTAAGTGAGGAGAGCCTGCTCCTGAGAGGATGGGCTCAGACGATCTCTCTAAAGAAGGGATGAGTCCTGAAAGGTGATAGGGCAGGGCTAGGTAATTGTCCACCAAAATCCAGTCTACCTTTTTTTTAAGTGATAACAGACCCCTTAAATCTTCACTAGAGTATATCCTACAACCCTCCTTCTGATTAGAGGTAGCTACGTGATTATGTTCTGGCGAATGGCTTAAAACCAGAAGTAGCATGAGAAACTTCCAGAAAGTCTCCTAACAAGAGTTGCGGGGGTGGGTGTGCCCTTCTCCTCCCATCCTCTTTCTTCTTGGAAGGTTGAAGCTGCAGCATCAGACTTGAACCACGAAGTGAACTTGGGAAGCACACTCAGCAGAGACACAAACAGGAAGGACTACGGGTCCCTGAGACTGTGGAGTACCCTATTGGGCCTGGACTGACTCACTCAGATAAATTTTATGGCTGTTGTACTTCCTACTGAAGGATGACTAGACTTCTTTATGATTCTGAAGATTTAATACTGCTGTTTGGGAAGTGTACACCACGCACTTTATGCAAAAGCTTTTAACCACTTCAGTGACTGACTCAACATCCTCAGGAAGTCACCATAGACGCCTTCAGCCGCTGCCCCTGACTCTCGGTCACAGGAAATGGCTGGTTTTCCTTTCTCTCTGGCTTGCCTTTGGAAGGCGTCTGGAAGGCGTTTGGCATGCCGGAAGGGCCACCCACTTGATCAGATGGCACCTGTCAAACTGATAGATAAAAACTGTCAAAATGCAGATCTCTGAGAATTGCCTCCATGGCATATTTGCAATTTCACAAACACATTTAAAAGCTCAGATAAAGCTTTTGATGTCCCTGATCTTTGCACTTCCAAATGGTGGCTGAACAAACAGAAATCAGTCTTCTTTGAAAGCCTTCAAAGTGGTGAAATTGCCTAAATCAGTTTGTGGATTATTCTCTGACTTCCAAAGGTCAAGGAAGGGTTTTTGTTTGTTCCTCCTTCCTGAAACACTTTCACATTCTCTTCCAGGTACTTTTGTTCTAGGAAATTGAAATCCATTATTTATCTGTTTGATATACAAGTCTGAATTCCCAATAAGGCCTTGACCACCTTTTCCAAAAACTGAAAATGATCTTTTCAGAAACAGTTGTATAAACATTCTATTAAGAAATAGTAAATAGAACTTTACCAGAATAGAGGTAAATGAGTAAGGGCAAGAACTGACTCTCTTATCAACATAGTTAAAGCTCATGAAGTCACAAATGTGTCGTTACCCCAGAAAATCCTGTGTAAAATCCAGATTTTATAAAATTCTGTGTGCTGAGGTTGTTAGGCTACCCTTTGTATGAACTGGGACTTGATCATGGCAGCAAGAGGGATATATGATCTTGTACTTGTTTTTCAAGAATTTTTAACTTGGTCATCTGTGTGTAAGGGTGACCCGCACTGTGAGGATGAAAGAATGGAAGTGAGCATACATTGAGATGAGCTCAGAGGCTGAGCCTTGGAGTCTTCACTATCATTATGACCCTCTTTACCAGGATTCTGTAGGTAATTGACAGAAATATACTTTAACTTCACATACAAAAAAGGTGGGGGGAGGTATCAGATAGAATGCAAAGATACTGAGATCTTAGTATAGTGAGGCCTCAGGAATTTAACCAGAGTCTGACCTCTGCTTAGCAATAATTTCCAACCTTTTTCACCTTACAAGTATTAGACAAAACAATGATATTTCTATGGCCCCTGGAGACAAAATAATGAGAATACTTCACACAATGGGGAAGTGACTTACTTCTTGGCGCTGATTAGCTGCCCAAATTCAGCCCTTTCTTTAGTCTCTCAATTACCAAGTTCTTAGGAAACAAGCAGGCTTCCCTTTTGGCTCACCTGGTAAAGAATCCGCCTGCAATGCAGGAGACCTGGGTTTGATCCCTCCCTGAGTTGGGAAGATCTCCTGCAGAAGGGAAAGGCTACCCACTCCAGTATTCTGGCCTGGAGAATTCCATGGACTGTGTAGTCCATGGGGTCACAAAGAGTCGGACACCACTGAGCGACTTTCACTTTTCACTAGGAAACAATCATGGCCAACACTTATAGAGTCCTGTTAAGGCAGGCACTGTTCTCAGCACTGTTCACGGATTTCATTCACCCATGAAATCTTCACACAATCCTGTACGTTGGGTATTATATATCCCTAGAAACAAGAAAACTCAGGATTTAGAGGCTAAATCATGTGCCCAGGGTCACGTGGTCAGCAGTGGAAGCCATGTTGTAATTTACTTTGGCTGGAGTTTGCCCTTCATCCTAAACTAGGGTGCCTCTACTGGGCATCAAAGCTGTCTATAAAAGGAAATGAGTTGATTGGCTGAGCTTCAGGCACCCATCCCTGACCCAATCAGGGATAAGAAGGGCGTAGGATCACACTGGAGAAAGCAACTTGGTGCCCCTGCTACACCCAGGGAAAGATGCAGGAAGGGGCTAAACTTAGCTCAGGAGAGCTTTGCAGCTGCTCCTGAGCAACGTCTTCCTCCTCTCTTTCCTCCTCTCAGGGGCCTAAGGCTGACTTAGTTACTCTCTTCAGTTCACAACACATTACTGTCATCATGTTTCTCTTTCTTTATTTCATCTTATCCCTCTTCTCCACTTCTGTTCTCCACCTGTCCTCAAAGGCAGCCATGCTACTCTGTTTGATAGAAATCGTTTCATTTATATATGTTCTTATATCATACATATTGTTTTGTGTGCATGCATTTTTAATTTACATATATGACATCAGGCTTACAGGGCCCATTCTTTGTCTTCCTTTTGCCATTCAGTCTTGTATTCAAAAGGTATATAAAAGGTTGCCAGGCTGCCAGCCCATTGCTTCTGACAACAACATATACATATGGTCTGCACCATTTTACTATCCCCCAACCCATGTCCGGCCCAGTCATGGACAAACGGGTTCTGTGGGTCAATTCGCCCAACCTGGGAGCCCCCTTGTCTGGCGAGGCCCCTTCCTGCCTGCTGCAGAGTCCCTCCTCTGTGCAGTCAGAGTCCCCCATGCTCGCCTCCGTCATGGCGGAGACCACGGAGCAGCTCAGCTAAAAGTGCAGAAATGGGGCCCAGCTGCCTGGCTTCAGAATCCTGTCTTTTTCGCTTCAATCTATGTCACATAGCCTCTTGCTACATCAGCAAAATGATAACCATAGCTACTCATGGGATTGTTATGAAGATTAAATGAGAAAAATCTATGAGAAGTGCTAATAACAGTGCCTGGTACAAATTAAGTGCTATTTGTACGTATTATAATAACATTTGTGACATGTTTTGGAATGGGTCTGTTTACGTGTCTGTCGCCACCACCAGATTATGAAATCCTCAAGGGCAAGGACCTTGGATGTTGACCTTCGTGTGCCAGAGCTGCACACGTTACATCAACCCGGGGCAGGCTCACTGGACACTCTTACTCATCCTCTGGTTTGACATGGCTGCAGGCTTTGTATCTAGAAGCCAACTGGGTTGAGGTGGGCCTAGATAGACAGACTGGAGATGTGGCTTTAAAAAGGAAAATTTTTCTGGACTCTAAAGCTGTGTAATAGAAAATATAGCATAAGCTGCCACCAACAGCCAGGAAGGCCAGCAGGTCACCCAAGACTGGTCTCTAGAGGATATCCTTACCCAGGATGCTGTATGAACTCACCTGGAGCATGGCCAGGAGCCAGTTCTTGGTCATAAGCCAACATTTTCCAGCTTTGTGTATATTCACCTCAATGTCTTCATCTGTAAAATAGGACTAAGAGCCGCTACTTCATCAAGTTGGCCTAGAATTATGTAAGGGAACCATTACCAACTGCTTAGAACCATGTCTGGCATGGCCTCCATTGGCAATAAATAATATCTCTTCTTGGTGTCATTATCACCAAATCGGTTGTTCTTACAGTGTTGGGAGATGCCACACTCATTTTTTATCTTGTTTCAGGATCTTGGAATTTTTGTTTATCTGTATGTTTGTTTTTGTTTTTATTTACTTATTTGGCATTCTGGTGGGAACTGTGAATAGGTTGTCTGTTGGAAAGTTCTAGTTCTTTTTCCCTTAGCCTCAATGTTTGTGCCCTTAAATTCATAGGTGGGTGGTACAGCTTTCCATCTTAGAAATTATCTTAATAACAATATCACTCTCGGGTTGAAAGTTCTCTGAAATCTCAGCTTCCAGCAACCCCTGGTCAGATATTCCCCAAAATATGAGAGGGCACCATTTACAATCACACAACACACTTAAATGGGAATGAACCTAATTCCTTCTGTTGTTAAAATAAATAAATAAATAAAGGGGAAAAACAATGAAATCAAACAGAGGTCCAGCAGAACTGTCCTCAGAGTAACAAGGGCTTTGCCGTGAGCTTTCTAAGCAACATTTAGCTGCTGTTGGGCCACGGAAAGACTCTTTTTAACAATGCTTAATTTCATAGGTGGAAAGAAGCCTTCTGGGTGAATTACTGGCTGCCCTACACTAGAGCCTTATCTGTAAGAACCATTAGCTACAAAAGAGAGGTTAATTATAAGGAGAACTCCATGGTCTGAGCTGAGGGGTTTTAGTGACGCCCAGCGAAGGGGCCAATCAGGTGGCCACGGTTGGTGACAACGGTCCCCTCCCAGCAAAGGCTTTGTGGGGAGTCTGATGCCACATACAGCCTTCGGGCCTGTGCAGGAGCCTGGAGGCCTGGTCGTGTTTGGGTTCATTAGCTATGGGGATCATTGCCCCCGGGGATCATTAACTACAGGTAGGGGAAAGGGGGCAGGAGAAAGATGAGCAGAATTACTCATTTTATAAAATGAGGATCTTGGTAAAACTCTGAACAGACCTTGCCCCGGGGGCTGGCTCCCTGGTCCCTGGGATCAGTAAGTTAATGGAGACAGCTTTTTCAAGATCTTCCTCCCCGCTCTCCTCTGTGCCCAGTGCTTCTGCCTTCAGCTGTGCCTGAAAACACACTCAGATGGGAAGCACTTATTTCCAAGAAACTGCGTGAGACATTTTCTTTCAGAAGCCCTTGGAAACTAAATTCTGTGTTTTGTCAAGAACATTGTATTTTGAGCCAGGAACTCAGTTCCCAACCCACTCACCCATCCTCCAACATTCTGAGGACAAAGAGGAAGCCAGGACGGGCAAAATGTAGTAGCTCACTTCCCAAAGAACTACTTTAATAGTATGTGTACACACTTCAGAATCCACTGTGCTCATTACTGAGCACCTACTGTACGCCAGACCCTGTGCAAAGGATTTTTCCTGATCTTGCTCCCCCATACCCACAGCCTCCGGAACCATGATGCTCACCGGTTCTGCAATGACACACTAACAGTCAGGCTCACAGACCAACAGGCTACCTGGCGAACACAGAGCTGGCATCTTTAGCCTTTGGCCGATGTTGGTCCTTTGCCATTCTTCGACCCTGTTTCAACAGAATAACCCAGACAGGAACTTGCAATGTTCAAATCCTTGCCATACGCATTCAGGGCTTAAGGGTAGGGATTTTCAAATGTCTCCCTCTGAGTATGAACACTCCGATCTCACCCAACCCATCTATGCTTCTGGACTTTTTTTTTTTCTTAATATTCCTAACTTTTGAGTATGTGTGTAGGCAGACAAACCTTGGGACAAATACCTGGCCAATCTGGAATGGTTGTATGGGTTGATGCTCCATGAATGCTACTATATGTTTTCAGTATTGCTATGGATAAGTATCTATTTTTTTCTCCTAACACTTCCAAATCAAATTACCTTTTAAGAACATCCCGTTCACTGTGCTAGTGCTGGATGGCATTTTACCATTTTGGACTTCTACTCTTCACGTCCTTTTGCAGTTAGGGTAGTTGTAAGACATTCTCCTGAATGGTGATGTTGTCACAGGTTAATATAAATGAATGCATTCTACCACACTCTAGTTTCTTATCAACACTGAGCTTAAGCATTTTTAATTTTCAGATACTTTATATTTAGCAATATTTCTGAGGCATTTCCACTTGAGTTCATCCAAGGCAGTGAGCAAATGAGGGGCTGACGCTGTTGAGGAAGTGAGCAGATGGCTGTGACCAGGAGCAGGGTTTGTGGAGCCAGCTCTCCTGAGTCTGAGCTCCAGCTGTAGCATCATCGCTGTTATCGATGATGAACAAATTCCTTCACTCATCTGCATTTTATATTCTCCTCTGTAAAAATGAGATTAAAATTGCCCCTACCTCATAGGGTTCCTGTCAAGCATAAATTCATGTGAAGTGCTTTTTAAAAATGCCTGGAACATAGTAACTCTATGTGTGTGATTGCTGTTATTATCACTATTATCATTATTCCCCAAGAAGCAAGGAGCAGGAGCTCAGCGCTTTGGGAGGCAGCCACCATGACCAGGAATCAAGACTATGCATGTTCATTTCTGGAACCAAAGTGGTTAGAGCACAAGAGCACTTAGTGACATGTTCATGCCTCTCCTCCCCTGATTCACCGATCAGACTGTGCCCTGTGATGTGCACGCTTTTGAGATTATTCAGCTCTAATAAATAAAGAAACCTGTAGTTTACACAGATAGGCAAACTACCTTAAGATGTTTAAAGACAAATTAGTAGCTATGAAGCAAGACCTGTGATTGTCATCAGCAGAATTCACAGAACGTGTTAAGTTATAAGATAACTAGTCATCAGGTAGAACATGTGCACGTTAAACACAAGTAGAGAAGGAGTGGAGGAAGCAAGAAATACCTAATATGTATAATGTACCTGAGTGTTACATATTCATAATGTATTAAATACACATGAGGTTAAATATCAAGAGTCATTAAATATACATGAGCATTTAACATTCAAGATCTCTTAATTTGAGAACCTGCTGGTTATACTCTGTGGGTCACATGTCTTCTGCCCAAGAAACTCAAATAGAGTTCATAACTGTTCATCAGGCTAATTGGCGTGTGACAGCAGAGGCCAGAGACACCACATCTCTCTAGTAGGACAAATATGTGACATTGACCCAGGGCACCCACCATGTGTGGCCCCCGTGTCAGGGATCCCCAACACCATTCTCAGATCTGATGATTTTCTAGGACTCGTGGAACTCAGAAAAGCAGTTAAACTCTTGGTTACAGCTTACTATAGCAAAACGATACAAGTTAAAATCAGCAAAGTAGAAAGGTGCATAGAACAGGTATAAGTTTCTAGCTGTCCTCTCCCAGTTGAACTGTACATGGATGACACTTCATTCTCCTAGCAGCAATGTATGACACCAAATACAAAGTGCTGCCAACCAGGAAATTCAACTGAGCCTTGGTGTCCAGGGTTTTTATTGGGGTTCAGTCACATAGGCACAGATTGCCCATGGGAATGACTTAACTTCTCAGTTACCAGCCCCTAGAAGTAAAGCTGATAGTGTGTGACCAAAAGCCCCTTCCGTTAATCACACTGTTAGCATAAACTATCTGGCAGGTTCCAAGACCCCAGGTAAATAAGACATCCTTATATCAGGCAGGATATTTCAAGGGCTCAAGGATTACCTCCCAGGAGCTGATCAAGGGCCAGTCCTCTCTTTTGAATGAACAGAGCTTGAACACTCCAAGCCTGCTCAGTTAACCCTTTGCCACCCACTCCTCTTGCTCAAACCTCAACTCTGGTCCGAGTAACCATGCTACCAGCAGGGAGAGCTGAGTGCAGAGAGAGACACTGTGTACCTCGGGTAATGTGGTCCTTGCACCGACTTGTACCCTATCCTGAGTCAGTTAACTCACCCCATCTTTCTTGCTGTATGTTTTGAATGTATCTAAGTCCTTGTGACTTAAGTACTTTAATTTGTTCTATGAGTCTTTCTGGGTTAGCCTGCCTGATGGTGTATTTAGAGGCTACCACCTCATGGACTTGGAGATAATCTTCCTACACGACATGTCTTGCCTTCATCATTTATTTGCAGTGGGTGGAGAGCTGTGATCTATTAGTCAGCTGTTGTTGAGATATGCCACAGGAGCAAAGGCTTACGACAACCATGGTTTGTCATGAATTAGGAATGATAATGCAATGCCTACAAGTGGGATAAAGAGGGAAGAGACAGATAAGAAGGCAAATTCATGAGCAAATTGGTATGACTGTGATCTCATTCATTGTCTCAGGACAGAGTGGACCACAATTTGCCTCTAGCTCCTATTTCTTGAATGCTCACTATAGACCAGGCACCACACTAAACACTTTGCTAAAATTTGCTTATCCTCACAGCAAGCCATGACAAAGGCCCTATCTGTCCCTTCACCATCTTCCAGATGAGTAGTTCAGTTCAGTCGCTCAGTCGTGTCTGACTCTTTGCGACCCCATGAATCGCAGCACGCCAGGCCTCCCTGTCCATCACCAACTCCCGGAGTTCACTCAGACTCACGTCCATCGAGTCAGTGATGCCATCCAGCCATCTCAGCCTCTGTCGTCCCCTTCTCCTCCTGCCCCCAATCCCTCCCAATATCAGAGTCTTTTCCAATGAGTCAACTCTTTGCACCAGATGGCCAAAATACTAGAGTTTCAACTTTAGCATCATTCCTTCCAAAGAACACCCAGGGCTGATCTCCTTTAGAATGGACTGGTTGGATCTCCTTGCAGTCCAGGGGACTCACAAGAGTCTTCTCCAACACCACAGTTCAAAAGCATCAATTCTTCAGTGCTCAATTTTCTTCACAGTCCAACTCTCACATCCATAGATGACCACTGGAAAAACCATAGCCTTGACTAGATGGACCTTTGTTGGCAAAGTAATGTCTCTGCTTTTCAACATGCTATCTAGGTTGGTCATAACTTTCCTTCCAAGGAGTGAGCGTCTTTTAATTTCATGGCTGCAGTCACCATCTGCAGTGATTTTGGAGCCCAGAGAAATAAAATCTGACACTGTTTCCACTGTTTCCCCATCTATTTCCCATGAAGTGATGGGACCAGACGCCATGATCTTCATTTTCTGAATGTTGAGCTTTAAGCCAATTTTTTCACTCTCCACTTTCACTTTTATCAAGAGGCTTTTTAGTCCCTCTTCACTTTCTGCCATAAGGGTGGTGTCATCTGCATATCTGAGGTTATTGATATTTCTCCTGGCAATCTTGATTCAAGCTTGTGCTTCTTCCAGCCCAGTATTTTCCATTATGTACTCTGCATAGAAGTTAAATAAGCAGAGTGACAATATACAGCCTTGACGTACTCCTTTTCCTATTTGGAACCAGTCTGTTGTTCCATCTCCAGTTCTAACTGTTGCTTCCTGACCTGAATATAGGTTTCTCAAGAGGCAGGTCAGGTGGTCTGGTATTCCCATCTCTTTCAGAATTTTCCACAGTTTATTGTGATCCACACAGTCAAAGGCTTTGGCATAGTCAATAAAGCAGAAATAGATGTTTTTCTGGAACTCTCTTGCTTTTACCATGATCCAGCAGATGTTGGCAATTTGATCTCTGGTTCCTCTGCCTTTTCTAAAACCAGCTTGAACATCTGGAAGTTCGTGGTTCACATACTGCTGAAGACTGGCTTGCAGAATTTTGAGCATTACCTTACTAGCATGTGAGATGAGTGCGATTGTGCAGTAGTTTGAGCATTCTTTGGCATTGCCTTTCTTTGGGATTGGAATGAAAACGGACGTTTTCCAGTCCTGTGGCCACTGCTGAGTTTTCCAAATTTGCTGGCATATTGAGTGCAGCACTTTCACAGCATCATCTTTCAGGATCTGAAATAGCTCAACTGGAATTCCATCGCCTCCACTAGCTTTGTTCATAGTGATGCTTTCTAAGGCCCACTTGACTTCACATTCCAGGATGTCTGGCTCTAGGTGAGTGATCATACCATCATGATTATCTTGATCATGAAGATTTTTTTTGTACAGTTCTTCTGTGTATTCTTGCCACCTCTTCTTAATATCTTCTGCTTCTGTTAGGTCCATACCATTTCTGTCCTTTATTGAACCCATCTTTGCATGAAATGTTCCCTTGGTATCTCTAATTTTCTTGAAGAGATCTCTAGTCATTCCCATTCTGTTGTTTTCCTCTGTTTCTTTGCATTGGTCGCTGAGGAAGGCTTTCTTATCTCTTCTTGCTATTCTTTGGAACTCTGCATTCAGATACTTATATCTTTCATTTTCTCCTTTGCTTTTCACTTCTCTTCTTTTCACAGCTATTTGTAAGGCCTCCCCAGACAGCCATTTTGCTTTTTTATATTTCTTTTCCATGGGGATGATCTTGATCCCTGTCTCCTGTATAATGTTATGAACCTCTGTCCATAGTTCATCAGGCACTCTATCTATCAGATCTAGTCCCTTAAATCTATTTCTCACTTCCACTGTATAATCATAAGGGATTTGATTTAGGTCATACCTGAATGGTCTAGGGGTTTTCCCTACTTTCTTCCATTTAAGTCTGAATTTGGCAATAAGGAGTTCATGATCTGAGCCACACTCAGCTCCTGGTCTTGTTTTTGCTGACTGTATAGAGCTTCTCCTTCTTTGGCTGCAAAGAATATAATCAATCTGATTTTGGTGTTGACCATCTGGTGATGTCCATGTGTAGTCTCCTCTGGTGTTGTTGGAAGAGGGTGTTCGCTATGACCGTGCATTCTCTTGGCAAAACTCTATTAGCCTTTGCCCTGCTTCATTTCGTATTCTAAGACCAAATCTACCTGTTACTCCAGGTGTTTCTTGACTTCCTACTTTTGCATTCCAGTCCCTTATAATGAATCTTTTTTGGGTGTTAGTTCTAAAAGGTCTTGTCGGTCTTCATAGAACCGTTCAACTTCAGCTTTTTCAGCATTACTGGTTGGGGCATAGACATGGATTGAATGGTGATATTGAATGGTTTGCCTTGGGAAAGAACAGAGATCATTCTGTCATTTTTGTGATTGCATCCAAGTACTGCATTTCGGACTCTTTTGTTAACCATGATGGCTACTCCATTTCTTCTAAGGGATTCCTGCCTGCAGTAGTAGATATAATGGTCATCAGAGTTAAATTCACCCATTCCAGTCCATTTTAGTTCGCTGATTCCTAGAATGTCGACGTTCACTCTTGCCATCTCCTGTTTGACCTCTTCCAATTTGCCTTGATTCATGGACCTAACATTCCAGATTCCTATGCAATATTGCTCTTTACAGTATCAGACCTTGCTTCTATCACCAGTCACATCCACAACTGGGTATTGTTTTTGCTTTGGCTCCCTCCCTTCATTCTTTCTGGAGTTATTTCTCCACTGATCTCCAGTGGCATATTGGGCACCTACCTACCTGGGGAGTTCCTCTTTCAGTATCCTATCATTTTACCTTTTCATACTGTTCATGGGGTTCTCAAGGCAAGAATACTGAAGTGGTTTGCCATTCCCTTCTCCAGTGGACCACATTCTGTCAGACCTCTCCACCATGACCAGCCCATCTTGGGTAGCCCCACAGGGCATGGCTTAGTTTCATTGAGTTAGACAAGGCTGTGGTCCTAGTGTGATTAGATTGACTAGTTTTCTGTGATTATGGGTTCATTGTGTCTGCCCTCTGATGCCCTCTTGCAACACCTACCGTCTTACTTGGGTTTCTCTTACCTTGGACGTGGGGTATCTCTTCACGGCTGCTCCAGCAAAGCGCAACCGCTGCTCCTTACCTTGGACGAGGGGTCTCTCCTCACCACCGCCCCTCCCCAAGGCACAAAGGAACATGTGTGAGGTCATGCGCTCTGTCAGTGGTGGAACCAAAATTCATATGTGAGCACAGTTTACATTCATCACTCTGCTAGACTGCCTGGGCTCTGAGACTGGTTTGTCTTGGTCTCAGCACCTAGCCCAGAGTACACAGAACTCTTTCATTTGCAAGTGACAGAAACCCAAGCCAAAAGGTGAAAAGGAATATTTTTTTCACTCACAAACCTGAAAATTTTAGGGACTAGAACTGAAATTGCTAGATCCGTGGACTCAACTAGGCAGGAGAATTTGCCTGCCCATTCGTCATCTCCCAGTTTTGTTTCTTAACTACTTCACTACGGTCAACTCTAAGTTAATATTCTTGTAGCTTGGCAATCAATGCTACGTGAGATTCTATTTCCCAAGAGCTCCAGCCACAGACCAGTGACTCCAAGTCACCCAATTAATCCAGTCCCTGAAGTAGGGCAGTGTCCAGCCTGGGTGGTGTACATATCACCTGATTTTAGGTCAGTCCCACTTGAACCACATGGATTGAAAATGAATGAGGACATTTTCCTAAAGAAAAAATGACGTTGTTGCTAAAAGAAGAGGGAACATCTCTGGACAGGCAAAAACAACAAATATTCTCATAGGGTTCAATAAATGCTTGAATATATGAATGGATGGATGAATGGTTGGATGGATGTGTGAATGAATGCAAAAATGCAATGTCTGAGGCAAGGGTCTCTATAAGGAGAAACAAAAGAAAGAAAAAAAAAAGGCTTTCTTCTATATTTTAACTACAGAAGGCAATGGCACCCCATTCCAGTACCCTTGCCTGGAAAATCCCATGGACAGAGGAGCCTGGTAGGCTGCAGTCCATGGGGTCGCTAAGAGTCGGACACGACTGAGCGACTTCACTTTCACTTTTCACTTTCACACATTGGAGAAGGAAATGGCAACCCACTCCAATGATCTTGCCTGGAGAATCCCAGGGACGGGGGAGCCTGATGGGCTGCCATCTATGGGGTCGCACAGAGTCGGACACGACTGAAGCGACTTAGCAGCAGCAGCAGCAGCTATATCTTATCAGGGAGACCAGTCCAGGCTATCAATTCCCTTGGTTCTCTTCCACAAAAGAGACACCAGGAGATCTGAGGGAAGTGGTTGGGGGAAGACTATTGAAAAATACAAAGAACGAGAACACGGGGAGGAGTTTCTCTAATGGAGGCCATTGCAGTTTTAATAGGACATCTGCCTCAAACAGTGTGCGTTTCTGGTTGCTGCTTCCATTGGCGTATCTCTTCTTGGTGCAGTGAGAAGACCGCAGCTGTCAGGGGCTCTCGCAGCCCAGTGCACAAAGTGGCTCGACCCATCTGGAAGGCCCGGTCGCCTCCACTGGCACAGGCCAGCAGGGACCTCCGGAAATATGAGCGCGCTCCGCAGGGAAGCTCAGAGTCTCTAACTTTCGAACTCAGGCCGTTCCTGTAGGTCGATTCCCTAGTTCTCAGCCTTGTTTGTGTCCCTGTGAGCCTGCCATTTGGAAAGGTGATTTTCAGAATGGGATTTGGCAGGGCAAATAGAGCTCCAGTTGGGAAAGTACATCCACCCTGCAGAGAAGGTTATGAAAAAGGACAGGATGATAGATTCCAGCAGCAGGTTCAGGGAGAGGGGAAAAAAAAGAGCCACACGCACCCTCACATACATAACCACCAGGCTGCCTTTGTGCACAGCGTGGGCTCAGGGAGACCTCCGCATATTTCAGTCCTGAGTCCTTGTCTTATTTTTCACCATGAGTTCCATTTCAGGGAAAACATAATACGCATCTTACTACTTTGCCTGCACTTCAGTTTTGCCCTTAAGATTTATTAACCCATTTTTTATGTATTAACCCTTATAGTTGCTCTTGTGTGACAGCCTGTGTTCTAGGGCTAAGTGGACGTTTATGTCTTTTGTGTTTAAATCAAGGATTTGGGGGGACAGGCATCTGGGCTTCCAGGCTAGAGCACTTAAGTCCAAGGTGCCTGTTGAGCGGTGATGCAGCATGCTTTCAGCTCTGACAGATAGTGAGCTTGCCTGCCATCTGGAACCCTACATCCTGGCCTTTCTCCTCCAGCATCAGGCCTTTCAGTGCCAAACTCAAGCCAATTAAGGTTGAATGGAAGAAAATGTTGTGATTAGAGAATGTGATTCGCCAGCCTAGAGTTAGACCAAACTTGAAATCTGAGGGAAGAGAGAGCAAAGTGTGCCCTTTTACACTGGGCTAAACAGCAACTGAACTGAACTGAACTGAAATAAGGCATGAAGGCTGCTTTCTCACTGCTCTTCGGTCAGGCAGGTGAACAGAGGTACTGCAGGAGTCCCAGAGTCACGGTCACAGAATTCACTCCTATGGACCCTGCTAGGGCCCTAACCCAGCCTCAGCTGGAGAGGGTTTTTTTTTAAGCTGCTGAATAAAAAAAAAAATTAAAGATGAGATGAGATGGATGCAGCATAAACTTTACTCAGTGGCCAAAGAACAGAGAAGCAAGAACTAAGTTCACAGATCAGTTAAATCCCACCTGGTGACAGGGATTTAAAGAGTGAGACAAAGGGAGGGGGAGGGAGGCTAATGATGGGGAAGCGTGTGCATTTTTCTACTGGGGAAGGGGCAGGGCTTCTTCCGGGAAGTGGTTGCCACCCCCTTTTAATCCTTTCCTGGGCCTTAAGGTCCGGTCCTGGTCACTGATAGGTGTGCCATTTAATGTGCTCATGTAGTAAAATCAGCATATAATTAGACTCAAAGGCTGTTGGGGGTCAGATTCATCACCACCTTGACCCTGGATGGTTCCATCTGTGTTTTTGTCTGTTCATTTATACCTTCCTTTCTTGTCTGTGGACACTTTAACTTAAAGATTTATGTTAGCTCTTGCTAAAGGGCTTCCCAGGTGGCTCAGCAGGTAAAGAATCTGCGGGCCAATGCAAGAGCCACAGAAGACATGGGTTCAATCCCTGGCTCAGGAAGATCCCTGGAGGAGGAGATGGCAACCCACTCCAGTGTTCTGGCCTGGAAAATCCTATGGATGGAGGAGCCTGGCGGGCTACAGTCCATGGGTCACAAAGAGTCAGAGATGACTTAGTGACTAAGCACTCCTTTTAGCGAAAGGTGTGGGTTGGCAGGTTTTGAGCACAGACCTGGAGCAGCTGTGGCAACATCATCTCCTTAAGAACCAGAGGAAATGGAGCCAGTTTCATCTGAGAGGAACCTGAGCCCAGTGAAGCTGAGACACTCGGCCAACGCGGTGAGGAGCCCCGAAGTCAGACCTCTTCCCTCCAGCATGCTCCCCGGAAGGCTGGGTCGGAAGGTTCCTGCCTGAACCAAACACAACGATGGAAAAGCACCATCTTTCCTGAAGTATTTATGCTTTTCTTAAGTGCCTTAAGTTTCCATCTTGGCTATACGTTAGAACCAAGGGGGATAGCTTAAAAAAAAAAAAAAGAAGAGAAAACTAAACATCTGGGCCCACCCAGCCCAATTAAATCAGGCCTGAACATCAGTATTTTTTTTTTTTAATTTTCCTAGGCAATTTTGATGCATGGATAACTTGAGAACCAAAGTATTTATCTGGGCTGAGGCAAACCTACCTGAGTGTTGTCAGCCAAACTGACGAAGAAAACACGCTGCTGGCGGGTCAGGGAGGCGTCTCCCTGATGTATCTCACAGCGGGAGAGAAAGCATGCTACCTGATGCTGGGCGGTGACCCGGAGGAGGTTGCCCCTGGTGGGGATTTTGGGGAGAGAAGAGGAAGTGGGGACGGGCATCTAAAAAGTGTCTTCTGCCCTGAGAGATGGTTTCATCCTCCTGAGCTCTGCCCGCCTGGATTCTTTGCACATATAATCCCAAGCCTTTTCCCAGCATGGGGAGGGGTACTCTGCAAGATTTTCTGCCTCGCCTTATTTTATTACCAACCAATCTCCATTCGTTCCAGTTCTGAACAGATGTAATTAATGGCAACAAGGGCTTTCCAGTCTACAAAATCAATACAGAAATGGCTGAAATAGTGTTTTAATGACAGAAGGAAAGGACAGCTCCTTATGTAATTCACCAGGCAGACAGGCTGCTATGTCCATAACTGCTCCTTCACACATGCAAATCTGGGAGGTGATTTGATATATGATTTTAACTGGAACTCTTCAGGAAAGGAGGTCATGTCTGAACTTGGCTCAAAGAAGCCTACCCCCCATTCACCTTAGTACCTAAGGTCGAACTAATATTTTTAGGTGAATGCCAGGCTATATTTCTTCTCTACCTCCCCACCTACCCACCTCTACCAACATTTCATTTGGATTCAGCTCTCATGCTGCTGCTGCTGCTAAGTCTCTTCAGTCGTGTCCGACTCTGTGCGATCCCATAGATGGCAGCCCACCAGGCTTCCCCATCCCTGGGATTCTCCAGGCAAGAACACTGGAGTGGGTTGCCATTTCCTTCTCCAATGCATGAAAGTGAAAAGTGAAAGTGAAGTCGCTCAGTCGTGTCCGACTCTAGCAACCCCATGGACTGCAGCCTACCAGGCTCCTCCGTCCTTGGGATTTTCTAGGCAAAAGTACTGGAGTGGGGTTCCATTGCCTTCTCCACAGCTCTCATAGTCCAAGTATTAATACTGACAACTCATCTGACTGTTTAAAATAATTTTTTTAAAGAAACACTTTCTCACATGCTGAAACAGATAATTCACTTTCTCAGACTTGATGATTTCCATGCATAACTTAGTCTTCAAAAGGATGGAGCCAGTAGCTCAGGGTGGTGAGAAGTCAGGTGGCAGGTCAGATTGGTTAAGGGCTAGGGCTTTGCTCAGACCTTTGGACTGGAGGGTTGATTTGAATTAATTCTTCATCGTTTTATTTTATTATTATTTTTATTAAGATTCAAATTTTATTCAAAAAGCTCTTTAATAAGAGAGGAAACTGCCAGGTCCTAAAGAACCAGGTGTCACCATTGAGGAGGCTTGTTCATTACAGAAAGCAGTCAAGAGCTGCCCAAATCCTCGTCTACAAATGGAGCCATCCACTCTCCACCAAGCATCTTGCCCCAGAGGAATAAGTTTCAAGTAAAGTCAAAATTTGACTCATATCATTTCTTTATCCCTAAATAACTACATAATATCATTTCTTTCTTTATTATGTAACTGGATAGACTTTAGGAATTGTGCTTCCGGGTGAATCTAAACTGCCCTCGGCCACAGTGGCTTCAGCTTCTGCCTTGCAGTGCTTTGTCATTGAAAGCTCCTAGCTGACCTTGGTCAAGTCACCCCGTTTGTTGGACTCCCTTCCCTCTCTGGTGCATGAGCCCCACAGGATGAGCACTGGGACATTTCCGCTCTGCCTTCTTCTGAGTCTCCACCTTTAATCCATGTTTCCATTTAAGTGAGAGAAGAGAAGTGAAAGTGAAAGTCTCTCAGTCTTGTCCAACTGCTACCCCGTGGATTATACAGTCCATGGACTTGTCCAGGCCAGAATACTGGAATGGATATCCTTTCCCTTCTCCAGGGGATCTTTCCAACCTAGGGATCAAACCCAGGTCTCCTGCATTGCATGCAGATTCTTTACCAGCTGAGCCACCAGGGAAGCCCAAGAATACTGGAGTGGATAGCCTATCCCTTCTCCAGAGGATCTTCCAGACCCAGGAATTGAACCGAGCTCTCCAGCATTTCAGGCAATGCTACCAGGGAAGCCCAATACCACCTTATAAAGTGGTGATACTGGCATCCAGCTTACCAGGGAGCTTGGTAAAATGCAGTCCTGGCTCCCACCCAGAACCTCTGACTTGAGTCTGTCTCCAAAGTTATTTGTTTGGTTATATACTTACTTGTGTGTCTGTTTTGGTCACTGCTCTATCTTCAACTCCCAGAAAAGCTTTAGAAACAAAGTAGATGCTTAATAAGTATGTGTTAGATGAATGACTCAGCCTATTGCAAGCCCTTGGCAATGGTGGTTGGTTTAGAAACCTGACCAACATGACCCAAGCCCATTCCATTAGAGGCTGGATTCAAGTTCTAGAACTTTTCTTGAGAATAAGAAGTTCTTTTATGGCTGGAATCAACACAAGAACTGTGGGATGATTTTGCCCAAGACTAAAGCTAACAAAGAGGAGAGTGGGGCCAAGAGATTGAGTGAGGGAGACCAGGGCCCATTGACGTCCACCTTCTGGATCCAGCTGTGATCTTGTCCCTGATGAGAGACGATAAGTTGCTCTCTGTTGAGGCCATGCTGACCTGGGCACTGTCACTCGTGACTGAAAAAGACCTGCCTGACAAGCCCTGAGCTCCAGGCTTCATTAGTGATTCACCATTAGGATCACAGGCGCAGCCTAGGCTGCAGCTTTTAAGAGGGGAAACCAGCCTTCATTCTTTCTATATCTCTCCTGCTCCTCCTCTCTGCTCTTGGAACTTCAATGCATCACTAAAATTGTTATAGTTGTTGTGAGAAATTTAATTTTGAAATGACTTAAGAATTTACAAACCCTTTTGTGCCTATTATCTTACTTAAAACTCAACAACCTATAAGTCAGTGGAAGACCAGTCCAGTTCACAGATGGGGAAACTGACCCTGCAGGAGATGGAAGCACCAGCCTTGGCATCAGGTGGCTAATACCACAGCAGGGGCCAGCCAGGACGCTAACTCAGGTGCTCCGATCACAAAGCCTTCACTTTCCCTCACTGTCTTTGTGCTTCCTTTCCATGAAAAATAATAGACCTAAAATTCAGTGATTTTACCCTAGCGGGTCCATGAACTCCAGTCATGAAAATGAAAGTGTTAGTCCCTCAGTCATATCTGACTCTTTGCAACCCAATGGACTGTAGCCCACCAGGCTCCTCCGTCCATGTAATTCTCCAGGCAAGAATACTGGAGTGGGTGGCCTTTCCCTTCTCCAGGGGATCTTCCCAACCCAGGGATCGAACCTGAGTCTCCAGCATTGCAGGCAGAGCCTTTACCATCTGAGCACCAGGGAAGACCATAATGGACACTTAAGATTCCTTGGCCAGTCAGAATGTAGCCAAGTCCCACTACTGGACTTTGTCCATGGAGCACATCTCTAGCAGGATAAAGCACAGACCCAGGAACTCAATGGGGCTTCGAGATACTTTAAAATGAGACATCAGCTGAGTTCATGTCACCCATCTTCCCAGCTGGTACACGCCATGTGGATCAGGTCTACAAGAATGGGATGATTTTGTTACTGACCAGGGTTCCTGGCCTCCTTAATCAATAGAAATTGATCAGAGAGAGGCCAGACAAAAATTCAGGGGAGGCTTAACTGGGTCCCTACTGCAGCAGGGGGCAGCAAGAACAAACAACAGTTTCCCTTGCTGGCTCACTCACTGAATGGGAGTGAGCTGGTTCCTTGTATGGGGTGACAGAGGGATGTGTCCAGGGGCTGGGCCAGAGGTGTGTGGTCTGCCCACCCCTTTGGTGGTGCTGTGTGCAGGGAGCATATGCAATTCTCCTTGCCTTTGCTTCTATTACCCTGCTTTTGCTCCCGGCTCTTCAGAAAGTGGCAGTGGGCTTTTTGGTCTTCTTGTATTGTTTTGTCCATAATTTGGCCCAGCTAACAAGCTCAAAGTTATTTTTAGTCCCTTATACTTTCTGTTGGAGAAGGAAATGGCACTCCACTGCAGTATTCTTGCCTGGAAAATCCTATGGATGGAGGAGCCTGACAGGCTACAGTCCATGGAGTCACAAAGAGTTGGACACAACTGAGCGAGTCACACACACACACACACACACACACACACACACATACTTTCTCTGTCTTTTGCTGCTGGAGGAGACCTTTGTCCAGGTGCAAGCATTGCAGCAACGGGCCCCAGGGCCTAGCCTGTTTCAACTGCGCCCTCATTGTGCTTCATGGAGAATGGCATATTTGGGAACTTGTGCCCAGACGACATTCCTAAGCCCAAGAGATGATTCTTCCTCAAGACGCCACTCCCCTTCACAGATAACTATGTTCACTGTTCAGAAGCTGTGCCAACTTAAGCCTATCATTTATTTACTTATTTACTCAGTTATCATTTTTTTATTAGGCTTTTAAAAACTGTGTCCTTTAGAAAATGACACTGGATACCAGCCAGGAATAAGATATCAATAAAAAAGCAAATATAAATATGATACTAATTTAAACTGTAGCAAGATAAAAAGATCTACCTAAAACACCACCCTGTTTGAGAAGGATCAGTTTAAAGGCACAAGTTAGAATATAAAGCTTGGCAACAAGAGGTTGTCCTTAAGTGGGTTAGGAATTTCAGAGAGTCCTTCGTGGATTTGAAACTTGCCATGGAATCAGAGCAATACTCACAGAATATATCTTGACATGATTAATAGCAGGAATAATGGGGCTTCCCAGGTGGCACTAGTCGTCAAGAACCCGCCTGCCAATGCTGGAGACATAAGACAGGAGGGTTTGATCCCTGGGTTGGGAAGATCCTCTGGAGGAAAGCATGGCAGTGCACTCCACTATTCTTCCCTGGAGAATCCTATGCCCAGAGGAGCCTGGTGGGCTCCAATCCATAGGGTCGCACAGAGTTGGACACAACTGAAGACATGACTGAAGCGACTTAGCAGCAACAGTAGGAATAATGATGATTGTACATATGTTATCTGAAATAATGAAAATTTCTTTTCAGTTAGCAAAAACTCACCCTCCACGTATCATGTCATTTGATAGATCAGTCCTGATGGAAACCTGGAACTCCTCACAGGTATTTCAGACGCATCCCCACGTATTATCAGCTGATGCTCCAAATTACAGGCTCTCAGAGTAAGGAAGCATTGAGCCCAACTAGTCTGCTCTGCAGATGTTAACAGCAGCCTGTATTAGTGGAGCCAGGCTCAGAGCTACACACTTTATATTCATGATCTCGTTTGATCCTCACAATCTTCACCCTCAGTTGACTGGTGAGGAGACCAAGGCTTAGTACGATGACATCACTCGTGGCCACTTAACTAGAAAGTGAGACAGCCGGGCTCTGTGGCTTGAAGATGCTCCCGTCACAGCTCAAGGTCCCCTTCTTACACGAGCCCGCATATTTTTCAAGCAGAGAGTCAAGGTAAAGACAGATTTCGTGCCTTGGAAGCAGACGGGCCTAAAGAAGAGGGGAGACAGAAAGAACCTGCATTAACCAGCTATGTGACCTTTTGAAAATCAATCTCCTACAGCCTCATTTTCACCTTCTGTAAAACAAGGCGCTTAGATTAAATGCTCTCTGAAGAATCATCCAGCACTAACACTCAATGATACTGTGAAGTATGTCACGTCTGCTGACAGGCAAGTGTGACGGGAAGGGAAATTTTGCTATTAACAAAAAGAAAAGAGAAGAACAACCACAGCCCCTTGTGCATTTTAGAGAAACAGAGAATCCCTCCCAGGCTCCTTATTGAGCCTTCGGTTTTAGCATATTTCTTATACAAGAGTCTTACAAGTCTTCTGGCGCCCCTCATTTACTGATTTCAGTGCTTCAGAATCCTTCTCAACACAGTGCCCCAGGCAGCCAACAGATGATCAAAGTGGACATCCAAGATAAAATGCACTTTATATCCCTCCCACACAGGAGTTATCTGGGCTTTTTAGAAGAGTATGAACCTTACAGACGTGCCAAGGTTATGCTGTGGTCAAACGGTGGATGAGGGGCAGCCTCTTGAACAAGTGCAAGTCTACTAAACACATTTGCAGGGACAAGATTAAAATGCATCCTCAGAGAGCCCACGCTGTGGCGGTCCAGCAGACCTGACAGTCCCTTAACATAAACTCTCATTAATAGAGCTTAATTAACACCACCGAGGATAGGAATCCATCCATTCACTTTCAGCCACGAGACAGAGCAGCTTCTCAGGGAGGGTCCACACCAGACCTTCAGATTCTCTCTAGGAAAAAGAATGCTGCTCTCAGAATGCCAACTCCCACAGGCTCGTGCATGAAACACACCGATTCTCTTATCCATCTATTTCAAGTCTTTTTCCCTGGGGAGTGAAGATGAGCCTGTGGGATCAGGGCAGTGGGCTGTAAATAATAGTCGCAGGGAAAGATGGATGATGAGAGAGTGCGTGGCCAGGCTCCCAGCTGCTATCGCATCCCAGCTCTGCCTGCTTCAGTAACCACCCCACCTCTGCTCAGCGATGCCCCCGGGAAGGAGCGCATGTCCTCCAGGCTTCTATTTTTGACTGCCTTTTGCCTACGTATCCTTGCTGCCCTTTCTCTGTGCAAAGCTGAATGATACAGCCGTAGCCGAGGAAAAACACACCCTACAAAGCCAGCTTTCTTCTCAAAAAACCAGGCACTCCCATGAGACCCTTTGATGTGCTGCATGTGTTTTTTGATGAGAAAAGAAAAGGTATTTCTTGAGATCCTGGTTGGTGGTCAGTCAGTGCTCGGGCACAGAGTAGCTTCTGAGTGACGGGCACAAGGGGACATGAGACAAAACAAGAGGGCCAGGTCTTAGTCCAGGGAGCCAGCAGTCTAGACGGGAAGTTGGTAAAGTGAATGATTACAGATGCTAACTGGAGTAATTGGGTCATGGACCAAGTGCTGTAAGGATGGCAGTGGCCCACAGGAGCCTGGTTAATCACCCAATCCAGGCACTAAGCAATGAAGAGCACCTGTTCCTACAAACACACACATATGCACAGAGCCTCCTCACGACAGCTACACCCTCAGCTTCACTGCTGCTCTGCATCAATCTCAGGCATCTCTCTATAGAGAACACCCCAATCCAGGATAAGGCATGCTTTCTAGCTTCCTGAAGGAGCAGCAGCAGCTGGTCAAACCGTAAGGCAGTGAGGACCACAGCCATCTCTCTGGCCAGTGAACGCTCTGCAAGTCCCATCTTCCCCTTGCTCCCCAGCAGCTCTCTGCAGCTACTAATCTTTGGTCTCCCTTACCCTTTCCTTGTGCTATTCAGGACTTTTTTCTTTTTTTTCAATAAATTCCCAGATTGATTTCAGATTCTGTTTCAAATCTCTGGTATGTTTCATGTTTGCTGATTGGACACTGACTGGCGTGGGGCACAAAGGTGTCCAAAAGACAGCCCTGCCTTCAAGGTCGGCGGGGGACAAGCCCTCACCCTTCAAGAGCAAGAACACTCAGGTTCTGTTCTTTCTCACCGCCTGTGACTGATGGGTGCAGGAAGGGAAACCCCTCACCAGCCCCGACTAAGTGTGCCCAACAAGAAGCACGACTCTAGGCAGGAGACTAGCCTTCCCTGGGTAAATACACGGCACCTGAAATCTGTGTGAAGTGTTGGAAGTAAACTGACACAATAGACAGTGGGAAGAACATGCCAAGAAACTCAGGGAACAGAAAAATGTGGTGGGCAGGAGGGTGCTGAGGAAGAGAATCAGAAGGCTAAGGGTGAGGAGCAAAGTGTTAGTCGCTCAGTCATGTGTGACTCTTTGCTACCCCATGAACTGTAGCCCACCAGGTGCCTCTGTCCGTGGAATTCTCCAAGCAAGAATACTGGCATGGGTTGCCATTCCCTTATCCAGGGGTTCTTCTCAACCCAGGGATCGAATCCAGCACTGCAGGCATATTCTGGGTGAGCAGTAAACAAGGACAAAGAATTCAGTTTGATGAAGGTCACCTCAGCCTGTCGCCTCGACTCAGCACAGCAAAGGAGGCTGCATCGGCTACCTGCCTGCTCAAAGAACGGGGCATCACAATGCATCCAACCTCAGCCTAACACCAGGGTTACCCTGACAATGTAACGTGGAGGCTAAGGCATGGCTTCTGAGTTAAATCACACACTCACTGCATGACTTGAGCAAGTTGTCTTACTTCTCTAAGCCTCAGTTTCCTTACCTGTGAAAAAATAGGGAGATGGGGAGAAGAGCCTGGTGATTTTTTGTACCAACTTGGTGGGACCACAGGACCCAGACAGCCAGTCAAACACATTTGGATATTGCTGTGAAGGTATTTTTTAGATTAGATGAATAATTAGATCAGTAGACTGAGCAAAACAAATTGTCCTCCATAATGTGGGTGGGCCTCATCCAATCAGCTGAAGGCCTTAAGGGAAAAAACTGACCTCCCCTCACACAAGAGTGATTTCTGCCAGCAGACAGCCTTTGGACTTAAGCTGCAGCATCAGTGATTCCCTGGGTCTCCACCTGCTGGCCGATCTTGCAGATTTTCTACTTACCAAGCCTCCACAATTGTATGAGCCAAGTCCTTAAAATCTCTCTATAGATAGATAGATAGGCAGATAGATAGGTAGATATTATATAATATATACACTTTATTATATATATTATATATATTATCTTCCATATGTATATCACACAATGCTGCTAAGTCACTTCAGTCGTGTCCGACTCTGTGCGACCCCATAGATGGCAGCCCACCAGGCTTCCCCGTCTCTGGGATTCTCCAGGCAAGAACACTAGAGTGGGTTGCCATTTCCTTCTCCAATGCATGAAAGTGAAAAGTGAAAGTGAAGTCACTCAGTCGTGTCCGACTCTTAGCGACCTCATGGACTGCAGCCTACCAGGCTCCTCCATCCATGGGATTTTCCAGGCAAGAGTACTGGAGTGGGTTGCCATTGCCTTCTCTGATATAACACTATATATACATGTTATTTTTCATATACATATAAAACACTATATATATATGTACATATTTGTAGTGACTCAGATGGTAAAGAATCTGCCTACAATGCAGGAGACCCAGGTTCAATCTCTGAGTTGGGAAGATCCCCTGGAGAAGGGCATAACTATCGACTCCAGTATTCTTGCCTAGAGAACTCCATGGACAGAGGAACCTGGAGGGCTACAGCCCATGAGATCGCAAACAGTCAGACACAACTGAGAGACTAACACTTTCACTTTAACTTTCATATATATATGAAAGTGATTTTCCCAATCAGGGTGATCTTTCCAACCCAGGGATCAAACTGGCATCTCCTGTGTCTCCTGCATTGGCAGGCAGATTATTTACCAGTGGTCCCACCTGGGAAGCCCCTATATAAAACACATACACACATCCTATTGGCTCTGCTTCCCTGGAGGGAATAAGAAATTCTACTTTATGAAGACATTTTGAAGTATTTAAGATGGTACCTGGTATCCTACAAGTGTTCAGCATTACCCATAAAAGAACCTGGTTCTGAAAAGAACAGGATCTGAGACCAGCAGCCTCCTCACAGCCCGTGGAAGGCAGAAGCATTTCTGTCCTGGGCTGTCCCCGGTGGAGTCAGGAGACCCGGGTACAGACCCCAGCTTTACCCCAGGCCCGCCCCCTCACTGCACGGAGAGGAGCTGGGGGAGCTGGAGCTGGGCCCCAGACCCAGATCCACACAGCACCCCATTTTCCATACCCCACTCATCCCAAGGTGGGATGAGTTACCCCACCTTGGGTAGCAGCATGGCTGCTGAGAAGATGAAAGTAAGGACCTGCTTAGTTGAAGAGCTGACTCATTTGAAAAGACCCTGATGTTGGGAAAGATTGAAGGTGGGAGGAGAAGAGGACGACAGAGGATGAGATGGCTGGATGGCATCACCAATGCAATGGACATGAGTTTGAGTGAACTCCGGGAGTTGGTGATGGACAGGGAGGCTTGGCGTGCTGCAGTCCATGGGGTCGCAAAGAGTCGGACATGACTGAGCAACTGAACTGAAGTCTCCCCCAAGGCCTCTGGAGGCAGGTTTGCACCCCAGAGATGCTACTGCTGGAAGCCGAGTTCTCCTGAGTTTTCCTTTCCCCACCTCCCCCTCAGCTCAGAAGAAGCTATGCTGAGAGTTTACCCAGCTTGATCCACAAGTTGGTTGAAACCAGACCAGCTTGTGATGGGCAAGTTTATACTTTCGTGCATTGGTTTCCTGTGGCTGCTGTAACAGATGACCACAAACTTGTTTTCAAACACCAAAATTGATTCTCACAGCTCTGGAGGCCAGAAGTCCTGAACCGAGGTGTCAGCACGACCTCACTCCCTCCAGAGGTTCTAGAGGAAAATCCATTCTGTGCCTCTTCCAGCTTCTGGTGGCTGCCAGTGTTCCTTGGCTGGTAGTTGCATCCCTCCAGTCTCTGCCTCCGTCTTCACATGCCTTCTTCTCCAGGAGTGTGAAATCCCCCTGTGCCTTTCTCTTGTAAGGACCCTTGTGATGGCCTTCAGGGCCTGGATAACCCAGGTTCATCTCCTCATCTTCAGATTCTTGACTTACTCACATCTAGTGATGCAAACATGCTTTTTACAAACAGAGGAACCTTTAGAGTTTCCAGGAATCAGGACCTGATATCTCTGGCTTCCTGGGGGATGGAGGATGCCCTGAGCTCAGAGGAGTTCACCCTAACCCCCCAGGGTAACAGGGAAAGTCAGCAAAAGCCATAGCCTCAAAGACAAGAAGAGTGTCCCCAGGGCATCTGAGCTTGCAGCTCCTAGACTCGGAGGATGGATGGAGCCTGTTTGCTGAGTGGAGACACTCTCTCCCTACACAAGACTGACTCTCGGATGCCTTCCAAGAGCTTAGTTTGTATTGAAAGAGGTCTTGGCTGGGCTCATGCTTCTGGGGAAATGGGTGGAGAGAGCAAAGGCAGGTTGGCCCCAGCAGAGGTTTATACTGGCCCAGGGATTCATTTGGGGAAAACTGTCTCACTACTAGACCACTTAAAAGGAGGACTCAGAGGCTCTTTTCCCCCTAATCTGTGGAGGTTTTCATGCCAACAAAAGCAGCTTAATTTTTTCGACATGGCCAACTTTTTCTCCCATGTCCAGCTCCACTCTTGAGAAGGAGAGAACCATCTATCTTCGTATCCAGCACGATCCTCAGCATGAGAACAGGGAAGACTTGAATTATGAGGCTCCACGGACGATATCCAGCTTTCCTTTGTCCCAGGAATGGGCAACTGGCAAGAAAAGTCTAGCCCTCAGCTTGCTGGCTCTGGGCTTCCCTCTGACACCCCTGGTCTTACCTGAACTTGCTCTTTTCTTGCCTTTTCTCTGTAGTCATCCTCTTGCTCTGCAGCTTTCGTCTTTCCCTTCTCTCCCACTCACCTCCTGCTTGTTTAGCTAGGGGCATGTGGATGTGGAAAACCATAACCCTTCGACCTTCACTTCTGAGATAAGCTTTGGAAGGTGCCCAGCTGAGATGCCGTCACCGCCCTGGCCGTATCCCCTCAGCTTTCACCAGGGCCGTACGCACCAGCCCAATCCTCCCTGTGATGCTCACCCAAGGGCTCTTTCTGACTGCGCAAGTCCCTGTGCCTGCTGTGCCCACAGGAGCCCGCTGGGAGTCAGTGGTCACACAGCATGTGGGGAAAGGCCGGAAAGCAGCCACTGATCATCTCTCCCTGTCCCCTGGGGCAGGACGACTCCAAAGCCCACGTTGCACACTGGCCCGCAGCGTTCCCAGTGGGATTAAGCTGTCTGTCCACAGGGGTAACTTGCCAGGGGATGTCCCTTTATTGGGCTGTCTTCCTGTCTCATTCTCTCTTTCCCCTCTCCTTCCTGCAATCATCTCCCCAAAAACCTATTTGCTCTCAAAGACTTGTCTCCGCGTCTGCTCCAGGGAGCAGCCCCTGCTGAGACATCATCTTGTCATCAGTCTGGGATCGCCTGCGTTTCCCACACACCCATAGGCAGGACGCCCTGGAGAAGCATGCTTTCCAGGCTGCAGTGCCAGGCTCACGCCCTGAAATCTGGCCCCTTTTGTCCCAGTGTGAGAAAACGGATGTGGCATCTTCATACTTATTGTTCTCGGCCAGACGAGACTGTCCCCTCCTGTTTGCTTATTATCTCATGTTGCACCCGAGTCTAGCTTCTCCCACAACAAACACATGTTCTTCCTTTCAGAGGCTATTCCAAGACCAGTTTATGGTAAACCTCAAGCTTTTCTTGCTATTTTGGCTTGTTTCTCAATTTTTGCCCATGTCTTTCTGTGTGTGAGAGTGTGTGTGTGTATATGTTCTCAGAGGAGACTGGTTAATGGCGTCTAGAACAATTCAAGTTGATCACTTGACCCCTTTCCTCTACTCTTAAGCCAAATATGAGCATATGGCTCTTCTTGGGAACCTTCCATCATCTCTTGCCCCCACTACAACTCTGTCAAGTCAGAAACTGGGCTTCCTGACTCAGCCCCTTCCAGAGCTGTTAATATTTATTTTTCTGTATTTCTTCAGTTTGATTGGCATCCTTTGACACAGAGAGCCTTGAACTACATCCAGGATGGCTCAGCCTCCTTGGTCTGCTCCATCAGTGAACAGACCCTGGCATCAGCTTTGCCCCACAGTGGCAGAGGGCCTCGGGAATTATTGCCCCACTGCTGTGGGTCTCATCATGTGTGGCCATCAACTGCTGGCTAATAGTCATGCCTGCTCATGTGATTCAAAACCAAATATGAATAGCTATCTCAGTTGCTGATCATTTGATCAAACTCAGTGTTACCCTAACAGAACCCTTGACCTGGGTTTTAAATTGAGGTCAGTGGTCAACACAACTCTGCAGTTTCAGCTCTCTGCTCCCCTGCAAGTTTTTCCATGATCATGAGGCTGTGGGTGAAGGACAGGGGGCAGGAGAAACAGTGCAAAGCACTGTGGGATTTAACAGCACACAATGCTGGGCTAAATCTTGGTTCTACCACTTCCTCATGTGTTACCCTGGACAGGTTAGGCAGCCACTCTGAACCTCTGTTTCCCCAATGGCAAAATCAGGGTGATAAAATCTACCTTGGAGTGCTGAGTGGAGATGAGAAGACATAATGCGCATCTTATTTATGGGTCACTTATGGGAAGGAGAGCGTTGGAACCTTTCACTATAATGGCGGATTTGTTGCTTTCCCCTTGAAGTTCGGATAATGTGAACCTAACCCAATACACGCCCAGAATCCACATTCCAAAGATGCACGCCTGGGCCTTCCCTGGCAGTCCAGTGGTTAAGATCCCATGCTTCTACTGCAAGGGTCAGGGGTTCAGTCTCTGGTCAGGGAACTAAGATCCCAGCCAAAACATACACACACACACACATTTAATAAGAAAACTAAAGCCAGCAGACTCCCATATTTTATCTTTAACAAGACATCATTCTAGACTGGGGGTCAATGAAACAACCTGTGGACCAAATCTAGTCCACTACCTCTTTTTGTATGGCTCATTTTTTAATATTTTTAAATGCCAATTTAAAAAATAAAAGGGAGACTATTTTGTGACCCAGGAAAATTGTATGCAATTCAAATTTCAGTCTCTACAAATAAAGTTTTATTAGAACTCAGCCACACCCCTTCGTTTGAGTGTGGTCTATGATTGATTTTCATGCTGTAAAGAGAGTCACGGCAGCAGAGACCACACAGGCCAGAAAGCCTAAAATATTTTCCATGTGACCCTTTAGAGAAAATGTTTTCTGATCTCTGATCCTGGATTATTTAAGATATGTTAACGCTAAAGAATGTCTCCAAGTTGCCTCAGGTAACGAGAGTTTATTATAAGATTATAACCTTCTGTGGAAAGAGCTAAGGCAACAGTAAACCAGGTGCTGGCCCACAGCATTTGCCAGCCTTGACCTGATGCCCCCTGCATGTGGACCACGCCCTGTGGTTGCTCCCACAATCGACTGGAGGGCAGCGTGAAGAGGCACCAAGCAAGGAATCTCCTGGCCTGAATTAGACTAGAAACTCTGTCACTGATACTCCAGGTCCTTCAAAAGGCTGGCCTGTTTTTACCTCTTTACCTCCTGCTGTCTGTTGGGTACAGCCCATCTGGTGCCGTGGAAACACATTTGTGTCCTTGCGCGTCCTGAGCAGCCCCAGGAGGTCGGTGTCACCATCTCATTTTATGGGTGAATAATCTGAGACTGAGGAAGGTGAAGCACTGTGCCTGAGGTCACCCAGCTAAGAAGTGCGGAGTGAAGGTTTTAAATTGGGTTTTTCTGACTTCAAAAGCCCTTGGTTCTACAATTCCCATATGACATTCACTCATGAATTTCATTCTGAGAAACAGAAAGTAAAAGCATATGTATTTTAAGGTGAAGGCCGAGCTCTCGGCTGGTTTCTGCTTTCTGGGGGTACAGCGTGGGAGGCGCTGCCCCAGCTCTGTGAGCTGCAGTACAGTGGGGTAATCACACTTGAAAGGGCAAGTTGCTTGCACAGACCCTTATTGCACAACTACCAGTGTGTGCCGTGTCTCCCAAGATTCCAGGGACTAACTTCTCACACACCTGGGATTTGGGAACGTAAAGCTGAAAGCGAGTAACTCCGTCATCCTCCAAATGAGACTGAGATGCGACGTATCCCATACCGTGAAAAGAATCATAAAGACTCGACTGCTGCTGCTAAGTCACTTCAGTCGTGTCCGACTCTGTGTGACCCCATAGATGGCAGCCCACCAGGCTCCCCCATCCCTGGAATTCTCCAGGCAAGAACACTGGAGTGGGTTGCCATTTCCTTCTCCAATACATGAAAGTGAAAAGTGAAAATTGAAAGTGAAGTCGCTCAGTCGTGTCCGACCCTCAGTGACCCCATGGACTGCAGCCTACCAGGCTCCTCCGTCCATGGGATTTTCCAGGCAAGAGTACTGGAGTGGGGTGCCATTGCCTTGTACTAATTTCTAATTGGCTGAGAGAACATGTCAAAGGACAAATCGCACTATTGAGGAAGCCGTGAGGAGCTGGATGTCGACTTGGCGCCGACCCCTAGCGGCCATCCTGAGAAGCTGGGAAGCCACCATACAGCGGGAGACAGTGGACACAGAGGAGAGGGCAGAGGGATTGTCCCAACATTCCCACAAAGAACCTGACATGAGACACTGCGTTTTATAGAGCAAAATTATTGTTTTTGGAAAGCAACTTAAAGCAAGATTCTGGGTCCGTAGGATACACTAATAGGATTTCTGTTTAAAAACACTGAAAGTCATCTTTTAGTACAGATGCTCCAAAACCACATGTAAAAATTAAACGTAAAAAATGAAAAGCACATTTTAATGCTATAAAACTTTATTTTTTAAATAAAACTGGAAAAAAGTTTTGTGATGTTTCTGGGATCCCATTTCAAATCATACTAACTCCAAAATCAATCATTAAAATAAAGAAATTTTACTGTGGAATTTACCCAATAAATCTTTCTTTAGGGGGAAAAATGAAGTCAGTTCAGTTCAGTTCAGTCACTCAGTCATGTTCAACTTTTTGCGACCCCATGGACTGCAGCACTCCAGGCTTCCCCGTCCATCACCAACTCCCAGAGCTGGCTCAAACTCATGTCCATCAAGCCAATGATGCCATCCAACCATCTTATCCTCTGTCCCCTTCTCCTCCCCACCTTCAGTCGTTCCCAGCATCAGGGTCTTTTCCAATGAGTCAGTTCTTTGCACCAAGTGGCCAAAGTATTGGAGTTTCAGCTTCAACATCAGTCCTTCCAATGAATATTCAGGACTGATTTCCTTTAGGATTGACTGGTTGGATCTTCTTGCAGTCCAAGGGACTCTCAAGAGTCTTCTCCAACACCACAGTTCAAAAGCATCAATTCTTCACCACTCAGCTTTCTTTATAGTCCAACTCTCACATCCATACATGACTACTGGAAAAACCATAGCTTTGACTAGACAGACCTTCATTGGCAAAGTAATGTCTCTGCTTTTTAATATGCTGTCTAGGTTGGTCATAACTTTTCTTCTATGAAGTACAGAACCACGTATTAGGGAAGGGTTTAATCTATTTTTTCTTTAAGTAACACAAAATGTCAAACACAAATACCAAAAAATACCTTAAAAGATGAAAAAAAAAAACCTACAAAACAAATGCTAAAGTAGACTTGATGGCCAGGCTTTCCATGTGGCACAGCAGTAAAGAACCCAACTGCCAATGCAGGAGATGCTGGTTTGATCCCTGAGTCAGGAAGATCCCCTGAAGGAGGAAATGGAAACCAGTTCCAGTATTCTTGGCTTTATGGCCAGCATAGAATTCAATCAGAGACCAATTAAAGGACAGTTTCCTTCAGGGAAGATTTTTTTGGAGCTGCCAGGCTCATGGACTCAAAGGAAGGAAGTGCCAGGGGGTAAAAGATCAGGAAAACCAAGAATGAAGACATGAATCTGCAAATGGCAGATGTCTCCAAAAGACAAGCATGGCACATAGTTAACTTATATCCTAGGATTTTATAATCAGGATGGCAAAAAAACAACTTTTGGGGAAACCTCATCAAGGAGATGGAAGCTCACCTTATCTTCTAGTCTGTGTCCTCAGTGGGGAAAACAAAAAGTCCCTCCAGAATTTGGTCAACCTATAAGAATGTACTGAGGACCTACCTGAATAATGTGGGAGACCAGACACAAGGCTTTTGAACTGTGGTGTTGGAGAAGGCTTGACAGTCCCTTGGACTGCAAGGAGATCCAACCAGTCAATCTTAAAGGAAATCAGTCCTGAATATTCATTGGAAGGACTGATGCTGAAGCTGAAACTCCAATCCTTTGGCCACCTGATGTGAAGAACTCACTGGAAAAGACCCTGATTCTGGGAAAGATTGAAGGCAGGAGGAGAAGGGGACGACAGAGGATGAGATGTCTGGATGGCATCACTGACTCTATGGACATGAGTTCGAGCCAGCTCTGGGAGTTGGTGATGGACAGAGAAGCCTGGCGTGCTGCAGTCCATGGGATTGCAAAGAGTCAGACACGACTGAGTGACTGAACTGAACTGAGACTAGGGATGGGAAACTGTCAGAGAAGAGGAGAAAGCGGGGTGGGGACGGCAAGTCCTCTGTGGCACTAGCATGGCCTCCTTGTCAAAACTTGTTCTCCAATTTGGAGAGGTCCACTGCACTTTGAACTTGGAGGCATCCTGTGTCCATGGGCACCCATGAAGAGGAACTAGAGGCCAAGCAAAAGGACCAAATTAACCCAGAACTGCCCTGTCTTGCCAGTGCAGCCCGCATGGAAATGAAGAGAGGTCGATACAGTGATTCCTAACAAGCCATTGCCTGGCGGTCCAGGCAAGGGATCACAGGGGGACCCCACTCCGAGACCCCCGTCTACTCTGTCGCCAGGCCCCAGCCAGCCTTCTGAGATCTGAGGTTCTCCCCAGGGCTCGATCTGGTGCCCTTCAGGCAGTCTGACAGTGGCAGGCGCCCTCTACACAGCAGCTCCTGGACATCTGTGGCTGCAGAAATGCCCTGGCCAATCAGTGGTGCCCTTTGCCTGTGCCCACAGGCCTTCAGCTCTCTGCCCGCAATACCACAATGCTTCATCCTGAGCTTGCCAATCAGGCTCAGGTGTGGCTGACCTGGTCATGAGAGGCCAGTACCTGGGCAGAGCAGGCAGAAATGAATTTGGTTGACAGCCACTGCCTTGAAGGCACAACACTCATCCCTTTTCCAAAGTGTGCACATTGGCGACTTCTATGTGAAATTCACAGGAACATTATTTGGCAAGTCATATGCTGACATGTTTATCTTGTTAGCTGTCAGGATGAGTAAGTATGCACGTTGAGTGCCATCATTCAGACTGCACAGAGAAACACTACCACTCAAGAAATCTGACACAATAAATACATTTCCTAACACGATTTGTCAGACTTATATTAATCCTTTGTTCTGAGCTTGTCATAATTGACCTTAAATAGACCTATGATGACCCAGGGATGAGAGGCCATGAACTGCCAGCGCCACCTGCAGAGAAGTGTGGAGAAGCAGCTACCCAGCCTGCATCGTAGATTGCATTGATACTTGTCTCTTGGCATCTAATTACCCAGAAGAGAGCCACCAGAAACCATAGGTTCAAACCTTGCCACCAAAGTAAGAAGAAAGCCAAGGTGTGGTTGAAGTAATTGCCACATTTCTTAATAATCCTGTCCACTTTTCCAGAGGTTAAACACAGCCCTGAAGTGAGTTCAAACGCTGGGAATGAGAACATGGATTCGAGGGAGACAAAAAATTGCAGGGTATTGAAGGACTTCAACGATGAGAAATGAATAAAACCGCCCCGTTGGACCAGCTCTGTTCTGACTTCTGGCAGCAGATTAATTGCTGCTCATCTGTGACAATTTAGGAGTCTCGAAAAGGGACAGCATCCTATACCCGCTGGTAGGAATGTAAACTGGTGCAGCCACTGTGGAAAAAAGTACGGTGGTTACTTAAAAAACTAAAAATAAGGAGTTCCCTAGTGGCCTGATAGTTGGGATTCCAGGCTTTCACTGCTGTGGCTGGGGTTCAGTCCTTGATTGGGAAAATGAGATCCTGCAAGCCCCATGACACAGCTGGAAAAAAAAAAAAAACTGAAAATAGAACTACCATATGATCCAGCAATCCCACTCTTAGGCATATATCTGGACAACACTAATAATTCCAAAATATACATGCACCCCTATGCTCAAAGCAGCACTATTCACAATGGCCAAGACATAGAAACAACCTAAATATCCACTGACGGAAGAGTGGATAAAGAAAGTGTGATATCTGTGTGCATATATATCTATATCTGTATCTGTATCTATATCTGTATCTTTATATCCATATAATGGAATATTGGGCTTCCCCAGTGGCTCAGTGGTAAAGAATCCACCTGCAATGCAGGAGTGGCAGCAGACACAGGTTCAGTCCCTGGGTCAGGAAGATCCCCTGGAGGAGGGCATGGCAGCCCACTCCAGTATTCTTGCCTGGAGAATCCCATGGACAGAGGAGCCTGGCGGGCTATGATCCATATGGCCTCAAAAGTGACTTAGCACACATGCATGCGTAACAGAATATTACTCAGCCATAAATGACAACGAAATAATACCACTTGCAGCAGCATGGATGGACCGAGAGCTTATCATACTAAGCGAAGTAGGTCAGAACAAGAAACACGAATACCATATGATTTCACTTACATCTGAAATCTAACATATGACACAAACTCATCTATGAAACAGGAACAGACTCACAAACATAGAAAACAGACTTGTAGTTGCCAAGGGGACATCTGGGGGGCGGGGGTAGGGATGGAGTGAGAGGTTGGGGTTAACAGATGCAAACTGTAATATATAGAAAGGATACACAGCATCGCCCTACTGTATAACACAGGAAACTTACTCAATATCCTATGATAAACCATAATGGAAAACAATACATATATGTGTGTATATATATATACACATATATATATATTATATATATATATGAAATGGAATCATTTTGGTATATAGCAGAAATTAATACATTATAAATCAACTATACTTCAATAAAATACATTTTAAAAATAAATAAATATACAAATAAAAGAGAGGGCAAGCCTCACCCCCTCCCATTTCCTAGGGGTACAGCTCCTCTGAGTGATTGGACCCAGTACTCTGTATTGTTAGAGCTGCACAGAGAAGGGCCTGATCTGCAGACTTGAAGTAATCCTGCCCATCCCAACCCCTCCACAGGAGAGTAAGCTTCTGGTCTTAGGCCTGGCAACTCTGGAATCGAGTTCAGAAAGGGCAAAACAGACATTGAAAACACTCTTTTATTTTTCTCAAAGGCTCTGTTTTATCTTCAAGGTGGCTCAGATGGTAAAAAGTCCAGCTGCAATGCAGGAGACCTGAGTTCAGTCCCTACGTCAGAAAGATCCCCCTGGAGGAGGGAATGGCTAACCTCTCTAGTATTCTTACCTGGAGAATTCCATAAATCAATTCCATGACTGAGCCTGGCAGGCTACAATCCATGGGTCCCAAAGAATCAGGCACAACTGAGAAACTAACACTTCCAACACTTATAAAATATTTACACTGTGTGCTTGCTCTATTAAGATAAAAATCAAACCTTCTTCCCAACGGATTTTCTAAGGAAAAAAAAAGAAAAGATAAACAAGATCTTTATGAGTCACGTTTGAGTCAGTGTAGCAAAATCCCATAGCAATCCCAAAGCCCCCCCCAGTTCCCCCCCTCTGTCGTTGTTGGTAGCCGAAGTCCTTGCCTGGGGGGCGTGTCCATCCATTAAAATCAATTGGTAGCTGGTAGCCGAAGTTGCTGGTAATACTCGGCAACTTCGGAACAAGATCACAGGAACTTAGGAACAAGATCACGTTTGAGTGACTGGAATTGTTTGGACTTCCCGGGTGGCGCTAGTGGTAAGAACCTGCCTACCAATGCAGGAGACTTAAGAGATGTGGGTTCGATTCCTGGGTCAGGAAGATGCCCTGGAGAAGGAAATGGCAACCCACTCCAGTGTTCTTGCCTGGGAAATCCCAAGGACAAAGGAGACTGGTGGGCTACAGTCCATAGGGTCGCAAAGAATCAGGACTGAAGTGACTTAGCAGGCATGCACACACCGGCTTATTTACCCTGAGGTTTTTCTGTCCTAACAACAGCTAGAATTTCTGGAGCACTTACTAAACACTATGGACTGTCCCAGAGCTTTACCTAAATCACATAAGCCTCACGCTTGCTCTCTGAGGGACAATCAGAACCCACATTTTGCAGATGAGGAAGCTGAGGCTTCTCATCTGAGCTCTGGCTATGTGAAATTTCACACAGCCAGAAAAAAGCAGAGGTGAGGTTTGTGTTCAGTTTTGTCTGACCCCCCCAAGCAGGTGCCCTTGACCATCATGAATCACAGCCTTCAGGCCTAAGGAGCACAGTCATGGACCAGAAGCTGATCATTCGTTCTGATGGAGGACGGACTTTGAATGATACTCCCACCGCAATGACAATAATAACAGCATGAGCACACAACGTGTGTGCAAGGCCAGGCAGTGAGAGTGGAAGGACTAGAACCCAGCACTCCTTCCTGAAGTCAGAGCCCCCGCCAGCCCCTCCCCAGGGAGAAAGTCTAAGGGGGACAGAGCCAGGCCCCCCAGCAGGCCAGCCCGCCTTCTCTCAGAGCACGTCAGGGAGCACTCTCGAGGAGCCACACACAGAGCTGCAGTAGTCCAGAAGGCTCTGTACCCACTGGGCGCCCTGGGTTTGCTCCTGTTCCAAAAAGGTGTGCGCCTTCAAAGGGCACTTCTCAAAAGAAATGTTGGTGCATGCCTTCACCAGACACTTTTTCCTCAAATTATACTTCCTTGCAGGTTCCCTCTGAGAAAATAATGTGGGCAAATTCCTCCAGTCACCCTGAAAAAAGGAGGCACCATAAAGGGCCTTCTCAAGATGCTGACTTGAATGTGTAGCTCAGTCGATGATGTGAAAGCTAAATGTTAACCAAGATGGCGTCCAGCGGACAGGGAATACGCGTTCCTTGACTCAGGCCATCATTCAGCCACTCACATTTTGGTTCACGGGGTATTTCTTGAGCACCTACTAGGTGCCATGCCCTGTAGCAGATGCCTTACATACATTGGCATACGACGTACTTGCTGCTTTTATGACTTCAAAGTCAAATAGGGAAAAGTGACATAATTATCTGACTCCATTTAGAAAGCAGAAGATAGGAACTAATGAACTCTTGGCAGTAAATAATAAGAGCCCACAGTTGCTGAATATATCTGTGTGCCAGACACTGTGTGTACTAAACCATGTATTACCCTGTGTAAACCTTGTAAAGCCCTTAGGTCCAGTTAGCATCCTATTCTATAGCTAAGGGTTCCGTGACTTAGAATATTAAGTCACTTGCCTAACGTCATACAACCGGGCATTTCAGACAAGCTTCTCAGAATTTGATCCAGAGCCATGACCTAAAGGAGCCCAGGTTCCAGTCCAGCATGGCCAGCAGCAGCCATAGAGTGATCTCTGACTCACAGAATTCCTGAGGGTTGAATGTGGGGTGTTTGCACCCACTTTAGTCATCAGCCCTGAAAATGAAGGTCTCTGCCTCTATGTGACAGGGTCTGGACAAAGTGCTTCTTTGTCTACCTGTGGGTTAGGTGACAGTCAGTCAGGCAAGACTTTAGAGCAGTGACCTTTAATAGGTTTTGAAGGAGCTGAACAAGTTTACCAGATGCTGTGTTGTGAGGGGCGAGGGGAGAAGGACAGATATTCTGGACAGCACAAGAACAATGTTAGCAAAGGTGGAAGCAGCTATGTACAGCTGGAGGTGAGCAGGGGCCTGTGTGGGGAGAGTAAAAACAAGAGACAGGAAAAGTGGAAAAGTAGGGGGAGGACCAGATCTGGAGAGCATGGAGGTCATGCTACCAAGCCACACTTGATCCTTAAGATGACAGAGACTGCAATGGAAAGGTCACTCTGCAATAATACTGAAGGTGGGTTGGGGGAGACCCAAGTGGTAGCAGGAAGCCCAGTTATAATTGAACACTGTGGACACAGCACAATGAGAAGGTCATTCATTCAGTCAGCCAGTCAGTCAGCAAATATCAATATTTTTTTTAATTTTATTTTATTTTTAAACTTTACAATATTGTATTGGTCTTGCCAAATATCAAAATGAATCTGCCACAGGTATACACAGGTGTTCCCCATCCTGAACCCTCCTCCCTCCTCCCTCCCCATACATCCCTCTGGGTCGTCCCAGTGCACCAGCCCCAAGCATCCAGTATCGTGCATCGAACCTGGACTGACAACTCGTTTCATATATGATATTTAAGAGTGTCCATAGAGTAGTTTCAAAGTATGCTCTGGGTACCCCAGAGCATATGCAAGTAGTCAACACTATTTTCACAATACTTCCAAAATTCCATTTTTTTCACCCTCATTCTCTTACAAATGTCCCATGGAGGTTTTCAGAGTCTACATGACCAGGGAAGACAACATACTGAAGGCACTAGCAGGTATGAGGACCCCTTGCTGCTGCTGCTGCTGCTGCTAAGTCACTTCAGTCATGTCTGACTCTGTGTGACCCCATAGATGGAAGCCCACCAGGCTTCCCTGTCCCTGGGATTCTCCAGGCAAGAACACTGGAGTGGGTTGCTATTGCCTTCTCCACTGCAGGACAGTGAAAAGTGAAAGTGAAGTCGCTCAGTCGTGTCCGACTCCTAGCGACCCCATGGACTGCAGCCCACCAAACCCCTCCGTCAATGGGATTTTCCAGGCAAGAGTACTGGAGTGGGTTGCCATTGCCTTCTCCGGAGGACCCCTTGACCTTTCATTAAGTCAGATTTAAAGAGATTTGCATCTGATTTAATAAAACAGGTGGTGCTAAAGGTAAAGAGCCCACCTGCCAATGTAGGAGACATAAGAGACCCAGGGTTCAGTTGCTGGGTCAGGTCAATCCCTGGGTTCAATCCCCTGGAGAAGGGCATGGGAACTGACTCCAGTATGCTTGCCTGGTGAATCCCATGGACAGAGGAGCCTGGTGGGCTACAGTGCATGGGGTCGCAAAGAGTGGGCCACCACTGAGACAACTTAGCATGTAACCAAAGAAGGCCTTGGGAAAATACAATCATTTGTTCATAAAAGCACTAATTTGTGTTAACATGTAATGGATTTATTATTTTTGAATGAACTAATTAATATGGGGAAACAGTGGAAACAGTGGCTGACTTTATTTTGAGGGGCTCCAAAATCACTGCAGCCATGAAATTAAAAGATGCTTACTCCTTGGAAGGAAAGTTAGGACCAATCTAGATAGCATATTAAAAAGTAGAGACATTACTTTGCCAACAAAGGTCCATCTAGTCAAGGCTATAGTTTTTCCAGTGGTCATGTATGGATGTGAGAGTTGGACTATAAAGAAAGCTGAGCAGCGAAGAATTGATGCTTTTGAACTGTGGTGTTGGAGAAGACTGTTGAGAGTCCCTTGGATTGCAAGAAGATCCAACCAGTCCATCCTAAAGGAGATCAGTTCTGTGTGTTCATTGGAAGGACTGATGTTGAAACTGAAACTCCAATACTTTGGCCACCTAATGTGAAGAGCTGATTCATTTGAAAAGACCCTGATGGTGGGAGAGATTGAAGGTAAGAGAAGAAGGGGACGACAGAGGATGAGATGGTTGGATGACATCACTGACTTAATGGACATGAGTTTGAGCAAACTCTGGGAGTTGGTGATGGACAGGGAAGCCTGGCATGCTGTGGTCCATGGGCTCGTGAAGAGTCAGACACGATTGAGCGACTGAACTGGACTGAACTGAATAAATACTTAATTTAAAAATTTTTTTCAATGCAGTAAATACGGACAGATATATAAAACACTGACAGACATATATAAAATACTGACAGCCCATATAAAACACTAGGTAGTGCCCAGGACCAGAGGAAGAAAGCAATGTGCAGGCCTTCATCCCTGCCCTTGGAAGGCTGTGGTTCTAGGCCAACAGAGACCTTTCAGGAAACCGAGGCTGTATGCGGAATACAGAGCAGGTAATGGATGAAGGGTGGCAGGTGGTGGGGTGGCTGCTGCATCCCTGCTGCTGCTGCTAGGTAGCTTCAGTCATGTCCAACTCTGTGCGACCCCATAGACGGCAGCCCACCAGGCTCCTCCATCCCTGGGATTCTCCAGGCAAGAATACTGGAGTGGGTTGACATGTCCTTCTCCAGCTGCATCCCTGACCGGGCAGCAAACTCACCCTCTTCTCTCGCTATCACTGAATGCCATTCTCCCCAAGGGCACCGTGTCCCATGAGGCCACTTGCCCCTCCCACACCCCTTGTGGTACAAGCAGAGCTGGAGTTGCAGCCAGCTTTGCCTCCTCCAGCCCCCTCCCTCCTTCCCACTCAGGCACTGATATTTTGTTGAAAGCTTCCCAGGACCAGTCAAGGATCATTTCCCAGGACAATCACACCATTCGTCTCATAGATGAATTTTTCACACTCTTTCCTCCTCAAACAACTCTTCCCTATTCTCACTCACAGCTTCCTAATGCACTGAAAAAGTGGAAAAATCCAAAAAGAAGTTGCACATTTTCTAGCACCCATACACCCCCAGTGCCTCTGGCACCGCAGATGCACCCCTCTCCTCCCCTCCCCCTCCCTCCCCCTCCCTAACCCTCCTTCAGCCCTCCCCCACCCCCACTCCCAAGCCCCACCCCTCACCCCATCCCAGCCCCTGGCACTGAGCCCCGCTCCCTCCTGAATCACCTCCGGGGGACTCTCTTCCTGCCCCAGGGAGACCACTTGCTCCCAGCAGCAGTTTTCTCTTTCCTGCTTCATTCATTTTTCTCTCCTTACTGGAACTTTCCCATTGGCACACAAATATCATTTCTCCCATAAAAAAAACAAACAAACAAACTCCCTTTACCTCACATCCCCATCTCTTGTCCCATTTCTCAACTCTTTTACAGCAAAATTCTTCAAAAGTGTTGTCTCTCCTCCAGGTTTCCATGTCTTTCCTTCTCATTTATTCCTGAGCTCGTTCTGGTCATAAAATTGCTCCCCCTTGAAACAGTGTCTTGGTCCTGAAGACTCTGCATCCCTAAATCAGTTCGGCTCCATCCTCACCTTATCTGCCCCTTTCAGTGCTTTTCACCCAGTGGACCGCATGCTCTTCTTCCAGACACTTTACCTGCCCTCCAGAGCACCACCCTCCCCAGCTCCCTTCCCTCAGGAGCTCCCCCTTCTTGGTCGCCTTTGCTGGACCCTCCTCATCTTCCTCAATTCTCTTAGAGACCCTGGATTCAGTCATAAGATCTTTTCTCTTCTCTGAACTCTAATCACTCCATAGATGCTTTAGGTCAGTCTCCATGCTTTAAACACCATCTATGTGCTGCTGACTTCCAAACTTCTGTCTCCAACTCAGACCTCTTATCCTTATGGACTAAGGACTCCTAAGTCCAAACTATTAACAGCCATCTCAGATATCTGGGCATCCAGAACTGAAGCCCTATTCCCACCTCTATTTCTTCCTAAGTTTCTCTCCCATCTTCAGAAGTGGAAACTCCATCCTTCCAGCACTCAGACCAAAAGTCTTGGATTAACCTTGAATCCTGTCCAGGGATGTTGAGTTATTCAGCCTCCCCGGATGTGGGAGAGGAAGATTGCTGCAGTTCTTTGAGCATCCTATATCTCTCTGTTTTTGTTTACATATCTGTCTCCCAGACTAGAAAGCAAATCCAGTACCTACCACAGAGTTGTGGTATGCTAGAAGTGCTTCATAAATGTATTTGGTCCTTTTGAAATCAAAGAGGCAGAGAGGAGATCACAAGATATAGGACTTTCACCTTATGAAAGAGCTGATTGTTAAAATATGTTTTTTAATATTTATTTTTATTTGTTTATTTGGCTGTGCCAGATCTTAGTTGGTTTCCCAGGTAGCTCAATGGTAAAGAATCTGCCTGCCAATACAGGCGATGCAGGAGGTGTGGATTTGATCCCTTGGTCTGGAAGATCCCCTGGAGGAGGGCATGGCAACCCACTCCAGTATTCTTGCCTGGAAAAGCCCAAGGACAGAGGAGCCTGGTGGGCTACAGTTCATGGGGTCACAAAGAGTCAGACACAACTTAGTGACTGAGCATCCATGGTCTTAGTTGTGGCATGTGGGATCTAGTTCCCTGACCAGGGCTGGAACCCTGACCCCCTGCATTGGGAGGGTGGAAGCTTAGCCCCTTGGTCTCCAGGAAAGTCCCTGAAACCAAACAGCTGCATCTCCTGCAGTGTGAACTGTGTCATCTCAGCTCTGTGCAGTCACAGTTCTCAAACTGCCACTTATTGAGTCATTTAAGAAGATAGAGAATGAGCGCCACCCTAGACAGGTTGGTTATTTTCTCCCTAAGGCTTCAGATCCAATTCCTTTTGAACCCACATGTCTTTATTGAGCAGCTACTACATGCCAGACTGACACGCTGGGGACAGAGAGCTCACATCCCTCACCCTTCATCTCAGGGAGCCTGGGAAACTGTCCCAGCAGAAGGATGGTGCTTCTCTTCTGAGAATAATTCCTTGGAAATTTGTTTTTCTGCAATTCGGAGAACATCTCTCCAAAACCCCGAATAAGCACAATTCTTTGCTGAGTTTCTGTAAATGGGGCCAGAGCTGCCTTGTTAGTCAGGATTTGACCTTATTAAGCTGGGTCCCTGGTAGTTTTATTATTATTATTATTACAACAGGACCGGCTCACAGGGAATGCTTTCTTCCACGTAACACTGATCTCTTAAAGCCCAAGTCTAACACACAGGCACTTGACATAATGACCATAATGACAAGCTTTGCCTTCCCATTGTCACTGCTGCTGCTGCTGCTGCTGCTTAGTCACTTAGTCTTGTCTGACTCTCTGTGACCCCATGGGCAAGTTGATCTCATCTACTTATGGGTGGCTGTAATGGGTTGAATGTATCCCACAAAGAGGTATGTTGAAGTCTTTAGCTGTGAATGTGAAGCCATATTTGGAGATAAGGTCTTTATAGATGTGATCAAGTCAAGGTTATTAGTATTAGACTGAGCCCTAAATTCAGTGACTGGTGATCTTGTAAGGACAAGTACACGGATTGAAGACACAGATACACACACAGAACAGAAAGCCATGAAAAGAGAGAGGCAGGGTTGGAGTGATGAGCTACAAGGCAAGGAACTCCAAGGACCACTGGTAACCATTAGACACTGGCAAAGGCCAGGAAGGATTCTTCCACAGTCTCAGAGACAGCATGGGCCTAGTGATGCCTTGATTTCTAAAACTGTGAGACAATGAATTCCCATTGTTTTAAGCCACCAAGTTTGTGACATCCCTATGAATCAAATACAAGGGCAAAATAATGACAAGGCATTAGAGTCATCTAGACCTATCGGATGAGGAAGCTGAGGCCCAGAGACCTGACTTGGCTTTCAAATGTCCACAGAGAGTGCACAGCAAGCATGGTGTACTGGAAGGAACCAGCATTGTCCACCCCAGCTGTCATTTCTGACACTTTTGTGGCTGCCCACTTTAGACTTCAGGTCCTCTGCTCCGGCCCAAATGCATACCTCACTTATATTAGTCAGCACAGGCTGCTATAACAAAATACCATAGACTGGGTTTATTTTATTTTAAATAATAAAAATTTATTTTCTCACAATTTGGAGATGGAAAGCCTGAGATCAGGGTTCCAACAGAGTTGGGTTTGTTAGTGGGGTCTCTCTTTCTGGCTTGCAGACAGCTGCCTTCCCACTGTGTCTTCACTCGGCCTCTCCTCAGTGAGAGGCTGGCCTCTCTCTTCCTCTTTGGCCACAGGCTATCAGATTAGGGCCCCATCCTCAACCAACCTAGTTTCCTCCTTGTTCTAGGCCATATCGCAGAGCGTGGCCGAGAGAAGCTACCCCACATCCGAGCTCAGGGGCAGAAGCTGGGAGGACCCCATGTCCAAGGGGCAGCGGCCGAGAGGAGCTACCCCTACCCGAGGCCAGGGGCGGTAGCCGGGAGGAGCAACCCCACGTCCAAGGATCAGTGGCTGTGAGGGTGCTGGAGGGCCTAGAGGAGCTATTCCAGTTCAAGGTTGGGAGGGGTGGCAGTGAGGAGATACCCCTCATCCAAGGTAAGGAGCAGCAGCTGCACTTTGCTGGAGCAGCCATGAAGAGATACCCCACATCCAAGGTAAGAGAAACCCAAGTAAGATGGTAGGTGTTGCAAGAGGGCATCAGAGGGCAGACACACTGAAACCATAATCACAGAAAACTAGTCAATCTAATCACACTAGGACCACAGCCTTGTCTAACTCAATGAAACTAAACCATGCCCTGTGGGGCCACCCAAGACGGGAGGGACATGGTGGAGAGGTCTGACAGAATGTGGTCCACTGGAGAAGGTAATGGCAAACCACGTCAGTATTCTTGCCTTGAGAACCCCATGAACAGTATGAAAAGGCAAAATGATAGGATACTGAAAGAGGAACTCTCCAGGTCAGTAGGTGCCCAATATGCTACTGGACATCAGTGGAGAAATAACTCCAGAAAGAATGAAGGGAGGGAGCCAAAGCAAAAACAATACCCAGTTGTGGATGTGACTGGTGATAGAAGCAAGGTCCAATGCTGTAAAGAGCAATATCGCATAGGAATCTGGAATGTTAGGTCCATGAATCAAGGCAAATTGGAAGTGGTCAAACAGGAGATGGCAAGAGTGAATGTCGACATTCTAGGAATCAGCAAACTAAAATGGACTGGAATGGGTGAATTTAACTCAGATGACCATTATATCTACTACTGCGGGCAGGAATCCCTCAGAAGAAATGTAGTAGCCATCATGGTCAACAAAAGAGTCTGAAATGCAGTACTTGGATGCAATCTCAAAAATGACAGAATGATCTCTGTTTGTTTCCAAGGCAAACCATTCAATATCATGGTAATCCAAGTGTATGCCCCAACCAGTAATGCTGAAGAAGCTGAAGTTGAACGGTTCTATGAAGACCTACAAGACCTTTTAGAACTAACACCTAAAAAAGATGTCCTTTTCATTATAGGGGACTGGAATGCAAAAGTAGGAAGTCAAGAAACACCTGGAGTAACAGGCAAATTTGGCCTTGGAATATGGAATGAAGCAGGGCAAAGACTAATAGAGTTTTGCCAAGAAAATGCACTGGTCATAGCAAACACCCTCTTCCAACAACACAAGAGAAGACTCTATACATGGACATCACCAGATGGTCAACACTGAAATCAGATTGATTATATTCTTTGCAGCCAAAGATGGAGAAGCTCTATAAAGTCAGCAAAAACAAGACTGGGAGCTGACCGTGGCTCAGATCATAAACTCCTTATTGTCAAATTCGGACTTAAATTGAAGAAAGTAGGGAAAACCACTAGACCATTCAGGTGTGACCTAAATCAAATCCCTTATGATTATACAGTGGAAGTGAGAAATAGATTAAAGGGCCTAGATCTGATAGAGCCTGATGAACTATGGACTGAGGTTCATGACATTGTACAGGAGACAGGGATCAAGACCATCCCCATGGAAAAGAAATGCAAAAAAGCAAAATGGCTGTCTGGTGAGGCCTTAGAAATATCTGTGAAAAGAAGAGAAGCGAAAAGGTAAGATATAAGCATCTGAATGCAGAGTTCCAAAGAATAGCAAGAAGAGATAAGAAAGCCTTCCTCAGTGATCAATGCAAAGAAATAGAGGAAAACAACAGAATGGGAAAGACTAGAGATCTCTTCAAGAATATTAGAGATACAAAGGGAACATTTCATGCAAAGATGGGCTCGATAAAGGACAGAAACGGTATGGACCTAACAGAAGCAGAAGATATTAAGAAGAGGTGGCAAGAATACACAGAAGAACTATACAAAAAAGATCTTCACCACCAAGATAATCATGATGGTGTGATCACTCACCTAGAGTCAGACATCCTGGAATGTGAAGTCCAGCGGGCCTTAGAAAGCATCACTACGAACAAAGCTAGTGGAGGTGATGGAATTCCAGTTGAGCTATTTCAAATCCTGAAAGATGATGCTGTGAAAATGCTGAACTCAATATGCCAGCTAATTGGAAAACTCAGCAGTGGCCACAGGACTGGAAAAGGTCAGTTTTCATTCCAATCCCAAAGAAAGGCACTGCCAAAGAATGCTCAAACTACCGCACAATTGCACTCATCTCACACACTAGTAAAGTAATGCTCAAAATTCTGCAAGCCAGGCTTCAGCAATACGTGAACCGTGAACTTCCAGATGTTCAAGCTGGTTTTAGAAAAGGCAGAGGGACCAGAAATCAAATTGCCAAGATCTGCTGGATCATGGGAAAAGCAAGAGAGTTCCAGAAAAACATCTATTTCTGATTTATTGACTATGCCAAAGCCTTTGACTGTGTGGATCACAACAAACTGTGGAAAATTCTGAAAGAGATGGGAATACCAGACCACCTGACCTGCCTCTTGAGAAACCTATATGCAGGTCATGAAGCAACAGTTAGAACTGGACATGGAACAACAGACTGGTTCCAAACAGGAAAAGGAGTACGTCAAGGCTGTATATTGTCAGCCTGCTTATTTAACTTATATGCAGAGTACATCATGAGAAACACTGGGCCAGAAGAAACACAAGCTGGAATCAAGATTGCCGGGAGAAATCTCAATAACCTCAGATATGCAGATGACACCACCCTTATGGCAGAAAGTGAAGAGGAACTCAAAAGCCTCTTGATGAAAGTGAAGGTGGAGAGTGAAAAAACTGACTTAAAGCTAAACATTCAGAAAACAAAGATCATAGCATCCGGTCCCATCACTTCATGGGAAATAGATGGGGAAACAGTGGAAACAGTGTCAGACTTTATTTTTCTGGGCTCCAAAATCACTGCAGATGGTGACTGCAGCCATGAAATTAAAAGACACTTACTCCTTGGAAGACAAGTTATGACCAACTTAGATAGCATGTTGAAAAGCAGAGACATTACTTTGCCAACAAAGGTCCGTCTAGTCAAGGCTATGGTTTTTCCTGTGGTCATGTATGGATGTGAGAGTTGGATGTGAAGAAAGCTGAGCGGCGAAGAATTGATGTTTTTGAACTGTGGTGTTAGAGAAGACTCTTAAGAGTCCCTTGGACTGCAAGGAGATCCAACCAGTCCATTCTGAAGGAGATCAGCCCTGGGATTTCTTTGGAGGGAATGATGCTGAAGCTGAAACGCCAGTACTTTGGCCACTTCGTACAAAGACTTGACTCATTGGAAAAGACTCTAATGCTGGGAGGGATTGGGGGCAGAAGGAGAAGGGGACGACAGAGGATGAGATGGCTGGATGGCATCACTGACTCGATGGACGTGAGTCTGAGTGAACTCTGGGAGTTGGCGATGGACAAGGAGGCCTGGCATGCTGTGATTCATGGGGTCGCAAAGAGTCGGACATGACTGAACGACTGAACTGAACTGGGAGACAAGGCTTCACTGTGAATTTTGGGGGTTTCTTGTTCAATCTGCTACTAAGTACCATAGACTGGGTGCATTTCTTTTCCATGGGGATGGTCTTGATCCCTGTCTCCTGTACAATGTCACGAACCTCATTTCATAATTCATCAGGCACTCTATCTATCAGATCTAGGCCCTTAAATCTATTTCTCACTTCCACTGTATAATCATAAGGGATTTGATTTAGGTCTGGAGCCTGGAAGCCTGAGATGGGTGCGCTGACAAGGCTGAGTTATGGTGAGAGCCCTCCTCTGACTCGCATTATATCTGAACGTGGCCGAGAGCAGAGAGAAGCAGGCTCTCTGGGGACCATTATAAAGGCACTAGGCTCACCCACCAGGGTTCTTCTAATCTTGAAATGAAAGTGTTACTCGATCAGTCATGTCACACTCTTTGCGACCCTACAGACTATAGCCTGCCAGGCTCCTCAGTCCATGGAACTCTCCAGACAAGACTACTGGAATGGGTAGCCATTCCCTTCTCCAGAGGATCTTCCTGGCCTGGGGATAAAACCTGGGTCTCCTATAGGATTGCAGGCAGATTCTTTACCATCTGAACCACCTAATAGCCTCCAAAGGCCCCACCTCTAAGACCATTACACTGGGATATGGGGTTTCAGTATATGGATTTGAGGGGGACACAAACATTTAACCCATAACAGGGAGACATACTTCACTCCATAACAGTACTTAAGGCAAGTTTATGTCATTTTCAAGTGTCTCTTTCCTACTACCAGATTACATGCTCCTTAAAGAAAGAAACCTTGGATTTTTACTAACTTGCCTTTTTTATACCCATTGTAATACCTGGTCCTGGGTGAGCACTCAAAGAAAATTCAGTGACCTGATTAACTGAGTCATTGCTTTGCAAACTACCCAACTGTCTCAACTCTATGGTCAGTTCTCATCTTGTACAAATAGATATGTGGAAATATATATTGCAAAGTTGCCCTGTGTTGATGAGTATTTTATGAAAAGAAAATATTTCATGTCCAAATAAGTTTAGGGAGGTGCTAAATCATAAAGAGATAAACCTTTTCCTTTCTGTCAGGACTGCAAGGAGCTTTTACATGCTAATACTCGACTCTCCAAGATGAGTATTGATAGAAATTGCTCTTCTATCAGACCCACCCAACACCTGACTTGCACCGGGCGTCCCTCAGTTTCAGCTGTAGGATATTTTGGACTCCTAGTGGATTTCCATTTTGTTTTTAAGCAGAACATGAGCCAGAGTAATCCTCTCATGAGCTGTATGTCTGTACCAGCAGACTTGGAGATGCTGACAGGGCCCTAAATGTCACCACCTGCATATGAAAATCCCCAGCTTCTCTCCATGCTGCAGGGCCTCTGTCTTTGACCAGAGCCCTTTCCCGAGAAGAGGCACAGGAAGTAGATCACCGTGGTGGGTCATGGCAGTCACCTAGGAGACCTGCTGTGCCTTTCCATTCTGAGTGCAGGCCCAAATAAACGAGACTCCTGTGCATCCTAGCTGAGCAGTGGGCCCCTCTCGCCTGGGGTGGTGACCTGGGGGACATGGACACACTTGGAGCTCACCCCCTGCCCCTGCCAATGTAGAGAGGAGGAAATGGGGCCCAGAGAGATGCTGTGACTTTTCCAACATCAGAGTCGATGTTTTTTCTTTTCTAACAACTATTTTTTAAAATAAAAAAAGCATAGTTTAGAGTCATAACTTCAGAAGTTTGTTACTTATACAGCAACCTCTTACCTCCACCTTCCCTCCCATTTACTGATTCCCAGAAAGCCAATGCTTTTCTCTTAAGTCTTCGCCTGTGTTAAAACTGTAACCCAACCACCAATCATTATAAGGTGCTGTATTTTTTCTAATTGCTTCAGAAATAAGTAGATCCTATTGAGGGTGTTAGCTCAGGGGTGGGGAAGAAGGGGAGGGACAAAGGCAGTCCTCATTGCCTGAGACAGCCAGGGGTCCCAGGGAGAGGCAGAGAACCTGTGCTTTCTCTTCCAAGTTCTCAACCACACTCATTCCCGCCTTTCACTGGCTCCTGGAGGTCTGCTGGGCTGGGCATCCCCTCGGGGCTTTAGGAGAGAATCTTCCCTCCCCTGCTGAGACCTTTGATCCCCATTTCTGAAGCTCCCACAGAGAGGAGAGTTCACAGCCAGCAGTTACCCTGAAGAGGGAGCCGCGGACACCTCCCGCCTTCTCTCAGGGCTTCTCCATTCCCAGCATTCAGCCTACAACAGCGAGCCCATTGGCCCCCATTTGGAGATATTGTCATTAAACAGGGGACTCTACCCTGGGGATACAAGGAGATGACAAACAAAACTTGGTCCCCTGCTTGGACCAGCTCTCCATCCCATGGGAGAGACCTAGAAAGTGGTGAAATTTGTTCTTCCCCATCCACCCCCACAAAGCATCCATGCGTCTTTCCTAACAGCACCCTGATTTCTTTCTGATTTGGGAAAAGGTAGGTGGAGGAACCTCCACCATGGACTTCCCCTCCTAAAAGAGGAATCAGGCAGTTCTCCCTTGCTACCCAAAGTTACAGGAGCCAGGCAGGACCAAGCCCAGGGAATGAACGCTTTCCCCCATTTCTGAGTCTTGAGTGTCCCAAGGAGCCACCATAGGGTCCCTCCAGCCCCGTGGTGGCATCCCGAATGCCCAGTCCTAATAAAAGATGACTCCCGGGCTTTCCTTTCCCAGGCCCCTGGGTCCCCCTGGCCTCCTGTCTTCTTCGTAGCCGGTGCTCCAACAGTCCTGCTCATTCTATGAGTGTCTCATCTGCTGCCCAACAAACCCCTCCCCCACCACCCTTCTGCTACTTAGAGTCACTTTCTCTTGTTTGCATTCAAGGAACCCTAAAGGATTAAAATATAAAATAAAAAGAGGCATAGACAACCCTCAGTTCAGTTCAGTTCATTTCAGTCGCTCGGTCGTGTCTGACTCTTTGCAGCCCCATGGACCACATCATGCCAGGCCTCCCTGTCCATCACCAGCTCCCAGAGTTTACCCAAACTCATGTCCTTTGAGTCGATGATGCCATCCAACCATCTCAGCCTCTGTTGATAACCCTCAGCAGGTATGTAGATGCTCATGTCATCCCCAGGGGGAGGGAAAAGGCATACAGGAGACAGCGGGGACCATGTGCACAGAGACCCAGGACGCCTGCAATGGGCCCTGCAGCCGGCCCACGGCCCACCCATGCTGCTGCTTGTGTGTGCCAGCCACAGTCAGGTGACCCCGCTGAGCTTCCTCCCAGAATTGAGAGCTGACCCAGTGGATGCAGCCACCCCCTCCTTCCATGTCTGGAGGGGTCCCTGGGGAGAGAGTGGGGCTCTTAGTGGTGACAGCGAAGCCAGGTCAAGGAGGGCATGGCCAGCAGCTTTGCATCCCCCAAGCTGTCTCTCCCGAGTGCCCAGGCCCAAACCTTCCACTGACCATGCCTTGAGGCCATGGCCGCTCTGAGTTCTGTCACCTTCCATCCCTTCACCTCAACCCTAGCTTGCTGAAAAGCGCCCCTTTTCACGTTTACCCTTCTCTGTTTCCCACCATGCCACATCGGCCCACAGGTCAGTTTTATTGCTTTCATGGGGATGGTGCTTGTAATGTTCTGGATCAGTAATTTCCATAGAGATGCTAGGAAAACAACAAATGCAAGTGAACTAAGTCTGACAAAAAGCTGGCCAAACAAAGGGAAGTTGGCCAATCACAAATTACAGTCCTCAAGCCCCAAACTCCCAACTTATCTGGTGCCCCCCAGAGTCAGGGACAAAGGCAAGATAAGCCTGATGCTACTGCGTGCCTGCCTCCTTTTTAATGAGGGCATTGGAAATGAGGTCTGGGAACCACTGGTTCAAGATTTCAGCTGCTGGCTCCCAGACAAGGAAGGATCTTGGGGAAAAACATTACAATGTAATTGTGATGAAAATCTCTTTTCAATAGAAGATTTGCAGAACATTAAACACTATCCACAGACATTTTCAGAGAGAGTCCCTAGTGGCTGAGGACTAAAGCCTTTTGAATCTGAGTTTTCCGCCATCCCCCACCCTCTGGGTCTACTTGAAACATCTCCTTCCACTTGGGATGCTGTGTTTGAGGTTTGGCAACGAGGTGGCATTTCCTTAAAAGGGAAAGAAAAAAAGCTTATTTGGGGGCTATGGCTCAGGTAGCCTGTGTTCCCAGAGGAAACGCAAGTCTTTGTAAGGAATGTTTGCCTCATTCCGTATAAATAATGTTGATTTGTTTATGTCTTAACCCCTGTTTGGTGATTAATGAGCAAAAATATATCTTCCGAGACTCAGAGCACACTGGATGTTTTTAGTGGGCCAAGCTGAAGTAAATAAAGATGAAAAGAAGAGAGAAGCACTGTAACTGCAATGAAATACAGTCTTCTTAGTCAATCTGAAGTTTGGATGACCCAGGCTGTTTTTAGGGAAAATATTATCTTTTTCACTGGTATTTTTCTTTCTTTCTTTTTCTATTTGCACATCATGACTCCTGGAAATTTTAAATTACTTCTTCGTGTTTGGAAAAGTAAGTGATTATATAATTTAGTTTGGACATTGAATGATGCGGTAGGGTTGATGATTTGATGATTCCCTGATTTGATGGGAACACCAGCTCAGGGATGTACTAGAGGACCTTAGGGAAGTTGTTTGCCCTGTAATCCTCAGTTACTGCAGGGGTGAAGTCCGGAGAGAATACTCACCTCACCTCCCAGGGCTGTTATGCAAATCAAAGCAGATAAGGAATTGCAAGTGCTTTGGGAATTGCAAAGCAGGTCGCAGTTATAAGAGGGGAGGAACAGGAAGTCCAGGTTTGCTGTGCACCCAGTGTGCACCCGGGACTTTGCAAAATGACTCTGACACGGAGCCTGCTACACCTCCAATCTTGCCGATCCCACCCCAATCCTTCCACCAGTGGCAGGCAAAATGACATAAATCAGATCATGTCATTCTCAGTTTAAAAGGTTTTCCCACTGCAATTAGAATTAGCATGATAAACAACAAAGATGCGCTGTACAGTAAGTCCCCTACATATGAATGATTCCATTCCAAGAGCACGTTCATAAGACCAACAAAGTTAGCCTGGATACCCAAGTAACCCAATTGGCCATGTAGTACTGTACTGTAATAGATTTATAATACTTTTCACACAAATACATTAAAAACAAACACACAAAATAAAGGAAATATTTTTATTCTTACAGTATAGTGCCTCGAAAAGTAAAGTGGTACACGACAACAGCTGGCACATAAAGGGCTGTCATCAAGCAAACAGGCAAGAAGAGCTACTGACTGGAGGAGGGAGAAGAAGTGAGAGATGGGAGAGCTGAAGGCTCATCAGCAATAGAAGATGGAGGGCAAAGCACCGTTTCACTCACACTTGACATCAATGGCATAAGTTCTAGTTCCTTGCTGGAACCAGATCTACGTTGGCATCTTTGAAAGTTTGCAACTTGAAGGTTCCTATGTAGGGGACTTACTGTACAGCACAGGGAACTGTATTCAATATCTTGTAATAACCCATAATGGAAAAGAATTGAAAAAAGAATATGCCTGGAGAATCCCAGGAACAGCGGAGCCTGGTGGGCTGCCGTCTATGGGGTCACACAGAGTTGGACACGACTGAAGCGACTTAGCAGCAGCAGCATATAGGTATAAGTGTATCACTTTGCTGCACACCTGAAACTCATACAATATTGTAGCTCAACTATACTTCAATTGAAAAAAAGAAAGAGTAGCAAGCAAACTCCCTGCAATGGCCAGAGAGGCCCTGCGTGGTCCTCCACCTCCTCCAGGCGCAGCACCCACCATCCCGTCAGCTGTAGTCACGCCGGCTCCCTGTATCCTTGGGCCATGCTCAGCTCCTCTCTGTCTCAGGGCCCTGGCACATGCCAAGCTCTCTTTCTGGGAGGCTCTTCTCCTTTCTTCACCTGGTCAATCTTTTCCATCCTTTTCAGTTTACATGTTCTTTCTTCCCTCTCAGCCAGGACTACTGTATTGACCAGATAGATTATAGAAGACAAAACTCCAGTGGACGCTGTTCACAGAGACCACAGTTTGCTCAATAAGAAAGCACATGGGGACCTCAACCTCCTCCCCTAGTTCCATGATACCCTTGATTTGCACGGGGGACCTTCTCCTTCATAGCAACTTTCACATTTATCCTCATTTATTTGTTAAATGTCCATCCTCTCCGCTGGACCAGCAGGATAAGGGCCATGGCTCTCATATTCTTTTCAGTGCCTGAACACAGAAGGCAGTCAATAAATGTGTTTGGACTGACTTTCTCTGAAGTGTGTCGAAGCCACGTGGTATCAATTGAATGGCACTGACTGAGCATGGGCATTGAGGCTTGACAAGCGCCTCCTCAGCTGCGGTTGCCCGCCTCCAGCCCAGTGCTGGCGTGGACCTGAAAGCTGAGAGATCCAGAAAAGCCACAGGCCAAGTTCACAGGACTCCAGAGGAAGAAGAGCTCCAAGGCAGTTGGGAAAACCAAGCCCCGCCTTCTGCCGCTAAGAGACACATCTCTGCCTGCTAGAAGGATTTAGCTTCTCTCCCCAGAAATGAATTAGTGCAAGGAAACTATATGACAGCAGAGCCTGAAGTTCTAAAGATTCTGAATTTCGATCCTTCCCTATCACCGGCAAGCTGGTAATTACTGACGAGCGATTATAAAACGTGCTGTCCTTTATCCTTGCCAAGATATTTTTAAATGAAGCAAAGCACTCTATAAGCTCTAAAGAATGGCTGCACTCTAAAGAATGGCTTTAACAATGGAATGTAGCAGTTGATTATAAACCTCTTCAAGAATGTGGTCACCACTGCTTTCTTCTCACCCACTTCTTAGGATGCAGTTTATCTTTAGTCATAACTTGTTGATTAGCTGCTCACAAAAGCCTTAGAACAGAAGACATTGCCCACTCTGTATTTCCCATGATATTAAAATAAATAACACCAGCACATTCAGTGCTGTTGTTTGGTGAGCCCTCACATATTCGCTGATTCTTGGAGCAAGCATTCATAAATGTCTTCTCTGCACCAGGGCTGTGTTATTTGTTAGAAGGCATGTGTTTCCTGCCTTGGAAAACCTGGCCAGCTACGGCAAGGGGTTGGGTAAGAAAGAGACCCAGTGTGCAACTAGGGGAAGTCCATGTGATGGAGGTACCAATAGCAACTCTGGGTGGCACACCAGGAGGCTGATCAACCTGCCTGGGGGAGGAGAAGATTCTCAGGGAAGCCTCTTGCAAGGCCACCCTGGATCTGGCAGGTCACAGAAAAACATCCATAAGGGACGGGAGGGACAGGAGGCTTCTGGAGCTATTCCTAGGCAGTGGGAATTGACTAGATCCCTTCCATCCTTTAGTTATCTGCTTCAAAACTCTGAGCTTCCTGTCATCAGCCCTGGAAGAAGGACAAATGGGGGGAATGTTTGCAGAGCACTGGCCCTTCCTGGTCTCTGGGGCCCCTTTCTCTCCCAGCTGGGCTTGTTGTTAGGAGGCCTATGGACAACAACATGATTCCAAATTCCTACTGAATGTGTAGGGGGCACTGGGCCCAGTGTGTTTTACTTCAGTTTTTATAAACTTGTATATTTCAGAGGAAATGTCAGTCTTGGGTTTCTGACTTGTTTACATTCCTCAAAATGTCATTCTCTAGTCAAGATACCAGAAGCTTCTATAAACCCTTTTTTAAAGATCTAACTTACCTGGTGGTTCAGACAGTAAAGCATCTGCCTACAATGCAGGAGGCCTGGGTTCAATCCCTAAGTTGGAAAGATCCTCTGGATAAGGAAATGGCAACCCACTCCAGTACCCTTGCCTGGAAAATCTCATGGATAGAGGAGCCTGGTAAGCTACAGTCCATGGGTTCAAAATTCTCCCCAAAGGCTGGAATTTTTTTTTCACCTCCAATGTCCAGAGTGTGGTCTTCGAATCTGAACCTGAAAAAGGAGGGAGAGTTTGAGCTAGACCCCTTCCCACTTCTGACACCTGGGCTTTCCCAGGGCTGCTGGGGGGACTGTGGAAGGTGGGAGGAGCCTGTGGAGGGCAGGAGGGGCCGTGGACGGTGATTTTGACCACACGTGGTCAGGCAGGGACCAGCTTTGTCAACCTACTGAAGCTCCACGGAGATTTGGAGGGGCTGGGTATGTCAGCAAATCGTTTAATAAGATGTCTAGTTTAAAAGATGATGGGGAACATGTGTATACCCGTGGCAGATTCATGTTGATGTATGGCAAAACCAATACAATATTGTAAAGTAATTAGCCTCCAATTAAAATAAATAAATTTAAATTAAAAATAAAATAAAAGATGAGATCCAAGGAAACAAATGAGATCGCTCAACACTCCATGTTAAAAATATGCAGAAACTCAGGGATGAAGGGGAAATACAGGAGGTACGATGAGCAGTGTAGAGGTGGCCTGAAAGCTGAGAAACAGGATTGCCTGACGCTGGGTGGTGCGTCTCTTCTGATGCTACAGTGGAATTCCCTTCGTCCTCCCCAATCTTCAGTAAAGTCACCTACACTCACAAGCGCCTGTGTGAGAGATCTGTTTGGGGGAAGCTAAGGGACAAGACTGGTTGCACATTTGGGTTGAACAACCCAAGCAGGTGATGAGACGCTTGCTGAACCGACTAGTTTCGTGGCAGCAGGAGCTCACAGCGTAAGCTGACCACAAGGCTGTGAGCTGCTCAGAAATTCCCATGACTCTTGAGAAAATAATCAGGTGTTCCGCGATCTGGAGGTTGAGGGTTGGAACAATGTCATCTAGCCCTTTAGAGGCAAAGGAACCCCAGCTAACATCTAGGTTTTTCACTTTTAATATCTCCTTTTTTCACACTATAAGTAGATTACAATCATCCTCACCTTCCAAAGGAAAAGGTCAGAGGGGATAAGTCATTTCCCTGAGTCCCACACCTAACAAGTAGCAGATCCAGAATTTGAACCCAAGTCTTCAGTGGGAATTTTTGCTTAACGTTTTGTTTTGAAATGCCCAGGAAGTTGAAAAAAGAGTTCAGAGAAGCCTCGTGTCCCCCAGCTTCTGCCACAATTTACATTCTTCCCGCCACCCACTGAAACCAGGGATAAAGAATCGAACTGCAGATTTGTGACGAAAACAGGCTTTTTAGGTTTACAGACCATCAGGCACCGCCTCTCTTCCTGGGAACCCGAAAGTAACCATCAAAGAGGTTAGTTAAAGAAGGTCAAACCCTGGGGCAGTGGCCTGCAGCCCCAGCTGCCCGTTCAAATCACCTGGTGCCCTTTATAAAAATACCTGTGCCTACCCCAGCGTCCCAGGCTCTGATCTAATCAGTAACACCCAGGGCTTAAGAGTCAGAATTTCCCCCAAGCCCTGAGGGGTTTGAAGCAGCCAGTGTTGAGAACCCTACCCACTGACTCATCAGGCCCTGGTGTCAAGACACCCTCACTCGTGAATCCCATCACTGTGGTCTGAGATACCTGTAAGAGCCGCCCGTGAAAGAGAGGCTTCTGGGGGCACCTGGCAGGGAGAGTTTCTCTGTTGTGTTTACTGCAAAGCTCTGTGGTTCTGCCACTCAGAGCTGTGCTTCCCTTTCTGAAATAGCAAACCAGCTCCGGGCACATCAAAGGAGATTGTCATTCCTCTGGCACTGGCTTTGTTTTCCCCTAAATCTAAAGGAAGCAGGTCCACTTATCTCCAGAATGCTTTCCCAGAAAGCCCAGCTGCCTGCTGTGTGAGGTCACCGGTCCACAATTTGCATCCATCACACCTTGTACGGAAGTGGGGAGGAATTGGCTTGCTTTGTTTTCCAGCACTAGGGAAACAGATTTCTTCTTAAGCTTCACACAATAAATTGTATTAAATCCTTTCAGCAGGGTTTCCATGGCTATGTGAAAGCAAAATCATACAGTAATTGTTTTAAATAATACAGCAAGGCGAGCTAGAGAGTACATCTTCATTTTTGTCATCTGTGAGACGTTTCAGTTTGTATGGAAATGTTCCCAAGGCAGAGGGAAGGTTCCTGCATTCACTGGGAGTTGCTTGGCAAATGTAATGGAAGGTCAAATACAAACTGAAATAAACAGACCTACCAAATCCCTCAGCCCCCTGTCCTGCCCATGTGAGCCCTGGGGCTGCTTTGCTTCTTTTAAGTGGGAATCAGGATAGTGTTTATCTCTTCACTGCTTGGGCACCAAACCCCATCCCCATTGCACAAGCCTGGCTCCTGCTTCCCTGGGGAGAGTTGGAGGTATAGCCCAAACAAAGGGGACACCTGGCAGGAACTGCTCTGCACTCCCGAGGATTGATCTGTGCCCTGGTACACGGATGCCCTCCAGGGTTGAGCACTTCCAGTAGTCTTAACATAGGATCGACAGCAATACCATGAGTAAGAGTCAGTCTTCAAAACTGACCCTCCTACGTTCTGGTCCAAGCCCCATGTACCAGTCTGCGACAAGTTGTCTCAACTCTCAAGATTCCATTTCTTCATCTATCAAGACATACAGCAGAGGTTCTGAGTCTCAAATAAGGTCATGCATGGAAAAGGCTTGTCCTCCTACAAAGTGACAAAGAGTTGCTGCTGCTGCTGCTGCTGCTACTAAGTCACTCCAGTCATGTCCGACTCTGTGCGACCCCATAGACGGCAGCCCACCAGGCTCCCCTATCCCTGGGATTCTCCAGGCAAGAACATTGGAGTGGGTTGCCATTTCCTTCTCCAATGCATGAAATTGAAAAGTCAAAGTGAAGTCGCTCAGTCATGTCCAACAAAGAGTTAGGGCTTCACAAATAGCATCCATTTTTAAATTGTTATTACCATTATCATTAGTATTATTCAATAGAACAAAAGCCCTCCTGATAATAAGGTGAAGCTGAGAGCTATTATCTGCCCGGTTGACAGCCGGATTGAATGCCGCAAGCACTACTGACCCCTTCCAGATGTCGAGGAGGCTGCTGGATGCTGGAAAATCGGGAAGGAGTTCTGGTCTCTCCAGGAGCTCCTGGACCAGGACTGGGACCCTCACCCACTGATGCTGATGGCCATTGCATTTGGATTGTGTTTGGCCACGGCTGCTGCCCACATTGTGCTATAACTTCAGGGAGAAATCGATTCTTTTTTAAAATTTTATTTATTTATCTTTGGCTGTGTCAGTTCTTCACTGCAGTATGTGACCTCTTCTTTGTGGTGCGCGGGCTTCTCAGTAGTTTTGGCACTCAGGGTTAGTTGCCCCATGGCCTATGGAGTCTTAGCTCCCCGACCAGGGATGGACCTGGTATCCTCTGCTTTGGAAGGTGGATTCTTAGCCCCTGGACCACCAGAAAAGTCCCAGAAATCTATTCTTGACTCAAGCTAGACAATCAGCTGGATAAAGGAGCAGAGAGTTCTACACCATCACTGACAAAAATGACATCTTGGGGACCAATCCCTCGTAGGCACTTCAACTTCCAAATACGGATACGAGTCCCTCAGCCAAGCCCCGAAGAGATTCAGGGTAGACTTCATCCCAGGCCTTTGACCACAGCCGCTGTTGATGAGAACCTCATGTGGGCGGGGACGGGGGAGGTGAGAGGAAAGAGAAGATGGGAGTTGGGGAGTGGGGGTGGGGCAGTCTCCCCAAGTGTGTGTGAGATCACTCGGCAGACAGGCCAGTGTTGGAAGGGAAAGGACATTGGCTCTAACCACAGTCTGCCATTTTGAACCCTGTGCAAGTTTATTTTAGCTTTTCCTTGCTGGGTTTTTTGTTTTTGTTTTTTTTTTAGTGTTTTAGATCATGAACAGTAAATAGTAATAGAACACACGAAGAAAACCATTTGCCCACACAGAAGTTGTCTCTGGAGCCAAAAACCAAGATATATTTGAACTGCTTTGCTTTCCATCTGAGCCTGAGAGAGATGGTCCCTCCCTTCAGGTCCCCTGGGAGGCTTGCAACAAACCTGCCAGATTCCAGGAGCTGAGCCTCATTGGGGGGGAGGCAGGTGTTGGGGAGGGAGAGGCTAGAGCGCCCAGGAGGTCAGGTGTGGCTTGTCCTTTGGTGCCCCTGGCATGTTTGTAGCCTCTACCCGAAGCTCATTCTTTGTTGATGCTGAGCCTGTCCTTTTTCTCCAGACGCAGCTCAAGCCCCACTTGCAGCTCCTCTCAGAGCTCTGTCACCAGCTTTGCTATAGATTCGATTCCAGGACTGGGGCTCCACTCCCACGCTTTCACGTCTCTTCTCCTGCGTGCTTACTGTCTGGTTGTACTTCCTGTTTACTCATCTGTCTCCCCCTCTAAAATGTGACCTCTTGGGGAGGGACCATCTCTTATGCATCATGGGTCTCCAGAGCACAGCACCCAGTCTGGTACACAGAGCCATGCTATGAATGGGTGTTGAATGAGTGAATGACCAGAATGTGACCGAACACATCAGTGTGCCGATGCGCTGAAACTCAGCGTGATGTTCCTTTAACTCTCTCTGCTGGGGCCTTGCCTCTTAAAGCTTGCCCCATCCACTCTGAATTCCAGGAACTACTTCCCAACAATCACCCCAACCCTCAACATACACCTACACACATGGGAAGATAGCACCATCCTAGGGCTCCAGGAAACCTTAGAGCCCTCCTCCTCTGCCTGGGAAGTCCACAGGTCTCACTGTGACAAGGATCAGGGCTGCTCAGTCCCTCATTATCCCCTTCATGAACCAGGCCTGCTCAGCTCATATGTTGGTAGTAAGACCCACCTATAGGATCATAGCTGCCACATTTTCAAAGGCCAATTGGTACTAATTTTTCTGACCTCAGAATTTCTTTGGAAAATTTCTCCAGTGACTCAAAAATGCCCTCTTGGTTTGTGGGGAAAAAAAAAATAGAAAGTAAACATAGAGATGTTGATGACCTAATCTTACTCTCAGGTTGTTAACAAAACACCAGACTCTTAAAGGAATTCCTCCCACATTCCCCAAGCTTTTCATCTACTAATACCTTTTGGACAAAAGCAAATGATTTTCACTGATTTACTGACTACGGTAGCTACTTACTACCCACTTACTAAGACCTGCTCACTGGGCTTGTTGCTTTTCATGCGTGATCTCTTTTAATGCCCCAAACAAGTATGTTGGGTAGAGCCTGTTAACATTCTCACTCGGCAGAGAAGGAGATGAAGTTTTCAGAGATTTCAGTTGATTTACCCACATTCCTGCAGCTGTGTGAATAAATGAAGAACTTGAGATTTGAAATCTTATCAGCTTGTCTATCACTGTATAGCAAGTTCAGTCGCTCAGTCATGTCCGACTCTTTGTGACCCCATGAATCGCAGCACACTAGGCCTCCTTGTCCATCACCATCTCCCAGAGTTCACTCCAACTCACGTCCATTGAGTCGGTGATGCCATCCAGCCATCTCATACTCTGTCGTCCCCTTTTCTTCCTGCCCCCAATCCCTCCCAGCATCAGAGTCTTTTCCAATGAGTCAACTGTTCGCATCAGGTGGCCAAAGTACTGGAGTTTCAGCTTTAGCATCACTCCTCCAAAGAACACCCAGGGCTGATCTCCTTTAGGATGGACTGGTTGGATCTCCTTGCAGTCCAAGGGACTCTCAGGAGTCTTCTCCAACACCACAGTTCAAAAGCATCAATTCTTCGGTGCTCAGCTTTCTTCACAGTCCAACTCTCACATCCATACATGACCACAGGAAAAACCATAGCCTTGACTAGACAAACCTTTGTTGGCAAAGTAATGTCTCTGTTTTTCAATGTGCTATCTATCTTGGTCATAACTTTTCTTCCAAGGAGTAACCATCTTTTAATTTCATGGCTGCAGTCACCATCTGCAGTGATTTCGGAGCCCAAAAAAATAAAGTCTGACACTGTTTCCATTGTTTTCCCATCTATTTCCCATGAAGCAATGGGACCAGATGCCATGATCTTCATTTTCTGAACTTTCTCATCAAGAGGCTTTTTAGTTCCTCTTCACTTTCTGCCGTAAGGGTGTTGTCATCTGCATATCTGAGGTTATTGATATTTCTCCCGGCAATCTTGATTCCAGCTTATGCTTCTTCCAGTCCAGCGTTTCTCATGATGTACTCTGCATAGAAGTTAAATAAGCAGGATAACAATATACAACCTTGACGTACTCCTTTTCCTATTTGGAACCAGTCTGTTGTTCCATGTCCAGTTCTAACTGTATAGCAAACCACCTCCAAAATGTAATGGCTTTACGCAAGTTTACTGTTGCTTCTCGTGGTTCCACAGGCTGGCTGGGCTTAGGTGGACGTCTACACTGGCCCTCTGTCCTGGGGCCACAGTCATCTGAAGGTCCAACTGGGCTAGATGTTCAAGGTGACTCATACAAGCTGCCTGTCAGTGTTGGCTGTGGGCTGGGATTTCTTCCAGGACCACCAGTTGAGCACTACTGATTTTCTGCTCTCAGCCCCACTCACTGCGATTTTGATTCCTCACTCTCAATCGTCTTTCCTTTTCCCTAAGAAATGGCCATGTTTGCAGCTTAGTAAACTTCTTCTCCTGTTTGCACCCATAGAAGGCTCTTTGCCTTTTGAACTACCTCTATCTTTTTCAGTCCCAGCTAGAGGTACTTCCTCATGTATAATGCTCTTACATTTTTGTGAGCCTCATAAGGACTCTTTTGAGTTCATGCCATTAGTCAAAATATACACCAACAAATCTCTTTGAGACAGACCCCTTTCTGCCTTGGGCTGAGAGTCAGATGTGTGGAACAATACCCATCAAATTCCTTTGAAACTTGTCTGTGTAGCTGAGAAGGTCAATGAGGCATACTCTTACTTTCTAAAAGCTTAGTAAGTGTCTTATAGCCATGCCTTGAGATGATCAATACCTTCATATCATATCTTACTTTGAGAACATTTTTCCAACAGGAGAGGCTGGGAATAAGAATTAACTTTATTGCTAAACCCAACAAGTCTGCTTCTTTATATTTCATCTAAGTTTACTTGAAACTGAATAGTTCAGTTTTCAGCTCACCTCTCTGTCTGTACCTGCCTGAAAGAAAACAGTGGGCACTTTCAACATTCCACCTGGATGTATCCTTAGCCGAGTCTGCTATGTCACTGGTACTTTTCCGGTTGTTTGCATTACCATACACAACAGAGGTCCAAATTGCCCATCATTACAAAACAAGGGATGCCTTTTTCCAGCCTACAATAACTGTTTCTTCCTTTTCCTTTCTGTTTTCATTCATCATTTCCTCAAGCGCTTCCTGGCTTTTTCTTGCTGCTTGGTCCCAAAGCCAACATCCCAGGATTTAAGTTCTTATCATAGCAGCATTCCACTTACAGATACCAAATTCTGTTCTAATTATATGTGGCTGCATAGCAAGCCACCCAAAACTTAATGGTTTACAACAACAATATGCTATTTCTCCTGGCTTTGTGGGTGGACTGAGCTCAGCTGGGTGTTCTCATTGGGGCTTTCTCATCCACTTACTCTCAGATAGCAGCTGGTTATCCGAAGCCTTGGCTGTGGAGGATGCTCAGGAAGGCTCACTCGAACAGCTGGCAGCTGCTGCTGGCCTGGGCTTCTGACAGCCTGGCACCTGGCTCAAGAGGCGCCATTCTGAGAGTGCACAATCCAGGAGCCCTAAGCAGAAATTACAGCACTTCTTATGACCTAACCTCAGAAATCCCAGAACATCATTTTCATTATATTTTATTAGTTAAGTAAGACACTATGGCCAGCTCGGATTCAAAGAGAGAGGATCTCATCTCTCAAAGGGAGGAGTGGGAAAGGATTTGTGGTCATATTTAATTTCCCACAAAGCTCCTAATCACTAAGATATGTGTCCTCTCGTTAAAAGTAATGTTCTATGAAAATTATGGGTCAGCTCTGCACAGCTGGTAACTCATCCCTTTAAATGTTGATGTTGATTCTTCTCCAAGGCCATCTTGCAATCTCTTATCTTACAAAAATATATACACATCCTAGAAATATAGGGAACCAATCAATTCTTCTGAGTCTGACATCTGTAGAACATCTGCTGAATCTGATATATGAATAACAAAATTGATGATGGCTCTGTCAAACAATCATCTGTGGGAAAGCTGGATGAGGAATATTGCTTCTCTTTAGACAATTTCTTCTCCAGGAATGATTAAGGTGAGCTGCCTGAAGCAAAGAAGAAAATACCCAGGTCAAACACATTAAAGTGTGCATTAGTCTCTCAATCATGTCAGACTCTTTGGAACCCCATGGACTACAGCCCTCCAGGCTCCTCTGTCCATGGGGATTCTCCAAGCAAGAATACTGGAGTGGGTTGCCATGCCCTCCTCCAGGGGATCTTCTCAACCCAGGGATTGAACCCAGGTCCCCCACATTGCAAGCAGATTCTTTACAGTCTGAGTCACAGGGAAGTCCAACCCACTTAGAACCCTCCTTTAATCACTACTGCTAAATGGCAGACCACTGTAGAAGTCTATGTCCAATTACACACCTTCTGGATCATCAGTTTGATGGTTAATTGTTACCAACCCCATTTTACTGTCTTCATCACTCAGCATGGTTGCATCATGTGGCTGAAAGTGAGCAGTCATTTCCCACTTAGACTTCCTCTGCCTCCAAGAACAAGCACACCAGGAGGAATGAAATTGTTGGAGAGGAAGGTGAGATCCAGCATGCAGCCTGGATATTTGCAATTTTATAAATATGTTGGGGATAACAGTAGATGTTCTGTGCTGGCTACCCAGCCACCTGGGTTTTCCAGGTGACAGAGTGATAAAGAATCCACCTGCCAATGCAGGAGAGGCAGGAGACAAGGGTTTGATCCCTGGGTCAGGAAGATCCCCTGGAGGAGGAAATGACAATCCACTCCAATATTCTTACCCGGAAAATTCCCTGGACAGAGGAGCCTGGCAGGCTAAAATCCAGGGAGTTGCAAAGAGTCAGACACAACTGAGCATAGCACAGCAGTGCTAATGAGACTAATGTGATAAAATTCTGGCTGAAGAGATGCAAATAAAAATGTTACAAGGAAATAGTGTGCCCCTTTCTCTCCTTGCTGCCCACCTGCTGGAATATAAAGGGAATGCTGGAACTCCAGCAGCCATTTTGGACTATGAGGTAATCTGAGGTATGGAAGTCCCTCATGGTAGAACAAAAAGCTAAGAGACTGGTCTACTACAAGAAGAATGTCCTCAGTCTAGAACAAAACAAGAAATGAATTTCTATCTTATTTGAGTCACTGCTATTTTGTTTGGTTTGGTTTTTTGGTTTGTTTGTGGTTTTTTTTTGTTTTTTTTTGTTTGTTTGTTTTTGCTACTTGTAGATAAAACTAATGGCAATCAATATACTATGTCATCTAATTTTCACTCAACCTTGAAAGTAGGGCATATTATCCACATTTTAGCAAAGAGAATCCCAAGACTGAGAGACATTAAGTAGCTTAGTCAAGGTGGTCACATAATAATTGTTGAGCCAAGTTTTGAGACCCAGTCTATCTGAGCAGCTCTTATTTTTCTATACTATATTACTTATCTGAATGAGAATTTTTATCAAATTCCTAAGGTTTTTTAATAACATTGTATCCAACTTTCTTCTGTATTTAGCTCTCTCCTGCATCACAAGTACAGAGCACGGACATCTCTGGCATCTGCTAGTGCCCAGAAGTTCATCTTTAGCTCTAATATTAGAAAAGGTTGCACTAAAAAAGGACTTGTTACTTATTTGTTTTCTTTAGGGTCTCTAAAGAAATTTATCAGGCCTGTATTTGAATAGTTTCCTGCAGAAATATCTTACTTGAATTATGACTCAATACGAAGTCCTCAGTTTTTATAGCAAATCAGAATTAAAAGGTGATTTGAAGAACATTTCTGGATCTTTGGGAACATATTGTTCCTTGTAAAATACAATTTTCATGCAATAAATTTCACATACAATCTAGTGCCAGAAAAATATGAAAACCATCTATTCAGATGCAATTCTATGTTTCTTTTTTTTTTTTTTTTTTTTTGCCAAACATAGAAAGAATAAGAGAGCCCAACAATGACTCTTTTGCTTTGGTTTCCAGGAATCTTGGGAGCTAAATCTTATGTTATTTTCAGTCTTTCAATCAGCCCAGATACTAAAATATTTACTTCTGCTTTTTCTTTCTTTTTTTAAAACTGTTTTTGTTTCTCCACTATTTTTTTTTTCATATCTACAAATATCCATTCTAGGATACATGTTTTTTTTTACAGGTCACCTCAAGTCTGCCTTCAGGTATTTAACAAATATTTTTTATTGCCTCCCTCACTCATAGCACTTGACGGAAGGAGATGGCTACAGGCTACTCCTAACTGAGCCTTTGCTTATAACCCATGAGCACTACTTTCTTTGTTTTGTTTTGGTTTGGTTTTTTATTATGATCTTTTTTAATTTTTACTTTTTAACACCAAAAACATTTTGTACTGGGGTATAGCCGATTAGCAATGTTGTGATAGTTTCAGGGGAACAGGGAAGGGACTCAGCCATACACATACATGTATCCATTCTCCCCCAAACCCTCCTCCTATCCAGGCTGGCACATAATGTTGAGCAAAGTTCCATGTGCTGTACAATAGGTTTTTGTTGGTTATCCATTTTAAATATAGTAGTGTGTACATGACCTTCCCAAAGCCCTTAACTCTCTCTACCCCCCTGGCAACTATGAGTTCATTTTCTAAGTCTATGCGTCTCTTTCTGTTTTGTAAATCAGTTCATTTGTATCATCTCGTTTTAGATTTCACAAATAGCTGTCATGTGATATTTCTCTTTCTTTGTGTGACTTACTTCACTCAGTATGACACCCTCTAGGTCTATCCATGTTGCTGCAAATGGCTTTATTTCATTGCTTTTAATGGCTGAGTAATATTCCATTGTATATATATATACCACAACTTCTGTATCCAGTCCTATGTCGATGGACACTTAGGTGGCTTCCGTGTCTTAACTATTGTAAACCGTGCTGCAGTGGCACTGGGGTGCACGTGTCTTTTGGATCTTCTTTTTCTCTGGATATATGTCCAGGCATGGGATTGCAGGGTCATATGGTTAGTTTTTTAAGGAACCTCCATAGTGTTCTCCACAGTGGCTGTACTGATTTACACTCCCACCGACAGCGTAGCAGGTTCCCTACCCTCCACACCCCCTCCAGCAATTGTTGTTTGCAGATTTTTTCATGACAGCCATTCTGACTGGTGTGAAGTGCTATCTCATTGTAGTTTTGATTTGCATTTCTCTAATAACTAAAGATGTTGCACATCTTTTCATGGAGCACTACATTGTTTTTTGAGAGAGGCTCACAAACCTCTAGGAAATAATCTATTCCAGAATTCAGGTGAGGAGCAACAGTAAACCCAGTATTTCCTCAAATTCACTTTTTCCTCCCTGTTTTGAAAAATGGACATATTGTCTTCACCATGCCAGTCTTCTCACAGACAACACCCCTGGATCTCAGGCACTTGAATAGGAGCAGCCCTAAGAGAATGGAAAGAGAGCAGCGTGCTGAGCAGCCATTCTGCTCCCCTCTTTCTTGCCAGAGTAGGCAGTGCTTCCCTGGGTTTCCAAACACTAAGTACCGTGGGGCTCTCTTCTCACCCCTCTCAAGCTCCCAACATCCTTCTCAAACGATGCTCACACACTGTTTATACCTCTGTGCAAAAGTGGGGACAATGGAATCTTAGCCCTTTGTAGCCTTTAAGGGGTGAAAGGCTTTATCCGCATTAGAGGAAATGTCCACACTGCTCAACAGTGCCCCTCCTCTCCCACAACGGGAAAAGCAAGCCCCGAGGACCTTAGGGAAAGTAAGAGATGGGGACCTTCTTGGTGTCTGAAATTGGCCCATGGAGTGCGGCATCCTCGAGGCCTGGGTTGCCCTGCTCCAGGAATCACCCACAGGTTCACATCTCCATGGTGACACAGCCTGGTTTGTCAAACATTCCCGAGCTTTCAGAGATGGCAAAAAAAAAAAAAAAAAAATACACACACACACACACAAAAAATTGGGCCTTTTTGCTTGGCCAGGGAAGTGGGATTGGAATTTTGAGTTTTGACTCCCATCCCTGGAAACGGTTGACGCCATCATCTGATAGAGGCTGCATTTGCTGTTGTTTTAAGCCAAAAGGAGAGACCAGCAACAGTCCATGTTGCTACGGCCTCCCCGGAGCTCACTGCCCTCTTCCCAGAAGATGCCTCCTGACCCAGCCCCTCCCAGCCTCACATTTTAAAGCCGTTGCACACCATCTGTGAAGTAGTTTTATAAGCTCTGCTTGACTGTTGAGGAAACCAGCTCAGGAAAATGTAGTGACTGGCTTAAGGTTAAAAAAAAAAAAAAGCAGAGGTGGGACTATGCAGCCAGAGCTTTAACTCCCAGACGAGAGCTACCATCAGCTCTCTTCAGCTCACGGTCCTCTGGGAGTCCAGCGAGGTGGCCTTCTCCCTCTCGGGATCCTAGCCCAGCGGATCCTCACCGCCTTCCATCCCTCCTTCCCTTTTTTCACTTCATGAAAAAAGTGTGGCGTTTTGCTCATACTTCTCACATCCTCTTAGCAGTTCGGGATCCTCTGTCCCTGGCCTGTGAGAGTATCAGGGGCAGCAATGGTGTCTGGTTCAGCTCTGACCAGCCTCTGCCTAGCATCAGAAGTTGAGTAACAACTAATAAACAAGTGAATGAACTTGGGGATGTCTCCCCCACACACGAACTGCACCCTGGTCCATGTTGCAGCCTGTATAGGAAAAAAAAAAAAAAAGGCAAAAAACAAAACCCAAAGTCTTTTTCTTGGCAAAGCTACCTCCGTGGCTACATTTGTGTATAAAGGAGCAGGCATTGGATTTATAGGACATTTTGGTGAGAAAGATTTAAGACCCTGGAATAATGTCTGCTTCATCAAGTCCACATCAGAAAAATCAAACAAACCAGAATATGATATTTTATTCTGTTTCTGTCTTAACAGCTTTTGGAACTGTGGTCAGTGGAAACAGCATCATTGGCAATAAAAATATTCCTGGCCAGCCAAGTGACACATCTGGTTGGTTACGATGAGAGAGGGAGAGAACGAGCTCCTTCATTCCTCATGGCCTGAGAGAAGGCATGTGGGCAGGTCTACCTGGAGAACGTTTGCAACGTATCACTCCAGTAACTCCAGGAGAGCTGGGATGATGAATTTCATAACTGGAATCAGAACCTTCATCCAGAATAAAGTGTGGATGGTTTTATGAAATCATGGAGCAGAAAAGGTCCTAAGTGAGGATAATTCATCTAACACTAAAATTATCCTAACAAATTCTCTCTCTTTTTTTTTAATCTGCAGAACAGGAAACTCTTAAAACCTCTCTGGATGACACCTTTAAATACCTCACAACCTTCATGGGAAGAAAGTATTCCTTCTTTCTAACCCAAATCCCTATTGGTGAAATTCAAATTCATTCCCTTTTGCTTAAGGATTAATCAAAGAGGTAATGCCTTGATCAATTTGCAGAAATACATGAAATAAAATTAGTGTTTTTAAAAGACGTTGTGAAGTATGTCTATTCAGTTCAGTTCAGTTCAGTCGCTCAGTTGTGTCCGACTCTTTGCGACCCCATAAATCGCAGCATGCCAGGCCACCCTGTCCATCACCAACTCCCAGAGTTTACCCAAACTCATGTCCATCAAGTCAGTGATGCCATCCAGCCATCTCATCCTCTGTCGTCCCCTTCTCCTCCTGCCCCCAATCCCTCCCAGCATCAGAGTCTTTTCCAATGAGTCAACTCTTCGCATGAGGTGGCCAAAGTACTGGAGTTTCAGCTTCAGCATCAGTCCTTCCAGTGAACACCCAGGGCTGATCTCCTTTAGAATGGACTGGTTGGATCTCTTTGCAGTCCAAGGGACTCTCAACAGTCTTCTCCAACACCACAGTTCAAAAGCATCGATTCTTCGGTGCTCAGCTTTCTTCACAGTCCAACTCTCACATCCATACATGACCACTGGAAAAACCATAGCCTTGACTAGATGGACCTATGTTGGCAAAGTAATGTCTCTGCTTTTGAATATGCTATCTAGGTTGGTCCTAACTTTCCTTCCAAGGAGTAAGCATCTTTTAATTTCATGGCTGCAATCACCATCTGCAGTGATTTTGAGTTTCAAATATCCAACTCAGGGCTAAACAGGCTGAGGAAGCGCTGTCTAGGACATATACATCTAATTAGGACATGAGAAGCATTAGCAATGCACTGCGAAAGTGAAGGAGATGGAGCTAAGGATCTCAACCCCCACAAAGGATGAGTAAGTACAGAGTTAAGTTAAGCTTTGGCACCTTAATAATGTCAGTGAAGGCTTGGTTTCTTTTCTCTTTTCTACTATGCTTTGCTGCCCTCACATTCTTACAGCACACCATCCCTTTGAAGCCACGGGCCTAAAATCCCCCTAGATGATATCAGCCTGGGTCATGTGTCCACACTTTAACCAGGAATTTGAATGTAGTGGTTGGCTTGATTTAGTCAGGAACCACCTCTGGACCTGGGTGCAGGGAGAGTGCAGTGTCAGCTTCCTAGAAGCACCTGTGATTTGTAAGGAAGATGAAAACAGACTGAAAATCTCAGTAGTGTTAGAGTAGGCAATTGGATGCTAGGTCATTGTGAAAATAACCGCCCCCTTTTATCATAATTAAAAAGCATGATATGATTTTCTGCAGCCAGGACATCTGCTCAGAGCTGTGGCTTGTCCACTTCAAAGTCAGGGCCACACTCCCTGGTGATGAGGATCACCTCGGGTACTTGTTAAAGATGCAGCTCTTCAGCTTCCTCACCTGACACGTCTATTCAATGGGTTTTGGAAGGGGGCTGAGTTTTTTTAATTCAACACATTCTCCAGATGATGCTTGTGAGACCACCACACTCCACAAACAATCCCAGTGCCTGCTCTTCCCGCTCCTGAAAGTAAGGTAGTGCCTCATGTCTGCAAAGATCTTCAAGGTGAGGAAGACCTATGTTCAAATCATGACTCAAACCATGGACATACTCTAGACTTCAGAAGGGTATTTTTGGTCATTGTGAGTACTGGTCCGGAGCCTATGAAATTAATTGATAATGCTTGTTGAGCATGAAGTCTGTGAAGGCTGCTGAGTGATTCACATGAATTTTCTCCTGCGATACATCTCCTTCTGTAGAGAATTTTCAGGCAAAGCAGAAACCACCCTCCTTCTAAAACATTCTTATTAAGAATTCAGAGCAACATGGATGCAACTAGAGATTATCATACTAAGAGAAGTGAGTCAGAAAAAGAAAGACAAATCCCATATGATACTGTTTATATGTGGAATCTAAACTATGACACAAAAGAACCTATCTACCAAACAGAATCATTGACCCAGAAAACAGACTGGTGGCTGCCGGGGGAGAGGGGGTACTGGGGGAAGGATGGAGTAGGAGGCTGGGGTTAACAGATGTAAGATTTTATGTACAGAATGTATAAGCAAGGTCCTAATGTATAGCACAGAGAACTACATTCAGTATCCTATGATAAACTATAAAGGCAAAGATTATTTTTAAAAAAGAATGACTATATATGTATAACTGAATCACTTTACTGTACAGTAGAAATTAACACAATGTGGCAAATCAACTATACCTCAATTTAAAATACATATATTAAAACTGGAAGAAAGGAATTCAGGGACCCTTATAATTTATGAACATCAGGATCCCCACATAATAACAGTTTTACTTAGAATCTTTCTAACAAGAAATCACTATTTTGTGAATGTTTCTTTGATTGGTTATGTGTGGTGTGCAGTCATGTCAGCTTTTTGTGACCCCATGGACTGTAGCCCACCAGGCTACTCTGTCCATGGGATTCTCCAGGCAACGATACTGGAGTGCGTTGCCATTTCCTTCTCCAGGGGATCTTCCCGACCTAGGGAGCAAACCTGTGTCTTGCATTGGCAGGTGATTCTTTACTGCTGAGCTACCAGGGAAATGGGGCTTCCCGGGTGGCGCTAGTGGTAAAGAAACAGCCTGCCAGTGCAGGAGAAAAAGAGACGAGGGTTCAATCCCTGGGTTGGGAAGATCCCCTGCAGTAGGAAATGGCAACAGTATCCTTGCTTGGAGAATCCCATGGACAGAGGAGCCTGGCGGGCTACAGTCCATGGGGTTGTTACGAGTCGGACGCAACTGAAGCGACTTAGTATGCACAACAGGGGATTAGACTTAATCAATTTTTAATGTATTGGAAGGATTCCTGGGATTGCCAGTAGCATCTGGGAAGAGAAAGGCTGGACCTGGAGAGTGTGAGGTTTTCAGCTGTGGCTTCCTGGATTTCTGCTTCTCTTTATGTGTTAACAACACTTCTCCCCAACTCCCCCCTTTTCCAACTTAAAACAAGAGGGTGATGCTGGCCACAGTTGCCAGTTATGGATTACCTCTGTGCCAGACACCTGCACCTAACATTCATTAACTCTCAAGTCCAAGTTCTAGAAGGGAGATTCGGGTCAGCTTCGCATAGACAAGGCACCAGCTCCGGGTCCAGTTAGCTGTAACTGAGAAGAAGGGGGTGCAGGGGATATGAACATGGACCAGGGGCTGTTTTCTATTTGGAGAAGGAAATTAGTTCTCAGAGAAAAAGAGTCTTGGGAGGTTGAAAAGATGCCCTGCATAAAGCTGCTGATGTAATGATTGTGAATTCTACATCTCTTAAATGAATTTTTATTTTATTCATCCCAGAGGCACCGGAAAACATTTGAAATACGGCAGTGCAATACAGAGCTGGATGCCCTCATGGGTGCCCAGACCTACTGCAATGACCCCTCGGCCCTCTCAAGTGCAGAGCCAGCGTACGGGAGCCAGTGGGGGAAGAACAAGCTGGATGGTTCCTGTGAGTCCTTGACATCTCTGGTCATGTCCTGGGAAAGATATGGGGGAAAGCATGCTTCACCTGCTAGAAATGATGAGAAGAAATCCTTCGCCTCTGCCTCCCCCAGAACCCGCCCAAGGGCCCCCTCCCCATTCTTGGCCTGCCCTAGAAGCCCCCCTGGCCACTGTGCCTCTGTGTCTGGTTGTAATAGTTCATCCTTGGCCGGCAGCGGACAGCCCACTTGCTGGCAGCTCCAAACTGCAGGAGGCTAATAAAATGAGCCCTAATGAATGACTGGCTCTGCGATAATATTGAACGCTCAGATTTATTCACGTTGGTGATTCGCGTGGAGTAGACCAAAGGGACTCTTAGCGGTGTAATGAGGAGATAAAACTTTGATGAATGAAGCATTACCTTGTTGCTTAAGGAATAGTGCCTAATTAAGAGGGTTGTTGACCCTAATTGAAATGACGTTGCCAAGGTGAAGCAGATAGCAATGCTGGACCAGAGAGAGAGTTTCTTGCTCACAGCAGACTCTTCTGCCAACAGAGGACTTAACTTTGGTTTTGGTAAAGTTTATAAATGAGCTTTGTTAATGGGGCTTTTTAACCTGGGAATGGAGCCTGATCTGAGGAGGGCTAGGTGTCAGATTTTGCCCATATACTGGCCTCCTGTTTAAGTGGAAGAGACCAGGACAGAATCAGCGAGGGGGTCTCTGCCTTTCTACCCTCCCTTCAGGATGTGCTGTTGCTCTGCTGGGTGCCCAAGCATGCAGGGCCAGATAAAGAACTTTCAGAGTGCAAACACCAAAAAAACACAGCCCTCCATGATGCCTAATTTAAAATAAATGTACTAGTAAACTTTAAAATTAATTCAAGAAATTCTAAAGACATTCTGATTTTTTTTTCTGGTAAAGCTTCGATTCATCTTTTTGAAATATCATATTCTTTCTTTCAAAGGCTATTTTAGTTCCCCTTGGATAAGCCAGCTCTGCGGATAAGCGAGAGAGAGAGAGAGCCAGGAATGACACCAAAGCCCCAAGTTCCAGGCCTTGGCTCTGCTCTTCCAGCGCCTGAGGGACCTTGGGCAAGTCAGGTAACCTTTATGGCTCTCAGAAAGGTCATCCAGAAACTAATGGTTCCTCACTGGGCAGTTCTGGGGGTCAAATGAAATGTCAAAGTGCTTCATAAACTTTGAGACGAGATGCAGGTTCACAGAGGAGGCCTTGCATGATATCAAGGCCTCCTCTGTGAACCTGCATGATATTCATGATGCAAATGCTTGACACCAGAAAGTGACAGGTTCATATCCCAACACTATCCACTGCTGAGGTACAGGACTTAAATTTCTGTCCCCACGCCAAACCTCCTTACCATTAATATAAGCACTCCTTCCTGCCAGAAGGGAAAGGTCTGCCCCTTCCTGAGGGGCTGATCCCCTCAAGAACTCACCATATTTGCAGATGCAATGCAAATAGATGGCGAAATGAAACTGCAAATCTTGCAATAAATGAGGGATTGCATGAAGTCGATGAAAGTGATGTTGGCGACTGCACAGTTCAGGGAGCTAAGACCCTGACCAAGGAGTATGGGCAGAGGTAGCCAGCTACCAACAGAGAGAGGAAAAGTGCAGGTCAATGCTGCATCAGAGAAAACCATTTGAAAAGCAAAAGCTTTTTAAGGGGCTTTTCAAGAAACGATAAAAGCTCAAGTATTTTTAAAAATTACTAGTTTTTGGATTGTGCTACAAAAGTTAAATGTGAAGAATTTAGTATTAGGTAATCATATGATTTTGCTGGAAATTTTTCACATGTAAAAATGTTCATTCATTCTTTAAGAATTAATAGTTGTTATTAACTCCCTAAGTTTGGTCAACAGAAAATAATTTTTATAAAGTTATGTGCGTGTTTATTTGCTCAGTGGTGTCCAACTTTTTGCAACATCATGGACTGTAGCCCTCCAGGCTCTTCTGTCCATGGAACTTTCCAGGCAAGAATACTGGAACGGGTTGCCATTTCCTTTTCCAGGGGACTTTCCCAGTCCAGGGACTGAACCTGCATCTCCTGTGTCTCCTGCATTGGCAGGCAGATTCTTTACCACTGTGCTACCTGGGAAGCCCAATTTTTAAAAAGGTTTTTATTAAATATTTCATTTTCTAGACAAAATCACATTCAAGATTTTGGGGTTTTGATTTTTTTTTTTTTTTTACTATCTTACCATGATCTTTTGATCAATATTTTAAGTGGATTCACTTTCACATAGTCTTTTTCCCATTAATATCAATCATTCTCAGATAATGAAGACTTTTTATAATTATTGAATCGTTACTGCTAATTTCATTATATCCCAGTCTTCCTCCATGGAAATAGTGTTGACAGTCTCTTCAAGCCCAAGGGAGGGAAAGGAATGAGCTTCCAGCCCTTAGGAGTGGAAAGACTCAGAGTGTCACTCTTTCAGAGATAAAGCCAAATGGCTTGGAAACAATAGAGTAGAAGTGAGCCCAATTTTCCAGGCAGAACTGATGCTGGCATGCCAGGCTGGCACAGAGCACCCTGGGAGAGGGTGTGGCGGGGACTGGCTGTGAGGCATGAACGCCATGACCTCTATACCATGGGGACCACCAGGCTGGACTCGGCCACTCTGGCTGGCCAGGAGATGCTCCTGCATCTTCTCCGGTGGCTACACTGCCCCCTGCCTGAACCTCAGTCGAAAGAGTCAAGTCTCCAGGGCACCCTTGGTGACCCCTCACTGAGGACCTAACTTAGATGCGCTCATCAGGAATCTTGGAAACAACAGGGTCCCACCTTATCAGCAGGCTGGGATTCAATCCAGGCTGAGGAATTCAATGTGCCAGAGTCCTTGGAACGTGACCCCAGGAGTTCTGGTCCCACGTTCAGAGAAGATGTATAGCTAGAAAGTAAGATCTCAGGTGCTGCTAGGTGGAGTCAGGACCCTGTCACATTTCTACCACTTTACTAGCTATATGACTCCAGGCAAATTACTTGGCCTGTCTAGACTTCCACTTTCCCTCTATAAAATACCTGTGGCGGATTCATTTTGATATTTGGCAAAACTAATACAATTATGTAAAGTGTAAAAATAAAATAAAATTTAAAAAAATAAATAAATAAAAATAAAATAAAATAGTTTATGTATGGCTGAGTCCTTTTGCTGTCCACCTAAAACTGTCACAACATTGTTAATTGGCTATCCCCCAATATAAAATAAAAAGCTTAATTAAAAAAATTAGTAAAGGGCTTACAAACAGGTCGGCCTCGTGGACCTTGAGGTGTATCTTGGGTCAGACTCACCAGAAGCGGACTCTGAGAGGAGGATTTGCAGGCAGGCAGTTTATTTAGGACGTGCTCCCATTACAAGAGTTGAGAAAACAGGCAAGGATGGGCAGAAGTCAGAGCAAGGTCTGGTTTCCTAGCCTGATCCTCCCACGCACTTAGGAGGATGCTATCCATCAGACTGTCCTGCTCACAAGGAAACAGGATTTTCGTGTGCCTGCACTGGTCATTCAGGGGCTCAGGGCGTGCAGAAGATATAGTCCAGGCACTCAGGCACTCTATCCTGTGGACAAAAAACGCCAGGAGCCCTTAGTCAGATCTGATGAGATTCACAGGTGTGAGCCCTGGAAGCATCGATATGGTAAAAGAAGCCCCAGAACCTGGCAGAGGACACATGGCGTCTAACACACGCAGGCTTGTAAGGATTTGTGAAGAACACCTTGCATAGTGCCTATGCAGAAAAGTTGCAGGACACGTGTCCCCTCTTATTGTTGCCTGTGGCTCTCTGGTTGTAATTATGAAATTGTGATTGTCATCCTCTCGGGCATTCTGCCAGAGAATGTGTCATGAGCCCCAGCCAAGGAGCTGCTGGTCCTCCGCGCAGGGAGATAATACATTCTAATGCACAGGAAAGAAAAGGGTACTAACATTTATTGAACAACTACCACTCAAGGGTCAGTCATGTGCTGAGCACTTCCATAAGCCATCTCATCTACTCCTTATAGCCATCCCTTCAGGTAGAATTAGTATCTTTCACTTTTATGATTAGAGAAACAGATCAGAAAATCAGAATAAATTGCCTCTTATCACACGGTTAATGTCTAGGTTCTAAAGCAATACTCTTTCTCCCTAAGATTCAGTGTGTGTTAGTCATTCAGTCATGTCTGACTCTTTTGCAACCCCCTGGACTGTAGCCCGCCAGGCTACTCTGTCTATGGAATTTTCCAGGCAAGAATACCAGAGTGGGTTGCCATTTCCTACTCTAGGGTATCTTTCTCACCCAAGGATCGAACCTGGGTCTCCTACATTGCAGGTAGGTTGTTTACCATCTGAGCCATAAAGGAAACCCTTAAAAGATGATATGGCAGAGCCTGCCTATTGCCAGCCCAGCATGTTCTGAGCAGCAATATCAGTTCAGTTGCTCAGTTGTGTCCGACTCTTTGTGACCCCATGGACTGCAGCACACCAGGCTTCCCTGTCCATCACCAACTCCCAGAGACTACTCAAACTCATGTCCATTATGTTGGTGATGCCATCCAACCATCTCATCCTCTGTAGTCCCCTTCTCCTCCCACCTTCAATCTTCCCCAGCATCAGGGTCTTTTCAAATGAGTCAGCTCTTCTCATCAGGTGGCCAAAGTATTGGAGTTTCAGCTTTAGCATCACTCCTTCCAATGAATATTCAGGCCTGATTTCCTTTAGGATGGACTGGGTGATCTCCTTGCAGTCCAAGGGACTCTCAAGAGTCTTCTCCAACACCACAGTTCAAAAGCATCAATTCTTCGGCGCTCAGCTTTCTTTATAGTCCAACTCTCTCATCCATACATGACTACTGGAAAAAACATCTAGCTTTGACTAGACAGACCTTTTTGGCAAAGTAATGTCTCTGCTTTTTAATAAGCTGTCTTAGTTGGTCATAACTTTTCTTCTAAGGAGCAAGCGTCTTTCTTAATTTCATGGCTGCAGTCACCATCTGCAGTGATTTTGGAGCCCAGAAAAATAAAGCAATGAGCAGCAATGTAGCCAGCTAAAGTAATAAATAACTCAGCTTTCCCTGCAACTAAGGATGACCAATAAAAGTAAAAGTGGAACTTCTTTAAAAAATGAATTCCACCAGAAGGCTTTTTTTTTTTTTTTGCCCATCCTTCCTTCTTCTCCTACTTAGAATACAGATGTGATGACTGGTACTCCAGAAGCCATTGTGGGCTATGGAAGCTAGAGGTCCAAACTTATTCTAGGTATTTGGACTTAGTTTATATGAAAGAAAATGAACCTCTATATTATTGAGGCCACTTTTATTTCTGTTGTCTGTTTCTGGTAGCTGGTCCTAATCTTTAACAGATACAAACTGAATGATATTTACGAGTTCTTTCAAGAAAGACTTTACTATCTTGAATCAAAGTAAACTGCCTATTTGTCCCAGGCCCTCTGTCCTGAACAACGTGGGTGCATCTCTATAAAATTGAACCCATCAAGTCTAAACAACAGACAATGTCAAACTGCCAGCAGCCGGAGGTTTCAGAATTTCCAGGGCAGGTATAAGTTCCTTTGAAACTGCAGAAACTGGGCATCTGCTGAGACACAAAGCCCTGATCCGACAGGGTTCCCTGAAACCTCACTACCACTATGACCCGGAATTCTATCATCACATCGTCACCACACACCATCTTTTCTTGGTCTCCAACAACTGGCTTCTCCCCAGTAAAGCAACAGCATTTCACCCTGTATCTTGCAGCCCCCTAACCACCCCACTATTCAGCAGCCTGTTTCTCTGAGTGCAGTCCCAGGAGATGGTGTATGCCTCATTTGGAAGATGACTTCCAACTCTATTCTGCCATTTGCTGGAAGAGTTGATCAGAAGTTCCAGTCAGTAGTGGAAGCTCCAAGATCCAGAGCACAGAGGGAGGCTTACATAATCAGGGATGGTTTGTCAAAGCAAATTTCACATACAATGGATTCTATCACCTCGGGACTTGCTGGTAGAATAAATAATCACCGTACACATTTTGTTAGCTACGCCTCGTTAGCGATGGGTGTTTGAAAACAGCATCCTGAAGGCTGCTTATCTGTCAGTGCTCTTTTTAAGTGTGGTGAGTGCTCCAGATAGGATTTTATAAAAAAAAAAAAAAATTAAACGTTGCCATGGCCAGATGCTTCTTGTCATGGTTACTGGTGTTGAGGGAGCCAAGGCAAGTGACGTGATGGCTGGAGCTCACCTTCAGAGCCCGCAGCTGCAAGTGCTGGCGGAAAGCAGGGGAGAAGTTTCTTCACAAGGTGGCAGCTTGATCAGAACCCTTCCAAAGAAACATCTTGACTTCAGTGAAGCTTCAAGTCGCTGTGAATTTCTCCACCTTTCTTCCGTGGGCCTCTAGCCTCTGCTAATCTTCAGGATGTGTCTGACGAAGTCTGGTAGGATCACCTCAATACAACCGAAAATACGTCGGTGGCAGATGGCTCTGTCCTTGATGGGTCACACCCGAGTCAGAAGGCGGAGCGTTTCTCTTTATCGAATCCAAGTAGGGCTCTGACTGGGGCCCTCCCTTAGTGACCATGTGAGGGCACAGGCAGGTCACTCCATTCCCGGGCCCAGTACAGCGCCTGGTACACGGTGGGTGCTCGGTAGACAAGTTAAACTGAAGTGACTTGTCACCCCCTCGGTCTGGGCTTCTCTTCACTGTGAATAGCTCCCCTTATGGCTTGCCAGGCCCTCATAAACACACTCTAATCTATCTTCCTGTTCCCAGACAGGAAGCTCCAGCCAGCATCAGTGAAAGGCAGCTCCAGCCAGCATCAGTGAAAGGCTAAGGACTGGATGGACCCTGCTGACAATGTCGGTAGCAGGCAGCGGGGCTGAGAGCTCCTGTTCAGCCTACCGAGTCGACACCCACAGTTGTCCTCTCAGCGGGTACAGGGGAATATCAGTATTATATTACTGCTGAGGAAACAAAGACATACAGTAGTCACTTAATCCAAGGTTTCATATGATGTCCAAATGTAAAGATTCTCACGGATTGTGAAGATCTGCATTTATCATAAAAGGCAAGTTAAGAAATGCTAACTTGCCTCTCAAAAGGATTCCTTTACATTTCCTTAAACTTGCCAGGGTTTTGTTTTTGTTCGTTTGTTTGCATTTATAAAGTGTAATTGTTAACAAAAATCTATATACAACTTTTAGCAAACTGGTCCGCAGAGCAAAATTGTATGTCCAATAGAGTTTTGTCCTAGTCCACCTGTATCTACGAGGCTATTTCCACACGTTTCCAAATAGGAGCCTGGAGTTAACTGGGTGTCATTGAAGGGTCTTCAGCCCCCTTCCTTTAGGTGAAAAAAAAGGAACACAATTCCTGAGCCCTGGTGGGAATGGCCCTGCCTGCGGTGGGTCCAACTTAGCCACAGCTGTGATGCTAAGCTGTATCACTATTGGCTGTTTTGTTCATCTTTCAGGGTCTTGTTTCCTCAGGGGGAAAAAAAATACTATGTTAGATAAGGCTGTCTCAGGTTAAAATCTGATGCCCTAGGATTCTAAATCTGGAGGAGCAGAGACAGAGAGGTGGGCAGGGTGAGAATGGGCAGTCACCTGTGCAAGAATAAAGAGGACGAAGCCCTTTTAGTCAAATTCCCACCAAAGCCCTAAGAGTGGCTGCAAGAATAGCTGTTAAGAATACACTGGCCAAGTGCATTCCATCCGAGCTCTCCTTGAACTTGAGAAGGGTGGTGTTGGTGAAGGATCTGTTTCTCAGCATCTACCACGGAAGTGTTCCCATGATCTGTTCAGCTTCTGAAGCATCAAGGGGAGAGGTTCCTGTTTCAGGAAAATGAACGCTGAGGCTAGGAGTCGGGAGAATTTTCAAGTTCTCTCCAGAAGTGAAGGTGCAGTAGTTCACCATCCTGTGCGCTGAGGCCGGCCTGCCTCATTCAGCAAGATGAACCGTGAGAGTGTGCAGAGCTCGCAGAGCACGCAGCTACTGCTGCAGCCTTGACTTACATTCTCTCCCCTTAAAAAACAAAGGCATTAAGTTTATGGATGTGTTTGTGAGCGAGAAGGCCCCTGCAAAGAAAACTCCTAGGATGTAAGTAATGTCCAGTGACAGAAGGGGCTTCAGGGATTCCTGACAAATGAGTGCTCCCCACATTTCAGGCTGTCTCTTCAGCTCATGGCCCGCTGCCCAGACGTCTCCAGCTTCTCTAGAAACAGAGCGAGAGCTGTGTCTTCCCTGAGCCTCTGAGCCCGCTTCCTGCAAGGAAGGACAGAGAGGAGATGATTTGGGTAGAGCTTAGCCTGGGGGCTTCCTGTCTTTCGTGACGCCTCTCTTTCCCTCTCCTGTGATGACTCCACGGCCCTTATAACTTGAGTGGAATCCCACTGAGGCTTCCCAGGTGGCTCAGTGGTAAAGAACCTGTTGGCTAATGCAGGAGACACGGGTTCGATCCCTGGGTCAGGAAGACTCCCTGGAGAAGAGAATGGTAACCCACTCCAGTATTCTTGCACGGGGAAATCCCACGGACAGAGGAGCCTGGTGGGCTGTAGTCCATGGGGTCATAAAGAGTTGAACACGACTGAACACGCATACACACACACAAACACACACAGGATCTCATTGAACAGAGGCTGGATGAACAATCCCCATAGTTCTATCCTGCTTTCCACGTTTCTGTGAACCCCAGCAATGTGCCAGGGCCATGACCGTGTTGCACAACTCCAGAGGGCTGCATCCACACAGAGGCCCCAGATGTGGTTTGGAGGGCTTGTTTTTAACCCCACTTGGCACCTAGTATGTCACTGAACCACAATCTACATATTCAGTCTTAAAACCTAGATTTTATCTGTGTACTCAGTATTTTTTCTGCTCAAATTCTCATAACATTTTATACTCTTCTTGTCTCCAAGATCACACGTGCCCCAAGAAAAAACAAGCTTTTGGGCTAATTGACAAGGTCACTGGCTCCACACCCACCCAGTTTTGTTAACAGGCTAATTACCCTTACTTCACTTTCAAGTCATGTCCCCACCCCCACTCATGTCGCATGAAAACCTTTATAGGTCCTAGACCACTCGTACATCATGTCAAATATGTGAAAACATACCCACAGTGTTCATGGATGAATAGATAGATAAATAGAATCATACGTATATATTACTTACATTATATTCTATATTTTTGCTATATATTTTTGAAAGGAGGTTTAATTTTCATAAATTTGAGTTTGCAAAGAATAAAGAGCTATTTTATTTTTATAATCCAGACTTTTTATATTTATGCATAACTCTATGAGATCTATACAGAATCCATTACTAGATGACAGTGTTACATTTTATATACACTTATTCATGTATTCACTTTAGATTTGAACTTTTCCTTATACATTTATAGCTAATAAATATTTTCAGAAGTCCTGAAAAACTTGTAGGCCTACATATAAGGACTAATGTAGGAAAGGTCCTGTATATCTCCCCATCCCCACGCTGCCCCAGCCAGCCCAAATCCTTTTACTGGCTAGTGGGTGGCTGTTGCTGCTGGGCTCATACTTCTGTTGTGCTGGGCTCTCTGGCTTCCTAAGAAGACCACAGCCCAAAAAGTTGCTGCTCTTCCTTCTCCATTAAGGATGATGTCTCTCTCTTATGGAAATTTATACTAAGTTCCCTACATGTTGGGCCAGGAGGTTATTCATGAGCCACTGCCCAGAACCTGTATCTCAAGGGAGATATGAGAACTTGACTCGGCCCTGCATAGGAGGGAATTCCTGACTTCCCAGGAATTCCTGACTTCTCCACCTCCTCACCCAGCATCGTAAGCAATCTCGTCATCCGGGACTTTGTCCAAGTCCCAGTGCACCTACTCTCCAAAGGCTCATAGAAATCTCTCATGACATCTCAGAGTGGCCCAGACTCACAACTTCATAGCATTTCTGTTCAGTTCAGTCACTCAGTCATGTCCGACTCTTTGTGAACCCATGAATCGCAGCACCCCAGGCCTCCCTGTCCATCACCAACTCCCGGAGTTCACCCAAACCCATGTCCATAGAGTTGGTGATGCCATCCAGCCATCTCATCCTCTGTCGTCCCCTTTTCCTCCTGCCCCCAATCCCTCCCAGCATCAGAATCTTTTCCAATGAGTCAACACTTCGCATCAGGTGGCCAAAGGACTGGAGTTTCAGCTTTAGCATCATTCCTTCCAAAGAACACCCAGGACTGATCTCCTTTAGAATGGACTGCTTGGATCTTCTTGCAGTCAAGGAACTCTCAAGAGTCTAGGTCTTCATAGAACTGTTCAATTTCAGCTTCTTCAGTGTTACTGGTTGGGGCATAGACTTGGATTACCGTGATACTGAATGATTTGCCTTGGAAACGAACAGAGATCATTCGGTCATTTTTGAGATTGCATCCAAGTACTGCATTTCAGACTCTTTTGTTGACCATGATGGCTACTCCATTTCTTCTAAGGGATTCCTGCCCACAGTAGTAGATATAATGGTCATCAGAGTTAAATTCACCCATTCCAGTCCATTTTAGTTCGCTGATTCCTAGAATGTCGATGTTCACTCTTGCCATCTCCTGTTTGACCACTTCCAATTTGCCTTGATTCATGGACCTAACATTCCAGGTTTCTATGCAATATTGCTCTTTACAGCATCGGACCTTGCTTCTATCACCAGTCACATCCACAACTGGGTATTGTTTTTCCTTTGCCTCCATCCCTTCATTCTTTCTGGAGTTATTTCTCCACTGATCTCCAGTAGCATATTGGGCACCTACTGACCTGGGGAGTTCCTCTTTCAGTATCCTATCATTTTGCCTTTTCATACTGTTCATGGGGTTCTTAAGGCAAGAATACTGACGTAGTTTGCCAATCCCTTCTCCAGTGGACCACATTCTGTCAGACCTGTCCAGTGATATTCAGTATGAACTGTATAGAAAACTGAGACTGTGTCTCTTTCATGGCATTTAACACTCTTAAAAACAGCCTTATGAAAAGATGAAAGATGTTTTGAGTCAGAAGGATGTTCTGTTGTGAGGACCATGAATCAAGGCAAATTGGAAGTGGTCAAACAAGAGATGGCAAGAGTGAATGCCGACATTCTAGGAATCAGCAAACTACAATGGACTGGAATGGGTGAATTTAACTCTGATGACCATTATATCTACTACTGAGGGTAGGAATCCCTTAGAAGAAATGGAGTAGCCATCATGGTCAACAAAAGAGTCCAAAATGCAGTACTTGGATGCAATCTCAAAAATGACCAAATGATCTCTGTCCATTTCCAAGGCAAACCATTCAGTATCACAGTAATCCAAGTCTATGCCCCAACCAGTAACACTGAAGAAGCTGAAGTTGAATGGTTATATGAAGACCTACAAGACCTTTTAGAACTAATATCCACAAAAGATGTCCTTTTCATTATAGGGGGCTGGAATGCAAAAGTAGGTAGTCAAGAAACACCTGGAGTAACAGGCAAATTTGGCCTTGGAATATGGAATGAAGCAGGGCAAAGACTAATAGAGTTTTGCCAAGAGAACGCACTGGTCATAGCAAACACCCTCTTCCAACAACACAAGAGAAGACTCTACACATGGACATCACCAGATGTTCAACACCAAAATCAGACTGATGATATTCTTTGCAGCCAAAGATGGAGAAGCTCTATACAGTCAGCAAAAACAAGACCAGGAGCTGACTGTGGCTCAGATCATGAACTCCTTATTGCCAAATTCAGACTTAAATTGAAGAAAATAGGGAAAACCACTAGACCATTCATGTATGACCTAAATCAAATCCCTTATGATTATACAGTGGAAGTGAGAAATAGATTTAAGGGCCTAGATCTGATAGATAGAGTGCCTGATGAGCTATGGACTGAGGTTCATGACATTGTACAGGAGACAGGGATCAAGACCATCCCCATGGAAAAGAAATGCCAAAAAGCAAAATGGCTGTCTGGGGAGGCCTTACAAATAGCTGTGAAAAGAAGAGAAGCAAAAAGCAAAGGAGAAAAGGAAAGATATAAGCATCTGAATGCAGAGTTCCAAAGAATAGCAAGAAGAGATAAGAAAGCCTTCCTCAGTGATCAATGCAAAGAAATAGAGGAAAACAACAGAATGGGAAAGACGAGAGACCTCTTCAAGAAAATTAGAGATACCAAGGGAACATTTCATGCAAAGATGGGCTCGATAAAGGACAGAAACGGTATGGACCTAACAGAAGCAGAAGATATTAAGAAGAGGTGGCAAGAATACACAGAAGAACTATACAAAAAAGATCTTCATGACCCAGATAATCATGATGGTGTGATCACTGACCTAGAGCCAGACATCCTGGAATGTGAAGTCAAGTGGGCCTTAGGAAGCATCACTACAAATAAAGCTAGTGGAGGTTATGGAATTCCAGTTGAGCTATTTCAAATCCTGAAAGCTGATGCTGTGAAAGTGCTACACTCACTATGCCAGCAAATTTGGAAAACTCAGCAGTGGCCACAGGACTGGAAAAGGTCCGTTTTCATTCCAATCCCAAAGAAAGGCAATGCCAAAGAATGCTCAAACTACTGTACAATTGCACTCATCTCACACGCTAGTAAGGTCATGCATAAAATTCTCCAAGCCAGGCTTCAGCAATATGTGAACCATGAACTTCCAGTTGTTCAAGCTGGTTTTACAAAAGGCAAAGGAACCAGAGGCCAAATTGCCAACATCTGCTGGATCATGGAAAAAGCAAGAGAGTTCCAGAAAAACATCTATTTCTGCTTTATTGACTATGCCAAAGCCTTTGACTGTGTGGATCACAATAAACTGTGGAAATTCTGAAAGAGATGGGAATACCAGACCACCTGACCAGCCTCTTGAGAAATTTGTATGCAGGTCAGGAAGCAACAGTTAGAACTGGACATGGAACAACAGACTGGTTCCAAACAGGAAAAGGAGTACGTCAAGGCTGTATATTGTTACCCTGCTTATTTAACTTCTATGCAGAGTACATCATGAGAAACGCTGGGCTGGAAGAAGCACAAGCTGGAATCAAGATTGCTGGGAGAAATATCAATAACCTCAGATATGCAGATGACACCACCCTTATGGCAGAAAGTGAAGAGGCAGAAAGCCTCTTGATGAAGGTGAAAGAGGAGAGTGAAAAAGTTGGCTTAAAACTCAACATTCATAAAACTAAGATCATGGCATCTGGCCCCATCACTTCATGGGAAATAGATGGGGAAACAGTGGAAACAGTGTCAGACTTTATTTTTTGGGGCTCCAAAATCACTGCAGATTGTGACTGCAGCCATGAAATTAAAAGACGCTTACTCCTTGGAAGGAAAGTTATGACCAACCTAGATAGCATATTAAAAAGCAGAGACATTACTTTGCCAATAAAGGTCCATCTAGTCAAGGCTATAGTTTTTCCAGTGGTCATGTATGGATGAGAGAGTTGGCCTGTGAAGAAAGGTGAGCATCAAAGAATTGATGTTTTTGAACTGTGGTGTTGGAGAAGACTCTTGAGAGTCCCTTGGACTGCAAGGAGATTCAAGCAGTCCATTCTAAAGGAGATCAGCCCTGGTATTTCTTTGGAAGGAATTGATGCTAAAGCAGAAACTCCAGTACTTTGGCCACCTCATGTGAACAGTTGACTCATTGGAAAAGACTCTGATGCTGGGAGGGATTGGGAGCAGGAGGAAAAGGGGACGACAGAGGATGAGATGGCTGGATGGCATCACTGACTCGATGGACATAAGTCTGAGTGAACTCCGGGAGTTGGTGATGGACATGGAGGCCTGGTGTGCTGTGATTCATGGGGTTGCAAAGAGTCAGACACGACTGAGCGACTGAACTGAACTGAAGAATACTACAATTTAAACCACAACTATATCATCATGGATACATTTTTTACTGGAAGTATTTTCTGGAAAAAGCTCCACTCAGTCAATCTGATTCCTTGATCAATTTTTTTTTAATAGTCCAGTTAAATCTATTCAGAGTCTTTTCATTTTTGTTCATATTGAACTTCACAGAAGTTATTTTCATTGGGGGTTCTTTCAGTGCACATTTTACAATAAAGCTTTGACCCATCAATATGTGTGCTTTGTTTATATCAAATATTAGGATTGTTATTTCTGCCTTTAAAGACAGTTAAAGACATTCAGTTCCTTTAAAGACATTATTTCTACCAAGTTCAATGTTTCCAAATCAGGCTTCACAGATCAGAATTTTACACCATATAGATTTTAAACACAGTTGGCTTTCATTTCTGTCAATCCTCTCTTCCAGTGATATTCAGTACGAACTGTATAGAAAACTGAGACTGTGTCTCTTTCATGGCAAAGCCACAGACTGTCATGGGCTTTTACACCTCCCAGAACAAGCCTATCATTTAGGGCTGGGTTGAGTGGATACAATGAGTGGATAAAGCATAAGCACTGGAATGAGATCATCTGGGTTAAATTGGACAAATTATTCAATCTCTCGGTTTTCCCATTTGTGAAATGGGATCATTATTAGTACCTAAATCACAGGGTTCTTGTGAATGTTAAAGCATTAGCATTCAAAGTCCTTCACTTAGTACATGGTATATAGAAACCATCTGAGAACTGGTAGCTCTTGTTATTACTCCAGTCACCTTAAAAACTGTATCAGTTATCTATTTAGACTAGAGTAACAAGCCAACCCCAAACCAAATGGCTGAAAATAGCAGTAACTATGGCTAAATAATCTCAGATAGTAAAGAATCTGCCTGCAATACAGGAGACCCAGGCTCAATCCCCATGTTGGGAAGATCCCCTAGAGAAGGGAATGGCAACCCACTCCAGTATTCTCACCTAGAGAATTCCATGGACAGTGGAGCCTGGTGGGCCACACTCCATGGGGTCACAAAGAGACAGAAATGACTGAGCGACTAACACATGGCTAAATAATATTCCGTTGTATTCATATACCACAATTTATTTATCCATTCAGCGACTTCACTTTCCCTTTTCCCTTTCATGCATTGGAGAAGGAAATGGCAACCCACTCCAGTGTTCTTGCCTGGAGAATCCCAGGGATGGGGGAGCCTGGTGGGCTGCCGTCTATGGGGTCGCACAGAGTCGGACACGACTGAAGCAACTTAGCAGCAGCAGCAGCAGCAGCCATTGATGAACATTTGGATTGTTTTGCCCTTTGGCTATTGTGAATAGTGCTGCTATGAACATTCACAACTATTTGAGCACAAAAATGAATGAAGTACTGACACCTGCTAAAACATGGGTGAATATGAAAAACGTGCTATATGAAAAGAATCCAGTCACGAAAGGTCTGTCTCCATAGAGACAGAAAGCTCCTGGTGGCCTCCAGGAGTGAGAGTGAGGGGGACAGGGAGTGCCTACTTAAAGGGCACAGGGCTTGTTTGTGGGGTGATGACAATGTTTGGGAACTGGAAGGAGGAGGGGGTTGCACAGCATTGTGGATGTACTAAATGCCACTTTAGTATTGTATGTATGCTTTAAAATAGTTGATTGTATGTTACATGAATTTCATTTCATTTCAAAAATAATATAATAACAGCAATTTATTCTTTCTCGTAATTCTGTGGGCCAGCTGGCAGGCTCTGCTGGCTTCACCTAGGCTCCATTCAGCAGAAGGGTTGCCTGGGAGGGCAGAGCCTCTCTTTCCAACTCATCCTCAAGAAGTTAAGTCCAAACCTCAGCAAATCCCAGTGCCCCAGCACCTACCAAGTCTCGGCTTCTGTTATGTGTGCTGGTATCTCATTGGCCAAAACAAGTCACACGGCCAAGCCCAGAGCCAATGTGGGCGAGAACCACATGGGTGAATGCCAGGAAGCATAATCTCTGGGGGCCATCACTGGGACAGTCTTCTAGAGGCATCCTTATATTCAGCTACCCCAACTTAGACTTGGGTCTGAAATGACTCTTGTTCCTGACTCATGTAGAATAGAAAGCTTGATGCTTTTAGAACAGGCAGATGTAGGTCTCATATACATCCAGAAATCTCAGAATGGAATGAAACTCAGTTTTCCTTCAGCATTCCTCTTTTCTGGACATGCTCCATATTTAATCTCACTGGTTTTGATCAGAGATCACCTTGCTCTGAATCTACACGGCCACTGATTGTGAAACATCTGAATGAAGGATCAGCAGAGACTCAACAAAATGTTCATCTTCACTGCATCCAATTCTGTGGGCTCTGGATCCACCACTCCTGACACTCGCAGGGGGTTAATCCTGTCAGGACCGACTGGTCAGCTCAGGGACTTACCCAAATCTTTCTCCCAGGGCTTCCCTGGGGGCTCAGATGGTTTAAAAAAAAAATGCAGCAGACCTAGGTTTGATCCCTGGGTTGGGAAGATCCCCTAAAGAAGGAAATGGCTACCCACCCCAGTATTCTTGCCTGGAAAATCCCATGGACAGAGGAGCCTGGTGGGTTATAGTTCATGGAGTCAAAAAGAGTTGGACATGACTGAGCGACTTTCACTTTTCTTTTCTCCCAGGGTGACTCTGTCGGGAAGGGCTCCCACATCCAGGGCTGCCTGGCCAGGAGAGTGCCCTTAGTGCCTGTAGAGATGACCGATGCCACTTTACAAAGGATATACACGCACATTATCTAACTTAAACCCTGTGAGGCTGGTCCTGTTACCACCCCCAATTTGCAGATGGAGAACGTCATGGAGGATGAGATGTAGACTCAGACCCCAATCTGGGAAAGGACTAGTTGCCTCCAGCCACCAGCTCCTTCCAGGCATGCCTAGCTGCGGAGGGCTGCTTCATCCAAGGGCAGGTCTTTCCTTTCCGGGCAGACACACACAGCTGACAGTGTGGGGACACCCAGACCCTGGCATTCTGGCCCACAGCAGGACCACTGTATGCTCCAAAGCCCCTCGTGGGGGTTGCTGACCAACTCCTCCCCTGCCCAGCTCTACTCCGTCCACACACACTGATCCATTATAATCGTCCTGGAAGCCAGACACTATCCCATGTCTGCTCCCAGAAATCCCACCTGCTACAAAGAACCTTCCTTGGTGGCTCAGATGGTAAAGCGTCTGCCCACAATATGGGAGACCCAGGTTTGATCCCTGGTCGGGAAGATCCCCTGGAGAAGGAAGTGGCAACCCACTCCAGTATTCTTGCCTGGAAAATTCCATGGAAGGAGGATCCTGGTGGGCTACAGTCCACGGGGTCACAAAGAGTCAGACAATGACTGAGCCACTTCACTTCACTTCACAAAAAACCTGAGGCTCCTCCACACCCCACATTCAGAAGTTGGAACTGCCAGCGCCAAGGCCGGGGCTCCTCTCACCAAATCCCGCTGCCTGGTAATCACTGCCCCTCTGGGCAGAGGCAGATTCATCTCACTGCAGAGCATGTGGGTGACAGACTGTACAGGGACTGGTTTAGACACAGCAGGACAGTAGCCCCAAGAGGCATTTCCATCCCATGGAAGCACAAGGTTGCTCACCCACCATGACGGGTCTGGAGAGGCTGGTCCTGAGAGCAGGCTTTGATAGAAGCAGGGGAAACTGAGCCTGTGGGTGGTAGGCCTACTGTGGGGATGGGGCGCATGGCAGCCATCACAGTGTGTGGAGATGGGGAGGAAGAGCGAAGGAAGGGCAGGTACGGGACAGCACTCAAGACAAACCTCAGACTCTGGAGATGCCAGGCCCCCTGCTTCTCACAGGAGGCGGGAAGCCAAGCTCAGAATGCCCCCAGGATGCTCTGAGGCCTTGCTCAGCCTTCTGGTCACCCACGCCCAGCCCCCAAGGGCCCCCAGAGTGAGCCTGCACCCCACCACCCTGAGGGCGGCCATGACAGGCCATGCTGGGCCTGAAGCCAAGAAGCCTGCCGCCTCAGAGAGGAGAGGGTTTAGCCGTGAGATACAGGGACCCAAGGCAGCGGTGGCTGAAACAACACGGAAGCTTCTTTCTCTCACGTATATAAAAATGCAGAGGAAAGCCACCCATGACTGGGACGGTGGCTCTACCTGCTCTTGGGGAGCCCCGCCTCCTTCGGGCTCACAACTCGGCCATTCCTCGGCCATTCCTGGGACAGCCATCCCGTTCATGTTAACAGATGGACGGAGGGAGGAAGGGGTAAGGACAAAGGGAGTGGAGGGTGGGCTCCTGGAAGCTGCCCCCAACATCTCCACTTCCACCCCAATGTACAGAACTGCCTCACACTCTGCAAACAGGGGCAGGAGGACTTGGAACTCTGAGCAATCTCCTTGGACGGGAGTGGAGAGAGGTGAGAGAAAAAACCAGAAAGAACACCGGAAGCTGGGTCCTTGTCCCCAGGCCATCCCTGAAGTTTACCAGATGCACAAAGTGCTTGCAGAGAGAGGGTTTTGTGAAAAGTGCAGAAGGACCTGAGTGTTAAGTGTGGGCTGGGCAACATAGATGCTGCGGTGCCAACTGGAAGCTGCGGCAGAGAAGTCTACCAGGACATAAACCCCCTTTCAGGAGAAGGATGGAATCTTCATAAACCACAGTCTATAGGTCTGAGTCCAAGGCATGGATTTCAAAATCACACAATACATTGCGGGGCACAAGAGGTCCTAAGCCTTTATCTACAGTACTCATTATTATCACTATAAAAAAATAAAAAATCAAGAAATTTTTTTGGTCCTCAGACAGGTCAAGCAACTAGCCCAAAGGCACATAGTCAGTAAGTCTCAGGTGAAAAGTCAGAGTGTTTTAGGTCCCTCAGTCATGTCCAGCTCTTTGCAACCTCATGGACTGTAGCCCGCCAGGCTCCCCTGTTCATGGAATTCTCCAGGCAAGAATTCTGGAGCGGGTTGCATTTCCTTCTCCAGAGGATCTTCCCAACCCAGGAATCAAACCCAGGTCTCCTGCATTGCAGGCGGATTCTTTACCATAAAGTCTCAGGGCCAAGATTCAAATCCACTCCTGCCTTGTTGCAAGGCCAGTGCTCCCAATCAGTACCCCTACTGTCCTTGTCCACACTCACCCCCCTTCACACACACACACACACACACACACACACACACTGCCATCCTTACATGGCTAAGCTTGGTTTTCCCTCCAGGTTCAAGCCCAGCTGAGGAGCTGAGCTGCCAGCCAGCAGAAGACCACAGCTGGGGTATGAGGTGTGGGGCCTACAGGGCAAGTCCTTCGGGTGCCAGTGGCAGCTTCAGCCCTTACTTCAACTCCCAGTGGGCCCCTCGCCCTCCATGCCCACAGCTGCGCTTCCTGCCCTGCAGGCCGATGAAAAGAAAATCCCCGGAAAGAGGCAGGTGGAAAGCAACAGCGCCTTCTTTTGAAGGCGAGGGGAGCTCATGGAAGATGCCCAGGACGCCTCTGCCGTGAGAGCCCTCCAGCAGAGGAGCCAGGGCAAGGCTGGGGGGGAGGAGGGGCTTGCTCCTGGAGACAGGGAGTCCCCGGAGCTGAGGACCGTATCCCCCAAGCACCCCGCTCCCGGGGCTGTATCCTGTCCTCAAATAAACAGCATCACAGCACTACCCAGGGCCAGGGCCACGGAGCCAGGGGCTGCCAACCTTTCCACCAGACAGCCCTCATCTTTCAAGCTGAAAATGTAGCTTTCAGAGTTTATTCTGGATTGAGACTTTTCAGTGTCATCTTGGGACCCAATTTTTAATTTACTTTTCATTGATTTAGATTCTCCAGGGATGGAAAAACATCCCGAATCAGCTGCCTCTCAATCCCCACTACACGCCTTTCCAAAAATAACCGAAACAAAGCCCCTAGTTGTCTAAAATGGTTTTCGTTTTTGTTTCAGACTGGTTTTTTTTTTTTTTTTTTCCTTCTGTGTTATGGAAATCGAAATAAAGCTTAAGAGAACAAATAGTGTCTCTAGGCTGGGCTGGAGCCAGAGAGTTTTATGATTTAGAAGTGTAGGTGGGGGCAGAGTTGGGGGCAGTGACCTCACAATGGCTTTCAGGCAAGGTGGAGGATGGGAACCAGGACATGGACCCTGACGGGCGAAGGACAGGCTGAGCCCCTGAGTGCCTGTGGGGGGCGTCCTGCAGCCCTGCTTGGCCTCTCCAGTCCGTACCCGCCCACCACCACCCCTGCTTCTGGAGGAAGAGGAGATTTCTCTGTCCACAGCCTCAGTGCTGAGACCTGGGCAGCCCCCACAGCATCACGCCATCAGCCTCCTCACACAGCCTGACTCCTAGGCCCACCCGTTGGGCTCCGGGGTGAATTTACCTAGATACCCACCCATCCCAACCTAATTAGCCATGCCCCTTCTGTATCTGGCCGCCTTCCCTCTTATTCCCACATTTTGTGCAACTCATCGAAACTCCCTTTATTCTCTCCGGCCTCCTCCTGTCACCACGGCGTGGCCTGCAGGGAAGCACACAGCCCACCACCACCACCAGGGAGAGTTCAGCTCTTTCCCTAGCTGATGTTCTTTTTATAAGTTTGTGGGGGACATTTCCTGTAAGCAATCATTTTCACATTATTATTCATTCATTCTAATTCTGTCTTACTGTGGGTTAAGTCACTCAGTCGTGTCTGACTCTGCGACCCCAGGGACTGTAACCTACCAGGATCCTCTGTCCATGGGATTTTCCAGGCAAGAGTACTGGACTGGGTTGCCATTTCCTTCTCCAGGGGATCTTCCCAACCCAGGGGTTGAATCCGGGTCTCCTGCACTGCAGGCAAATGCTTTAACGTCTGAGCCACCAGGGAAGCCTGTCTTGCTGTGGCCTAAGGTAAATCCTGCCATCTCTCTGGCCTTAGGAACTTCACCTGTGTGGCCAGTCTTACGTCCAACCCTTCACTGGCCCAGTGTTGGAAGTCGCTGACCTGCCTGTGTGTCCCTGAACCACCCACGTTCCTGAGGGGTGACCTGTGATGGTGTACCCCCCATCATGTAGAGAAGACAAGAGGGAGCCACAGGAATGCAAGCCCCAGAGTGGAAGCCATGGGGGGCATGGGGGTAGTGAAGGGCAGGCCAGCGGCCTGAGAAAGGGGGAGCCAAAACTCCTAAACCTCTCCAAGGTACATAAAGTCCCACAGCTCCAGGAAACCCCGTAATCCCTCATCAGATCCTCTGAGGACCCAAACTCACCTGGCTCTGCACCGCCGCAGGTGAGAAGCCCCGCACCCTGCCCTCTGAAGGTGCCCTCCTCACCTGCCAGGAGCAGCTGCCGACCTCACTGCTGAGCCTTCCCAGCCTCACGTGCCCACAGTCAGCAGTCACTGTCTGGATGACCCGCAGCCAAGAGGCACGCCAGAAACCACAGAGGAAAAGCACCAAAACCTGGAGGGAAGAACAATAATGAAGGACAGAAGTGGGGGAAGAGCGGAGCTGCTGCAAGAGCAAAGCTCGATGCCCTGAGGGCTTGCAGCAACATGGTTTATGCGTCACATTTAAGCCACAACCAAATTTCCATAGTAGAAAGGCTATTGTAGTCACACTGTGAAGAAAGCAAGGCAGGGAGTTGTCAGCGCCTGGTTCTTATAAATAACAGTGGTGTTTTTGTTCCTCCTTCCCACTTTCTTCTTAACAAGGATGACCCAGGAATGGACTTCTGCTCAGGGGGCATCTATTGTTTTTCCTGCCCAGCATCCAACCCCACTTCCTCTGGTACTGACATCATCATTTATATTCATTTGAAAAAAAAATTATCCCTTCCCTATTGTCAGTCTTAATAGCTTGGGTGGGGTGACTCCATTTGGGGCTCCAGGGTGGGCAGTGACCCAGTTCTTAGCAACTGGTTGAAGTGTACATAATGACCTAAAAACCAAGTGTGTCAATCTCAGGACTTTTGGGGGGGAACTGCAAGGGAAGAAATATTTTTTTTTTTTTTGGTCTTCGTTGTTGCTGTCTTCATTGTTGCTGAAAGAGTACTGAAGTTGGGTGCTTCCATTTCAAGAATCCACCACATGGTGATAAGCACCCAACACTGTGGTCAGTAGGTCACAGAGTCATGAATCGCCCGTACAGCAGCAGGCACAGATGGCACCACCTTATTGAGTTCTCTGTAGTCCAGCCATTCGCCATGGGCCATCGGGCTTCTGAACGGGCCACACAGGGGAGTTAAATGGAATTAAATTCGGCACTGGTGGCACAGATTTCTTCATGGCCACCTGGTAAACAGTATTGTCTCAGAGCTATTACCCTGCAACATCCCAGCAGTAACTGTGGGTGATGCTTCGAGTTGCCCCTCATAACAGCCTTCACCACATGCACTCGGAGACGAAATTCCCCCCACAGAGGTCTGTAATATAATGCTCTGTAGCACATCTATCCCCAAAATACGGTTCAGGACTAGGGACACATACAGAGTATACAACCGCACAGGGAGTCGTGCAGTTTTCAAAGGTAAGAACACAACTTTTACCTTAACCTTTTGGCCGCCGTAGCCATCAATGTGTGCAGTAGGACTGGGAAATCACTCTGGCTTGCCATAACCAAGACTGCACTCGGCACCAGGGTCAACCAGGGCCATCATTCTCTGTACATGGCAAGTTCTACATGGGCCCTCTGGTCCCCACTTGGGCTCTTCGAGCAGGCACCTTGGCCTGCTGCTGCTGCTGTTAAGTCGCTTCAGTCGTGTCCGACTCTGTGCGACCCCATAGACGGCAGCCCACCAGGCTCCCCCATCCCTGGGATTCTCCAGGCAAGAACACTGGAGTGGGTTGCCATTTCATTCTCCAATGCATGCAAGTGAAAAAATAAAGTGAAGTCGCTCAGTCGTGTCCGACTCCTAGCGACCCCATGGACTGCAGCCCACCAGGCCCCTCCATCCATGGGATTTTCCAGGCAAAAGTACTGGAGTGGGTGCCATTGCCTTCTCCGACCTTGGCCTGAGGCTTATCCAAAGTGGAAAAGGGCATCTGAAAGAACATCCTTGGGCACCATGTAATCTTCTAACTGAACCACCTGTATCTGTAGCTGTGGGCACGTCTCACACTTGGTAAACCGCGGCTCCACTGGGCTGTTTATCAATTTTATTTCTGTCAATCCCTGCTGCCAGCATGTCAGCCCTCACTTGCATCCATGTCACACAAACAGGGTCTTCACCAGCTTGGCCCCTCCTTTGGGGTCTTCACACGCCTAACACTTTGGGCCTGCCGGTGCCCTTCTATTTCTCCCAAGCTAGCCACCACGTAGGTCATCTCATAGATGGGGTACCCCACCCCATAGGGTGCAAGAATAGCAGTCGGGGATCCAAAAGAGGTGAACAGGGCATTGTTCAAAATGGTGTCTTGTGTGCCGCCTGTAAAACATGAGTTTTACAGGACTGTGTACGTGGCCCTTATCTGGGCCATGGGTATTTGGGTTAAATGTTGTTTCACGCCCAGTTTTCTCACCATTTGGGTCAAATTGGCATAGGTATACCATTTACTCACAGTAGCCAGGGGCTATCTGCATTCACGCACACTATGCAGGTAGCAGCGTTAATCCATTCCATCAGGGTGTGTGTTTTTGATTAGGCCCCCTGCATGAGTTGCCTAGCGCTCTGCAACCTTTGTCTCCGTGAGGGCTGAGTGGTTATAGATGCCAACCATTCATTTTCATCCCCAGAACAAATGATACCATCCACCCCTGTGTCCCAGAGTCACAAAAGCCATGCTGCCAAGGGTTCCCCTTGCTTTGGCCGAAACTGCTTGCCCAAGTCAACCAACTCCACCTGAGTATGTGGTCAATATGCCATGAACTCAGTCACATTGGGGGCCCCTTGAGGATGCCCCGCTTGGGCCATAGGCTGCTCATGCTTCACTTTCTGCTGTACAATGGGCATCGCTGCCAAGCGGGGACCCGTGGTCTCACAGTGTTCCTCATCCTCATCCCTCATTACCTGCTAGTCCGAGGCGCTGAGTTCCTCAGAGCCACACATCTCTCGCTCCAGCATGCGTATACAATGCCCTAGCTCCTCCTCCTGTCTCTACAACTCATGCACTTGTGCAGCATCACGGAGGGCACTGTCCATGTTCACCTTCCAGGCAACAAGAAAATCCACCCTGTGGTGCCAGCAGCAGTACCCGCTGCTTTGTCCAGCAGATGGGAGCTCACTGCCTGTGACACCTTCTCAAGACTATCAGGTGGCCAGTCCACCACGGCCCAGTCTTCCACCAGGAGGACTTCAGCCACTGGGTACCACACACTATGTGGTGGCCACTGGCTTCCTCCATCCATCGGAGCCCCAGGCTCCTCTACCTACTGCATATCCTGCCCACTACCCCAACTGCCTCACTGTTTACACTGTTCCCTGAACCTGGAGTAAGCAAGGCATGAGCAGGGAAGCTGGAAGAAAACTCAAGGAGCCGTAGGAACTGCAGACATGTTTATTCTTCCTGGGCTGGTGCAGCAGCCGTAATGCAATCATGCTGTATTCTCTTGTGGTTGACCCAGTGGACACAGCCATAACTCAGCCATAACACAGCCACAAGGGCTTTTCAGGTGGAGCTTATAAGGGTTCACATGGGCCACAGTGGCCCGTGGCCAAGTGAGTACATCATTACATGCATGCACAGTGCTATGAGTGATCTCTGCTATTACATAACCATGCAAAGTCATTGTTCACAGAACATGGGGGTGAGGGCGAGAGGATGTGGGGTGAGACAGCCTGACCACCGCCATCTTGGCTACTTTGCTCTTTTCCTGCAGTTAGCATGGGTCACCATGGCTCCAGCTCAACTAGGGCTGAGGAGCAGTTAAAATACCCAACAGGCTGGGGTAAGGTAACAAAACACTCCCCACTCAAATTACAACAGTCCTTGAAAAGAGAGCCTGAGAAATGCTACTCTGGGCATGACCCTCCCTGCTCTCTCCAACCCCCAACAAAAAAGAGGCTGGAAAAAATAAAGTTAGCATCTCTGGGGTCGGGGGGAGGGGGTCAGGGGGCGGTGTGCGGAATCACATAACAAAGCCCTCAAAACAAAGGGGAGATGTCTCCCAGATGATGATCTTTCCAAAGTGAGTGGGCTACAAGGAAGGTTCTCCATCTGGAACTCTAAAGAAATGGGAGTCTATATTCTGGATCATGGGCTTCCCAGGTGACGCTGCTACAGATAAAGAATCTGCCTGCCAGTATAGGAGATGTAAGAGACATGGGTTCAATCCCTGGGTTGGGAAGATCCCCTGGAGGAGAGCCTTGCAACCATCTTCAGTATTCTTGCCTGGAAGATCCTATGGGCAGAGGATCCTGGTGGGCTACGGTTCATAGGATCGCACAAAGTCAGACACAACTGAAGTGACTTAACATGCACACATTCTGGATCACCCTTTTTGGTTTAAAATGATAAACAATTCCTAACCAATTCATTATAGGGTCAACACAATTATCAGCAAAGTATGTGTTTGTGTTTATCTATTCAAAGGATTTCTCTAGGAACTGAGGCCAATTTGAGAAGACTGCCCTTCATCAGGGGCCAAATTAAAGTTTTGGCTGCAGCCACGGCATTTTTTTAAAGCATTATTCAAATGACTTTAATGTAACTGTTGAAATGAATGTTCATACTTAATTCGAATACTGTTTAGATCCACAGAGGGATTCCCTGGTGACTCTGACTGTAAAGAGTCTGCCTGCAATGCGGGAGACCCAGGTTCAGTCTCTGGGCCAGGAAGATCCCCTAGAGAAGGAAATGGCAACCCACTCCAGTATTCTTGCCTAGAAAATCCCATGGATGGAGGAGCCTGCAAGGCTACAATCCATGGAGTCACAAAGAGTTGGACACAACTGAGCAACTTCACTTTAAATGTCAGCCTTACACAGTAAAGCTACCAGGGCTGACGCTTAAATTTAAGATTGGTTCAGATCTCTTGCTAAAACACCAAATATTTTTTTCCAGGAAACCAGCAATATTGTGTTTAACACCTAAAAATAATTTCCTTGGCCCCAAATATTCTCAAATCATTGAGAATTTTATGCATTTTCTTTGGAAGGAAACAGCAAAAACCCAGCAGAAGATACAAAAATGAATCCTGCTCATTGAAACTAGTTTTTAAAGCACTTCTATCCAGTCATGAGTGAGACAAAGAAATCACAAAATACTTTTAGGAAGAATGTGCTGTAAAAAGGAACGAATTTGAGTCAATTCTAATGAGGTGGATGAGCCTAGAGCCTATTATACAAAGTAAAGTAAGTTGGAAAGAGGAAAACAAATATTGTATATTAACACACACACACACACACACATATGAAATCTAGAAAAATGGTACTGATGAACCTATTTGCAGGGCAGCAGTGGAGATGCAGACACAGAGAACACACTTGTGGATACAGACGGGGAAGGAGAGGGTGGGACGAATTGAGAGAGTAGCACTGATACATGCACACTCCTGTATGTAACATGGATAGCCAGTAGGAAGTCGCTGTATAACACACTGGTGCCCTGTGACATCCTGGAGGGGTGGGATGGGGATGGGGGTGGGAGGGAAGTTCAAGAGGAAGGGGACTTACTTTACGTATGCCTAGGACTGATTCATGTTGACATTTGGCAGAAACCAACACAACATTGCAAATCTATTATCCTTCAACTAAAAAAAATTTTTTAAAAATAAGAATTTGCAAAATTATCCTCTCACCCAGACACCATTAAATCCTATGCTGGCTTTGGCTAAATTTTTGTTTCATGCTTTTATTTAACACTTCACTGTTATTTAACTCCTCCCTCATTTACATTATAAAGTACATTGCACATCTATATCCCACAGTTCTTTCAACACATCATGATACCTAACTCATGTCTCAGATCAGGGAAGGTACTAAATAAGCATGCTTTCCAGATCTATGAATAAATAGTGAATGTTGTCAGTCCTCCCAATTATTCTATTCTGGCTATGCCAGTGGTCAGAGAGGCTGGTGAGACCTTGAGTACCATGTGACAAGTGCCCACACAACAACCATGCTCCTTTCTTCCTTACAAGCTGTGTGCCCAGCCTCTGGGAACCAATCCTTTGGTTGGTTTAAGTCAGTCATAGCAGTAACATTCCCCTTGGCCAGGAATTGGTCTAAGATGAAAGTACATGTATGTGAGACTCGTGTCTGGCCAATGAGATGAATGAGCTGTAAAGGAAAGTGCACTAGAAACTCCAGGAAAGATTTCCCTCTCCAGTTAAGACAGAGAGAGAGGGCTGTACAGGAGAATTTCCTGTTTGCCCCCGTGGCTACTTTTCTATTTTAGATACTGTCTCTGAGAATATGATGCCTGGAAGTGAAGCAGCCATCTTGAGACCATGAGACAAGTGTGAAGACATAAAGTTCTCACTGAGTCCATGCCAAAAATGTTAGAAGGATGGAAAGAGCCTGGGGACTTGATAAAATAACAGAGCAGCTAAACCAAGCATGGGATCACTCGCCTGCAAATTCCTTTTTGTGAAAACAGTCACTGCTCTTATCCTTGGACCTCACTGGTCAAAGTTCCTGTTACTTACATTACAGTTGCATGCATAACTTGCAGTTACAGAATACTGAAAGCATTCTATCTGATTCATATTACTCTCACTAAAATTTGGAGTAATTTTGTCTCATTTCCATAAGGGAGAAAACATCTGTTTTGACACCAAAGGCACTCTCATCCGTCAAAATTCTGGCTGAGTAACCCTGGTCAAGCTTTTTAACTTTCAGAGCTTCAGTATCATTAACTATAACATGTAGATAATGCAGATTTCATAAGCTTACTATTATAAAAAGTAAAAAATAATTTGTACATAAGCCCCTCAGTCTGGTATGCAGCAGGTATTCAATAAATGCTCACTACCTTGCTTCTTTTCCTTCCATATGATCCCTGTGTGGAGTAGAAGGTTCTGTGAATTTTTGTCAAGTCCAACTCTTTGCAACTCCATGGTCTGTAGCCTGCCAGGCTTCTCTGTCCATGGGATTTACCAGGCTAGAATACTGGAGTGGGTTGCCATTGCCTTTTCCAGGGGATCTTCCCAACCCAGGAATCAGACCTGGGTCTCCCGCATTGCAAGCAGATTCTTTACCATGTGAGCCACCAGAGAAGCCCATAGGGAAGCACAGTCCTAGGGAAATGTCAAGAAAGAATGATTTCTCACCATTTTTCTCACTCAGAGACAAGAGCAGTGCTAGGAACGACTGTCTGTGAGGGAGGCTGCAGCTCAAAGACCGGCTTAAGACCAGCAGGCCCATCTACACTGCCCACACACAAACAAATCCCTTGTTTCGTATCTGTGACACCCTTTTGTTGAGTCTGGTGCCTTCTGGGACTCAGCTTCCCTCAAACCATCCACTCAGGGCCTCAGTAGAGGCCCCTTCTTCTAAGCAGCTTCAGGCCAGGAGAGTCTGTTCCCCACAAGCGGCCCACAGCTGGGAGCCTCTGAAGCGCGGGCTCCAAGGCTCAGTTGGCAGTGTCCAGAGTGAGCGAGCATGCCCAGAAGCCTCGGGGCACCATGGGCCTGCAGACAAGAAGCAGGCCGTCAGCAGGCTGTGTTCCAAAGCTGGCTTCAGACACACACCTGGGCACACCCAGAACCCATGTCCCTCCTGTTCACACACCCAGAGATGGCCTCACACACACACACACAAACATGAACACACACCCTTCCCATCTGTGGTGAGTGGGCACCTTCAGGAGAGCTGGGAGCCTGCCTGCAGCCACACACCCTCCTCCCTCCTTTCCAAAGTCAGGAGACCCTGCAGACCCCAGCCTGAGAGGCAGGGCAGAGTGGTGGGTAGTTCCCTCAGCTTCAGGAATGATAACTTCCATGACACAGAGCTTGTTCTTGGGCTCTTTTTATCTCACCTGGAAAATGCAGGTAATATGAATGATTGCGAGGATGTGATAAAATGCCTTAGCACTGTGCTTAGCATGTGATATGTGCTCAGCAGAATAGACTTAAGTGCCAGTGACTATTTAGTAAGAGACGGTCTCCTCCCGCCAGAGGACAACTGCCAGGCACAGCCCATACGACCACCATGGTATCAGGATGGAGCTCGTATAAGACTAGCACGACCCCGGCCCACACTCTCTGTCAAGCAACTCCTGTGCACACACACTTAGGATTCAACAGTGAGCAAAGAGCCTTGAGATCTTACAGTCCAGAGGAAGAGACAAACTCAGAGACAAAGTAGTCTGGACTTGTGATGAGTCCTATGAAGGAAGAGAAGGAATACAGTGAGCAGTAAGGGGGAGGGAGAACTGTTTTATCAGGGAGTCAGATAAGACCTTCTCCTGAGAGAACACCGGGGGACCATGGAGAAACTCAGTCCGAGGAGGGCTAGATGAGTCCATGGCGCCCACGCTGGAGGCAGAGCTGAGAGCAAAACGAGTTCTCAGGGCGGAAGACGAAGAGCTCCCACGTGACACACCCAGCCCGACAGCCTCACCTCCTGAGGGACAAGCATCCGGGTCTGGCTCCTCCGTCCCCCGAAGTACTCTGAATGCTCTCCTAAGACATCTGGTACCACTGCACTAGGCCACGCAGCAGCAGGCTCTGAGGACCATAGGTGAGCTGGCATCTCAGAATTTAGGCTTCTTAATACTGAAACTCAAGGCCTCTCTCCCCTACATCCACTCCCTGGATGCCACTGAGCAGTTCCCTCTCTAGTACAGGTGCTTTTCAATGACATCATTCTTTGGAGATTGACTTGGTTCTAACCCAATTTGTGAAAGTCATTTGAATTCAAAGGACCTCTTAGGAGATCTCAGACTCTATATACACACCCCCGGATAAAGAGAGAGAAAGCTCCCGGGAAAGGCATCACATGGGCTTAGCTTTCTCTTGTTTTCCATTAGAGACCTGTGTGCTATGGAAATTACTAAAGCACAGCATACCTGGTACATGTCCAACTTCCTGCTCACCTCCATCTTCGTACTTGATTTCCAATATGCTGTGAGAGTCGTTTGGTGCTGTTTTTGCCTGAGGCTTTGTGCAGGTAATAGCTTCCTTTCCCCACCATCTTTTAAAGCATTTGTATTAGGTTCATGCTCCTCCTTCTCTTGAAGTTATTCCCAATCTCTGCTCCTCGGTACTTCCAACCTCTCTGAAGTTTGTCATGAATTGTCAGGGACCATTCATTGGCTCACTTGTTCAGGACTGAATGAGCATCTACTGTGTGTAAGCCCTTGAGCTATTGGGAATGCCAAAATAAATAAGACATACTGCTAATTACTAATCTGCTGTCTCAAGGATCTTATAGTCTCCGGTGGAAGCAGACAGGTAAATGGGCAAGAACAAGTCACCCCATCAGGTACCATGAATTAAAGTGTGAAGAAAATATGATGGAAATAAAGAAAAGAGAGGGATGCAGTCCACCTTGAAAGATTAAAAACTACAGCACGGACAAAAATATCTGAGCCCTATCTGAGCACCCAAGAGGAACTGTGAGGGTGTTTTTCCAGCAAATGGGGTAGGCAAGTGTGCAGGGTGTGAAGAAACACTCTAGTGTCCCGAGAACTCACAGTGGTTCACGCTGGCTAAGGCACCCACAGAAAAAGGGAGGAAATAAGGGACAAGGATGAGAGGAGTCTGCCGAAAGTGTGTTTGGAGCAAAATGGGAGTCAGCTGTGTAGCCAAAAGAAAGATGATCATAATTGATTGTAAAACATTAAATCCATAAAATTCCACAAGTTCACAGACATAGTAAAGAGGAAAAAAAAAACACAAACATGCCCTTATCCGAAAACATTAGAGACTATTACTACACCAACTTCTGATTCTAAACACTGGAAGCTAAAGGGAATAAGTTAAGCATTTATCTGCCTTTCTAGAAGGAGGTAGATAGAGTTCATCACCAAACGATGAGGGTGAAGTTTTCTTTATAGAATATCAGCTAAGATAGGTAAAAGAACTGCCAAGATTAGAAAATCACTATTTGGGAACCCACAGAGAAATAACTGATTTGGGCAAACATCATCAATGGCTGCTAAAACCTTGAGATGAAAAGTTTAAGGGAAGAGGATATTCTCACAGTGATCAAGAACCATCTCAGAGATGACCTGCTTAGAAGGGGAGATGCATCGTTACAAAGGAAAGATCTAGTGATCACCCACCTTAACCAAGAGACGACACTAACAGCGTGACAGTGAAACAACCGTGTGCCTTCTCAAGTGACACCTCGTTTATGCAATATCCTCGCCAAATCCTCCGTTTTCAAGAATACAGGAGACAGAACGAAAAGTTAAATTACACCAAGAAGAAGCAATCAGACAAATCCAGAATGTGGGACAGCCTGTGAAACCACTGCCTAACATGTTTAGAAATTCCATGTTACGGCCAGGTGGGGCGAGGTTAGGAGAATGTGAGTGAATTTTTCTTGTTTTAAAAGGAATAAAAACAGCAAGATGCAATGCCTGAACATTATTAGACCTTGATTTTAAACCTAATACCATAAAATAGAGCTTCCTGGGTGGCACTGGTGGTAAAGAACCCGCCTGCCAATGCAGGAGACTCAAGAGTCATGGGTTCGATTCCTGGGTTGGGAAGATCCCCTGGAAAAGGAAATGGCAACCCAATCCAGTATTCTTGCCTGGGAAATCCCATGGACAGAGGAGCCTGGCAGGCTACAGTCCTTGGGGTTGCAAAGAGTCAGACACGACTGAACACACACACACACACACACACACACACACACTAAAATAATCTTGGGAGCAATGGAGAAATCTAAATTTGGACTGGATACTAGACAGTATTCAGGAACTGTAACTTCCCACAGTCTGATAATGGTTTTTTGATCATGTAGGAGAATATCTTTATTTCTTATGAGGTTCATGCTGGGTATTTAGCGGTGAAACATCAAATTATTTTCAGACGGTTCAACAAAATACGAACATACACACATGAGTAAACAAATATGGCAAAAAGTTAACATTCACTGAACTTAAATGGTATATGATGGGTGATCATTGTACTTTTCTATCAACTTTCATATAAATTTTCATAATAAAAAAGTTTGAAAGAAAAAAATGTAGGGTCAGATCATGAATGTCCTGTTTTGAGCTTCTTGGAAATTTGGACCTTACTCCTGAAGGCTGAATGGGTCATTGACAGGATCAAATTTACATCTCAGAAAGATTATTGGCTTAACGTGTTGGCTGAACTAGCGTTTACTGACCACCTCTAGCTCAGTTGGTAAAGAATCCGCCTGTAATGCAGGAGACCCTGGTTCAATTTTTGGGTCGGGAAGATCCCCTGGAGAAGGGAGAGGCTACCCACTCCAGTATTCTTAGGCTTCCCTTGTAGCTCGGCTGGTAAAGAATCCGCCTGCAATGCGGGAGACCTGGATTCAATCCCTGGGTTGGGAAGATCCCCTGGAGAAGGGAAAGGCTACCCACTCCAGTATTCTGGCCTGGAGAATTCCAAGGACTATACCCATGGGGTCGCAAACAGCTGGACACAACTGAGCGACTTTCACTTTTCATTTCACACCAAACACTGAGAGAAGCCTGAGCTAAGTGCTGTGGGAGACAGGAACACCAAAAAGGCATTGCTGGCTTGAAATACATTTACCATAAACAGAGGAGGCAAGACACAAAACAAGCTTTCTTGTCAGAAGAGGTGACTGGGGGAGCTGGGGAAAGCACAGGCGCATGCACCTCCAGGTATTATTAAGTGGTGTTCTGGGTCAGCAGCACGGCCATGTCACCGCAAAAAGGACAAATCTACAGGTGACTAAGATCTCCCGTCAATTCTAGCCCTTTGATCTCTTATTCCCTGGAGGCAGAACCCCACTCTCATGAGAGATGCTAAAAAATGCTAATTTCCTTGAAGCAGAGTTGTGGGAGTGTGACTCATTTCTGGCCCAAGGAAACTGACTCAGGTCCCTTGAAATCCACCAGACACTATAGGCAAAGATTTTCTTCCCTGATGACAGAGACATGGGAGAAGACCCCTTCTCCTTCTTCCCGTCTGTCTTTAAGTGCAGCTGGGTGAGACTGTGGTGCTTGGAGTTAGGGAACCCCGAAGGGAAACCCAAGAGAAGCGAAGCAGACAAGGGGACCCAGAGCCCTGATATCATTGTGCTACTGAAGCAAGCCTGTGACTTCCTATCACCCAACTTTTTGTTACAGGAGAACTTTTCGTTACCCTTTTTTCCAATACATTCATATTCGAGTATTGATACTTAGAGCCCCAAACCTCCCCACTCAGCCTCCATCTGCAGCCATGTGTGTCTGGAACCAGTCCTGACTCTGGGACAGAGGAGTGAGAGGAAGCCTTGGCCACATTCTGAGTCGCTCAAGTCAGCGAGCCCCTCATCGAGCTCCAGCAGCTGTGGACAATCAGGAAGGTTCACATTCACATGTCAGCTCCGATGGATGGGTGGTGATGGATGTGCTGTGCTGAGTGTTCTGATGCTTTGAGTGAAGGGTTAAATACAGGTTCTGCGTGAAGAAGTGCCTCCAGTCCTGTGCCAGACAACTGCCAGGCCTCAGGTTTACCCACGCATGTTCAGAAGGTGTTTGGAAGCAGGAGCCCTGAGTTTGAGCCCCAAATCTATTGCCTACCGGCTCTGTGATTTTGGTCATTTCGTCTCTTCGAGCCATCTTATGGGATAACTGTTATCCCTGAGATGATGAGAGTGACTGTGCTTTGTAAACCATGAAGTGTCACACATAGAAGTTATTTCATTTTATATTTGTCAAACCTCAGCTCAGGACCAGCTTGACACGAGGCAGGGAGAGGAGGAAGGAATTCAAGTTTCCAGCCTTGGACAGTCCGTAACTGAACACCTGACCAGATGGTACCGGACCTAGGGTACGGAAGCAGGACTAACACGAGGTCGGAGTTTCAGACGAAAGTGACTCGGCAGAAGTGAGCTGTGAGCCTGACTGGTGAAATGTAGCTGGAGAAGATTCCAAAAGCAGAAATGAATAACGCTAAGGACAGAGACAGAAACCACAGACTGGAGACGGAATCTCTGGGTTTTGTTTTTTTACTGCCTCCATACTGGGGGGATATGGCTCCACCCAGCAGTATCAGTGGCTCCCCGAGGCCAAGGACCTCAAGGGATGAGAGCGTGGAAGGAGTTTCCAAAATCTTCAGAGGGCAAAGGATGGGGGAAGACCCCTCCCTCGGTGAGGCCACCCCCAAGCAGGGTACCTCCTTCCCTGTAGCAAAGCAGTGCAGTGGACCAGAGGGAGAGCCCACGTGTGAGGGGATACAGAATTTGAGAGAGACTTTGGGAAAGCTACAGGTATTAAGATGCTTCTTTTCTTCTCCCTGCTCCCCTGTGGCATAGCACAAACCCACTACATTCCAGAAAAGCCCAGCACGTAAGAAGAAATCAGGTCTTTAGCAATAAAACTGAATGAGAGAGGGGCAAGGGACTCCTAGCATAACAAGAATTACTCTGAGAAGCCCTCACTCTCCAGGTTATTAAAAGTCCAAACTGCCTTGTGAAGTCAGACCTACAGGCCAGAGTGAAAAGAGGTTTCCTTTAGCTCCCCCCATGTGGATCTGACACCCTCATTGGGCCCATGTAGGAAAAGGGCAAAAAAGGATTGACTGACAATTTCAGGCAAAACCAAGAGGAGGCTGAAACGCGGAACGAGGGGCAAAATTCAAAGCTGTATTTGTCCATCGCTGTATCTCTAATGTCTGCGACAGACCGACACACACAGGAGGCAATGAGTGAGTAAGACCAGGGGCAGTATGGGGATGAAACCATCAGATGGGCTCTGCAAGGAACTGAAGGGAGGGCTGTGGAAGGGGGCTTGGGAAGTGCAGGCTCTGAGCCTCTGAAGAAGCAAGTATGTGAGCTTGAATTGGGCAGATGGCCGTCCCAGTTGGCAGCTCCGGAGGACTGGGCATGGGTCCCAAGAGGACGCTCATGCCTGAAAAGCCTGCTCACACCTGGAGAGGCTGCCCCCGGGACCCTTCTGCACTCCACCTACCACTAAGAGCGAGGCTCTGGGTGTTCGATTTTTTTTAGTTGAAAATATTCAAAATTGGGAGATTCTGATTCTTGCCACTTTTTTGAAGATGCAGCAACACTAGGCCTGCGGGGCCCCAAGTAAATGCCCTGGCACTACAACACAGCTGCCCCAGCTACACACAGCCCCGACTTCCTCCCACTTCCCCCAGACACACACACAGCTAAGACCTCGAAGAGACAGCAGGCAGACAGCCAAGGGCAGAGACCTCAGCAGAAACTAGCCCTGCCATCACCTTGATCTCAGAAATCTAGCCAACAGAACTGGAAGTCAACTTCTGTTGTTTAAGCCACTTGATCTGTGGTACTTCGTTACGGAAGCCCTAATGAACTAACACATAACATCCTTATAAAGCAAGTATGGCCCACTTCACAAATTTAATTACCAGCCTAGCCCAAAGGCATTTGAATATAAACTGTTTTAAATTCATTCTTTCATTATTTGAGCACCTGAACACTGCACATTTGTTGATTCATGCCCAACATCATACAAACTAAATTTTATTTTGTTAGTTAACAGCTCACTTCTGTTTTTTTCCAACCATTTTCGGCCAGGCAGCTTCATGTGGCATTTGGTTGTCTGCTGCTGATGCTCCTGATTTTGGGGAAATGGTCCTTGTTATGAATCTATTAAGAACAGCATCAGAAACTTTGTCAACGATGGCTAGACATCAGAATCACCTGGGATGTGTTCAGAATAGACATCTACAACTGGACCAATCCCTTCCCCCACTCTGATTCAGCTGCTATTTGTGAGCTCTGCCAGTGTGTGTATTTAAGCTTCCCACATAACTCCGATGTGCAGCCAAGACTCATTGTTACTCTAGTTTGAAAGGTCCTTGAAGTCACCTCCTTTGCTACTCCAAGTACAGTTCACAAGCCGCCAGCACCAGCATCACCTGGAAGTTTGTTAGAAATGCAGAGTCTCAACTTCTACTCCAGACAGCTACATCGGAATTCGTATTTTAACAGGATTCCCCACACGATTCAGAGGAACTCTAAAATTTGAGAAGCACTGGCTTTACGCTAGAATCACTTGGAAAGCTTGCTAAAAACAAGACTGCATGGCTTCTTCCCAGAACCACAGGATCTCAATCTCTGATAAGGGCTTGGAAACCAGAATTTTATATATTGTTATAGAGCTAGTCACACAAGGGCCTGAGGCTTAGGAATCACTCATGTATGCCATAGTATACATGCCGTCAACTACCCAGCCTCTGCTTACCTTCCAATTTTTTTTTAAATTAATAAAATATAATAGAGATACAAGCTTTTATTGTTTCCATCACACATGCAAGCTTACAACTGTTTATACTGTTTCAGAACAGAGAAATAATTGCATTATTACCATAGTGCCAAATTACCAAGTAAGACAACCGGTTACTGATTACTTTGGGGAGGTTATTTTCACAGAACACAGAAACAATTTCCAAATTATACTTTACTTTCAAGTTCAGAGTTATATCATGAGACCAGGACACGCCAATAATTGTAATAGTCACAGAAAGTCTCCATCTTAGAGGGAAAAAAAGACTGTTATTCTGGTGAAAGGTCTCAAGTAAGCACCTTATCAAAGACTGATAGATAAGTCTTTGAAAGAGTTTACAACAGAGCAGTCTCTCTTTCCTCTTGTGGACACAGGGAAAAGGCAGCTTCATCACTTTCTAAGACTTCTTGTCAACTCTGAAGACTTTCATTTCTAAGGCCCATCTCTGGAACGTCATCAGTTAACATGAAAAGCAAAAAGCAGATCTGATACGGTAGTGAGAGTGCAGCCCACCACGATCACCACCAGCAGAGTGTCTCAGTCTCCCAAAGTGGTCCCAGTTGAATTGGCACAGTGTCTTGGACTTTCGATCAACAATACAGGCAGGGAGATGGAGATGCAGATGAAACTGGGTTGACCATAACCGATAAATGATGTAGCTAGGTGACGGCACACGGAGTCTCTCCATTTCTGTGCATGGCTGAAAATGTCCATAATAGAGGAAAAAGCTTTTAAAAAAAAAAAAAAAAGCCAACCTGTACAGCTCTATTTTCCCATTAGGCAAAAAATGGGGAAAATGATAAGATTTACTCAGAGACAAAATAAGTAGCACATAATCTTTTACAAAACACAGGGCCACACCTAGAAAAGAGAAAGAATCCAAAGTAATGTTATTCAGACTGTTTTTGTGATTTGTAAAATCTACCAAAAATGAAAGATTTTTGGACAAAAGTTTGGGCATACCCTCGCCTCAGCAAAACACTTGCCCACTGCCCTTTAATTCTCCTGTCCCTGCCCTAGGGAAGGAAGGCTCCTTCCCGTCCCCTCTGTCTCTGAGAGATAGCTATACTCTCCTGGAGACTCCTCAAGCCACATCTAGCTGCTTTACCAAGCCCTCTCCACACCAGGCTTATTCCCGCTCTAGGTTTTTGCCCCAGCTCGCCTGCCCCAAACACCCTCTTGACAGCTCTTGAGGCAAGACTTCCCTAGCCCATGGGAAACTCAGAAGGAGGTCTTCCATAAGGAGAGAAATTAGGGTGAAGGCAAGTACACACATCCTCAGTACTTACCCCACCCTCAGGGATGAGGGGGAAAGAGGGCACAGATGAGCCTAGGCAGGAAGGGCACAGCTCAGCTTTTACACCCGCTGGAAATGAGCCCTGGAGATTCAGAAAAGGCACTCCCCCTTCCCCTGTTCCCACGCCCCAGGGCAGCCTTGGGATCCCCCCATACTGAAGGCTACAGTCTACTCCCAAGGGTATGTGAAGGTAGAAACCTAGAGAAAAGGAAGAAACCTCACTGCTGAGGGTGAGAGTTGGGGGATGAGAGACCAGAGGGCAAGAGACGTTCGCCCAGCGGAGGCAACAGAAGGCAACCGGGTCTTAAGAGGCAGAGAAAAACGCCAAAGCAGGAGTAACCCTAGTCCCCAACACTGCTGCCCAGGGGGTGACCATTCTAGCAGATGCACTGCCATGTGAAGAATCTCCATGTCAGAATTACAGAGGGAACCTGGAAGGCAGGAGGGAGCAGGATCTGACCGCAGACCCACCTGGCCTTCTGGCTTCCTCTACCCTATTCCAGCCCAGTGTGTGCCTGTGTTTAACAAGGCCCCAGCCAACTTGCTAGCTGTATGCAGAAAACCCTGGTTTCACAACTGTTTTGTTTTCTGTTTTCTTTCAGAAGTACCACTACTGAAACAAAAAAAAAAGAAAGAAAGGAAGAGAGGAGTGGGGGACAAGCACAGGGACAGAGAGAAAGAAGGAAGAGAGGGTAAGGAAACAGAAAGAGGATTGAGGAAGGAGGTGTAGAGGCGTGAGCTGAAGTAGACACAGGCCCACAGATCAGAAATCTCCCTTCCCCAGCAACCCCACTATAGCACTCTGGTCATGTGTGAGGCAGGGATGGGGGGAGTGGATAAAGGTACCTAGATTTTAAGTGAGTCCGGTCGCCACCCTTACCTGGAGCCACAGCTTGACAACAGTGAGCACATGTCCACACGTACCAGCCTGCCCATCAGTCCAGCAGCCAGCAGGGTTCCTGGAAGGCTGGAGAGGGTAGGTGTGTGTCTCATGCACCCACAGAGGGCCTGTGTCCACAGGTAGTTCTCGAGGTCCTTGTTGCCCAGGAAGCCAATTGGGGCCGACTGGCAACCTAGACAAAACTCAGTGGCCTGACAGTGATGAGGTATGGTGCAGACCTTGACAAAGGTTTACCAGGAAGAAAGGCCCAGAGGCAGGAAGAGACGCAGAACAGTACAAAACCCACAGCAAACTGCTTCTCACCCTGAACCTCAACCCGTTGTCTAGGAGGGCAGCATGGGTCCCTGGCCAAAGCCAGAGATCCTGCAGGTGGCACCTTAGCTGGTGACCCCAGAGCCAAGAGACAATCAGTTTTGGCTGATGGCCAATGCCACATGCACTAGCTTCATTCTGCAGTGGCCACCGAAAAGCTTGCCACAGATGGCATGCATGGCTGGCATGAACTCGAAGCCCAGCAAGTCACCAGTCCTGAAGTAGCAGAGCTTGAGGATGTGCTGGTCCTCCTGCTGATTGACTCATGAGTGTCCATGTGAAAGCCAGGTGGGAAACGCCAGAGCCAAGAACAGGGTCCAAGCAATGTAGAGAGAGGCAACACACGCTGGAATCAAGTGAGTTTAACATATGAACAGGAGGGACGAGATCACATAACGTATGATACTAATGTAGAGAAAGCAAGAACGTCACGGGAAGCAAAAGAACATGATCATAAATGCCATATTCTTGTAACTGAAGTCCAACAGGAATAGTGTGCAGAGGCCGACACGAAGAGAAGGCAGACAGCCAAACACCCAAGGTCAGCCGGGCACGGGGGCCAGTAGGAGGTAGGACGCAGGACGCAGACTTGAGCAGGATCAGTTGGACTTGTTTACCCCAGGTTCCGGGGTCTCCCCTGGCGGCCTCACAGGACCCGGCCTGCCCTCCTTTCCTTTCTCTGCACGGGCCCCTTCGCTCATCAGGTAGTACTGTAAGGGATTGGGCCACAATTCCTCGTTGATTATCTCCACAATCTTGTCAGACTCGATGGAGCTGTGGTTTGAAAACCACCCAAAGAAGCTCCGGCTGTTGTCGGGGTTCCCCTGGCTAAGGGTCTGGAGGTCGTGCCCGGGGAGCCACTGGATTGGAGTGGAACGAGACACCACCTGACCCGAAGGGCCGCACCCGTATTCCTTGATGAGCACCTTATTTTGGAAATAGGGGTTGCGCCCGAAGTAGAACTTGATTTTGTAGCCCAGTCTCGCCAGGCCAAGCTCTTCCACCTCCAAGCTATTCAAGAAGCTGAGGACCTCTTTATCCTGGTTGTTCAGGAAGGACGAGAGCTGGGGGTGGTTCTGAAAGGCCTGCCCCCAGAAGCCTGGAATATTCTGGATAAGGAGGTTCCTGCGCTCTAGGTGGTGCAGCCGCAACTGCCCAAACTTGCGGGAGAGCCGCAGGTAGGCCCGGTCCGCCTGGGCGTTCATGGTCTCCAGCTTCAACTGGACGTTCTCCAGCGTATCCATGCTGCCCTCTGTCGCCGGGGGCCCTGACCCCGCGTTCTCCACCTTCTCCTCGCCCACGGGGACGGGGGCGGCCTCCGCCGCGGCCCCTTTCTTTGGCTTCCCACCGGCCAAGGCCGCAGACCCCCTTCCCACTGCACTACAGGTATCTGGGGCCTTCTTCGCGGCGGGGCCTCGCCGGCTTCCGACGCGGGGCCCGTTTCTCGGCCTCGCCACGGTGCCCACGGTTCCCACGAAGACGGTGTCACTCACCAGGCGCTCCGGGAAAGATGTGGCCTTGACCGGGCAGGGCCTGGTCACCGCCTGCCCGCGAGTCCCCGCCGCCCGGGCACGGAGCGCGAGGCCACAATCTAGGGGCAGCCGGCAGGCAGCCTCTTCCCCGGGCCGGCGGGGCGGCGCCGGCGCAGCGCCTTCCGGGCCCCCCAAAACCGCGCTAGCCTGCACCTGTGCCGCCTGGGTCTCCTCCCCGAGCCTCTGGCACTCTGGAGGGTCCGGGTCGCGTGGGGCGTCGTCAGGCGCGGCGCGGACTCGGCCTTTGGCGCGGCTCTTGCCACGGCCTTTGGCGCGGGAGGACCTTCTCCCCTTACTCCGGCCGCTCATGGCGGCGGCTGACTAGACCTCAAAGCCGCGATACGACCCCGTGGCCCCCTGGCGCCGGCTCGCGGCCCTACGGAGTGGGGCGCTCCATGGCAACCGCCGACGTCACGACGGCACGACTGTACCATCGCGCGAGGACGGGATGCACCCGCTGATTGGCTCCGCTGCCGCAGCTGCGCAAGAGCCGCCGACCCTCGCGGGCGCCCCCACCCCCCTATTTCACCCCTCAACTCACTCACAGGTTACAGAGGGATGTGCTTCCGTTTCCTTTTTTTTTTTTTTGGTCTTCCAAAAAAAAGACCTTCCCCTTTGGTCTCAGGTGTGCTTTCAGGGTCCTCTTCTACAAGATACCCTCAAGACAGTCATCATTATCAGTACCCCCATCATATGCTTTCTAAACTAACCATCTAAAGTTCCTGCCATTATCTACTGTAACATCTGCCATGATGAACCTGCTCCTGGTCTGTCTCATCTTTAAAAAACTTTGCTGAGGGATGTGCCCTGGTACTTTTAACTCCAGGGACTTTAAAGGTAAGTACCGTAATGCCAGGCCACAGAGCGATGTGACATGTGGTTGGATTTTAACAGTAATTATAAAACTAATAGCAACTAGTATTTTATGAGTATCATTATATCAGGCACTTTTCTACATGCCTCATATGCCTTTTCTCAATGTATGAACGAGGTATCGTTATCATTCTCATTTTCCAGGTGAGAAAACTATGGCTTAGAGATGCCAAGGAACATTCTTGACATAACACAGTAAGGCGTGGAAGCATAATTCTAACCCAAGTCTGTCTGACTCATAACCTTTGTTTTATATTCACAAGTGTCTAGTCCTTCCAGGCCTGTTCAGCTGTAAATTACTTCATTAGTTTTTATGAAAGTCAGACTCAGGACTTCCCTAGTTGTCCAATGGTTGGTACTCAGCTTCCACTGCAAAATGCAAGGGTTCAATCCCTGGTGAGGAAGCTAAGATCTCACTAGCTGCACTGCACCGGGGAAAAAAAAAGTTCAACCTTACCTGTTGCACCAGCATCAGCTGAGCACCTCTTCATCCCAGGACCATCACCCAAATCCTCTAGCTGCCTCAGGCCTAGTTTATAGAGTCAGGCTATCATTCAAGATATAGGACCAGGAGTGAAGGCTACAAGTCAGAATTACTTGCTATAATTGGAGTAAGACAGGAATGTGTTCAGAGAACTATTATCATTCAAGGAGTAGAGCAGGGCTTCCCAGGTGAAGGTTTAGAAGCAGAGCCCCCATAGTGGCAGTAAGGAGGCCCTAGAAACTTCTTAGACCGTGCATGGAAACAGCCAAACAACATATCTCATATTCCCAAGAGAGCTCTGGACTGTACCTTTACTAGCCAGGTGAAAGGACATGAAAGAGTGAGCCCAGTGACGAGGTTATGACCCGTGTGAAAGCTTTCAGGATGTCCTTTTAAGCTCAAAGGGAACAAGAAGGCCCTTGCAACCAACCAATGGAGGAGAAAGCCTCAAAGCCCCTTGGTTCTTCACTCTCATTTGTCAATGTGGGGTTGTTGACTGGCAGTCTGACATCACCTGCAAGCTCGTTAAAAATGCAGAATTTTAGGCCCCCCTCAGACCTACTAATTTAAAATTTGACTTTTAACAAGATCTCAATTAGATTGTTTCCACATTCAAATTGAAATATAGGAGACAAGGAATAAGAGGAATTGTTTTGATACAGGTGGACTTCCCAAATGGTACTAGTCATATAAAGAACCCACCTGCCAATGCAGGAGAGGTAAGAGATGCCCATATGATCCCTGAGTCAGGAAGATCCCCTAGAGAGGGACATGGCATCCCACTCCAGTATTCCTGTCTGTAGAATCCCATGGACAGGGGAGCCTGGTGGATTACAGTCCATGAGGGTTGCGAAGAGTTAGACACAACTAAAGCAATTTAGCAAAAGGGCCTTACTTTAAACCAGTCTAATACAAGTGACTGTTATCTTTCTCAGAGGCTTTTTAGTAGCTTACAAGGCTCTCCATGATTTGTTCGGTTCCCTCCCTGCCACTACCCAGCTTACCTCTCTGACCATATCCTCTTGTCTCTCCCACCCACTTCCAACTACCCTGGCCTGCCTTCTGTTCTTCAGACTCACTAAGTAGACTCCTGCCTCAGGGCGTTGGCACTGGCTCTTTCCCCAGGTAGGTTCAACTCCCTTGGCTGGCCCCCTTCACACTTTGCTTAAATGTAACCTTGTCAACGACTGTCCTATTTAACATTGACACCCAGCCCCATCCTTCTAACTTTGCACTACTTTTTTTTTATTCCTTAGCACTTGACGCTTTGGTAGCCCTTCCCTTCTCTAGAGGATCTTCCCACTCCAGGAAATGAACCTGGGTCTCCTGCATCTCAAGTGGATTCTTCACCGTCTGAGCCACCAGAGAAACCCGTAACACACTATACCAACTCTTTATTATGTTCATTATTTAACTGCCTCTCCTCTCTAGAATGTCAGCTCCATCAGGGCAAGGATTTTTGTTTTGTTCACATGTGACTACAACAGGGTCTGATGTCTGATACATGAAAAATACTCAATAAATAGTTGTTGAGTGAAAGAACCAGTCAAAGCAGAGTTTTTAAAAGTGAGTTTATAAATTGATTTTTAATTTACTCTGAAATCAGAATATCCCTTTTTTCCCCACAGAAGCAATTTTATAGGTGCAGGTTATGTATTTAAATCAATACATGGAGATCTATTAAGCTGATAATTTAGCTTTAGAAAGCATCTTTTGATATGGGCACCATTCAGGGCAGTCTTAAGTAAAAATCTAGAGTGATGCTTTAAAAATTAAGTTAGGGGAATTAATATTTAACTTAAAAGGGATTAAGCCAAGAATCACCTTACATCTTGTTGAAGGCCCTTTCATAATCACTTCTTCCCAAGGCCTTCCATCATCATTTCAGAGCACATGTAAGCAGCCCTCGATCTCACAGAGAGGTTGTTAACTGTAATACCTTCCTTTGGCAATTAGACATGCAGTTTTGTGCCAGTTCTTGTACAGAATTACCTCTTAAACCAGATAACCACAGTCCGGAATTCTCTGTAAATCTCAGCAGGGAGTCGGGGGGCGGGGTGGGATCAGCTGAAGTCATCACCATCCCTGTACAAACTGCAGAAATTGATGGATTGGCTCACTTTTCAGAGCACTAACAGTTGGACCAACCTCCGTTGTCAAGAGCCTTAATCCAGCATTAACATCTGCATCATAACTCTTACCCATGACTAAACCACTGCAGGATTAATGTAGGCGGACCACTGCACCAGTGTTTATTATACAATCTGCTTGAGCCTTTCATCATGTCAAAGAGATAAGCATTGGGTAAAGGGAAGCCAATGTGAAACTGACACCTTATATACACTTCTCTGTTCCTTGAGAAGCTGGTCTGTGCTACTGAACTAAACTGTTGGTTTTCTTCTCAGGCATTAATAGTTAATTTATATGAGACTGCATCTTGGGTTTCCAGTTAGACAGTAGACTGTGTAAGGGTAGAGACTGTGTCTCCTTTTTTATCCCTCAAAGCACCTAGCGTGGCCCTTACACATACTAGTAATTATAACCCAATTTCACCTTCATTTTGCATTTTATCCAGTACCATGTTCCAATTCACTGAATCCCTACACCACTGCATTGGGCAGACAGTTATTTCTCCCATCTTAGAGCTGAGGTTACTGCTGTACAAAAAGATCCTGGACCTTGCCCAAGGTCACGCAGCTAATAAATGGTCTTAGCCCAAGCAATCCAACTCCTGCACCCACGCTCTTAGCCACTAATCTGAGATGTAAAATTATGGCTTAATAGATTGAAATATCAGACTCTCTCTAGTGGGTAAAGATACCTTTTAATTTTCAAATATATATATTTAATATAGTTATATATGCACGTGTCTTCGTATACACCTACAAATATGTATAAACTGAAATATATATATGTTAGTTGTGAATCATTTTCTATGGTGTATATATGTAGAATGATGATGCTGAAGAGAAGTGAGTTTCATTTCAGCAGTCCACATTGGGAATAAAACATCTTCATTTGCACTGCATTTGTGAAAATCATTCTATGAATGTTATGAAAGCAATACAAATTTACTGTCATGAACTCAGACCTGGAAGTATCTTCACCTCTCCCCAGTAACTAGTCTTCATTGTTGTTCTCTGAAAATTGTACTTCCTCCATTCCTTTTAAGGTCTGATTTCTTCCAATCATAGAAATTAACACGCCGGGGGAAAAAGACATTCCAGTCATCCAACCTATTCCTCAGTCAAGAGAACTACAGTCCTCACTGTCTCCCTGCTGATGGGCTTTAAGATCCCAGATGACATTTTTTAGCCACAAAGATTTTCTCTTCCCCCAGGGTGATAGTTTGAGTCTGTTAGATGAGACAGTAAGTACTGCTTAGGGTATGAAATTTTGCCAACTAACCCTCCCAGATTATGGAAGATCATTGAAAAGGAGTGAGGTAGGGAATATTTTCAAAGGGAAAGAAAAAAATCTTCCTCTTAAAGGTAAATTGCAAAAACTATTTGAACTTAAATATCTTGAAAAATGTGCCTAGCTTTTTCCCAGTTCCCTCCCCGCACCCTGCCACCCAAAGAGCAAAATTTTACAGCAGACCACCTAAGTCACTCAGCTCACATCATATTTTGTTGTTGTTGTTCAGTCACTAAGTCGTGTCTGACATTTTGTGACCCCATGGACTGCAGCATGCTAGGCTTCCCTGTCCTTCACCGTCTCCCAGAGCTTGCTCAAACTCATGTCTATTAAGTCGGTGATATCCAACCATCTCCTCCTCTGCTGTCCCCTTCTTTTCGTGCCTTCAATCTTTCCCAGCATCAGGGTCTTTTCCAATCAGTCAGCTCTTTGCATCAGGTGGCCAAAGAATTGGAGTTTCAGCATCAGTCCTTCCAATGAATATTCAGGGTTGATTTCCTTTAGGATTGACTGGTTTGATCTCCTTGCTGTCCAAGGGACTCTCAATGTCATATAAGTAGTCTTATGTCATATAAGTAGTCTCATGTCATATAAGTAACTGCAAAAAATTTAAAAATATTGGTAGACATAATCTTCCTTCCTGGCATTTTCTTTTCACCAAAAAAAATGAGATCTTTAGGCTGAGGTTTTTGTTATAGAAAAGAGAAAATACCAAAGAACCAAGAAAGTAGAATTTAGCAACTCAAATTCTTATTTTGAATTACAAAATAATTTCTTGAGAGGGGAAGATACAATAGCATTGAAAGAGAAAGTTTTAGCTCTGCAAGGACAAACCAAAGAGCATTAAGAGTTTATAATATAAATCATAAAGGAAGAAAAACATGTGATGATATATAAGCCAAATCTCTACCACACAAAGAGGAGACAAAAATCTTTGCTGGCTGGAGTTGAAGAGCTTAGGATACATTTAGAGAGTGCCTTGTTGGTTTGTTGGTGCAAGATCTTGAGAAAGGAATTCTCACGGTTACCCCTCCAGGGGTCAGAACTCTTAGGGAACTGATAGAGACCACCCTCCCTGGAAAGGAGTAGGGAGTACTCAGAGTAGGCAGAACTAGTTCCCAACTTGGAAATTTGGACTCAGACAAGAAATACTCTTAGGGGGCTTTATTCCCATTACAGGGCAGCCAGAAGAATTTGTACAGCGTATGTGTTGCCAAAGGAAGTTCTTTGAATTTTGTGTTTTAAGTGTTGTTACCTAGTTACTTGAATTGCCATGTTTAAGTTCATCTGAATTTTATAAATTGTTGCAACTATGAAAATTCATATTCACTACAATAATATTACGTAGACTAGACTGAGTAACTAATGGTTTAAGCCATGCAATACCAAAGCCAAAGAAACTTAAGGGTCAGCTGATTTCAAAACTCCTTAGAACATAAACGACACTGTCATTTTAGAAAATCAGATCAGATCAGATCAGTCGCTCAGTCGTGTCCGACTCTTTGCGACCCCATGAATCGCAGCACGCCAGGCCTCCCTGTCCATCACCAACTTCCAGAGTTCACTGAGACTCACGTCCATCGAGTTAGTGATGCCATCCAGCCATCTCATCCTCTGTCGTCCCCTTCTCCTCTTGCCCCCAATCCCTCCCAGCATCAGAGTCTTTTCCAATGAGTCAACTCTTCGCATGAGGTGGCCAAAGTACTGGAGTTTCAGCTTTAGCATCATTCCTTCCAAATAACAGAGTATTAAAAGAAGACCTTATATAACATGGTTATGATTGTAAAAATCAAGAAATTTATGAGACTCCAATCACCAAATATGAAGATTTTCACTACAATTTAGAAAGGGAACCTAAAGCAGAACTAAGTGCTGTCCAAGAGAGTCTTCCATTAATTGCTTGTATGTAGAACTTAGAATCATGGGTGTACCCTATTTGTTGCAGTTACTACTTTTAATATGTAAGTTAGTCATTGAATTTCTCTCTGGTTGGGATATACATATGCCAGCCGTCATCTCCAACCAGAGTAGAAGCTTGGTGATTTACAAAGCCTGGTCTTGCCTTCTATGTAAGCTGCATCGTGCCTTCTCTGAATCACCCTAGAGCCCTTCACCAGTTGTCCCACAGCCCTCATCACTTTCCAGAACAAAAAAGCTGCCCTCAGTCCACACCTCCACATGCTGCCTGTGCAGAGAGCTGTAGGTGCAGGGTCTCTCTTCCCTGCCATCTCTTTTCATGCCATGTTTTGTTCATATTATACCCATAATTTTATTATCTTTATTATTCCTTTTCCTTTATGTGCACACATACTCTTTTTTAATAGAAATTTATGTGATAGTTTCAAGTGTACAGCAAAGTGATTTGGTTGTATATATATATATATATATATGTTCTTTTTCAGATTATTTTTAGGTTATTATAAGATGTTGACTATAGTTCCCTGTGCTCTACAGTAGATCCTTGTTGTTTATCTATCTTGTATATATATAGTAGTGTGTATACATCAACCCCAAACTCCTCATTTATCCCTCCCCCTCTTCCCCTTTGGTAGCCATAAGTCTGTTTTCTATGCCTGTGAGTCTCATTTATCATTTTTATAAGCTCATTTATCATTTTTTTAGATTCCACATATGAGTGATATCATATATTTATCTTTTTCTGTCTGACTTACTTCACTTAGTATGATCATCTCTAGGTACATCCATGTTGCAACAAATGGTATTATTTTATTCTTTATGGCTGAGCAATAGTCCATTGTGTGTGTGTGTGTGTGTGTGTGTGTGTGTACACACACACCACATCTTTATTCATTGATCTGTCAGATTGCTTTCATGTCTTGGGTATTGTACATAGTGTTGCTATGAACATTGGGGTGCTTTATCTTTTCCAATTACAGTTTTTGTGTTTTCTGGATATATATCCAGGAGTGGGATTATTGGATCACATGGTAATTTTATTTTTAAATTTTTAAGGAATCTCCATACTGTTCTCCATAGTGGCTGCACCAGTTCACATTCCCACCAACATGTACACACACACTCTTAACATACTTGCACCTTCTCTTTTTTCCCAACAACACATTAATAGTACAGAAGAATTCTAGAGAAAGAAGTGAAGTTGGTAGATTTTCACTTGGAAGATTAATTGGGAAGAAAAGATCCCAACAGGACTTAGATATGAATCTTGGGATATCCCAGGGGGGAAAAAAGAGTCATTGAGAAAGGACAGTATGGGAAACAGAAACTGGAGTCACCCAAACTTCATATATAATCTAATATCTTTCATGGGTTACACAGGGTCCTAAGATTGAGGCTTCCCTAGTGGCTCAGACGGTAAAGAATCTGCCTGCAATGCAGGAGACCTGGGTTCGATCCCTGGGCCGGGAAGATCCCCTGGAGAAGGGAATGGCTACCAGTATGATTGCCTAGAGAATCCCATGGACAGAGGGGCCTGGCAGGCCACAGTCCATGGAGTCACAGAGTTGGATACAACTGAGCGACTAACACACATACACATACACAGGATCTTCATGGAGGACAACCAGTACCTGCAGGGAGTTGGGATCCTGTGATGGGGGTAAGGCAGTGAACCCAATCATATCAACCAGCACGTCACACATAGCCAGGTAGCTATGAGGGTGAGGAGACACCCTCCCCCCACCCCATAGTAAGCCATCAGTTTTCATGAAGCTAGGAATTTTCATTGAGTACATGAGGAAAATGAACAAAGATAAAATTAAATTGATTTTTAAATTAAGGGGCAAGCATTATGCAGTTAAAATGTTCAATTGCATGTTGCAATCAACTAGCACTCGTAAGCATGCGGTTTGATTGTTCCTGGACTAATTTAACTGAAGATGCTCCTTGCCTTCTGGAATGCCTTCTTTGGTTATTCATCCTGTATTTGTGTAGAATCTGAGAGCAGTAAGATATTTTTTAAAGCACTTTAAAATTAGCAGTCAAGAAAAAGAACAAAGGAAAATAAAGAGCTCAAAAATTAAGAAAAAGCAAAGTAGAGTTGTCTCTGGGTATCTGCAGGAGATTGCTTTTAGGAGGGCACCTTGAATAAGAAATCCAAAGATGCTGAAGTCCCTTATGTAAAATGGTGTGGTATTTGCGTATAACCTACGCACATCCTCCCATATATTTTAAATTAGCAGTCCCCAACCTTTTTGGCACCAGGGACTGGTTCTGTGGAAGATAGCACCTCTGCTAGTGCGGCCCAGTTCTTCACAGGCCGCGGACCACTACTGGTCTGTGGCCTGAAGGTTGGGGACCCCTGCTTTAAATCATCAGATTACGAGTAATATCCAATACCATGTAAATGCTATATAAATAGTTGCTGGTATGCAACAAATTCAAGTTTTGCTTTTGACACTTTTTGGAATTTTTTTAATAGTTTCCTCCGAGGTTGGCTGAATCCACAGATGCAAAAACTACAGATAATGGAAGGTTGTCTTTCCCCAAATGCATCTCAACCATTTGTGTCTCCTACATTTGCTAGAAGCTGGCCACAAATTTGATTCTGACGTTTATCCACCAGCGCAAAGAGAAATCAGACATGGTGTAAGGTTCATAATGTTTTGTAATATTTAAAAACAAACAAGAAAAACAAAACAAAACAGATTCTCAGAGAAAATACACTGATCCAAAATGCTGAATCCAGAGAGGAGTATCAGAACTGAAGGTCCCCTTAGTATCCTGACACTAAGTCTGGCACTGTGGTACCTGTAGCCCCGCTTGACAGGCTGGTGGGCAGCTGGACAGAGAGCCAGGTTGTAGATGCAGTCCCATGGTGGTTCTGGTCCAGAGCTAGAATAGCTTATTCCAGAAGAGCTGACAGAATTTTGAGGAGAAGGTGGGCGTGTGTCTTGAGGTCAGCCTCTGCAGTAGGGCCTTCTCCGCTGACCGTGTGCCTGAAGCCTGGTGCTGCCTGTGGACGGCATCATGCAAAGAGTGAGCTGGTGAGTTCCGTCCCACTCCCCGCTACCAAATGGATAGCAGGGAGAACCAGGCCCTTTTCTGAGAACCAGGCCCTCCTCTCCTTTCCCTTTTTTTTCTGTCTCTCCTCACTCCTCTCTTTGCTTCCCCTGTACATGGATGCATTTGGGGAAACTGTTCCAATTGCTTCAAAAACTATTCCCCGCTCCTGGTCCTCCGCCGTTCACACATAGACTAATCCCAGTCTTCATGGAGTTAAACTGCGGTTCCCTCTCAGTGTGATTCTGTACCGCACTGTCTCCAGAGTGTCAGGTGGCAGCCAGAATCAGAGTTCAGGTTCAGGACCCAGCAGGGGGAGTAGGTGAGGGAAGCAGGCCCAGAGCAAGCCTTTAGGGAACTGAAGAGGGAATTATGCCCCATCTCCAGCTGGCAATTGCCATTCCACTCCAGCAGATCGTAGCCATGGAGAAATCTGTATTTTTATGTGAAATTCCTCACTTTAAAACTCCTGTGACAGAATCTAGAACCTATTATACAGAGTGAAGTCTGAAAGAGAAAAATATCATATATTAACATATATATATATGAAATCTAGAAAAAGGTACTAAAGAACCAATTTGCAGGGCAGCAAAGATGATGCAGACATAGAGAACAGACCTATAGACCCAGTGCAGGAAGGAGTGGGTGGGACGAATTGAGAGAGTAGTCTGAAACATGTACACTACATACGTAAAATTAGATAGCCAGTGGAAATTTGCTGAATGACACAGGGAGCTCAAACCTGGTGCTCTGTGACAACCTAGAGGGGTGGGATGGGGTGGGAGGAGGAGGGAGGTTCGAGAGGGAGGGGACATATGTTTACCTATGGCTGATTCATGTTGGTGTATGGCAGAGGCCCACACAACATTATAAAGCAGTTATCCTCCAATTAAAAATAAATAAATTTAAATAAAAAATTTTAAAATCCTGTGATAGCCAAACAAGACAGTTCAGCTTGTAGATTCTTCTTTGCCACCCCTGTTCCTCAATCTTGTTTTTTTTTTTTCTTTAATTCAGTTTTTAAATGAAATCATGAAGGAGTGTCTAGAAATTACCTGCTGCTGCTAAATCCCTCCAAAGAAGAGCAATTTTTGTGGCTGTCACTCAAGAAAAGCCAATGAACGTAAAGAACAGCAATCTCACTCAAGCTAGACTCCATCTTGTGTTGTTAAGGCAAGCGAGGAACTGATGGGAATGGGGAGACAGCTTTACTCAAGACGAGCACAAGTAAGGGATTATATTTTTGTCGAGATGTTTGTCCCTTTTCATTTTAAATTTCAAAGATAATGATTGTTATTTTTAATTGCTTTTATTTTTTCATACCTAAGATTCTGTGCTACCTCTGATTTCTTACCCTGTGTGAGTTAGACTCTGAAAACATTTTTCATCTCCCTGCAATACGAAGGCTTTGCAAGATCAGCTCAGAGACACATCCATACTGCTTTGCTCACCCAGCAGCCGTATCTGCAAATCTCTACCAAGCAAGTAACAGCATTCTGACACAAATGGTAGATGTGTGTGACTAACACTGCCTCTCTGGGTTGTTTACTTCTTCCCGTTCTCAATCAGTACCCACATAATTGATCAGATGGCCCACATGGCCCCTCTGATTCTCACGTTAAGACACTGAGGACACCAGCAGGTTATTGCTCAAACTGACATTTTTCATAATCAGCTCACACTAGTCAAGATGACTACTGTCATCGAAAATCCACAGAAAAATGCTGGAGAGGTATGGAGAGAAGGGAACCCTCCTACACTGCTGGTGGGAATGTAAATTGGTACAGCCACTGTGGAAAACAGTATGGAAATTCCTTTAAAAACTAAAAATAGAGCTACCATATGACCCTGCAGTCCCACTCCTGGGCTTACATCTGGAGAAAAACATGATCCAAAAGGATGCATGCACCCTAATGGTCATTGCAGCGCTGTTTACTGAAGTTAAGACAAATGTCCATTGACAGAGGAATGGATAAAGGAGATGGGTTGATATATACAGTAGAATATTACTCAGCCATTAAAAAGAATGAAATAAAACCGTTAGCAGCAACATGGATGGACCTAGAGAATGTCATACGGAGTAGAGTCAGACAGAAAAGGAGAAATATCATACGGCATCCCTTATATGTGAAATCTAAAAAAGAAATGATGCAAATGAACTTAGTTACAAAACAGAGAGAGACTCACAGACTTAGAAAACAAACTTATGGTTGCTGGGGGGGGAAAGATAGGGAGTTTAGAAAGTGTGAATATATACACTGCTATATATTCAGAATAAATAACCAACAAGGACCTGTTGTATAGCACATGGAACTCTACTCAATGTTCTGTGCCAGCCTGGATAGCAGGGCGGTTGGGGAAAGAAGAAATATATGTATATATATTCAAACATGCGGCTGAGTCCCTTCGTTATTCACCTGAAACCACCACAACATTGTTAAACGGCTATACCCCAGAACAAAATAAAGAGCTTAAAGTTTATTTAAAAAAGGAAACCTAACACTTGGTCTTCCTCAGAAAAAGCCAGCTCCATCTTGTCTTGTGTATGATTCAGCACTAATTTTGACAATATCGAACTAAAAAGGGGTATAGCCACATTTAGAAAAGATGTTGCATAAAAGTGAATTGGGTAGCAGTAAGTTTCCCACTGCAGAATCCAGGCTGAAATGTGATAGTCAAAATCTAACTCAAGAAGAGTATACAGTGTCGATTAAGACTTTACACACACTCTGAGAGAGATGCTGGTCACTGGAGAGTAAGTAGACTCTCCTACTCTAAGACTGCCTCTCAGAGAGAGCAAGAGTGTGGAGACTGGGGAATTCTCAACAGCTGTGAGCTCCAAAAGGATGGGGGTGAGGGAAGACTTAGAAATACAAGGCCAAGTATAAGGAAAGATTAAAGATCTATTTTCTGGCATGGGGATTTAAAGAGGGAACCACTCCCACACTGCAACCCTCTTTAATAAGAGAAAATAACTAAAGCTAAGCAGCATGTCATAGTTGAGATTTCTGGAAACTCAGCCATTCCCAGCATCATGGGATCTGTGAGTCTGGAGTCAATGGCAAGCAAAACAAGTAGCAGTTTAAACATAGAATTATTAGTTTATGTAGAACAGGAAGAGAAAGTGAACTGCCCTGTGGCTAAACATACGACCTGCTGGCCAAGGGATTCCTGCCTCCTTCCATGATGTGTTCTCTTCACTCCACCACGCACACCCCACCCTCAAGCAGAAGGAAGCAAGAACCACCACTGCAGGGTCAGTCCTGGAAATGACACGGGGCGCCAGCAGGCTTCTTACACCAGGTTTCCAAGCACTGGAGTCCCTGGGCAGCCCATCTGCTACTGAAACAAGATGAAAGTGCCTGTGGCAAGTGTTGGTCGCTCAGTCGTGTCTGACTTTTGCGACCCTATGGACTGTAGCCTGCCAGGCTCCTCTGCCCATGGAATTCTCCAGGCAAGAATACTGGAGTGGATTGCCATTCCCTTCTCCAGGGGATCTTCATGACCCAGGGATCAAACCTGGGTCTCCTGCATTGCAGGCAGGTGCTTTACCATCTGAGCCACCAGGGAATCCCCTGTGGGAAGGAGAAGGCAAATACTCCTCTTGTTTCTTGTCTTCCATCACTCAAGCCAATTAAAAAGTAAAAGGAACTGAGAAAGAAAAGCAAGTAACAACAATCAGTTTTCCCAGTTTGCATAATCAAACAGGATTTCAGCAACCAATGATATTGAAAAAAAAATTACTACCATATGCTTCACATATTACTCCAGTAGCTGAATTCTTTCATCAAGAGAGTTTATATGGCATTCTCTTGATGCTGAAAGAATTTATTTCCTAGGAGAAAATTCTGGAAAAAATCATGTTAAGAATCATGCTGGCATAACTCAGTTTTATCTAAGGGTCTGGCTTTCTGGCCTTAATTTTATCATTCGGTCATGACTGGCAAATATTCCCAACCACCCCCTAAAACTGCACACAGCGAAGTAACATGCCATTTGAAAATTAAAATAGAAAATTCATTTTATGATTTTGCAGTTGCATTTGTGGAATGGGATAGGATGGGGTCACATGGGATGGAGGAGGGGTTTGGCAGAACAGATAGCACCTTAATGCAGCATATGTTAGGGTCTAAAGAAATTCTACCCAGACCTTTATGATTTTGAACTCAGATAACCTAGGCTTTCAAAGCTTTCCAGGCTTTCCAAATGGTTTTGCCATTTCCAAGGCAAACCATTCAATATAACAGTAATCCAAGTCTATGCCCTAACCAGTAATGCTGAAGAAGCTGAAGTTGAATGGTTCTATGAAGACCTACAAGACCTTCTAGAACTAACACCCAAAAAAGATGTCCTTTTCATTATAGGGGACTGGAATGCTAAAGTAGGAAGTCAAGAAACACCTGGAGTAACAGGCAAGTTTGGCTGTGGAGTACAGAATGAAGCAGGGCAAAGGCTAATAGAGTTTTGCCAAGAGAATGCACTGGTTGTAGCAAATACCCTCTTCCAACAACACAAGAGAAGACTCTACACACGGACATCACCAGAAGGTCAATTCTGAAATCAGGTTGATTATATTCTTTACAGCCAACGATGGAGAAGCTCTATACAGTCAGCAAAAATGAGACCAGGAGCTGACTAGCTCAGATCATGAACTCCTTATTGCAAAATTCAGACTGAAATTGAAGAAAGTAGGGGAAATCACTAGACCATTCAGGTATGACCTAAATCAAATTCCTTACGATTATACAGTGAAAGTGAGAAATAGATTCAAGGCATCAGATCTGATGGAGTGCCTGATGAACTATGGATGGAAGTTCATGACATTGTACAGGAGGCGGGATCAAGACCATCCCCAATAAAAAGAAATGTAAAAAGGCAAAATGGTTGTCTGAGGAGGCCTTACAAATAGCTGTGAAAAGAAGAGAAGTGAAAGGCAAAGGAGAAAAGGAATGATATACCCATTTAAATGCAGAGGTCCAAAGAATAGCAAGGAGAGATAAGAAAGCCTTCCTCAGTGATCAGGGCAAAGAAATAGAGGAAAACAATAGAATGGGAAAGACCAGAAATATCTTCAAGAAAATTAGAGATACCAAGGGAATCTTTGCATTTCATGCAAAGATGGGCACAATAAAGGACAGAAGTGGTATGGATCTAACAGAAGCAGAATATATTAAGAAGAGGTGGCAAGAATACACAGAACTATACAAAAAAGATCTTCACAACCCAGATAATCACTATGATGTCATCACTCACCTAGAGCCAGACATCCTGGAATGCAAAGTCAAGTGGGCCTTAGGAAGCATCACTATGAACAAAGCTAGTTGGAAGTGATGGAATTCCAGTTGAACTATTTCAAATCCTAAAAGAGGATGCTGTGAAAGTGCTGCACCCAATATGCCAGCAAATTTGGAAAACTCAACAGAGGCCACAGGACTGGAAAAGGTCAGTTTTCATTCCAATCCCAAAGAAAGGAAATGCCAAAGAATGCTCAAACTATCGCACAATTGCACTCATCTCACATGCTAGCAAAGTGATGCTCAAAATTCTCCACGCCAGGGCTCAACAGTATGTGAACCATGAACTTCCAGATGTTCAAGCTGGATTTAGAAAAGGCAGAGGAACCAGAGATCAATTTGCCAACATCCGTTGGATCATCGAAAAAGCAAGAGAGTTCCAGAAAAACATCTACTTCTGCTTTATTGACTATGCCAAAGCCTTTGACTGTGTGGATCACAATAAACTGTGGAAAATTCTGAAAGAGCTGGGAATACCAGACCACCTGACCTGCCTCCTGAGAAATCTGTATGCAGGTCAGAAAACAAGTTAGAACTGGACATGGAGCAACAGACTGGTTCCAAATCAGGAGAGGAATACATCAAGGCTGTTTATTGTCACCCTGCTTATTTAACTTCTATGCAGAGTACATCATGAGGAATGCTGGGCTGGATGAAGCACAAGCTGGAATCAAGATTCCCAGGAGAAGTATCAATAACCTCAGATATGCAAATGACCCTTATGGCAGAAAGTGAAGAACTAAAGAGCCTCTTGATGAAAGTGAAAGAGGAGAGTGAAACAGTTGGCTTAAAACTCAACATTCAGAAAACTAAGATCATGACATCTGGTCCCATCACTTTATGGCAAATAGATGGGGAAACAATGGAAACAGTGACAGACTTTATTTTTTGGTGCTCCAAGATCACTGGAGATGGTGACTGCAGCCATGAATTTTAAAGATGCTTACTCCTTGGAAAAAAAAGTTATGACCAACCTAGATAGCATATTCAAAAGCAGAGACATTACTTTGCCAACAAAGGTCCATCTAGTCAAAGCTATGGTTTTTCCAGTAGTCATGTATAGAGGTGACCAAAGTATTGGAGTTTCAGCTTCAGCATCAGTCCTTCCAATGAATATTCAGGGCTGATTTCTTGTAGGATTGACTAGTTTGATCTCCTTGCTGTTTAGGGGACTCTCAGAAGTCTTCTCCAACACCACAGTTCAAAAGCGTCAATTCTTTGGCCCTCAACTTGCTTTCTGGTCCAACTCTCATATCCATATATGACTACTGGAAAAACCTTAGCTTTGACTATACAGACCTTTGTCAGCAAAGTAATGTCTCTGCTTTTTAATATGCCATCTAGGTTTGTCATAGCTTTTCTTTCAAGGAGCAAGCTATGACATATTGTATGACAATATACATCCTTGACGTATGCCTTTCCCAATTTTGAACCAGTTGTTCCATGGTCGGTTCTAACTGTTGCTTCTTGACCTGCATACAGGTTTCTCAGGAGACAGGTATGGTGGTCTGGTATTCCCATATCTTTAAGAATTTTTCACAGGTTGTGATCCACACAGTCAAAGGCTGTAGTGTAGTCAATGAAGCAGAAATATATGTTTTTCTGAAATTCCTTTGCTTTCTCTATGATCCAACGCATGTTGGCTTTTTAATCTGTCTCCTCTGCCTTTTCTAAATCCAGCTTGTACATCTGAAAGTTCTCAGTTCACATACTGCTAAAGGCTAGCTTGAAGGGTTTTGAGGGATAATAAAAATAAGTAATGTTTATTGTTGTCTCAGTACCAGGTACTTAGGCTGTATGTTGTTGCCCTGCTTATTTAACTTACATGCAGTGTACATCATGTGAAGTTCTGGGCTGAATGAAGCTGGAATCAAGATTGCCAAGAGAAATATTAATAACCTCAGATATGCAGATGACACCACCCTAATGGTAGAAAGCGAAGAGGAACTAAAGAGCCTCTTGATGAAGGTGAAAGAGGAGAGTGGAAAGCTGGCTTAAAACTCAACATTCAAAAAAGTAAAATCATGGCATCTGGTCCCATCGTTTTAAGGCAAATAGATGGGGAGACAATGGAAACAGTGACAGATTTTACTTTCTTGGGCTCCAAAATCACTGTGGATACTGCATCCACAAAATTTAAAAAGATGCTCCTTGGAAGAAAAGCTAAACCTAGAGCTTTAAAAACCAAAGCTTAAAAACCCCACAATTTAACCTAGTCTCACTTCATGGAAAAGGAAATAGAAGTCTAGATTGAAATTGAATTGGCCTGTTGATGTGAAATTGATTTGAAATTTCAAATCAACCCTTGGAATTGAAAGCTTGTCCAAGGTCAGGGAGAGAACAAGTAGAAAGCCAGAGCCAGAACCAGGACTCTGGGCTCCCAATCCATTGTCCCTGGCTGCTGCTGCTGCTAAGTCACTTCAGTCGTGTCCAACTCTGTGTGACCCCATAGATGGCCTCCTACCAGGTTCCTCTGTCCCTGGGATTCTCCAGGCAAGAACACTGGAGTGGGTTGCCATTTCCTTCTCCAATGCATGAAAGTGAAAAGTGAAAGTGACGTTGCTCAGTCGACCTCATGGACTGCAGCCTACCAGGCTCCTCTGTCCATGGGATTTTCCAGGCAAGAGTACTGGAGTGGGGTGCCATTGCCTTCTCCGATTGTCCCTGGCAGGCGGTCCAAAGATCCTGGCGCGCATCTCTGCTGGTCACAGCCCCATCACTTAGGGGCCACAACCATTTGCTTTAACTGAGTAACCTCACTTCCAGCTCCCTGATGGGGGAGAGTGAGCTATTTGGATTTTGCAGTGAAACCTCCACTTTAAAAGGAACCAAACCATCTTCCAGCGTGACTAGGCCCCTCTAAAAGCCGCAACATGTACGTGTGAGCCTCTGGCTTCCCCAGGTCCCCACGGCCCCTCCTGCCTGGCTGGTCGCGATGCTGGAGCCTGTGAGCTGACCGCCAGTCGGAGCTTTCTCAAGTTCGCCACGTCGTCATGACAGGACTGTGTCGAGGCCCAGATGTTTGGGCATAAATAAATAGCACATCTGGGACTGAGAAGGGGTCCAGCTGCGTGTGATAACCGGGGTGAGAATAGGGCCAAATGATACACAGCTGGAAACTGTTAGGAGCGAGGTGGGGGAGCGGTTGAAGCAGAGAGGGGAGGAAAGAAATGGAAAGGAGGAGGGCGGGGAGATCAAACCAGGGATCACGGCTGTCTGAAGGCTCTGAGTTATAAGTGCTGAGAAACAGACCCATGGTTTATACAACCGCTGAATTAAGAGCATTCCTACCAAATGGTAGTTTATAATAATTGATCTCAAAGCAGAGAGACCAGGGCAGGGAAACTTGACTCGTGGACCTCTGGCAGCCTCGGATGTGTTGGTTTGGTCACCTCCCGGCTCTTTGCACCTATAAATGGCCTCGCGGTGAGCCAGGTGAAGTTCAGCCCTCCATCGATGAGCACCCCAGGGCTCCCTGCCTGGGATCGCCTGGCATCTGGGAAGCTCAGCGAGTTCCCAGACTCCCTGGGCAGCCTCAGCGGCATGCGCCCCTGGTGACCATGCAGAGAATTAGAGCAGGGGGCGGCGGGGGGTGGGGGTGCAGTGACATCACTCAATCCCAGCCCAGAGGCCCCCGGCGGATGAGTCACCAAGATGAATCAGCGATGGCTGCAGGGGGAGCTGCACACCCACGGCCCCACCAGAGACTAAAAGCTACCTTGGCATCACCACCAAGCAGAGGAGAGGAAGTCTGAGTAAAGGGGAAATTCGGCCCAAAAAAAGAGACAGGAAAACAATCCATTCCTCCTGCTCGTAATGGAAATCAAATGCATGGATTACCTCTTTAATGAGGCCTCGGTTTAATCTCCTGAATTAAAAATATCCCAAATGAGGTCATCATTAAGGGATGCCAGAATCCAGGCTTTCTAAACAAAGCCCAGTATTGCAGGGCAAAGCTTTTCTAGATCCTTCCAGCCTCTCCCAGCTCGTTCTTGTAGCAGGTGATACCAAGTAAATCCTGATGTCTTAGAAAGGATCAAAGGCTTCTTCCAACCTGCTTGTGCTGCACTTTGTGGCTATAAAATGCAGGATTGCCATCTTTTAAGGCAAGCAGATGACTAAACAGGATGGACCCCATGACAACTCTTATACTTGGTTTTTTGGTTGAGATTCCAGCTTTCTGTATTCATGGGGAATCTGAAACTATAAATGACTTCCTTTGGGTCTTGGTTGGGAAAAGTTTCTAACTGGCAATTATTACACTTAGGAGAATTCTCACAATGATTGAACAATAACAGGAGGACTAAGCTTGGAGGCTAATTCTTAGTTTATAAGAATTCCAGTGGAGAGGGGAAACCAGTCAACCTTCACAGTATCATTTCTAGTGATTCTGAAAGCTCGAAATAAATAGTTAGGAATATGGTTGGAAGTTGGTACAATTGATCTATGCAGTATTTAAAAACCTCTCTTCATTCATTCAAGAAACATTTATTGGCTGCTTTCTATAAATCAGGCATTATGCTGAAAGCTGTGGATACACTGTTGAATGAGACACAGCCCCTGTTCTCAGGGAGCTTGTAATCCATCAACCCGAGTTCCTACAGCCATTGTGACTGTGAACACTCAGCTGTTCATTCTGTTCAAAATTAACTTCTTGGAGCATCAATTGATTCTACAGTAAGAAAAAAGTCTGCACAGAACTGAATGTGTCCCATGCCTCAAAATAAAAATAGAATTGCATTTAGAAAAATCTTAATTTTGTGGTATTTCATGAGCACAGAAACTGCATAAAGGGAGGTAAGCCAGAATTCTTTCTGTAGCCTGATAATTTGCAGCTTAAAATCTACAAGAGACTCCAAAGCAAAGTGGTATTTTGAAGAAGATGAATTAGGGAAGTTGATGGAAAGCATGTTTCCTAAAAGCATCTCATAGTTCAAAATCCACACAATTCAAAAGCGATTGCAACCACAGATAGGTAGATATTACAGTTTGGGGGGCTCGGGGGCAAGAGTGCTATTTACCAGCTGAAATGGCAGGGCCATGTGGCAACAGCAGAAACACTATTTACAGTTTGTCTTCCTGCTGGTTTGAAATTATATCATACTTGCTTCATTTTGGGGTTTAGTTTGGGGGCCCTCCCAGATTTTTTTTCCATCCTCTTCCCCCTAAGGCAGTTGATCCATATGGGCTACAGCAACAAGTCTCCTTGCCCTCTGGCTTCCAGGCAGGTCCCACCAACAGACATCAGGGTGATGAAGAGAGAGGTTTAGGTGTCTCTTCCAGAACCCTCTTCCAGGCCACCATAGATCAACTGTGTCCCTTTACCAAAGTCCCAGCTCCTGTCCCCGACCTTCTCCACACAGCTAACCCTCCCAAGGAGGGCAGTGACTGCTCCTTCCCCTCGCCTTCAGGGCAGGAGGGGAGATTGGCACAGTTCCTTGCAGTTTCCCTACACCCTACCCATGCCTTTGTCAACAGCTCTCTCATCCAGTTTAAGCTTGCCATCTATTTGCTATTGGGACCATGGCAAATCAAGGAGATTTATATTATCTCAAATGTTGTACCTAAAGGGAGACTTTATTACTATCTTCACATTACATGATTTCAAATTTGCTTGGTTCAAACTTGCATGAAAAAGCAATAAATTTCAAAAGATCCACAGGCCTATCCGTGTCAGTAATAGGGTTGAAAATCAAGGTTTACAGCAACCTGCCTTAGTCCTCCCTCGGTAGCTTTAAACTATCGTCCTTTATGACTTTGCGGACCCTCCTTTTCTGCTTTATTTTTAGCTTAAATGGCAGATGTTAGGTTGTTCAATAACAATTCCTTCTGACCTGGCTTCGTTAATTTCTTGGCAAGAAGATGAAAAGACTTTACAGGCAGTGCATTTAAGGCAGTCACCCCTCTGCCTTTCCAGTCACTGGCATCCCATTCCCAGGCCACAGGAATTTCTGACACATTCAGAAACAGATATGTGACTTCCCTTCTGCCACTGCAGCAATGCACAGGGGTGGATTTTTATCTGGCTTGACTTTGCCATAATTTCAGCCCCTCTTATTGGGTCACTGATTGGGTGGTAGACAACTTGGCTTCCACTGCAGCTAAGAGAAGCCAAAGCAGACAGTTTGGCTGCGGGGCAAATGGGTGTCTGTCACCAAGAGCCAAGGCTCATCTGCTGATTTGTGGTCACGGCCCATCGTTCCAGCGTTTGCCGCCTCCATCTGGAGCTCCCCATCCGTCCATTCATTCCTGCACACTGGTGCCATTTCCACTTCATCACTTGCAAGGAAACAGATTCTGGAAGCATCATGGGAAAGGGCAGTCAGCAATTTCCTGAGATGCATGTCCAAGGAATATGGACATGAATATGTATATATTCATATATATACATATATATATGAATATGTATGTGCATCACTGGCCAGGGACAGACAATGACCGCCTTTGTGACAGGAAGCCATGTAGGGAGCCAAGTGACAGCACTGAATTTAGAATCTGACCTGAATTTCAATCCTGGTTTCACCTCCTGTTAGCTGAGTAACATGGACTCATGGCTTAACCTTTCCAGTTCTTACTTTTCTTGTCTGTTAACTGTGGGTATTATTAGTACCTGACTCGATGACTGTTGAGATTCCATGAAAGAGTATCAGTAAAGCTCTTAGCACATGACGTGGCACCAGGATCACTCAGTAAATGAGGGCTCTCATCCGGGAGCCCCTCGGTGGTTTTCTGCTGCTCCATGACCCCCTTCAGATTCAACACGTGCTCCCCCTTCCCCTGCCTAGCTACCAACACATAGATGCAGTTTCTCCCCTTGTTGGTGTGTCTAGATTCTCTAATCACAGGAGTTACGTCTTTCCGTCCCATAGAGATCTCAGATGGATAAACCCACCAATACAGGAAAGGGCAGTGTCATAAGCACGCAAGGCTTTGCCCTTTTCAAAGCATTGTCTTTGTGGGGTGAAGGGTTAGGCTGAGCTGGGCTCCTCTGATGCCTCTCTGAGTAATGGAAAGACAGAAAAACACCATTCAGTCTGTAAAAATGTCTAGTCACTAACCCTGTCTACCTAAAACTCCTCCTTTGGAATCATACTTATGTACTCATTGTCTCCCCAAAAGTATGACACTTAAATTTAATTCTTCGGATGAATGGATATCATTGAAGCATGCATGCAAAGTCAATTCAGCCATGTCCAACTCTTTTCAACCTGATGGACTGTAGCCCACCAGGCTCCTCTGCCCATGGGATTCTCCAAGCAAGAATATGGGAGTGGGTTTCCATGCCCTTCTCCAGAGGATCTTCCTGACCCAGGGATGGAACCTGAATCTTATACATCTCCTGCATTGATGGGCACATTCTTTACCACTAGCACCAACTGGGAAACCTTATCATTGAAGACTTTTAAGCAAAGAGTGTTTAGATTTAGACTTTAAAGTGCACTCTGGCAGCTGCATAAAGGATGGCGAGAAGGGGGCATAACTATCTCAGTGCTCTGGAATGTTTGAGTGTGCCTGATCAGCTGGGGATCTTGTGAAGATGAACAGTCTTATTTGCAGGAGGCCTGGGGTAGGGCCGAGATTCTGCAGTTGTAATCAGTGCTGCTGGTCCATGGTTCTTGGTCCCAAGAAGTCCAACCATTTAGTCCAGCCTCTGATAGTCCAAGTTGGATGAGGGACAGTGCCTATCTTGCTCGGTACACCTCCTAGCATTGGGTCCAGTATAATCAGCGTGTTTTGTAACTGCTTTCTGACAATGTTGATGTTGATCTATGACAATGAAAAATAAGAAGAAATTAAATTTTTGAAAATGTGCTCCGAAAATTTCCAAATGCTGGGTATTTATTTGAGAGTGAAGAAAAACAACCCAAGGTTTACTGATCTTAGTTTAGGTTTTGCTTTCCAACAGTTTCAGGCTGTTTCTATGGGACCACCACATCAATTTTTTTTCAACTGTTTTTATTTAATGAAACAATGGATTTTTAAGTTTACTGAAATGAAAAAAAAAAATACCTGTCATCATGGTTCTATAATACTATTGACAGATCAATTGCAATGCCCCTTGTAAAGAAGGACTAAGTGTCAGAATGGTAAAAATCCTTTTTCTCAGTCAGCTCTTCTCTTCCAGGTCTGTTGTGGAAACAAGCCATTGGGACTACATCCCCCATTCTGTCGCTCACACATCTCCATGTCACTCAAAGCACAAGGAGTTTTCTTGTCCAGGCAAAGAACGACTGGTCTGCCTCTTGGAGGATATGTGCGTTTTTATAGATCAGAGATTCTCAAAGTGAGGTCCTTGGACCAGTAGCATTGGCATTGCTTAGGGACTTGGTAGAAATGCAGATGCTCAGAGGACACCCAAGACCTCCTGAATCACATTCTGGAAGCGACCCAGTGATCTCTGTTTGAACGAGTCCTCCAAGTGATCAAACTGAGAACCGCTGTCCTGCATTTGGTTTTCCGGGTGGAGAAACTTCAGCTGAGTGACCCTTCTGATGATTTTCCCTACCTTTTGGAGAGGATCTGTGTCCTCCTGGTGAATCTCAGGGAAGGAGTTGAGCGTTTGAGGTCAGCCACTGGTAGAATCTCTGATTCTCATCTTCCCTCCCACAAAGGATGCACTCTGCTGGAGAATAAGAATTTGGGGCTGCAGAATCTTCTAATTCTTCCTACCCATAAGCAATGACTATGATGGCCTTTAAGGATGACCTTGATCTGATCTTGCAGGAGCCCTTCATGCCCAAGCAGGTGTGGCTGTGACCCAAATTGCATTCCAGGAAAAATGGAACATTTTAAACCTAGTTAAAACTAATCCTCAAATCGGCAGAGCTGCAGCATATGTGCTTTTTTAGACATTGGGGTAGGGAGGTTTTTCCCTACTGGGATTATGTCTCTTTGACATTCCTAGAGGCCAGGTGTTTCAACAACACTGTCAGCTATGTTCTTCCTGGCTGCAGAGCAACAGTGGTTTCATGCCAGACCTTAATCTAGAACTGCATTCAGGGACAAGTGTGAAACGAGGGAGCTGATCCCCAGACTCAAGTCACCCCAACCACCAGGCCTCAAGGTTATCCTCAGTTTGTTCACGAACATAAATTCCGGCCCTAGCTTTACTTCCCAGGGGCACTAACATTGGTGACACTGCCAAAGGATGATAGATTCACTAATGAAGACATCAAAGAAGGGATAGGAGCCTCTTTTTATAAAGAATGTCCCTTCTCCTTGGGTTACATAAAACAACCCCTGACTCCCCAAAGAAGCTCAACCCCAAGGCTAAGAAAGCCTGAGACTGAAACAGTATTGCTGAAAGCGGGCTTGCTCAGAAACTCCAGGAGGAACTGGGCTGGCTGTCAAAATACGCTTCTGCCTTTTTAGCTCACTAGAATTGAAAGACAAATAAAAGCAGATGGGCTGATGAAGCAAGAGGAAGAGAAAGGTTTCCTTAGGAGAAGGTTTGGGGTGTTAGAGGCAAGGTAGGTAGATATAAAGGGGATCAGGAGGCATACCCAGCTCCAGCTGCTCATAAAGAGAAGATTAGGGAGAAAAGTGATGAAATCTAACAGAGCCAGCTAGAACGAGCTCTCCCCCCACACCTACCGGCAAAGGGATCCCAAGTTTAGGAGATCGTTGAGAGAGGCAGGCTCTTAAACAGGAAGAAAGTCCATAAACAGAGCAATCAGAGAAACCGCAGGCAGAGGCCTGCAGCAGCAGTGGTTACAGAAATCTTAGATTTGGGAAGGGAAGATCCATCTAAAATACCCAGAAGAAATACTGGGTTAGTTTCAAGATGGAACTGTTATCACAAGTGACAATGCAGACAATACCTATGACCTGAAAGACATGCCCAAGAAATCCATGGAATCCTCACAAAGGCACAGTGAAAATGAGATGTTTTAAAATGAAGCCAAGCAGGTCAACAGTAGATCAGGTGCAAGCCTCGGGTTACGTATTGGTCTACCAGAACCACACCCCCTAGGTTGGATTATCCAACTCATGGTATGAAGATGGAAAACCTGTTTTTGAACAATAGATAATGGAAAGATCCAGAAATCTTTGATTTCTTAGCTCTCAGGATGAGGTTAAAGAAGGAAATGGCAACCCACTCCAGTACTCTTGCCTGGAAAATCTCATGGATGGAGAAGCCTGGTAGGCTACAATCCATGAGGTCATAAAGAGTCCGACACGACTGAGCGACTTCACTTTTCTAATTTCTTTCAGGATGAGGTACCCTCAGGAGAAAAAAATCTAGAGGTTAATAATAGAAAAACAATTCTAAAGTTTCAAAGTTTTAATTTGCTTCATGGGAGAGAAATAGACTTTGAATTAGGCTTGGTGACTGGGGCTGCTACTGATGTAAATCTCTGAACTCGGCAAGAAAACAGGAAGGTTTTGATGTCCAGTCTCTAAAGAAGGAAATGGTATTTTCATGTGGATTTCACTCCTACTCGCCCACCCACCCCACGCATGCTAAACTAGTGTCATAAGCAATCTCTCTATGGAAGTTGTCTCCCAACTGAATTTAAGTTCATAGGTCATGGATTATGGAAAAGTGCCCTGGGTAGACTGGATGACATTCTGAAAAAGGTGACACCAAAAGTTTTTCTATGTACTCTCTTTCTCAGAGCCTTTACTATGAACTTCAGGATACTAAATATAGAGCTGTGGAGATAGAATTTGGCTAGGTATACCTGTGCTGGATAATGAGCTTTTGATTATGCTCCTCTAGAAGATGGTAATATTCTCTAGAAGAAAGTAACTATAACTTTAGGTGTCTGAGAGACTTCGCGTTGGATTAATTCACTTCAAAGACATCAAAGGAATGATACATCTTCACTTAAAGGAACCCCATCTACGAGAACCTCTGAGAATACTTTTGGCCCAGTCTGAGGCAAGTACACCTGAGCAGCAGAGCTCCAGCCATTAAACCAAAGATGCCCCAGAAAATTTTCAAAGCACATTTTGTCATATTCCCGATTTTCAACTCTCTTTCCCATTCTCTGGTCACTTTCTAGTAACCCCTGGCTCTCCCCATTCTCCTCCCAATTTCCAGTCACTTTCAACTGGCACAGATCTGTGCTGTCCAGTATGGTAACCGTGGATGCCTACTGGACACTTGAAATGTGGCTTTTCTGAATTGAGGTTTGTGATAAGATTAAAGTATATGCTGGATTTTGAAGACAGCATTAAAAAAATGTGAAATATGTCACTAATAATTTTTAATTACATATTGACATAATATTCTTGTATATTGATTAAATATATTAAAAATAATTTCACCTGTTTCTTCTTCCTTTTCCAGTGTGGCTACTAGCAATTTTTAAATTACATATTACATATGTGGTTCACACATTTCCAATACAGGCTTAATACCCTGGGCCCCAAACATCTCATGCTCACATCCTACTCCTGATTCTCTAAAACACCCAAACCAACCTAACTTTTGTTCTCCTGGATAAGCACAGATTTCAGTGTTCTTAGTTGGAGAACTGTTTTACAAACGAGCCATATGGTGCTAAGGGTTAACTATGCTTAGCATAGTTATGTGTATAGATTGTACTTGAACCAACTGGGCCTATTAAGGAAGCATCAGCTAGCCTCGCCATCCAACAGCTAGCAATCTAGTTGGCTATCACCATTTGATGACAGTAATCTGAAATATTGACCTATCTTCCCCTAAAAGAATAAATCAAATAGGAATTCTAGGCACAGTGGTAGAATCATGGGAACTACTTGTATTATGGTCATAGAGGAAATTCCATGGAGCCTTTCAGTTCATACCACATGTGTCTGCACACTTCCAGCCCACTGCATTATCAAACAGTTGGAAATATTTTTTTTTCTTTCTTTTTGTCCCTGACAAGAATTACCAGGTCTGCATTTCTCTGGTATAAATAGTATTCTGAAGAAAGATAAATGACTTCAGCCAAGTTCAAAAAATAAAAACAAAATGGAAAAATACCTTCCACTTTGTCTTTTCTGTTTGAAGACACGGGAGTCTGGTCTACCTTGCAACCTCATCTCCATATCTACTCACAGAAAAATCAGAACAGAACCAATTAAATAAGAGCCCCACTCAGAGAGGAAACACATTCTGAGAAAACGATTCTTCCTTCTCTTTTTTCCTTTTATTGAAGAAGCCAATCATGTCAGTTCAAGAGACCAAAGATAATTTCATTTAAAAATCGTACATTTTAACCACATGAATTTTAGCCCAAATTAGGAATGGGATTTAGTTTCAATTCTCTTTCCTTTGAACTTGATTATTTTAAAAGAGGAATGTTTTGCTTGAAGCAGTTAGTATTTGCAGCCCAAACAGTTTCTGCTCACTGCTGTCCACAGGGTTGCCTTTGGATATAAATGTCCCTAATAGATCACAGTTTGGGGCTTAAAATATCCATGTTCATCCCAAAATGTTTATTTTCTTTCTCCTTCTACAGACACTGTAGTCAATTTATTTTCCAACCCTTTTTATCTCAAAGAAAACAAGTTTCATCATTTGAAAGTGTATCTTATGCCATAAAACCAGGTCAACATTAAGAGAAGAGTTGTAATCACATAGATCAGTATCAGTCACAAAACACAGGATTTAAAGTGGAGAAAGATGAGATCTTATCAACCACAGTGATTAATTACAAATAAAAGAGAAAGCAGAGCCCAAGCTTCAGTGTAGAGATCTTGTTTATTGGGATTCGTGCACTGAGACTGTGTTCTGGGAGCAGAATGAACAATCCTGCCTACCTGAGGCTGCCATAGTTAAGCTGGAGTCCCAGATTCTGATTATAATCAATTGTTTATTTATTTTCCACGTCATGACAGATGTTCCTAGCCTGAACTCATACACACTTCCTCATGTCTCCTTGTTTTTATGGTCTATACACTCTTCTCTCTGCCTAATATGCTTCTCTTCACACCACTTCCCAACCCATCCATGCCTGCCAACCCGCAGGTCCTCCCATCTCCCAATTCAAACAGAATCCCCTCTGAGGAGCCTTCCCTGATGTACCTTCCAACCACCCCCAGGCAGAGACAGGTACCCCAGAATGCTCCTTCCTGATGCCCTTTGCACAGACCCCACTGCCATAGCACTTCTCACTGGTTTGATTATTATCTGCCCATATGTCCTCCCAGGATGGTAAACTCTTGAGATAGGAAGTGGGTCTTGTTTACCAAGGTATCAATAGGGCCTGGTATAGTGCCTGGAACCAGCCATGCTCAGCCAGTCTTTTTTGAATGAATAAAGTCAACACTTCATTCATACTTTATTCTGTACTCTGGAGTATAATAGTACTGAGGGCAATTCAAGAGGGCAATTAGACAAAAATCCCTTCCCTATGGAGTCTAGAATTTCAAGAAGCAGTACCCAACCAGTATCATGATGGAGCAGGTGATGATTAAGCTCTAGAGTGGGAGGGAGTTTGCTGCAGGGTTGCAACAGGAAACCCACAGTGACCACGAATAATAGCCAGAGCCCAGTGTGAATGTTCATTCACTCATTCAATAAATATTTATTGTAGGCCAGATGCTGATTTAGGGGCTAAGAATACACCAGGGAATGAAACAGAATTTCCTGCCCTCATGGAGCTTGGACAGCAAGGAGATCAAACCAGTCAATCCTAAAGGAAATCAACTCCAAATATTCATTGAAAGGACTGATGCTGAAGCTGAAGCTCCAACACTTTGGCCACCTGATGTAAAGAGCTGAGTCACTGGGAAAGTCCCTGATGCTGGGAAAGATTGAGAGCAAGAAGAGAAGGGGATGACAGAGGATGAGATGGTTGGATGGCATCACTGACTCAATGGACATGAGTTTGAGCAAACTCTGGGAGATGGTGAAGGACAGGGAAGACTGGCGTGCTACATACAATCCATGGGGTCGCAAAGAACTGGACAAGACAGAGTGACTGACCAACAACAACATGGAGCTAACTTTTTGTTAAGGGAAGACAGGCCAACAAATTCAAACAATCCCCAAGAAGGCACATGCTAGCCCGATAAGGGAAACAGAGACATCAGATTTTGTTAATCTGTTTCTTCCTGCTACTTGTACAGTGTGAGCTGGCTACTCTGTTCAGGTGACATAAAAAATGGAGGACCCATTTCCAAATGCCTTTGTGCTCACATTTGGAATTATCCTTGCATCCTTCACACTCCCAAACAGCTACTTCCTACTCCAACTCTCCTTCCCTTCTCCAGGGAGTTGCCCAGGTGACCAGCCTGCCCAGGTCAGTTCACGGGTAGTAATGGGGTCTGGGCTGCGTAATTGATACTGGTCTTCATTTTCAGTTTCTAGGCTCTGTAATATTGAGGAACCAAGAAGGGGATGTGGAGTGACGCTTGTGACAGGCTTCTGGCTTCTTACTTCTTTAGACATATTTTTGAGCACCCTAGTGATTGCCACTGAGCACACCAAGATAAATAAACTACCGATTCATTCAACAAATATTTAATGAGAACCTACTAGAGTCCAGGAAGTAAGTCTATCACTGGAGATTCAATGGCAAGCAAAAGAGATGAGGTCCCTGCCACCATGGAGATTGCAGTGTAGTCAGAGGGACAGAAATAAACAAGAAAATAAGTGGCAGTCCATTCATCACACAAATGACAACTCACTCACCCTTGAGAATTGGTGCAGTGGAAGTTTTCCCTTTGCTTTCATGCACATTTTCTTCTTGCTTTTCTTGTTTCTCTGGTTATGTCTCTTTGCCTCGTTTGTCCCACTTTTTCTTACTTTTTCCTCTTTTTTGTTTGTAAAGCTTGTTCAGTTGCTCAGTTGTGTCCAACTCTTTGCCACCCCATGGACTGCAGCACACCAGGCTTCCCTGTCCTTCACCATCTCATGGAGTAGGCTCAATCTCGTGTCCACTGAGTCGATGATGCCATCCAACCAATGAGTCGGCTCTTCGCATCAGGTAGCCAAAGCAGCTTCAGGTGGCCATCAGGAGCTTCAGCTTCAACATCAGTCCTTCCAATAAATATTCAGGGCTGATTTCCTTTAGGATTGACTGGTTTTATCTCCTTGCAGTCCAAGGGACTCTTAAGAGTCTTCTCCAATACTACAGTTTTAAAGCATCAATTGTTTGGCCCTCAGCTTTTCTTATGGTCCAACTCTCACATCTGTACATGACTAGTGGAAAAACTATAGCTTTGACTAGATGGACCTTTGTCAGCAAAGCGATGTGTCTACTTTTTAATATGCTGTGTCTAGGTTCGTCATAGTTTTCTTCCAAGGAGTAAGCGTCTTTTAATTTCATGGCTGCAGTCACTGTCCACAGTGATTCTGGAGCCCAGGAAAATAAAATCTGTCACTGTTTCCTTTGTTACCCCATCTGTTTGCCATGAAGTGATGAGACCAGACACCATGATCTTGAGGACCCTCAGATCTCTCCAGATGAGGCCTCACCTTGGAGCATATGGCTTCAGTCCTATGTATGAAACTTCCCACTAGGAATCCTCACTTGTTTGTCTTCAAAATTCTTAAATGTAATACATTCAAGTTGCATTTATTATCCCTATGCCACCCTCAAATCATAGCATTCTTGCCAGCTATTTCGCCTAGTCTTGGAACCAACCTGTTAATTTCGTATCTCAATGGCAAAAACCACTTTCCCCATGGACACCCACCAGAAAGCCAAGGGTTGGCCTTTTCACCTCCCTCTGTCTTCTCCCCGTGTGTTGTCAGATTTCTAGTCCTGTGGAGTCTGCTTCCCTAACATCTCCTGAAACTACCCGTCCTCTGCTTCACCTTCACCAGTACCCCTTCCATTTCTGGTAGGGATCACCCTACATGGTCTCCATTTCATCCCCAACCCCCTGTGTGGCCACGAAGTCATCTCTGCACAATCAAATCTGAGCAAAATCTTCAGTGACCCTCAGGTTACCTTAGGAAACATGTAAGCTGCTTCTCATGGCTCACAAGGTTTTGCATTTCTCTCCAGCCCCATCTCTTGCTATTGTCATGCTTGAGTACTTGTGGTTCCCCAAACGTGCTACTCTGCCAGGAACATCCTTTACCCACTTCTTTGTCTGGTTAAGTCTCACACGCTCTTCAAGACTCAGCTCAGAACTTCCTTCAGGAAGACTTCTGTATCAGCTTGGATATTTTCAACTTCAGCTAACAGAATATCAAATTAGGTATTTATTACAGTATCATGTAGAGATTCTTAGACTCTGCCATTCCAGAACTAGCTCATTTAGCAGCTGAGCCCTAGGCTGCCTTTTTTTGTCTCCATCTCAGAATGCATACCTTTACTCCAAACATGAAATGCACACAAAATTACATCCAAAGGCAGAAAAAAATAATAAGAGCTTCTCCTTGAACATCTCTTTTATTTTTAAGCAGAGAAGAAAATCTTTCCCAGGAGACTTCTCTTCTGGTCCCATTGAGTGAAGTCCAGATCGCTATCTCACTCTGGACAAATCACTGGCAAAGGGAGAAGAGTTACTATGGTTTATCTGTGACTGGAGAAGCCCCTTTTCTCTGAATGCATTACAGAACAAAGTCCCTGTTCTGTGTGTGTATGTGTGTGAATGTGTGTGTGTGCACGCCAAGTCCCTTCAGTCGTGTCTGATTCTTTGCAACCCTATGGACCGTAGCCTGCCAGGCTTCTCTGTCCTTGGGATTTTTCATGCAAGAACACTGGAGTGGATTGCCATGCCCTCCTCCAGGGGATCTTCCCCACCCAGGGATAGAACACATGTCTCTTAAGTCTCCTGCATTGGCAGGCAGGTTCTTTACCACTAATGCCACCTGGGTAGGTTATCAGGTTCCATAGGCAAGAACGAATGACAGAAATGGAGGTTGGTAGGCTAATGACAGTTTTGGCTGTTCTTCCTCTCCTATAGTTCTTTGCTCACCACTCCCTCGCCAGAATGAATTAGGTTCTTGTCAAGTACTCTGTCATTGTGCTTTCCAAACTGTTTTGCAGTGTTGATTTAGTTATCTATCTCCTTACACTGACCTCCGTACAGTTTATTCATATTTGATTTCTCAACACCTAGCAAAGGCCTAGTGCATAACTGCTGCTGCTGCTGCTGCTAAGTCACTTCAGTCGTGTCCAACTCTATGTGACCCCATAGATGGCAGCCCATCAGGCTCCCCCATCCCTGGGATTCTCCAGGCAAGAACACTGGAGTGGGTTGCCATTTCCCTCTCCAATGCATGAAAGTGAAAAGTGAAAGTGAAGTCGCTCAGTCATGTCCGACTCCTAGCGACCCCATGGACTGCAGCCTACCAGGCTCCTCCATCCATAGCATTTGCCAGGCAAGAGTACTGGAGTGGGTGGCCATGTTTGAATGACTGAGTGTTTGAATTAATTAGTAAGATGTCCAGGACACTTTCCACATGGTTCCATTAATACTAATAATTTGATCCATGCAATTTCTATTGTTTTATTGCTTTCGTAGGTCAACCCTATGGTTGGTTACCTTCTGCAGCAACAACCAAATGACAACTTTCTTCATTAAAAAGAGTCAATGTCTGTTGACTCCCAAAAGGATCATGCTGGAGTTGAACCATTTTTTCCGATTATTCGTTAGTGTCTGCCAAGCCAGCAGGGATCAACACCATCGATCAGCTTCACATCTTTGGAGTGGAACTTCAAATGCAGGGTCTCTTTTTCTGGGTCAAATTGACCTGTAACTTCCGTCTTCACACTAACCCTCCATCTGCAGAACTGCCATCATCTCTGCAAAGTGGCCAACAGCATCTCATTCAGTGCCTTAGCAAATATTTATTGAGGGAGCTAGTGAATGAATCATTTAACTGACTTGTGTGTAATCTTCAAAAACAGCCATAGCAGAAAAGAGTTCTTATTTAAAAAGTATGTGCCACAGCGGAAACACCTTTAAAAATAACCAAATTAGCAGCTTTTATCAATGTTGACATTCTGTTCACAAACTAATTACCTGCTTATGTAACTGACCTTATTAAGGGATGTTGACACCTTCTGAAGTTATCTTTGGAAACCAGAATTGTACCCAAATACAATTACCATCTCGCCAGTTTTAAAAACTGCCATTTTGAAGTGGCCAGAATTCCCTATTGAGTTCAGAAATCCAACTTAAATCCTTCAGTTGGAAGAAGAAATGTGAATCAAATCAATAGATGAATCATGAATAAAATGGCCATCAATTAACTTGGGCATGAAAATAAAAATAGAAGTGTCAACAGAAGTAGGCACTGCTAATCTTCTAATGTAGGATAAACATTAGCTGGTTGGTCGAAAATTTGTTTGGGGCACTTATATGGAAGATGGTTCCTTAGTAAACCAAAGAACTATGGAACAACATAGATACTGCTCTTGTCAATATCCCATGTGACAATAAGCATTATCTCTGTGCCAGAAGTCACAGTCATCCCCTCAGCGCAGTCGAAACATGAAAGAGAATACTCTATTAGAAGGTAGGGTCCATGAACACAAAGTCAAGGAATCCTGCCCCAGACTACCAGGCAGGAGTATATCTTGATGGAGGTCCTGTGAGCAGGACTTGTCAGAGGCTCAGTGAGACCCAGATGTCATTCCAGCCATAAGGTGTGGTAACTCTCACTGGAATGGAGCGGCATCCTCATGAGGACCTGATATGACACAGCTTCAGTGACTCAGCAGCTGGAAAGGGGGCTTACGTGGCACAAGATGTAAACCAACCTATGAAGCCAAGGAACAGAACAACCAGTAAACACTGCCTCCAACAACAAACCAAAGGCTGATCTTGGCTCACCAAGATCATAAACTCCTAGAGAGTGGAAACTGTTAGATACAATATTATTCATGAGTAGTATTAAAGTTAAGCTAACTCTGAAATGCACATTCAGAAAATTGTCATGAGAGAGGAAAACTATTATACATAGAATGGATTAACAACAAAGTCCTACTGCATAGCACAGAGGACTATAGTCAGTATGCTGTGATAAACCTGAAAGGAAAAGAATATGAAAAAGAATGCATATATACGTAAAACTGAATCACTATGCTGTACAACATAAATTAAGACAACATTGTAAATCAACTATGCTTCAATAAAATAAATTTTAAGAAGCAAAAAATTGTCCCATGAAGATGAGATTTGGAACTTATTTAATCCAAACTTCTCCTTTAACATAAGAAGAAATCAAGTTTTAAAGAGGGAAGGGACTTGCCTTGTCTCAAATAGCTCTCTCTGGGAGAGTTAGGACTGAACTTCTGGACCCTTAACTCCAACCACATCCCACTTTAACTCTGCACCAGAAACTTCCCCCCACATTGTCATGGCTTTCAACCAAACTTGATGAACAAATCATGTAAATCATGATTGTGTGCTAGCATGGGGAAATTCTGGTTTTATGGGGCTTAACACATATAATTTGGAAGGGACTTCTTTAAGGCAAAGAATACAAAATGAAGAATATAAAATTTGGTACAAAGGTGAATATTTCTTCAGACTGAGAGAGGAAAGTACAACAAATTACAAATATAGCAAAGTTAACTAATAACACAAGTATTAAAAAATCCATAAATGTCAGATAATACTCTTATGAATTAATTGTCTGGCACATTTCTATAATACTTTCTTGCCCCAGGGTTTTTGGCTCCATACTCTCAATATAACTCTTCATATAATAATAATTGTGTAATCTTCTCCAGAGAGAGAGTAGAAAATTTACTCTTTCTTCTAAAAGCAAACAAAAAAAATTTACTGTCAGTGGTTTAGAAAAGTTACTCTGAGCTTCACAAATGATTATTGGCAATTTTGTACTAACTTTTAGGGTTTTCAAGTCTGGGAAACTATCTAGTTGCTTTCAAAAATGAGGCATAGGATTTCAGGACATTTCTTAGCTAATCTTAAATACTTTTAGAATTCATGACACACATTCAGTAGAGGAAATGCACTTTAAAATGGTTCTTGTGTTGTAATGCACTCCCTAGTTGTACAAGAAATTAGTCGTATGCTACACAATGATTCAAAGATGAATATGTGTAAGAGTTTTGTTCAGGGATACACTTGTTTCCAAGGGCTGTTTCTTACATGCTGTTTTATCTGGAATCCCCAGACTTCATCAGAACAAGAGATATTATTACATTCATAAAAACATGATCTGCTAGGCATGCAGAAAACACAACTTTGCATTTAGAATGGACTCTCCATTTACAGTATTTATAAGACCCTCGTTATAATATTTTAAAATGTAAGGAGCATTTATCAGTGTACACCCCACATCATTCAAGTATATATCCGACTGAGGAGAGAGCTTCCATTTTGACAGAGTCAATGAGTGCCAAATTCTCTCATTACAATCTTATACATCTGGTGATTTAAAGACTTCTTCACAGACAAGTGTCTAGATATACTTGAAACCTTCTTTTCATCTTCTCCCTGGCATCAGGTCTGGACACGGAAGGACATGTGTGTAACATGGGGCAGCCTCTGGCACAGTGAGTGGGGGAGAATTTCAGAAAGTCATTGACACCAGGAAATCTAGCAACAACTTCACTCTACATGAAAGTGACTGAAAACCACATAAATATAAGCCATTGAACCAAACTAAAAGTATTTCCAAGTCTACATCCTCTTAGTGACATCCCTAAAAGTTCAGGCTGTGATAAAGTCACCTGACCCCAGGCAAAGTCAGAGAGGGAAAAGGCAGTGCTCTTAATTTACTGTGGTTAAAATGCCATTTTGAAATACTTACGAAAACCTATAATCATGTTAACACCAAGCTGGAGATCCTCGCATGCCCTTGGAATGGAGCTCATACGTGAGGACCCTTGAAGTTAAAGGTTTATGAATTTCCTGGTCCTTGTGCTTCTGTGTGCCAACCTTTGTATCATCTCTATGCAGAGACAGGGAGAAAATCAACAAAATCAGGTTTAAATGTGAAGGGCATGGATTGATCAGATATTCTGATGGGAAGTGTGTTTGTTTTGTGGGGCTCCCATAAGGGCACTGCATACTAAGTGTCTCAAAACGACAGGAATTGATGGCCTCACTGTTCTGGAGACTAGAAGTCTGAGTTGAAGGTGTCAGCAGGGCTGTGTTCTCTCTGATGGCTCTAGGGAAGGATTCTTCCTTGCCTCCTCCATCTTCTGGTGGCTCCCCAGAGCCCTTGGCATGCTTGCCTTGAGGATGCACCAGTTCAGACTCTGCCTGCAATGTTGTGTATGTGTCGGTGTGCTTTTTCCTCTTCTCATAAAAACACCAGTCGTATTGACTGAGGAGCCCACCCTAATCCAACGTGGTGGTGGTGGTTTAGTCACTAAGTCGTGTCCAACTCTTGCGACCCCATGGACAGTAGCCTGCCAGGCTTCTCTGTCCATGGGATTCTCCAGGCAAGAATACTGGAGCGGGTAGCCATTCCCTTCTCCAGGGGATCTTCCCAACCCAGGAATTGAATCCAGGTCTCCTGCATTGCAGGCAGATTCTTTACCAACTGAGCTACAAGGGAAACCCAACGTGACTCCATCTTAATTACATCTGCAATTCATCTTACTTCCAAATCAGGTCATATTGCGAGGGACTGGGAGTTAAGAATTCAACATATCTTATTTGGGGAACATAATCAACCCACAACAGAAAGGATGCAATGCTCTCCTCACAATGCATTAACCAGCTGTGTGATCCTAAGCAGCTAAAACTTGTGATTCAATACGCATCAGTCAGCACCGAGCACGTGCTGGGGATCCAAAGAAGGGAATGGTCAGGCTGCCACTCTTACTGAGCCCCCAGTCTAGGAGAGAGACACGTGAACTGACAACACGCCGCAGGCTGGCCATCGCCACTGCAGGCACATGTGACCAGTGTGATTGCCCGCTGAGGAGAGAACCCACAGGCATGAGGGCTTCTGCAGAATGCCGTCTATCTGAATTGCCTCTAAGAATGACTGGATGTTCACCAGATGGACAAGAGAGGGGAAGAAAGCCCAGGCAGGGGTCTTGGTGCATGAAAAGGCTTGGGTTGAGGGGAAAGGGTACGTTCGGGGAGAAGTGTGTGTGATTTCGTATGGTTGGAAGCAAGGCAGTACTTTGCAGCAGCAGATTAGATCAGAAAAGTAGAGGGAGCTGGTCATGAAAGCCTTGTGAACCACGATAAGGAGTCTTTATAATATAGAGGGGAACAGGAGAGGTGTGAGAAGGAAGACAAAGTGATTGGATTTGCATTTCAGAGAGATGGCATCAGTGTGGAGTGTGGGCGAGACAGAAGAGGAAAGTGGGGGGTCTCTCTCTCTCTCTCTCTCTCTCTCTCTCTCTCTCTGAGACCCTTCCCAGGGGGATATCCAGGTTCATGTCTTCTTTAATCTCAGCAACCTTCCAGATACACTTGGTAGCTGCGGGAACTGGGACCCAGTGAGGTGAAGGAAGCCTCATAGCTCAGCCAGGCTAATGCATGCTTGGTCCATGGGCTCAAACCACAGCTGTCAACCCAGGAGGAGTCAGCCAGAGTCTGACCCAAGGCAGCAAGAAGCCTGATAAAGAGGAGAGCACAGACTCAAAGGACAGTCTAGAACTAGAGTCCCATATGGGTGTGTGTGGAATAAGAGAAAAGGGGAAGTTCACTGCCTCTTAGAGTCCAACTTGCTCATTTCTTATTGTCCCTGCAGCCTGAAGTGACACGCTCACCCATGACAGAACACCCCGAGGAGACCAAAAAGCACGAGATCACCTGAGCCTCACTTTGAACAAGGGGTTTGGTTTTGTCTCCTTGGCTTCTCCTTCTGGAGTCCTCACACTATAATAAAATGAATCTGGACCTTTACAGGGATCAGCCATGGAACACGAAAATTCAAGGGAGGAAGAAAGAGGGCAGGGAAAAGTCCAGTGCGCATGTGTGTGTGTGTGTGTGTGTGTGCGCGCACACGTGCGCGCACACACATGCACGTGTGAGCCAGAGTTAAGAGAATCAAGGCTGTTCTTTTCTCTTGGTTTTCCCTTGCAGTTTTGTTTGCCTTTTCCTTTCTTTTCTTTCCTCAGGTCTATTACTTTCTGGGACATTCTCTGAAAGACGTCGGGTGAAGTATCTTCCCTGACACTGGCCTGAGTGTGAAGGGTCAGGCTCCCCAAGCTCATAACGCAGGGAGGACCTCAGGGAGTGGTCTGGGTGTCCTACTGGTCCCACCTTTGGAGTTGGTTAAAGTTCATCCTGATTAATTGTATATTCCATACATATGTAACATGCATCAGATTAACTCTATTATAAGGTTTATTAAATTGTGGTAACCAATCATCTTCACAAATCTTCAAAACTTTCTGCTCAAAAATTCATCTCCTCACAAATGTTAAGAGTTGGAGAACTTCAGTTTTAATCCTGCCTTTTCATTCATTCATGCATCTATAAATCATCCTTCATTTATCAAATGTGTATTAAGAAACTCTTCTGTGCAATCCTAGGTGGCACTAGTAGTAAAGAATCCACCTGCCAATGCAGGAGACACAAGGGACGTGGGTCCAATCTCTGGTTCAGGAAGATTCCCTGGAGTAGGAAATGGCAACCCTCTCCAGTATTCTTGCCTGGGACATCCCATGGACTGAGGAGCCTGAGGGGCTACAGTTCATAGGGTCACAGAGAATCAGACACAGCTGAAGCAAAGCAAGCAGGCATGTGCTATCCTAAGATTCTGAAGACAAAATCATTCTATAAAACAGAATAACATGTGCATTTAGTAGAATATGTATTGAACTTTTAAGTCCTCTCTACATTTGTGTTACTGTGTCTTCTCTTTTATATGTAAAGGTGAGGTCACTAGCCTGCCCTCAGGGACACATGTGCTCTGAGCTCCTTTCTGGGCACGGCAGGGGGGACCTTAAACCATCCCTCTCATGCCTCAGGCTCTTTGTGACCCTGTGTATGTACAATGATTACGTTCTGAGACTCCATTCACTCATATACTCCAAGCTTGTGTCTCCACGTGTGCTGGTTCCGATGACTTCTAATTCATTTAAATGTTAGGGTTGTCTCCTTTAAGTTTGTAAAAGTCCCTAAAATACCTTTCCTTTAACTGTAATGGTCAACTGGTAGCATATGTTGAAACCATTGGTTTTCCAAACATAATGCCTGTGGTTAACACTGAGGTTAGCCTCATCATGGCTGCAAAGCCGAACAGTATTGGGAGAAGGCTGCCCTTTGGAGCGCCCCAGGTACTGGGACAGAGGAGCCCTGTGTGCAGGCCCAGTGTAGCAGGCAGACCCTCGGCGTGTGGAGGACTAGACCCAGACAACAGGGGAGCCAGCACGCTGACACGTGACCCAAACACGGGGGAAAGGCATCTGGGAACAGGCCACGCTCCAAAGCAGGCAGGCAGCAGGGCTCAATGAAGGCAATCAGCAGGGGCAAGAGGCAGGCCTTCCGATGGGAGAGGAGGGATAGCTCACATCAGAGACAGAGAAGAGGGCAGCGAAAAGAAAGATTGGCTCTGGAGGCAAACAGACCTGGGTTTCAATCCTGGTCTGGCCACTCTGAACTGGAGAAGACTGCTGCCAAATGCCACACCTGATTCTTTTCCTTCTGAGCCAGCGTCCTTTGCAGTTAGTCGTGGCCATCTGACTGCCTTCTTGCCAATGTCCCATGAGCAGAAGCCATCTGGATTGGTACCTTAACATGTCCCATACCAACCCTCCATTCTGCCATACCCTCGGAGTGACCTTGGTACTGAGGGAGCACTCTAAGATGATTGCATGCATGCATGCTAAGTGGCTTCAGTTGTACCTGACTCTGTGCGACCCTATAGACTGTAGCCCACCAGGCTCCTCTGTCCATGGGATTCTCCCAGCCAGAATACTCGAGTGGGTTGCCAGGCCCTCCTCCAGGGGATCTTCCTGACCCAGGGATCGAACCTGCATCTCTTATGTTTTCTGCATTGGCAGGCAGGTTCTTTACCACTAGCACCACCTGGGAAGCCCATAGATAAGTATGTTCTATTGTAAATAATATAAATATATTATCAATAAATATAATACAATATAAACACTATATCTTTTGAATTTAGAATAGTAGCTGATCTATAAGAGCCCTTCCCCACTGGCTCAGATGGTAAAAAATATATCTGCAATGCAGGAGACCTCCTGGGTTCAATCACTGGGTTGGGAAGATCCCCTGCAGTAGGAAATAGCAACCCACTCCAGTATTCTTGCCTGGGGAATTCCATGGACAGAGGAGCCTGGCAGGTTACAGTCCATGGGGTTGCAAACAGTTGGACACGACTAAGCAACTCACACTAACTAACTATAAGGGGCCCTCAGGCAGTGTTTGTTGGATAAATGGATGGATGAAGCAGAGCCCAGCTTTAAGAATAGGAACACAAGGTCAAGGACGGCTAAACAGCATGAGTGATGTCTCGTCGGGCTAGGGTCTTAGGTTGGCTCTATTATGGTCTTCTACACCCAACTGGTTCAAGAGGAGGGAGGACAAATACATTCCTCCCTGCATGTCTATCCTGCCTGGGACACTGAGTCAGGCAGGATTCTAAGGCTACAGCTTTATCAACAATAAACGTGATGGTCCATTAATGATGTCTATCTCAGAAAGGGAAGCAGGAAACAGAGGTAAGCGTATCTGCAACTGTTTTCCTGGAAACTACTGTGGGACTGAACTTGCTGGTGTGGGTCAAATTATCTCAGCTGTAGAAGGAAGTAAGCCACAGGGAAAGGGAGGACTTGACAGCATTTTTGAAATGCCATTTACCACCTGTGCGGGCTATGATTACACCAAGGCTGACAGTCGTGTGATTAAACATCCTGAGATGATTAGTCTGAATGCGCTTTGGGCTCCCGACTTTTTTCCCATTGATTTTCAATGGATAATAATAACAACACAGCAATAAATTCTACGTAGAAAAAGGGCACAGGACGACATTTACACCCACCGTAACCAGGCTTCTGTTCCCCTGTGACAGTGGCCACATTTCACTAAATTAGGACTTGGGTTAGCCTCCTTTTCATTACTGCAGTATGATTTTTTTTTTCAACGTATGGCTTGGCTTGAGGCAAAGCACCCGAAGCCTAATGAAGCCTCGTCTGACAGTAATTGAAGATAAAAAATAAGCCTTCGAGTTTTGAACCATGCCGTAATTCAGCCTTGTTACAGCAAACCGTAAACCTGAGGGGTTTCTTATTACCATAAAATATATCTTGCAAAATCATTTTCTATTTGTCCAAGACCAATCACCTCTTTCTCCATGAGAAAGGAGAGAGCCACTTTTCTCCAGTCAGTTCTAACTGACACATTCTGCAAGGTTTTAGGATTTGCATAGCTTGGAGGCCGAAACAACACAATATAAATGAGTTGTTAAACTTCGCAAGACTTCCTCCTCTAAGGTCAGAGTCTCTCCTGGAAGAAAGTCAAGCGCCTGCAGTCCTTATTTTACAAACCTTTAATTTATGCAGTGGACTTGCTCGGGGATACTGTCATACCTGTCACTGCCAGGATGACACCTGGACCCAAGCCATGTGTGTTTATTTCATTTTTTAAATGTATTGCCAGTAGTTAAAAATTCAATTGTATTGTTGCCATTCTTGATTTTGTTGGTTGTTTATCCAGTCACTTTGCTAAACTTTCTTGCTAAGTTTAATAATTAATCTGTAGATTCCTTTGGATTTTCTTTTTTATATTTATTTTCATTTTTTTAAGTTTCAAAAGTACGATAACACATTTACAGGAGACTTGGAAAATATAACAAAATTACATACAGTTCCACTATATGTTACAATTATTTTTTTAAGATTCTTAGTATGAGTTTCAATATCAAACCCTCAAAAATTAACAGAATGAATATACAGAGAAGTAGAAGGATAGAGTAGACCTAAGAAGCACTGTGAACCAATTCAACATATAATTAAGATTTATACAATTTTTACACAATCAGTTCAGTTCAGTTCAGTCTCTCAGTCGTGTCCGACTCTTTGCGACCCCATGAATCGCAGCACGCCAGGCCTCCCTGTCCATCACCAACTCCCGGAGTTCACTCAAACTCATGTCCATCGAATCGGTGATGCCATCCAGCCATCTCTTCCTCTGTCATCCCCTTCTCCTCCTGCCCCCAAATCCCTCCCAGCATCAGAGTCTTTTCCAATGAGTCAACTCTTTGCATGAGGTGGCCAAAGTACTGGAGTTTCAGCTTTAGCATCATTCCTTCCAAAGAACACCCAGGGCTGATTTTATGCAATAGTAGGATACAAATTCTACTCAAGTTCCCATAGACTGTAAACCAGGAGACACTGGAATATATCCAGGGACATAAAACAAGGTACAAAAATTTCATGGTCTGAAGTTACTGAAATCATACAAAGTCTGTTCTCTTATCACTAGGCAATTATGTTAGAAATCAATATCAAAAGCTATTTGAAAATAACCCACATATTTTCAAATGCAATGTGACATTTACCAAGAGAGATCTCTGACTTAGCCATTGAAAGCCTCAATAAAGTTAGGCTGAAAAAATAACACAGAGGGTGACTGCAGAGTTTTCCTTTGAATTTTCTACACAGACAACTTCAGATGCTGTTAGTATGACTTTTATGATGCCAGCTGACTACTACTATAACATGAACTAGACCTAGAGATGGTAAGCCCTCAGTCTTCATCCTGGTGTTAAATGGAATGTTTTCAGTACTTCTCCATTTTTTATGATTTTGCTGCTGGAGAGCTTTTATAGACTTTTTTTTTAAGTTAATGAGGTTTTTTTCCTATTGAGCGTTCTTCCTAGTTGCTAAGAGTTTATATCATGAACACATGGTGAATTTTAGCAATCCATTTACAGTAACTATGGATATAATTGTACCTTTTTCCTCTTTTAATTCTTTTGGCCATGCCACGTGCTTGTGGGATCTTAGTTCCCTGACCAGGGATTGAACCCCCACCATCACAGTGGATGTGCTGAATCCTAACTACAGGACTGGCAGGGAGTTCCCATCCCCTTTATTTTAATATGTAGTAAATCATATTAATTGATTTTCTAATGCTTGACTTTATATCTTTGGGATAAATCCAACTAACTCATGACATATTATTATCTTCCTACATTGCTGAACTCAGTTTGCTAATATTTTTGTGTAGAATGCTTGCACCCGTGTTTATAAGTGACACTAGACTGTAATTCTCTTTTCCTGTACTATCCTTGCCAACTTTGATATTGTTACTGTGCTAGACTCATATATTCTGAAATAATTTTATAAAATCAAGATTTTTTTAATGTTTGATAGCACTTAGTAAAACTGTATAATTGTTTTTAAAAATACAATAAAACTGTAAAAAATATTATTGACATTTTGTGGCAATATTTAATATTACTGAATGAATATTTTTATTTATTATAAAACTACACAGATTTTATTTCTCTTAAATCAGTTTTGGTCAGTTATATTCTTCTAGGATTTGTCAATTTAATCTAAATTTTCTAATTTAGTGGCGTTAAATTGTTCAGAGACCACACTTTCTTTTTACTATATGCAACATCTGTAGTCAGATATTTTTGTATTTCTAATGTTGTTAAATTGTGCCTCTTCTCTCTCGTTTTCATTATGTTTACAGAGTATGTCAATTTTGTTAACTTTTCAAAAAAACCTTTGACTTTGTGAGTCTTCTTTATTATGTGTTCATTTTCTGCTCTAACCCTGTGTTATTTTTTTTCCTTTTACTTTTCTGAGTGTATTTTAGTCCTTTTTCCTAACTTCTTAAGATATTTAATTAATCTATTTTTTACCATAATTTTTGTCTGACTGTTCTTTAGACTATAAATTTCCCTCTAAATATAGCTTTAGTGGAAGCCTAAAATTTTTGATAGTATCTTTAATACGATTCAGTTCTAAATATGCTTTACTTCTTGTTATTTCTCCTTTGGCCTTGGAATGTTTCAAAGTATGACTTTTAAATTTTAATAAATGGAAAATTTTAGTCATAGATTTTTTTTTTTGTAGCTTAATTAAGCTTGCCTAAAGAATTCCGTGGACAAAGGAGCCTGGTGGGCTATAGTTCATAGAGTCACAGAGTTGGACATGACTGAGCGACAAATGGAAGTGTAATCTGACATAATCAAGTAAGACTTATTTCAGGAATGGAGAGTTAATTTAACATTCCAAATCAGTCCCTGTAACTCACTAAACTAATAGAATAAAGGAGAAAAATTACCTGTTTCTTTCAATAGATACAGACAGAAAGGGGCAGCTTTAGTGGCTCCATCGTGTCCTCATTACCCTGAGGACTGTAGCCCACCAGGCTCCTCTGTCCATGGCATTCTCCAGGTAAGAATACCGGGGTTGGGTGGACATTTCCTTCTCTAGCGGATCTTCCCCACCCAGGGATCAAACCTGGGTCTCCCACATTGCAAGCAGATTCTTTACTGTCTGAGCCACCAGGGAAACCCCAGGTCCAGAGAAAGCATTTAATAAAACTCAACACTTATTCACTATAAAAACTACTAATAACTAGGCATAGATGCAAATTTCCTGTAAAGTGGATTTATCTACAGCAAGTGCCACAATTATTTTTTGGATTATTAAGCTATTTGATAATTATTAAGCTTCAAATCCACCCTTTTTTCCTTCATTTTCTGTTTTGGGAGCTTGGACTCTGCGTATCACATTTTCCTTTGCCAACAAGATCCCTGTTAGGCTTAAGGGGACACGAGAGAGGGGCTGCTACTCTGGAGAAGGAAGAAGGGACTTTCTCTTTCCTATTTTCTTCCTGTTTGTGTTAAGGTAGCCAAAGCTCCTCAATCTGAAAGCGGCAATTGTTTCCAGTTTGCAGTTTTTTTACACTACAGAATCTGTCTCACCATGCCCAGTCAGAGATAACAATACCAGAGCCTGGTTACCCCTCCTCACAGGTCTGTAAGCAGCTCCAAGGGGCTCTCTTCAAGGTCCTCAAGCACTGGTCAGGCAATGTCCCGTCTCCAGGGGTCTGCAGCCAGATCCATAGAGTCCATTATCTAAGCTTTTGAGTTTTACTAATACCAAAGGTCTGTCTAGTCAAGGCTATGGTTTTTCCAGTAGTCATGTATGGATGTGAGAGTTGGACCGAAGAAAGCTGAGCACTGAAGAATTGATGCTTTTGAACTGTGGTGTTGGAGAAGACTCTTGAGAGTCCCTTGGACTGCAAGGAGATCCAACCAGTCCATTCTCTAAAGGAGATCAGTCCTGGGTGTTCTTTGGAAGGAATAATGCTAAAACTGAAACTCCAGTACTTTGGCCACCTCATGCGAAGAGTTGACTCATTGGAAAAGACCCTGATGCTGGGAGGGATTGGGGGCAGGAGGAGAAGGGGACGACAGAGGATGAGATGGCTGGATGGCATCACTGTCTCGATGGACGTGAGTTTGAGCAAGCTCCGGGAGTTGGTGATGGACAGGGAGGCCTGGCGTGCTGCAGTTCATGGGGTCGCAAAGAGTCTGACATGACTGAGTGACTGAACTGAACTGAAGGAGATCAAACCAGTCAATCCTAAAGGAAATCAGTCCTGAATATTCATTGAAAGGACTGATGCTGAAGATGAAGCTCTAATACTTTGGCCACCTCATGCGAAGAGTTGACTCATTAGAAAAGACCCTGATGCTGGGATAGATTGAAGGCAGGAGGAGAAGGGGATGACAGAGAATGAGATGGTTGGATAGCATCACCAACTCGATGGATGTGAGTTTGAGCAAGCTCTGGGAGTAGGTGATGGACAGGGAAGCCTGGTGTGCTGGAGTCCACCGGGTCACAGAGTCACACACGACTGAGCAACTGAACTGAACTGATCCATCTGTGCGTGTGTGCTAAGTCATTTTGGTCATGTCCAACTCTTTGCGATCCTATGGACTGTAGCCCACCAGGCTCCTCTGTCCAGGGGATTCTCCAGGCAAGAATACTGGAGTGGGTTGCCATGCCCTTCTCCAGGGAATCTTCCCAACCCAGGGATCGAATTCATGTCTCTTACATTTCCTGCATTGGAGGCGGATTCTTTACCACTCACACCACCTGGGAATAGAAAACACAAAGTACCTTGGGAACGATGAATAAGTAGATTTAGTCAGATTATATACATATGTACATATGACTATAGGTAGATAGATAGATCAAGGTAAATATAAAATTATATTTCCAAATACACTGGCAACAAATTATTAGCAAATGGATTTTTTAAAATAATTCTTACAATAGTATCTGAATCCCCCCATATCTATAAATTTAGCAAAAGATGTAAAAACCATTAATGACAAAAATTTTAGAAGACTTAAATAAACTAAAGGATTCCTACCCACTGACCAGGAATACCTGCTTTATATTTACATTGCTGTGGGTAGAAAATAAACTTCTACTGTACTAAACAGGATGAAATTTAGAGATTTATTTGTTACAGTAGCTAGTATTATTCTAATTTAAATGTTTTGGCTCAAAATGCCAGCATGATATGATTTTTCTCAAAGGTTAATTAACTAAATGTGCAACCCGTAAAAATAAGGTTTTTATTAGGTTCCATGTCAAAGAGTTTTAATCAAAAATCACCCTGTCATTCTCCAACTTTCACTCTGCCCATTTCAGAAAAGCCCGAGAGGCTTTTCTATTTGTTAGTCCTCAGAGGTGGGTTGAGCCAAACTGGTCCCAAGACCATTCTCAAGTCCAAGGGAGGAAACTCTGGAAAGAACACCTCTTTCATCATCTGTCTCCTTAATCTCTGTGCTGTGCTGTGCTGTGCTTCGTCGCTCAGTCATGTCTGACTCTTTGCAACACTGTGGACAGTAGCCCATCAGGCTCCTCTGTCCATGGGATTCTCCAGGCAAGAATACTGCAGTGAGTTGCCATGCCCTTCTCCAGAGGATCTTCCCGACCCAGGGACCAAACCGCCATCTCTTTTGTCTCCTGCATGGGTGGGCGGGTCTTTTATCACTAGCGCCACCTAGAGTATCAGAGATATATTCACCAGCCTTTGCCTACTGATGCTTTTTGCTGCTGCTGCTGCTGTTGCTGCTGCTGCTGCTGCTGCTAAGTCGCTTCAGTAGTGTCCGACCCTATGCGACCCCATAGACAGCAGCCCACTGCCGCGTCCCTGGGACTCTCCAGGCAAGAACACTGGAGTGGGTTGCCATTTCCTTCTCCAGTGCGTGAAAGTGAAAAGTGAAAGTGAAGTCGCTCAGTCGTGTCCGACTCTTAGCGACCCCATGGACTGCAGCCCACCAGGCTCCTCCGTCCGTGGGATTTTCCAGGCAAGAGCACTGGAGTGGGGTGCCACTGCCTTAGATCTGCTCTAACCTCAGCTTCTGGTTGGATGGCTGAGCTGAAGCATTCGTTCTTTCCCCCTCTCCCAGCAGGCTGGCATCTGACCCAAATCTAGCTGATTTATTGGTTTGTCAGAGACGGGAAGATCATTCAGATCCATTTTAAGCCACATTCATGCTGATAAGTAAACAGGGGAACCAGTCTGTAAAGAAGCCAGAATGCAGCGCTTATTCCTGGAGAACATCAGGGGCCAGAGGGCATTGGAGTGAAAGAATCTGAGACTAACGGACAGTTTAGTCTCCCTTGGAGCCTCACTATACTTCCTGCAAATGAGGCTCATGAGACTCCTATAGGCTTTCACTAAATCCCTTTTTCTTTACGATTATTCAGGTTGGCTTCTGTTGTCTGTAATACAGACCCTGATTGAGACACAGAGTGTTATGACAGTATTTAGCCTGGAGTCTGAGGAAGAGATGAAGCCCTGTCTTTTCTCAGTTATGCTTGTGTTAGAGTATAATTCTCTAAATATTAAAAACCTAATTTTCATATAGATAGATAAGTAAGCCCTTGTCATACTTTTATTCAATTCATTAATAAAGGAGCAGGCAGGAGGACAATGCTGGATCAAAGGAGAATGTGGGAAGGCGGGCCTCTGCAGTCAGTGGGCAGGAACAGAGGGCTGGGGTAGGATTCCAAACCCAGATACAAAACTGGTTAATATCCAAGAGAGCAGCAAAACCATGATATTTGGAGGTGTCTTTTCCACCAGACAGAAGATAAAATCATCACCATCTCACCCATACTGTAAAATGCCTGAGGCCAAATCAATCATATAAATTATATTACACTCCCCCACAGTGGGAGGGGGTCCCTAGACAAGCTTCTGTGTGAAAACACAGATGTCTAGGCCCAGCGCCCCAGAAATTCGGATTCAGTAAGTCTTGGGTTGGGCTTGAGAATCTGCATTTTAACAAGTTCACAGGTGCCACCGTTGTTAGCAAACCACACTTTGGGTAACATGGCCTTAGATGACATTAAAAGGTCATGAAATCATCGTTTTGCTCACTTCCAAGTTCTGAATAACTTTTCTCAACACTCTATTCAAAGTCCCCAAGGGAGATTTAAACCTCCAGATGAGGAAAAGCAAAGTAAGGCAAATAGCACTTTACTCTTGGCTGAAGATTTGAGCTCAAAATTGAGTGGAGGGCTTAGATGAACACAGCTGGCTTGTACAGAGGAGTCTTTCTTTTCTGTGTAGGTAGGTCACACTCTGAACCAGTCACACTGGACCAAAATAGCCATTTTCCCTCCAACTCATATTTGAGTCCCTGATATTACAATTGCAACACAGGGAAAATCTTATTTAAGCCACATTACCCAGAGACAGAGGAGAAGGAACTAAAGAGAGAGGGAGAGAGTAAATTCCTTTCAAAATCAGGAGCCAGGCTGACCTAGGAGGCCTGGGAGGCCTTTCCCGGGAGGCCTTCTTCTGATGCTCCAGCAGAGAAGAGAGCTTCAGCTGGAAGAGGACAGGCTTGTCCCAAGGGAGCAGTCTTGACTCTGCTTGCTATCCTGACTCCAAGGGATAATGTCGCCAGATAAATTACAGGACAATTGACTAAATTTGAATGTCAGATAAGCAATGAGAAATTTTTAGTGTAAGTATGTCTCCAACAAGCACAGGACATATTTACACACACAAAAAAATTAGTGTTTAATCTTATATTCAAATTTGATTGGGCATCCTATATTTTTATTTGGTGTTATAGTAACACCAACTTTATATGGCTATTGTGAGGATTAAATGAGACAATGAAAGTAAAACATTTAAAGCACAGGAAGTGTTTGATCTGTGTTCCTTGAAACATCTTTCCAGTGGTACAGAAGGTAGATCTTAGAGAGAGAGGGTTAGCTGCCAATACTGGACAGCAGGTGTTATGGACTTGTGCCCACCCCCTCACCAAAGTCCGTACACTGAGTCCTCACTCTCAGTACTGTGGAGTAATGTGACTGTGTTTGGAGAAAAGTCCTTTAAAGAGGTGTTTACATTAATGTGGGACTTCCCTTGTGGCTCAGCAGGTAAAGAATCCACATGCAATGCAGGAGTCCTGGGTTCGATCCCTGGGTTGGGAAGATTCCCCTGGAGAAGGGAAAGGCTACCCACTCCAGTATTCTGGCCTGGAGAATTCCATGAGGTTACAAAGACTCAGACACAACTGAGCAACTTTCACTTTCACTTAAGTTAATATGAGGCTGTTAGGATAAATCCTAATGCAATCTGACTGGTGTCTGTGTAAGAAGAAGAAATTTGGACACAAAAAAGAGGCACTAAGGATTCAGGTACACACAGAAAAGATCAGGTGAGGACACCATGAGAAGGCGGCTGTCTGCAGCCACGGAAAGAGGCCCCAGGAGAAACCAAGCCTGCTGACCCCTTGATCTTGGACTTCCAGCCTCCAGAACTGTGAGAAAATAGATTTCTGTTGTTGAAGACACCCAGGCGGTGGTATTTTGTTATGACAGCCCTAGCAAACCAATGGAGCAGGGAAGGGGTCAAGCTGGGTTCAAACTCCAGTGATCAGGCCCCAAGGGCTAAGAGGTGCCTAACCACCAGACGAGACCACCTACACTGTGGCGGTGGATTCATCCTATCATTTAAAGTTAACTATCAGTTGTGATGGTAAATGCCTCTGTTTCCACCATCCCCTCCATCCATCATCTCCTCCAAGGTTCACACTCACTGTCCCGGTGGAGTTTAGCTTATCAAATAATCTAGATCATTCTCTACTTCACCTCCCACCACCTCCTTTAACATTCCTGGCTGCCAAGAAGCCCTTACTGAGAACGACGCGTGTTACCATCTGACGGCTGCTGGCACACAGGGTCGCACTCAGTCAACGGCCACTGCACTGCCGCTGTGGCTGCTGGATGACCGTGTGAGTGACTGAATGCACGGTGGCCACCTGGCTGTCACACCTAGACTCTTCCAGAACCTGTCTGTTCTCCTGCCGTGCTGTTCCCACCCAGCCCTCCTCCCCCCTCCACCCCCAGAGTGAAAGCTCTGTGATTGGCCCTGATTACTTGTAGAATTTCTGAGCTTTGTGATAGTGTGTGTGTATGTGTGTGTGTGTAAGTGTAATAGAAGTAGGGGGGAATACAGGGAGTGCCCACATTCTTGTCTGATTGCTCAATGTTTTATACAATCACAGGCTGTAATAGGCAACAGTGTGGACTGTTTCAGTTCCCCTAGTCTTACCAGTGTAAATACGTCTCCAGGCTATCCATGAAACATTTCCAATGAAAGTTGGAAATAAACATCTCCCTGGAACGTTGAATGCTTTCAGTTCTTGAATTGAAAACCAGAGTAAAAGCTAAAACTGGACTAGAAGACAACAAATTATTTAGTTCTGCTAATAATTTGGGAAATGTGTTGTCCAAGAGTTGCCTTTTGACTGCTAGCTGACTTCTCACTTGTCCAGAGTACCTATTATGGTTTGAATTGCAACCCCTTGCAAAAAACAAAATAGGTTCATGTTCTGACCCCTAGTACCTCAGAATGTGACTTTATTTGGAAATAGACTTAATTACTTAAGTTGAGATGAGGTCATACCGGAGTAGGGTGGACCCATAGTACAACTGGGTCTTTATATGAAAAAGAGAGACAGAGACCCAGGGAGAATAGTGCCTGATGACAGAAAAAGTTATTGCAGTGATTTGATGCAAGGGTGCCAAGGATTGATGGCACCCTTGACCACCAGATGATGGAAGGAGGCAAGGAAGGATGTTACCCAGAGTCTTAGAGGGAGCATGGACCTGCTTTTGTCATGATTTTGGACTTCTGGCCTTCAGGACTGTGAGGTACCTTTGATTTAAGCCACACATTTTTAGCCTTACAAATGCTGTAACAAAGAACCAACATGATTTTAACCCTGATTTTTTTTTTTTTTTTTTTTTTTTTTGCTGGAAGCGTATGTAAAGTTAAGGATTCACAAACTCATTTTCATCTGTTTTCCTTATAATCTTTGCTAGATTATTCATTTGAGCCATTATGTGATATATCTGTCATAGGCAATTAAAACACAGTCTTATCAGAACAACAACAGAAACCATGGTTCTTTGTTACAGCCACCCTAGGAAACTAACACAGTGCCCCTTTGCTCTTACGGGCTTGTCTGAGTCAAAATATCTTCAGTGGTTTTGTAAAATTTTACAAATTGTTCTGTTAGTTATCTGTTGCTGAGTAACAAACAAACAAAAGCTTAGGAGCTTAAGATAGCAAATTATGACTTTATCTCAAGAGTCTATGAATCAGCACTCAGAAAGGACACGAAGGACAGCTCATTTCTGCTCCGCAGCATCTGAGGTTTCACCTGGGATGACTTGAATGCTGGGGGCAAGAACGTCTGCGAGGCTGTCTAGTCTCTCTCCTCCACCCTTTCAGGGTTTGCTGGCATGGATTCCTCAGAACATGGTGGCCTCAGGGTAGCCTGAAACACCCGTGGAGAGCTCAGGACTCCGAAAGCATGTTCTAAGAGACTAAGCTGCCAGTTCTCATAAAAGCTAAGGGCAGAACTGTTGCAGCACCTCATCTGCCATACTCTATTGATCAGAGCAGTCACAGGCCACCCTTCGGAGTGTCAAGGAAGAGAAACAAACCCTCTCCCTCGAAAGAGGGACTGTCAAAGAATTCGCAGCCATCCTTATTTCATGTTACGTGTAATTCTAAAACATGTATGTACACAGGACAGTTTTTTCATATGACAGTGGAGTGTAGCCGCACTGTGTCTAGCTTCAAAATAAAGAGTGGGGGAAGTCTGATAGGAGAGGTGTTGGACCTGAGTGAGACAGTCCTCTTTGATGGGCCCCTGTCTTTTCCACTGCTTGAACTTTATACAATGCCAGAAAGAATCAAAACAATCTGGAAAACCAAAATGCAAACCCAAAAAGAAGACAAGAAGCTTTGATTTCAACTCGGAAACTATATGCTGTGAGGAAGCTCAAGAAACACCGTGCAGAACCTACAGTGCAGTGGGCAGGAGGGATCACCATTTACTTTTTGTTTGAGGGACTCTCATTTCCTTCCTCCTGAGAAGATGGAAAACCATCCAAAATAGGACGTGTTGTTTCATTTTCCCTTACACTTCCTTTGTGAGAGGGCAGGGAAGGAACGGAGGTAGGCAGTAGGGACATGAAGAAGAACTGCTTCTAAGCCCATCATCCTGCTCGCCAGCTCTGGGGTCAGGTAGACCTGGATTGGAACCCCAACTCTGCTCCTTCTTTCTTGTGTCAGCCTGGCAAGTCACTTCACATCTGTAAGCTTCCATGTCTTCACCTGCAAAACAGGTATAATATTGCTAGCTTCATGGGATTTCTATGATCAATAAATTAGATCATGTTGGAAAATGCATGTCAAGTAATTAGCATAGGGTTTGACATGGAGAAATAAGTGTTTGACCCATGTTTTTTGTTATGGTCATCACTCTCGTCTTTGTCATTATCATCTTCAGGACCACATGATTAAAGATGAAAATCCAAAGGAAATGACCAATATGAAAATAATGGATCACTTTGAGGAGGTTGGTTTTCTAATTTTTTATAGGTTTTCTAATTTTCGAACTCTAAAATGAACGTGCATTTATTTTTCTAAACATGAGAAAAACATATGTTATCTTTAAAAGTTGACCACTATGTCCTTTTAGTACTCCCTTGAGCTCACACTGCTCAAAGCTCTCTTCCTGTTGCTCACCTCTCCTTGCCCAGAGAAGGGGTGGATTATATAGACTGCAAGCACCCACAGCAGTGGGTCCCCACCAGTCCCTTCTTGACTGGTAACCACAGCTTCCTAGGAGTCTGGAAGCTGCAGAGAATAGAACACCCCTCCCCACCCTAATGCTTTCCAGATATGGCTACAGCTTCTCAAGACTCCAAACTGCCTTAGTTGACCAGCAAATGTGAAACAAAATACATGACCCCAACCAGAGCCCGCACTAGGGCAGGGGGAGTGAGGAACTCCAGGCACAAAGTATAACCGAACTTTCCCCAAGACACTGGGAGTCAGCACCTCCCTCCATTCTGCACCCTGGGCACCTCACTCCCCTCATCCCAGTGCCAGTGGTGAGCCCAACATCACCATGCCCAGGAAGACACCTGGACCCCAAATAGTTCCCACCCTACCCCTCCCCAACCCCTAGAGGAGAAAAAGGGGTGACCAGACTGTTTATTGTGGCAGGAGTACTATGTAGACACCTAACAGAAAAGCTACAGTCCAGAAACCAGAGAATGTACGCACTGGAGGGAGCAAGTCAGCCTTGGGTTCTGCCCCACATGGAGATGGTTTTGTCGTATCTTGTCCAGCTCCTGGGGTTTGCCATGGCCTCCGGCAGGGTCAGCCTGTCTCCCAGACTGCACAGTGCGTGCCCTTTCTCTACCCATGAAGTTCTGCAGGGCAACTCCTGGGGCCAAACCAAACAGCTCTCGTCTCCAGGAGCTGACATCATTTCTCCTTTCTTCAGGAAGGGGTGCTGGGCTTCCAACAGTCCTGACCTTCTCTTCTCTGTCTGCAAGAACTGCTGCTCTGTCAACTACAAAGCTCTGGGGTATCAATATTTCCTCCAGAGCATCATAGACTGTCCCTGCCCCCATTGCAGCTCTCTGTCTGCAGGACAACAGCCACCCACCCCAACCCTCCTCACTACAGGAGCCTTCAGGCTCCAGAGCACATCTTTTGGCTTTTTTCTGTGATGTTTTTGGTTTGTGTTGTTTAGTACGATTTTCAGTGTTGAACTGAAAGTGGTAGATGATTACTTTCTGCTAATCATTTTCTGCCTGGCCTCCTAGACTCCTTTCAGTAACTCCCTCCAAAATTTCAGCATTAAGTGACTTGGCACTTCACTTATTTGTCTAATGAACTCCCCACCCAGGTGTCTATGAGGCTCACTGGGCCCTCCTCTTGTCTTTACCGTGTTTCCCTCTCTTCTTCCCAGACATCTTTATAAGTTTGTTTTCTACATCTGTGTCTCTATTTCTGTTTTGTAGATAAGTTCATTTGTACCCCTTTTTAGATTCCACACACACAAATATGATATCATATGATATTTGCCTTTGTCTGACTTACTTCATTCAGTATGATAATCTCTAGGTGCATCCACATTGCTGCAAATGATATTATTTCATTCTTTTTTGAGGCTAAGTAATATTCCATTGTATATATGCACCACATCTTCTTTATCCACTCCCCTGTTGATGAACACTTAAGTTGCTTCTATATGTTGTTTCTGAAGCTCTGTTCTATCCTCCAGCATGGCCCATGTTCCTGCTCCAAGAGCCACCCCCACCTCCTGGAGTCAAATAAGACTGAACTAATAAAAAGAAAATCTGACTTCTCCAAAAAAGACATACAGATGGCCAATAGGCACATGAAAATATGCTCAACATCACTAATTATTAGAAAAATGCAAATAAAGACTATAGTGAGGTACTACCTCACACCAGTCAGAATTTAAAAAGTCTACAAATAACAAATGCTGGAGAGGATGTAGTGAAAAGGGAACCCTTCTACACTGTAAACCCTTCAATTTACACTGCAAATTGGTATAAGCACTATGGAAAACAGTAAAAAATTAAAATATAGAATTGCTGCATGATCCAGCAATCCCACTTCTGGACATATATCAGGAGAAAACTCTAATCTGAAAAGATACTTACACCCTTATGTTCATAGCAACACTATTCCCAATAGCCAAGACATGGATGCAAATGTCCACTGACAGATGACTAGATAAAGAAAATATGGTTCATATAAACAATGGAATACTACTCAGCCACAGAAAGGAATGAAATAATACCATCTGCAGCAACACAGAATGACCTAGAGTGAAGTGAAGTTGGAAAGAGAAAAGCAAATATATAGTATCGCTTATATGTGGAATCTAAAATATGACACAAATGAACATAAGTTGTGAATAATCACAGAACAGCGACAGGCTCACAGACATAGAAAACAAGCTTATGGTTACCAAAGGGGGAAGGCAGTTGGGAAGGCATAAATTAGGAGTTTGGGATTAGCAGATGCAAATGACTATATATAAAATAGATTATCAACCAGGACCTACTACTGTATAGCACAGGGAACTATACTCAATATCTTGTAATAACCTATAATGGAATGCATGCTCAGTCACTCAGTCATGTCCAACTCTTTTGTGACCCCATGGACTGTAGCTCACCAGGCTTCTGGAGTATCCATGGAGTTTTCCAGCCAAGACTACTAGAGTGGGTTGCCATTTCCTCCTCCAGGGGATCTTCCTAACTCAGGGATCAAACCCATGTCTCCTGTGTCTCCTGAATTGACAGGTGGGTTCTTTACCATTGAGCCACCTGGGGAGCCCTATAATAATGGAAAGAAGTATCTATCTATCTATCTATCTTTATGAATCAATTTGCCGTACATCAGAAACTAATATGACCTTATAAATCACCTATACTTCAATAAAAACTAAAATAAATTAAAAACAAAAAGAAAGTCTAATTCTTCTGTCTTTGGCATGCTTTGTGAATTCCTGTCAATAACTAGCAATTTAATAGGTGTCATTTTTAATAAAGATCATCTTTACCAATTCTCTTTCCTCTAACTGGGTTCCCAGGATAGCCCTTGATAGTGAAGTGCAAGTCACTCAGTCGTGTCCAACTCTTTGTGACCCCATGGAATAGTCCATGGAATTCTCCAGGCCAGAATAATGGAGTGGGTAGCTGTTCCCTTCTCCAGGGGAATCTTCCCAACTCAGGGATCGAACCCAGGTCTCCCGCACTGCAGGCGGATTCTTTACCAGCTGAGCCACCAGTAAGTACATGCAAGAAGGTGTCATTCCTATTGTCTTTTCTGCTGTGCTTATTGACCTTACTCAGTAATGAATGACACTTAGGTCTCAGGAAACAGACCCAAGTGTGTCCTAAAGCTTTGCATGTCATGGCCAAGCTCTGAAGGCCGTTTCCACATGCCGTTAGGATTAGCACCAGAGAACACAGACCTTTAACTGGAGTTTATGGCCACGTTTTGTCTCACTAACGGTGGAATAACCCAATGCCATCACACTCCCCTTTGTTTGGCAGTTGCCATGTTTTAAGAGTCAGCATTATTATCTGAAAAGTTGTCTCTTTCTCTTTCACTCAGACCCCCAGATATATGTAGCTATATTGAAAGACGTATGAGCTAATTGAAAGACAGAGGATCTCCAAGGGTAAAATTTACAGAGGACACTTTATTCTGACTTTTGAGCCTGTCCAAGTCAAATCCTTTTTTCCACTTGTTTGTGTTTGTCCATAAAGGAGAGTACAACCTGGTGAGTAATGGAGAACCTGAGAGTCTGCTCAAAGCCTCCAAGAATTACCTTCTACCCACAGCATAAGAGGAGGTGGTTGGTGCCATGATGTTCGATTGGTATCTGGCCAAAATTATCAATGTCATTGTGAGAGGATCGTCTTATTGGTCATTTAAGGATGCCGGTGTATTTGGTTTCATTAACTCCAAATCAAGGATGAGCAGTTTATAAATTGCTTTCCCCCAGTAAACAAACTCATGTCTCTAGGAAAAAACTAAAGAAGATTTGTGTGGATGAAGAAGTATCCCTGGGCAGGAAAGCACAAACAGACCATATTTATATGACACTGAATAAATGGCTACAAAGGACCAAATCTATCTGGAGTGATGACTAGTCATCTGATGTCAGACTCGGCCCGGAGCAACTGAATAAAGTGGGATTTTTACCCCATAACTTATTCTGGCCCATTACAAACATGACTGGTTTTGCCTCTCCATAGCTGCTGCTTCTAAGGTCTGCTTATGTGGCCCACCTTAGATGATTCAGCATTTATTGTCCCATCAGTTTATTCTAAAAGCATTTATTGAGGACATCCCTGGTACTCTAGGGTTAAGACTCAGCACTTCCACACTGCAGGGGGCGCAGGTTTAATCCCTTGGACAGGGAACTTAAGAATCCACATGCCCTGCAGTGTGGCAAAAAAAAAGAAAAAGAAAAAAACATGTATTGATCCCTAGTCTATTCTTAGCACTGTATTGGATATTGGACAAGCAGAAAAGTAGAGGTTAAAAAGTTAGTCTATACTCTTAAAGATGTTAGAGCAACTAGGGAGATACACAAGTGGACAAATAACTAAAAGATAATAAGGTTAACATTGTCATTAAAAAGCTATAAGAAAAAACAGAAGAAGTAGTTAACTCTGCCTTAACGTTGCTCGTTTTGACCTAAGCGGTGTTAAGGTTAGTTGCCTTACAGGGGATTTGTGATTTTCCACGCAGGGGCTCCAGTGTGCTGTGCTCCCTCAACTCAAGTTCACGTCACACGGTGCCTTCATTTAAGGCAAACTGGTGAATCTCTCCCTCACTCAATTTGTAAAATGCCAGAGAAAGACATCACTGTGCAAAGGAAGCTGTGTTTGGAAAGGGAGGCTGGGGTGTCATGGGAAGAGGTCTGGAGTTTCCCTGCTCCGAGGAAACTGGCTTAGCCTTCTTGGCTATGTTGGGTTTTTCTGAGGCAAAAACTAGTTGTCCAGTTGGGGCCTGCTGGGGTATTTCACATGAGGCAGAATTGGTTCCTCGGGGGGGTTAACCCAGCCTGACCTCAGCTAGAAGTCCCTCTCAAGACCCTTTGTTTTCTTCAGCCAGTAAGTGTGTTTACTTACATGTCAGTGGACCCAAAACAAATGTGGAAAGCCAAATTCACGATTGACACGCAAAACGACCAAGTCCTTTGCTAAAGAATACCTCTCTAAAGAACACATTCCCCATTTGAAAATCCAAATATGCGGATCACAAAGGTGAACAAAAACAGTTCAAGGGAAAAACAAGGCATTCTATCCCTTTGAAAGAAGAATATATAACCCAGATAATATAAAAGGGTAAAGTTTGTTAGAATATTGCCTTTTACATGAAATTAGTTCATGGATTTTATCTACAATCCAAGCATATTTTTTAAGTCTGAGTTGTGTCAAAACATGGCTGGTTGAAAAATAGGCCACTTAAGAAGAATGATTATCTTGGGCTGGTTTCCGCCAACATGCTAATAGTCTGTCTGTATTGTGTTTGCAGTTGTCCAAGTACTTTTGTATCCATGACCTTGCTTCATCCTCACAGCAAACCTCTAAGAAAGTTAGAACAACTATTTTACTCTCACTTGATACGTAAGAAAACCAAGGTCTGAGCACAGCAAGCAAGACCCATGAGCCTGGAGGGATCCTAATGCTGCAGCTCAGCAACCTGTCCACTCCCTGAGCTATCTCCTGGGATGAGTGCCAGCTGTTTATGGAACTAGGCATCCCATGGGACATCTCTCAGCCTTCTCATTAATTCAATTATTTGATCATTCATTTAACAAACCCTCACTGAGTGCTTCCTGGGTCTGGAAGATCCCCTGGAGAAGGGATAGGCTACCCAGTCCAGTACTCTTGGGCTTCCCTGGTGGCTGGTAAAGAATCCGCCTGCAATGTGGGAGACCTGGGTTCGATCCCTGGGTTGGGAAGATCCCCTGGAGAAGGGAAAGGCTACCCACTCCAGTATTCTGGCCTGGAGAATTCCATGGACAGTCCATGGGGTTGCAAAGAGTCGGACACAACTGAATGACTTTCACTTCCACTTTCTTTCACTGAGTGCTGCTGGGCAGGAGATAAAGTGGTGACATGACACAGCCTCATCCAATTCAAAGTCAACTGCAGAAGACACATAACTAAACAAACACTTTTAATAATAAAAGTGCAGTGATGCGATGACAGGGCAGCCAGGAACTCACTGCCTGAAACTCAGCACCCACAATGTGTGTAGCTGCCGGGGTCCAGCCCCGGCTGATCCAGGGTATTCGAAGGAGAGACGGCATAGGCGAGGGTCAGGAAACAACTGCTTAATTACACTTTAATTAAGGATACAAAGAGTAATAGAATAAGGATAGCTCAGTAAGGAAATTCAGTGGAGAAAAGCGGCTGAAATAAGGATAGCTCAGTAGGAAAATTCAGTGGAGAAAAGAGGCTGAGTAGCTTGGTTTACGCGGAAGACCAATAAAACTTCAAGACGAGAAGTTTGCACCACTTACGTAGGCCGCAGGCGTCCTTCCGTTCTCCCGAAAGAGAGGAGACACTGAGGCCTCCCCGGTCAGATCTTAGAAGCCCAGGCATAATTAGCAAGCATGGCGGGTTCCGCGCTCCAGATGGAGACTCAGCCAGAAGTTGAAAGAGAGAGCGACATGGGGAGACCAAGTTTTGGTGAACAAGGCCCGCACTTTATTTTCCAAAGTAGTTTTTATACCTTAAGTTGTGCATAGAGGATAATGGGGGAAGGGGTGGAGTCATGCAAGGACAGCAGTTCCTGGTCCTAATCGAAGCCAGGCTTTCAAACTTATCATATGCAAAAGTTCAGGTGAATTACATCATCTTCTGGCCCGGAGGCCTGTTAACATTTTAAGAAACTTATTTTTCTCTAAAGGTGATTATTCCAAAGTCAGGCACCAGCCTCCCAAAAAGCATTGGACAAAGCTGCATTTTACATTTCTATACACCCATTATATCAATCAATACACTGCCAAGGACACAGTAGGTAAGAAGTATGGAGACTTAGCAGCAAACATTGGCCCAACAAGTGAAAAACCCTTCACCAATACAATTTCTAATCAATCTTTTAACTACTCAAAGGAATCTGTGTTTAGACAGTTTAGAACATCTCCTGCCTCTCACAGTTGGGAGGCTCTGGACAATCACATGTGGCCGGAAAAACCTATTCAGGCAGGCTAGAGGATTTCCAAAGGAGTTTGTAGGTTAAACACTGTCACACCCAGGAATTAATTGGAGCTGTAAGCTAATTCTTTTTTCAGAGAGAGGTAGTGGGGGACAGCCCCCCGTGAAGTCAGAGGTGTAGGTGAAAGCACAAAGCAGAAAGTAGGCAGACTCTGGTTTTGGGGGTAGATGCTAGAGAATTGGCTTGATCCCGCCTTTGCGTATGCCGAGCCTCCTTCCTCATGACCTTTGTCATGGGCGGAGTTCCTCACGCTGGCTCCAGGCAGTGATAGAATTCCAGTTGAGCTATTACAGATCCTCACTCAATATGCAATATGCCGGCTCCCGGCATGTAGCATCCAGCTGTCTCTGGGCTCTGCTGCCTTTTATAAAATAATAACAACCGTCCACAAAGTGGTATTACATGCCAGGCACTACTGCATTTGGCTTAGATACATACTCATTGAATTCTTGCTGTAACTCCTACAAACAGATACTGGGGTTGCATTTTATAGAGGAGGAGACTGGAACTCAGGGAGAGCAACTTAATGTGTTTGTCATGGATTGCTGCATTAAAAACTACCCCCCAACTTGGTGACTTAAAACAACCAAATATATTGTGTTGTTATGTTATGTTAACATGTACATAGTTAATCATATTGCAGTCTTCAAAGCATTAGTACACATATGATTTATTTCATTCAAGATATACATACACACAGATATTTTAATTTTCATTCCATTAAGGAGAAAATTGTGATTCATAGAGCATAAATGACTCATGGATTTGTGTTAAGTCGTTATAATTTTTAGTGTCAACATTAATGACATTTTAGTGTTGGAGCTTAAATGATTTTCCCACGCTCACCGCAGATGGAGCCTGGATTCCAGTTTTCTGCCTGCAAATCCCAAGAAGCCCAATGCTCTGATTATCCTTTTCACTGATATCTGTCTGTTTTCTATTTCTACGAAGCCCTCCTGGGCAGCGTTTAATCCCCACTCATCTGTGTGTGGCAGCACTGTCAGAAGGTCTAAAACCTCCTAAATCCCTTCAGGGGGTCCTCAGCTCCCCCTCTGCCCTGCCAGTCTCCCAGAGTGGCTGCAGCACCAAGGGCGCCGTGACGGAAAGGCTGGGGACGAGGAGGAGAGAAGCTCCCAGAACTTCAGGAAGCCCCCTGTGTGTTCGGGGCACATCCCACTGTCCCACCCAAGGGTCACAAGGCGGCCTTTGCAAACAGAAGTGGAAACGTGTCTACCCAGGACTCAAAGCAAGTGTTGATCTTCATTCATTCTTTTGCAAATAGCTTTGGCCCTTCTTCTCTGTGGTCCTCAATCACAACCAACCACTAAGAACCCCCCATTGTGTTTCAAACCCACACTGTGTCGCCTGGTTGACACAACAGCCCCCTACTGGGTGGTTCCCCTAGTTTCCACCCTTCAATTCACTCCCCCACAGAATCCAGAATAAGCTTTCTAAACCCAAATCTGATTTGAAACTCTTCTGCTTGAAAATGTTCAATTCATTCTCACAGGTCTCATCATTCAGCTCTATTCCTTATTGGAGAGGGGCTTCTCTGATAGCTCAGTTCTTAAAGAATCCGCCTGCAATGCAAGAGACCTCAGTTCCTGGATCAGGAAGATCCGCTGGAGATGGGATAGGCTACCCACTCCAGTATTCTTGGGCTTCCCTTGTGGCTCAGCTGGTAAAGAATCCACCTACAATGCAGGAGACCTGGGTCCGATCCCTGGGTTGGGAAGATCCCCTGGAGAAGGGAAAGGCTACCCGCTCCAGTATTCTGGCCTGGAGAATCCCATAGACTGTATAGTCCATGGGGTCGCACAGAATCGGACACGACTGAGAGACTTTCACTTTCACTTATCGGAGAATCAAGGCCTCGCTGATCAGGCTCCTCCCCTTCCCTCACCAGCCTCACATCATCGCTTCTGCCCCAGCCACAATGACCCGGCATGGCCAGTGTCTCTAGAGCACCACGCACTCTCTCATTTTCTGACTGTTCTGTGCCCCCCTGCTCCCGTGTTCCTGGGATTCCAGGCCTCGGCGGCTTTTACTCATCAGCCCACAGGTCACTGAGGTTCCTGTGGTCCTAATGCCTCTGGGGATAGTATCCAGTTATTGGTGGGGACCTCCCACAGCTTGAGGCAACCTATACATTCATTTGTTCCATCAACAGACATTTGTTCCAGGCATGTTCTGGGTGCTGGAAGAGAATCAAAGATGAGTTAAGCACATAAAAGTTCAGACCAAAATGAGTTCTTAGTCTGGTGTCTAGAGCTTATGCTATTTCAGACTGTTCCTCGGGGAAATAATAGGCTCATGTTTACAAAGTACCTTAATAAAGGTACCTTGGTATTACTATTCTTTCTCAAATACATCTGGTCTTTAGTCACTGTAACATTACCAGCCTGTGCTAGAATATTATCATCTTCTACTGTTCCATTTTGTTTTATTGCTTAAGTTTTGGAGTATGTGGCTCACAGCTAGCAATACCCCCCTCCAAATCAATGACAGCATACACACCAGCCACAATGTTATTGTTTGCAACTGTTTTTTGAGATGGTAATAATTTTAGGAGTTACTGTTAAAAAGTGATATAGGTCAGTAATATAATCAGCAATATACTGTAACATTTTATGACCCTTCCTCCATTCCCTTCTAGTTGAAACATAAAAAAATAAATATTCTTCTCAGGGACTTAGGGGTTTGTGAGCTTCTATAGGATTTTAAGTCATCTTCATTAGAGTTTATACAGTTTATTCTCTATGCTGCCTCAGCCCATGGGAACACAGGAAATGTCTCAGTAAGACAAGACTGACTTTTTCTAGTCCAATAGATGCATTCATTTATTCAAGTATTTGTTTATTCTCCCACTAGTTTGAATACTTCTGTTGTTTGTTGTTTAGTCATTAAGCTATGTCTGAGCCTTTTGTGACTCCATGGACTGTAGCCTGCAGGCTTCTCTGGGATTCTGTCCCATTCTCTATCCATGGGATTTCCCAGGCAAGAATACTGGAGTGGGTTGCCATTTCCTTCCCCAGGGGATCTTCTCAACCCAGGGATTGAACTCATGTCTCCTTCATTAGCAGGTAGACTCTCTACTGCTGAGCTGCCAGGGATAACATTGATTCAGTGTCGTCAGCTTCCATGTGCCCTGATGCAAAACCCACATCTATGGGAGAGCTGACTGTACTGCATCATTTTATAGAAGGGACTTGGCACCCATGGATTTTGGTGTCCAAGGATGGGGGCGATGCAGGTCCTGGAGCTAATTCCCTGCAATACCCAGGGTCAAGTGTACTTACTATCTGCCAGAAGCTACAGTAAATGCTTTCCATCCACTACCCACAGCAGCCTTTAAAAATTGGTGCTCTAGTTATCCCATTTTACAGATGACGATGCTGAGACTGAACAAGGTCAGATAAGTTATCCAAGGTCACATGAGTCCTAAGTGGCAGGGTAGGAATTCAACTTCAGGTCATTCTGACTCAAGAGTTCACATTTTTAATCAGTACACCTTTCTCAGTTTCCTTAATTCCAGAAATATCTGAGGTGACTTAAAAAACATCCAGTACACAAGATGACAAATCAGCAAAGTAAAGAGATAAGAGGAAACTCAAGGCAGAAACAAATGAGATGGAGTTGGACTTAGCACACAAAATATACACCCGAGAGTCCTGTGTACTTTGAAAAAGAAAGCAGAAAGTTTGGCTCTACATTTCTCAAAGAGGGACATATATTCACTTACCTACTTTACAGTATTCATAAAATGAAAACTAGGTTCTTGGGGGGAAAGTCTCTATGCTGGTACTGAGTTGTTTTTGTTGTTCAGTTGCTCAGTCATGTCCGACTCTTGGTGACCCTGTGGACTGCAGAATGCCAGGCTTCCCTGTCCTTGACCATCTCCTGGAGTTTGCTCAAACTCATATCCATTGAGTCAGTGATGCCATCCAACCATCTCATCCCCTGTACTGAGACTTACAGAGAACTCCTCACTTGAGGCTCTTAAAAAGGGCTGTGTGATGTAATGATAGACTCACCGGCCACAGCACCCTGCAGCAAGTTCGACAACAGTTCCATGAGGCCAGCTCATGGATCCGTTTACAACACACCTCAGTGCCGTGAAGAAGCTGGACCTCATAACCCAGGTGAAAAGAGCCAAACCCAGATTTTACAGCTTTCCAACGGCCCAGCTGAATCCCAGGAGGCAGAGTTCCATAAGCACATTTTCTAACACCACGGGTGCAGGCATTCCATGGCACCGCTAAAGGTAAGCCCATGGTCTTCCCCTGGGTATCTACATACTGATAGACACCGACAAAGCAGATAACCAGCAAGGACCTCCAAGCTTCTATGGAGAATGAGAAGCATTTTAAGGACAGGCACCTGATACACACCCCCATCTCACTCCTGTGCAGAGCGAGACACAGGAGAACCCCCCGAGTAGGGCGCAGATTCTCTCTGCAAATGATTTCAGGCACATCAGGGTACTATGCGTGACTGAGCCCCCAAAGCCTTACTCCATAGACTATACCTGTGATCATTTCAGCCTAGAACAAATTCAATCAGCTATTAACAAACTCTAGGTGTAGTCATTAAAAAAATCAATAAATACACTGATCAAGCCAGATAGTGAACTGTAAGCAATGTCACTTCCTGGCAACCCCTCCAAGATACACCAGTAACTAAACACATTGACTTGTTGTAGCAGGCTGTCAGGACAAGTTAGTTAAATGTTGGAAGATATTAAAAATGGGGCCAGTGGGACTCAACCCCAGCATCTTGAACAATGTTTCCCCCCTGCTTTGAGCAGCCACCAGGACCCAGGACTGTCATCCTAGAAGCTTAGAGCCAATTTTCCCACTTGGATAGAACAACCTCATTCCTGGGCACTCAGTGGGGGAGACTGTGCTGCTGTGCTTTAAAGTACTGCATTATCTGAACTCTTTTGGTCCTATAACAAATCAGTAAAATATGATATGGGCTTCCCTGGTGGCTCAGACATTACAGCATCGACCTGCAATGCAGAAGACCCAGGTTCGGTCCCTGGGTCAGGAAGAGCCCCTGGAGAAGGAAATGGCTAGCCACTTCAGTGTTCTTGCCTGGAGAATTCCATGAACAGAGGAACCTGGAGGGCTACAGTCCTTGGAGTCACAAAGAGTCAGACATAACTGAGCAACAAACACACACAAAATATTATATGTGTGTGTGTGCACGTGTACATGCGTGCAACGTCACTTCAGTCATGCCCAACTCTTTGTGACCCTATGGACTATAGCCCACCAGGCTCCTCTGTCCATGGGGTTCTCCAGGCAAGAATACTGGAGTGGGTTGCCATGCTCTCCTCCAGGGAATCTTCCTGACCCAGGGATCAGACCTGCGTCTCTTATGTCCTCTGCATTGGCAGTTGGGTTCTGACCACTAGCACCACCTGGGAAGTATGTATACATATACAAACACACACACGTGTGTATATGTATGTATATGTATCATTTATAGTACTAGATTATATGTATCAATTACCATACAAGCAATACAAAATGTCATTAATGATCATTTTTAATGGTCATTAAAAGAGACATTAGGTGACCCCCACCCTGGGTATATATCCAGAGAAAACTCTAATTCAAAATGATACATGTACCCCAGTGTTCAGTTCAGTTCAGTCACTCAGTCATGTCTGACTTTTTGCGACCCCATGAACTGCAGCACGCCAGCCCTCCCTGTCCATCACCAACTCCCAGAGTCTACCCAAACTCATGTCCATTGAGTTGGTGATGCCATCCAACTATCTCATCCTCTGTCGTCCCCTTCTCCTCCTGCCCTCAGTCTTGCCCAGCATCAGGGTCTTTTCAAATGAGTCAGCTCTTCACATGAGGTGGCCAAAGTAATGGAGTTTCAGCTTCAACATCAGTCCTTCCAATGAACACCCAGGACTGATCTCCTTTAGGATGGACTGATTGGATCTCCTTGCAGTCCAAGGGACTCTCAAGAGTCTTCTCCAACACCACAGTTCAAAAGCATCATTCTTCAATGCTCAGCTTTCTTTATAATCCAACTCTCACATCGATACATGACTACTGAAAAAACCACAGCTTTGACTAGACAGACCTTTTTTGGCAAAGTAATGTCTCTGCTTTTTAATGGTCTAGGTTGGTCATAACTTTCCTTCCAAGGAGTAAGCTTCTTTCAATTTCATGGCTGCAATCACCATCTGCAGTGATTTTGGAGCCCAAAAAAATAAAGTCTGACACTGTTTCCACTGTTTCCCCATATATTTGCCAAGAGTGATGGGACCAGATGCCATGATCTTCGTATTCTGAATGTTGAGCTTTAAGCCAACTTTTTCACTCTCCACTTTCACTTTCATCAAGAGGCTCTTTAGTTCTTCTTCACTTTCTGCCATAAGGGTGGTGTCATCTGCATATCTGAGGTTATTAATATTTCTCCTGGAAATCTTGATTCCAGCTTGTGCTTCTTCCAGCCCAGCATTTCTCATGATGTATTCTGCATATAAGTTAAATAAGCAGGGTGACAATATACAGCCTTGACGTACTCCTTTTCCTATTTGGAATCAGTCTGTTGTTCCATGTCCAGTTCTAACTGTTGCTTCCTGACCTGCATACAGGTTTCTCAAGAGGCGGGCCAGGTGGTCTGGTATTCCCATCTCTTTCAGAATTTTCCACAGTTTGTTGTGATCCACACAGTCAAAGGCATTGGCATAGTCAATAAAGCAGAATAGATGTTTTTCTGGAACTCTCTTGCTTTTTCCATGATCCAGTGGATGCTGGCAATTTGATCTCTGGTTTCTCTGCCTTTTCTAAAACCAGCTTGGACATCTGGAAGTTCACGGTTCACATATTGCTGAAGCCTGGCTTGGAGAATTTTGAGCATTACTTTACTAGCGTGTAAGAATCTTAAAAACATATATGTGTGTATGTATAACTGAATTATTTTTCTGTACACCTGAAATGAATGAAACATTGTCAATAAATTTTGTTTGAAAGAAAGACATTTGGGAGGAATGAGATACAAAATGAGTATAGACAGCAGTTCTCTGGAAGTTCTACTATCTTCTCCCTATCTCCCGTTATATGGTCTCATGCACTCCTCTCTGGGGGCCACTGTCTAAGAATAAGGAGCTAGGCTTGTGCTGAACTGACTCCTGGCACATCAGACAAAGTTCCCATGGTCCCTCCCTGGCCCATCTCCCCAGCCTCCTGAGCCTATGCTTTAGAGCCCTCGAGCCACAATTAATGAGCCCTTGTGCCACAGCCACTGAAGCCCCCATGTCCTAGAGCCAGCAAATTGCAACTAGTGATCCTGTGAACTGCAGCCACTGAAGGCTGTGTGCCTAGAGCCTGTGCTCTGCAAAAAAGAAGCCACTGCAATCAGAAGCCCACGTATGGCAACAAAGAGTAGCCCCCACTCGCAGCAACCAGAGAAAGCATGGGCAAAGCAACGAAGAGCCAGAACAGCTGAAAATAAATTTTAAAAAAAATTTTTAATAAAATTAAATAGACTCATAGAAATGGAGAGTAAAATATTGACTTCCATGGGCTGGGGGGAGAGGAAAATGGAGAATTGTTGCTTAATGGGTATAGTTTCAGTTACAGAAGATGAATAATTCTAGAGATACACTATACAGCATGATGTCTTTAGTTAACTACACTGTACGATGTACTTTAAAATGTTAAGAAGACAGATAAGACGTTAAGTGTTCTTGCTGCTGCTGCTGCTGCTAAGTCACTTCAGTCGTGTCCGACTCTGTGCAACCCCGTAGACGGCAGCCCACCAGGCTCCCCCGTCCCTGGGATTCTCCAGGCAAGAACACTGGAGTGGGTTGCCATTTCCTTCTCCAGTGCATGAAAGTGAAAAGTGAAAGTGAAGTCACTCAGTCGTGTCTGACTCTTTGCGACCCCATGGACTATAGCCTGCCAGGCTCCTCATCCATGGGATTTTCCAGGCAAGAGTACTGGAGTGGGGTACCATTGTCTCCTCCGTAAGTGTTCTTACCACCAAAAAAAAAAAAAAAAAAAAACCCACAAAAGAAACTGGTATATAATACTATTACCACAACCAAGGCATTGAACATACCCATCACTTCCAGATTCTTTTGGGCTTGAGGGGGTTTTTTGGTGTAAGAACACTTAACATCTTATCTGTCCTCTTAACATTTTAAAGTACATAGTACAGTGTAGCTAACTAAAGACACCATGCTGTGTAGCATATCTCTAGAATTGGTATTATGGGTATATGCGTATATCCGAAAGGGCTCCCTGGTGGTTCAGATAGTAAAGAAGCTGCCTGCAATGTGGCAGACCTGGGCTCAATTCCTGGGTCTGGAATATTCCCTGGAGAGGGAACTGGTAACCCACTCCAATATTCTTGCCTGGAAAATCCCATGGACAGAGGAGCCTTGTGGGCTACAGTCCACAGGGTCACAAAGAGTTGGACATGACTGAGTGACTAACATACATATATCCAAACTCAAAAATACAAACATTAAATATGTGCAATTTTTATACATTAGTTGTTTTTCAGTTGCTCAGTCATGTCTGACTCTTTGCGACCCCATGGACTGCAGCATGTCAGCCTTCCCTCTCCTTCACCACTTCCCAGAGTTTGCTCAAACTCATGTCCATTGAGTTGATGATGCCATCCAATCGTCTCATCTTCTGTTGCCCCCTTCTCCTCTTGCCCTCAATCTTTCCTAGCATCTTTCCAATGAATCCACTCTTCACATCAGGTGGCCAATGTATGAAGCTTCAGCTTCAGCATCAATCCTTCCAATGAATATTCAAGGTTGATTTCCTTTAGCATTGACTGGTTTGGTCTCCTTGCTGTCCAAGGGACACTCAAGAGTCTTCTCCAACACCACAATTCGAAAGGATTAATTATTCAGCACTCAGCCTTCTAAAGAAGGCTGGTCCAACTCTCACATCCATACATGACTATTGGAAAAACCATAGCTGGACCTTTGTGGGAGAAGTGGTGTCTCTACTTTTTAATACGCTGGCTAAGTTTGTCATAGATTTTCTTCCAAGGAACAAGCGTCTTTTAATTTCATGGCTGCAGTCACCATCCAGAGTGATTTTGGAGCCCAAGAAAATAAAGTCTGTCACTGTTTCCATATTTTCCCCATCTATTAGTCATGAGGTGATGGGACCAAATGCCATGATCTTAGTTTTTTGAATGTTGAGTTTTAAGCCAGCTTTTTTACTCTCCTCTTCCACCTTCATCAAGAGGCTCTTTAATTCCTCTTTGCTTTCTGCCATTAAAGTATCATCTGCATATTTGAGGTTATTGACATTTCTCCCAGCAATCTGGATTCCAGCTTGAGTTTCATCCAGCCAGGCATTTCACATGATGTACTCGGCATATAAGTTAAATAGCTGCATATAAGTTAAATAAATAGGGTGACAATATACAGCCTTGACGTACTCCTTTCCCAATTTTGAACCAATTTGTTGTTCCGTGTCTGGGTCTAACTGTTGCTTCTTCACCTGCATACAGGTTTCTCATGAGGCAATAAAGTCTTAAAAATAAAAATTAAATAGTAAGGGTAGAAAGTGATTTTTTAAATAGAAGAAAACATCCCAAAGTTCTAGAAAGGAATTTCCAAGTGCCCAAGAGTATTAATGAAAAAGAGCCCTGCCCAAGCATATCCTAATAAAATTTTTCATTGGTAAGACTAGATGGCTAAAGACAAAGGAGAAATACATTAAACCTTCTGTGATGTACACTGAGCAAGTCTCTCAATGGGCCCCCTACAAGTCAAGTGGCCTCTGACAGACCTGATTCAAGCAAAACAAAATTCATCCCACCACAACTGGTAAGCAAAGAAACCAGGAGAACCTGCAGTTAAAACTAAATAACTTGGTACATGATTTACAGTTGACCAAATTTTAGAATTTCACTATCTCTATTATAGATTATCAGAGAAGGCAATGGCACCCCACTCCAGTACTCTTGCCTGGAAAATCCCATGGACGGAGGAGCCTGGTAGGCTTCAGTCCATGGGGTCACGAAGAGTCGGACACGACTGAGTGACTTCACTTCCACTTTTCACTTTCATGCATTGGAGAAGGAAATGGCAACCCACTCCAGTGTTCTTGCTTGGAGAATCCCAGGGACAGTGGAGCCTGGTGGGCTGCCGTGTATGGGGTCGCACAGAGTCGGATACGACTGAAGCGACTTAGCAGCAGCAGCAGCAGCATTATAGATTATACATTGATTCTTTGATTCATGAAGTAAGTTTCAGAACATCAAGAGACAGGCTGGTTTCAGAGCCCTTTATCCACTATTGTACGTAATGCTGAAATGATATTTAGATTCTGCCCACATTGATTTCAGGCTTCTGCTCAGTGAAAAAAAAACAATTTTGCAAACAGTCCCAGGACCCAGATCTGGGATCGCTTGCACAGTGTTGCAAATGGAGCATGCAAGAAATGCCAGGAGCCAAATCTTAGCCCTCGAGTGAATTTTCAGGTTGTAATTCCAGCAAGCAGATTATAGAGCTATGGTGAAATTTACTTAAAACCACTACCCATAGGGAAATCAATCATGAACTCGAACCTTGACAAAATCCCTTACAGCTTTCTCCTGATACAAAGATATATAACAAAAGAGCAAGCAATCAAGAATCCTAAACAAACAGCTTCAAGCAAATATTTTTTCTCTCTTTTTGCAAATACTGCGCAACATAGGGCAGAAAAATTTGGCCTACATTGCTGAAAAGCAATGGCCACAATTAGCATCTTCTATTAAAGGGTTTTGTTTTGTTGTAAGTTGTAGACACAGTCACACCAAAGGCTGCCTACACTACCTTAGTGACACTCTAGAAGCCGTGTCAAAGTGGTGAGCTCATGCTGATGTTTCCATTTAACTCTAATTTTATTAACCCTTTGGTCATCTGATCTTATATAAGCATTTTCTGATTCATTTTTCTCTAAAATGCCAGCTTTTCTCCTATCTTCTGTATACAACATATTCGTACCAATTTTAATACTCTCTCATATATATATTGTCATATATATGCCCTACATAACATTCAGTTCAGTTCAGTCGCTCAGTCGTGTCCGACTCTTCCCAATCCCATGAATCACAGCATGCCAGGCTTCCCTGTCCATCACCAACTCCCGGAGTTCACCCAGACCCACGTCCATCGAGTCAGTGATGCCATCCAGCCATCTCATCCTCTGTCGTCCCCTTCTCCTCCTGCCCCCAATCCCTCCCAGCATCAGAGTCTTTTCCAATGAGTCAACTCTTCCCATCAGGTGGCCAAAGTACTGGAATTTCAGCTTCAGCATCATTCCCTCCAAAGAAATCCCAGGGCTGATCTCCTTCAGAATGGACTGGTTGGATCTCCTTGCAGTCCAAGGGACTCTCAAGAGTCTTCTCCAACAACACAGTTCAAAAGCATCAATTCTTCGGCGCTCAGCCTTCTTCACAGTCCAACTCTCACATCCATACATGACCACAGGAAAAACCATAGCCTTGACTAGATGGACATTTGTTGGCAAAGTAATGTCTCTGCTTTTGAATATGCTATCTAGGTTGGTCATAACTTTCCTTCCAAGGAGGAAGCGTCTTGTAATTTCATGGCTGCAGTCACCATCTGCAGTGATTTTGGAGCCCCCCCAAAAAAGTCTGACACTGTTTCCACTGTTTCTCCATCTATTTCCCATGAAGTGATGGGACCAGATGCCATGTTCTTCGTTTTCTGAATGTTGAGCTTTAAGCCAACTTTTTCACTCTCCACTTTCACTTTCATCAAGAGGCTTTTGAGTTCCTCTTCACTTTCTGCCATAAGGGTGGTGTCATCTGCATATCTGAGGTGACTGATATTTCTCCTGGCAATCTTGATTCCAGCTTGTGTTTCTTCCAGTCCAGCATCTCTCATGATGTACTCTGCATATAAGTTAAATAAGGAGGGTGATAATATACAGCCTTGACGTACTCCTTTTCCTATTTGGAACCAGTCTGTTGTTCCATGTCCAGTTCTAACTGTTGCTTCCTGACCTGCATACAGATTTCTCAAGAGGCAGGTCAGGTGGTCTGGTATTCCCATCTCTTTCAGAATTTTCTACAGTTTATTGTGATCCACACAGTCAAAGGCTTTGGCATAGTCAATAAAGCAGAATAGATATTTTTCTGGAACTCTCTTGCTTTTTCCATGATCCAGCAGATGTTGGCAATTTGATCTCTGGTTCCTCTGCCTTTTCTAAAACCAGCTTGAACATCAGGAAGTTCATGGTGCACGTATTGCTGAAGCCTGGCTTGGAGAATTTTGAGCATTACTTTACTAGCGTGTGAGATGAATGCAATTGTGCGGTAGTTTGAGCATTCTTTGGCATTGCCTTTCTTTGGGATTGGAATGAAAACGGACCTTTTCCAGTCCTGTGGCCACTGCTGAGTTTTCCAAATTTGCTGGCATATTGAGTGCAGCACTTTCACAGCATCATCTTTCAGGATTTGGAATAGCTCAACTGGAATTCCATCACCTCCACTAGCTTTATTCGTAGTGATGCTTTCTAAGGCCCACTTGACTTCACATTCCAGGATGTATGGCTCTAGGTGAGTGATCACATCATCGTGATTATCTGGGTCATGAAGATCTTTTTTGTATAGTTCTTCTGTGTATTCTTGCCACCTCTTCTTAAATATCTTCTGCTTCTGTTAGGTCCATACCATTTCTGTCCTTTATTGAGCCCATCTTTGTATGAAATGTCCCCTTGGTATCTCTAATTTTCTTGAAGAGATCTCTAGTCTTTCCCATTCTGTTGTTTTCCTCTATTTCTTTGCATTATCACTGAGGAAGGCTTTCTTATCTCTTCTTGCTATTCTTTGGAACTCTGCATTCAGATGTTTATATCTTTCCTTTTCTCCTTTGCTTTTGGCTTCTCTTCTTTCCACAGCTATTTGTAAGGCCTCCCCAGACAGCCATTTTGCTTTTTTGCATTTTTTTTCCATGGGGATGGTCTTGACCCTTGTCTCCTGTACAATGTCACGAACCTCTGTCCATAGTTCATCAGGCACTCTATCAGGTCTAGGCCCTTAAATCTATTTCTCACTTCCACTGTATAATCATAAGGGATTTGATTTAGGTCATATCTGAACGGTCTAATGGTTTCCCCTACTTTCTTCAATAACAAACAAGAGATGGCAAGAGTGAATGTAGGCATTCTAGGAATCAGCAAACTAAAATGGACTGGAATGGGTGAATTTAATTCAGATGACCATTATATCTACTACTGCAGGCAGGAATCCCTCAGAAGAAATGGAGTAGCCATCATGGTCAACAAAAGAGTCTGAAATGCAGTACTTGGATGCAATCTCAAAAACGACAGAATGATCTCTGTTCGTTTCCAAGGCAAACCATTCAATATCACAGTAATCCAAGTCTATGCCCCAACCAGTAATGCTGAAGAAGCTGAAGTTGAATGGCTCTCTGAAGACCTACAAGACCTTTTAGCACTAACACCCAAAAAAGATGTCCTCTTCATTATAGAGGACTGGAATGCAAAAGTAGGAAGTCAAGAAACACCTGGAGTAACAGGCAAATTTGGCCTTGGAATACGGAATGAAGCAGGGCAAAGACTAATAGAGTTTTGCCAAGAAAATGCACTGATCATAGCAAACACCCTGTTCCAGCAACACAAGAGAAGACTCTACACATGAACATCACCAGATGGTCAACACCGAAATCAGACTGATTATATTCTTTGCAGCCAAAGATGGAGAAGCTCTATACAGTCAGCAAAAACAAGACCAGGAGCTGACTGTGGCTCAGATCATGAACTCCTTATTATATAACATTACCAGGGGTTTAAATTATGCTATGCTAAGTCACTTCAGTCGTGTCCGACTCTGTGCGACCCCATAAACGGCAGCCCACCAGGCTCCCCCGTCCCTGGGATTCTCCAGGCAAGAACACTGGAGTGGGTTGCCATTTCCTTCTCCAATGCATGAAAGTGAAAAATGAAAGGGAAGTCACTCAGTCGTGTCTGACTCTTCGTGACCCCATGGATTGCAGCCTAACAGGCTCCTCTGTCCATGGGATTTTCCAGGCAAGAGTACTGGAGTGGGGTGCCATTTAAATTATAATATTCTTCAAAACTTTAAACATGTTGATCTTTCCATAAAACACTTAACAAAATCACTACAGAGATAAAACATTAGAAATTTACAATTAGAGATTAGGGTGACTAGTGCCCTCCTAAATTATCCACATCTTAATATCAGAACCTGTAAATATTAATTTTACTTTATATGGCTAAGAGTACCCTGCAGTTGTGATTAGAGTAATGATCTTGAGACGAGAGGGTTATCCTGGATTACCCAGGTGGGCCCAATGATGTAATCACAAGGACTTTTTTAAAGAAGGAAGCAGAGGGAGACACTACTACAGAAGAGAAGGCAGTGTGATGACAATGGGGAGACTGATGAGTTTTTAAGAAGAAAGAGCCACAGTCAAGGAACACAGGCAACCACCAGAAGAAGAAAAGGCAAGCAAACTGATTCTCCCCTCAGAGCCTCCGGAAGGAATCAGCCGTGTCAACACCTTGACTTTAGCCTAATGAAACTGATCCCATAGTCTGACCTCTAGAACTAGAGGAGAAAAACATTTATAAGTCACTAAGTTTTGGTAACTTATTACACCATCAGTAAGAATTAATACCATCTCCCACCCCAAAAATTATTTTTTAACTTGAAAATTTTAAAGCATTCAAAATAATCATTTAACTAAAAGAGAAATTATAAATTATTTAGAAGGGAATGAGTGTACTACATATTGAAAGCCAAGAGATTTGGCTACAGTGGTACCAAAAGGGAAAATGTGTAACCTCATAGATATTTATTAGAAAAAAGAATAATTAAATTAAATTTAGTGTTTGATTCTAGAAGCTAAAAAAAACAAAGAATTAGACCCAAAGAAGTAACTAGTGACCAAAAGGCAAACATTAATGCATTAGAATACAAAATAAAAAAGAAATAGCAGACAAACTCTGCAACTAAAAGTTTGTTCTTTAGAAATATCAGTAAAAAAACTTGGCAAGTCTTGTTAAGAAAGAAGAGACAAAAAATATGAGAGAAATTCAAAAGATAATATAACCTTAGATAGGGTTTTTTCATATTTATTTATTTATTTGGCTGCCCCAGGTCTTAGCTGCAGCACGCAGGATCTTCAGTTGTGGCATACAAACCCCTAGCTGTGGTATGTAGGACCTAGTTCCCTGACCAGGGATCAAACCCAGGCCCCCTGCATTAGGAGCACAGGGTCTTAGACACTGGACCACCAGGGAAGTCCCCAGAAAGGGCTATTTTTAAACATGAAAAAATATTTTATACAACTTTATACCAATAAATTTGAATGTTACATGTATTGCATGTTTTTCTGTGAATATCTATGACTCAAGAGGAGGTGGGAAAACTTAGTGTACAATAACCACTTAACAAATTTTTTAAATTGCCAAAGATACATCCTGAAAATGATAATAGGCTCAGATGACTTTAAGCAAATTCTAGCAAGCACACAAACCCTGTGCTATGTAAAGTAAGGGCATGAAGTGGGGGATGAGCAGCACCAAGAGCATACAAGGCCGACATAACCCCAACACCAAGATGGAGAAGATAAAATAAATCAAAGAAATGATTGGCCAATCTTTCTTGGAAAAAAATTTTAAAGTCATAAATGTAAAAGCAGCAAAGGGAATATAGTAATAATTTTTTAGAATATACATCATGGTTAAGTTGAGTTTATCATAATTATCCAAGTATTAAGCAATTATGCAGTGTTAAGATATCTATTAATTTAATTCAGTGCATTGTCAAGTTAGAGATGAAAAAATTATGAAACCCAACATATTCTAAAAGAACATTAGATATTTAAAAAGCCTATCCTAAAAAGCTGGGCTAAGAATAGAAGCAAACTTATTAATATGACAAAGCTATCTAATATCTCTAACAAACTTATATTAAAAACATTCCCATTAAATTCAGGTAAAAGACAAAGAAATCTCCTATCATCATTGTGTTAGATATCTAGCCAGTACAATAGGATAAGAAAAAGAAACAAGAGGAATTATTTGCAAGATTCAAAAGTACCAAGAGAGCTGTATTAAGTACCTGATCTATGAAAAACGTACAAAGGAGGAGGAAGAAGATGAGGCAAAGAGCCAAAATCAGGTCAGGACATAGAATTTGGGGCAATACTATTTTGAGGATGCCAGATAAGGTCAAGGCAGTGGTTCCTAGGTCAGGTAAATTTTTATGTTAGAGCCTTAGCCTTCCCCCCTTCTTTTGCCTCTGTATGTGATCCAAATGTGAGGTTTGGGATAAAATCTATCATACACACATACACACTCATGCACACAAATGTCATTTTTTGCAGTAGATAGTGATATCTTCTTAGACATATCAAGATAACTTTATTAATGAAAACTACTAATGGATTCATCAAAGGAGCTGAATACATGATCAACAAAACCAGTCTTTTTCCAAAGTTAATCAATTAGAAAATTTTACAGAAAGAGAGACTCCACTCACTACTGTAGCATAAAGATATCTAGGGAGGAATGTAATAGATAATACTCAGAAAAAATATGGAGAAAGCTTTGAAAAACAATACATTGAAGGGTGTTTTTTTAAGAGACCAGACTAAACAGCTATTCATATTCCTGAATTGAAATGTTTATTATTATATGGACTCAAATTCCCTCCAAATAAAATATAAACCAATGTAATTATAATCAAAAGGACTCTCAAACTACTTAACAAGCTGATTCTAAAATTCCATCAGGAATAAAAAACACATTAGAATACCCAAGTAAATTCCAAAAAAGAACAATGAAGAGGGACATGCTCTAACTTTCAAGTCATGTTTTAAAGATAATATAATTTAAAGTTAGATATTGGAGCAAGAATAGAAAAATAAGTCAAAGAAAGAAAATAGAGAGTACAGATATAGTCTAACACACACATGAAAATTTAATATATAATAAAGGCCTATTTTTGTTTTTCCAAATCTTTATTTCAATAAAAATGGCATGCAACTGCCCATTCCAAAGAAAAGCTCATAACCCTGTATAACACAATTTAAAAAAATTAAATCTAGATATACTGAAGAATTAAACATCAGAAGCAAAACCATAAAATTTTTAGATAAAACTAGATCCATAAAGAAGGAAATTGAAATATTGAATACATAAAATTTTTAAATTACTCTGTGGAAAAAGATGTCATAAAAGGTTAAAAGCTAATGTGAAAAATTTGAAAAAATATTTTCAATAAATATGAAGACAAAGGATTAATATCCATACAGTGCAAAGAGATTCTACAAATTAGTAAGACAACAACAGTCCATTTTTTAAAAAAAAAAATTAGAACAAGGGATATAAATAGACATTTCACAGAAGAAAAGGTACAAAGTCAATTAAGAGATTAAAATATAATAAAACTCACAAATGAACAAGAAATCCCAAATTAAAACAACTATGAAATATATTTTTACTTATTACACTGACACTAATTCTTAAGCATGAAATCCAGTGCTGGTGAGAGGTTATGAAAAGGAGCAATTTCATCCACTTTTTATGAGAAGATAAATTAGTAATACTTTATGTATCAAAACTAAACTGCACCCACTCTTCCACCCAGAATTTCCAATGATCAGTATCTACCCAAGAAACATACCCACATATGTGCACAAAGACACATATTCACTGCAGCATGATTTGTAACAGAAAAACTGGGGGAAAACTAATTTCCAATAAAAAGAAAATGGTTGACTAAATTGGTGGAAGATAATATATGTAGCTAGGTTTCGAGACCAACTTGTCCACTAAATACAACTAAAATGCTAGAGGAAATACGACTAATATCTTAAAGGCAAAGAGAGCTGCAAAATAACTAAGACTTACTAAGATCAGATCATAAGGGAGGACGGGAACTTCAAAAGGCAGACAGAACACAAAAAAGTTCCTTTCACCAGAGTGTATTTGCCAAACGTAGTGTACTTCTATTTCATTTTTATAGTCTGGGGAAGGCCAAGACCCACCAAAAGTTGGAGGACTAATAGAAAATTCTCATCCCCATAAGCTGTACCCTCAGAAGGAGAAAAACAAAGTCCTAGAAGTTATATCCATAAGCCATTCCTCACTCCAATTTATTGCCCAAATTCATAGTGTCTGAGATGAGTCTTATAAAATTCTCAAAACAAGTATTTGGTTTAAAGTGGTTCTGGGACTTCCCTGGTGGTCCAGTGGTTGAGAATTCGCCTTTCAATGCAGAGGACATGGGTTTGATCCCTGATTGGGGAACTACGATCCCACACGCCCCGAGGCAACTAAGCCTGCGCACCACTCTACTGAGCCCATACGCCACTGGAGAATCCCATGAACAGAGAAGCCTGGTAGGCTACAGTCCATGGGGTCGCAAAGAGTCAGACACGACTGAGCGACTTCACTTTGACTTTCACTTTCTTTCAGAGAGTCCATGTGATATAAAGAATGATCCCACATGATGCAACGAAGATCCCATGTGCCACGACTAAGACACAGTGCAGCCAAATAAATAAATACATATTTTAAATGATTCTGAACTTGAACTTGTAATGCTCTCAGCTGTGTTGCAAAGGCAAATACTCACTGGAAGAATTCACCTTCATTCCTGCCTCAAGACTATTTTCACACATATACATACACACATACATTCACACACATACACACAATGAAAAGTATGCGAGCTTTTCACTAGAAGTCCTGTCACCAAGTTTGAGAGGCAGCTGAAACAATAGGCAGCAAAAATAAACCCTCAAATTTAGATATGTGAATTATCAGTCAAAAACGTAAATAGTTCTGCTTACTATGACTAAAGAAAGAAAATAAAAGCTTGAAAAACGTGTGCAATAAATTTAAAAAACTAGTAAAAAAAGGTTTTTACAAAACCAAACAATGAAAAGATGTTAATTAGCATTTTGAAACTCAACAGGCAGATTTAACAGCAGAATAGATGCAACAAAACCAACAATAAACTAGAAGATAGGCTTTAAAAAGTATCTGGAATGAAGTAAAGAAAGAAATACATGGAAAAGATGAGCAACTTAGTAAGACACTGAGGATAGATTTAACATATATTGAAGTGAAGTTCATACAAGAGGAGAGAAAGGATAACATAGGAAATAATTTAAAAGATAATGGGCAAGAATTTTTCAATAGTATTAAGAGACATCAATCTACAGATTCAAGATACACAAAGAAACAACACACACACACAAACTACAGAACACAAAGAGATGGCTAACAAACACATGAAAAGATGCTCAACATCACTCATTATTAGAGAAATGCAAATCAAAACCACTATGAGGTACCATTTCATGCCAGTCAGAATGGCTGCGATCCAAAAGTCTACAAGTTATAAATGCTGGAGAGGATGTGGAGAAAAGGGAACCCTCTTACACTGTTGGTGGGAATGCAAACTAGTACAGCCACTATGGAGAACAGTGTGGAGATTCCTTAAAAAACTGGAAATAGAACCGCCTTATGATCCAGCAATCCCACTGCTGGGCATACACACTGAGGAAACCAGAATTGAAAGAGACACGTGTACCCCAATGTTCATCGCGGCACTGTTTATAATAGCCAGGACATGGAAGCAACCTAGATGTCCATCAGCAGATGAATGGGTAAGAAAGCTGTGGTACATATACACAATGGAGTATTACTCAGCCATTAAAAAGAATACATTTGAATCAGTTCTAATGAGGTGGATGAAATGAGCCTATTATACAGAGTGAAATAAGCCAGAAAGAAAAACACCAATACAGTATACTAACGCATATATATGGAATTTAGAAAGATGGTAACGATAACCCTGTATACGAGACAGCAAAAGAGACACTGATGTATAGAACAGTCTTTTGGACTCTGTGGGAGAGGGAGAGGGTGGGATGATTTGGGAGAACGGCATTGAAATATGTATAATATCATATATGATACGAGTCGCCAGTCCAGGTTCGATGCACGATACTGGATGCTTGGGGCTGGTGCACTGGGACGACCCAGAGGGATGGTATGGGGGAGGGAGGAGGGAGGAGGGTTCAGGATGGGGAACGCATGTATGCCTGTGGCGGATTCATTTCGATATATGGCAGAACCAATACAATATTGTAAAGTTTAAAAATAAAATAAAATTTAAAATAAAAAAATAAAAATAAAAAATAAAATGATGTCAAAAAAATAAATAAATAAAATAAAACAAAACAAGAATGTAAATATTCTGGCTATTAATATTAGCTCCTTATGAAGCAAGAGAATGGCCAGAGTTGCTAAATTTTGGAAATAAACCTGTAGAATAAACAAAACACACACACACACACACACACACACACAAAAAAGAACACAGAGTCTCTATGTTCATAAGAGAAAAAAGATAGATTACCTCCTATCAGTTGAGCTGAAAGCTGAAATGCCAACAGCCACAATGAAAGCCCGAAGTCAAAAATTCAACAAAACAATAGAAAATCACTGTCAAACTAGAATGTTATATCCAGAAAAAATTTTTTTCATGATACATCTGCAGTATGGATCATAAGTGGAATTTTAAAAGAACACAGTATGTGTATCTGTGCTGAAGGAAAAAATTATATGAGACGTATCATCATGGAAAACACATGTTGCAGAAAATACTGTATAATTCAATGTATGCAAAATATAGACCATGTTTGCATAAGTATCGTCATTATTCTATAAATATATTAAAGAGAAAGGCTTGGAAGGAGCCATTAACGGGTGAATAATGATTACCTCTGAGGGAGAGTCAGTTCTCTGACCACTGAGACAGGGAAATGAATAATGATTACCTCTGAGGGGGAGTCAGTTCTCTGACCACTGAGACAGGGAAATGGGGCAGGAACCAACATGGCTCTGCCTGGCTCTTTCGTGCTCTGGGCAGGCCGTCTGCAGGGCATTCATGTTGCTCCCTCCTCCAGACAACAAGCACCAGGCCAGACTGGGCCTCACCCCACACCCAGGGCCCTGGGCCTGCCGATGTCCTGCTGCTCCATCCTCACCTCAGCTGACAAGTTCAACCGAAACGGGGGAAAGTGGGTGGTCTATTTTGCCCTTGGGTCCAAATAGTATTTTCTAGTCCTGTTTTGTCAGAAATAGATTTCATATTTTGATCCCAATCTGACATCTGCATCTTTTTTCTCAGTAAGCTTAGCAATTGAACAAGAATGACATGCATAATTGGTCACTTCAAAACGCCAACAAGGAGAATGCATTATGTATTAACTTGGAGAGTCCCTGCCCATGTGATTTCAAAACATAGAATAACAAAGTTACTTGTATTGAAAAAGAAGCAGTTTGTCTTTGATTCGATTCAGTTCAACATCCAGATACTAAGCACCAACTATGTGCAAGCAAAGCAGTACTTTTGGTAGGTACTTTTGGTAAGACAAGGTCTAATCTTAGAGGTCATTAGAGTGCGGGGTGCCGGGGTTGGCGGGGAGGGCAGGCAGCAAACGAACGCTAAGGCAAAGCAGAAAGAAAACAAATGCTCAAATAGAGGTAGAATCAAAGTTCTGCGAGAGCAAAGTGAACAATCAGTTAGTTCCACAAGGGGTCTGAACAGCCTTCACACAAGAGAAGGCATCCAAGCTGAGCAGCAAGACGAGTGAAACTGTGATGGAGAAAGACTGGCAGAGAGAAGAGTAGACACGAAAGCATAAAGCGAGAAGATACATCCCAGGTTTGTAAAACTCCAGGTTACGTGACACAGTGGGAACAAAATAATAGAGAGACCAAAGGGGACTGCGGTCAGGTTAAAGGAGCTGCTGGCTGTTGGACTCAGGAATTTAATGTTGTGCTGTAGACAGTGGGAAGCCATGGTGGACTTTTGGGATGGTCAGATCTGGACTCTGGAAAAGCAACCTTGGCGTGAAGGATGGATTGGAGAAAGAAGAGAGGCTTCCCGTGAGGAATTTTGTAATGATGACCCACATAAAAGACTCAAGTGGTCTGAGCTACAGCACCGCCGCAGTCAGCTGTGAGGTTATGATGAAGGCAGACCTGTGGGCATCGTGTGAGATGCGGGGAAAGAGAACCGTTTCAGGCTCAAGCAAGCGGCTTTAGAGGAGGGGGCAGACTTCTCTCCAGGTGCCACCTGGCCACCCAGGAACAAGAGGCAGTGCCAGGAACCCAGCAGCCAGCGGGCAGCCTGGTTTCTGGAACAGGCTGAAAAGATGTCACCACAGAGCAAAGTGAAACCTCAGGGAAGTTGCAAAGTGGCCCCAGAACCCAGAACGGAAGCCAAGTGACCTACTTCTAATGTTTCCTTTTTAAACAGAGGGCCTGGACGCTATGATCGTGGGACAGAGTCTACCCTCAGGGCTTCAGCTGGTCTGGCGGGCTCCAGCTTTCTGAACAGAGCACCTGGACAGGTCCTGCAGCAGAGGACTGGGTCTGAGGCATGGCTGAGTGTGGGGGTGCAGCACCCCTTTCTCCTGAGACCCCTGAGAACAAGTAGGAGGGTGGAGGAAAGTTCTCCAAGCCGACGTCTGCAGCATTCAGTCACACTGGGTAGTCTGGGACTAGACGGATACGAAGAACATGGTCTGGTCCTCTCTGGTTTTTCTTTCAGTTTCACTGTCATTAAGTCTGGACAAAATAAGCCTGGTTGGGTATCTCCCATATCTCCAGAACATGCATGGCTGAGAGCCTCCCAGCAGAGGCTTCGTTGATCCCTATAAAGGACTTTAATTATGCAAAGATCTCAATCATTTGATTAATTTTCAATGTGCATAGAAGCTGTTCATTTCCATCAAGCCAAAACACTTTTCATAAGTCTGAACAGCCCCTATCTTTACAATTTATCACCATCATTTTATTACCATCGTCTTTGGGGACACCCAATGCCAAACCTTAAGGTGGGAGCTTTTAAAAAATAAAAATAAAGGACCTTTTTCACATTTCTGTGGCTGACACACAAGATTCAGCTTCCATAATTCCCCACCCACCCTGGCCCTGTGGGCCCCCCACTCTGTTGAACACCCAACCCACAGATGCACTGGGAGATGGCCAGACCACAGCTGGGGAAGGTTGGCTGCATATGCCTGACCTTGGCGGCTGGGGATATGTGTGGGGCTCAGGAGGCCTGTGTTATAATAGCCTCCGTGTTGGAGGAGAGCGTGCCAGGGGAGGGCTGAACAAAGGGTGGCTTGTGTGAGCTGGACCGCTTTGCTGCTGTTTCTGTTAGCTGGCTCCCCTGGCCATCAGACCCTCCAGCTCTCACTCCATCCCCTTCCTTTTTCTCCCAAGGACTGTTCTGATGGTACCCAGCCGCCAGTGCCATCCAGACTCTGGCTGTTCTTAGGGTCGGGGCTGCGCCATGATTCCCAGGACCACAGAGAACAATCATCACAGTAATGTAAAAAGAGCAGTTCGAATTTACTGAGCACCTACTAGGCATGTGCCTGACATGCTTTTGTTCATGGAATCCACACTTTACAACCCTAGGAGGTAGATTCTGTACACTGTACATACTATAGATGAGGAAGCTGAGGCTTGGAGCACTCCATTCACTGATGCTGCCTTGCACTATGAGCTGGTAGACGCTGGAGCCCCTAGCTGATGACTCCCCTCCTGGAGCTGGTAACGGCCACTCTGTACTCCTGAGATGGTTGGTTGAGCCTCCCATTTCTCCATTTATATTCTCCACTCCATTCACTAACGCTCTAGAGAGGCCAATGGAAAACAAACGCTACCCTCCTATTGGTATTGGGATTCCTTAAACCATGGCCAAGGTACAAATCTGGGCAAATCATGGAATAGACTGCTGCACTGAGCCAGAGTCTGAAATTAGCAGGAAGGGGTTAGAATAATGGGCAGAATCATCTAACATGATGGAATTTCACAAAGGCAGAGCCCCACACTGGACTCATAAACACCACGTGGGTACATCTGGATGCCTACAGGAACATCAAATACAAAACACCCAAGCCAGGGACATCCCTGGTGGTCCAGGGGTGAAGAATCAGCCTTCCAATGCAGGGGACATGGGTTCGATCCCTGCTCAGGGAACTATTAATAAGATCCCACCTGCCGCAGGGCAATTAAGCCCATGTGCTGCAACTGAGAGCCCGAGCACTGCTGAGTCCGTGTGCCGCAACGAGAGAAGCCCACGTGCTTCAATGAAAGATCCTGCATAAATAGATAAATACTTTTTAAAGAGAGAGGGGGGAGGGGAAGAGGAGGGTGATTCCTCTGCCCTCAGAGGACATTAAAAAAAAAAAAAAGAAAGAAAGAAACATCCAAGCCCACACGGATGCTTGAAGCAAAACTAACAACAGTGACTCTAATAGCTAACTTTTACTACACATGTCCCAGATTCCAGCACTGTGCCAAGATCTTTCCTTTTACTAACTTATTTAGTCCCCATTTAAAAGGAACATATGTACTTAGGAGGTTAGGGCCACTTGCGCTCCCACAGAAGAGGAAACCGAAGCTCCGGAAGTTCCTGAAGTGATTTCCCATAATCCCTCACTAGCCAGTGGCTGAGCCAGGATCTAGAGACAGGAAGCTGGCTAAATTCTGCTCTAGCGCCCTCTCAGCTTTACAGAAGTTCATTAGATAACCTGCTGCAACCGTACACTGCATGCGCTAGAGTTTCTAGAATGAGGGAAGCGTGTCGGTGCTGGCCCGTGCCACCCCAGGCCACACAGAAATCTACCGCATCCAGCCCAGGAAGCCACACTTCACAGTTAGGACGACTGAACAAGGAGCTCCTTCAGAGGAAAGTGGTCAGGAGGGCAAAGGAGCCAGCTCACATCCCACCAGGAGAAGCTAAAGGAGTTGGCCAGAGTTCCCTGAAGAAGCTGCTTCTTTAAATACCAAATGGGCTTATTCGTGGAAAAGGGACTGGATTAACTTTTCATTGGCCTCAGGAGTCAGAACTAACAAGAGAGACGGGATGTCACTGGGAGAAAGCCTTCAGCTCAACAGTCTGCCAACCCTGGGGAAAGTGAGAGTGACAGGTTTCCCTTTCCTAGAGGGACTCACAGAGAAGGCGATGGCACCCCACTCCAGTACTCTTACCTGGAAAATCCCATGGATGGAGGAGCCTGGTCGGCTGCAGTCCATGGGGTCGCTGAGGGTCGGACACGACTAAGTGACTTCACTTTCACTTTTCACTTTCATGCATTGGAAAAGGAAATGGCAACCCAGGGATGGCGGAACCTGGTGGGCTGCTGTCTATGGGGTCACACAGAGTCAGACACCACTGAGGCGACTTAGCAGCAGCAGCAGCAGCAGCAGAGGGACTCACATAGGCTTGACCACCAGGAGGTGGAGTGTAGTCGTAGGGGCCCCCGGAGCAGCAGATGTATACCCGGACAAGGCACAGAAGCCTGCCCTGTGCGTGAGGATTCTCTGATCTTTGAGGATGACCTGCCCCCTCCTCTCACTCTCAGACATGGCCAGTCTAGAACCACGGGGTGTTGCCTGAGCCCTCTTGCAGCCCCACACCCACCTGGCCCCAGATGATCGGAACAGAGGCAGATGCTTGATCCAAACACAGCCATCAGAGTCCCATCCTGGGAATCTGGGCTTAGAAATGGCGGCAGTGGACAACATCCAAGTGGCTGACCCTCTACTGTGTACACATGAGAACCTTAGGGCAGCCATGTTTGCCAAGTAGCCAGAGGAGCAGAAAAATCAGTCCGCATGAAAGAAGGAGAGCATACAACAAGATGCTTCCAGGTCTGGGTGCCAAGCGCCATCTGAGGCCAGCTGCTCCCCTGCTCCCAGCAGCAGGGGGACATCCTTGTATCCTTTTACGAAATATTCCCCAGGGAGCTTGTGACCCTTGTAACACAGAGAGTCCTGATAAGAAATAGTGGCTGGCCATCAGGTCCCTCCCACGGAGGGTCTGTAATGGGAGAGCCTGTCCCAGTGCAGCTCTTTGAAGTCGACTCCTAAATAGCCAGGAGCCTGTGTGCTGAGATAAGAGCCTGAAATGGTCATCTTGGGGCTTTTTCTTTCTTCCCTCACTTGCTGACCTTGAAGGGAACAGAAGGCCCTGAATGGAGCAGAACTTCAAGTCTGCTGCCCTAACAGAGATTAGGGAGGGCCACTCCCCCTTTAGGGCAGCTAAAGTCCTTGAGCTGCAGGGACACAGAGAAAAGGAAAGAGCTAATAATCAGACTCCTTTACTTCCAGACTCTTGAGAATCAAGAGCAAGCCCTGAGTGGAAGAGAACACAGACCAAGTTAATTCTGTAATTAAGAGTAGAAAGTCACAGAGGAGGAGGGAGCCACCGAGCAGCACTCTCCCTCAGAGAGATGGGGATAGTCAGCATTGGAGGGGGGGTACTAGCATGGTGAGACCCTGACCTTTGGGGGGCTCTGTACTCAGAGACAGAAGGACCAGAACTAGGTGGGGTACAGGAAGGACTCTCAGGGAGGGAAGTCTGTATTGAGAGGCGTCTGAGCCCCTCACAAGCCCATCGAGGGCCTGGAGCTCATGCCAGCCCTTCAAGGAAGCAGTTCCAGTGCAAAGGTCACGTCCACCAGCCACTTCCATCAAGGCAGCTTGCACGCCCCGGCTCACCTGGCAGCCTAGGCTGCAAGGATAGCTTAGCCCCCATCAGAACAGCCCTATGTGACTCCTCCCCTATCAACTGCCCAAAATGTACCGATGTCCCTAAAACAGAAAGTGGAGCCTTAACCCCAGGGGCCATGGTGTATGGAAGCAGGGGTCCAGCCCCTGGGCTGGGCAAGACAGCCGGAGGGGAGCCTTGCCCCCAGCCCTGATGTACACAATTTACAGGTTCCAATGACTGGAATTGGAGACCACTGGGGTCCATCTTCAGGGAAGATCACAAAGGAGGGACCTTGAAGGATGTGGGTCCTGAGAAAAAGAATGCCATGGAGTCAATTGCCTGTTTTTGTGTCTATGAGCAATGTACAAACATCAGTTGCTTTGCTCAGTGTACAAGGTAGGAAACTGAGGCTCAGTGATGGGAAAGGAGAGAAGGGAGACGGGAAGCAAGTTTGTCAAAACCCACAGAAGGGACGGGCTGTGCTAGGCATGTCCCTGCCCAGATCGGTTCCCCTGGGTCAGCTCATGTCCTCAGCTTCTGTCCTTCTTGGCAACTCTGTCGACACAGGGGCTCTCATCTTGCCATCCCTTGGATCTCTCCTGCTTCCGTCTGCCTCCACTTCCCCGCTCTAGACCTGTGGTCCGCCGCTAACACATCCACCCTGCAGAGCACCCTCAGCCATGCCCAGCTCTCCAAAGGCCATCTCCCCCTTCCTCCTCTCAAATCAGGCTGCTCTTCTCACCTCAGCCAAAGACACTCACAGGCTCAGAGGCAGCATCAGTATCCCCACATTGTTCTTACAGCTCTGTGAGCCCCCCTCCCCACTGAACACCCTCTCCCTGAAAGCTCGCAGCTCGCTCTGCCCCTCCCTTTCACTACATCTGTCACTCTCCTTGATCCGCTACAGTCACTAACTCTGACATCTGATTTATCATCTTCACACTCTATCCACAGCCCCGCCCCCAGCTTTCCCAGGATCTCGGCTTCCTGCATCCCATGCCTCACAGTTTATTTTTTTCCCTTTTTTGCCATCAAGCATATTTTATTTTTTTAAGTATACTGAAGTATAGTTGATTTATGATATTGTGCTAATTTCTACCATATGTCACAGTGCTTGTTATACATATACATTTTTCATATTCTTTTCCATTACGGTTCAATCATAGGATATTGAATACAGCTCCCTGTGCTCTGCAGTAGGACCTTCTTTGTTTATCCATTCTATATATAATAGTTTGCATCTGCTAACCCCAAACACCCACTCTCCACCCCTACCTCCCCACCCCCTTGGCAACCACAAGTCTGTTCTCTGTGTGTGTGAGTCTATTTCTGTTTTGTAGTTAAGTTCGTTTGTGTCATATTTTAGATTCCACATATAAGTGATATCATATGGTATTTGTCTTTCACTTTCTGACTCATTTCACTTAGTATGATAATCTCTAGGTCCATCCATCTTGCTGCTGAGTAATATTCCATTGTGTATATATATACATATATATATATATATATATATATACACCACATCTTCTTTATCCAAATCTCTGTCGAAAGACATTTACTTTGCTTCTATGTCTTAGCTATTATGAATAGTGCTGCTATGAAGATAGGGGTGCATGTACCTTTTTAAATTTTTTTAGCGTATTTATTTTTAATTGAAGGATAATCGCTTTACAATATTGCGCTGGTCTCTGCCATTCAGCAGCATGCATCAGCCACAGGTGTATGTGTCGCCTCCCTCTTGAACCTCCCTCCCACCTCTCGCCCCATCCTATCCCTCTACGTTGTCACAGAGCCCTGATTTGAGTTCCCTGAGTCATACAGCAAATTCCCATTGGCCAGCTGTTTTACATATGGTAGTGTATGTTTCCACGCTCCTCTCTCCATTTGTCCCACCCTCTCCTTCCCAACCCTGTGCCCACAAGTCTGTTCTCTAAGTCTGCATTTCCACTGCTCCCCTGCAAACAGGTTCATCAGTACCATCTTTCTAGATGCCATATATATGCATTACTATACGATATTTGTTTTTCTGACTTACTTCACTCTGTATAATAGACTCTAAGTTCATCCACCTCACTAGAACTGACTCAAATGCATTCCTTTTTATGACTGAGTAATATTCTATTGTATATGTGTACCACAGCTTCTTTATCCATTCATCTGTTGATGGACATCTAGGTTGCCTCCATTCCTAGCTGTTGCAAATAGTGCTGAAATGAACATTGGGGTAGATGTGTCTGTTTAGGTCTTCTGCCCACTTTTTGATTGGGTTGTTTGTTTCTGTGGTATTGAGTTGCATGAGCTGCTTGCATATTTTGGAAATTAATCCTTTGTCAGTTATTTCATTTTCTATTATTTTCTCCCATTCTGAGGGTTGTTTTTTTCACTTTGTTTATAGTTTCCTTTGCTGTGCAAAAGCTTTTAAGCTTAATTAGGTCCCAGTTGTTGTTGTTTTTTTTTTCCATTACTCTGGGAGATGGGTCATAGAGAATCTTGCCGTGATTTATGTCATAGAGTGTTCAGCCTGGTTTCTGGTCTTACATTTAGGCCTTTAATCCGTTTTGAGTTCATCTTTGTGTATGGTGTTAGGCATGTTCTAATTTCATGCTTTTACACATAGCTGTCCAGTTTTCCCAGGGAAGGGTGCACGTATCTTTTTGAATTAGGGTTTTCTCCAGATATATGCCCAGGAGTGGGATTGCTGGGTCATGTGGCAGCTCTATTTTTAGTTTTTTGAGGAACCTCCATACTGTTCTACACAGCGGCTACACCAACTTACATTCCCACCAAGAGTGTAGGAGGGTTCCCTTTTCTCCACACTCTCTCCAGTATCTATTGTTTGCAGATTTTTTTAATGATAGCCATTCTGAGCAGTGTGCATACCTCATGTTTCTGAATTACGTCTGCCTCTCTTTCATGCATTGGAGAAGGAAATGGCAACCCACTCCGGTGTTCTTGCCTGGAGAATCCCAGGGACGGGGGAGCCTGGTGGGCTGCTGTCTATGGGGTCGCACAGGGTCGGACACGACTGAAGCGACTTAGCAGCAGCAGCAGCAGCTGCTGCTCTATCTCCACAAACCCATTCTGTGAGCACACCCTGACCCAACCCATAGCTGTTCCTCTGCTAACATCTTAAACTCCATCATTTGAAATCTGAAAGTTTTTCCTCTACTGCAAACAACTTAACCTCCATCAAACTGCTCATGAGGAGTATCGATTGGCATTCCCAAGTTTGACCCAGGCCTTTTGATGACGTGCTCCTACCCCAGCTCCTGGACCCTGATGGGCAGTCTCTGAACACATATTCATACAGACTCCTAGGGAGGGTCTAATGGGGAATGACAGTGTTTCCAACTCATCTGATGTTGGGAAGCACTATTCTCCCAGAGAGGCCGTCTTCAGATGGAGGTTTCAACTATCCTGAGAGGCTCTTTCAACTCCTACAGTCTGCCTGAGCACAACTCTCCTTGATAATTCTTATTCTAAGTGAAAGCATATTTCATTGTATGCACTAAGTATTTTACAGGTACAGTATACAGTAATTCATTAGTCTTCATGATAATCCTCTGAACTCAATACTACTATCCCATTTTACAAATGAGAAAATTGAACCACAAAAAGGTAAAACAACCTTCACACAGGTAGTAAGTGGCAGAACCAAGATTCACACTCACATCCGTGCCCCAAAGCTCAATGCACTGCTGCTGTTGTCAAGCCAATGGCAACTGGGACCACCAGGCCCCTCAAGATAAGGTCAGCTCAAACTTGCGTCCCTATCTTGAGGAAACTACAGTGTTCTCCCCACATCCTGAAATTTTTCAAAAGGTCAAGGGTCTCATGGTCACCTCTGGCACTAATTGGGTGGCTGCACTAAACTTGCCATAATCCCCGTTCTTGGGATGCCACGTCTCATGGATATTCATTTATCTCCACTCTGGCATTGACCCAATGGGGAAACTCAACCCCTTTCATTGGGTGTTTTTCAAACTGCAGGCCCCACCTATTGGCAGGCCTTAAAATCAATGGTCACGACCAGCATTTTTTTTAAATTAACTGAAAAATATCAGAGTTCATGGGAGGAATCTGGCAATGCAAATTGTACCACCAACGCTGTGCTCGGTTTCTCTCTTCCAAGCAAGAAGCACAGTGGCAGGCATCTGAGGAACACACACAGTGACCAGGAATGGGTCGACTGTTCTTTCGCTCATGGAAGCCTCATTCTACTTCTCTACTTATGGTGGTCAATTTGACCACTACCATAATGAGAGGGTTAATTTGGTGTCCTTTATATGAAAATTTGCATTTTCCCTGTAGGCAAAATTGTAGAATCATTCAACTGAGTTTTGGTGTGTTGAGAGCTTAGTTAAACTATACCATAGTACTGCTGCCTCCGCATATATTCTGTGTGGCCAAGTAGATGGTTGGACCCACCCTAGCTCTTCCCCCTGAGCGTATTCCTGGATAACAGCCCACAGAGTCACAAACAAATGTCAGTTCTTGATACAACTCCCCTAGCAACCCGTGATCAAGTCTTTCCTGCCTCCCAGGACCTTCCCTATGCCCCTTAAATAAGACCCCCTTGGAGCTTGCAAAAGCCCTGCTTTCAGGGGTTTGAAAGGACTGATCCAGGCTTAGCCCAGAAACTCCAAAGCACTCCATCCAAGGACCCAAATAAAGGCATGTGTCCCAGGTCCTGCCACTCTCTGTGTTTACACCCCGCCTGGACCTCCTCCCCATGTGGCCTCTGGAGGTGGGCTCTGTACCTCCCCTGAGATCTCTCCATTTTCATTTCTACCATGGTCCATTATTGAACTGGGGGTCACCATTCTGTGACACCCCCTAGGCTCTATGTAACAAGTGCTGGTTTAACAAAGTCACAGCAGCTTGCAAATTTGCAAAATATTTTTCAAAAGGTATGCTATCAAACATGTCATTTTTTAGATTTCTCAACAATTTTTACCTTTCAGTACAAACAATACAAATTGACCATAAAAATGATATTTTATTGCTAGAAGACAGAAGAATGATAAGCTGAAACATCCCAAGGCACTTGCTCAGTTCTGCTGCTAGATTTGAAGTTCAGTTCAGTTCAGTTCAGTCATTCAGTCATGTCCGACTCTTTGCCACCCCATGAATCACAGCATGCCAGTCTTCCCTGTCCATCACCAACTCCCGGAGTTCACTCAAACTCACATCCATGGAGTCAGTGATGCCATCCAGCCATCTCATCCTCTGTTGTCCCCTTCTCCTCCTGCCCCCAATCCCTCCCAGCATCAGAGTCTTTTCCAATGAGTCAACTCTTCGCATGAGGTGGCCAAAGTACTGGAGTTTCAGCTTTAGCATAATTCCTTCCAAAGAACACCCGGGGCTGATCTCCTTTAGAATGGACTGGTTGGATCTCCTTGCAGTCCAAGGGACTCTCAAAAGTCTTTTCCAACACCACAGTTCAAAAGCATCAATTCTTCAGCACTCAGCTTTCTTCACAGTCCAGCTCTCACATCCATACATGACCACTGGAAAAACCATAGCCTTGCTACCCATATCAAGTAAAATGGCAACTTTATCAGTAAACTTGAACTTAATTTGAACAGCATTCTAGAAAAGTAAAAACTGAATGCAATATTTTATAATGAGTACATAGAATAAGGGCTTATCTAATCCCTTGAAAATGAGAGAACCCAATATATTTTTTGTGACCATATATTTTCTACAAATCCCACAAAGTCTTTTCAAATAAAGGAAAAAAAGACAAATTATTGACACAATTCCTAATCTGAGAGGTAGTTCAAATCAGTCTCTGAAGTTAGCTTCCAGGCTTTAAATTCCAAATCCCCCTACTATAGGCTGTGATCACTTGGGTGAGCTTCTTTACCTCTCTGTGCCTCATTTCCTTATCTGTAAAGTAAAAAATAATAACAGTAGTTAATTCATGATGTCATTGTAAAGATAAAGCTTGCCCTGGGACTTCTCTGATGGTCCAGCAGTTAAGATTGCTGATACAGGGGACACAGGTTTGATCCCTGGTCTGGAAAGATCCTAGCTGCCACCAGGAAACTAAACCTGTGTGCCACGGCTACTGAGTCCCGCATGCCTAGAGCTTGTGCTCCTCAGTAAGAAGCCCGCACACCATAGCTAGGGAGCTAGCCCCTACTCACTGCAACTAGAGAAAGCCCTCCTGTAGCAGTGAAGACCAAGCGCAGCCAGGAATTAAGTAATTTTAAAAACAAACAAAAAAAGGTAAAGTTTGACCCTAGAGAGTCCTACATATAGGCATTTGTTTATGGTATTCTTAGTCATTCTACAGCAGTTAATAAGAAAGTTGTAACCTCGTATATAGTGACATACTGTGCAACAAAAGAGAAAATGGAATACACAGCTCGAAAAATATTATTTCTTTGGCAGGCATAAATATGGTGAATGCTATTTTTAATGATAAATCATCAGTTTTTATAAAATCAAAATTCTTCCTCTTAGTAAAAACCCAGTATATCATGCAGAACACATAGACTAGTATAGATTTGAGATCCAATTTGAGGGCACCAATATTATAATAGAAACCATCCCTGGGGCTTTCCTCGTGGCCCATTGGTAAAGAATCTGCCTGCCAGCGCAGGGGACACAGGTTCAATCTCTGGTCCAGGAGGATCCCACATGCCACGGGACAACTAGGCCCTTGTGCCACAACTACTGAGCCCGTGCTGTGAGCCGCAACCACGGAGCCCATGCACCGCAACCACTAAAGCCCGCATGCCTGGATCTCATGCTCTGCAGCAAGAAAAACCATTGTACTGAGACGCTCATGTGCCCCAACTAGAGAGTAGCCCCCATTCACCACAATAGAGAAAGCCCACATGCAACAACAAAGACCCAGGGCAGCCATAAATAAATAAATCTTAAAAAAAAGAGAGAGAGGGAGAGAAACAATCCTTTTCATTTATGTCCTATATGTGTGGTAAGATAATGCATGGAGAAGTTGTTGAATAATTTAAACTGGGTCTCACACAACTGAATTGAATAGTTATAAAATTAGAAATGGGGCTTCCCAGGTAGTGCTAGGGGTAAAGAACCTGCCTACCAATGCAGGAGATGTAAGAGACAAGGGTTCAATCCCTGGGTTGGGAAGATCCCCTGGAGTAGGGCATGGCAACCCACTCTAGTATTCTTGCCTAGAGAATCCCATGGAGAGGAGCCTGGCGGGCTATGGTGCACAGGGTCGCACAGAGTTAGACATGAATGAAGTGACTTAGCACACACACACACACAAAATTAGAAACACGTGTTATTGATCAATATGAATTAAACCGGGACACTATAATGAGATTAAAAGACACAGGACAGTTAATACAATTAGAAAAAATGGAGGAGTTATTAGAAAATGGATAGACGTTACTGTTTGGAATATGGCTTAAATATCTTGAGGATTTAAAGATATTTTACAAATCTCATGGACAAATTGAAAAATACAGGCTAAGTTGTTAAATTTATTAAAAGAACCTCACCAAAATGGACTTTGGGAATATTTTATTCAGAGATTAGAGCTAATCATATCCATTGAAAGTGGTAAGCAGGGTATATGAATTCCAGAATGAAATTCACATTTTTCTAATTGAGAGGTAGTACTAATTGATAATTTTTTCAAAGATGATATTTGTTAATAAAATGGCATATGTTGCTGATGTTTTCAATATTCTTAATGAACTAAACTTGAAACCATAGAAGAAAATCAACAAGATAACACATCCAAGAGTTTCAAAGGATTTTAGCTAAGTAAGCTCAAACTACTGCAAAATTGTGCTCATCTCACACACTAGTAAAGTAATGCTCAAAATTCTCCAAGCCAAGCTTCAGCAATATGTGAACTTCGAACTTCCAGATGTTCAGGCTGGTTTTAGAAAAGGCAGAGGAACCAGAGATCAAATTGCCAACATCCGTTGGATCATCAAAAAAGCAAGAGACTTCCAGAAAAACCTCTATTTCTGCTTTATTGACTATGCCAAAGACTTTGACTGTGTGGATCACAATAAACTGTGGAAAATTCTGAAAGAGATGGGAATACCAGACCACCTGACCTACCTCTTGAGAAACCTATATGCAGGTCAGGAAGCAAGTTAGAACTGGACATGGAACAACAGACTGGTTCCAAATAGGAAAAGGAGTTCGTCAAGGCTGTATATTGTCACCCTGCTTATTTAACTTCTATGCAGAGTACATCATGAGAAACATTGGGCTGGAAGAAGCACAAGCTGGAATCAAGATTGCCAGGAGAAATATCAATAACCTCAGATATGCAGATGACACCACCCTTATGGCAGAAAGTGAAGAAGAACTCAAAAGCCTCTTGATGAAAGTGAAAGAGGAGAGTGAAAAAGTTGGCTTAAAACTCAACATTCAGAAAACGAAGATCATGGCATCTGGCCCCATCACTTCATGGGAAATAGATGGGGAAACAGTGGAAACAGTGTCAGACTTTATTTTGGGGGGCTCCAAAATCACTGCAGATGGTGATTGCAGCCATGAAATTAAAAGACACTTACTCCTTAGAAGGAAAGTTATGACCAACCTAGATAGCATATTCAAAAGCAGAGACATTACTTTGCCAACAAAGGTCCATCTAGTCAAGGCTATGGTTTTTCCAGTGTTCATGTATGGATGTGAGAGTTGGACTGTGAAGAAAGCTGAGCGCCGAAGAATTGATGCTTTTGAACTGTGGTGTTGGAGAAGACTCTTGAGAGTCCCTTGGACTGCAAGGAGATCCAACCAGTCCATTCTAAAGGAGATCAGTCCTGGGTGTTCATTGGAAGGACTGATGCTAAAGCTGAAACTCCAGTACTTTGGCCACCTGATGCAAAGAGTTGACTCATTGGAAAAGACTCTGATGCTGGGAGGGACTGGGGGCAGGAGGAGAAGGGGACGACAGAGGATGAGATGGCTGGATGGCATCGCCAACTCAATGGACATGAGTTTGAGTGAACTCCGGGAATCAGACACGACTGAGAGACTGAACTGAACTGAACTGAACTGAAGTAATAAACAATGGCTTTCGCTACTAAATCTTCCCATTGTTGTTACAACATATCAAAGAAAACATTACTAGTTAACTCAACCCAAGCGAAATAGAATTAGAGATATTTCACAAGTCTCTTCCACCCCAAATTTTTAATTTTTAGCTTTCCAAAACAGAAATTGAAACATTAAAGAAAAACACTTGGATTACAAATCCATTTTCTTTTCCAAACCCTGATTCAATAACTGAGTTTAACTTGATGCTGTCCAAAAGAGAGAATAAATTACTGCAGCTTTGTCATTTGCCTTGAAGAAAGATTACAAGATGTGCTTATGTTCATTACTTTGGATTGAGACTAAGAAGTTTTTAAGTAGAAAAAGTATGTTGCTAACATTATCATTCATGGTAACCCATTTGGGAGAACTAAATTTTTAACCTTGACCGCATGAAAAGGAAAGAAAAATTGTGATCAATCGCTGATCAGATATACCAGAAGTAGATGCGTCTTAGGATAAATTTATGAACAGGCGAGAACTATCTCACTATATCTTTATTTGTTAGAAATTATAGTAATTTTATTTATTTGAAACTGTTTCCATCTGCACTTATGAATTAATACCATAGTTGATATCGAAGCTTATGTTTGTACTTTATCACACAAAGTACGGCTAAGTATCGTATCATGGAATAATATATGTCTTTGTACCTGTGTGGGGTGGGGGGCGTGCAGTCCTGGACTGAATGAAAACTCCTTCCAAAAGGATGACTTTAGTCAGTCCCCTCAACCCTACTCTAAACCATCCAGGAAAACATCAAGCCCCAGGCAAGGGGCTGCATAGCACAGGGAGGGCTTATATGTCCAGAACATAGAGCTATCAGCTTAGAGCTGCAATTTAATTGTCTGGCTCTTCAGTTTCAGCCACTGGGGTCACTTTTGGACCCCGCTAACCTGCTGTTTGCTGGCTCTTCTCCCCCCTTTTCCATTCCTTCCCCTCACCATCCTCCCAACTCACTTCCCCAGAGCCCCAAGAAGCTCCAGATTCATTTCACTCTACTGAGCTCAGTCTTCCCACTCCCCTCTGCAACCCCACATCCACCTTGGTATACCCAAAGCCTCTCAAGGTCTCAGCTAAATAAACACAGGCCCACTTCCCTCTGGAAGATCTCTTCTTCACATTGTCAGGCCCCAAACCCATGGACCCAACCCACCTTCCTTCGTTCCTGGAATTCAGAAAGTCTATCTTCTCAATTGTAAGTCTCCTCAAGGCCACCTCTTCCACATTCTCAGACTCACTTGGCTCATTGTTCTTGCTCCAGCCCTGCTTCTCTCCCTCCTTTCTTACTGGACCCTGCTATTGTACGATGTCCTTTTGTAGCAGCCAATCTCTGGGGAATAAATATGCCTACATCCAGGACCTCTCTAAGAAATCCTCCTTCCTGCGCTAAGATCTGAAACTCTCCCTTAGGAGCTAGTCCCTCCTTGTTGTTGTTGTCGTTGTTTAGCCTGTAAGTCGTGCCCGACTCCATCCATGGGATTCTCCAAGCAAGAATACTGGAGTGGATGGTCATGTCCTTCTCCAAGGGATCTTCCCGACCCAGGGATCGAACCCACGACTCTTGTATTGGCAGGCGGATTCCTTACTTCTGAGCCACCAGAGGAGCCCATTCTCTCCTTGACCTCTCTTTAAAATGGCTCCACAAGTAGTAACACTTACTGAGCACTTAGCTTCCCTGGATCCAAGTGCTTCACATAGATTACACTCACAGCAGCCCAGCGAGGTAAATTCCATTGGTTCCTGCATTTCAACGGGGAGATGAATGAGGTTTATGGAGACAAAGTAACTTTGCTATTCCTGCAGCTGTAAGTGGGGCAGCTCAGTCAGTTCAGTGGTTCAGTCCTGTTCAACTCTTTGAGACCCCATGGACTGCAGCAAGCCAGGCTTCCCTGCCCATCACTAACTCCCGGAGCTTGCTCAAACTCATGTCCATCAAGTCGGTGATGCCATCCAACCATCTCATCCTCTGTTATGAGCAGCTGGGATGGGAAAATGCCACAGCCCTCCCTGGAAGCCAGGCTCATACTCAGTCTCTCTCCTAACACACTACTCCACCCCTCTGCTATTGTAAGATTGCACCTTTCTGGTATTGACTTGTATGAGCTGCTTGTATATTTTGGAAATTAATCCTTGGTCAGTTGTTTCATATGCTATTATTTTCTCCCATTCTGAGGGTTGTCTTTTCACCTTGCTTATAGTTTCCTTTGCTGTGCAAAAGCTTTTAAGTTTAACCAGGTCCCATTTGTTTATTTTTGTTTTTATTTCCAGTCCTCTAGGAGGTGGGTCATAGAGGATCTTGCTGTGATTTATGTCATAGAGTGTTCCGCCTATGTTTTCCTCTAAGAACTTTATAATTTCTGGTCTTACATTTAGGTCTTTAGTCCATTTTGAGTTGATCTTTGTGTATGGTGTTAGGAAGTGTTCTAATTTCATTCTTTTGCATGTAGCTGTCCAGTTTTCCCAGCATCACTTATTGAAGAGGCTGTCTTTGCCCCACTGTATATTCTTACCTCCTTACATTACCATATGTAAAATAGATAGCCAATGGGAATTTGCTGTATGACTCACAGAACTCAAAGCAGGACTCTGTAAAATCCTAGAGGGGTGGACTGGGGAGGGAAATGGGAGGGAGGTTCAAGAGAGAGGGGACATATGTTATACCTATGGGTGATTCATGTTGATGCTTGGCAGAAACCAACACAGTACTCTAAAGTAATTGTCCTTCAATTAAAAAATAAATAAATATAATTAAAAAAAAAAAAAGATTGCACCTTTCACCCAAACCACGCCCTAGTGAAGCTGGGGCAAAGAAGAAAAAAGAGAAGGAAATCTGATCTTCTGAGAATCTGTGAGCCCCAGGAAGACAAGGACTTTACTTATTCACTGCTGTATCCCCAGGACCTTCATAACCTCGTCTAAACCTAATTACCTCCCAAATACCACCAATACCACCTCCAAATACCATCACATTGGAAGATAAGCCTTCAACATACGAATTTGGGGGAAACACAAGCATTCAGTCCATAATACCTACTATGTAGGGAATACTAGGACATAAGCTAGTGCCATGAAGTTTAGCCATGCCACCCACTCATTCATTCATCTATTCAAGAAGTATTTATTTATTGCACACCTGCTCCATGCCAGACACTCTTCTAGATGCTGAGATGGCAACAGTGAACAAGACAAAGTCCTTGCCATCATGGAGTTTAAAGACTAGTGAAAGAAGCAAAAAAAAAAAACAAAAAAAAAAAGAACGAACGAAAATATATTTTTAATACAATGCAAAGGAGAAGTGCTGACCATTAAAAATAGTCAGGCTGCAGAGAGTTGAGGTTTATCAAGGTTGGTAATACTTGAACACAACCTGGAGTGACATACGTGGGCAGGCGACCAAGCACATACGTGTAGAATAGGGCCACGGCAGAGGGGAGCAGAGCACAGCACAGGCAGGTGTGTCCTTGGATTGCCTAAAGAGCAGCCCCAACAGAGGACGGCGGGAGTGTAGCCTGATAGAGGGAAGAGTTGTTACAGCCTTGCCCACTAGCCCACCAGATGACTTGGTACAAACTAGAACATTGTCAATTGCCAGAAAGTTATAATAATGAATGCACATATCTATGATTGCCACCAATACCAATGATACCCCCCTGAAATTGTGAGAAGCATAACTTGCACAACTGTATGGCCCTCCATGGGAAATAAGACCAGAGAGAGGTCCAGGCAAGTGATATCAACGGGGGAGTCATCAGCCGCTAGATGGTCTTGAATCTCACGGACCTGGAAGAGATGATCTGGGAAATGAATCTGGCTAAGGAAGAGACAGAAACCGTGAACTTCCAGATGTTCAAGCTGGTTTTAGAAAAGGCAGAGGAACCAGAGACCAAATTGCCAACATCCACTGGATCATCAAAAAAGCAAGAGAGTTCCAGAAAAACCTCTATTTCTGCTTTATTGACTATGCCAAAGCCTTCAACTGTGTGGATCACAATAAACTGGAAATTCTGAAAGAGATGGGAATACGAGACCACCTGACTTGCCTCTTGAGAAATGTATATGCAAGTCAGGAAGCAACAGTTAGAACTGGACATGGAACAACAGACTGGTTCCAAATTGGAAAAGGAGTACATCAAGGCTGTATATTGTCACCCTGCTTATTTAACTTCTATGCAGAGTACATCATGAGAAACACTGGGCTGGAAGAAGCACAAGCTGGAATCAAGATTGCTGGGAGAAATATCAATAACCTCAAATATGCAGATGACACCACCCTTATGGCAGAAAGTGAAGAGGAATTAAAAAGCCTCTTGATGAAGGTGAAAGAGGAGAGTGAAAAAGTTGGCTTAAAACTCAACATTCAGAAAACAAAGATCATGGCATCCAGTCCCATCACTTCATGGGAAATAGATGGGGAAACAGTGGAAACCATGTCAGACTTTATTTTTGGGGGCTCCAAAATCACTGCAGATGGTGATTGCAGCCATGGAATTAAAAGACGCTTACCCCTTGGAAGGAAAGTTATGACCAACCTAGATAGCATATTCAAAAGCAGAGACATTACTTTGCCAACAAAGGTCCATCTAGTCAAGGCTATGGTTTTTCCTGTGGCCATGTATGGATGTGAGAGTTGGACTGTGAAGAAGGCTGAGCGCCAAAGAATTGATGCTTTTGAACTGTGGTGTTGGAGAAGCCTCTTGAGAGTCCCTTGGACTGCAAGGAGATCCAACCAGTCCATTCTGAAGGAGATCAGCCCTGGGATTTCTTGGGAAGGAATGATGCTAAAGTTGAAACTCCAGTACTTTGGCCACCTCATGCAAAGAGTTGACTCATTGGAAAAGACTCTGATGCTGGGAGGGATTGGGGGCAGGAGGAAAAGGGGACAACAGAGGATGAGATGGCTGGATGGTATCACTGACTCGATGGACGTGAGTCTGAGTGAACTCCGGGACTTGGTGATGGACAGGGAGGCCTGGCGTGTTGCAGTTCATGGGGTCGCAAAGAGTTGGACACGACTGAGCGACTGAACTGAACTGAAGGAAGAGACAAGTTGGAGACAGAGCCCAGGCATGGTCCGACATGTAGAGGTCAAGAAGAGAAGGATCCAGGTGGTGAAACTGGGGAGGAATGGGCCAGGAAGCTGGAAGGAAGCCAGGAGAGTGCAGTGTTCTACAAGCCAAGGGAAGGCTACCTCAGGAAGAAGTGACACGTCGAACAATGCTCTTAAGCTGAGATAAGGAGTAAGAACTTTCCACTGGATTGATCAGTGTAGACACACAGAGTTTTGATGGAGTAATTAGGACCAAAACTTGATGTGAATGGATGAAAGAGAGAACAAAAAGGGAGGAAATGGAGAAAGCAAAAAAGAGGCAGCTCTCTGAAGGAGTTCTAAAAAAGGAACACAAGGTGAGTCTGGAGGCTGAGCGGGATGCAGGATGAAGACAGGAGGTAGTACAGTAGGTTTAAAGCACAACAGAATCAAGGGGTAGAGGACGAGATGGGAGATGCTGAAGAGACCAGACAGGTGGGAGCAGGGCCCCCGAGCAGCCTGGACTCAGGGCACGGGTGGAGAGCCAGCCTTGAGTAAGAGCTTCTGTAAACTTGCCCTCAAGTTACAGGGGGATAGAGAACCCATGGGAGTGGTGGGGAAAGCAGGCAGTGGTGGATCTGGCTAGTGAAGCCTACCAGAGTTTTCGTCCATCTCTCTCATTTTCTCAGTTAAGTAAGAAGTAAGGCTGTGGGTGATAGGAGGAGAGCATTGGCAGTCTTAGGAAAGAGAAGAAAGTGAACCAGTTCTCTCAAAGGGTAGATAATGAATTGATTATCTACCCAATTCATGATAATGAATTGATAATGAAAAGTCACTCTGCCAGGCCGGGCTGAGAGCCTACCTCAAGTCCGTAGTCATGAATTGAAAGCCTGGTCAGACACAAGCCACCCTCAGCTGCTGCTGGGAGCAGGTCTGGCTAGTGAGAGAGGTGGGTTTTACCAGAGTTGGAGTTTTGCCAACAAGTTCAAAGAAGGGAGAGACAAACAAAGGAGTCTGGTGGCAGGAGAGAAGATATATGAAAGACGGTCTGTGAAATCTCAGCTAGGTAAAGAGGGAAGAGACGGCAATGGAAAGAAGGAAGAGGAATGGAAGGTCTGAGATGGGCCAAACAATTCCCGGAGCTGGCCTATTGAAGGGAGTCGACTAGGACCGGAGGAGACGGCGGTCAGAAAGTGAAGCTGAGACTTTGAGGTGGTGGAGGAGAAGGTATTCCAGAGTCTGCAGGATGCTGGCCACAGGAATAAAAGGCTGCTGTGGTTGGAACATGAGATCCCTGCAACTGAGAGGCCCAGGGCTGGATGCATCACACACGTGGGTATTCAGAATACTAAAGGGAATGACAGGCTTCCCAGGTGGCGCTCCTGGTAAAGAACCTGCCTCCCGGTGCAGGAGACATAAGAGATGCAGGTTCGAACCCTGGGTCAGGAAGATTCCCTGGAGGAGGACATGGCAACCCACTCCAGGATTCTTGCCTGGGGAATCCCATGCACAGAGGAGCCTGGCGGGCTATGGTCCATAGGGCCGCAAAGAGTCGGACACAACTCAAGCAACTTAGCACACACCTCGCAAAAGGAATGACAAAAGTGGTGGTGGAAAGACTGAAATCCAGGGGTTAAACTTATCAATGAGGAGGAAGAAAGTGGGTGATGCAAAGGGAGGGGCGGGACGTGGCTGAGCCCCATGGCCTGTGCATTCGGGGCCCTGATGACTTCAAGGAGTGGGGAGAGCAAAGCCCTGTAAGCAACAGTGAGAAGCCAGGCCACCTTACCCACCTCCCAGCCCAGGGTCTGAAGACAGTTGCTGCTGCTCCTGCTAAGTTGCTTCAGTCATGTCCAACTCTGTGCGACCCCATAGACGGCAGCCCACCAGGCTCCACTGTCCCTTGGATTCTCCAGGCAAGAACACTGGAGTGGGTTGCCATTTCCTTCTCCTCTGAAGACAGTAGGAGAGAAAAAAAAACAAGAAACACCACTTGAGGGAGGTGTGGGAGATTTCAGTCAAGCTGCAAAAAGATGAAGAAAATGTTCCGAAAAGAATCTGAGGCCCTAGAAGACTTTGTTGATGAGAGGCCACAAATCCAGGAGGCATGGTGGGAAGATTTGGAGGGCTGGGGAGTCAGAAAAGGGGGCAGCAGCTTAAAGGCGGCCAGAGGGAGGGCGACAAGGAAGGGTCTAGAATGCTGGACTTCTCATGGTTCCTGAGGTAAACAGACCATGCTGCAGAAAGGAGTCCTAATGGGTGATCACTTCTCATCACTGCCTCTTTACGGACTGGCCTCCGAGGGCTGGGGGAAAGGAAGTTGGCGTCTCTCCAGAAGCCAGGTTGAAGCCAAAGTGTTTCACTTCTGACCTGAATTATTCAGGAGGTTTCCTTCTTCTCCGTGTCTCTCTGCTGACAGAGTCCCGACTTCCTGGCCTGGTTAAGCCGGTGTGAACCCCCGAGCCTTCTGCTCCATGGACCGACTTTCAAACCCTAGCTCATCGCTGCATCAGTGACAAGCATCTCTTTCAATCCACCTAGAAGACACAGACTGTGGGAATAAGTATTTGGGGGACATTTCTGGTTGCTTTCTGCTTATGCTGGCCCAACACTAAGGGCTTTGCACAGCGTGAGTAAAATTACCTGAGTTTTATTTTCAGTGGAAGCACTCAGACACTTGTCTATAGTAGACAAAGAAAATGGGAAAGAAACCAGGAAGTGGGGAAATACAACCTGAGCCACAGGCCAAGGTATTAAGTATCCACGGTATTAAGTATCCTAGAAGGCTGTGGTCATCCCAGATCAGGTCTTTCCACACCTCTCTGCCTTTAAGCAAGGCTACTTTGTCCCTGAAATGTGCATCTCTGTTCTCTCTGCCTCAAGAATTCCTACTCAGACTTGAAGGCTCAGTTCCAAAGCCATCTCCCCTTCGAAGTCCCCCCCAGGTCAGCCCCGCTTCCTCTGGCCAAGGCAGCTCTTCCGTGGTCACGCAGACCCATGTCACCCACAGCTGGTGTAACTGGCCCTCTCTGTGTCTTCAACTCTTCCCTCCTCTGGCTCAAGCTCACCTAATCTCTTACTTCCTTCTCTCCACTCCTCCCTGGCTCACCTCTGCTTTTCCTTCAGGTTCCTGCTCGAAAATCACTCCTTCAGAGGCTTCCCTAGCCCCTTATTGACAGAAGGTCATCCCTGTTAAATTCGCTTAGTCCCCGGTTTGCTTCCTTCAAGCCCTGATCACGGCTGACCACACTGCCTGCTCCCTCTTCCCAACAAGCAAACAGCCAAGCTGCAGCCTTCTCCCCTTGCCTGTCCCATCTTCCACAAATACTTCCATGTTACAAAAAAAAATCCAGAGATAGACAGATACCCATCTAGAAATCAAAAGAGCTGTTGCCAATCTATCTTCCACCACCCAAACTGCACCTTTTAACCTGAAGCTGCATTTTAAATCTTTTCTCAGCATCAAGAACTGAAAAGATCAGGTCATCATTATTCAAAGTCAGCCCTGTGTGTCTGAGTCTATTTTAGTCCACTAAAAGGAGCCAGGGCAGGGTTGGGGGCGCTGGAGGGTGGGTCAGGGAGCCTCAGCTGCTCCCTTCAGCCAGATCTCAGGCTGGTGGAGAAAGATCTGCTACTGACTCTCGCCCCTCTGGGGGCCCAGGACCACCCACTGCAGTTCTGCCAGCTCTGAGATCTCCTGAAGCAAGACCTAGGACAATTTATTCCAAGTCAGAGGACAGAGAAAGAGGTGCACCCAGGATAAAGAATCTCCTGTTCTGTCCACTAGGGAGCAGCCAGAAGGAACTTCTCAAAATACAAGTCTGATCAGGTCCCTGTCTTGCTTGGAAACCCCGTCAAAGACTTCCATCACTCATGGGATGAAATGCAAACCTCTAAACAAAGACTGCGAGGCTCTGAATGGTTTGAACCCTGATCATCTCTATGGTCACAACCTATCCCTCTTGGGGTCTCTGTGGGCCCCATAAATCATGTCCCTTTTTCTGACCCAAGTTCTGGACAGTGGAGAGAGAGAGCATAGGAGGAAGTCGCTGGAGACCATAACAGCACCTTTGTTCACATGAATGGCAGCTTGGAGGATGAAGCTGGGGTCTCTGCACTGCTGTGCTTTCGTGCTCTGAGACCCAGAATCGGGCAGACTTCCCTGCCCCGGGGACGCAGTGCTGCTGGGGGGTGCAGGGCCCCTCCCTGGAGGACGGGGGGCTCTTGCAGCCCCTGCAGGCAGCTCCCTCCCTCAGAGGTAAGAAGCCCCGGGGCTGCACCTCCATTCCTACTCCACAGAGGCCATTCCTACTCCACCCCAGGGAAGGCGAGCCAGCCAGGGGTCTAAAGAGGCCAGGAACGCACAACTAATGCAGCTCCCGCCACATGGAGAAAACACGAGAAGGAAAGGCAGCCCCCTTCACGCGCTCCTTCACTGGGGCCACATCACCTCCTTTCAGCCCCTCAGGCCCCCCTCCATCCCCCAAAGGCCCTTTGAACACAGTGTTCCTCTGTTGGAGTGCTCTTCCCTCCCCTTGTGGCTCGGTGAACTCTTGCTGACCTCTCAGCTTTCAGCTCTCAGCTGGAGCATCATGTCCTCGGGTAAGACCTTCCTGACTCCTCCCTCCCACCCCAAGACCAGGCTCTTGCACCCCTGTCCTTCATAGGGCGTGTCAGAGTTGTAATCTTACGAGGTGTGTGTGATTGCTTGGTTAACATCTACCTTCATATACTAGTCCATGAGCTTCTTGTGGGCATGGCCTGGCACCATGCTTGACACAGAGTAGACATTTGAGAACTGTTCATGGAATGGAATGAATGAATGAATACATAAGTGAACAAGTAACATCTTGGAGAGAAGTAATAACATACACAATAACATACACAAGTGTGTGTGCGCTAGCTTCGATGGTGCCCACCATCGCCCACCAGGCTCCTCTGTCCATTGGGATTTTCCAGGCAAGAATACTGGAGTGGGTTGCCACGCCCTCCTCCAGGGGACCTTCTTGACCCAGGGATCGAGCCCACGTCTGTTACAGCTCCTGCATCGGCAGGCAAGTTCTTTACCACTAGCACCACCTGGGAACCCCAACAACAACAACACACACACACACAACTGTGGATCCCACAAAGAGAACTACTAGGGTCCAGGTTGTCCTTCGTCCTCAGGGATGTGGCCGAAACTCGCATGGCTCTTTGTGCACAGGTGGGACCGGGTACTTGCAGTCTTTCCCTTGGAAATGGCCTTGGATATGGAGAGTCTCCTGTGGGAAGATGGTTGGCGAGGGCTCTCAGGATCAACACCCCTGGGAAGTGAAAGAAGCAGGGCCAGGCACAGAGAGGAGGCATGCAATTATTATGCAATACAGTCATAACAGCACCTCCCTGGTGGCTCAGCTGGTAAAGAATCCGCCCGCAATGCGGGGAGACCTGGGTTTGATCCCTGGATTGGGAAGATCCCCTGGAGAAGGGAAAGGCTACCCACTCCAGTATTCTGGCCTGGAGAATTTCATGGACTATATAGTCCATGGGGTTGCAAAGAGTCAGACACGACTGAGTGACTTTCACTTCACAGTCATAACAAAGGCCTCGCTGGAACCTACAAGGAGAACCTACAAGGAGCTGGAATGGCCTTTCAGAGACATTTCAAATGAAGGTGGGGTCTGCCTGGCCTTCATTGCCTATGTCATTAGACATAGGTGGGATATAGGCTGACTTTGGGAAGGGGGAATGACCTTGGGTGAGGTGTCCTCTTCAACTGAGGACAGCACTCAGAGAGGGACTCAGCTGAGAAGTATCAGCTGCAACACCCCCAGCAGCCTTGGGAGAGGAAGAGGGCCCTGGGTGGTGCTCAACAGCATCCACAGCAAAGATCATTCATGACCTGCTCTCCAGGTCACACTTGGGCTTGCCTTCTGTTTAGAGATTTGTTCACTGGGTGCTAGGCTAAGTCACTCATCCAACAAAAATTTTTTGAATGACTGTTATATACCAGGCACTAAGCTTTATCAAAAAAATACCTAAGCCCTACACAAGAACTTCAACAAAAAGGTTCAAGAAGGATGTTAATAAAAAGAGCTACCAGTTGGACATGTTCCACATGCCAGGCATGATAGCAGGTATTATCAAGACTCAATTAGTCCTTGCATCAGTTCTATAAGCATTGGTCCTTGTATCAACTCTGGAGAGATATTGTCTCCATTTTACAAATGCAGAAAAGGCAGCTCAGAGAGGTTAATTGACTTACCCAAGGTCACACAGCTCCTAAGCAGCAGAGCCTTCTTTGACTCCCAAGTCCATGCCCTTAAACACCATCTTACATTGCCCCCATCTGAGGAGAGAAAAGGACTCCCATAATACTTGCATATATTTATGTCTGTTGGAAATGCATGCAGCTGAAGGTAATAGTATTTTCCAACTTACAGTGGTTCAAACCAAGATTTCATTTTCTCATATCACAGAATGTCTGGAGGCAGCCCACCACTATGGTTGGTTCAGTGGATGGGTTACGTTAGGCCATCTCTGCAAATGTCTTGCCCTTTTCTACATACAGTTTGCTTCCTTGTTGCAAAATGGTGGTTGAACCTCTAGATACCACATCCATATTCAAGAAGAATGGGAAGAAGTAGCATTTGTGATAGCATTCTCTTTTCATCAAGAAAGAAACATAAAACTTTCTCAGAAGCATTCTCAGGTTGTCTTCCTCTTATATCTCATTGACAAGACTTCATATGACCCACTCTCCTTCACAAGATACTTGAAAACATTTAGCTTTTTGAGCCTCTATGAGGGTGACAAGCAAAGAGTCTAGGGATGGGCACTAAATTGGCCAACCCACCTATGACCAATGGCACGGGCTGTGAGGGCCAGGCAGGCCCCTCCATTCAAGATGTCTCTGAATGTTACCACCATCACCTACATTACCAATCTGCCTTATAGTCATTGTTTGCGCTTGTGTCTGTCTCCTTCACAAACAGGAAGACAGTAGAAGCTCCTTCCAACTCACTTTGTTTCTGGAAAGTTCCTGGCACATAGTAAGTAGAATTTCAATAAATATATGTCCCACAGAATTAAATGTCCCATTCCCCAGCTCCTGCTCCAGGGCTGACTCCTAAAGAAGAGAACCACTCCATCTTCTTAGACGGCCCTTTACCCAATTCACAAGCACAGCAGCAATGGGAAGGATGTGCTTCTGAGCTCCTAGCTGTCTTCAGAGCAGCCTCCAGAAGTCCTGGAGTGGAGATCTCAGGAAGAATGTGTGGAGCCCAGACTTTTACCTTAAAACTTCAGTACCACCAATGGGTCTTTAATTAGCCTTGTTAATGGAAAGAAAATAGATCTCTAAGTCAAGAAACCTAACTCTAGTCCAGTATTTTCAGATACATAAGTAGGGTCTTAGGGAAGATTTTTCACACATCTCTGGGCCTCGGGGTCCTCATTTATGAAATAATAACCATCCAAATATGGGTCCCTAGGAGACAGTGTCTTAGAATTGGAAGAGATATTAATCCCTCCTTTTTAGAGATTAGAAAATTGGATCATAGGGAAGAAAAGTGACTTATACAAGGCTTCCTGGCTACAATAAAATGGAGTTGCCTAAATAGACATTTATACACACACAAGAACCACAATGGCAAATCACATAATCATTAACTCTGCCGAATTCTGCTAGCTGGTGATTTCAAAGAGTCTCAGAATACCTCCAAGTGAGGTGTCACTGGCACTGTCATGGAATCATACTCGAGCATATCATTTTCTGGTACCCAAGGAGTCAGATTACACTGAGCCACATGTGTCCTAAAAGAATCTTCTCATTTCTACATATGCCAACAACAGCAGACAGGCCAGCAAGGCTAGTGTCAAAGCTTGTCTGCAGGCAATCATTGAGCCTTTTCATTAATCCTGGTGAAAGTCTGGGCTCCTCACAGCTGCCCTGCGTCATGCACCTCTTAGGTCTAAATCAAAGGCTCCCAACCTCAACATAGCAGTAGTTCACAGGAGAGAATACAAAAGGTCAAAAGCTACCCCGAATTTAGCAATGCTTCTAAATAAATTTGTGTCTTACTCATCAAAGCAAGTTCTACATATATTTTCAAAATAGTACTTTTAAACTATCACAACTTACACTTAATTTCCATGCAGAAAATCATAGTTAGGGGAAAATAGTTCTAAAAATTGACAGACAAGATCATCAATGTGCCTTAACTCATGTGTTTCCATAAAGAATCATGCTGGAGCCAACATGGTATGATGAAGAGTGGATAATAATTATGAGACTCAGTAGATGTCCTTTCCCTACAACCATTACTATACAGCATTGGGTGACTCACATTATCTCTCAAGGCTTGTGTTTCCTTTTCCTTAAGAAAGTGTTTCTCAGCATTGGATGCACTGGGAATCACTATGGCCCTATGCCCAGAGATTCGGATTTAATTGGCTTGTATGTGGCCTGACATTGGGATTTTTTATGAGCCCTAAATGATCATAGCATGCAACCATGTTGAAAACCACGGTTACAAGGGGAGAGAGGTGAACTAAATGAAGGCAGTGAATATTGACCCAAATTATGCCATTGCCCTCCTCCCCCTGTGGACTCTGCTGTCCACAGGGGAGTTCCTTCTGCTGAATCCACAGGTTACTCACTCTCTTCATCAACACAACGACCCACACAACCATTGCCTGGCACTAAGGGTGAGATGTTTTAGCCCCAAGATATTAGATAAGTTTTAGGCTCCATTTCTAAAATTCTTAAATTCTGAGAAGGAAAAAATGATAAAGAGTTCACAAGGAAACTCATGGACTATTTGATGCAACTCGAAGCTATTTTTTCTCATTTCCTTGCTGATGCCTACGTGTGCTGTAGGTAACCACAGTCTGTGCTTATCAGACACTTTGGCCAATTTATTTGTCTTAAATTGTACAAATAAATTGATTTGTAATATCTTTATTTGCTTCAAATTGTACAAATATTTATTTGTAATAAATTGTACAAATAAATCTTCTGGAATTGAGAGCTCAATATTCATCATGATTAGCTCAGTAAACAAAATCTATTATAAGCCTCCTATGGATGATAATACACAATTTGGCTGTTTGAATGGCATAAAAATGAATCCAATCACAATAGGAAAAAGTGATAATTAACAACATGGTTGCATCTAAGTATATTTGAAGTCACCTAATGTAAAACAACTTCTTAAGCTTGAAATACAATTTTTTGAAATGTGTTTGCTTTATTCTATTTTTGGAGGAAAGTGAAAGTGAAAGCCACTCAGTCCTGTCCAACTCTTGACAACCCCATGGACTATACAGTCCATGGAATGAATTCTCCAGCCTAGAATACTGGAGTGGGTAGTCATTCCCTTCTCCAGGGGATCTTCCCAATCCAGGGATCGAACTCAGGTCTCCCACATTTCAGGCAGATTCTTTACCAGCTGAGCCACAAGGGAAGCCCTATTTTTGGAGGGGAGGACTATAAATGAATTTATAACTAAGCACATAAAGAAAAGTTTTACCTTCAGTTTCAGCATCACAATTTGTTTCAGTCTTCCCAGTGTATAAATGTGAAGAAAATATGCCCATAACAACAAACTATATATAATAAGCAACATAACTGTGTGTATGCAAATTAATTAATAAATGGTACTTTGTGAAGCCGTCTCTAAGCAATACCCCATTACATATTACATATTACAGCTTATGACTCTAGCGTTAAGTTGTTAATTGAGTGAAGAACTGCTGGCTCTCTAATTTTAGAAGTCTCAAGCTCTTCTAAGGCAGAAGTTTCAAGAACAGAGATTCTCAGTGTTCAAGTTGCAGAGACATCTAAGGTGGTAACTTCAGACCCAGCCTTTCCCAGGTTTCATTTGAATTCAAGGAAATAAAAACAGTCAGTCAATATCATCTCACTAGAGAAGGCAATGGCACCCCACTCCAGTACTCTTGCCTGGAAAATCCCATGGACGGAGGAGCCTGGAAGGCTGCAGTCCATGGGGTCGCTGAGGGTCAGACACGACCGAGCGACTTCACTTTCACTTTCACTTTCATGCACTGGAGAAGGAAATGGCATCCCACTCCAGTGTTCTTGCCTGGAGAATCCCAGGGACGGGGGAGCCTGGTGGGCTGCCGTCTACGGGGTTGCACAGAGTCGGACACGGCTGAAGTGACTCAGCAGCAGCAGCAGCAGCAGCAGGAAACACCAAAGAAGTGTCACGATCACTCAAAGACATTTAAGATGGTGGTTTCAACAGTGGCTGCACTTAAGAATTACCGAGAAACTTTAAAAAAATATTGATGCTTGGGTCCCAATCTCAAGATTCTGACATGATTGGGCTTAAAGGCAACCTGGATGCAGGCTCTGATCAGTGACTGTGAGTGCACCAAAGACCAAGCACCAGAGTCTTGGAAAAACACCATCCGCCTTAAGAAGGAGAGCTAAGTAAACAAGGACTCTGTTCCTTTGCGTGCAGCCAATGCCTACCCTCTGCTACTTGGCTAAACCAACAGTTGGGAATGAGTGGGAATTCCCTGGTGTTCCAGTGGTTAAGAATCCCCCAGCCAAAGCAAGAGACATGGGTTCGATCCCTGGTCCAGGAAGATCCCAAACACCCGGGACAACCAAGCTGTGAGCCATGACTACTGAGCCCACGCACCATAGCTACTGAAGCCGTGTGCCTGGAGCCTGTGCTCGGCAACCAGAGAAGCCACCGCAGTGAGAGGCCTGAACACTGCCAGGAAGAGTGGCCCCTTCTTACCACAACTAGAGAAAGCCCACACACAGCACCAAAGGCCCAGCACAGCCAAAAATTAAAAAAAAAAAAAAAGAGCTGGGAATCAGAAGGTAGGGAACTCAGGGAGAGAGACTGGTAAGCAAACCCAGCAACCATGAGCTAAACCATCAAAGTAAGCGCTGCAGTTTAGACAGGGAGACCCCCTTCGCCCTCTGTTAGGAGGGTCTGGCAAGAAGCCATGGGCCGGGTCATAGGACTTGAGAACTAAGCTCCAGAAGAAACAATATCGGATCCGGCAGGGTCAGAAACTCTTCACCGGGAAAGAGAGCTGGACTCGTCTGCTCACTCACTCTGCCAAAGAGGAGCCCCAGATGGGACCCAGAAGAGTTCCCACAGTGAGAGCCGGCAGTTGCAGTGAAAGCAATAAACAGGAAAATCTGAAAACCGATGACCAGCGTGTTTGTTTATATTTTGCCCCAGAACAGGGAGACCTTTGAATGTCTCCCCTGCTCAAAGCGCCTGTTTTCCACATGTCCCAATGGTGAGTAAAGAGTAAAAGAAAAAAGAAAATGGAATTTGAAGACATATGGGCCATAAAGCCCTATTGGTCAAACACCTCTTTTGCTCCATGCCAGACGTTTATCATCCATCCAGTCACAGCAGCTCGCAATGAAAAACATTGGCTTATAAAGATCACTTTATGGGTAACAGTCCCAAAGGCAACCTCATTGGAATAATTTTGCCATCATCTGGGCACCATGTTTTCCAGTCCAGCACTGAGTTAATTTAAAATAAATGACCACTTCAGTGTATTAGTGCCATATAAGATGGGGTGTGATTTCAAGGGGAAGGTAGATGCTTAATGGAGCAGGGAAACATGTACAGAGCCAACACCTGTTTTATACAAAATTCTAGCCTTTATACAAACTGTCATTAAGTTGCAAATACTTGTTGGGAGCTCAGTTTTTGCTCTATAAACAATCCTAGCTTGCGAAAGCCTTTGAGAATGTTCCTGATTTGAAAATACATTTAATGATCTGAAGGGCAAAAGAAAAATGCTGAAATCCAAATACAAAATAATACAAATAATAATTCTCATGTTCAACATGGAAAATAATGACATATCGGTAATCATTAGGCTTTTTGTTTAGTCTTCCTCCAAGAGGATTGCATGTTTCTACAGCTACATTGAGAAACATCTTTAAATAAATAATTGCTCCCTAAGTTAGGTCTTGAGAAAATAATAAGAGAGGGGAGCTTTCTCCCTGAGCCCACATATCTCTCCTCCTGACTCTTAGCTCATTCTCCTCTTTTTCCTATTTTTCTGACATCTCCTATTAGATCCCAGTTTCAGCTAGAAATAGCAAAGATGACATTTCTTTACTGTCTTTCTCTAAATTGATTCTTTCTTTCATATAACAAATGTGCTCTCATTATTGTCAGAGAAAATTTCAGAATAATCTTTGATTGAGTTCATATATTCACTTTGAAACAGCAAAACTGCAAAGACTGTATTGTTAGGTCGCATTCTGACCCCTTTAGGGCTCCAAGAGTGAGGAGAGCTCCTAAGCACCAATTCCCCCATTTGCCATAAAAGCCACCTTTCTCAGGCCCAACTCTGGTTGGGCCAAATGCAAATCAGTACGGTAGGACTTGTCATCGTCTTCCCTTGTCTGATTTGTCACTGACTTCTGACGTTTCTTTCTCTGTGACATTGGCAAAATCTGTCTTCCACATTCAATTCTACCTCCAGCTAGGAAAGTAGGTAGAACTATATCTACCGAGACATACGAGAGGCCTGTTCAGTTCAGTTCAGTGGCTCAGTCGTGTCTGACTCTGCGACCCCATGGACAGTAGCACGCCAGGCCTCCCTGTCCATCACCAACTCCCAGAGCTTGCTCAAACTCATGTCCATCGAGTCAGTGATGCCATCCAACCATCATCCTCTGCCGTCCCCTTCTCCTCCTACTTTCAGTTTTTCCCATCATCAGGGTCTTTACCAATGAGTCAGTTCTTCACATCAGGCCTGAGCAGTTAGTAATTAAATGATCTTTCAGACCAATACTCTTCAACCATTTGTTCAATTTTATTTTCCTGATCACATGGCTTGTAGAATCTTATTTCCCCAACAGGGACCAAGCCCCACAGTGGAAGCACAGTGTCTTATCCACTGGGTCTCCAGATAATTCTCCTGGTCGACATTTATTTAATGGAAGTAAAAAGAAACTCATTTTCTATTAACAAAAATTGTATAGTTTTCTAGGTTCAAAAATGAGAGATTAATGACTCTCATCTTCAGAACCAGAAAATGCCTCAGAAGCAAACTGAACCATGTTAAGATGTCAACAATAAAATAAATCACTGTAAAATAGGGGCTTCCCTCATAGCTCAGTTGGTAAAGAATCCACCTACAATGCAGGAAACCCGAGTTCAATTCCATGGTTGGGAAGATCCCCTGGAGAAGAGATAGGCTACCTATTCCAGTATTCTTGGGCTTCCCTGGTGGCTCAGCTGGTAAAGAATCCACCTGCAATGCGGGAGACCTGGGTTTGATCCCTGGGTTGGGAAGATCCCCTGGAGAAGGGAAAGGCTACCCACTCCAGTATTCTGGCCTGGAGAATCCCACGGACTGTATAGTCCGTGGGGTTGCAAAGAGTAGGACACTGTAAAATAAATTACTTATTCCCACTAAAAAGTACCATATCATGTATTGCATGTGTACTGAGTCATTTCAGTTGTGTCTGACTTTTTGATACTGTATGGACTGTAGCCTGCCAGGCTCATCTATCCATGGGGATTCTCCAGGCAAAAATATTGGAGTGGGTTGCCATGTCCTCCTCCAGGGGATCTTCCCGACTCAGGGATGGAACCCGCATCTCTTTTGTCTAACCTGCTTTGGTAGGCTGGTTCTTTGCCACTAGCACCACCTGAGAAGCCCATATCTTGCATTACTGAGCTTCAAAATATCCATTCCCTACAAATGCCAGCTTCTCACAATTGTAACAGGAGCTAGACTCAAGGCTGACGGTACAGAAGGCTGGAACACGCAACTTACATATGCATGTTGCAGATACTCAGAGAGGAACTGTGAGGAGTTAGTCTTTACTTTCCACTCGAGGGCTCGCTTTGTTTTAATGGGAGCAGAATCAGTCTGCCTTCAGCCAGTTATGGAAGACATCGCGTGGAAACCTGAGTTACTCTGCACCATATTTCTCAGATGTTCTGAGAATAGCACAGACCATTATGCAGAATGGCACCTGGTCCGCTTGCCAGTCAACAGCTCTCCAAATTTAGCTCTGCCTCCAGTCCAAGTTCTGTTCATTCAACAGGAGAACCACTATTGATTTCTCATCATTCCCTTCCATTAGTGAATGGGAGTGCCTGCCTTCACTTTCTCTCCCTTCAAATAAAATCCACTTAAGGAGGGCATGGCCACCCACTCCAGTATTCTTGCCTGGAGAATCCAATGGACAGAGGAGCCTGGTACACTACAGTCTATAGGGTCTCAAAGAGTCGGATGTGACTGAAGCAGCTTAGCATGCAGGCACACAATCTGGACATACCTTGCTTCCCAGGTGGCACTAGTGGTAAAGAACCCGCCTGCCACTGCAGTACGTGTAAGAGACAAAGCTTCGACCCCTGGGTTGGGAAGACCCCCTGGAGGAGGGCATGGCAACCCACTCCAGTGTTATTGCCTGGAGAATCCCATGGACAGAGGAGCCTGGCGGGCTCAGTCCAGGGGTCTCAAAAAGTCAGACATGGCTGAAGCAACTTGGCACACACGCACACACTTTGTCCTGGCTGCCCTTCAGTCTGAAGTCCAAAATGGGCTTCTTTGTGTGTGAACATTTGCGGGGAAGGTGAAAAAGAAACCCAACTTCCTCACCCAATGCAACTGTCCATACGTATGCAGCATTTCTAGGGGTGTACAGACTGAGGTCCCAGAGCAACAAGAAATGGAAACCCAAAACCGCCGAATGCCACTTGCTGGCTCCACTGCACCCCCTCCAGGGCATCGTAGGTCTTCACCACTGCAGGCAATCTTTGTCAAAGCTGCTGCTGCTGCTGCTGCTAAGTCACTTCAGTCGTGTCCGACTCTGTGCGACCCCATAGACAGCAGCCCACCAGGCTCCCCCATCCCTGGGATTCTCCAGGCAAGAACACTGGAGTAGGTTTCCATGCAGCTAAAAAGCCCTCCACTCAAAAATGAAAGGAGAAGGCAATGGCACCCCACTCCAAAATCCCATGGATGGAGGAGCCTGGTAGGCTGCAGTCCATGGGGTTGCTAGGAGTCGGACACGACTGAGCGACTTCCCTTTCACTTTTCACTTTCATGCATTGGAGAGGGAAATGGCAACCCACTCCAGTGTTCTTGCCTAGAGAATCCCAGGGACTGGGGAGCCTGGTGGGCTGCCATCTCTGGGGTCGCACAGAGTTGGACACGACTGAAGCAACTTAGCTGCAGAAAAAAATGAAGAGAGGGAGAATTCAACTGACAAGATAATTTCATCCATCACACATGTGTCTTGGGAGGAGAAGAAATGAGCTCCACCCTTTAAAAAAATGAAGTAGATTCATTAAGGGCTTCTCTGTGATGAGTTACTAAGAAATAGATCACTTGCCTCAGAAACCCAGGCAAAGATCGTGCTGCACAAATCCCCAAGAACATCATACTGGCCAGAGCAACAAGAAGAGAATTGGAACTGAATACCCTCTTTGACCGCTGATGGATCACCACAGGCAGCCCGCTCAGCTTCCCTGGGCCTGTTTCCTATCTGCGACTTAGGAAGAAAAATCTCCCAAACCTGGGCTTTGAGACCCTTGGGAAAAAAAGATACGTATCCTAAAATAGCTCTGTTTTCCCCAACCCATGCATTTCAAATGGGACGTTGCTGAGTGAACCACATTAATTCTTTCAGTCTAATCACTCAGTAAAAAAATAACACACCTTTAAATCAAAGAGTGACACCAAAGCTGGTGGTTCTACTGAGAAGAAAAAGAAATGTTTTGACAATATCAAAACACCTTTGCTGGACCACAGTGATGAAGACACCAACTTGCTTGAGCCGTTTTTCTGCCAGCCCCCCACTCAGCTGCACTCCCTGCTCCTGACACTGAGAAGAGGGTTTCCCAGCCTGATTCATCTGCCCAGAAGACAGTCCTTGGGCCGTGTTTATTAGCAGGGGGTGGGGGGGCCTGGGAGATGGGGAACCATCTCTGTGTCTTAATGGGAGATCCCTTAGACCTCATTTTCACAAAAATCCTAAGATAGGGAGAGGGGATTGCTGATGGTCGTAGAAGGATACAGACCCATATGGAGAAACCAGAGTAAACTGGGACAAGTGGCCAGCTTCCCAAGCACCGTGGAGGGAGACTGCAGGCTCTCAGAGCAGCATTACAACCAGCAGGGCCTCGCCTCCAATTGGGCACAATTGCAGGGTGCACCCGGGCAGAAGGAGGAGCAGGTGTACCCTTGGGGAAGGGGTCAGTTGGCAGCCAGAGGCCCCTGACATGACTCCTTTCTTCTTCCCATCCCTGCCTCCATTTTGCACCACAATGGGGGTTGCCCACATATCCATGCATCTCCGCACAGACCAAGGTTGCCCCTTGGTCATTCATGGGCCCAGCTTTGTAACACTAGTAGCCTGGGAATAAGCATGCAAGGCACTGGAAGCGGCCTCTGAACTGTTTGCACAGAGATTTTCAGGAACCTGGGTACCAAAAATGTAGTCTAGAGAAAGAACACATTTTTTTGGCCCATGGGCTCCTTCTGGTGGGAAGAGGTGCAGCCAGTGGAGTGCCCTCCAGAGTGTAGGGCCCAGGACAGAGGTCTTAATCTGGTAGAGTCTAAGGGTGGTACAGGAAGAGGACTGGACAGAGAGACTAAGATGGCCCTCGTGGTTCTCCACGGCTGGTCTAGAATTTGCAGGCATTCCAGAAGTCCCCAAGCACTCTGGCTGGGGTCACAGAAAAGGTAAGAAGGACTGAAGAGGCCTGGAGTTGGGGTGATGAGCCTCCCAAGAGCAAGGACCTTGAGACCTGGAGCAGAAGCCACCACTGATGTTAGCACGTGCCCCAGCAGTGGATTCAGTGAGGATGGAAGCAGATACACAAAGACAAGCAGGCCAAGACACCTCAGTCGAAGCCAGCAAGGATCCGGCCTATTTGGGCCAATGGAGCGCACACCTGTACACTAGCAACCACGTGGGAGTGAAGGAGAGGGGATGAGAGAAATGCTGAAGATCCAAGCATCTACATGGACCACACTGAGCTCACCTGAATGAGGCAGATTAAACTGGGAAAGACTGAGATACCACGAGACTGTGCGTTGAAAACAGTAGTACTCTTCACCCACCTTTCATTTTCACCATATAGAGTGGTCTCAGGAGCAAGATCAGTTTATAACAGCACTACCCAACAATTCTCCCATCATGGTGCACAGAGCAAATGACAATACGTGTGTGGATCACAGGAGAAGGAAGTGGCTGGGAGCTCCTATCCCTCCCATCTGCCCTGAGAGTAGAGGTATCGATATCTAGGCACCTCTGAGGGTTTGTCATAGCTCTTCTTCCAAGGGGCAAGTGTCTTTTAATAGACATGTAGACCCCCAGCTATGGGATGAATGAATGAAATGGACAGATTAACCTACATTTCATCACTTCCTGAGTAACTTCAGTCAAGATTCTTCACTGCTCAGTTTCCTTTGGAGAAGGAGAGATAATTCTCACTATCTTGAAACGCCACTGGAAACAGAGACAATGGCAACAGTAACAGACTCTATTTCCTTGGGCTCCAAAATCACCGCAGATGGTGACCGCAGCCATGAAATTAAACAACACTTGCTCCTTGGAAGAAAAGCCATGACCAATCTAGACAGCACATTAAAAAGCAGAGACATTACTTTGCCAACAAAGTTCCATCTAGTCAAAGCTATGGTTTTTCCAGTAGTCATGTATGGATGTGAGAGTTGGACCATAAAGAAAGCTGAGCACTGAAGAATTGATGCTTTTGAACTGTGGTGTTGGAGAAGACTCAAGAGTCTTCTGAACTTCAAGGAGATAGAACAAGTCAATCTTAAAAGAAATCAATACTGAATATTCATTGGAAGGACTGATGCTGAAGCTGAAACTCCAATACTTTGGCCACCTGATGCAAAGAACTGACTACATTTGGAAAATGTAGTCATGCTGGGAAAGATTGAAGGCAGGAGAAAAAGGGGACAACAGAGGATTAGATGGTTGGATGGCATCACCAACTCGATGGACATGAGTTTGAGCCAGCTCCGGGAGATGGTGAAGGACAGGGAAGCCTGGAATGCTGCAGTCCATGGGGTCACAAAAAGTCAGACATGACTGAGTGACTGAACAACAACAACACCTTGAAACACTACTTGATGAGGCTGAAATGAGGCAAGGAATACACAGCCTTTAAAAAGGTTAGTATAAACTCAATCCACATTAGGCTTTTGGACTACTGTTCCTTATCTCACTCTAAGCAGACATTCCCAGGGGGACTCAACTAGTAAAATGAACAACGCTGAACTCTCTGTCCCTACCCAGTATGGCCCTTCCCTGGGAGGCCCTGGTGTCCACAGTTGCTTCAGACTCTGCCTGGCTGTTGAGCTACAAATCTCTCTCCCTCTCCAGCCGATGGTGGGGCCATATGTTAAATTGCCTTTTCTCTCAATTCATTCTTCCTTTGGTCCCCAGATCTTACTCCCCTCACCTTCACAACTAACTGATCCCCATTTCCTCTCTCAGAACCTACACCTTCCTCTTCCTTTAGAAGGGACAAAGGATAGAACCATAACAACACACCCTGGATGGAGGTTGGCAGTTTGGGGGAGAGGCTCATGTCAGAAGCCTGCGAAGGTGCCTTGGGAGTCCTGGTAGACCTGAGAGAACCTCAATGATCCGTGAGAACAGGACACTTTGAGGTCAGCAGATTTTTTCCGAAAAAGTTCCGCATCCTTCCCTGAAGATCAGTTATAGAGCCAAATAAATCAGCCACTCCTTCACCCCATCTCCTTGAGGGACATGTCTTTTCCCCTGATATCTGTGAGCCATCTCATCAAATCAGCCCTCCAAAAGCTCTGAGACTGAATATCCCTGCCCTGCAGCTAATGAGGAACAGAAATATAATTAAGGCTTTTCATTTAACAATGAATCAACCAAAGCGCTTGGGAAAGGTGTGACATTTACAAGAACATTTACATTTCTGTGCTAAACTATTATTTTAAAACTTCACACTGCATCACCAAATACAGCGCCGAGTGGAATTAAACACACTTCATGTAATTCCGTATCATAGGTTTTGTTAAGCCTGGTGCTCTAGAAATATCTGAGTTTGCACTGGAATCAAGGGAAGAAAAGTGGCTCAGGAGAGGGAAATATGAACATATATCCAATGTCTTCAGTTCTTGCATGTCTAGAAAACTAGAGCCAGTGTGAGGGGATTAGTCAACCCCAGCGGCTTGACAGGATGCCTTACCCGGAGGCTAATAGACAAGTAAGTTCCAAAGAAGAACCAAGGACGGGAAAGCTTGTCTCCTTGACAAAAACAGAGCTGAGTTTCCTGACTACTCAGTCAATTGCTTCTAATCTGCCCTTCCTGACAGCTCATTACTTTCTTTCCTAAACACGCCAGATGCTAGACCGTCTTCTCTGGGCTGAGGAAAAATGAAGTGAACCTTTACAAAGTATGGAGTTGAGCTTCTCTCCTCAGTAGGTACCCCAAGGATCACTCAGGGAGCTTGTACAGAGACAAACGGTGTGGGGTTCACTGCCCCGGCTCTAAGTGCTCCCTGGACTTTAACACCTTTCACGTTTCTCTGTTTCTTTGGAATTTATGACTTTAGCAAAGCAACTGGTCCATGTAATTCAGAAATCCAACTCTTTTGGGAGACACTTTGAACATATAGACATAACTAAGGTCTTATTTTAAACAAATTTTTCCCATAAACTGTGCATGGCACATGGAGGCGTCTCCTTTTTAGAATGATGCATTGTATACAGTGTGGCTGTCGCTTTGTTCTCGGTGACCTGGTTTGTTTCTGATTTGTGTCTCTCTCCCACTTAGACAAGGCTTCCAGCATGACCAAGGGTAGCTCACCCAGCACACCCATGTTCCAGGGATCCTCTCTGCTGTGTGGTTCTCTTGTGTTCCATTTCTCCTTGGCTCTGTGGTATACTCAAATCAGACTACTTATAACAAAAAAAAAAAGCTGGCCATGACATCATTGTGCTGCAAGTCAAGTTTTCTTCCCAAACTCCCTTCCCTCCCCTGGAGCCAGTACCTATGAAAGATTTTATAATGGTACTTAGGAGATTGAGGACTCTGTTATCGGTTAGGATATGAGTTCAGTTACGTGTGACCGAGACCCAGAACCACATTGATTTAAATAAGATAGAAATGTATTTTTCTCTCTCTTATGAAAGCTGCTGTCAACCGCCTATCCCTGGAGACTTCATGGCATCCTCAATCCAGCCAGCAAGAAGGGAGGGGGGAGGGGACATGCCTTCCTTCTGAGGTGTATGACCTGGAAATGTCACATGTCACTTTCACTTATGTCTCATAGGCCAGAATTTAGTGACCTGGCTACACCTGGCTGCAAGAGAGTCTGGAAAGTGTAATCTTTACCCTGGGATAGCTTGCCTGATAATGTACTTGTTGTTTGGATAGCTTGGCTGATAATATACTTGTTGTTGTTCAGTCGCCAAGTCACATCCAACTCTTCACAACCGCATGGACTGCACCATGCCAGGCTTCTCTGTCCCCCATCATCTCCCGGAGTTTGCCCAAGTTCTTGTCCAATGAATCAGTGATGCCTACTAATATATCAAGAAAATGTCCCATATAATAACTGTGAAGCGAAAACAATTTGTGATTTTTGGACCAGATTCTTCTCCTGAACCAACATTTGTGAATGTACTGCCTTCGTTTTACAACAAAAGAATTATTCAGATAATTCAAGGCAAAAAAAAAAAAAAATTAGGTTGTTGGAAACAGCACTTCCTATTCTAACTACCTAACAGGAGGATTTGGTGAGGAGTTTGATAGCAATAGTTCAAGGGTAGGTTTGCTGATAAGATTAGGGTGTGGTGCAGCCTCTTGTTGTTTAGTTGCTAAGTTGTGTCCAATTCTTTTCAACCCCATGGACTGTACCCGCCAGGCTTCTCCTCCATGGGATTCTCCAGGCAAGAATACTGGAGTGGGTTGCCATTCCCTTCTCCAGGGGATCTTCCTGACTCGGGGATCAACCCAGGTCTCCTGCACTGCAGGCAAATTCTTTACCTTCTGAGCTACCAGGGAAGCCCTTTGGTTCTGTAAAAGCCTCAAAGATATTTTCATGTGTATCCCTTGAGGCAGAACCAGGACCCTGCCCCACGGCTACACTATTGTTTCTTGGCTGCTCTTGCCTTGTCTCTGCTTCTGCTACCTTCCCTGCTTAGCAGTGGTTTGAATCTGACCTTTGGGATTCAGGGAAAATCTTGGAGACTGGAGCCTGTTCCCTATGAACAAAGAACCAAGGCCACAGAAAGGCTCCCAGGAACCCCAAAGGGCCCTGCTTGATTTCAGAAACACTGTTTACACTGCAGATTCCAAAGTCATTGAGCACTAGCACTGTGTTTAGGAAGAAGAGTTAGTGGTCACTTTGTCAAAAGTCACAATCTTGAAATTAGCCCGCCTGGGTCTCCACGTGGGGCAAACGTGCCTTCTCAGCCACCCGCTGTGGTAAGGCTGCTGGCAGCTGCTTCTAAACAACTCTTGGATGGGCAGACCTGAGAGGTGACACTCCTTTATTGCACCTTGAGTGCAGGAAAAGATGTCAAAAGGGAAACGTTAGGTTCCTCGACTGCTGAGTTTTTGTGTGGCAGAAATTACCTAAAGCAGTGATTCCTAACTCTCACTGTACAGTGGAATCACCAGAGGAAGTTTTGAAACATCTACATCCAGGCCCAGCCCCAGGGATTCTCATCCAGTTATCCTGAGTTGGAGCCAAAGGACCAGAATTTTTAAATGTCCCTAGGGATTCTAACATGCAGCCAAGGCTGAGAACCAATAATGTAAGGAACCTCCTCCGTGTGTTTTGAAGTGAGCCTTGATCCATCCCAATCTTCACAGGATGTGCAACCAAGATGAAGAGATTTCAGACGAAGTGAGCAGGGAGCCCCGTTACCTCCAGAGGTTACAGCCAATTATCACATACCTACAGCTCTAATGTTGAGCCCTGGGAGAGGGTAGATTGAACAAAAGGAGGGAAAAATAACAGAGGGAACAGATTAGCTTTGGTCATGCTCTTTTTGTACAAGGAATCCAATTAAGGCATCCGTCAAAAGATGTGGGTTTAACATAATCCTACATAAGGACCTGAAAAGGTTGCGGAAAACGAGATGACTCTAGGGACCAGCTCTGCTGTCATTTCCCTCAAGGGCCTAAGACTGAAGACTGCCCGTGATGTCACCTGAACTACTCACCTCCCCATCACGTTTCTCATTGCTCCCCTACACAACCCAACACTCTTGCCAAGCTGGACCACTCTCTGTTTCCAGGGTCCCAACTTCATCATGGAGTCCTTTTCATTTCCCCCAGTGGAATGTGCTCTGGGCCTCTTCTTAATCCCATATGTTGTATCTTCATTATGACATAAGTTATATATCCTAGATAATTTTACACTCACTTCTCTTCCAGTCTTTTCCTCCCAATAGTACAAAAGCATCTTGCAAACAAGCCCTGTGTCTTACTCATCTTTGCATCCCTAACATGTGATTGGCCCTCGCAAATATTTATGGAATACATATGAATTTCCAGAAGCTTCTCTAGATGGTTTTTTCATTTAGTGTGTCAGTTCAGTTCAGTTCAGTCACTCAGTCACGTCTGACTCTTTGCAACCCCATGAACACCAGGCCTCCTATCCATCACCAACTGCCGGACTCTACCCAAACCCACGTTCATTGAGTCGGTGATGCCATCCAACCATCTCATCCTCTGTCATCCCCTTCTCTTCCTGCCTTCAATCTTTCCCAGCATCAGGGTCTTCTCAAATGAATCAGCTCTTCGCATCAGGTGGCCAAAGTATTGGAGTTTCAACTTCAACATCAGTCCTTCCAATGAACACCCAGGACTGATCTCCTTTAGGAAGGACTGGTTGGATCTCCTTGCAATCCAAGGGACTCTCAAGAGTCTTCTCCAACACCACAGTTCATCCCAAGAAAAGGTACTTCGTGTCTTATCTACTGCTTCTGAGTCATGACAGCCTTAGCAACTCACTCAGATCCTTTGAATGAAAGTTCTTATTAGGCCTGCCCAGGAGAAGATAAATCTCTGGACTGGACTGCCACCTATCATTTATTTATCTATCTCCCATCCATTTAGAGCCATTTAGACTCTCTCCCAGCTGCTGTGAGTCACTTGATCTTTCAGGATGGGAAGGAAAAAAAAAAAAAAAATCCTGAAGTCTCTCTTTAAAAGCCCTGGGGCTAGTAGGGAAAAAAGGATGCAATGGGTGGGGTTCAGTGGTGGACACATGAAGAAAGTTCTTCAAATGACAATGTGTGCATGCTAAGTCACTCCAGGCATGTCCGACTCTTTGTGACCCTATGGACTGTAGCCTGCCAAGCTCCTCTGTTCGTAGGATTCTCCAGGCAAGAATACTGGAGTGGGTTGCTATTTCCTTCTCCAGGGGATCTTCTGGACCCAGGGATGGAGCCCACGTCTCCTGTATCTCCAGCATTTGCAGGTTGGTTCTTTACTACTAGTGCCACCATGACAATAAAACCTTTAAATAGTTATTGCAAAGGAAGGAATGCTTTCTGGAGGCCAAGAAGTTTTTCAGTTAAATGAAATTCCCCATCTACAGGGAGGCATGGGCTGCAGGTAGAAGAGAAAGGTCAGCAAAACACATACTCCTAAACACATTCCTGTGTTTTAAACTTTAAAAAGCCAGCCAAACACTCTGCCTCCTTGGGAAACCAGGATAATGACTATATTCACAGAGTTTGTGAGGATTGACTGATTAATATTATTGTCACAGTAAAATTAGCATAACTGATATTACATGTATAGGACTCCATACAGTTTACAAACTTTTCTTACTCATTGTCTCACTTCAGATTCACAACAAGCCGGTGACTCATAACTTATCTCAGAAACAGAAAAGGACTCACAGACATAGAGAACACCCTTGTGGTTGCATGGGGGCGGGAGATGGGGAAGGGACAGAGAGAGAGGTTGGGATTGCTGCTGCTGCTGCTAAGTCGCTTCAGTCATGTGTGACTCCATGCGACCCCATAGACAGCAGCCCACCAGGCTCCTCTGTCCCTGGGATTCTCCAGGCAAGAATACTGGAGTGGGTTGCCATTTCCTTCTCCAATGCATGCATGCATGCTAAGTCATTTCAGTCATGTCCGACTCTGTGAGATCCCCTGGACAGCAGCCCACCAGGCTCCTCTGTCCACGGGATTCTCCAGGCAAGAATACTGGAGTGGGTTGCCATTCCTTCTCCAGAGGTTGGGATTAGCAGATGCAAACTAGTATATATTGGATGGATAAACGAAAAGGTCCTATCGTATAGCACAGGGAACTATATTCAGTATCCTGTGATAAACACAATGGAAAAGAATATGAAAATAATATATCTTATTAATAATGATATTAATTATTATGCTGTCACATGTTGCTTCAGTCGTGTCCAACTCTATGTGACCCCATGGAGCGTAGCCCACCAGGCTCCTCTGTCCATGGGATTCTCCAGGCACAAATACTGGAATGGGTTGCCATGCCCTCCTCCAGGGGATCTTCCCAACCCAGGGATCGAACCTGCATCGCCTGTGGCTCCTGCATTGCAGGCGAATCCTTTGTCACTGAGCCACCAGGGAAGTCCTATATATAGATAATCATTTTGCTGTAGCAGAAATTAATGCAACATTTTAAATCAACTGTACTTCAGTTAAACAGTAATAAATAAATAATTTTTTAAAAAAATTATGATCTCCATTTTACAGAACATGAAACTGAGGTGCTGGCTGCTGGAGTAGAGGAGGACCACATGTTCTTTCCAACTGCACAGCACCCTGGTGACACAGAAGGCAAGACCTAGGGAGGTCCATGCAAACACCCCACCCCCATTCAGGACTCGAGTCGGTACAGAGCTCCGGGCTCTGGAGTCAGACACACCTGCCCAGGATCCCAGCTCTGCCTTTCCAGAAACTTAGGCAGGGGACTTGTTAACTTCATTGGGTAGCAGGCTCCCAATTTGTAAAATGGACATAATAATACCCACAGGTTTTCCTCAGGATTAAATAGGTTTGCAAAATGCTTAACACAGGGTTGGGCATAAGACAAACCCTTAATGAATGGTAGTTATTAATATTAGTATAGGCTTCAGATTTGGGCAATAGCACACCACACATTGCAAAGTGCTCTGTAATTATGGCTTCGAGTTAAATACACAACTTAATGGAAAAAACATCTGGGAGTTTTCTCTGGCTGAAAGTAAACACTAATTTCAAATGAAAAATCTGTGCTAAACCATTATACCTCAAAGGGGACTCCAATATTTTTTCAAGACTATGTATCCTATTACCAAAAGTACACACACTAATCAAAGCTGGGTTTTACAAAATGCCCATAAACCATGTCCACTAGATTACCCCATATTTCACTGCACACTTCAATAATCTTTCCATGCTAATCAGCCACCTTGAGTTTGCCCCTTTGTATTTATTATGCCTGCATTTTATTATTTCCTTGGTAAACCTTGTGTTTCAAAGGCTTTCCAGAACAACTCAATCACAAAAATATGCTTTTGGGTGACACTTAAGATATAAGGTTTTAACCCCGTGGTGAAATAATTTTAATTACAAAAACAAAACCATGAAATGGAGTCCTGGTGACAGTTAAACAAATCTTTAATTATCCAGACAGCTTGTAAATCCCGTCTCTCTTCCTTCTCATTCAGCTTGCAGACCCGGATGTCATCTCATTAGATCAGCGGCTCAGTTGCGCACACAAATGTCTTACACCAAATACACATATCTCCTTCCACCTCTCTCCCAACATCTAAGCCTCTTCTTACACAGTGGCAACACCAAATTAAACTGGAGGGGAAGGTAAATAAAGAAATCGGGTAACTGAAGCAAAAACAAGCAACCACAGCTGGTGCTTCAGGTCAACAGTATCCAGGTGTCAAAAGGAGATTTTGTGATGTGAATTCTGAGTGTGTGTGTGCGCACATAGGCATCTCAATAATTAATAAATTCCCCCCATTCCCAGTACTGAGGTACCTGCCTGGCACGTGTAAGTCGATAAAAGTTTATCAAATGAATCAATGAATTACAAATATCCCACTCAGTTCATATTCTGTAATAGCCCTTGCAGGATGCTATGATCCCACTTAATATCTGTATTCAAGATTTTTTTGGCAATTTAAAGTCTAAACAATTATACTTGTTCAAGCCTCAAATAGCATTCAGATTAGATAACAAGTGTCTCATGTGTTAGCTTCCGGACTGCATCCATCAAGTCTCCTCCCGCCTTACCCCAAGAGCTTGCCAAAGTTTTGGAAAGACGAGGAAATGCGTGTTACACGTGAAAGGAAAATGGAGGAGAGGGTGCTGACTGACATGCTGAAAACAAACCAATACTCACTTCCCTCAAATCCATGACTCTGTAGGCTGAGTCGTCCATGGTCTCCAGCTGGAAGCCCTCACCCTCCTCTGCACTGGTCCCAGGGGAAAGGGCCCAGAGCCTGCAGATTGGGGGTGGCTTGCATGGCAGGAAGTAACACAGGGAGGTTGCTTTGGGGCGTCCTGAGCTCTGATGCTCCAGGGAGTCCTGGGATGTCACTGTTAAGAAAAGACTCTCAATGAAGAAATGAGTAACTGGTCCCAAAAACACTTTAAAAATACATCTGCTGTTGGAAAGAGAAATGAATCTAATATCTTTCTCACGGAACTGACTTGCAGATAAGTGGGAAATTTTGGTCATTCCAGGGGAAGCCTCACCCAGCTACACAGCTGGAAATGATCCTTATCCTCCCATGTAAAACTCACATGAAAGCCCAAAGCCATTATGTCATCCTCTTGTCATTTAATAATCAGTTGTTTGGGGTTTTTTTTCACTTTTACTAATCTTTCATTCTCACCATCTGGAATTGGCACCTGAGCAATGTTAGAATTTTTCTTTTATTTAGGATCTTTAAAATCCTCCTATGAGTTGGTAAAATTGGATGAATTTCTTTGGGAAGGGAAGTAATACTTTGGGAACTGTTTTCTTTAATTTCAGACTCAAACATCTCCAAATTTTTAATGAGAAGGGGGATTATGTTTGAAATCAGAGTGGTTTCAGCCAGACTTGGTCCTTTTTGACTTCTTGAGAAATCAAAATAAGTCCTTTCTTAAATAAATAAGTCCTTTCTTCACTGTCAGAAAACGGATGGGTGCCTGCTCTTCACAAAAGGACTCCAGTTCATATCAGTATAAAGATGTTTTTTAGGGATAAACAGTCTGTACTCCATTTTCTGCATCTATGCTGAGAGGCCTCATTCTCACTGTGAGAGGCACTGGGGTGACACCATATGTGTGGGGCCCAGCAGGAGGGCAGGCAGGTTAGATAGAGGACCCTGACCACAGACTGAGAGGCAGAAAGAGAATACAGGAACAGGAGGGCCTGCTGGATGAGGTGGTGCTGCAGGACAGCTACTCTGGATGCAGCCAGAGTGGAAATCCAGGCCCCGGAGTGTCAGGGTCTGGCCAAGAGAAGAGGCAGTAGAATATCCCCCAGGGGATATTCTAAAGAAACAGGACTTGACATTGCAGCACTGTTTAGCCAAGACATGGAAGCAACCCAAGTGTCCGTCAACAGATGAATGAATAAAGAAGGTGTGGTACATATATATAGCGGAATACTAGTCAGTCATTAAAAGGAATGAAATGATGCCATTTGCAGCCTCATGGATGGACCTGAAGAGCATCATACTAAGTGAAGTAAGTCAGACAGAGAAAAACAAGTATCAGGGACTTCCCTGGTAGTCTAATGGTTAAGAATCTCCCTGCCAACGCACGGGACGTGGATTCAATCTCTGGTCCAGGAAGACCCACAGGTCTCAGAGCAACTAAGTCTGAGATACTGATACACGCACCGCAATACTGAAGCCCGTGCACCCTAGAGTCCATGCTCTGCAACAATGAGAAGCCCACGTACCGCAAATAGAGACAGCCTGCATGCAGCAATGAAGACCCAGCGCAGCCAAAAATAATAAATAAATAAATAAATGATTTTTAAAATATATCATACGGTATCACTTTTATGTAGAATCTTTTTAAAAAATGATACAAATTAACTTATTTACAAAACAGAGTCACAGATGTAGAGAAAAAAACATGATTAACAAATGGGAAAGGTTGGGGGTATGGGATAAATTGGGAGTTTGGGGTTGACATGCACACTACTGTATACAAAATAATAAAATAATCAACAAGGACCTAATGCATAGCACAGGGAACTCTGCTCAATACTCTGTAATAACCTAAACAGGAAAAGAACTTTTAAAAGAATAAATATACATATGTGCTTAGTCTCTCAGTCGTTTCCAGCTCTTTGCAACCCCATGGACTGTAGCCCGCCACGCTCCTCTGTCCATGGGATTCTCCAGGCAAGAATACTGGAGTGGGTCGCCATGCCCTCCTCCAGGGGATCTTCCCAACCCAGGGATCAAGCCTGTGTCTCCCACGTTGCAGGTGGATTCTTTGCCATCTGAGCCACCAGAGAAGCCCAGATCTATGCATATGCGCAACTAAATCACTTTGCTGTGCGCCTGAAGCTTTCACAACGTTGTAAGTCAGCTGTAGACCAACATAAAGTCTCAAAAAAATTTTAATGGAACTCGAAATTGAAACTTGACTAGATTACTGACGAGGTAAAAGTGAACCAAACAGCAGGCCTGAGTGGGTGCAAGAAACAAGAGTCAGGAAGCAGAGGGTGTCCAAGAGTTCTGCGGGGCTGGGATCTAGAAAGCCCTGGGGGGTTGCCCAGCCAGCCCGTGGTAGCCGTATCCTCTCACCACAGCTCCAGGGCGATGGGCCTCAGTACCTTCCCAGGCGCTCTGCCTAAGCAGAGGCATCCAAAAGGAAGAAAGAGGGGAGCCCACAGCTTTGTAAAAGCAGTTTTGCAAGTGGCAACCACAGAATTCCCCAACCTCATCAGATCTTCCTGATCCTGCATTTCACAATGGATTTCTCTGACAACATGGCGCCCATCCAGAAGAGGAGAACCAATGTAGGAAAATCCTTCAAGACGGTGTCAAAGGAAAAAGGCTGCTGCCTCTAAAGAGCTGCCATGTGGGGAAGAAGGACTAGATTATCCAGAGGGGCCAAACCAGGAGAAAGGGGTAGAATCTGCAGGGACAGATGTCAAGTCCATACAGACGTCTCAGTTAGAGCTATAACCACCCCTCTCAGGGTAAAGTGTTTCCTGCGGATGTTGTTGAGTTGGTGGGGACAATAGATTCCCACTTCTTTATTGCACAGAAAACAAAATGCCAGCCTAGAAATGCTACAGGCACACCATGGGTCCTAGAGATGAGAGTGTGGGCTCCTGCCTTGAGGGGACTATGTTGAGATGATCTTAAAAAGTCATTCCAACTTATGAGCCTGTGTCTCCCCAAACACCTCAAAATCTAAGTAGAGAGTCAGAGTATCATGGTAGCCAAGAATCTTGGCTTTGGTCTCAGAATCGGGGTCAGATTCTAACCACCTGACACTTGTCTGTCATGCATCTATCTTACCTCTTTATCTGCAAAATGGGACCCATACCTGCTGTATCTCAAAGGACTATTGTGAGGGCTCAGTGAGAGAATAAATGTTAGCTATTATTATCATGGAAAAAGCAAGAGAGTTCCAGAAAAACATCTATTTCTGCTTTATTGACTATGCCAAAGCCTTTGACTGTGTGGATCACAATAAACTGTGGAAAATTCTGAAAGAGATGGGAATACCAGACCACCTGACCTGCCTCTTGAGAAATCTGTATGCAGGTCAGGAAGCAACAGTTAGAACTGGACATGGAACAACAGACTGGTTCCAAATAGGAAAAGGAGTACGTCAAGGCTGTATATTGTCACCCTGATTATTTAACTTCTATGCAGAATACATCATGAGAAACGCTGGACTGGAAGAAACACAAGCTGGAATCAAGATTGCCGGGAGAAATATCACCTCAGATATGCAGATGACACCACCCTTATGGCAGAAAGTGAAGAGGAACTAAAAAGCCTCTTGATGAAAGTGAAAGTGGAGAGTGAAAAAGTTGCCTTAAAGCTCAACATTCAGAAAACGAAGATCATGGCATCCAGTCCCATCACTTCATGGGAAATAGATGGCGAAACGTGGAAACAGTGTCAGACTTTATTTTTGGGGGCTCCAAAATCACTGCAGATGGTGACTGCAGCCATGAAAGTAAAAGACGCTTACTCCTTGGGAGGAAAGTTATGTCCAACCTAGATAGCATATTCAAAAGCAGAGACATTACTTTGTCAACAAAGGTCCGTCTAGTCAAGGCTATGGTTTTTCCTGTGGTCGTGTATGGATGTGAGAGTTGGACTGTGAAGAAGGCTGAGTGCCGAAGAATTGATGCTTTTGAACTGTGGTGCTGGAGAAGACTCTTGAGAGTCCCTTGGACTGCAAGGAGATCCAACCAGTCCATTCTGAAGGAGATCAGCCCTGGGATTTCTTGGGAAGGAATGATGCTAAAGCTGAAACTCCAGTACTTTGGCCACCTCATGTGAAGAGTTGACTCATTGGAAAAGACTCTGATGCTGGGAGGGATTGGGGGCAGGAGGAGAAGGGGACGACAGAGGATGAGATGGCTGGATGGCATCACTGACTCGATGGGCATGAGTCTGAGTAAACTCCGGGAGTCGGGAGTCGGTGATGGACAGGGAGGCCTGGTGTACTGCGATTCATGGGGTCAAAAAGAGTCAGACACGACTGAGCGAATGAACTGAACTGAACTGAACTGATTATTATCTTCACTTGGCCCCAGTACCTGACTGATGTAGCTGTTTCACAGGGCACAAAATATAATTTGTTTTGTTGCTACACTGAAAAATGCTCTGCTGGATATTAGGCCAACTTGCATAAACCTACTTACCATTCTACAGAATTCTATCCTTTTAAAGCCTAGAAGTTTCCTGCTATGCAGGTTTCTCTTGAAGAAAATTGGCATCTAAATAAGGATTTATAGCCAGTCATTCACTTACTGAGCAACTCCAGCATGCCACACCCAGAGCTACATTCTGGGAATAGAAAAATAAACCAGACACAGGCCTTGCCTTTAGGAAACTCAACATAGAGAGAAGCTTAGAAGAGTTACGGGTACTATTTTTTTCCCCCAGAAAAGGACTCCAGTTTATACCAACTCATATTTAGGGGTGCATACTTGTTATGGGTTGAATTGTGTCCTCCCAAAACAAAAAAATGACATGTTGGTGTTCTATCAGCCAGTAACCCAGAAGGCAACCTTATTGGGATACAGAGTCTTTACAAATGCAAGCAAGAAAAAATGAAGTCACTAGGGTGGGCCCTAATCAAATATGACTGGTGTCAGAATAAAGAAGAAATCTGGACAGAAAGAAATACACACCCAGGGAATACTTCATGTGAAGATGAAGGCAGAAATTCTGGTGATGTTTCTAAAAGCCAAAGATGGGCAGTATCGCCGGAAGCAAGAGGTCTGGAACAGAGCTCCCTCGCAGCCCTCTGGAGGAACCGACCTTGCGGACACCTTTATCCCTGACTTCTAGCCACCAAACTGTGAGACAATACATGTTGCTCTTTAAGGCTCCCAGGCTGTGGTACTTGGTTTACCACAGCCCTGGCAAACTAATACAATAGTCCAAGCTCTCTCTCTGCAGGGAACTCTGGGAGATGTAAAATAAGGTGTAAAATCAGAGAGAAAAACCAGCTGTAAGTGTCATGTTAGAGTAGCAGGATGAACAACAGTTGGAGTAGCACGGAACAGGAAGGGATTAACTCTAGAGGGGGGAGGGACGAAAGCGAGACAGTCTTGATAAAAGAGGTGACACTTGAGCAGGGTCTTAAAGAGTGAAAACTGAGGCTGCATACAGGGTTAATGGGGCTTCCCAGGTGGTGCTAGAGGTAAAGAATCTGCCTGCCAATGCAGGAGACCTCAAGAACCCAGCTTTGACCCCTGGGTCAGGAAGATTCCCTGGAGGAGGGCATGGCAACCTCCTCTAGTATTCTTTGCCTGGAGAATCCCCTGGACAGAGGAGCCTGGCAGGCTACAGTCCATAGAGTCAAAAAGAATCAGACACAACTGAAGCATCTTAGCATAAACGCACACACGGGGTAAATGGTGTACTGTGAGCTCAGTCATGTCTGACTCTTTGAGACCCCATGGACTGTAGCCCGCCAGGCTCCTCTGTCTGTGGAATTCTCCAGGCAAGAAAACTGGAGTGGGTAGCCATTCCTTTCTCCAGGGGATCGTCCTGACCCAGGGATCAAACCCAGATCTCCTGCACTGCAGGCAGATTCTTTACCATCTGAGGCACCAGAGAAGCCCTGGGGTAAACGGTGGTATCACTAAATAAGAAGGAAGGTGAGGGGAAAGCAGGCTTGGTGAAAGGAGAATTAGGTCAGTTTGATTTTGAAAATTTTCATTTTGAGGGACCACTTAGACTTTCAAGTGGAGATTTCTAGTCTGCGCACCCAGGATTAAGAATCATCTCATTGTGTCTATTAAATTCAATCCGTCTTACCTGGGGGCCACAGAAAGCTAAATCCTTCTTGACTTTTGAGCAGTCATTATCCTGAGGCCTGAAGTTCCCAGTGTAATAAGCAAGCCCTCTGGGATCCTGACCCTGCCTGCTGGTCCCCATCTCTCGCATTCACAGCTTTGTTCTCATCCTTCCTTCAAAGAGTCTGAGCTTGATGAGAATCCAGAAAGTGTCCCACTGCTGCAGAATCGGAAACGCGGGTCCTCCACGTAACAGCTGGGGCTGCATTCCAGGTCGCCAGCTGGTAACTTATTGCTTTTGGAATTCAGAGGGAAGGGCTACTATGGAGCAGGAGCCTGACCCAGGAGTAGATTCGGAAGCTCTTCAAGGCCGGCAGAGGAAAGTGAATCATCACTGGCCATCAGAGATGAGGAACTCTCTGCAGCTGGTCCCCCCACAGCCTGCCGGGCTTCCGTAAGGGAGCCAAGTGTGCTGGAAAGGAGGATGGAAAATTGCACTCATAGATTACCCCTTAAAAATAAGTGTATGGAACTGATCAGTACATTGTGGAAAATTCTGGGCTCCCAGGACACAGAAGACATAAAACTGGGCTTTGTCAGAGTGGAAGCAAGAAAAAAAATCATTAGAGAAAAATGTAAAACCTGGGCTGTGCCCTGTGTTCTTCCAAGAAACCCATCCTGATTCTACTAAGTCAGCTCCCTCTTTCTGAGTCCTTCTCATTTCTTGCTTTCCTCTTTTTTCCGTCTTTCCTGCCTTTTCTCTTGTGCGGGTTTCATTTTTTTCAGGAGGGCCTATGGACTTGACGAGCTGTTGAAGTGAAGTGAAGTGAAGTGAAGTGAAAGTCGCTCAGTCGTGTCCAACTCATGTGTGCGACTCGTGTGCAACCTCATGGACTATACAGTCCATGGAATTCTCCAGGCCAGAATACTGCAGTGAGTAGCCTTTCCCTTCTCCAGGGGATCTTCCCAACCCAGGGATAGAACCCAGATCTGCTGAAGTGTCTGCCAATAAGCCAACTGCATCCTCCCCTGGGGGGTCAGGCTCCCCACTTCTCAGGAACAGAGGGGATGAACTGAGCTCCTTCACCTGCCAGGAGCCGCTTCTGTGCTTACCTGTTAGCTTTTGAGGGGCTCATAAATAGTGCTCCTGTTCCCCAACAGAGTTCTGAAACGGTTCGGAGGCAGACACAGGAATCTGGCGGATGAAGTTGGAAATACCACCTTCGATACGGATGAAAAGCTCTCCTGGAGGGCACGGCTCAGCACGGGTGTTACTGTCACCCGCCAGGGACAGGCTCGTCCTTCGAGACCAGCCCTGAAGGACTTCCTTCATAACCAAGAACAGATGAGACACTGTCCCTATTTAAAGGTTCATCCGTCAAGTAAGAGCCTCCTCTTCCTCTGGGGAAGAGAGATGTAGGAGCAGAGGGAGGCCAGGGTGTCCCTGTGAAGAAGGACCCTCTACAGAAGGAACCACTGAGAGTGAGGACCATGTGCTCCCCTCACAGTGCTCCCTGCAGAAGGAGGCTCGGGAAGCTTGACTCCCAGTGCCCTTCCCAAAAGGCGGAATTTCAAGCGTCAGTGGAGGAGATGTTTGTGGAGGTTTTTGGACAGCTGCCTCCTCTTGTGGTAAGGTTGGTCCTCCTCTGCTCTGGTCTCGCTATCAACATAAATCAAAAAGAAATATTTATTCTTCATCCTAGAAACCCTTCAGCAGGCACTAGAAGGCATTCAGACCTGAGCTTGATCATTTCTTCACTAAAACTCGCAATAGGTTTCCATGCCCTGTGAGACAAGATGCAAGCATGTTAGGCTGGTATGATATTTTCCCCAATATCCATCTTCTTACTTGTTTTTTTAATACATCTCTCATTCCCTACCCCCAACACACCTGGGCCTAAGACCGCTCAGCTGTGTCTGGCTCTTTGTGACCCCATGGACTGGAGCCCTCCAGTCTCCTCTGCCCATGGAATTCTCCAGGCCAGAATACTGGAGTGAGTTGCCACTCTCTTCTCCAGGAGATCTTCTTGACCCAAAGATCTAACCCAGGTCTCCACCACTGCAGGCGGATTCTTTACAGTCTGAGCTACCAGGGAAGCCAAAAGACTGATGCAGGAGACCTGGGTTTGATCTCTGGGTTGGAAAGATTCCCCTGGAGAAGGGAATGGCTACTCACTCCAGGATTCTTGTCTGGAGAATCCCATGAACAAAGGAGCCTGGCAGGCTACAGTCCATGGGGTCACAAAGAGTTGGATATGATTGAGCGACTAAGCACACAACACAATCTTGTGATTAGAGGCTGGGTGCTTTGAGCCACCTGACATCAGTCTGGCCTCTGAGGAAGGGAGAAGGGACTGGAGACTGAGTTGAATCATGTGGCCAATAATTCAATCAGTCATGCCTACATCATGATACCCCAATAAAAGCTCTGGACATTGTAGTGCAAGTAAGCTTGCCTGGTTGGCAATACTCAGTGTATTGTCACACACTGATGTACCCAGAAGGTGAAACATCATCTCCATAGGGAGAGGACATGGAAGCTTCATGTCTGGGACCCTCCCTATGTACTTCTTCCAGCTTGTTCTAATTTGTGTCCTTTGTGCTATAATAAAACTATAGTCATAAGTACAGCATTTCCTGAGTTTTGTGAGTAGTTCTAGCAAATTATCAAACCCCAGGGGTGGTGTGAACCCCAAAGTTTGTTACCAGTTGATCAGAAGTGAGGGTGGTGTGGGGACCTCGAAACTTGCCACTGGCCTCTGAAATTAGGGCAGTCTTGTGGAGGACTATGCTTTTAACCTGTAAAATTTAATTTAACTCTGGGTGGTTAGTGTCAGAGCAAACTCCAGGAGATAGTAAATGGCAGGGAAGCCTGGCCTGCTGCAATCCATGGGGTCACAAAGAGTCAGACACAACTTAGTGACTGAACAAAAAAAAAGTATCAAAAGTCATGGCAGTATTCTTTTGGCTTGAGCTGGATATCTGACTTGTCTGACTGTGTGTTGCATTCAATCAATTGGCAAAAGTAGATTGAGCATCAGAAGAATTAACTATAATCCCTGCTCTCAAGGATCTTGAAATCTAGTACAAAAAGAAATTACAATAGTATATGTACTCATAGAATGATGTACAAAGTGTACCATAAAGAGAAGATACATTGCAACTTGTGGCTAGAGGGCAACTGAAGAGAATTTTGTAAAGGAGGTGATCTCTGAGCTGACTTTTCAAAGATGGATAAGCGTTTGTCTCAGACAAAGAGAAAAGCATATTCTAGTCCACAGGGAGCACACGTGCAAAGGCACAGTTGTGAGAAAAGAAACAGTGTGTTGAGGGAAATCCAAGCTCATCTGCATTGCTGGAGCACAGTGCGGGAGTGAGAAGGGGGAGGGGAAGGCAGTAGGTCTAGAGAGGGAGGAAGAGGCTTTGTGTTCCACACCAAGATGCTGGAACTTTATCCTGGAAGTTTCTCCCCATGCAGCCCAGGGTCCAACCATCAATAAGTAATGTTTAACAAGTAATCCGTTTAAGGAATGACTGTCCTACGTGATGAGCAGAAACTTGCTTTAGCTTGCATTTTGAAAGATCATGGTGGCCTCCCAGACCAAATGTTACACAGATTAAACTTCCAGCTTAAATCAAAGGAAAATGATGGATAAGATTGCAAAATGAAAACAACTTAAAAACATTGATGATCTATCTGAAAAAAAAAAAAAAAAATGAAGAACTTCCAGGCTAATTTTGGGGTGAAACTCTGTAACCAGAAAGGTAAGCCAAAAATGAGACCTACAAAACTGCTCATGATCTGAGGGCACTTGCCAAGGACACAAGTGACCCCAGTCGTCAGCAACAGACCTGCAGAGAGAGGAGTTGGGCTCAAGCCCACTGACAGTGAGGAGTTTGGGGAGACCTTTCCCACACTGTGCTGAGATCCAAAAGGACTATAATCTCAAGACAAATGCAACCAGATTTCATCCTGCGTCTCCCCCAAAAAAACCTCTGGAAACTTCCCAAAGGGTTGTTTCAGTAATTAAAAAAAGGAGAGGGAACAGAAAAGTAGAAAAACAGCTATTCTTGGGGATATGCAGTCACAGACAGCCCTCTTAGAAATTTGAACCTCATTCTATACAGCCTGGATGTTGAGTCACTGGGTCTCAAACCTTGAACCTTGCTCTAAGGTATTCTGAGTGATAGCTCATCTCAGGAGAAAACACGTCAAGCTGAGACCTCAGAGCAGTCACACAGATAATTTTTCAATAGAAATGACCAGAAAAGAGAGGGTGTGGAGAAAAGGGAACCCTCTTACACTGTTGGTGGGAATGCAAACTAGTACAGCCACTATGGAGAACAGTGTGGAGATTCCTTAAAAAACTGGAAATAGAACTGCCATACGACCCAGAAATCCCACTGCTGGACATACACACCAAGGAAACCAGAATTGAGAGACACATGTACCCCGATGTTCATCGCAGCACTGTTTACAATAGCCAGGACATGGAAGCAACCTAGATGTCCATCAGCAGACGAATGGATAAGAAACTTGTGGTACATGTACACAATGGAACATTACTCAGCTATTTAAAAGAACGTATTTGAGTCGGTTCTAATGAGGTGGATGAAACTGTAGCCTATCATACAGAGTGAAGTAAGTCAAAAAGAAAAACACCAGTACAGTATATTAACACATATATATGGAATTTAGAAAGATGGTAATGATGACCCTATATTTGAGACAGCAAAAGAGACACAGATATAAAGAAAAGACTTTTGGACTCTGTGGGAGAAGGCGAGGGTGGGATGATTTGAGAGAATAGCATTGAAACATGTATATTACCATATGTGAAATAGATGAGCAGTCCAAGTTCGAAGCATGAAACAGGGCACTGGAAGCCAGTGCATTGGGACAACCCAGAGGGATGGGATGGGGAGGGAGGAGGGAGGGGGCTTCGGGATGGGGGACACATGTACACCTGTGGTTGATTCATGTCAGTGTATGGCAAAAACCACCACAATATTGTAATTAGCCTCCAATTAAAATAAATTAATTTTTTTAATGAAATGACCAGAAAACAAAGGTTAGCAGGCATACAAGAAAACAAGAAAACCTGAACATAAAAAAGAACCATCAAAAAATCACAGATCACAGGAACAGACTAAAGATTTCAGATAGTAATTATTAGATCTGGTTTATTTTTTAAAAAAGAAAGAAAAAAATCTGATAACATGTTTAAAGAAACAAATAACAACACAAATATATATGCATGGAATTGTTGTTTTTGTTGTGTCTGACTCTTGTGACCTCATGAACTGTAGCTCTCCAGTCCCTTCTGTCCATGGGATTTCCCAGGCAAGAATACTGGAGTGGGCTGCCATTTCCTCTTCCAGGGGATCTTCCCAGGTCAGGGATCGAACCCAGGTCTCCTGCATTGGCAGGCAGATTCTTTACCACTGAGCCACAAGGGAAGCCCACACATGGAATAGGAAACTCTACAAAGTAACAAGCATATTTGAAAAAGAAATGAACTTCCAAAATAAAAAATATACAAGAACCAAAACAACAGAAATAATGGTTGTATTTGGCTGCAGGTTGGACACATCTGAAGAGAAAATTAGTAATCTGGAAGAAATTGTGGACATCCTCTGAGTCAAATAGAATCTCATTTTCCAGGACTTTAAAACAGAATTGTTCCCTATTCTTTCAGTGGAGTTCTGGCAAGTTTTCAGGTTCCCTGGTGGCTCAGAGGTAAAGAATCCTCCTGCTAATGCAGGAAACACAGGTTTGATCCCTGAATCAGGAAGATCCCCGGGTGTAGGAAATGGCAAGCCGCTCCTGTATTTTTGCCTGGGAAATCCCATCCATGGGGTTGCAAAAGAGTCAGACATAGCTTAACAACTAAACAACAACAACACGGCAAGTTTCCACAGGTTGAGCTGCTCTTTTGTAAAGCGTATGTGGGTAATTATTATCTCTGCTTCTTCATAGAAGCTGTGATTCTCAAATTATTTAAGGTGGTAGTTGACTGCACCCATATTTTTGGTCAGCAGCTCAAAGAATGAAGCAATTCATCCTCCTATGAAGTAGACATCCAATCTCAACACTCAACCCAGAACTCTTTCAGAGTGGAAATCTGCCATCTCTGGCAGGTGGAAGTATCAGGAGGTGCTTGATGAATGCCTAGTAGGTCAATTTGATAATGTTTTCCTTCTTGATTAAGAACCAATGCTCTCTTGCATCTTCATATCACCAACATTCCGTGTCTGGGGTGTTGTATGTTACAGAAGTCAACAACTCTCCTCCCAGCACCATATGGCCCCTGGAGAGCTGGGGAGATTTATCTGAAGTTTCCATAAGCAAAACTGCAGTAAGGGCCTCCTTGCCCTTTGTTAATTGCAAATAAACTATTATCTTTTGGAGAAGGACACAAGCCTCCGAGTCAAGGCTGTATATTGTCACCCTGCTTATTTAACTTATATGCAGAGTACATCATGAGAAATGCCAGGCTGGATGAAGAACAAGCTGAAATCAAGTTTGCCAGGAAAAATATCAATAACCTCAGATATGCAGATGACACCACCCTTACGGCAGAAAGTGAAGAAGAACTAAAGAGCCTCTTGATGAAAATGAAACAGGAAAGTGAAGAAGTTGACTTAAAACTCAACATTCAGAAAACTAAGATTGTGGCATCTGGTCCCATCACTTCATGGCAAATAGATAGGGAAACAATGGAAACAGTGACAGACTTTATTTTCCTGGGCTCCAAAATCACTGCAGATGGTAACTGCAGTCATGAAATTAAAAGACGCTTGCTCCTTGGAAGAAAAGCTATGACCAACCTAGACAGCACATTAAAAAGCAGAGGTGTTACTTTGCCAACAAAGGTCCGTCTAGTCAAAGCTATGGTTTTTCCAGTAGTCATGTACGAATGTGAGAGCTGGACTATAAAGAAAGCTGAGCACCGAAGGATTGATGCTTTTGAACTATGGTGTTGGAGAAGACTCTTGACAGTCTGTTGGACTGCAAGGAGATCCAACTAGTCAATCCTAAAGGAAATCAGTCCTGACAATTCATTGGAAGGACTGATGCTGAAGCTGAAGCTCCAGTACTTTGGCCTCCTGTTGCAAAGAACTGACTCATTGGAAAAGACTCTGATGCTGGGAAAGATTGAAGGTGGGAGGAGAAGGAAACGACAGAGGATGAGATTGTTGGATAGCATCACCGACTCGATGGACATGAGTTTGAGTAGGCTCCAGGGGATGGTGATGGACAGGGAAGCCTGGAGTGCTGCAGTCCATGGGGTCGAAAAGAGTCGGACATGACAGAGCGACTGAACTAAATTGAACTGAACAAGCCTCCGAGGGCTGCCATGGAAACCTACTCACTAGAGGATTTGGCAACTGCTTACACATTTTCATTTCACCTACAGCAGGATGGAATCCAGGCAAAGAAATGCCCAAAGTATAAAAGTATTTATTAGCAGGGGACTACACGTATGTGTTGCCAGGTATAGGCTCCAACTTTCTTTTTGAGGACGCCCAGCTGGAGTGTCCAGGGGTTAAGATATCCTAGGAGCATCATCACAAATCAGCTCTGAAGACTGACCAAGAAGAGCATGGGACATGTCCTGCAGGAAAGTGAAAAGAAACGGTAAATTGTATGAGAAGTCACCGGCTTCTGCCCCTCAAGAGACGAGGAGGTTCAGGTCAGGACCAGGGCAACCAGTGGGCTCCAGGGGAAAACTCGTCTCTGATTCACCTTCTGCTCCACTTGCAAAACCTTCCATCAGTTGCTGAGATTTTGGAACCATTTGCCTAAAACAAAAGAAAACACTCATATTGCCAACTCAGAGGGAGAACAAAGGGCTGGATTAATAAAATGCAAAGGAGGTGGAAAAATATCTTTGGAGGGGAGGGCAGAGCTTGACCATCTTTTATACTCTCCCAGTTTCCAGGTTCCAAACCTCTTGGCTATATTACAATAATATTCAGAGCTGGAAGGAAAACGAATGTTAGAGCAACGTTTTTGCATTTCAGGGAAGGAACTGAGACCCAGCCATGTGGATGAGTGACTTATCATAAGTCGTTAGTGACAAAACCAGACCCAGGACCCGCTCCCTGTACTGACCCTTCCTTGCCTCAATTTCCCAGAGCCCAGCAATCAGCAAGTTCTACAGGGTCTCATTTCCCCATCCTTTCCCTTGCAGTGCTACCACAGGGGCGTAGGCCCTTACCACTCAAGACAAAGGAAGAAGAAGGTCAGTTCTGTGCTAAGCCATTGGCAAACACGCATTTAATACTTACAACACACCGTGAGTTGAGTAATAATTCCTGTCTTGCATCTGAAGGAACAAAGGCTTGGAGACTGAGGTCACACAGCTGGTGAGTGACAGAATTGAGACTCACATCCTTTATTCACCTGACTCCAGGTCCACACTCATCACCTCAGCATCTCCTGCCTCCCAAGGCTACTTCACTGGCTTCCTATTTGGACCCCTGTACTTATCCTCTTCCCATTTCAAGCTTCCTACAATCTGAAGCTGTTGGAGAAGACTCTTGAGAGTCCCTTGGACTGCAAGGAGATCCAACCAGTCAACCCTAAAGGAAATCAGTCCTTAATATTCACCAGAAGGACTGATGTTGAAGCTAAAACTCCAACACTTTGGCCACCTGATGCGAAGAGCTGACTCATTTGAAAAGACCCTGATGCTGGGAAAGATTGAAGGCAGGAGAAGGGGATGACAGAGGATGAGATGGCTGGGTAGCATCACTGAGTCAATGAACATGAGTTTGAGTAAACTCCAAGAGTTGGTGATGGACAGGGAGGCCCGGCGTGCTACAGTCCATGAGGTTGCAAAGAGTCGGACATGACTGAGCGACTGAACTGAAGTGAACTGAACAATCTGAAGCCAGATTAATCTTCTTAAAACTTGCTTTTAATCAATGTCACTCCCAGCCTCTTATCTTGTCTACCATCTGGTCCAACAAACGTGTCCAGCCTGCCTCCAAGGCTGATGCTTGCTGCTCTGTGGGTGTGTTTCTGCATGCCTCATTTGCCTCGCCTACACTGCCTTCCCCCTGCCTTTTCTTCTCAAAACACCAGCATTGGTTCCTTTATATCCTCAAACTAATTGAAAGCCTACTGATTCCTCTACAAGAGTTATTGCCAAGGGACAGTATAACTCAGCGGGCAAAAGACAGACTGGAACAAGTTGCCTAATTTGAACCCTGACTCCACTCAATATGAGCTGCATGACCTTGGGCAAGTTTCTCAACCTCTCTGTGCTTCAATTTCCCAAAACACAGATGGGATTATGATGACTCCTGGTGAGAGGATTAAATTAGTTAATAGACATAAAATACTTGGGACAGAATAATAACTCAATAAACAGGAGCTAGTCCTAGCAGTAGTAGTAGGCACCAAGCACTGGGCTAGTTGCTAGGACACAGAAGTGAATAAATCACTGTCGGTCCCTTTCCTCCCAGTCTGGTGAGCAAGGTGGGCATGTCCACCAGGAACCACAGCCCAGTGCTCTTGTTGCTGTAATAGGCAGGAACACAGGCCTGGGGGAGGTGTTAAGTATCTGAGGTAGGGTGGTAAGGTTTCAGGAAAGAAATTATGCTTTAACTCGAAATCAAAGCATAGGAGTTCTTCTGAATACACAGAGTGAAGGTGTAGGAGTGACATCCAGATAAACATGGCATGACCATCCAGGGGCTGCAGGGAGGATCCAGAGGCCGGGACAGAGTAGGGCCTCATCCCATGAAGACCTTATGCCATTCTGAGAAGCTTATGCTCAAGATTGTAGGCAGAGGAATGCCCACCCCAGACCATAATGATCTCAGCTACCTCTGACCTGGTCAAGAACATGCATTTCCAATTTAACTAATATGACACTTACTTGCTGTCTATCTTATTTCTGAGTACCAAGCAGCCCACACAAGCATTTCTGAGAAGCTTTGTTATGCCAACCCACCAATGGCCCCTCTCTGAAGCCCCTCTCTCATCATCAACAGGGTGATTTGTTTTCTACCAGGCAACTCTGCTACCCTGACCACAGCTGATTGGACCAAGGACTAGCATCTGACCTACAGGCATCCGACCTCTTGATTGGCCTGTGCCCAAGAATGGGTGCCCAGGATCAAAACCAGTCTCAGTGGGTGCCATTTCATCAGGATGCAGACTGCCCAAACAGAATCTCTCTCTTAAGGAAATCTGCACGTGAAACACACAGAGAGGAAAACAGACATAGAGGCAATGGAAATGGAAAAACTCCCTTTGGAAAAAGCAATAAGGGCCTTCTCCCTGGTGGTCCAGTGGTTGAGAATCCATCTGCCCATGCAGGGAATGCAGGCTCCATCCCTGGTCCGGGAAGATTCCACAGGCCCCAAAGCAACAAAGCCCGTGGGCCACGACTACTGAGCCAGCGCTATAGAGCCCGAGAGCCACAGCTACTGAGCTCAGGCACCGCAATGAAGAGTGGCCCCCGCTCACCACAACTAGAGAAAGCCCGTGCATAGCAGTGAAGACACTGCGCAGCCAAAAAAAATTTTTTAAGAAATCTCTTCTGTAAAAAAAGAAAGAAAGAAAAAAGGCAGTGAGCAGAAGCCATGAATCAACCAAACCTACAAGGTAACAGCACCATAGCAAACCAGGAGCACAGGCGAGGGAGTTGGTAATGAGGTAAGCCGTATGATGCGCTGTACTGTGGCCCGGTTCCCAAATACTCCTGGTTTTCCCGAGTTCGGCGGTGCCGCGGATTAAGACGATTTTCTGTTTTTCTTTGTTCCCTAAGCATCCTCAAATGAAACCCCAAAGTACTCTAGGTGAGCCTCTTTGCCTTGGAACCTGAACGAGTCTAACTTTACAGGAACAAGTCTTTTCTGCCCAACGGGATGGTAGGTCCCGAGAGTGCTTTCTCACGGAACAGTCTGCGCTTTGGCAGAAAAACAGGAAGATGCATGACTTATTCGGAAAGATTCCCAGAATTTTCCTAATAGGAAACGTGGACAGGCTGTGGGGGAAGTGAGGAGACAGGAGAAGCCTGGAGGGGCCAGATTCTAAACAGTCCACCACGGCAACGATCCTGGGTTTCATCCTGAAATTATGGGGCTCTGTTTAAGGCATTAGAAAAATAAGAATGTTATGGTCAGGTTGGAGATTTCTGGATGAGATATCATTTTATCCAACATACACTACTGTCTCCAGTGGAGGTAGATATAACATTTATGACTCAAAGGAACCCGCTTGAGTAAAAATGAACCACACTGACACGACCTTGAAGGAAATTCAACTTTCCAGGTATAGTCACGTGACCAAAAACATAAAACAAAGAAATTTACACAAATTACATACACTAGTGCCCAGACAAAGGAAGCCCTGTGAAAAAACAACTTCAACAATTATTTCCTTGGGACAGAAACATAACACGCAGGAAGAAGACTCAGAGCTGGTGGGGGGGCTTTTCTTAATGTTTGGTGATGTTTCTCTGGGGGAAAGCAAACAAGAGAGATTTCATGGAAAGTCACCCTGTGAATGTCTTATCTACTGTGTCCTGGTCTGAATCTCCCAATCGCCTGCTTCTACCCGCCACCGTAAGACACGGGAAGTGTCCACAAGGCCTCTGACTGCCAGAGGTGACGAGACACCAGGGCTCAGGGAGCAGCGGTGAAAATTCGGAATGGAGAGACCTTCCGGGCTCGCTCTGGCTTCAGGACCCCAGCCTCCATCTGCTGGCGTGCCATCTCCCCTGCTTCCCGCTCACCTTCTCTTTCCCTCTCATTGATGCCTTCAAATAGCCCTGTGTTCTGGGAACAGTGGTTATGCTACCAATTCAAAGAGCCACCACTTCAGAGGAGAGGGAGCCTGCCTCCACCCTGCTCCTGGGTCCCCGCTGGCTATTTGCAGAAGTTCTTCACAAGCAGGGAAAAGGCCTCCGCGAGTGATGCCTGCTCCATCACCGTGGGTTAATCAAGGCTCTCTGTGCAGTTTCCTCCGCCATCTGCTTGCACTGCCTTCTCTCCGAGACTTGGCAGGGAAACGCACGCTGTTTTTCATCCTAACTCAAAGACAGCGAGGTTTTTCATACCTGTGCAAGTTGGGATTCAAAGAAGCAGCACGGATGAAACAGAAAGAAAAACAGCGGAGGCCCCAAGCTGCGACTTGTAACCAGCTTCCCTGATGCGGCACCCTGGCCAACGTTAGACTGGAGAGCCCTGCGTCCTCTTTTCTTTACGGGTTAAATTCTGTCAAATTTGATCCAGCTCCAACCCAAACTTTCTCTAACAAAATGATTGTTTTCTAAGCCCCAGCTCCTGGCAGATTTATATCAAGACATATTCAATATAAGGGAGCCGCAGTATAAGGTAAGATATTTAAGCAGGGTGCCTTAGAACTGAATTTTCCTCTTGTTCTCTGTTTCTGTCTATTCCTTCCCCACTACTCAGCACTGTCTTTCCATTCTTGGCCTTTGTTAAGTGCACTCTTAGGGCCTCATTTCTTAGACTTCTGTTCATCCTTTCCTGCTGCCCTCGCCTTTATTTACCCTTCACTGTCTCTTTTTGTCTTATTTCTTCCTTCTCCTCTCTTTTCCCTTTCCTCTGGCATCTTGTCTCTTCTCCGTCTTAATGTCAAGAGGATCTACAGTCCTAAAGCTAGGATTCAGCTCTTATTCCAAACCCTGGCAGCAGGTACCACTTGGGCTCTGATTCGTCAGGACAGACACTAGCAGTGGAGCTGGAACAGGATCTAGAAGGTTCGAAACTTTGCTACTCGCCAGTGGTTTGCGGGAGGTGGAAGAGGACAGGGCAGGAGAGTGTCCTCAGAAGGCTCGTGGCAGTGGACAATTACTATTACGTGAGCGATTCAGAACTATTTCCATCTTTTAATGATCCAGAGTGTACCAGATTGAAAACAGGAAAAATAGTCACTGACATCCTAGACTGGCCTAGTTCTATCAGTCAGGCCTTGGTGTCGCTAGGAGCTGGCGCTAATACGGGCGGCCAGGCCTTGTTGAATATGAGCAACTTCACAGAACACCAATGACTGTGATGGATCCAGACCACGCAAAAACATGAACATCATCCAGAGTACAAAAATGACCCTGCATCCCCCTTCTCTGCTAGTGAGGGATCCCTTTTCTTTACCGGTTACAGCTCCAGCCTAGACTCACTCATCGCACTTCCTATGGTTGGGTTAAGATGCCCACTTCTGGAAAACATCCAATCCCAATTTCTTGAATTTTCCCCCAAATTATCAAGCATCAAGCACAGTCCAAATCCTATAGTAGGTTCTTCCCAACACCCTTTAACCAAGTCTCCCCAAGTTCCCTGTGGTGTGTGTCTTCCTCGTCACAACAAGCAACAAACCCAACTTGTTCAACCACCAGTGTGTTCCTGGTGGGCTTTGGTCAGAGGTCATTGACAAGGTGCATTTGTGTACTGCCAAAGCCTCAAGATCACTTTGAGAAGGGTATTTCTGACAAGAAGGGCCTGAACCCTCAGTGAAGACTGTCATTTAAGTTTCCTGGGAGGAAGAGAGAGGGGACCTGCTCCTCACCCTCTCCCGCTTCCCACTGGTAATTCTGGAAAGCTTCCAAGAGAAGAGTATGAAGTCTCCCAGATCTAGCAGGCGAGATCCTGACCTCCTGGCTGCGGAATCCTGTTGTCAGATGCCGGAGAGGAAAGGACAGTTTGGTGTACATGAATTCTTTCACCTGCTCGAGAGTTGGGGGACAGTCCCTAAATACTTAGAACAATTCCCTAGCATCTATAGTACTGTTGCCTACTCCCTATCACAGCCCACTTCCACTCCTGAGCTGATCCTGCTAGGAAGCAGGATACTAGATACTAGATTTTCTAGTATGGGATACCCCATATTTGATTTTCAAGTTTGGTCCTGGACTTCCAGCAAGCATTGTTTTCCCTTTCTTCATTGCTTTCAACTAACACACAGGAAGGAACAAAGAGAAAACTTATCAACCCATCAAAGCCAGTGTCAGGAGATAGGACCAAGCCTGCCTTCTAGAATGCAACTGAACCCGAAGATAAGCACTAGGCTTCCAGGAACCTGAGTGGCCACGTGGTATGCCCAAGTTCATGTAACAGTGAGTCTTGTTTCTGCAGTTCCTTCCTACCTTCAGACAATTGAATGAAATATGCTTCAGAAGAACTCATAATTGCTAGACACCAAATTAGCCACCAACCCAGGCTTGCTCCTAAATTATTCAAGATGTTGGAAAAATACCTACACAAAACAGATCAATCAAAGAAATCAAATACCTACCCTGCAGTTCTGAGACAATTAGGTGGAAACATTCTGCAATTGCACACTAACAATTATTTCTCCCACTGAGTGGTATCAGAAAACTTGGAAAAATTAAATATGGTATCATATCACCAACCCACGGAGTGGAAGGCATCCCCCTGAGCATTGGGTACTAGTAAACAGAATTACAAAGCCTAATGGAATCACGGAACAAATGCAAACCTCAGGGAATCACTGTCTTTCAAATAAACAGTGATTAGCTCCCTGTAAGTTTTGGGGGCGGGGTGGTGGCCGGGGCGCTGTTCCTAATTCAAAGTTCTCAAGGTCGTAGGAGCAGCACCCAGGAATGTCAGAGCCCAGCGGCCACTCCACCACATCGCACCAGCTGCCTGATTCGGGACAGTTCAATCCGACAGAACAAAGCAGCTGAAAGATGCTGGAGCAGAGAAAATCATGGCATGCTAAAGAGGCATTCTCCCTGAGCTCATTAAAAAGATACATTAATTAGGATAACCAAGCTGCTGTAACAAATACACCTCGAATTTCCAGGGACTTCATAGGATAAAAATTTCTTTCTCTCTTAAGTGCCATTCCAGCGTGGATGTCCTGACCAGTTGAGCAGCTTTCATCCTTACATCAGTCAGGGCCCCTCTAGCCCTCAGAGCAGCAGTTCCCCACCTTGGTCATCCTCTAGAACATCTGTTCTGTACTTAGTCTCTCAGTCACATCAGACGCTTTGCCATCCCATGGACTGTAGCCCGCCAGGCTCCTCTGTCCCTGTGGATTCCCAAGGCAAGAATCCTAGAGTGGGTTGCCGTGCCCTCCTCCAGGGGATCATCCCAACCCAGGGATCAAGCCCAGGTCACCCACACTTCAGGTGGATTCTTTACCATCTGAGCCACCAGGGAAGCCCTTTAGAGCAACATCTGGGGAGCTTAAACTGTTGCTGGCACCATACCTCAGATCGATGTAATTAGCATCAAAATGGGCCACCAAGTCTTTTTTTTTTTTAAGCTTTCCAGATGTTTCCAATAAACAGCAAAGGTTGAAACAACTTCACCAGGGCCCTGGAGACCTCCACTTTGAGCTGGCAGAAGAGGAAAGGGACAGCGGAGAAAGCAGACCTCCTCCCCAAAGTCCCAGCCTGAAATGACAAACTTTTCCCTGCTCACTTCTAATCGTTGGGAACTTGTCACACTGTCACATGTGTACACAAGGAAGGCTGGAAAATGCCATCCCTGTCTGACTTGCCTGCTCCCAGTAACAATGCCACACGGGGAAGAGAAAGAACACATTTTTCACGGTTAGCCATCTTCTAGAATGAATATATGAGAGGGGTTATGCAGAAATAGAAGGAGAAAATGAGAAAAGAAGCAAGTTTTAGGAGACATCAAAGCACTTATGATAACCAAATCACTTTGCTGTTATCTGAAACTAGCGCAATGTTGTAAATCAACTATACTTCAATTTTTTTAATTGAAATTAAAAAAAAGAAAAGAAAAAGAGGAAAGGGATAGCAAAAAAGCTCTGAGTTCTAGGAGGGAATGTGAAAGTGAAAGTGAAAGTGAAAGTCGCTCAGTCATGTCTGACCCTTTGCAACTCCATGGACTGTATAGTCCATGGGATTCTCCAGGCCAGAATACTGGAGTGGGTAGCCTTTTCTTTCTCCAGGGGATCTTCCCAACCCAGGGACTGAACCCAGGTCTCCAGCATTGCAGGCAGATTCTTTACCAGCGGAGCCACAAGGGAAGGAGGAGATGTAGCATACTCCAGTAGAAACTCAGGCATGAAGGAAATGTAGACTCCAGTACAGACTCTGGCAAAAACTAATTTTTGTTACTTTGGACCTGGCCCTTATCTGGGCTCAGTATCCTGTAAAGAGGGAGAGTTGGACTAGAAGTTGTAAGGCTCTGTGATACTTCCATTCAATAGGATGATCATGGAAACTGAATTTACCTAAAGTCAAGTCTTATACAAGAGAACTTTGTGTCTTTTCATGGTCATTTCTAAATGACATGTGAATGAACTCAGTTTAGAAATGATGCAGGCCCCTGTTTTCTCTCCTTCTCTGCTCCTGCTACCCTTGAAATCATGGCAGCTCATCAAGGTTTCCATTTGGTGAATATTGGAAGAAAAGAAAATGAACTACAATTCCATCATTTGGTTTTCCTTACTTAGTAAAGAGCAAATCTCGAGCAACAACATGCTAGTAAGTATATGCATGGTAAGTTGCATCAGTCTGACTCTGTGACCCGATGGACTAGAGCCTGCCCGGCTCCTCTGTCCATGGGATTCTCCAGGCAAGAGTACTGGAGAGGGTTGCCATGCCCTCCTCCAGGGGATCTTCCTGACCCAGGGATCGAATCCACATCTCTTACGTCTCCTGCAATGGCAGGTGGGTTCTTTACCACTAGCGCCACATGCAAAGCCAAGTAAGATACAGGTGGAAACTTAATACATCAAAGAAGAAAAGCAGAAGGAGGAAGGTAATGTCAAGCATTGCATCACATAACACAATGGGCTTCTCTGTCTCAGGCATGCAGGGAGAGCCAATACGTAATGGCCATCTTTCCTCACTGCCTACTGGAGAGATCCAAAGAGCATGCGTTAGCATTAAATGGGTGATTTGTCATGATAACTCAGATTTGGAGTGTGTTTTCCCATTACAGATCTGGTCTTCTCATTCTTACAAATTTGTGCTTTCATCTTATTTGTGCTGTTTCCCATTGTGCATAAAAAGGCAGCAGCAGCCGTGTAAATGTGCCCATCTCACATATACCAAGCTCAGTCAGTCAGCATAGCCCTGGTGAAGAGAGCATCTTCCGAGACTTTCGTATTCAGGAGGCAATGGGGCAGGCAGCCTCTGTTTACCTGGATAGGTTTGCTCTCGGCCTGTAAACAGAAAGATGGCCACAGCTACAAAGGAGTGTTACACAGAGGTCTGTTATCTCTCCAAAGTCAAATCTCTACTCGGTCACTGGATAAGTGAGGATGAGATATTACTAAGTTATCCTTACAAAGAACTGCAAAGATTTAGGAGCCTAAAGACCAAGAAGTGAATTTCTCTCTCCTGTAAGAGTCCAGGTGCCCAGGCTGACAAAGGCTCTGCCATCTTCAGAAGGCAGCTACATAAGTCTCCCTGAGAACTGCCCTCCTAGTTCACCAGGAGGGGGAAGGAGCATGAAGGACCCATAAGGGCTGGTCTTGGCAGCTGTACCCGCTGCTTCCACTCACACACCAGTGGAGAGGACTTGGGTACAGGGTCACACCTAAATACACAGAAGGTGGAGAAACGTCATCTCACCGTGTGACCAGAAGAGGGATGATGATTTGCATGAGCAGCTAGTGGTCTCTTCCACTGGGTTTTTAAACTGCAGGTTGGAATTCATTCATGCATCATAAAATCAATTTAAAAAGTGCAGATTAGCGTCTTTTAAAAATGGGATGGAAGAAAGGAGAAGCAAAAGAAAGAGTAGGAAAGGGGAGGGGAAAGGAGGGGAGAAGAGAGGAGAGTTCAGAGACTATTGCATGTAGGAAGGCTGCTGTTGCTGTTTAGTTGCTCAGTTGTGTCTGACTCTTTAGTGACCACATGGACTATAGCCCACCAGGCTCCTTGGTCCATGGGATTCTCCAGGCAAGAATCCTGGAGCAAGTTGCCATTTCCTCCTCCAGGGGATCTTCCCAACCCAGGGATCAAACCTGCATCTCCTGCAACTCCAGCATTGGTAAGCTTATTCTTAACCTCTGAGCTACCGGAGCTTTCCATAGGAAGCTTAAGTAGTGTTTAATGACATTTGCATCAGTTGTATGTTTGTTAATAAGTTACTGGGTCAAATGAATTTCTTTTTTAAAGTTTTTATTATATATTGGAATATAGTTAATCAACAATGTTGTGTTAGTTTCAAGTGTACGGCAGAGTGATTCAGTTATACATATATTGGTATCTGCTGCTGCTACTAAGTCGCTTCAGTCATGTCCAACTCTGTGCGGCCCCAGAGACGGCAGCCCACCAGGCTCCCCCATCCCCGGGATTCTCCAGGCAAGACCACTGGAGTGGGTTGCCATTGCCTTCTCCGATGCATGAAAGTGAAAAGTGAAAGTGAAGTCGCTCAGTCATGTCCGACTCCTAGCGACCCCATGGACTGCAGCCAACCAGGCTCCTCCGTCCATGGGATTTGCCAGGCAAGAGTACTGGAGTGGGTTGCCATTGCCTTCTCTGATATTGGTATCTAGTCTCCCTCAAACTCCCCTCCCATCTAGGCTGCCACATAACATTGAGCAGAGGTCCATGTGCTATACAGTAGGTTCTCATTAGTTATCTATTTTATACATAATAGTGTATATATGTCCATCCCAAGCTCCTAATTCATCCCACCCACTCTTTCCACCTAGGTATCTGTAAGTTCGTTCTCTACATCTGTCTCTATTTCTGCTTTGCAGGTAAGTTCATCTGTACCACTTTTCTAGATCCCACATATACACAATATTATAAGATATTTGTTTTTCTCTTTCTGACTTACTTCATTCCGTATAACAGTCTCTAGGTCCATCCACATCTCTGCAAATGGCACAGTTTCATTCCTTTTAATTGCTGAGTAATATCCCATTGTATATATGTACATCTTCTTTATCCATTCTTCTGTTGATGGACATTTCATTTGCTTCCATAGTTTTCAGTTCAATTCAGTTCAGTTCATTTGCTCAGTCGTGTCCGACTCTTTGCGACCTCATGAATCGCAGCACACCAGGCCTCCCTGTCCATCACCAACTCCTGGAGTTCACTCAAACTCACGTCCATCCAGTCGGTGATGCCATCCAGCCATCTTATCCTCTGTCGTCCCCTTCTCCTCCTGCCCCCAATCCCTCCCATCATCAGAGTCTTTTCCAATGAGTCAACTCTTCACATGAGGTGGCCAAAGTACTGGAGTTTCAGCTTTAGCATCATTCCTTCCAAAGAACACCCAGGACTGATCTCCTTTAGAATGGACTGGTTGGATCTCCTTGCAGTCCAAGGGACTCTCAAGAGTCTTCTCCAACACCACAGTTCAAAAGCATCAATTCTTCGGCGCTCAGCTTTCTTCACAGTCCAACTCTCACATCCATACATGACTACTGGAAAAACCATAGCCTTGTTTAGTTATTAGCAAATCAAACAACCTCATTATAAAACAGCCTCCTCACCTGGTATTATGGGTTTAGTTATGTCTCCTACAAAAAGATATTTTGGAGTTCTAACTCCCAGTCCCTCAAAATGTGACCTTATTTAGAAATAGAGTCTTTGCAGGTGTAATCAAGATAAGGCCACAGGGTGGGCCCTAGTCCAACATGACTTGTGTTCTTATAAAAAAGGAAAATTTGGACACAGACACACACGGGGAGGGCTCCATGTGAAAACGAAGGCAGAGATCAGCAGGATGCGTTTACAGTCCAAGGAACACCAAAGACCAGCAGGAAATCGCCAGCAGCTGGGAGAGGCATGGAGCAGACACTCCCTTATGATTCTCAGAAGGCACCAACCTCCGAACCCTTGTTGTAGGGCTCCTGGCCTCCAGAACTGCCCAAGAACCCATCTCTGTTGTTTAAGGCACCTGGTAGCACTTTGTCAGGGCAGCCCTGGGAAATAAGAGGCAGCTCACCTGGAAACCAAGACCCCAGACAGGCAACTCCAAGGGCCCAGGCAATTCTGTACCTGGACTTTTCCTGACGAAATGATTCCAGGGCTCAAGGCTATCTGCTAAGAGAAAAAAGCAAGAATTCAGGCCATTTTCCTTCAAATGTTCCTTGTTTTCTTTTTCCCTTTAGCTCTTTCTGGAATAGAGTAGTCATAAAATGGATATAATGCCATTATTAACATCATTATCAGCAATTCACATGTACAGATCTTAGTGAGAATTAGATTTTAATGTCTCCTTACACCGCCGAGTGCCGGAGCCAGCTACACCCAGCTAATTCGTGGCGACAAAACTGGTTATGCCAATGCATGATTTATTTTTACTCCTATAGAAAGTTGACACTTTATTCATTAAACTGCTCCCTTTAACACATTTCTAAATCATTGCTTTCCACTCTGATCCAGTCTAGTTCTCATTTCTGAATTTCAGCTGGAGTGGCTTTGATAATGAATTCTTTTTTTACCTGACAAGGGAAGTTAAAACCTTCCCCTCCTGAACATTTAAAAGGGAAATTCAGGCCCTTTTTTGTCAGGCTGTTTATCATATCTCACAAATACTCAAATCTATTTCCTTTGGAAAAGGTTTGTCTTTCTATGACAGGCATATAAAAAGGTTTTATTACAGTACCTTATTCATTGGCACTGCGCAGCCCAAAGATAAAAAAGGAATTCATTTTCTGGATTTTCCTTGAATGTCAGCTCTATACGTTTCTTCTGTTATCAGAGTTCTTAACCCAAGAAGAATGGAGGAGAAGGAGAATTCAAGTTAATATACAATATCAAGCTCCATTATTGACTAACATGAATATCGGAAAATCCCAAGATAAAATATGAATTTAAATGAAAGTGATAAAGACAAAACAAAAATCTCTGTAGGGATTTAATGGCAAGCACTCATTGGGTTTACTTGAGACATGCTACACTGCATGGCTCCCCAAATCTGGAAAATCATTTCAGCATCATTTTTTAGGTATAGCCTGATCTGTCAGTTACAGCGTAGAGCAGTGCCGCTCAGGCTTAAATGTGTATGTAAACCACCACAGGGGCTACTTAAAATGCAGATTTATATTCAGTATATCGAGGCTGGAGGCTGAGACTGCATCTCTGAACTGTTCTGGAGTGATGCAGGTGCCATAGGTCAGGGACAGTGCATGGAGTAGCCAGGGCTAAAAGGCCAAAGCAGTGTGTTCCAGGTCAGAATGGAAACATTGGCTTCACTCTAACCCTTAAGCCGAATTTGTCAGAATAACATAATTATGTCTTGAAATTACATCACAGACTGCAGTCCCAATCTCATACTAATTTTCACTCGCTCTTGGGATGCACCATTGTCTGGGCATGTCTGATGGGCTGGTGGAGATGCTGTGTCTGGTGCTGACATGGGTCAGCCCCATGGACTTATGGCTGATGCTGTTGGAGAAAGCTGCAGACAGAAACCCAGGAAGCTGTGTGCAGTAGGGATCTGGGAGACTCAGAGACCCCACAGGGAAGAAGGGCACACACCATGGTACAGAGCACAGCTTCACCTCTGCATGGAGGTTTTGTGCAGGAAAACTGCAGAGGGGTTGGGCCCCATAGCCACCCTTAGGGTTTGCGAGGTGAGAAGCATTAGGAGACTACACCGTTGGGGCAACGACAAGAGGGTCCAAAATAGAAACCCAGCTCAGTTCACTGGGACGACCCTGAGGGATGGGATGGGGAGGGAGGTGGGAGGGGGGTTCAGGATGGGGGACATATGTACCCCCATGGCTGATTCATGTCAGTGTATGGCAAAAATCACTACAATACTGTAAAGTAATTTGCCTCCAATTAAAATAATTAAAAAAAAAAAAAAAAAAACCCAGCTCATAAGCTCCCAGCAAAGCCTTGGTGGCAGTCTGAATGGGGCTGGAGCTCATTCATTACACACTGGAGCACAGGGCTGTGGTACCCACAGTGGTGAGGCAGGAGCAGGGCCCATTGAGTCCCCATCCATATAAATGCAGGAGGCTTGAGGAGGCTTGGGTTACACTTGCTTCTAGAGGCAGGGGGCTTGAAGCAACGTAGTATGGATGGCTCACTGCCAATCTATCTCTGTGTCTGGGAAAAGAACTCAAGCACAAATAGGAAGTCTTCAAATGATGAGGCGTGGGTACACCTTTCAGTTGTAAACATCTCTCATTTCATAAGTCACTGAGATGGCCAACCTCCAGATCATAAAAGGTAAGTACAGTGTAGGGATAAAAGAGGGGCTTCCCTGGTGGCTCAGACTGTAAAGAATCTGCCTGCAATGCGGGAGACCTGGGTTTGATCTCTGGGTTGGGAAGATCCCCTGGAGAAGGGCATAGCAACCCACTCCAGTATTCTTGCCTGAAGAATCCCCATAGACAGAGGAGCCTGGCAGGCTACAGTCCATGGGGTCACAAAGAGCTGGACCCAACAGAGTGACTAAGCACAGCACAGGGATAAAAAAGGTTGGGAGAGGGGAAGGGACCACCAGTTTAATCTCTAAAACACCAAAGTAGGGAGCACAGTAACTTCAAGTGAGGTTCAATAAAGGATAAATGATAAAATTCAGCTTTCAGCCAACCTTGCCAAGTCAAGACATGTTCAGTAAACTTCTGTCCCTCAACCTGCCCACGTGGGTTGGGAGCATCTTTGTCATCTTGAAACGCTGCTTTTAGTGACTTTTCCATTCCATTGATTGCTGGTCCTTTCTTCTTGCCTGAAAAAGATGAAGAACAATTTTGGTAACAGGAACCAAGTGATGCAAAAGTACCTGAAATTCCTTCTATCTGTTGTTCATTTATTACTACAATGAGACAAACAAACCAAAGACCCTGTCTGTCCACCGGCAGCACCAAAAGGTTTCCCCTGGACCCTGAGAAGTGAGCCACTCAGAGCAGAGGGACGCAGGGCAGTGCTGGAAGTCATTGCAGTGGGACGCAGAGCAGAAACCTCAGGGCAACCTCTGGGTAGCACCACCCAGGGAGAGAAATCTCACATGTTTGCAAGGTCTGAGCATACACATGACCAGTTATGTGAGGCCTCTAGGTTAACCTTTATGGAAACTGGTGTACGTCCCTGCTAGCGTTTTTAGTCATTCTGATGCTTAGCTGCAGAAGTTCAAGCCCATATGATGCTTCATTCCCACCCCCACCCACAGCTCCATCATACTAATCATGTGACCTATGTCCTCAGTTTCCTCTTCTGTGAAATGGGAATCTAACAGAACCGACTGCACAGTGTTGTTAAGAAAATAAGTGAATGATGTATAGAAAGGCTCAGTGCAGCACCTGGCATACTGTAGGTGCTCCAAACATGCTGCTGCAGTTTTTGCCCTGCCCTCCAGGAGACAGGAGAGCATCGTGGTTAGAAGCATAGGCTGAGGAGTCAGACTGTCTGGGTGTGCAGTCTCATCTCCAGTGCTAACCACTGACAAGTTAATCAACTACTCTCTGCCTCAGTGTCCTCTCCTATGTAATGAGGATGATCATAACTGACCACCTCACAGGGTGGTTTTGTTAAAAGACCAAGTGGGATAATCCATGGAAAGTACTTAGCACCCAGTAAGTACACAGTAAGTACTTCTATTACTTCGCCAATAAAGGTCCACATAGTCAAAGCTATGGTTTTTCCAGTAGTCATGTATGGATGTGAGAGTTGGACTATAAGAAAGCTGAGTGCCGAAGAACTAATGCTTTAGAATTGTGGTGTTGGAGAAGACTCTTGAGAATCCCTTGAACTGCAAGGAGATCAAACCAGTCAATCATAAAGGAAATCAGTCCTGAATGTTCATTGGAAAGACTGATGCTGAAGCTGAAACTCCAATACTTTGGCCACCTGATGCAAAGAACTGACTCATTGGAGAAGACCCTGATGCTGGCAAAGATTGAAGGCAGGAGGAGAAGGAGACGACAGAGGATGAAATGGTTGGATGACATCACCGACTCGATGGACATGAGTTTGAGCAAGCTCTGGGAGTTGGTGATGGACAGGGAGGCCTGGCATGCTGCAGTTCATGGGGTCGCAAAAGTCAGACACGACTGAGCCACTGAACTGAACTGAACTGAACGGATTACTCCCTTACTACTCTAACCTGGAACCTTTATTTTATTTTTTTTTTTTTACTAGGCAAAGAATTTTATTTATCTTTGTCTCAAACTTTATTCTTAGGCTTCTTCAGCTTAATTAGCTGCAAAGAATGAATTGTGTATAAGCAAAAACTGAAAAGAGCTGCAGTGTCCAGGGGCTTAGGCTTAAAAATATTAGAGATCTAGATTTTATCAGATCTATAAATAAAATTTTAAAAAGCAGTCATAATATAAAATAGCAGCTCCCAGTAACTTCTTCAAGATTTATCTTCTCCAGAAGTTAACTCAATTGTTTGCTTCATTCTTGGAAGCCTCATCAAAATTCTCCACAAGATCTGGAACTTCATCATCCTCCTCTGCAGTGGCAAGCGGTGCTTTCCCATCCACAGATTGTTAGGGCAGAGCTTCAGCCAGTCTCCTTAAACTGGTCAGACTGTCTGCACCAAGTTGGTTTAAGATGCTGGGGAGCATTTCTGTCAGTTGTCTTGTCTCAGCATGGCCTGTAATGGTGAAAGTGTTTGCTGCCAGAGATGCCTGAATTTTAGGGTTGTTAAAGTGGATCACTGTTCCTTGATTTGTGAACATATTCACCTCTTCAATACCAGAGATATTGTTTACCCCTAACTTCTTTAAAGAGAACTGAAGTTTATGTCATCTGCTGTGGCTGTCCTATGAACCACCTTCTTCTTTCTGCGAGCAGTTCCTTCCCCACCGATGAGCACTTGTGCCTGCAGTTTGGAGAGTTTCTCTTGGTTCATGATAGTTTTTTTCATCTTGTTGGAGCGGAAATGGGGCCACGCGGGGGACTAGGGTTGGCACTCACGTGGTCTCTGGCAGACCAGCTGAGGTTAGGCGCACACACGCGGGGCCTCCCTCTAGCTGCCATCTTGCATCCCCGCGTGACCTGCAACCTTTAAAGACAAAGCAGCTTCCAGTTGAGCTTTGTGCAAAATGTCACAAACCAACACCCTGCTGCAAGTCACTCACCCAGTAGCATTGTTCCTCTATTCACCCTGTGGTTTATTTCTTTTTTATCTATGTCAGGTTTCAGTTGCATCATGCGGCATCTTTCACTGGGGCACACACTCTCCAGTTGTGGCACACAGGCTTACTTGCTCCGTGAGATTCCATGACACAGAGGATCTTAGTTCCCCCACTAGGGATCAAACCCGCATCTCCTGCATTGCAAGGTGGCTTCCTAACCACTGGACCACCAGGGAATTCTCTATTCGTACTGTTTTTAAGGATGCTACTTGTTTGTCCCAGTCTCAGTGGAGACAAAAGTAAAGTCGCTTTCTCCAACTATACTTTACACTCCCAGACAGAGAGCTGAGTCAAGGGAGGAGAGGTAATTTTCTGAAGCCTTGATGAAATCTTTACCTAAACCTTATAAACACGGCAAAACATGTGGAGGGTTTTTGGATTTTCCCCACCTGCCAGCTCCTCACACTTTATCTAAGGAATAAAGACATACACTTAGGTAAATGTGGAGATTTTAATAAAAAAGATTTTGCCCCTTTTGCTTTTTGGTATCGAAATTATTTCCCAGAATCCTCTGCTGCTGCTGCTGCTAAGTCGCTTCAGTCGTGTCCAACTCTGTGAGACCCCATAGACGGAAGCCCACCAGGCTCCCCTGTCCCCGGGATTCTCCAGGCAAGAACACTGGAGTGGGTTGCCATTTCCTTCTCCAATGCAGAATCCTCTAGTAGACTGTAAATAAGCCTTTTTTGAGAATCCCTTTCACTGGGACCCGCCTTCTCTCTAAAGCATAATGAAAGGGTGGGCAAGGGGCACAAGAATTTCTAAACCTAGAAATCCTCCAAGAAAAGATTCATGGGATTCACAGGCCAGCAACACAAAACTGGAAATCTCATCTGAGAAGCTTATTCCATTACAAGTTTTCAGAAATTACGAAAACTAGTAAAAATAGTAGAAGACCAAACTTACAGCTGGCAGTCAAGGCTAACTTGAGGCGTGTTCGTCCAAGACCCTCTACTCTTCTGCCATCCCCTCGCCTACAACTTTCAGAAACCTCCTCCCCTACGACACTCCAGCCCCCCACCCCACCCCCAACACACACCACACTCCATATTCTTAATACCCTCCAAATGTCTAGGATTCGTGGTAGGGAACATTACCCCTATCCTGGACCTGTTCTTGTCCTTCCCTTTATTAAAACTTACCCACGCCAGGCCCACACTCACTTCTATGGAAAATGACTCAAAACCTATGTTACACTGAGGCCGTAGAGGTGTTTGCTTATGTGATAGGATTTAAAGCACACTGTCCTGAATGTTCTCTGCCCCCACTATAAAGTTCTCTCCCATACTCCTCCCACAGGTCCTCAAATACTGTCAAAGGAGTTTTTGCTGCATTGGATTCAATCGCCACCATTTCTATGAGCCTTCTGTTGAATTACAGTGAAGTCATAACCACGAATAACAGGCTTAAAGACAATGGACCAAAAGACAAAGACGTTGTAACAGAATAGTAAAAATTGGAAAAATAGATCTAGAGCTTAAGGAACTATTTTCTTTAAAAAGAGCAGAAATGCTCCTTGACTCAACAAGGGATGACGTAGTGGCCCTAGGTTACAGGGAAAGGGCCCAAAGAGAAAGGGACATGAGAAAGGATTAGGAAGAAAGCCCCATTTCACAGTCCCGCTCAGCACCAGGTTGGTGGTAGACCACAAATGGAACAACCGTCGGATAAAGTACTCCTCATTTCAGTATGGCTAATGTGTCACCCTCCACTGTCTTGTCCCCATCTGCTTCCTCTTCCTTGCTCCACCCAGTGAACTTCTCCCTAAAACCAATCAAAATGTGTACTTTCCTTTAAATAAATGACATCAATATGGGAATCCAGTACTGCAGCAGGAGAGCAAGGGATACATTCTGATAAGGAGATGGGACCCTTTCAACAGGTTTCTCAAATCACTACATTGTTGGGACAGCTTGTTTCATTCTACACAAGACCAGGTTGGTTGCTTTCATTCTATTTGTGTCCTAAAGAGCCCAAGTAGAGTCCCTTCATTCAGCAAATAGGTATTGAGTACCCATCACATGCCAGATACTGTAAGTCTTGGGAGATCCAAACATAAAGCCATATTGCTGACTTCAAGGACCTTATGTGCTGGTAAATTGACTCTCAAAAAATTCTTAGCCCTGATTTTGTAGCTTTTGCCAAATTTCATGATGTAAGTATGGCCATTATGGCCAACATCAAGCTACCCATGGTTTCCCAGGTGGCTCTAGAGCCTGGGAGCTCTAAAGAGCCTGCCTGCCAATGCAGGTAGACTTAAGAGATGCAGGTTCAACCCCTGGGTCGTGAAGATCCCTGGAGGAGGGCACGGCAACCCACTCCAGTGTTCTTGCCTGGAGAATCCCAGGAACAGGGGAGCCTGGTGGACTGCTGTCTATGGAGTCGCACAGAGTCGGACACGACTGAAGCGACTTAGCATGCACCTATGATTTAACAGCAGGCTCACGACACTCTGGAACATGTAACATAACACTTGGTTCAGGTATAACCACTGAACCTCACAGTTGAATGAGGGAGACAAGAACATCAGGATACAGGGGCAAGCACAGTGTGCCATGGAACCACACAGGTAAGTGACAAGTCCTACCTGCAGAGCATCAAAGAAAATAAAGAAAATCTTAGTCTCCAGTCATTGAAGGAGAGAGTTTAAATTTTCAATGCATCACTAGGCTATAAGCTCGCTGAAAGCAGAGCTTTCTTTTTTACCATATCTGTCTTGTAAGGTCTTTCAGTAGACTTTTCTGTATATCACATAGATCCATGTGACAGCTAGTAAACTGAGATTTTGAAGGAGACAGAATTAATACAAGTAGCTTTCCCCTTTTTCCTGGTGGCTATGCAAGTGGTTTAGGTTTTGCAAAAGGAAGACTTAACCATTGCTAAGTGCACTTGAAAACTCATTTTATTTTTTCAACCTCAGTTTTAATTAACTGCGCATATGGCTGCCCACTCATTAGGGTCAGATGGCCCAGCTGGAGCTGGATCTTCCTGGCATCTGGACTGAGTTAGCATGTGCCTTTGGGACTTGAGTCTGTGACAAAAGCTTGTGAAGGTGAAATTCAAAAAAGGTTACAGACTCAGGTGCCAAAAGCAGCTGCATTGAGTCCTCCGAAGTGAACCCAAAAGAACAAGCAGCCACGGCCAAAAGGCCCAGAGCAACAGATCAAACTCACTCTGCCACAGAAGTCAACTGAGGACCAATCAAGGCCACAGGAGAGCTGGACAGGGGCTAAAGGGCCTAAAGGTTTTAAGACTTGACAACTTTTGAAATAAGAATTCACTGACATGTCACTAAATCCAAGAGCAGAGAATGCCCAGTGACCCAGAAATACCACTCCACAGAGATGCAAGTCATAATGACAACCCTTTCTGTTGGTGCTATTTCTACGTCTCATATTTTAATGCAAAACCCAAAAAAACATTTAGTGGAAAACAAGTTTGTGACCCTGATAGAACACATGGCTTGCTACCTTCCAGAAAAGTGGCTTCCTTTCTGAAAAGCGTTTGTTTCCATGGACTTATTTAAAATTGTATACTGGGGTTACATCTGAGTGCCCTGCGTGCTAAGTTGCTTCAGTTGTGTCCAAGTCTGTGCGACTGTAAGAACTGCAGCCCACCAGGCTCCCCTGTCCATGGGATTCTCCAGGCAAGAAAACTGGAGTGGGTTGTCGTGCCCTCCTCCAGAGAGGCTTCCTAACCCAAGGATCCAACCTGCGTCTCTTATGTCTCCTGCATTGGCAGGTGGGTTCTTTACCACTAGCGCCACCTGGGAAACCTGCAGTTGTGTCTACCAAAGTCAAAACAACTACTCTGTTTACATAGTTAGGAAAAAAGCCATTAATCCATTCTTGGTATTGCATAGACAGGCCGTTGACACACTGCATGTTCAACTGATGCTAAAGTAGCTGGAATGAAGACACCACTCCAGAATATATATCAGAAAGATGAAACTGGAAACATACTTAAAAGTAACTAGCAAAAGCCTCTAGCAATTATAAAAGGCCAATTACTCTCAGATTTTCTTTGATTCTTTCATGGAATAAGTAACTCTTCACCAATGGCTACCAACCTCAGCCCTTCCCCTTTCAGTAAAAATCTTTGCGTGAACTCTCTTTAATTCCAGTTTTCTACAACTTAAGTACATCCTCAGATTGCTCCAGGAGCCCTATAGACATTTGCTTAATAGCTGAAACAGTAATAACTAATATCTCATTTACTACATGTTTAAGCATAAAAAGTTACTAGTCTGCAGATTCCATAAACCATCAAAAATTCTCCTGAAATCATTAGAATTTACTTTATAAAGCAACAATATTAATACACAGTATATATTGCATTATATTTATTATTTGCAATCTTGTTTAGTCAGTAAGTTGTGTCCAACTCTTTGCGACTCCTGTAGCCCTCCAGGTTCCTCTGTTCATGGAATTTCCCAGGCAAGAATACTGGAATAGGTTGCCATTTCCTTCTCCAAGGGATCTTTCTGACCCAGGGATCAAACTCAGTCTTCTGCATTGGCAGGTGGATTCTTTACTGCTGAGCCACCAGGGAAGTCCATTCTAGCTACTCTGAAAAGTATTTGCAGTGGTTTAGCCAACAGATACATATACTTCTCAATCATTAAAATAAAGATAAAATATAAAAAGCATGTACCACAACGAGGAAGATTATTATATAAAACTCAGACTACAGAGAGTTTCTATAACTGAATCCTAAATTTTGCTTTAGATTTTTCTAGAGGTAGATAGGCAATTTGGTGAATTATAAAATTCTAATTCAATAAAATAGAAACAAATATTTTGTCCTTGGGACTAAAATCCAAGAGAAAATTATTGCCTGAATCTATATATAAAGAACATTAAAGAACAATAGTAGGCAACTTTTAAAGCAATTTTAAAGATGCAAACATTCTTCATGTAACCATTTCTTATATTAAACCCCAAGGGTATAATATTAGGTCTAATTTCTATGAAGGCATTTCTGCAGAGAAGTAAATTAATGAGCTCCAGGTTTGTGATTTTCTGTGCTAGAATTTGATGTGGAGATAGAACTGGAAACTCTAGAACATTAGATGGCTAGAAATTCTGTTAGATTATGTTTCTCAAATATAAAATATCATGGCTGGGCTCTAGAGAGACAACCCAAGACTGAATTCTCCTAGGTATGTTTATAGTTCTGTTGACACCTGTTGTTAGATCCATGTGCTTTCGATAACAGAAATGCAGGGGGCATGATGCCATTTGGTCACAGACATCAAGGAGATCTCAGTCGTGGTCCTTGCCTGACCCGCCTACAGCCCTTGTGGACACCTTTGCTGAAGGGGTTCTGTGTGTACCTGGCCAAAGCTAACCGGACCAGGGGCAGTCACTTGGCTTATAGGCTAATGAACTATAGGCCACTTAAAACTTATGACCTGGCTCAGTCATTGAAAACAAAATTGTGTCCACAGCAATCCTCTCCCTTCATCATTTAAGCTAAAAAAAAAGAAAAAAAGAAAAGAAATACTGAGATTAGGACAGTCGACTGTGGAAAAAAAGCAGCTGAAGGATGATGATGTAGATAGAAGCCAGGATTGCTGTTGCTCCATGTGTAAAGCAAAGATAAAAAAGAGGAAATGCTACGAGAAGGAGAAGGTAGGAAGCAGGGAAGTGCGTGGAGATACAGAAAGGAAAACTGAGCAGAGAGACTCAAGGTGCAGGTCTGCAGAGGGGCTGAAGGTTGATCGGCACAAGGCTCTAGAATTCAGGCCCTTCTGTCTGTCTGCAGTCTATGCACCCTTCCCTTTCCTGTCCTCTTCAGTTTTCCCTGGTTTCCTGTGTGCAGTTCTCCTTAAAATAAATGGTGAATTACCTAACACAGTATTCTAAGTCACTCTTTACTCACCCAAAGAGGAAAAATTTAGATATATTGCTTTGTCTATAGAAAGAAACTTCCACCTCTCTAGCAGATTGGTTGCTGGTGTCGTTAAACCAGAGGCTAACTGTCCTCAAGCAGTATCTTCTCAGTGATCTGGATAAATTGAAATACAAGACAAACTTTGACCTGAGAGAAATATTTAAGAATATTGCCAGTGATTTGCCTTTGTGTGTGTGAGGGGGGTGTGCGTGTTGGTGGGTGGGTTGTGGGAGAGGGATGCTATCACACTTTCCTTGAATAGTTGATTTGAAGTGACATTGTTTCCTGACCAGGGCCAGCTGGAGTGGTTAGTTGAGGGTAGTTTAATCCTAGATAACCCAAGACACTTTGCAGTGTTGTCCATCTGAGTATTAAAAACTGCCAACCCAAAACATCAACTTTGATTTGGAAGAACTAATGGAACAAAAAAAGATAATGAAGTTGACCAAGGACATATTTTCCAGGAATAGACAGCCTGGATTTGAATTCTGGCTCCCAAATCTGTTAGAGGTGGGACTTTCCAGTTACTGTGGCTTTGTTTTCTCATCTGTACAAGAGAATCACTATAGCATCTCCCTTATTGAGCAGTTATGAGTTTTAGGTGAAAGGATTCAACAATATCACAGTGTCTGGCACATGGCGGACTCTGGATAAACGCAAGAGCTCACTATTACCCCTCCTGTGGGGAGCCTTATTTCTGTTATTTCAGTTTCTTTATTCTCAGATACTGTTCTCAGGAGTCATTTTGGGGAAAGATTTCAAAGGAGCAAAACTTAAAAGGCAAAACATACTTAGGGAAGGTCATTATACTGATGTGGTGGCATGAGGATATTTGGGGATTAAATGGCTGATTTCGAGGAACTAAAGTTCTAAGAATTCCATGGACAGAGGAGCCTGGAGGCTATACAGTCCATGGGGTCACAAAAGAGTTGGACACGACTGAGCAACTAACACTTTGACTTTCAAAGTTCTAAGTGCTTGGTTGAGGATGAAGCGACCCTTTTACAATAGTCAAGATTCAAATATCCTTCCCATAGGAAATTACCCGTTTTAACAACACCAACCAAAACAATTCGATTTTTAAAGCCACCTTCTGTTCCTTTCTTCTTTCCACACTCACTCTTTCCAGAGCTCACTATCACTAGGTTCTTATAAACTCGCTTCCATAGAATTTCTCTGACTTCCCAAAAGAAAGAAAGTCCCCAGTCTGAGAACTTGTAGCTGACTCTATTAGCATCCCAGCCTTGACCCTCAGCCACAGGCTTCTGACGGCAGATATGTGCATCTCCGCACCAGCAGGTTTCATAGAGCCAAAGGGCTTCTCTGCTTCACATGGCAGAACACAGGCGCTGGGAAGAAACACCCAACTCCTCACTCTTCAGATAGGATAACTTGAAGGCAAGTCTTTATTGTGCTCCAAGGAGTTTCCCCACCGAACTAAGTTCCAGTCACCCACGGGGTGGCTGAGTGACTAACACAGCCTTCAGTTCAGTCAGTCACTCAGTCGTATCAGACTCTTTGCGACCCCATGGACTGCAGTGTGCCAGGCTTCCCTGTCCATCACCAGCTCCCAGAGCTCGCTCAAACTCATGTCCATCCAGTCAGGGAGGCCATCCAACCTTACTGACTGTCTTTTCTTCTCAGTATTACTTTTCCACTTCCCCCTCCCCCACTAATGTTCTCAAATAAACTACTTGGCCTTGAATCCCTGTCTCAGGGGTCTGTCTCTAAGTAAGTGTTGGTCACTCAGTCGTGCCCAACCTTTTGTGACCCCGTGGACTGTAGCCCACCAGGCTCCTCTGTCCATGAGATTTTCCAGGCAAGGATACTGGAGCGGGTTGCCATTTCTTTCTCCAGGGGATCTTCCCAACCCAGGGATCAAACCCGGGCCTCCTGCACTGCAGGCAGATTCTTTACAACTGAGCTACAAGGGAAGCTACGAGGGAAGCTATGAGGGTCTGTCTCTAAGGAAATGCAAATGAAGGCAACATCTCTGAGAAATCTTTTCCTTATTAAGCAGCCTTAAATGTCCTATAGAGCAGTTAAGGCTCCCAAACTGCTTTCTGCATTGATTTTTTTTTTCTCTATCTTCCTCATAGGTTTGCCAAACTGCCAAAAGATGTCTGTCAAGGACTAAGAACAGAGAAGGCTCCTCAGTGGGTCTGTGAGGAAAACCACCACTGTACCTCTGCAGACAGGCAGGCTCGCTTGGTCATGGAAACTATCCCAGGAGACAGAGCCAGCGCTCAGTGGCAACCCTTCATCTTCACCCTCCAGGACAAAAGTGGCCGGCTTGCCTTTTCCGAGGTACCGTTTCTCCCATGGTGAGGACCGCCAGGCAATTAGGTTCTTGCTCTCTCCGAATTTCAGCAGGAGAGCAGAAGTTTTATTTTTAACTGTGCAGGCAGGCATTGCCATGGTAACGTAAGAACTCCAAGTGCAATTTGATTGATTGATGATGTTGTGGTGAAGGAGGATTGACACGAAAGACAGTGAATAAAAAAAAATCATTCAGCTTTATCACCCTGGGCTGAGTTTATAGATCTTGGTTATTAGATACTAACATTATGTATTATCTGTTTATACTTATGTGGAAGGAAGCACGGCCATTTTCCTACCCTGGTCCCCTAGAGTAAAATGATAAAGAAAGAGTTGATCATCAGGGAAGTGAGCTGGTCTCATGAATTTAAGAGTCATGAGATCAATGTAGCTGAAAGTGCATAATACTTGCTGGGCTGAAGAGCAGAGCATTCAGACGCCCCACCCACCACACAACTGACGGGGTGCATTCTGCCGCTCCCTCCCCCAAGGACATTTTACTTTCAACCACCTTCTCCTTTCATTTGATCTTCCTCTTTGCAGCAGGGATGCATGCATGCTCAGTCATTCCTGTCTTGTCCGGCTCTGAGAACCTAGACTGTAGCCCACCAGGCTCCTCTGTCCATGGGAATTCTCCAGGCAAGGATACTGGAGTGGGTTGCCATTTCTTCCTGCAGGTGATCTTCCCGGCCCAGGGATCAAACCAGTGTCTCTTAGGTCTCCTGCATTGGCAGGGAGCTTCTCTATCACTAGCGCCACCTGGGAAGCCCCTGTAGTGGGGATAGTATATTTGAAATAACCCTCTAGGTATTTTCCTAAATCCAACTTCTTTCTTTACAGCCCAGACAATATTCTTGCCCCAGGGAAGGTAAGGGACTCTCATACACAGTTGGTGGGAATAAGAAAACTAAATATAGAATTACCACATGACCTAGCAGTCCCACTACTGGGCATTCAGTTCAGTTCAGTCACTCAGTCGTGTCTGACTCTTTGCAACCCCATGGACTGCAGCACGTCAGGCTTCCCTGTCTATCACCAACTCCCAGAGCTTGCTTAAACTCGTTTCCATCAAGTCGGTGATGCCATCCAACCATCTCATCCTCTGTCATCCCCCTCTCTTCCTGCCTTCAATCTTTCCTGGCATCAGGGTCTTTTCCAATGACCCAGTTTGTCACATCAGGTAGCCAAAGTTTTGGAGCTCCTGCTTCAGCATCAGTCCTTTCAGTGAATATTCAGGACTGATTTCCCTAAGGATGAATTGGTTTGAGTTCCTGGCAGTCCAAAGGACTCTCAGGAGTCTTCTCCAACACCACAGTTCAAAAGCATCAACTCTTTGACACTCAGCTTTCTTTATAATCCAAATCCATACACGATGACGGGAAAAAAACATAACGTTGACTAAACAGACCTTTGTAGGCAAAATAATGTCTCTGCTTTTTAATACACTGTCTAGGTTTCATAGCTTTTCTTCCAAGGAGCAAGCATCTTTTAATTTCATGGCTGCCGTCACCATCTGCAGTGATTTTGGAGCCCAGGAAAATAGTCTGTCACTGTTTCCATTGTTTGCCCATGAAGTGATGGGACCAGATGCCATGATCTTCATTTTTTTGAATGTTGAGTTTTTTTTTTTAATTTTATTTTATTTTTAAACTTTACAAATTGTATTAGTTTTGCCAAATATCAAAATGAATCCGCCACAGGTATACAAATGTTGAGTTTTAAGCCAGCTTTTTCACTCTCCTCTTTCACTTTCATCAAGAGGCTCTTTAGTTCCTTTTCACTTATACTCTAAGAAAACCATAACTCATAAAGACACATGTACCCTAATGTTCATTACACCACTATTTACAATAGCCAGGACATGGAAGCAGCCTAGATGTCCATCAACAGATGAATGGATGTGGTACATATATATAATGGAATATTATTCAGCCATAAAAAGAAATGAAATTGAGTCCATTGAAGTGATGTGGATGAACCTAGAGCCTGTCATACAGAGTGAAGTAAGTCAGGAAGAGAAAAACAAATATCATATATTAATGCATAATATGGAATCTAGAAAAATGGTACTGATGAATCTATTTGCAGGGCAGGAATAGAGGCACAGACATAGAGAACAGACTCATGGACACATGGAGGGAAGGAGAAGTAGAAACAAATGGAGAGAGTAGCATTGACATAAATACACTACCATGCGAAAAATAGATAGCCAGTAGGAAGTTGCAGTACAGCACAGGGAGCTTTGCAGTGACCTAAACAAAAAGAATAGGGGAGCGGTGGCTCAGGATGGAGGGGATATATGTATACATATAGCTGGTTCATGATGTTGTACAGCAGAAACTAACACTTCATTATGAAGCAATTATATTACAATCAAAAATAAAATAAAATAAAAATTAAAAAAAAATGATATAGCCACTCTGGAAGATAGATTGGTGGTTTCATAGACAACTGAGCATACTCTTACCATACACTGCAGCAATCACACTCCTTGGTATTTACCCAAGGGAACTGAAAACTTATATTCACACAAAAGTGTGCACAAGGATATTTATAGCAGCTATAATTATAAGTACCAGAACCTATATGCAGAGTACGTTATGCGAAATGCAGGACTGGATGGCTCACAAGCTGGAATCAAGACTGTGGGAGATACATTAACAACCTCAGATATGCAGATACCACTTTAATGGTAGAAAGCAAAGAGGAACCAAAGAACCTCTTGATGAGAGTGAAAGAGGAGAGTAAAAAAAACTAGCTTAAAACTCAACATTCAAAAAAACAAAGATCATGGCATCTGGTCCCATCACTTCATGGCAAATCTACAGAAAGAAAGTGGAAAGAGTGACAGATTTTATTTTCTTGGGCTCCAAAATGGCTGCAGTCACGAAATTAAAAGGCACTTGCTCCTTGGAAGAAAAGTTATGACCAAGCTAGACAGCATATTAAAAAACAGAGACATCACTTTGCTGACAAAGATCTGTATAGTCAAAGCCATGGTTTTTCCAGTTGTCATGTATGAAACTGAGAGTTGGACCATAAAGAAGGCTGAGTGATGAAGAACCAATGTTTTCGAACTATGTGTTAGAGAAGTCCCTTGGACAGCAAGGAGATCAAACCAGTCAATCCTAGAGAAAACCAGTCCTGAATATTCATTGAAAGGATTGATGCTGAAGCTGAAGCTCCAATACTTTGGCCACCTGATGTGAAGAGCCAATTCTTTAGAAAAGAACATACAGGAAATATTGAATGCAGGAGAAGGGGATAACAGAGGATGAGATGGTTGGATGGCATCACCAACTCAATGGACCTGAGTTTGAGCAAACTCAGGGAGATGGTGAAGGACAGGGAGGCCTGGCATGCTGCAGTCCATGGGGTTGCAAAGAATCAAACATGACTGAGTGACTGAACAATGAATGACAAACTTGGAAGCTATCAAGATGCCCTTCTCTAGGTGAATGGATAAATAATCTGTGGTACATCTGTGGTATGCTTTTTATATAGATGCAGAAGAATTTATTGAAATGCCAGACAAATATTTTGAAGCCATTGTATTTGCATTTCATGGACACGAGAATAAAATATGTATAAATTTCAATAACAGTTAAATCTTGGTTAATTGTGATTATCCATCAACATGTTTTTAAACTTTGGATCAGACTTAATCTTGACCTACACCTTTACAGCTCTCCTGGTGACAAGTTCATTCGTTAAATTAAAATTAATTTGAGCTTTGGTCTAAACAAAAGCACACTGGGAAAATAAAGATGTAAGGGAACTTTATCAAGCATTTCAAAACCAGCTAGAAATTACTTGTAGTTTTCTAAGTGAGTATTATCTCAGTCAGTATCCTTGATTGGAAGTAATCAGATGTCCTTCACTGGGTGAATGGATAAATAATCCATGGTACATCAGACAAGGGAATATTATTCAACACTAAAAAGAAATGAGCTATCAAGTCATGAAAAGACATGGAGGAAAGTTAAATGCATCTTACTAAGTGAAAGAAGGCAATTTGGAAAGCTACTCATGGTATGATTCCAATTATATGGCATCCTGGGAAAGGCAAAACCACAGAGAGAATAAAAGATCAGTGGTTGCCAGGGCTTAGTGGGGAGGGGTGAACAGGCGGGGCACAGAGGACTTTTAAGGCCGTGAAGCTGCTCTATATGACACTATAGAAGACATGTCATTGCAAATTTGCCTAAACCCATAGAATGTACAACATGGCCCCTATTGCAAACTATGGATTTTCCGTGATTATGATGCGTCAGTATAGGCTTATCAATTGTAACAAACATACCACCCTGGTGTCGGGCTGTTGATAATGGCGGAAGCTTTGTATGTGTGGAGGCAGGGGTATATGTACCTTTCCCTCAATTTTGCTGTGAAACTAAAACTGCTATTAAAATGCTATTAAAAATCAATAATAGATATTCCCTGGTGGACCAATGGTTAAGACTCAGCACTCCCAATGCAGGAGGAATGAATTCAATCCCTGGTCAGGAAGCTAGATCCCACATACCACAAACAAGACCCAGTGCAGCCAAAAAAAAAGTCAATAATAAAGAACATACAGGAATATATATGGGCTTCCCTGGTGGCTCAGATGGTAAAGAATCTGCCTGCCACGCGGAAGACCCAGATTCGATCCCTGGGTCGGGAAGATCCCCTGGAAAAGGAAATGGCAACCACTCCAGTATTCTTGCCTGGAGAATTCCATGGACAGAGGAGCCTGGTGGGCTATAGTCCACGGGGTCACAGAGAGTCGGATACAACTGAGTAACACACACTAGGAATGTATATAATATATATATGTATATCACACACCTGTGTCTATGAATAACCAAATAAGGAAGACTCCTAGGTTACAGCTGGTTGTTCCCGTTTCCATAGATGTGACTTATGTTGTTGTTGTTCAGTCGCTAAATCGTGTCTGATTCTTTGTAACCTCAGTGCCTGACTACAACACGCCAGGCTTTCCTTGTTTTTGTTCAGTTGTTCAGTTGTGTCCAACTCTTTGTGATCCTGTAGACTACTGCACACCAGGATTCCCTGTCCTTCACCATCTTCCAGAGTTTGCTCGAACTCTTCTCCATTGAGTCAGTGATGCCATCCAACCATCTTATCCTCTGTCGTCCCCTTCTCCTCCTGCCCTCAATCTTTCCCAGCATCAGGATCTTTCCCAATGAGTCAGCTCTTTGCATCCATCAACCAAAGTATTGGAACTTCAGCTTCAGCATGAATATTCAGGGTTGATTTCCTTTAGGATTGACCTCTTTGATCTCCTTGCTGTGCAAGGGACTCTCAAGAGACAAGAAGACATGATCATTTATTCTACAATGCTTAGCTGTCCTGCCAAGATCATATAGTGGTTAGTTCTCTGCATTGCATTTACCTGTCTGGCACCTCCACCCCTATTCCTCCATGCACCAGAAGGACTCTCTCCCCAGAGATAAAGAGTAGGAGGAGGGTTAGTAAAGGGCAGAGACAGAGCTTACCTGAGAGCTACTGTTGTGTTTTGGCCTTGGTGCCCTGTGGACTCTTCGTGGTGTGTATTGGTGGGTTCACCAGAGACTTCCCTCAAGACCTCTCACACAATTCCCTTAACATATCTGATACTCCCTCCAGTCAGCAATTATTACCAACCTTTAGCACTCTGTTTCTGGCAGGTAACACCTTCCAGGCTACCTTCTTGAGCAGAGTTTCTCTAAACTTGCTCCAGGCTATAGTTCACATTGGATCTATTGGAAATATGCACCCTTTTTTTCCTACAAACCAGGAGGGCAGGCCACTCACTAAGCAGCCACTTTTCTTTGCTCTGTCATCAATCAGGTCAGCTAGCTACTGCAGTCTTCTGAACTTTACATTTCCACAAATATCTATGACACCATTGTCTCCAGACTTGACATGCCCCCCCTCCATATTCATAACTCTTCTCTTCTACAAGTACAAAATCACTAATTACTTTAACAGTCCTCTTTAAGTTATGCTTTTAAGGCTGTATCAGTTATCTATTGCTGTGTAACAAACCAAAACTTGGGTTTTAAAAACATTTACTATAACTCATGCATCTACAAGCCAGCTGATGGCTCTTATCTCAGACTCATGTATGTATCCTCAGTCAAATGCCAGGTCAGCTGGTGACTGGCTGGTCTACAACAGTGCCATTTCACATGAAGCCATTGACTGACTGTTAACTGGGGTGATGACCAGGCCATGTGTTTCTCATGTTGGGCTTCCCTGGTAGCTTAGCTGGTGAAGAATCCACCTGCAATGCAGGAGATGCTGGTTCGATTCCTGAGTCGGGAAGATCCCCTTGAGAAGGAATAGGCGACCCCATGAATCACAGCACGCCAGGCCTCCCTGTCCATCACCAACTCCCTAATTTCACTCAAACTCACGTCCATTGAGTCAGTGATGCCATCCAGCCATCTCATCCTCTGTCGTCCCCTCTACCCACTCTATTATTCTTCAGCTTCCCTGGTGGCATCCGTGCAATGTGGGAGACCTGGGATCAATCCCTGGGTTGGGAAGATTCCCTGGAGGAGGGCATGACAACCCACTCCAGTATTCTTCCCTGGAGAATCCCCATGGACAGAGGTGCCTGGTGGGCTACAGTCCATGGGGTCACAAAGAGTCGGACATGACTGAGCAACTAAGCGCAGCCTGGACTTGTTCACTTGATAGAGGCATGATTCCAAGAGAAAGTGTGGAAATGTGCAAGGGCTCACAAAGTTTAGGCTCAGAACTGTCTCACCATCATTTCTGCCACACTCTATACAGGCCAAAGAACATCACAAGGCTTGATTCAAGGGGTAAAGAAATACATTTCATCTCATGATGGAAGAAATGGCATGTTCAAATGGCAGAATGTACGGAAACAGAGAGGAGACTGAAAGATTGGGGACGTTTTTGTAATTCATCTACTACACAGGCAACTCTGTATTTTGGTCTTTGTAATAAGCTCTACCTCACGTGGATCCCTCTTAATGCTATTTTTATTCGTCTATTTTAAGATGGACATTAATTTGTATGAGAAACTACAAAGAAAATTTCTGACTAACACTAATATTACTATTGACTAGTTTCTTTCCCTTGCTCTTGATGCTGTTATGCCACTGAACTCATGTAGCTAGTTTTCTGGCTCGTTCTTCAGAACATTACATATGTAAGGAGGAAAAAAAAGTCTTCTTCCCTCTCAGGTCTATCAGCCGGGGCATGCAAAGTAAAAAAACAAAAGGCCGATTAACAGGAATAAAAGCATTTATGTTTTATTGTTGCCAATTTTTTAATTTTACAAGCATGGGATAGAGGGGAGGGTCACAGAAAGGAAGTGAAAAACCCAAAGAAGCATTCAGACTTTGAAACTTATATACAATTTTAACAAAGGGTGGTAAGTTGCAGAGAAGTGACTAGACAAAAAATACATCCCAGAGGTGGTAAATTATGGGAAGGTAAATATGTGAGGAAACTAATAGTAGATAAGGGTTGCTTAGCAAAGCTTCTCAAGCAGCTCAGTTGGAAAGAATCCATCTGCAAATGCAAGAGACTCAGATTCGATCCCTGGGTGGGGAAGATCCCCTAGAGGAGGAAATGGCAACCCACTCCAGTATTCTTGCCTGGAAAATCCCAAGGACAGAGAAGCTTGGCAGGCCACATCTGCGGGATGACACAGATCAGATCAGGAGTTGGAACAACTGAGCACACACGTGCACACGCATGCACACACACACACACACACAGAGTAAGGTTTGTATGCAGACTCAATTTAGTGCCCTCTCCAGTGATGCATTGTCTGGAATGATCAAGAGTCATTCTCCTTTTCCTGATAAGGAAGAGTGAGACATCTTTGCAAAGAGAAATTTATGTTGACTTTATGAAAGGGAAATTTATGTCCTGCTTTTAGACAGAAAGAGGCAGAAATTTTCTCCTGTCTCTGTGTTTCTTAATTGCCTTCAGCTCAAACTAATCCTTATGCCAAAGTAGAATATTTCAGGATGCCATATCCTGATCTCATATACATACAGTCCTGTTCAATTTCATCTTGCTGGTTTAGGCCCATTTCTTCACGTTGAGAAGCCTGAAAATGTAGTCCAGGCTGTTTCCTATTAGAAAGTACAGGAAAACTGGGACCAATCAAACATGAAAATTCTTGGTCAAAGCAATAGATCACTCCACACTTATAAGGCCCCTCTGACCTCATGCAGCTCAAAAAGTAGAATCAAGAGCTGTGGTCTTATTAGTTTGTGGTGGGAGGTCTATGGTTCCTGTTAAAAAGACCCTCTTTATCCAGAGCAAGCCAGTAAGACTCAGTACAGATGTGTGGTACAAGTCAAGCCAGCAGTCTTTTGTGGATATAAATCTAAGACAATTCAGAAAGCAATACAACAGAAAAGGAAAAAAAGATCAGACTGGACTGCTACATGCAAAAGAATCAAGCTGGATTACTCTCTCACCCCAGGCACAAAAATAAATTTAAAATGATATAAAGACTTAAACATAAAACCTGAAGCCATAAAACTTCTAGAAAAAAATCATAGGCAGTAAGCTCTTTGACATCGGTTTTAGTAATGTATTTTTAGATATGTCTCCTCAGGCAAGGGAAACAAAAGCAAAAATAAACAAATGGGACTGCATTAAGCTACAGTGAAGGGAGCCATCGCAAAATGAAAAGGCCACCTACTGAAAGAGAAAAGATAGTTGCATACAATATATCCAATAAGAGGTTAATATTCAAATAAACAAGGAATTCATATAATTCAACATCAAAAAGTAAACAACCCGATTTTTTAAATGGGCAGAGAACCTGAACAGACATTTTTCCAAAATAGACATACAGATGGCCAACAGGGACATTAAAAAGTGCTCGACATCAATAATCATCAGGAAAATGCAAACAGAAGGAATGGGTATCATTTAAAAGACCGCATATAACAAGAGTTGGTGAGGATGTGGAGAAAAAAGGAATCCTCACGCACTGTTGGTGGGATCGTAAATCGGAGCAGCTGCTATGGAAAACAGTTCTGGAGATTCCTCACGAAAAAATAAATAAAACTATCATATGATCCAGAAATTCTACTTCTGGTATTTATCCAAAGAAAATAAAAGCACTAATAAGAAAAGATATATGCACCTCTATGTTCATTACAGCATTATTTACAATCCAAGATATAGAAGCAGCCTAAGTGCCCACCCCATAGCTGAATAAAGATGTGGTATGTGTGTATATTTATACACACACATTAATATGGGGGCTACCCTGATGGCTCAGTGATATAGAATCCACCTGCCAATACAGGAGATGCAGGTTCAATCCCTGGGTCAGGAGCATCCCCTAGAGGAGGAAATAGCAACCCACTCCATTACTGCTGCTTGGGAAATCCCATGGAGAAAGGAGGCAGGCTACAGTCCAAGGGATCGCCAAAGAGTCAGACACAACTTAGCAACTAAAAACAACAAACAGCTAGATAGATAGATATACACAGTGTGGAATCTTTGTTGCTGTTTTTATTCAGTCGCCAAACCACGTCCAACTCTTCGTGACCCCATGGACGACAGCATGCCAACCTTCCCTGTCCTTCACCATCTCCCAGAGTTTGCCCACATTCATGACCATAGAACTGATGATGTCATCCAACTGTCTTATCCTCTGTCAGCCTCTTCTCCTTCTACCTTCAGTCATTCCCAGCATCTGGGTCTTTTTCAATGAGTCAGCTCTTTGCATCAGATGGCCAGACTATTGGAGCTTCAGCTTCAGTATCAGTCCTTCCAATGAGTATTCAAGGTTTATTTCCTTTAGGATTTATTGGTTTGATCTCCTTGCAGTCCAAGGGACTCTCAAGAGCCTTCTCCAGCACCACAGTTCAAAACATCAATTCTTCAGCGTTCTGCCTTCTTTATGGTCCAGCTCTCACATCGGTACATGACTACTGGAAAAACCATAGCTTTCACTATACAGACCTTTGTCAACAAAGTGATGTTTGCTTTTTAACATGCTGTCTAGGTTTATTATAGCTTTCCTGCCAAGAAGCAATCGTTTTCTAATTTCATGGCTGCAGTCACCATGTGCAGTGATTTTAGAGACCAATAAAAGGAAATCTGTCCCTGTTTCCACCTTTTCCCCTTCTATTTGCCACATAATGATGGCACCAGATGCCATGATCTTAGTTTTTTTTAATATTGAGTTTTAAGCCGACTTTTTCACTCTCCTCCTTCACCCTGATCAAGAGGTTCTTCAGTTTCTCTTTGCTTTCTGCTGTTAGAGTGGTGTCTTCCACATATCTGAGGTTGTTGATATCTCTCCTGGCAATCTTGATTCCAGCTTGTAACTCATCTGGCCAGGCTTTCTCATAATGTTCTCTGCATATAAATTAAATAAATAGCATGGCAATAAGCAGCTTTGTCATACTCCTTCCTCAATCCTGGACCAGTCAGTTGTTCCATGCAAGGTTCCAACTGTTGTTTCTTGACCCACATGCAGGTTTCTCAGATGACAGGTAGGATGGTCTGGTATTCCTATCTCTCTAAGAATTTTCCACAGTTTGTTGTGAGCCACACAGTCAAAGGCTTTAGAGTAGTCAATGAAACAGAGGTAGATGTTTTTCTGGAATTCCGTTGCTTTCTCTGTGATCCAGCAAATATTGGCAATTTGATCTCTGGTTCCTCTGCCTTTTCTAAACCCAGCTTGAACATCTGGAAATTCTCAGTTCATGTAATGCTGAAGTGTAGCTTGGAGAATTTCAAGCATACCCTTAGTAGCATGGGAGATGAATCCAGCTGTCCGGTGGTTTGAACATTCTTTAGTACTGCCCTTCTTTGAATTGGGGTGAAGATTGTCCTTTTCCAGTCCTGTGGCCACTGCTGGGTTTTCCAGATTTCCATGACCTACTGAGTGCAGCACTTTGATAGCATCATCTTTTAGGATTTTAAATAGCTCTGCTGAAATTCCATCATCTCAGCCATAAAAAAGAATGAAATCTTGCTACTTACAACAACATGGATGGACCTAGAATGTATTATGCTAAATGAAATAAGTTAGGCAGAGAAAGGAAAATTATACTTATACATGGAATCTATACATGTAATTAATCTTATTCATGGAATTATTACTTATACATGGAATCTAAAAGACAAATGAACAAACATAACAAACAGAAACAGAGTTATAGATACAAAGAACAAACAGGTGGTTTCCAGAGGGGCAGGGGTAAGGAAAGAAATAGATGAGGGAGACTGAGGTACAAACTTGCAGTAGCAAAATAATGAGCCACTGGTATGAAACATATAATGTGGGGAATATAGTCAATAATTATGTAATATCTTTGTATGGTTACATATTGCAAGTAGGCTTATAAAGGTGATCATTTTGAAATGTATGGAAATATTGAATCACTATACTTGTAACAGGAACCAACATAGTGTTGTAGGTCAATTGTACTTCAAAAACAAACTCATAGAAAAAGATATCAGATCTGTGATTACCAGAGGTAGGAGTAGGGGAAGGGGGAATTGGATGAAGGCAGTAAAAATGTATAAACTCCCAATTATAAGATAAACTAGCTGTGTTTATCACAACCTGATAAATATAATTAACATGGTTGTGTGTTATATATGAAAGCCATTAAGAGAGTAAATCCTACGAGTTCTCACCACAGGGAACAATAATTTTTTTTTTATTTCTTTAATTTTGTATCTATGTGAGATGATGAATGGTCCCTAAACTTACCGTGATAATCATTTCATGACATGTATAAGTCAAATCATTACTCTATATACCCTAAACTTACACAGTACTGTATGTCAATTATATCTCAATAAAACTAGAAGAAAAAAATAAACCAGAGTGGGAACAGTAAAGGAATAAATCAAAAGGAAGAATCCAGAAAAAGAAAGAGAAGTCAGTGACAACCAATTACAAAAGCATATTGGGAAATAAGACAGGGAAAGGAAGTGGGACAAATCTCAGACTTATTTCCTGCTCGTCCTTTAGAGTGTGAAATCTATTGCCTATTTGGCAGACTGTTTTAAAGGGCCCTCCTAATTCCAGTCCCAGCGGGTAGGCATTTAGAGGGGAAGGCTGTCTGATCAGCTGAGTGGATGGGTATCTAGTAGCCTCTAGGCAGCCATTTCCATCTCTCTTGTAAGGGAACCAGTTACTGTTCTGTCACCAGAAGAATGCGTCCTAAAGACTAACAGTCCAGACCACACGCAACTGAAATGGCTCTTCACATGGAGCCTTGGTAAAAACCAAAGCTGCTGGCGTGGATCTTAGGGATGATTCTGTTGGATGAATACCAAGTATAGTTCAACAATGCATTAGCTCTTTTGGAAGCCACATCTACCACTGACTCTGAATAAGCTTGTCTTCTGAAATCCTAAGACATTTCTTCATGTGTGGTCCACAGCTCTCCTATTTTATATGTCGGCTGCTTTTCTTTAACACTTTTCTCAAAGAGGCTTTCTGATTAGAGAAAATGCATGTTCATACATAGACTGAACAGTTACGAAGCAAACACTAGAAAGGAAGCGTGAAGGAGTTACAGCAGGAAGCCCTCACAGAGGCAGGAGAGGACGATGACATGAAGACCTGGGCCCAGCAGTTACCTGCGGCTGCCATCACAGATCACCACACCCCAGGTGGCCTAAAACAACAGAAATGTATTCTCTCATTGTTGTGGAGGTTGGAAGTCTGAATACAAGGTGTTGGCAGGTCTGCGCTCCCTCTGAGATTGTGAGTAGCATGACCCCTTGTCTCTTGTAGCTTCTGGTGACAATTCTTGGCATTCCTTGGCTTGCAATAGTATCATTTCAAAAGTCTCTGTCTCCACTATCGTATGGCCGTCTTCCATGTGTGTATGTCTCTGTGTCCAAATCTCTCTTTCTATAAGGACGTCCGTCAGGTTGGATTTGGACCCACCCTAATCCAACGTGGTCTCATCTTAACTTGATTACATCGGCAAAGACCCTATTTCCAAATGGGGTCACATTCACAGATTCTGGGCAGATGTGAGTGTTTGAGGGACACTGTTCAGCCCAGTGCAGGGGTGAATAGCAATTTCCCCAGCTTTAAAAATTAAGACTAGAATAAGAAGAAATATATTTAAAGTAGATTGTGAAATACTTAAGTTTCTTAGGCAATAGCATAGTGAATATGGGCTTCACAGGTGGCTCAGATGGTAAAGAATCTGCCTGCCAAGCAGGAGACGTGGGTTCAATCGCTGGGTCTAGAAGATCCCCTGGAAAGGGGAAGAGCAACTCACTCCAGTATTCTTGTCTGGAGTATTCCATGGGCAGAGGAGCCTGGTGGGCTACAGTCCACAGGGTTGCAAAGAGTCAGACACGACTGAGTGACTAACACTACCACTTCTATAGGATAAATTCAGGAGTCTGGGCTACCAGTAATCTACCACCAGCTCTTGGGTGTAGCCGGGCCTGTGTGACAACTTCTATTCACCTGTGTTCTGACCACAATGCCACTTCCCACCCAGAGTGACAGTGACGGTCATCCTTTGCCCTGTATGTCCCTGTAACTGGTACCCAAGGTAGTCATCCGTTCCCTCTCAGGCTTCACTCCATGTGTCAGGCAGTCCTCAGCGGGTCCCTGCCTCCCTCTTCCAGGGGCTTTCTGAGACACTTGCCCAAGTGGGAACTCCCAATTGATCCTCTCTCCAATCTCAGTTAATTTGACAACACCATGCTCTCCCAAGTGGATCGTAAGTCATGTTGGATGGAGGTGGGTTGGGTGAAACCACTCTTCTCATCCCGCCCCTCTCCTGTCCTTCCTTCCGGGGCCAGTGTGTGCAAAGCAGGGGCTGGGTCAACACTGAAAGACATCACATCCTAGGAATGCAGTGATTACAGCCCAAAGTGTTTCAAGAGAAGACTGTGTTGTTCTGTGTTCATTCAATAAAGTTCTGAGTGGTAAATTGAACACAACCAGAAAAGAAAGTATCACATTTTCCTGCATGCTCTGGGTGAGACTTGCACTTGACATGGTCAGCACTGAAGCACAGAAATAAGCTCTGATAGAGTCAGAAGCCAGTGTTCACTGGCAGCATAATGAATGATGCAGCTTCGTGAGTAGTAAGATAACATGTCTTAAATAAAAGGTACTAGGGAAATTCAGAGGCCAGAAGATTGATATTATTTTAATATAAACGGATTCTGAAGATCCAGGGCAAAGTAATTGCAGCCTTACTACCTTTTCACGTGACAGGAGATGTGAAATTACCCTGAAGCATCAAAGAGATGGTCCCTGGATCTGAAGAGGAGAAAAAATGGCCCCTGGACACCATGAAGCCTGTTCACTTCCACCGGTGGGACGATGAACAAATACATAAGAACTGCGGCTGTAGTCCTAAATCTTCATCAATAAATCACTGTATCTCCCATGGATTTTGCATATGAATTTTTTAATACATCTTTTAATCAAAAATTTCATATAGACAGAGGCCCCACACACACAAAAAAATTGCAGCGTCCCTTGTGGAGCCTTATACCAAGGTCACAGGCGCAAGGCCTTGCACCGAGGCCACAAACACAGAGTCTGGCACCAAGGTCACCTCTGGAACTGACTGAGCCCCATAGCAACTATTGCCAGGAGCCCCCACCCCGATCTAAACCGGCTAGCTTCCTGACCCCATGTTAGGTAACATACCCACCCTATTACCCACCCTGTAGCATTCTAACCAATCACCTAATCCCACCCTTCCAGCAGGAGTTTTGTCTTAAAGCTATAAAAATCGGCTACTAGCCCACGAAAACTGTGGCTCTCCCTTGAGCTGGCCCACTCTTCTAACAGCTCTGATAAACTCTATTCTCCTTTCATTCTGCCTCGTGTCTGGAATTTCTTTTCCAACCCACACACAGACCACGACATCCCTGAGTAGCTGAGAGGGGATGGGGGCTGTGCAAAAGTGGAAATGCTCTTCATAGATGGAGCACAGACAGCTCATCCAGGGAGGAGGGCAGGTGGGGTGTGTGGACACAGATGCAATTAGCTGGGTAGATATGGCGATGGAAACATGTAGAAATCATCTTCTAATTGCTTCTATTAGTGAGACAGGCAGCAAGCTGAGAGTAAGGATTACAGTAGAAGCTTGAGATGAGAGAAATAGATGTGAAAAATTCACTCAGGGAGCGGGAGCATAAATGAACTAGGAAAATATAATGAGGCTGCCAAGCAGCAAGAGAGGCCCACTTGAATTGGAAGGGGCTGCAGTCAGCAGGATCACGAGCTTTACCAGCCATGCTCAGTTGAACAGACACAGAATCAGTAGAGACTTGGATTGAAACAGGGTTTTGCCAAGACAATATGATGAAGGGAGGAAAAGAAAGGGAATTAAGAGTATATATTGTTGTTTAGTCACTCAGTCATGTCCAACTCTTTGTGACCCCATGGACTGCAGCACTCCAGGCTTCTCTGTCCTTCACCATCTCCCAGAGCTTGGTCAAACTCATGCCCATTGAGTCAGTGATGCCATCCAACCATCTCCTCCTCTGTTGTCCCCTTCTCCTGCCTTTAATATTTCCCAGCATCAGGGTCTATATATCAAGAGTATACATAAAGGAGTGATAAAATTTCGACCACGGAGTCTAAGTATGGTAAGGTGGCAGGTGAGGACATGAAGAGGCTGTGAGAGACGGTGAGAGGTGGGAGGATTGATGGACTGTTGGTGCTAGTGATGCTGGAGAAGTCGTGTGCCTGGGACACTTAGAGGTAAACTACAGAAAGAGAACTTCAGAGTGGTTTGCTTAAAACTGGCATGTAGATGCAGCAGAGTCATTGGTAATGATAAGGTCCAGGGTATGGCCAGGAAATGGAGGCTGAAACAGGGTGTAGGGCAAGATCACTGGAGGAGGGGATTCCCTGGTGGGGTTAGGACTCCACACTCTCACTGTCGAGGGCCTGAGTTCAATCCCTGGAGGGGAACAAAGATCCCACAAGGCACAAGGTGCAACCAAAATATTCACTGGAGGAGAAGAAGCCAAGGAACTGAGAGGTCAGAGTACTAGAATAGCTATTTTTGCAGATACTGAAAACCTCCAAGATTACAGTGAGTGGTTCTAGTCCTCTTAGCAAGCATGATATTGAACATGTTTCTAGGAATGAAGAACAGAAGGAGGTTAGGTTAGAAGATGTCTGTCACAGGAGAAATACAGGTTACAATCTGATTGAAATTCAAATCCAGGGTTTTCAGGAAGAAGGTAAGGAGAATGATTTGGCCGTGGCAAGAAGAATCAGGAGATGGAGTCTATCTCCAGGCTCCATGGTATGAATGGTAAGACAAAGAAAGAAACCTCCTAGTGAGAGGGAGGCAGAGAGGCCAGTTATGAGAGCAAGATGATAAAGGGAAACTTCAGAGAAGAGGCTGGCAAGAGAAGGTTGACGACTGCCCTTGAGTTCCTGAGGGCAGAGTAAAGCAGATGATTAAAATGTCCTTCTTTTTGTTCATTTGATTCTACCATAACAGCAAATCCCATTTGTGATAAGAACATTTCTTCTAATCCCAGAGCCCTCCAATTCTTTCACCTACTGTGTGACTTGAAAATTTGAGGAGTTGGGTCAGGGAGATGAGGTCAGAGAAGGGCGTTACAGAGCCTTATAGGCATCAGAGTCCTGGGGACAGAAGGATGAGCAGGGAGACTGAGACAACTAACTCCAAGATGATTTATTCTGCTGGTCACCAAGTAGGGAGAGGCTAACGCTGTGAGAGTTGTCGGGGAGGGAGTGGAAGGGAGTCTGCAGGGCTCTGGGGATCCTGTTTCCCTTTTGCCCACAGAGGTGGAGACCACCAGGAGGGGAGGTCTCACCTGCCACGTGTGGATTTCATCACTCATTGGATAGGGAAATTATAGATGATTTAAGTGTCCTTCTTTTTGTTCATTTGATTCTACCATAAAAGCATATCCCATTTGTGATAAGAACATTTTTTCTAATCCCAGAACCCTCCAATTCTTTCACCTACTGTATGACTTTGAATTGGTCATTTTTTAAAAACATGGATCATCTCCACTTATTCACAATATGGTGAATCAACTATACGTCCATTTAAAACCTGAGAACAGAAGATTAAAGTATTTCCTACACATACCATTAGAGGAACATGTTCTACATTCACATAGCAGAGGCTCTCCCACACGTATATAAATCTACATTCCAGAATCATTACCAATTGGTCTAGAATCTAGACTTTCCCTGCTGTCACTAAAATATTTAACCATTAGGAATGACACTGCTCTAACGCCCTTCTAAGTGTTCTGTTTCTCTGTATTAACTCATCAAAATCAAGACAATCCTGAAGAGAATCAGAGCAAACAGCCATGAGAAACCAACTGTTTTAATTAAATCAACCTTAGGAAGGAGACTGTGCCAAATCTCCCAGCTACGTATTTCAGGATGCTGGAACGAATTCATTTGTGAGAAGCCAACAAAAGTCAATCCAAATTATTTTAAAAGCATTATGAGGTAGATTATTACGAATACCAGGAGAAGCTACTCACACAGACCCAGCCCCGATAAAGCCAGAGACAGAACATTTCCTTCTCCGCTAATGACAGGAAGGTACACTACGTTGTCCGGTCCTCTTGTGAATTCCTTCCCAACAAGAGAGCCCCGTCAACACTCCCATAAAATCTGTTTCTGTATAATCAACAGACTATTCGACTCTCCAAATTGCAAAAAGGACTTCTAAATGGGTCCTTTAAGAATACTACGTGTTTCCTGAAAAAAGAAATTGGAATGGCCGTTTGGAGTGTTGAAAGCCTGTATTTACTCAGGGAACAGGAACTTCTTTTGGAATTATTTTCCCCTGAAATGTTCAATCTTGTTGCTATATTTTAAAAAGAGAGGGGGAGAGAGAGAACCCTCCCGGCTGGTATTAACTAGCCTGTCTGAGCCCTGCACCATGACAGCAGCAAGGCCTCCCTTGGCCTGGACTGGGGAGCATGACCAGTGCTCCAGCCGTAGTCCCAGGCTGTGTGCCAGCTTTTACAAGACCAACTTTAGTCCAAATCCTTTCTGACCCAAAGCCCATTAACCTGGACTCCTTGTCAGGTCTGTTTGTGCTGTACATCTAGCTTTAAAGGAGAATGTTCTTGGTCAAGAGATGATTTCTAATATTTCTTCTTTTAAGTTGTCTAAAATTCACAGACGGATGTAATTAGACAGCAGGAAGATCACTGGGGACAGGATAGCTGCCCATCTGTCTAATGAGACTTGGATGCTCAGCTTTACTGAACTGCAGATTCTAGTCCCCATCCAGTTGGCCAGAGGTTATTTCCACAATATGTTTCTATTTTCTTCTTCAGTTACATTTAAAACTGTGAAAGCAAGGAGGCCCCTAATCCTTCCTCAGGAGCAAAAGTGATGTGGATCTTAAGGGGAAGACTTTTTCTGGGCCCAGCTTAAGTTTTTGTTGGCTCAGCATTGACACATTTTTTCCTAAGTGTTTCCTCTTGGAGCTCAGTGGACCGTTGAGTTCAGCCCTGCTATTTGTGCTTCAGATGCTTGAAGTGAGTTTATATACCCAGTCCTATCCCAGTCTGGCTGCATTGTAACATACCTAACCATTTCATTGCTCTTTTTTGTTTAATATTTATTTATTTGGCTGTGCAGGGTCTTAGTTGCAGGAGGTGGGATCCTCTATCTTCCTTGTGGCACGTGGAATATCTTTAGTTGTAGCATGTGAACTCTTAGCTGCAACATGTGGAATTTAGTTCACTGACCAGGGATCTAACCTGGACCCCCTGCATTGGGAGCACAGAATTTTAGCCACTGGACCGCAGAGGAAACCCCTGCTTCATTTCTTAATCCCCCTGACCTCTACTCTGTCCCTGTATATAACAGGATAAATCTATCCTCAACTAATTGTGGCTTCTGAATTTCCTGTTATTTTTCAAAAGTTCCCTAGCATTTGGTGAAGGGCAGTTGTATTGGCTTGCTATTGCTGTGCAAAAAATGATCATAATACCATTAACCATTTATTTAACTTACACATCTATGGGTTGTCTGGACCCAGCAAGGCTGTAATGACTGGAACGGTTCATCGGGGTTGGCCCTGTTTCACCTATCTTTTGTCCTCCTCTGTGGCCACAGGGCTAATTCAGCCATACAGCCTTGCAGGGTCCAGACAACTCACAGATGTGTAAGTTAAATAAATGTGGGAGACCTGGATTCGATCCCTGGGTTGAGAAGATCCCCTGGAAAAGGGAGCGGCTACCCACTCCAGTATTCTGGCCTGGAGAATTCCATGGACAGTATAGTCCATGGGGTCGCAAAGAGTTGGACACGACTGAGCAACTTTCACTTAATGGCCAGAGGGCTAACTCAGAAGTGTTCTCCTCACAGCAAAGACAGAAAGAGAATGCAAATACACAAGGCCTCCTTAAAAAGAAGTGACACACCATCACTTCCACCCTTTTTTACTGATGAAATCAAATCATATGACCAAATACATAGTCAAGTAAGAGGGAAATATACTCCGTCCCTTTAGCAGGGCAACTGCTGAGGGGATAGAGCGAATTAGCCAAGATGGCGTGTTCAGGTTCTCTCGCCCCACGTTTTGTAAATAATGACTATGTAACAGCTGAGATCACTCGTAGCACTGTGCATGCGCATCGCGGGATTCTCGCTTGATCACGGGCTACTTTGTGCTGGAGGGATATGTGAGCTCCACCTAAAAAGCGGTGGTATTACTACCGCCTCACAGTTGTGTCCGCTGGGTCAGCCACAAGAGGAAAGAATACAGCATGCATACTGCTATGTCTGGGGCGTCAGTCAGGAGAGCGTAAACATGTCTGCAGCTCCTCCGGCTCCTCCAGTCTCCTTCCAGCTTCTTAGTTTGTGCCTTGCCTACCCTGGGTTCAACGAACCACGTGGACAGCATGGATAGTGAGGCAGTTGGCGCTGTGAGAAAGACGAGCAATACAGCTGCAGAGTCACATGTCTAATGGCATGGACACAGGAGATGAAAATAAAGTTCCAATGGCCAGTGCATCTGAGCCATAATACAAGCTTCAGTTTAAGATCTGTTACCTTTCATTGTTCCCTTTGAGTACTGCCAATTACCTGCACAGCATCGTTGATGCTCATCAGAGATCCTGAATCCTCCAAGGACTTCTAGAACCTCATTTACAAAGTGCCTGACAGAATGGAAATGGAACTTGTTTAGGAGACAATTATTAAACCTCTCCAAAACCAGATCAGGATGATGACTGGGGCACTGAAGAGAAATGAATCATTCCAAACTCAGGTGATGAAACAATAATGATAGAGGTTACCTACAAGGAAATAGAATAGGGGCAAGAATGGGAGGGAGAATTTCATGGCAAATCAATTGATACTTTCAGGTTCTTTGAATAAATGAATGCTAAAGCTGCTCATAAAATTAATTTAAAGAGACATAAATAAATAGTGGGCCAAGCTAGGGTGGAAGTTGGGATAGTTTTTGTTGATCATCTACTATGTTCTAAGCCATTTATATACAGCCTTTCATTGATGGCATCACCACAAGGTTGCCAGGTATCATTGTTACCACTTTCAAAGGAGGAAATTAGTTCTAAAAGATCAAGGAAGTTGCCAAATATTACACTGAATTTTTAATCTGAATCAAAAATATTTTAAAACTGAAAACATTAGTCTCAAACCCATATTGGTCCTAATCCCAATCATCTATATTCTATTCAATGAAAGAAAGTGAAAGCGTTAGTCGCTTAGTCGTTTCGGACTCTTTGTGATCCCATGGACTATAGCCTGCCAGGCTCCTCTGACAGGCAAGAACACTGGAGTGGGTTGCCATGCCCTCCTCCAAGGGATCTTCCCGACCCAGGTATTAAACCAACAGAACAGCCTGGTGGGCTACAGTTTATGGGGTCACAAAGAGTCGGACACGACTGAGCGATTTCATTCACTCACTCTGGCATTGCAGGCAGATTCTTTACCATTTGAGCTATGAGGGAAGCTCATGGTTTAAGAATTCTCTTACTGCTTGTAATATATATAGTCAGACAAAGAGACAAACTCACCATATAATTATCTGAGGGAAAAAAATCTGCAAGAGAGGTAGTTATATGAAAAAACCCAAGTGTAGAACAAGTTATATAATATACTACCTTTTGGTGTTTTAAAAAGGCAGTGGAGCAAGGGTAGGTAGGGAAGAAAATAAAAGTCTGTATTTGTCAATGTATTTGCTATTCTATGCATGAAGAAACTCTAGAACAACACCTAAGAGACCAAGGATAGAGGTTACTTACAAGTAAGTGGAATAGGGGCAAGAATGGCAGGAAGAATTTCATGGCAAATCAATTGATACTTTCTGATTCTTTGAATAAGGTAAATGTTAAAACTACTCATAAAATTATTTTAAAGAGAAATAAATAAATAGTGTGCCAAGCTAGGGTGAAACTTGGGACAGAAACATGAAATAAGGCTTTGAGAAGTTTTCACTACAAAGCTCCATCAAAAGGGCAACAGAGGCTTCCCAGTTGGCACAGCAGTAAAGAATCCACCTGCCAATGCAGGACATGCAAGAGATGCAGTTTCTGGGTTGGTAATATCCCTTGGAGAAGGAAATAGCAACTCCAAGGACAGAGAAGACTGGCAGGCTACATCCACGGGGTCACAAAGAGTCAGACATGACTCAGCACAAGAGAAAAAAAGAGAAAAAATGATTTTTTTGTTTTTTTTTTAGAAAAGTGCCTTTTTTAGAAGGGCATTTAGAAATCCAAATGGCCCTCCATTCACTATCAGACCATCATTTCAACAGGAAAATGTATGGCATAGACAATCCCATCTAGAACAGTGCTATGGAGATAGTGACCTAGAGCTTTTAAAAGGAGATTCCATATCATCCCTCTGCCCTCCATATTGACCAGTCCTGGCTGTATTTATCCCCAAATTGAAAAGCCATTTAATCTGAAGCCTTGAATCCCCCTGAACTGTACTGTGGCAGATTCTCAGTTCTCTTTCTTCCTCCTGTAGAATTCTTTTTCCTGATGTTTGTGTTTGAATTTTCTTTTTATCGTTTATCATTTTCTTAAAGCTCTTTGTAACAAATTCATTCGCATTACATCTCTTGAAAAAGTGAGTCTTTTTACCATTTACAGATTGTTGTTAAACATATATTCAGTGTGAAGCTGGCTACAAAGTGGACATTTCTCATGCAGTATAACTTGTGTATGTAAATGAGTGTTTTGTTTAAAAGTAGTCACTTCAAGACCTGCCTCTTGAGAAACCTGTATGCAGGTCAGGAAGCAACAGTTAAAACTGGACATGGAACAACAGACTGGTTCCAAATAAGAAAAGGAGTATGTCAAGGCTGTATATTGTTACCCTGCTTATTTAATTTATACACAGGATACATCATGAGAAACACTGGGCTGGATGAAGCACAAGCTGGAATCAAGATTGCCGGGAGAAATATCAATAACCTCAGATATGCAGATGACACCACCCCTATGGCAGAAAGCGAAGAAGACCTAAAGAACCTCTTGATGAAAGTAAAAGAGAAGAGCGAAAAAGTTGGCTTAAAGTTCAACATTCAGAAAACTAAGATCATGGCATCCAGTCCTATCACTTCATGGCAAATAGATGGGGAAACAGTGGAAACAGTGGCTGACTTTATTTTTGGGGACTCCAAACTCACTGCAGATGGTGACCACAGCCATGAAATTGAAAGATGCCTACTCCTTGGAAAGAAAGTTATGACCAACCTAGACAGCATATTGTGGAGAAGGCAATGGCACCCCACTCCAGTACTCTTGCCTGGAAAATCCCATGGATGGAGGAGCCTGATAGGCTGCAGTCCATGGGGTCGCTAGGAGTCGGACAAGACTGAGCGACTTCACTTTCACTTTTCACTTTCATGCACTGGAGAAGGAAATGGCAACCCACTCCAGTGTTCTTGCCTGGAGAATCCCAGGGACGGGGAGCCTGGTGGGCTGCCGTTTATGGGGTCGCACAGAGTTGGACATGACTGAAGTGACTTAGCATAGCATAGACAGCATATTGAAAAACAGAGACATTACTTTGTCAACAAAGGTCCGTCTAGTCAAAGCTATGGTTTTTCCAGTAGGCTTATACAGATGTGAGAGTTGGACTATAAAGAAAGCTGAGCGCTGAAGAATTGATGCTTTTGAAGTGTGGTATTGGAGAAGACTCTTGAGAGTCCCCTGGACTGCAAGGAGATTGAACCAGTCCATCCTAAAGGAAATCAGTCCTGGGTGTTCATTGGAAGGACTTATGTTGAAGCTGAAACTCCAATATTTTGGCCACCTCATGCGAAGAACTGACTCATTTGAAAGACCCTGATATTGGGAAAGATTGAAGGCAGGAGGAGAAGGGGACGACAGAGGATGAGATGGTTAGATGACATCACCGACTCAATGGACATAAGTTTGGGTAAACTCCAGGAGTTGGTAATGGACAGGGAGGCCTGGCTTGCTGCCATCTCTGGGGTCGCACGACTGAGCGACTGAACTGACTGAGTCACTTCAGGAGATTATGCCCACAGGAATATAAGAGGTTGTACTCCTATAACTCTGTTTTCCTTTGCCATCAAGTGAGGAACAGGATGATACTTACTCTTGCCAAGTCCACCCCTTAAACTCAGACCTGTGACAACCTTTCTGGAATCCTCAGGTGTTCATTCTTTATAACCCCATACTTCCCAATCATAGCAGAGTATATTTTCCAAAAATGGCTGTAACAGCATCTCCCATCCATATATTATTCTTCAATAACGTTGACCTTTTTTCCATCAAGAAATGGTCTATATTCCTTCTCCCTCAATCTGAGAAGGCTCATGACTAGAGTAGAAGAGACGTTATGTGACTCACAGAGCTAAATCTTTAAAATGTTACAGTTACTTCCTGTTTCCCTTTAGAATTCACTCTTGGAGCACAGAGTGAATTCATACGAAGCCCAAGCAGCCGCAGGGAAAGGCCACGTATAGGTGGTCTGGCTGACAATCCCAGCTAAGTTCCCAAGCAACATCCAGATCAAGTACCAAACATGTGGGTGAATAAGTCTTCTGATGATTCTAGTCCTCAGCCATCAATTCACCCTCAGTCTTCAAGATGTTCCAATTGACATTTACTGAAATGGCAACCCACTCCAGTGTTCTTGCCTGGAGAATCCCAGGGACAGAGGAGCCTGGTGGGCTGCCATCTCTGGGGTCGCACAGAATTGGACACGACTGAAGCAACTTAGCAGCAGCAGCAGCAGTCCCAGTTCCAAATTTTCATGAAACTGAGGTGAGAGATCTATGCCTGCTCAGAATTCTTAACCCACATAACAACATGTTTGCTGTTTTACACCACTCAGTTTAGGATGGTACGTAGTGTGGCAATAGTATCCAAAATAGATTTTGATATCCAGAAGTAGAGCGCTGCCCAAATAAAACCTAAAAAAGCATATAGCACTGACTTTGAGACTGGTTGGTTGGTGAAAACCTGTAAGGCTTAAAGGAGGTTATTCATGAGGGATTAAAGGAAACTTTTTAAAAATGTTATCAGAAACTGGAAGATAGGGGACCCTGCTTATTTACAGACAGAAAGTTTAGCAACATTGTCACTGTAGTAATGTGGAAAATGGGACATATATCTAACAAACTCAATAATCTAGGTTAGGAGAATTCTAGGTAGAATATTTTTTTAATTTTTATTTTGTATTGGAGTATAGTTGATTAACAACGTTGTTAGTTTCAAGTATACAGCAAAATGATTCAGTTATACATTACACATATTTATTCTTTTTTAAATTATTTTCCCATTTAGTTTTTTACAGAGTATTAAGCAGAGTTCCCTGCGTTATACAGTAGGTCTTTGTTAGTTACCTATTTTAAATATAGCTATGTGTATAAACCCAAATTTCCAATCTATCCCTACCCTGCACCCTTCCCCCCAATAACCATAAGTTCCTTCTCCAACTCTGTGAGTCTACTTCTGTTTTGTAAATAAGTTCATTTGTATCATTTCATTAGATTCCGCATATAAGCAGTATCACATGATATATTTCTTTCTCTCTGACCTGCTTCATTTAGCATGATAATCTCCAGATCCATCTATGTCGCTGCAAATGGCATTACTTCATTCTTTTCAGTGGCTGAGTAATATTCCATTGTACATATGTACCACATCTTCTTTATCCATTCATCGGTCAATGGACATTTAGGTTGCCTCCGCGTCTTGGCTGTTGTTAGCAGTGCTGCAATGAACACTGGGGTGCATGTATCCCTTTGAACCATGGTTCTCTGGATATGTGCTCCAAAAGTGGGGCTGCTAGGTCATGTGATAACTCTATTTTAGTCTCTTTAGGAACCTCCATTCTGTTCTTCATAGTGGCTATACCAATTCTCATTCTCACCAACAGTGTGGGAGGGTTCCCTTTTCTCCACACCCTCTCCAGATTTTATTATTTGTAGAGTTTTTGGTGATGGCCATGTCAACTGGTGTGAGGTGATATCTCATTGTAGTTTTGATTTGTATTTCTCTGATAATTAGCAATATTAGCATCTTATCATGTCCCTGTTGGCCAACATTGTATGTCTTTTTTGGAAAAATGTGTATTTAGGGCTTCTGCCCATTTTTCTGATTGGATTGGTCATTTTTTTTAATAGCGAGCTGCAGGAGATGTTTGTAAATTTTTTAGATTAATCCCTTGTCAGTTGCATCATTTTCAAATATTTTCTCCCATTCTGTGGGTTGTCTTTTCATTTGGTTTATGGTATCCTTTGTTGTGCAAAAGCTTTTGAGTTTAATTAGGTCTCATTTATTTTTGTTTTTATTTCCATTACTTTAGGAAACCAATCCAAAGAGATATTTCTGCAATTTCTATTATCTAGGCAGAATAATGAAAATAACATTTGGATTCTTCTTGCTTTCAATAACAAAATGTGAGAAAACAAGAATGAAATGCTAAATATAAAGGACCAAGGACTTAACTAGGTTCAAATAGAAAACAGTTCTCATTCCCAACCTCTCCAACAGCAACCAGTTCTTAAATTAAGAAAAGATTTCAGGCCAAAGATCAAATCCAGGGTGGAGTTCAATTTAAAAGACTCTAAGATCCTTTATTGAAACCTCATAGAACATTTCAAATAGGCAACTGGCTTTTAAGGATCTTAAAGACATACTTCACAGATTCTCCCTGTTAAACAATATGGTTCCTAAGAACCATAAGAACATAGTCCCACTGTAGTGCCAAGGGAGCCTGAGAGAGGAGGGTGCTTATCTCAAAGAGTTTTATAGTTATGGTTTTTGTTTAATGGAAATAATAGAGACACAGGAAACTCACAAAATCGTTTAATGAATTATATCAGATTTGATGTAAAAGTACAGAAATAAGAGGTCTTTGATTTTTTGACCTACTATTTGTGGTTAATCAGTTAGAAAAACTACTCAGTGATAAGCACCAGCAACTTCTTGTAGAAAAGGAAGATAACTCAGAGGGTGGAACCAAGAGAACAATTCCCAAGCAGTAGGACTAAGCCCTGACCTAGGAACTGACAATTTTTGCCAGGTTAATTTCAAAATTGCTAAGGACCAGTAACTGCTGTGTGCCACTCATTTTCCCCTTCTCAAATAAGAGTGCTATAATAGCTACATAATGCCTTGTCCCACCAGTGTATACTGGGTGGGGAGGAGGAGGGTGGATAGCTTGTCTCTGGACTTCAGAGAAACTCCACCAGAGATGCTGCATGGAAAGAGCTTCACCCACACTGGATCTGATTTAAGTAATGAGATCCTGGGCTTCACGCTGATGCCACACTGGGATGAGACTCGGGGTTCTTGGAGAAGGGGATGAGTAGATTTTACATGTAGAAGCACTGTGAGCTACTATGGCCAGAGAGGGGGTGGATTGTGGCAGATGTATTTTCCAATCCCACATATTCTTACAATTCAACTTTGACATGCCTCCCATTGAGAATGGTGGTTATGTTCCCTCTCCTTAACTATGAGGTGGGAGCGGAGCTTATAAATGACACTGTGTGACTCCCAAAGCTAGGTTGTTAAACGCTGTGCATCTGCAGCCTGGTTCCCTATGGGATGGTTCCTCTTGAAACCAAGACACCATGCTGTGAGGAAATTCAAGCAGCCACTTGAAGAGGCCACATGTGGGTGTTTTGGCTGACAGCTCCAGCTGAGGTCCAAGTGGACAGCCAGCGTCAACCATGGGACATGTGAGTAAGCTGGCTTCCAGCCCCGAGCTGTTGAGTTTTCCCAACCTTTCAGTCTGTCCACTTGAGGCCCAGACACCATGGAGCAGAGACCAGCTACTGCTGCTGTGCCCTTTTACAGGCTCATGACTCACAGAAATCCATGAGCATAATAAAATGGTTGTTGTTTTGTCACTCTGACTGAAACAGTATGTTACGCAGTAATAAAACCAGAACATCTATGAAGTCACTGCCAAGTGCAGTAGCAAACCTTAAACTTGGGAGATACACTTAGACTTCAGTACCAGGACCGTCCTTTGCCAGCTGTGTAACCGTAGGCAAGTCGCCTATATAATTATTACTGCCTCATGGGTTGACTCAGAGAAGGCAATGGCACCCCACTCCAGTACTCTTGCCTGGAAAATCCCATGGATGGAGGAGCCTGGTGGGCTGCAGTCCATGGGATCGCAAAGAGTCGGACATGAGTGAGCGACTTCACTTTGACTTTTCACTTTCATGCATTGGAGAAGGAAATGGCAACCCACTCCAGTGTTCTTGCCTGGAGAATCCCAGGGATGGTGGAGCCTGGTGGGCTGCCGTCTATGGGGTCGCACAGAGTCGGACACGACTGAAGCGACTTAGCAGCAGCAGCAGCAGCATGGGTTGACTGTACGAGTTTAACACACATAAAGTACAAGGTAAAGGATATGACACCTACTAACACTCACTAAGTGTCTGTCACCTGTGACTACTCTTCACCCACGCCTTTATCACTGCACTTACTGTTGAAATTATCTACTTTTTTTCTTTCTCTGCCAGTAGGCCACAAGCGCCATGACACTAGAAACTATTTTTTTCTTCAAAATAATTTAGTGCCTAACTCAGGTTGCTTAGTAGACTACTTCAAATCTCAAATAATAGAATGTGTCCAAAAGTGGTATTTGTAAGTGGTATTACCAAAGTGTACCGTTTAATTATACCTGATTAACTTCTCTTTCAATTCATATCCACAGAGCACTTAATATGCAGTCAAGTGTTTTCATATGTATTGTCATAAGTCATCTTCTTAGCAACATTATAAAATCTCATTTTCATTTTATAAATGAAGAAACTGAGACTCAAGAAAGTTAAGGACTCACTCAATGGGAGTTCTGGTTCATCCATGCTGACTTCATCCCCCTCGCCAGCATTTCCTCAGGCTCATCAGCTGACGCAGCTGAGCCCTCAGGATCCCACTCTTCTGATTTCCCCTTCATGGACAAATTTTCATCCTTGGAGATGGCCAAAAATCAGATAAAGATTACACAAATAAATAAAAAGGGTATCTACTTTTTTTTCCTCCAAAACCAGACATGACAACTTAGTAATGACAGGTCTTCTTGCAAGTTCTAGAAACTCTTCCAAAATAAAAGAACAATGTTTTTAGCAATTTTGGGTTAAATACCCAAAGGTGAAGAGACACTTTTTTCAGTGTACTCCTTTATGGTTGAACCTCATATTTTCATTTTTCTAAGTGTTCCCTGTAACTATTATACATGGTCTAAAGGGAATGTGAAGGTTTAGAAAGATACTTTATAATTTTTCACAGAGGAAGGTGGAAGACACTGAGGAAAAGGCAAGGAAAATAGTTTCAACTTGTTGACTCATTTCATAGTCAATGAATGGCCTTGTTACTCCCTTAAGTGGCAGATCCATAAAGAAGAGGATATTCAAAATATATTTTAAATGCCATTTGATGGAGGAGAGAGGAAAGACTTCAAACAATTTAAGCAAGTTTTTTTTCATACTGCTCCCATCTTGAAAACTATTTATATAAAAGAAAGCCTAAATACTTTTCAGTACTTTGAAAAAATATTATGACTAAGTATGAAAAGGGTGAGTTTCAAACTTCAAAAAAAGCATTCCCTTCTCTCAGATAAAGTGAACTTCACAAGAAAATTTCTACTCTTAAAGTGTTAGCCTGCTGATGATTTTGAAAGGTCAGAAATGAAATTAAATAGAATTTACTCATTATTCTTTGGTTTGGTAAACAAATATTTAGAGCATGGCTGCTCATGGTAGTTGCTTGGAATGCAATTTTGAGTCCTAGAAATATCATCTCTGCCCTCAGAGCTCTTACAGTCCAAGAGAAGAGGTAAAGCTTGTAGTTATTGCCAACTGGGATAAGTGCTATGAAGGAAAACTAGAGGTGGCAACGGACCATAAGGGAGGAGAATACTCTAAGCCATGGAAGGATCTGTAAGGCTTCTCCAAAGGGTGAAATTTGAACTCAGATCAGGATGGTGTATTAGTTTCCTATGGCTGCCATAACAAAACTCCACAAATCAGGTGCCTTAAAATGACAGAAGTTATGGAAACATCACAGTTATGGAAACTAGAACTCCAAAATGAAGGTGTCAGGAGAGCCCCAATCCCTCTGAGACTCTTCCTGGCTTCTGGTGGTGGTCATCAACCTTTGAGATACCTTGACTTGCAGCTGCATCAGTATCTGCCTTTATTGTCACATGGGTTTCTCTCTGTGTGTCTCTCAAGACCTTCTTTTATGGACACCTTCATATTGGGCCAAGGACCCACCCTACTGCAGTAAGACCCCATCTTAACTAGTTCATCTGCAATGACCCTATTGCCAGATAAGATCACATTCTGAGGGACTGGAGACCAGAACTTCAACATACCTATTCTGGGGACACAATTCAACTCATAACAGATGGTTAGGAGCTAAACAGGAGATGATAAGTGAGCCAGAGGGAAGGGTCTGTCAAATGTCCTATGGCAGGAAGGAGGGTGATATTGGGGGAACAGAAAGAAGGCAAGATGACATTACCCCACAGTCACACTTCTTTTTGGCTTATCCATGTGTGATGATCTTTTCTCCTGACGGCTCATCAAAACTGTAATGATGGTTACCTTGATCAGAATCCAAAGTGTAAGATATAAACCTGACATTTCTCTATGTTTCTGAGATCCTCATGAGAAAAAAGTCCCTAAGGATGGAGCACAGAGGTTTTCCTGGATAATATTTCTCTCAGCAGCATTGACTGAAACATAATTTAAAATAGTTTTCCTTTTATAACTTCAGGTCCTGGGGGATTTCATGTGTAGCTTGAAGTCTCCGAATAAATGACTAAACCAAGTCTCATTAAAAACAAAATGGAGATGAAAAAAAAAACACCTTGATGGTCTCTTTCATGGTACAAAATAAGCTAGTTCCCAGAAGGCTGTATCTAAATGAACATCCACCCTTATTTTTAAGACCAACCCACATCCTGATTCTGTGGTCATTCACTTCTTTGATTCCAGATCAACTCCAAAACCAATTGTAAGACCACAAATCAAGATGCAATGCCTGGTTAGGCAATTCCTGTAAACCCATCGTCTGCTTACAGCATTTGAAGTTGCTTCAGATCCCCAAGGATGGGGAAATTAGATAGTTTATGCTGGACTAATGAAGAGGGCTGGAGTATCAAAAAAGTAGTGGGCCACAGAGTACCTAAGAGCTGGATCCAATTCTGGGTTATTGTCCTGGAGGGAGTGGGTGGGTACATATGTGTGTAAGCATCTGTTCTCCAGACCACAGTTGACTTTGAAACAGGTTCTTCTAAGAAGTTACACTGGACACTGAGAGAGAACATCATGTATTCTCAGGTCGGCTTTTCCTGGAATATTCAACACAAGTAGTTTGAACTCCAACCTGTAATGTATTTGTCTCCCATTAACAAACTTGATTCAACTTCCAGGAGCTCAGGCACAAAAGTAGCCTGCCATCACTGACTTGATGGACGTGAGTCTGAGTGAACTCCGGGAGTTGGTGATGGACAGGGAGGCCTGGTGAGCTGCGATTCATGGAGTCACAAAGAGTGGGACACAACTGAGCGACTGAACTGAACTGAACTGAAGGCTTGTTATTGACACGAAATCCAAAACTGATTTCCTCCCAACTGTGCCAGGTATTGTTGGACTGAGATCACAGGACCTGACTCTTTGTAACTCAATCCCCCTTTCTTTAACTGGGCATAACCTGTGCCCTGTGTACTTCAGGGTTATTGAAAGGACGGAACAGGTTAATTATGGGAAAGCATTTTGAAAATGCCATGAACACGTAAGTTCTGGTGCTTGGTTCTATTCCCTCCAAGCGTCTCTCTGAAATCAGTTCCTCCCGGTCAGCCTTGGCCTCCTTCAGTTGCCACACACATGTGCGCACACACGCGGGTGCACGCGCGCACACACACACACACACACACACTGGGTCAGAGGAGGATGAGCCGAGCATCCCTGTGGGTCCCCACGGCCTTCTTCCTGCTCCCACATCTGTTCTCTTCCACCCTCAGGTGTCTCACCCACAGCTGCACGTCTTACTTAGCCCAGTGGTTGTCAACATTACAATTACTGAGATAATTTTTTGAATTACCAGTGCCTGGACCCTGGCCCAAAAGCTTTGATTTAATTGGTCTGGGCTATCGGTAATTTACTAGAGCACTCCTAGTGATTCTAATGGACAGTCCTGATAAATTTTTTTAATTACTGCCTTAGAGGCTCACAAACAAAAATCACAATAATAATAAATATTTATTGGGCGATTCCCACGTGCCAGGTACTGTGATAGGTATTTTAATGCATCACCTCATTCAACCCTCACAACTGCCCTCTGAAATAGGTGCTTTTCCTCTCCTCTTCCCAGAGAGAAACCGGAGCTCGTACAGCTTACCTGCCTCATTCTCCGGCACGCAGCTAATCCATGGGGGACGGGATTCAGACTCCATTCTGTTTACATCAGAATCCAGGCAAGGTTGATCACCAGGACACCGAAGAAGCCACAGAGTTAGTAAATGAGCTCGGAGATCCCTGAAAAATCTGACCTTAACTAGGCAAAGAGAGGAGGTGAAGAAATTTGTCATACCAAATGAACTTAAAATGCAAAGGCTTTCTGACTCAACATTGTTAGAGCATTCTTCTTTCTCACATTTCAAATGTACAGTTGACCCTGGAATATATTAAAGATGTGGGTTTCATTTAATTTTATGTTGCATTCCATAAAGCGGTATCTCACTCTCAGATTTCATAGTCCAAAGAAAAGCATAAATGATGAGGTTTGGGGGAGGGAAAGTGCCCAGGGACCGCCAAATCTTCCTCAGTTAAGGGAGATATCCCTTTCCTTCTCTCTCCCCTATCTCCCCACAAGCCACAGTAATCCGTAATAAGCTTAGACCATCCATAAGCTGTAGAATCTCTTCTTTCTGTTATGGTTGGAACAAAGCCCATTCTCATTAAAATAGTGAGGTTCTGTGGTTTTCTAATTGTCCTCACAGAGCACTGAAGAGTCCTGAGGGTCCTCCCAGGTTGGGGGATGGGGGAGAGGTGGTAACTTAGAGGAGAAGAAGTAAGACTGACCTGGAGATGGGGGAGGCTCTCCATCACCGCTTTACCAGAGCAACTCAACTTGTTTTTCCTTGACCTAGTAAACTTCACATAAGCTTGGGCTTGAAGAACGGACTGTCACTCTGTTGAAAAGAAAGTTTGGAAACAACTATACTAGTTAAGTTCCATGACCCAGACCCTACCTGAATTACCAGTGTTGGAATAATTGGATTACAACAAACCGTGTCAGCGTGCTAAGTCATTCAGTCACGTCCAGCTCTTTGCGACCCCATGGACTGTAGCCCACCAGGCTCCTCTGTCCATGGGATTCTCCAGCCAAGAATACTGGAGTGGGTTGCCATGCCCTCCTCCACGGGATCTTCCCAACCCAGGGATCGAACCCGAGTCTCTTACATCTCCTGCATTAGCAGGTGGTTTCTTTACCACCAGCAACACCTGGGAAGCCCACCACAAAATGTACTTCACCCTAAACCTGTACTGAGCTAATGTGGATGATTCAGGAGTTGCTGCAAGGTCTTATTATGGAAGTGGTGGTTAATAGAAGGATAGTACCAGCATTAACCACTCCTGGCTCTCCCAATATATTATATGTACATATAGTAAACTCTCCAAGTTGCTCTTTTTATTTTCTTTCTTGAAGTATGGTTGATTTACAATATGTGTTAGTTTCAGGTATACAGCAAAGTGATTCAGTTATACACATGGGTGTGTGTGTGTGTGTGTGTGTTAGTTGCTCAGTCATGTCCAACTCTTTGCAACCACATAGACTGCATCCTCCAGGCTCCTCTGTCCATGGGGATTCTCTAGGCAAGAATACTGGAGTGGGTTGTCATTTGGGATCTTCCCAAACCAGAAATCAAACCCAGGTCTCCTGCATTGCAGGAAGATTCTTTATAGTCTGAGCCACCAGGGAAGCCGAAGAACTGATGCTAAAGCTGAAACTCCAATACTTTGGCCACCTGATGTGAAGAGCCAACTCATTGGAAAAGACCCTGATGCTCAGAAAGATTGAGGGCAGGAGGAGAAGGGGATGACAAATGATGAGATGGTTGGATGTCATCACCAACTCAATGGCTCTGAGCTTGAGCAAACTCCGGGGAGATGATGAAGGACAGGGAAGCCTGGCATACTGCAGTCCATGGGGTTGCAAAGAGTCAGACACAACTTGAGCAACTGAAAAACAACAACATATGTATCCTTTTTTATTATTTTCCATGATAGTTTATCAAAGATCAAAGTCGCTCTTGATAGAAGTTGAAAGGACCTCCACAGCAAGAGGATGGGGAAGCGTCATCCTTTCTCCGGGGCTTGGGAGCCTCGGGCAACCTTCCTGTCCTCTGAAAATGTGGCAGCAGTAAGCGACCAGGACCACTTGGGGGCAGCGGCTGAGGCAGCTGCTTTGGAGCAGGCTACGCACACCGTTTTGCCAAATGGCATTGCATAATTTTTTCCCCAGTGTTCAAAGTGGAACTGTTAGTAGTAGTTTTTAAATAACACTTATGCCATTTTCTGATTATAAAAGTAATATTTTCAAAGGTAATTGACTTCGGACTGTTTCTGCTTACTGCTCATATCTCCGAGGCCAAGAATGACAAAATCTGCCTTCTTATTACAAACGGGGGGGAGGGGAATTATAGGGAGAAAAACAAATTACTATTTCAACGAACTAACCTGCAGCCAAAAAACAAATTTCTTTGTGTACATGGATGAAATTAAGCTATGTAGATGCCACAGATATTTTCACTTCAGTAAAAACTTCCAAAAGAACGTTCTTTTTATGGATGCATGCTGCAACATACCATATAGGCACACTGGCCTTTGTTCAATCATTCTCTTACTGTTGACCTTTAAGACAATTTCCACTTTGAGCTGTGATAAATAACATTGTGATGAACATCTTTGAGCATAAATTTGGGCCTGCACATAAGGCTGTCCCCCTGCGTAAGTCACAGGAAGTGGAAACAGTACAGTTTTTACACTATATTTTAATGAGATGCCCCTTCCTGGTCTCCTCCTTCCTTTCGCCAGTCCATGTTCTATTATTCTTTGTGATCTTTCTCTACTTGGTGCCTTTAGCAATTTCTAGATATGCCTCTGGGCTTCTGTCCTATTTTCTTTTCAAAGATTCTTTGGGGGATTCTATTTTCATTCAGCTGCTTCAGGTGTCCTGGCCGTTAGATTTGAGCTCTTAATCGGGGATGGTGTCCTCAGAGCTGATGCAATCTCTTACCATCTCACATCCTATTATACTTTGGAAGCTATTCCCCAGGATCTTTCAGTACATAACTCGGATCTTACTTACATTCTCCCCTGCTTCTAATACTCCTGCATTTTCTAAGCATATATTAAAATGGGTAGGAAACAGGCTTAATAACACAAAGCTGCACTTTCTGAACTCTATCTCTTTCCCAAATCCCTTATGCTTGGAAAGTATAGCTTTGTATAATTCTTTTAAATCAGTGTTTCACTGGGGAACGTGGCAAAGTTGTTGAAATGTGCACTCATTGGCCTCCAAGTTGTAGTTCAATACCTTTCTATATTCTGCTCTTGAGCAAAACAGGCCCAACGATTATACCAGCCATCTCCCTATGGCTAAATTAAATGACACCAAATTTTAAAGTCTTTGGAAACACAAAGAGGTTTCAAATATATCCAAGTGTCTTCATTTCTTGATGATTTCACACTTTGGCACTTTCAGGCTCTGAAAGAAATCAGTTTGGGGGTTGTCTGTCTGTTTCAAAACTCTGATTTGAAGGTTGGTATCCTTTGGAAAGCTCCAGAGAGCATAGCATCCCCCAATACTACCTGACTGCCAACATTCCCACAACCAACTTCCCCACAACCAACTTCCCCAAACCATTACACCTTCTGTCAAAGCATGGGGCTTAATAACGCCAATGTCAGGGACGGTGGTCAGCGTGGACCCCAGTGAAGCCCCACAGCCTGGCATTCTAGTGGAGAGAATTCTGGACAAAATCGATGTTTCGCTGCTTTGCCATGGAAACCGAATAAAGAGTCCTCCCTATGCATAAACATATCTGATAAGATTACACAGAGCATTCCACCAGGGGAAACTAGGGTGATTTAAAATGCAGCCTTTCTCCTCCTGCTAAAAACTCTATAGCATCCATTTTAATGAGAAAATGAACCTGACCTGGGCTGAAATGTGGCCCAAATGCACCTGGATGACCATGGCAGTTGTTAAAACATTAAAATGCTTCAGTATCAATTGGTAGATAGACATCTTTCCATCATGCCCCACCCCCCACCCCCCAACATCAGGCTTCTCCCTGGGGGACGCCCCACCTCCTCAGGATCCAGCAACTAAAAGGTTAACATCCTCCGGCACAACTGGGGTTCCAGCACCTTAATCCAGCCCCACTGAGCCAGGGTCTATTCCAACTGATAACCTACTTCAGTAGTAATAAATATTCTGAATATTATTCTCGAACTAGAATACGTCAGTCAACCTCAGAAGATCATGGAATATACATTTACTGTCATTTTAAGAAAATGTTATTTTATTCTCACCTTCAATTACTCAACAAATGTCTATTAGGCACCTGCTTTGTCATGAGCAGAGCACAATCCCACCTCCAGAAAACTCACAATCTAGTGACAAAGACATCTAACAATAAATAACTTCAACTAAATAACTTCAAAAAGTAACTTCAATACTGTGTAATAAATGCTACACATTTATAATAATGCAGCATTATTACACAGTATTCTTTATTACTTTATTACATTTATTACACAATATTCTTCTACAGGTGAAGAAGATGAAACTTCATGGGGGCGGAGGCAACTGTTATCCTGGAAAGGGTGTCAGGGAAACTAAACAGCCCATAGGAAAGCCTAGAAGCCAGAGGAGCAAGCATGTTCAGAGAGCTATGAATAGTTCCCTGGGGATAGATGGAGGGAAGTGATGAGGACAGGAGCTGTACAGTTAACCCAAAAATGATTTGCTTCTACATCTCACAATTGCATTTAAGCTGAGGATAAACTGTAGTTGAGTCTTAAGTCATGTCTGACTCTTGTGATCCCATGGACTGTAGCCCCCTGACTCCTCTGTCCATGGGATTTTTCAGGCAAGAATCTTGGAATGGGTTTCCATTTCCTTCTTCGGGGGATCTTCCTGACCCGGGGATTGAACCCATGTCTCTGGCCTCTCAAGTGGATTCTTTACCACTGAGCCACCAGGCAAGCTCTGTAGTTGGTGATGCTCTTTTTTGGGCATCTCAGAGAACTTGAGTCTCAAGTTATAGTCAAACTTACCAAGGTTCTGCTATTTCATTCTCAAGATGGCTCTGGAAGCCCACCAACATCCCCTTGCATAGAAAAGCCATCAACTACAAACAAGAAGAGGCACAGGAAAGAGTGGAGAGTTGGCTCCTGGTGGAGACAGGGCCCTCGCCTTGCCTTTTCCAGACTGATGGCCCCCACATAGTGCCTGGCACTCAGCGAACGACTGTTGAAGGGATAAATGAATGAATGCGTGGGGAATATCTCACAAGGGCAGTTTGGGAGATTGAGCTCTCACTAAGCACCCCATAAGTGCTTGACTAATACTTTGGCCACCTGATGCAAAGAGCTGACTCATTTGAAAAGACCCTGAAGATTGAGGGCAGGAGGAGAAGGGGACAACAGAGGATGAGATGGTTGGATGGCATCACCAACTCAATGGACATGGGTTTGGGTGGACTCTGGGAGTTGGTGATGAACAGGGAGGCCTGCCATGCTGCGGTTCATGGAGTCTCAAAGAGTTGGACATGACTGAGCAACTGAACTGAACTGAACTGAAGTGATCACAGCAATTCAATAGTACTGCTTCCTGGTAAGACTGAAAGCTTTTAATACACATTTCTTTTTAATCAGAAAAGATCAACATCTTGTTAATCGTCTCCATCTCAAAACTGTTTTCACTCAGTTTTTCAAAGCCAGAACCTCATGATGAATTTTGAAGTCTGAGGGAAAGGGATTCGTGAGAGCTTGGTCACCGTTTCACCCTCTCCCTCGCCTACTATTTCTTGCCTCCCAGCCCACCTTGCCTCTCTGTCCTCCTTACACTTATGTGGCTGATCTTCTAGGATTACCAACTTGTGCCAGTGTTCCCTGGACTTTTGTGGGTTTGGCACTGAAAATCCCACATCCCCGGACACTCTTCCCCCCCAACTCAGGCCCAGGCAAAGGGAACAGTGTGTTATCCTTTTGATGAAGAGATTCTTTTTAGCCTGGAGACATTCCGAAGACAATAGAATGCTTTAGTCACTCGAGTGGCAGAGAATCGTTAGCGGGAGAGAACTTTCAAAGCCTTGATCTGAATCCAGAAAGAGGAGTATGAATTTGCCAGGTGAACAAGGCAGGGAAGGTCATTCTAGGAACGACCAGCAGAGGCCTGGGGGTGATTCCATCTGAGTGAAACAGAGATCCAAAGAGCAGCAGGAGGACAGAAGGGAGGAAGTGGAGAGATTGCTAATTCCGGAGCCAGATTTTTTAGTAACAAGACAGCAGGTAACACACATATTCATAGGCAAGTCATAGTTGCCAAAAAGAAAGCCTTTTGACTGCCAGTTTAGATTAGCTGTGCTCCTGCTTTCATCCGTTGCTGTGAATAATCAAGAATTTGCAGAACTTCCCACTATCCCCAAGGGAGAGTGTGGTACGGATCCAGTCCCACATGTTATACTCATCCTGTTAGTGCCTACTGTTAATGTGAATAAATAGGAAATCTGATGTGACTAAACACCACCCCAGGCTGTGTGATGTAGCAAAAGGCTAATTTATTTTTGACCTACTACTTATGTGTGAACATCTGACTCAGAGCCTCTTGCCTTCTCTCCAGATACTCAAGCAGCTAAGTTGATGAAACACCTGAATATTACGCAGCAGAACTTGGATTCATTTCTTCTCTCTTCTAGCTCTTTGCTCTAAACATCTGTTTTCCCCTGCAGAGGCCTGGATTCATCAGCAGAACAATAACACAGCAATCCTATATATAACTGTATTCTTGACAATGAAACTTCAATGCCTGCAGAGTGCTCTACTGGATACTTTATGACTTCTTAATTACCCCAAAAATCTAGTCACTGACTCTAATGTGTCTGTATGTTACCACAGTCCACCAAAATAACTACCTGTACCATACTGATCTGTGCTGACTTTGCTGGAGTGGGTACCTTTGTTGCCTGCCAAACACCCATTCTCTTTTCTTCCTTCCTAACAGAGCCATAATTTTGCTCAGGTGTAACATAGCCAAGTGCCTCGGAGGAAGGTGACTCCCACCAAAGTCAATCCCACCAAGGATGATGCCACTGTTTTTGGAGTGAGTGGATCAGGCACAGGCTAATAACCCAGGGATGGCCAATGAGATGCAAGAAAAAGCCTGCTAAGACTCCTCCCTCGTTCTCCATAAAGAGCCACTGGAAGGCTCTGGGAGTTGTCTTTTTTTAATGGCTGCCTGGAATTGTTGCAGCTGTCTTGCTAATTAGCCTGAAGATGCAACCAGCACTGAGGATGGCAGAACAGAGACCCAAAGAACCACACTCCAGATCGTGAGCTTATGTCAGTGCTCTTTTCCTTAATACTCTACTCCTAGACTCTTTCTGAGGGATGATTTGTGTTGGGGAGGCGGGGGGTGGGAGGTGGGGGCTCTTGAAAGGTCCTAGACTTATTTCTTGGAACTAATTCAACTCAACTAACTCAATGCTAGTCCAAGAATCATTTTCATTAATTCACAATAGCTATAATCATGGTCAATGTCAGTATTTTTAGGAAATATTCATCATTGGTAGCAATAGGATATTCAAACTAAAAAATGTGACAGGAAATAGTGTCATTGATAAAAAGGAAAATAGGAGCTTAAAGAGAAAAAGTAAAGACCTCTGAGAGCTCTTCTCTGTTAACAGAGGCATTCTGTCACCTGAGGTGTAATATATGAAAAACCCCTGAGATGAAAGCAGAAGTTAACTGTACAGGAAAGATGGGTTACACACAGGACAGAACCCACTAAGGTCCGGATAGTGACACTGGACCAAATGGTAGAATTGTAGAAACAAGGATGCTGGACCAAAATTAACTGTAAATTGATGATGGATATTAAAAGCCATGAGATTGTAAATCAACTATACTTTAATTTTTTAATGTAAGAAAAAATAAAAATAATCAAGGAAAAAGGTGAAAAGTGAAAGCAATGAAATATCCTATGTGTCTGATATTGTTAGTTCCTGATCAATAAGACAAGTCTTTCAGCTACTTTTCCACTTTGGTGAAGGATTAGCATTGAGCCAGCCACACCGAATTATCCAGTGCCTCTTTGAAGACAGGTGGCCAAGGTGAAATATGCAAATTCCTGAATATCTGGAAGCTTTGGCTTCCTTACCTGTAATTAGAGATAATACATAATCGGAAGGTTTGTGGAGAGGATAAAGTAAGATGGTACATGTGAAGCCCAGAGCAAGTGTTCTGTATACTGTAAAATCCCAATTTTTAAGTTCCTTTTCTCTTCTCCTCCCACCCCTAACTTGACTGAAAAGATCATTGTTCCCATGGAGTATTAGTGAGTAATTAGAGCCATAATTGTAGAGAACTATTTGATTTGGGGCAGCCATTCCCCACAGATGGCTACAGGCTGAACTGAAAGTCAGCTCCAGCTTCCTCAGCTCCTCAGAACCAAATGGTCCCCCAAAGGACTCCCCATGGATAGCCTAAGAAAGAGCTTATCTAGTATAATTGTACTAGAGTATAATCATTTGTCTCTATGAATTTCTTCACCACTCAATTAGAAGTGGTTAGGAAGAACCCAGAGCCTAGAACAGAACCTGAGCATAAAAGATGCTCAGCAAGGAAGGGAGGCGTGGAAGGACGGGAGGCGTGAGGAAAGGGAAGAAGGAGGGTGGAGGCAACAACCAATCGAATGGTGATGTCTGGCTTCTAGACCTGGGCTGTCTGCTCTAAGTGTAATGCCAGCCCTAAAAGTGAGCTACATTTGTAACTTCATATTTTCTGGTAGCCACATGAAAAATGTAAGAAGAAACTGATGAGATAAATTTTAATAGGACATTTTACTTAGTGCAATATATCCAAAACACTATCATGTCAGCATGTAATCAACATAAAAAATGATCATGAGATTCTCAACGTTTTGTATTGTGTTTAAGATCTAGGGTGTATTTTACACTTATTGAACATCTCAATTCAGACTAGACACATTTCAGGTGTTCACTAGACACGTGTAGCTAGAGGCCTCCATATTGAAAGTATAGCTCCAGACTCTATCACCTTCTCGCCATGCTTTTTCCATTTCAGAAGCCCTGCCTCCGCTGCAGCAGCCCTACCCACTCCCCTCCGTTATATCACTCCAGTCGATAACGTTCCTAATTCACTCTGACTTATGCTATGTATTCACCCCAAATCCCAGATCCCTGCCCTAAAATTTTTATCTAATCTGGTGCTGTTGGATATTAATTAAAGTGGCCAACAGTGCCAAGTGACAGCCTGAGTGTTAATAGATGGTGGGACAGAAGACTCTTTCTTCCCACAAAGGATTTTTCCCTATATTGGGAAAAGAAATGGGAATAGGAGTTTTAGCTAGCCCGCTCTATGAAGGCACCTAATCAGGTCCCAGGGTAACCCCGAAGATGTGGGTAAGACAGAGCACAGACACTGTCATTTGCCTTCATGTCCCCAGCACCAAGCATGGTGGGGCATATAAAGAGGGCGATAAATACTGGCATTAAATGTGATTGATATTAGTTGAGAATAATAAGTGAGAGTTCAATCAGAGCTACTTAGGGAATTCATGGAGTGTGACTAACAGATTTCTTGGGATTTAAGTGAAAGAGTCAGTCTTTTATTAGAAAGCAGGAAATACAAAAATGACATAGTGGGAAAGAAATAAGATGGCAGAAATCCCTTAAAGTCCATGAATCAGAAAGCAGAGGGCATATGTTTAACATTCAGAGATTGTGGAAATGGATATTTATGTATTGATTCAACAAATATTTTTTAAGCCAGTCTCTGTGCTAGGCATGGCCACATAAATGCGAATAAGACATTAGCCCTGCCCTAAGGGAGTTCTAGACTAGAGAAGAGACAGATATGGAAATAAATCTGATGTTCCTACCTTCCTACCCTGTGATGTGATGAAAGGTATGCTAGAAAGGAAATATGTACAAAAATGGAATGGAGTCAAAGAGGAAGGAGTGAGTATTTAGGGAGTTCTAGGATGGCTTTATGGAGAATGCAACCCACTCCAGTACTCTTGCCTGAAAAATCCCATGGACGGAGGGGCCTGGTGGGCTGCAGTCCATGGGGTCGTTAGGAGTTGGACACGACTGAGAGACTTCACTTTCACTTTTCACTTTCATGCACTGGAGAAGGAAATGGCAGCCCACTCCAGTGTTCTTGCCTGGAGAATCCCAGGGACGGGGGAGCCTGGTGGGCTGCCGTCTATCGGGTCGCACAGAGTCGGACACGACTGAAGCGATTTAGCAGCAGCAGCAGCAGGATGGCTTTATAAAGGAAGAGAAAATAGACCTTGAAGGATGAGTAGTTGTGACCGGGCAAAGTACATGTACTTTGTACTTTGTACATGTATATGTACATGTACATGCACTTTAACATGTACAAAGGCACAGAGGCAAGAAAGTACACGCAACGTTCTACAACTGAGAGTAATTCAGTGTAATTGAAGCACAGCATTGTGTACTAAGTACAGGGAGGTTGAAGTTGATGTTGAAAATGCAGACTGAGCCCAAATCACAAAGGATCTTACATACTCTGCAAAGGGATTTGGGCTTTAGTCTAAAAGCAGTGTGAACTCACAGACACAGATAACAGACCTGTAGCTGCCAAGAGCAGTGGGAGGAGGGAAGCACTGAGAGTTTAGGATTAGGGGATATAAACTAGTATACATAGGGAATAAACAAGGTCCTACTGTATAGCACTTGCTCCTTGGAAGGAAAGCTATGACAAAACTAGACAACATATTAAAAAGCAAAAACATCACTTTGCTGATAAAGGTCTGTATAATCAAAGCTATGGTTTTTCCAGTAGTCATGTATGGATGTGAAAGTTGGACCATAAAGAAAACTGAGCACTGGAGAACTGATGCTTTTGAACTGTGGTGCTGGAGAAGACTCTTGAGAGTTCCTTGGACTGCAAGGAGATCAACCAGTCAATCCTAAAAGAAATCAACGCTGAGTACTCATTGAAAGGACTATTGCTGAAGCCAAAGCCCCAACAGTTTGGCCATCTGATGTGAAGAGCCAACTCACTGGAAAAGACCCTAATGCTGAGAAAGATTGAAAGCAAAAGAAGTGGGTGACAGAGGATGAGATGGTTAGATAGCATCACTGACTCAATGGACATGAATCTGAGCAAACTCCAGGAGACAGTGAAGGACAGCAGAGCCTGGCGTGTGCAGTTCATGAGGTCACAAAGAGCCAGACACATCTTAAGATACTAAACAACAATGATTGGATAGAACAGAGAACTATATTTACTATCCTGTGATTAAACCTAATGGAAAAGAATATGAAAAAGAATATATGTACAACTGAGTCATCACTTTACTATACAGCAGAAATTAACACAACATTGTAAATCAATTATACTTCAATAACATTCAAAAAATAAAAGCAATGTGGAACCAGTCAAAGTTTTAAGCTGGCACATGATGGATAGAATTTCCCTGCCCGCCTGAAGTTAGAAGTGATCATATGACTTGTTTCGGCCAGTGAAACGCAAATAGAAATGCTGGGTGGCACTTCTGCATAGATGTTTAAGAGCCCATGCATGCTTTACCGCCTTCTCTTTTACTTCCAGCCAGTGACCAGCAATCTTAAGATACTGGCTTTCCTGTCAGACTCAGTTCCTGAGTGATTACAATGAACGACAGAGGACTTGTAGCAAGAGTAAGAAATAAACCTTTGTTGTCTTAACCATTTCGATTTAGAGGTTGTTTATTACTGCAGCAAAACTTCAGGCTATCCTGACTGATACAGCAATGGAATAACATGATCAGATTGATATTTTTAAAAGGCAATTGATGGCAACGTGGAGAATGAATTAGAGGTAGGAGAGGAGGTTAATTAAAGGCAAGGAAACCAACAGGGAAATACTTCAATAATCTAGTAAAGAAATGATAATGGCCTAAAATTAGAACAATAATAGTGGCGATAAAGAAGATGAGCTATACTTAGGAAATAATTAAAGAACAAAATCAACAAGAATTCAGTGATTAATAAAATGTGGTTTATAAATATTTTAGTCATCTGTTTCTTTATAACAAATTCCTCCAAAGTGTATCAGCTTAAAATAATGATAAATATATCATCTCACAGTTTTCTGTGGGTCAGGAGGTCCAAGAAGAGCTTAGCTGATGGTTCTGGCTCAGGATCTCTCAGGTTGCACTCAAGATGTTGTCCAGGGCTGCGTCATCTGAAGGTCTGATTGGGGTTAGAGGATCCATGACCAAGATGGTTCACTCGTATGACTGATAACTTGATGCTCACTGTTGACAGAAGGCTCCAGTTCTTTCCTAAAAGGACCTCCCCATAGGGCTGCTTGAGTATCTTTATGACATGGCCACTGGCTTCCTCCAGAGCAAGTGGCCTAAAAGACAATGAAATGAGGTGGCACTTTCTCTCATAACATAACCTGGGAAGTCACACACCATCATTTCTAGTATATTCTTTGGTCAGACAAACCAACCATGATACATTGTTGAAGGGGACCATAAAAAGATTCATAGAGCAGAAGGTGAGGATAATTGGAGGCCGTCTTGCAGCCTGACTACTACAATGAACAAGATGGAAGTCAACAGAAAAAAGCTGACTCTGAGAACTCTGGCTTGAATGATTCAACAATGAAAGTAAGCATGATACAGAACACAAGAGAAAAAATCAGTTTTTGAGAGAAGGGAGGAGATAAATAGTTCATTTTTAGATCTGCCATGTGGAAGACATACAGAGATGCCTAATCATCTTTTGAAATTAGGAAGTTCCTAAGAGAGGTCAGAGTTGAAGATTTAGGAACCAATGTTATCTAAGTGGTGGAGGAAGCCAAGGCAGAAAATAATATGGTCCAGGAAGGATGTGCAGAAAGAAAAGGGAAAAAATATAAAACCAGGAAAAGAACCATATGGAGAGAGACCTTCATTCAAGGAAGAGAGGGAAAGAGGAAAAGCCAGCAAATAACAATGACACAGGAAAGAATCAAAGAAGGAGGCAGAGAATGAGGGCTGTCTGGACAAGAAAGACAATAAAGGAGGCAGTTCAATGAAAGTTTCCGCAGCAATGCCAAGTGACATGCATAAAGCAGTCAGTAACATGAGCAAGCCCCCTGAACTTCACAGTTAAGTAGACTGGCCATGTAGTAAACGGTCTCAGTAGAGGTGGGCTTGGGGGCTTGCCTAAATGCATTTTTTCACCTTGAGATTAGACATTTCCTCTTGTGCAATGGAGGTGGCTTCCCTCATAACAGGTCCACAGTGTAGTATCATGAGTACAGAACAACCACAACTCCCCATTATATAACAACTGCTGCTGCTGCTGCTAAGTCACTTCAGTCATGTCCGACTCTGTGCGACCCCATAGACGGCAGCCCACCAGGCTCCCCTGTCCCTGGGATTCTCCAGGCAAGAACACTGGAGTGGGTTGCCATTTCCTTCTCCAGTGCATGAAAGTGAAAGTGAAAGTGAAGTCACTCAGTCGTGTCCAACTCTTAGCGACCCCATGGACTGCAGCCTACCAGGCTCTTCCGTCCATGGGATTTTCCAGGCAAGAGTACTGGAGTGGGGTGCCATTGCCAACAGGTAGAAGGTACATTAATGAAAAACTCTTTATCACGGATGCATCATGCTCCATCCATGGGTGATGGAGAATGAATGAATGGGTCAAAGCACTGTCTCCTTTGCCCAGATAACCATGCCTTCAGAAAAAGCTTAGAACATTGATAATCTTCTTAGGGCAACTAGGAAGCTGTCTAGAGTTAAAGGCTAGAAATACCACAAATTAGAATCACTGGATGAAAATGATACAAGAGATCATCTTAATGAATTTTTCATTTTAAAGATAAAATAAGACCAAGGCAATGGCACCCCACTCCAGTACTCTTGCCTGGAAAATCCCATGGACGGGGGAGCCTGGTAGGCTGCAGTCCATGGGGTCGATAAGAGTCAGACACGACTGAGCGACTTCACTTTCACTTTCCACTTTCATGCATTGGAGAAGGAAATGGCAACCCACTCCAGTGTTCTTGCCTGGAGAATCCCAGGGACAGGGGAGCCTGGTGGGCTGCCGTCTATGGGGTCGCACAGAGTCGGACACAACTGAAGCGACTTAGGAGGAGGAGGAGGAAGAAGATTAAGTTACATGCTCACAGCCACATAGGTTTTTGTTTTATTTTTTTCCTTTTTCCTACACCTCAGACCAGGCATCTGGACATTCTGTCCAGTGCTCTTTTAACTCAATCCCATTTCTTCACATTCATGTGCATGCACTCACACACATATCTACAACTCTGACATCAGGAGAAAACGATGTTCAGAAATCTAATACGCATCTCCAATTTAACACGGCTAAAACAAAGTTTGACTTTGTTTCTCCAAATGTGTCTCTCCCTGTCTCCCTGATAACTGTAGAACGTACACCCACCCACACCCTGGAAATCTCCCTTGATGTCTCTCTCACACCCTCACATCCCACACCTCATTTGTTAGCAAGTCCCACTGGCTCTACCTTCAGAAAATTCCCAGAAAAAGACCACTTCCCACCACCCTGGCCTGAGCACCTTGATTTCTTTTCTGAGCTGCTGCGGTGGCCACCTGGCCATGCTCCATGACTTGAATCTTCTCTGTCACGGTCGCAGCAGCCTGAGAAATTTTTATTTTTCAAACTGTAAGCCATGTCAAGCCATGCCTCTTCTCAAAACTCTCCAATGGCTTCCCATCTCACTCAGAACAGAATCCAAACTCTTTCCCATGCTCTGTAGCCCCCCACATAGGCTGCAACCTCATTTCCTAGAACTCTCAGACTCATTCATTTCACTCTAGCCACACTGGCCTTTTGGCTGCTCTTCAAACACCTTGAATTCATTCCTAGCTTAGAGTCTTCACAGCTCCCTTCCCTCTGCCTGAATGTCCTTCCCAGAGATTTTCCCACAATTCACTCCCTCACTTCATTTAAGTCTCTGCTAAAATATTACCTCTTCAGAGAAGCTTTCCCTGGCCAGTTTATCTATATGAAATAAAGAACCCTGCAAAGACACAGAAAGCAAACTTAAGGTTATCTAAGGAGAAAGGGGGTGGGGGGGAATAAATTAGGAATTTGGAATTAACAGATATAAACTACTATACACAAAAGAGATAAATAACAAGGTCCTACTGTATAGCACAGGGAACACTATATTCAACATCCTATAGCAAACCATAATGGAAAAGAACATGAAAATATATATATATATATAACTGAAATTAGAAACTAACCAGAAATTAACATAACATTGTAAATCAACTATACTTCAATCAAAAATAAAATAAAAGAGAGATTCCTGCCTCCCCAGCATTCTCCATCCTTTTATTCTGCTGTTCTGCTTCATAGCATGACCAACACCTGACACTGTTTTACACTTTTATTTATTATTGCTCTTTTCCTGGTGGAATTTAAGCTCTATGGAGGCATTTTGTTTTCTAAAAAGTCCTCAATACCTTAAACACATCTGGCCCATAGTTCTTGTTCAGTTGCTAATCGCGTCCGACTCTTTGCAACTCCACGAACCAGGCTTCCCTGTCCTTCACTATCTCCCTGAGTTTGCTCAAACTCATGTCCATTGAGTCGATGATGCCATCCAATCATCTCATTCTCTAATCCTCCCCTTCTCCTCCTGACTTCAATCTTTCCCAACATCAGGGTCTTTTCCAATGAGTTGGCTGTTTGTGTCAGGTGGCCAAAATATTGGAGCTTCATAATAGTTACCCCCAAAATATTTGTTGAGTAAATAAATTAGGATTGAATCCTGAGATCAAGAAATACTCAAATAGCAATATTATTTTTAGCCAATAGAAACTAAATCCAGGGAAGGACTTAGCAGAAACTGGAAGCAGAAACGTCATGGGCATTGCTACATTCGACATAGTTGCCTTTGGTTTTGAAGACAATGCATCACAGCAGCCCTGAAATCTTTGTCTAGGATCAAATCCCAGCCCACTAATATGCTCAGGAGCCAGTGACCCTGAAAAGACAGGAGGTGATATAGAGAAACCAAAACTCATTAACAGCTTGAAATTAATAGCTCTTGGCCTCTATTGTCAGTATTTACTGAGCCTCCCTCACTCCTAGACATCCTGGTGGGAAATTACAGAAATAAACTCAGTCACAAAGCAATAAAGGGCACTGCTATAAGGGATTCAAATCCTCTCATTCATTTATTCATCTTTTTCATTCACCCAGCACTTTCTTTGAGTGGATACTATGTGCCAGACACTGCTAAGTTAAAATCTTCTCTGAAATCAATAATGTTTGCTACTGTTTGTGTTCCAGTGATCATGCTTATTTTATCCCTGTCACCATCATATTCATCATTATTTCTGCCATGCTGGAGGCATGTGAAGGTCATCATTGGAACCCAAGGAAAGTTATCTAGATGTTTGCTGACTTTTGGTTCCTGTGATGGGGAGAAATGATGACATATATCAAGCAGTCTCACCTATACCTCCCAGAAAGTCATTTTATTTTGAGAATTGATCTTTCTCTCTTGGATCATAAAACCTAAGTTACCTGAGTTATAGAAGTGAAGGGGAACAATTGGGCTAATTTCAGAGGGGAAACTCCATTCCCTTTGTCGTTGTTGCTGTTCAGTCGATCAGTCATATCCACCTCGTTGCAATCCCATGGACTGCAGCATGCCTGGCTTCCCTGTCCTTCACCATCTTCTGGAGCTTTCTTTGTGGTCCAGCTCTCACATCCATACATGACTACTGGAAAAACCATAGCTTTGGCTAGACGGACCTTTGTAGACAAAATAATGTCTCTGCTTTTTAATACACTGTCTAGGTTTGTCATAGCTTTTCTTACAAGGAGCAAGCATCTTTTAATTTCATGGCTGCAGTTACCATCTGCAGAGATTTTGGAGCCCAAGAAAATAGTCTTTCAGTGTTTCCACTGTTTCCCCATCTATCTCCCATGAAGTGATGGGACCAGATGCCATCAGATTAATTTTTTGAATGTTGGGTTTTAAGTCAGCTTTTTCACTCTCTCCTCTTTTACCTTCATCAAGAGGCTCTTTAGTTCCTCTTCCCTTTCTGCCATAAGGGTGGTATCATCTGCATATCTGAAGTTATTTCTATTTCTCCCAGCAATCTTGATTCCAGTTTGTGCTTCATCCAGCCTGGCATTTCACATGATGTACCCTTCATATAAGTTAAATAAGCATGGTGACAATATACAGCCTTGACATACTCCTTTCCCGATTTGGAACCAGTCCAACTGTTTCAGGTCTGGTTCTAACCGTGGTTTCTTGACCTGAACACAGGTTTCCCAGGGGGCAGGGAAGGTGGTCTAGTATTCCCATCTCTTTAAGAATTTTCCACAGTTTTTTTGTGATCCACACAGTCAAAGGCTTTAGTGTAGTCAATAAAGTAGAAGTAGATATTTTTCTGGAATTTTCTTGTTTTTTCTATGATTCAGTGATTGTTGGCAATTTGATCTCTGATTCCTCTGCCTTTTCTAAATCCAGCTTGTACATCTGGAAGTTCTCAGTTCAAATACTGTTGAAGCCTAGCCTGGAGAATTTTGAGCATGACCTTGCTAGCATGTGAAGTGAGTGCAAGTGTGAGATACATTGAACATTCTTTGGCATTGCCCTTCGTTGGAATTGGAATGAAAACTGCCCCTGCTTTGGCAATACTTTCCCAGTTTTAATTTAATACTCAGAATCAATAATAACCTTCGTTAGGATGATAATAGATAAATGAATGGCTGCAGTACCTGAAATTCTTATTTTCCTTCTGAGAGTTTGAGGTGAGTGGGTACCATAATCTTAGCTTTTCACATCATATTTTCAAATATATCATGATACAATAGAAACTGTAAGAAATAAGAAGATGCCAGCCACTGTTGGCATTTAGAAATAGTCCGTGATGACACAAGAGAAATCAAATGTTTCACTTCTGCAACATTTTTCAAAGACCTTCAGTCAGGCCTAATGCCTTCAGAAATAAATGAAGGGGAAAGATGGATTGCTGTGCTCAAATTTTGGCAAAGAAACAACTGAAAGCTAACTTTGAACCCATCAAACACTTCTGCTTCTGTCTGATCCTCACCAAGAACGCTGTATATTTCCTTCAGATTCTATTCTGACTTCTTCCAAATATCCATAGGACTTCCCTTCGCTCCCACGGGGATTTGTTGTCACTAAACTCTCCAAACATGATGCATTTATTTCCTTGGGCTGCTGTCACAAATTACCATTACCACAAACCAGGTGGCTTAAACAAATGGAAGTTTATTCTCTCACAGTTCTAAAGGCCAGAAGTCTGGGATAAGGGTGTCAACAGGGCCATGCTCTCTTTGAAGACTCCAAGGGAAAATTCTTTCTTGCGTCTCCCAGCTTCTGGTGGTAGCCGGCAACCCTGGCTTGTAGATGCATCACTCCAAGTTCCGCCTGGTCATCACAGGGTCTTCCCCCTTCTCTGTGGGTCTCTGTGACCAAATTTCCTTTTTCTTACAAGTCTTTTTGTCTAGGGGCCCATTCTAATCCAGTGTGGTCTCATCTTAACTTGATTATATCTGCACAGACACTATTTCCAAATAAGATCACATTCACATTCAAGGCATTAGGACCTCAACATATCATTTCAAAGGACATGATTCAGCCCACCAAAATGCCCAAACTTCGGGCCTTCTATTCTGAGAAAATCCCATCATTGGCCTTCCCTCTTTCCTTCCTTTCGAAAGATGAAGTGAGAGTCCTACATTCAAAAGATTTAGACCTACCTAGTAGGAAGATTCAGAGTACATATAAATCACAAAACAAGGCAGAAGGTGGTAATTGCCATGAGAGTCATAAACACAGTGACACAAAAATACAGAGAAAAGAAATCAATTCCTGCTGGGGAGAATCAAGCAAGACATTTGAGCTTGACCTTGAAGACTGTCTTACATTTGGATTTTCAGAGATCAGTAAAAAAAATCTCCAGTTGAGGTGGGTGAGGCAAGAGTACAGAGGTGAGTACAGAGGCAAGAAAGCATGGCATGTTGATATGTTTCTCGGTGTCAAGAACCCCTCCTGTGTCATTTCTACAAACACATTTCATAAATGTTCAAAGAAAAGAGATTAAAAGGAAAAGCACCAAAAAGCAAACTAACAAGAATCATCTCCAGAAGGTGAAAATTTCTTTTGTGGTTTTATATTTTTTCTAATTTTCTTCAATGCTTTATGCCTTTTTCTCTTTTTTTGCCACACTTTGTGGCATGCCAGGATCCTAGTTCCCTGACCAAGGATCCATCCAAACCTGTGCCCCCTGCAATGGACGTATGGAATCCCAACCACTGGACCCTCAGGGAATTCCCTGAATTTTTTAAAATATCATGTATATATATATATATATATTTTTTTTTTTTTTTTTTTTGATTGGACTGGGTCTTCGCTGGCGCATGCATGACCTTTAGTTGTGGCATGTGGGATCTAATTCCCTGATCAGGGATCTGAACCCAGGCCCCCTGCACTGGGAGAACGGCATCTTAGCCACTAGCCCACCAGGGAAGTCCTATCCCTCCTGCATTATTTTTAATTAGCAAAACAATGCTTGTTTTTTTCATGAAAGATTTTCAAATTACCTCACACAATCGTCTCCAAATAAATCTTTCCTGATACAGAATTATTACTGCATGACTTTAATCGTGTCACTTGTGACAGGGAGGAAGAAAACCACCAGAAGATGGGAGTTGATGGATCAGCCGGTCGCTGCAGACACCGGCATTTCATCCTGTTTCTTGACCAAGGAGGTGGGGGAAACGCGGGTTTTCTTTTAGGTGAGCAGTGCCTGCCCTCTGCTGGTGATTCAAGAGTTAGTCACCAAGGCCGAGAGTTTTTCTTCCCAATTTCCCAAAGTGATGAAGAGACAAGAAACATAGTCTCCCTTCTTATTAGAAGGGCCTTCCCTGATAGCTCAGCTGGTAAAGAATCTGCCTTCAATGCAGGAAATCTGGGTTCGATTCCTGGGTTGGGAAGATCCCCTGGAGATGAGAAAGACTTCCCACTCCGGTATTCTGGCCTGAAGAATTCCATGGGGTCCCAAAGAGTCAGCCGTGACTGAGCGACTTTCACTTGCTGATTGGAAAGCCGTTCGTTTTGATTCCTCTGTCTGGGTTCTGAATTACTTTAAGCAGAGGAGAGAAAAGTCTGCTGGTCCCCTTTCCTTCTTGGGCGAGTAGCACAGCCTGTCCAAGGGGCTAGGACTTCAAAACGCCGCTTCCCCAAGTGAGAGGCCTTTGTTCAGTTGGTGGCAAGGCGGGTGCTTCTGTTTGCAGGCGGGTAAGAAAGCAGGGGTGGGCGGCGCAGCCGCGAGCTCAGTGAGGCCTGGCCCCGCGTGGAAGCCCGGCGTGGAAGCCCGGCGTGGAAGCCCGGCGTGGAAGCCCCGCGTGGAAGCCCGGCGTGGAAGCCCGGCGCGCGGCCCGTGAGCCTGAGGCTGGGGCCTCGCGTGCAGGCGCTGCCCGGCTGGGCCGTGAGCCGGACGGCCTGCGCGGAGAGGCCTCCCCGATGCCAGCTGGCGCCCTGGGGGGCTGAGCGGAGGCCGCGCCAGGGCCGCGCTGAGGCGACTGCGGCAGCAAGGGGACGCCCCAAAGGAAGAGCGCTCCGCGCCATCCTCCTCCGCCTCTGACGCAGAATTTGATGCTGCGGTTGGATATTCGGCCGACATTATCATGGATGATGATTTCCAGAGGTTACAGAGGCATTTCATGGACAAGTACTACCAGGATTAGAAGACATGGCAGGCAATGAGCTCACCTACACGCCTGTTTCTAACAAATACGTTTCTTTGGTAGAAAAGTATATAGAAGCAGGTGTGTGGCAGATTCCCAGATTTAACATGGTGGTTCAAAGCACCATGAAGATGAAGTGACATTTTCTACAAGGTGCTCACCATGATGGACTCTCTGGCTTTTAAAGAGATGTTTCTGGACTGTCCAGCTGAAAAAAGGTCAGGGACTGGACTTCAGCTGCAGTTTAGTGGTGACTTCATTGTGTAAATCATCTTCTATGCACCTTCCCAGAACAGTCTGCCACCCTAGCTCCCACCTCCAGGTAGTGGGATCTTTCTGGGCATCACCAGCCCAGTAGACTGGAGAGGCTTTGAATAATGATGTCAGAAGAATACATCTTGGAAAGACTGATTCTGTTCTGCAATTCTTCATTAATGTTAAGTATTGATGGGTCAGAAGAAAATTACCTAACGTGCCTGGGACATCCTCTTATCTTCAGTAACCTAGTACTCCTCCCCAAATGGACACCTCTCAGAGGCTTCTGAGTCTGGCTTCTGCAGCAAGCCCAAGTCTAGCATTCCACCTGGGGGCCCTTCCCCAGACTACATGTTGGTGTGTCCCTGGGCTTTGTGGGCTAAAGAAGGGTCAGCTAATGAGCACCCACAGGCCAGCTGCACACCTTTATAAATAAAGGTTTACTGGAACCAGCACATCCACAACATTGAAACCTCTAGGTGGCATTGGGGCGGGGGGCTCCAAGGAGCTCCAGTCTTTTATGTCTCAGCACAGAAAGAATTCAGCAAGAGGAAAAGTGATTGATAGATAAAAAGTGATTTATTAGAATAGGATCCTTGTGAGGTTTACAAGCAGGTGAGCAAGAGGATGCCATGCCAAGAACTTAGTGGGGTAGTTTTATATTCCAAAAAAAAGTGAGGAGGGCAGAGAAAACCACCTTCTTCTGCATTACTGAGTAGACATCACACTTCCATCATCAGCTTCTCCTCCAGGTTGGATAGGGGGAGTTTTTGTCCCTACATGGTCAAGCCTGGACTGTCCTGGCACTATGGAAAAATTATTTCAGATCTCAGCACAATGAGGGTCTTTCATTTTGAAATATCACCTTTCCATAAGTTACTGTTTTTTATGTGTGCAGACCATGCTCCGGGGGTCATTAACTTACTGTGCTCACTGGACAGGATGTGGGGCTCCTGCCACTGTTGTTTTGCTGTTTGGAGGCATGTCACGCCTCTGCTGCCTAGGTTTTGTTGCTAAGCAAGCCTGCTTGGTTATGTGGTTAAGCAAATCTGCTTTCTTTTGGGGGGTGGATTTTTTTAATTTATTTATTTTTAATTGAAGGATAATTGCTTTATAGTATGGTGCTGGTTTCTACCAAAAACAACATGAATCAGCCATAGGTCTACCTATGTCCCCTCCCACTTGAACATCCCTCCCACCACCCCCTTCATCCCACCCCTCTTTGTTGTCACGGTGCCCCAGCTTGAGTTCTGTGAATCATACAGCAAATTCCCATTGGCTATCTATTTTACATACGATAATGTATGTTTCCGTGTGACTCCATGCATCCCATCCTCTCCTTCCTCCCCACTCCCCCCCCATCCATGTTCATAAGTCTGTTCTCAATGTCTGTGTCTCCATTGCTGCTCTGCGAATAGGTTCATCAGTACCATCTTTCTAGATGCCATATATGTGTGTTAATATACAATACTTATTTTTCTATTTCTGACTTACTTCACTCTGTATAATAGGCTCTAGGTTCATCCACCTCATTAGGACTGACTCAAATGCATTCCTTTTTATGGCTGAGTAATATTCCATTGTATATATGTACCACAGCTTCTTTAATTCATTCATCTGTTGATGGACATCTAGGTTGCTTCCATGTCCTAGCTATTGTAAATAGAGCTGAAATGAGAATTTTTTTCTTTTCAATTGAAAAATGTCTTTTTCAATTTTGCAAACCTGCTTTCTTGACGAATCATTAACTTTCAGGGGTCTCTTATACTTCTTTCTTTACTTACAATCCCCTAATGGGATTAACTATGTAATCACCTATTTTGTCGCTCTACTCTGTCCCTACCAACATCATTTGTGTGATGTCTGGGCAGCTTTTGTACTGCACAAGCAGAGTTTGGTCTGCTCTGAGTATGCAACACAGGCTGTATGACTCTCAAAGCCTAAAATATCTCCTAAAATGCCTGTAAAGAAAGCTCCCCAATCCCTGGGTGTAAGGATAGCTAGAGGGGATATGGTAGGGAAAGCTGTGAAGGAAGATAAAAGGCAGGAAATTGCTGAATCAAACCCCTGAGAAGAATAGCAAAATGGCAGTGTGTAAGGTAGCACTTGGCTCAGCTACATATAACGGAAAACCCAATCTTAGACTCTAACAAAATAAAGGTGGCATTGCTCTTACATAAAAGCAAGCAAGAGGTTGACAGTCCACGGTTAGTTTGGCAGCTCTGTGATCATCAGGGACCTACTTTTCTGTTGTATTTCTGTTTCCATCATCTTTAGCAAGAGGTTTTCTTCCTCCAGGTTGTCTCATGGCCCAATATGGCCCTTAGAGCTCCAGTAATTATATCTGTGTTCCCAAAAAAGCAAGGGTAGGGCAAAAGAATCTGCCTACCTTCTACCTAAGTCAACTCCCTTTAAGAAAATGACCTGGATTTCCCACTCTACATTTCATTTCCAACTCACTGGCCACATCAAGCTATAAGAAAAAGGGACATGTGGTCTCCCACAGCACTGTGTTCATGAATCCTTCATATTTTTTCCCACTGAGTCCTAGAAGGGGGTATTAGATGTTAACAGGTACACTAGGATGCTCATGTAAGAAATAGATACATCTCCTTGCCCATCTTACTATATTAATATTTTTTCATCTCTCAGATATTTGTTGAGACTCTACTGTGTACCAGACACTGTGCTTGGCCCTGAAATGGTCTCTTTTTCTTTCGTTTGTTTTTTGAATATGTCAGTATTCTTTTTTGTTATTTCAGAAAATGGAAGGATAGAAGGAAATTTTCAGGATCATCTGAACCAATATATTATTCCATGATTAACACATGTGAGCTCTTTTTCCTTTATGTGTAATTGTTACCAAGTGGTACATGTCTTTAGACAGTATGTCTAAATTCTATGGGTTAAAGTGGTTTTGTGTTATGGTTAATGTAAAGGGAATTTGTCTTATAAAAGCACTTGTTCACTGTAACTATTTTTCTGATGTTTCTTTCTCCCCACTAGACTATCTATTATTTAAGAACGTCTTTGTGTTTGCTAACTGCAGGTGCTTAACTAAGGTTTGATGAGGGAATGAAAGAATGATCTTCCAGCCTTCGGGCTGAGGATCTTCTGCCTTTATAATTGAACTTGGTGACTATTTCCTATTCTCCTGAGACAGAAAACAGAGATGCATATAAGACTTACATATCTGCAGAACTTTACAATTTTCCAAGTACTCTCAGTTCAGTTCAGTCGCTCAGTCGTGTCTGACTCTTTGCAAGCTGATAAATCACAGCACGCCAGGCCTCCCTGTCCATCACCAACTCCCGGAGTTCACTCACACTCATGTCCATCGAGTCAATGATGCCATCCAGCCATCTCATCCTCTGTCGTCCCCTTCTCCTCCTGCCCCCAATCCCTCCCAGCATCAGAGTCTTTTCCAATGAGTCAACTCTTCGCATGAGGTGGCCGAAGTATTGGAGTTTCAGCTTCAGCATCAGTCCTTCCAATGAGCACCCAGGACTGATCTCCTTTAGGATAGACTGGTTGGATCTCCTTGCAGTTCAAGGGACTCTTAAGAGTCTTCTCCAACACCACAGTTCAAAAGCATCAATTCTTCAGTGCTCAGCTTTCTTTATAGTCCAACTCTCACATCCATACATGACCACAGGAAAAACCATAGCCTTGACTAGACGGACCTTTGTTGGCAAAGTAATATCTCTGCTTTACAATATACTATCTAGGTTGGTCATAACTTTCTTCCAAGGAGTAAGCGTCTTTTAATTTCATGGCTGCAGTCATCATCTGCAGTGATTTTGGAGCCCAAAAAAATAAAACCTGACACTGTTTCCCCATCTATTTGCTATGAAGTGATGGGACCAGATGCCATGATCTTAGTTTTCTGAATGTTGAGCTTTAAGCCAACTTTTTCACTCTCCTCTTTCACTTTCATCAAGAGGCTTTTTAGTTCACTTTCTGCCATAAGGGTGGTGTCATCTGCATATCTGAGGTTATTGATATTTCTCCCAGCAATCTTGATTCCAGCTTGTGCTTCATCCAGCCCAGCGTTTCTCATGATGTACTCTGCATATAAGTTAAATAAGCAGGGTGACAATATACAGCCTTGACGGACTCCTTTTCCTATTTGGAACCAGTCTGTTGTTCCATGTCCAGTTCTAACTGTTGCTTCCTGACCTGCATACAGATTTCTCAAGAGGCAGGTCAGGTGGTCTGGTATTCCCATCTCTATCAGAATTTTCCAGAGTTTATTGTGATCCAAGTACTCTAACATACATTAAAAATCATTTTAAGTTTCCATGCTATGTTGCTTCATTCATGTCCAACTCTTTGCGATCCCATGGACTGTAGCCCGCCAGGCTCCTCTGTCCATAGGATTCTCCAGGCAAGAGTACTGGAGTGGGTTGCCATGCCCTCCTCCAGGGAACCTTCCTAACCCAAGGATCAACATTTCTTGAGTCTCCTGCACTGGCAAGCAGGTTCTTTACCACTAGCGCCACCTGGGAAGTCATTTTAAATTTAAATGAATCCAAAACTACAACTTGAGGACAGGAATGGTAAAGGTTTTCCTTTTACACTGACTGTCATTAGGAGAAGTTGTTTCCTTCCTTCCAGTTGGTCTACTAAATTGGTCTTTACATGCAGAATTTGAAGGTGTCCATTTCTGAGTGCTAGAAGAAGCATCACTACCTTCTTCAACTGAAGAAAAATCAAGTAGCGAATTTAAACAGCCTCAAAACCAATCCAGGTTGAGACTTAGTAAAAAATTCTTGAACATAAACTATGTGAAGCAGTGGAATGCTTTCCTAAAAGAGGTACAGAATCACCATAAAAATGGTGGTTCCAGAACTACTCTCATCACTTAGTTTTCCTATGGGAAAATCTGCAGGAAAATATTTGACCACCAGAGGGTGCTCTACCAAAATCCAAAGGCACTCCCTCAGCGAACTCCCTATGAAACGCTCAGATATGAAAGACCAACCAAGGGCTGGGCTCAAAGCTTTCATGGTTTTTTCCCAACCAGTTGTTGGTAAACTGTACTCCACAGAAAAGCACTGTATCTTCTGGTCTCGATTTCCAGATCAGGACACCATTTCTTAGCGGCAGAGAGTCACGTGGGATCAACTTTGCCCCAAACTGGAGTTCTATGCCAGCTATAACCCTCTTGCTTTAGTGACATCTGCCTTATTGTTGCATCTGCTCATGAATATAGAAATTTACATATGGTTAATTTATGTTTTCCGATCCTCTTAAGTACATTGATGATGAATAAATCAGAACAATATGAGAACATATGAAGCCGTTACATTTAATTTAGCAATTAATATTTAAGATTAAAGGAACTGTTTATCATTTAGAAACACCAGGATTAATCCTTTTAATTACCATCTGGATTTCTTGCAAATTATTTGATTTGTTTAATCCTTGTTCACTTCCATTTAAAAGCCCTCCAATTTCACTAATTTCACACACTAGATTTTCAGCTAATCGCCTTTAGTTGAAAACAAAGCAAAATACAAGGAACTTAGCACTGGAACCACTCTGGTGGTTGAGAAAGGATGCGGGATGGGAGAGACCTACCTTCCAATCCCAATAAGCCACCTGTGGGATCCTGGGCAAATCACTTCCCGCCTCTAAACCTCATTCTCTTCCCTCATAAAATGAGAGAAGGCTGAATTAGAGCAGAGGACTTTTCTTTTTAAGTGAACGCATTCTTCTGTAATGGAAGGAGAGTATTCTATCCATGTCCTGACTCTAGGGAGATGGAAAATGGGTTCCATCTGGATTCACCAAAGTATGGAGGGTTCTCACTTCCACACTGCACCACCCCTCAAGGCCTCCAGAAGCATAGCCCCATCATGTATGTGGGACAGGTGTTCCAACTGGAGTTGTCCACACGGAGTCAAAGTCATGGGCCCAAGGGTGCTCAGTTAGATGTTTCTGAAACTAAATAGTGGCTTAAGGGAAGGATTTATTTCTCTCCTGCAGAAAGGAAACTGAGTAGCAAGTACCCAGCTCTAAAGTAGTTGCCCCCTCTACGTCTCTCTGCTCTGCCATCCTCAGCAAATTGTCACAACATATCTGTAGCATCTTTGAGTATCATGTCTCCATGTCAGGCAGGAAAAGAAGGTAAAGGTGAGGGCAGAGAGCCCATGCCAGCTGAGTCTGTCCACTTTTATTAGGAAAGCAATAGCATTCCTGGAAGCTTTATCCAGTTGAAGATGGAGGACTTTCATTCACATCTCATTGGCCAGAACTATCTGCATGACCTTGAAGGAAGCCTGGGAATTTTTTGATGGGTGCATTGCCCTCCTGAACAAAACTGGAGATAGAGCAGCAAGGGAAAAGAGGTCAATGGAAATTGAAAAGGCTGCTAGCTGCATATGCCACAGGGATGAGAAGGTATTGGGACGCAGATGGAGGTCCTCATGCTAGTTATTAGATAACATGCACATGTCTGTCTAAAAGGGAGTTCTTGGGAATTCCCTGGTGGTCCAGTGGTTGGGACTCCATGTTTTCACTGCCAAGGGCTTGGGTTCAATCCCTGGTTGGGGAGCTGGGGTCTCTTGGGCTATGCAGCACAGCCCTTTTTAATTAAAAGGAAGTCCTCACCAGACACCAAGAAATCCATTATCAAAACTCCTTGTTGGGGATGTAGCGCTCACTCCAATGGAGACGTGACTCCTTTGGGACCCAACACAGGGAGCCATTCATCAGTGGCTCATAAGCCAGGGGAGCCTGGCAGTCACTACAAGCTGACTGACTCTGCATCTGTCAGAGTCTAGTACCCCACTCAGGCCCCAGAGACCTCCCCACTATTCACGACCCTGCTTACTCCCCTCCCAGCTCTGAGTCCTTCCTCAGGCAGGAGTCTTTGCCTTTCCTCATTTCCCAAATTTCTAGTCTATGCACAGGAGTCTGTCCTTTTGGAAGCCCAGGCCTTTGAAATTTACAACCAAAGAATGCTTTCTTTTGTTTGTCCTTCTGTTTTCTCTGAATCATCTTCTCCTAAGGCAATGAACACAGAAAGTATGCTCACCAAATGGATCAAGGAGCCAGGGGTATAAAGAAACACCAGAAACAAAAAAACAACTTAGATTTTAAAATATTATCTCTCTGTTCTTCATGTGAAATCTCATCCAGAAAGCCAAAATGTAAGAGAGATAAAAACTAACCCATGTGGTTAAGGGGTGGGTGGGAGATGGGAGGGCCCCAGGGCCCTCCCCATGAGACCTAAGAGAAGTCAGCCAAGGAAAGTTTGAAAATTCACCAAACTGGAAAATCTCTATGGTCTCTTCCAGCCTGAAAGTTCTATGATTCAAAGTTAAAGAGCAAACATTTAGTCTATTTTCCCAAAACTTGAAAATAGTCCCACATAATGAGTGTGACAAATGAAATAAAGGATGATTAATGCGGGCATGTTCCCAGCCTTTCCTGAATCCTGACCCTACTCTTTGGCTTGTTGTGGGATTTACAGCTGAGTAGGGTTTTGTGATGGTGAAGGAAAGGGAAGCCTGGCACGCTGCAGTCCATGGTGTCACCAAGAGCTGGACATGACTGAGCAGCTGAGCAACAACAACAGAGGGTTTTGTGATAAGGAACCAGCATGGAGAAGTGAGAAACAAGAAGAGACACTCCATCAAAAAGTTAAACACAGAAGTAATACATGTTGTTGATGTTTAACAGAAAACAACAAAATTCTGTAAAGCAATCACCCTTCAATTAAAAAATAGATTTTTTTTAAAAGCCAAAAAAAGGCTATATACCCAACAACTGTACTCCTAGATATAGACACAAAACAATTGAAAACAGATACTCAAACAAACCTTGTACATTCATGTTCATAGCACCACTCTTCACAATAGCTGAAGGTTAAAAACAACCTAAATGCCCATCAACAGATGAATGGATAAATAGATTGCAGTACCTAGATACATACCATGGGATGTTATTCAGCCATCAAAAAGATACACTGAAGATACATGCTGGGTGGATCTCAAAAACATTATGCCGGTAGAAAGGTAAACGAGACACAAAAGGCCACGTATTGTAAGATTTCGTGTACATGAAATATCCAGAATAGGTGACTCCATAGAGACAGAAAGCAGGTTGGGGAATGCCAGGGGGCTGGGGGAGGGGAGAGTGGGGAGTGGCTGCCTCATGGGTGCCCGGTTTGGGAGGATGAAATATTTCAGAGATGGAAGTCCCATAATGAGTCCCTGGGTTGGGTCCCAAAGGAGTCAAGTCTCCCACAGACTTTCAGAGGTAGTGATTGCACAATATTATAAATTTATTTATTAATTACCACTTTATTCACCTGAAAATGGTTAATTTTATGTTTTGTGAATTTCATCTCAGTTTTTTTTTTTAAGTCAGTTGAAGAAAAATCATAAGAGACAGTATCAGGGAACATTTGCAGGGAGAGGGTTTGCGGGCTGAGGAAGGAACAACCATGAGTATGGGGGTGGTGGACAGTGGAAAGTTGCTGGCCACTTTCTGTCCCTTCCTCATCCCTGAAGTCCACGTGAAGGACTCTAGTACTGTTACATTCAAGAGTACAAGTTCTGAAACCAGACTGCTCGGCTTTAAATCCCAGTCCTGTCATAGACTGACTGTGACCTTGGGCAGCGTTCTTAGCCTCTCCAAACCTCAGTTTCCTCATCTGTAACTTGAAGATAATAATAACACTTAGTTCATAGGAGTTGTTAAAAGGGTAAATTAATTAATCTATACAAAATACTTAGAAGAGTGTGCAGGTTTCCCTACTGAAACCTTCTTCCTTGGCTTCCAAGACCATGGGAACTCCTAGTTTCCTCCTTAAGTCTTGGGAGTTCCTTCTACTTCTATCTTATAGATTTCTCTTTCCTGCTTGTACTTTGAATGTGAAAGTTCTCCTAATGGTCTCACCTTGGCAGTATTCTCATTTGCTCACTTGGGAGAGCTCTCTCTCATTCTCACACCTGGGGAACCTCCTGGCTATTAATTACATGCAAGCTAAAAACATCCATCTGTATATATATTTCCAAACTCCAACTGCCTACTGGACATTCTCTATTTTGATGTCCACGAGACCCAAAACCGCACATCCCAGTCTGAAATTCTGTTCTACATCCTTCTTTATATTCTGTATCAAGGTTTTAGAACATCACCACTGACGAAGAAGTTCTCTTTGACTAAACTCCTCAGGACTTTCAGAACTCTCTTCTCAAATGGCTGACCTTTGGGCTTTCAGATTTGTCTCTTTGTTATTCAATTTTAAGTAAGAATCCTGTTAAGTCACTTTAACTAGAATCTCCCATCCTGAATATCTGATCAGGTTTCTCATCCTCTACCATTCCCCAGGTGACTGGCTGATCACCTTGGTCTGCCTTTAGCAAGAAACCTGTTAGGTTGGTTTACCTAGAATCCTCCCTTACCCTGGTATTTCTTCTCAGTATTTTTCCATCCACTCTGCTCTTTGGCTATAAATTACCACTTTTCTTTCTTATATTTGGAATGAGTCAGTCTTTCTCACCTACTACAAAACCTCACTATAATAGCCCCCCTTGAATAAAGTCTAACTTACCATTACTTTGAAAAAAAATAAGAGTGTGGGCCATCACAAAACTACAGTGAACGTTCCCTTGTGTTCTTTGTCATTTTGGTCTCATCGATCTTCCTCTCTGACCAACCCATTCAAGAAATGAGTGTGTTAGTGTGCTGTGTAAATCTTATATCAATGTGGACCTATTCTACGATTTTTTAATGCAGACTTCGAGACAATTGTAAATAACACTACCTCCTAAAAAGAAGGTGCTTAGTTTCCTAGGGCTGGTGTAACAGGGTACCACAATCTGGGTGGCTTCAAACAGAAATGTATTCTCTCACAGTTCTGGGGGCTAGAAGTCAGATACCAAGGCCTTGTTCCCTCCAAAATCTCTAAAGATGGATCCTTCCTGGCTTCTTCCAGCTTCTGGTAGCCCCAGGCATTCCTTGGCGTGTGGCTGTAAAACTCCAGTCTCTGCCTCCATCATCACAGGTCATCTTCCTGGGTGTCTTCATATCATCTTCCCTCTATGCATGTCTGGGTCCAGATTTTTCTCTCCTTATAAGGACACCAGTCATATTAGATTAGGGACCCACCCCACTGCAGTATGACTTCATCTTAATTTAACCAATTACATCTGTAAAGTGCTGTGCTGTGCTTAGTCGCTCAGTCATGTCTGACTCTTTGCGACCCCATGGATCGTAGCCTGCCAGGCTCCTGTGTCCATGGGAATTCTCCAGGCAAGAATATTGGAGTGGGTTGCCATGCCCTCCTCCAGGGGATCTTCCCAACATGGGTCTTCTGCATTACAGAAGGATTCTTTACCATCTGAGCCACAGGGGAAGCCTCACATCTGTAAAGAACCTATTCCAAATAAGGTCATTCTGAGGTTCTGGGGTTAGAACTTCAACATATATCTTATGGGTACACAACTGAATACATAATACCCCCTCAATTGCTATAGTTCTCTTAATGTGTTCATCACCTCCACTGCCACCAGTCTGTGGTCCATTCCAGGCAGCGAGCTGCTGGAACAGTCCTGAAGGAGCAAAACGCTTTCCTTCTGCAGACACATCTCATGTGATAGAGGCGTACTGTACTATAACAATTGGTTACAACAGCTACATGCACTGTACCCATTGGTCATTGACACCTCACAATAATCCAATGTGGTGGAAACTGTTGTTATCTCAACTTTATAGATGAGGAAACTGAGACTTAGAGAAGCTTATAACTTGGCCAAGGCCACAGCTCATGAGAATAGGAACGAGGATTTGAATCGAGACAACCTAACTAATGTTAAGACAAAAATATCCAAAACTTGGAAAAGATGGCTGCCCATCTTTTCAGAGTCATGCTAGAACATTACAGAGCCACTCCAGAATTATTCTAGTGTCTAGGGTGTTGGTTTACCCTAATGACTGATTCTCTACTCTTGATTAAGATATTCTACAACTTCATAAAAGTAAATGTTAACTTGGGGTGATTCAAATGGTTCTTGACCTATACCAGTGCAGGTGAGTTTTTCTCTAGTGGAAAAGATAACTCCAGCAGTTATAGTTGTATTCTTCTCTAAGAGACTAGCCTGTTTTGTATCTAATTTAGCAGTCTCAGTCCAGCATTCTTTCTTTCAGGGACTATAAATACTTCTGTTTCAACTACAACCCTCTGAACCAGGTCCACCATCCTGCTAGTTCCGTCATTAATGAGTTAATTAAATGTGTGGCACATTCATTCTGTATTTGTATGAGAATTACATTTTTAACGTTTTACTTGACACACCAAAGCCCACATGCTTAACGACTATACTAGAATGAATTAATGATTGAATGAGTGACTGAAATTAAATATGTGTTGATTTTGTTTAAGAAGGGAATACAAGGGAGTTGGGGAGAGATGGATTTGGAGTTTGGGATTCACAGATGCAAACTATTATATATAGCATGGATAAACAAGGGTCTACTGTATAGCACAGAATATTCAATATTCTGTGATAAACCATAACAGAAAAGACTATGAAAAAGAATGTATGTTTATGTATAACTAAATCACTTTGCTGAATAGTAGAAATTAACACAACACTACAAATCAACTCTATTTCAATAAAGTAAATTTTAAAAGAAGGGAGTGCAAACCACAATTGGAACCCATCAGTCCCTGAAAGGGCAATGAGTAAAGTGGGGAAAAAGAGAATTACATATAATCTACTAGAATACATTATATATTTAAAATACATATCCCACAAAATATCTCATATATCCCCACAAAAGACTGAGTATAAACACAGAACAACAGAAACTGCTTCGGGGAAATCCTGTTGGTTTATTTGGGAATTTGGTGGAAGCAAGACAGACCTTTCCCCCTGGAGAATGAACTGTGTGTCTCTCAAAGGGTGTATTAGAAAACAAAATTCAACTGAGTAAATTTTAAAGATCTTATTGGCTTTATTCAACAATTAATGAATCAGACAGCATCTCATCTAGCAGATAGAGAGGAGCTCCATGGAGCTGTACAAAATGTAGGACTTTTATAACCAGAAGGGAGCAGGAATAAGAAAGTTATGCTAGGCAAAAAAAAAAAGGGAGCAGGAATAAGAAAGTTATGCTAGGCAAAAAAGTAGGTGGATTATTGGGAGGTCACTTTCCTTTAGGGGATGGTAGGAGGGAGCATCAAGAGGATTACCTAACTAATGCTGATCAGGCCATTCCTGATTGACTAGTTTAAAATTCCATTTCTGGGAAAGCCAAAACTGTAATTAAGTCAAATTTCGGTTTGATAAAGTGGGGCTTAGCATAAGCAACTCCATGTGGGGCCCTTTGGCTTGTTTTTAACAGGTATAACTTCCTGGGGATTCTTAAAAGGGAAAATAATTAACACCTTTATCAAGGACCTGGTTCAGCAGAAACCAACACCCTAATTCAAGACGGCTAATAGAAGTTAACAAATGAAATAACAATGATATTGTAAGCATGATATTGTTGCTTGGAATATAGAAGCTGCTTAATAAATATTAAATGAGTTCAAAAATTGACCCCAATGCAGAAAAATCACTTCTGCAGAAAATAGAGCCAAGTTGAACCAATTCAGTCAAAGACATCTTTCAGAGCTATTAAAGTTGTTTCCTTTATTTGGGGAAAGATTATGACACACCTACTTAATTCTAACTCACTGCTAATAACTTGCTAATGGTGCTAATGGAGTTCTTAATGATATGGGAAAGACTATGAATGACCTATTTACCAAGTGTTCAGAAACACAGGCATACGTTAAAAATCCATTGTGTTTCTGTTTCTTCTCATTTCTGGGATGGTTGCAGACATTTGTGGTTTCTGTTTATAAATAGAAGGATACCAGCGGCACAACACACAGAAGGGAAACTCCAGGCAGAATTAAGGGATGACCTTGTAAAATGTTAGCAGGCTTCCTGAAACATGTTTCTAGTTAGGCAACATACTTATTGACTCATTCAAGGCGCTCTTAAGCCAAAGGAATATAACAAAAAACAAAATACACAAATTGCCTTGTCATCTTGGAGTTTATATGCTGGTGGGGAGAAACAGACATGAAAAAAATAAAAAAAGAAATGCCCATGATGATAGATAGTGACAAGTGCTGTGGAGAAAAGGAACAGAGGGACAGCACAGAAGGATTTCCAAGTGAGGGTTGGGGGGCTTGCTACTTAAGAATAGAATGGAAACTATAAGCAAGGTGAAAAGACAGCCTTCGGAATGGAGGAAATAATAGCAAACAAAACAACTGACAAAGAATCAATCTCCAAAATATACCAGCAGCTCATGCAGCTCAATACCAGAAAAACAAACAACCCAATCAAAAAGTGGGCCAAAGAACTAAACAGACATTTCTCCAAAGAAGTCATACAGATGGCTAATAAACACATGAAAAGATGCTCAACATCACTCATTATTAGCGAAATGCACATCAAAACCACAATGAGGTATCATCTCACGCTGGTCAGAATGGCCGTCGTCAAAAAGTCTACAGACGATGAATGCTGGAGAGGATGTGGAGAAAAGGGTACCCTCTTACACTGTTGGTAGAAATGCAAAATGGAACAGTGTGGAGATTCCTTAAAAAACTGGGAATAGAACTGCCATGCCACCCAGCAATCCCACTGCTGGGTATATACACCGAGGAAACCAGAATTGAAAGAGACACATGCATCCCATGATCATCGCAGCACCATTTACAATAGCTAGGACATGGAAGAAACCTAGATGTCCATCGGCAGACGAATGGATAAGGAAGTTGTGGTACATATACACAATGCAATATTACTCAGCTATACAATGGAATGCATTTGAGTCAGTTCTAACCAGGTGGATGAAACTGGAACCCATTATACAGAGTGAAGCCAGGTGGATGAAACTGGAACCCATTATACAGAGTGAAGCAAGTCAGAAAGAGAAACACAAATACTGTTTATTAAGGCATATATACGGAATTTAGAAAGACGATAACGACAATCTACATGCAAGGCAGCAAAAGAGACACAGATGTAAGGAACAGACTTCTGGACTCTGTGGGAGAAGGTGAGTGTGGGATGATTGCAGAGAATAGCATCGAAACGTGTATATTACCATATGTAAAATAGATGACCAGTGCAGGTTATATGCATGAAGCCAGGCACCCAAAGCCAGTGCCCTGGGACAACCCAGAGGGATGGGGTGGGGAAGGATATGGGAGTGGGGTTCAGGCTGGGGGGACACATATGTACCTGTGGCTGATTCATGTCAGTGTATGGAAAAAACCATGACACTATTGCAAAGTAATTATCCTTGAATTAAAATAAATTAACTAATTAAAGAAAAAAAATAGAATGGTCAAGGATAGTCTCAGTGAATAAAGACTTTTAAAGAGATGTGAGAACGCAAACAACAGGATTCAGTTACACATATACATGCATCTATTCTTTTTCAAACTCAATGCTCCAATATACATTAAAAAAATACGTTTTCAAAAATAAAACTTCACATTCCTTGTGAAAGATAAAATATAGGTATTTGAGGAAAGGGCATTCCAGCTAGAGGGAAAAGCAAGGGCAAGGTCCTGAGGTAGGAGCGTGCCTCTTTTGTTTGAGAGACAGAAATTTCACAGGAGACAATAAATAAGAACTCTTTTGATTTGGGGAAAAAAAAAATTCCACAGGGGAAATGGAGTGAGGGAGGGGACAGAGCAGAAAAAGGAGGGGGTGGGAGGACAGGTGGGGTTGGGCAAGGACTCGCATGAGCAACTGGTGTCTTACCAGGATCACCCTGGCAGCTAGAGTAAGAGCAGACTGGAGAGGGGTCAGGGCCGGAGCAGGAAGAGGAGTCGAGAGCCGTTGCCCCACAGGATGGAAGCCACTCTTCCCAACAGCCTTCCCCTGCAAATGTGTCCAGCCTGCTCTCATCATGTCATCCGGTAGTGCACACGTTTAATCCCTGCTCAGTAAGAAAATTAAAAAAATAAATAAAAGAAAACGGGGCTGGACATGAGGGCTCTCATTTCCGAGGAAATGAGAAATAAATAAATAAAATTGCAATTTGTGTCTTTGACAGGGAAATTGAGTGGACTCAAGTCTCCTTTGGAAGAAAAAAAAAAATGCTTATGTTAGTAAGTTAAAAATAAGAGTGCAATACAGAGTGTGCTGGAATAATTAGCTTGGAAAAGGGGTTGTCCCAGTGATCTCATTACATTTCCCTAGATGACTTTTCCAAGCAGTGGCAGGTGAGTAAAAAGAAACCACTGGATGGGCAGGCACAATGGTCTAGTTTTTAAAAGCTCTAATTTAATGTGGAAGTAAATGGCAGAGTCCCCAAACATCAAGAGTAGATGATAGTTAAAGAAAACGACACGCACTCGGGCCCTGTGAATGGCTCTCTTAGGATGTGATATCATGCTGTCCTTCTCTGCAAGTCAAGCCCATGAGCCGCTGGTATCCTTGGGTGCCTGCCGAATGCACGTGGGTGAAGTTTCCTGCCTGTTTAAATTGTCCAGTGCCCATTTAGCTTAGATGCAGGTTTGCAGAGCTCTTTCCTACACTGCACTTATGGAAACAAGAGCCACTGCTTGAAGGTTAATGTTTTGCTGCAGATCAGTGCTTTTTTCACCCTGCCTGCTGACTTGCGTGAACCGAAACAAAAACCAATTACTCTTCCAGATCAAAATCTTCAGTGGCCTCAGGAGCAGTTTTAATTTAGTTTTAGAATTTCCGACCAGCTTTCTCCCTCGCCTCCTGGTGTCAGATGCAGCCAAATTAAAAACATTGCCAAGTAATGGAAAGTTACTTAAATCTTTCTCTTCTGACTATTTTTTCTTTACAACCATTATGATCATTTTCCGGCTGGCCACAGACACATTTCTTTTAAATGGAATGCCGCTTGGCTCATTTTGAGCTTTTTTTCTCACCCCCTTATATTGACCTCTATTCCTTTATCTCATTCCCTTGGAAGCCTAAACCTCAGTTCTATAAATACATTAAAAATAAAAACTGATCCCATTTGGAACGAGGTCATATCATTGAATTTATTCTCAGATCACATCATGACAAACAATTCTGGTTTGCTCTATAATATGCTTAGAATGCAAGTGTGACCAGGCTTCAACTTCTTGACATCTGTACTGGGCAAAGGGGAGCCCTCACGTTGTACTATTCGCTCCCAAACCCAGCTTACCGTGAGCCCCCATGCTGGCCCTGCCTATCCTCCAGGATTGACTGTCTTGCCATCTCTCAGCTGGTGGGCTGGGTGCCACCCACTTAGCAGCAACAAGCAGTTGTTGTTTGGCTGCTAAGTTGTGTCCAATTCTTTGCACAGTACACCAGGCTTCCCTATCCTTCATTATCACCCAGAGTTTGCTCAAACTCATGTCCATTGAGTCAGTGATGCCAGTCAACCATCTCATCCTCTGTCACCCCTTTCTCCACCCTCCTTCAATCTTTCCCAATATCAGGGTCTTTTCCAATGAGTCCTCTCTTCATATAAGGTGGCCAAAGTATTGGAGTTTCAGCTTCAGCATCAGTCCTTCCAATGAATATTCAGGGTTGATTTCCTTTAGGATGGACTGGTTTGATCTCCTTGCTGTCCAAGGGACTCTCAAGAGCCTTCTCCAGCACCACAGCTCAAAAGCATCAGTTTTTCAGCACTCAACCTTCTTTATGGTCCAACTCTTACATCCATACATGACTACTGGAAAAACCATAGCTTTGACTAGACTGACCTTTGTTGGCAAAGCAATGTCTCTACTTTTTAATACAAGCAGTTACTAAAGAGGAAGCTGTTCCCTGCCTCTAATTCCATCTAACTCAGCATCTCAGAAACTAGTCCCTGCAGAAAGGTGGTCTCCAACCTCAACCAACATCTCAGTATATTGCCCAAGAATTCCTCTACATGTGTCTACTCATTAACTCAAGTCATTTAATTTCACCTACTGTGTGCAAGGCATTGAGCCAAGCATAGGACAGTTCCATCTTCTGTTCCTCCCTCAGCTATTTCTAATCTACACTGTTCTCCTGGAAACCCCAGCCCCAGCACCTTCCTCATTCCTCTTGGAAGTGACCTACTTGATTCCAGAGAAGGGCTCCCTTAACTTCCTATCCCATCTTGACACCTACATACATATCAGCTCCTTACCTATCTTTCCCTCCTTGCTTCCCACCTCAGTGGAAAAGGTATGATCTGGCTTCCATTAGTTTCCGTTTCCTTAGTGGTCTGACTCCACCAACTTTTCTCTCTCTTTTCTACTTTTAATCTCATCCTGCTAGTGGTTCTTTTCCAACAATATTTTTGCATCTTCAGGTCTATCTCAAATTAAAAATTCACAAAAAAAGTGGATTTTGCCTCTACATCCTTCTCTAGCATTCAACCTATCTCTGTCTCTCTATAGCCAAGCTTTTAGAGGAATCTACACATTCAGTCCCTACTTCATCGTCTCAGTGACAACATGAGCTCCCAAATGTGGTTCCCAAATGTGAATCTATGTCCTGGGTTCCTCCTTATGTGATCAAGGACCTGCTGGATACACCACCATTTAGACAGCCCAAGGCACCTCAAACCACATAAGCCTGAAAGCAATCTCGCCAACTAGCCTAGACTACAAGAGTTTAGATCCACCTCCACCATTTGCTGGCAGAGGGACTTCAGGTAAGTTATTGAACCATTTGTCTTTCAATTTCCTCCTGTGTGAGCATCGAGAATTATGAAGAATCTGAGATGGTACCCTACTTCCAAACTAGCAAGTTAGCTTGCCATACTTTCATAGATGCTGGTAGAATATATGATGGAGAAGGCAATGGCACCCCACTCCAGTACTCTTGCCTGGCAAATCCCATGGACGGAGGAGTCTGGTGGGCTGCAGTCCATGGGGTCGCTAAGAGTCGGACACGACTGAGCGACTTCATTTTCCCTTTTCACTTTCATGCATTGGAGAAGGAAATGGCAACCCACTCCAGTGTTCTTGCCTAGAGAATCCCAGGGACGGGGGAGCCTGGTGGGCTGCCGTCTATGAGGTCGCACAGAGTCGGACACAACTGAAGCGACTTAGCAGCAGCAGCAGCAGCAGAATATATGAAACTCCTGGGTCAGAAATAAATGACAGTTTATTAACGACAACAACTGCCGTAGCCAGAGTATCAGCATGTTTTATACTGGTTCCTTGAGCCCCAGTTCTGGCAGGGAGATGCCAAAATCTGCACCTGCCATGTGCTTACAGGAGAGGAACCTTGAATTTAGGGAAATTGCTCTTTGCTCCAAAAGAAGATGGTAAGTCTCCCAAGGCTGCCTGTTATATGTTTAGTAAAATGTGGGGAATGTAACAGTAGCTACATTGCCAGGTTGTTGCAATAAATGTGTTTTTTAAAAATGCCTTTAAAATACAGCTAAGTACTTATAAAACCCCATCGGTTTCTAGGGACTTTCCTGGTAGCTCAGATAGTAATGAATCTGGCTGCAACGTGGGAGACCTGGGTTCAATCCCTGGGTTGGGACAATCCCCTGGAGAAGGGAATGGTTACCCACTTCATTATTCTTGCCTGGTGGATTCCATGGACAGAAGAGCTGAGCAGGCTGCAGTCCATAGGGTCAGGAAGAGTCGAACACAACTGAGCAACTAAGCGCACACACACACATTATTTCACAGCCCTATTTCCCAGTGGCTCACTGGCTGAGGGTGTGTCTCACTCATCTCTTTGTACCAAGTCCATGTGCAGCACAATGTGCTGTCTGTGTGTACAACGGTGGCATGTCTGCTAACTAATTGGTTGTCAAATATCTAAAGATCTTGAAATACCACGTGCACTACTTCACATTCCAGGCTATGCTCAATGCTATAATGGTAGAAATCTTAAATACTGACTCATCTTGGGCTTCACAAATAAATTACGATGCTGATTATGAGAGCTGTCAAGTTGACATGGGTTGTGTGGGGGAAAAAAATCACTTAATACCCTGCTTTTCAGAAGATTTCATAATGTCTAAAAGCATGTTTTAAATATCTGTTCCATGAAAAGGATTATTATCCTTTTACACAAGTTACAGGTTAATAGGGGCAGTTTCAGACCAAAAAAATCTCTTTTGCCCTTACAGTTCCTTTGACGTATAAGTCTCTGATGACCCACAACCAAAAGTCAGTGACTTCGTACTTTAACATGAAACTTATCTAGTAAATAAAGATTAGGGAGTATATTCTTTGTGCCAAGCACTCTCCCGGTCAGTAGGGTTATCTCAGGCAGAGGAAAGGGCCATTACCCTTCCTGCCCTGGAGGACTCACATTCAGAAGGGAGGTTAAGCATCAAAAGCTCAACTACAAAACCATCGGGGGAGTTGAATGGAACACCAACAAATAGCATCCCCCCTTTCCTGCCCACGTTCTGAACCAACCAAGAAGTTAAAGGATCCACATGTGGAGATAAAAACATCATACTTAAAACTGACAAGGCTAAACCAAGAACCTGGCTTTAGATGACGGCACCTCGGTGCCCCTGGAGAGTCAAGTCACAGAAGATGCTGCACCACCAGAGGCAGCTGGGGAACACATGTCCCTGCAGGCAGGCAGGTCCCAAAAAGGAAGGTGGCAGAAGGGCTGTCTCTGCTGCTCACGGTGCTCACATCCTCCTCAAGCTCACTCCTCAGTCAACCCACTTCCATTGCTAGGGATTGTTACAACCCACCCGCAGCAGCACTTCCTGCCTCCCTTCCCTACTTCTATTTTTTAACAACATTCATCATCACCATCACCAATGCACTTTTTAAATTTTGGTTATTATCTACCCCTTCCTTATTCCCTGCTACTACTGCTGCTGCTAAGTCGCTTCAGTCGTGTCCAACTCTGGGCGACCCCAGAGATAGCAGCCCACCAGGCTCCCCCGTCCCTGGGATTCTCCAGGCAAGAACACTGGAGTGGGTTGCCATTTCCTTCTCCAATGCACGAAAGTGAAAAGGGAAAATGAAGTCGCTCAGTCGTGCCTAACTCCAAGCGACCCCATGGACTGCAGCCTACCAGGCTCCTCTGTCCATGGGATTTGCCAGGCAAGAGTACTGGAGTGGGTTGCCATTGCCTTCTCCACCTTATTCCCTACTAGAATGTAAACGCCATAAGCTGTGGTACACATATACAATGGAATATTACTCAGCCATAAAAAGAAATAAAACTGGGTTATTTGCAGAGATGTGGATGGATCTAAAGACTATCATAGAAAATGAAGTAAAGTCAGAAAGAGAAAAATGAATATTGTATATTAACACATATATGTGGAATCTAGAAAAATGGTATAGATGATCTTGATTGAAAAACAGAAACAGGAACATAGACATAAAGAGCCAATGTATGGATACCAAGGGAGGGGAGGGGGGCAATGAATTGGAAGATTAGAACTGGCATAGATACACTATTGATACTATCTATAAAACAGATAACTAATGAGAACCTCCTATATAGCTCAGGCTGCTGCTGCTCCTAAGTCACTTCAGTCGTGTCCGACTCTGTGTGACCCCATAGATGGCAGCCCACGAGGCTCCCCCGTCCCTGGGATTCTCCAGGCAAGAACACTGGAGTGGGTTGCCATTTCCTCCTCCAATGCATGAAAGTGAAAAGTGAAAGTGAAGTCACTCAGTCGTGTCTGACTCTTAGCGACCCCATGGACTGCAGCCTACTGGGCTCCTCCGTCCATGGGATTTCCAGGCAAGAGTACTGGAGTGGGGTGCCATTGCCTTCTCCGGTATAGCTCAGGGAACTCTAGTAAATGCTCTGTGGTGAGCTAAATGGGAAGGAAATCCTAAAAAGAAGGGACATGTGTATACGTATAGCTGATTCACTCTGTTCACTCTGTACAGCAGGAACTAATACAACATTATAAAATAACTGTACTCAGATAAAAATTAACTTAAAAAAAAATAGAGCAAAACCTTTGACCTTTTTTTTTCACTGAAGTCTCCTGGCACATACATAAGAACTCAGTAAATTTCTATTAAATGACTGAACAAATGATTGAACAAAGGCATGAACTGAATAAATGGGTATCTTCCCAACTATAGCACTTGAGGGGCATTCACACTCACCAACGAACAGGATCCATCCTGAGAATGGCCCAGGGGAAGCTGACGCCTACTGGTCTGGTTCTGGCACAGAAGTGAAGCGGGGGACCCTTCCTGAGAGCCACATTCACCGGAGGCTTTCAGAGGGAGGGCTCCAGCCTGTTCACAAGTGACCCCAAGTCCTGCGCCTCCAAGAGTGTTCACATGTGGAAGACTGTACAGGAACACCAGCGGTTTGCTGAGGGCAAGGCCCAGGGCCTGCCGGCCTGCCTACTGAGTATCCGACTACATGGACAAAAAGCTCATTGAGTGGCAATCCCCCAGAACAGATTGTTTTGCCAAAAATTTTACTTTCATTTTACATTCGAGGGATTTGTTAACAAAAGAAACCACTCGTTGCACACATAAACAATTTCAATTTTTTTACAGAAGATTATTTGACTTAATTTGAACATAGTCATTAAGAGAAAAGAAACAATAGAGAAAAGTAGCAGCATATGTATCACCAAATTGGGTCGACCTACATCCAGACTTGAATGGCGCTGGGAAGTCCCTCATGAACAGCAATCTGGAGTCCCAATTCGGAAAGGGTCCCAGGTGGTGTGTCCACCCCACCCGTGAGACTTCAAATTGCAGTTTGGGGGGGTTTTCCCCGCTTAAAATCCCAGGTTGCAAATTGATAGCATCATCAATTTGTGTGCAAAAATGCAGCTCAGGTTTTACTTACACCTTTTTACAATGCTGTTTGTTTCGTCTTATGAGTCATAGGACTTCATTAGACCCCAGGGAGGTGGCCATACCCTCAGGGCTCAAAAATTCTAAGACCCACAGCCTTTCTCCTCTGTGTGGCCTGAGTTGCTGTGCTTGTGGGCAGGCACAGAATCCAGGTAGTGTCCAGGCAGATCAGAAGCAGGTCAGAGTCCTGCACTCCTGCTTCTGAAGCCTGAGCAAGACTTCCTCCATTTTAATTTCCCTAACACAGATGGAGCAGAGAAATGTTATAATCCTCATTTATGGAGAGAAAGCTTGACTGGTTTAGAATCATATAGTCATAGGATGTTAAAAAATGGGAAGTGCTTATAGATTGGGGGGTTTTACCATCTTGGGGTTCCAGAGCTCTATGTCTGGTGAACCATATTAACCCCTTCTGAGGCAAATGCTTTCAAGTGTATATTTTTTAAAAAACAGAATTACAAGGGAACCTATTACATTAAAATATAGCTACCGAAATATTTTTAAAACCTGGTGATAGTTGTACCACTGTGTAGATGTAATAAATGCCACTGAATTATAATTAAAGCGGCAGATTATATATTTTTACAATGATAACAGAATATTTACAGTTTGTAATAGAATAATATATATTAAAAACCAAGACCTAGTCACAAGTCTCATAACTACTGTCAGTCTAAAGCAGGAGAGAGTAGATATTTGGAGACACCTCCCTGGTGGTGCCAGTGAGAAAGAACCTGCCTGCCAATGCAAGAGACATAAGAGACGCGGGTTCAATCCCTGGAGAAGGATATGGCAACCCAGTCCAGTATTCACGCCTGGAGAATCCCCGTGGACAGAGGAGCCTCGTGGGTTACAGTCCATAGGGTCACAAAGAGTCAGACATGACTGAGTGACTTTGCCCACACAACTACCACCAGAATGAAATGAAAATATCTGATTTCTATACTCAATATTACATAGGAACCTATAAGGGAAAAGCATCTGAAAAAGAATTTTATATAACTGAATCACCGTGTGGTACACCTGAAACTTGTACAATATTGTAAATCAACTATATTTCAATAAAAAATTTTAGAAAAAAAATCTGTGGTTTCTATTGATAAGAAAGTCTCAAATACTGCTAAGAAAACTGTGGTTTGTGGCCTGTATTTGTAATTTAAGGAAATACAGAATTTCAATTAGTAGCCAGTGAAGAAAGAGAGGTAATCATGATCTCCCATTACAGAACATCTCGCTCTGCCTGCTCCTTTTGGAGATGGGAGGTCTCAGATAGCCGGATATCTGAGAAGTCTAAGATGAAAGGTCTGAGAAAGTCTCACCCCCAGGCCCCTGACTCCCACACAGGGCACACAAGGTCACAGGAAACTCAGAGCCAGAGAAGGATCTCAAGTACTTGAATATGTCATTTTACTTGTCTAGGAATGAGTCAAGTAAATGGGAATTCAGCTGTCTCCATCTTCTCTAAGGACTAGCTTCCCTCAACAAATGCTCTGCATATTAATTCTACTATTGAGACCTAGTACATATTTTTAGGGGTTTCCCTGCTGGCTCAGATAGGAAAGAATATGCCTGCAATGCCGGAGACCAGGGTTCTATCCCTGAGTCAAGAAGATCCCCTGGAGAAGAGAATGATTACCCAGTCTAGTATTCTTGCCTGGAGAATCCCATGGACAGAGGAACCTGGCAGGCTACAGTCCGCCAGGGGTCACAAAAGAGTCAGACATGACTCAGTGACTCTCACACACACACATACATGTTTTTAATCTCTGCACTTGAGATTATTCTGTAAAATAAGACCAGTAACTACTTACCACACTGGGTTGTTAGGATTATGTGAAATAATATATTTAAACCTCAGTCACAGCCCTTGGCAAGTTGTTTAAGATAAATAAATAATGCTTATTAAAATATCTCATGGTTCCTTAACCCTCAGTTCTTTTTTAATGTCCACAGGTAATCTGTCAATGCAGTGTGAGAGTTAAATGTCTTGGGATTCTGTAAAAAATGACTGGTTATATTTAGAGATCACAGTTTCTGTCTTTCCAGACCTACTTTAACATCCAGACTGCTGTTGCCAGCCTCCACAGCCTTCACTCCTCTGCAGAGCGAGCTGCTGCAAACTCTTGAAAGCCCGCCTTTGGAGTCTCTCCAGGCCTTCCTGAGGCTGGTGAGACAAAGAACACCTGTGCAGGTGGGTGACCTGAGCAGGTAGGCGTGGCCTCTCTGCCCCCAGCCAAGGAGCACACGCTTGATGGATGTTTTCTAACTTCCTGATTCTTCAGGTCTGAGCATAAGTAAGTATCGGGCAAATTAAACATAGTCTATCCTTCAAAATATTTGGTGTAAATATTTAGTGTTATTAAGCTAAAAATTCTGCTGAATTCACAGGGGAAAAAAAAAAAACACAACTACTCTAAATGAAGGCTCTCTGACGATAATTTTCTGTGAAGGGGAAAAACAGTAGGTCCTGGAAAGCATGGCTGGGTGGGGGCTATGGGAAACACGAGGAGGCGGAAAGGGACCCCAGGATTCAGGCAGTGGGTGGAGCCTTTGGTGGGAACTCGGGGACTGGATGTCTGTGTGGCAACCACCAGGCAGGGGTTCCCATGCCCCTTTCTCTTCACACTCTGCTCTTTCCCCCTCAACGCCACATCTTATCTTCTGTCCCCCTCCTCTACTCTATTCCCTTCCCAGGATCACCTACACAAGTTGCAGGGCCCAGTATAAAACGAAAATGTGAGGTCCCTTGTTCAAAAATCATTAAAAAAAAAGTTTAGGATGGCCAGAGTTTAGAAAGCAAAACTTAAAGTGAACCTTCTGTGTGCGCTGGGTCACACACCCACACAGCCAGCCCTGTCCCCACCTCTCTGCTGGGGCCTCATTCCTCACCCAGCTTCCTCTCCATGGTGACCCCCCAGCCCCACCCCACGCAGATGTTAGGACTATAGACTCCCACACCCCTCAGGCTGCAAAAGACCCCAGAGGCCAGCCCCTTCACTCACAGCCCCGGAGACCAAGGGGGTGGCTAAGGGGCAACCACAAGGACATGCCGGGTGGACCACGGCCCCCAGCTCTCCTCGCTCACTCACCTGGCTGCCCACTTCTCTCACCCCCTACTCTTCTGGGGGCTCCTTTTGTCTCTCATGCCCCTGACTACTGAAAGCAGTAAAGGGAAAAGAAGAGGGAGAACAAAGCTCAGAACAGCCCCAAATAATCAGCAAATCAAAATACTGAAACTATTTCCCCTTAAGGTGGGATCAAGCATTGCGTAGCCTAGGAGACATACCCTCTTAAAAATGGGGAGGAAAAAGAAAGAGAGAAAAAAAAAAAAAAAACATGCTAATTTCAGCTCTTACAAAACTTGCTTGGTCAACCAGTATTTGCCAAGCATTACTGCAGGTGTTAATAACACAAGAGTAAAGGAGGCAAAGTTCCTGATCTCAAGAGCCCCAGGAGGCAGTCAGATCAGTAAGCTATAACCCCTCCTCAAAAAATGAACTTGAAAAAAAAGCAGGTTATTAAGCTGTGTACATCTATTACACTAATCTTGTTTTTTAAAATATTAAAATTTACTTAAATGGTCCCTTAGAAGTGGTTTTGTTGGCTGATGAAGTTACTCATTTTATTTTTCTTATAATTCAATGTAGTTTTCATGCTTTATTATAATACATATTACATTTATAAGACAAAAAAACTGATGTTTTTACCTTTGACAGTGCTTGCCTGGAAAATCCCATGGGTGGAGGAGCCTGGTAGGCTGCAGTCCATGGGGTCGCTAGGAGTCAGACACGACTGAGCGACTTCACTTTCACTTTTCACTTTCATGTATTGGAGAAGGAAATGGCAACCCACTCCAGTGTTCTTGCCTGGAGGATCCCAGAGACGGGGGAGTCTGGTGGGCTGCCATCTATGGGGTCACACAGAGTCAGACACGACTGAAGCGACTTAGCAGCAACAACAGCAGAATTTCTATGACTCTGTTCCCAAATGAAGTGATTTTAAATACGAATAAACATAATCATCACAATAGTATTTATCATAATGAAAAATTGAGGACGTTTTGCTCAACATCTTCCCTGGAGAGTTCTTGAACGACCTCCGGATGTTGCTATCCAATTTAGAGATGGTGCCACTAGGTGGCAACAGTGAGTCTCTGACTGTGAGTCCAGCTTCAAGGCTAGCTCGCAAAGCCTTCAGAACCCAATGCTGATGGAACGCTCATTGAAATTCTTTCTTAAAATGAAATTACAAAGTTGCTCCCAAAAAGCAATTAACCTAGAAATCCCACTTGTAGGAATACATTATTAAAATAATGGAATAAATGAATACAGATGTATGTATACAATAGCAAAAGTGAAATCACTTAAATTGTCCACTCACGGAGGATTGAGTACATACATTTTGACACTTTATTATAATGAAGTTCTGTATTGACAGAGAAGGAGGTCCATTAAATGTAGTTTTTAATTGAAAAGAAAGCAGATTGTCCAACGCTGATAAGGAAGATAATTTGCTACAAGGATTCAAAAGCCTCTAGAGTCAGATGGTCAGGGATCAAATACCAACTATTAGCTGTGTGAATCTGAGCACGTTTCTTAACCTGTCTGACCATCACTTACAAAATAGGAATGATATTACTACCTCACGGGGTTGTTGTGAGGATTAAATGCAGTATTACAAGGAAAACCCAACAAGAGCATTTAGCATGTACTAAGCTCTCAGCAGCTCTTAACTACCACTGTGATAGCAACTATCAGTGTGACACTATTGTTCTTTTTTTTTAATTATTATTTTGTTTCTGGCTGTGCTGGATCTTCGTTGCAACACTCAGGCTTTTGTTGCAGCACTCGGGCTTAGTTGCTCCACGGTATGTGTGATCTTAATTCCCTGACCAGGTATCTAACCTACTCCCCCTGCATTGGAAGGTGGATTCTTAACAACTGGACCACCAGGAAAGTCCCATCGTTGTTTTTTTTAAATATCCAAAATATCTATATATGGACACATGCCTTTTCCAGGAGGATACATATCAAAATGTTACATCAATTATATTGACAATATTGGGGTGGTAAGATTACAGGTGATATTTTAATTAAAGCTCCTAGTAATTTGGAGGAAAAATCCCAATGATGGCTCTATATGCTAAAATACATAGAGACCTGGAACTATATCTTCCACTCTGGTTTCCAGGAAAAAAATTTTTTTTCAATTTCTTATTTAATAACAACAGCAAAAAAATACGTGGAGATCTGGAACTATATTTTCCACTCTGGTTTCCAGGAAAAAAAATTTTTTTCCAATTTCTTATTTAATAACAACAACCCCCAAAAAATTACAGTTTTAAAACAAAGTCTACAACATATCTAATAATTTTCCCTTTTACTTTCTTTTAAAATTTGATTCCACCTCTCACCACGCCAGAGCTTGTTTTGAACGTTTCTTTATATCCACCCTAATTCCAACTTGTCGTCAGGCTCTTCCCCAGCCCTGGTTAGTCCAAAGCTGCGGTCAGCTCTGCTTTCCGCTCCCTCCTGGCTCAGCTGGCTTCCCCACCCCCGCTACAGCCGGCCAGTCCTCCAGGTGCGCTAAAAAGGGTTCCTTCCGTTCTAGCCCTACTTCCTCTTCCTCCCACTGGCCCCAACCCATTTCTTGTTAGAGAAAACTGCATGCTGCTCTTAGGTTCCCTCCAGTCACACTGTTTCTCTGGGGCTTTGTTATTTTATTTTTTTTCCCTTTGTTTTTTGTTGTTGTTGTTTTAAACACCATTTCCCAATTAGTTCCTTTGAGCGACAGAGGATGAGATGGTTGGATGGCATCACTGACTCAATGGACATGAGTTTGTGCAAACTCAGGGAGATAGTAAAGGAGAGGGAAGCCTGGCGTGCTGCAGTTTATGGGGTCGCAAAGAGTCGGACACGACTGAGCGACTGAACAAGATAAAAAGAAGAGGGCCTCTCCTCTTCCACCGGCTACCCTTCCCTCAAAACCCCTTCTTTCTTTTTGTCTGCTCCTCTATATTCTTTGTCCCAGTGAAGAAACATTCCTCAGCTCCCTCCCTTTGGGTTTTCTCTTTACAACCTTGCCAGCTCCTCCAGAAACAAAGATTAACATGTCAAAATCCTGACATGCATAGGGAATGTTTTGTTTAGAGAATTAACAGCAAATTAAACTGTTTTTCATGGCATTAGCTTTAACTGCACCCCACTCAAATGCCAACATAAACTTGCTACTGGTTATGGCGTTATCTCAATTAGCTTTTCTACCCATGACCTCATTCTCAATACTAAGAACAAATGAATGGTCTTCAAATAGTAAGCTCTACATTTGCACCTTTGGAAGTAGAAGTCAGTGAATTCTCAGCAAAACTGAAGTTGGCTCCCTCTGCTGATGTTGAGAGTATGCCACAGATACAGGCTCTGGCATAAGGCAATCTTTTGCATTGCCTTAGTGATTAAAATGATGGAAGTAACTGTTAGTACAATTTTTTTTAAGTGAAGCCACCAAATGTAATTCATATAAGTGTATATTACAGGTAAGATAAGGATAAGGATTTCCTTTTGTAAGGATAAAATAAAGTAAATGAAAATAACTTCTACTCAAAGAACTCACAACTTGACACAACTTTTATAATGTTTAATGAGTTGTTCATATAATTTCATTGATAAAAATCCCAGAATGTAAATCATTAATAATAATAGCTTCTGATTTTATTCTAAATCAACTTTAGCAATTTAGATTTTAAAATAATTTAGATTAGTGTTTATAGTATTTTATGTTTAACTCAAAAATTTCTTTTTAATCAAAACAAAGATCACTCTGAGGATTTATTCATTTATCAAACATTAACTTGGAACTTATGACTAGCATAGTGTGCGGAGCAAAGTCAGGGAGGGGTGGACTACAAACACCTGAGATAGTTTCCACTTGCAAGGAGTTTGTCATCTACTTGGCAAAACACACACATAAAGTAACTCATGGGAAATTTTTGAGAGCAACAAAATAATCAAGTGTAACAATATTTGGAGCTTACTTGCTTTTTAAGACTTTGAGGTGCCAGATAAAGTGCAAGACCCCCAGTTAAAATTTTAATTTTATAAATAACAAAGAATTCTTAGTGTAAATATGTCCCATGTTAAAAGGAAGGGGGGAAAGTATTTACTATTTATCTCAAATTCACGTTAACTGGGCACCCTGTTTTATTATTTTCTAAATCTGACAACTCTACATTTGAGGTCATGTGGGGAACAAAAAGGATCCTAACAGAGTGGAGGAGGTCAGACAAGCTTCCTGGAGAATGTGAGTTTTAAGCCAACTGCTGATGAAAGCAGTGGATGGAAGCAGAAGTCATTCCAAGTGTGGAAAGCAAGTGTCCATGGCACTGAAATCGAGATGAGCAAGTAATTCCTGGTTAGGATGGCAACCAGATTAGCTTAGCAGGAGGAAGATTTTCAGGAGGACAAGAGCGCTGAAAACTGCTGATGTAAGTTCAGTTCAGTTCAGTTCAGTCGCTCAGTCGTGTCCAACTCTTCGAAACCCCATGAACTGGCACGCCAGGCCTCCCTGTCCATCACCAAGTCCCAGAGCTCGCTCAAACTCATGTCCATTGAGTCAGTGATACCATCCAACCATCTCATCCTCTGTCGTCCCCTTCTCCTCCTGTCTTCAGTCTTTCCCAGCATCAGGGTCTTTTTCAAGAAATCGGTTCTTTGCATGAGGTGGCCAAAGTGTTGGAGCTTCAGCTTCAGCATCAGTCCTTGGAATAAATATTCAGGACTGATTTCCTTAGGATGGACTGGTTTGATCTCTTTGCAGTTCAAGGGACTCTCAAGAGTCTTCTCCATCACCACAGTCCAAAAGAGTCAATTCTATGGCGCTCAGCTTTCTTTATGGTCCAACTCTCACATCCATGTATAACTATGGAAAAACCATAACCTTGACTACATGGACCTTTACTGGCAAAGTAATGTCTCTGCTTTTTAATATGCTGTCTAGGTTTGTCATTGCTTTTCTTCCAAGGAGCAAGCGTCTTTGAATTTCTTTGCTGCAGTCACCATCTGCAGTGATTTTGGAGCCCAAGAAAATAAAGTCTGTCACTGTTTCCATTGTTTCCCAGTCTATTTTCCATGAAGTGATGGGACTGGATACCATGATCTTAGTTTTTTTAGCTGATGTAAGTGATCACACTTAACTTGATTTCTTTCTATGGAGTTTGTTTAAAGGACAATAGTCCTACTTTCCAATCAATTAGACTCTTTTAAAAAATAATTTTTATCTATAAGCCAAAGCCACAGATTTTAATGGCTTAGATGCAGAAGATTTAAATTGTATAGGTGTTTATCGCCATTGGTTATTTACGTGGGCATTGCGATTTGAGTTTTTTTGTTACACATCTTAAAGACCAAAAAATGTGTTTGAAATGTACAATATGTCCAGTTGAAATATATATTTGTTTGTTTTCTTACTTATTGATTTATTTTCCCAGTGGCTCTAATGACAGGGTCCTGATAGCTGAGTCTTTGCTGGTTGGGGGGAGGGGTCAGGAGTGTTAGAGGGAGGAGGGGTGAGCTCTGCAGAGTAAAAAGAGCGGTGAGCCTGGATCCTGCAGAGTGCTCCTACTGGGGTAGAGAAAGTACCAAGGAGAAGAGGATACTGAAGGGAATAATGAAACAAACCCTCTTTTTTCTTCTGCCTTCAAATCTGCATTTCCTATATCTAGCAGCCCTATTTCTAGACGGCTATCATAAGCTCTGGGATCTATTGTTAAGTGAAGTATAGTATGCTAGACATATAGGAGAACACAGTATAAAAATATATGTGCTTATATTTTTTAAATATAAATGATTATATTTTAAAACAACAAAAAGATGATTATAAAATAAAAATAATAATACCTACTATGAGAGAAGTAGGAAATGAGGTAGAAAAGAAAAAAATACAAACTAGACTTCTTTAGATATGCCTTGTTTAGTAGATTTAACTGAGATCATGTAAATATTTAAATAATTTATACTTAAAGAAAAAGCAGTACGTAACAAAAAATGAAAGGAAACAAATGAACATAACTGTATATCCAGATGAGGGCATAATCACCAGAGAGGAACTATTCTAAATGACTTAAAAACATGTCATTTGACTGGCATCCCCTGTGGCATACACCCTATGGATAGAAGGGACTGTTAAAAGCAAAAACTAATAAAATCTTAAAGGTTTTGAAGTGTGAACTGTCAGTGTCTGAGCTATTGTGTCTATAACTTGGGAATAAGCAAATGAGTAATTATGTGATGCTCAAATTCTCTCATATCCAGCATTATTGAGAACTGGGATTCTTGGCATAGACATTAAAAAGGAAAATAAACGAATTAGAAGAGATTAAGTAAAAATCCTATAGTCATGAATTTGAATATCAAGTATCAGTATGAACATACGACTCATTTTTTCTTTCAAACAAACACTATATTTCCTAGCTCTGTCTGATGAAAGTTCTAGAAACAAAGACCCAAAAAAAAAGTAGAAATAAGCACCCTAGTGCTCCAGTTGTGAACTTAAAATACTATTTCCACTAAAAGAAATAAGGACTCATTAGAAAGGACTGGGGCTTCCCAGGTGGCTCAGTGGTAAAGAATCCAGTTGCAATGCAGCATTCACAGGAGATGCAGGTTCGATCCTTGTGCCGGAAACATCCCCTGGAGAAGGAATGGCAACCCACTCCAGTATTCTTGCCTGGAGAATCCCAGAAACAGAGGATCCTGGCAGGCTACAGTCCATGAGGTCTCAAAGAGTCGGACACAACTGAAGCCACTTAGCATGCATGCAAGCATGCAAAAAGCACTAATTCTAGGGACAGAGAAATAAAAGGTGAGCTTGGAACATCTCGTCAGACAAGGGAGAAGGTGTCAATGACTACAGAGTCATGTCAATGGGGCTCAGGCATCAATTTGACCAAAGATGGAACCACTGAGCATCAATATGAATAATAATGGAAAAGAATTTAAATATATCAAATATGTTGATTTCATGAGTTTGTAAAGATAGTAATGCAAAATAAAATGTATTGGTCACTGCTGAAGGATACTAGTGAACTGGCTTATTATTCTGAACACTGATAAAGAGAATCAAATGTTTATCCTGACTTTCCTATGTAAACTGTACTACTTTGTAGCCAAATAGTATTCCAACTAAGAAAGGAAGAATGAATGACAGAATTAGAATACTACCAGTCTGAAACTCCAAGTGAATTAATGGATCTAGGCATTAACGATCAATGTCATCCCAAAAAGATAACATTGGTGGATAGAATATATTTAAACCAGATGTCAGGTGCCTCCAGATAGAGGGACCATGTGATCTATGAAGGGGTCCTGCAGAAAACTCCAATCTGAATCTAACTGAGCCTCCCAGGCTGTTGCTGCTGCTGCTAAATCGCTTCAGTCGTGTCCAACTCTGTGCGACCCCATAGACGGCAGCCCACCAGGCTCCGCCATCCTTGGGATTCTCCAACTCTGGAGTGGGTTGCCATTGCCTTCTCCAATGCATGAAAGTGAAAAGTGAAAATGAAGTCGCTCAGTCGTGTCCGACTCTTAGCGACCCCATGGACTACAGCCCACCAGGCTCCTCCATCCATGGGATTTTCCAGGCAAGAGTACTGGAGTGGGGTGCCATGCACAGGCAGCAATGCAATGAACCGGCCCCTCCCTCTAGCAGACTGGCACCAGCCCAAAGCTCCCTGAGCCCTGCAAAAAGCCATGCAGGAACCCAGCCCTACAGAAAGCCATTCAGGAACCTAGCCCTACAGAAAGCCATGAAGGAACCCAGGAACTCCCCAGCAAGCTAGGAGCACAATAAGACTTTCAACAAAGAGAAAATAAAAAGAAGAAACAAACAGAGCTAAAGAATACAATAACTGAAATTAAAAATACCCTACAAGGAATCAATAGTAGATTATATAATACAGAGGAAAGGAGCAGCAATCTGGAAGACAGAGTAGTGGAAATCACCCAAGCTGAACAGAAAAAAAAGAAAGGAAAAACAATTTTTAAATAACAAAGATAGCTTGAAACCTATAAGATAATATCAAATGTACTAACATTCATATCATAGTAGGCCCAGAAGGAAGCAAGAAAGAGACAGAGAACGTATGTGAAGAAATAATGGCTGAAAATTCCCTGACCTGGGAAAGAAAATAGACTTTTAAATCCAGGAAGCACAGATAGTCACAAACAAGATGAACCCAACAAGATCTACATCAAGACACACTGTAATTAAAATGTCAAAACTTAAAGATAAAAAGAGAGTTTTAAAAGTAGCAACAGAAAAGCAAATAGTTCTGTACAAGGGAATGCCCATAAGACTGTTAACTGACTTTTCAGTAGAAAATTTGCAGGCCAAAATGGAGTAGATGAAAGGAATAAAACCTACAACCAAGAATACTCCATCTGGAAAACTTATCTTTCAGATTTGAGGAAGAGATGCAGAGTTTTACAGAAAAGCAAAAGCTAAAAGAGTTCACCACCACTAAGCCAGGTTTATAAGAAATGTTAAAGAGACTTCTCTACACAGAAAAGCCCAGAACTAGAAATAGGAAAGTCATAAAAAGTCACTAGTGGGACATCCCTGGTAGGACTTCCCTGGTGGCCCAGTGGTTAAAACTCCACACTCCCAATGCAGGGGGCCCAGGTACAATTCCTGGTCAGGCAACTAGATCCCACATGCCTTAACTAAGAGTCTGCATGCTGCAACTGAGACCCAGCACAGTCAATTAAATAAATACATAAATAAATAATTTTCTAAAAGTCAGTGGTAAAGACAAACGTGCAGTAAATGTAGAGGATCAACCACCTAAAAGCTAGAAGGAAGCTTAAAGACAAAGCAGTAAACTCATCCACAGTAAGTAGTCAAGGGATACACAAAAGGATATAAAATATGATGTCACAAACAGTAAACATGTGTTGGTGGGAGTAAAAAGCTATGGTGGTTAGAATGTATTCAAACTTAATTATCAACTTAAAATAATGATGTGTTTACCTCATGGTAATCATCAACCAAAAACTTATAAACACATCCAGACAGAAAATCAACAGAAAAGTACTAACATTAAACAACACATTAGATCAGATGGACTTAATAGATATATAAAGAATATTCCATGCCAAAACAGCAGACTGAACTCTTCAAGTACACATGAAACATTCTCCAGGATAGATTACATGCTAGGCCACAAAAAAGTCTGAATAAATTTTATAAGAGTAAAATCATACCAAGCATCTTTTCCAACTTCTGGTATGAAACTAGAAGTCAACTATAAGGGAAAAAAAACTGCAAATAAACAAATACATGAGTCTAAATAATATGTTATAAACAACCCATGGGTCACTGAAGAAATCAAAGAAGAAATCAAAAAGTACCTGGAGACAAAAGAACATGGAAACACAATGATCAATAATCTATGAGATGCAGCAAAAGCAGTTCTAAGAAGGAAGTTTATAGCAATACAAGTCTACCTCAGGAAATAAGAAAAATCTCAAATAAATAGTTTAACCTTATACCTAAAGGAGCTAGAAAAAGAAGAACAAAGAAAACTCAGTTACAAGGAAAGAAATCATTAAAATAAGAGTAGAAATTGATTAAATAAGTACTAAAATAAACAGAAAAGATGAATGAAACTAAGAGCTGGTTGTTTGAAAAGATAAAATTGATAAATCTTTAGCCATTCTAATCAAGAAGAAAAGATAGAGGGCCCATATAAATAAGATCAGAAATAGAAGAGGGCTTTCATGGTGGCTCAGTGTTAAATAATCTGCCTGCCAATTCAGGAGACGTGAGTTCAGTTCCTGATCTGGGAAGACCCTACATGCCATGAACCAACTAAGATCCCACATGCCATGAAGCAGCTAAGCAATGTGCTTAGTTGCACCACAACTATAGAGCCTGTGCTCTAGAGCCCAGAAGCTGCAACTGTTGAGCCCATGTGCCACAACCACTGAAGCCTTTGTGCCCTAGAGACTGTGCTCCACAATAAGAGAAGCCACCTCAATGAGAAGACCACGCACCTCAACTGGAGACTAGCCCCATTCAATGCAGTGAGAGGAAAGCCTGCACAGCAGCAAAGACCCAGCACAGCCAAAAATAAATAAATAAATACTTAAAAAAAAAAAGAAATGAAACAAGTTACAACCGACACCACAGAAACACAAAGAATCATAAGAGATTACTATGAACAATTATACACCAATAAAAATGGACAACCCAAAAGAAATGGGTAAATTCCTAGAAATATACAATCTTCCAAGAATGAATCAGGAATAAATTGAAAATATGAATAGGCCAATTACCAACAATTAAACTGAATCAGTAATTTTTTAAAAATCTAACAAAAAGCCCAGGACCAGATAGTTTCACAGCTGAATTATACAAAACATTTAAGAACAGTTAACATTTACCCTTCTGAAGATACTCCAAAAAAATTAAAGAAGGAACCCTTCTGAACTCACTAGCCAAGGCCAGCATTACTCTGATACCAAAACCAGACAAAGATACCATACACAAGATACCATACACATATACCATAGAAATTATAGGTCAATACTGCAGATAAACATAGATGCAAAAATCCTCAACTAAATATTAGCAAATCAAATTCAGCAATACATTAAAAGGATCATACACCATGATCAAGTGGGATTTATCCCAGAAATGCAATGTTGATTGAATACACATAAACCAATCAACAGTATACACCACATTAACAAAATGAAGAATAAAATTCATATGATCATCTGAACAGATGCAAAAACTGTAAAACCACTAGAAGGAAACATAGGTAGATCATCTTTTAATGTCTTAGCAATGCTTTTTGTGATATGTCTTCTCAGGCAGAGGAAACAACAAAAAATAATCAAACCACACTACATCAAACTTTTTCACTGTGAAGAAATCTATCAACAAAACAAAAACACAGCTGGAGAAGACATTGCATATTACATATCCAATAAGGGGTTATTATCAAAAATATACAACAAACTCATACAACTCAACATCAAAAAAACAAACAACCTGATTTAAAAATGGGTGGAAGACTAGACATTTTTCCAAAGAGGACAAGCAGATTGCCAACAGGCACACAAAAAGACGTTTAACATCACTCATCATGAGAGAAGTGCAAAAATGAAAAACCACAATGAAATATCACCCCACACCTCTCAGAATGTGTATGTGTATGTGCTAAGTCGCTTCAGTTAGTCGCCTCAGTCTGACTCTGTGCCACCCTATGAACTGTAACCCACCAGGTTCCTCTGTCCAAGGGATTCTCCAGGCAAATTACTGGAGTGGGTTGCCATGCCCTCTACAAGGGGATCTTCCCCACCCAGGGACCAAACCCATGTCTCTTATGTCTCCTGCATTGGCAGATGGGTTCTTTACCACTAGTACCACCTGTCAGAATGGCTATTATCAAAAAGACAACTAATAACAAGTGTTGTCAAAGATATGGAGAAAAGGGTGTCTTTGCACACTGTTACTGCTGCTGCTGCTAAGTCGCTTCAGTCGTGTCTGACTCTGTTAATGGGACAGTAAATTAGCGCAGTCACTATGTAAACCAGTATGGAGTTTCCTCAAAAATTAAAAATGAAACTGCCACATGATCCAGCAAATTAAATTCTGGACATTTACTTAAAGCAAACCAAAACATATTCAAAAATATTTGTGCAATCCAACATTTATTGTAACATTGTTTATAATAGCCATGATATGGAAGCAACCTAAGTATTTGTTAATAGATAAACAGATAAAGATTATTATTATTACTTTATATAAAGTTATTTTAAATAAAGATAATTACTTTATATATTTGTATATAATAATAATATGCAATATTATTATTCAGTCATTTAAAAATGAAATCTTGCCATTTGTGACAACATGAAAAAATTAGAGGATATTATGCTAAAAGTGAAATAAGTCAGACAGAGAATGACAAATACCATATGATCTCACTTATATGTGAAATCTAAAAAACAAAAATTTGCAGCAACATGGATAAACCTAGAGATTATCATACTAGCAAAGTAAGTCAAAAAGAGGAAGACAAATATATGATATCACTTATATGTGAAATCAAAATATAATACAAATGACCTTGTTTACAAACCGGAAACAGACTCACAGACTTAGAAAACAAATTTATGGTTACCAAAATGGAAAGAGGAGGAGAAATAAATTAGGAGTTTCGGATTCGCAGATACAGATTACTATATTAAAACTAGAAAAACAACAAGATCCCAATGTATAGCACAGGGAACTATATCCAATAACCTGCAAAAACCATAATGGAAAAGAATATGAATACATATTCATATATCATATGTGTATATATATATATAATTGTCATACAGAAACTAATGCAAATTGTAAATCAACTATGTGTTTTTATTGTTTAGTTGCTAAGTTGTGTCTAACTCTTGCCACCCCATGGACTGTAGCCCACCAGCCTCCTCTGGTCATGGGATGTCCCAAGCAAGAATACTGGAGTGGGTTGCCATTTCCTTCTCCAGGGGATATTCCCAACCCAGTAATTGAACCTGCATCTCCTTCATTGGCTGGTGGATTCTTTACCACTAAGCCACCCGGGAAGCCCTTCAATTAAAATTTTTTTAATTAAAAAACTATGATTATACAAAAAATACAAGAAATTTTAATTAAAAACAGACAATAAATACAGAGAACAACAGGTGGTTTCCACAGGGGAGGAGGTGGGAGTGGGGAGCAATAGGTAAAGGAGATTACAAGGTACAAGCTCTCAGTTATAAAATAAATAAGCCATGGGGATATAATATATAGCATAAGGAATATGGCCAATAATATTGTAATAATGTTGTTTGTATGGGGACAGATTGCTATGAGACATATCATGGTGATCATTTCATAATGTATGCCAGTGTCAAATCACTACACCTGAAAGTAACATAATAAGGTATATAAACTCTATTTCAATTCAGGAAAAAAAGAAAAAAAAATGGTCTAACAACCAGTTAACAAGAACCATAGGAGAAAAAGGAACAGGCTACACACTATGGGTGAGCAATTAGCAAAGTTCAGATGACCAGTTTCTTCAACAATTAAACTGCAAGGAGAAAAGCAAAGAGAGGATAAAGAAATCTGTGGATTAAAAAGACTTAGAAGACATATCACCAATAACAATGTGTAGACCTTAACTGGATCCAGATTCAGACAAGTAAACTGATTTTTTTAAACTATGATTTCAGATTAGAAATTTGAACAGCGGATTGATAGTTGATGACATTAAAATTCTTATTAATCTTATTAATTCAATGGAGTCAAACCTAAAGGAAATCAGTCCTGAATATTCACTGGAAGGATTGATGCTGAAGCTGAAGCTCCAATACTTTGGCCACCTGATGTGAATAACTGACTCATTGGAAAAGACCCTGATGCTGGGAAAGACTGAAGGTGGGAGGAGAAGGGGACGACAGAGGATGAGGTGGTTGGATGGCATCACCGACTCAGTGGACATGAGTTTGAGCAAGCACCGGGAGTTGGTGATGGACAGCGAGGCCTGGTGTGCTGCAGTCCATGGGGTCGCAAGGAGTCAGACACGACTGAGTGACTGAACTGATTAAAAATTTATAGTTATATTAATTTAATCAATATTAATAATATTATTAATACTTTATCTTACACAGAAAATAGATTTTCTATTTTATCAATTTTTCCACTGAACAGAATATGTCAATATTTTATATGCTATCAGAATAATAAATGTTAAATTCCTAAAAGAAAAAACTGTAGCTGCAAATCAAGCCCATCATCACTTTATGAGATTACTGATGACATTTAAAAACATGAGGCTTCTCTTTATCCTTGAGAAACATATACTAAAATGTTTAGAAGTAAAAAATACATGAAATCTGAAATCTGCTTCAAATGAATGCTGAGAAAAGGAATGGGAAATAAGAAGAAATCATATTGGCCACAAAATAATCATCATTGAAACTCGGAAATGAGTACATGAGGGTATGTCACACTTTTCTCTCTACTTTTATACATTTCAAATTTTATTTAATGAAACATTTGTAAACTTTATACTACCCACTAATAAACAGCTACAACCTATTGAACACTTAACATGAATTTTTTCACTTGAGGTTGACAACAACTTTGTGAGTTAGGTACTATTACCATCATTTTTATTTTAGCGATAAGGAAACTGAGGCTTAGCGAGGGTCATTAACATTTTGAAGGTCCCACAGCCAGAACAAAGATTCAGTTCCCCCTATTAACCACCCTCCTATAGTGGATTTTCTAAAGACTGTATAATGCTGCTAAGTCGTGTGTCTAGTTCTGCATGAAATGAGAACAGAAGTAGTCCTTGGGGAAAGTAGGCATCTGGGTTTCAGTCATTTTTAAAAATTTTTAAATCTCCAAAATACATAACAAAAATAATCGGGTAAACAATAGCGTGTCCAACCCATGCCAAAGAGAATGTATCACTACTGCTATTTACAATAAAAAGCCTATTTGAACCAACACATTATCCCTCCCAAAAGTATTAATGAGCCTTTCAGGGAATGAAAAAGCAGGCATAATACTTGCAGACAGGCAAAAGGACATATGGTCCTTAAGGGAATATGAATTTGAATAGAAAAATTTAAGCAATGGAGAACGGTCTGCTTCTTAGATCCCCTGATGTATGAAGTTTGGTTCACTTCCAATAGCAATCAGAAGATGCTGGCAGAGGCCCAGCTGGCCCACTTGCGAGACCATCTGGAAGAAAGAAAAGTGTCGGCCACACACTGGTCAGGCTGACAAGAGCACTGGATTGCTTGTCCATTTTTACATTACCTGTGGAACTACTGGTAAGGTTAAAGAGGAGTGACATCAACTTCAAATCATTCACCACTTCAAAATAATTAAAGAGTCTTGTCGAGATATTAAGGGAGGCTTTTCAGAAACAGAAGGAATCAAGCTTAGAATGATTTATTACCAAGTTTAAAAAAATTAGTCTGGAGTTTATCCCTGGTCTAATTTAGGGCCAATATTACCTTCTTCCCTGAATGTAACTCAAGAAAGCTATCTTTATGATTCTGTTCATATCTAACCACCCAGACGTTATGCCCCTGATTTGAATATATAGCTTTGAGGTTGAAAACTGTTATCTGTCCTCAACATTCTGTTTTGGGAGAAAATAACTTTTTATACTGCAAGAAACCAGCCTAATTCTTTATTCTAAGAAACAAAGATACAATTTTCACAAGGATTTCTCAGACACCAGAGATAAAATACTTGATAATAAAAAGGTGATTTGTAAATCCAGTTAGATTCATGGATAGAGCGTGTCCAGTATAGATTTCCAATTGTCCTTTCCCCATTGCAAAAGATATACAACCAGGGTTGCTTTATCACAGTTTTACTGAATTCCAAGTCTGTCCCATAGTAATAAAGGGTAAAAAATTAAGACAGTAAATTCAGAATCAATCAGTGTCTAATTCAAATAGTCTTTGTAAAAACCTTAATGAATTCCCTGCTGGTCCAGTGGTGAGGACTCCGCGCCTTCACTGCCTAGGGTGTGCATTCAGTCCCTGGTTAGGGAACTAAGATCTCATAAGCTGTGTGGCCTGGCCAGAAACAATAATAATAATAATTTTTTTAATAATAAAATAAATTTAAAAACCCACATAGATTATCTAATAGTGCCCAAAGGGGTTAAAAAAGAAAGAACAGCAAAAACTGAGAAAATATACAGTAGCATGCTGCTGCCGCTAAGACAGTTCAGTGGTGTCTGACTCTGTGCGACCCCAGAGACGGCAGCCCACCAGGCTCCTCTATCCATGGGATTTTCCAGGCAAGAGTACTGGAGTGGGGAAATAAGCTCTAGAGTATAAATAAGGGTATACTATAGTATAATAAGTGGGAAGCAAGGAACTTTGCATATTTATTATCTTTGTTTTAATACAATTTATTAAATACAGTTATACATAAGTTTTTAATAATTAACTGTGTTTAACAACTTCTCACAAAATTCTTGAAATATACATTATTTTTCATATTCTTTTCCATTATGGGTTATTACAGTTTGCTGAAGTCCCTTTAGCAGCATAAAAATCCTTTTATTCAAAAGTTGAAGTTAAATGACTAAAAGTGTCTTTAAAAAACACAGTGATGGAAGTGGTACATAGTAGGGATAAGCATGCAGTCTGTCAACAAACAGTAAGAATAATATACAAGATGCTTTCTTAATTCACAACCTGAAGAGAACATGAAGGCTTCTGAAAGGGAGAAGAAAGTCACCCACAAAGAGCTAAAGTTGGAAATCTTCACCAAGTTACCTGGACAAACAGATGTTAATGGGGTACCTTGGTCTCTAGAGCTGTGCACCTTTACACCTTGACTTGAGGACACAACATCTGTATGACTTGGGCCTTTATTGTTTTTAACATAATCCATCATAATAAAGGAATCTCAGAAGATCCACGAAACACTAAAAAAACTTACTTGCAGAAATTCTGACAAATTCCCATCCCACTAAGAATTGAGGTGCAGAGCTTTTTATTATTTTTTTCTCACATTACATTGCAATTATCTGTGTATATTTTTGCTTCACAGGAAAATGGATTCTATTTTATGTATGTTTCTATATGTGACACGTAAGTATCAGCACAAGGCTTCCCTGGTGGTCCAGTGATTAAGAATCCCCCTGTTAGGGGATACAGGTTCGATCCCTGGTCCGGGAAGATTCCACACGCCGTGCAGTATCTAAGCCAGTGCGCCACAGCCACTGAGTCCACTTGCCTAGAGCCTGTGCTCTACAACAAGAGAGGCCACTGCAGCGAGAAGCCCACGCACCGCAGCGAAGGGCAGCCCTTGCTCACCCCAACTAGAGAAAGCCCACACACAGCAACAAAAACCCAGGACAGCCTAAATTAATACATAAATGAATATTAAAAGGAGAAAAAGGATCAGCACGGAAAAGGGACTAAAAAAGAGGATCGAGGAGTAAGTGGGGAAAAGTATATCGCGTGCTTTTTGTTTGAGATCTTCAGACCCTCACTCCAGCTTCACTCCCTTCTCTCTGTAGCCCCAAGGATCATTCATTCTCCTATTCTTCTGTTCGCAGGAATCTATCTCACTGGTAAACAACTCAGGACAAATGTTCAAGAGGCCTCTCCGCCCTCACTTCCTCCATGCTTTAACACCTGCCCTTCTCTAGACTCGCTGTTTCCCAATCATTGTTTTTTTTTTAAAAACAGCAGCTGTATCCTATTCAGCCATGTGCTGGTTAGTGTACAACAATCAGCTCTCAGGGCTGGGTGGAGAAGGCAATGCCACCCCACTCCAGTACTCTTGCCTGGAAAATCCCATGGACGGAGGAGCCTGGTAGGCTGCAGTCCATGGGGTCGCGAAGAGTTGGACACAGCTCCCGTCTGTGGGGTCGCACAGAGTCGGACACGACTGAAGCGACTTAGCAGCAGCAGCTCAGGGCTGGGAAGTCAAAGAGAGACCTGATTTGTAGCATTTACCAATTTCTGGTGTAAACTGGTGTAAATATGTTCACCATGACTGATTTCTAGCTACCAGTGTGACTTCACTGAACACAGATTTGAGAAGAGATGCACATATAGTCACATATGGATATGTGTTGGACTATAAAGTAAACTGAGTGCCAAAGAATTGATACTTTTGAACTGTGGTGCTGGAGAAGACTCTTGAGAGTCCCTTGGACTGCAAGGAGAGCCAATCAGTTCATCCTAAAGGAAATCAGTCCTGAATATTTATTGGAAGGACTGATGCTGAAGCTGAAACTCTAATATTTTGGCCACCTGAAGCAAAGAACTGACTCATCTGAAAAGACCCTGATGCTGGGAAAGATTGAGGGTGGGAGGAGAAGGGGATGACAGAGGATAAGATGGTTGGATGGCATCACCGACTCAATGGACATGAGTTTGAACAAGCACTGGGAACTGGTGATAGACAGGGAGGCCTGGCATGCTGCAGTCCGTGGGGTTGCAAAGAGTCAGACAGGACTGAGTGACTGAACTGAACTGTATATACAGTAATATGATCTCACAACCAACTTCAGCTCCCCACTGATTTACGTCTCTTCAATCAGTTGTACTTACCATTATGACCTTGGAGTTGGACAGAGCTGGAGTCTAGACCCAATGCTACCACTGGGTGACTTTGGATACCTTATTTAACCTCTCTAAGCTTCCATTTCTTTATCCATAAACTGGAAATAAAAGCAGCTGCTTTATAGTTCTTGAGTGTTAAAAATGAGATAAAATGTGGTAAAACACTTAACCACAGTGAGTAGCACTTCGTAGGTGCTTGAGAGATATCAGCTACTATCATTATTTTTATTAATCTCCGACCCTTGAAGGGTCACCATTCAGTGTTTCCACGGATCATCAGGACACCACCTTTGTCGGCTGCACAGCCTGCCAGTTGTCACAGGCAACCCCACCCTATCTGACCTACTGTACAAATATTTGCCTAAGCATTAGTATACTAAAATCCAGCTCTATTTTAGTATACCAAGATTTTTTTTTTCAAACTGGTAGGAGGTAGGTCTGAAATATCAAGAATGGAACTGATTTACTTCCATAACAGGAAGAAAGAGATGGAGCCTGCATTTTTCAAGTACCTACTTTGGCTCACAAGGCACTGTGCTAGGGATTTTGTTTGTTCCCTTGTTTAATCCTCACAAAACCCAGGCGATATTAAATCTTAGTCTCATTTCAATGGATGAGAAGACTTGGACTCAAAGGGATTAAGTAACTTGCCCGAGGTCACACAGCCAGTAGTACAGAGCCAGGGTTCTTCTGGCAGAGGCTGAAGCCACTCTTTGCCCTGCACCACGGTATTAACCTCTTCCAGGACACTCAAGTGGTGAGATGACAGGCTAAAGTCCTATGAGAATGCATCAGCTGCCACAGCTAACAAGTGCAAATGGATTAGACATGTAAGAGTACATTTAGCCTGCATGTAACAGAAACTCAATTACAGTGTCTTAAAAAAGGCTCTTTCTCTCATGAAATGAGAAGTCCAAAAGGATGTAGACGAGGTCTCATGCATTTATTCAAGGAGATCATCAATACCTCAGCCTCCTTTAGCTTTCAGCTCAGTTTTCAGCATGTGGCTTTCTTCTTCATGGTCATATGAGGGCTACCCCATCTACAGGTAGTACATCTACCTCCCAGAAAGGAAGAAGCAAGAAGACACAAATTTTCCAAGTGTGTTCCTTTTTTCATAAGGAAAATACTTTCCCAGAACCCTCACCTGTGGCCTTCTGTTTACATTTCATTGGCCAGAATTAGATCACGAGGCCACCCCTAGTTGCAAAGGATCCAGGGAATTTTGTCTTTTTAACTGGACACAGTAAGGATCTAACACAGCTGGGTTTCTGTTACAAAGGGAAAAGAAGAGAATGGACATCAGGAAAGAGAACAGACAGCTTGATCTCCAGTGATCCCCAGAGCAAACTTCAGGTTTTCAGGATTGAAAGGAGAAAGAACAGCAGCATATAGAATCTTTGAGATCATCAGTCTAGTCCAACTTGTTGCCTAATGAAGGAGTTACTTCCATAGCTTCTCTAGTATATGGTCATCCAGCCTCACAATGTAGTATACACAGCGTAGTGGTGTCTGGATGCTTGATTATTATATGAGAGAGAACAGGACTTTAGGCCCTAGCAATAAACTGATTACAGAATTATGGTCAACAGTCCAACTAGACAGCAAAGGGGAGTATTAGAGTCAAGATGAGAAAGTGCAGGGGTCAGTGAGTTCCAATCATGCAGTAAAAAGATTTCCATCTTCCTAAATCAGCTGATGAAAAGTTGAAACAAATTCAAAAAGGCTGAAAACTAAAAGATTCCTAAGGGACACATGATGAAAGGCATAGACTGGCCTCCACTGACATAGCAGACAAATCTACTGCGAGAGGAAGCTCAGCATGTCACCCTGTGGCTTGGGTAGAATTATCCTGGTTATGTAGCACCCAGGTTGTGGCCTGATTATTTAAGTCATTATTATACCTAACTCAGTGGTTCTCAAAGTGTGGTCCAGGGCTGTCTGAGACACTTTCAGGAGGATTTAAGGTCAAAACTATCTTTATAATAAAACTAGTAAGTTATTGCCTTTCCTCTCATTCTCTTATTAGTATTTATTGGTTTGCATTCTTGTGTTAGTCTCTCAGTTGTGTCTGACTCTTTATGATCCCCACAAACTGTAGCCCGTCAGACTTCTCTGTCCATGGGATTCTCCAGGCAAGAACTAGAGTGGATTGCCATTCCCTTCTCCAGAGGATCTTCCCAACCCAGGGATCGAACCCTGGTCTCCTGCATCGCAGGCAGATTCTTTACTGTTTGAGCTATAGGGAAGTCCTTATTAGTATACAGTGAAGTTTTCCAGAAGCTACATGACCTGTGATATCACTGCAGAAACAGATATGAGAATCCAATTTTCCTTAATTAAGGCAGACGCTTAAAAGATTTACAAAAATGTAAAGCAATGCCTTCTCACTATATTTTTCTTCTCACTCTTCTCACTATATTTCTTTGGCATATCCCCATGTAGCATGTGGGATCTTAGTTCCCCAAACAGGAACTGAACACATGTCCCTTGAATTCCAAGTGTGGAGTCTTAACCACTGGACCACCAAAGAAGTCCTTCAAAATTTTTAAGGAATTTTTTGGACTTCTCTGGTGGTCCAGTGGTTAAGAATTCGCCTGCCAATGTAGGGGACACAGGTTGGATCCTTGGTCTGAGAAGATTCCACCTGCTGCAGGGCAACGAAGCCCATGCCACAAGTAATGAAGCCCATACACCCTAGAGCCCGCGATCTGCAACAAGAGAAGCCACCACAATGAGAAGCCCGTGCACCACATCTAGGGCGTCGTCCCTGCTCACCACAACTAGAAAAAACCTGTGTGCACCAACAAAGACCCAGCACAGCCAAAAATTCGTATTTTTTAAAATTTGTTTTATGCTTTGGAAAAAATAGTTTTTTCCCGTAAAAATTGTGTTATTTCCATTAATATGTAATGGGTTTATTATTGTTTTTAAGTGAATCTATAACTTTTAAAAATTTCTCACGTTTATTTTATAATGAATATTGATAGCAATAACCACATAAACAAAATCCCTCTGAGGTTCTCAATAAATTTTAAGAGTATAAAAGGGTCCTGACACCAAAAATTTGAGAACCAAAAAAAAAACCAAAAAAAATTTGAGAACCACTGAAATAATTTATAGTACAGTGGGGGTGTTTGAGAACCAGTAACTGCAGCCCAAAGGAGGGAGTAAATATGCTCAGTGGGTAAGTGATTTGAAAAATACTAAGAAGGCATTGAATTTGAATGCCTTGAAATGAATGAATTGAAAAAAAAATGTGAAGTAAACAAACCCATTGTTAATTCTTTTGTGTTAAGTTTAGGAATAAGTTTTACAAACATCAAGAAAATCTTGGTGTATTTGCATTTAAGGTCTTTGAAATGTTTAAGAGAATCTGACATATTACAGAAACTGACATATTAGCAGTGTGAGTTACTGAAATTTTCCATCTGTCTTTTTTTACTTATTTTAGAAAGTGTAACTATTTGTTTACATTTATAAACAGTATTTAAACACTTGAGATATACTACATTTAGAAGTCTGTACTTTTTCTGTTCAAGCTACTATAACAAAAATAGCATAGACTGGACAGCTTATAAACAACAGACACTTATTTCTCAAAGATCTGTAGGTCAGGAAGTTCAAGATAAAGGTGCCAGCAAATTAGGTGGTCCACTGATTTGTAAATAGCGAACTTTTTGCTAAGTCCTTATAGATGGAAGGGGTAAGGGGACTCTTGGTCCCCATTTACAAGGGCACTAATCTCATTCATGAGGGTTCTGCCTTCATAACCTAATCACCCCCTAAAAGCCCACCTCCTAATACCTTCACCTTGGGGGTTAGGGTTTCAACATATGAATTATTTTTGTGGGGGGAGAGGGGTAACAAATATTCAAGCCATAGCATGCATATTAATTTAATGTATATAGACTTACAAGAGTTGCTTAAATGCTTAGAAAGACTTTTGTTTGAAACCTAACAACTAAATTGCCCTGCTTTTGTACTATTTGAGATATTCAGATATGCAAATAATCGATACCGGGACCACACTTCTGTTTTTCTCATTTTAACAAATCTGCAACCTGAGTGTGACTTCTAAGCAATGTGATAAAGATAGTATTGGCAGTATTTTTCCTTTCATGAAACTATGTGAAATAATGGCCCATCTCACAATCGATGGCATCTTAGATTTGATGCTATGGAATTAAACTTGTAATAGTACTTTGAAATGTCTCAGGAAACTCAATAAACTAGTTTTATTTAGGAGAATTTAATCTGTTGAATTTGTAAATTAATGGAACATTGACTTAAAAAGCAAGAGAAAGCAATTTTTCTTGACTTTTTACAAAAATTCACAAGACTTATTAATAACAAATGGCTTCAGAAGCTTAAGAAAATCAAATTTTCCCAATTTACATTATTTAAATACAAGCAAATGTGGATAGTACCTTCCTGCATGGAAAGGATGCTGAAAGGATGTCACAGAGTGGAACACAGAATGTGGGGAAATTTCCCGTTGAGATTTCTTCTCAGTATCCAGTTTAAAATATATTATTCCATATATATGCCTAAACCATTGTAAGCAATTTATCAACACCTTTCTCAGTGCTGAACTTTGAAGTTAATCTATAGGTTAATTGTGATCAGCTTTACACAAATTCATGAACTTTTTTCCACAACAAAAATGTTCAGCTCAAGAAGCCCATCTGCACTGGACAATCTATCATGGTGCTTTCAGAGACAGTATTTTTATCCTAAAAGACTTGCCATTGTAAGCACTGCTGAGACAGAGGAAGTTCATCTTATTAGAGGAAACACTCTGACTCTAACAGTATTACCTGAAAAAGCAGTAAGTGTGCAAGTGAGAGAACATTGTGTTTAAACCCCTCAACTTGCCCAGGGTGAATGTTATCCACCATTCAAGTGATCAAGCTTGAGTCCTTCTCTGTTCCCATATCTAATCCAGACCCAAACTTCGGTTCTTCCTTCCATGTAGACTGGAGCCTTTCACATGGTATGAAACTTTGGATCTTCTTTTCACATGTTAGGACTGTATGATGGTGGCGTTGAGAATGGGGTGGGACTCATACCTAACCCCTCCCACCTCACTCCCCACCTCCACCCCCTCCCATGCCAATTCTTACTGCCAGGATTATACAGTCCAGCCATTCTTCTTTCCCATGAAATGTCTTCTAAATATGGAAACATTTAGAACTTTAAAATCTAAATATGAAAGGCAGGACTCTCTCTCTCTCTTGATTACTGCAGGATTTAATTTAAATAAAAAGCTAGTTTAGGACTTCCTTGGTGGGCCAGTGGTTGAGAATCTGCCTGCCAATGCAGAGGACACAGGTTTGATCTCTGGTCCAGGAAGATTCCACACGCCAAGGGGCAACTAAGCCTATGTGCCACAACTACTGAGCCCAAGCTCTAGAGCCCACAAGTCACAATTACTGAAGCCTATGCACCTAGAGTCCACACTCTGCAACAAGAGAAGCCACCACAATGAGAAGCCTGTACGCCACAACCAGAGAGTAGCCCACACTTGCTGCAACTAGAGAAAGCCTGCATGCAGCAACAAAGATCCAGAGAAGCCAAAAATAAAAATTATTTTTTTTAAACAAGTTAGTTTTGCTTTTTTGAGTGTAGTATCTTTTGTCTTCAACAGATTGCTGAAGAACTGTTGCAGGAAGGGGGACCCTTTCCAGGGCTCTTGTCTAACACTCAGAAATGAATTCTCTGAGGAGACACACAAGCTGACAAAGCAAGAGACTTTATCGGGAAGGGGTGCCTGGCGGAGAACAGGAGGGTAAGGGAACCCAGGAGAACTGCTCTGCCACGTGGCTCACAGTCTTGGGTTTTATGGAGACTGAATGAATTTCCAAGTTGTCTCTGGCCAATCATTCTGACTCAGGGTCCCTCCTGGTGGCACACACTTTGCTCAGCCAAGATGGACGCCAGCAAGAAGGATTCTGGGAAGTGGTAGGACACGTGGTGTCTCCTTTTGACCTTTCCAGAACTCTTCTGGTTGGTGGTGGCTTATTAGTTCTGTGTTCCTTACCAGACCTCCTGTTGTAAAATAACTCACACAAATGTTTACTATGGTGCCTGGCCAGGGAGGGCGGTTTCAGTCGATGTTTCCCCTAAGAAAACTACTGCAGAATATGCATGTGGAAATTCTAACTTAAGAATTCTGCAACTGTTTTTCAGTGCCTAATCTCCGGTCTCCTGCTTGAGTACCAGTCCTTCCAATGTCCATCAGATGCCCCTCCTGAGGCCATCAGAGTAGACCCTGGGACTGCCCACACAGTTTTTCTTAGAATGACCAGCTCAGCCTCTAAGGCCAACACCAGAAACTCCCAAAGGGGCCTTCATAGCCAATCAGCTGTTCCTTCTGGCTCTGTTTCAGTCTCAAACTGTGCTCTATTTAAAGGGCTGAAAGTTAAAACCGAGCCAAAGAAATAGCTAGGAGGTGACAACAGCTAAGCCCACGAGGCTTTAAATAGAGTGAGACACAGCATAAGAAGTCTCCCTGGAGTGTTCCTTCACAGTAAAAGGGACCTTTCACAAAAGTTGCTCCCCGTATACCACTCATGACTGCACTGGAGCCAAAGGCTGGGTGGCAGGCAGTCCACTTAAGAAAAAGGTGGGCTGGTAGCACTTCCATTTGACAGCAGACAGATCTCTGTCATTATAAACTAGGGAAAATACCATTTAGTATGCAGAGAAAAAGACGTTTCACCAAACAAATGGGAGGCGTGTATCTATTGGTCAATTATGATTTCATCTTACTCTAGGAATTGTTGAACTTCAGATAAGTGATTCTTCACCACAGGAAACTTTATTAATAGCTCCTAAAGAGTCCTTCAACAGCAGGGCTAGGAAGCTCCTAAATGTGTGAAATAAGGTGGAAAATAAGAGTTGACTGGCAAGTTTTGGCCCCACCTAAAAATATTCAAACTTTAAAATCTTTAAAAACACTGAACCGTCCTTGACAAAACCAAAATACAGCTATAAGCAGTTCTGGCATACATACACAGGCTTGTCTCCCTGGCTCTCAAGTTAAGTAAAGAGATTATAAAAAGTCATCAAAGGTTTGGAAACACCCTTTTAAATACGAGGTTTAATATTAGATAGCATGACTCCCTGATGTGAAAGATGAGGTGATACTCTCCTGCTGTTTCTACTGCCTACACTCTCCCTCACTCCATTTTTCAGTGCTTATAATACATTTCACTTTGCCAGGTTATTAACCATTACATTGTGTTCTATAATAGTGGTCCTTCTAGTTATTCAGCCTTTGTTCTTTTTAAAAACAGATCCAGTGCCCATTTCTGTTTTTTTGGTTCGTTTTTTTTTTAACCAATTTTTAATTCTTGAGCTTCATTCGCTTCCTGGGCTGAATTTCAACATCAAGTGGCTTTTCCTTTGTCTCTTTGTTCGAGGACTCCCAGGTTTTATATTTCTTACACACTAGATTCTAAACACTATTTTCCCCATGTTTTTCATGCTTGAGAAAACCTACTTGCTAACTTTAAACCCAGTTGTTCAACCAGGTCACACTCTCTTTCCCTCAAAAATTTATATATATTGTGGCGTCGCAACATGTCCTTGGATATTGCTGAGAAGTCTAATGCAAGCCTAATTTTCATCATAGGTGACTTATTTTTTCTTCCTAAACAGCTAAAAATTTATTTTCTTATCCTTGAATGTCGGGCTTCCCTGATAGCTCAGTTGGTAAAGAATCTGCCTACACTGCAGGAGACCTGGGTTCAATTCCTGGGTCAGGAAGATCCCCTGGAGAAGGGATAGGCTACCTTCTCCAGTGTTCTGGCCTGGAGAATTCCATGGACATTCCAAGAGGTCCCAAAGAGCTGGACTCAAAGTGAGTCTGAGTGAACTCTGGGAGTTGGTGATGGACAGGGAGGCCTGGCGTGCTGCGATTCATGGGGTTGCAAAGAGTCAGATACGACTGAGCGACTGAACTGAACTGAACTGAACTGGACTGAACTGAAGTGAACTGAACTGAACTGAAGTGACTTTCACGTTCATCCTTGAAAGTCAATAAATAGCTTAATATATGTCTTGATGTTTATGATGCTGTATCAATTTTTTCTAGCATACAATGTGCCCTCATATCTAAGAATTCAGTTTGTTAATTTCAGAGAAAGTCTATTTCTTAAGTATGTAGCTCCTTTTACTATTCCATCTGGTGTCTGAGTTAGATGGTCTCTGACCTCCATATTGCTTGTCTTTTACATATTTTAATCTTTATCCTTTTTTATCTGCATTCACAGATTATTGCAAGCATTTCCTCCACATCACTAATTTTATTTTCACTCACTGTCCATCCTGTTTCTTGCTCTTCCTAAATTATTTGTTAACTGTATTATGGTGCTCTGTGGGGTCTCAGTTTCTTTAGTGCAGAAATTTCTATGTTCATTTTATTCAGTTCTTTTATTACCTCATTTGAGGGCCTTAGTTTTATAAAATAATAGTATTATAAAGTTCCTCTACACCTTAAAGCACTCCCAGTAAATCATTTTGTTTGTTTAGAGAGGGTATATTTTTATTTAAAAAACCCATTCTCCCCCTTAAAACTTCTGTCTTTTTATACCAGGTTCTGTTCTTTTTCTTCTCTTCATCTTTTCTTCCTTCTTTTTGCCTAATGAGTTTGCTTACTGGTCATTGCATTCCTTTTCATTTGTCATTGGACAGCTGTGTCCTAAAGTCCTACCTAGTCTGTTCTAAAGCTTGCAGCTTATTTAGGACCCATCAGTCTGCACCATTTGGAACTAATTTAATGTGTGGAGTTGCTTTCAGTCCAAGTGTCTCTAGCCTGAGGGCACAGTGGGAGATGAGTGAGCATCCGGGTCAGGAGAAGCCTTCTCCTGTGAAGTCCAGTTAAATATCTTGCACCAGTGTCCACCCCATGCAGCTGTGGGTATATTTCTCTCATTCATCCAGCTCTCCACAGACACCTGAAAATTCAGATGACATGGAGGCCTTTCTTAAGAGTAAGTAGGGTTGGCTACACTTGAGGCATTTTCCTCTCCTTTTCTCGGGGCTACCTACAAACTCTCTAAGACTGCTTTTGTCCAGTCAGAAGGCATTAATAAAAATTATCAGGCTTCTCAATACTATTCCCGTGGGTGTGAAAAAAAGACCTACCCCAAAACCTCTCACATTCTCCTTAGCCATCTTTTTTTGAAGCTTATTATGTAAAATTGTTCTCCTTTATTTGGATGCCTTTTATTCATAAATTGTTGCCTTTTTTTTTTTCACTATTTCTGTTCATTAGATTTGGAGGAAGATTGTTTAATCTGGATTTATCATGCCATTGCATTCAGATGTCAGTTTACCCTATTTTCAGATCTTATAAGCTTTTATGATACTGTATAAACAGAAAATATCCAGAGAAATATTGCTGATACTTAATTGTTAAAAAATAAAAACTTTTGGTCAGTCTACTTATCGCTCTTGGTCAGATTATTTATATGCTCTAAACATTCTAAGACTGCAACTGTATGATAGCAAAGAGGCACAGACTTCAGTTTCCAAGCCCTGGAGTCCCACAGGCCTGTGTTCAAAATCTCGACTCAGCCACTCACTGGCTGTGGGATAGTGAGAAAATTACGGAAAGCCTGTTTATCATCTTAATCTGGTGATAAAAGGGGGATGATAATAAGAATACCTACTTCATCAATTGCAAGGATTAAATAATTCACATTAAGTGCTTATCACAGTGCCTGGCACTGAACCATCTACTTTGTAAGTTCTATGTGAGGCTTCTCCTTTCCAGAGAAGAAAGGAGATGTAGATATATGATGTAGCCTATACAATAGAAATTTTTTAGATTGAAAGGAAACTTAAAGGTTATCTTATCTAAACCTGTTCTAAAAAATGAAATAAGATCATGAGAAATTACATCAGAAATAATATTATACCTATTCCCAAATACCCTGAGGGAGAAGGCAATGGCACCCCACTCCAGTACTGTTGCCTGGAAAATCCCATGGATGGAGGAGCCTGGTAGGCTGCAGTCCATGGGGTCGCTAAGAGTCAGACACGACTGAGTGACTTCACTTTCCACTTTCATGCATTGGAGAAGGAAATGGCAACCCACTCCAGTGTTCTTGCCTGGAGAATCCCATGGACGGAGAAGCCTGGTAGGCTGCAGTCTATGGGGTCGCTAAGAGTCGGACACGACTGAAGCAACTTGGCAGCAAATACCCTGATTCACCTCTTGGTCAATAGATATGAATGTTCTGAAGGTGCATTTCTCATTGTAAACTATTAACTAGGTATCTTGCCCACTAAAAACACAACAAAATCATTTTGGCAAGACCCGTGACAACAATGGAGGAATTCTGGATTTAGGTCCAGTGAACTTTCTATTGATTGACAGCTTATCTTACATTATTAAAGGAACTACCTTTAATCCATGAAGGTTTATAAAAATATTTGCACATAAATAAATGTAGTTTTTTACTTATTTAGTTTGGGTAAAGAGACATATCATTAAAGTTCTATACTATACACAAGATATAGGTCTGTCATAGAGACATACTAAGCTCATCCAAAGCTTGATCTTGGCCATACCCACTATAAAAGTTTTACCCAAATTCATAATTATCGAAATATATCTTTTTAAAGATTATGGTGTCAAAAATGCAGTGACATAACTAGCTAAAAGAAACTAGCTGAATGAATCCTTGGAGGAAAAATATTTAATATAGTAAACCTCTAGCATCATAATGTATGGTGTTTCCAGCCCAGACCTTCTAAGCCTAAAAGAGGTCAGAGCGGGATAAGCCCTGGAGAATGTTCCACTGGATGAAACTTGTGTGCCATGCCTACTTTTCTGAGGCACAGTCACCCGTAGTCGTCTTTATACGACGCAGTTCCCAGACCCTGCCCTCCTTAACTTTGTTGTTATTGTTCAGTTACTAAGTCGTGTCCAACTCGATGAGAGCCCATGGACTGCAGCACGCCAGGCTCCTCTGTCTTCCACTATCTCCTGGAGTTTGCTCAAATTTATGTCCACTGAGTCAGTGATACTATCCAACCACCTCATCCTCTGCCACCCCCTTCTCCTTTTGCCTTCCATCTTTCCCAGCATCAGGGTCTTTTCCAATGAGTCGGCTCTTCACATCAGGCAGCCAAAATACTGGAGCTTCAGCTTCAGCATCAGTCCTTTCAATGAATATTCAGGGTTGATTTCCTTTAGGACTGACTGGTTTGATCTCCTTGAAGCCCAAAAGACTCTCCAGAGTCTTCTCCAGCACCACAATTTAAAAGCATCTACTCTTTGGTGCTCAGCCTTCTTTATGGTCCATATCTCACATTCATACATGACTATTGGAAAAAATCACAGCTTGGACTATATGAACCTTTGTCAACGAAGTGATGTCTCTGCTTTTTAATAAGCCGTCTAGGTTTGTCATAGCTTTCCTTCCAAGGAGGGCGTCTTTTAATTTGATGGCTGCAGTCAATGAACTGCACTCATTTCACAAACTAGTAAAGTAATACCCAAAATCCTTCAAGCTAGGCTTCAACAGTATGTGAACCAAGAACTTACAGATGTACAAGCCAGATTTAGAAAAGGCAGAGGAACCAGAGATCAAATTGCCAACATTTGTTGGATCATAGAAAAAGCAAGAGAACTCCAGAAAAACATCTACTTCTGCTTCATTGACTATGCTAAAGCCTTTGACTGTGTAGATCACAACAAACTGTGGAAAATTCTTTAAGAGATGGGAATACCAGACCACCTTACCTGCCTCCTGTGAAACCTGTATGCAGGTCTGAAGCAACAATTAGAACTGGACATGGAACAATGGACTGGTTCAAAATTGGGAAAGGAGTAGGTCAAGGCTATATATTGTCACCCTACTTATTTAACTTCTATGCAGAGTACATCATGTGAAATGCTGGGCTGGATGAAGCACAAGCTGGAATCAAGATAGGGAGAAATATCAATAACTTCAGATATGCATATGACACCACCTTTATGGCAGAAAGCAAAGAGTAACTAAAGGGTCTCTTGATGAAGGTGAAAGAGAAGAGTGAAAAGGCTGGCTTAAAACTCAACATTCAAAAAAACGAATATCATGGCATCCAGTCCCATAACTTCATGGTAAATAGATGAGGAAACAATGGAAACAGTGACAGACTTTATTTTCTTGGACTTCAAAATCAGTGTGGATGGTGATTGTAGCCATGAAATTAAAAGACGCTTGCTCCTTGGAAGAAAAGCGATGACAAACCTAGACAGGGTATTAAAAAGTAGAGACATTACTTTGCCTACAAAGGTCCATAGAGTCAAAGCTATGGTTTTTCCAGTAATCGTGTATGGACGTGAGAACAATAAAAAAAAGCTGAGTGCCAAAGAAGTTATGTTTTCGAACTGTGGTGCTGGAGAAGACTCTTGAAAGTCCCTTGGACTGCAAGATGAAACCAGTCAATCCTAAAGGAAACCAGTGCTGAATATTCACTGGAAGGACTGATGCTGAAGCTGAAGCTCCAATACTTTGGCCACCTGATTCGAAGAACTGACTCATCTGAAAAGACCCAGATGCTGGGAAAAATTGAAGGCAGGACGAGAAGGGGACGACAGAGGGTGAGATGGTGGATGGCATCACCGACTCAACAGACATGAGTTTGAGTGAGCTCTGGGAGTTGGTGATGGACAGGGAGGCCTGGAATGCTGCAGTTCATGGGGTGTCAGAGAGTCAGACACAACTGAGCGACTGAACAAGTCACCGCCTACAGTGATTTTGGAGCCCAAGAAAATAAAATCTGTCACTGCTTCCACTTTTTCCCTTTCCATTTGCCACAAAGTGATAGGACCATCAGATGCCATGATCTTAGTTTTTAGAATGCTGAGTTTTAAGCCTGTTTTTTCACTTTCCTTTTTCACCTTCATCAAAAGGCTCTTTAGTTCCTCTTTGCTTTCTACATTAGAGTGGTATCATCAGCATATCTGAGGCTGTTGTTGGTATTCCTCCCAGCAATCTTTATTTCAGCTTGTGATTCATCCAGCCCAGCATTTGCATGATATACTCTGCATAATTTAGCTTATCACCCTCAAAACAGCCAATGGTCATTCAGACTGTATTGTTGCCAAAATACTTATTCAAGCTTCTCTTACCCTCTGAGTGCCAATCAGATAATGGAATAAACAGGTCAGTTATAACTGGTTATGAGCTAAAGGATTAAATCAGTGGTACAATATCCCACTCCCTTCCCCTCCCAGAAAACATATTCACAGACAATATCTTCACTGCTATGGCTTAACCTAAAGGAATGCCTTCAGCGAAAAAAAAAAAAAAAATTCATGCCACAGAAGCCAGAAGGAAGTTATGGCATCTTAGAGCTGTCAGAGGTCCCTACGGGCTGTCCTAGACTACTAAATGAAATGTGTCCTGTAAGACTTGGAGGATTCCTCATGGAAGCCCAAGCATACAGCTACTTAGTCCTGGTCTGATATCAAACATCTCAAGCCATAGTGACTCTGGCGCTTCAGGAGATAGCCAATACAGGTCACTCGCGGCATGTGGAATCCAGTTCCCTGGCCAGAGGTTGAACCCCAACTGCACTGGAACTATGGAGTCTTAGCCACTGGGCTACCAGGGAAGACCCAGAAGATGCGTCTTTTCATCCTACTCCTTCTTCTCCCTTCTTAGTGCCTAGAAGTTAGACGTGGCAACATGCCATCTAGGACCACGCTACTGCTACTGCTAAGTCACTTCAGTCGTGTCCGACTCTGTGAGACCCCAGAGACAGCAGCCCAGCAGGCTCCCTGGTCCCTGGGATTCTCCAGGCAAGAACACTGGAGTGGGTTGCCATTTCCTTCTCCAATGCATGAAAGTGAAAAGTGAAAGTGAAGTCGCTCAGTCGTGTCCGACTCTTAGCGACCCCATGGACTGCAGCCTACCAGGCTCCTCCGCCCATGGGATTTTCCAGGCAAGAGTACTGGAGTGGGGTGCCATTGCCTTCTCCATAGGACCACACAGATGAGGCTAATATTTTAGGGCCACAGGTTGAATTGCAGGATAGAAGGAGCCAACCTAACAATATTATATGAGAAATTAATTAGACTATTAAATTCTATATGATTCTATATTGTTTAAACACCTGTCTTTGTTAACAGCAGCTTATTCTGTACCCTAACTGAAACACTTTACAATTTCACTTGTTTAACATTATGCTTTTACTTGCTAATTGCTATTTCATTTTCTCTAGCTGTTGCAGAGCATTTCCATCAAGGAACAATAAAATACTCAAAGAAATACACACATTTCTGTACAGAGAGACACGGCAACTTTGCTAAAATGGGTGGGTGTTAAAATCAGGCAATAGCTCAGAATGGTCATTTTATCAGCTAATTATAAAAATTCAAGTTTGGGTAAAACAAACCCTATTCTCAAGGTTACACACAGTGCTGTCTACTTGTATAGAATATTAACATTGTCTGTTAAGAGAAAGTGTACCTGAATACTGAACTTGATTCTTTTTGGAACAGTTAGGGCACAAACTAGAAAAAAACATTCCAGTCATTCAAGATAAATGATTTCCTGTTGCTAAATCCTCTTAGCAGATATAAACAAATTACTCTAAATCTATATTTAACAATCTTTTACGTTTGTAGTGCGGCGGATGCAACGGACCCCGCAGAAGCGTGGCGGAGAGGAGCTACCCCTCGCCCGAGGTCAGGGGCGGTGACCAAGAGCACCAGGCTACGACAGCCAGGAGCGGCCGAGAGGAGCAACCCCGCGTCCGAGGTCAGGGAAGGCGGCCGAGAGGAGCTCCTTGTCCCCACGTCCAAGGAGTGGCAGATTCATGGTAATAAATGAGGATTCATGGTAATAAATTAATCTCTCTCAACTTCTCTTTTGCCACTAATGGAATCATGATCACCATGTCACTCAAAAACAGAAAGTCAATCATCCATGATACTTCTCTTCCCTTTATCTCACATTCTGTCACATGTCACACTTCATCTCATTTCTACCACCACTGGATTTAGGCACTGGGTACCTCACATACCAGATCACTGCAACAGCCTCCACCCCATCTTACTCTTCAGTCACCACGTTTGTTAATTCATTAGTTAAACAAACGTTTATATTAATAGTGCCTAGTGCAGTAAGTGCTAGGGGTGCCACAGTACACAAGTCAGCCCCCATGGTGCTTATGTTCTAGTAAGAGATACCAGCAAATCAATTTTATGGTATTTTTGCCTTTAAAGACTCCAAAGAACAATCCCAGATCTTATCCTGTGTTATGGACTGAATTGTGTCCCCTCTAAAATTCCTACAGTGGAACCCTAACCCCCAGTGTGACTGCATTTGGAGACACTGCCTTTCAGGAGGTAACTGGGGTTAAGTGAGGCTGTAAGGGTGGAGTCCTGATCAGACAGGACTAAGGTCCTTTTGAGAAGAAGAAGAAGGAATTCCCTTGCAGAACAGTGTTTAGGCCTCAACGTTCTCACTGCTGGGAGCCCCGGGTTTGATCCCTGGTTGGGGAACTAAGATCCTGCAAGCTGTGCAGTACAGCCAAAAAACAAACAAACAGGACAAAGAAGAGGAAGAGACACCAGAGATTTCTCTCTCCCCACACACACGCAGACAAAAGGCCATGTGAAGACACAGCAAGAAGGCAGCTGTCTGCAGCCTAGGAGAGAGGCCTCCACAGAAACAGCCTTGAGGGCACATTAATACACTTTCAGTCACAAGATCTATGAGAAAATTAATTTCTGTTGTTTAGGCCATCCAGCTGCCGGTCCTCTGTTACAAGGCAGCCCAAGCTGACTAAGCCGTTACCCTCATTCTCACCAAATAGGCCCTATTCTCTAACTACCAGGCTTCAGCTTCAGGGAAGTAAAATTCTCTACATGCACTCACAAAATAACTCATCAGGAATAAGAGTCATAGCACAGACAAAACTTGCACCATACCCTGAGCAAAAACAAAACAACAAACAAACAAAAACTCATTGAGTCCAAGTGATTTGTCAAACTTAGGATTTATTAGATATAGCTTACTAACTGCCAAGTTTACCTTTCCAGTTACAGTATCAATTCTTTGGTCAGTTTTTGAGTATCTGAGGTTGCTGCTAAGTCACTTCAGTCATGTCCAACTCTGTGCGACCCCATAGATGGCAGCCCATCAGGCTCCCCCGTCCCTGAGATTCTCCAGGCAAGAACTACTATAGTATCAATTCTTTGGTCAGTTTTTGAGTATCTGAGGTTACTAATTTACATAAAGATTTTGGTCTTTGCCAGAACAGACACCTGTGTCTTTCCTTTCTGCTCAGCCACCAAAATAGCTACTCATTTTTACAAACATTAGGTCTCAAATGAGGTTTGAGGAATTTTTTTTTCTCTCATCCAGCAGAGGTGACTCACCACATTTTAAAGAAGTTTTTCCTTTTAGTAATAAAGTTTTCCCAAGTTCAAAAATACCTTTGAAAACTTAACAGAAACCTTCGAAGCCACTGGTTATGACATGAATCAGCATATCTTAAAGTTTAGTGGTGGCATTATGCAGCAAAATAGGCCTAAATGAAACAGAATACTTAAGTAAATATTATAACTCTTAGGAAGCATTTCCCAGGGAGGCATTTTAAATTTATACTAAATTTTATATATATATATATATATATACATGAAAATGATTATCCTCTTGTGAGAAATTTTTCTATTGGTCAATAATAAGTTTTTTCCAATTTTTGAAAGATGAATAAAACCTTTTAGGAAGAAGGAAGGAAAGAATATTTCAGAAGACAGAAGTTGGGCTCTCTGGGCAGATTCCTGCTATAACCTTGCCATGGGTGAAGCCCAAATGTGTACCATACAAAATAGTTCCCACTGCTTCAGATTTGGGCTTCCCAGGTCACGCACAGGTAAAGAATCCACCTGCCAAAGCAGGAGACACAGGTTTGATCCCTGGGTCAGGAAGATACCCTGGAGGAGGAAATGGCAACCCACTCTAGTATCCTTGCCTGGAGAATCCCATGGACAGAGGAGCCTGGCAGGTGACAGTCCATGGGGTCACAAAGAGTCAGACATAACTGAGTGACTAAGCACATATGTTCACAGAAAATATTCAAACAATTTAGAAGAGTATAAAGAAAAAAGTGTTTTTAAAAAAAACCTCCAAGAAAATCCTACTGCTGTACGCTGCTGTACAGATTAGAGGGATTGTCTTTCCAGATGCCTCTCAATCCATGTATATACATGCACATATTCTAAAATTGTAATGATGTGATACCCATGTTTTTCTGTAACCTGATGTTTTCACTTAAGAGGTAGGCTTCTCATGTCAGTGAATAATTGATATACATAGATATAGGTCATATTCTTTAATGGCTGCGTAATATTCCTATCCTTATATATGTCACAACACATTCAAACAATCGCTTCCTTTGGTTGCTTCCAATTATTTGAGATTGTAAACTACAATGTAATGACTATGTGATTCCACTTTTGTGTATTGGTCTGATTATTTCTTGTGGACAATTTCTTAGCAATGGATTCTGCTGAATCAAAAAATCATTTGCCTTTTGAGCTTTGGATTTTTAAAATGTCTATGTTGCCAAACTGCCTTCAGAAAGCTGTGTGCCTATTTACTCTCATCAACACTGTACGAGAATGTCTGTTCCCCCATAGCTCTGCAAACACTGACTTTTGCCCCCTTTCCAACTTTGACACTATCGTAGATATATTAGTTCTACTGTTGTGTAACAAATTACCACAAACTTAGCAACTTAAAACCCATGCACTAGCTCACAGTTTCCAGATCCTCTAAAGTCTTTTCAAGGCTGCAACCAAGGCATAAGCCAGGGCTGGGGTCTCCTCTGAAGGATCACTTGAGGAAAGACTTGCTTACAAGCTCACTTACATGGTTGTTGGCAGGACTCAGGTCCTTATTGGTTGTTGGACTGAGGGCCACAGTTTGCAACTGGCTGTTGCCCTCAGTTCCTTGCCACTTGTGCCTCTTCAACACGGCAACCTGCTTCATCAGAGTCATGAAGGGAGAAGGTCGGCTTGCCAGATGGAAATCAGAATCTTTTGTAACTGAATCACAGAAATGACATTCTCTCTCATTGTTAAGGTAGTTTATTGGTTTTCAGAAGGAAATTACTTAAGGGGATTAGATTACACAAAGTCATAAATACCAGAAGGCAGAGATCATTGGGGACATCTTGGAAAATGCCAACCAGAGTCCACCCTCTGGTCCCCAGTGACTCACATCACTTCTACATGCAAAACACATTCACCCTCTTTTAAGGCCCTCAGTATATTCATCCCATTAGAGCATCTGCTCAGATCCAGGATTTCATCATCTAAATCAGGTCCAGGTACAGATGAAGCTCCTTAGGTGTAGTTTTGCTCATGGTATCTCCTGCAGCACAATCTCTTTCAGTTTGAGGGAACTGTGAAACTAAACACAAGTTTTCTTCTCCTTAGACATCCACCATACAATGGTGCTACAGCAAAGGAAAATAGGTACAGACATTCCCATTCAAACTGGGGGGAAATTAGAGATACAAAGGCATCAGTTGTCCATAGCAATCCTGAAATACAGCTCAGGAAAGTTGAAAGTTCCTGGATTAGTTTTGAAAGTCTAGAATAATTCTCCATGAGTCTTAACTCCACCCTCTGGACTCTTGATTTTATGCTCTGAGTCTCCTTTTCTCAAGAAAAGTAGCGCAGTTTGCAACTGAGTAATTTTCTCAGCCTGCCTCTTGCCAGTAAAGTTTTGGAAGTTCCATACCTTCTTCACTACTCTCTTTGTCCCTTTCAGTCCAAAATGGTACTGTTTGTGGGATTTCTTTGGAAGGAATGATGCTAAAGCTGAAACCAGTACTTTGGCCACCTCATGCGAAGAGTTGACTCATTAGAAAAGACTCTGATGCTGGGAGGGATTGCAGGCAGGAGGAGAAGGGGATGACAGAGGATGAGATGGCTGGGTGGCATCACTGACTCGATGGACGTGAGTCTCAGTGAACTCCGGGAGTTGGTGATGGACAGGGAGGCTTGGCGTGCTGCAATTCATGGGGTCGCAAAGAGTCGGACACGACTGAGCAACTGATTTGATCCGATGTTCTCAGAACTTTTTGAGTCTTCTGCAAATGTCACATGAATAAGTGTGAAATAATTTCAATGAGTACTATGAAATTTCATGGTGCCATAAATATACACAACATGAGGAGTGACCTGGTCAAGTGCTGGGCACAGCGTCTAGGAGAAAATGATGTTTCACTTGAGATAGGAAGAATAAGTGGAAATTAACTAGGAAAAGCAACCAATGAATTTCATGCACGGTGCAAAGGGTTTGTAAGAGTAGAAAGCATCAGTGATTAAGAAATGAGTGTGAACAGAGCAAGGAAACTAAGGGGTATCCCGTGCTCTCATCTCTCCCCTGGAGTTCACATCCACGTGTACCTACCTATTTGATAACTTATCTGGATAATTTGTACTCTCAAAATCAATGTGTATAAAACAAAGCTACTAATCTCGAGTTGCCAAACGTAGCTCTTTTCCAATATTCCCCATTTCAATGAGTGGCACCACCATCTATCCAATTGGAAGTGAGAAACCTAAGAGTCGTTAAGAATTCCTTCTTCTTCAAATCCCTCCACAAAATCTTAAGGACTCTATCACTAGTTACAGAATAGTGCTCACCATAAGTCAAGCTTCCCATGCTCTCTCATGTCCCAAAGCCTTCCCTTTTGCTGGTCCTCATGCTTGGAAACTCCTCTCCACTCTCTTCTCTTCGTAGCAACATCCCATTCATCCTCCTAGACTGAACCTAAATATATAGTATTTGAAAGTGTTCCACTGCTTCAAATGCAGAAATAACCTTTCCCTTTTTGGTGATATCACTTTGTAAATCCTCATCAAACTGTTACAGACTGAGTTCCCCGTGAAGTAGACTTTTAGATGAGCACATAAGGAAGCGCTCTTGGAACCAATACCAGGGGAAGGAGAAGGAAACGGGACTGAGGAGGACGAGAACTGAGCTGAGATACAGTACCAACAATCCTCAGCCAAGCTCAAGGAGTACTGTGGGGCTGGGATGGTCTTTCAAAACTGACCCAGGGTGGGACAAGGCCAGGACTGTGCAGCCCCAGGCTGATGAGTCACTGGATGTAGGTTGTCCCTGAATGGGGACATGACCTTTGCTGAGGAAGTTTTCCTCAGTCATTTCCCCAAAATCTGACACCTAAGAGATGGCCCTTGGTAATACTCCTGTTAGAGTAGGCAGGTGGCTAGGTATGAGCAGAGAAATGAGGGCAGGGGCCAGCTGGCAAGAAACCTTGCTTAAATAAACTTTCACTTTACTTTCTTAACCTTTCTTCTTCATCTTCAAATTCTCAATGAAGAACCTTAAATTCACTGGCGACATTCCCAGAGTTGGGGGAAAATTCTTTCATTAATGAAGCAGGACCTGGGAGGTACATCACAGCATCCAGTACAATCTTCATGCTCAAATCAGTTTACTGTAGTGATACTCTCCTGCATTAAAGCCATTTAAGAAAGGGTCCATTGTCCTCACTAGGCTCTGAGATTTTTGAGGACAGATAGCATGCATTCAAACCAAAGAGCTGGGATTCAATAAATGTCCAGTGAATAAATGATTGAACAGGGGCTTCCCTGGGGGCTCAGTGGTGAAGAGTCCCCCTACCAATGGAGGAGACATGGGGTTCAATCGCTAGTATGGGAAGATCCCACACGCCATGGAACAACTGAGCCCGTGGGCCCCAACTATTGAGGCTGTGCTCTAGAGCCTGGGAGCAGCAAGTACTGAGGCCTGCAAGTCTAGAGCCTGTGCCCCGCAACAAGAGAAGCTACCACAAAGAGAAGCCTGCGCGCTGCAACTGCAGAGCAGCCCTCCCTCCCCAAAACTAGGGAAAAAAGCCTGAGCCGCAATTAAGACCCAGCACAGCCAAATAAATATTAAAAAAAAAATGGAATTAATGATCCAGGGAAACTGATTAACTAAAACCAAAGACATCTAACTGATGAGACAGAGTGCCAATTTCTCCCTTTGCACCAGTATTTTTCAATCATTTTTTTATTATCACTCCTGTAAGGGCCTTTTTAGATACTTTCCTATCAAGTTTTAATGTCACATATATATTATATATCTGTGCACGTAGTGTATTGATCTGTACTTTGTACACTAAAAAACATTTTTTTAGCCCCCAAAGCCAACACTGAGAAATCCCCTGTGGGAACAATATTGCTCCACTGAGAATGTATGATTTACACTAGTAAATATAACTTCAAAGAGGATCAGATTACTTAAGTCAGCTCATCTTACAACAAAGATGCCTCATTACAAAATGGCTGTGGCATGCTGAGCATGAAATCAGAGCAAAAGGGGTTAAAAGGCCTAAAGGGATACCCACAGACATGGTCCAGTGTACCATTCCCCACCATAAGATACAGTAACCCCACAACAGTATAGCCACAGGAGCCTCCATTATTTTGCCTAGCTTCCATGCAAACTATAGCTTTTGTCATTTTTGTCAGTTAAATTTAATTACAAAGTATCTCAGGTATACAAAAAGTTGAGATAAGGAGCACTCTTGTACCCATAACCTAATTTAAGAGATAAAAACACTATATATTCATTTGTAACCTACACATAATGTGTGTATGTGTCCAACTCCTTGTGACCCCATGGGCTGTAGCCTGCCAGGCTTGTCTATGGAATTTTCCAGGCAAGAATACTGGAGTGGGTTGCCATTTCCTCCTCCAGGGCATCTTCTGGACCCAGGAATCAAACCTGAGTCTCTGGCATCTCCTGCATTGGCAAGTGGATTCTTTACCAACTGTGGGACCTGGGAAGCTTTACTGAAATGTGAGTTTGTCCCCACTCCAAATTCACATGTTGGAGCCCTAACCCTAACATGACTGTTACTTGGAGATAAGGTCTTTAGGGAAGCAATTAAGGTTAAATGAAGTCATAAGAGTGGGGCCCTTATCTGACAGGATTAGTATCTTTATAAGACATCAGAGAGTTCACTGGCTGTCTCTCCACCATGTGAGGACACAGCAAGGAAGTGGCCATCTGGATGCCAGGAAGAAAACAGGTCCCCTGATCTTGGACTTCCAGTCTCCAGAACTGTGAGAAATCTTGTCTAAGGCTACCTAGTTTATGGAATTTTGTTTTGGTAGTCTGAGCAAACAAACACAAACACACTAATCCCAAGAATTAATCACTGGGTATATGGAAAAAAGAGGAGAAACCAAGGGGTCAAGAACAGTTAAGACTGGATTCTACTACAAACTCAGCCACTCTGATTCTGTGGTACAAACCTTAGCCCTCTGAAGCATCCTTCTCTTCTATGAAATGAGAGGTTTTAAGTAGAACTTCTTCAGGTCTCTTAAAACTTCCAAACTAAGCTCTTTCCAGTGATGAGTCTGGAGATGTGCAGAAATGGCACCTTGCAGGGGGAAAGAAAAGGAAGAACAGGCCATCAGCCTTGGCCCTCGGGTGGCTGAAGAAGAAAATGTATTTGGTGTGTGCCACACCTTTGCATCGTTCGACACTTTTGTCCATGTCACCGATCTTTCAGGCAAGGAAACCATCTGCCGTGTAAGGTGAAGGCTGACTGAGATGAGTCCTCTCCATATGCTGCCATGTTGGCTGCCTAGGATGTAGCCCAGAGATGCAAGGAGCTGGGCATCACTGCCCTCCACATCAAACTCTGGGCCACAGGAGGAAATAGGACCAAGACTCCTGAACCAGGAGCCCAGTCAGCGCTCAGAGCCCTTGCCCGCTCAGGGATGAAGATTGGGCTGATTGAGAATGTTACCCCCATCCCCTCTGACAGCACCCGCAGGAAGAGGGGTATCCATGGCCACCATCGGTGAACAGGACTCCTCAAATTGTTGTTTTGTTAATAAATTGCCTTGATGTAAAAACAAAAACAAAACCTCTCAAACTAAAAGTGTTACATGCTGTGGGCTATGGCCCAGGCAATGACCGTGCCAGGATTTCTATCCTCATGAAGTTCTTATGGGTATTCACAAAGCTATTTAGTTACAAGCGTATTCATGACAGAATTGCATTTAATGGCAAAAAACAAGAACAGCAACAAAAAAACTTGTAAATAACCTATCCAATAATAAACTATGTTAAATAAACTATATAGTAGAGCCAGATCATAGAATAAGTATTTATTGTGCAAACCTGTTAAAAAAAAATTAACATCAAGTATATACCGCTGAGAATCCTTAAAATTATAGATTGGTAAAAACTTTGTTAAAAATACTATCAGTGAACATGGAGCACGCCACTCCTGTATGCAGCTGTTCCTTCCACGTGGGTCACTTTTCAAAAAACTGTAAACTGTTTTATTGAGGTATATTTGACATAAACTACAATATCTAAAGTACACATTTGCTAAGTTTTGACATATATAAACCCATAAAACCCATATGCCCATAAAACCAGAATAAAGATAACATATCCATCACTCCCCAGCGTTTCCTAGTGCCCCTTTGTAATCACTCCCTCCCACCACTCCTTGCTCTCACTCGCCTCCCCAAATCACCACTGATTTGCTGTCACTATAGATCAGTTTGCATTTTCTAGTTTTATATAAATGAAATCATACATTACATACTCTTTTTTGCCTGGCTTCTTTCACTCGGTATATTTATGTTGAGATTCACTTATGCTGCTTCATGTATTTATTTCTGAGTGGTATTCCATTGTATGGGTCATTTTGACTCCGAATTAGGAGTCTTCATTCCCAACCCAATTGCTTCAAGAAGAGAGGTTTCAGCAATGACATCTAACATTTCTTTTAACTTTACCATTTTCAAGGAATTAGGATATTCCAGGCCAGGCTTGATATTATCTCTTTTAGACACCGCTTGCTTTGCTTTGACTCTTTCAAAGCATTGCTTCATTTAAATTTTACCTAAATTTCATTCTGCAGCAAGTTAATAAACCTAACATTGTGGGGCTACTAGTACGTTCCTGGTGAGTTTTATCAGCTGGGTTCTATCAAGTGACATGAATGCTGATGTCATTAAATATGTCACTAAAATGTCACCTTACATTTGTCATTAAATGCAAAACAGTAATTAGTGTATGAATCCATTTTTGTTCTTAAATTACTTTAAAAGATGACACAAAGCTATATGTGAAAAATGATTATATCTGTATTACCATATACAGTAAACATTTTCTTTTTAAGGTCAAAGGAGAATCACACACACACACAAAAAGGTGATGGGATTTTACATAATCAGTATTTGCCAGACTGCCAAAGAACAGGGATATCCAGCTACTATTATTGTATAATAGCTTAATTCATAAGCCCTCACGTGTTCACCTAGAATGGGCTTCTTAGGAAAGATATCCCTCATGTCTCTGGAACCAAAGCCTAAATGTAAAATTGTAAACCTACTTTCATAAATATAAATGGAATTTGGAACCTTTTAGAGATAAAGTAGTTCCAAATACATCTTCCAAGTTTTTGGCCTTGTAATTTACACTGTCTTTAACTATAGTCTTTAATTATAAGTCTGTATAAAGCTTGGCTAGAGTAACAGTTTATTATTTACCAAACTCCCTTTCACTCATTAATCACAATATGTGTTACAACACAGTTGCAAAGTAGGTCAAAATACTCCTAAATACATTTCTGGCATTGGGTACTTATTACTCCCCTTTCTAATCTTTGAGAAAGCCTGTATTTAGTTCACTTAAGACACTTGCTAAAAATTCTAATTATCATTTAACGATAACACATCAGGTTTTCTCATAGGGAAATATAACGTCAAAACCCTAAGGCAGCCGTGAATATCATCTCTGTATTTTTAAGATCTGAAAATTCACTTCTTCCTAATGTTACCCAGATATGGTCAACGCAGCATACAAAAAAGAATTTTTGGAAATTCTCGGTGATCTTGCACAAAAGCTTAAAATAGAACGCAACGAAGGAACTACTTCATCTACATGTAAAACACAATCCAATATGCCTCACATTACTTCTTGTTAACCTGCAATAAGAAAATAATACTGCCCACGTGCCTTCCAACTTTTTTGAGTTCTGGCGAATGACAGGAACGAAAGCCAAGAGCGAAAACCACTAGAAAGCGCCCTTGGTCAGGCAGGCAAACTGTAGACACACAACGTGGAAGTTGAGACAAACCTAACTTATGAACGAAACCTAGGCCCCGAAAGAAGAGTGCCCGGCTTCGGACTCAACTGAGCCCAACTCTGGAAGCGTCTAGCTGGATCCGTGATCCAGTGAGTAGAAGCCTCTTCCACCCCAACACTACTCCCAGAAAAAGAACGGAGAAAAGCGGACAGCTACTAGGGCGACTTGGACCTACACCCCGTGACCTGGTTCCTCACTCAGTTCAGTCGCTCAGTCGTGTCCGACTTTTTGTAACCCCGTGGACTGCAGCACGCCAAGCCTCCCTGTCCATCACCAACTCCCGGAGTTTACTCAAACTCATGTCTATTGAGTCGGTGATGCCATCCAACCATTTCATCCTCCGTCGTCCCCTTCTCCTCCCGCCTTCAATCTTTCCCAGCATCAGGGTCTTTTCATATGAGTCAGTTCTTCGCATCAGGGGGCCTAAGTATTGGAGTTTCAGCATCAGTCCTTCCAATGAATATTCAGGACTGATATCCTTTAGGATGGACTGGTTGGCTCTCCTTGCAGTCCAAGGGACTCTCAATCAAGAGTCTTCTCCAACACCACAGTTCAAAAGCATCAGTGCTTCGGCGCTCAGCTTTCTTCAGAGTCCAACTTTCACATCCTAGCTCTTCACCCTCTTGCAAGCCCCGCTCCCCCACCTCCCCGGCCCGCCGCAGCCCCCAGGCTTCCTCAAGAGCCCCTCCCCTGAACCCATTCAAAGCGCCACGTCTCCTAGCTCCTGGCCACCAGCCATTCCGCAGAGGCTTCCCCCAGTGAACCCCTCCCAACCTCCCGCCCAGATCACCGGTCCCCAGTGCTCGGCGTGCCTCCGGCAAACGCCGAAAAACGTCCCCGCCGACCGCCTCAGCCGCGCGCTCCCTCCAACGGCCTCCGCCCCGCCCGGCCTCGCCGCGCCCACGTGACACCCACGCCCCACCCATCGGCGCCCACGTGACCCGCGGCCCCGCTCCGCCCTCCCGTCGCCTCCCGCTGCGTGGATCGCGGCCGGAGCCGCCATTGTTCCGCCGAGGGAGGACGGCGGGGGCCCGGCACTGGCGCGGAGACGCCGCTTAGCGGCCGCCACTGGAGACACTCCCTCCCGCCGCCCCCCTCCTTCTGGCGGCGGCGGAGTGAGGCTCTGACGAGGGGGGAGCCGGGGGAGCACCCCCCCGTCCTCTTGGCAGCGGCAGCGGCCGATCCCCGGCTCCGGCGCGAGGGGCGGCCGCAATGCGCTCGGCCTGAGGCGGTCGGGCCCCGGCGCGTCCTCGCTTCCCTCGACTGTTCCACGGCGTCTCAGCGGCCCGGCGTCATCCTGTGAGTCCCCCCGCTCCCCCTGACGGGGAGGGAAGATGGCTACACGGAGCTGGCTGGACGAGCTGGCCCAGGAGGCCGAGGACGGTTCGGCCCGGCTGCAGGAAATGCTCTCGGTCGGCCTGGGCTTTCTGCGCACCGAGCTGGGCCTCGACCTGGGGCTGGAGCCGAAGCGGTACCCGGGCTGGGTAATCCTGGTGGGCACGGGCGCGCTCGGGCTGCTGCTGCTCTTCCTGCTCGGCTACGGCTGGGCCGCGGCTTGCGCCGGCGCCCGCAAGAAGCGGAGGAACCCGCCCCGCAAGCGGGAGGAGGCGGCGGCGGCCGCGCCGGCCCCGGCCGCTGACGACCAAGGCGTGCTGAAGAATTTCAGGAGCGAGGAGCAAAAGAAGAAGAACCGGAAGAAATTGCCGGAGAAGCCCAAAGTGAGTAGGGGAGGAGCGGCGGGGTGGTCGGTGGGTGGGGAGCCCCTCACCCCCGTCGAGCGATCGAGAGGCCAAACCCCAGCCGCCCCCGCCGGGAATTCGGCATAGGGGACCGAGGGAGCATAGTCGAGAGCCGGGATGCAGCCTCCCAGGCGGAGGCGGCGATCGGTGGGCACGTTTCTTGGGGAATGGTGGAAACTCAGGAAGTATAGGACCCGGTGGGGCAGATCGATTTGGAGGAAGGAAGTTAGACTGTTTGAGGGGTACGTTTAAGTAAAAGCCGCCAGGAGGTCGAGACAGTTTGGGGACCCTTGACCGCCGGAATGACATGCCAAGCCGCTGCACACACACCACCCCCCACCCCGAGGCCTACTAGGGTTAGGCTGCCTGTGTGTGCGGAGGCCGACGGGACCTTAGGGTGGCGTTGGGAAGTTGTGGCAAGACTGCTCCTGGAAGTCAAGAGCCTGCGTGCTCAGGTCCCGCCGAGGTGGGAGGCAGTGGAGGAGATAACGGTGACCTAAAAACTCTGGGGCTTACTCGAAGATTAAAGGTACCCAGGTCTGGACGCGCTTCCATTTTAGTTAGGGCTCTAGAAGGGAAATGGTTGCCCACTCTGCTTCTGGTGCATGTGGCCCCTGGAGGCCGGAACAGGAGCCCGGCAAGAGGGAGTCTGTCTTCTAACGTACTTTGGGGTACACGGCCCTCTGAGAGGGCGCCAAGGCAACTTCAGCGGAGCGGTGTGGGAGGTTTTGAAATAGGGTAAAAAGGATGACAGAGCAGAATGGTGCCGGGCTGAGAAGAGGGATCAGGCGCCCATTTACCGGACCACGTGTGGAAAGGCAGAGAGCATCACCACCGTCTTATCGTGCCTTCGCCTTTTATTTCTGCAGCCTTGATTGCCATGTCCCCATGGTTCTCCCATTAGAACTTTCATGGTTTTATTTTACTTCTTTAAAAATAGCGTATAGTTGACCAGAGTATGGTGGGTGTGCAAAATTGGAAACAACTCCTAATCTATTTTTGTAACCACTGGTTTTAGCTCCTCACCTTTTCAGCACAATAAGGTTCTATGAGAAATGCCCTCGGGTTTTTGCTGGACAGTGAGCGGTATGTACGTGAAAGTTAGTCGTGAAAACTAATATAGGAGACAGATTCAAAAGTAATTCTAATATCTTGTGGACTGACATGTGCTGTAGAGGTGTGAACAGTGTAAATGAGGTTTAGAGAGTGGAAGGGATTTGGAGGAATTTAGCAAAGTTATGGAGGAAGTCAGATTTGAATTCAAGCTAAAGTTATGAGAGTATGGTTGGTAACAGTACAAAGGATGACACTGTATTAAAGCTGTGACAAGTCACAATTACTGCATTATTAGGTCTAGATTAGACCTGCTGGTTAACAGGGTGCAAGATACGTACAAGAACTAGAAACGGATACAACTTTGTTAGTATGACTACTGCCTTAGGTTAGGAGAAGAGAAAATAGAATTGATTTGGAAGCTCTTATATTTAAATTTGTAAAGAGTATCAAGGTTTACCAGAAAGTAATGTTATGGTGGAAACCTGGCTCCAAGGTAGAAAAGAAGGTGATCTTGAAAAAACTCCATTCATTCATAAGCCTAGGACCAGTGTGGATGAAACAGGTTGTGAAAATTTCAAAGCCCTGTTTGCGCCTCTCGAATTTCAGACAGACTTGGGTCAACAGACAGGTGCTAATAAGAGCCCATTCGAAGTGCATCACAATACTTAGATGACCCATCTGAAGAAGGAACACAGACAGGCTCCTGTGGAACTTGTGTGATGAAAAATACTCCTCAAACTTAGTATTTGTGCTAGGGGGAATGAATAAATAAATCCAGTATTAGCTTTGGAGAATAGAGAATGGGAAGGTTGACAGGGTGGTTGAGTGTTAATTGCAAAAGCAAATATGTTTGCCAACCTAACAGTAAAGATGTGTTGGAGAAGTTTATCAACATTTACAAAACTGCTTTCAAAAGTTTTGACCACAACCTAGAGAAAACATTTTACAATACCCCCCACACACTAGTCTATTTTTCTTTAATGATATTTGTGACTTACTAAATTAGTTTCACATTTGATTTGAGGGGTGACCCACAGAAAAACACTGCTTTATAGAGTTAAGAAATCCAAGCTTCCATTTAGTTAGTTATTAGTTGGTTAGTATTCATATGCTTCAGCACTTTGCTAAGTTTCTGTTTGGGGAAAAGCAGGATACTGCTTGCAAATTGAAGGCAGTAAAAAAGGAACACCATATTCTTGGGTCTTACAGTGAAAGGGATACAAAAGCAAAAGCTCAGTGTTCCCCAGGGAACTTCTTTTCCAGTTGTGGAAAAAAGATAACAGAAACTTAACAGTGCAACCTTAGTGAGGGTCCAGGTAGCCAGGAAAAACCTTTCATGGAATTTGACTTTGAAATGGGGAGGAAATGGATATTGGGAAAGGCTGAAGAAATAGCAAAGGCTTGAGGGTAGAAGACTTAACTCTGTTGGCCTGGCAGGAACTGGAACTCTAAACTTAAGTGAGGCATTTAACCTTGCTTCCATTAGCTTATCTTATTTATAAATGGAAGATCTTACTTGAGGTAAAACACTGCAGCATTCCTCAGACTATTCACCCTAACTACTTGCAGTAGTTACTTTGAATGCTTGTTAAATCGTGTAGATTCCTGAGTCCAACTACAGATGTAAATTCAGAGTCTGTGGAGCTAGGTCCAGGGAATCTGCTTTTTTAATAAGCTCCCTTGCCTATTTGAAAATCATTGACTGCAGTAGTGCCATAAGATTCAAAGTGTAAGAGAGATTTCTAGGTGCAGTCATGTTAATCTTATAATCTATCTTTTATTACTACATCATTCTGATAAACATTTTGGATATACTTAATTCTGATTCAAGTGGATTCAGGAATGTCAACTACAGTTTTTTTGAAAGGACATTCTGAATTTATTTTTGTCCTTTTTAAGTTTTCTCTTAAATCATTCCAGATTTCACAACTCAGATTTTCAGTTTGTTTCTAGTTGCCTGTTTTTATGTATAGAGTAGATGTCATTTAGCTTTTTAAAATCTCTTCATAAGCTTTTTTTTTTTTTTAATTCTTGTATTGGTTTGCTTTTTATCCCCTAATACCTTGCCATAGGTTTTTGTGTTCATTCCCCTGTTAAAAGTCAAGGGGGTGACACTTTTCACTGGACTTATCACTTATCACTGTTTTCTTACATATGTTTTTCTTGACACCTCGTTCATCATGAGTATTAAGTAGACACTCAGTAAATATTTTTTCTTTTTTTTTTTTTTTTTTAGCCCCACCGCCCCCAATATTTTTTTCTTGACTTAACCTGTATAGTGATTTAGATGGATGTAAACAGCAACCCACTCCAGTATTCTTGCCTGGAAAATACCATGGACAGAGGAGCCTGGTGGGCTATAGTCCATGGAGTCCCAAAGGTTTGGACACGACTTGGCAACTGAACAACATCTCAAATAGCTGGTCTTTAGCAGTTACTGCTTTGTGTTTCAGCTGGAAGCAGGTAACCAAGATCATCATCAAAGAAAATGCATTTTTCATAAAGATTTTCCATAGTACAATTGTTAATATCTATAAGCTCAATAGTGTTTTGTTTGCTACTGTATAACTTGCATAGTGGTTGGCACTTGATAAGTAGTTATTGAATGTTAATGCAGTAAAATGTCCGCCAATGTATGTATGCAGCTTGCTTCTATTTTTTATGCCTAGAAGACATCCATGTGAGCCACCTTTTTATTTTTACAGTGAAAAATGGCTGTGTTTGCCTCATCTGGTATAAATTTTGTAAGGTCCATCTGTCTACAGCCAGTAAATCATTCTAATAGTAAGCTGTGTCTTTTGTAGGAGTTACTTCTTTTCCAGTTTCACTGCCACTGCCCTACTTTCAGACTTTATTACCTTTTGCTTAGGCGATCCTAACAGCATCCTAACTGGTTTTCCTGCTTCCAGTCCTTTTGTTGCCAATCCTTTCTACCCACTCATGCCAGTTAAATCTTTTAAAGTGTTAGTCACTCAGTCATGTCTGACTCTTGGCGATCCTGTGGACTGTAGCCCACCAGACTCCTCAGTCCGTGGAATTCTACAAGCAAGAATACTGGAGTGGGTAGCCATTCCCTTCTCCAGGGATTCTTTCCAACCCAGGAGTCAAACCTGCATCACTTATGTCTCTTGCACTGGCAGGTGAATTCTTCACCACTAGCACCACCTAGGAAGCCCAACTCTAATCATGTAACTTTCGAGTTCACATCCTTTCAGTAATTCCCCAACACTTGTTGAATGAAATTCAGTGGCATGGCTCTCAAGCCTTTTCATAATCTAATCCCGTCTTAGATTTTATCTCTCATACCTGGAGAAGGAAATGGCAACCCACTCCAGTATTCTTGCCTGAAAAATTCCATGGACAAAGAAACCTGGCGGGCTACAGTCCATAGGGTCATAAGAGTCAGCCACAGCTGAGCTCATCAGCACATTACCCATAAGACATTACCATTGGCTAGATGTCAGTGTCTCTCTATTCATATTACCCTCTTCTGTTCATATGATTTCTTCTAAAAGGCCTCCTTTTTCTGTGTCTCTGCCAATTTCTACCTATCCTTAAATGGCCCAGCTACATTGCTACCTCTACTATAAAGCTTTTCTCTAGCTCCCCAGTTAGAGTTAGTTTCTCTTTCATACACCTATATTGAGAGCTAAAACAGAGCATTGCCTGGGAATGTGCTTGTGGAATGACTCAAATTTTTTCATAACTCTATGCATGTCCAAGAATGACAAGTATTGATTTGGGGGTTAGAAATAACTTTTAGCTAGTAGGCGGATTTGTGGATATGAAATCTCCAGATAATGGCAATCAGCTGTTTGTTTGTATCTGTAACTGAACTAATGGGTTTCCCTGGTGTGATGCACTGGTAAAGAATCCGACTACCCATGCAGGAGATGAAGGTTCAATCCCTGGGTCGAGAAGATCCCCTGGAGAAGAAATGGCAACCTGCTCCAGTGTTCTTGCCTGGAAAACCCCATGGACAGAGGAGCCTGGTGGGCTACAAACCATGGAGTCACGAAAGAGTTGGATGTGACTGACTGACTAAAACAACAGCACTGACTGGACTGTCCCTCCTGCCTCCAGAACCTCATGTCTAGATGTATACTTAATTTCTTCAGTAGGAAACCTGATGTTTATCTCAAAAACTTGTAACATCTCCAGCACAGCACTCATAATACCCTGCCTTCTCCCAGTTGTCCCCATTTCTGTAAATGGTAAATGACTCTGCCTTTCCTTCAGTTATTCAGGCAAAAAATCTAAGAATCATTCTTGATTCTTCCCTATTCCTTATGTCTTCATCTTGTTCACCTCGTATCTGATCCTTCAGCAGGTGCCATCATTTTTATCTCCAAAATATATATTTAGTCCAGCTACTCTCATTCTGTTTCCACTGTAACTCACTCACACAGCAGTAGCTTCTGTCGGCTGCCTCCAGTCATTTCTCAACACCCTAGTAACGAGGCTTTTTAAAAGCAAATCGCCATCTTGTCTAAAACCAATATTTTAGTAATTTTTGCATTTAAAATCTAAACTTTTTTCCTGTACGGCTCAGCAGCTGCTTTTCTTTCTAAGCTCACTTGAGTCAGCTTCCTCTCATTTGCTACCTTCACTTACAGTAATCCTTTGCACTTCCTCAGGCTCTTTCACAACCCAGTGCTGCAAACTTGACCCACTGTTCTAATCAGCCTTTAGATCTAACTTTGAAACTCACCCTCCTAGAAAATACTTTCCTAACCACCCTATTTGAAATAGGCATCCCCTTCTATTTTCTGTCTCAGTCTTTTGTATGTGTTTCCTTTATTATAGTTTGTAAATTGTTTATTAACTTCTCCATTTACTTTTGCTCCGGGTTTTCTTTTCTCTCCTCTAGATTATAAGCGATGCTATCAGATGGCAAACAGTGACTGGCGTATTAGAGCCTTTGGTAACTATTTGTTAAATTAAATGATGAATGATCTAAAATGATATCTTGCTGTTCAGCTGGATGGTCTAATTTGTTACTGAGATAAATAAATTTGTCTTTTAAGATACTCTCAGTAGGATTATGTCTTTTATTCATAGGTAGTGGTTTTGCCATATTATCTCAGGTATTACTAAAGTGACATGTCATCTAGAGGATTTTCTTTTTCCCTTTAAGTTGCTAATGTTTTAAGCCTTGAATACTCATTTAATTTAAAAATCTTGAGTGATAGTAAAACAAATATCCCTGATTTTACGGAAAAAAAAAAAAAAAGGAATCTTGAGATTCAGAGAGATTGACTTACTCAAGGTCATAGAGCAAAGGCATTTCAAAGGCAAAACAATATCCTGATTTCTAGCTTTAGAACTCACTGTTATTTCCATTATACCACTCTGGTTTTGATAGCATGTTCCAGGATATTACACTGCATTCAGAGAACAAATCTAATTTTCTCAGTGAGTTACAACCTTATTGCTTTTAAATTTTACTTTTAAAAACCAGAAGTTTTTGCTGAAAATTATAATGACCTTTACAGCAGCTCCAGAGTTTTGGCTTCATTTGTTTGGTCATATGACAGGACTTTTTCATCCTGTCATTTTCTTCTGCCAGAGGCACCGCAGAGAAGACCTTTAATAGTTCTGACAGAAAAGACCTTTAACAGTTGTGTTCATCTCAGATACCAAGAGCAGCAGTAAACTCTCTGAGCTCTTGTTTTTGTTGCACTTCAGCATTATTGGGTAATGTACTACTTTTCAAGGTTATGAAAGTCTTGAAAGCATTTTAAAATTATTAGTAGTAGTATTCAAATAAAATCAAGAGATCTATGTGAGGAGTTGGTGTTGCTTGACCAGTTTTTTTTGTTGTTTGGGTGGAGGGGGGCTGGTAGTTAATTTGTATTTGTTTGGTTTAGTTTTTTTGGTCACACTATGCAGCTTGTGGGATCTTAGTTGCCCAACCAGGGATTGAACCTGGGCCCTTGGCAGTGAAAACATGGAGTCCTAACCCCTGGCTTGCCAGATATTTCCTTACTAGTTTTTTGCTCTATTTTCTCTCCAACTATGCTAGTAGTTTGGAGAGAAACTACTCTCAGATCATCTCAGAAACTACTTTCTCAGATCCATCTGAGAAAGAACTACATGGATATGTGTCCACTGACTGTATCACCTGTAATCCTTATCTCAGTACCCATCTGATATAAAACCGTAAAAACCAATGCTGTGTTTAGTGTTTCAAAAATTATCTTTAGCATAACTTGGCCATGTGATTGGTATTGAGTATCATCTATAACAGTAGTCCTGAGCATCCTTGCTCTTTCAAAGTCAACAAAGAGATGTTTTAGAATCCCTGAAGAGGGTTTAGTTTTGTCTAGCTGTTCAGAAGGCACAAGGATCTTTGTGTGCTCCTGTATTCAACTCTGCAGCCCCATGGACTGTAGCCCGCCAGGCTCCTCTGTCCATGGGATTTGTGAAGTGGGTTGCAGTTATCTTCCAGGGGATCTTCCTGACCCAGGGACAGAACCACATCTCTTGGTTTCCTGCATTGGTAGGCACATCCTTAACGTCTGAAACACCTGGGAAGCCTGTGCAAGTATCTTTATCCTAAAGGAAATACCTCAGGATATATAGCAAGATTTTTGCAAATTTGATTTTTAGGCCATATTTATAAGATTATTCTCCTAGCTTTTAAGAGTTAAAAACTGAGGTTGAATTTAAAAGCAAGTTGATAAATTACTGTGAGTGAAGCTGTGTACTGTAATGTTTAGCTTATGTAATTGATAGTGCACAGCATTTGACAGAAAGAAGCACACAGTTTGTGTTTTTAAATAAATGACAAGAAATTGTTCTACCTTAAATATGTATCAGCACTCTTCCTAACTAAAACTAAGAAACTGACCAAGACTAAGTCTTGTCCACTGAATGAAATAATGCATGTGATTGGCACATGGCAAATGTTGTTGTTGTTCAGTCACTCAGTCGTGTCCGACTCTTTGCGACCCCATGAACTGCAGCAGGCCAGGCTTCCCTGTCCATCACCATCTCCCGGAATTTGCTCAAACCCATGTCCATTGAGTCGGTGATGCCATCCAGCCATCTCATCCTCTGTCGTCCCTTCTCCCGCCTTCAATCTTTCCCAGCATCAGGGTCTTTTCCAAGGAGTCAGTTCTTCCCATCAGGTGGCCAAAGAATTGGAGCTTTAGCTTCAGCCTCAGTCCTTCCAATGAATATTCAGGATTTATTTCCTTTAGAATTGATTGGTTTGATCTCCTTGCAGTCCAGGGGACACTTGAGAGTCTTCTCCAACATCACAGTTCAAAAGTATCGATTCTTCTACCCTCGGCCTTCTTTATGGTCCAACTCTCACATCCATACATGACTACTAGAAAAACCATAGCTTTGACTATACAGACCTTTGTCGGCAGAGTAATGTCTCTGCTTTTTAATATGCTGTCTAGGTTTGTCATAGCTTTTCTTCCAAGGAGCAAACGTCTTTAGATTTCATGGCTGCAGTCACCATCTGCAGTGATTTTGGAACCCCCAAAAATAATGTCTGTCACTGTTTCCATTGTTTCCCCATCTATTTGCCATGAAGTGATGGGACATGGCAAATACTTGAAGTTTCTAGATCTGTCAGCTAAAGATGTTATCTGTTGAATTTCCATGATGTCTTGCTTTTTTTTTAATCATGGACATACTTTGTAGACTTGTGCTTCCCAGTATGCAAAGTATAATTTCTTGCTAAGCAAATTGAGGCTGCAGCGAAGTAGTAACTTGTCCAGGGTGATAGACATTGGGGATTCAACCATGATCTCAGCTTGCTTTCAAAACACATACTGTTCTCCTTTTAGAGGCCAGGGTTGGGGAGGTGGGGAGCCAGGGCAGTTTTTTCTGAGCTATACCTGTCTTCCTTTGCTGGGGTCTAAGCTTCGTGAGGACAGGGATTGTGCCGCACTTGTCTTGTTTCAAGGCTTTAAGAGCCCTGCTTATTACTCTACTGGGGTCATTTACCGGATACTGAGTGAATGAACACGAGTAAATATTGTGTAATCTTTTTTAGAATACAGACTATAAGCAGCTTTTTAAGAAAAAAGATAGTACGACATGTCTCTCGAGCAAGCCTGGACTATTTCTAGCCTATGAGAGGCTATATTTACTCATCATTTGTATTCTGTTAACTTCCCAAAAGAATTTGTGTCTGCAGCATTGGGCCCGTTGGATACATGTACAGTTTTTTAAGGCTCTTGACCACCAGGACTTAACATTCATTTTGAGCTTGCTAATACGAAAAAAGACTTGAATGCTGGAACATAGGGTGAGGATATAGGCCTTCATAGCTTTGGAGAGGAAAGGATATTGAAGGAAAGAAACTGTTTCTTGAATATGGAAAGTATGTTTTCACATGTTCTCTCATTTACTTTAACAAGAAACCTATACAAGACAAATTACATATTTTCTTCATATTTATAGATGATGAAGTTGAGGATTAAGTCAAGGAAAATGTTTAAAATCACGGTGATTATATATAGAAGTTGGACCTTAATCCCAGGTTGTCTGCGCCAAACCCCATAGACTTTTCATATTTCACTTTTTTTGGTAGTTAGTAGACTGCCCTTTTAGTTTTAAGACTTAAGAAGTTTCCAAGAAATTTGAAGTCATGGGTTTTACATTTTGTGGCTAAAAATAAAAATTTACATAATTAAGTGAAAATAGGAGTGTAAAATGTTAAACCTTATATATGCTTACTGTCGCTTTAGATTCTTTTTAAAAAATATTTATGTATATATTTAGCTGCATCAGATCTTTGTTGGGTCATGTGGGATCTTTTGTTGCTGAGCATGGGCTGTAGTTGCGGCACACAGGCGCTCTAGTTCCAGCACAAGGACTCAGTTGTTTAGTGGCACATGGGAGCTTAGTTTCCTGACCAGGGACTGAAACCAAGTCCCCTGCATTACAAGACGGATTCTTAACCATTGAACCACCAGGGAAGTCCCAGCTATAGGTTTTTTTGAAATTTAGAATTAGAATTTTAGAAATTTAGAATTTAAATTTAACCAATATGTAAAGGTCACTCAAATGGAGTAGAAGTCTGTTATTAAGTATACCTCCTTATTCTGAACTTTAAGACTCCCAGAGGGCAGATTTCTTTCATATGTCCGTGTCCCTGAGGCCCCTAGCCCAGTGCCTTGTACTAAAAAGTACTTAGTGTGTAAAGAATTGTATGAAATTAATAAATTGGAAACTAACATGAAGAACTTTATTTCCTTGAAATCATAGTTATTAAATAAGATTCCTGCTGTGTGGCCCCCTCCTCCCTTTTATTTTCATGATTGTCAGCTGGGTGTTTTCTCTCTGCATTATCACCCTCCCAAGACACACACACACACACACACACACACAAACACATTCTTTTGCAAATGTATTTTTAAGAAAGATCTGGACTGGGAGTTGAGGAAATGTATTAATATTAAGGTTGACATGGCATTGTCTACAAGTTTATCCACATAAGAAATTTTATTTTTCTGTTACTGGTTGATTTTCACCAAATTTGAAGGATATTTTGGAGTGGTCTAATTTAAAGTATAGGTTGCATGCTATATATAAAATTAACTTTGATTGGCCCTAGAGGGAAACACCTCAAAATTTTCCAGAGAATTTTAAACTGGGGCATAGAGAGAAGCTCATATAATTCGAATTTGTAGAAGCGACATATATTAAGGCTCCATGACCAGAGAAAATACTTTGATGTAAAACTGAGCGTGGAAGTAATATTGGATTCGAAGTGTTAGTTTGTGATTAGTTCTTTTCATGTGAGCAAATCTACATAATACATTTTTATTTGTTGTTGTTGAGTCCCTAAGTCGTGTCCATCTCTTTTGTGACCCCATGGACTGTAGCCCACCAGGCTCCTCTCTCCATGGAATTTCCCAGGCAAGAAGACGAGTGGATTGCCATTTCCTTCTCCAGGGAATCTTCCTGACCCAGGATCAAACCTGTCTTCTGCATTGGCAGGTGGATTCTTGATCACTGAGCCACTAGGGAAGCCTTCATGCTTCCATTTAGGGATTTACTAATTTAAATGTGGTTAATGCTTTTCTGGATTACTGTGATGGGGTGGTCAGCCACCCAGAGCCAGACATTCTGGACAGCTAAGTCAAGTGGGCATTAAGCACTGCTGTTAATAAAGCTAGTGGATGTGACAGAATTCCAGTAGAACCCTAGAGGATGATGCCATCAAGGTGTTGCCTTCAATATGTCAACAAATCTGGAAGACCCAGCAGTGGCTGCAGGACAAGAAAAGGTCAATCCTCATCCCAATTCCAAAGAAGAGTAGTGCTAAAGAATGTGCTAGCCATCGGACAATTACACTCGTCTCCCAAACTAGTCAGGTCATGCTTAAAAGCTTGCATACTAGGCTCAGCATTATGCCATCCAAGAACCTCCAGATGTCCAAGCTCAGTTTAGAAAAGGAAGACAAACCAGAGATCCAGTTGCTAACATTCACTGGATTATAGAGAAAACAAGGGAATTCCAGAAAAACATCTACCTCTTCCAGAAAAACATTGACTACACCAAAGCCTTTGACTGTGTGGATCATAATAAACTGTGAAAAGCTCTTAAAGAGATGGGAATACCAGACCATCTTACTTGTCTCCTGAGAAACCTGTATGTGGGTCAAGAAGCAACGGTTAGAACCCTGTATGGAACAACTGATTGGTCAAGATTGAGAAAGGAGTACCACCCGGCTGTCTGCTGTCACCCTGTTAGTTTAACCTATACGCTGAGCACATCATGAGAAATGCCAGGCTGAATGAGTTACAAGCTGGAATCAAGACAGACGGGAGACACATCAACAACCTCATATATGCAGATGGTACCACTCTAATGGCAGAAAGCAAAGAGGAACTAAAGAGCCTCTTGATGAGGGTGAATGAGGTGAGTGAAAGAGCCGGCTTAAAACTAATTATTAAAACTAAGATCATGGCATTTGACCCCATTACTTCATGGCAAATAGAAGGGGGAAAGGTGGAAGTAGTGACAGATTTCCTTTCCTTGGGCTCTAAAATCACTGTGGATGGTGACTGCAGCCATGAAATTAGAAGATGTTTGCTTCTTGGCAGGAAAGCTATGGCAAACCTAGACAGTGTGTTGAAAAGCAGAGACATTACTCTGCTGACAAAGGTCAGTATAGTCAAGGCTATAGTCTTCCCAGCGGTCATGTACAGTTGTGACAGCTGGACCATAAAGAAGGCAGAGCGCCAAAGAATTGATGTCCTGTGGTGTTGGCAGAGGCTCCTGAGAGTCCCTTGGACAGCAGGAAGATCAAACCAGTCAGTCTTATGGGAAATCAACCCTGAATACTCATTGGAAGGACTGGTGCTGAATTTGAAATTCCAGTATTTTGGTCATCTGATGTGAATAGCTAATTCATTGGAAAAGTCCCTGATGCTAGCAGAGATTCAGGGCAGGAGAAGAAGGCGTCAGAGAATGAGATGGCTGGATGGCATCACTGATACATTGGACATAAACTTGGGCAAACTTTGGGAGATGGTGAGGAACAGAGAGGGCTGGCGTGCTGCAGTCCATGGGGTCACAAACACGACTGGGCAGCTGAACAACAACAGTGCTTTTCCAGGACAAGGCCTTCTTGACCAGTGGTAGCAGAATACAAGACCAGATTAGTGCTATTGGTGGTGGGTAGGAGAGGCACAACCACAATAGTGTATCCTTTCTTCCTGCTGTTGACTTTTTCTTTAGGATAGTAGGCTTTTTATCAGTGTTTCATGATATCAGGCATTTGCAGGAAGTTGTTGATGACTTATGGAGTCCCAATAATTATGAGACCTATATAAAGCCCAAGAGATAGTGAAAAATTGGGAAATCCGCATAGACCAAGGGAACAGCTGCAGTTCTAGCCGCTACACAAGTCGATGTTGCAGAGAAGGAAGGAAAATCAGCAGGGATTGAAGCGTGGGACCACCTTTGGCTTGCTGATCATTGGAAGCCTATGAAATAGAAACTGAGTGTTCCTGACGACTGATTGAGGACTTCTGACTGTTCAAAAGAAGAGATGGTTTCATCTTTGATTTGGGTGGCTCTGTCAGCATATTGCAGTTGTCTCAAAGGAATTTCCTTCAACTTTTTGGTGGTTTTTTAATAGTTTTTAACCACTTAATTTCACCTTTTTACAGTTAGTATATAAATTGTTATTGCTTAGTCCCTAAGTCATGTCTTGCTCTTTTTGCAACCCCATGGACTTGTTGCCTGCCAGGCTCCTCTGTCCATGGGATTTCCCAGGCAAGAATACTGGAGTGGATTGCCATTTCCTTCTTCAGGGGATCTTCCCAACCCAGGGATTGAACCTGTCTCCTGCATTGGCAGGTGGGTTCTTTACCACTGAGTCACCAAGGAGGCCCAGTATATAAAATGACTCAGTTTAGTTATTTACATGAGTAAAATGGAAGTATTTATAAGTGACTATGATAGTTTCCTGAAAGGATTAGTTAAATGAAGCTTCACATATATGAGGCTTGCGAGCTGCCAAGTAAAGAGATGGGGAACTGTGTGGACTTGAAGCTGTGAGACTGTTCAGGTGGATTAAAGCTTACATAGAAAGGTGAGAATGACCCCAGAAAACCTGAAAAAATAAGTTTGGCTAGACGAGAGGATGGTCTGAAATAAATGGCATGTGAGAATTGACAGGTAAGGTGGTGATATTGAAAAGTATTGATAGAATTAAATAAAAGTGTTGTATTCCTGATGTGGATATGGCTATAAGTCCAAGTCCCTTTCTAGGGTTTCTGACCATTCTTTGTGCACTGTCTCCTCCACCCCACCTCATCCCTGCCCCCCAGTATACATAAACAGAAATGAGAAGGATAGCATTAAAGGAGCGGAGCGGCACAGAAGAAAGAAAACCAAACCAAGAGTAAGGACACCTGGTTTCAGCATTAGCCGTCTGCCTTTAACAAGTTGTTCAAAACTCAGCAGATTAAATTTGGATTAACTAGGAATTTAATCAAGTAAAAGACAGCTTTTGTTTTGATTTTTCTGCTGTAAATCTTGTCTCTTTTTTCCAACTGCATATCCCTGATAATTTAGCACAAATGTAGGTAATGTCACATTAGAAAACTTTTGCACATTCATATTGTTTTCTTGACTATAGCTCTGCTATAATAAGTAATTGATGAAAGTTTGTTCTGCAAGAACTGGGAATAAAGCAATTGAAACTAGTATATTGATTATTAACTTACTGTGTTGAATATGAGAAGAATGGGCAAGTGAAAAGAAGTAATAAGATCTAGAAAGAAGAGAGAATACAGATTCCTGGTCCTTTTCTTCAGAGCCCTGAATCTAAGTATATTTCTGGCGATGGGGCTCAGAAATGCTCAATTAAAAAAAAAAAAAAAATTAGTGATTCTGATTAAAACCTAGGATTGGTATTCACAGACTTCATTCTACTCATGAAAATCTCTGAGTGCTATCATTTTGTTTTAGAGATGTTGGGAAAGCTGAGATAGCCTTTTTAAACTCTGGCATTGGGTTAGTAAAGCTTCTAAATCCTAGAATAGGATTGTAGGATTACAGGGGACATTAGAGATTATCTAATACAAAGACCAATGAACTGTGGTCCATGGACCAATATGGCCCTCCACCTGTGTTTGTAAAAGTCTTTGGGACACAGGCATACTCATTTGTTTATGTATCATCTCTGGCTGTTTTTGTGCTAGCAGAGTTTTGTGTTGTAACAGAGACTACACGGCTCATAAAGCCAAAAATATTTTCTGTTTGGCCCTTTACCAGAAACATTCATGGACTTTTGAATAGATCAGACCTGTCATTTTTACAGATGTAGAAATAATACTCAAAGATAATGAAATACTCCGAGTACACAGCCAGTTGGTGGTCAGAGTGCAAGTACAATTTATTTCTTGCTTCTATTCCATTATTTTTTGTTGGAGGTACTGATGCCTAGGTGAAATCAGAATATAAGTTTGTGGTACAAATTTTGCTTATAAGTTCATTCTTTTTTACACTACAAGTTCCTAGAAATGGTAGTCTGACAAGTCTTAGATGACACAGCTGTACAAAAGTCTCTTTAATTTGGGTTGGGGGAAGAATTTGATCATTGATTCTGTTTCGTGAGTATAGATCTTTGGCTTGATCTGCCAGGCAGTTTGATAACAGAATCCATTTTTGTTGCTATGCAGCCAAATGGACGGACCGTTGAAGTGGCTGAGGAAGAAGTTGTCCGAACTCCTCGAAGTGTAACAGCAAAGCAGCCAATAGAGACAGACAAGAAAAATGAAAAGGTAAGTTTGGGAGCCTATGAAATTATATGCAAGGCTCTTAATAAAGAGAGTGACATACAAAATGTTATATATATACCACCACCCCCCCCATTTAAGGAAAACTAAAAATGTGAGCTTATCATAGTGGATGGATAGATAGTGAAGGTTTAAGTAAGTTGTGTGTTTTTAAGGAAGGATGTATCACTATGTGTTTCTAAACATTGCTGTGGCATTATTAAGCATTCTGCCAAAGACAACTTATTCATGACTTGAACATCTTTTATATGAATAAGGTTCCAGATATGTTGCATATTTCTCACAGGAAAACAAAATTGTGTTACCTTGGCTAACAGTGCACATCTGACCTAAAAAGCTTGACAAATTTGTCCTATTGTAGTGTTGAAGTAGATTTCTTTTGTGATAGCAGCATAATCATCTGTTTACTAGGTACAATTTGACTTTGTTTAACAAGGAAAATGTTCTATACTCAGGTCATTATTAAAAGATTTGGGTGTGCACTGTTAAATTTTCAAATAAGACAGTGTATACCCCATAAATGATACATCCCTGGGATTTTATTCCTTTTCTAGTTGCCAGTGTTAGAACTGACCCATTTTTATTTGACTTAATTTAGCTTGTAAGTAGGCAAAATGCACAAGAAACTTAACAGTGGTACCTCCTGCTGTGGGCAAGAGACTTCTTATTTAATTCCTTTTGGTATATTAAAAACTGCATACCAGTTTTGCACAACCAGTGACACAACAACAAAAGAGATGAACTTGTGTGCCAGCTTTTGCTAATTTCTTATAATATCAGGGCTACCGTATTAGAAGATGCTGTCTCCTCCAGGCACTCCTTTATTATTACCAAACTTCTTGAAAATTAAAAAAAAAAAAACCGCACAGATGCACACCCTTTTCTTTTCTCTTCTTTTTAACCCTGTGCATACATAACTCCTTTGCAGGGGAAAGCAAACAAAAAAGCAGCCACAGGTAGGTAAGTAGTGTCTAGAAACCAAGGTACTGCAGCTCCTGCCCCATAGAATCGTGATGTGAAGTGGTCGATACAGTTTCTTAATGCTTGTAGTTTCAAAGTAACACTGAAGAACTGGTGAGATCAGTTCTGCCCCTGTAATCCAGTGAAATTGGTCTAGGGCCAAGATAACTGCAGGTAGGATAGCTTAAAATGAAGGATGGTTGTGGGAAGGAATTAAATGTATGCCTGACTTGTCCTTTGGCAGTAAAATAAATAGAAAATTACTTGTATTAACAAATAAGCATACAGTTTAGGAATTGTGAATTTACAGTGTGAATAGTTTATATGTTTAATATAGGTTTATACTTCTTGAATCTAATGTTTCCTTATTCCTGGGCTTTCTCTCTACTAGTGAGCATTTTATACTTAACTCCTGCTTCTACTCCCTGAATTATCCTGAAAAATGTGTAATTGGAATCATTTATCAGCTACCATTTGTCTCTGATTAATCATATATAGATTGTATGTATATGGATATAAAACCACAGGGTGATTAAAATCATTCTGAAATATCTTATGTTAGAAAATAATTGTAATAGTTGACATTTGTTAAGTATCTATAATGTGGCAGGCACTGTGCAAGATGAGGTAAATGTATTTACTCATATAGTGGGAACAACTTACTGAGCGCTCGCTGAGTGTACTTGTAAGACTTTCTAGAATATTTATACATGTTACTTTAAGTACCCTTATAAGAACAGTAAGGAGGTGGTATTACACCTGTCTTAAAGAGAAGAAACCTGAGGCTGAAGTTACCTAAGCTGTTGCAAGTATAGTCACTTCTAACCCAGACCCATCTTGACTCCAAAGTCGGTGCTTTTTACTGCTTTGTATTATTTGTAATCCTTTCAAAAACTCCTCCAGGCAAATAGTAGTAGCCCCATTTTCAGATAAGGGCTCTGAAGTATAGAGGGATTTTGTGACTTCTCTTAATTTCATGTATATTAATAGTTTCTGAACTAGGAATTGAACCCAGCTCATTCTGATGCCAAAGCCCATGCACTTTGTGATCACTTGGCAGAATCACCTCCTTTTAGCCACTGTTGCCTTCTCAGTGCAAGGTTTCTGCCTTTGGTTAGTTGCCTGTTGATTTGACTTTTTGCTTAATAATAAATGCTACAACCCATGGCTGGTGTTGCTTTTTTCCATCTTGCATCTTAAATTTATCCTTTTTAACTTGGTTCAGTCCAGCTCTCTTTTCAGTGAATTTTTTGTGCTGCGTGCTTTTATGTGTTTTAAATATGTGGGTTTTTTTTTTTTTTTTTTTTTTTTTTTTTCAGATTTCTTATTGTCTTTTTTTATAAACATTTTAGATCTATTATGTACCTTAATATATATTATTATATATTTGTTTTTGTCTCAGACTGACACCTTAGTCAATTTGAGAAACACAGTTTGCCCATAAAGCAGTTGGACTCTGTGCAGTGATACTGAATACCTTGTCTTGTCACTTGTTTGTTGTTGTTACTTAGTCACTGAGTCACGTCGTGAACCCATGGACTATAGCCTGCTAGGCTCTCTGTCCATGGGGCTTCCCAGCCAAGAATGCTGGAGTGGGTTGACATTTTCTTCTCCAGGGGATCTTCCTGACCCAGGGTTCAAACCTGCATCTCCTGCATTGGCAGGTGTATTCTTTACCACTAAGCCACCAGGGAAGTCCATCACTTGAGTAATAAGCCTTATAGATAAAACTTTGTCTAAAAAACAGATAAGACAAGGTATAGATCTTGAGTGTATAAAGCAAGTTAAGCCACCAGGTTTTCATTTGGGTCAGCGCTTGACCCAAAAGTGCTTGAAGGTCAGTCCCTCATTGATGCTGGTCTCTAATCGAATATACATTGGTCCGTTAGCCAGGCTGAATGTATTGTGCTATTAGATGCTGAAAGGGAGTAAAGAAAAACAGAAGATGTACTTACCCTCAGAGAGATTACAGCCTTGTTAAGGAAAGGCAAACAGAAGAGAAGGTATCAGTTGTAAGGCCTTGAGTGCCAGGTATTCAGAGAAGAAGGATTATCCTTTTTGGGTAGCCAGAAAAGATTGACTTAATTGCGGGTGGGGATGGTATTTCAGTAAGTAGAAGTGGGGGCCAGTTTTGGCAGAGAAGAGAAACAAGTGAACACAGTCATTGTTCATTTGAAATGAAAGCATGTATTTAGACATACTCAAGGGAAAGGCCAGTCAAGTTTGACAGGTCAGGGTGGGGTGGGGTGTGATAAAAACTTAGATATGTTCAGCAATATTTATAATGAACGAATCAGCATTGCATCCATGATTGTAAAGGTCTGAATTAAGATAGAAGTATAAAGGTGGTTAGTGAGAAAAACAACAAACGCAAAAATGTATATAACATTTAGTCACCATCAGGTTGTTGAGGATGAAGTCAGTGATTGTCCTACTGAAATATTCATTATAAGTATTAACAGCTTCTTACATTTTGTGATGTACACAATGTACAAAGTATTTCCACATCTCTTAATCCTAACGTACAACTCTGGGGAGGAGGGTATTATCTTTTTTTTTTAATACAGCTAATTGAAAAGAGTTTAATAAATTTCCCAGCATCACAAGGAATGGTCTCTCAATTTCTCTGAAATAGCAGTTCTCAAAGTGTGGTCCATGGACCCCTGGGCAGAGGTTCCAAGGACCTTTTTTGGGTCCCAGAAGCAAAACTGTTTTCCTAATAATTGAGACATTGTCTTTTTTACTCTAAGTCTTGCATTAATGGTCCGAAAGCAACAGTGAGCAAAACTGTTGACTCTGTAGTACAAATTAAGTCAGTGACACCAAACTAATAGTAGTTGAATTCTTTACAGTAGTCTACTTACAGTGTAAAAAAAAAACATTGTTCCACTTTAAAAGTATCCTTGATGAATCTATAAAAATGATAATTTTATTAAATCTTGACCTCTGAATACATGCCTTTTCATTATTCTGTATGATGAAATGGGAAGTATGCATAAAGTATGCTGTGTGCTGAAAAACAGTGGTTGTTCCTTGTTACTCCATTTTTACCTGAGAGAACAAGAAGTAAACAGGCCATGGTTATTTAGACTTCGATATTTGTAGAATTTTCTCAAAAATGGTCAGGACACTTCAAGGAAAACAACTGATAGTATTGTTGAAAAGTGCTTTGTTTCCAAGTAAAAATTAGAAATTTGGAAAATGTCTACTGCCATTAGCTTGACAACATCCCAGTACTTAATGAATTTATGATGAGATCAGTGGTGATGTTAACACTTTTTTTTTAAGATATTGTGTATAATGGAATGCTTTTTAACCTTTTGAGAGATGTATATACTCTGCTTAGTATAACTCAGCTAATCAGTATTTTCCAAATGCTCAATGATTGCATGTTCTAAAATTAGACAAGTATAAAAGATTCATTTAAGGTGCAAGATCAGTGGATTTTAATGTAGTATAGAAAGCTCGTTGACGAAGTTTCAGCTTCAACATTGCAACAGTTTTTAAGAAACTACATTTGACAAGTTTTGGTGTAATATTTTTTCCTTCTATCTAAACTCCTTCGTGACTTCTCATTGTTCTTGTTGTACAGTCTTGAACATAATCAAAGGCACTGTAGCTCAAGTCTTTTCCTACTTATTTTCTCTAAGCTCCAGACACATTGGTTTTCATTCTTTTTTGTTAAACAGCTTTATTCTGCGATATAACTTAGCTCTTTCATGTGTACAATTCTAGTGTATTTACATAGTTGTACAGCTGTGACCACAATCTAATCTTTAAACATTTTCCTCTTCCCAAGAAGAAAACGTGTGCCTGTTCAGCAGTTGCTCCCTGTTTTCCCTGTCCTCCCCTTGCAACTACTAATCTTCGGTGTACTATCAAGAATATCACAATTACACAACATTGTAAAGCAATTACACTTCATTTAACCAGTACTTTGCTATTTAACCAGGCTATTATACTTAATTGCTTTACAAATACATTTTTTTAATGCAAAAAAAATAACACTATTATCTGGAAAACTACTAAAAAACTACTCCTTCCAGTTACATATCTGCATGTATGCAGCTATATTTTTTATATGCTTCAATCAAACAACGTATCAAAGTAAATTAACGCAAAAACATAATATGCAAATCCAGGTTTGTTTTTTTTAAATGGAGCCAGATGCAAAAGATATTTGCACAATGTAAAACATGACATTCTTCTCACTAAAATGTTTGTTTTGGAAAATAATTTGTTTATATAGGTACATTTATACAATATATAGTTTATTATACTTTGAAATAAGTTAATTCATATCTAAACAAATTCTTAGTTTAAATTTATAATGGTAGATATCAATGGATACAACCCACACAAAGGCTCTTCAATATTCTCAACACATTTTAAGAGTATAAAAGATTATCCTATGACCAAGACGTGTGAAGAGTAGTGTTTAGAAGACCAAAGACAAAATTATTCTGCGGCAGCATAGATTTTATACAAGCATAAACTGTAGCAGCTCTTAACAAAATAGAGAAAAACCTGCATGCCCAGGGAACTTACATACATTTGTTTTATCTTCCATAATGTATCTTAGAAACTGTAGTTTCAAACCAGGGATTGTCAAACCAAGACCAACTGGTTATATCAGGTTCTCTGTCTATTGTTGAAAGTTTTATTGGAACACAGACAGACTTACTTATTTATATATTATCTGTGGCTGCTTTTGCAATACAGCAGCAAAGTTGAGTGAGTGCAAAAGAGGTCTTACAGTTTACAAAGCCTGTCTGATCTCTTTTTTTTTTTTTCCCTGAACCCCTGTTTTAAACTCTTAATATAGTCTTTTGGGTTCATTAAAATGTCTCGTTACCTGGAGTGCTTTAATATCATCTGATTCTCTAGGTCTTGGACTCTTTGACCTTCCAGGCGCCCTTGTACCACAGTCCATAGCTTTGTGATTTGGGTTCCACCCAGGGAATTAATTTTCAAGGCCTTCTTTAAGGTTAACCAAAAGAACCCTCATTTCTGTCTTTAGACTTTTCAGTCTGAATGCCTAACAAATAGTGGGACTGAGGCTAGAACCAGGACTACTGCCTTAGCACATTGTTCTTCCATGATACTGTAGTTCTGTCTGGCAGGAAGTGGTAGGGGGTTCAAAAGTGAAACAGTGAACTTGTTTTTTAAAGTGCTTAGATTGAAGCAAGAATGGATCACCCAAGTGGAATTAGTTTAGGCTGTTGTGCAGGATCAATCACAAGCTGGAATTAAGATTGCCAGGAGAAATAGCAGTAACATCAGATATGCAGATGACACCACCCTAAAGAGCCTCTTAATAAAGGTGAAACCGGAGAGTGAAAAAGCTGGCTTAAAACTCAACATTCAGAAAACTAAGATCATGGCATCCGGTCCCATCACTTCATGGCAAATAGATGGGGAAACAATAGAAACTGACAGATTTTATTTTCTTGGGCTCCAAGATCACTGCAAACAGTTACTGCAGCCATGAAATTAAGAGCTGCTTGCTCCTTGGAAGAAAAGCAACAACAAACCAAGACAACATATTAAAAAGCAGAGACATTACTTTGCCAACAAAGGTCTGTATAATCAAAGCTGTGGTTTTTCCAGTAGTCATGTACGGATGTGAGAGCTGCACAATAAAAAGGCTGGTTGCTAAAGAATTGATGCTTTCAGACTGTGGTGCTAGAGAAGACTCCTGAGAGTCTCTTGGACTGCAGGAAGATCAAACCAGTCAATCCTAAAGGAAATCAGTCCTGAATATTCACTGGAAGGACTGATGCTGAAGCTCCAAAACTTTGGCCACCTGATGCAAAGAGTCAAGTCATTGGAAAAGACTCTGATGCTGGGGAAGATGGAAGTGTCAGGAGGAAAAAGGGGCGATAGAGGACTAGATGGGTGGATAGCATCACTTATTCAATGGACATGAGTTTAAGCAAACTCCAGGATATAGTGAAGGACAGGGAAGTCTGGTGTGCTGCAGTCCATGGCTTTACAAAGGGTTGGACAACTGAAAGACTGAACAACAAGAAAAAATTGGAAATGTGAGAACCAAATCTGGGAAAGAGTTAAGGGCTCCATAAAAGAAGATCTTAAGAAAGGTTTCTTATAAATTTTTAAGATTATAAGTTGATAACCATGCAGCTTATGCAATGTACCATAACTTATGAGCTAACACCAAATATATTTAAATAATTTAATGGCTTGGTTGGTGAATCAAGTATACAAATAGCTCAGATTTTATTTGAGGGGGCAGTGAAAGTTGGGTAAATAGGGCTATATGTAATTCAGTCTAGTTTTAGGCCCTTTCATTAATAAACCGAACATTAATGGAACACTTCTGTGTACAAAATATAGCATTGTAGGCTCTAGCAATATAATGGTTGGTAAAATAGGATAAAAGTGTTGATAAAAGAGTCACTGTTCTCATGAAGTTTAGTGGGGGAAACAACTAGAAACAAGCAAGTATAAATGCTGTGAAAGAAAATAACCAGGGTGAGAAGAGTTAAAGTACAAGTTGTGTGCACTTCCCAACACCTGCAACTCTACTCTTCCATTCAAAAAAAAGTATCAGGATAGTAGTGAGTGGGGTGATCCTGAGTCTAGTTTAAATCACACCCACTCCCCAAAATGGGGGAAGTCAGTTGCAAGCCTCTACTTTTAAAAAGATTTGTGACATTTTTCATAATCTCATCTTGATTTTGTGTCATCAAGTTACTAAGTTAAATTAAGAACTGCTAGTTTAGATAGAGTAGAGAAATGGAATTCATATACCTTTTGGGCCTTTCATTTCATCCTTTGCTATTTAACTAGGCGCAGCTCGCCTGTATGTTCGAGACAAGTGAGGAAAATAGTGCCAAAATGTTGAGCAATATAAAATTAGGGACTTGCCATATTTGTTTAGGTAGAAAGTAGATGAAATTGATCCTGAAGCAATCGTTTTCATACTTTTCAAGTGGCATTTGCTAAAACTTTCAAAATAAATTTCACTAACAACTTTTAATTTTGTCAAGTACCTTTCTTTTTTTTTTTTTAACTTTATTTTTGGCTTTGCCTCGTGGCATGCAGGATCTTAGTTCCCTGACCAAGGATTAAATGTGCACCCCCTGCAGTGGAAGCACGGAGTCTTAACCTTAACCACTGGACCAACCAGGGGACTCCCATCAAGTACTTTTTTTCTTCCTGATTTTTTAAAATTAATTTTTATTGGAGTATAGTTGCTTTACAATGTTGTGTTAGTTTCTGCTGTGTAGCAGAGTGAATCAGTTATATGTATACATGCATCCACTCTTTTTTAATTTCCTTCCCATTAGGTCACCATGAATAGTGGAGTAGGGTTCCCTGCGCTGCACAGTAGGTTCTCACTAGTTAATAGTAGTGCATGTATGTCAATCCCAGTTTCCCAATTTGTCCCGTTCCCCCCACCTTGGTAACCATGTTTGTTCCCTACATCTGTGACTATTTCTGTTCTGCCAATAAGTTCATCTCTGCCGTCTTTCTAGATTCCACGTGTAAATGGTATTGTACCAAGTACAGTTTTAAAACCACGGTCACCTTTGCAAAAAAGACATTTTGATACAATGGAAGCAAAACAAAAATCTCAGAATAAAGTTTTTACCATGAGTTAATGAAAAACCTCATGTACCAGCCATTAGTCGGCAGACCAAAACACTCTAGTATCCATTTCTAGCCTTTAGAAAATACTCAGAGTTCCCTTTTTTGTGTGTGCTGTATTTACTTTATCACTCCTAATGTTGCCAGCAGAGACTTTGGATAATTATAGAGTTGTAAATATTAAGTCAGTTTCCCCAAATGTTAACCAGTTACTTTCCAGGTTAGAGAATAAATTGAATTAAGGGTTACATTCAGAACCTGGCTACTTACCTTGTGTGTTAATAGCTAGTTGCAAAATAAAATATCATTTCACTTAAAATTTGTTCAGTATTCTTATGATAGTTTTGATGCAATACAAATATTAGATTATACTCCCTAAGTTAATCTTTTTAGCATTAACTGGGAACTGTTCTGCCTTTGTTTATACTTTTCAGTTCTTTAAAATAGCAATATCTGTTAAGAGAGCAGTTAGCCATTTAAGTAGATTTGCTTTTGCTGTCAGGGTGTACCTTTTGCCCCTCTGATAAACAATAGCATTTATTTGGGTATTGTCTAATATTAGGAATGTCTATGTTAAGATTGAAAGATGAGCTTAGTAATGGAAGTATGTCTGTGTGTTTTATTTGATTCCCAGCTCATATTTAAGTTCTGTGAATTTGAGAGCAGATTATGCGTCGTCTAAGAACTGCTTTAGCATGTGCTTTTAAAGACTGTGCTCTCCAAAAGTATCCACTGGGATGAAGGAAGAAAATATTAGGCTTTCTATTTATACTGCTTTTTTTTTTTTTAATTAAGCTTTACTACATCTTTTATATATGGCTAGTCATTCGCACCTTCATTCGGGATGTTAAAAGTTACTAATTAATTAGGGGACAGGAAAGTGTCAGGGATAAAGCAGATGAGGTGGAACTTGAGCCGAGTTAAGAAAAAATAGTGAACATCATTTTAGGATTTGGCCATCAGTGGGGGAGGAGGATACATGGAAAAGGGTACAAAGAAAGTCACCCTAAAGCACCCAGGCTACTGTACTTTATTTTGAGAGAAAATTCATGGTCAGTAGAGTTTGGGCAAAGAGAGGAGTATTAGAGATGACAGTCCTCTTGGAACCAAATCATTACATGTATGTGAATAAAAGAGTATAAAGTAGAGATTAATTTGTGGAAGGCCTTATATGTCATATAAGGAAGGTAGACTTTATAGATGGTAGAAAACGGTATGAATTTTGTAATGGGAATATAAATTAATTGGACTGAAGTTCGCAGTTTTCCTTCAACTGTTAGCTGTAGTGGAGCTGATCAGAAGTAAAAGATTCACCTTACTAGGATGGCTGAGTCAATTAGTGTGTGAACCTGTGACTCTAAAGCATTTTATATGTTACTAAGTACTAACAAAGGTCCATCTAGTCAAGGCTATGTTTTTCCAGTGGTCATGTGTGGATGTGAGAGTTGGACTGTGAAGAAAGCTGAGCGCCAAAGAATTGATGCTTTTGAACTGTGGTGTTGGAGAAGACTCTTGAGAGTCCATTGGACTGCAAGGAGATCCAACCAGTCCATTCTAAAGGAGATCAGTCCTGGGTGTTCATTGGAAGGACTGATGCTAAAGCTGAAACTCCAGTACTTTGGCCACCTCATGCAAAGAGTTGACTCATTGGGAAAAGACTCTGATGCTGTGACTCACTGGAAACGACTCTGATGCTGGGAGGGATTGGGGGAGGAGGAGAAGGGGACGACAGAGGATGAGATGTCTGGATGGCATCACCAGCTCGATGGACGTGGGTTTGGGTGAACTCTGGGAGTTGGTGATGGACAGGGAGGCCGGGCGTGCTGCAATTCATGGGGTCGCAAAGAGTCGGACACGACTGAGCGACTGAACTGAACTGAACTGAAGTCTCATCTGAGTGAGAGGTTACTTTTAAAATGAGGTTAGTGTTAAAGGTAATAGTGAAATCGAAGAAGATGGACGCCTAAGTCAAGATAATTTTCCTTGCTTTTCTGCAGACCTTGTTTTAATAACAAATCATAGTATATTTCAATGTGAATACAATTTCTGTTCTTTTTGTATAACTTCCCTCTTTTAGGGCTTCCCTGGTGGCTCAGCTGGTAAAGAACACCTGCAATGCAGGAGACCTGGGTTCGACCCCTGGGTTGGGAAGATCAAAGTCTATGTACAGTGCTTTGTAGTGAGCAGTCTGCTTTCACATCCTATTTAATCCTTAAAAGAACCTTATGTGAAGTTAGTAGATTTTGTCCCATATGACCATTGAGGAAAGGGGTTTAGGGTGATTCAGCCTCAAATCACATAACTAATACTTCATTGAATTTATATTTGGCATTAAATGTAGAGAGGCAGAAAGGAAAGATTTGTGAGGGCAGGCTCTGGAGTCAGAACTGGATTTTAGTCTCAGTTTCAAAACTTAATAACCCTATATCTTAGGCAATTTATGTAATCTCTTTATGGCCTCAGTTTCTTTATCCATAGGTTGGGGTACTTACCCTAGTTTTTGTAGGTATACACTGTCCAATATGGTAGCCATTTGCCACATATGGCTATTTAACATTCTTTATTTTCATACTATCTTACTAATTTTGTTGTCAGTTGCTAAGTCATGTCTGACTCTTTTGTGATCCCATGGACTTGAGCCTGCCAGGCTCCTCTGTCCATGAGATTCCCCAAGCAAGAATGCTGGCATGGGTTGCCATTCCTTCTCCAGGGGATCTTCCCAACCCGGGGATCTAACCTGCATCTGTTACATTGGCAGGTGGATTCTATTCTGCTAAACCACCAGGGAAGCCCATCTTAATAGTTTTTAATATTGATTACATTTTGAAATGATAGTGTTTTGGATAGTGTGTTGGGTGAAATATAAAAATTAGTGTTACATATTTTTTTAATATATGCTAAAATTTTTAAATCATGTTTGTGGTTTGTATTATACTTCTGTTGGACAGTACTCGGCTAGACCAAGAGGTAGCAAACTCTGGACCACACCCCCACCCCCACCAACAAATTCAGCCAGATATGCCTATTTTTATAAATAGAACTTACTAAAACATGGCCACGCCCATTTCATTCTGTGTGGTATGTGACTGCTTTTCATGCTACAGCGGCAGGATTATTTCGTTGCTACATATATAACCATACGGGCTGCAAGGCCTGAAATGTTTAGGGTGTGATCCTTTATAGAGAATGTTTGCTGGAAATTCCCTGTCAGTCCAGTGATTAAGACTCTGCACTTTTACTGCTGAGGGCACGGGTTCAATTCCTGGCTGGAGAACTAAGATCCTACAGGCCACGCAGCCAGAGCAAAAAGAAAACTGTTGCTGACCTTTGCTCTAGATTGTAATTGATAGATGCTTCATGTGCTTTATCATTGCTTAAGAGTGAATGTGAGAGACAGAAAGTAGATCAGTGGTGGGTCAGTGGACCAGAGGGGGAAAGATAGTGGAGAGTGAGTGTTAATGGATGCCAGGTTTCTTTTTGGGGACAGTGAGAAGGTTCTGGAGTTAGATAGCAGTGATAGTTGTGCAACTTCGAAGATACCAGAAACCACTGAGTTGTGCACTTGAAAAGATGGTGTCTCAAATTTTTTTCTTTAAGTGGCTATGAGCCTGGTTTGATAGATGTAATAAAGCAGTACATTAAAACATGTTCATGATAATGGGAATGTGTAAAGAAACATGCAAATCAACTGTGGAGAATATAAGAAAAAATTATAATCTTTTTTTATATATTCTGATGTCACTTGAAATTATTTGTCAGTTTCTTAATAAGAAAAGCAATTAGCTGTCATTTATTGCTTACTCAAACTGTCATTTACTGCTTACCCTGTTCTTTTTCATTGTAAACTTGATAGTGTACAATAGTGCATACATGGCCAATCTCAGTAAATAAACAAGTATAAATTAACTATAAATAAAATCGGTGTTTTATGAATAGTAGTTCTCTTCTGGAAACACTTATCATGACTTTGTGAAATTTTTAGGAAGCTTTTGAAAGGAGAAAATATTAGCAGAAGGGAATTGGAAGGCCATTCTAAAAATGTCCATATCTTGCATGCGTGTAGGTGTTTTTTCTTGAATGAATTACTGTACATGTACCATATTCAAATCTTAGATATTTTCACACTGCTTCAGAACTGACAAAATATTAGCTGCTTTGTGCAATTGACTCATTAATTTGTTATACTTAGAATATGCCAGCAATCTGTTTTTCAAAATCAAAAAACCAATAATCAGTACATCATTTTCTTTCTGACCACTCGCAGTAGCCTTTTGTTTTATTGTGCTGAGAACACCATGGTATAGTACCATATTTATGATTCAGGGCAGGATAACGTGATGTCTCAGAGCACAGACTTTGGAGCCAGATAGACCTATTTCCTAATCCGTTAACTTCATGTGACCCAGAACAGCCTATTTAATATTGAACATCTCTAAATCTTTGTTTTCTCATCTCTAAAATGGGAATAATACTGTCTTCAGTGATTTTTTTTTTTAAGGAATAAAGAATTAAGTGTAAAGTACTTAGCATATAGTAACGACTGAATAAATGATAACCTCATACTATTATTGCCATTTAATATGTTAAGTTTTTTAATCAAACATTAAGTTTTTTTGGTTGTCAGCATCATACATTTCATTATGTATTTTACTGACTTCTACCTTTTCGAAAACATAATGAAATATTAAGTAACATTCTATTTTATTTTCAGTCAAAGAAAAATAAGAAGAAATCAAAGTCAGATGCTAAAGCAGTGCAAAACAGTTCACGCCATGATGGAAAGGAAGTTGATGAAGGTACTTGAGCAAGTGAAAGGACTGTAGAAAAAAAAAATTTTTTTTTTAACCAAGGTGCATTATATAAAAGCCGCATTTGTTTTGCTTAATCTTGTATTTAGCTCTTCTGTTCAATAACTCGAGATTTTAATGTACACATCAGTGACATTATTAGGAGACACTTTTTCCCCTAAATTATTTAAGGATCTAATAGTTCTATCCTTAAAGGGAACTGCCTTGAAATTTAAGGTCTAGCTCAATATCTTGAGCAATTTAAAAACCATTCATTTTGTCTTTGTTTCCTAGCAGTGTGGCTTGGTTTTTTCCCATTGTTCTTAAATATACCATCCCTAGAAGACTCGGTACAAAATTTTTAAGTAAGCCATTTATTGTCCTCACCTAATAAACCCATAGTATATATAACAGTCCCCTACTAGTTCTACCCAGCAAGATAAAAAAAGATACAAGATAACATATCAATTTTTTTCTAAACCATAGATGACAGATCTGATCAAAATTACCAGAATAAATAATGGCAATTAGCTGCCTGAAACAGCACAATTAGAATAAATTCATAGGATAAATGAATATAATCAGCACTCTTGGTTTTGAGTTTAATATCTAAATTTATCATATTTCAGGTGCCCCACCCTATTTTCCCCCCAAAATTGCAACCTTTTTGTCTTCCCCCTACTGAATAACATTTTTTTTTCTGGGGCTATGTCAGGAGCCTGGGAAACTAAAATTAGTCACAGAGAGAAACGACAGCAGCGTAAACGTGATAAGGTGCAGTCTGATTCTGGTTCATTGGATTCAACTATCCCTGGGATAGAAAATACCATCACAGTTACCACCGAGCAAGTTACAACTGCATCATTTCCTGTTGGTTCCAAGAAGAATAAAGGTATATTAGTGGAACATAAGAGTGATACATCAAATCCAATTTCTTTTAATCAGATGTACAAAATATCATTATATCAAAATCGGGCTGTTTTGAGCTGCTGACCTCATTGTGCTGATATACCCTTCTTCGTGAGAGCTTTGTGGACCACGTATTGGTTTACCTGGTACCAGCGGTGTCACTGTTACATGCTGCCTAATGAGTGACCTATTAAATTCAAGTTGCCTTTCTGCCTTGAGTCACATGAGAAAATGATTGCTGCTTTTTTCTCACGTGTAATTGCCTTGACCTAGCTCTCTTAACATCTCCATTTTTTATAGTGGACATTCATTTAATGAAATGACTTGTCACCATTCTGCATGTTGGGTGCTTCCATTCCAAGATGAAACAAGCATGTTCTGGATAGTGTGGGTTCTATCTGAATTTCTTACCACCCCAACTCTTTGAGAATGCTGTACGTGTTTGATAAAACTAGACTGGAACTGCAAACATTATTGAGCTAATGCTTTTCCCAAGCTTTCAAATGTTCAAACTATCCGATACTGATGGCCTTTTGGTAATTCTTCCATTGCTGTCATTTTTACCCTGGAGACATCAGTCTGCAGTGATGCTGTTCATCTTGCTTCAAAGCAGTGGCTTTCCTGCCTTTACCTTTTCATTAATTGCCAGCACGTCCCCCTTGTCTTCAGACCTGTGTCTTGGCCTTGATAGCTTTTGTTTTTTTGCTGCATGGGTTGGTGGAATTTATGGCTGCGGCACAGCACTGATCTCTCTTGCCCGTTCTCACTGTCACCTGATGGCCCTGCTGTGGTGGTTGTGTTGCTGGCCCTTTTTCACTGTTTGCTGCATGCCTTCCTTGCTAGCCCAGTCCTGTGTCATGCTGATTTCTTGATACATTATGATCATTATGCTTTTTAGTGTCAGAGAAATATCAGTAGTGTCTTTGTTATAACGTGTGGTCTCACCTCTCGCCATATTTCCTAAATCCTGGTCCAGATACTGGCAAAATTGTTCTTAAGTTGATGTGTTTGCGTCCAGGATTGTTGAAAAGGCAGCTAGCTGGTATTGTTGAGAGGTGGCAAAGTTGAATCCAATTACAGAGCCCAGTTCTCCAATTCCTCCTTTAAAGAATCTTGATAACCATTGTAGAACAGGAGACACTCTATCTACTTGGGCAATTTTCCAGGTCCTTTATTGGCATTTTAGTTGACTAAGAATATGGTAACTAGAGAACTCAATTCCTAAGAACATGTGAAATATGTTGTGAGTAAAACTCTTTTCCAGTATAAGACTTTAGTACTTCAAGGAACAATTTATTATAAATAATTAGTAAAAAATTAATTTGTATGTTACTCCTAATTTTAATGTGCATAATAGCCTATTTAGTATTAAACAAATTTTATTTTTATTTTAACCAGGTGATTCTCATCTAAATGTTCAAGTTAGCAACTTTAAGTCTGGAAAAGGAGATTCTACACTTCAGGGTGAGAGAAATTACATGTAACTTAAATTGAAGGCCCATCAAAGTATTAATAGAAACATATATATCTGTCTCTTTCCTCACATGAATGACACTGAAAGGAAAAAAAAAGTCTTAGAAATTATTTTAATTACTAAAGTAACATAATCATAGTTCAGAGATTTTGGAAAATAGATAAACAGAAAAGTCACTTCCACTTCTAATGGTACATTGGTATATTTCTCATTGTTCATCCCTCTCCCTTGTATGAAAAAACATTCTTTTAGTAATAGTTTATATGCAATTTTGATTCTTGCTTGCATTGTTTAATCCAGTAGAGAAAAAGATTTCTTTTTTCCCATGGACTTGAGTTTTATATAGGCATATATGGGATAAAAGACTTTTATTCTGTTTATTAAATAAGAAACCTTAATACCTTTAATCTTCTAAACTGCTTCCTGAACAATATCAAATCTTTCATAATAAATGGACTGTAGTCTAAAATTATACAGTACTTCACATATAGAAAATATATTTTATTTATTGATTTATGATAAAGATTGAATTAAGTAGAGAGTGGTATCTGTTACCTAAAAACTGAAGTGTTTGTAGTAAAACAAAAATTCAGAAATGAAGCAACTTCTTATTTCAGACTTGTTCTTAACACTTTCAGCTTCCTTCGTACTCAATCCTGGCTACACATTACAGCCATCTAGGAACCTTAGAAAGCCACACATGTGTATAAAAAGAAACATGTACTTATATACACACACCTATGTATATTTGTGTGTGTGTGTGCGTGTGTATACAGATACGTGCTTTACACATATGTATGGATACCTGCATGTAAACGTGTACACACAAACATACTGATGCCTGGACTCAACCCCTAGTAATTTCGATTTTGATTGATTTGGGCTGAGGTTCTAATGTCTTCTGTTCAGTCACTCAGTAGTATCCGACTCTTTGTGACCCCACGGACTGCAGCATGCCAGGCTTCCCTGTCCATCACCAACTCCCAGAGCTTACTGAAATTCAAACTCCAGTGTCTACATCTAAGAAATTTTTCATTTGATTTTATGTGTAGCCAGGTTTTAGAATCACTGCCTTAGACATAATATATATGGATAAACATTTAAGGAAAGAGCATGTAACTAAGGAGAAGCCTTTGTGTTTTTAGTGGGTGAGTATTCTGAGTATACCAGAATATTTGTTTTCCTGTTTGCTCGGTTGTACTTTTGAGCAGGTCAGTCTGCTTTTGAAAACATTATTACTGTGTGAATATATATATATATATATATATATAAGTTCAAACCTACTTGTATTTTTTAAAAGTCATCGATGGTGGTCATGTTACTTTTCAGATCCTTCCATTTTATCTTTAAAGCTTGATCTGTTCAGAGGACTGTAGGGGGAAAATGAGTGATAGATGTAAGCCAAGCAATTATGGAAATTTGAAAATATCCCAGTTTTAACCAAGGAGTCATGTATCCATTTTTAATCTTTGTTTTCTCTTCTTTAAGTTTCTCCAGGATTGAATGAAAACCTCACTGTAAATGGAGGAGGCTGGAATGAAAAGTCTATGAAACTCTCCTCACAGATCAGTGCAGGTGAGGAGAAGTGGAACTCTGTTTCACCTGCTTCTGCAGGCAAGAGGAAAACCGAGCCATCTGCTTGGGGTCAAGACACTGGAGATGCTAATGCAAATGGAAAAGACTGGGGAAGGAGTTGGAATGACCGATCAATATTTTCTGGCATTGGTAAGAGCTGTTAGAAAATTTTAAGCTAGTTTAAAATGCTTATCTGGTACATTTAAAATTTTCCAAGAATGAAAAACAGATCCATTGGTAGAAAAATTAGTCAAGCTATACAGAAAGAAAATGATTAACTCATCTCAGATCCTTCACATGGAGCAAACTGGGAATTAAATAATTGAATAATAGCATTGATTATTTACTCTTAATGCTTTCATGTGCTTTTATCACATTTGATTATCAGTGTAGCTAACTAGTATAATTGTGTATTTTTAGTCTTATAATTTATAAGTGTAATTTGTGAGCAGACTTCTTGATTAATTTCAACAGTACTACTATTGAGTTTAAATAAAAATAATAAATGGAGGTACAGTTTCTAGCATCAATTTTATATACTGTTTTACAGTCTACAAAATGACTATTGGTAATTAATTTTTCCCCTGAATTCTAAAGATAAAGACTATTAGAGCCTTATTTCTGTTGAGAGCCTTCAAGTTAAAAGCAACTTAATTTCAGGTTGTGTGTGTGATAGAAAACAGATGCATATTTAATATGGAAAACTGCAAAAAAGAGAAGGAAAAACCTACTCTTAAATCATATCACCAGTGACAACCTTTCCTTATGGTCTTCTTTTTTTTTTTTCCTGTGTACAATTTCAGTATTTTCTTTTTTTTCCCCCATAATCCAAATCATGTGTGCATTTTTGTTTTCCTCCTCCCTCACTTAATATTGTACCTCAAACATTTTCTTTACTTTCTGTATTTCATTTAATGATCCTATAATATATTGTATAAGCATAGCATAGACAATCACTGTTCCTACATTATCAGAGAAATAACTTTTCTTTTTTTAAAAGAAATATAAATGATGCTGTACTGAATATATTTGTTGGGGGTTACTTCTTTAGGATAGATTCTTGAAAGTGATTGGATTAAAGGAAATATGAATGTTTGCAATGCTCTATGACATGTTGTCAAAGTATTTTCTAGGAAAGTTCTAATTTATACTGTCAGCATCAGTATGAGTGTCATTTATCATATGTATATTACCAAGGTTGACTATTCTTTTTTTTTTAATCTTTTCTAATTTAATAAGAAAAAAATACATAAATTATTTTGATTAACTTTTTTAAACCACTAATGGGGGTGAATATTTTTCACAACTTTCTTGATCATTTCTATTTCTTTCATAAATTGTTTATTCATGTTCTTTGCCCATTTGTGTAATGGCCTCTTGCTTTTTGTGCTTTAATTTGTAATTCCTTGTGCATTAAACATATCTTTTCTGTTATGCTCGTTGCAGGTTTATTTTAGTTTGGGGGATTGATAATTACAGAATTTTTAGTGTTTAAGTAGAAAAAACTATTTCTTCCTATGTTATTTGCTTTTCCCATTGCTTCCAAGCTTAGAAAAACTCATGTTGAGCAACATCCCCAAGAAACAGACCTCAGATCATTTGCTAATATTGTTCTTAAGTTTGTTCTCTCTCCCCCTGCAGTGTCCAAAAATGGTGTAGAAATATCAAAATTTGTTTTGTAAAAGACCGTCCCTAAATCCCTAGCCTCATTCCAGCAGTGATAAAAGAATAACTTTCTATGGTATAAAGCATTCTTTCACACTTAATAAAAGAAATGGTCATGTTTAATCAAGTAATCTTTAGAACTATGACCTTTTGAGATATTTGTAATTTACTTGTAAAAGCTATATAGTGTTATCATAATTAGGACATAAATTAGATGGTAGTACTTGCTTAATGTTGCTGTAGATAAAAATTAAGCATCAGATTAGAGTTCCTGCCTAGATGGATTAGGACCTTTATTGAAATTGAAAGGAACTGTATTAAATGAGGGTTGCAGTTAGTTTCTGAGAAGAGGCAGATGTGACTGCCCTCACAGATGTATATGTTCCTAAAAATACTCATTGTAAGTAGGAAATTGCTTTAAAAATGTTGAGAAGATATCATGGTATAATGGAATGAGCATGTTCCTAGTATTTGGTACGAATATCATTGTATAGTGGAATGAACATGTTCCTTAATACTTGATATGAATCCCTATTTTTCCACATATAGCTTTTATGGAGATTAGGCTAGTTATTGAGCTTTTGTGAACCTCATATTTAAGTAGTTTAAAGGATTGGCTAGAATGAGAGTCAAGTACCAAGTTTCAGTGCCTGATCCAGGCTAGTAGTAGTTTCATTGTGGCGCACAATCAGCTGTGTTGCCATAGTAGAGAAAACATGGACTTGGAAAGTTGGCTCTGGTTCCAGGCTGGCTCAGGTGTTTTCTGTCAGCAAATCACTTAACTGCTCTGAAACTTCGCCTAGCAGCCTTGCCCTAAGGATTAGAGGTATTTGGTGTCAAGAGCCCAGTACATAACAGACATTCGATAAACAGTCGCTATTACTGTACTAGGTGGTTCTGATTTCTCAGGGTATCTTTAAATATTATTATCATAGTTTTAAATCTTTACGTGTCTTTCAAGTTTCATTGCAAATTGAAGGTTCCAAGTGACGTTCTTTATTTTAACAGCTGCTTGGTCTAGTGTGGATAGGGGAATGAATACCTCTGAACAGAATTCTGCTTCTTTTGCATCTCTCACACTTAACTCTGCTGTTTCTGGTATGTGAAAACAGTCTTTCATTTAGTTAACAAAAAATTTTCTGTTTAATTTTAGCACTTGTTCTTTGAAAAAATAATCAGAGTCAAGTACTACTAGCCACATACATTATAGATAAACAACATAAAGTAGCAAAGGCCTTGGAGAGCGAAAGACCTAAACTCTTACTGCTGGTGGCTTAGTTCCTTTTGTTGTGTAGATAGGAAGATTCTGTGGCCTAACATAACTGAAAGCATGTTGACACTCATGCAGAAGAATGCAAATATTAATAGAAGGCCTTTCTTCAAAGTCATGACACTTCTGTTACTAGTTTATTCCATTATTACTAACCAAACTACCATCAATCCAGCATTACTTACATAGATATGCCATTTATCAATAATAATTCATGGACCCAGTGTGCTGATCATGTAATTCCACAGCGTCTGGAGTCACTAGTCTAGAAGAGAGGTCAGCAAACTTTTTCTGTAAAGGGCCCAATAATAAATATTTTAGGCTATGTGGGCCGTTCTGCCTTTGTAGCAGGGAAGCAGCCAGAGGCAGTGCATAAACCAGATGGGTGTATCTGGGTGAAATTTTGTTCTCTTGACTTTTGTTTCAACCATTTAAAAATATAAAAACTGTTCTTGGCTCCTGGGCACCTACCAAAAGGGGGATGGCTAGATTTGGTTTATGAGTTGTGATTTACCAACCCCTGGTCTTACAGGCTACACTGTAGTTCCAGAGGTATGTTAATTTCTTCCTTCATTTGGTGACTTTGTACAACACGGATGCTGTTCTCTCCATATATTCAGAGAAAGCTGCTAAAGAAATAGCAACAGTGTTACTATAGTCTTTCTAAGCAACTAATGTGCTAATTATATATGAATTTTATAGGGTTGTTCTACTTGTTAAAGTTTATTTTTAAAATATGTAACCATTTTGAGTTTATGTCAAGCATGTTAGTGGTAAGCTAATCTACAACCAACTGAAAATCTGTGAGGACTTTTATGAAAGGAAGTGATTATGGCTAAGTCTCTTATACAAACATATTCTTAACCCTTTCTTTATATCAGTGGCTCTGATTCCAAAGTGAGTATCAGAGTCACCTAAGAAGGACTCCAAAACACATGCAAATTCTGATGCAGAAGGTCCAGGGTATATGAATCCCTGATGGAGAAGCACTGCTTTACATTTCCATGCTAAAACGAGCTTATGTCAGTAGAGCCAAACATCTTCGAATGTGTATGCCCTGAAAACTGTAAGCAGAATTCTGTGGAAGCCCTGGACAGTAGTCTGACCACAACTTTCATCACACTGCTTACGGGCAGTGTGACCCCCACTCACCACACCTGTTCCCCACCTCCCAGAGAAATGAAGACAAAAAATTCAGGAGATAATTTTCTCTTCTCTATAAGTGCACTTGAACTTAACTTGGTCTCCAAACGCCGGCACAACTCTGTAAATTCTCTTTGGCTTCTTTCTGCCTCATTTGTCTAAATATCATCTATTTCTTTTGTCTTTTTCCTTAGAAAGTTCTAGCAAACTCAGACATTTTCTAGTTCTCTCCTTCACAGTTCTAAGGATATAGGGATATTCTGAAACATCCAGGATTTTTTTTTTAATGCTTTATTACTTTTCATTAAGAAAAATAAAACTTTTTTGACTTGAAATTTGGAGATAGCCAATTTGAAGTATATATCATAAAAGATAAAATCTAATGGATTGGTACTAGGGAAAAAATAGATTTCTGATCAGTGAATTCAATCTAGTGATTATCATGCTTAATCTAAAATTACCCTCAATTCTACTTTATCTTAACTCTTTTTCTAATGTCTGAATTTTTCCTTTTAGGAGAAATGAAAAATAATTAAATCTTCGTGTGCAAAGTATAGAACTATTGTTATGAAACATCATTAGAAATTTCCATTTTTAATTTTATTGCATTCGTTTTCATTTAAGGATCTACTGCTGAGCCAGTTTCTCAGTCTACCACTTCTGATTATCAGTGGGATGTTAGCCGTAATCAACCCTATATCGATGATGAATGGTCTGGGTTAAGTATGTCCTTTTATTAGTTTACTTTTGTTTTCAGAATTTTCTTTCTAGCACCCTGAATTCATGTTTATGTTTTAATTTTAATTCTGATTTTTCACCTTTTAGGTCATAGCAGTAAAACTTAATACCAAATGTATACTACAAACCGATTATTAAATACCTGTAGAATTTAAAAAAAAGAAAACTAAATTCAGTTTTCATGATTGAGGCAATATTTAAACATGAAGTTTTCTTATAGTTGCACTGTAGTTTTTAGAGTTTTTAAAATTGTTTGTTTTAAATAAATGTTCTATTTATTTCCCTAGTTTTATATACTAGAGTGAATAGAATATGTAAGAATGGCTTTGAATTTGTGAGGTATGCAGGTTTTTATGTTGGTAGAAAACCATTTTCTTCGTCTAATTTCCAGTAGAAGCATAAGAAAGTTAAAGGCAAGAGTCACAAAAAAAGAGAAAGGGGAAAAGAATATGATTTTTATGTTCAGAAAGCTCATACCCTCTTCATTTTAAAAAATATTTTTTCCCCTACAGCCTCACGTCTTAGAATTGAAAACCCTCTGAAGACAGGAACTCGGTCTGCCTTTCCTTCTCTCAGTGCTTAGGGCAGTGCGCTACACAGGTGTTCAGCAGCAGCGCTGACAGTAACGGCAGACACCTGCCTGTGCCAGACACTGATCTAAGCGGTTTGAGTCTTAAGTCTATTATTAGTTTGCTTAGTACAGTTCTATTGTAGATATTATTTTTCCCCCACACTTTCCAGATGAAGAAACGGAAACAAAGAAAAGTTATCTATTTTTCCCCAGCCACACAGTTAAGTTGGAGGAGCAGGTATCAAACTGGTAGTCTGGCTCCAGAGTGTATGCTCTTAACCACTACACGTGCAGCCTTGGTGATGATAGTAATCATGAACGTAAATTTGAAACATAGTCTGAAAATTAGTCTTAGACTGGTCTCTGTTAGATTAGTTGAAGCATAATTCTTAGAGGTTGAGGGAGATGAGGTTGGAAAGATGAATTATGAAGGACCAAACTGTGAAAAGCCTTGAGTGTTAGTCGCTCAGTCGTGTCTAAACCGACTCTTTGTGACCCACATGGACTGTCGCCTGCCAGCTCTTCTGTCCGTAGAACTCTCCAGGCAAGAATATTGGAGTGGGCTCCCGTTTCCTCCTCCAGGGAATCTTCCCCACCCAGGGATCAAACGCAGGTCTCCTGCATTGTAGGCAGATTCTTTACCGTCTGCTGACTAAAATATTAGGGAGGTTAGGGTCAGAATACTAGTTTAAAAGGTAGATCCTAGTTCTAATCCTGACTTTAAAAAGTAGTAACTCATATGTCTTGAATTTTGTCACTTATCTTGGAATCTAAATTAACTGACCTGTAAAATACAGCAAATAGTCTCTCATATCTATTTCCATAGAGTGTTACGAGGTTTTAATGAGATATTGAATGAACGTGAAAGTTCCTTGAAAATTATAAAGTATCAGATAAATACAAAGTATTATAAGGATGTGAAAGAATTTTTAGAGGGAAAAAAGCCTTACCTGTGCTTTGGGAAGAATGAACAGCTATGTGCAAAATAGACTTGAGGAATGATTATAGGACTGATGGGTAGTGATTGTAAGCAAATAGCACTGAGGTGTCGTGGGCAGCTGTGGTTAAAGCTGAGAAAAACTGAGCAAGCAGGGCACTAGGCTTCACTGCTTGGACATAACAGCTCTACTTTTTTATCCTTAAAAATAAACATATCCATGGGACTCTATTCTTAAAGTAATGAGTGTTAAGAACACTTTCTTTGTTCGTTATGCTGTATTGAGCAGTCTTTTAAGTCCTCAGTTCCTCTTTAACCACATTTTCTCTGTGAATTTTATTTTTTGTGTTACCTTCTTGAATGTCACTAATTTTGGTACTCAGTGAATTTAGTCATTCCTTCTAAATTTATAGAATTCATGAAGTATTTGAGATTACGGATCCCACAAAGTATATATATTATTTAACAGTGTGATTTGAGTAATATATTGACTCTCTGGTTTGAGTCATAAATATCATTATCTGGCAGAAAGGCACTGAATTTAGCGAATCACTTGAATATAAAGTTAAGATGCTGGGACTTCCGTGGTGGTCCAGTGGTTAAGACTCCACATTCCCACTGCATGGGGCACAGGTTCGATCCCTGGTCAGGGAACTAAGTTCCTGCCTTGCAGCCGAAATAATTTTAAAAATAAAATTAAGATGCTAAAGTATGGAAGGTAACGTTTTTTAAAGGCAGCTGTTAATCTGTCCGTTATCTTGACCATAAAGGAACAATATCATAACCCCTATAAAAAGTCAGATTTTGAATAGAATTTTGTTTTTGTTGACACATGAGAAAGAATTAATGGCCCCATGGTGAAGAGGTTAAGAGCGTGAGCTTTGAGGACAGACTACCTGAGTTTGAATCTTAGCTACCTTGTTTTTCTGTGTTTCAGTTTCATCATCTGTAAATAATATTTCTTCCCTCACAGACTTAAAGCTCTTAGAACACTGCCTGATACATGGTAAATATTCAGTAAGTGTTGTGGTACTATTGATTGTCTTTTAGGAGCATAGTCGACTCAGTGAGGTTAATTTGTCTTGTCTAATACAAACACTGGAGAATGTCTTTCTAACATAATTGTTTTGTTTTATTAGAGTTAATGCTGAATTATGTTTTGACCAGAAACAACAGACAGCCATGTTATTACTGAAATAGAAAGGAGAACAGCTGTGAGATGCTTAAACCTAAAACATTGTTTCGCAAGCAGATTAAATGGAGAGATATTTCCTACCATTTTGAAAAGACAGCTAATACAGTTCTTTGGAAACACTTTAGCGAACTAATGGAAGAATTTTAAGAAGTGAGAAATTATAATTGGAGAGAACTATGCTATGAATGAAACTATACTACACAATTTCAAGCGAACTATCTAAGAAGTTTATTACATTAGGCCCGTGAACTGTTAAGAATTATGCATTGAGAAATCACCTGGTGACAATTTTTAGGCTTAGGTGATTGACCTGTTGTTTTAAAGTGGTTTTGTTTGGGGAATTCCCTGGTTAGGATTCTGTGCTTTTACTGCCTAGAGCCCAGGTTCAATCTCTGATCCGGGAACTAAAATACTACAAATGGGGCAGGGGTAGGAAGCAGTTTTATTTGATCTCCAGTTAATTTTAAAAGATGGTCCAGTAGTTTCCACTGCAGGGGGCACAGGTTCAGTACTTGGTTGGGGAACTAAGATCCCACATGCCTCAACTCACAACGTAGCCGCAAAAAATAGATGAGTATACCGACCTGAAATCAATAAACATGGAAAAATCACCATAAAGCTTTAATAAAGCAAGTAGAAATTTATGTTTCTGTTAATGTTCTGATAGAAGTTGAAGCATGGGCTACAGTTATTCCTCAAGCTTTATTCCTCCAAAAATAATAATAATTTTACCAAGTACTTTATTAATTAGATTTTTATCCTTCACCACCCCTGCACCACTACCGTATTTATTAAGAGTTTATGTTGTTCTTGTTTAGTCGCTAAGTTGCATCTGACTCTTGCAACCCCATGGACCCTCCAGGCCCCTCTGTCCGTGGGATTTCCCAAGCAAGAATACTGGAGTGGATTGCCATTTCCTTCTCCAGGGGGTCTTCCTGACCCAAAGATTGAACCCATCTCCTGTGTTGGCAGGTGGATTCTTTATCACTGAGCCACCAAGGAAGCCCCATTTGCTTAAACTTTTTTTTTTTTCTTGACAAAGGGTTTTTTCCTGATAAGAGGCCTTAAGAGACTTGGTTTATGAACACCAGTTTTCCAAATGTAGGTTTCTTATTTATGAGGGTTAAGCAAAATCATTGACAACTTTGACATTCAGATCTCCTAAAAATATTGTTAATAAATGCTTGGTGTAAAGTGAGCAGTTGGTTCCAGACATCTACTAGATCCATTTTTACTTATAAAAATGACTTCTACATTAAGACATAACCAAGTGTATCTTATTGGGAGATTTATAGGATTGTGAGAAATAAATTAATTGTATATGCCTGATAACTTTTAAACTGGCTTTCTATTGTTAAAGTCATCGATAATGTATAAAAGCAGTGGATACCATTTATTAAGCACTGACTGCATTGTCCTGAACTGCTTTGCTACTGCTAAGTCGCTTCAGTCGTGTCCGACTCTGTGCGACCCCATAGACGGCAGCCCACCAGGCTCCCCCGTCCCTGGGATTCTCCAGGCAAGAACACTGGAGTGGGTTGCCATTTCCTTCTCCAATGCTTGAAAGTGAAAAGTGAAAGTGATGTTGCTCAGTCGTGTCCGACTCTTCGAGACCCCATGGACTGTAGCCTACCAGGCTCTCCCGTCCATGGGATTTTTCCAGGCAAGAGTTCTGGAGTGGGGTGCCATTGCCTTCTCCATCAACTGCTTTACACATATCTTATATAATCCTTTCAACAATCCTATGAAGTTGGTACATAGCCTGTTAAGATTAAGAAATGTGACCCAAATTACATAGTTATTAAGTAGTAGAGCAATATTCAAATATAGGTCTGTTTGACTCTAAGACACCTTGAAGTCTTAGCCTCTATGCTGTTACTATGTGATACTGGCTCTGGATACCTGCTTGTAATAGTAAATATAGAAACATAGAAAGGAACTTCCTTTTTTGTAATACATTTCACACTGGTAATCACTTGTCCATGCTTTTCCTGTACTGGACCATAAATTTTTACGTTTTCAGTTTCTCCCCATCCTCCGCTGGTTAGTCCCTCTTCTCCCTTTCTGCGCTTCTTATAACAGAATCTGTCACTCTACCTAACCTGTCTCTTGTACTTCATCCCTGAGCAGACTGACTGTGAGCTCCGTGTGGGAAGGCCTCTTGTCATACTCATTTTTGTATGTCTGTTACCTGTCTAGCTCAAGTTCTAGTACTTAATAAGGTGAAATTCCTGTACCTCCATTGTTAAGATGTACCTATTATTAATGTATTCCTTAACCTCTTCCTCATATAAATTTGGGATCATGATGCACAGACAGTTTTGTCTGCCTTTTTTTTGCCTATGAACATTTTCCCAGATCATTACATATTTTTCTGAAACATAGACTTTTTAAAAGTCTTCATGAAGATGTATCATAGTACCTCCCCTCTAAACAAAAATAATAGAATTCATGTGGAAAAATAAGAATAGTGAAGAAAATAAGAGAAATGCAGGCAGATTTGTTTTTCTAGATGTTAAAATGCATACAGAGTTACATTGTGTATGCCACTATCCCAGGAATAGATGAATGGAACAGAAATTCCAGAAACAGACTGAAGTATATAAGAATTTAATATTTGGGGAAAGTAGCATTTGGCATTAATTGGGCAAAAGTCAGGGTTTTGTTTTTTGGTTTTTTCCCCCAGTAAAGAACAATGTTAGGATGACTTGCTAACCATTTAGAAATAAAGCCTAACTTCTGTTATCTTGACAGTAAGTAGTCATGGGTGTATACATGGATGTGTATGAAAGTCTAGGTTAAATTTTTTTTCTTTAAAAAAAAAAAAAAAGTTCTTGAGAATAGGGTGATAGAAGCCCTAAAAATAACTCACATATATGGAAAGATGTAAGTAGCATTGAATAAACTGAAAAAACTATAAGGTACAGGTTAAGTATTTTTAAAAAGAGGAGCAAAGGAAGAGGTTAAATATTCTGCATGATTTGGTGAACTTGATGAAGAACCTAATCTTGAAATAGTTCATAAAGAGGGGAAGAGTGTGATTTTGGCACTTCTGTTAAAGACTCATTTTGTACCCTGGGGGGGAAGAATCAGAAAACAAAAAAAAGGACCAAGTCCTTCTTATAGTTAGACATACACAATGAAAAGAAAGCAAATTCAGGAGACAAAGTTCCTTTGATAATAAAGGAAGTAGGAAGAATGGAATAAATGGTTAATTAACACGTTTTCTGGAGTTTCTTAGTCATTGCATCTAGTCATATAATGTGCCCAGCAGAAGTTGGGGAAAGGTTTTTACCATTGTGTTACTGGGGTTTTTCCTAACTCGTAAAATGTGATTGGGAGGAAGAAGAGTAATAGTTTAAAATTACAGCTTAGTTCAACATAAAGAAGTTGGGGTTTTGCATTTGGTTTTTGGCAGAAATGGCAGATCCCTGATTCACACTGTTAAATTTTAGATGGCCTGTCTTCTGCTGATCCCAGTTCTGATTGGAATGCGCCAGCAGAAGAGTGGGGGAACTGGGTAGATGAAGAAAGAGCCTCACTTCTGAAGTCCCAGGAACCAATTCCTGATGATCAAAAAGTGAGTAAAAGGATCGGTGGATATGTTTATTTCTCTGTGCATCCAGCTGTATTGGAATTATTAATGTATCCGGGGGTCGAATTGCTTCAGAGAGGCATTCTAATCATACTAGCTTCAATCATCTTAGGGTCGCATGCCTTCTCTCTATTACTGTTTCTTCTTTCCACAGATTATTGAGGATTCTGTGTGGAAAGTACTATTATATACTGATAAGAAAACAAACGCACAATTCCTGTCCTCTTACCAGAATTATTATATCAGCCTACCAACTCTTGGTGTGTTTAGATAAAAGCAGATTGGTTCTCAGTAAAAAATTAAGGAAAGCTTCATAGCAAGATAAGACTGAGAACATTATGAGAAAGGGACCAAGGAAAGTAACATGTTTGATGGGGAGGAACAATACACGTGTGGAATCGACTGGTGGTAGGATCAGTGGTTTCTATGTCAGTCTTCCCCTTCTAGGCTTCATTCCTTAAGGAAAGGGACTGTGAAGTTCCTGTTTTTGTAGCTCCAGGAACATGTTTGGCATTTAGTAAATAGATGAAACGAATGATGTACATTGCCACAGTTTTATGGAATTCTGTAAGTAATGAGAACGTAGGGCAGCCTTCAGACCAGGGATAACCTGGTCATTGCTCAGGTTAGAAAAACTAGGCTGGATATTGCAGAAAATTGAGAAGACTGATTTTGGAGCCTATTTTGTACTATTTTGGTTACATAAATCAGGGCAGGAGATAATAAACTAAGTTGATAGCTTTGAAAAAGAATGGAAGTGGTATTTGCAAGAGACACTAAGCTACTGATTGAACTTTTCTGCTGGTTAGTTTTTCTATTAAAAAAAAAGTCAAAGAGAAGATAATTATTATTATCATACCATTATTATTATTATTAATTATTATTATCATTACCATTATTATTCAACAAAGATTAATTGCATCTGCCATGGGTCAGATATTGTGCTAGTAGAGAAACAAAATATAATTACTGCCTTCAAGGAGCCTACACTCCAGGCAGGGAGGAGAGGAAGGAGACCAGCACTCTGGAAGATAATGGTAATGTTATAATATATTAGGTATTCTGAAAGCACTTTGGAGTTTTAGCAAAGGCATCCCAGAGGTAAGAGCATAATGTATAGCAAAGAGGGGTCAGAAATGAGACTGGAGAGAAAAGCAGAGGGAAGATTCCACAAGCCCTTGAATACTATGCAAAAAACCTTGGATTTTGTCCTATAAATAATGGGAGAATCTTAAAGTGGTTTGTTTTGTTTTTGTGGGATTTTTTTGTTTGTTTTTGTAGGGTGTTTTTTTGTTTCTTTTTGTTTTGTTTTTTTTTTTGCTACTTTGGTAATGCCTGTAGATAAAGGAATGGAGGCATATGAGAATACCAGTTTAAACATTGTTTTAGTAGACCTGTACAGTAGTGGTAAGAATGGTATACAGAGTAAGGGAGAGGTTTGAAAACAATTAATTGAAGCAAAATCAACAGAACATGGGATTAGAATTGATTGGAGAATCATCAAAAATGACTTCAAGAACACTTAGGTAACTGGGATGGTGAAAGTGGTGTTCCCAACAGAGAAAACAGAAGCTAGTTAACTGAGGGGAAAGGTGGTTGGTTCAGTTTGAGATGTGTTAGATGCGGGGTGTTTTGTAGATTTGCTTAAGAAAAGTGGCACACGGGCTTAGCTGTTCAGCGCCATGTGGGATCTTCCCAGACCAAGGATCAAACCCATGTCCCCTGCATTATAAGGTGGATTCTTAACCAGTGGACCACCAGGGAAGCCCAGAATGTCCATTTTTTTCATGAGTTAAAAGATGTCAATTTCAGCCTTTTTCCCATGAACAAAAATAGTGTTCTACCATACAGAACTACATTTCTCTTATGGATGGATTATAAATTGGCTGAAAAGCAGACTGACCAGAGTCCTTATGACCTGAATATCCTTCAGAGGGTGCATCTTTTCATATGATATTTTCATCATTATGAGCCTGTGGTAAAAACTTCTGTGGAAGTTTCTCCACGGCTAGTAACCGACTTGGACTGAATGTCTCTTAACCAAGATTCTAATTTGCTATTTTTGTCATGCACAGTATTATTTTTAATGACATTCCTTCTCGCATTGTTTTTTGTTTTTTTTTTTAATTAAGCCTTTTGAGGTAATTTTAGAGTCACATGTACTTAAAAGAAATAATACAGGGGAGGGAGGAGGGAAGAGGGTTCAGGATGGGGAACACAGGTATACCTGTGGTGGATTCATTTTGATATTTGGCAAAACTAATACAATATTGTAAAGTTTAAAAATAAAATAAAATTTAAAAAAAAGAAAAAAATAATACAGAGAAAAAACACCTGTACCCAGGGGCCCCCAATGATAACATCTTGCAGAACTCTAAGACAATATCACAACCAGGACCTTGACACTAATACAGTCAAGATTCAGAACATTTCTAGGGCTTCCCTGGTGGCTCAATGGTGAGGAATCCACCTGCCAATGCAGGAGACAGGTTGTATCCCTGGTCTGGGAGGATCCCACATGCTGCGAAACAGGAGAGCCTGAGAACTACAACTACTGAAGCCCACATACCACAACTTGAGAGCAGTCCCCACCCGCCACAACTAGAGAAAAGCCCACACAGCAGTGAAGACCCAGCATGGCCCCCAAAATAAATACCAATAAAAATTTTTAAAAGATGCAGAACATTCCTAGTCTCTTTATGAAATACCTGTTTATATCTTTTGCACGTTTTCCAACTGGATTGTTTGTTTACTGTTGAATTTTGAGTGTTCTTTATATAATCTGGATACAGGTCCTTTGTTGGATATATGATTTACAGATACTTTCTCTTCCTCTGTACCTTGTTGTTGTCTTAACAGGGTCAAATTCGATTTTAATGCAGATAGCTCTGTGTTTAAATAAAATGAATGACCTGTGAAATGAACTTTTAAAAACCAAGGTTTGCACAGCTCTAATTATCATGTAGTGAGTACTGAAAGATGTAAGAAAAAGGGGTTTATCATAAACAAATAGAAGAGTGAAGAGTTTTGTTATTTTGTGTGTGATTCAAGTTCAGTTTTATTACTACTAATATGTAGAATTTGGGAGAAAAAGACTAAACCTAATAAATTATTTCCTAAATTCTGAATAAAGAAAACTTCATTGATTCATTTCAGTACTTTTGCTTTTAACATCAGGTTTCAGATGATGATAAAGAAAAGGGAGAGGGAGCTCTTCCAACCGGAAAATCTAAAAAGAAAAAAAAGAAAAAGAAGAAGCAAGGTGAAGATAACGCTCTTGCACAGGTAAAGTATCAAAACAATAGACATCCTTCCTTAAGCACCTACTACTGACTTATGAAAGGATCATTTGTAGATGCTAGGAAAATGCAGAGATATAAAGACAGGATATGAGACATCAGATTTACTTCTTGTTTGAAAAGTCATAGAATGTTTTAAAGATTTTATATATCATACTGTAATAAAAAGATTGTTGCTCTAAAGAAAATCATATCAAAGATATAAACCAAAAGCAATTGACTAAAATTCTAAATTAGTGCACCTGGGTTTATAGTATGATGAAATGAAACAGATGTTATGGCACTGCACACTTAACAGAAATTCCTCGAGCAGTGGAATTTAGCAGGTTAGAACTTTAATACAGTTATGAAAGCCATGTGCATAACAAGGGGTATCTTGCACTTGACTCTGAGTTTGCTGGCTGTTGCACTTGGTATCCTTTCCTGATATTTTTGGCTTTTAACAGAAACTTTTTCTTTGGTCTTTTCCTATCTGGGAAAGTATTTCTAGATTTTAATATAGATGAAAACAGGTTAATTTCAGGTGTACTAGATTACTAGAAATATGCATGGCTTTGTTTTTGAAAGCATTATCACTATTACATTGCAGCTTATGAAAATCTTGTTCCTCATCTGTAACTTTGTGGCTAATTGTGTTCATTCCTTTAAATGTAGGAGATAGCCAAAATATTTAGAGAACAGGCTACATAGTAATTTTCCTACTTAATTAAATTGTGAAAGTTCCTTTGCTGGTGTTCTTTTTTTCTTATTATTATTGCACTGGGTCTTGGTTGCTTCGCACAGACTGACTGGGGCGCTGGGGGCTGCTCTTCGTCGTGGTGCCAGCTTCTCACTGTGGTGGCTTCTTGTAGAGCACACACTCTGGGCGCACAGGCTCAGTAGTTGTGCGCACATGGGCTTAGTTGCTCCCTGGCATGTGGAAACCTCCCGGACCAGGGATTTGAACCCGTGTCCCCTTTATTGGCAGATGGATTCTTATCCACTGTACCACCAGGGAAGTCCTGTGTTTTTAAATACAGTGAATAAGTATATAATCACTTAAATATATTTAAGTGTATTTAATTCACTTATATACAGTGAATAAGAGAGTAAATCAATCTGTCTTCATATCTCTGTTCTGCCATTTACTGGTTTTTTGTTTGTTGTATTTTGCACAAGTTACTTAACTGCATAGGTTGCTTTTGAGAATTAAATGAGATCTGTGAAGTTCTAGCCTATGCATAAGTGATTACATTTTGGATTTTTTTTTCTTTCTTACCATTTACAATGATGTCATATTTAATATATTCTTATTCATAACTTCTTTCACATACCTAAGCATGTAATGTATTTTTAAAAATCTATAAAGGCCTAAGAATGAAAATGTTTAAACTTGAAAAGAACCTTAGAATTTATCTACACAAATTTTATTTTAAAGTTGAGAAAACTACAGTTTGAGGAAATCAAAAATTTGTCCTTGATATTTTATGACATGCCTATCCATGTCCTTTCTACTGTCAAAGCTTAATTTATCTAGAAAATGCACTTATATATATATATATTTCATGCCTTATGCTACCGCTGCTGCTAAGTCACTTGTCATGTCCAACTCTGTGCCACCCCATAGATGGCAGCCCACCAGGCTCCCCCATCCCTGAGACTCTCCAGGCAAGAACACTGGAGTGGGTTGCCATTTCCTTCTCCAATGCATGAAAGTGAAGTCACTCAGTCGTATCCAGCTCTTAGTGACCCCATGGTCTGCAGCCCACCAGGCTCCTCCGTCCATGGGATTTTCCAGTAGCATTTCACTTAATGACTTCTTCATGCCTTGAAGAAGTCATTAAGTGAAATGCTATTTCTAAAGTCTTAAAATATCAACTAATTCACCATGTAATTTTTCTAAAAGGAAAAAGTACTAGTTTTTTGTTTAGTAAATTAAATGATTCCCATTTGAGGTTGTGAGTGTGTTGCTTTTTAGTTTACAGAAGATTTAAATCCCTGAAGAAAACAGGAATGATGAACATACCAGAGATTTTTTAAATCTTTGAATAATAATGACTTTTTTATGCTCTCTTAAGCTCTCTTAATTTATGCTCTCAAATTATCTTCTTGAGAAATATCTTCTGGACATTGGTACTATAAACCAAGTATATTTTAATTCATGAAATGATTTATAAATGCACTGCTTTTCTCTGTAGGACACAGAAGAATTAGAAAAAGAGATTAGAGAAGAGCTTCCAGTGAATACCTCTAAAGTCCGTCCAAAACAGGAAAAAGCTTTTTCTTTGAAGACCATAAGCACTAGTGATCCAGCTGATGCACTAATCAAAAATAGCCAGGTAACTTTTTGATATCCAAGAAATAAAATTTTGATGACTAGAGAATTGTATTAATACTAATATTTTATTGAAACACTGTGCTAAACATTTTTAATACACCAAATTGCCCTCACAGCAACCCGAAAAGAAAAGGTACAACCCATGTTATGAATGAGGTTAGAGAAGTTGAATAAGTTGGCCCAAGTCCTACAACTGTCAGAAGCAAAACTAGAGAAAGCCACGAGACGGTTTCTTTTTCTTATTAAATACATAGGCATCCAAGGGACAGATACATGGCTTACAGAAAATGTGAGTAGTTGCACTTTCCCAAAAGCTTGCACATAATGTATTATGACTGTGGTCCAGTCTCTAGAATGTAGCATTTTTTTAAATGTAGTGACAGTATCTTAAAATGTGTGCCATCTGTGGAAAATTTCGATATGTCAGAAGGGACCATTTTATAAAAGGCCTAGACCAGTGACACAAAGCCCATAGCGCTTTAAAGTCTGATTTCTAATTTGGCAAGTTGTATCATTTAGAAATACATGAAATATTAATAACTATGAAATTGTTCATGGTTCTCATTCAAAATGTGTATTGAGAATCTCCCACACTATTTAAAGTTCTGGAGATACAGCAGAGAACAAAGCAGAAAAAAATATCCCTGCCTTTATGGTGGCACTTACATATGTAATGAAACAGCTTTAATATTAAGACCACAGAGGGTCATGTGACATTTTGATAAGTCATTTTCAGAAGTCACCTTGTAAAGGGTATTTGAGTCCTTTTGTGATTTAATATAGAGAAGTGAGAGGATGGAGGGTAGGAAGAGATTTAAAATGAGTACTAAAACTTTGGAATAAATACAGGGAACATTAATAAAACTGAACCAAGCGACATAATTGCAGCTTCAGATACCTGAAATAGAAAGGAGTCCTGGTAGTTACCTAGGCACGCACATCTTCCTCTTTGTTTCCTTTCTTGTTTTGCTTTTTTGAATTCATGGAGCCTAGAAGAACAAGGGGCAAGAGAAGTAGGACTTACCCTTGTATTCAAAATCATCCTCACAGATAGGGCTTAAGGGTGAGATGATCTCTGACTCATCTGTTCCAGCCTCACTGCACATACCACAGTTTCTGTCCTTTATCTGCCCTAAACATTCATTAATAGTTCGGCCTCATTCTGGCAAATCAGTTAGTTGACCGCTCTGCTCCCAGGTTGGAGAGGAGAGGCGAGACTCAAGTTTGGCCCTGAGCATTTATAATTTCACTACCAGACTCTCACTAACTCTGAAGATTTGAACCTGAGTTTTACCAGTTGCTTTAATAGATTAGGACTAGTAGCTATAGTCTGCTTTATCTGAGGCCATCTTTTTCCTTGGGGAGAAAACTGAAGCTGTTGCTGCTGCTGCTACTTGAGATATCCCTACCTCATGAGAAGGAGAAAAGGAGATGTCACTGCTGGTAGTTCAGAAAGTTGCTGTTTTTGACTTTACAAGAAAAGCTTTTGAGGAGGTGAGAGTTTGTGGGAAAATGGACAGAACCATTGAATACCAACACATGAAAAAATCCTGTTATTTGTAATGAAAAAGACAAATGTAAAAGTTAATGAAAACTAAATTATTCACTCCTCTTTGAGATTCAGTAGACATCTTATAATTTTACATATTTAATCATTTTTATCTCAACCTGTATTTGTGGATATTGTAGTTAAAGATTTAGTTGGTTGTTTGTCACTAGAGGGCAGGCATGAGTTGTAGTGCTTCTGCTGTAAATGATTCATTCACTATCTTTGTATTTCAGCTGAGCAGCCTCTTGTTATTACTATGACATTTGATTTTTTTAATGAAAACCTAAGATAATTTTATTTCAAAATAGCCTATCAAGACTCTTCCACCTGCTATTTCTACCGAGCCATCTGTTATTTTATCAAAAAATGATTCTGACAAAAGCTCTTCCCAAGTGCCACCGATGCTACAAGAAACAGATAAATCCAAGTCAAATACTAAGCAAAATAGCGTGCCTCCTTCACAGAGTAAGTAGTCCTCATTTTGGTTCTTTTGGTGTTCTCTGTACTCTTTATAGGTGTCACTGTCTTGGAAGTCTAAAGGATTACTGAGTTCAGTTCAGTCACTCAGTCCTGTCTACTCTTGTGACCCCATGAAAGGATTACTGGAGCAGCCCTTTCCTCCTTTGCAAAGCCTAGATTCCTGGGAACCTTGCAGAGCTCAGTTGTGGGGGCCAGGGAGCTAAAGTCACTCAGGCCAAAGTAGGGAGCCCTTGGTATCTGCCCCTACTCTCTGGGTCCCTCCCTTTTTCTGTGCACAAGTTCTTGAAACCGTGCCCCCTCCCTGCCCTTTTTCCCCTTCAGCCACCTTTAGTGTCCACTTTACCCACTTTCACTTTTGCTACTTAGATTGAGTCTTGTAAGTGGTGGTTTTTTAGGTCAAAATGATGAACTATCATCCATGTGGTTAAACCACATAATACATTGAAATTGAGGAAAAGAGAGGAGGGCAGCCGGAGAATAACCTAAAAACCTGTAACTAGAACTTGAAAATGTGAACATAAAATTTGAGGCATTATCAGTGGATTTCAAAGCATGTTTTTATTGACATTGCTTTTATATTTTTGAAACAGAACAGTGTTTACCATCCTCCTGACGTCTCTTTCGCTCTCCCCTTTTTTTTTTTTCCTTTTAGCCAAGTCTGAAACTAGTTGGGAATCTCCCAAACAAATAAAAAAGAAGAAGAAAGCCAGACGGGAAACGTGAATTTTTTTTCTTCCTGAATTGGACATGTGTTTGCAAACACTGTCTTGAAGATTATGCTGTTTATGCAATAATTTGTGAACATGTACAGAGTTTTATATAAATTTAAACCAGTTTTTAAAACAAAACTGTGAACACGACCACCGTAAAAATGGAATCAAAGGAAAGTTAATTTATGAAATTAAGAGGTCAGCAGAACATGCTGCAGCGCTGGAAGACACTTGGGAAGGCCACTCTAACAAGAGCGATCTTAAGGTTATCATCCTGGTTTTACAGCAGTGCCCTGTTTACAACAGATGTGCCCTATCTCATCTGCAGCTAAGGAATAAAGGATTCTGATTAGAGAGAAGGCTGCCTACAAACTAGGAGGCGGCTTCTTGGATCTTATGCACGGAACTTAAACCATTTGAATCTGTTTTATGCTTAAATCAAAGTGCTTTGATCAAATGCATAATCTGCCATATCTTTACATATTTGTTGGTAGCAATTTGTATTAAAGAAATCACAAGTGCAAATAAAAAGTCATTTATTATTTAACTAAACTGTCATGGTTTAGTTTACAATTTTTAAAATGTTCTTAAAACATTCAAAACGCAGTTGACACTTGTATGGCTTATGAAGTTATTTTTTGATAGTCTTACTTTACTTGAATTGTTCAAAGTACAGTATATTTTAAGTTAAGAAAGGTAAACTCTATGTATTTGTTTTATACTTTTAAGGTTCCAACTCACAAATAATGCTCTTGTGTATGATTTGAGAACTTTCAGGCAAAATCCAACTTATATTTTTTTCCTTTCCCTAGCAATTACTTTTTCCCAGCATCAATTCTTCTTTGTTACTAATACTTTTTTGACTTTACAAGTGAAATCTTTCACAAACTAGTTATACAGACAGAACTTTGAGTACATGATGGAGAATGAAAAACTAGAGTCAGACAGCTTTAATTGACATTGTCAAGACCTCCAGTTATCAGGAATACATTTTTTTACTGCCTTAACCTGTAGTGCGTAGAATATGCATCAATTTCTTGAAGGGGATTCGTGTTTTTATAAGAATTTTCATGTAATTATTGCAATCGTGATCAAATAAGGAACGTTTCCTGCTTGAAACTGTATTGATTTAAATGATGTGTGAGACGTTTCACCGTTTTCAGGCACTGTGTAATTCTATTGTAATAAACTGGCAGGTATCTTTGTAACTATAAATAGTGCATGCTCAGCCATGTACACTGTAAATAGCCTTTACCAAACGTGTTTGACAAGGACCATAATTAACATCACTTAGTGAATTGTGATAAAGAAAAAAAGCCATGACTTATTTGATGTGATTGGCTTAATTGTTTTTCTGTGGCGCCAGAATGAAACTGTTTAACAGCTGTAACCAATGGTACTGATCTATCCATCCAGTTCTGTCTCTTCTATTTGATTGTGGTTTGATAGTATTGCATTGTCACACCGGAAAGCTAAAGAAACAGAATGGTTTCAGTTTTGCTGAAGACTGGCCTTATTAATGGACAGCTTTCCTAACAAGCGATTATTAACTTTTATCAGGTGTTAACATCTGTTTCAGGAACACGGCAGTATGTTTACATGTCAGAAGTTTTGTTTAATTCTATGATATTTCTAAATTGATTTGTTTAAATAAATTCAACAAATGGATAGCATTGTTTTTATTTGCTTCAGTATCGGGATAAATAAGCTGAAGTGCCAGGAGTGAATTTCTTGAAGTGACTGTATTAGCTTTATATAGCTGCTTCCTAAAGAGATCCAAGGATTCCTGCTTTGCAGCACTTTGTAAAGGCATCAGCAAAGGAGAATTCAATAGGAAGTCTGTGTAATTTTAGAATGTGCCAAAAGATCTGTGCTCAAAAAATTTAATTGAACTCTCTCAACTCTACCTCACCATTTCTTTATCTTAGAATTGTGTTGGCTGTGTTGAATGTCAGACTTTTTATTTCTCCATCTTAGTATCATTGAACCACCAACGCCGGGTGTTATAAATACCTTCTTTTGAGGGGAGATGGGTACAGAGACAGAGAAGTGCCCTTCTAAATTGGGGTGGATCCGAGATGGAAATAAATACCCATCCCTTCTCTCTGGCTCAAGAACTAGGGCATGGCTTTTATATTTCAAGAGATGGCAGCTATGAGTGTTAAAATTACTATCAGTTTATTCTCTTACACATGCATGAGGTGCAGACTGTTGCACAGTTAAAATATCATTCATTGTTCATCGCTCTCCACTTGTTCCATAAATGTTTATGACATGAAAGCAGTTTCTGGCATCTGAACCAGAGGAATTGTTTTCCAGCATCAACTCAAAAGACATTAAAATCCAGGGAGGAGGGGAAGAGAGGAGAACTGTTGTCCTTTGGAGGCTTGGATTAGACGTTCCCCCAGCCACTAGTAGGGACATAAGTGACCCCTTTAAAACTTTCATCAGGCCTGAAGGGGATCCTTGTTCTGATTAATAAAGCCTCCTAGAGAAACTATTTAAATAAAACTCACCTTCATCCTGACCTGTCTCCCCATACTTAGTGAAAATCCTTCCTGTCCTGGAGCAGGGAGTAATGGGTTAGGACTTCCCCAGACTGGAATCCTACCTCTCTGTACCCTACATTGAGCAAAACAACAGTTGAGAGAGTCCAAAAGACAAGTATTGAAATAAAATGTCATTAATGTAATTGACCATGTTTCCTTTGTGCATGCATTTTATTGGATGGGAAGTGGAAATAAGTCATCTGAATCTATTGGTATTATTTCAGAGACTAATCCAGTTTGTACTTGGGTTAAAGATACTGAAGGGCAATATTTAACTACAGAGTTTAGTTTTTCTTAAAAACAGTCCTCTTAATATAGTGTGAAATGTCTTTCAAATTTTAGAATTTAGGCTTGAGATGTCTAATAGATGTCTTAAGACTTTCCTATAAACTCATTGCACAAACTGGAATTACCTTCCAACAGACTTAGGGAATGCAAATATGTTATTTGTAAAATGCATTGAGTATTGTAAATAAAACAAGCCATTTTTGTTTTGTTTAAATTGCTCATTACAGTTCTCTTATGGGAGGGGACTGTGCATCCTAAGCTAGTCTAAGAGGCTTGATGTTGTTAATGTTTCTAAACTCGAGGTTCTATATGTTTCAAATGTTCTTGATGCTCTGAAACCATAGGTGCCCTTGGCGGTTTTAACCACTGGAAAAGGCAGAAGTGTTCAGAGTGAAGCATCTCTTGAGCTCTCCCTGTTTGTGACACAGCGTTGTCTGTGGGAAACAGCTTCCATCGTCTTAGCAGTAGATGTAACTCACCAGGGGCAGTGTATCACTCGTGTCAACCCTTTTAAGGAAATTAGACTCAAATTGGCATCATTATTTTAGAAGTTTATTTCTCTTTCATGTCCGTCTGAGAAAGCAGTCCAGAGCTGCTCTGACCTTTGGCGGGACCAGGCGCCCAGGGTCCATTCTCCTGTGTTGCTCTTCCGCGTTCTCAGCGTGCAGCATCCGTGTCACGCCTGCAGACAGCCGCACCAGTTAGAAACCCCCTCTCAGCATTTCTGCCCCCTTCCTTGAAGAGCTCTTAGCAAGTTATTTACACCACACAGGCTTATCCACGCAGTCACTTGATCCTACTAGCTTCAAAGGGGCATGGGAAATACTAAGTCTCTATCCTGGGCTGTCACGGGCCAAATTAACATTCAGGTTTCGTGACTGAGGAAGCAGCAGAGAGCGCGCTATCAGGAACAGCTCGCCGTCTTCTGGCACAGGGTTGGCGTATATCGTATATTGGGCAGCCAAGCATCACTTTCAAGGGCAGGTTAGCTTTTCCCATTGAGCAGAAATTTAAAATCTCTTGGATGCTAACATATGTAATAGATTCTGAAAGAAATTTCTGCCACTCGATGCTTTAAATTGTAGAGACCTAGAGGCTTAAAGAAACTTAATAGCCTGCTATCACACATTCACTGCAAGTATAGATTATAACAATTTGCCAGGAAGATACCCTGGTGTATAATCTTTTAAAAATTAAAAGGCATTATTACTATTCAAAATAAAAAATTTCTAATCCTAGCATCAAGACAGGTATATGAGGTGCTTGTAAAATGTTTGCTACCTACCTAATAATAATTAACAATACTGAGGTTCATGAACAGGCTAATCTGAAGAAAAATTTAAGCAGATTCAAGGTCATCCCCATGATAATGGCATTCTTATTTGTATGTGTGCTTTCCTTTTTTATTTATTGTATCAAAGCCTTCAAAATGAATATATGTAACATGTACATAAATTATAAAGCATAATAAAATGAACACCTCTGAAACCACCATTCTGCTTAAGAAATAGAACGTTACCAGTAGGGGGTGTTGGGGGTTTGGTAACAGGATCAAGCGGCGGGGGTGGGGGGTGTTGGAGGGGGCTGCGGAGGTGTGGACGAAAATAGCTGCTCTCAGATAGCCAGGGTTGGCACAGGTCCTTATCGGTGCCAGAACTGACTAGGGGTCCCAGGTAACACCCGTCACCAGGTCTCGGAAGGCTGTTTTGACGGCCTCACTGGTGCGGCTTCCTAAAGTCATCCCACCGACATCTGGTGGGAAATTGTTGGGATGAACACGCAGTGAATCACCGTGCGCGAAGAGTGCCCTCGGAGTTGTGCGATGCACACTTCACGTGGCAGCCTTTCCACAAGGAAGGATAGCGAGGCTCTTTGCTGGATGCTGCTCCCCCAGGCTCAGAAGAGCCGTGTGCGTCCTGCTTAGGGCAAGGGCATCTTGTGAAGTGTGCCGGGGCTACAGACTTTCTGACAGACACCACAGGGCTTTGTGGCAGATCAGCCAGAGCTCTGAGCTCCTTAAGACACTAGAATTATGAATAATTTCTTTTTTAAACCGTCTTCCATGATTTTAAAACATATTGCTGGGAGTAATTGGAGCTATTCCCACTTCTCATCAAAACTGAAGTGACCACGATAATGAACAATGGCAGAAAACCTGCCTTAGCACTGAAACTAGGAAAGGGGCATCCAATGCCAGAAACGGAGGCATCTGTGTTACTAGCAGTCAAAATCCAGAAAATTTTCAAAGGAATTAAACAGATCCAATAGCAGGAAGTCTAACCATTTAATCACAAAGCAGAAAAAGTTCATGATCATGACACTAAGCTGAAGTATTCAATCCAACAACTATTCCAAAATTAGATTTTAAAAACTTAAAGTTGGAGAGATACTTATGTCAGATTCATTAAAGTCAAACCAAGGCAGGGTTACTTGGCTAGTCAACATTGTCTTACGTGTTAGCAGTTAAGAAAAATTTTAAATTGGTAAACATCAAAGAAGAAAGAAATCATTTTTTCCTGATTGCATACCTAGAAAACCCAAGAGGTTGTAATAAAAAGCTTATGAGCACCAGAAAGAGGATACACTAAAGTGGCTGATAACACAAAAACAGAATATACTAGAGTAAGTACCTACAAAAGGAAATGGAAAACAAAAAAACTACATCACCACTAAAGTTACCAAATATTTAAATGTGGACAATCTTTTGTCCACTTTTTTTTTTTAAGTTTTTATTGAATTTGTTAGAGATGTTGCTTCTGTTTTATGTTTTGTTTTTGGCCATAAGGCACATGGGAACTTAGCTTCCTGACCAGGGGTCGAACCATTTGAAGCCAGGAGTCTTAACCACTAGACTGCCCTTTTATTTATTTTTTGGCTTCACCCTGCGCTTGCAGGACATTAGTTCTCTGGACATGCTCAGGCCCTGGCAGTGAAAGTACCAAGTCCTAACCACTGGACTGCCAGGGAGTTTCCATAGCTACCATATCTAGAACTAAATGTTTCAAAAAAGATACAAGGCCAAATGAAAACTAGTCTTTTTGAAGGTCAGAATAACAATCTAACAGATGAAAAACTGTCCTTTATTTGGAAAGCAAAAATATCAGTATTTCCCAAATATATGTTAAATTCAATTCCAGTTAGACTGCAACTGCAAAGACTATGAAAACAAATAATGTGAAAAAAATGAAGTGAGAAAAAGTAGTGGGTGGCTACAGGAGAGGGCCAGGGGAACCTGCTCATGAATACCAGTTATGAGAATAAACTTTAAAATGCCTTGCATCTATCAGGGTTCTCAGCTGTAAAACCCAGTCTCCTCTGGCTAGTTCATGCTGAAAAAGAATCTGGAAGCACGAGAGATGTAGATTTCCTTGCCACCAGGAATAGCACCTGGCCTCTTTCAAGGGCTGCTCAGCAAAAAGGCCACCCACCAGCTCCTCTGCGGATGCTCAGGACTGACTCCTGACTCCACAGGGGCTGCGTCTGCACCGCTGGAGGCCACGCCACGGGTGTCCACAGCTGGCTCTGCCCAGGCCTTCTCTCCCTCCCTCCTCTCATAGCCTTGGGCAGAGGCACGCTCCCATCGGTGTGTGCCAAGCAGCAAGGGGTACTGCAGAATGAACTTCGGCAATGTGAGGAACTCCAAACATACGAACGTTCAACATTTATTGAGCACTACACCAGTGCAATTTAATAAGTTGTCAGTAAGAGGATAGGTCGGAAGAACAGGATGGGGAATCCGGAAATACATTCGTGGTAATTTTGTTTACAGTTTAGGTGGTGTTTAGTTTCAGTGGTAAAAGGTTGATTTCTTTAATAGGTGCCACGGCACAACAAAGAAAAGAAAGCTGGATCGCATCGTGCCTTATATATGAAAATAAACCCCAGTTGGATTTAAGACCGAAAAAAAATTTTTTTTAATCTTAAACGACAGTATAGGAAACTACATGTACAACTCAGGAGTGGAGGAGATACTCTTTTTTCTTTTTCTTATAAAGGAAGTTTTTTTCCAGTTTCATTAGGAGAATTAACGTGTATCACTTTATATGCAAAGATGTTCTTAACCAAGAACTGGAAACCTAAAAGCTATGAAAAGAGAAGATACACATATTCAACTGCATACAATTTTTTTAAACTTTCAAAATGCTTTATTTTGAAATAATTAAAGACTCACAGGAAGTTGCAAAAATAGTCGAGAGCGGTCCAGTGTCCCCTCACCCAATTCCCCCCAGTTGCAATCTCTTACAAAAATATGAAACTAGAAAAAAAAAAAAAAAAAACTATGGAGCACAGAAATGCAAACAGAGACCAGGTGGCAGGAAATCAAGAATCTCTGTAAACAGCAGGAGGACTTGGGCAAACAAAGAAAAGCAGGAACCTCCAGACTGACAGGAAATCACACATTTTGGGTGATAAGATTCTCAGAAGCACACAAAGAAAGGTGGGGAAAGGCAGAATCTCCTGCAGCCCAAGGTAACCCCTTGCTCATTATGCTCTCATTACAATAAAATTAGCCTTGCAGATAAGAAGTATCCATCTTGCACTCATTCCATGATACTTCTGATCTAAGCTAAATAAGGGCAAAATTCCGTCCTCCTGAGACCGAGCGCAGCCCTGTGGGGCTCTCAGGCATGGAGGCGCTTTTTCCCCCCCATTTCTGGTAGGCAAGACTCCAGCCCCCATGACCTTCCCTGAATTCCAAAGGGCAGATTCCAACAATTGCTGATCACGGGAGGGACAGCCAAGAAACCATCAGAAGCCAGACTAAAGGTCCCGGAGAAGCTCAGCAAGGCTTCCCTGGTGGTTTAGATGGTCAAGAATCTGCCTGCAATGTGGGAGACCTGTGTTCAATCCCTGGGTTGGGAAGATTCCCCTGGAGAAGGGAATGGCAACCCACTCTGGTATTCTGGCCTGGCGAGTCCCATGGACAGAGGATCCTGGCAGGCTACAGTCCCTGGGATTGCAAAGAGTCAGCCATGACTGAGCGACTAACACACACAAGTTCATCAAGATTAGGAGACAGGGACTTCCCTGGTAAGCCAGTGGTTAGGTAGGACTCTGCCCTTCTAGTACCGGGGGCATGGGTTCGGTCTTTGGGAAGTTCTGTATGCTGCTTCTGTTGCTATTTACTCACTAAGTTGTGTCTGACTCTTGAACCTCAAGGACTGTAGCCCACCAGGCTCCTTTCTCCATGTATGGTGTTTAGCACAGCAACCCACCCCCACCACCAGCTCAAAATAATATTAGAAGGCCAACAATCCTGCACCCTTGAACCATTGTGATAAAACCTGTCACCAAACTTCCCTGGGTTGGAACACATCATTTTTTGAGGCAGGAGTCTACGGTGTCTGACTTTGCCTGGCAATGTAATAGAGCTATCCTTTCCTACTTCCCCAAAACTCTGCCTCTAAAATTTGACTGGGCACCAGTGTACAGAGAGGCTGAGCTTTCCACATCATTCCCCTTGGGAAGATGGAGCCAGGATGAAAATCAGGGAATATAGCCCGCAAACCCCTCGTTCCCCAGTGAGTATTCCACTTCTTCATTTGTATGCTCCTCATCACTGGTTTTCCAAAGAAACCCAGGGCACCAGTTCCTCACCTCTCTGCCTGCGCTCCCTCTGATAGACTATTCTTGCTTTAATAAACTCTCACTTTACCTTCTTAACCTCCCTGCTTCATCTCCGAATTTTTTCCAAAACAAGGCAAGAACGTTAAATTCACCAAGAACAGTACAATACGCAAACCAGGAAATAGATCCTGTTGGTGCAATCAACAGATTTTGTTCATATTTCACCAGCTTTTCCTTCAGTATGTATACTGGTGCAGTTTATGCAATTTTATTGCATGTGGATTCATGTAATCACCACCACAATCCAAATACAGAACTGTTCCTCACCACAAAGGAACTCCCTTGTGCTTCCTATTGTCAGGGGGAACACACTCACTGAAACCGCCCTCCCTGGCCAGGCACCATGGTAACCATTTGTGAGAGTTATTTTATAACAGGAGGTCCTGGGAAGGAACACAGAACTAATAAGCCACCACCAACCAGAAGAGTTTGGGAAAGGTCAAAAGGAGACACCACCTCCCAGAATCCTCCTCGCTGGCATCCATCTTGGCTGAGCAACGTGTGCAACACCAGGAGGGACCCTGAGTCAGAATGATTGGCCAGAGACAACCTGGAAACTCATTCCATCTCCATAAAACCCGAGACTGCAAGCCATGTGGCTAATGAGTCCTCCTGGGTTCCCTTACCTTCCTGCTCTCTGCCCAGGTGCCCCTCCCCAGTAGTCTTTTGCTTTGTCAGCTTGTGTGTCTCCTCGGACAATTCATTTCCAAGTGTTAGGCAAGAGCCCACTTTCAGGCCCTGAAAGGGGTCCCCCTTCCTGCAACACTGCTGCTGCTGCTGCTGAGTCGCTTCAGTCGTGTCCGACTCTGTGCGACCCCATAGACGGCAGCCCACCAGGCTCCCCCGTCCCTGGGATTCTCCAGGCAAGAACACTGGAGTGGGTTGCCATTTCCTTCTCCAATGCATGAAAGTGAAAAGTGAAAGTCGCTCAGTCATGTCCTACCCAAGCAACACTATTTATACTCAAACACTCCCACTCCCACCCTCATTTCTATCCCCTCACAATCACTAATACATTGCTGGTTATCCTGAGAATGTCATATAATTGGAATCATTCAGCATGCCACCTTTGGGGATTTGCCTTTTCATTCAGTATAATGCCTTTGGACCCATCAAGTCCTGAGGTATCAGGGCGGTCCTCCAGGAATTTTGCTCTCAGCCTGAAGTTACCACCCTCCCTCTGGGTGGGGCCTTAGTTCCTGCAACTCAAAGGTATTGTTTTGTATAGTCTTTGGAGAGAAACCAGGACCCTGCCCCAAGGCAGCACTGTGGTTTCTGGATGGCTCCTCCTCTCCCTCTGCATCTCCTCCCTTCCAGATGAGCAACTGTCAATCTGCCCTTTGGAACTCAGGGAAGGTCAGGGAGGCTAAATAAATGGCCAAGGTTAGTCCAAAAGGGAAAAATCCCAACCAAGGCTGTTTCACAGGCAAAGCCGCACACAACAGGGAAGGATCTCCTGGTGTCATCACTGTCTGTTACCTCACCACCAGCCAGTCAAGAAAACGACATAGGCTGCAGCTCTCACCCCAAATTTTGCCTACAAAAGCTTTCCCCCCAAAATCACTGGGGAGTTCAGGGGTTTTGAACCTGAGCCATCCACTTTCCTTGGTTGGCCCAACAATAAACCTTTCTCTGCTCCAAACTCTGACATTTTGGTTTGTTTGGCCTCACTATGTGTCAGGCACACGAACCTATGTCCTATAACAGATTCAAAATGTTTACTCCCCAAAACCGTAAAGGCTTCCATTGTACAGGTGGGTATAGCGAAGTTTGAGATGACAAAGGCCCCTTATAACAGATTTTCCTGAAAGCTGCAGGGCCAGACAAAAAAAAATGCTCCGAATCCTGGTCTACTCAACGGGCTGCCAAATGGACTCTGTGTGTGCCCCTTCCAGATGGCAAAGACTGTACTCTAAAAACACAAAACGCCTAAGATCAGTCGGAACAATTACATCAGAGGCACAGAGGGAGAGGGATGGATCAATTAGGAGTTTGGGATTAACAGATATCCATTTCTATATACGAAATAGATAAACAACCAGGACCTACTGTATAGCACAGAAGACATACTTGATACCTTGTAAGAATCTCTTGGGCTTCCCTTGTAGCTCACTCGGTAAAGAATCTGCATGCAGCCCAGGAGACCTGGGTTCAATCCCTGAGTTGGGGAGATCCCCTGGAGAAGGCAATGGCAACCCACTCCAGTATCATTGCCTGAAAAATCTCATGGACTGAGGAGCCTGGTGAGCTGCAGTCCATGGGGTCGCAAAGAGTCAAGCACGACTGAGCGACTAACACTTAAGAATCTATAATGGAGAAGAATCTGAAAAAGAATATATACATTCATAACTGAATCACTTTGCAGTATGCCTGAAAGTAACAACGTAAATGAGCTAGAAGTTTTTTTTTAATTTTAATTTAAAAAATATTGTAGGGTTTCCCTGGTGGCTTAGTGGTAAAGAGCCCACCCGCCAATGCAGGAGACATAGGTTTGATCCCTGGTCTGGGAAGATCCCACACGCCATGGAGCAGCTGAGCCTGTACACCACAACTGTGGAGTCTGTGCTCTAGAGCCTGGGAGCTGCAACTGCTGAGTCCGCCTGCCGCAGCTACTGAAGCCTGAGCGCCTTAGAGCCTGGGCTCTGCAACAGGAGAAGCCCAAGCTCCACAGCTAGAGAAAAGCCTGCACAGCAACAGCAACGAAAACCCAGCACCACCAAAATTAAGTAATCGAGTAATTAAAAAATCAGTTTAAAGGCCCAGAAGGAGAACGGCAAATTCCTCCTAGAAGGATTTTTGTTCCTTTAAGGTCAGAGTTTTGCAAAGTTGTTTTATCAACCAGCTTTCCCTAATGAGATACTAAAACACCAGTTTTGAAATGTCAAAAAGAGCCCCATCGTGGCCATTCTTTAGGGTACAATTTCCCTCATTCCCTACCGTGTGTGTGATAATGTGTGTGTGAAAGTCACCCAGTTGTGTCCAACTTTTTGCAACCCCATGGACTATATAGTCCATGGAATTCTCCAGGCCAGAATACTGGAGTGGGTAGCCTTTCCTTTCTCCAGGGGATCTTCCCAACCCAGGGATTGGACCCAGGTCTCCCACATTGCAGGCGGATTCTTTACCAGCTGAGCCACAAGGGAAGTACCCTATTAAATATTCGCAAGTACAAATTATATAGCTGGCTATGGTATTAGTTGGAGGTTGGCTTTCTGATGCCCCTTGTTCAGGAAAGATGTTTGGCTGGCTTCCTACCTAATTACCCCATCCAGACCCATCTGTCTTTCAGCTAAGCAAATCCCTGTGTCTTTCCACTGGGGGCACTTTCCCTGGTGTCCTTTAATTCAGGTATCTCCAGTATCTTTCAACCAAATAAACCCTCCTCAGTGTATTTCAAGTGAGGAATCAAGTATTTTTTAATCCATCACTGAATAAAACTGAAGACGGTCCGCTTGTAATTGGGAGAGCCAAGACCCAGAAACGACTCACCCAAATTTGTCTGGACCCAGCAAGGAGGTGGGAGGACATAAGTGACCCTTGCAGGTGTTGAGGCAGGAGATAAATGGGCTCCAGGCTAGACATTTATAGCCAGTCATTTATAGTTTACACATCCAGATAGAAATAACAACAGGAACAGTTCAAATTGCTGGACTTTGCCTCTGGTGGAGACTTTAAGTTAATAGTAATAGCAAGGGCAGGGAGGAGCTGAGCTCTGCCCAGATAAGAGATAAACAGACCACATATTAATTCACGCTTGAGGTCAAGAAGACCTTCCCAACTACCCATGTGCAGAAAGGCTCCTCAGGGGTCAGAAAGGGAGGAGACACTACCCCATTATATGTGATGTCAACCTATCAAGATGGATTTTCGCTGGAAATCCATCTTGGCTAAGAAGAGATGTGCACGCACACAAGGATGTGTGCTCACACAGGGAAGGATCTGAGATAAACCAAACGCAGAATCAAAACCAGGCAGAGCGAGATGATTGGCCAAGAGGGAACCCAAAGCAATGCCCCATAAAACCGATTTAAACTACCACAAGGGTGTGACTCTGAGTCCACCCGTGTGTCTGTCCACACATACTCCTAATAAACATGTTACTTGTTTCACTCCTTCCTGACTCCCTGCTTTTTGTTTTGTGTATTTTATTTATTTTTTGGTTACACTGGGCCTTCGTTGCCGCAAGCAAGCTTTCTCGAGCTGCGGTGAGCAGGGGCTACTCTTCGTTGCAGTGTGCGGCCTTCTCACTGCGGAGGCTTCTCTGGTTGTGGAGCACAGGTCCAGGCACACGGGCACGGGTTGCAGCACGCAGGCTCAGTAACCGTGCATGCAGGCTCTGGTAGCTATGGCACATTGGTCATAGTTGCTCCCAGAGTGTGGAATCTTCCCAGACCAGGGATCAAACCTGTGTCCCCCACATTTGGCAGGTGGGTTCTTATCCACTGTGCCACTGGGGAAGTCTCTTTCCATCTCTTTGTGGAAATTTATTTCAATAAATCTGACCGGCCAGGACCTTGTCATTAACCACTGCCCATGTGGTCTAGGGGCTAGGATTCAGCATTCTCACTGCTCCAGCCTGACTTCAGTCTCTGGCTGGAAACCGAAATCCTGCTTGAAGCTGCTGCAGGCCAAGGAGACCTGAGATCAGTACTAAGGCTCCAGATCCTCATAGGGTTCAGGTAAAGGAGAGACGTCTACTCTGGGTTCCTTCATGATCGCCAAAACCTTTGACTGAGAGGAAGTCCACGCAAGGTTAAGGTTGTGAGTTGTTTTATTCTAGGAACTTCCTGAGGACTATGGCCTAGAAGACAGCCACTCAGTTAGCTCTGAAGAACTGCTCCCAGGAAGTAAAGGAGAAGTTACAATATATAGGAACTTTGTTGCAAAAGCATGTAGTCAAAAATGTAAAGATTAACTGCTGATTACAAAGAACAGGCATCTCAAAGATTTTAGTGCTTTTCTATGGGTTGGAAGACGCAAGAATCTGGGGTTGTTGAAATTTTTCCCTAGATAGGCATCTTAACTATGGAGGAGCCAATATATGCAAAGCACAGAATGCTTCCTGTTTTTCTCCTTCCTGCTTTCCCCTCAGCGTGCGCTGGTGGAGGGCAACTACGGTGGCTAATGTCTCCATCCTTAGAGAAATCACTGCGGATGGTGATTGCAGCCAGCAAACTAAAAGACGCTTACTCCTTGGAAGGAAACTTATGACCAACCTAGATAGCATATTAAAAAGCAGAGGCATTACTTTGCCAACAAAGGTTCGTCTAGTCAAGGCTATGGTTTTTCCAGTGGCCATGTGAGAGTTGTAGTGTAGTGTAGTGTAGTGTAGTTGAGTTCCAGTGTAGTCCATGTGAGTGTTGGACTATAAAGAAAGCTGAGCACTGAAGAATTGTTGCTTTTGAACTGTGGTGTTGGAGACGACTCTTGAGAGTCCCTTGGACTGCAAGGAGATCCAACCAGTCCATCCTAAAGGAGATCAGTCCTGAATATTCATTGGAAGGACTGATGCTGAAACTGAAACTCCAATACTTTGGCCGCCTGATGCAAAGAGCTGACTCATTTGTAAAGACCCTGATGCAGGGAAAGATTGAAGGCAAGAGGAGAAGGGGACAACAGAGGATGAGATGGTCGGATGGTATCACCGACTCAATGGACATGAGTTTGGGTGGACTCTGGGAGTTAGTGATGGACAGGGAGGCATGGCGTGCTACAGTCCATGGGGTCGCAAAGGGTTGGACACGACTGAGCGACTGAACCGAACTGAACTTATAGAAATGGAATGGCATGAAACATCGCCCCTGCCCCCACTATCCAAATACTAAAGAGAACATGGATGAATTCCAATATAATGTGGACGAATAAAAAGGCTTGTTTGACTGAAAAGTCAGGTATAATGAAAAACCATTGATAAAAACTCTATTATAAAAATAACAACACTCGTGGTAAATCAAGAGACTCAATAAGCAATGCAGAAGGGCAAATGACAAATTCAGTGCTGACCAATGATATGGAAAATGGAACAGGATCCTCTGGAGCAGGATCTTTCTGATATGATGCTAGCTGATTATCACTGTAATTAGAGTAACCAGCTTCCCCTGGAGTAGCTTAAACTAACACACATATTTATATCACACTGTCCATGCTGAGCATTTTAAATAAATTACAAATAGCATCACATGAGCAAATCCAGAAACTCAAGACATTTATAAGTAAGATTTTTAAGATATGAAGTATAAAAAGTTGTTTTGAGAATTGCAGGATGGGACCAAGACAAAGCTACCTAGCCTTGTCATAAAGGAGGCATGTTGTATGTCCTTTCAGGCAGGACACAGAGAGACTGGCTGAAGATGCACCCTGACAGGGACTCGAAACTCAAAAACACGGCAATCCTACTGCTTTGCAGGGCTTTAGCGCAAACTCAGAGCATGGGGAAGTCTCTTTAAGACCCTAAGTGTCAGCGAGACATTACAGAGCAGCAGTTGGAGAAGACAACGGTGCTGAGGAGATACTGAGAGCATCTCTGACCCCAAGCAAGTAACTTGGCTGCTGAGCCACAACCAACCCCCTGTCCTCTGGCCCCTGATGCCTACCATTGCCTCCCACGGGGCAGGTTTAACATCTGAAGGAGGAATCTGAAACCATCACAGATGGCGATTATTACCAGAACACAGGGCCTTCTCAACCCCAACCCTATCCACTTGAAACCGTGCAATTTGGATGGGACATGAACCCATAGGCCAGAACTTGAACCTGACCAGAACCCGGAATGGGGCTCGAACCCACTTTTAACTGAGGTCAAACAACCGGTCTCAGAACTTAATGAAACTCAGGTTCTTGATGTCTCGTCACAGAAAGAATTCAGCAAGAGACAAACAGATAGATAAGAAGTGGATTCATTTAGAGAGAACCAGATCCCGCAGACAGGGTGGGCCATCTCAGAAGGTGGGAGGTTCCCAAAATACAGTGTGATTAGTTTATAGTTCGGTCTTGTCCGACTCTTTGCAACCCCATGGACTGCAGCACACCAGGCTTCCCTGTCCATCACCAACTCCCAGAGCTTGCTCAAACTCATGTCCATCAAGTCGGTGATGCCATTCAACCAACTTATCCTCTGTTGTCCCTTTCTCCTCCTGCCTTCAATCTTTCCCAGCATCAGGGTCTTTTCCAATGAGTCGGTTCTTCGCATCAGGTGGCCAAAGGACTGGAGCTTCAGTTTCACCATCAGTCCTTCCAATGAATATTCAGGACTGATTTCCTTTACGACAGACTGGTTGGATCTCCTTGCAGTCCAAGGGACTCTTGAGAGTCTTCTCCAACACCACAGTTCAAAAGCACCAATTCTTCAGTGCTCAGCATTTTTTATGGTCCAACATTCACATCCATACATGACTACTGGTAAAATGATAGCTTTGACTAGATAGATCTTTGTCGGCAAAGTAATGTCTCTGCTTTTTAATATGCTGTCTAGGTTGGTCATAGTTTTTCTCCCCAAGGAGTAAACATCTTTTCATTTCATTGCAGTCACCATCTGTAGTGATTTTGGAGCCCAGGAAAATAAAGTCTGTCACTGTTTCCATTGTTTCCCCATCTATTTGCCATGAAGACTGTATGCCATGATCTTAGTTTTTTGAATGTTGAGTTTTAAGCCAGCTTTTTCATGCTCCTCTTTCACTTTCATCAAGAGGCTCTTCAGTTCCTCTTTGCCTTCTTCCATAAGGATGGTGTCATCTACATATCTGACGTTATTGATACTTCTGTGGTTAATTTCAGATGTTCAAGCTGGATTTAGAAAAGGCAGAGGAACCAGAGATCAAACTGCCAACATCTGCTGGATCATTGAAAAAGCAAGAGAGTTCCAGAAAAACATCTACTTCTGCTTTATTCACTATGCCAAAGCCTTTGACTGTATGGATCACAACAAACTGTGGAAAATTCTGAAAGAGAGGGGAATACCAGACCACCTGACCTGCCTCCTGAGAAATCTGTATGCAGGTCAAGAAGCAGCAGTTAGAACTGGACATGGAACAACAGACTGGTTCCAAATCAGGAAAGGAGTACGTCAAGTCTGTATATTGTCACCCTGCTTATTTAACTTATATACAGAGTACATCATGAGAATGCTGGGCTGGATGAAGCACAAACTGGAATCAAGATTACCGGGAGAAATATCAATAACCTCAGTATGCAGATGACACCACCATTATGGCAGAAAGCTAAGAAGAACTTAACAGTCTCTTGATGAAAATGAAAGAGGAGAGTGAAGAAGTTGGCTTAAAACTCAACATTCAGAAAACTAAGATCATGGCATCTGGTACCATCACTTCATGGGAAATAGATGGGGAAACAGTGGAAACAGTGACAGACTTTATTTTCTGGGCTCCAAAATCACTGCAGATAGTGACTGCAGCCATGAAATTAAAAGACGCTTCCTCCTTGGAAGAAAAGTTATGACCAACCTAAACAGCATATTAAAAAGCAGAGACATTACTTTGCCAACAAAGATCCATCTAGTCAAAGCTATGGTTTTTCCAGTAGTCATGTGTGGAAGTGAGAATTGGACCATAAAGAAAGTTGAGCACCAAAAAATTCATACTTTTAAACTTTGGTGTTGGAGAAGACTCTTGAGAGTCCCTTGGACTGCAAGGAGATCCAACCAGTCCATCCTAAAAGAAATCAGTCCTGAATGTTCATTGGAAGGACTGATGTTGAAGCTGACACTCCAATACTTTGGCCACCTGATGCGAAGAACTGATTTATTTGAAAAGACCCTGATGCTGGGAAAGATTGAGGGCAGGAGGAGAAGGGGATGACAGAGGATAAGATGGTTGGATGGCATCACCAACTCAATGGGCCTGAGTTTGAGTAAACTCCGGGAGTTGGTGATAGACAGAGAGGCCTGGCGTGTTGCATTCCATGGGGTCACAAAGAGTCAGACACGATTGAACGACTGAACTGACTGTGGTAAATTTATAGGGCCTTGAAAATTTCTTAGGTTAATGAGTGGGAGGGTTATGTCAACTATTTGGGGGAAGGCACAGGGATTTCCAGGAATTGAGCCACCGTTCACTTTTTGACCTCTTATGGTCAGCCTCAGAACTCATGCTACCCATGGATGTGCTGTTTAGCATATGCTAATACATTACAATGAATATATAATGAGGCTCAAGGTCCACTGAAAGTCAAATCTTCTGCCATCTTGAATCTAGTTAGTTCTAACTGGTTTTTGTCATGTCCTATAGCTCTGCCATTCTTTTTAAGATTGTGTCCTATCCCTTTCTGCCCTGTTTCACCCTGATTGCCATTTTTCCAAGAAGAAAGAACTAGAAAAATGGTTCTAGGCTGGGCCCCCAGAAGCTACCAGTGGAGTGTCAAGAGGACATTGCCTAAAATATAAAACGCCTTAGACATTAGGCACTGCTTTAACCTGGGAGACTGGGAACAGTCCGGATACCCATCAGGAGGTGTTGGTTGAATAACTTATATTACATGCAGAGATGGCATTCTAGCAAGGATGGCATTCTACATGGCTGCAGAAAAGAATAAGGAAAATCTCTGTCTCCTAATATCTCATGATCACTGGGTGATCAAAAACTGAAAGGTGCTGTTGTTCTTCACACTCCTGAACTTTCCATTCCTTCAGACGCTCCACAAGTCTGATTCCAAGCTACCTTTTAACTTCACGCCCACTGCTTCCCTGCACATACCCCTTCCTGACTCTTCTTTACCTGCTCCACCTAGAATACCCTTCCCTTGGGACTTCCCTGGTGGCCCAGTGACTAAGATGTCACACTTCAATGCAGGGGGCCCTGAGTTCGATCCCTGGTCAGGGAGCTAAACTCCACATGCAAGTGAAACTGAAGGACGAAATTTATAATTCAATTTATTATATTGTATTTCCTTCTAAAGAGCCATATAGGCAATCACTTCAAGGTCAGTTTAAGTCTCTTGGAATCCTCTCCTGATCTCCTCAGTCCTTATTTATTTATAACTTTTACACACAAATACAGACACACATGCGCACACACACACAGATTGCCTCCTGCTTTCTGCATGGCCCTGGCCTGCATCTGTACTTGGATCCATTACACTCCGTGTCTCTGTTGCCCTGTCTTCCTCTGCAGGCTCCTACATTTTCTGAGACCCTTTCTGTCCATCAGGTTTCTGGGCCCCCATGATGCCATGCATACAGTTAGGAATTGGAGAGCCATTTGCTAGATGATTTTGAAGTGTGACAAGAATAATCGTTAATGTCTCAACATAGAAATTGCTTATGTGCAAATCTGTAGTCTGGACCTGCAGCAGTATAGAGCCCAGTTCTGAGCTTAAGGAATATGAAAGGAGATTCAATGCTCATTTTTAGAATTTATTGAGAATTTACCTAGGTTACTTTCACTTTATGTGCTGCTCTTACCCTCGTGTTGACTTACAGAAGTTACTGACACCGAATTGCTTCCTCAGTAACACAAGTGATGTGTAACTTTCCTTAGGCCTACAGTTCTATTTTGCAATGTACGCCATTCCTCAGTAGGAACTGATGCAAACGTTTTGTGCTATGTAATAGTCTTTTGAATTGAAAGAATTGCTTGCTCTGCAATATTTTCAATTTTATAAGCAAAGCATTTAATTCAAGTAAGCTTTTTTTTTTTTTTAGATAATGGTAGATTCATGTGCAGCTGTAAGAAATAATATTTAAAAAAATTAAAAAAAGAAATAATATAGATCCCTTCACCAGTTTCCCTCAAAGGCTTATCTTGCAAAACTCTAGTACAATGTGGCAAACAGGAAATTGACACTGGTATCATCCACCACTTTATTCAGATTTCCTCAGTTTTAGGTGTCCTTCTGTGTGTGTATTTTACATTATGCAATTTAACCACTCAGAGATTCGTGTGAAAGTGAAAGTCACTCAGTCCTGTCCAACTGTTTGTGACCCCATAGACTGTGGCCTACCAGGCTGCTCTGTCCATGGAATTCTCCAGGCCAGAATATTGGAGTGGGTAGACTTTACCTGCTACAGGGGATATTCCCAACCCAGGAATCGAACCCAGGTCTCCCACATTGCAGGCGGATTCTTTACCAGCTGAGCCACTAGAGAGGCCCAAGAATACTGGAGCGGGTAGCCTATCCCTCTCCAGCAAATCTTCCAGACCCAGGAATAGAACCGAGGTCTCCTGCATTGCAGGGGGATTCTTTACCAACTGAGCTATTAGGGAACCCCCGGAGATTCGTGTAATCAGCACCAATTAAGCTACACAACAGCCCCATCTCGAAAGTTTCCCCTTCTACCATCACACACTCTCTGTCCAGCCCCACCCCTGTCCCTGACCCATGGCAACACATACTCTGATCCTTATCTCTATGATTTTGTCATCTCAAGAAAGTAATATAAATGGAATCATACTGCAAATATCTTTGGGATTGGCTTTTTCACTCAGCATAATTCCCTTCTGATCCACCCAAACTATTGTATCAATAGTTTCCTTCTGTTGCTGTTGTATAGCATCACATGGCGTGTATGTACACAGTTTATTTAACCATCCATCCGCTGAATTTGGATTGTTTCTAGATTTGCACTATTATGAACAAAGCTGTGGTGAACATTAGCGTACATATTTTAGTGTGGACACAAGTTTCTGTCCATCTATGATAAATGCTCAGAAGTGAAATTATTGTTTTGTCTGATGATTGCTTGTTTAATTTTGTTAGAAACTGCTGAACTATTTTCCAGAGTGGCCATATAACATTCCCCCAAAACAAAGCTTTTAAAATAAGAGCCATTTTGAAAATAAATTCAAATCCTGTTAAACATCAGGTACTTTAGTAAAATAAATTTGTTTTAGACCCAGGTAAATTCTGGTCTCCGAAATAGATCCTGCTGCTGCATAACAGACCAGAAAATGCACTTGGGGATGGTTGATTTGGTTTGTTATCAATCACCTAGAGCTTGATCATGTCAGAAATAACTGAACTGAATAGAAAGTTCTGAATAGTTATCTCCCCTGCACCTGAGCGGTGAAGAATTGATGCTTTTGAACTGTGGTGTTGGAGAAGACTCTTGAGAGTCCCTTGGACTGCAAGGAGATCCAACCAGTCCATCCTAAAGGAAATCAGTCCTGAATATTCATTGGAAGGACTGATTATGAAGCTGAAACTCCAATACTTTGGCCCCCTGATGTGAAGAACTGATTCATTTTAAAAGACCCTGATGCTGGGAAGGATTGAAGGTGGGAGGAGAAGGGGACAACAGAGGAAAAGATGGTTGGATGGCATCACCAACTGGATGGACATGAGTTTGAGCAAGCTCCGGGAGATGGTGATGAACCGGGAGGCCTGGTGTGCTACAGTCCATGGGGTCGCAAAGAGTCAGACACAACTGAGCGACTGAACTGCCTGACTGAAGCACTCATTTTACAAAATATTTTCTGCTAGTCACAAGGATCTGACGTTATCATGAAGGGATTTAGTGCTTTCCTAGATATTCCCTTGTAGCTCACTTGGTAAAGAATCTGCCTGCAGTGGAGGAGACCTGGGTTTGATCCCTGGGTTGGGAAGATCCCCTGGAGAAGGGAATGGCAACCCACTCCAGTATCATTGCTTGGAAAATCTCATAGACAGAGGAGCCTGGTGAGCTGCAGTCCATGGGGTCGCAAAGAATTGGGCACGACTGAGCGACTAACACACTTATCACTAGATATGAAAAGATGCAAGGATTGGTCTTATGAAATCTGTTCCGGAAAGTATCCTACTATCTACAGACCTGTCCCACAGATTCCCTGGAGCACAGAGGGCCTCACTCCACCCTGAACTCCCTCAGGGTTCGTTGAAAGTCCACAGCTGCTGCAGCACAGGGTTCGGTCTCCGCAGAGGAGATGGCAAACGCCCTTGTTGTTCAGTCCCTGGCAATGCTCTTAAGAGTCACCAGCTGTGTCCGACTCTCTATGACCCCATGAATTATACAGTCCATGGAATTCTCCAGGCCAGAATACTGGAGTGGGTAGCCTTTCCCTTCTCCGGGGGATCTTCCCAACCCAGGAATTGAACCCAGGTCTCCCACATTGCAGGCTGATTCTTTACCAGCTGAGCCACAAGGGAAGCCTGATTGGCAAGTGCCAATTTACAGCTGACAGGACAAAGGGCTGGAGAATATTACAAGTCAGATACCTTGTGGTCGTCAACATTATAAACAGTGATCAGTTCAGGGTAAAAGCCCTTCTTGGAAAGTGTATACATGCTCTGTATTTTATCATCATAAATTTAAATATTTTATTTGCCAGAAGCTTTCTCTCTGAGAGCTTGAACTCTAATGATTAAACATTATATAGCTTTTGACATTGATGCTGTGTAAGGCAGTATACATCCAGCCATAATGTAGATATGGAATCCAAAATGTTTCATCACATAAATCACATTAAAAAAACCAAGATCATGGCATCCGGGCCAATCACTTTATGGCAAATAGATGGGGAAAAAATGGAAACCGTGGTAGATTTTATTTTCTTGGGTTCCAAAATCACTGTGGATGATGACTGCACCATGAAATTAAAAGACACTTGCTCCTTGGAAGAAGAGCTAGTATATTAAAAAGCAGAGACATCACTTTGCTGACAAAGTCCATAATAGTCAAAACTAGGGTTTTTCCAATAGTCATGTACAGATGTGAGAGTTGGACCATAAAGAAACTTGCTGCTGCTGCTAAGTCACTTCAGTCATGTCTGACTCTGTGCGACCCCAGAGACGGCAGCCCACCAGGCTCCACCGTCCCTGGGATTCTCCAGGCAAGAACACTGGAGTGGGTTGCCATTTCCTTCTCCAATAAAGAAGCCGGAGCACCAAAAAATTAATGCTTTTGAACTGTGGTGCTGAGTTTTGAGAGTCCCTCGGATAGCCAGGAGATCAAACCAGCCAATTCTAAAGGAGATCAACCCTGAATATTCATTGGAACGACTGATGCTGAAGCTCAAGCTCTAATACTCTGATCACCTGGTGCAAAGAACTGACTCATTTGAAAAGACCCTGATGCAGGGAAAGATTGAAGGCAGGAGGAGAAGGGGACGACAGAGGAGGAGATGGTTGGACGGCATCACCGACTCGACGGACATGAGCTTGAACAAATTGTGGGAGATAGTGGAGGGCAGGGAAGCCTGGCATGCTGCAGTCCGTGGGGTCGCAAAGGGTTAGAGATAACAGCGACTGAACAACAAATCACATGAAATACAAAGTGTTTTTGTAAAGTAATGAAAAATACTATTTTTTTCAGCCAGTCTATACTGTCTCACAAGGCATCAAAAGAAAGATGAAGGCACTGTATCGTATCTGGGCAAACCCTGGTCTGCCTAGGTTTGGGATTAGCACCACTGGCAGTCCTTTTCCAGCCTTCCCCACAAGAAGGAAACAACCCCCTTCACTGTCCCCTCTCTCTACGTGAGACAGGGGCTGGGCAGAGGACGGAAGCAGTCTAACTAGACCTCAGTTCCTTTCATCTCAGGGTTTCTCAGGTCTGGGATTTCCTTGTTTGTTTGTTGTAGGAAATTGTGTTTACTCACTGCATGTTTGTAAAAGGAAATTGAATTTTCTACCCTTTAACCCACTCTGTGTGCCTTCACCAATCTCTTTAAAATTGACTTGACTGGTAGAAAAACTGTGCAGATCTTTTTGGAATTAGGAAATACGCACCAGATTTCCTCCACGTACCAATTTTGAAACATGGAAAAATTAAGAGTGATTTTAACAGAAAGGTTTGTGAAACACAATTTAGAATTTTAACTTAACAACACATCACCCATTTGAGTATTACCCCAGCAAAGCACCATCAGTAAAATAAACTCGCTGATGGTGGGATGGATTATGAATTGATTCCATGTATATGAAATCTTGTACCCAGTCATAGCTATCATATATGGAACATCTTTTCTGTAGTAGGTGATTTATGTTTCTTATCTCTTGAATGTGTGCTAAGTCACCTCAGTCTCGTCCAACTCTCTGTAACTCAATGGACTATAGCCCTTTGCGACCCCACGGACTGCAGCATGCCAGGCTTCCCTGCCCTCCACTATCTCCCACAATTTGTTCAAGCTCATGTCCATCGAGTCGGTGATGCCATCCAACCATCTCCTCCTCTGTCGTCCCCTTCTCCTCCTGCCTTCAATCTTTCCCATCATCAGGGTCTTTTCAAATGAGTCAGTTCTTTGCACCAGGTGATCAGAGTATTAGTGCTTGAGCTTCAGCATCAGTTGTTCCAATGAATATTCAGGGTTGATCTCCTTTAGAATTGGCTGGTTTGATCTCCTCGCTATCCGAGGGACTCTCAAAACTCAGATTTTATAGCCCGGATCCTCTGTTCGTGGGATTCTCCAGGCAAGAATCCTGGAGTGGGTTACAATGTCCTCCTCCAGGGGATCCTCCCAACCCAGGGACTGAACATGCATCTCTTATGTCTCCTACATCTTTAGCATTAGCGCCACACGGAAGCCCCATTTGTTATCTCAGATGCTCACGAAAGCTAACCTAAGGAACTTAGAGTGTGTGCTCAGTCACTCAGTTGTGTCCAACTTTTTGAGACCCCATGGACTGTAACCTGCCAGGCTCCTCTGTCCATGGAATTTTCTAAGCAAGAATACTAGAGTAGGTTGCCATTTCCTTCTCCAGGGGATCTTCACGACCCAGGAATCGAACCTGCAACTCCTGCATTGGTAGGCAGATTCTTTACCACTGTGCCACCCAGGAAGCCCAAAAGAAACTTAAAGTAACAGTCCCAAATTCCAGAGGCGTTGTGCAGTTACAAAGGTTCAAGGAAGAGAACCAGCATCTCAGTCATCTTGCTAAATCAGTATTTCCCACGTCACTGATGTGTGAACACTGTCTGAGAGTTACTAGTTGAGATTCAAATTTTGTTTCAGAGTCAAAGTTGAGGAATTCCTGTATACTGTCTCCTCCCTCAGGAGTCTGTCTTTCATATCAGCATATTCAAGTTTCAGAAAAACCCTACGTTTAAACAAGTGTTTTGGACTTCCGTGGTGGACCAGTGGCTAAGACTCTGTTTGCAATACAGGGGGATCTGGGTTTGATCCCTGGTCAGGAAACTAGGTCCTCCATGCCGCAACTAAGAGTTCGGGGGCTGCAACCCAGTGCAGTCAAACAAAAAAAATTTTTTTAAGTGTATAACTCTGTTTCACTGAGTAGCTCACAAATATGTTTGACCTTGAAATTCTTTTTTTTTTTTTTTTTAAGGAATGCCTGTCTCATCTTGGAAACTTACTGTGATTGATGTTGAGTTGACTTTTACTGAAGTGACTACTGAGACCTACAGCTGAGGACCAAGGAGCATTAAGTACCATGTGCTCTAAAGAGAACTGCCATCACCATGGCACCATCCTGCTCTCCACCCTTTCATGGTGTCAGTCCCCACCCGCACCCAAGAAGACTAGGGAGGGGAGTTAGGAAGAGTCACAAGAGTAGAACGCTGTTGTTTCAGAGCGGGCTTGCCCTGCCATCTCTGTGAGGTGGACGGGGCAGGTCCCTCACCACCACTCCGACCAAATGAAGAGGGGTTCCCAGAGAAATTCTTCTGAAGATTTGACTCCCTGTGCTGCACATGGACGTCATTGGCACAGACAAGTCAGTGATGGCAGAAAAGACTGCTCATCAGAGCTCTCCAGAGAAACAGAACCAGCAAAGTGTGTGTGTGTGTGTGTGTGATAGTGAGGGTGGGCCATATCCAATCAGTTGACAGCCTTAAGGATCATCATACATGTATGTGAATATATATATATATATATATAATTTTTGTAAAAAATTAAGACTACATTTTTAGAGATGGGTTTAGGTTTACAGCAAAATTGAACAGAAAATCCAGAGATTTCCCATATACTCCTGCCTCCCCACTCCACGGGCTTCCCTGATGGCTCAGCTGGTAAAGAATCTGCCTTTAATGCAGGAGACCTGTGTCTGATCCCTGGGTTGGGAAGATCCCTGGAGAAGGGAATGACTACACATTCCAGTATTCTGGCCTGAGGAATCCCATGAACGTTATAGTCCATGGGGTTGCAAAGAGTTGGACACGACTGAGCAACTTTCGCTTTCCCCACTCCACATGCACATACAGACTCCTCCATTATCAACATCTTCCTCCAGAGTGACACATTTGCTGGGGGGAGGACAAGGGATGCCTCTTTATTACCCAAAGTCCATAGTTTCCCTTGGGGTTCACTCTGATATTATACATTATATGGGTTTGGAGACATGGCAAACCCTTATGGAATCATACGGAGTATTCTCACTGCCCTAAAAATCCTCTGTGCTCTGCCTAGTCATCCCTCAGCTGCAAACTCTGGCAACTACTGATCTTTTTTTTACTGTCCCTGAAGTTTTGCCTTTTCCAGACATCACAGAGTTAGAATCATACAGTAGGTAGCCTTTTCTGATTGTCTTCTTTCAATTAATAATAAACAGAAGTTCCTCCATATCTCTTCATGGCTCCACACCTCATTTCTGAGAAAGAGATTTATTTTAAAGAACTGGCTTATGCGATTATGGAAAGTGGCAAGTCTGAAATTGGCAGGGCAGGCTGACAATCGTGCAGAAGTCAACGCTGCAGTCTTGACAGTCAAAGACAGTCTACAAGCAGAGTTCTTCTTGTGGAGACCTCAGTCTTAGCTCTTCGGACCTTCAAATGATTGCATGAAGCCCTTCCACATTATGGAAGGTAATTTGCTTTACTCATACTGGACTGATTTTGGAGGGGAGCTGAGCAGCATATGGGACTTTAGTTCTCAGGGCTCAAACCTTAGCACCCTGTATTGGAAGCATGAAGTCTTAACCACTGGACCACCAGGGAAGTCCCAAAGTGCAGTGATTTCAATGTTAATCACATCTAAAAGTTGCCTTCACAGCAACATCTAGACTTGCGTTTGACCAAATAACTGGCATCATGACCTAACCAAGGTGATGCTTAAAATGAACCATCACAACCCCTGGGAGAGGATTAAGCAATCAGAAAAAAAAAACAAACTCAGAACCTGAGTTAGGGTACCATCTAGCTACCCTAACACATTGGAGAAACTGGAGTAGAGAAGAGGAGGGAATCCCCAAGATAGATCACAAGCTCCTTCCTCCACTGCAGTTGGAAAAGAAAAGACGAGACAGCACAGAGCAGTTCCTTCTGCCTCCACATCCCTGAGCCATAGACCTGGTGAGTTCTTGGAGGCAGGGAGAGGAAGCGGTGGGAGGGGGACAAAGGGTAAAGTCTAACAGGAGCTGTAAACAGGACTGGACTATTGTTACTAGAAGTGACTAGAAAGTGATGAAATCTTCTAGAAATGTTTCTACGGAACAGGAAAGAAAGATTCAACAGAAAATGGATGAAGGAAGGTGTGAATGGAACAAAAGAAATAATTTTGTGTTTAGACCCTACTTGCTCTGACACTCGTTAATAAAAATGATGGTATCCGACTTCCCCGCTGGCCCAGTGGATAAGAATCTGTCTGCCAATGCAGGGGACATGGGTTTGATCCCTAGTCAAGGAAGATTCCACGTGCAGAGGAGCAACTAAGCCCATGTGCCACAACTACTGAGCCCACACACTCTAGAGTACGCTCCACAGCAAGAGAAGACACCACAGTGAGAAGCCCGCCACGCCCGCTGCAATTAGAGAGTAACCCCCGCACACTGCAACGAGAGAAAGCTCACACAGCAACAGAGACCCAGCACAGCCAAAAGTAGATGAATAATATATATTTTTAAATGGTGGTATCTTGTTTTAGAGACTCCGTTTCATGTTTATACCCCATTTACATTGACACCACTAGACTAGTAATACGTTGGCTAAGAGACTCCCAAGTTAGGACGCATGTTTTAATTCACTTTTGTCGCCATTACCGTAAGAAAGGCAAGTGAGCAGAAAAAAAAAAAATTTTTTTATATATATGATTAAAAATTTTAAAATACATTATTTTTTTATGGCTGAGTAATATTCCATTGTATATATATACCATGACTTCTTTATCCATTCATCTAGGACATCTAGGTTGCCTTTGTGTCCTAGCTATTGTAAATAATGCTGCAATGAACATTGGGATACATGTGTCTTTTTCAATTATGGTTTTCTCCAGGTATATGCCCAGTAGAGGGATCGTTAGGTCATATGGAGGTTCAAGAGGGAGGGGACATATGTATATCTATGGCTGATTCATGTTGATGTATGGCAGAAATCAATACAATACTGTAAAGCAATTATCCTCCAATTAAAAATAAATATTTTTAAAAATAGAAAAATGTTACTTTTATTTCAATAACTAGTGGGAGGTAAATTTATTTTCTCATCAGGCTTAGGAAAAATGTCTTTGAAGAATCTGTACAGAGAGGTGATGGTGGCTGGGGGTTTCATGCACATGAGACCTTAGACTTGAGGCTGTGGAAACAGGAGAGAAAATACTGTGGGATGTTGTGGGGCTCCACTCACTCTAAAATCCTATTCTGTATAAATTTCTACAATATCCAAAGTCCAAAAGAAAACAGTACAGGGTGTTACAAAGATACATTCCAAGAAAGAGAATTAGAATTTATAATCCAGCCCCTATTATCCATCCAATTGCTCATTTCTTTAGGGCTATAAAACTTAAAAGGAAAGAATGACCGAGTAACATTTTAAAGAGGAAATTGGGATGATAATGAGGATATTTAAAATCGCCCACTTTGTCCTTCTTGTTTCAATCAGTGGCTCGATTGAGATTTATTGAATACTTACTGTAAAAAGCATAGAATTAAAGTCTGAAGGAAAGAGGAAGGTGAGCCCAGCAATGCTTAGATCTGCTGCCAGGAATTTATTCTAAACATAGTACTGAATAAACAGCCACGTCTGTTTAGCTCACTGCTGTATCTAGGGCATCTAGAACTAGTAATTAGCCTGATTTAGGTGCTCGAATTTTTTTTCAATGACTAGATAAATAAAGGGATCCATGTCAAAAGTGTTGCCCATATTATACAGAAAGTGTGCCTAAGCTGATGATGCAGACAGGAGTCGCCTCTGTTTCTAACTCAACAGTGAACTGCTACACTTGCCTTTTGCAGTGCTAAGCACCTCAATGTTCTAGGCACTGTGTTAGGGGTAGGGATACCTCAGTCAACAAGGAACCCTCTCAAATCAATCCCTCACTTTACAACTTGCCCTTAAAGAGACAGCACGCGAGTAAGCAGGTAACAGAGGGACAAGTAGATAAAAGCCAGCAAAGGAGGACCGTACAGGGCCAGGAGAGCACACCTCACCATGAGGGAACCCGGATTTACTGGGGACAGTACTGCCCCTCCTCGCCTCCTCAGGAGACGGTTGTGGGGAGCACACTACTTTGTGCCCTGCAGTGTTACGTAGGCCAAGGACGCCTACTCGAAGGGATTCGACTTACTCTGTGATTTTGTTAGGAGACACGCTGACTGAAGCTACCCGCCCTGGCCAGGCACCACACTAACCATTTGCACCAATTATTTTACGACAGGAGGTCCTGGAAAGCAACATGGAACTAACAAGCCACCACCAGCTGGAAGAATTGGGGGAGGTTAAAAGGAGACGCTGTTGGGGCCAGTGTGAGGAAAGCAGGAGAGACTCCATCTTGAAGCCTGTCATCAGTCTTAAAGACAGGATGTGAACTGGGCCTGAACCCTGCCCAAGAGTGAGGAAACCATTGCTAAGGAAAACCAGGTCTCCTGGAGACTTCCCTCCCTACAGATGACAAACGGAGATTGTAGCTGAGGTCAGGCTGCCCCTGTTAGATTAACCATGGAGACATACCCCCTTAATGTATAATCATTATTCCCCACCTTTTAACCTTAATTGTTTGTTCTCCTAGCAGAGGAGAGTGAAAAACTTGGCTTAAAGCTCAACATTCAGGAAACGAAGATCATGGCATCTGGTCCCATCACTTCATGGGAAATAGATGTGGAAATAGTGGAAACAGTGGCAGACTTTATTTTTTGGGGCTCCAAAATCACTACAGATGGTGACTGCAGCCATGAAATTAAAAGACGCTTACTCCTTGGAAGGAAAGTTAGGACCAACCTAGATAGCATATTCAAAAGCAGAGACATTACTTTGCCAACAAAGGTTCGTCTAATCAAGGCTATGGTTTTTCCAGTGGTCATGTATGGATGTGAGAGTTGGACTGTGAAGAAAGCTGAGCGTCGAAGAATTGATGCTTTTGAACTGTGGTGTTGGAGAAGACTCTTGAGAGTCCCTTGGACTGCAAGGAGATCCAACCAGTCCATTCTGAAGGAGATCAGCCCTGGGATTTCTTTGGAAGGAACTCATGCTGAAGCTGAAACTCCAGTACTTTGGCCACCTGATGCAAAGAGTTGACTCATTGGAAAAGACTCTGATGCTGGGAGGGATAAGGGGCAGGAGGAGAAGGGGACAACAGAGGATGAGATGGCTGGATGGCATCACCGACTCAGTGGATGTGAGTTTGAGTGAACTCTGGGAGTTGGTGACGGACAGGGAGGCCTGGCGTGCTGCAATTCATGGGGTTGCAAAGAGTCAGACATGACTGAGCAACTGAACTGAACTGAACTGAGCACCTACTTGTTGTAAAACTCAATCATATACAATAAAGAGGTTGCTAACATGTAACCAGTCATGTAGTGGGGGGTATAAAACTCAGCCTCTCAGAAACATCAGGGTCCTTGTTGGGAACTGACTCCCCTTGGACCCGCTGGTATAATAAACTACACTCCACTGTCTTGAGTGTCCTCCCACGTATGTTTTCTGACCCCGGATTCCACAACAATGCCAGTCCATATGTCCTACCAACCTCCCAGACTCCTCCTCACTGGCATTCATCTTGGCTGAGAGAAAAAAACTAAGATCATGGCATCTGGTCCCATCACCTTACTGCAAATAGATGGAGAAACAATGGAAACAGTGACAGACTTTATTTTCTTGGGCTCCAAAATCACTGCAGATGGTGACTGCAGCCATGAAATTAAAAGACACTTGCTCCTTGGAAGAAAAGCTATGACAAACCTAGACAGTGTATTAAAAAGCAGAGACATTACTTTGCCAACAAAGGTTCATCTAGTCAAAGTTATGTTTTTTTCAGTAGTCATGTATGGATGGGAAAGTTGGACCATAAAAAAGGCTGACTCTGCAGAAGAATTGATGCTTTTGAACTATGGTGTTGGAGAAGACTCTTGAGAGTCCCTTGGACTGCAAGGAGATCCAACCAGTCCTTCCTAAAGGAAATCAGTCCTGAATATTCACTGGAAAGACAGATGCTGAAGCTGGAACTCCAATATTCTGGCCACCTGATGCGAAGAATTGGCTCATTGGAAAAGACCCTGATTCTGGGAAAGATTGAAGGCAGGAGGAGAAGGGGACGACAGAGAATGAGATGGTTGGATGGCATCACTGACTCAATGGACATGAGTTTGAGTCAACTCCGGGAGTTGATGATAGACCTGCTGTGCAGTCCATGGGGTTGCAAAGAGTCGGACGGACAGGACTGAGTGACTGAACTGAACTGACCTGGGGCTCAGTTGAAAGATAGCCAGGTGGCTACGTTGTAGAAAGACATAAGGAACAGAGCTCATACTTGCAAGTACCTAACTAAAATAAATAAATAAAGAGAAAATAAATCTCACCCTAAATATTGAAGAGACTCTTTAATGGGTATGCAGTTAGAATTTGCATTGCAGGCAGATTCTTTACCGACTGAGCTATGAGGGAAGCCCACTTTAGGTAGTACAGTGATATCAAATCTTGTTTTAATCACATAAATGTCTATTTTACCTATTCCATTCTAAATAACCATCCAAATAATTTTTTAAAATTCATTGTGGTAACTCCTTTTTTAAAAAGAAAAAAATTTTTTACCTCATTAAAATAATAGCTATGCATTATGAACAACTGTTTTATAAAGCAAAGGAGAAGGAAATGACAACCCACTCGTTTTCTTGCCTGAAGGATCCCATAGGACAGAGGAGTCTGGAGGGTCGTGGAGAGTCACACGACTGAAGTGACTTAGCATAGTATAAAGCAAAAGTCAAATTAACCTAAGAGCTTATTTGAATGGGAAAAAACTGGTTTAGGAAGCTTCACTGAAGCCTTCTCAATGGGCCTTACAGATGCTAAAAAGAGCAATTAAGAATATCAACAAAAACATTGGAAAAAAAGAAAAGAGGTTTAGCTATTATTTCCCACCAGATTCCCTGGAGCACAGAGTCCCTTCTCCAGCCTGAACTCCCTCAGGGGTTGTTGAAGGTCAGCAGCGCAGGGTTCTCCAGAGGTACAGGGCACATGCCTTTGTCGCTGTTGCTGTCGATGCTCTTGGTGAGTGCCAATTTGTTGCTGACAAGTTATCTGGGGCCACTCGGGCTAAGGGCCTGACTTCCTCGTCTCTACCCAACTCCCAGAGCCTTTTATATAAAAGTAGGTAAAATAGGGAACAAAAAGCAAAGGCCTTCTAAACTCTCCCCTAAGACCAAAGCTTGTTGATTGGATCCTTATGAAAGCTAAAGATACAAAATCTGCTGGAATCTAGATTAAGGTATATAAATTGGTATATTTAAATGGGCTTTATGTAAGGTCATGACCGTTCTTTTTTACTTACATTTTGGGATAAACACCCCCTGGTGGCTTAGCTGGTAAAGAATCCGCCAGCAATGCGGGAGACCTGGGTTCGATCCCTGGTTTGGGAAGATCCCCTGGAGAAGGGAAAGGCTATCCATTCCAGTATTCTGGCCTGGGGAAACAAAGAGTCGGACACAACTGAGCGACTTTCACTTTCACTGGGATAAACAAGGCATACAGATTGCCACTAAGGAAGTATTAACTAAATGTACCCAGGACCCAACAGTCACCTGATTCATACAAAATAATTAAAATGGAAACTTAACATGCAAGAGTTAATAAATACAAAAAATTATGATTTTTGCCTTGGTTTAATTTATAAACTCAGAAAATTTGTACATGCTAAATGCCACGTACAAACCTTTAAAGATGTGACAAATTAAAACTCTAAAGTTAGAAAACAGAACTTTGTAAATGCATTTCAGTTTGATAAAAATCTTGCCACTGGCTTTAGTTACTTTAGGTGATAAAACCATTCTTTGAAAAACTAAACAACTTCCTTTGTCTTGCAAATGTATAAATTAAAATGTGAATACAGACCACAAGGACCTAGACTAAGCCCAGTTAAGAAGGCAAGACCAGAAAAACCAAGAAAAAATAAAGAGGCAGTTTTAAATCAACTGCTTAAAAGGGTCCCACGGCCAAACTTTACAGATAGTAAGCCTTAATCATCTAAGCAAGCAACTTTAAGGTATTCCAACTGTTTGTCAGCTAGTAAGTTTATATTAATATTGTAATACCTAGTTCATATCTAAGCTTTTAATAAAGACATGAGATCTCTACCTTGTTTATGTCCATGTACACATTATACATATGAGATATCTCTACTTCTAAAAGGTATTTTTAGAATTAGAGTTACAAAGAGCTCTATTTAATTTTAATAAAAAGCGATTACATTTAAAGAAAACTGGCCAAGATGACTTTCAGGTTCGTGTGAATTGGGAAATATTCAATATTAAGTTGATCAGTTCAATTCAGTTCAGTCGCTCAGTGGTGTCCAACTCTTTGTGACCCCATGGACTGCAGTATACCAGGCCTCCCTGTCCATCACCAACTCCCGGAGTTGACTCAAACTCATGTCCATTCAGTCGGTGATGCCATCAACCATCTCATCCACTATTGTCCCCTTCTCCTCCTGCCTTCAATCTTTCCCAGCATCAGGGTCTTTTGAAATGAGTCAGTTCTTCGCATCAGGTGGCCAAAGTATCGGAGTTTCAGCTTCAACATCAGTCCTTCCAAAGAACATTCAGGACTGATTTCCTTTAATATGGACTGGTTGGATCTCTTTGCAGTCCAAGGAACTTTCAAGAGTCTTCTCCAACACCATTGATACCTGATATCAATGTTTAAGTTTGTTGATACAAATTAATATATATGTCATTAAGAGTCACAAAATTAAGTATAATACTTTATTGTACTTAGGTTTAATAAATAAGACCTTACTAATCTTTTGCAAGAGAATCTCTGGACATGAAACTTCAAGATAAATGTAAATTTGATACAAACTTTGGGATAAAACTTTAATCATATTTTAGAAATGTCTAATTAATATGATTTTCCAGAGGTTTGATAACTTAAAATTCTAAAGCTCTGCCAATTTAAGTTGTGATAGAAGTTTATTTATTTAAAAGATACTGATGTTGATTACTAAAAAAAAAAAATTAAAAGTATTTGAGAATATTATTGAAAACGTTTGGTATCACCTGAGATGTTCTCTATAAGAAAACAAATGTTTTTAGAAATTATCACTGGTATTTATTTCACCGTTCTATTGAATGCTAATATAAAGGTCAGTTCTTAGTTGCTTAGGGAAAGTAAGATGTGTGTTTTCAGTAAAGAAGTTATGAGAGAGAAAAAAAAAAAGAAGTTATGAGAAATGGAATTCCATTTTATGAAGGGAAAAGAAAGGAGCTCTGACTTACAGTGGCTGTTTCAAGATGGGAGAACAAAGTAATGGGTACAGAAAGTGATAAGGTTTGTGGAAAGTGGACCCTGAAAAAAGAGTTTTGTGCATGGTTAGGACAGACTAAGTCTAAAGTAAATGTAATTAAGTTTACCTTTCAGTTCAGTTCAGTTCAGTCACTCGGTCGTGTCCGACTCTTTGCCACCCAATGACTCACAGCACGCCAGGCCTCCCTGTCCATCACCAACTCCTGGAGTTCACCCAGACTCACGTCCATCGAGTCAATGATGCCATCCAGCCACCTCATCCTCTGTCGTCCCCTTCTCCTCCTGCCTCCAATCCCTCCCAGCATCAGGGTCTTTTCCAATGAGTCAACTCTTCACATGAGGTGATGAATTTAAAAGTAAGCTGGTACAAAACTTGAATTTGGTTTTTCTCTCCGTTAAGAGGACACACTCTCTTCAGATGTTGAACTGCCTTTGTTAATAGATTTAAGTTTAAAGAAAATGTGAAGTCACTCAGTCGTGTCTGACTCTGAGACCCCATGGACTATAACCTACCAGGTTCCTCTGTCCATTGGATTCTCCAGGTAAGAATACTGGAGTGGGTTGCCATTTCCTTCTCCAGGGGATCTTCTCGACCCGGGGATCATACCAGAGTCTCCCGCATTGCAGGCAGAAGGGAAAGATTTAAGTTTACTTACCTCTTAAATGTACTCTGCATGTAAGTTGTATACAGAGTAGATGATGAGAAATCCTGGGCTGGATGAAGCACAAACTGGAATCAAGATTGCTGGGAGAAATATCAATAACCTTGAAGGAGGAAACAGAACAGGCTCCATCTTAAAAGCAGGACTCCATCTTGGGCTGGACTGTGGATTTTGAGCTATATGCCCAGTATCTATGGAAACAACATACCAACTGGAAAACCAGGCCCCCAGGATGGAAAAGCCCCAGTGCTCGTACTTAGACTCTCTGTCGCCTAAAAGAATACCCTAATTATCTGTATAACTGAATAGAATAATAAATTCTATTACACTTATTGGGGTTGACCACAGGCTTATTGATAATTGTCCACTGTTAACTACCTAGGCTTAAGGCATATGAATCATGGGTGAACTTTGATTGTATCTTTCTTTTCCTTTGTTCAGACTAGTTTCAGAGAATTTGGGGAGGTGGGTTTGAACACGTACACTTAGAGTATATAAGGTTTTCACAAAAACTGGCCGGGGTCCTTGGCTAAGAGGAGACTCTGCCTTGGGCCCGCTGGTGTAATAAACTGCACTCCACTATCTGCATCGTCCTTCTCAGGGAGTTTTTTTCCCAGAAGGCATGGCTACAACACTATCAGTTCCGCCTGTTGGGAGGTGGTGTGAGGTGGCAGAGGTGAAGCTTCAGTTGTCTGGGTCCCGTGATTGTGATGAAGGCCCCCTGGATGATGGCATATCCTGCCACAAAGGGTGGGGATTTTTGAGAGCTGCCATCAATGAATCAGTATGTGGTGTCTGCGTCTAGGATGGGCTGATCTGTTAAATGTTGGAAGGGGTTTTGGGTAAGATTTACTGTTAGGCTGCAGCTATGTAGGAGGGGGTCTGTTGTAGAGGACGTGGGTAATAAGCTGGCGGGGTTAAGGGTAGAGCAGGGGGAGAATGAGAGCTGAGGGTCAAGGAGAAAGGCATGTAGGACCTGTACCCTGGAAGGGGGAAGGGAGAGGAAAGCCCAATGTGATAGTAAGTCTCGGAAGGTGTGTGGAGAACAGACTGTTAAAGGGGCATGCCTAGAGAGTTTATTTGTTTCAGGTTCAAGGGCTGCGATAACAGCCATGGCCTGTATGCAGGGAGGCCACCCTTGGTCACCATGTCAAGCTGTTTTGATAGATAGGCTATGGGAGCCCAGGTGTCTCCGGCCCACTGGCATAGAAGTTCCAGGGCCTGTCCTTGGTTGGAGTGTGCAAAGAGAAAGAATGGTCTGGTGTGATCTGGCAGGTGGAGAGTTGGCAGTCAGAGGAGGCTCTGGGTGAGCTGGCGAAGAGGATTGGCCAGCGAGGAGGGGTTAAAGAGGGGCTCACCCAGACATCCTTTAGTTGCCTCATAGAGCGGCTTTGCAAGGAGGGAGAATTTAGGGATCCAGATACGGAAAAAGTTGAGGAGGCCGAGGATACACAGGAGCTCCCTTTTCGTTTTTGGAAGTTAATCAAGGCCTGGATGCTATCTGGGGGAATAGTTCTTTGTTGGTGAGATATGGAGAGCCCCAGGTAGGTGATGTTTGTACTACCTGGGCCGTCGATCGGGACACTCGATAACCCCAGGATCCCAGGGCCCCAAGGAGTTTGGCAGTATGTTGGACGCAGAGTTTTCGGGCTGGGCTACAAAGGAGGAGGTCATCTACGTATTGGAGGAGATAACTCGGGGCTAGGCCGAGTGTCTGTAGGTCCTTTTGTGAAGCCTGTCCAAAAAAGTGGGGGCTGTCTCTGAACCCTTGGGGGAGAACTGTCCATGTTAGTTGTTGGGAAACATGAGTCTCGGGGTCTTGCCAGGTGAAGGCAAAAAGGAGTTGGGAGAGGGGGATGGAGGGAGATGGTGAAAAAGGCGTCTTTGAGATCTAATACCATGAAGTGGGTTGCAGTCGGGGGTGTGGTGGACAGCAGGGTGTAAGGGTTAGGGACTACTGGGAATGTCGGTGTGACGGCCTCATTGACTTTTCGCAGATCCTGGACCAGGTTCCAAGAGTTTGGTCCCTTGCTTACTGCCAGAATAGGGGTGTTGTGTGGTGAATGGGTAGGAATTAAGATGGAGGCTTGAAGAAGGCAGTCTATGATAGGCTTAAGTCCCTTGTGGGCCTCCAGGGTGAGAGAGTACTGTTGTTGCGTGATTATAGTCCAGGGGTCTTTTAGGGTAATGTGGACCAGGGGATGATGCTTGGCTATGGATGGGTGATCAGTGTCCCAGACTTGGGGGACTAAGGTGGGTAGATCCAAGGGAAGGTCAGGGGTGAGGGATAGGGTGGTCCAGGTGCCATCTGCATGCAGAATATAGAGACTGTATCGAGGGGTGGTATGGTAATAAAGACCCCCAATTTGGATAACAAATCTCTCCCTAGGAGTGCCTTTAGGCACTGAGGCATTATGAGGAATGAGTGTATGAGGGTCAATTTTCCAAATTGATGGAGTAATGGAGGGCTGATTTTTGGCCTTAAGGGAACTCCAGAGACCCCCTTGGTTGTGAGTTCTGAGTCTTGAGTTGGGCCAGAGTAGGAAGTTAAGAGAGAGAAAGTGGCTCCAGTGTCTACTATCAGTGCAGTTCAGCCGCTCAGTCGTGTCTGACTCTTTGTGACCCCATGAATCGCAGCACGCCAGGCCTCCCTGTCCATCATCAACTCCCGGAGTTCACTGAGACTCATGTCCATCGAGTCAGTGATGCCATCCAGCCATCTCATCCTCTGTCGTCCCCTTCTCCTCCTGCCCTCGATCTTTCCCAGCATCAGGATCTTTTCAAATGAGTCAGCTCTCCGCATCAGGTGGCCAAAGTATTGGAGCTTCAGCTTCAACATCAGTCCTTCCAATGAACACCCAGGACTGATCTTTAGGATGGACTGGTTGGATCTCCTTGCAGTCCAAGGAACTCTCAAGAGTCTTCAACACCACAGTTCAAAAGCATCAATTCTTCAGCACTCAGCTTTCTTTATAGCCCAACTCTCACATCCATACATGTCTACTATAAAGGACATCTTTTCCCCGGCCACTAGCCCGTCTACCCTAAGTTCCGAACTTATGTCTGGGACACGGGCCAGGGGCCTGGAACCCGGGCCCTGTCATTGGAACAACTCTCGTAGGGTTGGGCTGGGGTTCTGGGGAGAAGTGAGGATCTCCCCAGGGGCACCAGGGCGTCCCTGTGGACATTCCACTCTCCAGGTCTGGGAGGTGGGGACCTCCCTGCAGGTGCCAGGGTGTCCCCAGGGACAGTCCATCTTCCAGTGTCCCCACTGACCGCAGGTTGGGCACGCTTTTGTGGGGGGCTGTGGGTTCAAGCATGCCTTTGCCCAGTGTCCTGACTGGTTGCACCGGAAGCAGGGTCTGGGGGGTGGGGCGGGGAGGAGGGTCTTAAGCCCCAGTCTGGGATGACTTGGGCTGGGCTGATCTCTTCCCTTAATTGCTGTCACCAAAAAGGCATATTTAGCTTTTCTCTCACGGTCTTTTTCTCTCTTAGCCGCCTCCTCTCTATTATTGAACACCTTGAAGGCTACTTCTAGAAGATCTCTTTGGGGGGGGTCTCAGGGCCCTTCTCTAGTTGTCAAAGCTTGTGTCTGATGTCAGGGGTGGACTGGTTGATGAATTGAACATGAAGGTAGAGTAACCCAGCAGAGGTAGTGACATCTAGGTTGGTATACTTCTGGACTGCCTCTGTGAGGCGTGCCAAGAATAAGGCTGGATTTTCGTCCACCCCTTGGGTGATTTCCCTGACTTTATCATAACTGACATGGATATGAGTATTTTTCTGCATTCCTTCTAGAAGGCAGGTAATCACATGATTGAGTCTCCTGATACCTGGGTCACTGGGCTGGGATGTCCAGTGGGGATCTAATTGAGGTACCGCCTCATCAGCAACTGGGCTATCCCGGTCTTGGTTATGTAAGGGATCGGCATGGGCTTTCAATGCTTGCCAGATATGATCTTTTCCATCTGGGGTGAGAGTGGCATTTAAGATATAATATACGTCACTCCCTGTGAGGTTTTAGGCCTGGGTGGGTCTCAGGAATTCTTTTCTGTATCTGGTAGGATTTTCAGAAAGTGATCCTAACTTTTCTTCTATCTGGCTCATGTCTGACAATGAAAATGGCACATGGACTCGGGTGGGGCCCTCTGGTCCTACCACCTCTCTCAGAGGAAACCTGTGTTGGGGATGTGACCATGTGGCAGGGGGGAGGGAAAGGGGGATGGGGAGTTGGGGAGATGGGGTAGCGGGCTTGAGGGGGAGTTAGGAGAGGTTTCGGAGTAGGTGAGTTGGATGAGGGGGCAGGAGAGGGTTAGCAGTGTGGCTGGTAGGGAGGGGGCTCATCCACGGGGTCTAACTCCAGGGGTGCGGAAGGTCACCATCGGTGGTTATTGAAGATAAAGAGCCCTTTTGCTTGGGAGGCAAGGTGCACAGAAGGACCTTGTGGGTGGAGCAGGCATTGCATAGGCAGGGCCTGCTCTGAAGGGCCCAAAAGGCCTGGGCATATGGGACCTCCGACCACTTGCCATTCCGCTTAAGGAAGTCAGTGAGATTTTGAAGCATGGTAAAGTCAAATGTGCCGAATTCAGGCCAGCGGTCTTGACTGTCCAATCGGTATTGAGGCCAGATCTGTATACAGAGTTGTTTTAAGCGGTTAGCTTTGAGTTCAGTGAGTAAGAGCAGTTTGAGATTTTTGAGAACACAGGACAGGGGGGGATCTTTTGGGACAGATTGGCCAGACCCCATAATTGAAAGGCAATCAGAGGTTCCTATTGGGAGTTCGAGTCGTCACCTGTAGTCACAATAGGAGTTATAAGAAGAGAGCTCTGTGTTAAGGTCGAGCGTCCCCCACCGTCGCTTACAGAGTGGCCTTAGGCCGGGGGTCCCCGGGACCGGAGAGGACTGGGTTCTAGGGCGCCTCTAGAACACCGTCTGGATCTTACCTTAATCTAGGGGTGGGCCTGAGTGGAGTGTTGCATGTAGAGCGGTCGAATGGCAAGTTCCCTGAACCATAAGTCCTGAGAGAGAGAGAGAGAGAGACAGACACGAGTGCCTCGCCCTCTCCCAGTTTCGGCACCAAGAATGTATGGTATAGTTCCAGCCAAGGCAGAAAAGAAGGAGAGAGGACCTCAACGGAGGCAGGTTACCTTTATTCAAGCAAGGAGCGGCGGTGGTTGGCCTAAAGATCAGGCTGAGCGCAAGAGCGATCAAGTAGGCTTCATATTTAAAGGAAGGTTTGTGGAAACGATAAGGGAAACGGTAGTCAGGTGGAATGTTTTAGGTAATCTTTAGTTGAGATGGCATTTGAACACGGGGTGGGAGGTTTTGGGCAGGGGGTGGTAAGCCCCAGGTAGATATCTCCTGCCATGCTAAATCAACGGGAAATGTCACAAGCATCAGCGATTTCTGATGTGAATAAGAGTTCCCATCCAGTGGATGCTGCCGCCCCCAAAAGCGACCGCAGAGGAGCTGGAGGAATGCAAGAAGCAAGGCGAACAATGAAGCAGGAAGGGCCCCAGATAGCTGAGGTGCATATGAAAGGAATGAATTTAGTGAGCCCAGAGGCTTGCATCTTCCCATACCTAGAATGCTAAATTCATTAACTCCATACCTGATCTTTTCTGTTCAGACTGCCTGTTCCCTTTGTTGCAAACTTCTATAAAGCCTGAATCCGATGACTCCCTCCCCCCCCACCCCCCCACCCCCCAGCATCCCCAGCCCCCTCCTCCTAAGGATAAAGGCACTTAACTCACATAGGGTAAATCAGAGAAGACTGGACTGAGGAGGTAACATCAAAAGCAAGACATTGGCAGACAATTCAAAGAGATGGGGAAGAGGGTTCAGTTAGGGGTCCAGCGTGAGTAAAGAAGGCCTGGGGAGGAGAGGTGGGCCTCGTGCAGGGGCTACGGAAGCCAGTGTGTGGCTGAGCCCGAAGTGCAGCTCACTGGAGCCAGGAGAGCGGGGTGGGGGTGAGGGTAGTGATGAGCGAGGAAGCCAGGGAGACAGCAGGGGCAGAACCATTAGGACCTCGGATGCCTGGTTAAGGGGCTTAGCTTTAATGATTCTAGGAAGCCATCAGAGGTTTCCAGCATGGAAGTGACATGGCCAGATTTGCTGATCTTTCTAGTTGTTATGTGGAAAACAGGTCAAGGGGGAAACTAGCAGAATGCAAGGAAACCAGCTAGGAGGCTGCTCAGGGGAACCAAGTCATCCCTGTTTGCCCAGGACTTTCCCAATTTTATTTTTATTTTTTAATTATTTCTTTTTTGGCTTCATCACATCATAGTTGTGGGCACGCAGACTCTTCACTGCAGCCTGTGGGGTTCTCTCTAGTTGTGGTGCTCAGTAGGTCCGTGGCATGTGGGATCTTAGTTGCCCCACCAGGGATGGAACCTGCGTCCTCTGCATTGGGAAGTGGATTCTTAACCCGTGGACCACTGGGGAAGTCCCATGAATTTTCCCAGTTTTAACATTGGGAGTTTGGCATTCCAGGAACCTCCCTTTCCACCCCTATATGGGGTCAACAGGGACAGCTGGTCACCCCAAGGCTGCTGCATGACCCCAGGAGAGAACTATGGTGGTAGGGAGGAGCATGAGGGGAAGGCTTCAGGTTACTGCAGAATGAGACGAACACCACCTGTCTGCTCTTAGTCAGACAGAACTCCTGCACTCAGAAATCACACCGCACTCAGCCATCAAAAAGCACAAAATAATGCCATGTGCAGCAGCCTGGACGGATTTAGAGATTATCATTCTAAGTGAAGTAAGACAGACAAAGACAAATACCATATGACATCATTTACATGTGGAATCTAAAAAATGAAACAAATGAATTTGTTTACCAAACAGACTCATATAGAAAACAAACTTACAGTTCCTAAAGGGGAGGTGGGGAATAAATTAGTTTAGGAATAATAGATACACACTACTATATATAAAATGGATAAAAAGAAGTCCTACTGTAAAACACAGGTGACCATATTCGATATCTTGCAATAACCTATAATGGAAAATAACTAAATCACTTTGTTGTACACCTGAAATTAATATAACATTGTAAATCATCTATACTTCAATTAAAGAAACACACACACGCTAGAGAACCCTTTATGAGCAGAAGACTGGGTATGGCTTCTACAAGGCCACCAAACTCCAAGAGGAACAAATCACAGCAGTCAAGGGGTAAAGCAATTCCTTTTCTCAAAGAAGAACATTTTGCTCTAGACGCAAGCAATCATTCTGAGTCTCTTACTCTTGCCTTCTTGTTACAGTTATCCTCATTTGATGGTTATCCTCCTTCGACCTGTGCACAGCCAGGACACTGAGAGCTAAATGAAGCAGAGGAATTCTGACCTCCTGGTCTCACACCACAATAAGGGAACATCTTATAAATAAGATCAACGTGGATACCCAGGCTTCCAAACACTTAGGAATTCTGTATGACTTCAGCGGTTGTCTCTCCAGCTCTCATCTCATTTTGTAACCCTCCCCTTGACATATCTGGACTTCTTGAGGAAAGTCATATCAAGATAACAGTGGTTAATTACTATTTGGATCACAAGCTTTATGCATTCTCTGAAATCCAAAAGAAAAGTAATGGCAATAATTGACCTGAGAATTATAGCATAAGGGGAAAAATGGCATAAGGTCACAGAATCAAGAAGGTTTTGCTATAAGAGCAAAATGTTTTATAGGGAGAATAATGCTGTGCTGTCAAGTAACCAAGTATATTACTCATAGTGCAGGAGAAATGTTTGAAATAAGATAGGATAAGACTTTAAGATAAACTATTTTGGAATTGTGTTTACAGAAATGGAATAAATAATGTTATTTATTTACTATTTATTTATTTTGGCTGTGCTGGGTTTATTCTATCATTGCTGTGCAGGCTTTATTCTAGTTGCAGGGAACAAGGGCCTCTCTCTAGTCGTGCTCAGGCTTCTCATTACAGTGGTTTCTCTTATTGTGGGGCACAGGCTCTAGGGTGTGCGGGCTTCAGTAGTTACGACCCGTGGGCTCAGTAGTTGCGGTTCCCAGGCTCTAGTTGCTCCTCTGCAAGGTGGGATCGAACCCATGTCTCCTTCATTGGCAGGTGAATTCTTAGCACTGACCCACCAGGGGAAGCCCCTGTACTTCAGTGTTAATTGTCTCAGCAACACCTAACCAACAGAGCTCTTCCAAGTGTTAGCATTTGAAATCACAGAGTGAAATGCATGAACCACCAAATTATTAATCTAAAATCTACTCTGCTCCACTGGCAGACATTTCTAAAAAATTGTGGGGGAGAGGTGGTCAGAGAAGAGAGAAAGCGGAGGCTTCTATGGCGGGTGTTTAATGGGCAGGGCCTAGGAAAAACTAAACATCACTTCCACCCACATTTCATGGCCCAAACTCAGGCATAAACCTCACTTAGCTATGATTTTACTATGAGGAAACCTGGATAATATGGTCTACACATCTGTGCAGAGGGAAAGGACTGGGTTTGGTGAATTCCTCTCCATCTCATCCAGTAGAACACATGCTACACGCTCAGAAACTATTGAATGTTGAATGTCTGAAGTTTCAGAACCAAGTGCTACAGCTGGAATTTCAGCTTCCTCCACTCTCCCACTCTCCCTCCTACATGCCCCACCCCACTTTGCTTCTCCATTTACCTGCCTGTAATGACTGAAGGCGGGAGGAAAAGGGGACGACAGAGGGTGAGATGGCTGGATGGCATCATCGACTCAATGGACATGAGTCTGAGTAGCCTCCAGGAGTTGGTGATGGACAGGGAGGCCTGGCGTGCTGTAGTCCATGGGGTCGCAAAGAGTCAGACACGACTGAATGACTGAACTGAACTGATACCACTCGTGTTTAAACAATTAGAGCAAAGAGCCCAATGACAAACTTCTCTTTTATTTTTAATTTACTTATTTTTGGCTGCTCTCCATCTTTGCTGCTGCACTCAGGCTGTTTCTAGTTGCAGCTAGCAGAGGCTGCTCTCTAGTGTGGCACACAGGCTTCTCATTGCAGTGGCTTCTCTTATTGTGGAGCACGGGCTTGAGAGGAAGGACTCAGGAGTTGTGGCGTACAGACTTGGTTGCTCTGGGACAACTAAGTGGAATCTTCTACATGGAAGATTCTATTTGGAATCTTCCCAGACCAGGAATGAAACCTGTGTCCCCTGCATTGGCAGTCAGAATCTTATCCACTAGACCACCAAGGAAGTCCTCAATGACAAACTTCTACATCAGGAAAACCAATTAGACAAAACTACAGGCTCTGTGTGTGTGTGTGTGTGTGTGTGTGTGTGTTTCTGATTCTTTGCAACCCCATGGACAGTACCCCGCCAAGCTCCTCCGTCCATGGAATTTTCCAGATAACAATACTGGCGTGTGCTGCCATTTATCCCCTATCCAAAGATGGAACCTGTGCCTCTTGTGTTTCCCACATTGGCAGGAAGTTTCTTTAACACTGTGCCACCTGGGAAGTCCTGTAGAGTTGGGTGCTAATTCTGTAATGAAGGTGAGATACGGAAGGTAGAGTAGGCTGCAGTCTGAGCTCTGCAAAGGGCTTGTGTAAGGCGGCAGGGAGGAAGCAAAGGGCTGGGCGAGCAAAGCTGGAGGGTGAGAAAAACGCATTCAACTGAGGTCTTCTCTGTCTCGAAAGAAGTAAAGTCTAGTTTGGGATTCCTATTTTCATCGTCAAGCTAGAGTAGATTTAAACTAGGATGAACATTTGTCAATCTGGAGGATGTAAAACTAGCTTTGTGAGTGATTTTTGGAGGAAGCAGTCCTTATGTGTTAGTTTCATGGGTAGGGGAGTGAACTCTGGGGTCAAGACAGTGGAGGATGGACTCTCACCTCTGACACGGCCCACATGTGTCTGTGGAGCGTATCTCTCCCTTGGCCACTCGCACCATCTGAGACTGCGTTCTGTCTATGAAATGTTTATTTTCTCTAAATAAATCAACTTCTTAAATTATCAGAAAAAAGACAGTTGGAGGTTAATTCCTGGGATTCCCTCCTGGCTCAGGGTAAAGAGTCTGCCAGAAATGTGGGAGACATGAGTTTGATCCCTGGGTTGGGAAGATCTCCTGGAGAAGAAAATGGCAACCCACTCCAGTATTCTTGCCTGGAAAATCCCATGGACAGAGGAGCCTGGCGGGCTACAGGGTTACAGTCCATAGGGTCAGAAAGAGTTGGACACGATTGACTGACTTCACTCTGATTTTCACTTTGAGCTGGAGCAAGTAACCCAGTCTTTGTGCCTTGGTTTCTTCAGTGAGAAATTGAGCCAATCATATCAGGTTGTTGTGAGGATTAACTGAGGTATATATACAGAAAGTAGCTAGCACTGTACCTGGAATACAGTAAGTTCTGGATGTACTGGCCATTATTATCATTATTACTACCCAGAAGAATCTCATGTCACAGGGCCAGAAAGCCGGTGGCCTTGTTCTCCTCCCTCCTTATGCCACTCCACACTATTTCCCCTCCTCCCTCTTGTAAAAAGCCCCCTATTCCTTGAGGTCCATGCCATCCACTAAGCCCTTGACCCGGCCTTACCACAGTCATGTCCCCAGGGCTGCGCTAGGGTGCCCTCCGTCAGGCTGAACACAGCCCCACGCCAGGGTGCCTGGCTCCAGGTGGGCAGAGCGCATCCACCCAGGTACAGGGCATCCTGCGTCTACCAAGCACCAGATCTCTCCCCACGCGGAACTGAAGGCTCTGGCCCCTGGCTCAGTGTCTCCCTCTAGCCCGTTTGCCATCACAGTAGGTGAACTCCGCTCCCTGGGGACCACTCGGCAAGTCCCTGCCTCTCAGTCCCTTGGCCGCCCTTGGGCCCTTCCGCCCCACACCTCTGTGACCGCCTTCAAAGCTGCTTCTACCTGAGCAATCTCTCACCCACGTCTCCCCACCCCCAGCTGCCCACAGACCCTCGGACCTTCCCCCTCCCCTCAGGCTCTCAGTCATCCTCCTGGACGCTTGTTCCTTCTGGTTGATGACTGAGGCGCTTCCCTGAGCCTCTGTCCTTCCACAGCTCCCCCAGCCCACCCTCTAGGCATCACTTCCCTCCCCGTCCACGTTGGGCCACTGAGCAGACTGGCCACCCACAGAGACCTGACCAGCCATCTTAGGGGCCGCCTCAGTCCCAGCTGAGAGAAGACACATCTACATACTGATGCTTTGTTTCTGGAGATCTCTAGGGTTTTAGTGGAATCTTAGTGGTTTTCTTCTAGAGGAAGAGGGAGCCATTCTTCTCAGATACCTGCGATCCTCCAGTCAAGGAAACTCTCCTGCTGGGGGCGAGGGCCACAGGGCAGCCCGGTTAGGAGGGAAGAGCCCCCCTGACTCCAGACAGAGTCCAGCCCTGCTCTGTTTCCTCTGGACAAATGGGGTTTAGACGCGATGGCAGCCCCGCCGTGGGGCCACTGCAAGTGAGGCTCATCTGAGCCACTTGGTGACCTGTGGGCGACACTGGAGCAATATGAGGAATGTGGGAATGGAGGGATGTGAGAAGCCTGAAGCGGACAGGCCGGCTGTCCACACTGAGAGGCTCCTCCTTCCATCAGGTCGATGGGCGGGGACTTGAGTGAGGGGGGCGGTCCCAGCAGAAGCAAGGGCAGGAGCCTGGAGAGGGCTACGGATGTGAGTCAGTTCCTGGCGACTTTCAGAGTTGGGTACAACTTTCCCTGACGTCCCCTGACTGGTTTCCACGCTCAAGGAAGCGGGAGCACCTGTGTCTTAATCCCCTTAGGTCCCAGGGATACGGTGCCGAGTGGTTGCTAATAAATGCTGTGGAAATGGACTGAAAGTCCTCCAAAGGGCCCCCACACCATTCACATGAGGAGGAAGTCCTAGGGGTCCAATCTCAGCCCAACCTAAGCGCCATATTGGAATTTTCGATGCTTAGAGTTGAGGGTTTCTCCCATGTTTCCTGAGTTCATCTCCTGATGTCTGTGCAGAACATTAGGGAGCTCTCCTCCTGTTCTTCTCACCACTGTCCCCAAACCTAAAAGAAACAGGAAATGTTCTCAGCTACTCATCCAAATAACAACGTGGACTGCTACTAGGTATTTGAAAGTGGAGGTGTTTTTCCTCTCAAACACTGCAAAACAAATATTTGCTGAAATTCTCAGTTTCTGAAATATTTAAGGATAACCTGGAGAAGGAAATGGCACCCCACTCCAGTACTCTTGCCTGGAAATCCCATGGACAGAGAAGCCCGGCAGACTATAGTCCATGGGATCGCTAAGAGTCGGACACGACTGAGCGACTTCACTTTCACTTTCACAGCTTGCGGGATCTTAGTTCCCCAATCAAGGATCAAACCCATGCTCTTGTCTGTGAGAGTCCTAACCACTGGATTGCCAGCGAATTCCCTCTTTGGTTGCCTTTTTATTCAGATGTTTCCTTAGTTTTCCTCTTCCAAGATCCCATCCAGGTACTGCATTGTATTTCATGTAACCTCTTTAGGCTTCTCTTAGTTGTGACAGTTTCTCCTTTTCCTTGTTTTTGATGACCTTGACGGTTTTGAGGAGTATTGGTGACATATTTTGTAGAAAGTCTCTCAATTGGGATTTGTTGATGATTTTCTCCTTATCAGACCAGGCTTATGGGTTAAGGGGTTAAAGACCACAGAGGTAATGTGTTCCTTCTCAAAATATCATAGCAAGGGTGGGTACAGACCATCGACAAGACTTATCGCTCTTGACCTTGACCTTGATCATCTGGCTGGGATAGTGTAGGTCAGGTTTCTCCAGGTCACTTTCTATACTGTGGTCTTTGGAAGGCAGTCACTTTGTGTAGCCCACATATATGTTCAATCTCCTTGTGAGTGAAGCAGGCACATAAATTATTTGGAATTTTCTGTACCAGGGGACTTATCTCTTCTCCCTCATTTATTTACTTATTTAGTCATTTATTTACATCTGTATGGACTCTCGGATATTAATGCAGTTCATTTTTTAAGGTGCAAATTTTTTCCCCATGGGGAAAATAAGACAGGCTGCCAAACATTTCCATAAAAAAAGCGCCCTCAGCCTTTTCTCAAGCACATCTCAAGAACGTGTTAAACCCTCTGCATAGCAAGGGACTTGGCATAGGTAAGGAAGAGTTGCTTGCTGTAATCTAAAACGGCTGACTCACTAAATGAAAATATCCTTGTGAAAATTTCCCTGGTATGTGCTTAATCTAAATCCCTCATTTCAAAAAAATGAAATGTAAATACATTCTTTGTTTCTAAGTATTATACAAATCACAGCAAAATAGAAACAAATCAATGTAAAAAAAAATGAAGACCTGATTATATTCCTTAGAGTATAAAAACAAAAATAAAACACATCCATAAAGGCAAAATGGAGTGTGATAAAATTCCTAGCAAGATAAATAGATGATAAGCAGAAAAAAAAAGAAACCTCACCATCACCAATGCCCAGGAATGATTTGGTCAGAGAGACAGGGAGGAGAAGCAAAGCAAGGGGCTTCCTATCCCACAGCCAACCTGGGCCTCCAGAATCCTGAGACCCTAGGAACTCATTTTCACTGCAAGTCTTTCCGAGTTCTAATGTTTCCGAAAGAGTGTATGTGTGTGTGTGTGTGTCGGTGGGTGGGGGGTGGGGGTGGGGTGTGGGGGTGGGGACAGGTAGGGTGAGGAGGCCAGCTGCTCGCCCCTCAGAAGCCAATAAACAAGCCAGGTGGGTAGAAAGGAAATTTTGCTTTATTTCAGATGCTGGCAACTTGATGGGTAGGGTGGCAGGTATCTATTCGAAGGCCAACTCCCCCCTGCCCCCTCCCCCGACAAGCAGGGGGCAATAGAATTGCAAGGAGAGGCTACATGCAGAAATAGGACAGTCATCTCTGATATCATCTTCAAATTTGCCATCAGTGGTCTGACCAGCGTCATCTTGGTTGTTTTAGGTACGGTTAGTCTTCAGTTCCAGGGTCATTTGTTCCTATTTCTTTGAGGTCCGTTCTTGGAATTGTGGCAGCTCATATCTTGGGTACAGTCTGGTCATCATGTAGTTAACTCTTCCAACTGGTGTTTTAGTATCTATAACACAGCTCACAGGATATGGCTCAGAATATTATCTAGAGCCCTTGAGAAAGAACTAAAGGTCCTTGACTATGCTTAATGACTACATTATTATTATTTAGTCTCCTCTGACTGTTTTTCTTTGTTTCATCATTTCTCACTTCTCTGATTAAACTTATTCTTTGAAGTTTTCCACAGGCAGAAGACATGGTGGGGGGATGGGGGCAAGGACCACACAGTCCTGCTCTGTTTCACTGAGACCACTCAGTCTTCCAGTGAAGCTCCTGGTTGTCAAGGTGACCCCAGCAGGTAACACTGTCTTCAGACAATCACCACTGGCCATGGGCCTGGGCACAGTCATCGGGCCTCTCCTGACTTCCCACAGTCTCCAGGCCCCTCGGGAAGACCAGTTTTTCTTCGTCTTTTACATATTTATTTGGCAGTGCTGGGTCTTAATTGCAGCACGTGGGACTTTTTTTTAGTTGACACATGTGAACTCTTAGTTGGGGCATGTAGGATTTAGTTTCCTGACCAGGGATCGAACCTGGGCCCCCTGCACTGGGAATTTGGAGTCTTAGCCAATGGACCACCAGGGAAGCTCCCAAGACCAGCTCTTTCCACATGACTGCCCACTCCCTTTTTCACTCCACTGCCTCGGACACCTCAGGATTGCTCCTCAAAGTGTTAGTCTCTCAGTTGTGTCCAACTCCTTTGATCCTAAGGACTGTAGCCCGCCAGGCCCCTCTGTTCATGAGGTTTCCTAGGCAAGAATACTGGAGTGGGTTGCCATTCCCTTCTCCAGGAGATCATCCCGACCCAGGGATCCAACCTGGGTCTCCCACATTGCAGGCAGATTCTTTACTGCCTGAACCACCAGGGCCCTCCTAAAGCTGCTCTGTATACTTTGCACTGACAGCCAGCCCGCCCTCCCAGTCTCTCTTCCTTACTGTTCTTGGAAGGTGATGTTATGTGCAGACAAAATTCTGGCACCGACACAGATATCTGTGTGACTCTGGGCAAGTTGCTTCACCTCTCAGTTTCTCAAGCAAAACATGAAGACATTGGGCCAAGTCAGTCCCAAACTCTTTGACTCTGAAATGTCATGATCCTATTAAATCCTTAAAAGCCAGGATAACTGGATAAAACAGTGATATAGTCATGAAATATTATCTTATTTTTCCCTCAGTTCCCTCTCTGACAAGGGCATTTTTAATGATTATCTGATATTATCAGATATAATAATTTTTTAAAGTATGCTTCTCAATTTTGCCATCAAAAAAATACATTTTTTTCAAAGTGGGATTTTCATTTTGACGGTCTCTAGCTTTTTAAAATAACTAACTTACTGAGCTGGAGGTTTTGTAAAGGAGGGAAATAGGATCAGGGAGGGAAGGGTGTACAGGAAGTTTGAATCTGTATCCATAATATCATATTTCTTTAGGAAAAACAGGAGGCACAGAGAGCAAAATCTTAGAATGTGATGAAATCTGAGATATAAAAATTGTTCATTATATGATTGTGAATAGTTCTCACTTTCCTCTAATCGTTTTCTTCTTAAGTATAAAAACTTAACTTCTCGTATCCTTTTTTTTGTTGTTGGCCTTTCGATTATTGGTATTTGAAAATCAATGGCCAGTCAATTAAAATAGGAACAAGAAGAGGTCTGGGTTCCTCTTTTCCTTTGCAGCTCATATTAGGGCCCAACTCCGCTAGGAAGCCTTTCAGTTTGCCTCAATCTCCTGTTAACTTTCAGCCAATTGCCTGGTGACTTTGCTGGAAGGTGCCACTTCTGGGCTCTTAATTCACTTGTGCAACACCCACATTTTCATCTGTGGCACACTGATAACCTGTATCATCACAGAGGGCGAGGTCACTGTGCTAACAAACAACTCCACAAGTCATTTCTTGCCCACACTGCGTGTCTACAGTGGATTGGCTGTGGCTGTAATCCATGTCTCTTCACCCTGGGACTGCTGATGGAGCAGTCTTAACCTGTCACGTTGCCTGTTTCCTGGTTATTGTTTGGTTGCTTAGGTGTGTCCAACTCTTTTTACGACCCTGTGGACTGTAGCCCACCATTGTCCTCTGTCCGTGGGATTTCTTAGGCAAGAATACTGAAGTGGGTTGCCATTTCCTTTTCCAGGGGGATCTTCCCGACCCAGGGATTAAACCCATGTCTCCTGACTTTGCAGGCGGATTCTCTACTACTGAGCCACCAGGGAAGCCCCTGTTTCCAGGTAAAGGAGGGATAACCTGGTAACCATCATCTGAGTCTGAAAACTCCCACCCACCTGACTTCTAACCATATTTTATTGGCCAAAGCAAGTCACATTGGGGACTCCTGAGTTTAGAGGGCAGGGGTATCTAATTTTCCTGGTGGGAGGGGCACCATGGCAAGCGATCCAGACTGTTGGGTGTACAGGTCAGTAACACAATCGACCATCCCTTAGCAAACATTTCTTCTAATGAATTTGAACTTTCATCTCTCAGTTGACAACCTTCCTGTGATCTCACCTGCTGATGCTGCCAATTTTAGCAGTGTTGCCCTCTTAAGGAACTCTTTGTACAAGCATTTAAATATTTCATTGCATTTTAGCCCTTATTAATTTATAACCATGGATGGAAAATAGAAAATTAAAGTGCTGATATGAGTCATAAGGAACACAGGTCTCATAACTTCAAACACTGGAGAAGAATCCTTGGGTGTGCCAGAGCTGTGAATCTCTCAATCAGAGGGTCCCTGGTCAATGTGAGCTAGTTGGCTCTTCTCATTTGTGAAGGAAACTAATTAAGAAACTTGTAAAGAGCTGGGACAATATCATCAAAGCTCGTGTTGCAATTAGAAAGATTCTTAACTCTCCAGTAAGAGAAACGACTGCATCAGCTTTTGAACATGCTAGTTTCCCATGTATATTTTCAGGAGCAATTGCCTGTGTTGGCTGGTGGTTTTATTTAGTGCTTTACGCATGTGCTCTGTTCCTCTGGTTGTGAATGCCTGAGGACAGGATCTAAGGGGCAGCATGAAGAGCTGAATGTACTCAAGTTCTGCAGTGAGGCCACCCTGGATCCAAATTCTGGCACTGACACCACTGGCAGCCAGACACAGGACACGTGGCTTAAAGCTTTGGACCCTCAGTTTTCTCATCTGAAAAAACAGGGCTTTTAATACTTAACTCATAGTTTGTTGTGAACTTCCCTAATACATGTAAAACACTAGCAGCTGCTACATAATGTTAATTTTGTCTAACTCTACCATTTACTATGCTTACTGTGTGCCAGGCATGGAACATGCTTTATTCTGTAATAACCTCTCGACAACCGTAAAGGTAGGATTATCATTCACATTTTGTAAAAATCAGAAAGATGAAGTGATTCTTCCAAAGACACAATCGTTGGCAAATTATGTCTTGAACGCATGCCCTTTTATTACAGAATTCTATAAACCGAATAAAGGGAAATTAACTGATCTCCCTACTTCAGGACCTAAGGCATTGTCAGATCCTGCTTCTCTAGATCACGAAAGAAGATAAATTACTTGATAACAATTCAGGGTTAGATGTCTCATTGCTCTCAGTTCATTCAGTTCCCCTCTGCTGCTCTTTTGTGTGTGTAGTAAAATATACATAACAAGATTTAGCCTTTTAACCCTTTTTCTGGTACAATTCATTGGGATTAAATACATTCACAGTGTTGGGTAACTGTTAAGACTGTTGGCAGAAATTTTTGTCATCCCCAAAAGACATTCTGTACCCGTGAAACACAAGCTCTTCACCTCCTTCTAACCTCTGGTAAGCTCTATTCTACTCTCCATCTCTAAGAATGTGCCTACTCTTGATACATCATTGAAGTGGAATGACATCGTATTTGTCCTTTTAAGACTGGTTTATTTGACTTAGCCTAACATTTTTCCAGGTACGTCCTTGCTGTAGCAGGTATCAGAATATCATCCAAAAAAAAAAGTCTATTATGGGAAAAATCACATAACAAAATCTACTATCTTAACCTTTTTTTTAAAATTTCTATTTATTTATTTGGCTGCATCCGGTCTTAATTGCGACATGCAGACTCTGGGGCCAGTGAGCTCAGTTGCTCTGCCACATGTGGGCTCTTAGTTCCCCAACCAGGGATTGAACCCATGTCCCCTGCATTGGAAGGCGGATTCTTAACCTCTGGGCCACGGGGAAGTCCCTATCTTCACCATTTTTAAAAATTTTATTTATTTATTTATTTTTGGCTGCACTAGGTCTTTGTTGATGCGCGTGGGCTTACTCTCTCTGTGACGAGCAGGGGCTACTCTTATCTGCGGTGCGTGGGCTCCTCCTGACAGTGGCTTCTCTCGTGGAGCTCAGGCCCTAGGGCTCGTGGGCTTCAGTAGTTGTGGTTCACAGGCTTAACTGCCCCACAGCATGTGGGATCTTCTCGGACCAGGGATCAAACCTGTGTTCCCCTCATCGGCAGGCGGATTCTCTGGACCACCAGGCAAGTCCTGTCTTAACCATTTTTAAATGTATAGTTTAGCAATGTTAAGTATAGTCACACTATTATGAAACAGAACTTTTTCATCTTGCAAACCATGAACTTGTACCCATGAAAAACATCCACTGCTTATCCTCCTCCCCTCAACCACCGTTCTATGTTCTGTTTCTATGAATTTGACAACCTTGGATTCCTCGAGTTGGTGGAAGCAGACAGAATTTGTCTTTTTGTGATTGGCCTGTTTTGCTCAGTGTAAGGTTTTCAAGGTCCGCCTGTACTGTAGCATGTGACACGATTTCCTGACTTTTTAAGGCTGAATAATATTCCATTATGTATCTGTATCTGTATGTATCTCACAGTGTGTTTATCCATTCATCTGGACACTTGGGTTGCTTCCCCATTTTTTGTGAATAATGCTGCTGTGAACATAGAGTACCACCTGCTGTCTTGGTAAGCAGGGAAGTCTGTCTCCCAGACTCCTTGTCAGCTGGTTTCTGGGAGTTCAGCCAATGGAAAGCGCTGGCAGAAGCCTGGAGGAGGGGAGGGGGAGGGGCCAAGGCAGCCCTCCTCTCTCTCTGCTTCAGGAGGCGTTTGCACCAGCAGCAGCCTGTCTACAGAGATCTGCGCCCCCATGCAGCTCCGCCCTTCCCACGGTCACAGCTCTAGCAGGGTGGAAACGGGAGTGCCTTTCCTATTTTTGCCAATATCTGGGTTGCCTCAGTGTCCCCTGTTGGCCTTCTCATCCGGGTGCAACTGTGGTGTAAGATTTAAGTTGTCCTTCACTGGTGAGACAAAACACAGTGACACTCAGAGAGCAGGAAGGCAGAACTCTGTGACTGAAGGTTCCACAGTAGAGAAGACATCCAGACTGGACCACCCGAGAACAGGGTAACAGCAGGTTGGACTGTAGCTTCTGTATGGCAAGTGGGGCGAGGTTTGCAAGGTTTTGAGGGCTTCCTGGGGACTGGGTATTTTGAATAACTGCTGACCCAAGGAAGAAAGCACCACCCTGGGTGTTGGATATCTGGGGCCTCTGGCCTTGGGTAAGTGCATATTGTAATACAGGCATGTTAGAGCCTGATAAGGCAAGCAGTTTGGTTGGGGGCTTAACAAACTGCCTGCAAAGTTGAACTGAGCGTTTGCAGCCATGTCTTCAAAAGTGGGTCAAGATGGCACTGGTGAAGTATGTTATTATAGGAACCAATTCCCTGCAGTACATTCCCGTTGTGTAAAATGTCTAGATTGGCTTCTGTTTTCCTGACTGAACTCTGATGGGTACAGCTGCATTTGGTGGCATTCCAAATCTTTAAACGTTGATAAACTAAAGAGTATGCCATGCTAACATCACTATTCATCCGAATGTTGTTGTTGTGTTGTTAGCCACAGTATCTACCACTGAGGACTCCCTCTGCCCCTCTTGTCTCTTTCTGTACTCCATGAGGTTCTTGGAGGGAGAGGTTGGGTCTTAGGCTGTCTCTGTCACAACCCCCAGTCCAGAACCTGAGCAAACTCCAAATGTGCGCTTTAATAAATATATGATTCATTACATGGATCTCAGAGCATATCAGTCGTGCTTTTTGACTTCCGCCTTGGCTACAGTTCAGGGCTGGAGCCAGTTCCATGCTCTGACCTTCACAGTCCTGACCCCTGACTGGGACAAGATCCAGATTCTTTAATGAATCATCTGGCATCCGACTTATTTGCTTCCATACACTCCTATAAAATTGGCATTGATCACAGCCTCCATGAAGCTATTCTTTGTTATTTGACAGAACGAGAGACAGCTCTCACTTTTTTTTTTAAACTGTTGTTTAGTTTTGTTTTTAATTTCTGAGAGAAATATGGGACCTGTCCCTAGGGCCAGCTTCATGGGCCTGCGACCTGGGCAGTACTCAGGGTCCCCCCACTTCAAAGGGCCCATGCTTGGGTTAATGTTCCTCTGTCGTCATCTTCAAATTCCTAACAACCTTTAAACCAGAGACCTCGCAGTTTCAGTCTGCACCCGACCCACAAGTCAGGTAGTAGGCCCTGCTTATCCCATTTGTATGTCCCTTAGGCTCATGGCATCAATTTTTCAAGTCATGTGCGTTTAATATTTACGAAAACCTCAGTGGTTCAGAAGTTCCCTCAGGAAAAATAATCCGAGGGGCATGGCATGAGAAGCTTTTCCTCTTCTATTACATCCCCTAGCTACACTGACACCCATTGAACTTCCTTAGCCCCATTACTCTCTCATCTGCCCCTTTTCCTTCCGAATGTTAAGTCCCAGCTTTTGTACTACTTTCTGTTTCTAACTTTGGGGCTCACCAGCCCCTAGACCCTTGGGTATCCTGCTCCCATCCTGCCCAAGTTGTCCTCTGTCTCTCTCCTTGGCCAACCCCAACTTATCTTATGATTTGGAATTTAGCTGTCCTCACCTCTGGGAAGTCCTCTCTGACCTTTCCAAAGCTGAGATCTGAGGTTCTCATAGCACCCTGTGTGCTAAAGATACCTAAGCACTTATCTTGCTATTATGTTTTCTATGTATTACTCTGTCTCCCTTATTAAATGATGAGCTCCTTATAGACATTCCACAGCGCCCTCTGGCATAGGCATGTGGCCCCCCCCTTTCCAATGCGTCTAGGGAAGGTGTTGAGCCCCGTTTTACATTTCCAGGAGTTAGGTAGTAGCTCTTGGAATTTCTCAGCTTTTTAATTTTTAAATTTTATTTATTTATTTTTGTCTCCACTGGGTCTTCATTGCTGTATGCGTTGCAGCTAGCAGCGGCTACTCTCCCGTTGCAGTGTGAGGGCTTCTCATGGCAGTGGCTTCTCGTGTTGCAAAGCAAGGGCTCTAAGGGCGCTCAGGCTTCAGTAGTTGCGGCACGTGGGCTCAATAGTTGTAACTCCCAGGCTCTAGACAGAGCACAGGCTCAGTAGTTGTGGTCCATGGGCTTTGTTGCTATAAGATGTGGTATCTTCCCACACCAGGGATCAGACCCGCGTCTCCTGCATTGGCAGGTGGATTCTTTACCACTGAGTCACCAGGGAAGCCCTGAATTTCTCAGCTTTGAGAGGGCTCCTGAGGTCGCTCCTGGGACAGCTGCTTGCTGAGGTCATGGAGGTAGTTCAAGTGAGACCTTCCCTCCCCCAGAGGACTGTCTGGCACTATACAACTCCCAGATCAAGGGTCTCTTGCAAACTATTACAGAGAATGGATAAACAAGGTCCTAATGCATAGCACAGGGAATTATATTCAGTATCCTGTGATGAATCATAATGAAAAAGAATAAGAAAAAGAGGGAATCCCTGGAGATCCAAGGATTCGGACTCAGCGAGTCCACTGCCATGGGTCTGGGTTCAATCTCTGGTTGGAGAACTAAGACCCACAAGCTACACAACACAGGCAAAATAGTAATAACAGTATGAAAAAAATATATTTGTATGTTAAACTGACACCCTTTATTGTACAGCACAAATTAACGCAACGTTGTAAATCAACTAAACTTCAACAAAATTAATTTTTTTTTATGTCTCTTCCTTCACCTTTTCTGGTCTGTATTCTTTTCACCCTTTACAAGGCCCAACTGAAATGCTAATTCCCCACAGTTTTAATGTAATTAATCCTTCTGCTTTCCCGATGCATTTTGTTTGTGGCTGTAAGGATACTTGGCACACATTCTGAATAGCATCACAGTGCCTTGTGCACCAGGCTACACAATAAACTTTGGGAGCAGGAGCAGAATGTTCTAACGTTTGTAACCTTTATGTCTTACACACAGTCACCACTCAGAGAGTAACACTGGGTAATTTGGATCTCAAACAGATAGATTGAAATGTAATGTGTTCTAGAAAAGAAGAAATTTGACAAAAGAAAGAGAGTGACATTATCTGACAGAAAGAAAAAATTCCCTCTACTCATTGGAAAATACCTGAACTTGGAAGAAGCGGGCAGGGGAGGATCTAGGGAGAGAAAAACTGGAGAAGACGACAAGGGAAAAGCCCTGTGACAAAGAGGCTGCAAGTTCTGATATCCAAGAGGTAAGAAGGGCTTAAAATCTGGAAATGAAGGTAGGTGGCACAGTGGTAACGAGTCTGCCTGCCAGTGCAGGAGACGCAGGAGACCCGAGTTCGATTCCTGGGTGGGGAAGATTCCCTGGAGGAAGGAAAGGCAACACACTCCAGTATGCTGGCCTGGAGAATTCCATGGACAGAGGAGCCTGGCAGGCTACAGTCCTTGGGACTGCAGAGTTGGACACGACTGAGCAAACACAGTGAAGGCACCACGGGGTCAGTGAAGGATGGAGAGGAGGGATGACAGGTGAATTGCAGGGCAGCCTGACCAAGGCCATGGAGGCTGTTGTCCTTCACCTTCGCAGAAAAGAAGCAAGAGTGTCCCCGGAAGCTGAGGCTTCTGATAAAACGGAGCAGGGTCCTGTGGCTCCCCAGCCCCCTCCCCCATGTTCTCAGACTGTCATTTGTCTGTGGGAAAACTTTAGTCAAAAAATAAGTTTAATCACAGAAATGAGAAAATGCAGAAACCAAGGAAAACAGTCAAACTAGACAAAACAATAATGGTTTAGTTGCTAAGCAAAGTCAAGGACCTTTTGGTTCCTCCTCAAGGGCTACAGATAATCTTCTGAGCCATATCTGGTGAGCTGTCTTATAGATACTGAAACCCTCACCAGGTGGACGAAGTTAACTACATGATGACCAGACTGCAGCCATGACATAAGCTGTCACAATTCCAAGAACTGGCCTCAAAGAAATGTGAACAAACTGACCCTGGGACGGAAGACTAACTGTACTTAAAACAACTAGATGCCGCTGATCAGCCCTCTGCACAACCAATCCCCCCTCACATCCACCCTGCCACCCCACTGCTGGCATCCGAAATAAAGCAAACTTTCCTTTCCACTCACCTTGCCTCTTTATTGGCTTTTGAGCAGAACACTTTTGGTTACACTAGGGATTCGCATCCCACTCCAGAGCTCTTCCCTGGAAAATCCCATGGACGGAGGAGCCTGGTAGGCTGCAGTCCATGGGGTTACTGAGGGTCGGACACGACTGAGCAACTTCACTTTCACTTTTCACTTTCATGCATTGGAGAAGGAAATGGCAACCCACTCCAGTGTTCTTGCCTGGAGAATCCCAGGGACGGGGGAGCCTGGTGGGCTGCCATCTATGGGGTCGGACACGACTGAAGTGACTTAGCAGCAGCAGCAGGGATGAAATCAAGGTGACTTGTCTAAACGGCACTGTATGACTGCAATCAGTGTTCCAGCTACATATGCTACTGTTTGAAAAACAAGTAACCAAGCTGTGACTAATTACCTGGGGAAACCACTGTTCCTCTTTTGTGGCCAATCCATATATTCTCTTGCATCCAAATAAATACAAGCCCAAAGTCACTGACATAAAGTGTTTGTGTGTTTGTTTTAATTTTATTTGCATTTATTTTTTTACTGCATTCCATAAGCTTTTGATTCTTCGGTTTCTTCTGGGATATCTTTTTTCTTCTGTGCAGCCTCCTCTTTCTGGTTTAGGAACAATGTGATCTTTCTCAGTAAGGATTGCCTCAATGTGCCAAGGAGAGCTCATGGATGGGTTGATCTGACCAGGAGCTCTGTAGGTCTTGTGCCACATCTTCAGGGCTTTGTTCACCTTGATGTGCTCAATGACCAGAGAATCTACATCTCATCCTGAAGTTCAACATTACCCTCTGCATTTTTGAGCAAGGACAGGAAAAATCTCAGCACTCTTTTTGGGCCACCAGCCTGTGTCCAGCACCACTCTTTGGCCCGTGCACGCCTACCAGCTCCACCATAACAACGGAATGGACACACTGCTTCTTTAAAATGACATCCTTCAGATTCTTGGTGGCTTTTCGGATATGCATACCCTTAATGGCCGGGGGGTTCACACGTGTTCTTAAAGTGAATGCGAAGATTTGCATGATTTTGTGGGGTTTCTGGATCAATTTTTAGAGGTCACTTCAGGCTGCTTACCGGAAAAGCTTAAGTGTTCTGCTGCTGTTGTTAATTTTTGATGGTGCAGCTTGGCTTGCAGGATTTTAGGCCCCCTACGAGAGATGGAAAATTTGAACTTGATGGTGAAACTGCAGAGTCCTAACCATGGGACCACCAAGGAATTCCTTGACATTAAATTTTACTTAATAAACTTCACTTGCAGGATGTATTGTTTCTCTCTTCCTGGCTCCTTTCTCCAGCTAAGAGTCCTCTACTCTGTCTCTCTTCTTATCAAAAGCAATTTGGCTAGGGTCTGTAAATTTCAAATATTTGAAGATTAAGCTCTCAGAAGTACAAAATTCCTTTGAATCAATGAGTCACTTGCTTAATGAACGTGAAATTCTGGTGGGGAGGGCAGAGCAGGAGATAACTATGGGAATGTGCTGGGAGTCTGAATTTGGAATGCAGCACTCCCCATTCTTATTCTTTATTTCCGTTTCTTCTCAAAGCACTAATGCTTGTCCTAGCGCTGGTTAAAAGTGGTTTTGAGCATCATTAAATATTAATGGAAGACTGCAGGGAGAAAATTATCTCTAATGTGAAAGAAAACAGGAATTTGAAGTGAAAAACAAAGCACAAACTGAAATTTCTTGTTTGGTGCCCCTGATTAACTCCCACAACTACGTTCTTGTTGTTGTTCAGTAGCTATGTCATGTCTGACTCTTGGTGACCCCATGGACACTTGCTCCCCTGTCCTTCACATGCCAAGCTCCCCTGTCCTTCCCAATCTCCCAGAGTTTGCTCGAACTCATGTCCGTGGAGTTGATGATGCCATCCAAACAACTCATCCTCTGTTGCCCCCTTCTCCTCCTGCCCTCAGTCTTTCCCAGCATCAGGGTCTTTTCCAATGAGTCAGCTGCTCGCATCAGGTGGCCAAAGTATTGGAGCTTCAGCTTTAGCATCAGTCCTTCCAATGAATATTCAGGGTTGATTTCCTTTATGATTGACTGGTTTAATCTCCTTGCTGTCCAAGAGACTCCCAAGAGTCTTGTCCAGCACCACAATTTGAAAGCATTAATTACTGCCATATCAGTAAACAAGGATGTCACAATCATTAGCAATTGCAGCCCTCCAAAGTGAGCTGGTGAGCCCTGAGGGAACTCAGGACGAATACTTGCCATCTAGTAGCCATCAGACTGGAGAGGGCAATGGCACCCCACTCCAGTACTCTTGCCTGGAAAATCCCATGGATGGAGAAGCCTGGTGGGCTGCAGTCCATGGGGTCGATAAGAGTCGGACACGACTGAAGCGACTTAGCAGCAGCAGCCATCAGACTACAGCTACTCCCTACAGTGAGCCCTGATGAACTCAGGATCTGAAAAAAATACAAGAAACTGGCCCCAGATAGCTGAGGTACATATCAAAAGAATGGTTTCAGTGAGCTCAGACTCTCCTATCTTCCCATACATACAGAAATGTACCTTAACTTGGGATATCTAATTTTAATTTACAAAAAATTTTTGACGTTCAGACTATCTGCGCTTTGTTGCAAAATTACTATGTAACCTCGCTCGTCCCCTTTGCCTCCTAGCAGCAAGTCGTTCAAGGTTATTTGAGATGGTGTTTCCCAGGCTTGAAGTCCTAAAAATTCCCATTGAGTGAAATATAACTCTCAACTTTTAGGTTGTATTTTTTAAGTCAACATAACTAAAAATAAATAAATAACCCTTCCCTGAAAGCCACAGGGGAGTTTAGGTCTTTTGAACATGAGCTGCCTACACTCTTTCCTTGCTGCCTGCAATAAATCCTGTTAAAGTACTCTCACCACAACCCGCTATCAGTATATTGGCTTTACTGTGCAGCAAGTGAGCTGACCCAAAATTCGGTCCAGTAACATAATTGCCAACATTCATTGGATCATCAAAAAGCAGGAGAGGGATTTCCCTGGTGGTCCAGTGGCTAAGACTCTTTGCTCTCTATGCAGGGGCCTGGGTTCGATCCCTGGTAAGGGAACTAGATCCCGCATGACACAACTAAGATCCCACATGACACAACAAAGACCCAGCTCAGCCAAAAGAAAAAAAAAAAAAGCTCTAAAAACAAAAGAAAAAGCAAGGGAATTCTCCAAAACATCTACTTCTGTTTCACTGATTATGCTAAAGCCTTCGCGTGGATCACAACAAACTGTGGAGAATTCTTAAAGAGATGGGAATACCAGACCACCTGACCTGCCTCCTGACAAACCTGTGTGCAGACCAGGAAGCAACAGTTAGAACCGGACATGGAACAACAGACTGGTTCCAATTTGGGAAAGGATGCCTCAAGGCTGTATATTGTCATCCTGCTTATTTAACTTATATCCAGAGTACATCATGTGAAATGCCTGGCTGGATGAAACACAAGCTAGAATCAAGATTGGACAATTATCAACAACCTCAGTTATACAGATGATACCACACTAATGGAAAGAAAGCAAAGAAGAACTAAAGAGCCTTTTAATGAAGGTGAAAGAGGAGAGTGAAAAAGTGAGCTTTAAACTCAGCATTCAAAAAATGAAGATCACGGCATCCGGTCCCATCATTTCATGGTAAATAGGGAAAAAGGTAGAAGCAGTGACAGACTTTATTTTCTTGGACTCCAACATCACTGCAGACAGCGACTGCAGCCATGAAACTAAAAGACACTTGCTCCTTGGAAGAAAAGCTATGACAAAGCTAAATAGCATATTAAAAAGCAGAGACATCACTTTGCTGACGAAGGTTCATATAGTGAAAACTATGGTTTTTCCAGTAGTCATGTACAGATACTAGAGTTGGACCATAAAGAAAGCTGAGTGATGAAGAATTGATGCTCTTGCATTGTGGTGCTGGAGAAGCCTCTTGAGAGTCCCTTGGCCAGCAAGCAGATCAAACAAGTCAATCCTAAAGGAGATCAGTCCTGAATATTCATTGGAAGGACTGATGCTGAAGCTCCAATACTGTGTGCCTCCTGATGTGAAGAGCCGACTCACTGGAAAAGACCCTGATGCTGGGAAAGATTAAGCGCAAGAGAAGGGGACGACAGAGGACGAGATGGTTGGATGGCATCACTGACTCAATGGACACGAGTTTGAGCAAACTCTGGGAGATAGTGAAGGACAGGGAAGCCTGGCGTGCTGTAGTCCGTGGGGTTACAAATTGTCAGACACAACAGAGCGACTGAACAACAACCTGCATTTACAGTTTTTGCCTCTGTGAGAAATTCAATTTTCACTTGGGGGCAAATGTCCAGGGAAAAATAGCTTCTAGCCTCTATACCCGCTCCCCCGATCCCCCTGATTTGATGGCTAAGATTCCTGGTTTCCATTCAAGCTACCCAGGTTCAACTTCTTGTTAGGTGATTAAGATCTCACTTCATGCCACCACTCATTGCTGCCTTGCCAAGAATACTACTATAACCATGTATCTTTTATTTTTAACTTTTTATTTTTTATTGGAATATAGCCAATTAACAATGTTGTGATAGTTCCGGGTGCACAGCAGCAGGACCCAGCCATATATATATATATATCCATTCTTCCCCAAACACCCCTCCCATCCAGTCTGCCCTATATCATTGAGCAGAGTTCTTGGTGTTATACGCAGGTCCTTGTTGGTTATCTATTTTATATACACCAGTGTGTACATGTTGGTCTCATGGAAGCATTTTTAAAGGTGACATTTGGGGCGAGAACCGAGGGGGCTATGACCTTCTTCTGATTGGGCGGTGGTGAGGTTAGAGGGTGATGCTTCAGGAATATTAATCATCTAGGGTCTACTTCATCACTGTCCACCTGCAGTAGGGAGGTGTGTCCTAGTTTCTGCATAACGACTGAAAGGTAAGTGTCAGATTGTTGTGCACATCCCTTGAGGAGCAGGCGGGATCCTGTATGAACACTGGACTGTTAACGACTTTTCTTGCTGAGCTGCTTTTTCTTTGTTTCTGCATTCCCTCGCTTCTCTAGTCGGCAAGCACTCCTGCCTGCTCTTTGAAGCTCAGGGAAGGCTTAGGAGACTAAAACCTTTTTATGCAAACAAGAAATGGGAGCAGTGGAGGGGTTTTTGTATCCAGAGGGCCTTGCAGAGTCCTCCTTGGCTTTGGTGTTCATTATTGTTTCTTATTGGGGCTTGTGGTTGACATCTCTGGGGATGACTCTAGAGTTCCTTGAGATCCAGGTTTACGCTACACAATAAGAATGTGACAACTTTACAGCCTCGTAAAACTATTCTTGCACTTAAGCAGCCTTATCTCATATTCCTCTTCCTTTCTATATAATCTGTCTTCAAGAAATATAGATCCAACTAGTCTTTCTCTTTTTCCAAATCCAAAATGAAATGGCATCCTTTCTAAGGAGGAGGAGAAGGTTGACACGTGCTGTATAATAATCTTAACTCATCTGAGATGCTTGGCTTACACAGTGATTAGCAGATAACGTAGGACAAGGAAGGATTCTTCTGAGGTAACAAATAGATGGGTTGGACACCTGGTGTTTGTCAAGTGGAGTAAAATTCAAGTTTTTTCTCACCCAGACACTCCACAAACAACTGTTAGCCACTCAGTCGAGTCCGACTCTTCGCAACCCCGTGGACCCCATAGCCTGCCAGGCTCTTCCGTCCTTGTGATTTTCCAGATAAGAATACTGGAGTGGGTTGCCATTTCCTTCTCTTGAGAACAAAGCTAGAGGCAAAACCTGAGCTCTGCTAAAGTAAAGAGATACAGTGCCCAATCCTGAGGTCAAGGAAGACTTCCCTGTCTGTACAAGTGCAGGAAGTCTTCTTGAGGGTCAAAATGGGAGGGAGTAAGTGTGGACACATGCCTCACAGTAAGTGTGGACATATGCCCACAGGCCTCTACGGTCGGATCCATCTTAGCAAAACGTTGTGAATGCATCTTGGGGATGGTCCAAGGAGCAGTCAGATGTGAAAAAAGAAACAAGATAATTGACCAAAGGTAAACAATGACCCCGGCTTCCCAGGTGGTTCAGTGGTAAAATATCCACTTGCCAATGCAGGAAACAGAAGAGATGAAGGTTCGATCCCTGGCTCGGAAAGATCCTCGGGAGAAGGAAACAGCAACCCACTCTACTATTCTTGCCTGGGAAATCCCATGGACAGAGGACCCGGGCAGGGTACAGTCCCTGGGGTTACCAAAGGGTTGGACATGATTTAGTGACTAAACAGCAACAAAAGAAAGACCCGGAAGGACTGTCCTATATAAGTGATTTAAATCACCTCTTTACTGGGCCCCTCCTCACTCAGGACGCCTGCATTCCTCTCCAGGTGTGTATTTCTGCCTAGTTTCTGATGTAGCGCGGTCCTCGTCATTCAGGATGGCCACACTCCTCTTTGAGTGTGTATTTCTCTCTGGCTTTGGACTTATTGCGCTCCTCCTCCTTAGAAAGGATGCCATACCCTTTCTCTCTGGTGTGTATCTCTGCTCTGCTTCTGACTTAATAAACAAACTGCTTCTCTACTATGTGTTCTCCCATACATTGTGCTGGGTCTGTAATAATAAACTTTGTACCTGTTTGTATAGTTTTTGCCTCCTTGAAACTTTCTTGCTTTCAAACGTGGGAAGGAGCTAGGGCCACTTTGCTTCTAGCCTCTAGCCCCGGTGGTCTGGTGGCTAGGTTTCCTGGTTTTCATTCAGGCTTCCCAGATTCAGTTCCTGGAGAGGAAACTAAGATCTCTCTTCAGGATCACTCTCTCTGAGATCACTTCCAGACCAAACACTAGATGGGAGGAAATAACCGCAAACTGGAATCCTAGGAGTATCTCTTAACTCTATGTGTTGGGTCTCACAGGTGCTACCCCAAAAAACTGGGTTCACCTCTTGGTGGGTATGGAGCCAAAAGACAGAACCAAAACAAGGATTGTGAAAAGAAAGGATTTATTACTTGCAGCAAGTAAGGAGTACACTGGGGGATCATCCCCAAAACAGTGTCTCTCTAAACAGCAAAAGGGGAAAAGCTTTAAGCTAAGGTTTCATGCGTATTCATGAAGGGGCATGGGTGATCAGAGTCCAAACTTGAGTTCATTGAAGTCATGAGGGTCAGCAAAGGTCGACAACATCATCCCTTAGAGCAGTGGTCCCCAACATTTTTGGTACCAAGGACCAGTTTCCTGGAAGACAACTGCTCACCTCCTGCTGTATGGTCCTGTTCCTAATGAGGGGTCGGGGGTGTTGGGGACTCCTGCCTTAGAGGATGATTGCACAATGGAAGGGGTTTAAATTCTGCAGAACAGTTCAAGAAAGTGCGAAAGGTTAATGGTTACTATTGAAACACACCAGGGAGTCTTCACACCTGATTTATTATCTTTGCTATTGTTCCTTCCCTTGCCCCTTAACAGTTTTTTCTTGTGTTCCCTTAAGATCTTTCTTGCTTGCTGAAGCCTGTTCAAGGACAAGCACTGGGGTCAGTCTTAGATCACAAAATGGCTTAGGCCAAAAAAGGCTTCTCTTATGCCAAGAAAGCCATGCCTGTTTCTCTTTTTTTCCCCAGGACTCCTTACCTTATCCTCTTACACAGAGACCTTGTGGCAGTACTTGGCTTAATGACTCTTTCTTTAGGGCTGCAGTCACGATTTAAAAACGCTACCTGAAGCGCAGCAAGTGTAGTACACATTCTATTTTCTGGGAAAAGATTACTACCACAGTGATTGAGCTGGGAAGCAGAGACAGACTGCTCTGGGCGGCTTCACCAGCGGTTCAAAGGACTGCAGTTGGCCGGAATAACCCTTACCGTTTCCCTCCCCCAGCCAACCTGCAAGATAGCAACGGGAATGGCACCGAACGTACAGAATATCTGCAAGATACAAGTGGAAGAAGAAAAAAAAAACCCACCACCAACTAGACTGTAAAAGAATCTCGAACCGGTGGTGGAGTTACACGAATGACCAAACGAAAGACGGGAGGCCCGGAACTCCACCCGGGGCCTACTCAGGGACTGCCAGGGGTGAGGGTTGATTGATTTCTGTCCCCCTGGGCGGGCGGCGCCGGCCGCCGGCTGGAGCCCGTGGTGACGTCACAGGGCCCCGGCGCCCGTCACGTGGTCCGCGGGCGCCCCGCCCCCGCCCCTCTCCCCGCCCCGGCCCGGCCCCCTTTCCCCACAGCCCTCGGAGCTCAGGGTCCGGCCGAGGTTCCAGCTGCGAGCTCTTCGCGGGGAGAGGCGCGGGGCCCGGGGCCGGTGGTCGGCGGACGGGGGCCGGGAAGAGGGAGCGAGGGTAGCAGGGGAGAGAGGGGCCGGCGACAGCCGCGCGGTGCGCAGGACCGACGGCCGAAGCTCCTGCGAACTTGGGCGCAGAGTCGCGCCACTGCGCCCGCGGCCTGAGCGATGAAGATGGTGGCCCCCTGGACGCGGTTCTACTCCAACAGCTGCTGCCTCTGCTGCCATGTCCGCACCGGCACCATCCTGCTCGGCGTCTGGTACCTGGTGAGCGCGACCTGCCTGGATGAACCCCGCCCCCCGCCCCGGGGTGGGGGTAGGGGGCGCGCACCTGCCCGGGAGGAGCGCGGACGCCCCGGGACCCCCCGGGACCCCGCTTCACTTTTCACACCCCCTCGTGGGTACCGGCTGTGGCCCTCGGGGTTGGGCGAAGCCGGCGTTAATCCGCCTAAAGTTATATTATTAGAAACTTAATTCTCTGGGCGGGCGGCTTCACGATGCGCCCCCCCCCCCCACCCTACCCCACCCCCCGGCTCAGCCAACCTGTGGCGGGGGTTGCGGTCAGGACCCAGTGTTCGGGGTGGGGATGGTTTCGGGGGGCGGTGCGCGTGGGCTGGGGTCGCGCTGAGCAAAGGGGGTGCCCCAAAGCCTTCCGCCGGGAGCCGGCTGGGCCTCCCGGAGCTGCGCGGTTTCCGGCGAAAGCGCGCTTTGATGGTCAGCGGAGTCCTGGCACCCCCATCCTTGCCTGCGGAGCACGTGCCCGCCTTTCCTTTCTTCTCTGCGTCCGCTGGGCTTTGTGCTTTCGACGGGTCGGGAGAGCCGTCGAGGCAGTGAGCCGGCACCTCTTGCTGCCCGCCCCCACCCTCCCCCGCGCGTGCCAGTTCTCCCCGCCCGCAGGTGCCCGGGGTTTTGCTGGCCGCTCTCCTGCGCGCCTTCGCATCCCGAGTGGGAATGGCTGGGGTGGGGGTGCCTTACCCACATGCTTGTTGTAAAGCCCTTACCCTAGGAGGGGCTTGCCTTGTGATTCACTGCGTTTCAGTGGGCCCTGGACAGCCATTTTACACCCACTTACCTCCCCCCTAAACCCCCGATTTGCAGGTGATCCCCAGCTTCTTAGCCGACCCCGAAGGCCCATCTGGTCTGTTAGTTTGTTTCTAGGTTGGAGCTTTTTACTTGTTTGGGGAGCAGTGATTATCAGGCGCTAGTGAGGCAACCTGATGGAGTCGTGCTCTGTACCAGCTCCAAGTTGATTTGGTGCCCCCCCCCACCCCGACCCAGACTGCACCAAGCACCCGAGTCGGGTTCCGCTGCATCGTGGTTTCTGTTCCATCATGATGGAGAGTTAAGCCCGAGCCTCTGGGCGCTGAATGCCTCTGCACCAGGAAGAAACACCTTAGACGTGGTAGTAAGATGGCATATAGAACTTTTTAGTGGTGGTACATTGTGATCTTCTTAGTCATCAGTGTTTTGGTCGGTTGATAGTTCAGTGTTTTGATGTAACACGGACGTAAGTCGAATTGTGAACTCGTCTGTGGTGCCAAACACCCCTCTCCCCCAATATGGTGTTCTCTGTGCTGTTTATAGTTTCAAGTTTCCTTTATTCAGTGCCTGTCACAGGCCACACAATAGAAATATTTGGCCTTAAAAGCTTTCAGACAAATCTTTAATATATGTGGGTTCTTACTGTGCGGCTTGAATGCAGAAAGAACATCTGGGTATTGGCTCTACCCTGGTTTTACTGAAAGCAAAAAAAGAAAACGGAAATTTACAGTTACAGCAAAAGAATAGTGGGTGGTCTTGAAATAGTGCGTTTATTGATAATCAAGATAGACAATTTTATCCACATGTCTTGTGTCCTCCTTGAAGATGTTGAAATCTGCAGGGTGCAAGTACATCTATGAATGTAATTTGTAAAATCTAGGGCACTGCATTAGGCAAATGGACTACGTGATCTACAGGAAAGATAAATCTACTTGAGCCCTGTTGTTGGCGGTAATCCAGTAGGACACATTGGTGTGGTAAAAGGAGAGGACTCTGCAGGCTTTGTCCACAGCTTGAGGGTGCTCTTTGGGGAAAGGAGTTATTGGTATGCAGGTTTTAGCATTTGGAAAGATGGCTTTTTGAAAAATAATTAGAAAGCTTTTCAGCAGATATGAATAAGCAAGCCACTTTGGGGCTTCGCAGGTGGCGCTAGTGGTAAAGGACCCGCCTTCCAATGCAGGAGACAAGAGAAACAGGTTCGGTCCCTGGATGGGAAAGGAAAGATCCCCTGGCGGCCGAAAGGGCAAATCACTCCAGTAATTCTTGCCTGGGAAATGCCCTGGGCAGAGGAGCCTGGTGGGCTACAGTCCACCAGGGTTGCCTATTGTTGGAAACGACTGAGACTTAGCATACACACAATGTACACTGCTGCTGCTAAGTCGCTTCAGTTGCGTCCGACTCTGTGCGACCCCACAGACGGTGTATGCTACTGGTCACCTTTATAAGTCTTTAGCTTTTTTCAAAACAATTTAAACTTTTTTTAAACTAGTGAGTTTGCCTCATCCTTTTACATATATAATTTGGTTATCCAAAACTTTGATTTACGCGTGCATTTTTAAGATGAAGAAGCTAAAGAACAAGGCATCTTTCTCTTTCCACCAGTCATCTGGATGGAATGAGGTCACTATCAAAAAAAGGTAGAGTTTTCAGGAGAAAAAAGGGTAGGAGAATAGATATTCAAAAAAGAGTCCATTGAAAGGAAAGGTAAAGTGAATCTTTTTTATGCATTTTCTAATTGTTTTCTACCATGACCATTTACTAAGCTCCTGTGTGCCAGGCACTATTTGTGCTCAGTCGCTTCAGTTGTGCCCAACTCGTTGCGGACCCATGGACCATAGCCTACCAGGCCCCTCTGTCCATGGAATTCTCCAGGCAGGATTATTGGAGTGGGTTGCCATCTCCTTCTCCAGGGGATCTCTCCGACCCAGGGATGGAACCTGCGTCTCCTGCATTGCCGGCGGATTCTTTTACCACTGAGCCACTGGGGAAGCCCACTATACTATTGATAGCAATACTTTCTTTGGCTACACCACGAGGCTTCCCTGAGAAGGGGTCAAACTCCTCTCCACAGTGAAAACGAGGAGGCCTCATCACTGGGTCTCCAGGGAATTCCCTAGCTTCCTTGATGAAAAAAACCGGAGTGAACTATGAGAAGGGCTGTGAGTTGAGTTTATTCAGTGTCTTACTCTATATAAAATAGCCCAGGGGAACAACCTCTCAGACAGCTCTGAGAAACTGTTGTGAAGATGTGAGGGAGGAGCCGGGATATAAGAATTTTTTGCTGTGAGAAAACCTGTAGTTGAAGTCCTGAGATGAGGGTTAATCAAGGAACAGGCAAATCAGGTTAATGATTTTATGTATCATTTTCTAAGTATGGGAAGATGCAAGAATCTGTAAGTTGAAATTTCTCAGGTATGGATCTGCATTATCTTGGGGATCTGTCTGTCTCGAGCCTGAATTCCCCTCAGTCCCAGAGTCCTGGGTGACTGCGGTTGCTAAAGGCTTGATCCTGGTAGAACTGGAATGGCAGGCAACATTTTTCTCTACAATGCTTTGCATAAGCTTAGTTTTTACATATTCCTGGTAGATTTTTTTAAAATTCCCATTTTATAGAGGAGAAACTAAGGCGAAGAGGTTAAGTGATTTGCAGCTTGTGGTCTGAGTGATGTATTGGTCTGTGCTGTTTCCAGTTTAGTACCTTTTAAAAGTTGTGTTTTGTTTTCGCCTTGAAATGATAAAGGTTTCCTTCAGTCCAGTTTTTTTTTTTTTTTTTTTTAAAACATATTGATTTCAGGTATCTGTATTAGCGATCACTTTTCATTTACTTTCTTTTATTTTTTTCCCTTTAAAAATTGAGGCATACTTTACATATGGTGGAAATCACAGGTATTAAGTGTACAGTTCATTGACAAGACCAATGTTTGCACCTTTGTAACCCATACCCTTAGAGAACATTCCCAGAAAGTTCCCTCGTGCCTCTTCTCAGACTATCCCCTCCATAGACACCCCACCCCATAGGTGTTTTGCCTATTCATATAAATGGAATTATACTGTAGGTGGTTTTTTTTTTGTATTGGGTTTCTTTAACTTAGCATAATGAATTTTACATTCATGGTCTTGGAGTGTGTCAATATTTGTGCCTTATTATTGCTGAGTATTACTTTGTTATAAGAATATACCACAATCTGTTTATCCGTTTGCCAGATGATGGACATTTCGGTTTTTCCAGTTTGGGGCTATTATGGATAAATCTGCTCTGAACAGTCTTGAAAAAAAGAGCTTGTGGGGACTTCCCTGGTGGTCCAGTGGTTAAGATTCTGAACTCTGAATTCATGGGACCCAGGTTCGTTCCCTGGTCAGGGAACTAGATCCCACATGCCAGAACGAAGAGTTCATATGCTGAAACAAAGATTCCGCATGCTGCAACTAAGACCTAGCACAGGAAAAGAAATACATAATAAAAAGAGTTTGTGGACATCTGGTTTTATTTCTCTTGAATAAACACCTTGCAGTGGGGTTCCTGGTCGTCGTGTGTTTTAACTTGATAAGAAACTGCCAGGTATTTTCCAAATTGCCATTTTTACACTCCAGCCCACAGGGTACAAAGTCCACGAGGTGTGTAGTGGTAGCTGTTGGTGACTTGGGTTTGAATTCCCCTATGTGGCTGATGACCTGAAACAGTTTATCTTTGCTTCTTGGCCAACTATATATCTTCCTTTGTGTTGACTGCACATTTTTAAAAAAACTGAGTTTTATCTTTTTGTTTTTTTAATCCTTCAGATTTGTGAGAACTCTGTATTTTGGATAATAATAGTATAGTCCTTTGTTAAATATATTCTTTGTGAATATTTTCTCTCAGCATGGCTTGCCCACTGATTTTCTTAATAGTCTATTTTGATGAACTGGAGTTTTTAATTTCAGTTAAGTTCAATTCGCGTTTTTTCTTTTATGGTTAGAACTTTCTGTGTTTGTACTTTCTTTACCTACCCTGAGATTGTAAAGATACTCTGTTTTCTTCGGAAGCTTTACGGCTTTAGCTTTTATGTTTACATCTGGTTTAGTTCTAGGTTTTTTGTGGAGCTTTTGTGTTTTGTGTACTATGACGTGAGGTGGAGGCTTGTGTTTACTTAGAAAGGCAGTTTAATCATTAAACCTAAGAAAAAAGTTGATTTCTCCCATAACCTTTAATAGCTACAAAGGTTTTTTTAGAAAAACAAGTAAGGTGCATATCTATCCTCACTGAATGAGGACTGATTTGTCTTGGTTTCCGGAGGGATCACAATTTGAAAGGAATACTTGACACAGAATGCTTGCTATGTGGGCTTCTAGGATTTCCTGTCTTCAACAAAACTTAATATTCTAAGCCTGAATCCGTTAACTTCCCCAGATTCGCCCGTACTCAGATTTGCCCACACTAGTCTCCTTCGACCCCTGTCTCAGATTCCTCGGATAGCTGCCTCTGTCCCCCTTGCCATCTGGATCTCTTACTTTATTCTGTCTCCACGTTATATTGATTTTTTTTTTTTTTCCAACCTCCTGAGTGCCTTATTCTGTCCTGTTCTTATTCTTGCTACCACTTCTCTCATTTAGGCTCTCATTAACTCTCACTTAACTATTATAATAGAATCATAACTGGTCTCTCTGCTTCTAGCCTTGCCATCAATAATCCTTTTTTTTTTTTTTTTTCGGTCTATTGCATATGCAATTTCCAGAGGTATTTTTCTCAAACACAAATACGAGCTTGTCATCCTACTCCTAAAATACGTGGGCTCACTACCTCCGGGAGATGTGTGTTTCATGACCCTTGTGTTTCTCATCTGCTGAAGTCGGCTTACACAGTTAAGCAATGCGGTGGATTTCACTGCATCCCTTCCCCCGCCCCTCCCAACCCCTCCCCTTTCAGATTACCTTCTTTAGGATACAAACGGCTGCCGTATATGCCAGCCAGTACTTAAGCTGTGAGTCCTGAGATTCGTTCAGATTTGATAAATTTATCTGTACAATCCTGAACCAAACAGGCCATGGTTATGTGACTAGAATATACTGATGAATTTAGGTCTGGGATATGCTTCCCTTGAACTATTGGTTGGAGGGCTATGAGTGGGGGCGGAGTGGAGTGGGATTAATTTAAAATAAAAATTGTGAGAGCAGAGGGTTGAGACATCCAGAGGCTGTTCCTGGGAAGAGAAAGAAAGAATGTTTGGAGAACAATAATAAACAAAAAAAAAATCCCTGCTGTATTCCTTATACTAAAGGCCACATTAAAAAAAAAACAAACAAACTTTATTTTGTATCAGAGGATAGCTGATAAGCAAAAAATGTGACAGGTCAGGTGGACAGCAAAGGGACTCAGCCATACATGTACATGTATCCATTCTCCCCCAGACTCCCCTGCCATTCAGGCTGACACACAACATTGAACAGAGTTCCTGTGCTCTATAGTAAGTCCTTGTTGGTTATCCATTTTAAATATAGCAGTGTGTGCATGTCGGTCCCAAACTCCCTAACTGTTCCGTCCCCTGGTCCTTCCCCCCAGCAACCATGAGTTCCTTCTCTAAGTCTGTGAGTTTCTTTGTTTTGTAAGTTACAAAACCTTTCTTTTTAGATTCCACATGTAAGGGATGTCATATGATAGTTCTTTTCTGTCTTAGCTTCTCCCAGTGTGACAGTTTCTAGGGCCATCTATGTTGCTGCAAATGGCATTATTCTTTTTAACGTAAAGCCTGCATTTCTTATGGAATATATTTTGCCATCAGGACTTGGATTGCTCCTGAGACCCTCAAGCATATTTTTCCCTTTGTAATTTCTTGCATTTTATCCGATGATTTTCTAAGTGTGTTTTAAAAAGTGGTGCTGATAGTTGGAAGAATCTGTCATTGACACCCAGGATGGGTTCCCCTTTGTGCATACCATCCTTTTTATCATTTTCTAAGTGTATTTTAGGTTAGTCTTCAGCAAATACATACTGAATGCCTCTTTGTGCCGGACACTATTCTTTGGGGAGTTGGCCATATATCAGATTATAAAGGATGAAAGAGCTCAGAGTAGCTGGTCTCATTGGCTTTATGACCTGGCCTGTCAAATAAGCAGCTAGTTCACTTTGAAAGTCACAGCTTGCTTGTGTACCCAAGCCTGGTGGGTTCTTTTTGTATCCTTAGAAGTCCTGGTGCAATAACTTGATTTCTGTCTGGATAGTAATACTGGACAGTAAAGCCGACATCTCGCATTTGTGGAGTGAGTGATACGTGGTTTTCAGTGGACTTTCACATTTGTTCCTGTTTAGACCTCAAAGCACCCCTGGGGTCAGGCTCCATAGGTGATGATATGCTCCTTTTAGATGAATAGTTTCTTTCCAGCTGTCAGATTCTATACCTTGGTCCATAAGTCCAGGGCAAAATAGGGACTAACTCGTAATATGTCAGTAAGTCTTATTACCTAGTGTTTTCCTGACTATATTAGATTGTAAAAGACTGAAATTCCAAAGTAAGGAGTATGGATTTTATTCTGTAGTTAGTGAGAGGCACTGAAGAATTATTAACAGGGGTGAGAGGCTGAAAACAGTTTTTAAGGAAGATGGAAAGGGCCAGCTACTTTAGATGGCCCGGGTGACGAGGCAGGGTGCGGACAGCCTTCCAGATGGGAGATGCTGCTATGTCAGGTCTTCCCACCAGAAGTTTCTCATTTGCTAATGATGCAAGTTATATGAATGGGAATTCTCACTGGTTAGTTAATGATACAAGTCTATCATGGCCACCCCTCTTCTCTCCATCATCTGAATTCAGGAATCGGACAGATTTGGGACAGAAATGGATACTGGGTTTTCGAGAGATGTCTAATGAGTCCCTTTAAAAAAAATACAGACCTCCCCACCCACAAATAAAAAGGATCAAGAGAAGTTTTATGAAATATTGTCTGGTGAAGATTTCAGTGGTATTTACTACCTTTTTAAAAAAGCTTCAAAAATTATTTTTGTTTATGATTTATGGCTGCACTGGGTCTTCACTGCTGCACGTGGGCTTTCTCTGGTTGTGGTCCGTGGGCTTCTCGTTGCAGTGGCTTCTGTAGTTGCGGAGCCCAGGCTCTAGGGCGCGCTGGCTTCAGGAGCTGCAGCGCGTTGGCTCAGGGGCTGTGGCTCATAAGCTTAGTTGTCCCTCAGCCTGTGGGCTCTTCCCCGGACCAGAGATAGAACCTGTGTCCCTTGATGGATGTTCATCCGAACACGTTTTAAAGGCAAGCGGAACAAGAAATAAAGTGTTTGTTAATATCACTCTCTCTAGGTCCCACTATAGATACATTTTAACGTAATGTGAAAAAGTCTTGAATATTTATTAGAATGACTCATGGTGAAGCTGAAACTCCAATACTTTGGCCACCTGATGCAAACAGCTGACTCATTTGAAAAGACCCTGATGCTGGGAAAGATTGAAGGCAGGAGGGGAAGGGGATGACAGAGGATGAGATGGTTGGATGGCATCACCGACTCAATGGACATGAGTTTGAGTATACTCCGGGAGTTGGTGATGGACAGGGAAGCCTGGCCTGCATGGGGTCGCAAAGAGTCAGACATGACTGAGCAGCTGAACTGAACGTAACAAAGTGGTTAGCATGAGTTTTGCACCAATGAAAGGTTGTTGCTGAACGAAAAGACGCTGGGATTCTTGGCCTCCGGAGGAGAAGAATTCAGTCTGGGGCCAGAGACGAGGCTTGATTGCTCAGAGCTTTTGTGTAATAAAGTTTTATTAAAGTATAAAGGAGATAGAGAAAGCTTCTGACATGGGCATCAGAAGAGGGCAGAAAGAGTAACCCCCTGCTAGTCTTCAGCTGGATGTTATATAGTCACTGTCTGTTAATGAAAGAAAGGAATGTCTTAGAATGGCACCAGGCCCCTCATCCATAAGATGCATTTTGGGATAATCTTGGCACCCCAGGCCATGATTCATCCCGGGCCATAAAACGATTGACTTGAATCTTGTTGAAGGGCAGATTACCATACAAATAGTTTCATTTACATAGATTAGGGGAACAATATCTGAGTATAACACACTGGTTTGTCAAGTAGGTTCTGAGCCATTAGGCGGAACTGACCTAAAGACAAGAGTCTGGGATAAATGCATAGTACATTAACATAGCTTAAGAAAAACATTTCCATAAGAAAAATGCATTGGTTAACTCAAGGTTTGAGAATGGTTAACTTCAGGTGAAACCAGGTGTCATTATGGCAACACTGTATCTTAAGAGAAACCTTTTAAATTTGTATAGAGAAGGAAAAAAATATCTCTAGTTTGTTTCCTCCTGCCGCTTAAGAGAGATAAAAATGTCTGACACTTGCAGCCTATTCCTCCGTTTGGAGACCCCTGGCCTTCCTGCCTGTTAACCCTCTCACCAAGATGTGGATTCTGTGAAACACTCATATCCCAGTAGCCCAAAACAAGATGAAGGACTTAGCGGCGTGGTAGGCAGGGAGATGGTATCTTCAGCTGGGGATTTACGTATCCAGATACCCCTGTTACTGTGATGGAAGGGGAGAACAGATTCCAGGGCCATCTACTAATCTGACATGACACCTAACAATAGTCTTACTGCTGCGATCCTGTTGCCTGTTGGGCAACTGGTACTAATTATTGGAGGCTTTAATTCCAGTATTACAAACCAGTACATTGTGGGCTTTCCTGGTGGCTCAGATGGTCAAGAATCTGCCTGCAGTGTTGGAGACCTGGGTTCAATTAGTGGATCAGGAAGTCCCCCTGAAGATGGAAATGGCAATCTGCTCCAGTATTCTTGCCTAGAGAATTCCATGGACAGAGGAGTCTGGCGGGCTACAGTCCAGTTAATAATTCTAACAATAAATAATTGCAAATAATCGTTCAAAAGTATCACAAAACAATTTAAGCAAGTCATAAAATGGTTGCAACTACCGATAAAACCAAGTAGTATTCAAATGCAAATCATCAGTGGAGTTTTTAATTGCTTGTCAAAAATTAATTTAAAGATAAAATGAGGGCACATGATAGTATTTTCATATGAAAGCAGCTGGTGTCATCTGTGTAAGACATCAGATAAAGCTAGCTAGTGGATCAGGAGACCACAACTGCTTATGGATGAGGGCTTCCCATCTCAAAGAAAGTGAAAGTGAAGTCACTCAGTCGTGTCTGAATCTTTGTGACCCCTTGAACTGTAGCCTACCAGGCTCTTCTGTCCATAGAATTTTCCAGGCAAGAGAAAAACCCACTGGAGTGGGTTGCCGTTTCCTTCTTCCCATCTCAAAATAATTGTAGAAAATATAAGCCTAGAAGGAGTGTTAATGTGTATCTGGTTATTTTCTTCCCTTCATTTCATGTGTTAGGAGCTGTGTGAGCTGCTGGCAATACAATATGATTCAAAATAGACCCCATCCTTGCCAACATGGCATCCAGGGTCTAGTAAGAGGAAATTGCCGGTAATGAATGTGTATTAATATTGGAACACATAATATTAATACATGTAATATGTGTATTAATATTGGAACATAATTGTGGTAAGCAGTTTTGGCCTATCTGCTGTTTTTTTTTATTTCTATGGCAGTAGTGATTCATTCAAGAAATTTAATATATGTACTTAACAAAAAGACTTAGTAATATCTTTGCCTTTCTTTTGAACAGTATATGTCCTTTAACTCGTCATTTCTTGTAGTTTAGTGTCTTTTCTTTTTAAAGCTTCCCTAAGACACTGACCTATACAATCAGTGTTCGCTTAGAGTTAGCCACGTATTTACACATCTGTCCATCATTTTCTCTTTTTGCAATTACTATAATTTTTATTCAAAAAATGGACATTCTAAACTCCGCATGTGGAAAGTACATGACCCATGATTTTCTTGACCAGCTGTTCGGGATCACTGTCCTTCTGACTGATGCACGTGTTTAAACATCTCCTTTAGTGAGGGTCTGTTTTATTTATTTGTTTGTTTTGCTGTGCCAAGTCTTAGTTGTGGCTGTGAGTTCTCGGGTGAGGCATGTGGGACCTAGTTCCCTGACCAGGGATTGAACCTGAGCCCCCTGCATTGGGAGTACGGATCTTAGCCACTGGACTGCCAGGGAGGTCCCAGGGAGGATATGTTGATGGCAAACTATTATTCTTTGAAACTGTCTTTATTTGGCTCAAGTTCTTGAAAGATATCCCAGTGCTTGTGTCTGTGCTTAGTCATTCAGTCGTGTCCAGCTCTTTGTGACCCTTGGGACTGTGGCCCACCAGTCTCCTCTGTCCATGGGATTTTTCAGGCAAGAATACTGGAGTGGGGTCGCCCTTGCCTCCTCCAGGGGAATCTTCTCGACCCAGGGATCAAACCCCAGTCTCCTAGGTCTCCTGCTTTGCAGACTTGATTCTTTATCCTCTGAGCCATCGGGGAAGCAGTCCTTGGTTGACAGTTGCTGACACGTTCAAGCTCTCCATCCATTGTAGAGTTATGCTTTGCTGCTAAGAGGTCAGCTGTCAGTCCTGTTGACATTTACTTTTTTTTTTTTCTTCCTTTTTTACAAAAATACTTAGTTGGCTAGGTAGGGTCTTAGTTGTGGTGTGTGGGATCTTCATTGCTGCACGTAGGATCTTTTGTTGCAGAGTGAGGGCTTTTCTCTAGTTGTGGTGTGGGCTCTGTAGTTGGAGCACGCATGGGCTTAGTGGTCCCATGGGTCGTGGGGATCTTAGTTCCCTGACCAGGGATCAAACCTGTGTCCCCTGCGCTGGTAGGCAGATTCTTAACCACTGGACCACCAGGGAAGTCCCTTGACCTTCTGATTCATTAGGTCTGAGGTTGGGCCTGTGGTTCTACGTTAGTAACACATGTGGGATGATACTGAAACTTCATTTTGCTGACAGCACTTTTCTTTCTCCCTTTTTTTTCTACTGAAGTATAGTTGATTTACAGCATTGTGTTCATTTCTGCTGTGCAGCCAAGTGACTCAGTGATACAGACCACACTTTTGATAGCAGTGGTTTGTGGACTCATACATTTCTGATGCTAATTTTCTTTTCTTGGAATCATGTGTGTGTAGTCAAAACTTGACTTTTTATTCCTTCAAACAGGTTTTAATAGCAGAAAGATCATAGCGCCTTTGTGAAAATGTTTAAAAGATTGGGGGTGGGCAGAGATAAATGGGAGATTGGGATTGACATATACACACTCCTATTTATAAAATAGATAATAGGGACCTACTGTGTAGCACAGGGAACTCCACTCAGTAATCTGTAATGACCTATATGAGAAAAATTTTTTAAAAAGAGTAGAGATATATATCACTGATTCACTTTGCTGTATAGCAGAAAGTAACATAACGTTGTAAATCAGCTATACTCCAGTAAAAAATTTTTTAAAAGTTTAAGTTAGTAAAATTTCAGTAGGTGCTTTTTTTGATTCTTGTTATTTACCTGAGAATATTTCTTTGCCTTATTTTTTTTCTCCTTCATAGCTCTTTAGAAACTAAAAGGAAGTTTCTTAGATAATTTGTTTGTTCTAAAGGAAGTATGTAAACCGGAATAGAATCTTACAAGATACTTATTTATATTAGTGACAGTTAATAATTTACTGGATAATCTTTTCATTAGTTTACGTTGAGAAATAGCTTAAAATGGTGATCTTCAGAAGCTGTTTACTTTTGTCGTAATATAATGCTATTTTCTTTTAACTAAAAGTAACAATGTCAGATATTAATATCACCTTCAAGAATGTTTCATTACCTAGATTCATAGTAATGAATATTTATGGTATGCATTTTATGTACGGGAAGGAGAAAAGCATTATTTAACAATTCAGCATTATGATTGCAAAGCATTTCTTTGTCTATGAGTAGTTAGACTGTATCATTGGATTTTATTTTAATTTGACAATTAAAATTTTTTGAAAACTTAGCTATCAAGTTATACATTAGCAGCTTTTTATTCTAAATTTCAGAGTATGTGTACAAACTAGAAGTGTATTATTTGGTCTTTAATTTCAAGTTTTGGATTTCTTTTTAGGTGATTTAAATGTATTGCTATTTTGTAAGAAAAAGTTTAACTTTAAGTACAAATAACAACACTGTTCTTGAATGGAATGCAAAATTTGTGTTTCAGTGGTTATCTGTTATTGCCTCTTCCCTTTCACTAGTAAAGACATTCTGTTTTATGAGTTTCAGTTTTGTCTTTGGTAAACAGCTGTAGGAATAAAGTATTTATGTATTGAAGCTAAGCAGGGAGTAATAATCACTTAAAATAGTTTTTCAAAGGATGTTTCTTTTTTTTTTTTCCCATTTTAATGATAATCCAAGTTTTTGGAATAGGATGGTTGCAAATAGAGACTAACAGATCTAATATAGAGAGCATCTCAGAACACAAAGAGCACCAGGTTTGCTGCCCTAAAAAAATTAAATTAGCCATTTTTGCACTTTATATTTTCTCTTCTTTTCCAGATGCTGGCCTTCTAAACCTTCTGGTGCTTGATCCTTCTTTATGCACATTATAAACTAGGCTCTGGCTTGGCCTGTGTCTTTACATTCAGAGATCCAGAAAGTTCTTTAGGGCACAACGTGTGGCGGGGGGGCACAGTTCTTCCTGTCCACACCTGCCTCTCAGGTCTCCCGGTGGCTCTTTGGACAGCCTTCTTTCTGGCTCCTGCCTGAGGACTATCCTTTGCCTTCTGTCCACTGTCCAGACATCTTTCTTATCATTCCGAGAGAATATAGTGGTGACTCAGCCCGAGCATGAAGATCGGAACTGGACCAAGTCCATTCAGGAAGTGGGAGTTGCACGTCTGTCTCCCTCTGCTCCCCAGCCTCAGCTCACATGAGAGCGGCTGTCTGGAACACTCCCTTGAAAAGAATTCCGAGCCTGCTGCCAGCGGATTGGTTAACAGAGTCGCCAGGCCTTGTGAACCGGGTGCGGTGGCTTCTTGGGTGGATCCTGGGTTACTGGGAAGAGCATGTATGGCAGTTGCAATCAGGACCCATGACTGAGTCTCAGCTGGAAAGGTCACAACTCCCCGCAGGTTTCCCGTGAATCCTGGGAGTCCTTGTCTGTGGAGTGGTTGTAGCAACGATCACACCACTTAGGGCAGGCAGAACTGCTTCAGTAATAGGTAGGAGGTATGGCGGTGGTTTCTTGATTTAAGCCATCACCCGTGCGGAAGGAATATGGAAAGGGCGGCACTAGGCTGCAAAGTGAATCAGGAGGCCTGCGCTGAACTTGGGGGCTGGGGGAGGGAGAATCTGTTTAATGCACTTTTAAAATTTGCCTGTCGAAGTGGGGCCCTAAGGAAAGATTCAGCGTCAACTTGACTGCTTAAACTTTCTCCTGCACGCACACTGTGTAAACCAGAGGATTTATAGCTTCCGTATTGAAAACACCGGCTTTACTTAAAATCCAACTCGGGACTGCCAAGCGCTGCTCATTTTTACCTTTCTGTTTCCTTGAACTTTCTCCTAACATTTAGTTCTCAGTCACTTAGCCTGATTCCCTGAAATTATTCATTTGTGCTGTAATCTTTGTCTCTCGAGATCTCCGAGTCTCTTACTTTCTGGTGTTGAGAAGGTCCTCTTCCGACAGAGGCTTTCCGTTGCCTCCCTCTTCTCCCCAGCCACAGTGTAGCAGAATTCCTTTTTACTCTAAATGGAACAGCCAGTTTCTTTGACTGTCCTCCCCATTAGATAGACAGCAGACTGGTTTGAGCAGGGATTAATGTGTATTGATGTTAGCCTAGTGCTTGGCATATATTTGTTGCCTAATAGCTAATTTTTGAACGATTCAGTGGATGAGTTAATGTTACAACATTTATTCTACATCTTATTTGGTTGCTGATGTTTATCTCCTGCACTACTAGGATTTTATGGGGAATTAAATTTCCCCCAGCATGTATTTACCACAGTTGTTTGAGTTGAAATAGTTAAGTGTCAGAGATTTATTTCACTATCAGAACAGGACCCTGTAGACAGGGTCTTACGTGAATAAAAAGCACATTTGTGTCAGAACTCTAAAATTAAGTACATTTCAATTAAAAGGCCCAAACTTGGGACTTTCTGGTGGTCCAGTGGATAAGAATCCACCTGCCAATGCAGGGGACATGGGTTCGATCCCTGGTCTGGGAGGATTCCACATGCCACAGAACAATTAAGCCCACGAGCCACAATTACTTTTTTTTAGTCAAACTTAATTTCAGTTTTCCTATCGAAATTGCACTCAAGTGAAAGGCGCATCTGCCATTGATAGTTTTTAGAAGATATTTCCAAATATTGCTGCAAAAAAATTAGGCAGCTGTCCAAAAACAGTATTATCAGATTCTAATTTATTGTTTTAAAATTTTAGCCATTTTACTGTGAATATTGCACACATAGAAAAAGTGCACAGAATATAAACACCTTGGTTATCAACTGAGCAAACATTTGGTGTATCTACCACCCAACTGTGACTTCTTTAAAAGGGGGATGACAACATATGTCCTTGAGTTTTAAAGATTCTCATATTAATCGGTACAGTTCTCTCCCTGGACAATGCAAGGACCTACCGTCAGTTCAGTTCCAGTTATTCCCTCTTGATCTATATGCTATTATTATGTATTGTTTATATTTTGTACTCATTAGTCATTATTGTTATTATCAGTATTCACAATTGCCAACATAAGTATCAGTTTTATTCTTAACTTTTTGGTCCGTCTTCAGCCTTCCATCTGGTATCATTCTTTTCTTGTCCAAAGAATACCCTGTAACGCTTTCTTTACTGCTCAGCTGCTGATGACAGGTTCCTTTGGTTTTGTCTGAAGGTATCTTAGTTTTGTTTTCATCCTTTAAAGATTGTTGTTGTTTTTAAACTTGTAAGGTGGTCCTTTCCTCCCTAACATTTTAGAGATGTAACTCCATTGTCTTCTAGCTGCTTTTGTTTTTATTACAGCCAGCTGTCTGAATATGTTCTTCTGTTTTATCCAGCCCATTTCTTTTTTTTTTTTGGTAACCCTCTTAATGGGTTAAACCCATCCCATCCACTGAGGTCTTTATTTGGCTACTGTATTTTTCATTCTAGAGTTTCTATTCTTTAAAAAGAATCTCTCATATCTCCCCTTTATTGTAATTCAAGTACCCTGAGAAAATGCTTTTTTTTTTTTCATTTTTTAATCTCTGAATATCATAAGTGGAGACACCTTTTATGGGGAGCCCATTAACTTCAGTATCTAGAGCCGCACCTATGGTCTGTTGTCTGTTCTTTCTGCTGGTCCTTATTGTTAGCAATCCTGTCTTCTCCTGTTTCTTGTATTTTGGATGTTGTATTTCAAAAACTGAAGAAGTTATTCGAAGTGTGGGATGGCATTTTTCTCCACTAAGGGTTTTGATAGATTCTTACTGGTGGTCTCCTCCATCCAGTCTCAGATGCTGATGAGGCAAAGCTGGGAGGTGTCCCTGCCCTGTCCCCATGGATGAAGTGCATCTTACTCCAGCCCCTTCCCAATCTGACAGTGAAGCCCTGGGGGTTTCTGCCCTCCAGCCCCACCAGTATCCCTCTCCTCCAGGTCTTAACTCTCTGGCCCATCGGGGCTGTCAGGGTGCCCTCAGGGTCTTTGCTCTCCTCCCTCTTTTCTGGCCCATTAGTTCTCACTGCCTTGCTAGCAAATACCTTCTCACATGTTGTTTTTGTTCAAATTTTCTAGTTGTCCTCAGTGAGAAGATTGGTTTGTATAACGTAGCTCACCATTGCTTCCCTCATAGCTCAGTTTGTAAAGACTGCCTGCAATGCAGGAGATTTGGGTCGGGAAGATCCCCTGAAGAAGGAAACGGCAACCCGCTCCAGTATTCTTGCCTGGATGATCCCTTGACAGAGGAATCGTTGGGGTCACAAGAGTCAGACACCATTACTGAAAGTGGCAGATCTCTTAATCGTTCTTTTCACTCTGACTCTTTTTTTCTGCTCTGACATACCTATTTCCAGGTGGGGTTTTTTTTTGGGGGGGGGGGGTGTTGTGCTGCATGACTTGTGGGATATTAGTTCCCCCACCATTGATCCAACTTGGGCTCCCAGCAGTGAAAGCCCAGAATCCTAAACCACTGGACTGCCAGGGAGTTCCCTATTTCCCAGCCTGGCCAGATTTGCTTGTTATTGGCCATCTTACTAGTAGTTGTTTCTTTTTAGAGAGTGAGGTGTAATACTAATATTTTAGAATATGTTTTATATTAAGAATATTTTTGAAGCTTGAAATTTTTTTTTTTGAAGCTTGAAATATTTTTTCCTGATCATAAAAGCAACTATGCTCTTGTTAGATACTCTGAAGAATACAAAAAAGGTACAGTGGTAATGAAAGGTAAAAGGCAGCAGCAGATCTACCACATGGTTTATAACATTGTATGTTTTAGTGTTTTTACTCTGATTTATGCCTGTGGACATGAATAATAAATTGGAATAAATTTCACTGTGGTTTTCAATTAACATAGTGTGAACATTTTCTTGTCATTAATATTTTTTAATATGACTTTTAATGCTTATGTAGCATTCTCTTATTTGGTTGTAATCTTATTTAGTTTTTCTAATTCTGTTTAAAGTTTTCATTAGTATAAATAAGTCTGCAGTGATCATTTTTGGACGCAACTTTCCGTGCAGAGTTCTGATTGTTGTGTAATTATTATTCAGTGGATTTGCATGTTCTTAAGTTTCTTTTATTGAGTCTTTTAAAAAGTGATAATTGCATTTTACCTTTTCGGTTGTTTAGATTCAAGCTGCAAGTCTCACTGTTCATTTAGGGTCTGGTATGATTTAAGGGTGAAGAGCACTTTGGATTCCCAGAGAATATACAAGGGCCTGACACCACTTAAGTAATTGGACAGACGTTGAATTTATTTGCATGTGGAAGTAATCATTGTCAAGAACAAGGGAAAAAATATGTGACACCACACGAACACTTGGTAAATAGAACAGGAACAGTTTGTACGTGACCTCCCAAAACAGACAAAGCAAGCTCAAAGGTTGGTGAACATTAACCGAACAGGAACGTAAATATTCCGTCTCTTCCTTTTACATTTTGAGTAGCTGTGTCATTACATAATCTGCTCCTGGCAAGTCCTAACTGTCTTCTTGGTTCTCATTTGGTCGTGACATTTCATTCTTGGTCAGAATGGACGACTGGGTGATTTCTGTGTTCTCTTTTTTGGGAAGTGCTTCTTTCCCAGTGCTCTTGGGGGCTTTGACTTGTATTTGACCTTTTCCATCCCACCACGTTTAATATCTGCCGCGGCTAGTTCTGTATACATACCCCCCGTCTCCCCTTCACACAGACCTAGGTCCTCATGGGTCACCCTGTCAGCCTGCTGCGTTCACATCCTGCGTGGTGTCTCAGATTCCCATCCAACACCTGAGGTTTCATATAATAACCCAGCAAGCGTGCGGCGACACGCGGACCTTCCGTTATGAAGGTTTCAGCCTGGGATTAAAGGGTGCAGTGGTGAGCCTTTGGTGATGTGTAATGACCTTGCCGTTACATCTTAGTGTTATCTGTCTCCTTTCTCTGGATTTTGGAGGAACAAGGGCAGCTGGAAGGGAACCTTGGCCCCAGGAGTGTGTCCAAAAAGGGAGAAGGGCCAGAGGGGACAGGGCGAGAGGATGATGGTGACTGAAGCAGCCGGAGCACAGCCTGCGTAGGACCTGGGACCCGCTCGGGAGCAAGAACACACATAAGCAGGAGCCAGAACTAGGACATCGGGAAGGAGGTGACTCGCTCAGAGGCTGATCAGGAGAGAGGGCAACAGCACTCAGGACTACAAGTCAGGCTATCAAGAAGTGGGTCAGGCAGACACACCCAGAGGTCGGCCCGAGGGCCAAAGACTGAATAAAAAAGCTTTGAGGCCATGTGGCTGAGCTAACACATGATAATCCGGATAGCCTACAAGTACTGTGGGCTCCCCAGGTGTGGCTCTGTGATAAAGAATCCGCCTGCCAATGCAGGAGACTTGGGTTCAGTCCCAGGGCGGGGAAGATCCCCTGGAGGAGGAAATGGCAACCCACTCCAGTATTCTTGCCTGGAGAATCCCACGGACAGAGGAGCCTGGCGGGCTATCGTCCATGGGATCACGGGAGTTGGACACGACTGAGCCATGCCCATATAGGCAAGTGGTTTTCCCACCTAACATCAACTTTGTCATAGTCCTTATTTCTCAGGCTTGGAATTTCAGAGTCTGTTTTTTTGCTTCTTTTTTATCTTTGCAGCTCATCAGTTCCTATGTCTCTAGTAATTTCGCCTCCACGTGGGAAGGCCTTGGCTCTTCCACACACAGGACCTAAGACAGAAGTCACTTAACCTCCCGAACCGACGCCTAAGATGACAAGTGTGACAGGGCTGTCGAGAATCACGGTGACGTGGATCAGACCCTCCCTTACAGCTCAGCCAGACTGGGGAGGGCCTTCCGGGTTGCTTTCTGGCCACCAGTTTAGCCCCCCTAGCCACTCCCAGCTCGATCTTCCTCACAGCATCTCAGATCATGTCATATCCCGCCTCAGAAACCTTTTAAGTTTCTTCATGAACTGTTTGGACACAGCCCCACATTCTTCGCTTGGGTTGAGGACCCGCCAGCCCCACAGCCCGCCTTTCTGGTCTCAGCCCCTCGCACTTTCTTTGGTCTACTGTGTTCTAACCAAATCCAGCTGCTTGCTAGTCTCAGCACCAGCCCTGTTCCAGCGACCTCACTCACACTTTAAATTGTTCTCTCTCTCTTTTTTTTTTTTGGCTTAACCATGCGGCTTGCAGGGTCTTAGTTCCCCAACCAGGGATTGAACCCAGGCCCTAGCAGTGAAAGCACCAAGTTCTAACCACTGGGACTGCCGGAGAATTTCTAAAATTGTTCTCTTGGGTTCCAGAACCTTCTCATTTTTCCATTCCCTAGCCTTAATGCTCCCGTGACCCCGGCCTCAGCCGCAAGCTTCTGTAGTAACTTGCTCTGATTTTCCATTATTCTTTATCTGAAGTCTTGTCATGCTTCCTCTTTTTTTGCTTTTGTGTTATTTGGGTGCATGGTTTATTTACCCTCCTGAATCCTGGAAGGTTCTTCCTGAGCGCTTAGCAAAGCATCTGGTCAATTTTACTAATTGTTGGAGGCAATTAGTAAAAGGATTATGATAAGTAAACCAGGCAAGGGGATAATAACAAGCTGATCAAGAGTTGACAGGTCCCTTGGAACCGAAAGGACAGGAATGCAGCTGCATAGCCCTGTCTGGAAAATTGGAACCAGGTAATTTTCTGATGCCGGCCAAGAGCCTTTATGTGGTTCTTGTTGGGGTCTGCAGATGTGAGGCAACTAATTTTAAGTCACTGTTATATGCCAGCCACTCTTGTAGGTGTTTTACATAATGTACTCCTTTAAGCCTCAGAATATTCTCCATTGGCTTTTTTTTTCCTGACTGCTCCTCAAGGCATGAGGCATGTGGGATCTGGGATCTTAGTTTACCGAACAGGGATCAAACCCAAGTCCCCTCCATTAGAAGTGTAGAGTCTTAACCTCTGGACCACCAGGGAAGTCCCTCCACTGGCTTCTTGTTATACTTAGAATAAAACCCAGACTCTGAAACTAGACCCACATGATCCCTAAATCTGGCCTGTATTCTCTAACCAGACTCACTACACCGCCTCCTGACCTTTCCACTCCCCCCCTTTACCCTCCTTACTCCACTCCTTCCTACATTAAAGCTTCACCCATGAATCCCAGGTTTATGTGTGTTTTTTTCAGACCCAATGTGATAACAGAAGTAAGTGCGTTGCCTTTGATGTTTTACTTTTTGAAACACATTCTGATCTTATTTCAGTCCATAATCTTACCCAAAGATAATGTAGAGAGGATAAAATGCCAAGAAAACTTGATGATTTCGCAGAGATCTTTGCTAAATCATCTGCAAGTTGTGGGACTAAATCATACTTTCCTTTAAGCTTTAGATATGTTCTGAAAGGTTTTCTTCGACTAGAGTTTCACTAATCATACTCTCTTTAAAATCTGCTGTGAAGCTTCTTGGCTCTTTGGAGAGAAACAAGAAACTGGCAGTTGTAATAGCCACTGTGGGGAGGGTAACTGAGGAATAGGAGAGAGACTTATATACCTTTTTTGTACATAAATTTTAACCACATGCTTGTGGTATCTGTTTAAATGAGTAATACATATATGATCTGGAAAATTGCCACTCGTTATTATAAATCCTTGAAAAAGCAACCTGGCCACGTTAGACAGTTTGGAAAATAAAGGAAGAAGAAAGGTTATTCCAAATTCTACAACAATCCTAAAACAACCACTTGGGTTTGCCATTTCAAATTGGATTCTAGAATGGGTATTTTGTAAAATGAATAACCTAACTCCGCATTTGAACCTCTTCTGTACACTGGTATTTGCAAATATGATTTTTAATAGTGTATGTGTGTGTGCGTGCTGAGTCGTGTCTGTCTCTTTGCAACCCCATGAACTGTAGCCTGCCAGGCTTCTCTGTCCATGAAATTTCTCCAGGCAAGAATACTGGAGTGGGTTGCCATTTCCTTCTCCAGGGGATCTTCTCAACCCAGGGATGGAACCCTCATCTCTTGCATCTCCTGCATTGGCGGGCAGATTCTTTGCCAACCTTTAGTGCTGCTTAGGAAACCCAATTTTTATAGGAGGAAATGCCTTTAGTTATTGTTGTTAGTAGAAGATTTTCTTTACGCATGAAGGTTATTCATCTTTTTCTCTGTTTTGACCAGCGTGAAACACAGAGCTCTATCACAAGTTTCTCAACTTAGAAAAAAGGAGAAGTGACCCAATCTCAGCTGGAACCTCAGCTAAGCTCTAAAAACCTGCCCCCACCTCCACCCCCATCAGTGTTGGTCCCTATGCGTGTATGCAGCGGGGCAGTTGGGAAGAGAAGGCTAGAAATGCTGTAGTGAAATGGGCAGAATCTCGCAGTTGGTGGGATGTAAGGAATGAGGAGGATGGGAAGCCCAAAGATAATCAAGGTTTGAGTAGAAAGAAGAGAATTTAAGATGGTAGGTTTTCAAACTGAAATTCTTGGATCTCAATCCCAGTTTATTTGCCTGATCTTCGGCAGCGTTCTTAACCCCTAAGCGTCAGTTTTCTCATTTACCAAACAGAGATAATTTAGCACCTACTTCAGTTAGGATATTGGAGGACTAATGAGAGAAACTCCACATAAAGCACCTGGCATAGTGCCTGAATGTTTTCCAGTTCTAATTCCTAATGACAGTTCTGCATCTTAATATTTATTTATTTTTATTTTATTTCTGTCTGTGTTGGTTCTTCATTGCTGCATGCAGGCTCTCTCTAGTTGTGGTGAGCACTGGCTCCTGTCTGTTTGTGAATCACAGGCTCTAGGGCACAGTCTTGGTTGCTCTGAAGCATATGAGATCTTCCCGGACTAGGGATCGAGCCCGTGTTTCCTGCATTGGCAGAATAAAAAGAAGAGAATTTAAGATGGTAGGTTTTCAAACTGAAATTCTTGGATCTCGATCCCAGCTTATTTGCCTGATCTTCAGCAGCGTTCTTAACCCCTAAGCGTCTGTCAGTTTTCTTATTTACCAGAGATAATTTAGCACCTACTTCCCTGGTGGCTCAGACGGTAAAGCATCTGTCTACAATGTAGGAGACCCGGGTTCGATCCCTGGGTCAGGAAGATCCTCTGGAGAAGGAAATGGCAGTTCATTCCAGTACTATTGCCTGGAAAATCCCATGGACAGAGGAGCCTGGTAGGCTACAGTCCATGGGATCACAAAGAGTCGGACACGACTGAGCGACTTCAGTCTTCCACAAAATAGCTTTGCATTCATTCTCTGCCACCCTTCCCTGGATGGGCTCATAACTCTTGTTGTCTGAACCTGTGGACAGTGTTTGGTCACCTGAACAAACTTGAGGTTGCTTGAAAAGAGTGTGCTTAGCTAGCTGGAGAGTTTTTTCCAGCTACTGGCCTCAGGGCTTTCTGGGTGTTTCTGCAATGCTCCAGGGTGCCCAGCCAAGGGGATAGTGAGCTGAAACCAGCTGTCGCCTGCACACCAGGCCACGTGCCCTTGGCTGCATGAATGGACTGACCATGTCTCTGCCTCGGGAATGTTTGTGTGCTCCCTCTGAGGGTGGGGCTTCATGTTGAAAGTCCAGCAGCTGTTGAAATTAAACTCCACGTGGTCCCTCTAATTTTCTATTGTAAGGGCCATATACTGGGGTTCGTTAAGGTTTTTTCCTTTTCTTCTTGCAGATCCTCAATGCCGTGGTACTGCTGATTCTGTTGAGCGCCCTGGCTGATCCAGATCATTACCACTTTTCAAGTTCTGAACTCGGGGGTGACTTTGAGTTCATGGATGATGCCAGTAAGTACATCAGACAATTGTAGATATTTTGGTATTTTCAAGGGCGGGGAATCCGGCTGCCAGTTCTTCCTGTTAAATTACAAATATTGATTCATGGGTCCATTTGAACTGATGCTTCAGTCTCTTCCCACTGTTACAAATCAGGATGAAATCAGGATGACAAATATTTATGTGCTGCGTGTGTTCTGCCTCTAAGGGCAGGAGTTTCAATCAGATCTCGTCTTTTTTTTTTTTTCCCGTCCTATGTTAACTTTCCTGTTTTTTTTAAATTTTGCTTTGTGTGAATCTTTGTACACCCTGGGCCTTCTGGCTCTTTGAGGAGGCGAGGGAGTCAGGAAGGAAGTTTCATATCTTATTGTGTCTTTATCTCTCAGTATTTACCTTTCCTTCAGAAAGTGATCTTTCTCCATTCTAGAAAGGCTTCTGATGGTTATTTTGTTGCTTTTTCCACATAAATATAAATGCACATGGGGATGCGGATGTGGGGTGTGCAGAAAGGAGGCTAGGCATCCCCGCCCGCCCCCCCCCCCCCCCCCCCCTCCCCCAGTCCCCGTCCCCTCCCCGGCCACCACACACATCCTAAAATCAGGGAAACCTGAATGTTTTATAACCACAGTCATGCTGTGTCCATGCTGACTGAGAAGAAGAGTGCTGTGCACAGTCCCGGACCAAAGGTCATGCAAATTTATTCTCACTGGCCTTGCAGAACTTTAAATGCATTTTTAAAATGTGTTTGGAACATAGTGAGTAAGGTGGAGAATGGCTGAAGGTGCAGTTAAGGGATGGACTAAGAGCTTTCAGCAGACATGGTGAGGCTTGCAAAATTTATTCTCAGAGTGAGAAAGTCGTTTTTAGTATTTTGTGGTTATGAACTGATGTGTGTTTTCAGAAGATCCTTTTTGTTGCTGAGTAGGGATGCTTTAGGGGGCTGGGTGTGTGAGTACAGGGGCCCGGACACTGGTTTGGGGGGTGTTTCTCTGCAATCCAGGCTACACTGGGGATGGGGAAAGATTGGTTTGGAGAGATGGACAGAAGTTACTGCTGTGGGCAGTGAGAGAAAGGGATGAATCGAAAATGACTCCTGCTTTCCAACTTGAGTATATGACCTGCATCTTTTCAGGAGAGAGAGAGTTTGGAAATGGGAACACAACTGGCAGGAAACTCGACTGATTTATATATTTATTTTGACTTATTCAACACATCTGTTACAAGCATTCCAGAATGAACAAGAGTTTGTCCATCTCAGTCAATGGCCTAACTTCATTTCCTTCCTAGATGACTTTTAGAAGCCTAGTAAACCAGTTCATTGCCTTGGATTAGACCTGCTGATTTTATGAAGGCATTGGCCAGGAAAACTCAACGGATTTTATTGGCTTAGCATAGTTGTTAGGAGTGTGGCTCTGAAGCCAGAGACCATGCTTTGAAACCTGACCCTGCGGTGTATGAAATGGACTAACATTGGGCTGGTTACTGATGTTTGTGTGACTTAGTTTCCCCCTCTGAATATAGGAATGACTGTAATATCTACCTCCTCAGATTGTTCTGGTGGCTAAGTTAGTGCATGAAAAATGCTTCAAATGGGATCTGGGCCATAATAAGGGCTCAATATATTTTACTGGCTTATAGGCTGTTCTTAACATAGATATAGTAAAGTGGAGAGATTAAAAGGGTAGTTGGGTATGTGAATCAATAACCCAGATGTCTGGGAAGGGGTAAATTTGAGGACATAAGTTTCAAAAAGATATTTACATTAGGGAGATAAGAGAAAAGGGCAGGATAGGAGCGCTGACATTAGAAGTCAGGAGGAGCAGCCTGAGGAGAGCTGGAAGTGACGTAAAGGCGAAACCAGGAGATACTTTATAGCCATCCTCTCCTACCTCCGAGCTTCAGAGTAAGAGACCAAGGAGTAAGAGGGTTAGGTCATCCTGGGGGCGGAACCTGTCAGACAGACGTGACTTCTGCTGTAGCATTGTTCATTCTCTCTGTTCTGGACAATCCTGTTACTCTGGTGAATTCCCCCAGAAAGGATAATGAGTTCCATTAATATTAAATTAATATCTCTCTGCCTTCCTTCCCTTGAGTTAAAAGACCATGCAAACTATAAATGTAATATTTGATTGACATTTAGAAGTAATTTATCTTTTTCCAGTAGCAGGATTCCTTTTCTAAGTAATTGAGGTTAGAAGAAGAAACTTTAAATGATACAGCTACAGTTGTATCTGAATCAAGTAGTAACACTGCCTGCCTTGTTCTAATTGCCGGAGATTAAGCTGAGTAGTGACTGTCTAACAGTATTGGCTTAATTTAGCCGACTTCAAAGGCTTGCTGGTACTCAAAGCTTTACAACAGTAATTATTTTATAATAACCTGGATACTAATTCCAGTGCGTTTGCAGTTTCATATCTTTGAAAGAAATGGTTTATAATTACTTTTAGGACAGTCTACTGATGTTTTACATCACATGCTTGAAAAGATACAGAAGGATAAATGTTCATTCACTTGAGTGAGTCTATTTCTTAACCGCTTTCCTCTTACATTTCCTTTTTCATATGTTTTGATCTCTTTTTAAAAAGAAGTTTGTCGGGGACTTCCTGGTGGCTCAGTGATAAAGAATCCACCTGCCAATGCAGGAGACATGGGTTCGATCCCTAAACTGACAAGATCTCATATGCTGTGGATCCACCTAAGCCTGTGCACCAGAACTGCTGAGCCTTGCTCTGCAACGAGAGAGGCCATGTCAGTGAGAAGCACAGACACGGCAGCTGGAGAGGAGCCCCCAGCTCACCACAACTAGAGCAAAGCCCGAGCAGCAGCAGACTCAGCACAGCCATAAATAAGTGAATAAGTACGTTTATTTTTTTTTTTAATGTTTGTAGGTCAAAGGTCATCATGGCTGACAACTCTTTCTATATTTAACATACAGGAGTATAGAACTAAATAGTCTTTGAAATGGGTACAGTCAATTGCTTTGAACTGTGCTTGAACATTTTGGTGTACAGTATAGCAGTTTAACATTGTTGCCTTTTGGAATGGCGGTAGCCATCTCAAGATTTTATCCAGGACAGAACAGGAGTGTATCTCACTTTTCCATGTGATCTTATGATTTCTCTTTTTTTTTAAAAAAAAAGCTAGCTCTTGAACATTTGTATTTTTACATGATTTATATACAAAAACGTGTAACACATTTATAACTTATAACCATATTTATATGGTTAAAAAAAAGGGAATACCTAGGAAAGACTAGAAAACTGTCATAGATTGAAGGAAACAAAGGAGATCCAGCAACATGCAGTATGAGACCCTGGATTAGACCCTGGCACAGAAAAAGGACATTAGGGAGCAAACAAATAGGTAAAATCCAGATAAACAGACTTCATGGTTTTATTTGAAACTTTAATGGACTGGCAAGAAACTGTAACAGGAGCTTTCAGAGCCAAACATAATGCCAGATAGCAGATAATCCCAATTAATTTCTGATTCATTTTGCAGCAAAGTTATCTTTCAAGCCAAACTTAACTTTAGCGTGTGTTAGTAGTCACTCAGTTGTGTCTGACTTTTTGTGACCCCACGAACTGTAGCCTTCCAGGCTTCTCTGTCTGTGGGAGTCTCCAAGCAAGAATATTGGAGTGGATGGCCATTCCCTTCTCCAGAGGATCTTCCTCACCCAGGGATCGAACCTGGGTCTCCTGCATTGCAGGCAGATTCTTTACCATTTGAGCTACAGGGAAGTCCAAAACTTAATGTTATCCATTGGGTAAATAATATATGACCAATAAAATAATAAGAAATTTGTTTCTGAGGAGGAAATAACCATTACAATAATAAGAATTTGTGTACCATATATAGACATTTCATTTAAGATAACATTTGTTGAAGAAAGGGTGGTCTTTAAATTGTTCTGTGTGAAATCAAGAAAGAGAAAAACAGATACTTCACAAAGGAAGGTATTCGTATGACTACGAAACATGAAAATAGTCTTCACATTATTGGATATAAAAGAAGTTGAAATTACAGGCCCAGTAGTGAATCACTATGCCCCTTCAATTTTTCAGTATTCATGTATGGATGTGAGAGTTAGACTATAAAGAAAGCTGAGCACTTAAGAATTGATGCTTTTGAACTGTGATGTTGGAGAAGACTCTTGAGAGTCCCTTGGACTGCAAGGAGATCCAACCAGTCCATCCTAAAGGAAATCAGTCCTGAATATTGGAAGGACTGATGTGGAAGCTGAAACTCCAATACTTTGGCCACCTGATGCGAAGAGCTGACTCATTTGAAAAGACCCTGATGCTGGGAAAGATTGAGGGCAGGAGGAGAAGGGGACAACAGAGGATGAGACAGTTGGATGGCATCACCGACTCAATGGACATGAGTTTGAGTAAACTCCAGGAGTTGGTCATGGACAAGAAGGCCTGGCGAGCTGCAGTCCATGGGGTCACAATGACTCTCACATGACTGAGCGACTGAACTGAACTGAACAGAATGCCCCTTCAAAATGGCAACGTGAACAAAACTGACAATGCCACCTGATGGCTGTGGAGCCAGCAAGTTTCTCAGTCTACAGCTGGGAGTGTAATCATACAACTCGGAGTATACAAGTTGTAGCTAGATATACACCTACCCTATGATCCAGCAGTTTCATCCCTGGGTATGTAGCCTGTGGAAATGAATGCTTGTGTCCCTCATAAGCCATGTATAAAAATGAATCACTTTTGTTCATAAGTGATCACTCACCTAGAGCCAGACATCCTGGAATGTGAAGTCAGGTAGGCCTTAGGAAGCATCACTACGAACAAAGCTAGTGGAGGTAATGGAATTCCAGTTGAGCTATTTCAAATCCTGAAAGATGATGCCGTGAAAGTGCTGCACTCAATATGCCAGCAAATTTGGAAAACTCAACAGTGGCCACAGGCCACTGGTAAAGGACTGGTAAAGGTCAGTTTTCATTCCAACCCCAAAGAAAGGCAATGCCAAAGAATGTTCAAACTATCGCACAATTGCACTCATCTCACACGCTAGTAAAGTCATGCTCAAAATTCTCCAAGCCAGGCTTCAGCAATACGTGAACCGTGAACTTCCTGATGTTCAAGCTGGTTTTAGAAAAGGTAGAGAAACCAGAGATCAAATTGCCAACATCCGCTGGATCATCGAAAAGGCAAGAGAGTTCCAGAAAAACATCTATTTCTGCTTTATTGACTATGCCAAAGCCTTTGACTGTGTGGATCACAATCAACTGTGGAAATTTCTGAAAGAGATGGGCATACCAGACCACCTGACCTGCCTCTTGAGAAACCTGTATGCATGGCAGGAAGCAATAGTTAGAACTGGACATGGAACAACAGACTGGTTCCAAATAGGAAAAGGAGTTCGTCAAGGCTGTATATTGTCATCCTGCTTATTTAACTTATATGCAGAGTATATCATGAGAAACGCTGGGCTGGAAGAAGCACAAGCTGGAATCAAGATTGCTGGGAGAAATATCAATAACCTCAGATATGCAGATGACACTACCCTTATGGCAGAAAGTGAAGAGGAACTAAAGAGGCTCTTGATGAAAGTGAAAGAGGAGAGTGAAAAAGTTGGATTAAAGCTCAACATTCAGAAAACGAAGATCATGGCATCTGGCCCCATCACTTCATGGCAAATAGATGCGGTAACAGTGGCTGACTTTATTTTTCTGGGCTCCAAAATCTCTGCAGATGGTGACTGCAGCCATGAAATTAAAAGACAGTTACTCCTTGGAAGGAAAGTTATGACCAACCTAGACAGCATATTCAAAAACAGAGACATTACTTTGCCAACAAAGGTCCATCTAGTCAAGGCTATGGTTTTTCCAGTAGTCATGTATGGATGTGAAAGTTGGACTATAAAGAAAGCTGAGGGCCGAAGAATCGATGCTTTTGAACTGTGGTGTTGGAGAAGACTCTTGAGAGTCCCTTGGACTGCCAGGAGATCCAACCAGTCCATCCTAAAGGAGATCAGTCCTGGGTGTTCATTGGAAGGACTGATGCTGAAGCTGAAACTCCAGTACTTTGGCCACCTCATGCGAAGAGTTGACTCATTGGAAAAGACTCTGATGCTGGGAGGGATTGGGGGCAGGAGGAGAAGGGGACGACAGAGGATAAGATGGTTGGATGGCATCACCCACTCAATGGACATGGGTTTGGGAGGACTCAGTGAGTTGGTGGTGGACAGGGAGGCCTTGTGTGCTGCAGTTCATGGGGTCGCAGAGAGTTGGACACAACTGAGCGACTGAACTGAACGAAAAACTGGAAGCAATCCACATTTTTCCCAGTGGCAGACTGGACAGAAGTGCAGTGTTGAGAGATGAGACAATCCAAACCAAACAGGTGCTGAGGGTTCTTTATACTGCTCTCTGTATACTTAAATAGTAATGTGTATGTTTGAAAGTTTTGATAATAAAAACTAAGAAATAGAAGGAAAAACAGAATGGTTGGCTGGGGCCTTCCCTGTGGCTCTTGGCACTACGTTGGAAAAGGCCAAGGCTGCCTTTCTGCTATTAACAAACCCCCAAACCAGCTGGGCAGTCGGTCCACTAGTGCCTGACATGCCAATGTTTTGAGGAAATAGACATACAAATGCAACAGCAGAGGAAGTGGAGCCATAGGAACGATTGTTGCCCTTTATTTTCATTCATCTACCCTCCCACCCTTCCACCCTTTTCATCTTTTTAATCCTTTAAATCACATGGCTCAAAAGATTGTATATTCTACGTCTTGACAGCGGTCTTATTTTTTTATAAAGGTAATTCAGTGAATATTTATTTTCAAGATCTTTTTACAGAGATATAGGTCTAAGAAGACCACTAGGGGTGGTGATGTCATTTGCTTGATCAAGGCCAGCTGTTAACTGTCCCTAGATATGAAGGAGCCTTGACCTCTTTCTAGGGAGCACAGAGCTATCTTTGGGTCAGAGCCAACCCGAGGCTGCCTCACAGCAGGGGGCAGCCTCTTATTCTCTCCAATCCCTTGTCTGGGTTCCTTGGCTGAACTCAACTGATGCCAAAGGGTAATGCAGGCCTGTTGATGATGGCCCATATGAGTCTGCCTGCTGGGGGCAGAGAACTGGATGAGGACTTTGGGCGGGGTGTGTGTATGTGTGTGAATGCATCTGAAAAGAGTTCTCTTCTAGACTTAATTGTGAAAATATACCTCAAATATTGTTTTCAGAAGCTAGAAATGTGGCCAAAAATTAGAGAAAAGTGAGCCCTAAGAATGCAAGTAAGAATACAAGTGTAAATCAGGTAGTCATCTACTTAGCTACCAGTTTTATGGAAAGAAAACAAATCCAAGAAAGGCAAAGGGAGAAATCCAAAGGAAGAGTAGAATGAGAACTAGGTTAACTTTAACAAAGGCATTTCTGGAAACTCCTTTTCTGTTTGAGTGATTGGCTAAGTATCAGGAAATGTTTTCTAATTATGCCTTTTGTGGCCTGTGGTGTAGCTTTCTTCTGAACCTTTTCAAACGAGGAAGGCATCATTAAGCCAGGAATTTAATGTAGGAAGCAGCTGCGGGCAGTGTGATCTGCCTGGCGGGTGTGCTGTGCACAGAATGAGTAAAGGGCATTTCTGCCACTGACCAGTAGGTTACTGGTTGTAAAAATCCCTTTTATTAGAACCAGTTCCTCATTTGCCTGTCGACATATTTATGAATTTTAATTCTTCAGAGTAACTCTGGTGTTTGCCACGGTATGCTACACCTTATTTCAGAGGCGTTGACTTCTCCTCTAGACTGCTAGGAGATACGAGATTTATTCGCCTGTTTTATCTTATCTGCTCTGAGTTTTTATTTGACTTACACTTTGATCCTACCTAAGCTGTGTCATATGCTTGGGATTTATTCATTCTGTTCAGTGTGGTTAGTATAGTTACTTTTATAGGAGTAGAATTTTGAAAATTTCCTTATCTCAAATTAACATTTTTCTGTTTTCTCATTGTGAGTGGTAATAGGATACTGTATGACTTTAATTTTATTTATGCCTTTTAAATTTCTCCTGGGTTTTATATTTTTGAGAAAGATGGAAATTAAAAAATTTTTTAATGATTATGTGAGATTTAGTCCTGAAGTTGTTTTCTTTTTAGACAGAATAGGACATAAAAATATTCAAATTTTAATTTTTCTATATTAACATTGATATGTCTAATGTTAACATAAGAGATAACTTATATAAATTGTATTATAACCTATTATAACCTTATATAAATTATGTTAATATAAAGGTCATTGATATTATTTTTTTAATAAAGCCTTGAGTTTAATTGTTTATCTCTGTTTCTTTTAAGATGTATGAGGGAGTCAAAGAGTATCCCACAATGGGTTGGCTTTTATAAAATTAATTTTTCTCATTATAGAAGATACTTGTACAGAATTTAAAAACTGTTAAAGTAAGGCAAACAAGAAAATAGTGAACTTCTGCCCGAGTTCAAGTTTCAGAGATTGCCACAGGTTCTAACACGCTTTGCATGTAATAAAGGATGTCCAGCTCCTCTTAGGGAGGCTCTGGATTCCCAGGCCTGACCTCCACCACTGTACTTGCTCTATCTCCTTCACAGCTGGGTAGCACGGAAGAGCGTTGCTTCTGGAGGTAGACTTTCTTGGCTAGAGTATCTCATCCACCACTTGGTAGCTGGGCAGTCTTGGCAGGTTACTTGGCCTGGCGAGAAGACTATGAGGCTTACATGAAATGCCCCGTTGGTACCTCTTCCCGCGTAACAGGGGAAGGTGATGTCATTTAGCATTAAAGTTATAAAGTAAATAAATACATGTGTATCCTAACAGAAATCATACCCTTTAGGTACTGACCAGTATTCATCATCTTTTTTAAAACATTAATTAATTTATTTATTTGGCTGTGCTGGGTCTTCATGGCTGCCTGCAGGCTTTTTCTCGTTGCGGAGTGCGAGGCCACTCTCTGGTTGTGGTGTGTGGGCTTCCACTGTGGTGGCTTCCCTTGTTGCAGGACATGGGCTCTAGGGCACGTGGGCTCAGTGGTTGTGGTGCTGGGGCTTAGTTGCTCCATGGCATGTGGAATCTTCTGGGACTAGAGATTGAACCTGTGTCTCCCGCATTGGCAGGCGGATTCTTAACCACTGGACCTCAAGGGAAGTCCCATTATCTTTTGATTCTCTTACAAAAATTTTTTTTTTGAAAATCAAATTTTTACTCCATGAATACAATCATCAGCTTTATTATTAATTTATTGCATTATATCTGTGTCTGTGTTAGTCACTCAGTCGTGTCTGACTCTTTGCGACCCCATGGACTGTAGCCCGCCAGGCTCCTCTGTCCATGGAATCCTCCAGACAAGAATCCTGGCGTGGGTTGCGATTCTCTTCTCCAAGGGATCTTCCCGACCCAGGGATCGAACCCAGGTCTCCGCATTGTAGACAGATTCTTTACCATGTGAGCCACCAGGGAAACCCTATATATCTGCTTTTTTTGTTTTTACTTTTTTTTGGCTGTGCTCTGGTGCATGTGGGATCTAGTTCCCTAATGAGGGAATGAACCTGCCCCTCGCTGCGTTGGAAGTGCAGAATCTTAACCACTGGACTGCCAGGGAAGTCCCGATTTATCTGTATTCTCTCACAGAAAGTACTTTGACCTTGTACTTCTGTTTGTAAACCTCCTGCTTGAAATATCCTCTTGGCTCTGAAGCTGAGGATATAGAGCAGGTGATTCTAAAATTGGAATGCTTTGCTTTGGAGAAATACCTGTAGGAAGTGGCAGCCTAAATTGATGCATTTGGTTAGTATTTAAAAGCTTAAGGAGAAACAGCATAGAATAGTAGAGTCAGAGATTTGAAATCATAAGAGCAGGATTAGTCATAGTTTAGTCTTTTGATGCAGATGCCATCTCAGCAAGTTACGTAACCTCTGAGCCCTGGTTTCATAATCTCGTCATTGGGCACAGTAACCTCTACCTTAGAGTTAGGAAGACTCAATGAGATAGCTGTGAAAATGCCTTGGAAACTGACAGCAGTATGCAGATAACTTTACTGCAAGGGTTTTTTGTATTCTCTTAGCCTGATGATAACCCTACATGTTATCTTCAGAAACCCAGCCTTATTGTGCTTCTTACCAGAATCTCTTAAAAATACGGTGACACGACCTCTTGAGTCAGTCTTCAGTTTGTGCCTACTGGGATATAGGCTTTAGAGTTGCACTGTTCAGCAGAAATACAGTGAAGTACGAAGTCATTTTAAATTTCTTAGTAGCCTCATTTAAAAAGGTAACTCAAATAGGTGATTGCCTTTAATAATATATTTAACTCAGTATATCCCTAATATTACTTCACCTTGTCATCAGGATAAAAATGATCAACGAGATAGTTTAATTTTTTGTATACTAAGGCCTTGAAATCTGGAGAACATGTCAGTCTTACAACACATCTTATTTTAGATTGACTGCAGTTCAAGGGCTCAATGCCCATGTGTGGCATGCCACCTTCTCCATGCAGTAGTGAACGAGACATAGAGACTCATTTTCGTCAGGAAGGTTCCTCTAGCAGAGGAAGAGAGACAGTCCATAAGCACCAAATACAAGTAAGACAGTAGTGATTTGTTCTGTCAAGAAAATACAGCAGTCGTGTGGGCATGACTGGAGGCCACGTTAGCCAGGATGACCAGGGAAGATCTCCTGGAGGTGTTGCGCCAAGACCTGAATGATTGAAAAGGCAAAAGCTGATCGTGTGAAAATATGACACATTACAGGGCCAGTGTGAGGCCCTGAAATGGGGTGATTCTGCTGTGTTAGTGAACTTGGTGATACGGCTGAATTAGGGTAAGCTGAAAAAAACGTGGGAGGAGATGAGAGAGGTTGGCAGGTTCTAGAACTGAATACAGACATACAGGCCTTGACAAGAAATTGAGATTTTTGAGTGAGATAGGAAGCCTGTGGAAAGTTTTAATAGGGGTCCGAGACACATGAGATTGTAAAATACAAGTGAGATACCTATTTGTTAAAAGAATACCTCCGTTTTTAGGTATATAATTCAGTGGACCAGAAGATCAAATTGTTTAATATATACAGATACGTTTATATATATATTTAATACAGATGGATATATTTAATATCTGTTAAATATATATATATAATATCTATTAAATATGTTAAATAGATTTAATATATCTATAAATAGAGTCAAACACCACTGAGCAACCGATGCAGATGTTTTATATAGACGTATAAACATGATTTAAGGGGGACATCTTTCAGGCACTTTGCTTCCATTATCATCTTGTTAAATTCCAAAGGAACGCTGGTGATGTACTTAGTATAAAGTTCTTGTCTGTAATTGGTTTATAAACAAAATGCCTTTGAAGAATGACTAAAAAATGTTAAAACAGTGGAGCTACAACTGATTTTCTTTCTTTCTTAAAAAACTTTTGACAGACATGTGCATTGCCATCGCGATTTCTGTTCTCATGATCCTTATCTGTGCCATGGCTACGTACGGCGCATACAAGGTAAGCAGCTTGGAAACAAGGTCCTGGGTCTTTTCCTCCATCTCTTACGCGTGTTATCTGTTGCGCCGTCTGTAAGAAGTAAGTTATGGTTGTTCCCAGTTTCCTGTAGGAATCTTTGGAAGTTTAAATCTCTTGTTAATGTTACATGGAAAACCAGTGTTACAGTCTCAGAATCATACACTGGAGGCTTTTGTGTGGTTTATCAAGTTGCCATCATGACCCACCTTAATGTGTTTATACTTCTCCATTTCCCTTCATATTAAGATTTCTCTGAATTGAAATGTTTTGTAATACCAAGCATACTAACACACTCTTCTCTCTTCTGTTCAGCAACGTGCAGCCTGGATCATCCCATTCTTCTGCTACCAGATCTTTGATTTTGCCCTGAACACCTTGGTTGCGGTCACCGTACTTGTTTATCCAAACTCCATCCAGGAATACATACGACAGCTGGTACGTGACCTTCAAAATCTCAATGTCTCTTCATGAACATCCAAGAGACATCCCTATCTTTAGTCAAGATCGGGATATAAAGGAAGTAGAGATAAAAATACACATAATAATTTGTCAATTTTTAACTTGGATCTGAGATTAGAGATTTTTGAATAAAGATTTTTAAATTTCTTAGAATGCTTTTCACCCACTCCAGTGTCCTTGCCTGGAGAATCCCAGGGATGGGGCAGCCTGGTGGGCTGCCGTCTGTGGGGTCGCACAGAGTTGGACACGACTGAAGCGACTTAGCAGCAGCAGTAGCAGCAGAATGCTTTTTGAGAAAACTTAACCCCCTGAGGTAGATCAGTGGTGATGACGGTATTGGAGGTACCTACCTAATTTACAAGCTGCTTACTAATTGTCTAATTTTTGTAAAATGCAATTTGCTCAGTTATCAGCAGAGGGTAGCTTTTTGCCTCTGCTGTGTATGGAAAATGGGAAACTTGATATACACTGGGTCTCACACTTAATTTGACTGTAGAACCCCTTTCTTCCTCCAGCTTCTTTTTCAGGCTGGTTTTCTATTAAATGTCCTTTGTAACCTTATGAGTGAATATGGGTGGCTTGCTGTTAAGAAGCTCATGGAGGGTGTGAGGTTAGAATACATCCATGCCTTCACGTTTTAAGATTGTTGTGTTTTAAATTAGGAATGTATATGAAAATGCAATTTCTTCAAAATCAAAAATGTTTTAAATGGAGAGAATGTTCAGTCTTTGGAGGTTGTAATAGTAGTGTCTGAGCATGGGGGAAGAAGCAGGTTGTTTACCGGGATGAAGACAGAAGACTGGGGGTTTGATGTGGTAACAGAGGTCAAGAAGGTCAGTGGAAAAGAGACGTGGAGGGGAGGGAGGCAGGCCAGAAGTGTGGCAACTGCTGCTGCTAAGTCGCTTCAGTCGTGTCCGACTCTGTGCGACCCCAGAGATGGCAGCCCACCAGGCTCTCCCGTCCTTGGGGTTCTCCAGGCAAGAACACTGGAGTGGGTTGCCATTTCCTTCTCCAATGCATGAAAGTGAAAAGTGAAAGTGAAGTCACTCAGTCGTGTCCGACTCTTAGCGACCCCATGGACTGCAGCCTACCAGGCTCCTCCATCCATGGGATTTTCCAGGCAAGAGTACTGGAGTGGGGTGCCATTGCCTTCTCCAGTGTGGCAACAGGAGTTCCTGATCTTTCGGGGGCCTGCCTGGATCACGTGGCTAGTGCTTAGTGGACCACGTATGAAAAGCCTCTAGAGTATCAGGTGGTCATTGCTGTAGGAAATAGCTTCTTTTTGCTTCTTAGAAAACAGGTCTGTGTTTTCATAGAGTGTAGTGTCAAGGAAATTCTGGTGTTTTCCCATGAGCTAACTTAACATATTATTTCTTGTGATAACAGCCCAGTGTTTCTGCGTGAGGGGGTTTATACGTGACCCGCAGGTTGTAGAACTACCACTGCCTGTAAGGACGTGGGCTTGACTCTGTAGTGATCGTCTGGCACTGAGCTCCTACCGTCACCTGGGAATTGTGGAGGAAATAGGATTGCCACGTAGCCCGCCCCGCGAGGGGGTTGGGAAGGTGTGTCATGAGGTAGAGGACATCAAGGCAAATCATGACTATAGTCCTGACCACTGTAAGGTTTATAAGGAGGAGAAAGGCAGGCATTTAGAGCACTCCTGATGCTCCCCAGACTTCCTGTCACGCACGCATCGTGCAGTCACTCTGTACCCACTTGTAAAAAACGTTAGCGACGCTGACAGTGATCCTAGTATCAGTTTAGAAAATCACTATCTACTTCTTATTTGTAAGTATAAACCAAATTATACAAGTAGGTATCTTCTGAATGTCCTTCTTGAAGATCCGTGTGGGCGGAACGAGCCGGGGCTCCGGGTTATCATAGTGCCTAAGCGGCAGTCAGCAGTGAAAGGGGGCGTCAGACTTGCCCTGATACTGCGGCTCTTGTTGAGAAGTTGAGATACAGTGAGTCTGGGAGACTTGTCTGAGAAGGCTGATGGAGAGAAGTCCCAGTGCCTGCTCTTTTCATGTGGAGCCTTGTAAAACACAGATAAAGTAAGCTGTGCATGTGTTTTATAGGTCTTAACTAGATATAGAAACCACGTTCAGATTTGTGGGGTAAAGAGTGTAAAAGATCTTTGTGGAAAGGGTCTCACCCACTTTAATCCCGTTTCCCACACATACCACCCCCCCTCCCCGCATGTTTCTGGAAACAGTAAGATTTCATGTTGGTCTTGTAAACAACATCCATTTATTTTCTTCTTAGCCCTTTGAGATCAGTACTACAGACGGCCCTTTCAGGTTCCAGGGGGCAAGGGCCTGTTTGATGAGCTGATCACAAGGAATGACTTAGATTTTATTTCTTAGGTATTTTGCCAGAATGGAAGGGGACTCTGAAAACCGGTGGGTGAGGGTCCCCCTGGAGAGGGCCAGCCACATGAGTCACAAGTTTTCTCCTTTTTTAAGTCTCAGATTACTGCTGAAGTGGGAGTATTGGGTGACGGGGAGAGATGAAGGGTGACCACACACGGAGCTGCCTTCCACATACACTGTCTAAGCCGATTACCATGAGAGTGTTGATCTGTGCTGAGCACATGGTTTATGGTGATGTCCTGTCATTCCCAGAAACTATATATAGTAGCAGATTTCAGTCCTCCTAAAAGGGTTTCCTTTGCCCTGGTAGTGAATCAATTTGGTCAGATGGTAGGACTTTTTTTTTAACACAAGTATAGTTGATTTATAATGGTAATTTACAGTGTTGATTTCTGCTGTACAGCGAAGGAATTGTTATACATAGATATACATTCTTTTTACTAAAAAAATTTTTTATTGAAGTATACTTGATACAGTTTGCCAATCTACTATTCAGCACAGTGACTCAGTTACGCACATACAGAATTCCTTTTTTAAATATTCTTTTCCATTATAGGAAAAGAATATTTTCCTATTTCTAATATCACAGGATATTGAATATAGTCCCCTGTGCTATACAACAGGACCTTGTCTATCCATTTTGTATGTAATAGTTTTGATTCTTTTTAATGCTGTAAATACCTATTAATACAAGATTCTGCTCTTTGAGAAGTAGCATCAGCAAAAATGCTCTATATAAAGAAGGCAGTATTGTATTTTAGTTTTTATTTTTAAAAGTTATTATTTTCGATTGTGCTGGGTCTCATTGTTGCGCTTGATAATTAATGAGATTTGCCAATAAGACTCTTCTCTTTTGCAGCCTCCTGATTTTCCTTACAAAGATGATATCATGTCAGTGAATCCTACCTGTTTGGTCCTCATTATTCTTCTGTTCATCAGCATTATCTTGGCTTTTAAGGTAAGCATGAAGATTTTACTTAATGCTCTAAATATTATTGAATGTATTCGTGTATGCCACAGAAGTAGGCAAGTTTCTGTCTATTTATTATCTTGCTTTAGATTTCTGAACGGCTTTTTGAATTCCTAACAATTTTGTTCCTTCTCTTATCTGTATGACAGAAATAAACACTCAACAAACTTAACACAGGCCAACTCGAGGTTATTCTAAAATCTGTTTGGATGTGAATAAATGAATGTTGTGCATTTATGCAGTGTGTATTATGTACCATAGCATCCATTACTGTGTCTCAGTACACTCCTTTGTAATGTGATTTTTAAAAAATATTTTTTTCCACATTTAACTTTTCAGAATTTTTTTAGTTGAAGGGTAATTGCTTTACAGAATTTTGTGGGGTTTTTTGTCCTTTGTTTTTAAAATGTAATAAATTTTGAACATTATATTCTGTAACAATGTATTAGATAAACTTAGCAGTGTTATAAATTAGTTGTTTTTGGACATTGAGATAGTTTCTACTTTTTTACTTCTAAATAGTACTGCAATGAATATATTAAAATAAATGTATCTTTTGTATACTTACACATTTATTTCCTCAAGATGTATTTCTTGAAATTAGAAGGCTGTGCATAATTTGAAGGTTTTCTGTAGGTTATCAGATTGCCCTCCCCTAAAGTTGAATGACTCAGCACTCCCTGCAGCCACATTTCCCTCACCTTCAGCAACTGAGTAGCCTCTAGCTTTTTCGTCTTTGTAAATCTGGTAATAAAAACATCATAATTATTGGAACTTGATTGCTACTAAGTAGAAAATTCCCAGGTTAGACTTTGACGTTTTAATTCTGAGTACCTTTCATTGTCTTTGTTTAGGCGTAAAGTTACCCGGTTCTTTAAAAATCAGGCCTCAGTGAGCTTGAATAAGCTGCGTTTCGGGACCAGAGTGATAGCAATTTGTTGAAGAGGAGTAGAAAGAAAATGATTCGTTGAAAGTCACTTAGGTCTGCATTTTCTGTCCATAGAGCACACTCTGCATTTTTTGATACTGCACGTATGGTTTAGTGGTGAGGATTTGGGTGAATTTTATAGACGGATGTTGAGGCTTACCGCCCCTGCAGCTCCTACCCCACACCCCAGATTCCTGACTGCTCAGTCAGCCCCAGACCACCCCTGGCATGAGGCTTCGGACTGTCAAATCCCACCCCTTGAGCTTTGTCACTGAAGGCTGGATTCCTCTTTAGCTTCTGCCCTATTGAAGCCCTTCAGCCATGCCTTCCTATATAATCTGTGTCTATTAATTCCAGATTTTCTCATTTTTACCTGCAAGAAGGCTAATCTGACCAAGCTACCCTGTGCCATTGCCCAGAAACTGCTCTTTAAAAATGCATTTTAATTGTGTAGCCATTGACATTTTTATTGGAAATGCTTACTTGAGATTTTGAGTCAGAGGACCTAGATTTAGCTTCAGTCACTGCTGTCTCGAGTTGTGTGACCAGAGCCTCGGTTTCTTCCTTTACTTAACAGCAGTGATAGCTACGAAAACATGCTGTAGGGTGACAGTGAGGTTAAATGAGCTGATGGGAAGGCGCATCACTCACTCACTCATCCGGTAAAGCCCCCGTGTGCCAGGCCACGTCTTAGGTGATGGTGTAGGTGTCGTGCTTTTATCAGTTGCAAATCATAGTGATCTAATAAAAGGCTTCATACAAATTGTCCACAGCACTGTCTCCAACCTGTGAGTGATGTGTTATACGTAATAATTATAATAATAACTGTGTGTTTATCTGTTCTCTACTAACCAGGTTGCATTTCCTTGAGAACACAGATCCTACCTTCATTTTCCTCTCCCTTGTGGAGACTCAGTAATTGTTAAAAAGAAAATGTGAATGCATGTATGTTTTGTGTTTTCACATATCCGTTTGCCTGATTAGTAGCTCTCACAACCTAAATTCACTGTTAGACTCTCCAGTAAGTTTTATTGCTAGTGGTCCCTGGGAGCCCAAGTAGGACTTGCGTCAGTTTTACTTTGTCCTTGGTTGGCAAGTAACAAAGCTTACCACCTAGCTCTCCAAATAAACGGCGGGTGTACTTAATCCTGTCAGTGCAAGTTCATGTCTTTTTTTTTAAACATTTTAATTTTTTAGTTAACTTTTGGCTGTGCCGGGTTTTACTGCTTTACATGGGCTTTCTCTAGTTACTGTGAGCTGGGGCTACTCTTCGTTGCCATGCACGTTCTTATCATTGTGTTGGCTTCTCTGTTAGCGAAGCACAAGTTCTAGGCGCACGGGCTTCAGTGGTTAGAGCTGGCAGGCTCAGGAGTTGCCGCCTGTGGGCTCTAGATCGTGGGCTCAGTGGTGGTGGTACACGGGCTTAGTTGCTCTGCGGCATGTGAAATCTTGCCGGACCAGGGATCAAACCTGTGTCCCCTGCATTGGCTGGCAGATTCGTATCCACTGCACCCCAGATATTTAATTCTTTAATCAAGATTACAGAAATGTCCAACGGAAGTAAGTTTACTGAATTAAGTTATTGGGGTTTTAGAGACATCAGGCCAATTTTTCTCCTATGGGACTGTTGAGTGAGTGTGTGCTCCAAGTGTTGCAAGGGGCCCCCAAGAGTGCAGACTGGACATAATGAGGCCCCAGACACTAAGTACTTCCCCTCCAGGTTTAACCTTCAGTTGGAGATTCATCATTTTGGAGGCCTCATGTCAGAAAGAGTTCTTGCCTTAAAAAGAACCTTCTGTTCACTGCTAAAATAGTGGACAACTTCTTGCACAGGACACAACAGAAAATGTTCAAGCATTCCTTTTTTATTTGTGTTAAAATTCTCAATGAGTCAAGGGTTTTTTGTTTGTTATTGTTTTATGGAGAAGCAAGAACATTGTTGGGTTTACGTGTAAATTGAACATACTGTGTGTACAACGTTCAAGAAAAATACCCCTTCCATCTCTTTCTCATTGTTCTCTGGTTTCAGATTATTGCCATTCAGAAAACATTTTACTAAAATAGCATTACACAATAAATAACATTTTCATCTTAACATTATCACAGAAAGTTTAACTGCAGGAACTAATAACCCCCAAGTACAAAATGCAGTTTCAGACAGCTTTCTGAGTACACTACAGAATGTTCACCTCACTCTGCTGAAAAGTGTTGACACGTACCCCAATTGTCTTTAAATGTCTTTTTTTGTAAAGCAACTTTGAGATATAATGCACATATGATGTTCTCATATATATATATTCCCATATATATATATATTCCCATATATATATATATACACATCTCCTAAAGTTCTCCCATTTAAATGTACAATCCAGTGGTTTTCAATATATTCACAGAGTTGTATAAACACAGCTCAGTGGTTAAACAGTGTACTTTTGGAACACTGTTACCACTTAATGATGTCTCTCACCCCCACCCCCGCTCCTGGTAACCACCGATCTGCTTTGTGTCCCTGTGGGTGTGCCTATTCTGGACATTTCATGGAATCGCGCGTGGTCCTTGTGACTGGCTGCTCTGACGTTTCCAAGGTTCATCCATGCCATAGCGTGTATCAGAAGTTTCTCTCTTGCTGAATAATATTCCATTGTTTAAACAGTCATACAATGGAATATTTTGTTTGTCCAGTCTTGACAGATACTTGGATTGTTTTACTCTTGATATTATGGATAACACAAGCTCTTGTGTGGACATAACGTCTTCATTTCTCTTGGGTATATACCTCATAGTGAACTCTCCAGGTCATGCGGTAACTATTTAAACTTTAGATAAACTTCCAGACTGTTTTCCACATGGCACCATTTTATATTCTCAACAGCAATGTAGGAGGCTCCATTTTCTCCATATCTTTAAACGTCTTTTAATCAAAGAATTTCAAAGCTAGAAAGGGCCTTTAAAACCATTTTGTTTTAATCTAATTACACATGATGGGAATGAAAGTGCAAAGAGTTCATATTTTAAACATTTCCCATGAGCTCATGCTTTATTTCTAGTATGTCTTTATTTTGAACCTGAATTTTAATGAACCTCTTTGGATAGTTCATTATGAAAATGGAAATGTTTTAGTGAATTTTATTGACCATGAAGCAGATTGACATGCTGTGAACCTCTTTTTTTATTTAAGTTGACTTGTATAATAAAATTATATATAATGATGCAGAGTAAAAATCCCAATGATGCAGAGTTAAAATGTGATGAGAATTGGCTAATGAAGTGGTTGTTCTGTAACTCTGAGGGGCAATAAATATTTGTAGAGAATGCTCCTTTCACTCCTTTTTCTTGGAAACTTTCTCCTACTTTCAGCCCAGTCCTCCCCACCACCTTCTGCGTGGTGTGGTGGAATAAGGCTGCAGTGTCACCTTTGGCCAGAAAGTTTACCCAAAATTTGTAATTTTAAAGGTGTTTTGGCTTAGTAGAGTTAATGTGTGTTTACCATTTATGTAAATAAATGTTTTACAATGTGGCTTTATCCATGGTGATATTTTAAATTATCTGAAGTTTGAAAATTAAGGTCCTAATAATGACTGCTTATTTGCAGGGTTACTTGATTAGCTGTGTTTGGAACTGCTACCGATATATCAATGGCAGGAACTCCTCTGATGTCCTGGTTTATGTTACCAGCAACGACACTACGGTAGGTCTGATTTTGCTTCACAAGGAGATCTCCACATGCCCCCTATATGATGCCTTCTCCGTGTTTCTAGTATTTGCTTTTTTCACTGTTGTTGAGACATATTCATGAGCTGCTTAGTCATCAAAGGATTCATAGTTGAATGGAATATATTTTGTTTTCCTTACAGGATATTAAAATCTAGATGGCTGAGCTTTTGATTCACTTAAAAATTACTACAAATAGATAATATGTGCCTCTCCACATTTGTGTATCTTAAACTTGCATTATTAAACCATGGTAGATAACTCTAGTTATCGATTCTGTATGAGTATATACCTTCTCCTTTGACATGTGAAATTAAACTTAAAAAATGTGATAGTATAGGTATAAAAAATAGCAGAGCTTTCTGCATTTTAAAGTCTTAGGCTGTACCAACTGAGTTAGCCAGGTGATGGAGTTTACTGTGTTTTTAAAACTTGTCCTGCATATGTAAGCTTTAGTAAAATAATTGAGATGATCTCTGTTATTCATACTTAAATTTTATAAACCTGTTATGTATGATTTTGGGCAACACGTCTTCACTGGAAGTGTCTTTAAAAAATCATTGGTCCTTTATGTAAATGATCTTCCCTGCCTCGTGGTAAAAGGACAAGCCCTCTAGGTACTGCCCTCCTGTGTCTCCATCACTGTGCCTGATGCAGTGCTTGATACGGGTATGGAATGCCGGATGGAAGGATGGCGAGGAATGCCGGATGGAAGGATGGTGATGGATGACATGAACATGTGGGATGGGTCATGAACATGTGGGATGGGTCCAGGTGGATTGGAGGTGATGGAACGGACAGAACAGATGAAAGGATAAATAGAGATGATGTGTCTGTTCTAAACTAGAATGGAGGTTTGTTTTTTTTTTGGTTTTGGTTTTTAAATTGTGGTCACTTGCTCATTCTGGCCTTACTGAAATAATTTAGCCTGTTCCTAACTCCATCGAGTCGGTGATGCCATCCAGCCATCTCATTCTCTGTTGTCCCCTTCTCCTCCTGCCCCCAATCCCTCCCAGCATCAGTCTTTGCCAATGAGTCAATTCTTCGCATGAGGTGGCCAAAGTACTGGAGTTTCAGCTTCAGCATCATTCCTTCCAAACAACTTCAGACCTTATAGTAAATTCACAGGTGCTAGCTGGTATCACTGATAGGTATGTGGAATTTCTGCAAGAAAGAGTATTTTATGTGAAGAGTTTTCCTAAGTCCTCAGTTAGCAGGGGTCAACTTGAGTCAGAAATGCATGAGCAGAGGTTTAAGGAGAGGCTTCACTATGATCAGATGCGCTAACCCAGTGTGCCCTTTGGGACACCTGCAAAGTCCTGGGCACTCACCACAGGGAAACACGTTCTGCCTAGCAAACCTTTAACCTTTAGAGAATTCCTTTTGGGTCAGTACGTCTCTTTACTGTAACTTTTTTTTTTAACTTTTAATTTTATATTGGAGTGTACCTTGTGACAGTTTCAGGTGGATGGCAGAGAGACTCAGTGGTTCACGTACACACATCTGTTCTTCCCCAAACGCCCCTCCCATCCAGTCTGCCACATAACACAGTTAAGAATGTTTTCCTTCTCTCTCAGTTTCTAGGATATTAGTTACCTATCAATATCTTTCTATTTTCCCTTTAAAAACACATCTCAGAATACATTCATTGTCCCGCTGAACTAGTGAAAAAGTTTGAGATTTCGGGATTTGAGGAACCAGTAAAGTTGCTAAACAAGCAAGATAATATCAGAGCCTCATCCTAAATATTATGAATGTGTGGGACTTATAATACCTCCATTTTTGAAAAGTATTTCAGAGAAGATAATGCCCGTATTGCTCGTGTTTGTTTGGATGTACTTTTGGTGGTTTTTCATAGCTTTTTGAAGGGTTTTGCGTGTGAATAATATGTATATATATGTATGTGTGTATATATCATATATATATATATAACGTGTATATATATATACACACACACATACATATGTTTTGTGTATTTTTAGTAGAAGCAAAGCAGAAGGGCTGCACAGATAGATACACCTCAGATCAAGGGATATTCTTGTTTTGTCTAGATACACCTCAGATCAAAGGATATTCTTGAAATTTGTAAAAATTGCGGTGCCTAGAGAATTTAAGAATCATGAGGGAGTCCCTAAAATGCATCCAACTAGCTTTTTAGAGGATGCTTTTATTTTCTGTTCTTTGAGATTCACAATTAGGTAAGAATTAACAGGTACATTTTATTTAGGCTTCCATGCACTCAAAAATGCAATGGCACCCCACTCCAGTACTCTTGCCTGGAAAATCCCATGGACAGAGGAGCCTGGTGGGCTGCAGTCCATGGGGTCGCTAGGAGTCGGACACGACTGAGCGACTTCCCTTTCACTTTTCACTTTCACGCATTGGAGAAGGCAGTGGCACCCCACTCCAGTACTCTTGCCTGGAGAATCCCAGGGACAGCGGAGCCTGGTGGGCTGCCATCTCTGGGGTCGCACAGAGTTGGACACGACTGAAGTGACTTAGCAGCAGCACTCAAAAATAGTTGTACTTAAAAAAAAATTGTTGAGACATCCCAGCTCTTCTAATAATAGGCCCTTATTCAGAAAGATTTCCAACTTGGCAGTAGTTAATAGCAGCTAGGATTTGGGACCATGGACTGGTGCGAGCTGTGATTCTTTGCTGGTGTGTTGACAGAACGTCCTGGGGGAATCGCTCCATGGTGGTTATTGGTCATTATCTTAGGCATTCTCTATCAACTTGCCATTTTTAAGATAAGGAAACTGATGATATGTTTTTACTTCTCTTAAAATTCCCAGTGAACCTTCCCCCGTCCTTTTTTTTTTTAAATGAATGGTATTCCTGGGAAAGGGACATTTATCATTTCTCATACCTTGCATGGATAACACAAGATAGGGATAGATCACCATCTAAAATCTCAGCTTTCTGGCAGTGTTTTTAAAGTGTGTGTGTGTTTTTTTTTTTTTTAAATAATGGTATTGAGGATATTATTCTAAAGAGTCCTTATTATATCTAAAATAACATCCTTAACATCATAAAATATCCAGTATGTATTTAGATTTTCAGTTGCTTCATGTTAATTTTCCTGGCAGTTTATTTGCAACAGGATCTGTGGGTCAGTATATATTTTAAGACTTTTTACTTTTTTTTTTTTTTAAAGAAATAACTTTGGGCCACAAACTAGATTTAACTGATTGCATAGCTCTAATGCAGTTCTCTGTATGTCCAGTCAGTTAGTTGTTGGATCAAAGGACTTCTTATATTTATATTTCCATATTCCTTATTTGCAAGACTATAGTTGATGCATTTGTTCTTCCATCAGGAGGGAGATAAAATTCTATCTGAGATGTCAGCAGCTATTGATATCAGTTCATTAGGAATTGAAATATGATGACATTCTAGTAGTTTTCATTTACTAGCTGGAATATCCCTATGAAGAAAAACTTTCCCTCACTTTCTGTTTAATTACCCAGTGGTACATAGGCAATGATAAATACATATGATTTTGTTCTCTTTATCAGTTTTCAAACAAGTTGTTCCATAATTTTCTAGTGATGACCAGTGGGGCTTTTTTTTTTTTTTTTTAAAGTAATAAATGAACTAATGAAAACAGGCCTATCATATTACAGCTGGGGATGTTCTGTTAAAAAGGACAGGTATTTTGATTAATTTTATCAGTAGGCCTAAATGGTAAAATTTACCTACTGTTCCACATTTTAGACTTTCTCAGTGGAAAAGCAAAATGGTTTTCTAAACAGCTAGTACATTACCTGCCGTCTGTGGGTCGCACAGAACTGGACACGACTGAAGTGACTTAGCAGTAGCAGGAGCAGTACATTACCGTCCTTATTAATGCTCAAATTGTGCCATCTTTCCCAATTAGGGCCTCTTCAAGTTGGCATCTTTATATAACTGGTGGTCTGAGTGCTTCCTTGCTGTCTCGCTGACATTGACATTGTTTTAGGCTCACCTTGTTCATATCCTGTCCTAGACCTGGAATCAACTATTTCTCTAAGGAACCCTGCTTCCTTTCAGTAAGGACCATAATCTGCATTTCTAGGGTTGGAGAATGGATTTTTAAAGAGGTCTCTACGTATTTAAAGATTGTTTTAACTAGTACTAAAGGAATTCTAGTTAGCTTACTTAAAAAAAAAAAAAAAGACAACAAATATACTGAAGCGTCCCTCTGCACCCTAAATAGGGATTTGAATGATGTAGTTCTGTCATTCCCCTGGTGTCCTAGCTTTATTAAGATATCCTCATAGTGTGTAATAATGTATGTTTCCCCGTTGCCCATGTCTTTATTGGGAATCCACATGGACATAATAATAACACGTTGTGTCTTTCATTTCCTATCAAGTGTTAAGCCAGATGGCTTTTCTCCCAGGCTGAAGAGTCTCAGGGTGACCTCTGTGGGAGGATAACTGGGGCTCTGGTTGGTAGAAAATAAATGTGCTTCCGTTTTCTTCTCTAAAACAGCACACATATTATTCGGCAAATACCTACTTTTTCAGATACTACTCAGGGAGAATAGAGTTATTAGATATTAGAGGTTATTCTCTGGGTTAATCATTCTAGTTTCTTAACTAAACCAAAGCAAAAATCTTTGAAAGAAACACTTGAAGATAGAGAGGTCACAAGCGCTATTAGTTACAATGCCTCTTGGGGTCTTGGGTTTTTTGTTCCCCCCATGATGCTCTTCCAGTGTATGCGGACTTGGGCTTAGGTCATTTCTGACTCTTTGTGACCCTATGGCCTATATACCTCATCAGGCTTCCCTGTCTGTGGAATTTTCCAGCCAAGAATACTAGAGTGGGTTGCTGTTTCCTGCTCCATGATGCTCTTAGGCCAAAAGAAATACCTCATTGTTGATTTCATTAAGTAGTCAGGTCCAGACTACTTTTGAGTATTAGGGTAGTACCTAACAGGCTTTGTAGTATTTTACTTGAGCATTTAAAATATCCCTTTGAGTCACTGCCATACAATATAGGGTTAGGCACCCTAAGGAGATGCAGTCTTCTCTTTAGAATGTTGTAGAAATCATGTTCTAGATACATACTACATAATACCACATTCACTCCCCTGCCTTCATCAAAATCAAGCCTTAAGAGGAAGAGCATATTAAAATACTAAACATGTGGATTATAGAAATAGATTTCTTTCACATTGAAGTTTATGCAAATTGAACTGTTAAAACCTCTTTTAATTGGCTAATAGCAGCGAAAACTTGTCACTCTAGCATTCTTGCCTGGGAAAATCTCATGGACAGAGGAGCCCGGTGGGCTATAGTCCATGCGGTCCCAAAGAGTCAGACAGGACTGAGCGTAGACACAGCCAGGCCGGCTCTGAAGATCTCTGCCAGTCCTGGGCACTTCAGATTTATGTCCATTGAACATAACCTCACAAAACAGCCCCTTGACCACAGTAATCTGCCTGTATGAACCAGAGGGTCTAGGAGGCAGTGTGGAGGGAATGGGGGGCAGAAGGTTCTTTGATAACAGGATTTGAAACTTCAGCCTGTGAGTTACTAGCTCTGAAGCTTGTGACCTAGTGAGTACTAGAATATGAGTGAGACATCTTATTTGTAATATCTCCGTTTTAGGTATCTTCTTTTCCCTTGTAATTAAGTAGTTTGTGTGATCTAAGCTTTTTATTTTTAATTTTAAAATTGTGAGAGGTTGAGGTAGACTTGGCAACATCTCAGAGAAGCAGAGAGAACATTCAGGAGACCATTTCCATGGTCAGGGTCAGGGCGATGGTGAAGATGAGGCGGTGGTGACACAGGGTGGTAGCAAAGGGGGTGAAGAGAGGGGAGATTGGAGAGGGCTGTCGGAGGCCCCAGCGATCGCTGCTACCGAGGGAACGTGGAACAAGCGTGATTTCCCAGGACGCCGCTTGCTGTGACTGTAATCAGATCCCTCACCTGAAGGGTAGGAGCTGACCCGGACTGAGAGGTAACCGGCCAGCCCTCGTCTCCGCAGCTGTGTTCCCGCAAGCGTCATCCAGCTGAGCGCTGCGGAACCCAGTGAGGTCCCTCCCTTCTCTGCCTCTGCCTCCCGCTCAGTGGCTTTTGTACTGTGGGTTTCTCCCCAGACACTTAGGTCACAATGGCAGGCTCTGGGCCGAGTGCTTTACGTATATGAACCAGGTTGCACAAGAGTCCTTGAAGTTGACCCCCTGGGTAGCAGAGAGGAAACCGAGGCGCCAAGTGGGTAACTTCCCAAGAGCACACCGTGGTGAGACCTGAGGCGCGGGGCCAGTGATCACCACCGCCTCAGCCCTGCTCCAGCCCTGTTCTTCGCCCCATGGTCCTCCCAGACCGTCAGACCGTCCCCGGGGCTGGCTGCGGCCACAGCCTGCGTTCCTCCCTAACGGGGCGTGGGGTGGGCTTGGACAAACAGGAGAGGAGCAGGAAAGCTATTTGTTTAGATGTTTCTTCTCAAGGAAAAGTCACAGACTTTCAGAGCAGGGGAACTTTTTTGTTTTGCTTATTTTTGCTCTCTAGCCCAGTGGAAGGAATGGGAGGGTGGCTTAAAAAAAGAGGTGGAAGGAAAGTTAAAAATAAACTTGATAACACCCGAGGCAGCTGCCTTGTTTGTTTAGATACATGTATGTGTATATATTTATACATATATTTTCCTTATATGTATTCTTTTTCAAATTTTTCCCCATTTAGGTTATTAGCTAATACTGAGCAGAGTTCCCTGTGCAAACAGTAGGTTCTTGTAGCTCCCTTGTGCTGAATAGCCCCGCCTTCTATAACTCAGCTTCGTATGTGCACGTGGCTTCAGATAGATTTCTCTGTTGGTTCTAATAGAAAAACATCATGGCCTGGATACCCGCTGAGATTTTCCCTGGAAAGCATTTTCCCTGCTTTAATGTATTCCATGCTTCAATCGGACAGTGCGTGACATTAACTCAGCTCATATTTCTTTCATTCCTTCAGTAAAATATAGCATTTGAAAAAAAAATCCTAATCTGTTGAAAGTTATCTCTGACCCATATAACTTTAAAGTTACTTCATCCAGAGAATATCTGCAGCAGTCAAATCAGCACATTGATGATATTTTGACACCTAAAGCTTCTGAAAGAAGAGTTCAAATAATTCAGTTTCCATTGTGAACCTAAATAAAGAATATTAGTCAGTTGCTCAGTTGTAACCTTTTTATACTAGCGAGTGAAGAAAAGTATAAGAGTAGCTTTGCAGTGAACCAAGAATAAAATCACCCTCCATTTTCATTGTGTTTTACTTTAAAACACACTCAGAACTTGATTTCTTATTTTATCCCACATGTCCAAAATAGAATTCATGTTGACTTTATTCTAGGGACAAAGACACTGAATTTTATCTTGTAAATCCTGAGAAATTTTCTGGGAATATATATTAAGGAAGTCAAAGTTAAGTGTATATATATATATATATATGTTTAAGATGTCCTGTAGCATTGTTTTTGTAAATTATTTAATTTTGTTTGGCTGTGTGAGGACTTCTCTCCAGTTGCGGTGCATGGGCTTCTCACTGTGGTGGCTTCTTGTTGTAGAGCACGGGCTCTAGAGCTTCAGTGGTTGCAGCACATGGGCTCAGTAGTTGTGGTGTTTGCCTTGAGCCATGTGGGATCTTCCCAGATCAAGGATCGAACCCGCATCTCCTGCATTGGCAGGTGGATTCTTTACCACTGAGCCACCAGGAACCCCTGGCATTGGTTTTTAATAGCAGAAGTATCTAATCTCACTGTCTAATAATTGGGAACTGGTTTGATTTAATAAAGGCATGTCCATTTGATAAGACGTCCTTATGGCCGTAAAAATCATGAGCAGTGTAAACAGCAGAAGAAAGGCTTTTGATGTTTTTTAAAAGCAGAATATAGAAGTTTGTGCTCCAGCTAGGAAAAAGCAAAGCTTGTAGACAACAGATTAGATTCTAGTAGAAATTAAGCAGTTGATTTCTTGAGTAGTAGAAAGCAAAGTAGAAGACATTTTCCCCTTCCCATTGATTCCAGGGATGGATGGAAGAAGTGTGTGGTGAAGAAGACCAGGTAAAAGGGGGATCTGAAGTTTGAAGCAGTCCTTCCAGTCCAGAGGGCCCTGGCGGCTGCTGAGCAAGGCAGCTGAGCCCAGCCGGGCGGGCAGCCCCTGGAAGACAGGGTCGAGTCCTGTCCTGCAGAGGTGGGCACCGGAGGTGGCATAGCACATTCAGGCCTGGGTGCCAGGAGCAGCTGGAACCTGTGGTCGGGTTTCTATGGTGACAGTTCACAGAGCGTTCCCTCGCCCGCCTCAGCCATCAGGTGTTTTCATTTTAGATACAAAATGTAGTTCTTGAGATATTTATTTTGATCAAGGTAATGTATATATATTTAGATGTCAGTATTCGAGATACATTTATTTGAACATGAGACCCTTAATTGCATTTTAACTTTCTGTTGGAGCTACTATATTGTTTTGGTGTTTTCCTGCCCAAATATCCCACCAGGGAGGACTTTTGACCCAATTCAAAAGATTTGAGGTATGAATTCTATGTAAGTATAATCTGAAAGAATTTGAGTAGCTTCTCTGCTGAGAATTAAGGGAAATAGTGACTTCCTCCTGTAATATCAATTTATAGTGGTTTTTTGTGAATTGATAAAATCAGTGTGGCTTGTGGGATCTTAGTTCCCCAACCAGGGATTGAACCTAGGCCCACCAGGAAACTCCTGGTGTAGTCAGGATTTTCTCCTTCTGTAGTCAGGGGTGGGGGCGTGGGTGGTCCTCACTAGAGTCCTCCAAATTCATTTATGTTCTTCCATTGGCTATATATTGCACTATTATTTTGGGTGCTTCTTACTGTAAAGTGCTGTGGGTTACAAAGCACAGGCTAAATTCAGGTGCTAAAATGTATAAAAACATGTACCTTAGAATTAAAAATACATGGTTATGTGTATGTGTGTCTTAACATGTGTGTGTCTCTGTGTGTGTGTGTGTTACAGGTGGGAGTGTTTAAAAGTTTGGGAACAGTTATTTTAGATGGCTTCGATAAAGTCGGACTTTCTTTTGTGATGATCCTGTCTGAAATGCCCAAATGGCAATTTTAGTTAATCATGGAGAGTCATGATTCAACTATCCCTCCTTTCCTTTTTGGCCTAAATTAAGGGGCAAATGTGATAATGTAAATGTTGCCTGTGTGTTTGTTTGTTTGTTTTAACTTTTTATTTTGTATTGGGGCATAGCCAATTAACAACAATATCATGGTAGTGTTATGTGAACAGTGAAGGGTCTCAGCCACACGTAGACACGTGTCCATTCTCTCCTAAACTCCCCCCATCCAAGCTGCCACATAAATGGTTGCCTGTTTTAAACCAGGTGCATTGTAGACTTTTAGGGGTGGAATAAATGGTGAAGACATAAATAAATATTTTGACTACTCAGGATTAATTTAAATGGACCTTTGTTAGATTCTAATGCCTGCAAATGATACAAGTGATTTGGGGCTGTGTACTTCACATTATCACATCTTATAAGGTCAGAATTTTTTTCTATAAAAATTTTTTTGTCTATAAAAAATAGACAACTGCATGCTCAGTTGTGTCCAACTCTGTGTGTGTCCATGTGTCCGTCCAACTCTTTGCAGCCCCATGAACTGTAGCTTCCCAGGCTCCTCTGTCCATGGAATCCTTCCAGACAAGAACGTTGGAGTGGGTTCTCGTTTCCTGGGCTTCCCAGGTGGTGCTAGTGGTAAAGAAGCTGCACACCAGCGCAGGAGACACAGGAGACCTAGATTCCGTTCCTGGGTCAGGAAGATCCCCTGCAAAAGGGAAATGGCAACACTCTCCAGTATTCTTGCCTGGGAAAATCCCATGGACAGAGGAGCCCGGTGGGCTGTTAGAGCCCTTGGGGTTGCAAAGAGTCGGACATGACTTGAGCACACACACGCACCATTTGCTATTCCAGAGGATCTTCCCAACCCAGGGATCAAACCCACGTCTCCTGTGTCTCCTGCATTGGCAGGTGGATGCATTACCACTGCGCTACCTGGGAACCCTCTGTAACTAAAGAGTCATCTTTAAATTTGTTAGGGTTAGGGTTTTAACCTCTAGTCCTGAACTCTACTTTCTCTTCAGTTTTTTTTTTTCTCTTCTCTCTTTTGCTGTCAAATTGATCTGAAATGTAAATCTGGTTTTGTCATTCCCAGATTTAAAAGTCTTCAGGATTTCTGCTGTTTATTACCGTAGCGTTTCCCAACTGTGATGTCATTCCCACTCTGCTATATGACAGTCATTTGTAACTAGTGGGGTTATATTTTAAATCTGAGTTTGCCAGTGGTTTGCTTTTTTTTTTTTTTTGTCCTTTGAATAAATAAAAAACAGATTTAGCATTTTCTCTCCAACAACATCAATCTCCGCTCTACAGTCTTACATTGTAATATTTTCTTGAAGCCAGAGGAGGGAGTGGAGTGATAACTTCATCCTGCCAAGTTCATCTTATTTGCGAAGCGGCTGTGAGGCGCTGATAACTGATGCGTTATCAGCAGCTGTAGGTTTCATGAGCTGTGGTGCTGTCACGAACACCGTGCCCCTTGCCTCCTTCCCCTCAAAGGAGCCAAAAAAACAAAAGGATAAGGAAGTTTCCGTTTATAGTGGTGGTTTCTTTATTTGTCCACACTTTGGTGAGAGCGAAGGGCAGTTGGTTTTGTGCAAGCTCGCCTGTGTATGCCCACGGGTGTCTCTCGCACGTGGCATCACCAAGGCTCCCATCCTCTGCTGGTGGGGAGGACTGTGAGTTTATCAAGACAGTGGTTCCACTTCCCAGCCTTGCTGACAAGTCCGGCTGGGGTCTTGCCTGTTGTTCCAAGGCTCCTCATCGCTTGTAATCTGAAGCACCCAGGTCTTCAGGTGAAGCACACCATCTGCACCTTTGCCGGTGTTTCTCAGTTTGTCGGGGACAGTTCACATATGCTCTCCCTAGCTCTTCGGTGGGCATTCTCCAGCCTTCAGTCCTCATCTGCTTCCCCAGCACCAGGCACAACAGCTGCCCTCTGGTGGCTGCTCGGGCGTCCTGGGGTGAGGAGTGAATGAATGGACGTGGTGTTCTAGCCACAGGCACTTCTGATTTTAGAACCGTAACTAAATGAGAGGTGCCCACACCTCTGCAGACGTGGCAGCCTGTAGGGGAACCATGCCCGTGTTGTCTTCTTTCTCATGCTTCAGTTACTTTTGTTAAGTTTGGTAAAGGAGTGAAGAGGGTAAGGCTAGGGGCAGTGGGCTGGAAGATCAGCTCTGGGGGAGGTGAATTCCACGTCCACTCCCAGCTTTTGAGGTCAAAGGAATCGTGACCTCAAAGGTCTTTTCCAGAAGAGTTACTCATGGTTCCTCCGCTGGGCCCTGGGACATATCCTTCATAGTCAAGAATGGAAACACTGTCAGGATTCCTGAGAGAGAGGGAGCGAGCGAGCGAGCCACGGTTACGTCGAATCGGCCGTCAGTTCAGTGACCTTCCCCTGAGGCTTTTATCCAGCCGTCTGCTTGCCTCATCTTGTGGCTCAGAGCAGCTTACGTGTCACCCTGCCGCGCTTCCCGCAGCCACCAGAGCTGAGGCGGGGAGAGGAGCTCCTTTTGTGAGCCACGTGAAGCCGCTTGTGAGAATGTTCATTGGTGTCGCTTTCTTAAGGAAGGGGTGTCGTTGAACTAGTTAGAATAACACTGTGTTGGCTGTCCTGCAGGTTTTGGAGCATTGCTTCTGTTTACTGAGTGCCCAGGTGCTCAGCCTGTGCGTTGGGTGTGTTGCCTTCCTGACGCCCTTACCACCATCTTTCGACGAGCGTCAATTGTGGTTTCCATTTTATAAGGACGGAAGCTGAAGGTGTTAGTGCTTCATGCCACCACCACCGATTGCGTCTAGAATTTGACCACAGCCATATAGCTGAAATGCAATGAAAGAACTCCCATCTGGACACATCTCTGTCTTAACAGACTGTGCTGACAAAGGACATGGAAGTGTAAGACTCTTCTCCTTTAGAAACTTTTTGGAGGGGAGAGTGGTAAACATACAAGACAGTTAATACCACAAGAGACAATACAATTTAATTGATAAGCTGCTTACGTAAGTGCTTCAGAAGAGTGCTGTACTATAGTAACTGCCATTTCTAGTGTTACTCTTATGACTTCATATTATCTATAAAGAATATGGAAATATCTAACTGATGTTTTTATTTTATTTTAAAAACTAATTCATTTGTCTGATCCCAGAGAGCAATAGTGGTAAAGAATCCTCCTGCCAGTGCAGGAGACGTAAGATTCCAGGGTTTGATCTCTGGGTCAGGAAGATACACTGGAGCAGGAGATGTCAACCCACTACAGTATTTTTGCCAGGAGAATCTCATGGACAGAGGAACCTGGCGGGCTACAGTCCATGGAATCACAAAGAGTTAGACATGACTGAAGGTCTGAGCACACACACAGTTGCAGAGCATAATTCAGAGGAGAAGAATAATTGTGTCTGCTGCTGCTAAGTTGCTTCAGTCGTGTCCGACTCTGTGCGACCCCATAGACAGCAGCCCACCAGGCTCCCCCGTCCCTGGGATTCTCCAGGCAAGAACACTAGAGTGGGTTGCCATTTCCTTCTCCAATGCATGAAAGTGAAAAGTGGAAGTGAAGTTGCTCAGTTGTGTCCAACTCTTCACGACCCCATGGACTGCAGCCCACCAGGTTCCTCCGTCCATGGGATTTTCCAGGCAAGAGTACTGGAGTGGGGTGCCATTGCCTTCTCCGGTAATTGTGGCTAGAATATTTCAGATCTCTGGAAGTGATTTGAACCTGAACCTGGGGTTATTTGGGCTTTCTGTGGAACGACAAGAAAACATTTGGGAGAGAGAAATCATGGGGAAAAGGAGCCCGATTGGTATTGAACTTGCCGTGCTAGGGAGTCATAGAAATAAATCAGACAGGACAGAGCCAGACAGTGGGCTGCTAGTGGCTTGGGCCTGAGTGGCGTGAAGAGCATGTATTAAATGAGGAAGTCCTTTGTTTCCCAGGGCTCACATCTGTTTCCTGGGGGCCCCTCAAGGCATCCTGGTTCTCTAGTTTCAATTGGTGTTTGGGGCACCCTAGATGAGCTTGGGTCTCACAATACAGGAGGAGAATCTCACACAGGCCAGAGGCCCCCCTGACCAGCTGCTCTGTGAAAACACATTTCAACTCCTGGTCAGGGAACTCCAACTGCACTGTGCTCCCTGGCTGCTTTGTTAGTGTCTGCTCTACACGTGTCCTGTGCCCACCACCCTTTCTGGCTTCGACGAATCATCTCCAGCAAGTTGGGATCCTTTTCCGGACCCCTGCAGGAGCTCAGAGCGAATGTGTAACTTACCCACTGGCCAGGAAGCAAGAGGGATGCAGTGGCCCTGAACCTGCCCACTGGCCTCAGGTTTGCAAGTTGCCCCTTGATGATTGACTTCTTTCCTTCAAGACTGTTATGATTATTCTTTTATTTTTAAACTATTTTTAACACAGTATAACATGTGCATAGCTAGAAATCATGGTAGTGCAAAGTTTATTTCTCAATGGTCTGCCGCCATTTTCTTGCCCATTCTTCACTTTTCTAGTCCAGAAGTAAACACTGGCAACTCGTTTCTTCAGGTATTTACCTCCGTATTTCATCTACATTTCTAATTTTTCAAAAATCAATTTGAGATCCCTTTTGACTTCTTGGATAGGATTTAAGTTTTATTCTCCCTATATTCTCCACTGCCTTCATCTGCCTAATACAGTCACATCAGATTTTTTTGTTACATCCCCAGTTAGTGTTTTCCTTGATTTTAAGAAAATATTGCTCAGTGCAGAGCTCTGTCATGTACATCCCTGTTGTTGTACAATTCTCTCCCCTCCCCCGCAAGCAAACATTGCTTTGTTTTTTCAGCTGCCGAGTTTTTAACCTTTTACCTTGCTGTAATCTATCAGATCTGTCCACTACATAGTAATATTTCCCAGATGTTTGACTCTGTGAGATAATCAATCAGTTCTTTTTTTTTTAACTAAGGCTTCTCCTGCTCCAAGGTGGATGAGGTGCCACAGGCCCTCATCCTGGGCCTTGATTTCTTCTTAACCTATTTCACCCTTATTAGGATGTAGAACCAGTGGACAGACTGCCGTTGTAGTTTGCTTTATGCCTTGCACCCCCCTCCCCTACAGTCCAGGACCCCAGGATCTTGGATGGTTCTTTGAAAATCTGATGAGAGCTCTGAACACTCGGCCCAGGAAAATAAATGCACACATATAAAATGTGGCACATAATTTTGTGAATGTCGAAAGATAATTTATATAACATTACCTACACTGTAATCCTATCAACCGTAGAGTTCCGAATAAGTTTTGAGAACCTTAACTCTGATATTACAGTGAAACTACATTTACTCTTTTTCCTAATACATAATTCTTTACTCTTAAGCATTTTATCATTTCTTAGTGTTTGATGGAGTGAGTGAGTTTTCCAAATTTTAATGACTTGCAGAAGTGTGGCCAGTTGGAATCACTTCTATTCCAGGGTGTTCCATTTTGCAACCTTTGATGTTAATCTGTTTCTCCCTCCAACTGTTCTGTATGTTGACGTAGCTGAGGATGAAGATCCCCTTATAACACTCTCCATATTTGTTGAGTTGAATGGAAATGAATGATGAGCTACTTTCCTGGTAGTGCATGTCCCCTAGCGTGACCGCTCCCAGTGAAAAAAGATACTGTGTATATATAGATGCTAATCTTCCTAAGGAGCAGATGCCCTGCTGGGGTCATTGATAAGAGGGATTTTCCATCTGCATGAAAGGGAGTTCCACCATCAAACACTCACTCTGTAGTTGAGATCCTATTAAGACAAATTCCTGGGGTCTGTGCTTAGACTAGAGCTTGGTCGTATTGAATATTGCTTGAAGTGAAGCGGTGCATGGCTGCAATATATAACGCATTTGTCTTTATCCACTCATTGATTTGTTGTTCAGTTGCTCAGTTGTGTCCAACTGTTTGCAACCTCATGGACTGCAGCACACGAGGCCTCCCTGTCCTTCCCTGTTTCCCAGAGCTTGCTCAAATTCATGTCCCAGTTGAGTCGGTGATGCCATCCAACCATCTCATCCTCCTGTCATCCCCTTCTCCTCCTGCTCCTTCAGTCTTGCCCAGGATCAGGGTCTTTTCCAAATGTGTTGGCTGTTCACATCAGGTAGCCAAAGTATTGGAGCTTCAGCTTCAGCACCAGTCCTTCCAGTGAATATTCAGGGTTGATCTCCTTTAGGATGGACTGGTTTGAGCTCCTTGCAGTCCAAGGGCCTCTTGAGTCTTCTCCAGCACCACAGTTAGAAGGCATCAGTTCTTTGGTGCTCAGCCTTCTTTATGGTTCAACTCTCACATCCATACATGACTATTGGAAAAACCACAGCTCTGATTATACTGACCTTTGTCAGCAAAGTGATGTCTCTGCTTTTTAATATGCTGTCTAGGTTTGTCATAGCTTTCCTTCCAAGAAGCAAGCATCTTTTAATTTCATGGCTGCAGTCACTTTCCACATTGATTTTGGAGCCCAAGAAAATGATGTCTGTCACTGTTTCCATTGTTTCCCCATCTATTAGCCATGAAGTGAATGGGACCAGATGCCATGATGTTAGCTTTTTGATTGTTGAGTTTTAAAACAGCTTTTCACCTTCTTCAAAAGGCTTTTAGTTCCTCTTCACTTTCTGCCTTAAGGGTGGTTTCATCTACATATTTGAACTTATTGTTATTTCTCTTGGCAGTCTTCATTCCAGCTTGTGCTTCATCCCCCTGGGTATTTCACATGATGTACTCTGCATATAAGTTAAACAAGCAGGGTGACAGTACACAGCCTGACATACACCTTTGCCAATTTTTGAACTCACTGAGTAACTGCTGTTCATTAGACAGCAAGGTAGGGCATGATGTACATTTTTAGTCTTCAGAGATTATTTTTTGGCCATTCAGTGTGAGTGATCAAATTTCTTAAAAAAAAAAACAGGGCTTAACTAAATGCCAGCTTCTAACAGTGTCAAAATAATTAGGTTTCCGTTAAGTTTTGTGTTGTAGGGCATCTTAATTGGCATTTTCTATCTTAATTGATCCTACAGTAATTTTCTCAGATTCCCAAGTTGCTTCATTGATTTTACTTGAAAAGGACAATAGCCAGTGTTTGCAGTCAGTTTTAACACACAGTAAGAGAATCGGTATGGCAATCCTCATTTCACCAACGCTTCCTTGAAATCATCATTAAAATTAACATCATGTAGCTTAAACAAAGAGGACACTATCCCTTCAGAATTTAAAACCAACTCCATCTGGAGAAGTGTTCATTGAAAATAATTCAGGAGTATGAAGTGCTCTGTGAAGAGTATTGTCTGGTCTGCATTTAGTATGTGGTCACGGGGAGGTGAAGACAAGCGTGAGGGTGTCAGTATCTTCACCAGGCACCTTGACTTTGGATCTAGGGTCCAAGGCAACAGAATATTTGAGAGAGAAAGCCCATGAGGATGCTAATGATAATGAAACTTGAAAATGAGCTTGAAAGTAAATAGCAAGAAACAGTGACATACAGCCAAACCTAAAGTGAAAATAAGTTTTTGGCAAGCGGAAGACAAATTTGCAGCACTTTCTCTTCTTCAAGACAGTTTTGTGTTTAATCATCTGTGAACATTTTGGAAACTTTGAGTGTTGCATTTGGCTCCTGGTGGGGAACAAAAATAAATTGGCTGTGATGGCTGATTTCACTTCTTTTTGAGTAGCCTCACTGTGTTTTATGGTAACTCCTCCAAGGAAAGTGACAGATCGGAAGCAGCTGATTGCTCAGTGAGGTGGTGCAGCATAAAGCCAACACCGAGTCTTTGCAAAATCGAATATTGCTATTGCTGATCACAGCTGTTTCTGCTGGTTGTATCTTAACACATGTGTGACATGCTCACACACACGTGCTGGAGGCTGAGTCCTCAGGTCAGACGTGCAGTTGCAGAGAGCCAGGCTGTCACTTTAGAGAATATACTCTGCTCCAGCTGAGACTGTCAGGCTTCCTAGTGGACATGCCGCTGCCAGAGACCGGAAATGCTCCTTGACGGGGACAGGGGTCCCCTCTGTGCTCTGACCTTGGCCTGTCTCTTCCTGCCCCTTCTGCACCACCCTTAGCATCCCGTCACAGCCCCTGGGTTCCCAGGAAGCGGTCTGCTCCCAGCCCCCTCCCCACACCAGTGCCCACGCCTCCCTACCTGCTGGGTGGCCCTCTTCATTCGCTGCCTGGTCCTGCTCATCCTCCCGAGGAGCTTCCCTGCCCTCCAGCCCACCTCAAGCTCTCCTGTTTGTTTTTGGACATCTTGTCCACACCTGCGCCTCAATCTCGCTCATCAGCATGATGTACCCATCGCTGCCCTCCCCAGGCCATGCATCAAAACACAAAACACAGATCTTAGTAAAGTTACAAAGTCACAGGCGTTTGGCTTCATAGTAATCTTAAGTGGGTCATATATGGCTACAAAGGAGAGGTATGAAATTTCCATTTTTCACCTAACATGGAAAAGGTGTAAATCCACTTCCATAAATCAAATAAGGTCCTCATTTTGCACCCTGTAAACCCTTTCATAATGCTGTTAAGGGCTAGCAGAGTCTCAGCAGGGGCCACTTCAAAGAGCAGTCTCTCGAGTTCTCTATAACGAATGTTCCTCCACAGACAGCGAGGTGTGTTCACGTGTGTGTGAGGGGGGGTGGGCATGACCCAGCACCCTCTGTCGTCAGTCAGTGTTGGCTTGTTGGATGCAGGGCACACAGGGACGCTTCCTGGCCTCGGACGGGTGCCTGTACTGAGCGCGCCCTGGGTGCTCTTCCCTTCCATCGCCGCCAGCAGCAGCCCAGCCCTCGCCCTGAGTCTCCCTGGGCAATGCCCAGGGGGAAGGACTCACAGGTGCGGCGTCGCCACCACTTCCGGGAACAGTTCTCAGACCCCTTTGACGTTCTTGTGAGTGCTGAGCCCAGTTACCTGCTTCCGGCTGTGTGACCCACTTCCCATGGGTGCAGCTCCCAAGTCCATCTCCTCCCCACCCCCGTTAGCCCACGTGGAGCTGGCCTGGTCTCCTGGTGACGTCTCACCTTCGCCTGCAACCTTGCTGTCCAGCCTCCCGGGTAGAGGGCGCCAGAGGAGGAAGGCGTCTTCCCTCCCAGTTCGTGTGAGCCCCACAGCGTTCAGATCTTACGTCCGTGGCCCCCAGGGCAGCAGCACGGGCGACCCATCTCCCTGACAGCCCTCCAGCACGCACCTCGTCTCAGGCAGTTTCCAGGGCCAGCGGCACCCCGCCTTCCCCGTGAACAGCGCCTCTGCGGCCGCCTCCCCACACCCGGTCAGGTGGTTCACTCGCTTGGCCTGGTTCTACCCAGGAGGCTTCTCTACCATCCAGTGAGTTCAGCCACACTGTCTCTGACAGTGATTCCCCGGCCTTTGTGGGAGACCCCTTTCCATGTTCCTCCCGTGAGTTCCCTCAGTCAGCACTCTTAGCTGTCAATGTTCTCCTTTTTTGTTCCTCAGTGAGTTCTCTGCACCTCCGACCTCCTGTTCATACCGTAATTCTTTGTTAAACTTTTCTCTGTTCAAACCACGGGGTGGTTTCTGTCTCCTGAGGGGACCCTGACCATGCAGATGCCCGCTACCAGTGTCCCAGCTTCACCCCGCCCCACCAACCATACGGAGTCTTCCAGGGCTGGTCTGCAGGACAGCGCACGCAGTTATTCCCCTGACACTGTGCCTACTGGCCAGCAGGCCCTGGGTTAAGGAAGACAGGACTGCAGCCCGGCACTTGTTGAAACACTAGAAAAGGAGAAAACCAAATAGTGTAGTATATTGAGTTTGTGTGAGTGTGCGTGTATGTGTGGTGGGGGGTGGGAGTAATGTAGACAAAACTTAAAGAGAAACTTGAGAATTTTAGTGTCCTCTAGGAGCCCAAGGGGATAGATAGATGGCATGGTAATTCATGGAATTGATAGACGTTTACCACTTTAAGTCATGTCCATAATAGAAAAAGTATTAATAACAAAATGTGGTTTTGTTGTGTTCCACTTTATTTGTGAATATTCTTTATCTTTCCACAAAGACCTTGAGCTGGGTAGGGTGTCTCAACGCACCTCATCTCTGAATTCCTAAGGGCAGGAACCGTCCCGTAGTAGGTGTACAGTAAATGTTAGTTGACTAGAGGCCAGTCACACGGAGTCGATGTTCTCTGTTTTGTAAATACTCTGCAAAGTCAAAGTCAGCCAGTGTCGTCTTATATTGATAGTTCATAAGCGATTACGTGCAGTTATTTTTGTCCTTGAAATGTAAACAGAAAGGTTGTTCATGAGCTTAGGATTTCTGTGCTTCCTCTCCCGCCATTTACAGATAACATCAGCCTCGTCAGGTGTGTAGCACAGCATGTGAGGCATCTTTTAGAACCTCTGATTCTCAGGGATCCCTGTGGTGCAGACATAGAAACGGAGATTGGCTTGCTTAGCCGTGGCAATACTGATAGGATGTGGCTGAGTCCTGGCTTGGAGTCCAGGATGATACCAGAGCTCTTGTGTTTCCCATGTCACTGCCCAGGTCTCACCACACGTGGCCCTGTGGTCAGTCAGGCGCCTGCCCTACTTCTGTGAACACACATACATGTCACCCCAGAGCTTTTGTTCTCTTCAGAGCCACTCCTTGTCCTAGAAACACACCCCTCTGGCCCCCCTCGGGCACTGTGACATCCAGGTACAAATGGAAAAGGATTGGAAAACTCAAGAGAAGGCCAGAGGTCTCTTTACTTCACTTCATGGATTCAAAAATCTCTCCTCCGCCCAAAATCCAGCCACTTGCTGAACAATTGATACCTGTACACGTTATGGGGAAACTTGAGCTAAAGTAAAGCCCAGGGGAGCAGGTGTGCACCTTTAACCTCTGACCCTTGTCTTCTCTTCCTCCCAGGTGCTGTTACCCCCGTATGATGACGCCACCATGAACAGCGCCACCAAGGAGCCGCCGCCCCCGTACGTGTCTGCCTGAGCCTGGAAGTCGGGCGGAACAAGAGCAACAGCCAGACTTGTCATTCATCAGAGCAATAGTTCTTTAATTTTTCTTCTGAGATGAGCTCTCTGAGCTTATTTGTCGCAGAAATGCTACAGTTTAAAATTTTAGATGTTAAGTTGAAACTCTGTAGTTTGAAACCTATGCTTTAGCTGGAGCACCTTGCTAGAGTAGCTGTAGAAATTCTCTCTGTGGGGTGGGGTGGGGTGGGCTCCCCTAGTTTTCCCTCGGCGTTGGAACACCCGACAACCCGGATGAATCTTGAGTCCGAGACGTCTGCTGTACGTGCTGAGCCCCGGAGTCGAAGACTTTCCAACGCTTTTCTCTTCACTCCCTCTTTCTCTTTTGAACATGTATAATCAAGTCAAAATTAGACAATGCTTTTCCTTGGCCATTCCAATTTATAGAAGAAACCCTTAGGAGAACAGGAATGTTATTTGTGTAAGGAGTCCATATAAATACATAAATAAAACAAGAATTTCCTTAGACATTTACTTTATGATTTAAATTTGGTGATGGTTTTTGAGTTTGGTGGTCAAGGATTTTGACTGTGAGACCGTCTGATAATCCATGGCAAGGCAGACAGTCGGCGGCCGCCCTGCTGGCTGCTCTTGTCCGCGCATGTCTAGGGTCACAGTGTGGCGTGTCGGGGGGAACTGATGGATTTGGTCCTTTGTGGTGTCAAGTCTCTCTTTCCTCTCCTTTTCCTACCCCTCTAGCTCAGTGTTCTGCCCTCGCCTGACTCGGGGAGGACACCCACCACCAACCTTTGTCAGGTGGAATTACTGATATATGTTGATCTACCAATATGAAAGAGGGTTTTCTTCTCTCCCTACAAGGTGCAACCTGCTACTGTGAACTTCTGAGTATGCCTTGTGATCTTTTAAAAGTCTTCTGAAAAATGGGAGGTTGGGGCTGGAGGGGGGGTTGCTTTCCTTGTGAAATACCCTTGTCTTGACTACCTGAATTTCCAGAGATTTTTATATATTCACATGTTCAAAAGTCACAGCTCTTCATTTTGTTCATTATTGGATGTGCTTATAAATGAAGGTGTTTGCAATTAAAATGAGATTTTTCCCACATTCAAGAAGACCACCTTTGACTCTGGTGATTGTGTCTGGAAACACTTCTTGCCCACTTGGGACTGTGTTAGACACAGAATTTGGCCCGAGGAGGAGGCTCTATGGCTTGTCTCACACAAAGGTGTTTTTTAGTATCCTCATGCTGATAAAATCAGAGCATCTTAGGCCAAGAGAAAGGGAGAGGACAGACATGAACTTGCAGCATTCCTAACCCCGCCTCTGCCAGCTCAGCTGCTTCGAATCTGATTGCTTCTGTCCGCAGTGCGGTTGTAACAGGCTGTTTAGATTATCTTGTGTTCCAAGGGAGGTTAAAATAGGAGGGATTTTGGCTTGTTTCCAGATAGGTGTTTCAGATAATTTGGAAATGCAAGGAAAAAATAAGAGGTGAAGGGGAGGTGGTTTTAATCCCTGAGACTCAGCCTCAGTCATTTCTTTTGGTGCATCACGTTAGTATTCCATATACACTCAACCTCAGAAATTCTGTTCCTTGAAGCTCCCACCAAGTTAAACACATGCAGGGTTGTTACAGATGGAAAAGGCCTATCAGATCGTTTCACTGATCCCTTGGAAGGCACGTGGGAAGTCACAGTCGTTTGCATGTTACTCCCTGTGATTTTCCGGCACTTGGCTTAATCATGTTTTACACTATGAAAAATGACGTGATCAAGTGGAGAAAAATGCTGGTTTTGAGACTCCCTTCATAGGGTCCTCAGAGGGGATCTCATTCACATGACACTCAGTACCACTGACCACAGGATGTCATGTCATACTCAGACCTCACAGGTGCTGATGCTACTGGCCTTCCTGACAGGACATCTCAAGCTCACTCCCGAAGCTGCCCCCATCCTTACCTCTGCAAAGTAAGGAGTTGTCTTCATGTCTCCAGTGTGGAGAGGTGATGCTTGGATTAAGTGACCCTCCAGAGCATACTCAGCAGTTCGCTGTGTCCCTGTCCCTGTCTCATGTCTAATACAGATACATACCTCTTTTAAATGTATTTGAAACCCCACTTTAATATCTAGCTCTGTTCTTCTGTTTTGTCATCTGCAGAGAACAAGAACAGTCATTACCTCAGTTGCTCTCATGCTTATATACTTTCTGGTCACTTGACTGTTGAGAACTGATGAGAAATCTTTGAGTTTTTTCATCTTGAAACCCCCAAACCCTATTTTAAGGTCATGGATATTCAGCCCAGCACCAGTAGATGTGCAAATGGGCCCACTGATAAGCAGCCTGTGGGAGGGTTGGAGTCTGTTTGCTGGACAGAGGGAAGACAAAAACACATCTTTGGGCTTAGATGGGGTCTGCCCACTCTAGAAATCCAGCCTCCATTGAACGAGCCAGTTGGGTTTCCAGAATGTTGCGTCCCATGAAAGGGCCGGTTGACTCACTGCTCCCCTTCCTGTACCTTCTTTCTACGTAAACACATGAGCAGCATCTCCCCCAAATTCCTTGTCCCTATCCTGTTGTTCTGCATAATGCCAGACAGGTTCTCTCCATCCTTCTTTCTCCCCCTATTTTTTTAAACTCTAATGGTCCCAAAATTTGTTTAGTTTGACTGCTTAGCTGAACCACACCTTATTGTATTTGTCTTTACACCTTCACTTCAGTTTATTAATCAGCAGTACTCAGTAATACTCTCAAGAGATCATTTTTAGAGACAAAGCATTCAAGTTTTCTCCGTGGAGGGGATGCATTATATGTGAGTCACTGGAGTCGTCATTGGAGGAAAAAATCCTGCTATACAAATGGGTCTTTTATAAAAACACTATTTCCATTTGAAAAGATAATGTTAGCTTTTGCAGCCAATCTGGAAAACGACCTAAATATTGTGACTGTTAATATTGCCACTGGTCATGTAGACAAAATTCTACATTCTGGTGGGGAGAGGGCAGGTGAGGTGTAACGCCAAAGGACAGCCAGTGTAAAGTGAGACATTTCAGTACCAGAAGTAGAACCCACTTCTGTGTAAAATGGGTTTTGGGCAGCTCACATGCATGTTCTAAAAGGGAAGGAGAAAGGAGGCATTGCATAGATGTCTCCACACCCATGAAATTCACTTAAAGTGTTTTGCCTGCTGGCCAAGTTTTCTGCCAAATGACTGGTGTGTGGAAGCCAGCCAGGTCTGCAACCTTCTGCTGAGAAGCCCATGCATGCCTGCTGCTGAGTCGTGTACAGAGACAGAAGAGAATCTATTGCCTGGCCAACCCTGGAGAAGTGACATCAAAGCAAAAGTCTTAGCTCTCTACCCGCATCGATACAACCCTAAGTAGAGGAAATTGCTGCTGCTTCAGAATGAAGAGTTTGGCTCAAAACAGCATGATGGACTAAAGTTTTATTTATTTTATCCCATCTAAAACCTAACATACTTTTTTTTTTTTAAAAACACATACTTTTAAAAAAACCATTAGCAGACTGATTCATGTTGAGATTTGACAAAAAACAAAATTCTGTAAAGCAATTATCCTTCAATAAATTTTTAAGCCATTAACAACAAACACGATAAAACAAGTTTTTGCTTACTAAGTAAAATTTATTATCATGGGATCTTCTTCAGCTGAGCAAATAGAACATATATATTCCTTGGTGTTGGGCAAGTTGTCCAGGGTATATTGTTGCAGTAGAGAGAGTTTGGAGAGGAACTGTGTGACGGTGGGTAGATGGGCGTAATTAGCCAGCAGGGGGGGGCCTCATTTCTCTTAGAAGAGCCTGGCAGTGAATGTACCATCAGATTGTCTGCCAGTCACGGTTCAGTTCTCTGGCATATCGAGTCCTGCTGTGAAGAAAGATAACCAACAACAGGTGCCAGATTCCTGGGACCCTAAGTTTGAGGCCTCCAATCTAGACCTAAAGAGCTGATGAGGCTCCCGTCTGTGGTCTCCACCTGAAAAACCCCTGGCTCTGAAAAGACTGGGAACACTGGGTCTGCTCTCTGCGTGACCCACCAGCAGAAAGGACGGTGTGCCTTGTGTGTGTTTGGGGGGGGTCTTCATGAGATGTCGTGTTTCCCCCAGTATTCATTTTAGCTAAACAAATGTATCTTTAACTATTTTACTTTCGCAAGATAATTTCTTTAGTTCTTTTAAACGTTGGTTCAGTCGCTAAGTCAGTCGTGTCCAACTCTTTGCAACCTCATGGACTGCAGCATGCCAGCCTGTCCTTCACTATCTCCTGGAGCTTGCTCAAACTCATGTCCATTGAGTCAGGGATGCCAACCAACCATCTCGTCGTCCTCTATCATCCCCTTCTCCTTTTGCCTTTAATCTTTCCCAGCATCAAGGTCTTTTCCAATGAGTCAGGTCTTCAGGTCATGTGGCCAAAGTATTGGAGCTTCAGCTTCAGTATCCAGTCCTTCCAGTGAATATTCAGGGTTGATTTCCTTTAGGACTGACTGGTTTGATTTCCTTGCTGTCCAAGCGACTCTCAAGAATCTTCTCCAGCCACTGTTAAAAAATATCAGTTCTTCAGCGCACAGCCTTTATGGTCGAACTCTAACATCCATACATGACCACTGGAAAAACCATAGCTTTGACTATATGGACCTTCGTCAGCAAAGTGACGTCTCTGCTTTTTAATACAACACTGTCTAGGTTTGTCACAGCTTTTCTTTCAGGAAGCAAGCATCTTTTGTTGCTGCAGTCATGTTATGTCTTTTAAATTAAATCTTTCTTTTCTGCAGATTAGTGTTAGTCTCTCAGTCATGTCCGACTCTTTGTGACCCTGTGGACTATAGCCCACCAGGCTCCTTTGTCCTTGGGATTCTCCACGCAAGAGTAGATTGCCATTCCCTGCTCTAGAGGATCTTCCCAACCCAGGGATCGAACCTGGGCTGCATATTCCTGCATATAGTCCCCTGCAATAAATAATAATGGCAGCTCCAACCCTGCTTTTATCAACACTCCCAGTTTTCTCTTAATGACATCATGACATCAAATATTCACTGTGCCTGAGATGAAGCATTGTTTCCTCTTCCCCCAAATCTGCTCATGTTGACCCCTGTATCTGCTAGTGGTCTCCCCATCATTCCTGTCACCCCCAACTTGAGATCACAGGGCCTCTTTGCCTGTCCCTTTCTCTCTAATCAGCCCCCAGACCTGTGGCTTCTACCTTGTTATCTGGCAGAATGACGTTGACTACTCCCTGAACCTTTCTATGTGCCAGCCATGCTGCTAAGCACTTTACAGATGGAGAAACAGACGTTTAAAGGAAAATAACTGATCCCAAGTTTCCACAGTACATGGCAGAGCCAGGATTTTGTTGCCAGTTGAGTCCAGTTGAGTCCATCTAAGCATCTATTTCATATCTTTGAGACATCAAGAATCTCAGAATTCTGTACCAACCCTCTCGGTTCTTACTAACAAGGTTGATTGCTACTAACTGGAATGAAGACATTACAAGAAGGAAGGCAAGTCATGTAAAGCCATATGAAGTTTGTAAACTTGGGGTGGATTTTTTTACTTGAGGTTTGTATTACACAAGTAAAGCTGTCTATTTTCTATTTAATCAGGCTTAAGCATGTTCTGTGAAGACCAGCTTTTAATTCTTATAAGGAAAGTATACAGCTAGGAAGAAAGATCAACTGAGATGGGCCTTTTGGAGCAGTTAATTGTTTTAAGTGAGTGATTTTCTTTTGAGAATATTAGACACACTTTAAAATGCACTAGTTTATCTTTTTTTTAACTTTTCTTTTTTGGCTGGGTCTTCGTTGCTGTGCATGGCTTTCTCTAGTTGCAGTGAGTTGGCCTCACATTGTGGTGGCCCCTCTTGTTGCAGAGTACAGGTTCTAGGAACACAGTCTTCAGTAGCTGTGTCTGGCTTAGTTGCTTCTTGGCATGTGGGGTCTACCTGGACCAGGGATCTAACCCATGTCCCCTGCATTAGCAGATGAATTCTTTTTTTCTTTTTTTTTTAATCGAAGGATAATTGCTTTACAGAATTTTATTGTTTTCTCTCAAACCTCAACATGAATCAGTCATCGGTATACATATACCCCCTCCCTTTTGAACCTCCCTTCCACCTCCCTCCCCATCCCGCCCCTCTAGGTTGATACAGAGCCCATTTGAGTTTCCTGAGCCAGCAAATTCCCATTGGTGATCTATTACAAATATGGAACGCATCATAAATTTGCATGTCATCCTTGCACAGGGGCCATGCTAATCTCCTTTGTATCGTTCCAATTTTAGTCTATGCGCTGCCGAAGCAAGCACTGGCAGGTGAATTCTCAACCACTGGACCACCAGGGAAGTTCCTGGACTGATTTATCTTTCAAGAAGACTATGTGCAATAACGTTCCAAGCATAAGTGAGTAGTGATGTAATGTGTTTACATTATCTTGGAGGAAAAATTGGGGCCTTGAGACCCAACTCTCTTTCCTTCCCTGCCTGCCCCAGAAAACCTCTCTCACAGGGTCTGTTTCCACATTTGCCAAACAGAGGGAGAATACAGCCCTCTCCCACGAAACTCTAGGTTTTCTTCCGCCCTGTGAGGTTAATACACTAAATCATCTGTGTCCCTGAGAACCAGCTTCCTTGAACATCTTAGGAGTGAATCCAGGCCTGACTCTGACATCAGTAAACCTGTGCATTTAAAAATAAAATTACATAAGGGAATTTCCTGGTGGTCCAGTGGTTAGGATTTAGCACTTTCGCTGCAGTGGCCCAGCTCAAGGAAGATCCCACAAGGCGGAAATAAAATTGTATAAGTAATATATTGCAAGAAAAAATAGAAAATAAAACGAATAATTTATCCTTTGGGTCTCATCTTGAATGTCACTGCCTTTTAGAAGCCTTCTGTGACCCTCTAGTCTGGGAGGGATTCGTTTTCTGTTCTGCCATAGCATAACATGGGCATCCCTGATAGCTCAGTTGGTAAAGAAATTGCGTGCAATGCAGGAGACCCTGGTTCAATTCCTGGGCTGGGAAGACCCACTGGAGAAGGGTAAGCTACCCATTCCAGTATTCTTGGGCTTCCCTGGTGACTCAGCTGGTAAAGAATTGCCTGCGATGTTGGAGACCTGGGTTCGATCCCTGGGTTGGGAAGATCCCCTGGAGAAGGGAAAGGCTACCCACTCCAATATTCTGGCCTGGAGAATTCCATGGACTGTATAGTCCATGGGGTCGCAAAGAGTTGGACATGACTGAGGGACTTTCACTTTCATACATAACATACCATAGTATCCCAGTCAAGGCACACCTTACATTCTGGTTCCTGACACCTTTCTCATCTGTCCTCTCCCAGTAGATTAGAAACTCAGACAGAGGCTGTGTCTATGTTCCTTAGTGTTCTGTCCCCAGCGCCTGGCATTTGTTTGGCAGATAGAAGAAGCTGAAACATAGTCACTAGAATAAGAATAGAATAAGCATAGGAGAGCAATTAAAAACATCTGTAACCCCACCCATGGTGATTGTGACAAATTCTTAACATTTCAGGGGGACTCAAGCTCCACCTGGAAAATCCCATGGACGGAGGAGCCTGGTGGGCTGCAGTCCATGGGGTCGCTAAGAGTCAGACACGACTGAGCGACTTCACTTTCACTTTTCACTTTCATGCATTGGAGAAGGAAATGGCAACCCACTCCAGTGTTCTTGCCTGGAGAGTCCCAGGGACAGGGGAGCCAGGTGGGCTGCCATCTATGGGGTTGCACAGGGTCGGACACGACTGAAGCAACTTAGCAGCAGCAGCAGCAGCAGCAGCAAGTTCCACAGAGACTACTTTTTCCAGAAAAGACTCCTGGGGGAATAAAAAGACCTCATTCCTGTAGACGATACAAGGGAACAAAGAGAGGTCTCTCCACAGACCCTACCAGTGTGTTTACTGTGGGTTGGGGGTGGGGTGGCGTCTCAACCTCTAGAAGTCGTAGAGGTGATGGGCAAAACCCAGCAACACAGAAATAGAAGGACTGATCTCTCAAGAAGGATTAAAGGACAGCTGAGATGAGGGGATAGATGATACCCTGCTGCAGTTCACATTCAAAGGGGAAATGGCATTCTTACCTCTATGCTTGTGATCGAGTTCTTTTGTGTGAATTTAATGCAGGAGGGCTCTGAATGAAACATTAAATCACTAGATGTGTGGCTCCCTTGAACTTGCTCCTTTCTCTTTCCTAGTAGATTAGTGTATTGTTGGAACAATAAATAACCAAGTCTGAGACCCTCTGGAACTCTGAGGACTTGGGGACATGAGGGAAAATCCCGAACAGCCAACTTGCAACTCAAGTCCAGCTGATACGTTCTACTTCCTGGGCACTTCAGATTTAAATAAAACCCCTGAAAGCCTATGTGTGATAGAGCATGTTTGTCTTTCAGCCTTTACAAGAGTAATCTCAAGATTCCATCAGGAAAGCGTTGTGCATTTCCCTGTGGCGGGGACCACAAACACTAGCCCAGAAGTCCCCGCCAGCTGGCAAGTCCTGCGGTGGAAAACAGTAATCAGAGGAGGAGTCCAGACTCCAGCACCGGTGTGTGAGAACACAGGAATAGGAGCTGAGGAACGGGGCAAGAGGCCCTTCCTGCCCATGTGAGACAGACCTGCTTCTAGGAGGGAGAGCCTTCCGAGAGGGGTGTGCAAACATGGAAGAGGAGCAGTCTGTTTCACAAAGAGATGAAAACGTGTTTATGTGAGGACCCAGAATTAAAACCTACCGTCTTCCCATAAACCCACGCTTTATTAAGATGCAGTTCACATGCCATAGAATTGCACGACTTAATGATTTCTTAATATTATCCAGTCATGCAACCGTCACTACAACCAACTTTAGAACATTCCCATTTCCCTTCAGAGAAACTTCTCATGTATAAAGAATCACTCCCCTTTCTTCCCCCAAACTTCTCACCTCAAGGCAACCGCTAATTTACTTTCTGTTTTGATGGATTTTCCCCGTTCTGGACATGGAATCATACAGCGTGCAGTTTTGGGTGATCTAGCTCTCACTTAGCTATGCTGTTTTCTAGATGTATCCATCGTGGTAGCACATATCAGCATCTCAGTCCTGTTTATTGCCAAATAATGTTCCATTTTAGTTATCCATTCATCAGTTGGTGCACATGAAGCCTGTTCTCACTTTTTGGCCATTATGAATAATGCTGCTAGGAACATGTGTGTACAAGATTCTGTATAGACATATGCTTTTATTTCTCTCTCCTACATACCTAGGAGTAGAATTGCTGGATCTTACGATAACTATATGCTTAATTTTTGGAGAAGCTGCCAAATTGTTTCCCACAGTGCTTGCTCCATTTCATGTTTTTACCAGCAATGTTACTAGGGTACCAGTTTGTCCATATCCTTGCCAACACTTGTTTTTGCTCATCTTTTTTTTTTTTATAACAGTCATTCTCCTGGGTGTGAAGTGATGTCTTGTAGTTTGGTTTTTCGCTTTTGTTTTTTGACTGCACTGCGTGGTATTTGAGATCTTAGTTCCCAGGCCAGGAATTAAACCTGCGCCCCCTGCAGTAGAAGCACAGAGTCTTCACCACTGGATCATTAGGGAAATCCTTTGTGTTTCTTTCTTTTAATTAGAGTATAATTGCTTTGCAGTGTTGTGTTAGTTTCTGCTGTACAGCAAGGTGAATCGTGTACACGTGTATACATGTATCCCCTCCCTCAGCGCCCCTCCCACCCCCTAGGTCATCACAGAGCACTGAGTTGAGCTCCCTGTGCTGTGTAGAGGCTTTCCACTAGCTGTTTTACACATGGTAGGGTATATATGTCAGTCCTAATCTCCCAATTTGTCCTCCCCCTCCTGCATCCATATGTTTGTTCTCTGTGTCCATGTCCTGCATCCATATGTGTGTTCTCTGTGTCCATGTCTCTATTCCTGTACCGCAGGAATAGGTTCATCTGCATCATCTGAACCTGCATCATCATCATCTGAACCTTGTATAGGTTCATCTGCATCATTTTTCTAGATTTCACATGTATACATTAATATACAATATTTGCTTTTCTGACTTAATTCACTCTGTGTGACAGACTCTAGGTCCATCTCCATCACTACAAATGACCCAATTTCATCCCTTTTTATGGCTAAGTAATATTTGGATGTGAGTTTGAGTGAACTCCGGGAGTTGGTGATGGACAGGGAGGCCTGGCGTGCTGCAATTCATGGGGTTGCAAAGAGTTGGACACGACTGAGCGACTGAACTGAATTGAACTGAATATTCCATTATATATATGCACCATGCCTTTTTTATCCATTCATCTGTTGATAGACCTTTAGGTTGCTTCCATGTACTGGCTATTGTAAATAGTGCTTCAGTGAACATTGGGGTACATGTGTATTTTTGGATTATGCTTTTTTTCAGGGTATATGCCCAGTAGCAGGATTGCTGGGTTGTATGGTAGTTCTATTTTTGGTTTTTTAAGGAATCTCCACACTGTTCTCCATAGTGGCTGTATCCATTTACATTCCCACCAACAGTGGAAGAGGGTTCTTTTTTCTCCACACCCTCTCAGCATTTATTGGTTGTGGATTTTTTTATGATGGCCATTCTGACTGATGAAAACAAATCTAGGGGTTTCTCTGGCAATCCAGTGGTTCCCTGGTGCCTCAGCTGGTACAGAATCCACCTGCAATGCTCGAGATCTGGGTTCGATCCCTGGGTTGGGACGATCCCCTGGAGAAGGGAATGGCTACCTTCTGCAGTATTCTGGCCTGTAGAGAATTCCATGGACTATTCCATGGGGTCGCAAAGAGTTGGACGTGACTAAGTGACTTTCGCTTTCGCTTTCATTCTGATCAGTGTGAGGTGACACTTCATTGTAGTTTTGGTTTGGATTTCTCTAGTAATTAATGATGTTGAGCATCTTTTCATGTGGTTTTTGGCCATATGTATGTCGTCTATTTAGGTCTTTCACCCATTTTTTGATTGGGTCGTTTGTTTTCTTTTGATGTCTCTCGTGGTTTTGATTTGCATTTCTGTGATGGCAAATATTGTTAAGCATCTTTTCACTTGCTTATTGGTTATCTGAATATCTTCTTTGTAGAAATGTTTATTCAGAAACCTTGTCTATTTATTCATGTAAGTTGTTGAATTTAATTTAGAGTCTTTTAATATTCTATATACAAGTCTCTTATCAGTCTATGATTAACAAAAAATTTTCCCTCATTCTTTTCAAAAAATTTCCCCCAGTCTTTTCTTGACAGTGTCCATTGAGGTCCAAAATTTTTAATTCTGATCAACACCAATTTAACTATTTTCCTTTTGTCATTGTGCTTTCAAAGTCATATCCAAGAAACCGTTGCCTAATACAAGGTCATGAAGATTTACTTCAGTGTTTTCTTCTGAGAGGCTAATAGCTTTAGCTATTACGTCTTTGATCCATTTTGAATCAATTTTTGTATGTGGTATGAGGTCCGGGTCCAAGTTAATTCTTATCCATGTGTCTATCCAGTTGTTCCAGCACCAGTTGAAATTCTTTCCCCCATTAAATGGTCTTGGCACCTTTGTTGAAAATCAATGACCTGTGAATGTGAAGGCTTATTTTTAAACTCTCAATTCTAGTTCAGTTGATTTTATGTCTGTTTTATGCAAGTACTGCGTTACTTTGATTACTGCAGCTTTGTAGTGAGTTTTGAAATTAGGGATCATGGACACTCCTACTTTGTTCTCTTTCAAGATTATTTTGGCGACTCTGGGTCCCTTGAATTTCCATATGAACTTTGGCATCAGCTCATTAATTTCTGTAAAGAAGCCAGCTGGGATTTTTGATAAGGATTGTGTTGATTCTGTAGATCAGTTAAGGGAGTATTCCATCTAAACAATACCAAAGCTTTCAATCTATGAATATGGGATGTCTTCCCACTTGTTTCATATCCTTTCAATTTCTTTCAACAATATTTTGTAATTTTCAGAGTATAGGTTTTGTACTTCTTTTGTTAAATCCTTTTCTAAGTGACTTATTCTTTTTGACGCTATTTTCAATGGAATTGTTTTAATTTCATTTTCAGATTGCATAGAAATATAATTGATTTTTGTCTATTGATCTTGTATCCTGCAACCTTGCTGAACTACTTCCTTAGCTCTAATACTTTTTTAGTAGATTCTTTAGGATTTCTACCTACCAGATTGGGCTTCCCTGGTGGCTCATTGGTAAAGAATCCACCCACCAATGCAGGAGACGCGGGTTCAGTTCCTGGGTCGGGAAGAGCCCCTGGAGAGGAAATGGCAACCCACTCCAGTATTCTTGCCTGGAGAATTCCATGGACAGAGGAGCCTGGTGGGCTACAGTGCATGAAGTCACAAAAGAGTCGGACACAACTGAGCGACTACACCACCACCACCACCTACCAGATCATGTCTTCTGCAAATATAGTCTTACTTTTTTCTTTCCAAGCTGGGTACCTTTTATTGCATTCTCTTGCCTTGGCTAGAACATCTAGTCCAGTGCTGAACAGAAGTGGTGAGAGAGCATGTCCTTGTCTTGTTCCTATCCCAGAGGAAAAGCTTTCAGTATGTTAGTTGTGGATTTTTTGCAGATGTTCTTTACTAGATTGAAGAAGTCTCCTTATACTTCTAGTTTGTTGGGTGTTTCTATCATGAAGGAGTGTTGAATTCTATCAAATACTTTCCCAGCATCTCCTGAGATCGTGTGGTTTTGGTCTTTTATTCTGTTGATGTGGTGTGGTACACTGACTGATTTTCAGAAATTTTTCTAACGTATTCTCTGCTCCGTGGTAGTCTGGAGTTAGTGGTGAAGCGGTGTTGGTCCGTGCCCTCTCATTAGGCCTGGCCAGAATGCTGAGCTGTCTTAGAACTTTTGCTTTAGCTAAAAGAAAATTTCAGTTCTTTTGCACTTTGGTTATTGCATCCTCTTTTCAAAATCTTTTTGTTCGCAGATAGTGTTCATGTAGCCAGTAATGTTCTGGCACTTTCTGTACTTGGGAATTGCTTTGTCAATTCTTGCTTTAAATGAGACAAGACATTTCCATTGCTTCTTTTCAGAGTGTGCTCTACCAACAAAATATTGTTCACTTTATTGCATTACATCTTATTTTTCTCCATCATATGATTTATTGTGGCTCTCAGGAGTTCACTGCCTTATTCCTTATTCTTTCCACTGGACCATCTGTAGTGTTTCCCCTTCTGTTGGACGCCGGTAATAACTGTGTCCCAGTTATTTTCTCCAGCAAGACAGAACATAGAAAAGTTCTGACTTCTGATATTTTTGTTATTCTTGAGTTTATTGAGTTCTGCCAGCATGCTGCAGGATTTTATAGGACAGATACACATACTCATTGCCCAAGTCTCCTGCAGTCTGATTTAACACCAGGCAACCAATGCAGACAGAGACTCAGCAATGGCAAAAGGTGAGAAGGCAGTTAGCTGAGTGTCACAGACATGAGGCTATTGGCTTCTAATAGCAGATTGCTTTGTGCCAATTCCTGGGCTTCAGGAGGAAAGAGGCAGCAATCTGTGTTGCCGAGTGATGCTTCCACGCACAGCAGGTCCATCCTCCACTTCAAAAGTGGAAACTAGTCTCCAGGGAGACGGGCAACATTTCAGCCTTGTCAGTATCCAAGAACACAAGTCAGATTTCCACTTGATCTTGCCCAAGTTTTAAGACTCCCCAGTCCAGAGATAGTCCATCTTCCTATCTCATTTTTGATAAGCAGCCTTATCAGCCCAATTTCACAAAAGACTACTCTGAACTCCAGGTTAAAGCCATAGCAGCCCAGTCTCTTCCACAGCATGGCCTAGGGAAGATGGTAAACAAGCTAAAGAGGGCCTGGTCCCTGCCTTCTGGAGCCCCTGGTCCAAGTTCAAGGTCACAGCAACACATTGGAGTCCACTTTCCAAGGTGGGATATGTTTATTTAGAAATCATTTCACTTGGGGTGATGGTGCCATTAGCCAGCCTGTCCTCAAGGGGACCCTCTGACATGGAACCTGCTGTCCACGTTGAGGGGCATCTGGAAGGAAGGCGCCCCCCCCCCCCACCCCTGCCAGGTGTGAGGGTGGCTCACCCAGCGCTGGAGTGGAAACCCAGCCACTGCGTCTGCAGTTCTCTGCTCTCTCCCTTCTCTCCTGCTCTGACCGGTCGGCAGGTGGCCCAAAGGAGGGAAGGCTCCTCTCCCAGGTGAGATGTTCTGCCCTTCTACTTGAGTGGAATGGGGACGACCTCCAACAGTTTACACTGGACTCACACATCAGGCCCCTTCATGGATCACAGCTTTGTCATGGCAAAGGGGCTTGCGTAACTCAATGAAGCTATGAGCCATGCCATGCAGGACCACTCAAGACAGATGTGTCATACTGGAGAGTTCTGACAAAATGTCGTCCATTGGAGGAGGGATTGGCAAAGCACTCCAGCATTCTTGCCTGGAAGATTACATGGACAGAGGAGCCTGGCGTGCTACAGTCCATGGGGTCGCGAAGAGTTCGACACGACTGAGCACACACACCCATCAACAGTCTCCTAGAGAAACACAGGGCAAGTGAGGTGACATTGCAGTCCTAGGTTCCTCTTCGTGTTCTGCAGAGCTTGCCTGGTATGGCTCTATCTTGTCAACAAAAGCGATGTTTCTATTATCAATAAGGAAAAAAAAAATCAGTACAAGATTTATTTTAGGCTGCGAGTTCTCTGAGCCAACCTGTCTGCTCTTTGTTTTGCTTATATGATGGTCCACTGTTTGGTAGTCTCATTTTAATCTGCCCTCTAGGAAGGATTCTAATGCAACACAAAACAAAAAGTTCTACTGTTTACAAGGAACAAATGAAACGGGCAAAGTCTGTATTTGAGGCTCTTCAGGAACGTGAGGTCTGGGTCAAACGACTGCCCTCCCACCCCCATTCTTACTCTACAATAGACCCCCCTGCCAGAGACAGAGAAGTGAGTTGAACCCAGTATAGCTATCAAGGGGCAAGTCGTTTCAACAGTTACAGATTCTAACTAACTCAAGAGACCCGAGATCCTACACACCCCCGTTCTTGTCTGCTTGTGTGAGTGCCCAGGTAAGAACTGGACTCATAGCCCCAGACTTTTTATGAATAAGGCTCTCTACACTAAGCCAGTAGCAGAGCCTCTGGGAGAAAAGGCAAGTTTGGACTTTGCCAAGCAGCCTTTATTATTGTCAAATTGCATTCACCCCCAAAGGTAACTGAGAAACAAACAGCATTGTTTTATTCTGACGATATTTCAGGATACTGAACTCACTTTTGCTTCTCCTTTTTTTTTTTTAATTTTTCTGGCAGACCTGAAGATCATTTCACAAGGTAGAACAACTCACTGACCTATTTGACTTGGCCCTAGGCATACTTTGTACAGAGTCTTCTTCTGGGGAATTCTTATAGAACTCCCTGGGGCAAAACATCCATCTTAGTTGGCATACACCGGAATCACAGAAGTCTTTTACTAAATTACAATTCGTTAACATTTGGAAGGATTTCGGAATTGCTATTGTTTCCCTGGTAAGTTACTGGATCATACTGGTGTCTTGGAATAAGGCAATGCATTTAAACTGTAAGTTTCCATAAACTGTAACTCAACTTCCCCAGCTCCTAAGGGATTTTCACTGGCTCAGACTCAGGAAGAATTTTCATTTGTGGGATCCAAGACTTCAGAGACCAAACATTTCCTGAAGGCTTTCCTCTGCTTTCCGACCTCCACCTACCTCCTCCCAAAGACATACAAAGAAACTATTTCTGATCAGTGCAGGCAAGAGTGCCCAGTGTGCCTAAGGTACAGGGTAAGGGAACAGGAATCCAGTGTTCTTTCTTGGCTTCATGACACCACTGAGCTGCCTCGATGGCTTGAGTATGTTGACCCCTTGCCTTATGGCTAGAATTTTAATTACCCATCTGGAGCTTTCCTGAAGAATTGCTTTTGTACCTGTTTTTTTTAATTCATATTCCAGAAACCAAATCATCAAATAAGAGTGATGGTTCGGTGTCAGACAGCTAAGAGTACTTAAATGATCAGACTCTGGCACCAGACGTTTTGAAACTTGTTAATTCTACTGCCTCTCCCCCATAGCTTGTTAAAACCTGAACTGAGTGGCTGGGTTAATGGTTTGGGGTTATAATTTTGGCGTGATTATTAGAAGATGCCCTGGCCTGTTGGCTTCCCTGGTGGCTCAGACAGTAAAGACTGCCTGCAAGTCGGGAGACCCAGGTTCAATCCCTGGGTCGGGAAGATCCCCTGGAAAAGGAAATGGCAACCCACTCCAGTATGCTTGCCTAGAGAATTCTATGGACAGAGGAGTCTGACAGGCTCCAGTCCACGGAGTCGCAAAGAGTGGGGACAACTAACAGACTAGCCTGTTGTATAGACCCCCACTCACCCCAGCTGGCCAGAAGCAGGGAGAGCTGGCAGACTGGCAGTGCCAGGCCCTTTCCCTGCCACTGACCAGCCCTGTCTCCTGCATCCCTCCAAAATCCTCCAGGGGACCTCTAAGGTCATGTTCCCCTCACTTTACCAAACTGCAAACATCTTTGCCCATAATTTCAAAAGTCTGGCCTGGACCAGACCTTCTCTGCTCCTTCAGGGTGGGAACCCTGTTTCCCTTCCCTCCTGGCATCCTGACTCCCCTCCCCACCCGGGGGCCTGGTCCCTGCCAGAGGACGCTCTTTTAATATGAACTGGCAGCGGTGCTCTGGGTACTGCCAAGACAGCTCCTGGCACTTGTCACCAATCACCCCAATTCTCGCCACTTTCTACTTCATCGTCGTCGACGAACGACAGATCATGCCCCTCGGTTCAGTACACGGGACCCTATCACGCCTACCTTCCTCCAGGAGATGCTCTCCATCGCACCGCCCCAGCCCCCACGCCCCCCCGCCAAGCCCCCAAAGCTCCTAGTTGTTCCCGAGCCCGCGGCTTCCGACCCCGGGAGTCAGATCCTCCCCTGGGCTCGCGCAGAGCGAGGTGGCAGCAGGCAGGACGCGCGGCCAGGGCGCCCGGTTCCCGGGGCTGCCTTCAGAGTGGGGCGGTCCTCGCGCCGCTCCCTCTCCGCGCCCGCCCCGTCCCCAAAGAGGACACCCCTCCTCCCGTCGGCCCGCTCCCCACCCTCGGCGGCGCCGCCTCCCCCGCCCGCCCGCGCTGGCCCCGAGCCGCCCCGGCAGCCAGCGAGCGAGGGGAGCGCTCTGGGATGGGACTTGGAGGAAGCGGCCAAGGAGGAGACAGCGGCAGCGCCTCGGGCTTCTTCCCCGGCTCCCACAAGCAGTCTCCCCGAGGAGAGCCGTGGCTCTCGGAGCGGCGACGAGGCCAGCGAGGAAGACCCGGGCGGCTGCGCCCCTGTCTCGCTTCCTAGGCGCCGGCGGCGGCGGCAGCGGCGGCTGCAGGTGAGCGGGGCGCGCTCTCCCCGGGGCCCCTGCCTGGCCCCGCGGCCCCGAGGCGCGGACGACAGACCGACCCCTACCGACCGACAAACGGACAGATAGGCAGGGCTTAGGCACCCACGCACGCGGGCGCTGCCCCCAGGCTGGCGCCCCGGCCTCCGCCGCTCCGCGCGGCCCCCGCCGCTGGGCGCCCCCAGACCACCACCTCTAGCCCCAGGCCCGTGGCTCCCGACCCCTCCGGGCAGGCAGAGCCCGAGAGCGACGGCGGCGCTGCTGGACCCCAGGCTGGGGGCAGTCGGGCCGCCGCGGCCGGGCGAGCTCCGCGCGCGCTCCCCGCGCCGCCGGGCGCACCGCGCGGTAGCCACCCCGCGGGGTCCCGTGGGGGCGCTGTGCCTGGCCGCGGGGACGCCCGGACCCGGGCTCCGCCGAACCCCGGAAAAGGCAGACTTGAGGAACGCGGATCTGCGGTGATTCCCGTTCGGCTGGCGAGCGGATCGATTCCGACTCCCCGCCTCGGCGGGCTTGGTCTTTTCATGCCCGTGTCATCAGGATTTTGTTTTTGGTTTTCTATGGAGCTAAAGCTCCAGCTTCCTTACGTGGTGGGGAAAGGAAAGAAAGGTGAGGGTATTTGTGGTCGTTGCTAGAAACCCCCAGGATAGTATGGAAAGAGGAGAGAAAAAATGAGGGAACACCCCCACGCCTCTCGTTAAGGTCTCCGGGACTGGACTCACAGGAAGATAGCTCCTCGGGAACACACTCCTGGCCCTGAGCAAACCCGAACTGACCGAGTTCCAGATCGTCATATATCAGGGAGCTGGGCCGTGTCTGCACCAAGTGCATTTAATTGGCTTCCAGCAGCGGGGCCTCCAAGAGACCAGCAAGAGGCTGCAGGGGGTTGGGGGTGGGGGGCATGGTCAAGACCAGAGACTCTGGGTTGGCCTGCTGAGGTTCGGACCCTGGCAGTGAGCGGAGCTTACAGGTTGGTAACCTTGGAGTTACCCAACTACTCTGTGCCTCACCTTCTTCATCTGTCTAATGGGACGATCATACCTACAGGGCAGTGAGGATTAAATTCAAGTGCTTACAACCGTTCCAGGCATCTTAAGACTAGTTCCATGACCTGATTCTCCAGAAGAGCAAGGCATTTCTTTCTAGGAACACAGTCACCTCCTCTCCAACTGAGGAAGCTAGGCTCTGAGTGGATACCTGAGGCTGGCAGATGATCCGCATGTATTTAACTGGAATTTTGCACTCAGGAGCGCGCCTGCACAGTTCTCCCTGCCTGCTTCCAACAGAACAGCCTCAGAAAATCATATTGCTGTTCCAAGATGGGTTTATGGTCTGGAAAGTTTCCTTTCAAACCCAGAAGCTCGATCCCTTGGAATTCCCTTTGAGACTGCAGATAGACATCTGTGGTTCTTCACCTCTGTTTCCCCATCTGCGCTCCCCCCCCCTTTTTTTTGCCAATAGAATTCAGGCAGACCTCTCTTCTCTAAGAATCTAGGGTCCCTGGCTCTAGAGTCCAGTGCCCCTGGAGGCACTGAGGCTGGAGCTCATTGACCAGAGGTGCAGAGCCCACCTTGGAGATCCCCTCAGATGGCTGCCATGCTCTGAGCTCCACCGTCACCACGTATCTCTGTTCAGCAAGAGGTAGTTGAAATGAGGCTGAAGACTTAAAGAAGAGGGAACCGAAGATTGCTTCTTCTTCTTTTTTAAATTTATTTATTTGGGGCTGTGCTGGGTCTTTGTTGCTGCAAGGGCTTTTTTCTAGTTGGGGAGAGCAGGGCCTACTCTCTAGCTGTGGTGCACGAACTTCTCACTGTTGGCTTCTCTTGTTGTGGAGCGTGGGCTCTAGGCATTCGGGCTTCAGTAGCTGCAGCTCCCTGGTTCTGGGGCCCAGGCTCAGTAGTTGTGGCCCATGGGCTTCCTTGCTCCATGGCATGTGGGATCTTCCCAGATCAGGGATCGAACCCGTGCCCGCGCCTCCTGCATGGCAGGCAGATTTGTTACCACTGAGCCACCAGGGGAGCACCGAAGATTGTTTCTTGAAAGATAGAGAAGGAAGAGGATCATTGAAGGTTCTAGAAAGAAATCCCCCATTTTTCCTAGAATCAGCTCTGGCGGGGGCCTAAGAGAAGGCAAGGAGTGAGGAGGGGCGGGAATGAAGGAGGGGCAGAGACAGGCGGTGAGGGAGCACCAGGGTCAGCGCTGGCCTGCAGGGGCTCTGGGCGTGAGACTGGGTGGGCAGTGAGGGGGACACGCTGGGGCTCAGGGCTGAGTCGCTGTTTGAGAGCAGCCAAGGGCACAGGAGTCTCTGATGCTTTTGCTGGGACGGGACTAACGGCCTCTGGTTTTTAGGTTTTTAGCATAAGTGTTTGAAAGAGTCCTTTCCTAGGACTCCCTGTTTTTAGGAAAACTGTGGAGGACTCCTCTGTTTGTAACATGTGGGAATAAGTCAAGAGGGTCAGAAAAAGAGGGTGCGAAAATGCCAACGAGAGAGTGGAGGCTATCTTCGCTGTTGCTAGTAAACAGGGCCAGGGAGGCCCTTCCAAAGGACCGGTTGCCACTTGGAGCTCCAGCCATGAGGTCATCTTTGAACCTGCCATGTGGCTCGGCAGACAGCCACCGCTGCCTTACCTGGCAGGACCCTGAAGGGGACTCAGAGAGAGAGAAGGGCAGGTCTGCGCTCCATCCCAGAGGTATTGGTTGTTGGCGGTAATGATGCAGACAGTGATGAGAGGTTGTGGGGTGTGACCTTGATCTTGGCGCCTGAGAGACTGAGGTTCCAGTCTCAGACCTGCCACTCATTACTTGCAGGGATTATGAAGAGTTACTGAGACTCCCTGCCTCAGTTTCCTCATCTGTAAATGGGAACAGGACTGTTGGGAGAATTAAATTAGTTAACACAGATAAAAATGCTTAGTGTAATACCTAGCTCAGAGTCAGTGCTCAGTATTAATTACCTATGATTATTGCTATCTGAGCCTCAGTTGTGTCATCCATCAAATGGGATGATGCCATCTGTGCCATAGTGTGGTCATAACAGTTAAGTGGGTTAATTAACTGTGAATTAATCTGCCAGTGGGTAGTATGTGATAATGCTCAGAGTGAACTGATTGAAAATAAGATTTATACCAAACTATCTGCATGTAAAAGCAGTGGTTGAGTAGGTGAACTAGCTAACATTTTTCAAAGGTTCGTGTAAGAGTCTTGTCAGAGAAAACTTTACCACTGGGGGCTGTGGCTCACTCCCCACTGGGATACCCCACTGCTATTTTAGGTTACTGTGCCAGTTTCTTATTGCCGCTGTAACATATTACTACAACCTTAGTGCTTAAAGCAGCACAGATTTATTGTCCTTCAGTTGTGCAGGTCAGAAGTCTGAAATGGGTCTCACTGGGCTAACATCAAGGTGTCGGCAAGGCTGTGTTCCTTCTGGAGGCTCCGGGGGAAATCTGTTCTCTTGCCTTTTCTGGCTTCTGAAAGCTGCCTGTGTTTCTTGGCTCCTGGACTTTTGTTCCATCTTCGAAGCATAGCAGCTTCCAGTTCTCCCCTTTCTTCCCCCTTCTCCCCTCCTCCTCTCCATCCCCACTTCTCTCTCTTATAAAGACCCTTGTGCTTACTTGGGGCCGACTTGGATTATCCAGGCTACTTTCTCCATCTCGATATCCTTAGTTTAATCACATCTACAAAATCCCTTTTGCTACAAAAGGCAAAAACATATTCACAGATTCTGGGATGATTAAGTCATAGACATCTTTGGGGGCATTATTCTAATAAACAGTTACTATTACAGAAAATGATGTCGATCAAAGGATTTTATCTCATTTCTGTTTAGGGCTTATCCCAGCACCTTCCCAGTTAGGTGAGTTTATTTTCACTTGTCTAAAAGATGAGACGCTCAAGACCACAGGGGTCAAGGCTAAGGGTCAAATCTTTTGCAAGCCCTGGGTTTCTTCAAACACAATTCTCAAGTTACTACTTTCAGTTTCTGCCTTTCTGTGACAAACCTTAACACTGGCCCCTCAGAATGGTCTCCTTTTCTCCATCAACAGTGTCTTCTGATTTTTCTAATTCCTCTCCTTCTGCATTTCAGTGAAACAGAAAGAATGCCCCCATCCCCCAAGATCTCCTCTGAGAATATCACCACCTTTCTGAGATTCCTTAGACAATGTCTGTATTAGTTTTCCACTGATGCTGTAGTAACTTTCCACAGACTCAGAGACATAAAACAAGTTTATGCAACCTATATGTCCACTGACAGGTGAATGGATAAAGAAGATGTAGTATATCTAGCTGAATTACTCAGCTATAAAAAAGAATGAAATAATGCCAATTTCAGCATCATAGATGGACCTAGGGATTATCATACTAAGTGAAGTAAGTCAGACAGAGGACAAATATCATATGACATCACTTATATGTGGAATCTCAAAACATGATACAAATGATACAAAACAGAAATAGATTCAGAGACAGGAGATAAACTTATGGTTACCAAAGGGGATAGTGGGTGAGTGGGGAGAGGTAAATTAGGAATAACGCACACACTACTAAATATAAGCTAGGTGAATGCCAAAGATCTACTGTATGGCACAGGGATCAATACTCAATATTTCATAATAACATATAATGGAAAAATCTGAAAGAGAATATATATGCATATACATGTATGTGTGTGTGTAAATATACATGTATGTATAACTGAATCACTGCTATGCACTTGAAACTAACACAACATGGTAAACTAACTATATTTCAATTTTAAAAAGTCTCTTATCTTCTGTTTCTGGAAGTCACGAGTCTGAAATAGTTCTTACTGGGTGTTATCGTTCCCTCGGGAGGCTTTAGGGAAGAATGCGTTTCCTTGCTTTTTCCAGCTTCTAGACTCCCTCCTCTTTGCTTGGCTCGCTGCCTCTTGCCATCTGCAAAGCCAGCGGTGTCAGGCTGGGTACTCCTCATGCTGCTTCCCTCATACGTTTTTGAGGACCTTGACGACTGCATTGGGCTCACCTGGATAATTCAGGATACTCGCCCTGTTTTTTTTTTTTTTTTCCTTCTATTTTTAAAATTGAGATATAGTTGATATACAGTAGCTCCCCATTTTTAAAGTCAGCTGATTAGCAACCGTAATTCCCCTTTGCTGTGTAATGTAACATATCCACAAATTCTGGGGATCAGGACATGGACATCTTTGGAGGGACATTATTTTGCACATCCCAGGGCTTAAGAAGGAGTTCCAGGTCAGGACCACCAGTACAGCTTTATTCTTATTAACACCCCTTCCAGTGTGTGCAAGTAGCCCATTCAAGAGAGAACACCCATTAAACTTCCTCCAAAATCTCTGCTGCAGCTCACATCTCTCCCTGAATGTCCATGGAGTGATCTGGGAGCAAGGGGGGCAGGAGTAGTACCGCACACACTTCATTTGTCAAGTAAACTTAGAATCAAAAGCACATAGAAAACGATGCCAAAAAACCATAAGGGAGCAGTTCAGTGGATCTTTTGAAAATGAACACTCTCATGTGACCACTTCTCAGATCGGTACCCCAGAAGCCCCCCCTTGTACCCCCGATTAATTATCACCTCCTCCATAGGTAACTGCTATTCTAACTTAGCATTACCTGTTTTTTAAGTAAACATTTTACTGAAGCACGCATATAAGAAAGTGCACTAATCAGGGATGTAGCTGGATTATTTTTCATTAATTGAGTAATCATTAATTTCATTAATGAGTCAGCACTGAGTAATCCGCAGAACATTTGTAGCACTCCATAATTGGCCCTCAGCTCCTCTCCTGTAAGGACACTTCTCAGAAGTTGTACACACAACGTTGACTTCTATCCCCCTCACCCATGTATAGTCACCTGATAGGGAAGAAGGGAAGGCTGAGCATTTGGTCTTAATTCCCACACATGTCAAGTGAATAAGGGAGATTCTGTTACTAAAGAATGAAGGGAAATATTGGAGGGCAACTAGCAATGTCTGGCAAGACCTTTGTAGTCTCTCCAGTGAGAATAAGGGCCAGGTCTAGGGCTGTGACCTTGGTATGGATGGAAAGGGGAGAAGGCATGAGAGACATCACATGGTAGAATGTGGTGCTTGCTTGTCTGGAAGGGAGAAAAGATATGGTAGGAATGCCCTGTATACCAAAATATGAGGTGAGGATATTTTCCCCCCGAAAATGCTTCCTTGGAAAAGAGGAATTTGCTCTATATTTGAGTCCTTGCAGAGCTCTCAAAGTAGGGGGAGCTCTGTCAAATACATTGAATATATTTGGGATGGAACATTGGCTTGAATTGTCCTCAATCAATGTACTAATTTTGGATAATGCACGTAGAAGTCAACTGACCAAAACAGTAAAAGAAAAATCAATTCAAATTTAGTCATTATTCTCTTGGACACAATTTCACAATTATAAGTGTTGGATGACACTGGATACAATACCTTAAGAGCAACGCAATGAATAAGTTGCAGAGACGGTGAATTTATGTTTCCAGGACATGAAAAAACCCAACTGTCCTCATGTTACATAAGTGGGGACTGGTGGCCTGAGATAAAATTTCCAGTGACAACATCACATATGGATTCAGAAAGTACTGTATCTCACACAACTTAAACAGAAGTGAAGGTGGCAGAAGACTCAAAAAACATCTTTAGTTTGATGAAATACTGATGTTGTAAAGGCAAGCATTTGAAAACTGTTTTATGAAGTGAGAAAAAAACAGTTTTATGAAAAACACTTTTTCTATGAAACATTTTTAATGAATAAAGCATTATTGCTAAACAAATCCGTATTTTTCAATTTGAAATGTTTTGAATATGCATGTATGATGAAATGGATACTTTAATTATTACAACTAGATATTTGATATTTCATCGATACCATTTAACAATTATGTGTTCAACATGGCCAAGAAATCTGGGGGAGAGTTTCCTCCCATCACAAGGCAGAGCCTTTGGGGTCGCGCCCATCCTGGCAAACATGGTACATAGATAAAGACCTGCTTGGCCTTGTCAAGATGTTGGGTGCAGAACTAGGGCCAATTTGATTCAACATTTATTGATCTTTTGCTGATCAGTAAATGTGTTTATTCAGCATTTACCTATTTTCTAAAAGTTCATTTACAAAATTCAGCACCTGGGATACAGAGATGACAAGGTGTGGTTTCATGGAACCGCTCAGAGTCTAGTCAGGGAGGCAGATATGGAAGCAAGAAAAAGAAACCCAGGGCCAGAGTGGACAGCCAACTCACTGCTAAGAGGGTGTAGGAACATCAATCCTCACTGGGAAAATCAGAGAACATTCTGGAGAGTGGCTGAACGTCTGAGCTGAAACTTGAGGAATGAATGCGGTTTTGTTGCATTTTTTCTGTTGTTTTTTTTTTTAGCTGCGCCGCATAGCATGAGGGATCTTAGTTCCCCTACCAGAGACTGAACCCAGGCACCTGGCAGGGGAAAGCATGGAGCCCTAAACACTGGGCTGCCAGGGAGGTCCTCCAAGGCAGTTTTGATGAATGTAGACTGGACCGAGGGACCAGCATGAGTGAAGGCACCCAGCTAGGACAAGAATCTGGGTTCCTCTGGCAGCGGTCAAGGGGCTGGGGTGTGTGTGGGGTTGGAGCGTGGACGGTAAGCAGGCCGCAGTTGGAAGCTGAGCAGGGAAGGGGCAGGACCCCAGGCGGTAAGAGCAGTTCCAAAGCTTCTGGAGGAGTCTGGGTGAGAAATCGAGAACTTCGAGCATTGCTGCAGTGGCAGGACCTGCTGGGAGGTCTGGAGCGGGGAGCTGGCAGACGTGAGAAAGCGTCCACCCGTGGATGTGATAGAGGCTCGAGGAAGACACTGGAGCTGAGGCCAAGTCTCCTGTTACCCTTGACCGTGGAGTTACCCTTCCATGAAAGGACTCGAGTCCGTGCCTGGAAAGGCCAGGCTGGCAAGCAGGCCTAGACCATGGGGTGAAAATCACAGTCAACATCAGGTCAACATCTCAGCGTCGAATACTGAGAGCGTCCTGGGCACCATGACCTTGAGTCCTTCGCAGCAGAAGTTGGGCTCCACTTGCCGGCCTTGCGGGAGCTGGGGGTTCTGGTCTAAGGTGGGGGACTGGCAGGAAGGCCTTTGGGGCCGTCCTGTGTGACGGATTTCCAGTGCACACAGTAGCGGTTACTGTGGACCCTAGGTGTGCCAATGGGGAGCGGCTTGCGAGGGACAAAACTATCGTATCTGATGTCTAAGAACTTTCGGCACAGAGAAGGGAACTCAAAATCTCTTTTTTTAGCAAGTAGGCTGGCTGCCTGAGAGATGGCGGGGGTAGAATCTGGGCTTTGTCACTTAACTAGCTCTGAGGCCTTGGGGGAGCATCTTTCCATCTGTAGCTCTTGGTGTCCCACCCAAGGAATTGAGAAGTAGTCCACCTCACAGAACAGTTGTGGGACCAGATGAGATAATATTACACAAAGTGGCCTGCTCACTGCCTGGCCCGTAGTAGACACTTGGAAAATACTAGAGCCTTAGCCCCTTTCTCATCCAGGGGCAGGGTTTACGGCCTGGGAGGGTGTCAGGCCCAGGCTTCCTCAGGAGATCAGCGTCATCCCGGCCTGTGATCTGGTTTAGGCTGGGAAACATGGCTTCCAGGTCACGCCTCTACTTTTATAGCTGACTAGTTAAAGCCCAGAAAGTTAAATCACCTAACTGAGGTCACAAGGCGTGTTGAGACAGAGCCAGGCCTCTCCTCCCAAGGCCCCTGGCATGTAGTGTTGGCTCCCGTGAGATTCTAGGCGCCTGTCAATTGACTTGGAACAGTGACGCTTAGAAGAAGTTATAGCTAAGACGGTCAGAACAATCTCCTCTCTCTCTCTCCTCCACCCTCTTGGTAAAGCTAAATGAAAAGACTCATTGTCTCATGGAGAGGAGAAAAATTGCTAGAACAAAAGTCAAAACTGTTGTATTTTTTTTTTTTAATATTCTTTCCATGCCCCCAAATGCTTCATGGAATCTGTTCTGACTGAATTAACCTCTATTTCTCAGTACAACAATTCTTCTCATATGCCCATCTATGAAAAGAACTGTTTCTCAAACATCATTCCATTTTCTGGTGAGAATTGGCTCTGGCTTCTGTTCTTCAAATGCTAGAAGTTATAAATGCCACACTGAGACACAACGATTAATGTGGGCTACATGTACTGACTTATTTTTTCTTGTTTCACTGCCATTGAATTGTTTAAAAAGGTCTATCTTGTCAGATATTAATACTGCCATATTGGTTTTATGTTGACTTGTATACAGTATCCTTTCCCCTATTTCTTTAGATTTTTTTTTTAAATAACTGTTTTGAAGTTGAACTTAAACAATAAAATTCTCCACTTTGGGATCTTCCCTGGTGGTCCAGTGGTTAAGAATCTGCCTTGCTCATGTAGGGGACACAGGTTCGATCCCTGGTCAGGGAACTAAGATCCCGTATGCCATGGGACAACTAACACTTGATGAAGCCAAAAATAAATATTTTTTAAAAAGAAAAAAAAATCTTCAGTTTTAAGTGTATAATTTGATGGGCTCTGAAAAATGTATAGAGCCATGTAACGTCTACCACAATCATGGTGAATACTTATGTCAGCCCCCAAATTTCCCTCCTGCCTCTGTGTCGTTGTTCAGTCACTCAGTTGTGTCTGACTCTTTGCAATCCCATGGACTGCAGCATGCCAGGCCTCCCTGTCTATCACCAACTCCCGGAGTTTCCTCAAACTCACGTCCATTGAGTCAGTGATGCCATCCAGCCATCTTGTCCTCTGTCGTCCCCTTCTCCTCCTGCCTTCAGTCTTTCCCAGAATCAGGGTCTTTTCCAATGAGTCAGCTCTTCACATCAAGTGGCCAAAGTATTAGAGCTTCGGCTTCAGCATCAGTTCTTCTAATGAATATTCAGGATTGATCTCCTTTAGGATGGACTGGTTGTATCTCTTTGAAGTCCAAGGGACTCTCATGAGTCTTCTCCAACACCACAGCTCAAAAGCATCAATGCTTCAGCACTCAGCCTTCTTTAAGGTCCAACTCTCACATTTATACATGACTACTGGAAGAATCATACCTTTGACAAGATGGACCTTGTTGGCAAGGTAATGTCTCATGCTTTTTAATATGCTGTCTAGGTTTGTCATGCTTTTCTTCCAAGGAGCAAGCATCTTTTAATTTCATGGCTTCAGTCACCATCTGCAGTGATTTTGGAGCCCAAGAAAATAAAGTCTCTCACGTTTCCATTGTTTCCCATCTATTTGCCATGAAGTGATGGGACCAGATGCTATGATCTTCATTTTTAAGCCAGCGTTTTCATTCTCCTCTTTCACCTTCATCAAGAAGCTCTTTAGTTCCTCTTCTCTTTCTGTCATAAGGGTGGTGTCATCTGCATATTTGAGGTTATTGATATTTCTCCTGGCACTCTTGATTCCAGTTTGTGCTTCATCCAGTCCTGCATTTCGCATGATATACTCTTCATATCAGTTAAATAAGCAGGGTGACAATACACAGCCTTGATGTACTCCTTTCCCAATTTGGAACCAGTCTGTTTTTCCATGTCTGATTCTAACTGTTGCTACTTGACCTGAAAAATTTCTCAAGAGGCAGGTCAGGTGGTCTGGTATTCCCATCTCTTTAAGAAGTTTCCACGGTTTGCTGTGATCCACACTGTCAAAGCCTTTAGTGTAGTCAATGAAGCAGAAGCAGATGTAGCTGCCCCTCTTTTCCCATCCAATGCCCTGAGGTCAAATCAGAACCACTGATCTCCTTTCTGTGTGCAGTGTTGCCCTTTGCTGGATTCACATAAGTGGAATTGTTCACTATGTGTTCTTTTTGTGTCTGGCTTCTTTCACTCAGCCTAATTAGTTTGAGATTCACCCAGTATATCATTCCATTAGTTGGTATTAGTCCATCTTATGGATGTACCACAATTCATTTATCTGTTCATTCATATATGGACATTTGTGTTCCCAGTTTTCAGCTTTCACAAAGAAAGCTTCTATGAGCATCTGAGTATGTCTTTGTGTAGATGTGTTTTTATGTCTTTTGGGTATATATGTAGCTTTCTGGTTGGCCCAGTTTGCCCAGGACTGAGTTTTCTGGGATGAAAGGCTTTCGGTGCTAAAACACAGGCAATTCTAGGCAAACCAGGCCAGTTGGTCACCTCGTGTTGTCTCCTTTGGGAAATGTACGTTGAACTGTATGAGCAACTGCTATATTGTTTCTCTAAATGACTGTATCAATTTGCACCCTTACCAGCAACATATTAGAATTCCAGTTTTTTACATTTTTGTCAATGCTTGGTTATATCAGTCTTTTAAGTTTTAGATATTCTGGTGAATTTGTCATGGAATGTCACTATGATTTTTAATTTTTTTAATGTTTATTTATTTTGGCTGCATGGAATGTTAGTTTTAGCTTGAGGGATCTTCGGTCTTCATTGTGGCACTCAGGATCTTTAGTTGTGGAATTTGAGATCTGGTTTCCTGAGCGGAGATTGAACCCAGGCCCCCTGCATTGAGAGTGCAGAGTCTTAGCCACTGGACCACCAAGGAAGTCCCTGTCATTGTGATTATTAATTTGCATTTTTCTAATGACTGAGAATGTTGAACATTTTCTCATATGTTTATCTGTTATCTGAACGTCTTCTTTGGTGATATGAGTGTTCAAATATTCTGCACGTTTTCATGTGGGTCGTTTGTCTTTGTGTTGTTATAGGAATGTATGTGCGGAATATAAATGATATATAGACATACAGACATACAAGGATATATGTCTTGGAAATCTTTTCTACCAGACTGTGACTTGCTGTACCATTGCATTTTGAAAAGGGAATTTATAAAATTTATTTTACTGAAGCATAGTTGATTTACAACGGTGTGCTAATTTCTGCTGTACACAAAGTGACTCAGTTATACACGCATTCTTTTTCATATTTTTTCCATCACAGTTTATCACGGGACGTTGACCGTAGTTCCCCGTGCTGTACAGTGGGGCCTTGTTGCTTACCCGGTCTATACACAGAAGTTTGTATCTGCTGATCCTAAACTCGTCCACTCCTCTCCCTGTTGGCAACCACAAGAGTGTTCTCTCTTCTGTGGGTCTGTTTGTTTCGTAGACACGTTCCCTGTGTCATATCTTAAATTCCTCATGTGAGTGGTATCATATGATATTTGTCTTTCTCTTTCTGACTTCACCGTAGTATGATGGTCTCTAGGTCCACCCGTGTTGCTGTAAGTGGCATTATTTCACTCTGTAGAAAGAAATTTTAAATACTTTAAGATACTAACTTGTATTTTTAAATTATGGATTTGTGTGTGTCATTGTTTTATTACAGTGTCGCAAGTCAGCATCAAAGTGAATATAAGGTACATTAAATGGCTCAATATGACAAAATTAACAGTGTGCACTTCATATTAATTGGTTTGATTGCATAATGATAATAAAAAGTAGCTGTCACTTTTTGGACACTTACTATATACCAGACACTATTCTATGTGCTTTATTTTTTAAATTTATTTCCTTTTAATTGGAGGATAATTGCCTTGCAATATTGTGTTGCAAGGCAACACAATATATTATACTGTCATGTATCAACATGAATCTGCCATACATCCTTGTCCTCTTGAACCTCCCTCCCACCTGCCACCACATTCTATGTGCTTTATATATTTGAGCTTATTTAATTCATACAACAACCAGATGTCTTTATTATCCCCAGTTTAAAGATGAGGAAACTGCAGCAGAGGGAGGTAAAGTAACTTGCTCAGGGTTAGACAACTAGAAATGTTTAGCTCTGTTTATTCTTCTTTTTAAAATTTATTTATTATGGCTGCACTGGGTCTTTGTTGCTGCTCGTGGGGTTTCTCTAGTTGGGGCACGCTTTCTCCAGTTGCACCCTTTGATTTTGGTGCATGGCTTCTCCTTGCCTGGTGCGGTGGCTTCTTTGTTGCAGAGCACAGGCTCTAGGGTGCTTGGGGTTCAGTAGTTGCTCAGCTTTCAGGCTTAGTTGTCCCTCGGTAAGTGGAATCTTCCCACAGCACAGATAGAACCCATCTCCTGAATTGGCAGGCAGACTCTTAACCACTGGACCACCAGGGAAATCCAGGTCTGTTTATTCTCAACTCCCTATCCCTTACATATCTCCAGACCCTTCTGGTGAGCAATGGTGACTCGAAAATGCAAACACCTCTTAAAATCCACAGTAAACCCAAGCCACATGAAATGGTGTTTGTTTTTTGAAAATGATAATTATCCACCACAATGTGTTCTAAATGTTTGGATTTAATTGTAGATGTGTCGGGATGGACGTGGACCCTTGAGAGAGTGTTATATATATTTTGAAAGAAATAAACATGGACTTTGTGCATATGGGAAGAAGGAGACCATCACTAAAATAATAAATCACATATAAATGACGTAATACACTTAGAATTGATAACACCAAGGAAACTTGAAATAAACAGTAGGTTTAGGATCAGAGAAAGAGGGAAAATCTTTTAAGTTTTCTTCCTTTTCTAAAAAGGAACCTCACAGGTTAAGCTATGAAAAGGGACCAGTTAGTAAAGAGTTTTATTTTGTTATAAGGGGTGGGCAGTAGTTATCCATAAGGAAATAACAATGCTCTGGAGCTTCACCCCTTTATCACCTGCATAACCTTAGGTAAATTATTTAACTTCTTTACTTACTGTAAGAATTAAATGGCTTAATACATTTAAAACACTTGGCTCAATGCCTGGCACATAGTAAGCACTGAATGAACATCTGCTATTTTTAATGGAACCTTAAGGCAGAGTGAAAAGTGAGCTAGTGCAACACAGCAAGTGTGAAAAACTGTGGTCTTTGAAGGTCGACAGGCCTAGGTTCATCTCCAGGTCAATTCCTGAAAGCAGCTTGCTGAACAAACAGTTCACGGAATTATTAAGGTGTTTTTCTCCCCCACATTTTGGGAAGTGATCCCTGCCCTTGTCCTGTCCTGATCCCACCTCTGACGGTGAAACAGCTATGGCCTTTCATGAATTGACTTCTGGGGACTTGACTTGCAGCTAGCCAAGTTTTCTGTTAAATGGTAAATTAGCCGCTTACCCTGGGTTTGAATCCCTTCTTTGCTACTTATTTCAGCTGGGTGAGCTCAGTCAAGTTACTAAACTTCTCTGAGCCTCAGTTTCCTCATCTCTAAAAAGCAGAAACAGTAATTCTGATTGGGATGAGGATTAGATGAAATCAATTGGGTGGAATGGCCAAGCATAAGATGAGGACTTTGTAAAGAAACTTTACAGGCAGATGATCTTCCTTAAATGTTCTTCCTCCTTAAATATTCCCTCCTCCCCACTAATTTGTGTAAATTAATAAATTGCTTATGACATCCATCGTGATGACTGAAACTAGAAGAAAAACAATTTAAACCTAGTCCCAGGACATCGCCTTTTCCGTAGGGTTTGCCAGGCAGAAGAGTCCATATCATTCACCACCTGGCAAGTGCCTTTCTCATCCCACGTGAGGCACTGAGACTGGCCAGCCTGGGAAAGCCTGGATCTGATCACGTTACTTCCCTGCTCAGAATCTTTTCTCCAGAGCCTTCAACAGCGGCTACTCTGCAGGACCAGCACAGAAAACGGTTCAAGTCTGGTCAAGAGTGTGTTACTCCAATTGAAACTCCCTTGCCTCTGTGGATATCTGAAACTCAACTCAGGGCTAAAATTCTTTCTGCATCTGAGAGCTTCTTGCTCAACATTGCAATAGATCCTGTTCTTCTCTGGTCTCCTAACACTTTTGCTTGCACGCTTGCCCCTACCTCCTCATGTGTGCCAGACACTATCCTGAATGCGTCAGTTACATGGATTAAGTCACTCAATTAACTAATATTATCCCATATTCCCACATGGCATGGGGAGGTTAAGTAGCTTGCCCAAGGTCACACACAGTTAGCAAGTGTCAGAGCCAGAATCCAGAGCCCGGCAGTCTGGTGCCAGAGTTCAAGCCTTTAACCACTGAACCACGCTCCCTCTTAATAGATGCATGTGGGAGGCAGGGAGGCTGGGAGGCTAAGTCATGTTAACTTATTGCAACTGTATGTGAATTCCTTGGGAAACATACAGATTAATTCCTGCCATCCACCATTATTAGACTAAGAAAATATTGTTACTTGGACTCCTCGGGTGGAGTTTTCCCTTTTTCAAATCCAGGATATAGAATGTTACTACAAATAACTGAAAATAAACTTGATTGAAAAGAAACTTCAGGGTAGATTCCCCCCCCACCCCCAAGTTTTCCGTTCAGTCTTATGGTGACCAAAGTGGCGAAAAATTCCAACTATGCACACAATGCTCAGACCATTCAAGAACCTACCAGTGGGGTCTGAGGGTCACACACACAAATGGCATTTTAAGTACCAGCGGCACGTCTGATTGGGGAAAGGCAGGGGGCGGGAGGGGGCGGGGGTCTATGGCTCGTCGGGTTCAGGGAGACCCGGAAACCTCACCCAGCCCTCTTCTCCCGTTGTGTTTGTCACAGCCTAGCCCCTCTTCCTCTTCTTGAAGATGGAGAAGATGCTGGTGGGCTGCTTTCTGCTGCTCTTCGGACCGACCCTCCTCCTCCTCCCGGCTGAGGCCAGGGAGCGGCGGCCTCCTCCCAGGTCCATCTCCAGAGGGAGACACGCTCGGACCCACCCTCAGACTGCCCTCCTGGGTGAGTGACGGGTGGGCTGGGCTCCGCCCCAGAAACAGGGCGAGGTGGTCGAGGGCGGGCCTCCAATGGCCCCCACTTTGGGTGTGCTGGGGGAGAGGGCATCTCGTTGGCAGGGAGTCATCCTGCGTTGAGGATGTGGTTGTACATTGGTTTTCAAGTGAAATGAAAACCTCTTTCATTGCAAAACTTTCCATTTAATCTGAAGCTCCTGACTTTTCTCCAATAAGCAAGGGAAAGGGTTTTCATCTGAAAAGGTCCTGGTTGGACTTAGCCGGACAAGGGTGTTGTAAAAATGTTTTCTTGGGTCTGTCTGCTGATCTATATTGATGATGCTTCCCTACCTGGCACCTAGGGAAGAAGAGCAGGTTTGTGGAAGGTGGACGCTGACACGAAAGAGAGATGGAATCAGGAGATTAGAAATATAAGATGTCAGATGTCTGTGTTTCTCTCCCAGTCAACGCGTTTCCTTCAGGCGAATTTTTTTCTTTCTCCCAGAGAAAGCAAAGTTGCTGAAAACACATAAGATATAGAGGAATGGCCTGGTTCTGAACAGGGGCTCTGGAAGGCTGAGGATTCGGGGGTAACAGGAAGGCTGGCCAGTGGCAAGATGGTGGTTTTGGCATAGACCTGACTTCCTAGGACTTCCCTGGTGGCTCAGACGGTAAAGCGTCTGCCTACAATGTGGGAGACTTGGGTTCAATCCCTGGGTCGGGAAGATCTTCTGGAGAAGGAAATGGCAACCCACTCCAGTATTCTTGCCTGGAAAATCCCATGGATGGAGGAGCCTGGTAGGCTACAATCCATGGGGTCGCAAAGAGTCGGACATGGCTGAGTGAATTCACTCACTCACTCACTGGCTTCATATACTGGCCCTGGTGCTGACCAAGTGGGTACACTTAGGCCACGTAACCTCTCTGAGGTTCAGTCTCCTCATCCATAAAATGGGAATGCTAACACTGATCTTTGTGAGAAGAAGGCATGGTAATGAATATATGTGAATTATAGGTATGCAATGAATGAAAGCTTTCCCACAACCATCATTCCATGAAGTTGTTCTCCAAAACTGTGGGGGTTTTTTGTTTTTTGTTTTTTTGTTACATGGCATGCAGGATCTTAGTTCCAATCAGAGATCAAATCTGTGCCTATGTAGTGAAATAAGAAGTCGTAACCACTGGACCTCCAGAGAAATCCCTCCAGAACTGTGTTTCATGTTTGTATCTTGTTGGCCAGCCCCTAAAATCTGACCCCCTCCGACAGCCACTGAGAGAACTGCTATGTGTCTGGTTGCCTCAGCATCAAAATGACAAGAGACCAGAGGAACCAGAAGCTCTGTTCTAAGAGGTCAGAATCTTTACGGTGCTATAAGCAATGACCCCAAGGATGCTGGGCCCTCCATGTCTTTAGTTTCCTGAGAATCTGTTTCCATAGTGACATAAACATATGATTTCTGCAAATGTGGAAAGGACTGGGGGATGTTTAGCATACTGATTAAAGGGCTTTTAAAAAATGTTTTAAGATGATAAACATATATTATCATATGATAAACATATATTATCATATGATAAACATACCTATCATCTATCTATATAAACATATATCATCATATGATAAACATATCTATCTATCATCTATCTATCTATAAAGAGAGGTGACATAGGTGTGTGAGTGTGTGAGAGGGAGAGAGAGAGAGAGCTCGAAATGCCTGATTCCTAGATCAGCAGCAGTGATTATACAGTTGGGTTTCTGATGGGGCTGTTTTTGAAATGAACCACCCCACACTTAGCCAGAAGAGCATACAGACACCTCGTGGTATTCACTATCTCTGTGCCTACTCCCTGCCTCTCTCTCTTCCCCCTACACATACTTTCTGATACACTCACATGCACATAGACACACACGCTCACGCACTCTCACCTCCCCCCACACACGGACACTGGGTCTCCCCTAGTGGTCAGCATTCACTGCTCTCTCAGGCTCTGAAATAGAAACCTCCTGGTCTTTGCACATAAGAGATCCTGTTTTGCTAAGGGCATCAATCCCGAATCTAGCATCCTCCCCCTCCACTTTTCTGATTTTGCAGGAGAATGTGTCAGGGACAAAAAGGGGGTAGGATATGGCACCCCTCTGCCACCTAAGGAATGGCTGGCCACTCCCTGATGTGCGGGAGGGCAGCTTGACTTGGGAACGTGGGGATTGAGTGTGAACCATGAAACTGAAGGCAAACACCACCATTCTGGCCTGGATTCTCTAGTGCCATCTTCTTTCGGTCTACCTTTGACAGCAAACAAAGATGGAGAAGACATGCTCCTTGTAGTCCTTGCCCTGACTGCTTTTTTGATGGCTGGATTTTTGATATCTACTGCATGATGTATTTCACCAATTACTTGCTTGCATGACTGTCTCTGAATGTTTAACAGAGTAGAAGCAAACTTGTTTCTTAGGCTAATTTTTCATTTGAATTTTCTGATTTTTTTAAAAATTTGTATTTATGTCTAAATTCAAGTGAGAGGCTGGGTAACAACTCGAGCCTATTGAAAAAATAATGCAGATATTTTTCTACCTTCCTATAGATGTTTGCATGTCACTCAGGTGGTAGTCCGTGATGTGTGTCCAGGAGGGCTTACCTTCTACTGCATTCATTTATCTGGAATTTCTGCTCTGTGCCAGACATGAGGGAGTTAAAGTGCAACCAAGAAGTACACATGCAGTGGGGAAGACAGACGTGCGAAAAGGTCATTAACTTGGTGGAATCTGTGTGCAACAGTAGCGGCGTAGCTAAGTTACAGCTCTACTCTGCCTGCTGTTGGCTCAGCTTAAGAAAGTGGTTCTCAAACTTTTGGGTCTCAGGACCTTTGTACACTCAAAAATTACTGAGGATCCCAAAGCGCTTTTGTTTTTGTGGGTTAAGTCTACTGAGGTTTACTGGATCAGAAATGGAAATGGAGGGACTTCCTTAGTGGTTCAGTGGTTAAGAATCCACCTGCTGGGCTTCCCTGGTGGCTCAGCAGTAAAAATATGCCTGCCAATGCCTGAAGCCAGGAGACTCGGGTTCAATCCCTGGATCAGAAAGATCCCCTGGAGAAGGAAATGGCAACCCACTCCAGTATTCTTGCCTGGAGAATTCCATGGAGAGAGGAGCCTGGTGGGCTACAGTCCATGAGGTCTCGCAAAAGAGTCAGGCACAGCTTAGAGAGTGGTGTGGATGCATGGGTGAGTACTCAGTTGTGTCCAACTCTTTGCAACAACAACAAAAAGGAATCCACCTGCCAATGCAGGGGATAGAGGTTCAATCCCTGGTCTTGGAAGGTTCCACATGTCACCGAGCAACATGCGCCATAACTCCTGAGCCTGAACTCCAGAGCCTGGTAGTCACAACCAGCGCGCCAACACACTGCAAGAAGAGAAGCCGCCACAGTGAGAAGCCCGTGCACTGCAGTGAGGACCCAGTGCAGCCGAAAACAATAAATAAAATTTATTTTATCTTATAATTTATAACTTATTTATCAAAAAGAGAAATTGAGAAGGAAAACTGTAAAATAAAATTTATTTTATCTTATAATTTATAACTTATTTATCAAAAAGAGAAATTGAGAAGGAAAACTGTAAAAATATTAATTAATTTAAAAATAACAGTAATAAACACACAGGGTTTCCCTGGTGGCTCAGCTGGTAAAGAATCTGCCTACAATGCGGCAGACCTGGGTTCAATCCCTGGGCTGGGAAGATCCCTTGGAGAAAGGAAAGGCTACCCATTCCAGTATTCTGGCCTGGAGAATTCCATGGACTATGTATAGTCCATGGAGTTGCAAAGAATGGGACATGACTGAGCGACTTTCACTTCACTTCAATAAACACAAAACCTGATGCATAATGCAAATAAAAATATTTGTATAATAATATTTTCAAAATAAAAATATTATGAGAAGAATGGAGGATTTTACATTTTTGCAGCTCTGCTTAATGGCTAGCTTAATTAAAGACACCTGGATTCTCATTTCTCATCCATTCAGTCTGTCATGAAATACTGTTTGGGTTGTGTTACTTGAAGAAAATATGGCCTCACACAGATATGCAGTCAGAAAAAGGAACTTAATTGTAATAGCCATTTAAATGAGTATGGATATTCTTCTTTGACATGACACCAAAACTTGACAAATGATAGTTTCTTCAAGGTTAATAGTAGTGTGGACTCTAAAACCACCTCAGTATACATTTTGAACTATATACACACGTAGTGAAGTGAAGTTGGTCAGTCGTGTCTGACTCTTTGTGACCCCATGGACTGTAACCTACCAGGCTCCTCCTTCCATGGGATTTTCTAAGCAAGAATACTGGAGCGGGCTGCCATTTCCTTAAGAGAGAGTATAACAGGCAAACATTAGTGTTGTTATGAAAATAGTTTTGATTTCATGGACCCTCTGGTGGGGGTCTCCAAACCACATGTTGAAAGTGGCTGGTTTAGGGGAGCATTCCAGGGAAAGTTGAGACCGCGTGAAGCTGGGAGATGAGCTGCCAGGAAAGGAATGAGGATGGAGCATGGAGGTGGGGGCTGGTGAGGCCATCAGGACCGCCATGTCTGTAAGGCAAGGGGTCTGGGCTGGAGACAAGCCCAGAGGAGGTAGGAAGCAGGTAACTTAGGACCTTGGGGGCACCAACAAAAAGTCTGGGCTTCGTGCTGCAGAGGTGGGAGCCCTGGAAGACTTGAAACTGGCAACAGTGGTGATCACTGCTGATTCCCTTTCTACCCACTGTGCCACCTGGACAGCCTAAGCAGGGTGTGCTGAGTGTGTGTGTGTGTGTGTGTGTGTGTGTGTGTGTGTGTCTGGCTCTCTGCAACCCTATGGACTGTAGCCCACCAGGCTCCTCTCCATGGAATTCTGCAGGCAAGAATACTGGAGTGGGTTGCCATTCCCTTCTCTAGGGGATCTTCCCAACCCAGGGATCAAACCTGGGTCTCCCACATTGCAGACAGACTCTTTACCACCTGAGCCACCAGGGAAACCCAGGGTGGGCTAAATGCAAAGCTAAGCTCATGGAAGCTGTTAGATTCTTCCCTCTGTACCTCTCCTGCCTCAGTGGCATCTGTCCCCTCCCAGACTCCCTCCTAAGTTCCCTTCAAAGCGGTGCTAGCTGGAAGTAATGTTGCTCGCCACTCCTAATTACCGCCTGCTCTGTGTCTGCACACTTTTCTCTTTATTGTATCACAGTCATGTGGGGATGGAGCTGTCACCAGGGCCACCAGTGGGGGCATATCAGCCTTTTTGGAAACCTTAACCCTCCTTGCCTGAAGCCCCACTGTATCGGCGATGCCCCTCACCTTGGAATGAGCGTACATGCAAACCGCCTGTGCGCTTCTACCTGCTGGCTCCCCTGTTTTGTTTGTCTTTTACGAGGTCCTGTTGACATGTGCTGTCTTTTCTAAATTTACCAAGCTCGCTCATTTTATTTCTACTAACTAACCTTGAAAGCTTTTCCTTTCCCTGCAATAGACTCCCCTTTTCAGATCAGTGGCACCCGCAAAGAAGTCGTGTTTGTGATTTAAAAGAGCACTTTGTGACAACAGAACAGTAGGTTCGAGAAGTGGGAGGTGGTGCCCCAAAGTGTGTTGGAGAGGGGATGGTGGGAGCTGACTTCCCATCCCCTAAACTCTGCTAGGAAGAATTCTAGAGGTGTTCAGGGGCTAAAGGTCATGGAACTTAGTAAAATTTCTTTCAAATAGTTAATTCACTACTTAAAAATAAGCTAATGAAGACAATCGAAGAACTCACAGTATACAGCCCCAGATTCTGTTCCTGGGAAGGCATCGTACGTTGCTGCCAAGTCGCTTCAGTCATGTCCGACCCTGTGCGACCCCATAGACGGCAGCCCACCAAGCTCCACCGTCCCTGGGATTCTCCAGGCAAGAACACTGGAGTGGGTTGCCATTTCCTTCTCCAATGCATGAAAGTGAAAAGTAAAAGTGAAGTCGCTCAGTCGTGTCCGACTCTTAGCGACCCCATGGACTGCACCTACCAGGCTCCTCCGCCCATGGGATTTTCCAGGCAAGAGTACTGGAGTAGGGTGCCATTGCCTTCTCCAGCATAGTACATTACTAGGCATTTATTTCCAATTTTGCATACGTCTCTAATTAAACCTGATCTCAGAACATCAGAAAAAAATGAAATGTTTGAAACAAGGAGCTGAAGCCTAAATTAGCAATGTGACTGAAGGAATTGGCTGGCCTAGGGAATTAAGTGTAAGAATGCCCTAGTCTGTGTTGCCAATGGAGGTTCTTGCCTAGGTTGGTAATTATTAACATTTTCAAGCATTGGCTGCCAGTAAATGAATTTCCACATCCTGAAACAATCCCCTTAATTGACATTTGTTGGCACCCTCAGTGAGGGAAGAAAAGCAGATGCCAGAAGCCATCTGAACTTTTGGCTTCTGGAAGGACAGACCCATTGAGGCCACCAGTCTTAACATGCCCTGAAGCCACTCTGTCACGGATACAACTTTTGTCTCCTTCCTCGAGCTTTCTGGGGCTTTGTTCACCCTCTTCTACCTGGAGTATTTTTCCTTTGTTGTTGTTGTTCAGTCACTCAGTCTTGTCTGACTCTTTGCAAGCCCATGGACTGCAGCACGCCAGGCTTCCCTGTCCTTCACCATCTCCCGGAGTTTGCTCAAACTCATGTCCATTGAGTCGGTGATGCCATCCAACCATCTCATCCTCTGTCGTCCCCTTCTCCTCCTGCCTTCAATCTTTCCCAGCATCAGGGCCTTTTCTAATAAGTCGGCTCTTTTCTCTGGGTAAGGCTTATTATCAGCCTTGGAGAAGGAAATGGCAACCTACTCCAGTACTCTTTCCTGGAAAATCCTGTGGACGGAGGAGCCTGGTAGGCCAGAGGCCATGGGGTCACAAAGAGTTGGACACGACTGAGCGACTTCACTTCATTCTCACTATTGTCAGCCAAGGGCAGGCTAAATGCCACCTCCTCCCCCTGCCAGCCAGGCAGGACCCTTCCATCCTGGGATGGGCCACAAGCACTCAGATCCTTGGCCAAGGTGTCGGCTCACTTTGCTTTATATTCTGAGGGGTAATAACGGCACCTGCCAAGGATTCCTATTCTGGTTATTTTTGTACTTGCCTTGTTTTTAGCATCAGATTATAAACCCTTGAAGGAAGGGACCGTTTATCGTGTCTCATGACACCTCTGGAGGTACGATCACTTACTGAGACCTTGCTGTGGGTAGGGACAGGCCTGCTCACTGCATCTATGTAAAAAAGACAAAACACTGCAAGGTGGTTATAGGTTTATCTCATTTTCAGACGAGGAAGCCCAGGAGAAGAGAAGTAAAGCGACTTGGTAAATTTGTTAAGGCTTCTGAAGGTTAAAGTCACTCAGTCATGTCCGACTCTTTGCGACCCTGTAGACCGTAGCCGCCAGGCTCTCTGTCCATAGGATTCTTCAGGCCAGAATACTGGAGTGGGTAGCCGTTCCCTTCTCCAGAGGATCTTCCTAACCCAGGGATGGAACCCAGGTCTCCTGCATTGCAGGTGGATTCTTTACCAGCTGAGCCACCAGGGAAGCCCAAGATACCACAGTGGGTAGCCAGTCCCTTCTCCAGTGTATCTTCCCTTCCGAGGAATCGAACGGGGTCTCCTGCATTGGCAGGTGGATTCTTTACCAGCTGAGCTACAGACTTCTGAAAACCCAGAATGAAAAGTTTTCCCTCCCAACCCTCCCCTCCTCCGCGAGAGTTGGCTAAGGATGGCTAAGGAGAGAGGATGGCCGAGGAGTTGTGTGTTTGAGCAAAGAAATACTCGAGCTTGCTTGCTCCCTGACCAGGAGTTTTGAGCAGACCACGACGTGCCCATCAGTCTTCGGAGGTGTTGCTGCTACTGCAGGTCACACCGGGGTCGCTGACCTCAAGCCCCCTCTTTGGTCCCGCCCACAGCGGAAGTTCCTGGAGTGTCGGACCGCGGAGAGGATGAGGCATACAGATGGCTGATTTCATCCTCCTGTCCACGGTTGCAGTCTCTTAGCACGTGACTCCGGGAAAGCTGCTTTTTCCTGTCCAGTGTATTCACCTATAAAGGGAGGTGGCTGGAGTCAGGGATCTTTCATGTCTCATCTGGGGCGTGGTGACATCACCTATTCCCGCCTTCTCGTTGTCCCTTCTCTGGCTCCCAGTAGTGAACCTCCTCTCGCTGCCATCCCTGATGCCATCTTTGGCTGTCTTTCCTTCTCTCCGGATGAGAGGGAGAAGTTTTAAGATAGAAGGGATAGGGCAGTAGAATCAGGCAGGGGGTTTGTAGCGGGTAGGATCCGGGGAAACTGAACACTGGTCCTCATGCCTAATTGTCTCTCAGAAGCTCTGAAAGACTCATTACACTGAGACGGCTGGTTCCCGGGACCAGAGTGTTTGATTCAGTAGGCCTGGGTTGGGGTTTGAGAAGTTGCCATTTCTGGAGACCTCAGTTTGAGAATCTTTGCAGAGGAGAAATCCAGGAGTTGGGGTGGGGATGGGCAGGAGGAAAGGATCTTAGTCAGAGATGCTAAGCATGAACCAGAGAGACAGTGCAGGATGAATAACATTTGCTGAGAAAATTGCAGCTGCAGAGTATAAGCGAACCGTCAGCTGGGTCGACTCTTTCTGCGGCTTTAAAGAGAACCGCTGGTATTTTTCAACCCAGGGGGAGTTAGCAAAGGGGGGAGCCTCAAGCCGCTTACAGCACACTGATTAGCACACATCTAAAGAAGCCAGTGGCCGGCGTGTATCTTTATCATCAGAACTGGTTATAAAAATGAAGGTTGATGCATAGAGCTGATCGAATTGTTTTTAAGTATAGCAAAGGCTTAAAAACAAAATAAACCCTTTGAAGTGAGATCACACCCCCTTTATCAGTCTCCCTCTGTACATCCTCTGTGACATAGTTAGGGCCCAATTATGGACCCAATGGAGGGACTGTCATGGCGGCTGCTCAGTCTGGGTGCAGAAAGTACATCTCATCTCCTCACTCTCTGCCTGTTTTATGTATACAGCAATATCTCTGTTATCATTCAGTTGTTATAAACTATATGAAGTGAATTCTTCATTCCTATCTTGTGATTAATACCGAGAAGCTCCAAAAAAGGATAGTATCTGACTTAAGCCGCAGAGTTAAGAACGTTCCTAGCCAATGAATACATAACTTGACTTTCTTTCTTCTACAGAGTCTCTCACCTTCTCTTCTCTAGTAAACTCTGTCTGCTTCCTCTTCTGTAACTCTCTTTTATCCCTTCTTCTCCACTTCCATCCCTCCCTCGTTTCCTTCTTCAGTTCCAGGATGTCTGATCCTCAGCTTGCCTGTGTGTTTGGCACCTGCAGTGTGTATGTGTGGGTGTCCTTTCAGAGGGTGACATAGCCACTTTATATTTTCTCCTCTTTGATGGCTGCTGCTCTTGGGGGGCAGAGCATACCGCCTTACCCTTCCAGAGCCAATCATGTCCCAGGTTTCCCTACCAGATGATAATAATAACAACATTAATGATGGCTGCCCCTTTTGAGAGAGCATCTACTATGTGCTAGGCAGTTCACCCTTCCCTCTACGTGGTATTAATATTATTATCCCCATTTTACAGATGAAGAAACTGAGGCTTAGAGAGGTTAAATGTTTTGCTCAAGATCGTGCAACCACTGAGCAGCAGAGGTGGGGGTGGAGAAGCCAACGTAACCTTTCCTTTGGCTCAGATTCTTTTCTGCAACCCTTCTCCTCTGTTCCAGCCAACTGAATTGGACTCATCTTTCGAGTGTCCATGGAAGTGGCCCTAATTTCTCAGTTGGGATTTATTAATAGTGCCCCAACAACACACCCCCGCAGCAGCCTCTGTGCCCCAGCTTGTCAGCCTGGACAGTGATTGCCAGCATCGTTGTCTGCATTGTATCAGTGATGCTAATAACGCTCGAGGTACACAACAGACACTCAGTGAGCACCAAGAGAAGGAGCAAATGAACCAGTGAGCAAAGAGGAAAAGTCTCCAGAGAGGAGCCACTGGACTGGGGAATGTTCCTGAAGCCAAGGCATGAAAAAAGTTGAAAGATCTGAGGATGTTTAGTTTGAAAAAAAAAAAAAAAAATAGAAGATGAAGGGCTCTGAAGGCTGTGTTATGGCAGAGTTTAGACTTGTTATTAAGACCATAAGAACTTAAAGAGGAAATAAAGACCCAATTACCTGAGTTTTTAAGGAAACAGATTTTTTTCCATGTGAAACTTTGTCACCACCAGATTGGCACAGGGAATGAATTGCCTCCTCAGGCTTCAGGGATATCAAAGGCCCTGTGTGCAGGGGGCTAAATAAACATCTCATCTGTAAACCGACACATTCCAGGATTCTAGGGAGGTGCCTGCAGAATTAAGAAATGAACCCAAAGATAAGGACTTTCTCCTCTATTAAAAAAAAAAAAAAAAAGCTAAATATTTGCTTTCCAAGAAAAATCTGCCTTAGGAACCTTTGAAATAATGTTTTTTAAGCAAGGGAGAAACTAGGACTTTTTTAGTGACTGGCAACATATAATTTGTCGAATTCCTGGGTTTCTCTTCTGGCAATGTTAAGTGAATGAATGAAAGAATGATTACAGGTAAATTGCCTTAGCTTTTTGTGTTAATTCAGCGTAGAGCTTGCAGTCAACAAAAATCACTAAGCCTTTATTACAGGTGCTTAGTATCACATAGCAGACTTTTTTTTTAGCTCAAGTGGAATACTTTAAAATTTTTTGTATTAAATTTTACCTTCTTTGTTTAGGTTCATCATTCTCAACAAATACGCTTTTCCTCCTTAGCAAATTTGAATCATTTCTAAATTTGATGAAATATTTTCTGTATCTTTTTCCACGTCCCTACTGAAAATATGAAAAGATATTGATATTTTATATTTTTTTGAAATTATTATAAAGAATGATCAATGATCATCTTAAAAAATTGATGTCTAAATATTTAATGACTCTTAGATACTGAACTACAAGAAGAGCTAGTTCCAAAATTGCCTGAATAAGCAACCCATAAACGTTTCATGTATTCTTGAGAGGAAATATTATAGAGACTTGAGTTGTATATTAGTTTCTAGGGCTGCCATAACAATGTGACACAGACTTAAACGACAGAAATTTATTTTCTCATGACTCCGGAGGCTAGAAGTCCCAGATCAAGGATTGGATTCTTGGTGATGTTACCGAATGCAAATTCATGTGCCTGAGGCACTGTGAGGCCCCAAGCCCAAAACTGTTGGAGTTTGAAGCTGAGAAAGGTTTATTGCAAGACTGAACAAGGAGACCAGGTAGCTCATGCCCAAGAAACACCTGGACTCCCTGAAGGGTTTCAGCAAAGTGCTTTTAAAGGCCAGGTAAGGAAGGGCATGCCAGGGTCTGAGATCAGCTCATGCATAATTCTCTTATTGGTTGATGGTGAAGTAGCAGCATGGTTAACAGTGTCAATCCTTAGGTGTCAGGAGGTCTGTGGCCTGCTTGTTCATGATCATCAGGTAGTTAATTTCTTCCATTTGGTGGTTTTTAGCATCTGAAAAACTCAGGAAATATGCACGAGATTCTATTCTCTGGGTACTTCAGAGAGGAGCTGGGGGATATGCAAGAAGGGTCTGTCTCTGTGGAGTCCTGCTTAGTTAAGTGAGGCCTCTCCTCTGGGTTTGCAGATGACTGCCAGCTCCCTGTGAACTCACGTGGGCTTCCCTCTGTCCCTGTCTGCATCCACATTGCCTCTTCTTATAAGGACACCAGTCACGTTGGATTAGAGTCAGCCCTAACCTTTGTCACCTCTTGAAAGATCTCATCTCCAGATACAGTCATATTTGGATATACTAGACTTCAACTTACGAATTTCCCAGTTTGTGGAAGACAGTATGTCTTCTCTGACATGTTCCTAAGTAGCCTCTTTTCCCTTTCTGATTTGCCTCACCTTCCCATTTCAGGGTGATATAACTGTTCCTGACATGTTGAAAGACTCCAGTGGTGTGGTACTTATTAGTTTACTAGTGTGTTCCTGAGTCTTGAAAGCAGGTCGGACAAGCTCGATGGGTTGGGCAGCCAACATCTTCGGGCTGCAGATGGGAAACCAGTGCCATCTGGCCAGGATGTGAAACCAGGTCCAAGTAAGATCTTTCAAAAGCCAGGAATTAAAACCACTAACTCAGAAAAGCTTCCTTTCAGTATATCCAGAGAAGGGTGATTTATAGGAAAGGATGAAAGGAGGGTAGTGTGTGTATTTTGGCTCTTCGGAGGACGGTGAGGCCGGGAGGAGGAGGAGGGAGACGTTTTCGTAAGCCCGCAGCCAGCCAATGAGTAAGAACATCAAAGAGGAAGCTGGACAGCCAGATACACAGAGAGCTGATGCAGGGGACAGGGCTGGGGGAGAAACCGGAGGGATCTGACCACTTGGGCTGGGAGCCAAGAGAGGCTTTTGGAAAGGCATGATGCAGTATGTGCAGTGAGCGACATTTGGCCTTGAGAAACCCTGGGAGGATGAGCTCCAGAGGCCTTTCAAGGCAGGCTAGACCATGAAGTAAACTGCAGAGGAATCCGGTCCAAAGGGCTCAGATCTGGCCAAACCTATGAGAGGCTGCTTTCCATCTCCAGCTCTTCATTCCCCAGCCCTGACCCTGGGCCTTCTCCCAGTCTACTCCATCCATTCATTGAATAAATATGTTCTGAGAGCCCCCACCTTCCAAGCACTGTGCTAAGCCTGGTGCAAAATGAAGAATTCCTACATCTTTGGGACGTGTTAATGGGACAGCCAGGGAGGCACCTCCTCCTCCTCGGGATCCTGTTCACCAGGGTCCTGCAGCTATCCTGGCCAGTTGTCCCAACCACTGAGGTAGCCAGCTCCTTCACTCCCCTCTTCCAGTCCAACTTGAACTTGTCTCCTCTCTTCCAATCAAACCTGACTTTGTTGCCAAAGTGAAGAGGAATAGGCAGACCATCCATTTTACCAGCTGTTCTTCCTATACCAAAATAATTTAGTTCTAATACATAGTCTTCATTTAATAATTTGTCTTGGTTTTTTCATTTATTCATCCATTCAAGGAACACACTTTGGGTATCCTGGCAAGGCACTGTTTAGATGTCAGTGATACTGCAGGGTCAGGCCTGGTCATAGCTGTCTCACTCATGCTTTAGGGTTTGGTACACATACCACAGTTTTCGGGCAGCATGGGTCTTTGGGGGGAAATAGAATCAGTGAGAGAAGATGCCCTCAAGAGCCAGTAAAACTTAGTCATAAAACCATCTGGGCTTGATGCCCTCTGTAGAGAGGACACATTTGACAACTCATTCAATTTCTTAAAGAATCATTAGTCTGTTCAGGTTTTCTATTTCTTCTTGAATCTATTTGATAATTGGTATTTTCCTTAAAAATGGTCCGATTTTTGTATTTTTGAATACAAGTGAAAATTTTTAATACAAGTGAAATATTTGTATTATTTGTCTGTATTTTTGAATCTGCTGGCATACAGTAGTTCATAACACTATATTTTAACATGGGGCATGCATTCTATTCTTTGATTTTCTCTTTTTTTGGCTGCAGTGGGTTTTTGTTGAGGTTCTTGGGCTCTGCATTGCAGCGTGCGGGCTTTCTCTAGTTGCACTGAATGGGCCTAGCTGTCTCGCGGCATGTGGGAATCCCAGTTCCTCACCCAGGGATCGAGCCCATGTCCCTTGCCTTGGCATTCAGATTCTTAACCATGGACCCCAGGGAAGTCCCAGGACATGCTATTCTTTAACAAAGAGTGCCCAGCGTTTTTTTGTCCCCCATAGTCCACAAAGCTCTGAGCAAAAATTCTGAAGGAACGCTGAGCCCTGGGGGACAGGTGTGCAGAAGATAGGGAAGATGTCTTCATGTACTCAGGTTTCCCTGATCCTATGTAGCATTTGCACGAGAGCTTTACAGTTTTACAAAGCTCCTAATGAGTGACTCACACACACACACAAAATGCTTTCCTTACTTCCTTTTCCTCACAAAGCCCTTGAGAGATAGATTTTGTCATAATCCCCAGCTACAGATAAGAAAACAATCCAATCAGAGATGTTAATTTACCTGTGATATTCAGATAAAGCCAGAAATCACTCCTAGATCACACCATTTTAATTAGAAGAGAGTTTAGAGATCATCTCGTTCAAAAGTTTCTAACCTGGGGTCCATGGGCCTCCAAAGATCCCCTGCACAGACTGCAGTGGGTCCATAATCTGGATGGGAAAAAAAATAACATCCTTTACCACTGACCTCTAATGGCAACCTAGCATTTCCTTCTATTATAATTGTAAACCACAAACCACAAGAACAGCAGCCGTGCTGTCTCAGCGATAGAGATCACAGATCTATTCATGGCACGTTACAGTCGTAAGAGATAACTCAAAATAGTGCTTACACTCCTCCCTACTTCAGACTTAACGCTTGTTAGGAACTCGCCTTTCTACCTTGTTATTTAATGTCATTTTTAAAAGTCTATCTATTACTCTATTCCCAGTTTTTTTTATTTTTAATATCTTGATTCACTGTAGTTCAAATAATTGACCTCCTTTTTCATCCTTGGCATTAAAATTTTTTTATTTATTGTGCTAATATATGCATAACATTAAATTAACCATTTGAGTCATTTTAAAGTGTACCCTTCAGTGGCATTAAGTACATTTACATTGTTTTGCAACTATCATCACTATTTCCAGAACATTTTGCACATTTTCATTATTCCCAAGCAGGAATTTTCTATCCATTAAGAAATAACCCCCATCCCTCCCTCTCCATCCCTCAAGAGTTTCTTTCCTACTTTCTGTCTCTATGTTGCCTATTCTAGATACCTTGTGTAAGTAGAATGAGGTCATATTTGTTCTTTGGTCTGACTTTTTTCATTTAGTATAACGTTTTAAGGTTCATGCATGTTGTGGCATGTATCAGAACTTCGTTGTTTTATGACTGAGGAATATTCCAGTATATGTCTATACCGCATTTTGGTTATGCATTCACCTGTTGATGGACACTTGCGTCGTTTCCACCTTTTGGCTACTTGAATAATGTTGCTATGAACATTGGCATATAGGTATCTGTTTGAGTCTCAGCTTTCATTTGGTGGTGCATATGTACCAAGGATGGAATCGCTGGGAAACATGGTCATTCTGTGTTTAACTTTTCTGAAGAAATTCCAGACTATGCCACAGTGGTACACTTTGCACCATTTTGCATTCCCACCAACAGTGCGCCAAGGTTCCAATATTTCCACATCCTCACCAACACTTGTTATTCTCCATTTCTTTTTTTTCTAATAGCCATCCTAGTGAGTGTTGCGTTTCATTTTGGACTTTTAACAGCTGTATTCTGAGAAAGCATCATGGGCTTCACTAGACTGCCGTGGAAGTCCCTGGTACAAATAAGGGTTAAGTGAGGGAGCCAGAGTCCAAAAATACTGTTCCCTGTTCAAGGTGAAGTAATTGACCAGCAGCAGCCTTGGGCTTCACACCAAGTTGTCTAGGGCTCAGGGGAGCACTTTCCCCTCCTAACACATGGGCTGTTCTCATGTAGACATTTGCCTCAGCCAGTGGTCAGACTGAGTCAGGGCTGGAACAAAGCCATCAACCAGCCAGTCACTGAAGCTGAGGCCAGCCCCAGACGCAGACGAGACGGACATAATCCCTGTCTGCAAACCACTGCGATGTAAAACTGCCACACGCAACCACGGCAGCTATATCTTTATTTGTTCAACAAACATTGAGTGCCTTGTGTGAAATCAAACACCATATTCAGTTGGAGTGTCTCAGGGGCACCCAAAGGGACATCCCTTGGAGATGCTCAACTGATAGTTTGGTTTCCGGGTTAAAGTTCAAGAGGGAGAAATAACCCTGTGCATGTTTCCTTTCAGTACAGAATGGTGTCCTGACCTGTTTTTTTCAGATCAGGAGCCTCTAGTTCTGCAGAGACAGCCTAAGATGGCTTCAGTCTCATGGCCTCATTTTCTTACTGACCTTCCAATCAACCATGGCTCCTGAACCTTTCCACACCTGCCATCAAACTTGTCAGCTTGGTTTTATAAATAACCATAGCTAAGCTCAGTTGGTAAAGAATCTGCCTGCAATGCAGGATACCCGGGTTCACTCCCTGGGTTGGCAACTGGGTTCAATCCTTGGGTTGGGAAGATCCCCTGGAGAAGAAAATGGCAATTCACTCCAGTATTCTTGCCTGGAGAATCCCATGGACAGAGGAGCCTGGCGGGCTACAGTCCATGGGGTCATAAAGGGTCGAACGTGACTGAAGAGACTAAACCACCACCTACTTTTAACAAGTGTGAATTCTAGCTTTCCACCGTGTGACCATGGGTAAGTAAGCAGAACCATTCTAACCCCAATTGTCTTGTCTGTGAAACGGGGATGATAATCACACCTCCCCCAGAGTGGGAGTGAGGATGGAATGAGATCCTGCAGATAAAGGGCTTTGCACAAAGCCTTGTATAGAGTTAGCTTTCAATACATGCTTATTGCTGTTATTGTCGCATTTTAAAGTTTATTTTTAAAAAACATTTTTTACATTGCAAATTGGTGTTAACAGCTCCCACTCTACTGTGAGATCTTTAAAACTAGGAGCTAGGTCTTTTCATCTCTGGGTATAAAGCACCTGGTGTAGTAGCCTCACAATAAATGTGAAGAAATGAATGAGAGATGACATTTATTAATATTATTAGTACTGTTACCTTTATTTGAGCATCTACTTATTTAAATATAAAATAGAAGTTTTTTTCTTTTTCAACTTTAAGTCACATATTGATCTTAGAGAAGAATGTCTAAAAAACTGGTTACCTGAGCATTTCAGAAAATACGCATAATTAGCCAAACAGTTTAATAAAATTTTATTCTTAAAATGTCAGAAGGTGTACCATGAAATTCATTCATTCATACATAGAACACATTTCTGTTGAGTAACTACTCCACAGCAAGGCTGGAGTCAGGAGTGAAATCTCTGTCGTGTTGATATATGGCAGAAACCAACACAGTATTGTAAAGCAGTTATCCTCCAATTAAAAATAATAAAGTGGAAACTTACATTGCTGCTAAGTCACTTCATGCTGCTAAGTCATGTCAGACTCTGTGCAACCCCATAGACGGCAGCCCACCAGGCTCCCCCGTCCCTGGGATTCTCCAGGCAAGAACACTGGAGTGGGTTGCCATTTCCTTCTCCAATGCATGAAAGTGAAAAGTGAAAGTGAAGTCACTCAGTCGTGTCCGACTCTTAGCGGCCCCATGGACTGTAGCCCATCAGGCTCCTCCATCCATGGGATTTTCCAGGCAAGAGTACTGGAGTGGGGTGCCATTGCCTTCTCCAGAAACTTACATCGCCATATGTTAAATAGATAGCCAATGGGAATTTGCTGTATGGCTCAGGAAACTCAAACAGGGGCTCTGTATCAACCTGGACAGGTGGAATGGGGAGGGAGGTTCAAAAGGTAGGGGATATATGTATACCTATGACTGATTCATGTGGAGGTTTGACAGAAAACAACAAAAATCTGTAAAGCAATTGTCCTTCAATTAAAAATAAATTAATTCAAAAAATAAAAATTTTAAAAAGTAGTGAAATATCTGGGTATTAGTTAGGGTGCAGTTGGCATAAGCTAGCAGTGTTTTTATTAAAATATATTTGAATATCTTACAAAAAGTCTGGAGGTCAGTGATTCCCGGTTCGTGGCAGTGGCTGAGCTTTATCATCGAGACCAGGGTTCTTTCCAACTTTAAGCTGCCTCATCCTGGGATATTGACTTTCCTTTCTTAGGCCTCAGCCTTTATAGTCACAAGATGGCTGCTGCAGCTCCAAACATCACATCCTCCACGGTCATGGTCAAGGCAGGAAGAGAATAGGGGTGGAGGAAAGATTTTTTCATCCCTTTACATACTCCTTTTATCAGAGACCAAAATCTTCAGTTCCGTTTCCTTTCCTCCCCACTAGCCAAAACTTTATTGCCTGCCTATCCAACTACCTCATCTGGAGGCTGGAATAACCATGTCCTGTAAGGAGTCATTCCTGGCAGGGGATGAGATCACTCCTCACAGAGATGATGGTCACTTCTTTGTTCCTTGGAATCTTAGCAAGGGAGCAGGAAGGGAATGGGAAAGAAATGAAGTTTAAGAAGGCATCTACTAGTGTGATCCAGTCTACAGTGTTAAGCCATTTTCTTGAAGGTGGCAAGGAGATAGCTTCTGAATCCAGGATGTTCCAGGCTCACCTGGAACGTTTAGAAACAGCAATGCCAGGGTAGTGTGGCTCAGGGAAGTAACATGGGAGCCTTGGTGGGTCCTTGTTAGGACTTGGGTTTTTCCCTGAGACAGATGGGGACTAAAGGAGTGACATGATTTCACTTGCATTTAAAGTGTCACTCTGGCTGTTGGATTGAGAACAGTCTGCAGAGGAACAAAGACAAATGCCGTTTAGGAAGCTAACACCATCATCCAGCGAGGGATGTTGGTGGAGGTGATCACCTCTGGAGTGTAATGAAGAACTAAGAAATATTTCATTTGTGGCAAGTGTCCCCAAACCTTCTTAAACGGTAGCAGTTGCTGGGAATTTGTGGGTACAGCCCACAGAGTATCTACAGTTATAAGGAGGGAACATAAATGTAACATAAAGTCACGTGGGTTGCCCGCTTCTGTAACTGTGTGTGTACATTTGTTGCTTCCTGTGGATCAATTCTGAAGGGTATGAATTCTAGATTCCTGGATTCAACCCAGGTTCTACCACTTACTAACTGTGTGACCTTGGACAAATTACTCTAACCTCTCTGAGCCTGTTTTCCCACCTGTTAAATGGAGATAACAGGTTGTTGTGTGAAGTAAGGGTTTAGTACATGTAGCATTGTATTGATATATAATGGTTGCCAATTAATATTAGCTATCATTATATATATGTATCTGCTGCTGCTGCTAAGTCACTTCAGTCGTGTCTGACTCTGTGCGACCTCACAGACGGCAGCCCACCAGGCTCCCCTGTCCCTGGGATTCTCCAGGCAAGAACACTGGAGTGGGTTGCCATTTCCTTCTCCAGTGCGTGAAAGTGAAAAGTGAAAGTGAAGTTGCTCAGTTGTATCCGACTCTTAGCAACCCCATGGACAGCAGCCTACCAGGTTCCTCCGTCCATACGATTTTCCAGGCAAGAGTACTGGAGTGGGGTGCCATTGCCTTCTCCATATATGTATCTAGTCACTTGTATAGGTATATCAAGTCAAGGTATATCTCTATTTAATTCATTTTTCTTAAAACCATAGCATGCAAGAGCTGGAAAGGAACTGAGAAATTATTTAGTCCAACCCTAGATATCAGAGTAACATAGCCACCCTCCCTCCAGAAAAGAAGGTTTTGTGGCCACTGTCATCTAGCAGGTGGCAGAGTGGAGACCAGAACATGGGGCTCTGGGATCCCAGTCCACAGCAATGCTTTCATTGCCTTGCCATGTTGCTTCCATGCAGCCCTCAACACAATAGCAGGTAGAATTAATAATAATAACAGAAATAATTATTTGACTTTCACTTCATGCCAGGCACCATTGTAAGCACTTTACACATGCTCACTTATTTAATCTTCATGACACCCCTCTGAGATAGGTACATTCATTGTCTCTGCCTAGCAGAAGAGGAAACTGAAGGTCAGAGAAAGCAAGGACCTTGATCAGGATGGAGAATGTGCGTGGTGTGGGCCGACAAGGAGTCAGAAGTCTGCTCCAGCGTTTACCCAATGTGATCTTCTCTGTTTGTAAAATAAGGAAGCCGAACCCAGTCTTTCAAGTCCCTTTTCAGCTTTAGAATTTGCATATCCTCAGTGCTTTGTGATGATTAATTCTGCAAGAAATACTGTTTCAGTTCATTAAATTTGCTGTCTTATTAACTGCTCTTCATCTTAATTATCAGCTGCAAGAAAGAACTATTTGTGAAACTGCCTAGAAACCAAAGTCACCCAGTCTGTGAGGGATTCCTGAAATGTTATTTCAGGTTTCCATGGCAACCCTAACATTGGGTGGATAGCTTAATGGAGTCAACTGCAGCAGCTGGAGCCCAGCATTTGCTGGAGCACCTGAGTGATGAGGAAACAAGTCGCTGGCTCAGTAGATTTCCTTTTGTGTTGACTGTCTTAGTGTACTTAGGGAGTGGAAACCTAAGCCAAGCTAAGTAAGAATGGAGGAAGTGGAGTGTTGTCTCAGAGTGGAGCGAGAAGACAAGTTTCCAAATGAAGTAGTGATGAGAACAATTCAGCTGCCTGAGGAAGTCACTGTAGAGAGGAGGTGGGGTAGGCATACATAGGCTTCAGGGGAGGGGAGGGGAGGAGAGTTAGCCCCACTCTCGCAAAGCTTGGATGGACTGGGCCTTCAGGTGAGCTGTGAGAAGAGGACTGAGCATGTCCTGTTATGTGTTTTTTTGTTCCAGTATATTTGGAGTTTTCATCAGGTACCCACTGTGGATGAAGGAGGCATCAAGAAGGCAGATATACTGAGGAGCTGAGGGGACAGCCGGGGCCAATGCAGGAAGCAAAGCTCTCTTGGTATATTAAGCAGAAAGGGATTTCATACAGAGAATTAGGTGCTTGTGTAATTTTGGAAAGGTTAGAAAAGTGGAAGCTCAGGGCCATCACCTAAGAGCCGCTGCTGGAACTGGGATGTTGTTGCTGCTGTAACTGCATCTGTGAAGCTGCTGGGCTGACACTAGAGCATGGAGTCTATGTTCCAACAACCTCACTTGCCAGCAGAAACAGGCTCCACCTCCCGTCCTCCTTTGTGAGTGTTATCTGGTTGATGTTACCTAATTCTCACCCAGAACTCTAGCTGCAAGGGAGTCAGGGAAATGTGTTCCCTGTGATTTTAGCTTCTGCAGTATAGAGGACTCGTAAAAAGAGGTGTGAGTTCATGCTGAGTGCCAATTGTCATTCAATCAATAGTCATTTCCTTGAAACATTGAATTAACTAGGGAAAGAAATAGAGGAAGAGGAGTTGGACACCCAAGAGGGATGAGTTGGAAGGGCCCAAATGCTGACCTTCTGCTCCACCAGCTGAAAGGCCTTCACTCAATCCAGGATTAGGTAACAAAGGGGCAGAAACTCAACTCCTAAATACAAAGGAGTTGTCTTTAACATACAGATGGTTAGCAGACACATGAAAAGATGCTCAACATCGCTCATTATTAGAGAAATGCAGATCAGAACTACAATGAGATATCACCTCACACCAGTCAGAATGGCCATTATCAAAAAGTCTACAAACAATAAATGCTGGAGAGGGTGTGAAGAAAAGGGAACACTCTTGCACTGTTGGTGGGAATGTAAATTGATACAGCCACTATGGAAGATGGTATGGAGATTCCTTAAAAAACTAGGAATAAAATCACCATAGGACCCAGCAATCCCACTCCTAGGCATATACCCTGAGGAAACCAAAATTGAAAAAGACACATGTATCTCATTGTTCATTTGTGCACTATCTACAATAGCTAGAACATGGAAGCAACCTGGATGTCCATCGACAGATGAATGGATAAAGAAGTTGTGGTACATATACGCAATGGAATATTACTCAGCCATTAAAAGGAATGTCTTTGAATCAGTTCTAATGAGGTGGATGAACCTAGAACCTGTTATACAGAGTGAAGTAATTCAGAAAGAGAAAGATAAATATTGTATTCTAACACATATATACAGAATCTAGAAAAATGCTACTGAAGAATTTATTTACAGGGCAATTGTGGAGAAACAGACATAGAGAATAGACTTATGGACATAGGGAAAGGGGAGGAGAGGGTGAGATGTATGGAAAGAGTAACATGGAAACTTACATTACCATATGTAAAATAGATAGCAAACAGGAATTTGCTATATGGCTCCGGAAACTCAAATAGGGGCTCTGTGTCAACCTGGAGGGGTGGATTGGGGAGGGAGATGAAAGGGAGGTTCAAAAGGGAGGGAGTATGTGTATACCTATGGCTGATTCATGTTGAGGTTTGACAGAAAACAACAAAATTCTGTAAAGCAAGTATCTTTCAATTAAAAAAAATTAATTAATTAAAAAAAAAGGCAAAGGAGTTGTCTTTAAATTCTCCCTAGTGCTTTCGCTATAGTATATACATAGGGGGCATCTATTTACACCTGAGACCTGGCTGGGAACTCTGGCAAGAGGGCCTTTGGGTTAGCTAGGAATGGAAAAGACTGAAGCCTGGGCTGAGTCAGGAGCCCTTAGAATGTGCCCTAAAAGAGGATGGACACATTTAAAAGCCTTCTGTGTCTCCTTAATGGAATGCAAACTTCTCAGAAGCAGGCACGTGTGCTCCTGCCAGTCACTGCTGTCCATCCTTTAAGACACACCCAGGGCACCCCCACCCGCATCACCTGAGCACATGGTGCCCTGCTTGTTCTGGCTCCCAGGCCTTTGCTCATGTTGACCCTTTGCATGAAATGCCCACCCCCTACTCTGCTTGACCAGTACCTGCTCAGCCTTTGATAACGGAATAAGATTGTAAGATATAATATAGTATAATATGGTACCCATCAGCTTCTTTAGGAATCTTCCCACCCAGCCTCTTGGGATCATGCTGTCCTCCAGGCTCCAGCTGCACATGGTTTTTGTGAATCTTATGAAGCTGTCTTCTCTACAAGGTCGTAAGCGTATCCCAGGCTGAGATTCGTTCTTGTGCTGTGTCCCTAGTGCCCAGCACAGAGAGGGGTGTTCTACAGTGTGTGCATAACCCAAGTAAACGAAAATGAGGAATTCTTCCTTGGCTGGTACAGGGATATGGAACCTCACCCCTGCCTCTGTGTGTGCCTGCACCCCTCTCCTTCCGGGCAAGAACTACAAGACTGCATTTAGCAAGGCCCCTTCCTGTGGCCCTCATCCCCCCCAGCCGGACCCGGCTTTGTTATTATTCACATGTCTCTGCCCTGTGCCCGACTTCCATCTGGACTCTCAGAAAGCCGATGAGGCCATTGCTCAATGTACTAAGTTAAAATGCTCCTATGGGCCGAGTGCCAGTTTTAAAGCTCTTTTTTCACTTTGAAGAGAGGCGAGATCACCTGTTTCCTGGTGCTTTCTGTACTGTCTTGTACTGGGGGATGGGCAATGTGTGTGTGTGAATAACAGTTTTAAGAGATGAGTCGTTTCTCAGTTTGAGCAAGGAGGAAACCTGGTGAGAAGGGTTTTGCTAGAGAATAACAAATCAGTTCTGTATCTAGTCAGTCAGCTCAAGGAATTTTAAAACTGTTGTCTATTTCAAGACTTCTTTATACTTCTTTTCTCAATTAGAAGAAAGCTTATATTTGTAAGACACTCTGAGAGGAGGTGTGAGGGGTGTTTATTTTTTGTTTTTGTGTTTTGTTTAGTACAACTTAAGCAAACTGCTTTACCTTGCAAGGAAATTCAATTCATTGGAAATTGATTTTTCTCCAGGGCTAAACTGGGGCAGCTTTCTTTCTGGCTCCCTTGCAAAGAAAATTGTCCAGGGTTCTGGAAACCACAGTTGAACTTCATACGATGTCTCTTTTCTTTCAGCTCATGTAACAGTTACGAGAGGAGACTGGTGTGATGTGGCATGTTTTTTCTTTCTTCGTTTTTTTTCTTTTCCATTTCACTGGCTCGTTGGTGCACGCTCCCTGAGGGCTTTAGAAAGCTGTGTTCCTAAAGGAATTTATGACAGTCTGCAGGGAGAATAGAAATTTGAGCTGGTGTCAGCCTAGGACCCCTCAGGGTACTACTGTCCCATATCTCTGGTTTATGGAGCGCCAGTGCTAGCCAACGATGCAGGCTCATCCACCAGAACCTTCTTTTAAAAACAAACGCATCATGACATTGGCAAGTATATTTTACGTAAAAACTTCCCAGTGTGGAACTCTACAGGCAGACAGAATCCACCCTGCAGGGGCTCTTCTTGGTTTGGGTTAAAGTGTACACAGATCAAATCTGGCAATAAGTTTCACCATGTGCCACAGAATTTTGGTGGTGCTTGTAGGTGTTGGAAAGAAGGTGATGGAATGAAAGTTGACATTCAGACTGTATCTCAGTGCTTGAAGGAAGCATGTGAATGGTGTCAACTGGCATTCAAAACAGGTCTGTGTGGGCAGAAGACCACAGAAATCACCTCCTTGGATGTACACTGTTCCTTTTATCCCCAGTAATGGGCCAAGACATAGAAATGTATTTGCTCTGTGTCTTTGCTGGATTCATGCCTCCGTGTTCATAAGTACAGTCTCTAGTGACTGTTCTTTGTGGTTGAAGGTTCAGCTGGTCTGGCTAAGCATATGTTATGCTTACCGAATAATAATTCATTTGCCCTGCCTCATTCTGCAGTCATCTGTATGTCTGTGCCACTGACTCCCTGGACTGAGACCCTGTAAGGCCAGGGACTTCACCGTCTACGTGTCAACAGCCACACAGCACCAGCATTGTACAGACAGATCTTGTTTTTTTGTGCTTTGCTTTATTGTGCTTCACAGATACTGTGTTTTTTTTGACAACCCTGCATCAAGCAAGGGATTGAACCCGTGTCTCTTATATAAAGAGGACTTTGCACTTAGGGGAGTATGTCTTGAGTTGAGCTCTAACTCCTGAATCTCATTCAAGTCTTTGCCACTGGCCCTCCCATATGTTTAGTTCAGTTCAGTCGCTTTGTTGTGTCCAACTCTTTGTGACTCCATGGACTGCAGCATGCCAGGTTTCCCTGTCCATCAACAACTCCTGGAGTTTGCTCAAACTCATGTCCATTGAGTCTGTGATGCCATCCAACCATCTCATCCTCTGTTGTCCCCTTCTCCTCTTGCCTTCAATCTTCCCCAACATCAGGGTCTTTTCCAGTGAGTCGGTTCTCTGAATCAGGTGGCCAAAGTATTGGAGCTTCACCTGCAGCATCAGTCCTTCCAATGAATATTCAGGATTGATTTCCTGTAGGATTGACTGGTTTGATTTCCTTGTGGTCCAAGGGACTCTCAGAGTCTTCTCCAACACCATAGTTAAAAAGCATCAGTTCTTCAGTGTTCAGCTTTCTTTATAGTCCAATTCTCACATCCATACATGGCTACTGGAAAAACCATAGCTTTGACTAGACACACCTTTGTCAGCAAAGTAATGTCTCTGCTTTTTAATACACTGTCTAGTTTTCTTCCAAGCAGCAAGTGTCTTTTAATTTCATGGCTGCAGTCACCATCTGCAGTGGTTTTGGAGCCCAGGAAAATAAAGTCTGTCATGTTTCCATTGTTTCCCCATCTATTTGCCATGAGTGATGGGATCAGATGCCATGATCTTAGTAATGGTAAAGAATCTGCCTGCAATGAGGGAGACCTGGGTTCAATCCCTGGGTCAGGAATATCCCCTGGAGAAGGAAATGGCAACTCATTCCAGTATTCTTGCCTGGAGAATCCCATGGACAGAGGACCCTGGTGAGTTACAGTCCAAGGGGTTGCAGAGTCAGACACTGTCACTATTAATGTGTTAACTGGTGCCTGGGAGGATAACTTCATTAGGCTCTTCTCTGGGACATTTTTCTGTTCAGAAGAGACACTTCATGCTAGGTCACCTGATGAGAAGCAGTGGCTAAAAATGCAGGCACTGGACTCAGACTGGCTAGGGTGTGAAATCTCTTCTCCCCATCATTCATTCTCCTCATGCCAGCAGACTTGTCATTTAGCCTCTCTAAGACTCAGCACCCTCAACTATAAGTTAAAGGTAATAATGGTGCCTATTTTGCTTTTACTGAGTCTAACCAAAATCCAGGAGACAACTGACCTGTGCACGATCTGACAATGGATCAGAACCCACGAGACGTAGGAGGGAGGCTCAGGATGGGGGAACACATGTGCACCCCTGATTGATTCATGTCAATGTATGGCAAATACTTCCACAATGTTGTAATTATCCTCCAATTTAAATAAATTAATTAAAAAAAACACAAAGGAACCCAAGAGGGAATACAGGATGTAAGGTTTCCATATTTACCAGGTTGCTCCTGGCCTTGGGGAGGGAGGAGGGTGGCTGGGGCATAGGAAGTGGTCTCTTCTGGATTCTTGCTCCCTGGCCTCTCTGATGGTCTTTCAGGCTCACATGCCCCTTGGGGTAGAATCTTATTCGCTGTACCTGAGAATCACCAGAACAGTTGTCTAAGTGCAGATTCCTGGGCCTCAGCCTAAAAGACTCTAATTCACTGGGTCTAGGGGCAATGGCACCCCACTCCAGTACTCTTGCCTGGAGGGTCCCAGGGACGGGGGAGCCTGGTGGGCTGCCGTCCGTTGGGTCGCACAGAGTCGGACACGACTGGAGCAACTTAGCAGCAGCAGGGTGGTGCTCAGGATTCAACATTTTAAATAAGCACCCCCAGGTGCTTCTGATGTGATCAGGACATTGAGGGTCCCCACTGTGGGCTGTGTTTATTGTACCTGCACTGACCAGCTGCCACAGCCCACTGAGCAGAAGAGAGTCTACAACTTCTCTTTTCGCTCTCCCACACCTCCCTCCACATAGGCGCATTGACAGAAAGAAGCCAGGACAAACTGATCATCTATGTGCGTTGCACTCTGCTATGTACTAGGGATTTATAGAAGATGCAGCATGTGGCCATTGTCTCCATACATGAGATGCTTGGAGGAGAATGGTTAAGACATAGGTGACCACAGGGCTGAGTCTTAAGTTGAGGAGGTACTTGAAGGAGCATGGTGTATAAGGAACTACGGAGTTGGCCAAAAAAGTCTGTTAGAGTTTTCCATACCATCTTATGGAAAAGCCTGAACAAACTTTTTGGCCAACCCAATACCGCCCATTAGATTGCTTGGGTTTAAGGTATAGGGCAAGGCGAGGTGGGCGGGTCTAGGAGGCTCAAGAGTTCATTAGTTCACTCTCCCATGATCTTGCTGTCAATGACCCTTAGGAGGGTGGCTGTTGGAGAAATTGCTTTGCGGAGACAGCATCCTGAGCTGGTTTATACTGAGAACTCACAACTGCCAAATTGAGCTACTGTGACTGATGAAACTCACCAAAATATTTATTCAGAGGAAAGTTCTGCTATAAAGAGGGGAAAGGTAAGGTCCATTTGTTGGGATAGTCTCTCTTATCTCCCATTCAGGAAAGCCATTGCTGAGATGATGGGGCCTTAAGGTCTGGAGAGGGATCTAATGGGAGTGAGCAGAGAAAATGGCTGGCTGGACAAATTGGTTTCATTTTGTAAGCCCCCTGGCCCCCCACTCCAGGCACTGGGTGGTGGGGAAGGGGGAGAGGGATGTTGTGCTGAGAGGACTCCTGTGGCTGAGCTTCGATTCTGAGGCTGGAATGGATTAGTGCAAGGGGAGGGGGCTGGGATTCTTGGGGTCCATGTGCAAGGCTTGGGATTTGCTCTCCTGGCTGGAGATTTTATCATGAGACTGGCTGTCAATCTGGTTGTCTCCTTTCTGTGGTTTATACAGTTGATTTTTTGAACTTTATGTGCAGGATTTGACATTTATACCACTTAGATTTCCTCCTGTTAGTTTTGACTCATTATTCCAGCCCTCAGAAATCCTTTCTGGCCCTGACTCTGTTATTCAGCTTTTTACTGATTCCTTCCAACATTGTGTGTAGTGAGAACCACAAATGCCCCCAGAATTTGGAAAACAGTGTGGAAAATGTTACCAGGTGGGGAGTGATTTGCTAATGAGTCTACGATATGTCTTCAATCCCATTAAGAAGTCCAGGGTGTCTCCCTATTATAATATAATAAACTTTTCAGATCACTCCCCAGGGGTTCTTTAGGGAGATGTGAGTGGAACGTGATTGATTCGGAGAAAGCCATGGCTCATCAACTGCATTGTAAAATGGCTGGCGTGAGGTAACTCAGCAGCTGCTGACTGACTAATAAGGGAATAAGGGAAGGGAAGAATTGAAATGTAGTCCTTTCAGCCTTGGCCAAGGACCACCATGCCCCAGTCAAGTACCCTAAGTACAGGGCAGTTGCAAGCTAAGTCTCACTGGGAGCAAAAATCGAAGGTGCTCCAAACTGCCTCTGAAATATCCATAAAATCACCTGTAAATCTCAGGGCTGGTCACAGTTTGCAGGCTCATGGGGACAGAACACACGAGGTAGCCGCAGGGGCCACACCTCAGACGTCTGCGAGCAGGCGCTCATTGACTGTAATGGTGGGTGTTACAAGGTAGTCCTTTCTCTCGGTCTGTCTGTCTTTGTTAAGCCCATCTAGTTCAATACACACAGGCTAAATGCTTATGGGATGCCATTTCCTGAATTCCAATGTGCTATTTTATATTCTTATAATGGAGAATACATACCACCTGTATAGTCTGAGGAGACCATTTCTTAGGACATTTCTATTTCCTTTGCCCTGACCCCAGGCCTACAGCAGCCCTCCATCCCAAGTGTGTCTTTATCTAGAAGTTCGTGTGCACATCGTCTACATGGCCACCCTTTTTATTTCTCATTGAAAAGTAGTAAGTTAGCACTAATTATCAGATAATGTCTCAAAAGTACGGTTAGCTAACTTACCTTTATTCAGTTTCTTAGAAGTGAATAAAATTGAGCACTTCAGGCCCCCCAGACTCTGGAACCAGGTTGGCAAAAAGATTCCATTATTTGCAGGGCAGTGTTAACGGTATCCTGAGCTGAGTCCAGGCTGAGTGGGAGAGGACAGGAATTGATGAGTAATGTCTGCCAGGGACAAGGGAGGAAAAGGGGGCCTTTGCTGAGCCTGCCTTAGAGCCTGGGTACCCACACCAAAGATGGCCAGTCACGCTCTCCCTCTCACTCTGAGCCCTCTGTTTACCTTTTTTGTCTGCCTGTTTTATTCATTTCTATTATTATTATTTATCTCTATGCCTGCTATTCACAATTGGGAGTCTTCCCTTCATTCTGTTCTCAGAGCCTGATACACAATAGGTCCTCACTAAATATTTGTTCAAAGATTGGCTCTACTTAAGTGTTCTACCTAACTAGTCTGGATATATGGAATCTGCATTTCTTCCCCACTGTGTGTGTGTGCACGCATGCACACACGCTCAGTTGCTTCAGTCGTGTCCAACTCTGTGCGACCCCACAGACTGTAGCCCACCAGGCTCCTCTGTCCATGGGATTATCCCAGCAAGAATACTAGAGTGGGTTGCCATTTCCTTCTCCAGGGAATCTTCCCGACCCAGGGACTCAACCTGCGTCTCCTGCATTGACAGGTGAATTCTTTACCTCTGAGCCACCAGGGAAGCCCCTTCTTTCTCAATGGAGTCAATTAATTGCCTTGTTGAGATCCAAACTATAAATATCCTCTGAGTCTCCTGATCTATCCCATCTAGGAATAAAAACATAAATTGTGCATTTTTCCCCCTTTTCAATCTCCTTCTGGTTCATAATCATCAAGTTCTCCCTCCCCCTCAGGCCCCCACCCCCACTTTCTCTAATCATAAAACTGCTTTTCTCCCTTTGAAACTCTTGGTGAGCTAGTTTTTCCTCTGTCCCATTGTGACCTCTGAATCATGTTTCACGGTGTTTCTGGTTACTCTTGGGAATTAAAGTCCCAATAATAAGAAGAGCTTTAGCCCTTGGCTCACTGCCACTGTCTCCAACATTACTCTTACAATTTTTGGTGATTTCAATATCCGCATGAATGCTCCCTTCTTCGCGGGATCGTTCCTGGAGTATTCTTGTCCTCCACCGTATCTGAGCCAGTGGCCTCTCTTATACTCCTGCCCCTGTGATGCCAATAACTGCAGTTCCTTCATAATCTCCATTTAAGCCTCCTATTTCCCCTCAGCTCGCCCCTTCTAGGATTCCAACTTCAACCGTCTTTGACCTTATCTAGACTTTCAATCCATTGACCCCACAGCTTTCTCTCTGCCCTTCACCCCTTCCTATCTTCTACTTCATATACCCCCAGCTTAATTTCATGGGAAACCTTACAGCTGCTCTGTCACCTACCTTTGTTGCCTTCCTGATCCACCAACTCTTGGCTGCACGAGAACCCTGGTTATATCAACTTCCTCCTGCTTTCCTCCTGTACCCGTGTAGCCAAGCGCAGCCGGAGCAAAGCACACAACCATGCCATCAGTGTCCCTTCAGTTTCATGCTCGCTGCCCTCAAGTTGGCCTTTAATGGCACCTGGAAATTCTATTCTGGTGCCCTTGTCCATTCACTCTTGTGCTGTCCTAGAAATTACTCCATTTCCCCCCTTGTATCATTCCTTTTTTAAAGTTCTTTAAAAAAAAAAAAATTTATTTCTTTTGGCTGTGTCAGACCTTAGTTGCCGCTCTCGGGACCTTCATTGAATCATGCAGCATTTTTCGTTGCGGTGCACAGCCTCTCTACTTATGGCTCGGTCTTCAGTAGTTGCAGCACATGGGCTTAGTTGCTCTGTGGTGTGTGGGAGCCAGCTCTGACCAGGGATTGAGCCTGAGCCCCCTGCATTGCAAGGCAGACTCTCTGCCACTGGATCACCAGGGAAGTCCCCACAGTTCTTTTTTTCAAGTGCCCACACATCACGTACTTGTGGGAACTTTGCTGGGAATTGTTAGGAAGCATCACATTTTCTGAAATCTGTCTCCCTTCTCCACCCCACCTTGGCCATTTTCCTGTGGTCCAGGTCATGTTTCTCTTGTTCCCCACAGCCCATCAAAGGCCAGTGACCTTGACTTTCTATCTCCCCCAGGGCCCTGCTTCTCCAGATCTCACAGGAGGCACTTGTCAAACACAGGAGAATGTGAACAACTAGCAGCTTCATTTACTGAGATGCTGCTCTTCAGGGAGGCAAGCATCTGTTTTCATCATTTGATTAAAAAAAAATTACAAATAGGCATTTAGCAGGGGGAAAGCACTCGGCAGGAGGCAGGCAAGTTCGGGCCATAGCTTCAGGCCCTGATTCCAGGGAAGGAAAAAACTGACCTCAGAGACAGTGCTGTTCTGGTACATCTTGAGTGTGCTGGGAAGGGCAGATCTACAAAGACAGAATCCTTTCTGAGCATTGCTTGGTGGTAAAGAGCATGGGCTATGGAGCGGGCTTCAGATCCTGGCCCTTCTACTTTCTAAGTATGAGACCCTAATCTAGGCATCTAACCTTCCTAGACTCACTGTTCTCATCTGTAAAATGGGAATAGTATCTACCTGCTAAGTTGGGTGTGAAGAATAAATAAGTCATTCTGTGTAAAAGTACTCAGAACAAGTCAAGTACTTTTAGGTACCCAATAAACAGTAGCTATAAATTGTTGTTATATTCTCTTTTGAGTCTCACAATAGCCCTGTGAGGTATTATCCTCATTTCACAGAAGATGAGACTGAGGGCAAAAAAGGTGAAGAGGAGGCGATAGACCACATGGATGGAAAGTGGCATGGGCTGGGCTTGCCCTGAGGTCACAGGGCAAGCCTGCATTTGCTTGTTTCACCAAGCATTTGTGACCTTTGATTCATGTTCCATAGTGTTTCTGGTTACTCTTGGGAATTAAAGAAACCCCTCTGGTTAGTCCTAGTAACAAGAACAGTTTTAGCTCTTGGCTCACAGCCACTTTCTCCAGCATTAGAGAAATGTTGCTGTTTCACAGAGCCCCTTTCAGTGTCTGGATGAAATTATTTTACCCCCATCATGGAGATTCACATACCTTCCTTCTCCAAACATGCCCTGACCTCTCTGGGCAGATGGTACCAAATATTTGCTGTACAATTACATGGCTATAATTGAATTTAGCCACGGCAAGGGAGACCGATTAGCAACAAATCTACAGTCCTGAGAGGAAGGAGATGGTTCCAGGGCTGCACATTGTAATCCTGCTGGGGTGGGAATGTGGCTTCAAATTGTTCTGGCTCAGGTTCACCTTCTCTGCAGGGGGAAGAGACACTCGTTTGCCCAGTGAGTAGGCTGTGGAGTCGAGCTGACAGAACTGGAAGTACTGTTCACAAGGCTTAGACCGTCACTTTTTGGTTCGGGGTATGGTGTTTTATGATGTGTCCAGATACCCTCTTCCAACTGCTGCAGAACGTCTACAGTGAAAGGCGAGATGGAAGATTGTGTGTTCTTCTCTTGGGCTAATTAGACAGGGATGCTGTTTATCAGAACTGATATGTGAGAGGAGCACACACAGAGGAGATGTTTCCAGAAACATCAGTTCCCGGGTGGAGAAACTGTGAAGGCAGATATTTCAGAATGTCCTTGAGTATTTACAAAGCGCTTGTATTGCAGTGCCAGCGGTATCAAGACTTTTCCCAGGGACCCGCCACGACGTGGGGAGAAGGCACCGGATGGTCCCAGGCCCGACCCTAGTGAGCCCTGGGGCCTCGTGGAGGTGGAGTCACCGCTCTGAGCCTCAGTTTTCCCTTCTGTAAGGTGAAAAACTTGGACTCTATATAGATCCTTCCAGCTCTAAGACTTTATTAGTCTGTGAGTTCCTGGACCAAAAGTTAGAAAGTGACTGTGTTCCCTCATAAAGTGGCAAAGATTTGAGTCCTGGACTCAGCAGGACCTAGACCTGAGGAGAAGGGGATGACAGAGGATGAGATGGTTGGATGGCATCACTGACTCAATGGACATGAATTTGAGTAAGCTCCAGGAGTTGGTGATGGACAGGGAAGCCTGGAGGGCTGTAGTCCATGGGGTCTCAAAGAGTCGAACACGACTGAGCCGCTGAACTGACTGAACTGAGACCTGCTCTAGCACTTTTTGACTCTGATTTGAATCCATCTCCTTGAACTGCCGGTTCTGACTCAGTCCCTTCCACCTGAAGCCTTGCTCCATCACCTGGAATTCCGCTTAATTCTACAAACGTTGACTCAAGACTTAAACTGTATCCCCACTGCATGGCTGCAGAGATGACCAGTTTCCCACATTGGGTAATCCACAGTAAGACATGAGGTCAAGACTTACCAAAACTTCCTTTCTCCAGAAATCTCTCTAGGTCCTACACTCATGGTTTCGCAGAGTGTGGTCCTTGGACCAGTGACATCGACTTCACACAGGAACTTGCTGGAAATGCATATTTTCAGGTGCCAGCCTATACCTACAGAATCAGAAACTCTGGAAGTGAGGCTCACAGACCTTAGTTTTTAACAAGTCCTTCAGGGAATTGGGAGACACCTCGAGTCTGAGGACCACTGAACCGGCCCTTTCCGGGACAGGCTGCAGAAGCTATGTCTCTGAGCTCTCAAGGGACCCGAGGAGACGTCCAGGAGAAAGTCAGTCACTTGGGCTGCCAGAACTTGTTGTTTTTAACTCTCAGTCACAGCTCCCTGGAGGGTCCCTCCAACACCGTTTCGAACCTCTGATGTGGTTTTGTGAATGCCAGGCGTTGTGAAAAACTCCTCATTTGTTTTGATGGGAAGGAGTCCAGCGGAGCACATCATTCCTTGGGCAACTTCCAGAATCCCCTTTAAATTGATTGTGATGCTTGCTGGGATGCATGGGGACCAAGACCCACAGGAAGAATCCCAGTCCCGAGGGGACCCCTGCTTCCAGAGGAACAGCGTTCTTAGGGAGCCAGTGTGCCGTCTCCATGCCACCCTCCCTTCCAAGGAGACTTTCATTAATATCCTCCTGCGTGGCCGGGTCCAAGCTGGTTCCAGTCCTTCTGAGCAGGTGGAGATCACTGGGTCCTGTTCTCCCTGTAGTCAGTTCAGACTGAAGCTGGTAGAGCAGGGGGTGGGTGTCCAGCCTCAGTCCCGGGAGGTTTGTCACGTGTTGCCTGGACCCAGGGCCACATGCTAGACCACAGACACTTCTCAGGGAAATTAGAGAACGGCACCCCCTCCAGGGGCCTCCCAAGTGGACGCAGCCCCTGGGGCTCAGGACAGGGCTGGATTTCAGGCCCTCGCACTTCCTCGGGCAGGTACACAGCTGTCCACGGCCACCCTGCCCCTCCCCAGCCGGAGCCTGACACAGGGAGGACTGAGGAAGGAGAGGGGTGGGGGGTGGTGTGGGTAGAGCAGAGCCTGCCTGTGAAGCTCCCACATATTGAGGGGGGTCCCACCTGCTGGGCCCAAGACTCAGTTCTTTACCCGCAGCTAATCCTCAGAGCCTCAGTGAGGTGTTGTCCTCCATAGAGTTTTTCTGTTCCTAAATTGTAAGAGATTTTCAAACTCTCAACACCTTCATGCTCTCATCTATCCAACGGATATGGTTCCCTTGCTCTTCAGAGCTTGTTCTGGAAACCACAGGAGACCATAGTGATGAAAGCTGTCTGGAGTCAAGATGTTAAAATGTCAAGGTTGATACTGATCTTATCCCTGGGTCCTCAAAGGCAGTTTCTGGAGGCTCTGGTTTGAGAAACTCACCTTAAATTCACCCAGGCCCCAGTGGTATGTGTGGATGCCCCCGAAGGTCAGCTTTCTGCCGTGATGCTGGTCTGAGGGGTGGGGGGGTATGTGCTTCTGCCCCTAAAATTGTTAGGCGTGTGAGGCTGCAATGCACGAGGTGTGTGTGTGCAGGCACTCAGGGGAGAGGCAGGGCCTGGCAGGCTGGCCTGGACAGGGTGACCTCACTGGCCTTTCCCACTTGTCATTTCAATGACTGGGCTCACTGCTTCATTTTTGGCTTTCTCCCTCTTTCTTGCAGCTGCGCTGATTGGGATTTAGGGCAGGCATTTGAGATCCCTCTTCTAATCCCTGTCAAATTGGGATTTACCAGCGGGAAGTCTGGGAAAGGGAGGGAGGAAGGGGAGAGAGGCTGGAGGCCGTGGCTTAGAACATCGGAGAAATTCCAGGAGGAACGCCCAGCCTCCACCTCCACCCTCTGGGGCAGGAGGCCTCTCATCTCATTCTCTTTCCAGAATGCCTTCTTGCTTCAGCACTGGAGGAGTAAGCATGGCAATTGTGCTGGTAACGGAGAGACTCCAACACTTGCCTTTTTTCCAGCTTAACTGTGCCCTTTGTTGAAATGTTTCTTGGCCAGGTACCATCTCCATTTCCACTGCTGCCCCCACCTGCCAGCCTCCTACCCCTGGTTGAGATTGTTTCCTTCTCAACCAGATTAGTGCAACAATGGTCTGGATTGTCCACACTGCACACCCCTACCCGACTCAACTGATCTTTTTTTTCTCTTTTTTTTAAAAAAACTGAGGTATAATTGATGTACAATATAAGTTACAGGTGTGAACATCGTGATTTGCAGGTTTTAAAGATTAACCTCCATTTATAGTCATTATAAAGTATTGGGGGATTCCCTGGCAGTCTAGCAGTTGGAACTCTGCTTTCACTGCCGAGAGCACAGGTTTAATCCCTGGTCAGGGAACTAGGATTCTGAAAGTTTCGTTGCAAGGCAGAAATAAATAAAATAAAACATTGACTATATTCCCTCTGTTGTACGATATATCCTTGTAGTTTATTTTATGCATAGAAGTTTGTACTTCTTAATCCCTAACTGGTGTATTGTCCCACCCCTTCCCTATCCCCACTGGTAACTGCTAGTTTGTTCTCTATAGAGAACTGTTTCTTTTTTGTTTTATTCACTAGTTTTATTTTTTAGGTTTCACATATAAATGATAGCAGTTTGTCTTTCTCTGTCTGACTTATTTCACTTAGCATAATACCCTCGAGGTTCATTCATGTTGTCACAAATGGCAATATTTCATTCTTTTTTTATGACTGAGTAATATTTCTTTGATTATATATAGCACGTCTTCTTTATCCATTCATCTGTTCATGGACACTTGGGTTGCTTCCTTATCTTGGCAGTTAGAAATAATGCTGGATGAACACTGGGGTGCCTATCTCTTTTTGAATTAGTGTTTTTGGTTTTTTCTTCAGATAAATATGTGGGAGCAGAATTTCTGGGTCATATGGTAGTTCTATTCCTAGTTTTTTGAGGAACCTCCATAGTGTTTTCCACAGTACCTGCACCAATTTACATTCCCACCAACCTTGTATGAGGGTTCCTTTGTCCATATCCTCTCCACAAACTTCTGGCCCATTCAACTGACCTTTTATTACATAACTTCCCTGCAGGAGAGATAAGTTACATAATATAATGCTAATCATATTATGCCCATCAGCTGTGGTATCAGTACAAATTTCAATCTGAATTTAAAGTCTTTTTGTAACTGACTTCAAGCTACCCCTCCAACTTCATTCCTATCCATAACTCTTAGCAGTGCCTTCAACACTCACTCTACTGTCTGCTGTATTCTTGCCATCTTGGGCTTTTGTTCATGGCCTCCTCTCCACGCGTTCCTTCTCACAGTCCAGACACTATACATCTGTAAAGCCAGCTTGTGTCCCATCTCCTTGACCTCAGCCCACTAATATCCCTGTCCTCTGAACACCTAGCATCTGCACCACACACTGTCATACTAGTTATTCTTTCCTTTTTCCATTAGTTAAGTCTCCCCAGGTAGACTGTAAACTCCTTGACTTTGGTCCCCGCCCTAAGCATCTTCTATACTTCCTGCAGTATCCAGCCAAGCTAATGTGCTGTGCAGTAAATAACAAAGTAATTTTGACACTGCTCAAATGTTTGCCCACCTAAAAACTACATTGATAACTTTCTAGGAGCTGAAGTTCACTTTTTTTGTAAAAAGAAATAGTATCTTGTTTGCTGCCAATATTCATGATCACCCAGTCAAACACATATACATCCTTACAACCTTCCTGAGTGAAGAAAATGATAAAGATTTGAAAGGTGACCCCTGGCCCTAGGATTTCCAACCTGCATTGGGTCCTTAACAATTTTATTTATTTTTAATTGAAGTATATTTGACTTGTGATATGTTAATTTCAGGTATACAGCTCAGCAATTCAGTTATGCAGATATATATAACTTCTCCAGATTCTCTTTCCTTATATTACAAAATATTGAAAATAGTTCCCTGTGGTATACAGGAGGTCTTTGTTGGCTATCTGTTGATAATTTATTGCTGTTGTTGTTCAGTCACTCGGTCGTGTCCAGCTCTTTGCAGGCCACATGGACTGCAGCACACCAGGCTTCCCTGTCCTTCACTATCTCCCAGAGCTTGCTCAAACTCATGTCCATTGAGTCAGTGATGCCATCCAACCATCTTATTCTTTGTCATCCCCTTCTTCTCCTGCCTTCAATCTTCCCAGCATCAGGGTCTTTTCTAGTGAGTTGGCTCTTTGCATCAGGTGGCCAAAGTATTGGAGCTTCAACTTCAGCATCAGTCCTTCCAATGAATATTCAGGACTGATTTCCTTTAGGATGGACTGGTTTGATCTCCTTGATAACTTATATATAGTCGGATATTTATGCTCAATGCTCTTATGATATGTTTGCCCTCCCCCTTTTCCCCAGGGAGCGCCTGTGAGAACAAGCGAGCGGACGTGGTCTTTATCATTGACAGCTCACGCAGCGTCAACACCCACGACTACGCGAAGGTCAAGGAGTTCATTGTGGACATCTTGCAGTTCTTGGACATTGGCCCTGACGTCACCCGTGTGGGTCTGCTCCAGTATGGCAGCACAGTCAAGAATGAGTTCTCCCTCAAGACCTTCAAGAGGAAGTCCGAGGTGGAGCGTGCCGTCAAGAGGATGCGGCATCTGTCCACGGGCACCATGACGGGGCTGGCCATCCAGTACGCCCTGAACATCGCCTTCTCGGAAGCAGAGGGGGCCCGGCCCCTGAGGGAGAATGTGCCTCGGGTCATAATGATCGTGACTGATGGGAGGCCCCAGGACTCGGTGGCCGAGGTGGCCGCAAAAGCCCGGGACACAGGCATTCTGATCTTTGCCATCGGTGTGGGCCAGGTGGACTTCAACACGCTGAAGGCCATCGGGAGCGAGCCCCACGAGGACCACGTCTTCCTGGTGGCCAACTTCAGCCAGATTGAGACGCTGACCTCAGTGTTCCAGAAGAAGTTGTGCAGTAAGTCCTGCTCCTCTGTGGCTCTTCTCGGGGCATCATTGGGATGAGGTCATTCACCTTCCCGTGTTCATTCTGTGCTACCTGGTCCCAAGTACTGTGCTGGCAAGGGGTCTTTAGCAAAGGTCGAGATAAGACACAGTGTTCTCTTGGGGCTCACACTCTGGCCAAGGACGCTCATTAAGGATGCAATTTACAAATAAGTAATTAACTGTAGTTGTAAGGGGGGAAGAATTCAGGGCAGGACCTGACCTAGGCTAGGGGCTCAGGAAGATTTCCCTGGGGAAAGGACATTTATACTCAAGCTGCTTAATGAGTCAGAGTAGGGAGGGGAAGTTTTCCTCCAGCACCTTGGATTGGCCTGGCATTACCTAGGTTGGAATTCATGACTTGGAGTAAGCATGAAAATGGGAAAAATGTAACTTCTCCTTGGACGGCGTGGAATACCAGGCATTTTTGCTCTACATTGGTGCTAGCTCTGGATGTTTTCTCAACCCAGAGAGAAGCCCAGTAGTGTATGGGGGCGGGGGGCAAGACGTGCCCCTGGTGCCCCCTCACTTGATAGGATGCAGCTGCCTCCCAACTTCTGCAAGGTCATGGCTCCCCAAGTCCTTGAGCTGCCTTATTCTGCATTAGAGGTCTTCTCCTCTTTCTTGCTTTCCAACCCTACTCTCCCTTCCTTGCCAGACTCCTCCCAGGAGCCTCCAAGCCGAGCTCCTGTTTCAGCTCTCCCAGAAGGTCAGCTTGTCCTCTTCTCGGTCTCCAGCTTCTGCCACTGTCTTCTCGTCCTTTCTTCCTCCAGAAGGGCAGGGGCCCAGGGTGGCAACGCAAGCTCTATGCTGGTCCCTGGAAATGGGACAAGCCTCCTGACCTGGTAAAACAGTGTTCAGTCCTGCCTGGCCACCCCCAGTGGCCTCTGTCCCCTCCAACTGCCTTGCTTCTTTGATGGGAAAACAAAAGTAAGTCTATTCTGAGATGACTAGTATTTCCCTGGAGTCTTGAGTGGAGACTGACCTTATTGGCCAGACTCATCTCCGACTCCCTAGGAGTGGGAACCTTTGGACTACTTCTCAGAATGTGAATAAGTCCCTCTCTCACCTCTCCCCTGCCCCACCCCATCAAAGCCTCAGGAAAGAAGAACAGTGTGCTTTTGATGTGTCTTTAAAGTTCTCTACTGAAAACTGACTTCAAAAAGCAGAGAGCCCATTGATTTTTTACTCCAAAATCAAAAGGTTTACTTGAAAAATCAATGCCATGAAGGAAAAAGAACCTTTCGCTCTGTATTGTCACTTGGAAAATATTCAGAAGTGCCATTTCCCTGGCGCCGCAGAGGGTCTGGGCCGCTACGGCGTGCCGTGGCCTGAGTCACCTGGAAAACTTCACCCAGTAGAATGTGCTGCAAACATTTTTAAGGTTTATGACTTTAAATGACTTCTGCAGAATTTATGCTCCCCCTTTCCTGGAAATATTAAAAAAAGAAAGAAAGAAATTGGTCCTGTAACAATTTTGACAGGTTTATTCATTTGTCTTGGATAAATGTTAATGGAGGAGCTCTTCTCTAAGCGCTCTGAATTGAGCAGCGAAGGGAAAGGTAATTTGACGAGGGTGAGGTTGTGAACTTGCTCGTAGAAGAACCTTCTCTCTGCTTTTTGACCAGGCAGCAAAACTAAAAGACAGTTTGGCTACCCACCTCATTTCTGTAAGAGCTCTAAGAGAACATCAGTATTATGCCCTTCATTCATTCGCCAGGGCCCAGAAACTGAATCCCTCTTCCCACCCTGCAGAAGGCCAGCTCCTGAATCTCTGCATCGCAGGGCTCCACTGAGCAGACCTGTCAACTGTCTTGAAAGGTTAAGGGGGCCCCAAGGCCTCTTTGTCAACTGTGCAGTAAAGATCGCAATAACTAACATTTACAAAGCTCTTTCTCTTGTGTTTTCACACTTGATCCTCACAAAAATCTGGGGAGGTGGCAAGGTACTATCCCTTCCTTTTATAGGACTGTAAACTTGTTAAGTGGATTCCCCAAGAACAAGCAGCCAAGAGATGGGGGGCGGTGGGCGTTCTGCTTCCAAACCTCTTGCTTGTTTCACCTCTCTTCGCATTGGGAGGTAGACATTCCTCTTTTAAGGTAAATGGTTTTCTGCAAGCAGCATCTGCACAGTCCAGCCACGCTAGGTCCACCAGCTCTGAGGTTGACATTCACCTTGGAGTTGGATGGGAAGCCTTTGGGGGGGGACTGTCTCAATGACCCCCCCCCCCCCCGCCAACTGTGCAGATGCTGAGCACATCTGTAAAATGGGGATTTTACCCGCAGAGCGTAGATGCATGAACAGATGGCATTATAAGCTGTAGAGTCTTGTTCCATGTGCACTGTGGTGTGTGTGATTACAGTCAAACACACAGAGGACCAGCAGGGTAGGCAGATGGCCTTGGCTTTGACCTGTCCTCCAGTCCTCAGACAACAGCGATGAATGTCTTCTGTGTTTCAGACGGCAGTTCTCTGGGGTTTTGGAAATCTCGTTTGTTCCTTAAACATTTATTGAGCTACACTCTGATAGTATAATTACAGCTAATTTTGTCCTAGGCTAGGTACTTTCCATATGTTATTTGACTGAATACTTATAACAGCCCTGTGAAGCAGGTACTATTATTACCCCATTTTACAGAAGTAGAAACTGAGGCTTAGAAAGGATAAGCAGCTTCAAGTGGCAGAGTTGGAGTCTCTCTGGTTCCAGAGCACTTACCCTCCACCTGCCAGGCCCGAGGGTTTCAGGATGGTGGGAAAATGCTCTTATCACAGATAAACAGGACATTTGCTATATGAAGTGTACACTTCAGAGACCTTGGGAAGTCACCCAGCACTGGGGACCTCTGATCACAGAATGTCTGGTTCTGCTTAGGGAGTCCAAGAGAACTTTAAAGAGATCATAATGATGATAGCTTTTATTCTCACAACAAACCTGTGAAGTGGGTGCTCCCATAGTTCTCATTTTACAGCAGAAACAGAGACCCAGAGACATTCAGTAACTTGACCAAGGTCACACAGCATTCAATGGTAGAGCTGAGGTGTGAACCCAGGCATCCTGGCTCAGAACCTACATCTTAACCACGATGTGCTACATGGATGGGAAAGGTGAATGGCAGTTTATTGGATAGAATGTGTAGGAAGGGTGATTGCAAGGAAAAGAATGATATTTTTAATAGTTTTTTTTCTCTTTCATTTAAAAACACAAACAACAACAACAACAAAAAACGAGTCCAGAGTCTCTGTTAATTTCATGACTTCTAAGGAGACACATACTGTTCATACTGTTCATGGGGTTCTCAAGGCAAGAATACTGAAGTGGTTTGCCATTCCCTTCACCAGTGGACCACATTCTGTCAGAGCTCTCCACCATGACCCGCCCATCTTGGGTTGCCCCACGGGCATGGCTTAGTTTCATTGAGTTAGACAAGGCTGTGGTCCTAGTGTGATTAGATTGACTAGTTTTCTGTGAGTATGGTTTCAGTGTGTTTGCCCTCTGATGCCCTCTTGCAACACCTACCGTCTTACTTGGGTTTCTCTTACCTTGGGCGTGGGGTATCTCTTCACGGCTGCTCCAGCAAAGCGCAGCCATTGCTCCTTACCTTGGACGAGGGGTCTCTCCTCACCGCCGCCCTTCCTGACCTTCAACGTTGGATAGCTCCTCTAGGCCCTCCTGCGCCCGCGCAGCCACGGCTCCTTGGAAGTGGGGTTGGTCCTCCCGGCCGCCGCCCTTGGCCTCGGGCATGGAGGCATGGGGTAGCTCCTCCCGCCCGCCGCCCCTGGCCTTGGGCTTGGTGCGTGGGGTATCTCCTCCCGGCTGCTGCCCCTGACCTCGGATGCGGGGTAACTCCTCTTGTTGCCGCTCGTGACCTCGGACGCCGGGTAGTCTCCTCGCAGCAGCCCCCCGCCCCCAACCTTGGATGCGGGGTAGCTCTTCTCCGCCGTTCCTGCGCCGTCGCAGTCTGGTACTCTCGGCCGCTGCCCCTGACCTCGGACGCGGGGTAACTCCTCTCGTCGCTGCCCCTGACCTCAGACGCTGGGTATCTCCTCTCGGTAGCCGCCCCCCCCCACCCCCCCGACCTAGGACGCGGGGTAGCTCTTCTCGGCCGTTTCTGCGCCGTCGCAGTCTGGTACTCTTGACCGCTGCCCCTGACCTCGGACGTGGGGTAACTCCTCTTGGCCGCCGCCCTTCGGGGCATGGGGTCCTCCTGGCTTCTGCCCCGACCTCGGACGTGGGGTGGCTCCTCTTGGCCGCGCTTCAGCGCGCCCGTCGCAGCCGCCTGCGCTTCAGCGCGCCCGTCGCAGCCGCCACAGGACTGGGAAAGGTCAGTTTTCATTCCAATCCCAAAGGAAGGCAATGCCAAAGAATGCTCAAACTACCACACAATTGCACTCATCTCACACGCTAGTAAAGTAATGCTCAAAATTCTCCAAGCCAGGCTTCAGCAATATGTGAGCCGTGAACTTCCTGATGTGCAAGCTGGTTTTAGAAAAGGCAGAGGAACCAGAGATCAAATTGCCAACATCCGCTGGATCATGGAAAAAGCAAGAGAGTTCCAGAAAAGCATCTATTTCTGCTTTATTGACTATGCCAAAGCCTTTGACTGTGTGGATCACAATCAACTGTGGAAAATTCTGAAAGAGATGGGAATACCAGACCACCTGATCTGCCTCTTGAGAAACCTGTATGCAGGTCAGGAAGCAACAGTTAGAACTGGACATGGAACAACAGACTGGTTCCAAATAGGAAAAGGAGTTCGTCAAGGCTGTATATTGTCACCCTGTTTATTTAACTTATATGCAGAGTACATCATGAGAAACGCTGGACTGGAAGAAGCACAAGCTGGAATCAAGATTGCTGGGAGAAATATCAATCACCTCGGATATGCAGATGACACCACCTTTATGGCAGAAAGTGAAGAGGAACTCAAAAGCCTCTTGATGAAAGTGAAAGTGGAGAGTGAAAAAGTTGGCTTAAAGCTCAACATTCAGAAAACGAAGATCATGGCATCCGGTCCCACCACTTCATGGGAAATAGATGGGGAAACAGTGGAAACAGTGTCAGACTTTATTTTTCTGGGCTCCAAAATCACTACAAATGGTGACTACAGCTATGAAATTAAAAGACGCTTACTCCTTGGAAGGAAAGTTATGACCAACCTAGATAGCATATTCAAAAGCAGAGACATTACTTTGCCAACAAAGGTCCATCTAGTCAAGGCTATGGTTTTTCCTGTGGTCATGTATGGATGTGAGAGTTGGACTGTGAAGAAGGCTGAGTGCCGAAAAATTGATGCTTTTGAACTGTGGTGTTGGAGAAGACTCTTGAGAGTCCCTTGGCCTGCAAGGAGATCCAACCAGTCCATTCTGAAGGAGATCAGCCCTGGGATTTCTTTGGAAGGAATGATGCTAAAGCTGAAACTCCAGTACTTTGGGCACCTCATGTGAAGAGTTGACTCATTGGAAAAGACTCTGGTGCTGGGAGGGATTGGGGGCAAGAGGAGAAGGGGATGACAGAGGATGAGATGGCTGGATGCCATCACTGACTCGATGGACATGAGTCTGGGTGAACTCCGGGAGTTGGTGATGGACAGGGAGGCCTGGCATGCTGCGATTCATGGGGTCGCAAAGAGTCGGACACGACTGAGCGACTGATCTGATCTGATCTGATCTGAAGGAGACACAACCCACAACTTGAGAAGTGCTAAACGACAGGCTCGGCAGGGACACAGAGGTCAAAATAGACGTGGAGAAGGACTTCAGAGGGAAGATGGGCTAAGGCTGGTGTGCTTTGGGCGGAAGTGAAAAGCGCGGCTGGATCTGTGGATTGGGAGAGACAAGGTGTCTCCAGGTATGATGAAAGCAGACACTTTTATTGTACAATTAGAAGGTCTGACCTTGACTGGGAGTCCTGGCTCTGGTGCTCACTGGTGTGGACATGAACTTGGGCACAGCGGTGGCTTTGTACCCACTGGCAGTGAATCCCTATACCAGCCACAGCTGAGGGCAGGGGCAGCGGGGGCCTCCCGAGGTTGCTTTCTCAGACTGCCAAGAGAAACTTAGAGGCCCAGTGCCCTGTGAATGAGGCCCTGTCTGCAAAGTGACCAAAACCTACCCGTGCTGAGGCCCAACGTTTTTGCCACCCAGTGAGAGAGGACACTGAATTTAGAGGCTGAAAAATGCATGTCTATCCTGAGCCTTCTGACAACTTGTAACCTGGGTAGGGCTGTCTGTTTTCTTTTTTTTTGCTTTTGGCTGCACCAAGCCACTCGCAGGATCTTAGTTCCCCGACCCAGGATTGCAGCCAAGCCCTCAGCAGTGATAGCACAGAGTCCCAACCCCTGGGCCACCAGGGAATTCCCAGGGCTGTTTTTAATTAACCTCTTGGCCTCGGCTTTATCAGCTTAGCCAGGTATTTAAAGCCTGGAGGTTGGTCGTACCTACCCTAAGAGCCCCACCTTACCCAGGCACGGTTGAAGGCCCTAATAGTGTTCCTGGGCTTCTCTGGTGGCACAGTGGTAAAGAATCTGCCTGCCAGTGCGGGAGATGCCAGATTCACAGTTTTGATCCCTGGGGCGGCAAGATCCCTCGGAGTAGGAAATGGCAACTCACTCCAGTAGTCTTGCCTGCAAAATTCCATGGACAGAGGAGCCTGGTGGGCTACAGTCCACGGGATCACAAAGAGTCAGACACAACTGAGTACTCAGTCACTAGACAGTGTTCCTAAGACACATCTCTCATCAACCCGCCTGGATAAAGCTCACATTTACTGCAGCCCTTCAAAGCTCTCCTTCAGTGGGAGGCCGGATCGACTTCTACATACCTTGACTTTCCATACCCAGTAATAGTTCAAGACCCCCAGTCGCCCACCCCTGCTTTGATCATTCCTTTGGTCAATCACACATCCATTAATAAACATTTATGAATGTTCAGACTTACTAGTTAAAAAAATCCAAAATCCAATCCTGCCAATGACTTAGTCTGCTTATTAGTGATTCTTTCTGTTGAACTCAAAGCCTTGTTCCAGCTTCAACCTACAAGGCCTTCGAGGTGTAAGACCCCTGTAGGCCACTGTAGGAGGCAGGACAATCCCCCTCTCTGCGGTCACGTCACAAAGGCTCTTCCCCCGGGAGAGGAAGGCACTAGGGTCAGATGCTCTTAGGATCATTCATTCCTACCTATATTCATATACCTATAGAATTTCAGAGATGGAGAATTTTTATACAACCTTAGTAAAAACATTTGGGATTCTTTTGGTTGAAAGTAATAGACATTCAACTTGAGCTAGCTTTAGAAGAGAGGGGATTGCATTATATTACTCATTGGAAATAAGAAGGGTAGTGAATGACAGTCCAGCTTTGCTTCCATCTCCACTCTCTGCTTCCTCTTGGATTTATCTGGTTCCCTGGGCAGACAGCATGTACCCTGTCAGCCCTCAGATACGCTTGCCCTTGGTATAAGCCCCCCTTTCCTCAATTCTTGTGCCTAAATGCCAAGAAAAGACTCCAATTCTCAAACCCTGTACACTCAACAGTGGCCAGGAGTGGGACTGCCTCACACCAACACATAGCTGCCCCTATCATCACACATTTAGAATGAGAAGGAAGGACAGCTTCTAAAAAATAGAAGTGTCTGTACTGAAGGCCCCTAGACACCAGACATGCCTTTATTCTACAGGTGAAGAAATAAGTCAGAGAGAGCTCCCCAACTTACCTGAACGTCCCTCACTTGTTCTAGGCAGAGGGAAACTGGAGCAGAGGTCTTCTGGCTTCTAATCCAGTGCACTTTCCATTACACCGAATTCCTGGTTCCAATTTCTTTTATAGTACATAGCCAAAACAAGCCTGAGTAACAAGCTGTCACTCCAAACCTTATGCAGTAGTTCTTTTAATTTCCCTATTCGACAAGTGAAGAAAGTAGAGCTCAGGGAAATTAAGGAATTCATGCAAGGTCCTGGTGAAGCTTGGCTTTCGTCTGTTCGCAGAAGTCATCCACTATGCTGTCTGTAGCTGAGAGGTTATTTTCTCTGCCTCGTGTCTCCTGTCTAAATAATCCTGTCAGGGTCTCTGTGAGAAGTCAGGCAGCAGGCTCATCACCTGGGCCTCGCACCAGTGGATAGCGGCTGTGTTGCTGGTTGCCTAGACTTCAGATTTCCTTCATTACAGAGGAGAATCATGACATGCTGAGAATTGCACAAGAACCACCTCTGTGTCCGTGGGTAATTTGACGCCAGCAGCCTGGAAAAGAAGAAAGCTTTCCAGGGTGCAAAGCAAATGCAAATTAAAAACAGGATAATGATTTTTCCCTGTCAAAACTTAATGTTTGATAATCCTGAGAGCTAAAGTTTGGAGGAAGTGGGAATCATTACTGTCATGCATTGCTGGTATGGGCTACCTTACAAGGCAATTAGGTGATATCTGTTTAAAGCAGGACCCAGTCCTAGAGAAACAGTTGCACATGTGCTCAAGGTGATGTGTTTGAGAATGCTTATCACACCATTGGGAAAGTGAAAATGTGGACTGGTTGGGGAAATGGCTAAATAAAATGAGGCATAGTCATATGACCAATGGATAAAGCAATTAAAAGGAATAAACCAGACCTAATGTACTTGATCACCTGCTTCCCAGGTGGCACTAGAGGTAAAGAACCTGCCTGCCAGTGCAGGAGACGCAGGTTCGATCCCTGGGTCGGGAAGATCCCCTGGAGAAGGAAATGGCACCCCACTCCAGTATTCTTGCCTGGGAAATCCCAAGGACAGAGGAGCCTGGAGGGCTACAGTCCATGGGGTCGCAAAGAGTCGGACATGACTGAAGGCGACCTACCAGCAATGTACTTGATCAAATCTAAGATGTACAGTTGATTCTCATTATTCTTGGTAATGATGTTCTGTAAAGTCCTGGTGAATACTGAATTACTAAGTATGAACCACTGCTCCTAGAGGAAATACAGGATTAGGTTCCTCTGAGCCTTTGGTCCAGCGTTGTTGTCAACTGATCAATACATTGTCTTGTTTTATGTATGTTTCTGTTTAAAGACACCATAAGGACTTCCCTTGTGGCTTACCTGGTAAAGAATCTGCCTGCAATGCGGGAGACCTGGGTTCAGTCCCTGGGTTGGGAAGATCCCCTGGAGAAGGGAAAGGCTACCCACTCCAGTATTCTGGCCTGAAGAATTCCATGGAGTGTATAGCCCATGGGGTCGCAAAGAGTCGGACACCACTGAGTGACTTTCACTTATTTATATATTGTGGATTCATTAACATTGAACTCACAGCCAACAGCACTATCACTCTGCCTGGATGAAGTTTATTAAACACACGTTTTCTTTGAAAGGCACCTCACAGCCTTCTCGCACTTTGGAACACCAGACACACTTCACTTCGGCAAACACCAGCACTTCAGCACTATGCTTGGGTCATCCTAAACAGCAAAATCACCAACAGAAAGCACAGAAACACAAAAGGTGTGGCACCTAACAGACCTTGAAAAGGACACTTGTTCCCAGCCTGAGAGCAGAAACAAGAGGGCAGGGCATCGCCTGTGCAGCTGCAGGTGGGAGGGAGTGCATCAGGCAACTTATATTTTTCATCGCTCTGCACGTGTCCTTAAATGATGATGAAAACACTGTGAATACTGATTTTAGGGTTACAAATAAATTCTTGCAAGTAGGCAAATTTGCAAATATGGAATCCGTGAATAATTAGGACCAACTGTCTGTGTCTTCACATTTGAACATCTCCAGAAACTGGACGGATCTTAGATTCCATGAAAGAGAGTATATGTCAGTAGAGATAGAATCTGTTATTAATGTTGAGTGAAAAGCCAAGTTGAAGATGAATATATATAGGATGAACCCAAGCATGTAAAATAAAAGTCAGCCACACTTCTCCTTTGCTACGTACAGTTAATGCACATCAAACATTCCACTGGGCAGTGTTCTAAGCACTTTACCATCTTAATTTCTTTAACCCTTACAAGGTCCTTATGAAGTTAGTACTATTTTTATTCCCATTTAATATTTAAAAAGTTAAGAAAATTGCTCATGGTCACAAAAACAGATATTTCAGGACTTCTGGGGTGGTCCAATGCACGAGCATCGCGCTCCCAATGCAGGGGGCCTGGGTTCCATCCTGGTCAGGAAACCAGATCCCACATGCACAGCTAAGAGTTCACATGCCATGCGAGATCCCATATGCCACAACTAAGACCTGGCACAGCCAAAATAAATAAAAAAATAAAAAAATCCCCAGATATTTCTTTCACACTGAAGTAAAAATGACTGATTTTAATCTAAAAGCTTTCCTAATGTTATTTATGGGCTTACCAGGTGGCACTAGTGGTAAAGAACCCACTTGCCAATGCAGGAGACAGGAGACACCGGTCAATCTCTGGGCTGGGGAGATGCCCTGGAGGAGGGCATGGCTCCCCACTCCAGTATTTTTGCCTGAAGAATCCCATGGACAGAGGAGACTGGCGGGCTACAGTCCATAGGGTCGCAAAGAGTCGGACATGACTGAAGCAACTTAGCATGCTGCTGCTGCTGCTAAGTCGCTTCAGTCGTGTCCGACTCTGTGCAAACCCATAGATGGCAACCCACCAGGCTCCTCTGTCCCTGGGATTCTCCAGGCAAGAACACTGGAGTGGGTTGCCATTTCCTTCTCCAATGCATGAAAGGGAAAAGGGAAAGTGAAGTCGCTCAGTCGTGTCCGACTCTTAGCGACACCATGGACTGCAGCCTACTAGACTCCTCCGTCCATGGGATTTTCCAGGCAAGAATACTGGAGTGGGGTGCCATTGCCTTCTCCGTAACATGCACTTAGTGTTTTTTATATTTTAGGGATTAAAACACAGACAATTGTAAACTCAGAACAATCACAATCATTCTAAATTGTATTCTTATGAAATAAAAAAGTTTTACCTTCATTTACTGCCCACCATGTTTCTTACTTTGAAGTAAAGGGACATATACTTAGGATATGCCATTGATTTCATCAGAAGCTGAGTTTTCCAACACAGGGTTAAGGAGACTGTTCTTAGCTTTTGAAAGCCTCCTCTGTTTTAGCTTTATAAAAATAAATTTCTCCGCATGGACATCCTTTTTGTTTATGAGAACATTTGCATAACTTGTACTCTGTTTATACTGATGCTTGTTAATTTTAAATATGTTCAGGTTGAATTATATGAAGCCAAGTAATAAATTTAAGGTGTAAAAAACAATAAGGATTTTTGTGAGCTCTGGACAGACTTATGCAAGAATTGATGAATCTGAAAGCTGAGGTACTTCAGAAACTAAATGTGGAAATATTTTAAAATTGAGACATAAAGATTATGGAAACATATGAATGCATTTTTTTACTCCAAAATTTTTATAACACTTTTGCCTATTAAAAAATTACATTATTCTTGGGATTGATGAGCCTGAGACTCTGGTGATCTTTATTACATCCTCATATAACTAATAACTTTTCCTCCATGCCCATTTCTGCCTATGAAAAATTCATATACTAGCCAAACCCCCTTCTGGTATCAGTAAACCCTCTGCTCACCAATTGGATATTATTAATTGAACTGTGAAATTTCTGCCTTATGACAGTGACCTATGGTCACTTTTGACCTGTTTTTAGTTGTTGTTGTATTTTTTAGTTGCTAAGTTGTGTCCGACTTTTTTGCAATTCCATAGACTGTAGCCCGCTAGGCTTCTCTGTCCATGGGATTTTCCAGGCAAGAATACTGGAGTGGGTTGCCATTCCCTTATCTTCCCCACTCAGAAATCGAACTTGCGTCTCCTGCGTTGGCAGGCAGATTCTTTACCCCTGAGCCAGTTGGGAAGCCCCTATTTTTAGTTGGATATCAACAATTTCATATGACTCAGCCTAACTTCATTTCCCTTTAACCCTCCATGGCCCTCTATCTATACATATTTTTTTTTTTTTTTGGAGTATAATTGTTCTACAGTGTGGTGCTAGTTTCTGCTGTTAAGTGAATCAGCCACATGTGAAGTGCAAAGTTGCTTCAGTCATGTCCAACTCTTTACAACCCTATAGACTGTAGTCTGCCGGGCTCCTCTGACCATGGGATTCTCCAGGCAAGAATACTGAGTGGGTTGCCATGCCCTCCTCCAGGGGATCTTCCCAACCCAGGGATCGAACCTGCGTCTTTTACCTCTCCTGCACTGGCAGGCAGGTGCTTTTCCACTAGTACTGCCTGGGAAGCCCCATATGTATACGTATATTCCCTCCCTTTTGGCCCTTTCTCTGAACCCCCTCCCAACGCACCCATCAAGGTCATCACAGAGCACAGAGCTGAGCTTCCTGTGCTTTATAGCAGGTTCCCACTAGCTAGCTATTTTACACATGGTAGTGTATAAATGTCAATCCCATTCTCTTAATTTATTGATGATGGCATTTATGTAGAACTATTTTGTCCAACCAAAGGCTGTAAACCCCCCTTGAGGGCAGGGCCTGCAGCTTGTTTCTCTTTGGGTCATGCTTGCTCCTTCACTGTGTAGCTCCTGGATGACTGTTTGCCAGAGGATGAAGTTAGAGAAGGCATCATTGTTGCTCTAACATCCCACCTCTTCCCTTGCAGCGGTCCACATGTGCAGCATCCTGGAACATAACTGCGCCCACTTCTGCATCAACACGCCAGGCTCATATGTCTGCAGGTGCAAGCAAGGATACATCCTCAACTCGGATGAGAAGACCTGCAGAAGTAAGATTGCTTTGCTGATGTGTCTGTTCTGTCCTCCTTGGCTTTCTCGCGCTCTCTTCTTTTATCTGGGCCCGTTTAATTCACCTGTGACCCCCAGCCAACCAAGTCATCATTTCCCTAAAGAACAGAAACAAGGTTGGCTAAGCCGCATATTTTGTGTTGCCCTGCCCCCCACTCTGCCTTCACAGCACTAAGGCCAGAGCCGGGCACACAGTAGGCCATCAGGAAGAGTTTGGAAGATTGCTGGAGGCTCCTTCTCAGAAATAGCTTCCATGGATTTTTGAGCTACTATCCTTGACTTCCAAGCTGTTCTTTAGGGGGGATCTGCTGAAGAGCCTTTTCGTCCGTGGTCTTTATGAACTGTGCCCTTGTCACTGAAAGGGAGTCTGGCTGCTCACCATCCCAAAAGCCAATAAACAGGCCAGGCTGGTGGAAAGGAAAGTCGCTTTATTTCAAATGCTGGCAAATGGTGGGGGGCAAATGCTGGCAACATCTGTCCAAAGGCCAGCCCCTCCAGGGGCAACCAGTGGGGCAAGAGCTTTTATAGATGGAAGGAGGGGGCTACGTGCAGAAACAGCACAATTGGCTCTGACAGTCAGCTTCAAATTGGTCATGGGTGGTAGTGTCATCATGGTCGTTTTAGGTCACATTCAGAAAACTAAGATCATGGCATCTGGTCCCATCACTTCATGGGAAATAGATGGGGAAACAGTAGAAACAGTGTCAGACTTTATTTTTTGGGACTCCAAAATCACTGCAGATGCTGACTGCAGCCATGAAATTAAAAGACGCTTACTCCTTGGAAGGAAAGTTATGGCCAACCTAGATAGCATGTTCAAAAGCAGAGACATTACTTTGCCAACAAAGGTCCATCTAGTCAAGGCTATGGTTTTTCCTGTGGTCATTTATGGATGTGAGAGTTGGACTGTGAAGAAAGCTGAGCGCCAAAGAATTGATGCTTTTGAACTGTGGTGTTGGAGAAGACTCTTGAGAGTCCCTTGGACTGCAGGGAGATCCAACCAGTCCATTCTAGGGGAGATCAGTCGTGGGTGTTCTTTGGGAGGACTGATGCTAAAGCTGAAACTCCAGTACTTTGGCCACCTCATGCGAAGAGTTGACTCATTGGAAAAGACTCTGATGCTGGGAGGGATTGGGGGCAGGAGGAGAAGGGGACGACGGAGGATGAGATGGCTGGATGCCATCACCGACTCGATGGACATGAGTTTGAGTGAACTCTGGGAGTTGGTGATGGACAGGGAGGCCTGGCGTGCTGCAATTCATGGGGTCGCAAAGGGTCAGACACAACTGAGCGACTGAACTGAACTGAACTGAATCATCAATTCCAGGGTCCATTTGTTCCCATTTCTTTGAGGTCAGTTCTTGGAATTGTGACAGTGTATGTCATGGGTACAGTCTGATCATCATGTAGTTAACTTCTTCACCCTGGTGTGTTAGTATTTATAAGACAGCTCACAGGATATGGCTCGGAATATTATCTGTAGTCCTTGAGAAGGAACTAAAGGTCCTTGACTATACTTAATGACTATATTATTATTATTTGGTCTCCTTTGACTGTTTTCCTTTGTTTCTGTATTTCTCATTTCTCTGATTAAACTTATTCACTGACCAAAGTTTTCTACAGATAAAAGGCAGGCAGAGGACATGGGGTGGTGGAGGGAGGGGGCAAAGACCATAGGGTCTTGCTCTGTTTCACCCTGAGGAGTTGTTTCTGTTTTGTTTTTTTTTTATCTTCCTTGAAGCATGGATTTAGGGTGAGCTATTAATGTTGGCTGGGAATGATTATTCAAGTTCTGTTTTAGAAGAGTGCAGGAATCTAATTGGTCTGGTGAGGGACACTTTATAGGTCTCCTAAATAAAAAAGGGCAAACAGATATAAAGTGTTAATAGAATTCACATTCTCTTTTTTTGGCCAAGCCCCCGTACTGGACAATATACTGACATTAGAGCCGCATGAGGTAATCCGCCTCTTAGAGGAGAGAATTACACATACATTGAGTGCTGTGCCTATATTTTTTTTTTTTCAAGTTATAAATAAAGACACTAATAGCCTAGAAAACAACCAGACTTCCTCAGGACATGAGGAAGACCAGCCCACGTGGAGGCAAATAAAACTCAGCAAATCTGACATGTAGGTCATGTAATGCGTAATTGTGATTATACTGCATGGTAAGTAATTAAGCCCTAATGGAAAGCAGTTTGCACAAATGGCTGTAATTAGTATCGCGTTTATGGAGCCAAACCACATTTTCCTTTTGTCTTCTCACTTTTCAGTGGGTTGAGAGTGGTTGGCCCAGGGCCTCCCTGCCCCCCAAGATTAGGGAACATCTGCTCGAGTCCTCCGGTTGGTGGCCTGTAGAAGCTCAAAGCCCCCAGACTCTGTGAGCTGCCCGTGGGGGAGGGTCCCTGTGTTCCCCAGCTGCTCCCAGAACCCAGGATCCCAGGTTGCTTGTTGAGTGGAGCCTGAATCATCTTGGTCTTCCGCTTGAACCCCTGACCCTTCTTTGGTTTCCACAACAAAAATCACTTATACCATATGCTCATGGGTTGAATAGAATTTACTGGAGGACTGGGGGAGCTCGGGCGGGGTTACCTCACACACTGCTCAGCAAACAAGCTAAACATCTCAGACATGCCCTGTCCTCTCCAGGAGCCTCCCCCTATTCTCCACCCCCAACACCCCAGCAGGGTTTCTCTGCAGAGCACTCAGCCTCCCTCTACCTTGCTAACTCCTGTCCTGCGCTTCCCTTCTTTCAGTTCAGTTCAGTCGCTCAGTCATGTCTGACTCTTTGCAACCCCATGGACTACACTCCAGGCTTCCCTGTCCATCACCAACTCCCGGAGCTTACTCAAACTCATGTCCATCACGTCAGCGATGCCATCCAGCCATCTCATCCTCTGTCGTCCCCTTCTCCTTCCGCCTTCAATCTTTCCCAGCATCAGGGTCTTTCCCAATGAGTCAGTTCTTCGCATCAGGGGTCCAAAGTATTGGAGTTTCAGCTTCAGCATCAGTCCTTCCAATGAACACCCAGGACTGATCTCCTTTAAGATGGACTGGTTGGATCTCCTTGCAGTCCAAGGAACTCTCAAGAAATTCTTCCTTTTGTCTCCTGCTCCCTTGATCTGCTGGGATCCTGACATGTGCCAGTGTCTGTTTTCCATGCTCTGGCGTAGTCAATCCAGAGATATCTTGAGATCAGCAAATGAAACATAAAAAGTTCTCCCCCTGATGTCATGAGCAGGCCTTCCCCACACACCAGGTTTGCCAGCCCCCCTGCCTGGTCCCACCTCAAGTTCTGAAGCCCGAGCTCTCCTGGGTCTGGGGCCTGGGTTCTCTCTGGTTCTGGGGCTGTGGGTGCATCACATGGCATGAGGCAGAAACTGTCTGGGCTTCTGACAGACTGATCAGGTGGAGGGGCATGGAGGCCCAGCTCCGAGGGGCCTGAGCCCAGGTGGTGGTTCTCAAGCTTCAATAATGGGGGAAGAGACACCCAGGAAGCTGACCCTGCCCCCGCCCACCTCCTGGCGCCCCCAGATGGATAGTCAGCAGATCTGGGTGGGACCTTGGCATCTGCATTTGCTATGAACTTCTCCCATCCAAGTACTAACCAGGCCCAATCCTGCTTAGCTTCCGAGATCAGATGAGATCGGGCGCGTTCAGGGTGGTATGGCCGGCCATAGAGTGTTGTGAACTTCTGACCTAGGTTGCTGCTGCCATGGTTTGAGATTCCCTGGCTTAAGCCAGCCAAGGCTGTTGGGAGGGAAGGGAGCAGGGTAGGAGGGGAGTAGGGCTCAGCTGTCCCAACTGACTCCGCCCCATGTCCCAAGTGACCCCGCCCTCCTGCCACAGCTGACCCCGCCCTCCGGTCACCTGGAAGCAGCGAAACTACGTTTATTGTCAGCGCCAGGCTTACCTTAATACGTCTAGTCAAAAAGAGCATTTTCTCTCTCTCCCAGGAAAAGATCATAATAATGACTCTTGTATGCACACCTGAAATTGTACACCAGGGGCCTTGTGGAAAGATCAAGGCCTTCAGAGTCTGCGGACCCTGACATTCAACCCTGTCGGTTTCAACCCTGACATTCTAGCTGTATGTCACCCTGAGCTGATGATTTAAACTCCCTGACTCAGCTTCCTTACCCATAAGATGGGAAGGGTGGTGACAAACCATCAACTGATCCTTGTCAGCCCCTGAGTTTGGTCTGGTGGACAGTTCACAGTTGTGCCGAGGGAAGTCTGGGCCACACCCTGACCTCTGTTTCTGGGCTGCTCTCCGCCAACACAGAGAGGAACTCTCTGGGCCTGGAGAGGAATGAGACACAGCCCTTTCCAGCTTTGAGCCTTTAAGATGTGCCAGGCCCTGGGAGGTCCTGGAAGTCCAGTGGTTAAGACTCTACACTTCCACTTCAGTGGGCATGGGTTTGATCCCTGGTCAGGGAACTAAGATCCTGCAAGCTATGCAGCATGAAAAAAGCCAGGGGCGGGGGAACCTTCTAGAAATGAAATAGTGCCTAAAACATCAATATTCCTGCTCTCTTGAAGTTACATTCTTGCATAGAAGTCAAATAAATGACCAAGATAACTGCAGCCCCTGCTTAGCCCAGTATGCTACAAACAAGGTCAGGACTAACTATAATCACTTACTAAGTGTTTATACTGTGTGCCAGGAGCTCTCCTGAGTGTTTTATATTTGTTATCTCATTAATTCTGACATCAAGCTCTTAAAGTAGGTTTAGCATTTTATCTTACAGATAAGGAAAATTAAGGTGCCAGAAAGGTTAGACAATTTACTTGAGGTCATAGGGCTAGTAATGAGACCAAGCCAGAACCCAAATCCTGTTACATGAACCGCATAGTCCTGGGTGTTGCCCACCATTCGATGCTTGCCAGCGTCGCTTCTCCCGTGATCCCTGAGGTGGCAAGCAGTCCTTCAGCCAGAGACTCTCCTCCAAGCCCAAGAGGGCAGGCAGGTTCAGAGCACTCACTGATCTCAGAGGAGACTAGAACCAGTTCACCACGTCTGACATTCAAATGACTGTCATTCCCACAAGTTCACTACTAACTCCTGTGATTCTATCATGTACAGGATGATTGTGAGAGGCGATGGCCTTCAAACACACACATACACACACGCTATAGCCGCCATTTTCTAGTCATACCCTGCCTGTGTGGAGAGAGGAGGCAGACATTGCTGAGTCATAGGTTCTTCAAGTGGAAACAGACCTTGTCTATCAGACTGTTGGCGTCCTCTCCCCCTTAGCCCAGGAATTCTGTTTCTCCCTGGTGTCCCAGAGTGATGGTGCCTATCCATCCATCATCACCCATCTGGAACGCAGATCATTACAAAGCACCTGTATCCCACCTCCAAGGTAGCTTGGGTCAGTGGTTGAGCTGAAATCCTACTCTTTATAATTCCCACCTTTGATCCTATTTCTGAAGGATCATATACTGAAGTATATGGCCAACTGAAGCCATATACTAAAAAGTTTATTTCCTTTTCCAGCTAAAAAGAGAAGCCCTTTGATTATTGAAGAATGTAATCGCCCACCTCATTTAATTTTCTCTTTTTCAGGGGAGGCATGGACACATCTTTAGATGACCTGGATTTGGGTCTCTTCATTGTCCAAACAACCCTCTTTTGGACATCAGTTGGTCAGTGTCTCAAAATATGCCCCTTTATTTAAAGACGAGATCAAGTACATTAAATAATTTTACCTTTAGCATTTTGCCCATACCATATGAACTATTTGGAATGACAGGAGGCAACACTGTAAGAGTCTTCAGTCCTCCAAAAAGTCTTCCCCATCCAAAGCCATAAGATATACATAAAAGCATTACCAAGTGCATAACCCATATGGGCTCAATAGAAGTTTATGTTCTTCTCTTTCCCCATTTAAAAATGTGAGGGGGAGTTGGAATCCTCATGAAGTGAGCCAGTCTTCATATATCTCTTTTCCTCCACCATTCCCCTACCCTTGAATTCTTTTCCCACTAACAATAAAAAACTTTATCTTGTTTATTTTTAAAAAATAAGGAATTTTCCCTTTTTTATCTCCCTTCTGGAATATTTAATCTGTCTGGAAGAATAATGAAAATGCAACACTTAGAAAACTTCACTTGGCAAGAAAATGTAAATTATCTTGTCCAGCTTTCTCATTTTTTCTCAAGAAACATATCAAATGGATTTTACAGTTTTATGGTTCAGATATGTTCCTGAGATTATTTTCCCAAGTTATATAAGCAATTTAATAGCTTTTATATTACAGTTTAATCAAAGGACATGATCCCTTTGATGTGACAGAGAAACAGCCACATTATTAAAAACAGAAAATAAAGCAATAACCAGCATTCCTCATGAATGTGAATGAAAAAAATTTTTTAAAACTCTCAAATAGAATCCATATATATAATGTAATCAAGACCAAGTAGGATTTAGCACAAGCATTGGTTTAACATTCAAGGTTGCTGCTGCTGCTGCTAAGTCACTTCAGTCGTGTCCGACTCTGTGTGACCCCATAGACGGCAGCCCATCAGGCTCCTCCATCCCTGGGATTCTCCAGGCAAGAACACTGGAGTGGGTTGCCATTTCCTTCTCCAATGCATGAAAGTGAAAATGAAGTCACTCAGTTGTGTCCGACTCTTAGCGACCCCATGGACTGCAGCCTACCAGGCTCCTCCGTCCATGGGATTTTCCAGGCAAGAGTACTGGAGTGGGGTGCCATTGCCTTCTCCAACATTCAAGGTTACCATTCAAAAATCAATAAATAAGGCTTCCCTGGCTGGTAAGTGGTAAAGAATCCACCTGCCAATGCAGGAGATGTGGGTTCCATCCTTGATCTGGAAGACTCCATGTACCACAGAGCAACTAAGCCTGTGTGCACAACTATTAATCCTGTGCTCTAGAGCCCAAGAGGTGCAACTACTGAGCCCACGTACTGAAACGACTGAAGCTCACGTGCCCTAGCGCCCATGTTCTGCAACAAGATAAGCCAGTGCAAGGAGAAGCCCGAGCACCGCAACTAGAGAGTAGTCCCACTCACCACAATTAGAGAAAAGCCTGTGCAGCGACAAAGACCCACTACAGCCAAAAACAAATAAATGAGGTTTGTAAAAAATCAATTAATATATGACTGATACTATACATAAAAAAATTGTAAGCATGCCACTAGAAAACTGCTAGAACTCATTAACAAAGTTGGTGAAGTTGCAGGACACAAAATTAATATACAGAAATCTGTTGCATTTCTATACACTAACAACAAAATATCAGAAAGAGAAATTAAGGGAAAAGCCCATTTACCATTGCATCAAAAAGAATAAAATGCCTAGGAATAAACCTAGTTAAGGATGTAAAAGACCTGTACTTGGAAACTATAAGACACTGATTAAAGAAATTAAAGACAGGAAGTTCCTTAGCAGTCTAGTCGTTAAGACTTTGCACCTTACTGCAGAGGGTGCAGGTTCAGTCTCTTGTTATGGAAGTAGGATCCCACGTGCATGTGGCACAGCAAAAAAAAAAAAAAAAAAAAAGTTGAAGATGACACACATAGATGGAAAGATATACTATGTTCTCGGATTGGAAGAATTAATGTTAAAATAACCACACTATTCAAGGCAATTTACAGACTCAATGCAATTCCTATTAAAATACCAATGGCATTTTTTAAATAGAACTAAAATAAATAATTTTAAAATTTGTATAGAAACACAAAAGACCATCAATAGTCAAACAATCTTGAAAAAGAAGAAAATAACGAAGAATTGTACTCCCTGGTTTAAGACTATGTTACAAAGCTATAGTAATTAAAACAGTATGTAATCTCTCTCTCTCTCTCTCTCTCAGACACACACGCAAACCTCACAGACTGATGGAACAGAATAGATAGTCCAGAAATAAAGCCATGTACTTATGGTCAATTAATCTATGACAGAAGAGATAAGAATATACAGTGGAGAAAAAAGAGTTTCTTCTAAGTGGTGCTGGAAAACTGGACATCTACATGTAAAAGAATGAAATTAAAACATTCTCTAACACAGCATACAAAAATAAATGCAAAATGGATTAAAGACCTAAATGTTAGTTCAGAACTACTCCTAGAGGAAAACATAGGCAGAACATAAATCATAGCAATTTTTTTTGGGGTGGGGGGCTCTATCTCCTAAAGTAAAGAATATAAAAGCAAAAACAAACAAATGGGATCTAATTAAGCTTAAAAGTTTTGTACAGTTAAAGAAAAGACAGAACAAAAAGACAACCTTCAGAATGGGAGTAAATATTTGCAAATGATATGACTGATAAGGGGTTACTATCTAAAATACATAAACAGGTCATGCAACTCAACATCAAAACAAACAAACAACTGAACTGAAAAAAAAAGATGGACAGACCTGAATAGCCATTTTTCCAAAGAGGACAGGCAGATGGCATACAGGCACATGAAAAGATGCCCAACATTGCTAATCATCAGGGAATTGTAAGTCAAATTCACATTGAGATATCACCTCATATATGTCAGAATGTCTATCATCAAAAAAGAAAAAGAAAAAAACCCCACAAATAATAAACGCTGGTGAGGATGTGGGGGAAAAGGAATCCTGTTTGTGTAGCCACTGTGGAAAACAGTATAGAGGGTTCTCACAAAACTAGAAACAGAACTATATATGATCCAGCAATTCCACTCCTGGGTGTATATTCAAAAGAAACAAAAATACTAATTCAAAAAGATATATGCACTCTGTATTTCATAGTAGCAGTATTTACAGTTGCCAAGGTATGGAGGCAACCTAAGTGTTCATCAGCAGATGAATGAATAAAGAAAATGTGGTATACATATACAATGGAATACTTCTCAGCCGTAAAAAGGATTAAATCTTATCATTTGCAACAACATGAATGGACCTGGAGGGTTTTATGTTAAGTGAAATAAGCCAGACAGAGAAAGATAAATACTGGATGATATCACTGATATGTGGAATCTAAAAATATACAACAAACTAGTGACTATAATAAGAAAAGAAACAGACTCACAGGTATAAAGAACAAATTAGTGGTTACCCATGGGGTGAGGGGAAGGGGAGGGGTAAATAGGGATAGGAGATTAAGGGATACAAACTATTGTGTATAAAATAAACTGCAAGGATATATCACACAACACAGAGAATATAACCAATATTTTATAACTTTAAAAATTGTGAATCACTATATTGTATACTTGTACATATTGACTATACTTAACACAATATTGATTATATGTCAATAAAAATTAATATAATTTAATTTACCATATTAATAGCCTAAAAAAATGTAAAATCACAAGATCATTTCAATAGATGTCCAAAAAGCATTGGCCAATACCCAATGTTCATTCATGATAAAAAACTCTCAATAAACTAGAAATAAAAGGGAACTTCCTCAACCTGATAAAGAGCATATATGAAAAGATCTAAAGTTAACATCTTGGAAAATATCATGATGCTGGAAAAGATTGAGGTCAGGAAGGGAAGGGGGCAACAGAGGATGAGATGTTTGGATGGTATCATCACCTCAGTGGACATGAGTTTGAACAAACCCCAGGAGATAGTGAAGGACAGGGAAGCCTGGCATGCTACAGTCCATGTGGTCACAAAGAGTCAGACATGATGGAGTGACTGAACAACAACAAGAGTTAACATCATACCCAAGAGTAAAAGACTAAGTGCTTTCCTTTTAAGATAAGGAACAAAAAAGTATGTCCATTGCCATACTTCCATTCAATGTTGGACTGGATGTTTTAATTGATATAATAATGAAATAAAAAGAAATTAGAAATTAATACAGATTGGAAAGGAAAAAGTAAAACTGTTCTTACAGACTATTTGACTGCATATGTAGAAAAGCTAATAGAATCTTCAAAAAATCTCTAAAATTTATTAATGAATTCAGCAAGGTTGCAAGATAAAAAGTCAATATACAAAATTATTTGATTGTATTTCATTTATTTATTTATTTTAATTGGAGGCTAATTACTTTACAATATTGTAGTGGTTTTTGCCATACACTGACATGAATCAGCCATGGGTGTACATGTGTTCCCCATCCTGAGCCCCTCTCCCACCTCCCTCCCCATCCCATCCCTCAGGGTAATCCCAGTGCACCAGCCCTGAGCACCTTGTCTCATGCATCGAACCTGGACTGGAGATCTGTGTCACATATGATAATATACATGTTTCAATGCTATTCTCTCATTATTATGTACTGCAACAAAAATCTGAAATAGACATTTAAAAACTTTTACACTAGTATAAGAAATATAGAAATTAGAGATAAATTAGCAAAACATGACATGATCTATACGGTGACAAATACAAATGATGTGTGCAGTAATTAAAGAAGACCTAAAGAAATGGAAAGATCAGCAAATCATCAAATAGAAGACTTACTATTGCTTAAATGTCAATCCTTTCTAAAATGATCTATAGATTCAAAGCAATCCCTATCAAAATCCTAGCAGACATTTTTGAGTAGAAACTGATGACCTGATTCTAAAATATAAATGAAAATTAAAAAAAAAAACAATTGAATAGTCAAATACAATCAATTCTTATTACTCACAATAGTTATGGTTTGTAAGTCTCTGTGAACACTGAACTAGTGGTTAATGGATTATGGTTCCTAGGGGAAATAAAGGGTTAGTTTCCTGCAAGCCTCTGGCCACAATATTTCACAAATCAATACAGAACCTTATTTTAGGGGTGTTTCTGTTTAAAGACACCTTAGTGATTCCCTGGTGGCTCAGATGGTAAAGCGTCTGCCCGCAATGCGGGAGACCCGGGTTGGATCTCTGGGTTGGGAAGATCCCTTGGAGAAGGAAATGGCAACCCACTCCAGTACTCTTGCCTAGAAAATTCCATGGATGGAGGAGCCTGGTGGGCTACAGTCCACGGGGTCACAAAGAGTCGGACACAACTGAGTGACTTCACGACACAACTTCGATCGAGTGTATATTGTTGGTTTATTAACCTTGAACTTACAGCCGACAGCACTATCGCTCATGCCTGAATGAAGCTCATCTCACATCTTTCCTCCCTGAGGCACATCATGGCCTTCTTGCCTTAGGGACACCAGACAGAGCTTCAACACTACTCGTAGGGGCCGTTTTAAACAGTGAAGTCACCAACAGACAGCACAAAAATTCTAAAATTATGGCTTTAAACAGAGCACAAAAACGATATTTGCTTATAGCATGAGCCCCAAAACAAGAAGGCAGAGCACTGTCTGTTTGACTTTCACTAGGCAAGTGCAGCGGCTTGACAGTTTCAGCACTCTGCACGATCCACGAACGACCACGAAATGCTCAAGTATCGATTCTAGGTGCCCAGTACATTTTATAGAGCAGGTAAATTGGCACGTGTGGAATCTGCAAATAATGAGAATCAAGTACAACTTTGAGAAAAATAAAGTTGGAGGGATCAAATTATCTTAAGACTGACTATAAAGTTGTAATCAGAGCAGTGTGGTAGTCATGTAACAGTGGACATCACTGGCACAGAATCCAGTCCAGAAATAGACCCGCACATTTATGGTGGAATGACTTTTGACAATTGCCAAGGAAATTCATTGGAAAAGAATAATGTCATCAACTAATGGTGTTACATCAATTGGATTGCCGTGTGTAAAAAAATGGACCTTGACCCTTACCTCATACCATATACAAAAATTTATTTAAAACTGATTTTAAATGTTAATATAAAGGAGAAACATATAAATGTCTAGATTAAAATGTAGGGGAAAAATGGATGACCCTGGGTTTGGCAAGGATTTTTTAAATAGGGCACAGAACACAAAAGAGAAACTCAGTAAATTGAACATTATCAAAATTAAAATATTTGCTCTGCAAAATACACTGCTACTAAACTCAAAAGGCAAATCGCAGACTGAAATTAAATATATCCAACAAAGGACCTTAGAATTTATAAAGAATTCTTATAACTCTATAATAGGAAAATAAACAGCCCAGTCAAAATGGGCAAAAGATTTGAATAGACACTAAACCAAAGAAGATATATAAATAAGAGATGCTCAACCTTATTAGTCACTAGGAAAATACAAATTAAAGCCAAAACAAGATGCCCCCACTCTACTTCCACTAGATTGAATACATTTTAAAGTATTGCCCATGTCAAGTAATGGCAAAGTTGGAAACAGAATCATCATTTTTCCTGGTAGGAAGATAAAATGGTTCAACCACTCTGGAAAACAGATTAGAAGTTTCTTACAAAATTAAATATGTACTTACAATGATATCAAATCATTCCACCCTTATGTATTTACTCAAAAGAAATTAAAGTTTATGTTCAAACCAAGATTTGAGCACAAATGTCTACTTGTAATAAGCTAAAACTGGAAACTCAAATCAAATCAAAACAATTCAAATCATCAACAGGTGAACTGATAACAAATTGTGAGATATGTATACAATGTAATACTACCAGGCAATGAAAAGAATGAACTACTGACACATGTTGGAGAAGGAAATGGCAACCCACTTCAGTATTCTTGCCTGGAAAATTCCATGGACAGAGGAACCTGGCAGGCTACAGTCCATGGGGTCGCCGCAAAGAGTCAGACACGACTGAGCGAATGAGCACAGCACATTGACACATGCAGCAGGCTGGATGAATGTCAAAATAGCCCTGTTGAATGAAAGAAACAAGACCAGAAAAAGAGTACATATTGCAGGATTCCATTATATGAAATTTTAGAAAATGGTAACTAACCTGTGTGATACAGATCAGCAAATGAGTGGCTGCCTGGGACCAGGGGGAGGGATGGGGCAGGTGGAGGGGTTACCAATGGCAACTAGGAAACTGGGGATCTGGACGTGATGGGTATGTTATCTTGATTATGGTGATATGTTGCTATGTCAAATTTATCAGATTGTATATATTAAATATGTGTAGTTTATGGTATAGTTTATATAGACACACACATTCACACAGAACAATGTGGTTTTGGAAGGTAAGTAGTACTGAGACAGAAGGCTGCAAGAGAAGAGATCAGCGAGTCATGGAACAATCAGGGGTTGAGGAGGAAGGGTTTTTCTAGCAAGTCAAAGAAGAGGAGAGAACCTCGGGGCTTGTGGTCTTTGGAGGATGCTAAGTAGAACAGACTGTTTCAAAGAGCATGTTTGGGGCATTAGTGGGGGATGAGAAAAGGAATTTAAGCTGGGACAGATTATGGGGTGATTTGATTTCTCAAGCTGACTTCTAGCTGCGGTCTTTGGTGGATAGAGGGGCTGAATACAGGGTGTCAGAGGGAAAACCACGTGTTAGTACATTGACCTTGGCAGTAATACATAATATAGTATTAGATTTAGGTAGAGAATGGGTGCAGAAGTACCATCTACCTATCCACTCACTCGTTCATTTATTCATTCAGTACTTATTCATTCCCCTCTATGGGCTAGACACTCTGGTGGGGTGTGGGAGAGAAATAAGTGTGTCTCCCATATGTTGGAGATCCAAGGAACACTCAGATCTTGGCTTCCCTGGTGCTCTGCACGTGCGGAGCAGAAGGTGGACGATGCAATCAGTTTACAATTCAAATCAGTTCAATCAATTCAGTGCTTATGTCTCTTATGCCCGTGGAATTAATTAGATCATAGCAATAATCCCCACCCAGGGGAAGAGTTTATGACCTAAGATGGGGAATGGTGGGTGAGGGGTGTTTGATAACTTCAGTTATCAGAGAGGAAACCTGGTTTTGCTGGGGAAAGCAAGAGCGAGTCTGGGCAAGAGCCCACACAAGTGGTTGGGTGCAGCTGGAGATGGGGGTTAGAGTTCAAGGAAAATGCCTGGCTGGATATGCTTGGGGTGGTCATTGGCCCTAAAAATGCATGGAATTTTGGAGGGAGAAAGGGAGTGCAGAAAGAGGAGGTCAGGGTCTCAGCTTTGGGGCAACCCGCAGAGTGCAGACCAAGTGCAAGAAGGAGCAGACTGCGCACACGCACACAAGCAGGCGGCTTTGTGGGGGCAGGAGCAGGGGCTTGTTAGGAATGTAAATTTCCACACCTACTGAATCAGGGACTCTAGGGGTGTGGCAAAGAAGGATGTGTTTTAACAAGCCCTCCTGGGAATTCTGATCTTAAACTCGAGTTTGAAAACCACTGATCCAGCTATTTTAAGCTGGATCACTCCCTGAGAGTTGGCTGCTCCATAGGGAGTTCATAATGAGAATGGGATGCTGTGATTGACAGCCGTTTAGAAATTGCAAAGCGCTCAGCAAGACTAGGGCCTTATTCGTTCACGCTTATTTCTGATTTTGATCAACCCTATTCGGTCAGATACACTTATGTTTTCAGGCTTTGTTTCGGGGCTCCTCCTCTTTTTCCCCTCTCAAACGGAAACTAAAATCTCAGTTCGTGAATAGGATAACTGATTGAAAAAGCATGAAGCTTTGGGGGAGGAGAGATGCGAGCAAGGCACAGCTGGACTTTGCCTGAAAGGACAGGTTTGTTTTTGTGGGTGACATTGGCTTGCTTTTGTTTCTTCCAGCGTGGAAGCACAAGGCTGATGACTCACATTAACTGCTGAAAGTCTTTAAATTCAAACTGCAGCTGTCAAAATACGATTAGGCTTTCAGAAGACATAATGAAAGAAGGGGGATAGTCCCTAAAAATGCAGGCTTGGGTTTCTCAGGCTTTTGCGGAGCCTTAGCTCCAAGTGAGCTTTCGGGTTGGAGCAGGCAGAGATCCCATTGTTTCCCAGCAGAGAGAAATAGCAGCTCTAATAATACATTCCTCTTCTCTCTTCCTGTAATAAATAATTTCTGATTTCTCCATCTCAGGCTCAATAGCAGCATGTGTGTGTACTAAGTCACTTCACCCGTGTCTGACTCTGTGTGACCCATAGGCCTAGACTGCCAGGCTCCTCTGTCCATGGGATTCTCCAGGCAAGAATACTGCAGTGGGTTGCCATGCCCTCCTCCAGGGGATCTTCCCAACCCAGAGATCGAACCCTTGTCTCTTACATCTCCTGCATTTACAGGCAGGTTCTTTACCACGAAAGTGGAGCATGTCTTTAATGGTGTTCATTTTGCTTTAACTCTAAAGGAGAAATTAGACTGCCACTGGTATCAATAGCATGCCATGTGGCTTGTATACAATTCTGAAAAGTCAGTAAAAGCCCTTTTATTTCATCTAGGATGATGTCAGCCGCAACCGCCACAGTCTTTGTCCCGTGCTTCTTTCTTGTCCAGGGTAACCAGATGAAAGTTTTCCAAGTTCTCCGGGCTGAGGCACTGTGCCAGGCTTTCAAGATCACACATGGAGGAAGGCCCTTAAATCTAGAATGCCTGTGAGCCTCAGGGGAAACACCAGGGATGGATGTGAGCACAGCCCTGGGGCTCTTAGTTATCAAATCCTCCCTGATTGATTTCATCGGGGAGACCGAGCAGATGTGGTTTACATCCCTCCTAAAACTCTCCAGGAAGAGAAGTAAGCAGATTTTGCTGACTGTCAGCCATGTACTAACACATGCCCTCTGGCAAGGCATTGTTTGAGTTTGTTGAGATCTTTTGCTGTAAAATTCAAAATTGCCTACTTTGCTGTATCAGATGAAGTCAGCCTAGAACTCACAAACCAAAACTTAGCCACAGATACACTGATGTTGTTTAAAGTGATATGAATCTAGTGTCCACATGAGGGGGGTTTCATAGGCACCCAATAAAGTGATATTGTATTAGAATAGTGATGTAGGTAAAATCTGGTTGGGGTCACCTCTTCTCCATGCTTAACTAGGCCTGCTCTACTAAGACATTTGGCACTAGTGGTAAAGAACCCACCCACCAATGCAGGAGATGCAAGAAATGCAGGTTCGATCCCTGGATCGGGAAGATCCCCTAGCATAGGAAATGGCAACCTACTTCAGTATTCTTGCCTGGGAAATCTCATGGTCAGAGTAGCCTAGGGGCTGCAGTCCATGGAGCTGCAAAGAATTGGACATGACCAAGTACAAGAAAAAAGGAAGCTTATATTTGCTGAGTACCTACTATCTTTCAGATACTTTATCATCTATATTATCTCATTTAACCCTGCAATAAGATGTTTTCTCTACTTAATTATTTAACCTCTATGAAAATTCAGTCTCACAGAAATCACTTATGCGAAGTCACACAGGTCACCTCACTGAAGCCAGGTCTGACTCCAAAGGCAATATTCTTTTCATCCTATCTGATCACCTGCCTTGTACCCTGTGTAAAGAAACATGGGACTTCCCTGGTGGTCCAGTGGCTAAGACTCTGCACTCCCCATGCAGGGGGCCCAGGTTTGATCCTGGCTGAGGGAACTAGATCCCTTATGCCACAATGAAAGATCTGGTGCAGTCAAATAAATAAATATTTTCTTTTAAAAAGAAGAAGAAACTTAACTGCCCCTTATCTCCTCCTCCAAGATTTAGTCCTCCTGACCCTTGCTTTTTCATATTACCTGCCTCAGATCCTGATATACAGTAATCTTTTCTGTGAGATGGCCTTCTGACCACACTGTGTGAAACAGAAGTTCCCTTCCCTCCACACTCCTATTGCTCTGTCCTGTTTTTGTTCCACAATACTTCTAAGATCTAAGTAATATATGGTTTAAGCTGTGCATGTTACGTCTGGCCGCTGTCCATGGTATGCCAGTAAATGTTTAACAACCGGATCTCCATGGGGAAAATACCCAATTTGTAATGTTCACCAATCCCTGTGGTGTCAATACTGCCACCGTGGCTGATTACACACTACCCACTTGGCCTTGCTGAATGCAGAGTTGGGAAGAGGTGGGCATGGTCCGTCAATGTGGGTCAGTTGGAGCCGGCTTCCCAGTCGAATATCAGCTCCATGGCGAGAGGGATCGATTGATTGTTTTGAAATCAAGGGATCAATTGTTTCGTTCACTGTTGTTTTCCCAGCAGTTTGAACAATTTGATGAATGATTGGATTCAGTCATTCAAATATATTTTAAAAAATTGACCACATGCCAAACACCATGCAAGTTGAGCTGGAGGGCTGAACAGAACAAACACTGGCTTCAAATGGCAGGGGAAGTAGACATTAAATTATCAATTGCAAATTAAGTGTTACATTGTAACTGTGGTAAGGGAAACCATGATGGTGAACTTGACCTCTAACAGGGAGTGGTCAGATAAGAGTCCTCCACCCCCAAGTACTCCAGGCTGGCTGCTGCTGCTGCTGCTAAGTTGCTTCAGTCGTGTCTGACTCTGTGCGACCCCAGAGATGGCAGCCCACCTGGCTCCCCCATCCCTGGGATTCTCCAGGCAAGAACACTGGAGTGGGTTGCCATTTCCTTCTCCAATGCGTGAAAGTGAAGTCGCTCAGTCGTGTCCGACTCTTAGCGACCCCATGGACTGCAGCCTACCAGGCTCCTCCGTCCATGGGATTTTCCAGGCAAGAGTACTGGAGTGGGGTGCCCAGGCTGGCTACTTACTGTCAAGTCAGTTCAACACACGTCCACTAAGCACCTGCTGTGTGAAGCATGTGGTATCAGGGGTACCCTGAGAACCACCAAGATTTACCCTGTGCCCCTCAGAGCTTACAGCCTGGGTAAGAATGATGAGTGAGGAATGCCTGACAACCCTGTGTTTCAGGTCCATTCACCCATTCCCAAGCACTTGATGAGCCCCTGTCATGTGCCAGGCAGTGTGGTAGGTACCAGGGATGCAGGAGACAGCAAGACGGCTGGTTCCTTAGCTGTTGTGAGGATTCCAGTGTCTGCAGCTGGAGACTGGCTCCCTGATGTCACTGTCTTCTGCTGGGAGAGGAATATCTCTTGCTGGGGACAAGGAGAAGAGTTTTGTTCCCGTCTCACTCATCTTCCCAGGACCCAGGACCCCATATCTAGTGGAGGAGATATTGTAGGACTCTAGGACATCCCTGTTGGGAGGCAGGGGGGTTGGGACTCTGTCATTGTTCTTTCAACAGATGAACACTTATGGGGCACCAACTCCATGCGCTAGGACACTGGGGAATCAAACTGAGTCACACCAGCTTACCTTCCCATGAGGCCGTCAGACTTGTGATCAGGTCCTTCTAATACTGTGGGATAGATACTGTGACTAAGTTTTGGTTTGTGAGTTCAAAGTGCCTACTGTGGGATAATACTGTGGGATAAATGCATGAGTGCTCTAGTGGAGCCATGTGTAGAGAGCTCGAGGAGCCCAGAGGAAGAAAACTCGAAGCCCCACCAACCTGGAGAAGGCTTCCTGGAGGAGATGACTTCAGATTGAAGTCAGTAGTCATGAGTGGGAGTCATGGGGTAGAGAAGGCTTGAAAGGGTAATGGGAGCTCTGAATTTAGTGCTTTCCACCCCCTCCCCCCCACAGTTTTATCATCTTTCACTGAAATCCTCCCAGGCTGTGAGAAAAAGAAGTGCTGTTTTTCTAAAGAATAAAGAATCATCCAAAAACATCTGTATTTGTTTCCAATGAAAACGACCACTGCCAGAAAAACAACAAAGTTGTTTTCTCAGAACCTAGTCTGTATTTATTCCTTTGTCTTTGTTTAATTAAATTAATCCCTCAATGGTTTCCTTTGGGACAGCACAGATCACTAGTGGCCATAAATCCCCAACGTTCTAAAAGTAGTATGAACGGCCGGAGGCCAGCTGGCAGGCCTGCTGTTTGTGGGATGTTCTTCTGGAATGCAAGCCGTGATCCTCCTGTTCCTAACCACACTCTGCGCCCTCACGTAGTGTCCAGGGTCTTTCAGACACTTGGAGAGAGGTCCAAGGACAGCAAAAGAAAAAAAAAAAAAATCGAGATTTGTCTAAAAGAAGAATCTGAGCCTGGAGACAGCTGACAAAGGCTGACTCTTGTGTCTTTCCCTGGATGAATATGAGGACTTTTTACCTGGGAGTTTCAATGAGTCTCAATCAGGCTGCACACTGGGGTTATCTGGGAGCTTCGGGGACACTGCTGCCTGCACCCCAGCCCCTGCTGCCTGACTCCCGGGCGTATTTTCCAAAGGCCCCTACACAGTTCTGATGGGCCATCGAGGGGGTGCACTGCTGCTCTGACGGATGGGACCCTGCAGGGCTTCAGGGCTGTCCCGTCCCGGAAGGAAGGAGCACCTCCATGACCTCTCTGCCTACCCTGTGGGGGGGGAATCTTGGGGGAAAAATGGTTATTGCTTCAAGATCTTGGTTCACTGCTTTTATCCACATTTTTCAACCTATTTCAATTGGGATTGGGAATTGGCCACAGGCTTGGGACTTGGGGGTTGGTTGTTCCAGTGTCCTGGGGTGTCATTGTCCAGCCATCAGGAGTTCGTGCAGGGATGCTCCCCTCCTGATTAGGGAGCCTGGCAAGGGAGACACATTATTCATTTATCTATACACTAAATCCTTTCAATTTCGCAGAGCTAAAGTAAACTGTGATGCCACCAAACTTAGTCTTCCACAGCACAAGTCAGGTGAAACGGCCCTTGATTTTTTTTTTCATTATTATAAAAACTCTTGGTATAAACTTTTGTTAGAAAATTCAAAAACAGATAATTATTGCTTCAAGATCTTGGTTCACTGCTTTCATACAATCTACATTTTTCAACCTATTTCAAATGGAAATGGGAACTGGGCACAGAGGGATAGATGTAGTTCAGGCTACTACCTCTGTGTGCTAAGTTGCTTCAGTTGTGTCTGACTCTGTGACCCTATGAACCATAGCCCATCAGGCTCCTCTGTCCATGGAATTTTCCAGCCAAGAATACTGGAGTGGGTTGCCATTTCCTTCTCCAGGGGATCTTCAGACCCAGGGATCAAACCTGGGTGTCTTTCATCTTCTACATTGGCAGGGTTCACTGCTTTTAAAATGCTTCTTTCAAAGAGGTTCTTTTGTAACATTGATTTTTTTTCATTATTATAAAAGCTCTTGGTATAAACTCTTGTTAGAAAATTCAAAAACAGGTAATTATAAATAACAGAAAAAAATGAAACTCTCACCCCTCCTTGGTAACCACTGTTAGGCAGGGTTCCTGCTGGACACAGAGAGGAGGCAAAGCAACTGTGGGAGCTGAGCAGGGGGACCCAGGTGGAGAAGTTCCCACCCCCACCTTTAGAGATGGGCTTGGGACTTGGGGGTTGGTTGTTCCAGTGTATGGGGTGTCATTGTCCATCATCAGGAGTTTGTGCAGGGACGCTCCCCTCCTGATTAGGGAGCCTGGCAAGGGAGACACAGTACATACATCAGTACATAAAGGCCTTTGTAATTAACATGGTGATACATGCCAGGAAGGGCTTCCCAGGTGGTTCAGTGATGAAGAATCCACCTGCCGATGCAGGAGCCGTGGGTTCCAACCCTGGGTCGGGAAGATCCCCTGGAGTAGGAAATAGCATCCCATGCCAATATTCTTGCCTGGAAAATTCCATGGACAGAGGAACTTGGCGGGCTTCAGTACATGGGGTCACAAAGAGCTGGACACAACTGAATGACTGAGCACGCACACATACACGCACACACACGCCAGGAGGGAAAAGTCAGAGGTGCACAGACATGCACTGACAACCGGTGGGTGTGGCCAGCAGCTCTGACAGATAATGGAAGGTCCTTATGTCAAGAAGTTGATTTTCCCATCCACACACACGCAAACCAAAGCTACTTTGGCATGGAAGTCAGAAAACTACCACTTTGTTCCCAAAGAAGTGGCTTTCATTTATCCGTACACTAAATCCTTTCCATTTCCCAGAGCTAAAATAGACTGTGATGCCACCAAAGTTACTCTTCCACAGCGCAAGTCAGGGAAACGGCCCATCTCCCTTTCTGAGATGTTCACCCTCAGTGGTCCCCCGATGAGCAGGGTTGAGACCAGGCAGCCTGCTCCCAGGCCCTCTGCCATCCCGTGTCAGCTGTCCTTCCGATGCCCTCTCCTGCTGCTTCCCTTGGAATTCCCAGAACAGGGGGTCAGCTCCCCTATCTGTCCTGCTTTTTCCTCCACTTCTGCACCTTTACTGTCCCCTCAGCTCCGGGTGGATCCTCTTCCTTTTCTCTGTGTCTCTTGCTTGCCTGCCAGCCTCTTCTGATTGATCCAGCTTGGGCTGGCTGTAATCCATCCTTGTTCTGAACTCCCATTTTATTGGCAGCACCTCTCTTGTGGATTTCTAGCATGTTCTGTTTTGTATTTTAGTTATTTAGGGTGCATCTGGCAACCCACTCCAGTGTACTTGCCTGGAGAATCCCAGGGACGGGGGAGCCTGGTGGGCTGCCGTCTCTGGGATCGCACAGAGTCGGACACGACTGAAGCGACTTAGCAGCAGCAGCAGCAACAGCAGCAGGGTGCATCTGATAGCTACTCTGGCTCTCCCAAGCCTCAAACAGGGCTAGTTTTTCCCACATGAACGCCTTTTGCATTCACTGTTCTTTCAGTCAGAACCACTCACACATATATATATGGTGGTGGTGGTTGTTTAGTCACTAAGTTGCATCTGACTCTTGCGACCCCATGGATTGTAGTCCACCAGGCTCCTCTGTCCGTGGGATTTCCCAGGCAAGAATACTGGAATAGGTTCCCAATTCCTTCTCCAAGGGATCTTCCTGGCCCAGGGATCGAACCAGTATCTCCTGCAATCCAGGCAGTCTCCTTCATTGCAAGCGGATTCTTTATTGCTGAGCCACAAGGGAAGCCTATATATATATACACACACACACACACACACACACACACACACACACACACACACTAGTTTAGTTTCAGGTATGCAGCATAGTGATTCAGTATTTTACATTTCCACTGAATATATTATGAAACAATCACCACAATAAATCCAGTTATGATTTGTCACCGTACTAAGCTGTTACAATATTGCCTATTATATTCTCTATGGGTACATTACATCCCAGTGGCTTATTTATTTAATAGCTGGAAATGTGTACCTCTTAATCCCCTTCACTGATCCGTATCCCCAACCTGTACCTTCTGGCAACCACCAGTTTGTTCTCTGTATCCATGAATCTGTTTCTGTTTTGTTATGTTACTTCACTTGTTTTCTAGATTCCACATATGAGTGAGATCATGCAGTATTTGTCTTTCTCTGTCTGATTTATTTCACTTAGCCTAATACCCTCAGGGTTCATCCATGCTGTTATAAATGGCAAAATTCCATTCTTTTCTATGGCCGAGTAACATTTCATTGACTATACGTAGCACGTCTTTATCCATTCGTCTGTTGATGGGCACTTAGGTTGCTGCCATATCTTGGCTATTGTAAATAATGTTGCAATGAACATAGGGGTGCATATATCTTTTTGAATTAGTGTTTTTGTTTTCTTTGGATAAATTCCACTTCTGGGTTTTATCAGAAATGCTCTTCCTAGAACTTCACCTTCCTAACCCTTAGAATACAAGCTGCGCGATGGCAGGAGCCCCTTTGTTGGTTCACACTGCATCCCCAGTGCCTGGGACAGAGTAGGTTCTTTGTTGATTCAATAAATCAAAAGTATCTGATGATTCCGATTTTTATTTTGTCTCTGGCTTAGGCTTGTAACTAACTGTAAATTTTGTCATTCTTCAATTATTTACTATGATTTTTGCATGAGCTGAAGTTTCTTCTGATTATTGTTATTTTCCCTATATCTGGATCCATGGGAAATATCAATTGGAGTTCCCAATTGGAAATATAAGATAGAAATAAGATAGGTAAAGAGAGGAATTTGCATCTATAATTTTTTCATCTACTTCATTGATTTAGGAGTGAAAATAATTCTTTTAGCATTTTAAAACCAGAATCCTTCTTTGTGGAATTTTAGACCTAAATGTTTTTTAATCTTATGATGTAGCTTCTATTTAAAAAAAAAAATTAATGCATTTGATAGAGGTGCTAAATATGTCAGCTTTTATCTTTTTATCAATTTGATATTTTACATTTATCAAAACGGTAATAAACTATAAAACTCAAAGACCTAGGAGGTTACATTAAAGTGTAGTCATTGTATTCAGGAATAAATCAAACTTTCTAGTGAATTAAGTTTTTACCATAGCTGTCGCAGTGATAACTTTTAACCAGAGGAAGAAAAATTTTTTAATGTATTCAATCGCTTTAATGCTCTCTGATTTTCTTGAACTTGAATGGTAAAGTCACTGAAAGAGCTAGTTATGAAACCAAGTCATTATCCTTGCTGAGAAATACTGTCATAACGTCAGCCAATTTCTTCAAAGGGGAGACTGAATCAGTGAAGGATTAAAAATGCCTTTAAGCTTTTCATTCTCTGATATATTCTTAGTTCTATGGCAGTAAATGCTCTACTGTGAGTGTATTCTTACATTGCATTGGAATAAACAGCCAGAGCTCAGCACCTTGTGGGCACATAATAAATATTTGACTGGAATAGCATTGTTAATCACCATAGAAGAGCCTGGTGGGCTACAATCCTATGGGGTCACAAAGAGTCGGATGTGACTGCATGACTTTCTCTTCACTTCACTTCAGACCATACATTGATTTCTCCCTATCTTTGTTGCTCAGTCGTGTCCAACTCTTTGCGACCCCATGGACTGTAGCCTATCAGGCTCCTCCGTCCATGGGATTTTCCAGGCAAGAGTGCTGGAGTGGATTGCCATTTCCTTCTCCAGGGGATCTTCCCGACCCAGGAATCGAACCCGGGTCTCCCGCATTGCAGGCAGACGTTTTACCATCTGAGCCACCAGGGAAGCCCCCTATCTTTGTTATCTCTACCTAAATTCTTCTGGCTTCCCATTTTCCTCCTTTATTACTGGGGTGCATAAATAGAACACAAAAAGGATTTTCAAACATCCTTCTGATAGAGAAATGGAATGGGAGAAAGTATGTCCAAAGAGACCAATACAGACTTGAAAATAAGGGGCTCTTCCGGACCTGCCGTGTTTTTGGTGGAGCAACAGGTCTTTTCACCGTGCTCTCTCCCAGCTTCTGCAAAATGTCAAAGACAGCGCCAAATGGTCTTGTTGAGACTATGTACATAGGTGTCTACATTGGTGAGACTGATTACAAAGCCTTTAGGTTCTCAGAGAATATGAATGGTACTTGATTCGGACAAGCACAAAGACCTGCTCATGATAACTTCAATCCTCAAGAACCGTCCATCACTGTCCTTGACATGAGAAAAATACACATAATGATGTTAATTTAAAATTTTCTAATGCATTTAATAGAGAAGAAAAATTACAACTTTGAAAAATATGCTTTTATGTATACATAAGTGGCTGTGTGTGCTCAGTCACATCTGTCTCTCTGTGACCCCATGGACGATAGCCCGCCAGGCTCAGCTAGCCATGGGATTTTCCAGGCAAGAATACTGGAGTGGTTCCTACTCCATTTCCTACTCCAGGGGATTTTCCCAAGCCAGGGATCGAACCCCCGTCTCTTGCATCTGCTGCCTTGGCAGCCGGATTCTTTACCACTACACCACCTGGGAAGCCCTTACATACATAGAAACTCACCCAACTATTAACAGAGGTAGTCTCTGGATGGTAGGACTGCAGGTGGGGAGATTACAGTTGAATTTTCTTTTCTATTTTTTTTCTGTTTTCCAAAATTTCCAAAATGTTCCAAAATTTCTTATATCGCTTTCAGTCAAGAGTTATTTTGCCAAGCGCTGTCGAGTTGCTCATTGACGGCCCTGTGCCAAGAGTCACCTCCTTCTGAGCCAAGTTCTAATGATGCCGCTTTGCCCCAGTCCAGGATCTGTGTGCAGCGGATGACCATGGCTGTGAGCAGCTCTGCGTGAACCTGCTGGGCTCCTTCGTCTGCCAGTGCTACAATGGCTACGCCCTGGCCGCGGACGGAAAACGGTGTGAGCGTGAGTGTCCCGTCCAGCCTTGCCTGATGGGGAAACACCAGGAGGGAAGCGAGAGGGGAGTCCACGTAGCCAGTTGCTCTCCTTTGACTTTCAACCAAGTGCTCCCAGTTCTCTGTCCTAGTTGTTAGTCACCATTTGAATTTTAAAGACTTCGTTTGTGGCTGAGCTTAGCATGTTCCCAGTCTGGGTCCTCAGCAAGAGGCATATTTATGATAATCTATGTTAATAGATCAATCCATTACTTCTTCCCTTGGCAAGGACTGGGCGGATTTGCATTCAGTTTGGAGCAGGTGTCTGGGCTGGTCTGCCTTCAGTAGAGCTCAGGTATTATACGCGAGGTCAGGTGGTGATGGGTGACATTGCTGAGTGGCACCTCAAAAAGGTGGGCAGCCTTTCTTCTAAGCGTGGATCTGCAGTTCAGAGACGGTCCCAGGGACCGCCAGCTGTGAGAGGCCAGCTGTGGGTAGTCGTAGTGTTAGTGTTAGTCGCTCAGTCGTGTCCGACTCTTTGCGATCCCACGGACTATAGCCCACCAGGCTTCTCTGTCCATGGGGTTCTTCAGGCAAGAACACTCTTGTAGATTGCCATGCCTTTCTCCAGAGGATCTTTCTGACCCAGGGATTGAACCCAGGCCTCCTGCATTGCAGGCAGATTCTTTATCATTTGAGCTATAGGGAAGACCAGAAAACAAACAGCAGCCTCCAACACTGGCCCCAGCTAAGAAGTCTCAAGTGCAATACTTGGAACCACAGGCACCGCTTGCAGTCAGCTGAGTGGCTTCCCACTCAGGCAACTCCATATTTCAGGGGCTGTGAGAAGTGGGGTGGCATCTCATTTCTTCAGTGATGGGTAATGGTTTTCCTCGGCACCTGTAGGGCAGACCAGTGAATCCCTAATATGCATGTGGCACCTCCCAGCTTGTCTGCAAAGCCCTTTAAACTTACACAGGCTCATTCATCTTTCCACCAGCGAACAGTGCCTGGCATAGTAGGTGTTCAACAAGCTGAGTAGGGTACTTATGAGGCAGACAATCCGTAAGGAAAGGAAGGAAAAGGACTTGACTGGCATCAGAACTGGAGCCTTCCTTTTTCTAAGTCTAAATCCTCCATTTCTTGTTCCCTGTTCCGTTGTTTTCAGAGGACCTGTTCTGTCTTGCTTCCCACAAACAGTAAATGATGATTTGTTTTTGCACATAGAACTTGGACTTTCCAGTACACTGTGATTCTTAGCTGGGAATGTGGAAAGAAAAAGCAACAAAAAAAAAGTATAGGTGGAAAAAAAAAGGATAGGTGGTGGCCTATTCTTTGCAGGTGATTATGAGAATAAAATGGATTTCTTTGCTTGTTTTTACACACTGATGGAGATGAAAACCACCCTCATCAGAAGTCCATAGTGGAATTGGTCTCCTAAGCCTTAGAGTTGTTTTATCCCCCTTATTCTGTCCGTGGTGACCATGATAGGTAGCAGGGTACCACATCCATTAACACTGCAAAACAAGAAGTCAATCTGGAAACACCAGCCCCCCGCCTTCTTTTTCACTACATTAATTTTTATTATGCAAGTAACTATTTTCATTGAGGAAGTTAGACAAGAAAATCACTATTATCAGATCAGATCAGTCACTCAGTTGTGTCCGACTCTTTGCGACCCCATGAATCGCAGCACGCCAGGCCTCCCTGTCCATCACCAACTCCCGGAGTTCACCCAGACTCACGTCTATTGAGTCAGTGATGCCATCCAGCCATCTCATCCTCTGTCGTCCCCTTCTCCTCTTGCCCCAACCCCTGCCAGCATCAGAGTCTTTTCCAATGAGTCAACTCTTCGCATGAGGTGGCCAAAGTACTGGAGTTTCAGTTTTAGCATCATTCCTTCCAAAGAAATCCCAGGGCTGATCTCCTTCAGAATGGACTGGTTGGATCTCCTTGTAGTCCAAGGGACTCTCAAGAGTCTTCTCCAGCACCACAGTTCAAAAGCATCAATTCTTCGGCGCTCAGCCTTCTTCACAGTCCAGCTCTCACATCCATACATGACCACAGGAAAAACCATAGCCTTGACTAGACGGACCTTTGTTGGCAAAGTAATCTCTCTGCTTTTGAATATGCTATCTAGGTTGGTCATAACTTTCCTTCCAAGGAGTAAGCGTCTTTTAATTTCATGGCTGCAATCACCGTCTGCAGTGATTTTGGAGCCCCCAAAAATAAAGTCTGACACTGTTTCCACTGTTTCCCCATCTATTTCCCATGAAGTGATGGGAGTGGATGCCATGATCTTCTTTTTCTGAATGTTGAGCTTTAAGCCAACTTTTTCACTCTCCACTTTCACCTTCATCAAGAGGCTTTTGAGTTCCTCTTCACTTTCTGCCATAAGGGTGGTGTCATCTGCATATCTGAGGTGATTGATATTTCTCCCGGCAATCTTGATTCCAGCTTGTGCTTCTTCCAGCCCAGCATTTCTCATAATGTACTCTGCATATAAGTTAAATAAACAGGGTGACAATATACAGCCTTGATGTACTCCTTTTCCTATTTGGAACCAGTCTGTTGTTCCATGTCCAGTTCTAACTGTTGCTTCCTGACCTGCATACAAATTTCTCAAGAGGCAGATCAGGTGGTCTGGTATTCCCATCTCTTTCAGAATTTTCCACAGTTGATTGTGATCCACACAGTCAAAGGCTTAGGCATAGTCAATAAAGCAGAAATAGATGCTTTTCTGGAACTCTCTTGCTTTTTCCATGATCCAGCAGATGTTGGCAATTTGATCTCTGGTTCCTCTGCCTTTTCTAAAACCAGCTTGAACATCAGGAAGTTCATGGTTCACATATTGCTAAAGCCTGGCTTGGAGAATTTTGAGCATTACTTTACTAGTGTGTGAGATGAGTGCAATTGTGTGGTAGTTTGAGCATTCTTTGGCATTGCCTTGCTTTGGGATTGGAATGAAAACTGACCTTTTCCAGTCCTGTGGCCACTGCTGAGTTTTCCAAATTTGCTGGCATATTGAGTGCAGCACTTTCACAGCATCATCTTTCAGGATTTGGAATAGCTCAACTGGAATTCTATCACCTCCACTAGCTTTGTTTGTAGTGATGCTTTCTAAGGCCCACTTGACTTCACATTCCAGGATGTCTAGCTCTAGGTCAGTGATCACACCATCATGATTATCTGGGTCATGAAGATCTTTTTTGTACAGTTCTTCTATGTACTCTTGCCATCTCTTCTTAATATCTTCTGCTTCTGTTAGGTCCATACCATTTCTGTCCTTTATCGAGCCCATCTTTGCATGAAGTGTTCCTTTGGTATCTCTGATTTTCTTGAAGAGATCTCCAGTCTTTCCCATTCTGTTGTTTTCCTCTATTTCTTTGCATTGATCGCTGAAGAAGGCTTTCTTATCTCTTCTTGCTATTCTTTGGAACTCTGCATTCAGATGTTTATATCTTTCCTTTTCTCCTTTGCTTTTCACTTCTCTTCTTTTCACAGCTATTTGTAAGGCCTCCCCAGATAGCCATTTTGCTTTTTTGCATTTCTTTTCTATGGGGATGGTCTTGATCCCTGTCTCCTGTACAATGTCACGAACCTCATTCCATAGCTCATCAGGCACTCTATCTATCAGATCTAGGCCCTTAAATCTATTTCTCACTTCCACTGTATAATCATAAGGGATTTGATTTAGGTCATACCTGAATGGTCTAGTGGTTTTCCCTGCTTTCTTCAATTTAAGTCTGAATTTGGCAATAAGGAGTTCGTGGTCTGAGCCACAGTCAGCTTCTAGTCTTGTTTTTGCTGACTGTATAGAGCTTCTCCATCTTTGGCTGCAAAGAATATAATCAATCTGATTTCGGTGTTGACCATCTGGTGATGTCCATGTATAGAGCCTTCTCTTGTGTTGTTGGAAGAGGGTGTTTGTTATGACCAGTGCATTTTCTTGGCAAAACTCTATTAGTCTTTGCCCTGCTTCATTCCATATTCCAAGGCCAAATTTGCCTGTTACTCCAGGTGTTTCTTGACTTCCTAGTTTTGCATTCCAGTCCCCTGTAATGAAAAGGACATCTTTTTTGGGTGTTAGTTCTAAAAGGTCTTGTAGGTCTTCATAGAACGCTTGTTGTATTTTCTGCTGCTGCTGCTGTTGCTAAGTCACTTCAGTGACTCTGTGTGACCCCACAGATGGCAGCCCACCAGGCTCCCCTGTCCCTGGGATTCTCTAAGCAAGAACACTGGAGTGGGTTGCCATTTCCTTCTCTAATGCATGAAAGTGAAAAGTGAAAGTGAAGTCACTCAGTCGTGTCCGACTCTTAGCAACCCCATGGACTGTAGCCCACCAGGCTCCTCCACCCATGGGATTTTCCAGGCAGGAGTACTGGAGCGGGGGTGCCTGGACTCACAGAAATATCTACTTCTAGACATTTTGTTAGTGCTTAACAAAATGAGGTCATATGCTCTATCTTGTTTCACATACTTTTCCTTGTGTGGTTAGTCACTTAGTCATGTCTGACTCTTTGCAACCATGGACTGTAGCCCACCACGCTCTTCTGTCTGTGGGATTCTCTAGGCAAGAATACTGGGGTGGGTTGCCATTTTGTCCTCCAGGGGATCTTCCCGACTCAGGGATTGAGCCCAGGTCTTCTGTATGGCAGGCGGATTCTTTACCCACTGAGCCATCTGGGAAGTCCGATTTTTCCCTTACCAGTTGTTAAATGGGTAGAAACTTTGGGTGCTGTTGGGTCAGAAGGAAATTCCACCGTTGGAAATAAGGCCAGGGGATGAGCTTCAGGAAACAAGGCCAGGGTGTCTGGGAACTTAGGGTGAGGGAAGGAGCAGGGCAGGCCCAGAGCTTGTGTGCGTGACAAGGGTCAGGGGCAGTTGGAGCCCCAGCTGGGGCAGGGCACCTGCCGTGGCCCTTGAGAAACTGGAAGGCAGTGAGAAGCCCAGTTCTGTGGATGTTGCCAAATAATTGTCTAAGGGTCCTCTGTAGTGGAGAGCCTTTGAGTCTCTAAGGCTTTTGCTGAGACTTCTGGAGTTTGACATTTACTGAAGAGCGGCAAGCACGAGAGGGAAGCTGTGGTTGCCTGAGAGCTGTCCTGGGCTGTTTGTTAGAACGTGCTTTGCTCTCGCAGCCGCCGTCAGCATGAAAGAATGTAGGCCTTCCTCGGAGCCGGGGGCAAGCCGAAGACGGGGAGAACGGGAGAGACTGTATGTGACCCCGGCGTCATCCATCAGATGTTATCCTCATCCTCGTCAACCAAATATTTGACCTGTTAGAAGCTGAGTGTGTGATGACTGAGTGCCATGGACCTCTGTCACCTCTGTTACTTTGGTTAGGAGACTGAACACAATGCCAAAGTGTCAACTGCTGCTCCGTGAGGCTGTGCTGAGTACAGAGCAAATGATGGAGATATTAATAACAGAGGCTCCAGGAGGTCAGGGAGGAGGGAATCCTCATGGCCAGCGTGGGGAAGATCTGGGTGCGGAAGGAAGGGTAGCGACTGACACATGTCCAAGGCGAGGGGAGACATGAAGGGCAGCGATCGTGTAGAGGAGGCTGTGCTCTCGAGGCTTGAGGACTGAGACCACGTGTGTGTGGGGTGGGGGGGTGGGGGGAGGGCGGCAGACAGAGATCTAGTAGGTAAGAGAGAGACGGTCACCTCGAGAATGCCAGGCTGAAGGCTATAACCTGAAGACACCAGTATGAAGGGACTTGTCAAAGATGGCAAGACTAGGTATTATTACAGTAGGAAATTCAGAGAAGAAGCAGAGGCTGCTAGGGACCCTGGGAGCCTTCCTTTAGCCCCTGCTCTGGGTGGTCTGGATGTGGATGGGCAGAGAACGATATGACTGTGGGACCATAATCCCAGTTCATCCAGAGGGATCCCAGTTTATGGCTGTTGGCTCAGTTCTCAATAGCACTCTCTCTTACTTTGAAGGGGATTCCATTCTGAATGAGAGATTATAAGGTCACCCTAGTTAAGGCCAGCCTGACTCAAACAGCTGAAAAGGCTAGCTCTGCTGAAGTGGAGAATTCCTGCAGATGCAAAGCAGGAGATGAAGTTGAAGACATCAAGTGGAACCAGAATATTCAAGGCTTTGAACACCAGGCTGAAGAGTCTGAACTTTATCTCTGATAAAAAGACACTAAAAGGTTTCTGATTGGGATGGATAAAGGCAAAGCCTCATTTTAGAAAACTCAGTCTCATGGTGCAGGGCGGGATGGATTCCAGGAGGAAGAAAGAGGGCTGGAAAGACCGATTAGGAGACTATGATAGTCCTCTGGTGGAGGGTGACCAGGGCCAGGTTTGAGTAGCGACTGTAAAAATGCAGAGAGAAGGAAGGGGTTGAGAAATGAAAAGAGGTGCAGGAATGAAAGAAGGCGCGATTGATAAAGAGGAGGAGGAAAAGTCACAATCAAATCCCGGGTTTGAGCTGCCATGATTCTGAGAGTGATGGTGAGAGTGATGAAAGAGTGATGGAAACAGATTTTTTTTTTAATGTTTTCATTTCGGGCTGTGTCAGGTCTGAGTTGCTGCCTGTGGGCTCTTTGTTGCATGGACCCTCTAGTTGTGGCGTGCAGACTCAGCAGTTGCCCCGAGAAATATGGGATCTTAGTTCTCCATCCAGGGATCAAACCTGATCCCCGGTATTGGAAGGCAGATTTTTAACCCCTGAACCACCAGGGGAGTCCTGGGAACAGATTTCTTAGAGAAGATAATGAGGATTCAGTGGGTTTCAAGCTGAGATGGGACACCTGCAAGGACACGAGGAGAGGGAACAGAGGCCGCACCAACGCCAGGAGGAGAGGGTGGGACCAGCGGAGCAGGCAGAAGGCAGCACAGCCCTTTCCTTCTGAATTTCCATTTCCAGCATTCACTTCTGTGTTTGTTTTGAAAGTGTCTGGACCTTCAACACAGTAAGACCTGGGCTCAAATCCTAGTTCTGCTACTTGGTAGTCATCTGTCTTTTATTTCCGAGCCTTGGTTTTTTCTCATCTGTAACACAGAGTAGTAATACCTACATCACAGAGTTGGTGGGATTAAATAAGATAACAAGTACAGTTCCTAGTACACTTGGGCAATTGTTGCTGTTAATTGTTATTACAACACATGTGATCACCATCATTGTTTCCTGGATGCCATGAAGTGTGGAGTTAGGAGAGAGTGAAGCCTGAGCCTCGGGCTCAGTCACAATGTGCAGAGAGCAAGAGGGGGACGTGGAGGTAGGGAGGATATCTGCGAAGGAACCGCCTAAGGTGGGGACGGAGGAATTGGGGAGAGATGGGCGGGAGAACCAGAAGTCATGGACTAGGATGCGAAAGAGAATTTCTAGGCCAGGTCAATATTAGTGTCATGCCCCAGCGAGGCCAAATGGAACAGAACTTAGAGAAAAAGCCACCGAGTTGAGTCATTGGTAATTCATCTCAGCCGACATTTCCAGACTCTCTGCCAGGCACTCTGCTAGGCATTAGGGACACAAAAAAGACCAGGAGGCCATTGCTAATGATCAAGAGGGGTGAGGTAAAGGGCAGATTTCAGGGGGGAGCGGTGAGGGGGTGAGAAAGTGGGGACAGCAAATCTGACCTCATTTGAGGAGGTTCGGTAGAAATTCACCGTGGCCAGCTACTGGTGGGTGGACCCCACGGGAGTACTTTGACTCATCCCAGAATTATGACTGTGACTGCCTGAGGAGTCCGTTCTGAGCCAGGCGCAGGGCCTTTTAGCCAACATTTCCACACTTTCTGAGTTAGTGGAACCTTACCTTCAAGTGCTAGAGTTCCATTTTTTCTAACTGCTCATTTAACTCTGGATAGAACTGAATTCGTTTCAACATTCAGGTGATCAAGGGTGGATTACTCACTAAAGAAAGCCCTCATTTTGCTTTAGTGGAGTCTCAGTATTTGTAACCCAGCAGCTTCCACTAAAGCTGTGTTAATTTCCATCCAAAACTGTACATTTTCAAACAACCTTAGGCTTCTGTAAAGCAGTTTAAGGGCAGAGTCTGTACATTTTTATGAAAAATTTCCTGGTCCTTTACATTTTTCATCTATGCCTGATTCTAGAGTAATTTTGGTTAGCAAATTGCCTTAATTAAGCTCTGTCTCTGAGGGTGAATTTTTGCTGTACTTGCTGTCCTGGTGTTTACTCACTGCCTTGTCTTTTGGGGTAACTTGGGTCCTGTTTGCATCTTACCTGCCCAAGCAGACTGTAAACCCTTGGGGTGAAGAAGGTGCAGAAGCCAATTCCTTTAATTTTCATCTTTCACAGAGTAGACTTGCAAAATGTTTTTCTTGAATCATTAACTAAGATTGACTAATCATAATCTCAAACATTTGTTTTTCTAAAAAAAAGCTTTTCCCCTTGATTGGTTTCTAAATTACAAAATCAATTTTTGTTTATTAAAAAAAATCGGAGTACATACAGATGTGAAAGTGAAAATTGCTCAGTCGTGTCCAACTCCGCTGACCCCATGGACTGTACAGTCCATGGAATTCTCCAGGCCAGAATACTGGCGTGGGTAGCCTTTCCCTTCTCCAGGGGATCTTCCCGACCCAAGAACTGAGCCCAGGTCTCCTGCATTACAGGCAGATTATTTACCAGCTGAGCCACAAGAGAAGCCCAAGAATACTGGAGTGGGTAGCCTATCCCTTCTCTAGGGGATGTTCCCGACCCAGGAATCAAACTGGGGTCTCCCGCATTGCAGGTGGATTCTTTACCAACTGAGCTATGTGGGAAGCCCACATATAAAGCCCAGATTTATATGAACTCAAAACCTGAAAGACATTCCTCCTTAATTTCACTCCATGGAGATAATCACCACTGAAAGCTTGGCCTCTCCTTCCTGCCTTTCTTCAAAGATGACTTACTAGCTTATGATGCTCTTTGCTCGTCATTACATCCAGGGTTTAGCACAATGCCTGACACACGGTAATTGTTCAGTAAATGGTCGTGGAACAACTGAATGGTATTAAGGTATCTCTTTACTCCCAAATTCAAACCTTATTTTATTAGGCAGGCAATGTGATAAAAATAAGTAATACTCCTTTAATGTTACTAAATTCCAGGACCTGTGTGAAACATTTTATATATAACTGAGACAATCCTTTGAAGTAGGTATTTTATATTTTATAGGTCTCTTCACCTGTCTGTTTCACAGACTTCATCTGTAAATTGAGGATAACAAAACCTACCTCCAAGGGTTGTTGTGAGGGTGAGATGAGTTAATACATGGAAAGCCTCACTACTCTGTAGAGACCTATATAGGAAAAGAATCTAAAAAAGAGTGGATATGTGTATAACTGATTCACTTTGCTGTACACCTGAAACCAACACAACATTTTAAGTCAACTGTACTCCAATTAAAAATTTTATGTATATGGCAAGCACTTGGAACTGTACTATACATGGGCAACTGATACACATTAGTTGAATCTGCATCTTTTATGAATTTTTATCTTCTCATGAATGCTTGCATGTAATAATGCATCAAACATGTGGTACATTTGAAAAATCACATTGAGATCCATACCTCGAATGATGGTGGCGCATAGCACTGGTATTTAGCCTGCTGCTACTGCTGCCTTCAAAACTTTCCTTCTATATTCTTCTATACCAGTCACCTTCAATGAGAAGGGAATGCTGAGTTGCTTCAGTCGAGTCTGACTCTACGCAGCCCTATGGACTGTAGCTCACCAGGCTTCTCTATCCATGGGATTCTCCAGGCAAGAATACTGGAGTGGGTTACCATGCCCTCCTCCAGGAGGGAATCTTCCCAGCCCAGGGCTGGAACCTGCATCTCTGACGTCTCCTGCACTGGCAGGCAGGTTCTTTACCACTAGCGCCACCTGATGGCTGATATTTCAGTTGGTGACAAGGGATGAGAGGATCGATCTTTATATTGAAAGTCAAATTTTTACTTCATCAGCTTACTCCTCATGCTTCAAGCTTGATCTCCCATGAATGCAAAGATTTCTCCATGCCTTAGTTTGTGAGGGCTGCCATAGCAAACTACCACAGAGTGAGTGGCGATAGAAGTTTATTTTCCCAGTTCTGGAGGTTAGAAGTGCAAAGTCCTCGTGTCAGCAGGGTTGACTTCTTTTGAGATCTCTCTCCTTGGCTTGCTGCTTCTGCATGTGGTCTTTGCTCAGTGCCCAGGCATCCTTGGTGCCTCTGTGTGTGTGTCTAAATTTCCATTTCTCCTGAGGACACCAGTCAGATTGGATTAGCACCCACCTTAATGGCCGCATTTTAACTTAATTACCTTTTTAAAGGTCCTTTCTCTGAATGCAGTCACCGACTGACCAGCTGGGGATTTAGGACTTCAACAAATGAATTTAGGATGGGACATTCAGCCTGGAACATTTCCCTGTTGTTATCAAAATCAATAGGAAACTTTCTCTGAGTTTTAAACTCCTACATATAGGAATCCAGTCATGCCCTGGGAAAGAGGTTTCTGAAGCTGACTGTGCATGTATCTTATATATACTCAGCAAGTAAATTGGTTCTACAATTTCTCTAAATGACATACTTGGTTTTTCTTACTCTGTCATCAACAACCTAACAAACCCAAATGCTACTCTTTAAAATATCCTGTTTCTAGTAAGGCCATCCTCTTTGCAGACTAATCCCTGCTGAGGAGACCTTGGAATTCAACTAGATTATAAATCAGAGACTGTCAATCTTAGGTTTTATTCAGTTCAGTTCAGTCGCTCAATCGTGTCCGACTCTTTGCAGCCCCATGAATTGCAGCACGCCAGGCCTCCCTGTCCATCAGCAACTCCTGGAGTTCACCCAAACTCATGTCCATCGAGTCGGTGATGCCATCCAGCCATCTCATCCTCTGTCATCCCCTTCTCCTGCCCCCGATCCCTCCCAGCATCAGAGTCTTTTCCAATGAGTCAACACTTTGCATGAGGTGGCCAAAGTATTGGAGTTTCAGCTTTAACATCAGTCCTTCCAAAGAAGGACTGATCACCTTTAGAATGGACTGGTTGGATCTCCTTGCAGTCCAAGGGACTCTCAAGAGTCTTCTCCAACCCCACAGTTCAAAAGCATCAATTCTTTGGCACTCAGCTTTCTTCACAGTCCAACTCTCACACCCACACATGACCACTGGAAAAACGATAGCCTTGACTAGACGGACCTTTGTTGGCAAAGTAATCTCTCTGCTTTTGAATATGCTATCTAGGTTGATCATAACTTTCCTTCCAAGGAGTAAGCATCTTTTAATTTCATGGCTGCAATCACCATCTGCAGTGATTTTGGAGCCCCCAAAAATAAAGTCTGACACTGTTTCCCCATTTGCTTGCCATGAAGTGATGGGACCGGATGCCATGATCTTCTTTTTCTGAATGTTGAGCTTTAAGCCAACTTTTTCACTCTCCACTTTCACTTTCATCAAGAGGCTTTTGAGTTCCTCTTCACTTTCTGCCATAAGGATGGTGTCATCTGCATATCTGAGGTGATTGATATTTCTCCCAGCAATCTTGATTCCAGCTTGTGCTTCTTCCAGCCCAGCGTTTCTCATGATGTACTCTGCATGTAAGTTAAATAAGCAAGGTGACTATATACAGCCTTGACGTACTCCTTTTCCTATTTGGAACCAGTCTGTTCCATGTCCAGTTCCAACTATTGATTCCTGACCTGAATACAGATTTCTCAAGAGGCAGGACAGGTGGTCTGGTATTCCCATCTCTTTCAGAATTTTCCACAGTTTATTGTGATCCACACAGTCAAAGGCTTAGGCATAGTCAATAAAGCAGAAATAGATGCTTTTCTGGAACTCTCTTGCTTTTTCCATGATCCAGCGGATGTTGGCAATTTGATCTCTGGTTCCTCTGCCTTTTCTAAAACCAGCTTGAACACCTGGAAGTTCACGGTTCACATATTGCTGAAGCCTGGCTTGGAGAATTTTGAGCATTACTTTACTAGCGTGTGAGATGAGTGCAATTGTGCTGTAGTTTGGGCATTCTTTAGCATTGCCTTTCTTTGCGATTGGAATGAAAACTGACCTTTTCCAGTCCTGTGGCCACTGCTGAGTTTTCCAAATTTGCTGGCATATTGAGTGCAGCACTTTCATGGCATTGTCTTCCAAGATTTGAAATAGCTCAACTGGAATTCCATCACCTCCACTAGCTTTGTTCGTAGTGATGCTTTCTAAGGCCCACTTGACTTCACATTCCAGGATGTCTGGCTCTAGGTGAGTGATCACACCATCGTGATTAACTTGGTCGTGAAGATCTTTTTTGTACAGTTCTTCTGTGTATTCTTGCCACCTCTTCTTAATATCTTCTGCTTCTGTTAGGTCCATACCATTTCTGTCCTTTATCAAGCCCATCTTTGCATGACATGTTCCCTTGATATCTCTAATTTTCTTGAACCTTGCACCAAATATGGTTCATTCTTGGAAACAGCTGAGCACTTTCTCGCATGTTAGGCAGAGATTGAACACAGCAAGACTGGCTTCCAACCCTGAGATCTTAGCACTCTGTAATCCAGGGGGGTAAAGAACTGCAGCCAGAGACTTACTCTTTCCACTTGTCTCAGGCAGAATGACCAAGGAAGGATTTTGTTGAAGTAGGAGAGGACTTGGAACAAAGAGGATCTCTTGAGTTACACACACCGATCACTTCCCCCTAAACTTGGCGTCTTTTTATAAGTACAGTTTTGCATCTAAGGAAGTTATGCAAAGAACCTAAAACACGCAGTGAAGGATGACAGCATTGAATGGACTGGAACTCTCTCAGCCTTAGGAAGCTTTTGGTTCACGTGGGCTCCTCCACATCTCGCAATGGCCTCATCTGCTGTCCTCAGAGGCCTGGCAGAAAGCCAGTAGCTAGCCCTCAAATCAAAGTGGGATTTTGACACCTTTTGGTTTTGCAGGCCAGGATCTTGGACCCAGGAATGCTTGAATCCTGCCTTGCCAGTCTCTCCTCTCCCCTTTGGTTCCCCCAGAGAGCTGTGCACATGAAAAACAAAACCAGCGGGAAAATCAGAGTCCAGGAGAAACCTTCTTGTCCTGTGAGATCAGCTAAAGAGCAGAATCATGAAAAGTGCATATCCAAATCTACCTGAAGTGTTTACATTTTCTTCAGAACACATAAATATGCTTTTAATAAAACTTCCAAAAATTACTAATTTTAAGTTCATTTTAAAAATATGATTTAAAAACATCTTTCTTGCATAAACATACCCATAATATGTTGTCTATGGTTCTCAACTTTGATTTCTTTAAATTGGAGCAAGAATTTGAAGACGTCTAAGCAGTCTAAGGGCAGAATCTGTAAAATTTTTATGAAAATTTCCCTAGTCCTTTACATGTTTCATCTATGCCTGGTTCTAGAGCAATTTTAGTTAGCAGGTTGCATTTAAGTGCCAAAAGCTTTCCACTTGGTTTTTATTTTTAAAAAATTCGATCTGTTTTAGTGCTTGCTTATATATTTAATTAGTTTTTATAGTATTTCAATTAATTACAAAAAGGTGTACAAATAGCACATAGAGGTTTGGAAATAAAAATAACTTTGACTCATTTTAACAATGGTTTAAAAATTTTCACATGCATCGGTGTCACCTAGAGAACTTACTGAAGCCTATATTCTTGGGCCCCATACACAGAGTTTCTGATTTTGTATGTCTGGAGTGGGGCCTGAGAATTTGCATTCCTAACAAGTTCTCAGCAGTGGCCACAGGACTGGAAAAGGTCCGTTTTCATTCCAATCCCAAAGAAAGGCAATGCCAAAGAATGTTCAAATTACCATACAATTGCACTCATTTCACATACTAGCTAGATTATGCTCAAAGTCCTTCAAGCCGGGCTTCAGCAGTACATGAACTGAGAACTTCCAGATGTACAAGTTGGATTTAGAAAAGGCAGAGGAACCAGAGATCAAATTGCCAACATCCACTGGATCATAGAAAAAGTAAGGGAATTCCAAATATTTCTTCTGCCTCGTTGACTACGCTAAAGTCTCTGTGTGGAACACAGCAAACTGTGGAATATTCTTAAAGAGATGGCAATACCAAACCATCTTATCTGTCTCCTGAGAAACCTGTATGCAGGACAAGAATCAACAGTTGGAACTGGACATGGAAAAACAGACTGGTTCAAAATTGGGAAAGGGCTACATCAAGGCTGTATATTGTCACTTGCTTATTTAACTTAAATGCAATGTACATCATGCAAAATACTGGGCTGGATGACTCACAAGCTGGAATCAAGATTGCTGGGAGAAATATCGACAACCTCAGATATGCAGACGATACCACTTTAGAGGCAGAAAATTAAGAGGAACCAAAGAGTGTCTTTGGAGAAGGAAATGGCAACCCACTCCAGTGTTCTTGCCTGGAGAATCCCATGGATGGAGAAGCCTGGTAGGCTGCAGTCCATGGGGTCGAACAGAGTCGGACATGACTGAAGAGACTTAGCAGCAGCAGCAGCAGCAGCAAAGAGTGTCTTGATGAAGGTGAAAGAGGAAAGTGGAAAAGCTGGCTTAAAACTCAACTTTCAAAAATCTAAGATCATGGCACTTAATCCCATGTGCCATGAAGTCCCATCACATCATGGCAAATGGATGGGCAAAAAGTAGAAACAGTGACAGATTTTATTTTCTTGGGCTCCAAAATCACTGTGGATGGTGACTGCAGCCATGAAATTAAAAGACACTTGCTCCTTGGAAGAAAAGCTATGACAAATCTAGACAGCATAATAAAAAGCAGAGGTATCACTTTGCCGCCAAAAGTCCATGTAGTCAAAGCTACATGGTCAAAGCTAGTTTTTTCTGGTAGATATATATGGATGTGACAGTTGGACCATAAAGAAGGCTGAGTGCTGAAGAATTGATGCTTTTGCACTGTGGTGCTGAAAACTCTTGAGAGTCCCTTGGACTGCAAGAAGATCCAACCAGTCAATCACAAAGGAAATCAGCCCTGATTATTCTTTGGAAGGACTGATGCTGAAGCTGAAGCTCCAATACTTTGACCACCTGATGTAAAGAGCCAACTCATTGGAAAAGACCCTGATGCTGGGAAAGACTGAGGGCAGGAGAAGGGGACGACAGAGGATGAGATGGTTGGATGACATCACTGACTCAATGAACATGAGTTTGAGCGAGCTCTGGGAGATGGTGAAGGACAGGGATACCTGACGTGCTGCAGTCCATGGGGTCACAAAGAGTCAGACATGACTGAGAGACTGAAAAACAACAAGTTCTCAAGGGAGGATTGTTGCAGCTAGGTCACTACCACATTTTGAGAACTGAATAAGCTTGCAGCGAGTCAATAGGAAAAGTACACAGGTGCTCTGGGGCATGTGTTCCTCCGAGGCTGCTTTATAAGCATGCAGCCCAGCCAATGAGAGATGAGCACAGGTATTTGAAAACACAGCTATTCCAACAGCCTTGAGCATTTAGCATGTTCTGGGTATCAGGTCCCATATTTTTCAGAGGGAACGAAAAGCAATGATTGATCAGAAGTTGGTTAAGTGGTGGTCAATTAAAAGAGCTTCTTCTGTGCAACTTTATTAACACCTGATTCAACATTGGATACCCTGTTCTAGAACATTCTGGGGGGGAAAAGGTGAGATTGGAGTATGTGGCTTAGACTTTAGGCCCAAGCAAAGCTTCTGGTCTCTCCCTAGTCTAATACGGGACCAGCCCACCCAAGTGTCTCTCTGAAGAACAGAGATGATTGGGCTCAGAAATTCCAGAGAGAGGTAGTGTCTGAGTTTTAGGCTTTTAGGTACTGAACTGCCCACTCATCACTGTGGTACTGTCAGTGGCCTGGAACATGGACATCAGATAGATCAGCAGCTTTTTCTGTGGAGGGGACACTGTTGCTGGCGAAATCTTGCTTTCTCTGCCCACTGAAGCCAAATAAACAATTCCAGAGACAGAATTTGGAGGAAATAGAAAGGTGGCTTTAAGCTAGCAGAGAGGGGGACACAGCCGGCTCATGCCTCAAGAACTGTGCCCGCCTCTATGAAGAGTCTAAGGCCTCATATAAGATGAGGGCTCGCAGTCAGGAGTCAGTGGTGAGGAACTAAGGTGATAGGATCTCAATTTCTTCTCTCGTGTAGTTTCAAAGACTGGCGTCAGTAGCCCAGTGGTTTTGAGTCTGGCGGTTCAGGGGCTCTGCAGCCTTCTTTCTGATGTAACTACAAGGGGAAGGGTGTTGTAAGGGTAAACACCAGATTCAGGATGTATTTAGCTTAGAATCAAAGGAAAATAGGTGTGAAGTGTGTAATTCCTGAAGAATTAGGGGGCAGAAAAGCAAACTTAGAGACATGCAGAGTTAGGAGCAGTTAAAGTTAAAAAAAAAAAAACACAAAACTAGGAGTGTTCAGGCTGGCTCACTGTTCTCTTTATCTTCTTTTTTCTGAGGAAAGGGAAAGAAAAAAAACTCATTCCTCTTTTTTTTCCTTTTCACTGCAGCAACACTAAGTGGGTAACCTGAAGTCGGCCCAGCTAGCTGACAGCAGACAGCCATATCCAGGGTTGGGAGATTTTCAAGACAGCTGCTGGGGCTCAGGGTGAGGAGGTTGGAGGTGGGGAGTTGTTGTTGTTCAGTCGCCCAGTCGTGTCCGACTCTCTGCGACCCCATGGACTGCAGCATGCTGGGCCTCCCCGCCCCTCACCATCTCCCGAAGTTTGCCAAATTCATGTTCCTTGCATCGGTGATGCTGTCCAGCCATCTTATCCTCTGATGCCCTCTTCTCCTCCTGCCCTCAATCTTTCCCAGCATCAAGGACTTTTCCAATGAGTCGTCTGTTCACATCAGATGACCAAAATACTGGAGCTTCAGCCTCAGCCTCAGTCCTTCTAGTGAATATTCAGGGTTGATTTCCCTTAAGATAGGCTGGTTGATCTCCCTGCTGTCCAAGAGACTCTCAGGAGTCTTCTCCAGCACCACAGTTCGAAGACATCAGTTCTTTGGCGTTCTGCCTTCTTTATGGTCCAGCTCTCACAACCGTATGTGACCACTGGGAAGCCCATAGCCTTGACTATACTGACCTTTGTCAGCAGAGTAATGTCTCTGCTTTTCAACACACTGTCTAGGTTTGCCATCGCTTTCCTGCCGAGAAGTAATCGTCTTCTGATTTCATGGCTGCAGTCACCATCTGCAGTGACTTTAGAGCCCAAGAAGAGGAAATCTGTCACTACTTCCACCTTTTCCCCTTCTATTTGCCACGAAGTAATGGGGCCAGATGCCATGATCTTAGTTTTTAAAAAATATTTAGTCTTAAGCTGGCTCTTTCATTCTCCTCCTTCATCCTCATTAAGAGGCTCTTTAGTTCCTCTTCACTTTCTGCCATTAGAGTGGTATCATCGCATATCTGAGGTTGTTGATGTTTCTCCCGCCTGTTTTGATTCCAGCTTGTAACTCATCCAGCCCGGCATTTCTCATGATGTGCTCAGCATATAGGTTAAACTAATAAGGTGACAGCAGACAGCCCGGTCGTACACCTTTCTCAATCCTGAACCAGTCAATTGTTCCGTACAGGGTTCTAACTGTTGCTCCTTGACCTGCATACAGGTTTCTCAGGAGCAGGTAAGATGGTCGGGTTTTCCCGTCTCTCTAAGAGCTTTCCACGGTTTGTCATGACCCTCATAGTCAAAGGCTTTAGTGTAGTCGATGAAACAGAGATAGATGTTTTTCTGAAATTCCCTTGCTTTCTCTATAATCCAGTGAATGTTGGCAGTTTGATCTCTGGTTCCTCTTCCTTCTCTAAACCCAGCTTGGACATCTAGAAGTTCTTGGTTCACATAAAGCTGAAGCCTAGCATTTTAAGCATGACCTGACTAGCATGGGAGATGAGTGCAATTATACTCATTACTGCTGCTGCTGCAGCTGCTAAGTCGCTTCAGTTGTGTCCGACTCTATGAGACCCCATAGACGGCAGCCCACCAGGCACCCCTGTCCATGGGATTTTCCAGGCGAGAACACTGGAGTGGGTTGCCATTGCCTTCTCTGATTACACTCATTACTATCACCCAATTACTAACCAGTGGGTGACCCAAAGTGGGCCCAGCTGACAGCAGACAACCATATCCAGGGTTAGGAGATTTTGAAGACAGCAGTTTAGGCTCAGAGTGAGGAGGTTGGAGGTGGGGAGTGTCTCCTGCTAATACAGGCTAGTGTGGGCTACAGCAAGGCCGTCCTGTGACTTGCAGCCTGGGGCACGTGCCAGGGCTTGGTGTCCTTGACCTCTGTGCCCTGAGTGTCCCCAGCTATTCATTTAATGATACATTAGTTCTTGAAAGCTGATACATTAACTTTTAGAAAGATCTGGTGCTAGCTCAGTATTTATGTTGTGACTCAAGTCCAGCAGCTGGCTGACGTCCATGACATTCAGATCCTGAGACTGTGTGAATGCACTGTTCCCACCAAAACGGCTTGTGTGTTAAAAACCACAAGTATCAAGCCTTATTAGAACTCTTTAGGGAGGGACATTAGAAAAAACAACACCTTAGCAGAAACTTAATGAAGCCTGGGAGCAAAAGAATAAACGCAACACATGTTACCAGCCTTTAAAAATCTTTAGCTTTTCCCTTTGTGCCTTTTGATTACTGTGCTTGTATGTCATTATTTTCTCAATGCCTGGTTTTGCTTTTTAAAACTGTACATGTGCATTAATTTACAGATTCGATTTCCTTGTTATTATTTACAATTTTTTTGGTATTCAGATAGCCTAAATGGTTATTTAGAGGGAAACCTTTTTAAGGAAAAAAAAAATCCATAATCCTACCACCTTAACACAGGAAGCAAAGCATTTTTATTTTTAATTTTCAGGTTTGGCCTTAGAGCTCTATTGAAAGTGGATCTAATCACTGTAAATATACAATTTTCAAATCTACTTTTTTCACCAAATTTTGTTTTCCTATTTACAGTTATGTTATGCTACTAATGGCAACCCAGTCCAGTGTTCTTGCCTGGAGAATCCCAAGGACAGGGGTGCCTGGTGGGCTGCAGTCCATGGGGTCGCTAGGAGTCGGACACGACTGAGCGACTTCACTCACTCACTATGCTACTAATAACTACCTACTGCCTCAAATGGAACTCCTGAGTATTCCCTACAAAACCCACCGCACTTGCACCTTCCTCATCCCCGAGTCAGCCTGAATCCCTCTCTTTCTCCCTTCACCTCTAATCTGAAAGGAATCTGACTGCCCCCTTTCAACCTGGTGTACTGTCCCCTAGGGTTGCCAGAACAGAGAACCCACAAACCAGGTGACTGGTAACCACAGAACTGCATTGTCTCCTAGCTCTGGGAGGCAGAAGTCTGACAAAGTGCTGGCAGGGCCCTGAGCCCTCGGAAACCCGTGAGGGAGAATCCTTCCTTGCTGCTGATGGTGACTGTTGGTCCTTGGCACTCCTGAGCTGTGGCTGCTTGCCCTTGTCTGTCTTCATGTGGTGTTCTTCTCTTCCTATAAGGACACCAGTCACCCTGAATTTGGAGAAGGAAAAGGCGACCCACTCCAGTATTCTGGCCTGGAGAATTCCATGGACGGTATTGTCCATGGGGTCGCAAAGAGTCGGACACGACTGAGCGACTTTCACTCACTCACCCTGGATTAGGCCCCAGACGGATGACTTCATCTTAACTTGATTGTATTTGCAGAAACACCAGTTTCCAAATAAGATCACATTCACAGGTACCCGGGCTCAGGACTCCACCATAACTTTGTGCCAAGAGTGGGGACACGCAAGTCCACGAGAAGCACCCAGAGCACCACGCCTTTCTCTCCTCCCCGCCTCCTTCCCACGCTGTGCTGGCTTAAGTCTCTCCCACCCTTTCCTCACTGGGGTTATTATAGTAACCGCCTACCTGGTTTTCTTTCTGTTTTTTCTTCTGTCTGTGCTAGGTCTTTGTTGCAGTGTGTGGGCTTAGTCACCCTGTTGCATGTGGGACCTTGGACTTCCCAGGTGGCGCTAGTGGTAAAGAACCTGCCTACCACTGCAGGAGATGTAAGAGATGTGGGTTCAGTCCCTGGGTTGGGAAGATTTCCCTGGAGGAGGGCATGGCAACCCACTTCAGTATTCTTGCCTGAATCTGGTCCAGAATCCTATGGACAGAGGGGCCTGGTGGACTACAGTCCGTAGGGTCATAAAGAGTCAGACACGACTGAAGTGACTTACCACTCACAGACATGTGGGATCTTAGTCGTCCCCACCGAGAGATGAACCAGCATCCCCTGCACTGGAAGGCAAATTCTTAACCACTGGACCACCAGGGAAGCTGGTGTTCTAGTCCCATCTGATTCTATGGTCTCTTCTCGATTTCTTTGTTCAAAACCCTCCCCCTGGGGGGTTTACCGCCTGCTCACTCAGTGTAAAAGCCAAAGTCCTGGCAATGGCCCCACAGTCCCTCCTGACCTGCAGTCTCTCTCGAGTGACGCTGGCCTCCTCGCTGATTCTCCAGCTCACAGGCATGTTTCCATCTCTGGGCCTTTGCCCCTGCTGTCGTTCCCTTTGCTGGGGGTGCTCCCTCCCATTGATGCTCCCTCCCATCTGGTGCTGCCTCCCAGTTGGTGCTCCCTCCCAGTTATCCTCCGGGCTCTACCAACTGCCGCCTTCCTGGTGGGCCTTTCCTCACCACTGCTGTTACATCACACCCTTTCTCTCGCCCCGCCGACAGTCTCTTCCTTTTCACCATTTTACTTTTCTCCAAAACACTCTCTACCTTCTCAGAGGCTATGTTCTTTACTTACTTATTTTCTTTTTTATCTACCACCAGCATCCAAATGTAAGCTTCTTAAGGACTGGAGTTTTCATCTGTTTTGTTATTTGTTCCATCTTTAGCACCTAAAATAGGGTGGGGCCCAGAGTAGGTAGACAGTGAATGTTTGTAGGATTAAAGAGAAAAGATGCCCGTATATTTTCTCATAAGCTACTAAACCATTTATCCTTATTAAGTGTTCATCTTATTTTCCAGAATTTTTTAGTCACTTGTGAATGATACTGCTATAAATAGCTTATTTCATATAATTAATTTACCCCTTTTTTCAATTATGTTTTGGGGTCACAGTTCCAGAGTGAATATTGTCAAATGTCCTTCCAGAAGAGTTTTTATCGGTTTATAATGCCACCCACTTTAAATAAGTCTGACTCTGTTTCCCTGCTGTCTTGCCACCTCTGGATTTTATCTTGTCTTTATTTTGCAGTTTGCTAAGTTTGTCTTGTGATTGTTTTGATTTGCATTTCTTTAACTTTTAAATACAATTGTTAGGGAATTCCCTAGGAGAAGGCAATGGCGCCCCACTCCAGTGTTCTTGCCTGGAGAATCCCAGGGATGGGGGAGCCTGGTGGGCTGCCGTCTATGGGGTCGCACAGAGTCGGACACGACTGAAGAGACTTAGCAGCAGCAGCAGGGAATTCCCTGGCAGTCCAGTGGTTAGGACTCCGTGCTTTCAATTGTTCTTATGTTCTTTAGTACTTTCTGGTATGAATTGTCTGATCCTGACTCCTGATTTTTTTCTCAAGAGGGAAGTTTTGGTTTCATATTTATTTATCCATCCTCTTTTGGGGGCAACGGTATTAATCTTTGCTTATATTTGTTGTAGGTGTGCTTCCAATCTACTATGCCCTTTACCTCTGTTTGTGTTTCTACTTAAACTCTTGTGTTTTCATCTTTACAGCTGTGGACTACTGCGCCTCAGAAAACCACGGATGTGAACACGAGTGTGTAAATGCTGACGGCTCCTACCTTTGCCGGTGCCCAAAAGGATTTGCTCTGAACCCAGATAAGAAAACGTGTGCAAGTAAGTTACATGCACATTTTTTATTGCTATTGCTAGGCACCCCAGCCATGGAAATCTTCCAAGCAAAGAGTAGCATAGGATTATGTGCTGGAGTTGGGGGACTTTACGCCTTCTGCCCCTGTTCCTCCTCTGTCAAGCCTTTCTTAACTTGTCCTAAGACCACAGCCCACTTGAGCTCAATGTTACCCTTTCCAGCATCTGACAATGGTATGTATCTGTTATCAGAGGCCACGTGTGGGAGCACTCCTCTGGCATTTGCAGAGGATGCTGGCGATCAGATCGAATTACTTCATGCTGGCTCAGCCTGGCTGTGCCCACCAGTATTAACAGGCCTTAAGAAATTCTTTCACTGAGGCTCTGTGGCTTGTGGGCTTCAGCTCGGACTTCACACAAGTAAAGGAAAATCTCCGAGCCAGAAGGAGTTAACTGTGGTTGCCCCTGGGTGGGGGAGGGGTAGGTGGAGGGCATTTTGCAGTGAAACTGCTCAGTCTTTGTTTAAGCTATTTAGTTCTATTTGATTCTAACTATACACATCCACAGGGCTTCCCCAATGGCTCAGTGGTAGAGAATCTGCCTGCAATGCAGGAGACACAGGCTCAATCCCTGGGTTGGGACTATCCCCTGGAGAAGAGCTTGGCAACCCACTCCAGTACTCTTGCCTGGAGAATCCCCATGGACAGAGGAGCCTGGTGGGCTACAATCCATGGGATTGCAGCGTTGGAGACAACTGAAGTGACTGAGCACGCAAGCATACACATCCACATCACAATTAATTTGACCTCCCCACATGTGACCAATTTATACACTGAGGGTTGTCCCTCATTTTGCCAAAGGATTCCAAAAGCATTTTTTTTGAATGTGAAGCTATGTCAGAACATTCAAGGGATTGTATATGGATAACCATCATGCTATAGAAAAGTTCACTTGAGAGAAGTTTGTTTGTAAAGTACTAGGACCCAGCATTTTAAAAAAGTGAAGTTTAACAGCAATTTAGAATGTCACCTCTGAAGCATACATCAATTGGAAAACAAGATTTCAATTCATAAAAAAGTCACGTACACACAACCTTTCTAAAAACATGTATTATGTAAAGCAGGATGTGCCTGCATAGTTTTAAAAAGCATCCTCCCAAACTCCTGTAACATCACCTTGCTCTTCAGTCCCTGTGCTTGTCATGTGCTCAGTCTCTCAGTCGTGTCCGACTCTTTTGCAGCCCCATGAACTGTAGCCTGCCAGGCTCCACTCCTCTGGAGTGGGTTGCCATTTTCTTCTTTAGGGGCTCTTCCTGACCCAGGAATCGAACCTGAGTCTCCTGCATTGGCAGGTTGATTCTTTACCACTGAGCCACCTGGGAAGACTGGTGGCTCTTCAATCTCTACATTTTAAACAAACATCAGAGCTGGCGTCAGGGGTGGAGGATGGAACTATAAGGGACATAGGAAGTCAAAGCATGGATTTCTGGAGCCCAAACCACATGCCAGCAGCAATGAAGAAGGCCAGGTCCTTCCTAGAGAAGATATCTTGCCTGAGTCTTAAAGGCAGAGCCATCCTTCACCAGGTGAAGAAGAGTGAGGTAGAGGTGGCTGGGAGGAGGTAAGATGTGCAAAAATATCAGCCAGACAGACTCAGTGCCACGCCTGGCACCTGACTGGCTTACAGTTGCTTATTGAAAGAATCAATGACTGTGTGAATGGACTGGGCTGTCCCTAGTCTCCCTTCCTTTGTGAAGCTATGAGCCAGCAGCCTAGGCCAAGGTGGCATTCAGGGAGTTGTGGTTGCTGGGCTGATGAGTCAGTTCTGTCCATCAAAGTGGAGGCCATTGGCACCAAGGGCACATCCAACCCCAGATCTTCTGTTTTTGCTGGGTGATCCTGGGTAAGTCATTGATGCCTCAGTTGCCTCAACTGATATAGGGGAGGTATTACCGCCTATTTCATAGTGTTGTCTTGAAGACTAAATGAGAGCATTCATCTAAATCATTTAGCTCATGGCCTGGTGCCAAGCAATTCTTTTAAGGCATGACGCTGGCTTCAAAGACTTTAAATCAGGACTTACTGAGCATATACTTGAATATTCATTGGAAGAACTGATGCTGATGCTGAAACTCCGATACTTTGGCTCCCTGATTCGAAGAATCATCTCATTGGAAAAGACTCTGATGCTGGGAAAGATTGAAGGCAGAAGGAGAAGGGGATGACAGAAGATGAGACGGTTGGATGGCATCACCGACTCTATGGACATGAATTTGAGCAAGCTCTGGGAGTTGGTGATGGACAGGGAGGCCTGGCGTGCTGCAGTCCATGGGGTCGCAAGAGTCAGACACGACTGAGCGACTGAACTGAACTGAGCATATACCACATGCCTGGGCTGAGTTTAATAGGGCATAAAAAATTCAAAATTCAAGACTTCCACTGGAGGTTGGTTGGGAACACAAGCCAGGCGGAGCAGCTCAGTCACCGGCAAGGTGTTACATGACTGAAAGCTCCCAGGGTGACACAGACAAGACTCTTGGCAGGAGTTAAGGGAAGGAGGAGGCCAGTTGGATTAGAAGAGGTGGGGACGCTGCTGCCACCCTGGGATGAGGCCTGGAGGAAGGCACGGATGCCATCCAGTCTCCTTCCTGCCCCTACAGAACGCCTTCCCGGGCCAGGCTCGCTCGACCTCACCCCATCCCCTGGCCCCAGTGCCTCACCATCAGCATGCTCCTTAGCCCAGAATCTCCCAGGACATGGAGAATGACAAGCCCCAGGGAAGCAGAAACAAGGAGGCCCTAGAAGTAGACAGCATAGCACAGGGGGCCTGGGAGAGGCGTTCGGCTGAAAGTCAGGGGTGGTGGGGAGGGGTGGCAGGGACTGTCCAGCTGGGACGTCTCACCGGCTAGGCACGGAGGCCGGCAGGTCAGCTGTCTCTCAGCCTTGTTGGAGTCAAGACCCAGAAGGGGACCACCCGCGTGTGTGGGCCAAGAAGAGTAGCTAGGCAGTCTGCCTGTGGTAGACGTGTGCCCTAGAAGGGTCCCCTTCTTGCTGTGCTTGGGGTAGGGCAGGAAGCCCCACCTGGGGAGGGGACTGCCACGAAAGCAGAGGCCCCCGGAGGACTCGGGGGGCTGTGAGCGTGGGCGACAGGCAGTTTGGTTGTAAGAACTGAGATACTTGGGAATGTTCCAGATCTGTGACAAAAACAGGAATGCAAGCTGAGAAACAGGAACGGTTAAGAGGACACACACACAGGATGGAGGTGGGAGCTCAGATATCAAGGCAGGGGTCCTGTTAGTGATTCATGAGGGGTCACGTTGGCGTCCAGCCAAGCCAGAGCCTGGCCGCTGCTGTGATGTTGAGAGATTTAAAACAATCTCTTTCCATTCCTCATTAACTTGCAAAAGATGAAATAAAAGAAAAACTTAGTTCTTTAATTTTGAGTCTCTATTTTTAATCAGAAATATATTTGAAAGCTAATCCAATTAGTAAGTATACAATTATTATCTAAAAAAGTAGACTAGTCAATCTAATAATATACCAAGCATGATTAATTTATGATGAAGCCAGACTGTACATAATAGAGCTTTATGTTCAAGTAGCGTTCAAAAAAGCACCACCTTTTATATCAGTTCCTTACCCTAAAGCATCCCATACAAATCTATCCGAATATTTTCTAGATGGGAAAAGGCTATAAATATGCAGGTGCCATCAATTTGCAAAATATTGGCAAGACTTTTTTTTTTAATTGTGGTAAAATATGCATAATATGAGATTTATCATTGTAACCATTTTTAAGTGTGCAGTTCAGTGCCGTCAAATGCATTCGTGTTGTTGTAAAACCATTACCACCGTCCAGCTCCAGAACTTTTCATCTCCCTAAACTAAAACTCTGTCCATTAATCAGTAATTTGCCCCTCCTCCACTTTCCCTACCCCTTGCCCTGGCAATCACTTTTTAAAAAATATTTATGTGTTTTAAAATACATAAATATTTATGTAGAAGACCCTGTGCTGGGTCTTTGTTGCTGCATGGATTTTTCTCTAGTTGCAGAGAGCGGGAGCTCCTCTCCAGTTGTGGTACGAGGGCTTCTCATCTCAGTGGCTTCTCTTGTTGCAGAGCAGAGGCTCTAGGCTTTAGTAGTTGTGGCTCCTGGGCTCTAGAGCAGAGGCTCAATAGTTGTGGCCCATGGGCTTAGTTGCTCCATGCCGTGTGGAATCTTCCTGGGAGTCTGGCAAACTACAGTCCACGGGATCACAGAGTCGGACGCGACTGAGCACACAGGCACATCATACAGGAGATGAAATAGAAGAGATCAGTCTTTGAGTTTCCTGGATGGCTTTTCATTAGCCTGCTGAGCCCCAGTATCTTCCTGCCATCTGTAATGTGCCACTTACATTCTGCAACGTGCCACTTCCTACAGTCTACAACGTGAGACTTGTGTGCATGAATCAAAGACTCTTGGTTGGTAAAAATAGAGTTGCCGTATGATCTAGCAATCCCACTCCTGGGCATATATCCAAACACAACTATAATTTTAAAAGATACATGCACCCCTATGTTCATGTATCCACAATAGCCAAGATGTTGAAACAACCTAACTGTCCATCGACAGATGAATGGATAAGGAAGATGTGGTGCATGTATACGAAGGGATATTTCTCAGCCATAAGAAAGAATGAAATAATGCCATTTACAGCAAGATGGGTGGGCCTAGAGATGATCATACTAAGTGAAGTAAGTCAGAAATGGAAAGATATATACCATATGATAGCAGTTATATGTGGAATCTGAAATATGACACAAATGACCTTATCTACAGAAACAGACTCACAGATATAGAGAACAGAGTCACGGTTGCCAAGGGGGAGGCAGGGCTGGGGAGGGGTGTGTTGTGAGTCCATGACTAGCAGATGCAAACTATTATATATAGAATGGATAAACAGCAAAGTTCTTGTGTATAGCACAGGGAACTCTATTTAATATCCTGTGTTAAACTATAATGGAAAAGAAAATAAATGATTAAAAAAAAAAAGACCCAATTGGAAGAGGCCTTCAGGGTCAACCTACTTCTAGCCCAACCACCTGTCCTATAGTATCCTCACCATGTCATCATCCAGCCTCCACTTGAATACCCCTAGTGACAGGACACTCACTACAACCCCTGCAGTGCATTCCACTTTGTACAGCTCTGCCTCTTAGAAAGTGAGTCCTTACACTGAGCTGATCACCACTTTCTTGCACTTTGAGACCAACAGATCAAATAAAGCATCTCACGTGTTCTTGGTCACTAAGAATGAGTCATAGCACAATAATTTTATTTCATTTAGTAGACTAGCCAGGCATAGAAAATGTGGGAGCCACTATCTGGACTCTAATAGACAGTCTATTGGTTTCCTAAAGAGATCCCTGTGCCCTGTAGACCAGATGGAGAAATGTGTGCTGGAAGAATCATTGGTTGAGTTTGTAACTGGCTGAATGTCTCAACTGAGATCCTCCTGGGGGGATGTGTTTAAACAGCCTGGCAGGAAGAAGCATCAAGGAGGGTCCATGAGCTGTCTTCTTAGTGACTGTCACTCTTAGTGACTCCTTGTTAGTTCTTAGTGGGCAATGTTTACACATCTAAACTTTCAGAAAGCACTTAATTAAGAGTAATACCAATAACCATTTATTTATTCAACGAATACCTATTGGTCACCTACGATATCCCAGATACTTTTGTAGACACTGGGAATGCAGCTAATACAACAGACCAAGGACCTCCTGTCCTTATGAAGCATACAACCTATTGGAGCAGAGTGACCGAGGATTACAGATCTCAACAAGAAAGTCCCATTTGGTCAAAGACTTGAAGGAGGTGAGAGAAGGAGGAGACTTTTGAAGCAGAGGAAGCAGCACTGGTGCAAGGGTCCTGAGGCAGAAACTGGTGTCTGGCAGTGTTCAGGAACAGCAAGGAGTCCACATGACTCGACCAGAGTGAGAGATGGTGAGGTAGATGGTGTGGTCCATGGAGCATATAGCTTGCCCTCTTCACAATTATCCATTTGCTTCCGATCTCCCCAGATTCCTGCATTACCTGGAAGCTCATAGTCACTTCCCAAACTTCCTGGCTTTGTTTGCCTGTATCTTGTATGTCTGATATAGACATCAAAAGCAACACATATTGTTCCCAGCAGGTTCTCTGATTAGTTTCTTCTCCAAACAGTGGGCACCTCCCACATAGTTCTTTATTCTATTTTACTTCTGCCATTATCCATAGCAACTAGTTCATGATTATGTATGTATATATTTATTTTTAACCTTTTTCTAATTGCAAAAGTAATATAGACTCATTGTAGAAAACCGAATAGTATAGAAATGAAAGTGCATGAAATGAAATGATCTGTAATCTTGTTACCCACCAATAACCATTGTTAATACTGATTTGCTACATTTCTCCTGGTCTTTCTTTTTAATGCATATGTATATATTTTTATAGAGTTGAGATCAGATCAGATCAGATCAGTCGCTCAGTCATGTCCGACTCTGCGACCCCATGAATCGCAGCACGCCAGGCCTCCCTGTCCATCACCAACTCCCGGAATTCACTCAGACTCACGTCCATCGAGTCAGTGATGCCATCCAGCCATCTCATCCTCTGTCGTCCCCTTCTCCTCCTGCCCCCAATCCTTCCCTGCATCAGAGTCTTTTCCAATGAGTCAACTCTTCTCATGAGGTGGCCAAAGTACTGGAGTTTCAGCTTTAGCATCATTCCTTCCAAAGAAATCCCAGGGCTGATCTCCTTCAGAATGGACTGGTTGAATCTCCTTGCAGTCCAAGGGACTCTCAAGAGTCTTCTCCAACACCACAGTTCAAAAGCATCAGTTTTTCGGCCCTCAGCCTTCTTCACAGTCCAACTCTCACATCCATACATGACCACAGGAAAAACCATAGCCTTGACTAGACGAATCTTTGTTGGCAAAGTAATGTTTCTAGAGCTTTTGAATATGCTATCTAGGTTGGTCATAACTTTCCTTCCAAGGAGTAAGCGTCTTTTAATTTCATGGCTGCAGTCACCATCTGTAGTGATTTTGGAGCCCAGAAAAATGAAGTCTGATACTGTTTCCACTGTTTCCCCATCTATTTCTCATGAAGTCATGGGACTGGATGCCATGATCTTCATTTTCTGAATGTTGAGCTTTAAGCCAACTTTTTCACTCTCCTCTTTCACTTTCATCCAGAGGCTTTTAAGTTCCTCTTCACTTTCTGCCATAAGGGTGGTGTCATCTGCATATCTGAGGTGATTGATATTTCTCCCGGCAATCTTGATTCCGGCTTGTGTTTCTTCCAGTCCAGCGTTTCTCATGATGTACTCTGCATAAAAGTTAAATAAACAGGGTGACAATATACAGCCTTGACGAACTCCTTTTCCTATTTGGAACCAGTCTGTTGTTCCATGTCCAGTTCTAACTGTTGCTTCCTGACCTGCATACCGGTTTCTCAAGAGGCAGATCAGGTGGTCTGGTATTCCCATCTCTTTCAGAATTTTCCACAGTTGATTGTGATCCACACAGTCAAAGGCTTTGGCATAGTCAATAAAGCAGAAATAGATGCTTTTCTGGAACTCTCTTGCTTTTTCCATGATCCATCGGATGTTGGCAATTTGATCTCTGGTTCCTCTGCCTTTTCTAAAACCAGCTTGAACATCAGGAAGTTCACGGTTCACATATTGCTGAAGCCTGGCTTGGAGAATTTTGAGCATTACTTTACTAGCGTGTGAGATGAGTGCAATTGTGTGGTAGTTTGAGCATTCTTTGGCATTGCCTTTCTTTGGGATTGGAATAAAAACTGACGTTTTCCAGTCCTGTGGCCACTGCTGAGTTTTCCAAATTTGCTGGCATATTGAGTGCAGCACTTTCACAGCATCATCTTTCAGGATTTGGAATAGCTCAACTGGAATTCCATCACCTCCACTAGCTTTGTTCGTAGTGATGCTTTCTAAGGCCCACTTGACCTCACATTCCAGGATGTCTGGCTCTAGGTCATTGATCACACCATCATGATTATCTGGGTCGTGAAGATCTTTTTTGTACAGTTCTTCTATGTATTCTTGCCATCTCTTCTTAATATCTTCTGCTTCTGTTAAGTCCATACCATTTCTGTCCTTTATCGAGCCCATCTTTGCATGAAATGTTCCCTTGGTATCTCTGATTTTCTTGAAGAGATCCCTAGTCTTTCCCATTCTGTTGTTTTCCTCTATTTCTTTGCATTGATTGCTGAAGAAGGCTTTCTTATCTCTTCTCGCTATTCTTTGGAACTCTGCATTCAGATGTTTATATCTTTCCTTTTCTCCTTTGCTTTTTCGCTTCTCTTCTTTTCACAGCTATTTGTAAGGCCTCCCCAGACAGCCATTTTGCTTTTTTGCATTTCTTTTATGGGAATGGTCTTGATCCCTGTCTCCTGTACAATGTCATGAACCTCATTCCATAGTTCATCAGGCACTCTATCTATCAGATCTAGGCCCTTAAATCTATTTCTCACTTCCACTGTATAATTATAAGGGATTTGATTTAGGTCATACCTGAATGGTCTAGTGGTTTTCCCTACTTTCTTCAATTTAAGTCTGAATTTGGCAATAAGGAGTTCATGGTCTATAGTGTAACATAAAAGGCTTCCCTGGTGGCTCAGATGGTAAAGAATCTGCCCACAATGCAAGAGACCTGGATTCGATCCCTGGGTTGGGAAGATCCCCTGGAGGAGGGTGTGGCAACCCACTCCAGTATTCTTGCCTGGAAAATCCCCATGGACAGAAGAGCCTGGTGGGCTACAGTCCACGGGGTAGCGGAGAGTCAGACACGACTGAGCAACTAAGCACAGTGTAACATAAAATCATGAGCATTTTCCTGTGTCATTTAAACTTTATCAAAAACATTTTAATGTCTGTATAATATCATATGTATGTATCACAGTTTATACAACACTTTTTAAACTATTCAAATTGTATTGTGATAAATGTTCTTGACTATAAATCTTTGCATTTCTGTCATTTTCTTAGGAACAAAGCATGAAAGGAAATGTATTGAGTCAAAGGCTATTAACACTTTTAAGGCTTTTGATGTATATTACAAAATTATTTGCCAAAACCTTTGTACCAATTTTTATGCTATACCATAAAATTGCCTGTAAAATTTTTTCGTTGACTTACTAGTTCTCATCACTTTATTTATTAAGTCTTTAGTTATCATTTCTTCATAAAACTATGTATGTTCAACTTATAAATGTTTATTCATTGGTGTCTGATTAATGAACAATCTGTTCCATTATAAGAAATTGTAAATGACTCCTATTAGTTCTATGAGGAAAAGGACTGTACCTTTTTGCCCACTGCTGATTCCAGTGCCTGACCTATGGTAGATGTTCAGAGAATATTTATTAAATGAATAAGTGAATGAGTTAATGAACAGTGAGGTTAACACTTTTTCACATAATTAATTGATGTGCAAAAGAAAGGAAATAAATATCTGAGCTGAAATTAAAGAAATAGATGATGGGTAACCAACAGAGAAACAGAGAAAACTAACAGAGAAACCAACAGAGAAAACTAGTAAAATCAGAAAGTGGTTTTTTGAGACTTAGTAAATTGATGAATCAGTAACCAGACTGGTCAGGGGGAAGAAAAGAGAGAAGACACAAATTTCTTGCATCAGGAATGAGAGAGTGGACATCACTATAGATCCTATAAACATTGAAAGGATAATAAGAGAAATTAATGAACAAATTTATGCCAGTAACTTCAAACAAATTCCTTGAAAGACCCAAACTGCTCATTTTTTCTTTTCCATTGTGGTTTATTATAAGGTACTGAATACAGTTCCCTGTGTTATACAGCAGGGCCTGTTCTGTATCCTTTCTATAGACAGTAGTTTGCATCTGCTAACCGCAAACTTCCAACGCCATCCTCCCCTGCACTCCCTGCCCCCTGGCAACCACAAGTCTGTTCTCTGTGTCTCTGAGTCTTTTTGTTTCACAGATAGGTTCCCTGTGTCATACTTAAAATTCCACATGTAAAGTGATACATGGTTTTTGTCTTTCTCTTTCTGGCTTCACTTAGTATGATAATCTGTAGATCCATCTATGTAATGGCAAATGGCATTATTTCACTCTTTTTTATGGCCAAGTAATATTCCACTGTGTGTATATATACCGTACCTTTATTCATTCATTTGTCAATGGACATGTAGATTGTTTCCATGTCTTGGCTATTGTAAATAGTGCTGCTATGAACTTTGGAGTGCATGCATCTCTTTGAAATATAGTTTCTTTTGGATATGTGTCCAGGAGTGGGATTGCTGGATCCTATGGCAACTTTATTTTTAGTCTTTTGAGAAAACTTCATATTGTTTTCCATAGTGGCCACATCAATTTACATTCTCACCAACAGTGTAAGAGGATTCCCTTTTCTCCACACCCTCTCTGGCATTTGTTATTTGTAGACTTTTTAATGGTGGCCATTCTGGCCAGTGTGAGGCGGTACCTCATTATAGTTTTTACTTCCATTTCTCTAATAATTAATGATGTTGATCATCTGTATGTCTTCTTTGGAGAAACGTCTATCTGCATGTATCCGTGCTAAGTCGCTTCAGTAGTGTCCAACTCTTGTCTATGGGATTCTCCAGGCAAGAATACTGGAGTTGGTGGCCATGCCCTCCTCCAGAGAATCTTTCCGACCTAGGGATCAAACCTGCATCTCTTATGTCTCCTATATTGGCAGGCGAGTTCTTTACCACTAGCACCACCCAGGAAGCCCCTGATGTCTATTTGGGTCTTCTGCCAATTTTTTAATTGGGTTGTTTGTTTTTTGTTATTGAGTTGTGTGAGCTGTTTGTATATTTTGGAAATTAAGCCCTTGTTGGCCGCATCATTTGCAAATATTTTTTTTCTCCCAGTCCATAGGTTTTCTTTTAATTTTGTTTATGGCTTCCTTTGCTGTGCAAAAGTTTATAAGTTTGATTCAGTCAGTCAGTCAGTTCAGTTGCTCAGTCGTGTCCGACTCTTTGCGACCCCATGATTCGCAGCACGCCAGGCCTCCTTGTCCATCACCATCTCCCGGAGTTCACTCAAACTCACGTCCATTGAGTCAGTGATGCCATCCAGCCATCTCATCCTCTGTCGTCCCCTTCTCCTCCTGCCCCCAATCCCTCCCTGCATCAGAGTCTTTTCCAATGAGTCAACTCTTCTCATGAGGTGGCCAAAGTACTGGAGTTTCAGCTTTAGCATCATTCCTTCCAATGAACACCCAGGACTGATCTCCTTTAGAATGGACTGCTTGGATCTCCTTGCAGTCCAAGGGACTCTCAAGAGTCTTCTCCAACACCATAGTTCAAAAGCATCAATTCTTTGGTGCTCAGCTTTCTTCACAGTCCAACTCTCACCATTTATTCATATTTGCTTTCATTTCTGTTGTCTTGGGAGATTGACATTGATATGATTTACGTCAGAGACTGTTTTGCCTATCTTATCTTCTAGAAATTTTATGGTCTCATGTCTTGTATTTAAGTATTTAAGCTAGTTTTGAGTTTATTATTGTGTATCATGTAAGAATATGTTCTAACTTCATTGATTTACATGTGGCTGTCCAACTTTGCGAACACCACTTGCTGAAGAGACTGTCTTTCCCCCATTGTATGTATATTCTTACCTCTTTTGTCCATAGGTATGTGTATTTATTTCTGGGCTATCTATTCTGTTTCATTGACTCATATGTCTGTTTTTGTGCTCATACCAGGCTGATTTCTTAAAAATATTTTGTTTTCATTAATTTGTTTCTTTGGCTATGCTGGGTCTTAGTTGCAGCACATGGGATCTTCAGTTTTGTTGCAGCATACGGGACCTTTAGTCGTAGCATGCAGGATCTTTAGCTGTGGCATGTGATCTTCAGTTGCAGCACGTAGGATCTAGTTCCCTGACCAGGGATTGTACCCAGGCCCCTTGGATTGGGAGAGCAGGGTCTTAACCACTTGACCACCAGGAAAGTTCCCCATACTGTTTTGATTACGGTAGCTTTATAGTTATTTTCTGAAGTCTTATGTCTTCTGCTTTGTTCTTTTCCCTCAGGATTGCTTAGGAATCTTTATGCTTCCATATAAATTTTAGGTTTATTTGTTCTAGTTCTGTGAAAAATATCATGAGTAATTTGGTGGGGATCATATTTAATCTGTAAATTGCTTTTAGTAGTATGGCTATCTTAACAATATTAATTCTTCTAATCCAATAAAAATAGGATATTTTTTCATTTCTTGAAATCATCTTCAGTTTCCTGTAACAATGTTTTATAGTTTTCAGCATATAAATCTCCCACCTCCTTGGCCAGGTTTATTCTAAGTATTTTTATCTTTTTTTGATGTAATTCCTTTTTAAAAAGGAATTGCCTTTTTCCTTTCCCTTTCTGACATTTTATTGTTACTGTAAAGAAATAAAACCAGTTTCTATATGTTAATCTTGTATCCTACTACCTTGCTGAACTTGTTTATCAGTTCTGTTAGTTTTTGTGTGGAGTTTTTAGGTTTTTAAATATATGGTATTATGTTATCTGCATATAATGACAACTTTGCCTCTTCCCTTCCAATTTGGATACTTTTTATTTATTTTTCTTTCCTGGTAGCTGCGGCTAGGACTTCCAGTACTATGTTCAATAGAAGTGGTGAGAATGGGCATTCTTGTCTAGTTCCAGATATTAGTGGGGAGGTTTTCAGCTTTTCACCATTGAGTATTATGTCAGCTGTGGGTTTGTCATAAATAGCCTCTATAATCACTTTGGTAAGAGTTTTTAATTGTGAATGAATGTTGAATTTCATCAAATGCTTTTTCTGCATCTGTTGAAATGATCATGTGATTTTTTACTTTTCTTTTGTTGATGTGGTGTATCATATTGATTGATTTGTGTGTGCCAAGCCATCCTTGTGACTCTGAGATGAATCCAACTTGGTCGTGGTGTATAATCTTTTTTACATGTTGTTGGATTCACAAACTTCTAAAATGAACTCAAGAAGAAATAGATCATCTGAATAGGCCTCTCTCTAGTAAAAGAAATTGAACTTGTACTTATAAACCTTTCCACAAAGAAAATTCCAGGGCTAGCTGACTTAACTGGTAAGTTCTACCAATTTATACCATTTGAGGAAGAACTAATGCCAGTTTTATACAAATTTTTCCAGAAAATGGGAGAGAAAGGATCATTCTTCAATTTATTCTATAAGACCTGCAGGATACCAAACCCAGAAAGGGACATTATAAGAAAAAAAAATGACACAAATATCCTTCATGAAATACATGCAAAAGATCTTTGTTTTTAGCAAATTCCACAATATATGAAAAGGATAATACTTCCTGAGATTTATCCCAGGAATTCAAGGATGATTTAACATTCAAAGCTTGATTAATGAAATTTAAAGCATTAACATACAAAAAGTAGAAACTGTATGATCCAGTTCAGTATATACAGAAAGAGCACTAGGCAAGACCTGACACTCATTTATGGTTAAAAAAAAACAAAACAAAACAAACTCTCAGCAAGCTAGGCTTGAAGAGAACTGCCTCAGTCTGATCAGTGCATCAGTGAAAAAATTTTCCGCTAAGGTCGTGCTAATGAAAGATTGAATGCTTTCCTTATTAGATGAGGGGTAAAACACGATACCCACTCTCACCACTTCTATTTAGCACAGCCTGTAAGGTTCTGAGGGCTTCCCTTGTGGCTCAGCTGGTAAAGAATCTGCCTGCAATGCGGGAGACCTGGGTTGGATCCCTGGGTTGGGAAGATCCCCTGGAGAAGGGAAAGGCTACCCTTGCCAGTATTCTGGCCTGGAGAATTCCATGGACTGTATAGCCCATGGGGTCGCAAAGAGTTTGACACAACTGAGCAACTAAGGGTCTAACCATTGTAATAAGGAAGTGAAAAGGAAAGGAAGAAATGAAATCTAGATTGGAAAGGAAGAGCTAAAACCATCTTGATTATGGTAACAGTAAGTATAGCACTTTCCTGAGTTCTACTGAGAGGAACTAGTAGTTGTGGGTGCCCCCAGGATTGTAGATGGCTGTGCAGAAGTGAAGGTAGGCTGGGCACCCCCCTGAAAACTGGTGTCTGAAGTAAGGGCAGTCTTGTTGGGGACCTTACACTTTACCTTGTGAGACTGGATGTTAACTGTAGGTATTTAGTGTCAGAACTGAATTAAATTACAGGGCTCTAAATTGGTGTTGGAGAACTGCCTACAGAACACAAATTGAAGCAAATGAGCCTAACCGTAAATCAGGTTGTTGGCATAATCACCAAGAGAATTATTTTAAGTGATGGGCATGGAATATATTGATGTTATACTCCAAGTGGTAGATATCCAAAAAACAAAAGAGCTTTAACTGTTTCCAGCAGTCCTAGCATTAATAGAATTGTTATTCTTACTTTGAAATTATACATATACACATATAAATATATGAAATGATAAGTGTATATAATGTTAATGTCCCTTTGTACCTATATTTTCAGTATAATGGAAAATAAACCCAAATGTAAAATCAAATGTTTTAAATTTTTAAAAAAAATTTACTGAAGTATAGTTGATTTACAATATTGTGTTTAATTTCTGCTGTACATCAGGTGATTCAGCTATATGTATGTATGGCCTTCGTATTCTTTTCCACTATGGTTTATCACAGGATATTGCATAGGGTCTGCTGTTCTCCGCACCTGTTGTTTATCCATCCTACACATACTAGTTTGCATCTACTCATCCCAAACTCCCAATCCTTCCCTCCCCACCTCCCCTCTCCCTGGCACCCACAAGTCTGTTCGCTACACCTGTGAGTATGTTTCTGTTTCATAGATCTGTTCATTTCTGTTGTGCTTTAGATTCCACATATAAGTGATATCCTATGGTATTTGTCTTTCTCATTCTGACTTACTTCACTTTATACAATAATCTCTAGATTCATCCATGTTGCTGCAAATGGCATTATTTTGTTCTTTTTTATGGCTGAATAATATTCCATTATTTATATACCTATATACACCACCCCTTCTTTATCCATTCATCTGTCAATGGGCATTTAGGCTGTTTCCATTCCATTTTAATTTAAATGGCCACAACAGACAACATGGTTTCCAGATTAAAGGAGGCTAAGCATATATGAAATTAAATATAATCCCTGACCCTTTACTATATTCTATACTAGAGGGTAAAAAATACTATAAAGAATATTATTAGATCAACTGAGAAGAATAAAATGTGGATAGTAGATTAAGTAAAAGTCTTGTATAAATGTAAATTTATGAAGTTATGGCCACACTGTGGTTATATCACTGGCAAATAGATGGGGAAACAGTGGAAACAGTGTCAGACTTCATTTTTCTGAGCTCCAAAATCACTGCAGATGGTGATTGCGGCCATGAAATTAAAAGACGCTTACTCCTTGGAAGGAAAGTTATAACCAACCTAGACAGCATATTGAAAAGCAGAGACATTACTTTGCCAACAAAGGTCCATCTAGTCAAGGCTATGGTTTTTCCTGTGGTCATGTATGGATGTGAGAGTTGGACTGTGAAGAAAGCTGAGCGCCGAAGAATTGATGCTTTTGAACTGTGGTGTTGGAGAAGACTCTTGAGAGTCCCTTGGACTGCAAGGATATCCAACCAGTCCATCCTAAAGGAGATCAGTGCTGGGTGTTCACTGGAAGGACTGATGTTGAAGCTGAAACTCCAGTACTTTGGCCACCTGATGAGAAGAGCTGACTCATTGGAAAAGATCCTGATGCTGGGAAAGATTGAGGGCAGGAGGAGAAGGGGACGACAGGATGAAATGGTTGGATGGCATCACTGACTCAATGGACATGGGTTTGGGTGGACTCCAGGAGTTGGTGATGGACAGGGAGGTCTAGTGTGCTGCAGTTCATGGGGTCACAAAGAGTCGGACATGACTGAGTGACTGAACTGAACTGATACCTACTCTTAGGAAGTACAAGCTGTGTTTAAGGGAAAAGGGTGGCAATATATATAGCTTTGGAGAAGGAAATGGAAACCCACTCCAGTATTCTTGCCTGGAAAATTCCATGGACAGAGGAGCCTCGTGGGCTACAGTCCACAGGGTCGCAAAGAGTTGGGCACGACTGAGCGACTAAACAACAAGTGTATAGCTTACTCTCAAATAATTCAGAGATGAACAAATGATAAAGCAAATGGGGTAAATATGAGCAATAGATGAGTCTAGATAGAGAATCTATAGGTGCTTCTTTTACCTGTCTGCTTGTATTTTTATGTTTGTAACTTTTGTAAATTTAAAATCATTTCCAAATAAGAAAGTTTTTAAAAAATACTTTATAGATGATTGTGTATCGCAGTTATATGTTTAAAGAATTCCAGTCTTTTAAGGATACATTATGAAATATTTATGGACAAAATGATATAACATCTGGGGTTTAGCTTCAAGTTATATGGCATCTTCGCATGGGATATGGGAGTATACATATCCCATGTAGATTGATTGGTTTGCTGTAGATTGATTCTCTTGAAGCCAAGTGATATACATGTGGATTAATTATACTATTCTGTTCTTTTTTTTTCAATGTTTAAAATTTTCCGTGACTTTAAATTGGGAAGAGTTGGCATCCGCTCAATATTTTTCCTTTTGAGAATACTGTGCACTTTTCTCTTACTCATTTTGTTTCCTTTGGTATAGGGTGGGAAAACTCATTTATACCAAATGCTTCATTATGAAAATGATATACGTAGTTCATATGTTCCTTGAAACAATGAAAACCCTCACTGAAACAAAAAAATTCTCTTAAGACCCCATCAGTGGCCACTTATTTCAAGCAATTTTAGACAATACATTCAAGTTTCAGACCCATCAGTAGAAGAGTCCCATTCCATATCCACAAAATACTTACACAACAATATCTCATTATTAAAAATTCCATGTGACCTTTTTTTTCTATTTTGGTTTAAATTAATGTGTACCTGGGCTTCTCTGGTGGCTCAGTGGTAAAGGATCTGCCTGCCTGGGTTTGATCCCTAGGTCAGAAAGATCCCCTGGAGGAGGAAATGGCAACCACTCCAGTATTCTTGCCTGGATAATCCCATGGACAGAGGACCTCGTGGGCTATAGTCCATGAGGTCACCAAAGAGTCGGATACGACTTAGTGACTAAAACAACACCACTGTATACCTAGAGATGTGAAATCTTGACATGATTTAAGTGCAGATGAGGCCAATAATGTAACAGGGAGGTGTTTTGCTTCAAAGGATGCCTTTCACTTTCAGGCCTTCTTTTTTCCAGGATTTGATCTCGTATACTGCTTGGCTAAGTGTTTCACTCAGTTAAGTGGTTTGAAGTCATCGTTTTAGTTGCATGCCTTCTGTAAAACATTCAGCCAGGCTCCCTCTTCCCAGCCTGCAACACAACGAACAACGCTTACATTTTGGTGGCTCTGACATGAACCAGGACAAGGAAAGCCTCTTCACAAGGCATAAACATCTTGTAATATGTCAAGAAAGTCCTCTTCCGGGGAGGCCATATCCCTAAACACAGAAATAGCTTCATTGAGAGATCCCTCGATGGCCTGAGTGTTTTGAGTGTTTGAGGTCATAGGAATATATCTGTTTAGGGAAAGTTAAGATTGTGAGTCCTTTGGTTTTCCTATGCTAGATTTCCAGTTTGGTTCATCATTATGATTTTTCTTTCTTTGCAGAGATAGACTACTGTGCCTCACCTAACCATGGATGCCAGCATGAGTGTGTTAACACAGATGATTCCTATGCCTGCCGCTGCCTGAAAGGCTTTACCCTGAATCCTGATCAGAAGACCTGCAGAAGTAAGTTGCACCGCATGTGGAAGAAGGGCTTGTTCCACAGATGGCCCCGTTGGCTTTCGTTTTTCTTGCAGATCTCCAGCAGGTGCACTTGTTCTCAGCATTTGTGCTCGCTGACATCATTCTGCCCCTTATTTTACCTTTTGTCTCTCCTGATCCTGTGATGGGGGTGATTTTTAGCCAGTGCATAGACTGGGTTTGCCCACTGATTTCCTTTAGTGAAGTCGAGGCACCAACGGAAGCTCTCGCCTATCTGAAATGAGGACACATGCCCCCACCTCCTTACCCTCACAACATGTATTTGGGACTTAGAGAAAGAAAAGGCTGGGTCCAGAGTTGAAGGGAAAAGGAGCTGGTTTCTTCCGGTCCTACCCGATGAGACACTTTTAAAATTTAACGTTTACTTTTATTTATTTGAGTGTGCCGGGTCTTAGTTGCAGGACACCGGATTTTTGATCTTTGTTGCAGCATGCGGGATCTTTAGCTGTGGCATGTGGCATCTAGTACCCTTACCCGGGATGGAACCCAGGCTCCCTGCATTGGGAGCTCAGAGTCTTAGCCGCTGGACCACAAGGGAAGTCTCAAGATGAGACCCTTGAGGGTCTCTAAGAAGGGGGACATTGCATCTTTCCTTGATATAAAGGAAGAACAAAATTGGAGACTCTGGGGCATCCTTGCAGCATTGGAGAGGTGCCTGGTGTCAGCAGGGTGATATTAAGGATGTGCTGAGTGGCTCAGATGGTGTCCTCTGGCACCTCAGAGGGCTTGATGGGGGTTCTAAAGCATGAACCTCCAGCGGGATCTCTTTAAGTGACCTGTCCCTGAGAGACCCCCTGGAATGGAAGGTCTACAAGGACAGTGATTCTTCTCTTTTTCTCACTCGTGAATCCTCAACACCTCAAGTATTCAGCACACGCTAGTGTGACACAATATTCAGTGAATGAATGAGAGAGTACATGGATCTCTAGATTTATCATCCTGGAGAAATAGCAACTATCATCTGAATTAATCTTGTTAGAAAGGTGGCTTTTGTAAGGCACACAAGTTGTGATTTTTTTCAAAAAGCGTTCCCCCCCAAAAAAAAAAAAAGCGTTCCCAAAGTTAGGCCACAGATACGCACACTGAACTGTCCCCACACATACACACACTGAACTGTCCCCATTCTCCCGACTGTTGACTCACAGAACTCTCTGGAACTCCCACTGAGGGACATATCCCTCATCCACTTCTTCCTAGTGGTGGGCGCAGCAGTGTTCTGCAGCACAGGACTGGATTTTCAAAAGGCTGACCACACATCGTTTTTTGAAAAGCACCGTGGGCTACTGAACTGAATCCACAAGCCACAGCCTGCCCACAGCACGTGTGGACTCACGTGCTCACTCTACTACGTGTGAGACCTTGTAGGGTGGTTAAAGGTGGCAGAGCCCATAATTTGCCGCTGAGCCTCTCTTACAAAAGAGAATTCCCTCCACCTTGCCTGGATGCAAACTCTGGCGACGTTCAGGCATCAGATGGGAATTTTAACTGGGAGGTTCAGAATGTGAAAACAATTAGATAGACTATTTTCCATCAGACCACACATGCCTGCAGCCGTGGGAGAGGCCAGCCCGGCCACTCCTGTCTGTGCTATGTACACCTTTTTCTCGGGGCGAGTGTGTCAGTGGCTGGCTACCCCCAGGGAAAAATCACTCACCAGTGGGACTCAGTTGTGGACCTAGACCTCTTCCATGGGGGAAAATTCGATCTGCTCCAACTCAGTCACTGGAGTTTCAGGCTTCACTGTGTGTTGCTAGGGAAGGGAGGAGGAAGTGAGCTGGGCACGTGGCCATCGGTGGAGGGGAACTGGCTTGAAGCTCCGGATCACTTACAGTCATCTGAGATTCCCTTGCCCTCTGCCCCACCCTCCACATCCTGCCTGGAGAGGCACTTGGAATAAGAGAAGGGTCCAAGGCAGTGCTTGCTTCGTTATCAAGGGAGGAGGGAGGCCAAGAACAGAAGGATAAGTGGAGAGGAAGTGACCATTTGGAAGCAGTGTGATCACCACAAATTAGCCTGGAGACAGGCCTGTCTCCAGCACAGAGTCAGGCCTGTCTCCAGCCCAGAGTCCTTAACACTCATGCATATATATTCAGAGATAGCTCCATTTCCTCTTTAGCCAGGTGCCCTAGTTTTTCATCCAAGAAAAATGGAATTTGTTTCTTAAAACCCAATGTCCTCATCAGCCCTTCTCCCAACATCCTGCCTCGTCGTTACTTTTTCCATTGTCTTTGCTGCAAACCCAGCCCTCCACTGCCGAGATCCCTCTGAGAGCCACCCCTGCCCTGATGTGTGCATGCCGGCAATTATGGCAGACAGCTGCTAACGGAAAGTGAGCACTCGGTGCTTCTCTGGAGCATTCCGTGGGATCAGGAAGCAGAGAAATGGGGTTTAAAATCTGGGCTTGGTTGTTAGGAGCCTGAGGATCCTTAGAGTGTTAAAGATCTCGAGCTCAGAGTACAGCCATTTACATTTAATGGGCGGTTGATGGGTGTGGGCTGTTTGCAAATCTAATAAGAAATCTATTTTTCAATGGAATTTGATGTCATCCAATTAAACTGGAGGTGGGGGGTGCAGGATTCAAGGCACAATCCTACTGAAGAAAACACTCTTGGCCTGGATTTGTTCTTTCTCCTCATCCAGGCATAATTTCTTTTTCTGGAAAGTACTGTCATCGACTTAAAGCATAAATTATTGAGGCAAGGATGCAGAACACAGAGCCCAGGACTGACTGTCTAGGTGGGGACCCCAGGGTGGAGTCAGAGGTGGGTGGGACTCCAGGATTGCTCACACTGGCCCCGAGGCTGGCCCCCTGCCCCTACTGAAGGCATCACACTCTAAACAGCAGGGTACAGAGTGCACAGGTTGAACTGAGTAAGGGGGGCAAGTCACCCACCCTGGCCATGTGACCTTGGACAGACTGCTTTGCTTCTCCGAACCTCCATTTCCTAAACCAAAGGAACATGACTTTCTGCTTTAACATTTTGTAGCCTGTCCCATCTTTCTAAAACTTACGCTCTGTGCCACTCAGTTGGCATGACAGTCTGCAGTGACCTATCTCTGATCTCTCATGTTTTTATGTCTTACCTTTTCAGTGAGGTCTCCAGCTCCTTTTTGAGGAGCCTTTTACTTAGTGCCGTTTAGTTGCTGACAGCCCAGCCGTCTCATCTCGCAGGGTTACTGGACACTCTGGGCTTTGCCAGATAAACCCACACCCAAGCTGGGCCCACGTATGGCTCATCACAGTTAATGAGCAGACTGGACCAGATGTGGGGGGCATGGTGGGTACCCAGTGAATACTCAGTGAAGGAATAAGTAACTTACATACGTGTGACGAACTGTGATTCAAGCACGTAAAGAAGACAGAGCTCTACAGGCCAACCTCTGTGGCAAGGAGCCATCAGAGAAGAGGCATTTTGGAACTGCTGTTTGCCAGATAGCTGAGTGCTAACCTTTGAAAGAATAGTCATGTTTTTAAATGATTTATTTATTTGTTTTTGACTGTGCTGTGTCTCTTTTTGCTGCAGGGGTTGGGGGGCTTTCTCTGGTTGTGGCCAGCCGGGGCTACTCTCTAGTCGTGGTGCTCGAGCTTCCCATTGCGGGGGCTTCTCTTGTGGCAGAGCATGGGCTCTAGAGCTTGTGGGCTTCGGTGGCTGTGGCACATGGTGGGTTCAGTAGTTGCGGCTCCCAGGCTCTAGAGCACAGGCTCAGTAGTTGTGGCCCACGGGCTTAGTTGCTCCATGGCACGTGGGATCCTTGTGGACCAAGGAGCGAACCCATGTCCCCTGCCTTGGCAGGGGGATGGACTCTTTGCCATTGATTCACCAGGGAAGCCCCCAAAATCTTCATGTTTTTGAGTTTAATTAGAGTATGTAAATCTTTCTTAGTGTTAGCCCTTTAAAAGTTGCGGTAAAATATACAGCATAAGGGGCTTCCTGGGTGACTCAGTGATAAAGAATGTGGCTGCAATGCAAGAGATGTGGGTTTGATCCCTAGGTTGGGAAGATCCCCTGGAGGAGGGCATGGGAACTCAACTCCAGTATTCTTGCCTGGAGAATCCCATGGACAGAGGAGGCGGGCGGGCTACAATCCACAGGGTCACAAAGAGTTGGACACGACTGAAGTGACTGCCCACAGAACAAAATTTACCACTGTAACCATTTTTAAGTGCACAGTTTGGGCTTCCCCAATAGCTCAGTTGGTAAAGAATCCGCCTGCAATGCAGGAGACCCCAGTTCGATTCCTGGGTCGGGAAGATCCTCTGGAGAAGGGATAGGCTACCCACTCCAGTATTTTTGGGCTTCCCTGGTGGCTCAGCTGGTAAAGAATCCACCTGCAATGCGGGAGACCTGGGTTGGAACCCTGGGTTGGAAAGATCCCCTGGAGAAGGGAACAGCTACCCACTCCAGTATTCTGGCCTGGAGAATGCCATGGACTGTATAGTCCATGGGGTTGCAAAGAGTCAGACACGACTGAAAGACTTTCACTTCACATCACTTCACTTCAGTGGCATTAAGTACATTTTTGTTGTTACACAACTATCCTCACCATCCAGCTCCAGAACTTTATCTCCCCAAACCGAAACTCTGCACTGATTAAACAGTAACTCGCTATTCCTCTCTTCCCCAGTCCCGGCAACCACCATTCTATTTTCCATCTCTATGACTACCTACTCTGCTGCTGCTGCTGCTGCTAAGTCGCTTCAGTCGTGTCCGACTCTGTGTGACCCCAGAGACGGCAGCCCACCAGGCTCCACCGTCCCTGGGATTCTCCAGGCAAGAACACTGGAGTGGGTTGCCATTTCCTTCTCCAATGCATGAAAGTGAAAAGTGAAAGTGAAGTCGCTCAGTCGTGTCCGACTCTTAGCGACCCCAGGGACTGCAGCCCACCAGGCTCCTCTGCCCATGGGATTTTCTAGGCAAGAGTACTGGAGTGGGGTGCCATCACCTTCTCCACTACCTACTCTAGGTACCTCATATAAGTGGAATCTTACAAGATTTGTCCTTCTATGACTGGCTCATTTCACTTACCATAAGGCTCATTCCACATCAGAATTTCCTTCCTTTTTGAGGCTGAATAATATTCCACATTCTGTATTTGCCACATTTTGCTGATCCATTCAGCAGACACTTGGGTTGCTTCCACCTTTGGGTCATTGTGAATAAAGATGCTGTGAACATAATTTTCAAGGCCCTGCTTTCTGTTCTCTTGGGTGTAAACCCAGAAGTGGAATTTCTGTATCACGTGTAATTCTAGGTTTAATTTTTTTTGAGGAACCTCTATACTGTTTTCCATAGTGGCCGAATGCTGGCTTTTTAGAACAGCACTTACTGAAGATAATTTTACTTTTCTCTGACGGTGTGATGGAGAGATTCCTGCAGGTCCTGCACTATGTGGCCCAGTCTGTGGGGCCCTTTGTGTTCTGTGTCTCTTTACTTGGCTCTTTGTCTCTTTGTCTGTGGCCGGTGTTTTATTGCTAGGTCTATTTTCCTTCATCTCATTCCTTGTTTTCTGACATTCACGTCTGTCTCACACAGGTGAGGCTGTTGATGAACTGATAACTGCATACAGCTAACAATAGTCTGCCTCTCCTCGTGCAGAAGGGGTGAAGTACAGAGAGCATGCCCAGGGCCTGTGGCTCGTGGCGGCATCTCTTCTCTCAGGCCAGCCCCTGCAGGTCATGGGAGTTCTCTCCGTCTGCTCAAGTCTGCAGCCACTTCTTCTCTGCGCATGGAAAGTTCCATCCACCAGTCATGTGGGAGGGCACATCACGGACCCTTTACGGGATGGTCTGAGGTCCTCTGAGTATGGGTTTCATTTCATTTCTTTTCATACATCTCTGTCTTCTCAGGAAGAGACATCTTTCCTAGGGGCTGCAATAAATTCTACTGTCTCATTGGCAAGAACTAGGCATCTTCCCACCTCTAGACCAATTCCTGGCAAAGGAGAACAGGCTTGCCAGGCTGGCTTATACCACTCATGACTCATGCCTTGCGGGGTCAGGGTTCTGGTTTCAGGAAGACAGGGTAATGCTTATTGGCAAGGCAACCAACAGTGTCTGCCACATCCCCAGGAAAAAGAACAATGCAGCTAAATGGCTCCAGTTCAGCCCCTGAGGCTGGTGACCAGTCTCACAGAGGCCCTCCACAAGCTCATTTTATTTCTCTTTATAGTTCTTCGTCTCTTCCATTACTTTCTCTGTACGTGGGGGTGGGGGTGAGGGTAGGGGTGACCCAGCATGTGGTTTTAGCATTTTCTACCAGAAAATGAAACTGCTAATTGACTGCTGGTGGTGATGCTGCCGATGTCTGCTGGCAGAAATGCAGCTTGGATGGGGGTGAATAGGGCAGAGCTGTAACAACCTGGGCCAGCATCAGAGATGCATCTTCTCCCGTTTCTTGATTACGGATGGTGTCACGCTCTCACCCAGAGCCCGGTGGAGCTTTGGACCCTTCTTAATGTAACTGCCTTTTCCTGCCTCTCCTAAATCCCTGGGTATCTTGCAAGATCAGCTGCTGTTAATTCTGCCTTGTGCCGTCCCATGCCGTTGTCAGATGTCACTGCCGGCAGCAGCTCCATACATGCTTTGAGCCCTAGTAATCAAGTTAACTGGAAGAAGAGACTGAATTTTCCCAGCGTTTCCATCATTCTTGGGAGGAGATGGGCTGGGAACTGTGGCGCTCAACCCATTTCACCAGCGTTTTGGCCATCTATTGAGGAAGAGACCCCTGCTGGCGAGCGCAGAGGGACATACCCCCAGGTGCCAGGTTCTCCCAAACAAGCTCGTGCAGAACAGGAGCTGCTGTCTGTGTCCCGTGGAGCACCTTCCTTACTGAATATTTACTGGGAGGGGCCAACCTCAGCCCTGGGAGAAGCCCCAAGCCTGAAGGAGTGTTTGCCCTTTCTCCCTTAAGGGATCAACTACTGCGCGCTGAACAAGCCGGGCTGTGAGCACGAATGCATCAACACGGAGGAGGGCTACTACTGCCGCTGCCGCCGGGGCTACACTCTGGACCCCAACGGCAAGACCTGCAGCCGTGAGTGTACCCGGGTCAGGGGCTCATGGGAGGGCCAGGTTCACGCATAGGCCCTGGGGCTCACTAGCAGCCAGTCACTTCTGAAGCTCCTGGGTTTCCTATGAGCCTGATGGTCCAGCAGCCTTAACTTTCCTGGCCTCAGTTTCATCATCTGTAAAATGGGACTACTCATGCTGCCTACCTCAGAGACTGGATTGTGAAGAGTGAAAGAATCAGCACGTAGAAAACACTTAGAAAAATCCTGCTAGACACATAATAAAAGCCCAGTAAATATTAGCTAGGCCTCCCTGGTGGCTCAGATGGTAAGGAATCTACCTGCAATGCAGGAGTCCTGGGTTCGATCCCTGGGTCAGGAAGATCCCCTGGAGAAGGGAATGACTACCCACTCTAGTATTCTTGCCTGGAGAGTTCCATGGACAGAGGAGACTGGCGGGCTACAGTCCATGGGGTCGCAAAGAGTTGGACATGACTGAGCAACTAACACATGCACAAATATTAGCTAATATTATCATTTGCTCTTGAGAGCCTTGATTAAGTCAGACCAGCCTGATTTCATCCAAACTCTGCCTCATACTAGACATGTGACCCCAGGTAAGGTATTAAAGTTCTCCAAGCTTTGACTTTCCCATCCGTTTAAAAAAAGGGAAGATGATAACAGCATTAATTTCCTGGAGTTGTTAAGGGGAATCATGAGGACTATTTCAACCTCTTAGCACAGTGCTTGACACAAGGAAAACATACAATTAAAAATAAGAGCTCTTTGTTGCCACAGAGCCTGGGACAGGAACCAGAAAAGAGACAGACCTCAGAAGGCCCTTGGGCCACTGCAGACCTCATCTGAGGGCGAGCTGAGAAACATGGGACTTTTTATGAAGCATTGTCTTCATTTTCTTGTGTAAGAGGCACAACATAACTCGGTCCGGTGACGTCAACGTGGAAACTTGCGGGATGTGCCAGCTAGATGGTTCCATGTCTTTTTTACGAGGCACAGTCTCCACTGGTCCAAGCCAGCGGGGGTGGGGCGTGTGACACGGCGGGGGACGCCCTGACCCAGGGGGGTGCCAGTGAGGGGCTTGGTGACACGGCTGGCACAGAAGGGGCCCTTTGTGTGGCTTTCCACCCAGCGAGCTGCACATCTGCTCCAGCTTTGGGGACAGAGATAGATTGTGAGTGAGAACAGTACAGCTGTTCAATATTTGGACCTTCCACTGCCTGGAGGGGAAGTTTCACAGATGAAGTATTAGGTGCAGAGCAGTCCTCGGGAAACCTCGTGCTCCTTTCCGTCTTCAGAGGAAACAGAGTCCTCGATCGGGCTTTCGAAGCATCAATCTCGGAAGTCAAAGCATTTTTGAACCAGAGAGTTGGCACTGCTCTGCACTTGCCTCTGGAAGTCTCTGAGTCCTTGTGAGAAGCCAGTGGTGAACAAGGGTCCTTCCGCTCAACGAGGGGACGCCCTGGTGAAGATGGATCTGTGTACAGTCTGTGTGCCTTCTCTTCCAGGAGCGTGGGGCCTGCCAGCTGACAGCTCTGATAGGCATCCCAGGGCAGGCTGGCATGGCCTGGACAAGCCCACGTAGAGCCCCAGGGCCCGTGACCTGCCTCTCCCTCCCCACACGCCTTGGAGCAGAAGAGATTGAGCCATCTTTTCTTTCTGGAATCTAGTAAGAAGGACCATCCAGTCAGCTTCAAGAAAGTATAAACCAAGCTATTTCTTCCTAGGAGTCCCCAGAGACAGCCTGGTAATCCTATTCTCCATGGGGGCTCAGGGAGCCCACAGACCATCACAATAGGAAGCCCTTATGAGGGGCTTGCTCCGTGCAGGCGTGGCCGGGATCGCTTCCCAAGTACTCACTCACTTTATCTGCACCAGATCCCAGTGAGGCATCAACATTCTTACCCCCATTTAAAGACGGGGAAACAAGCGCAAGGGGATTAAGTTCTGTTTCCCAGGATCACGTGACAGGTAAATGGTGAACTGAGATGTGAATAGAAGTCTCTGGCTCTTGAGATCTTGCGAATGTTTGCAGTAGGTACAGCCACGGGTGGAATGTTCCAGAAGGCACAGTCCCAGGTCCTGTGGGAGTCAGAGAGGCCCACCCCATGGCCCTGCACAAGGCCTTCAGTGTCTCTCCAGTCTCCGGGTGTGCGTTTTCTCCATCAAGGAAATCTGGGAGGCAGCCTGCAGGGCTGTCTGGTGGGAACCAGTTCACCACAGCTGTGTGTCTGTTATCCTAGCTGGGCCAGCTGTGCAGGGCTCGGGTGCCAGGACTGGCCACACACGCAAGGCCTCAGCGTTGGTTTGTTTTCTGAATCTGGATGTCCCGGTTATGGAGGATAACAGCACTTTTTCTCCTTGAGATACAAAGGAACTATACAATTCTTTCTTCCCCAGCCATATACTTAGTAATGACAGGCATTCACAAAGTGATTATGTATGTCAGCCACTGTTCTGAGGGTTTTAGGTGAATCAACTCCTCCCACCATGTTCCTAGAAAAAAGCAAGCCTCAACCCCATTTCTCAAGTCATGAGATGCTGGCAGAGAGGCCAAATGACCGCCCAGCAAGCATCTCACAGCTGGGAAGCCGGTAGGGGGAGGTGGGATTTGAGCCCAAATAGTGTGGCGTGGAGCCCTCCCCAATCCTGAGACACGGCTGTCAGCCGCAGGGAACTGGCGGGGTCCGCGGCTCCATCTTCCCGAGCCTGGTTCTCCTCTCTGTGCCACGGGGAGGGCACCTTCTCGCACCGGTGCCCCCGGGGATTGCAGGTGATGCCCAGACCTGGCTCAGGTGCAGAGGGCTACTGTCGTTACCACTTTGACCGGAGTCACATGCACCTTACTCCTCACAGAAATAGGAAATAAAACAAACCAGGCCAGTGGCACAGGGTGGAAGGAAACCATACACCTCTCTCTTTTGGGCATCAACGGAGTGAAACTGCCCGGCAGCGGCTCCCGGGGGAGGTGGTTTTGTTCTCTGATGCCCTCCTGGCTTACTTCAGGGGCTTTCCCTGTGTGGTCGCCTGCAGGGGTGGATCACTGCGCCGAGCAGGACCACGGCTGTGAGCAGCTGTGTCTCAATACGGAGGACTCGTTCGTGTGCCAGTGTTCGGAAGGCTTCCTCATCAACGACGACCTCAAGACCTGCTCGCGTGAGTGCCCTTCATGCTTCTCTTACAGGGAAGAGCTTTGCCACCCGCGTGGAGAACGTGAGGGCCGTAGGGGATGGTGGGCACCCCTCTGTCCTCTGCTTGTTGCTCCGGGGGATATGGTGGGGCTGTCCCCTGGGGACCGCGCGCCTTCCCGGGGCAGGAGGAGGAGGGATAGCGGGGCGCGCAGGTCCGTGATCTGATTCCCTGGCTGTGGGGTTTTGCAGGAGTGGATTACTGCTTGCTGAGCCACCACGGTTGCGAGTACTCCTGCGTCAACACGGACAGATCCTTCGTCTGCGAGTGTCCTGAGGGACACGTGCTCCGCAGTGACGGCAAGACCTGTGCCAGTGAGTGTTATGACGTCGGACGACGGGGGCGCGGCACGGGCGATCGTGGGTGGGGTGCGCCGAGGACAGTGACCACGGGTGGGTCTGCGCCCCCGGGTTCGTGGCTGAACGTGTGCGAAAGCCCCCCTCCCAGCGATGTCAGCCCTGGCGGCTGCCGCTTTCCTGCCCCTAGACGGCTTCTGCCTCTTCCGGCCTGGCCCTTGGTCATTTCGGAGCGGGCATGAGTTATAGTGAAGTAGATGCCTTCCTGACTGCGGACTTCCGGCTGCGCTGCACGCTGAGCGCGTGCTTTCTCTGGGCCGCAACCTCAGCAGAATCCTCACCTTCAGACTAAGTGAAAAGCCTAAAGTGACCAGCTGTTACGGGGTGGGTTCAGACTCTGGACTCTTGTGACTCCAAAGTCAGTTCTGCTAGAAGGGGAGGCTCCTGAGAACCCCGTCCTCTCCCCCAATCCGGATAATTTGGCGGCAGATGGCGGGGGCGGGGGGGGGGGGGGGCGAGGTTGGCAGTGAGGTTTCCTGGGGACATATTTCCCGGCAGCTGGGCCCAATTCCTGTCTCCATTACTTTAAAAAAAAAAAGCTCCCAGATGTCCTCCTCTTCACTCAGGGAGGCTATGTTTTCTGCCCTGCAGTCTTGTTTCCAAGTGGACCAAGATAAAGACTTAAAAATAGTCATTTCAAGAGAAGGGGTCAGAAGTGGAGGAACAGGATTGCCATGTACCTTGCGGGTCCTGCTAGTCTTTCCAGTTATAGGACCAGGTTCCCTGACCACTGATACAACTGTGGTCACAACCTAACATGTCCACCTTTTTATGTCACTTTTTATGTCATCTGTTCACTTGGGCAGGTGCCCTGATTGCATAGCTGGGTGTGCCTCTCTAACTCCGCCGGCTGTGAGAAAAGGTTTCCCCCATTTGGGATGGAGTCTTGAGTTTTATGGCTTGCTTGTGGCTGCCTGCCCAGCTGTCCTGGCCAGCACAGGGAGGGGCTGGACATCAGGGTGCAGAAAGAGAGTGGGTGTGTCCAATTGCATGTACATTTGACTGCATGCCAAAGCCAGAAGGCTGCTTTTTAACGGATTTATTTTAATTCTCATCACCTTAGATTATCCATGCATTTCTTTGGACCTCCCCATTGCTGTGATAACCAAGAACTGACTATAAGATAATCTCAGGACGTCTGAGAAATTTTCATGACCCTTCCAAACAAATGCTACCCCTCCTCCTTACAATTGCGTGTCCCACTCCCTCCTTCCAGCCACATCTGTTATGGCCACTGACACTTTCAAATGTCCATTTTCTCATTTATAGGGCTTGTAACTGATGATACAGTGATATCCATTTGAGTAAACGTGCAACAATGCCATTAGAAGTGAATTTTGATATGTATTTGTTTATTATATATGCTGCATCTACATGAGATGATCAGATGAGTTAGAATTATCCTATCCTCAGGCAATGGTTGGAGTAGGAAATGGTGAAAGAAAGTGAAGTCACTCAGTTGTGTTCAACTCTTTGCAACCCCATGGACCGTAGCCTACCAGGCTCCTCCATCCATGGGATTTTATAGGCAAGAGTACTGAAGTGGGTTGCCATTTCCTTCTCCAGGGGATCTTCCCAGCCCAGGGATCAAACCCAGGTCTCCTGCACTGTAGGCAGACACTTTACCATCAGAGCCACCAGGGAAGTCAGGGCCCCCTGATAGCTCAGTTGGTAAAGGAAATGGTAACCCACTCTAACACTCTTGCCTGGGAAATCCCATGGACAGAGGAGCCTGGATGGCTGTAGTCCATGGGGTTGCAGAGTCGGACATGACTGAGCACACACACAGGCAATGGTGGTATTTGTAAGAGATGCATTTTACCTGCCATCTGACACATATCTGTTGAGCTTGTCCCCTATTTGAAGCCTGTGTCTGCCCCGGGTTGATTCTGTCTAGCTGCCCTGTTCTGCAGTAATGCGCTGTGTTTTCAGTGTGGCCATAGTAAACTGGGGTTGGGAACATGTGTTTCCCAGCTCCGTCCCAGATCACAAAGAGCCTGACATCCTGACTGCATCTTTTTTGCAAATCATGCTGGGCTGTGGGTGGGGAGCCCGCTGGAGTTCAGCCAGGCCTGCTCAGCAGATGAGGGTGTCTTTGGCCCTTCATAAAGGCAGCCTCCACTTACCGCCTTGATAGCAGGTGGCCTGAAGAACACTCTGCTCACTTTCTGGAAGGTTCTCTGAAGCACAAAGAGCAGGCACAGTTTCCCAGGGCCCTGGAAGGAATGGACACTTATTCTCACACCCCTGCAGGCACCTTGGGCTCTCTGGCCTCTGGAGTGACGCCCACCCTCCCTTCCTCTTGGTCCCCTGACCTCCAAGCTGCGATCACCCCTTGGAGGGTTGTTCCACAACCCTTAAGGGGGTTGAGGTGGGGAGGGAAATCAGGGGATCTGTTCTGCAAGCTGCAGCTGAGAGGACTCCTCCCGTCTCTACCTCCTGGAAATTTCTGAAATAAACTTAGTGCAAGCACATCTCAGCATCAGGAAAGACTCTCTAGTCTAGATGTGCGTGGAGCACACAGCCCACAGGCCTGCGAGCTTCTGGAGGTTAGAGACCTGGTCTTACTCAGAGACTGAGTTCCAGACCTTGCCCACAGGAAATGCTCCATAAAGTTCAACACATGTTGAGTGAACGGGCAGAGACCACCTGTGTTTTCATCCTGTGGCACCTGGCACAGGGTCCATCTTCTGTTCCAGACGCTTCAGTGGACCTTGACTTGGCAGGTGGCAGAGAACACCTTCCTCCACCTCCTGAGCCCCACCCAGGTCTTCTTCCCTGTTCCCTCTGCTTCTTCAAAGGAGGCAGCTCCCCTCTTCTCTGAGCAGGGCCTGAACCTCCAGCCCAGCCTGTCTCCACTTAGGACAACCTCCATATCCTACCTCTGCTGGCAGAAACCCAGCCCAGGGCCAGCATCACCTCCATGGGGAACTTCCTGCCCTCCTGACTTGCTGGGAGCAGCTCTGCTCCACCCACTGCAGTGAGACCCCATCAGGACCCTTCCCTGTGGCCATCTGTGCACAGATCTAGAATCAGCATGGCAGAGTAGAAAGAACACTGAACTAAGAGCCCAAAGATTGGGTTTAAATCTTGGGAGGGAACTGACCTCTCTGGATCTGACTACATGCATGCTAAGTTGCTAAAGTCGTGTCTGACTCTGTGACCCTCTGGATCATAGCCCGCCAGGCTCCTCTGTCCATGGGATTTTCCAGGCAAGAATACTGGAGTGGATTGCCATGTCCTCCTCCAGGGGATCTTCCTGACCCAGGGACCAAACCCACATTTCTCAGGTCTCTTGCCTGCGTCTAACTGTTCACCTGTAAACTGGGAATGATCATTTCTGCCTCTTTCTCAGGGTCACTTTGTGGCACAGGGAAAGACGTTCGCCGAAGTGCTTGGGGAACTTGTAAAATGCCATAAACCTGAAGGTACTCTTGTTGAAATCTTACTTCCCACTGTTAGACGGCCCCACACTAGGAGAGGGCTGAGGTAGCGTCCTGCTTTGCTGCCTGAACACCCACTCCTGGTAGGCCTGGCCTGCCCTTCTTGTGGAGACTACCTGGGAGGAGTCAGGCTCAGGAGCCCAGGCACTACCTTCCTCTAGCACATGGCTGGTGCTGATACGGATCTGAGTGACAAGCATAGAGCACTGGGAATTTCAGCTGGGGATACTCCTACACTGGCCACCAGAGGTGGGTGGGCAAAGGCTTTTTCCTACCTGATGCCTCCCAGACTGACTTTGCAGGACGAAGCAACCCTGAGCAAGACAAGAGCAGTGTGTTATTGTATTCAGGCAGTCATCAAAAAATACTGCATGCTTGGTGCCTTAGCAGCAGAAATGTAATTGTCTTGCAGTTCTGGAGGCTGGACATCCAAGATTAAGGCGCCAGTATGGTCAGCTCTGGTAAGAACCCTCCTCTGAGCTTGCAGATGTCTGCCTTCTTGCTGTGTCCTCCCATCACACACAGATACACAGACACACACGTAGAGAATACACTCTCTTGTAGTCTCTTTTTAGAAGGGCACTAATCCCATCATGGGGGTCCCACGCTCATAACCTCATCTAACCCTAATCACCTCCCAAAGGCCCCACCTCCAAATACCAGCACATTGAGGGTTTGGGCTTCAACTCAGAATTTGAGGAGAACACAGTTCAGTCCATCACAGAGACTGGAGAGAAAAGACCACTTTACCCTTTACCCTCGTGTATTCACATTAGAGATTGAAAGGAACAGAAGGAAACTTAGAGATCTTTTCTTTCTTTTGTGGCCTGGGGAGAAAACTGATGCCCCCCAAGCTGACCCTGGGGGTTGACGACAGAGTCAGGGCTAAGACTGGGGTCCCCTGACTTCAGAATCTCTTACCCAGGGTGACCTCTAAAAATACATCTCAGTTGAGCTGCTTCTGGTTTGTCTGAGGAAAAAAAAAAAAAACCTACACAGAGTTAGCAAATGAATGGCTGCTGCTAGATTTATTATTTTTAAAAATGCCAGCAAATGGTGTAATTCTGTCTCTCAGCCTTGGTCACCCTCTTGGCAGGCGGCCACTGTGGCTTTCTCCCTCTGGGCTTGGGGTTGGGTTTAATAACCTCCTACGTGGAGCCCCAGACACAGGATTGCTGTCTGTCATCACCAAGGAGGTGCGAGTCCTCGGAACACATTACCCCATGAGTGCTGCGCCACAGCTCGTGCATGAGTCACCAGATGTGGGGTCCAGATATGAGGAACAGACTGTATCAGTGTGTGGGGCTGTGAGACTCAGGCCCTAAAACCTGTGCTGCGTGCTGAAGCGTCTGCTCGTCTTGATCGCAGACCCCCTTCATGATAAGGCTTTAATTAATATGTAGACCTGCCTTCTGACATGTTGTTTTTTTTTTTAAAAAAGAGGATCCTTCTCTAAAGGGAAAATGTTTCATTCCTGCATCCTGAGATCTCTGCTAAGTCCTTACAGCCACGTCACATGAAGTGGTGGTTCCGTCTGTCCTCACTTTCGTCTCTGGATTTGAGTCTAGGTACTTCTGGTTCATTGATGCTCAGCCTCCTCAAGCACTTCCTGTGGACCTGTGTTGTGCTGGTCATCTTGTGCTGACCCTGGGCCACTGTGGGGTTGATGCAAGTTCAGTTTCTGCCCTGAGAGAGTTTAAAATTTCTCAGGGAAGAAGGATATTAAGGATAGATCTTCCATTCTGTGTGATGAGAGTCATCATGCAGGTAGGAGAGGTGTCACGGGGCATCTGGCAGGGGGACCCTCACCTGGTCCAGAGGAAGTCTTCCTGAGAAAGAGGTGTTTGATCTGACCTTTAGAGACTGATGGAGGGAGCTATGCAGAGATGGAAGGTGTTATGGACTGAATATTTGCGCCCCCCCCCCAATTTATATGTTGAAAGTCTAACCGTGGAAGGTGATAGTGTTAGGAGGCAAGGCCGTTAGGAGGTGATTAGGTTGTGAGGATGGAGCCCATATGAATGAGATCCCTGCCCACAGAACTCTCCAGTTTCTTCTGCCATGTGAGGATACAAGAAGTCTGTGACCTAGAAGAGGGCTCTTGCCCAACCTTGCTGGCATCCTGACCTCAGACTTCCAGCCTCCAGAACTGTGAGCAATACATTTCTGTTGTTTATAAGCTACTCAGTCTGAAGTGTTTTGTTAGAGCAGCCCCAAAGGGCTAAAACGGAGGGCGTGGTCTTCCTAGGCACAGGAAACAGAACATGCCAGCCAGGGTCCAGAGAGTGAACTGAAAAAGCTGAGAGTACTGAGTACTAAGTACTGAGTACTTAGTAGTAAGTACCGAGTGCTGAATTGAGAGGGAGACTGGAGAGATGTGAGCCTGGAGGAGCCACTGAGACAGACCACTGCAGCACTTAGAGTTCATTATGCTATTTGGAGGTTCGGCTTCCCTTGAGAAAACTGTTTTAGTTTGCCTCCTGAGAATCTATCAGCCTATCTGAGCAGCCTCTGCTGAGTCTGCTGGGCGAGGATGACCCCTGAACCAGGGACCACGGAGGTGACAGACCTGTGATCTAATCACACCTCTGCCCCAAGCACGGCTGAGACTAATCATCTCTGCAGGGTAAGGGGCCTTGGGAAAGTCACACCCGCTCTGTGTCCTTCAGTTTCTGTGACTTTAAAGGAAGGTGTTGGACCAGTTCATCCCCAAGGTCCCTTCTAGCCTGAGAATGAGGCTGGCAGAGTAAGGGCTCCATAAACACTCACTGAATGAATGAACTCTTGTCGGAGTGCCCACCGTTCTCCCCAGGCTGAAGGCCCCCCGTAATCGTGAGTCAGGGATGTTGGCTCTCTTTGCCTGTTAGGGAACCACTGACATGCTTTCCCAGCAGGGAGTAACCTTAGCTCGGCGGAGATGCTGATTCCAAGCCGGTTTCCAGACTTGGTGACTGAAAGGCAGCTGAAAGCCTGTGGTCAGGGAGTTAGCTGCAGCACAACTTTGGCCTTCTCTAATTTACCATTTGTGGTTCTTTAATTATGAGTGACAGGAATGTCCCTGATGTGCAGAAACTGGACGTTTTGCTGAACAAATGCGAATCGCACTCTGCAAGGCTGGAAGGAGGGAGAGAAAGGGGAGCCCAGCTGACCGCCACCATCCACACGGCATGGGTTCTCATTTAAAACTCTCGTGATCCTTGGTTTTCAGAGTAGAAAGCTGAGGAAATGTTTCCTTTAACTCAGCAGGCATTTGCTGAGGACCTGCTGTGGGGGCCAGGCATTAAGTTCGGAGCTGGGAGATCCAGGAGAGGAGGGCAGGTGCAGCCCGTGGTCCCCTGGAGGTCAGAGCCCGTGTGAGCGTCGTCCAGCGAGGAGGCAGGCATAGGTCCAGAGCAACCAGTAAGTGTTTGGTGATAGCTGTGATGCTGGGGTTTCCTATAGCTCAGACGGTAAAGAACCTGCCTGCAGTGCAGGAGACCCCGGTTGGATTCCTGGGTCAGGAAGATCCACTGGGGAAGGGATAGGTTACCCACTCCAGTATTCTTGGGCTTCCCTTGTGGCTCAGCTGGTAAAGAATCTGCCTGCAGTGCAGGAGACCTGGGTTTGATCTCTGGGTTAGGAAGATCCCCTGGAGGAAGGGAAAAGCTTCCCGCTCCAGTATTCTGGCCTGGAGAATCCCATGGACTGTGTAGTCCATGGAGGTTGCAAAGAGTCGAATACGACTGAGCCACTTTCACTTTCTGGCTTGGTCCTGAGGTGCTGAAAGAAAGTACTCAGAGCTGGGGGGAGCGTGGCTGAGGTGAGGCAGCGGGCAGGTCCTGCGAACCTCACCAATGAGTCCTAGCCAGACTCTCAGGAAGCACTTAAGGGTGTCAGGCAGATGGAGGGAGGGATGTCTGCACGCACGCTTTAGAAGAGGACTCCAGCTGAGTCCAGGAGAATGGGCTGGAGGGGGTGAAGTAGGTTTGTGAAGACCTAGTTGGTAGATGGAGTAACAGCCCAGGAGAAGGATGATGGCAGGTGGTTCATGATGATGGAGGAGCGGTATCACCTCTCTGGACACTTGGGAAGGTCTCTGAACGTAAGTTCTGGGTCCCGTGCCGGCATCTCACTTCTGGCAAGTTTGTTGGTGTCATCCATGGGGCTTTTTAAAACATCCGAAAGTCCAGGCAGCACCCTGGACCTCCCGAAATAGAGATCATCTTACGTTGATTGATGCAACCTCCTTGCAGGACAATTTGAAAAATATTTATCCGGGGGTAAGTGTTCCTACCCTTTAGAGAGGCAAGCCTACTTCTAGATGTTTACCTTTCGGACTTGCTTTCCCATTGTATGCAAAACTACAGGCACACGAGTATCCCCTGCAGTAACAACTGTCATAGCAAAGCCTAGGAACCACCTCAGTGCCTTTCCAAAAAGAAACTGGTTAAATGAATCACGGTGCTGCCTTTAAAAAATAATGACGTAGGGTGTCAAAGGTGAGAGAGAAGAGTACTTTTATAAGATTTTTTTGTCTGTTTAAATTTGATTTTGTTTTTAGAATGGGTAAAAGGTATACATAGTTTAAAAATCAAAACAGTACGAAAAGACGTGCATTAAGGAGTTTGGCTCGCACTCTTGCCCACCCTTCCATCCCCCTGCCTCCCTCCGGTTCCCAGGTAACTGGTGGTGGGCAGCCTCCATCCAGGGCGGCCCCTCCTGGATTCACACACATGTATTCCTTCCCTCCTTCACCGCCCGCCTGCGTGACCGACAGCATGTGGAAATAACGGTGCTGTGTCCCTTCTCCAGTGAAGTTGTCAGAAACACTGTGGCTGCTTTCTGGGAGCTCTCTCTGGCTTCTTGAAGTCATGTTGGCTTCACTCTAAGGGAAGCCGTATTGGGAGCAGCCCAGTGGAGAGGCCCACATGTTGAGGAACTGAAGCCTTCAGTCATCCTCCAGGGAGGAACTGAGGCCAGTACACACACGGTGAGCTCAGAAGCAGATCCTCCAGCTCCAGTGGAGCCTTGGGATCAATGCAGCCCCCAGGGGACCAGCTCGGCTGTAGCCTCACGAGACACTCTGAGCCAGAACCTCCCAGCTGAGCCCCTGCTGGCTTCCAGACCCTCAGACACTGTGTGACATCACACTTGTTGCCTTAAGCTGCTAAGTGTTGGCATACTTTGTTTTGTAGCAATGGATAGCTGCTGCTGCTGCTGCTAAGTCGCTTCAGTCGTGTCCGACTCTGTGCGACCCCATAGACGGCAGCCCACTAGGCTCCCCCGTCCGTGGGATTCTCCAGGCAAGAACACTGGAGTGGGTTGCCATTTCCTTCTCCAATGCATGAAAATGAAAAGTGAAAGTGAAGTCGCTTAGTCGTGTCCGACTCCTAGCAACCCCGTGGACCGCAGCCTACCAGGCTCCTCCGTCCATAGGACTTGCCAGGCAAGAGTACTGGAGTGGGTTGCCATTGCCTTCTCCGCAATGGATAGCTAACATTCCATTTTATTTCCATTCCGTTCCTGTTTCTTTGGGGCTTCCCTGGTGGCTCAGCTGGTAAAGAATCTGCCTGCAATGCCGGAGACCTGGGTTCGACCCCTGGGTTGGTAGGATCTCTTGGAGAAGGGAACGGCTACCCACTCCAGTATTCTGGGCTGGAGAATTTCATGGACTGTATAGTCCATGGGGTCACAAAGAGTCAAACACGAATGAGCGACTAAGCATAGCATCTCATTGTGTAGAACATTTGTTCAGCTTGTCTCCTGAGTAGTCGTGGACATCTGTGTAGTTTCCCACTTTTCATTATTACAAACGATGCTGCTGTGAATTACTTGAAAGTAAATCTCTTCATATGGTGCCAGGGTATCTGCAGGAGAGGATCCCAGAAGTGAAGCTGCCAGGTCAAAAGTACATTTTGTACTTTAGGCAGATACTGCCAGATACCCCCTCCAAAGGGGATGTCTCCCCTTAGTATGTTTGAATTTTGAATCATGGGCCCGTTTTGCCTTTCAAATAATCTCTGCAGGTGACTGATGTTCCCCTGAGATTGAGCACCATTGCTGTCTTCTCTTGATCAGATGCCCTGAGCGGGTAAGAAGGGAAAGTTTAAAAACCCAAATTCCCTACATGCTTTTAAAGCATGCAAACAACAAAATTTCCAAACAGCTATTAGTACAAAAGCCCAGGAGAGCTCAGCGGCTGGGCTGGGAGCTCCCAGGATCGTCTGCAGCCAATGGTGAGGATGCCCCCTGAGAACAGTGCTTTCAGGCTCAGCAGGCTCCCCATAGAGGAAAGCAGTGCCCCTCTGCCAAGTACAGACTCGTCCTGCAAGAGCCTGGGGAGCCAATGTCCTTTCAGGATCCTTGTGGAAAGACTCAATCACTCTTCAAAACTTCAGCCTGAGATGAAGCTACGGGGACAGGACAGGGCATGGGGGATGCTCCAGAAAGAAGGGGCGTGCTCAGGGGGCCTGTCTGCATTATGGCTTGACAAGGCTGACCTGAAAGAGTTATAGCTATTTTATTCCATTGGAAAATGGAGTATTCTTAATATAAATTCATGGTGAGGAAAAAAAACCGCTCACCTCCACAGCCAGCCGGCTGTCTGTATTATGGATCACTCAATTGTATTTCCACTCAACACTACGTGAGGGATTACCCCAAGCCATCGAGAAATGTTCTGCATCAATAATGAGTCTAGATTGTGCCCGGAGAAGTAAGTCATGTTCCGAGCAAAGAGCAAGGGCCAGCTCTGCTTTGACTCTCGTCTGCAGTTATAATTTCAGTTGATACAACGCTTTCCCACTGTTCAGATTTTGGCGGCCCTTCTGCCCAAACGAAGACAAAATTCCCTTCATGTTTGGAAGCTTACTTTAGAGTATAGCAACGCAGTGTAGCTGGGGAAAACATGGGATGTATTATCAGAAGATTACATTTTTAATCTGGTGCTGTCACTTATTAGCAACTGATGTTGGCAAGCCATTAATCTTCCCAAAGCATAGTTTCCCTGGCTGGTAAATGAGAATAACAACAGCTGCTTTAATTAACCCATAGGGTCGTTCTCAAGACTCCCCTCCAAGAAAAATACTGCAAAAATGCCTTAGAAAAAAGTGTATGGTCTGTGCCTGGCTATAAAAGTGATTATGCACTTTGGAGCATTCATTTTAAAACCTCACTTCAAAGCCACTGTAGAAATTCTGCTCCATCTGAAATGATGGCGTTGACTCTCAGAATTCTGTTTGGTTCTTAGAAAAAGTCCCTTCCCATCTGTCCTCAGTATCAGGCTTTAGCATATCAGCCTGGTTTTTACAGCCTGCTGTCACAGAAGCTGCCCAGCCCCGTCTATGGCAATGCCATTCTTCAGTTGCTCAGCCCTAGGACCTCAGGTCACCCATAACTCTTCTGTCATATCCATGTGAAGATGGACTCTTTATATTAACCCATCAGCAAAGCTTGCAGGCTCTGCCTTCAAAGTCCAGCCTCAATCTGACCCTCTCACCCGCCTGAGAGGTCAGGCAGTGGCTCTCTTCCCACTCTCCCTGCTCCAGCCTTACCCATGGCCCATTTTGTGCACAGTGGTCCTTTAAGAAAAAAGTCAGTTCGTGTCACCCCACTGCTCAGAACCCTCCAGTGACCCCTTCTGACTTAGATGCAGCCACTGTGTGTGACTCCCATGAGGTCTGTCCTGGCTCATCGCCTGCCCGGTCCCCTGATCTCCTTGCCTTTCCTGAAACCTCCCCACCCGCTCCTGCCCCTGTTTACAGATGCTGTACTTCCTTGGATGTCATTCTTCTCAAACACCACGCATTCACTCGTCTCTTTCTCCAGGGCTCTGCTCAGTGTCACCTTCTCTGACATGGCATGGAAAATAATAAGCCCTCTGCACGCTCCAAATCAGCAGACCCTCTCCATCGCCCTCATCCTGCTTTTCTCTGTAGCACCTTCTCCTGACATATACATTTGTCTGTCTGTCTTGCCCCTCTTTCCTTCCGCCCCTGCCACCACATGTAAGCTTCACAAAAGCAGAAACTTGGTTTTACTCCTTGTTACGTCCCCAGAGACTGGAGGAGTGCCTGACTCAGAGAGAGGGGACTCACGAAATATTCCACAGATCAGTGAAGAAATGAATGAATGAATGAATGGATGGAGGGATGACCAAAGTAGGACACATACATGCATACATAAGCAGATATGCAGATAATCATGGTTATCTGATAATCTGACATTATGGTTACATGATGATCAATGATGTGGAACTTATTTTCTAATATTTATAGGCCATTTCTGTCTCTCCTTTTGTAACTTGTCTTTCCGTGTCTTTTGTTCATTTTTCCTACAGAGATGATAGTAGTATTTTATTTTATGTGCTTTTTATATATTAAGATATTTTGCTCATAGACATGCTTTCTATTTTAAATGTACCCTGTAGCATAAAGTACTGCTTTCATTTAAGGTGTCTGAAATATCTTAAAAGATTAAATAAGTCACTAATGTATGAATCATTTCCTTCTTTTGTTTCTGTTTCCACTTGGATTCTCAGAACTGGACGCTTGTGCTCTGGGCAAGCATGGTTGTGAACATTCATGTGTAAGCAGTGGAGACTCTTTCGTGTGCCGATGCTTTGAAGGGTATATACTCCGTGGAGATGGGAAGACCTGCAGAAGTAAGTTCTTATTGGAGTGGGTTCCCATTATTATGTCTGATCTCTGCCTGAAATCCACCAGCCTGATCTCTGTGTAAATCAGTTACTCTCAAAAACCATTGCCACAAGACCAGTAAATGTAATGTGGGATCATAGATCAGGAAAAAAACTGACATCAGGTTGAAAACTAAGGAAATGTAAATTAACTATGGGCTTTGTTTGATATTACTGTATCAGTATCGGTCCATTCATCATAACAAGCGTATCACACTACTGTAAGATGTTGATACTAGGGGAATCTGGGTATGCGGTTTACAGGGAATCTGTGTACTGTCTTCTCAATTTTCCGTAGATCTAGAACTGTCCTAAAAAAAAAAAAAAAAGAAAGACTATTAAAAAGAAAACAAACCAATGGACAAGTGACAAAAGTCAAAGCCAGAGCCACAACTGAAGGTGATACGCCCTGTGACAAGAAACAGTGTGTTCTACTGGAAGGATGTCCAGTCTGAAATCCAGATTCTCTCAGCTTCTAGCACTGCCATTTATTAGCTAGGCAAGCAGCTTAACTTCCCTGATCCTCTGCTTCTTTAACAATATTGTTGCTATTGTTTCTGGTGGCACAAATCCCTCTTAGAGACCCCCTTTTGATGAGAGGCCATTCTTACATCTCAGAAAGCAAGGTCTCTTCCATAGGGCCAAGACACGTCTCTGTCGAGTCAAAGGGGAGTGGGTAACCCTGAGCAAATGATTCCTGCCCTTGTCAGTCATCTTCTCAAGCTTCTCAAAGCTCTTTACTAAGAGAATCTCATATTGATGCATTTGAAGAAAAGATGGGTACCTGGAAGTATTACTCTCATTTTTCATAAAGGAAAGGGAAGCCTGCAAGAGGTTAAGTGATTCTCCAAAGTCACGTGGTCAGGGAAAAACTCAAAACTAGATTTCAGCATCACCAGTCCAAATTGAGGTTTAATGTCCTAAGTAATCATACCAGTGCCTGCGGAAGGCCCGTGATGGACTGCGTTTTTACGAGACACTGAAGTAGGTGCTGGTGGATGGCCGTGGCTGTGACAGGGAGGAAGCTCGGAGAGTGAACCCGAAGTAGAGCTGCTGAGCTCAGATGGCCCTGGAGTCCAGGGGCTGAGAAGGATGGGTCCTCCCAGGTGAAGCCCAGGGAAAACTGACGGTGGTGAAATTTTTAACTTTGCTGTCCTCAGGGAAAGATGTCTGCCAAGCAGTGAACCACGGCTGTGAGCACGCGTGTGTGAGCACTGGGGAGTCGTACGTCTGCAAGTGCATGGAGGGGTTCCGGCTGGCCGAGGACGGGAAACGCTGCAGAAGTAAGTCGATTCGACTCGGGACAGTTAGAGATCTTCTTCTAACGTTGGAAGTTTTCCGTTATAGTCAGTGTCACTATTCTAAGTTCCTGCCTTGGATGCTCTGCAACTGTTGTGCTTGTGATCAGTACACTGGACCCTCAGTGCTTCAGGAATTTCTCATCCAGGGTCCTGAGTTGTCAGGCTCTTCGTTGCTTTCACTTTCTCCCAGTTGTAGCCCCTTTCCACAGGAGTTGTATGGATGCGCAGAGCCTAGCAGAGTGCCTGGCTCGCCATTGGAAAGGATTAGAATCTGGGTCAGCAATCGCGGTGAGGGTCAAAGCATAGTTGTAGCGCTTTTTATTCTTGGAAAACCTTGTAAGTAAGGGCAGAAAGTGAGAGAAGGGATGAAGGGGTTTTTTTGGGGGGTCTGGATTATCCATTAACATTTACTTATGTGGATCACTCAGAACAGATTATGAGAGCTTTCTTATAAGGTATATTGCTCAGGGTTCTCCAGAGAACCAATAAAATGTGTGTGTGTGTGTGTGTGCACGTATGTGTGTGTGTATGTGTGTTTATGGATAGATGATAGATCAATAGGTAGATAGATAAGGAATCTGTTGGTGACCCAGGGAAGAGCTGATATTGCAGCTCCAATCTGAAGGCAGTCTGGAAGCAGAATTCCCTCTTCTTTGGGGGAAATTCAGTCTTTTTTTGTCTAAAGGTCTTCAAAATAGGACCCACCTATACTATGGAGGATATTCTACTTTACTTAAAGGCTCATGATTTAAATATTATCTAAAGAAGTACCTTCACAGCAACATCTAGACCAGTGTTTTATGCAACAACCAGGTGCCGTAACCTAGCCAAAGTGACTCATAAAATGAACCATCACAGCCCTGAGAGGGAGAGATGGGGACACGTGAGCTCAGTGAAGTGGGCAGGAGATGAGCACGGGGTCAGGATTTCCACCCCCTGTGAGATTTTGAGGTGTTAACCCCTATTTTCGGGGGGTCTTGACATGGTCTACTTGTTTTTGTGATACTCTGCTCCAGTGGGCAGGATGGCCCTTCTTTAGTTTAAAAAAAGAAAAAAAACTCATCTGAGGTGGAAGTTGATTTGGGGGTATTGATGCTTTTGAACTGTGGTGTTGGAGAAGACTCTTGAGAGTCCCTTGGACTGCAAGGAGATCCAACCAGTCCATCCTAAAGATCAGTCCTGGGTGTCCATAGGAAGGACTGATGTTGAAGCTGAAACTCCAATACTTTGGCCACCTGATGCGAAGAGGTGACTCATTTAAGTCACCTCTTCACATCAAAAGAGCCTGATGCTGGGAAAGATTGAGGGCAGGAGGAGAAGGGGATGACAGAGGATGAGATGGTTGGATGGCATCACTGACTCGATGGACATGGGTTTGGGTGGACTCCGGGAGTTGGTGATGGACAGGGAGACCTGGCGTGCTGCACTTCATGGGGTCACAGAGTCGGACACGAGACTGAACTGAACTGAACATCACAGATTGCTGAGATAACTTGGGGCTTCCACAGGTCAACACCGAGGGGTAAAGGAGAACTCACTCCTCATTATTCCTCCAGAAGGAGGGACTTTTCTGCCTTTAGCAGGAAGTTCTGTTTGCAAGACCGATTCCTGGGATGCCCGTGGGTCCATGGGCTGACTCTGCGGGGCGCCCTACTCAAGGCTGTGTTTTGCCTTCACGCGGCGCTGTCCTGCAGGGACCATGGCTACAGTTCTGCCATTATGTCTGCCTGAGACATTCGTTCATGCTTCTGTTTTTGTAAGCATGGAATGCACGTGTGCATCATTTCTACACTCAACACGCTTTTTGCTCAATAGGTTGAGCTTGTACAACTGGTACACAAGGCTCAACTTTTTCCTCTGAAATTTGATTGCTAAATCAAATCCTTCCAGAGGGATCTGTAGTCACTGATTGCAGTTTTGCAGGAAGCTTCTTAGGGAGCTAATGACATGAAGGAAGCAGAGAACAGAAGGCTTTCATGCTGTGGAGGAGGACCACTCAGGATACTTCCTGACTCAGACATGTCGCCGAGTGGCTGTGTGACCTTGGACTGCACTGTCAAACTTTGCTTCTTCATGTATCCATTGGGCGTGACTATCCCTGCCCTCCTCTCTCCACAGGATGCTGTGAAGATTAAAGAGCTGTCGCTACTGTGAAGAGTCTGAAGTGCCTCACACATGAGAACTGTACATTAGACAATTGAAATTGGGGTGTCTATGGGGAAAAATCAGAAGGGTGGGAAAATCAAACCTCAAAGTATATTGAACAATTCTAAAAATTATTAAATCCAGGACATCTGATCACCCAGCTTACCATTCAGTTTCATGGAAACTAGAGCTTTCTAAGAGGAGATTTCCTTTACCATGCCCTCTCCTGAGTATTAGACTGAAAGGGGGATGTTATAGAGGAGGTTTGAATGAAGCTTTTAATGGTTTATTTCCATGATCTGTCCTGACATGACTGTTCAATCCAGCTCGTTTCTACACTGACTGATGGGGTTGCTTCACTTCCTATATAACCCTCAGGGAAGGATGTCTGCAAATCGACCCACCATGGCTGTGAACACATTTGTGTTAACCGTGGCAATTCCTACATCTGCAAATGCTCAAAGGGATTTATTCTAGCTGAGGATGGAAGACGGTGCAAAAGTAAGTGATCTGAACTGGGTTTTTTTTTGCTTTAATTTGGTTTGGGAGCAATTTTTTTTTTGGAGTATTTGCAAGAAGTAAAATCCCTCACCTCTGCTTCTACCATAGATATAAATGTGTATGTGTAGATACAGAATGGGGAAGAGAGCTTAACTGCACCTGTGAAAACACTTTTGGTTTCAGTTGACAGTAAGTTCACGGTCAGCTGAGAGGCTAGAGTGATCCTAGCTGAATAAGAATGTCGGGAATGAGGGAGGTAAGACTTGTGTTCTTAAGCTTAAAAAATAGTATCTAAAGTGGCAGAAAAAGCCTTGAGAGAGGTATTTTATAATCTCAGGGTAGAGAACTTTCTAAACATGACATGAAACATAAAAGAAAAAGGAAAATGTGTAATGAGAGATTAAAGCTACAATACATTTTTTACCTTTTAGTTATCAGAGTTCAGTAAGTTCGATGATTCCTTACGTTGGCAAAGGTATGTTGTAATAGGCAATTGTAAATTTATCACTAGGTGTCTGAATTGGTACAACTTTTAGGAGGGCAGTTTGGCAAATATTTTAATTTTTAAAAATATTTTAAAAATAAATGTTTTTTTTTTATTTTTTAAAATAAAAAATATTAAAAAATTTTTTTAAACCAGGACACTGGTCCTGGTGTCTGAGTGATTCCCTGGCCCAGCAAATGGACCATGTTTCCAGAGCTCTGAAGACAGGGGGTAACACCCCAAAGTATGCCGAGCAGCTGCCAAGAACAAAGGCTGCAGCTCCCAGCTCCCGATACCTGGCAAACAAATGCGGGACTGCCTCAGAAACTGGTTGCTTCTCTGAGGTAATCCCCGCTCCCAGTGTATTTGGGGAGGAGCTTCGAAAACAAGCTGGGGAGTGGTTGTCCTTCTCTGAGACTGGAGAGATTCCACAAAAGAATCTGGATGTCGTGAAGGAGACAGTGGTTCAGGCAGAGGAAGCAGCTGATGAGATTCCTAGAAAGCTGGAGAAACAGGAGAAGAAACGCTTGAAGACAGAAAAGACTGGCTGCCATTGCCCTGGCATCACCAGAAAAAAGCAGTGTGAGGAGTGTGAGGAGACAAGTGAAAGACCCAAAAAGAAGCAAAAGCCCCAGAAGGCGCCTCAGGAAGATGGAATGGAAAACCCATCTGTCTCCTTCTCCAAACCCAAGAAAAGGAAACCTTTTTCCAAGAAGGAGCTGGTTAGTAGTGATCTTGAAGAGACAGCAGTGGAAGTCTTTCCAAGTGGAAGAAATCTTTCCCCAAAGAGGAACCAGTTAGTGACCTGAGTCAGGAAACAAGAGGGTCCCTGAGAAAAAAGAGGAAAAATTATCTTCCAAGGGGAAGCCACCCCCCAGTGAACCTGAAGACGCTGCTGCCAGCAAGCGCAGTAGCTCCAAGAGAAAGAAAACGCTCTGAAAGCTATCCCAGGAAAAACAGAATGGACATTTCCCTAGTGGGGCGTAACTTGCAGAGTTATTTCCCTAGTGGGGCATAACTTGCAGAGTTATTTCCCAACCATCCCCCAGAGCCCAATAAAAATAAAAACAAACTCACAAGAAAATAAAGGAAGGCAGTTCCAGTTGTAGGAGTTTATGCCGCAGAGAAGTGCATGTCTTCACAAAGCCACATATGAGGGAATATTTTGTGCAGTGTTATTTGTAGAGCAAAAATGGGAAATAAGTGCCTATTTATATGATGCTGATTAAATAAATCATGGTGCATCTGTACATTAGAATACTATACAGCTGGTAAAAGGAATGAAGCAAAACTTCCCTGGTGGTCCGACGGGTAAGGATCCACCTGCCAATGCATGGTGGTTCGATCCCTGGTCCAGTAGGATTCTACATGCTGCAGGGCAACCAAGCCCTGCATCACAACTGCTGAGCCCACTTGCTGCAACTACTGAAGCCCAAGCACCTAGAGCCTGTGCTCAGCAATAAGAGAAGCCACTGAAATGAGAAGCCCAGAGCACCGCAACAAAGAAGAGCTCCAACTAACTGCAACAAAGACCCGGTACAGCCAAGAATAAATAAATAAATATTAAAAAAAGGAATGAAGCAGCTCTAAATATATCCTCAAGATATTTTAAATGAAAAAAGCATGGTATCGAGTGGTTTTTCTAGTGCTACCATTGATGTATTTTGCAAAAGGCTCCCTCTAACATACTCTTTTTCTCAAGATAGGTATTGCTATAGAGGTTGACATAGAGAGATATAGCTATAGATAATCTTTGTGGTGTTTGAACTTTGTTCCATGTGCATGTAATATTTTTTAGAAAAAAAAATTAAAGATAAAGGATAGAGACAAAATCTAGAAAGCATCATGGTGAGGAAGTTCAGTATGATGTCAAGTGAAAAATAAAGGAAGAAACTGGGGATCTATGTAGAAAAAAAAGACCTGAGGTACCTTTCAAATACCAAAGTGGCAGTCATCCATTATTTATAGGGCATCCCCTAAACCCTGGGGAAAGAAAGGACATTGGAGAAAAGCCACAGCTTGGTACAGGGACAAAGACACCTTGTCTCAGAGAAACTGTGTGATTAATTAGTTAAGATCATGAGCTTTGATCTTACGGATTTTCATGAATTTGAACCCACTATTCCTACATTCATGTGACCTTGGAGAAATTATTTAACTGCTCTTGAGTCTCAGTTTCTTCCTATGATATTAGGATAACACCTTACAGAATCGTCATGAGAAATACATGACACCGTGTGTTTACAGGTGTTCAGCCCAGTGCTGGCACCGTGTCTCAGTGCCGACAATGATAGCTACTGTCAACCTCACCGCAGAGCCGTGAGCGGGCGGGCTTCCGTGGTAAGGCGGTGAGTTCCCTACCAGAAGAGGTGTTCAGGCCCAGGCTGAGTGAATGGCCATAGAGATGCAGTAAAGATGTGAGCAACAGGGGGGCTGGACCAGTGACCTTTAAAGGGGGCTGGACCAGTGACCTTTAAAGGTCTTGTCCAAACCCGAATTTCTGAAACTCTGTGAAAATTAAGCTCAGAAGGCAAATCACAGCTCTGCTCCAGTCTCACTGACTCAACTACCAAAAGAAAACATCCAAGGAAAGCTGAGTGACCTTCCTGCAAATAGGTGGCCAGCAAGCCGGGCTGTCATTAAAGTGAGAATAGGGCACCTCCCGCCCCGGTACTGTTCCGCTCCATCTAGGATTCTTGTCTCCTGCTGAAGTCGTCTGCTCCGCTCCCTGCAGGGAGGCTGCAGGTGTTCGTATTATTCTCTAAGAAAATAATATATGAGGGAAAAGAGAAAATAGATTCGCTGCTGAAAAATTATTCCACTATTTCTGAAATCTGCTAGAGAGCCAGGTGCACGCTGCCTGGGATTCAGGCTATGAATGTAAATGAAGTTCTGAATTGGCCATTTCCTCTTTCACTAACAAGAGGTCAATAGGTTGAGTAATGAGGACATGCGCTTAAATGGGGAAAGACAGGAACCCAACTCTTCCAACACACATACACAATTATTTTAGCATGTTAGTTGAGTCAAGAATAGAAATATTTTTGCATGTGTGTGTCTTTACTTCCTAATATTGCTGTGCTTCACTTTCAAGTATTAGACAGCTGCCTTGATATGTAAAAGAGAATGTTATATTGCATACTGCAGACTGTTTGAAATGAGATCATCCATTTGGGATCTGTAAATTTTTCTTATGTAGCCCTAAATAACAAAAAAAATCTCTCTATACCCAGCTTGCTAATGTATTTGCATAAAGCTTTTACTGTCAGCCATCTGAGGTGCCTGGAAAATGTCCATGTAGGTAAATAATTCTCAGTGATAATTCATTTTAAAACTTCAAAAGGTCAATGATGAGGCCCTGGCGGTCCAGTGGTTGGGACTCCTGCTGTCACTGCCAAGGGCCTGGGTTCGGTCACTGGTCAGGTGGGTAGGATCCCTCAGCCTGTGCAACAGGGCCAAAAAAAAAAAAAAAAAAAAAATGGTGAAGAGGGTACTTAGTGGTTGTACTACTGAATGGATACCACCTCTTTCGTGTATTTTCTCAACAAGCATTTATTGAACAGCTATTGTGTGCCAGGTATTGGAAGTACAGAAATTAATGAGACATGGCTCCTGCTGAGCAGGAACTGGTGGACTAGAGGAGGAAGCTGACCCTCAGCTAGCCGGCTGTTGTACAGTGTGGAACGCTGCGCAGAATGCACTGGACTGTGAACAGCACGGAGTGAGACTGTGCCTTGGTCACCTGCAGTCCTGCCGCACTGACTGCCTTACACAAAGCAGGAGCTCAACAAACAATTTTTGTTGACCAGATTAGTAGTGTGAAGGCTACACAGAGAGTAACGAACACAAGCTGGGCTACGAGGAAATCTCCCTAGAAGATCGAGATGACTGAGCTGAACTGGAAGAATCTCCAAGTCTATTGTGTGTGAGATGCCAGCACTGGAGTGATGTCACTCTCCTGGAGTAAAGTTTTTGGAATCTTTTGGGGGTGCTATCAGGCCCTGAAGGTACTCTACACACAGTCCTGACTGCTGGTGATCCGGGGTACAGTGTGGGTCTGGTTTCCAGTTTGTATATCTGCCATGTGTTTTTGCTTGTGGAAAATAACTATTTTTAACAATTCGACAATTGTTAAAATTGCCACACGTAAAGGCAATTGTGAACATTATGGTTGTTTGTGACTCTCCCGACACTTTCTGTCTATCCTGTGTTTCTATCTAAAGAATAAAGGTAGATCTCCAAAATAGTTATGCCTCCAGTGGAAGTGTAATTTTCTTCTCTTCTTGTGCATGCTTTTTTTTTAAAATCATTTAACCATTACAACTTTCCTTTTATTCCCATAGGATGCACCGAAGGCCCAGTTGACTTGGTTTTTGTGATCGATGGGTCCAAGAGCCTTGGAGAAGATAATTTTGAGATTGTGAAGCAGTTTGTCACTGGAATTATAGATTCCTTGGCGATTTCTCCCAAAGCTGCTCGAGTAGGGCTGCTCCAGTATTCCACGCTGGTCCGCACAGAGTTTACCCTGAGAAACTTCAGCTCAGCCAAAGACATGAAAAAAGCCGTGGCCCACATGAAATACATGGGCAAGGGCTCTATGACCGGGCTGGCCCTGAAACATATGTTTGAGAGAAGTTTTACCCAAGTAGAAGGGGCCCGGCCTCTCTCCGCACGGGTGCCCAGAGTGGCCATCGTCTTCACGGACGGACGGGCTCAGGACGACGTCTCCGAGTGGGCCAGTAAAGCCCAGGCCAGTGGTAACGTGGGATGGGGGTGTGTTTTACCCCACTCAGGTTCAGGTTTCTTAAACTTGCTTGGTGTTCACATTGGGGTGGGGGAGCATGGGAGTGAGATTCCTTGAGGGGACACAACGGCTTCCTGTCACCGCGCTTACACACCTTTACTAAACTGCCACCTAGTGGCCTTAAAGGGACCCCACAGGGATGCCAAAGTCTTGTGGACTGTAAGGGGGTCTGCACACAGGTCACACATGAGTAATCATCTCCTGTGATGATTTACCAGCCAGGCTGTGACCTCCAGAGCAGAGAATCAATCCTACATGTGCTGTTTAACCAGAAAAATAAACAATGCTTCCCAGACACTGGTCTGGTTGTTTTAGAATCACCTGAAGAACTGGATAAAAATAGATTCCTAGTAGGAAGAGCTCTTACCAATATTTTTTTTTAATTTTTAAAATTTTTATTGGAGCAATATACCTTTTTTTTTTTTAAGCAACATTACCAGTGAACATACTGGGAGTGCAGTAGCCTTAAGACAGTGAATGGTCTTGTGTTTGCAGGAGGCAAAAGTGAGCTTTTGAGAAAATCAAAATGTCAGACGAGATCATGACTCTTAAACTCTGTTGCTCGGTAAAGCTTAGCCTCTTTGAGGTTTGTCTGACTCCACATATAATGCAGGGGGGACTTGAGGTTGCTTTAGATGTTTGACTATGTTGCTTTTGAGGTTTGACTATAGATGTCAAATGTGGCAGAGGAATATGGCTCTTGGCAAAAGGAAACCCCAAAGCTAGGACTGTTGGTAGACAGCTTGAGGGAAAGTGTCTGGATTCCTTGGGAAGATGGGAAGACCTGAGGGTCGTGAAGCAGTTTGCTTGAACACTGCTTTCTTTAAGAACTTATCGAGAGCACATTGCTTCAGCAGTTCCTATGAGGGGGAAAGTGTGTGCACCAACTTGATGGACTCAGTGCCTCGGTCAGGCCTGGAACATAATACTTGTGTGATTAATCCTTGCTGAGTGAAGGAACAAAGGGTCAAAGTGCTAAAGTGCCGCTGGCGAGCTCCGTTCCTCCTCACAGAAAGGCTGGTTCCCATCACCCTTCAGTCACCGTCCTAGTGAAGGGGGCCATTTTACTGATATTGCTTATTTCACTCTTTCTTTTTTCCTGAGCCCCCAAAGCGCAGGAGCCCCCAAAAGTGTCCTGCCTGAATCAGCTGGGTAGATTGTAAAACTGGCTGCTCACACCTGGTTTCCCTGCTCCTGGACTAGCTTAGCTCAGCTCATGTCAAGCCCACCAACCCCTCTAGCCTGCATTCTTAGAATGTATTGGGGCAACACCTTGTCTCCAAAGACAGTGCTTAGTCCTTTTATCTATCTTATGGAAGCCAACCTACCTTACTCTCTCCCCGACTCAAATTTCCACAAATCCTCCAAAGGCGGGTGGTGGGAGAAACATATATGCTTGGTTCTTGAATCAACAAGACTTATCTGAAGTGACTTCCTCTGATTAATTTAGCTACTCCTATGTATAATGAACACAATCTTAAAATAGTAGTTATCCTTTTTAGGAGACTGTGTGTAAAGTCACTGGGCTCTCAAACAATTATGCTGAACTTGGCTGTTGACCTTACAGAGACTTTAGAATGAGGCACAATTCTTGCCCTTTGACTCAAAGAGCCATTTTTATGTCTATTTTAAAAAAAATCTAGTTTAATGAATTAGCCAGAGTACAATATCTGCTGAGAAGTGTTGAAAATCAAGCAGAACTTAAGTTCTTATTAATGTTTAATTTTCAAATGAAGAGGATATTGGAGAAGGGAATCTAATGATTAATTTTGTTTATAAAAAACTTTTGGAACAATCTCATATGCCTGTTGAAATCTAAAGTTGATACTTGTGTTTGTTCTTCTTTTTTTTTTTTTTACTTAGGGAATTTCCAGTGGTCTGCAGATTCTCCTTTTCAGCTTAGCACCTTCTTACAAGGCTTTATCCTCCCAAGATGGGTGGGCAGAATAGTTTCATTTGGCTGCAGGTCACTTAAGGTTACTATCTGTACCTTTGACAAGTAGAAACTAGGTTACAAGGTCATAAACTGACCTGTTTCTTAAGAATTCTCCCAGAAGAGATCCTTATTTAGTAAGCCATGAGATAGTGTTCTTTTTTTCCTTACCCACACGACTAAATCAGGGGAAAGTTGAAGATTTGCGAATGACCTTGTCCAGAGCTGCGCAGGTCGGTGGTCAGGTTCCCCAACCTCTCCTCAGTGGCCCCCCTTCCTCTTTGGGGTCACTGTCTTTTGCTCACAAGGCCAAAATAAAAATGGTGGAAAAGAAGGCGAGGCTGACACGGATGCCTCACATCCCACCAGTTATTAATATCCAGCTGGCTCTGAGTGCAGAACACACAACTTCCAGATGCTGGGAACACAACTCTCACTACTGTGTTCTTTTTTTTTTTAAGTTGGCTCACAACGTGTATTAGTTTCAGGTGTACAGTAAAGTGATTCAGATAATACACACATATTTTATATACGTGAAGTGAAGTGAAGTCGCTCAGTCGTGTCTGACTCTTTGCGGCCCCATGGACTATAGCCTACCAGGCTCCTCTGTCCATGGAATTTTCCAGGCAAGAGTACTGGAGTAGGTTGCCATTTCCTTCTCCAGGGGATTTTCCCAACCCAGGGATCGAACCCAGGTCTCCCGCATTGTGGGCAGACGCTTTATCGTCTGAGCCACATATGTATATATAACGTAGACAATAAGCTCCTACTGTATAGCACAAGGAACTATGTTCAGTATCTCCAGATTCTTCCCCATTATACAAGATATATAGTAGTGTATATCTGCTATATACCCAAGCTTCTACGTTATCCCTTCCCCTTTGGTAACCCTACATTTGTTTTCTGTGTCTGTGTAACTACCCTGTTCTTCATTTGCTTTGTACCTCAGGTATAACTATGTATGCTGTGGGGGTAGGGAAAGCCATTGAGGAAGAGCTACAAGAGATTGCCTCTGAGCCCACAGAAAAGCATCTCTTCTATGCAGAAGACTTCAGCACAATGGGCGAGATCAGTGATAAACTGCAGAAAGGCATCTGTGAAGGTACTGTAGGTTACGTCTAGGAGAGACCTTAGCAAACAGCAGCGTGAACCCTTGAATGAGAAATTCTTAATCTGTTCCTTCAAAGTGCTCAAAAAAGTGCCTCCCTTGTGGGCAGGGCATAGTGCTGTCTGGAAACAGTAATCACAAAACGTAGAATAGGGGAGACAGAAGACAATAATAGCTCACATTGAAAATGAAAGTATTAGTCACTCAGTCGTGTCCGACTCTTTGTGACCCCATGGACGGCAGCATGCCAGGCTTCCTTGTCCTTCACCATCTCCTGGAGTTTGCTCACTCATGTCCATTGAGTTGGTGATGCCATCCAACCATCTCACCCTCTGTCGTCCCCTTCTCCTCCCGCCTTCATCTTTCCCAGCATCAGGGTCTTTTCCAATGAGTCGGCTCTTTGCAGCAGGTGGCCAAAGTATTGGAGCTTCAGCATCAGTCCTTCCAATGAATATTCAGGATTATTTCCTTTAGGGTTGACTGGTTTGAACTCCTTGCTGTCCAAAGGACTCTCAAGATGCTATGCTGCTGCTGCTAAGTCGCTTCAGTCGTGTCCGACTCTGTGTGACCCCATAGATGGCAGCCCATCAGGCTCCCCCGTCCCTGGGATTCTCCAGGCAAGAACACTGGAGTGGGTTGCCATTTCCTTCTCCAATGCATGAAAGGGAAAAGGGAAAGTGAAGTCCCTCAGTCGTGTCCGACTCTTAGCGACCCCATGGACTGCAGCCTACCAGGCTCCTCCGCCCATGGGATTTTCCAGGCAAGAGTACTGGAGTGGGGTGCCATTGCCTTCTCTGCAAGATACTATACTTATTAGCTATTACTAATAGCTAATAATAATGCAATAAATTGCTTGAGCATTTGCTCTGTGCTGAGCAGTGTAGTCAGTGTTTTAACACATGGCATACTTAATCCTCACAAAAACCCTATGGAGATGATCATGTAACTAAAACCGACAGTTATATAAATCAGGAAAGCTGATGCACAATTTTGGGATACACCTGTAAGTAGAGTGGGAAGGGATGGTAGTCCTTCCAAGCCCACTGATAAAAATGTAAAGAGTGCCTCTTGCATGGACTGCTCCAGTTTACAGAACATTAGGCTGCCCTTTGGAACTTAATGTTCTTATGTATAGGAGCCCCCTGTGCTTTTCTCCAGTTCACTATGGTGCCAGTGTGCTTACGTAGAGCAGTTCTCCCAGGTTTGTCTGACTCCATGTATAATGCAGGGGGACCGGAAAAGCAGTTCTGCCCATTTTTCCTTTTATTCCTGTCCCAGGTTCAGTGGCCAGTAAAATCCCGGTCAAAGTGATGTGTCTTATTCCTCCCCAGCAAAGAGCACTGGGATGAAGGGGGCCAGGAAGGGAAGGCCTCTTGGATTTCTAATGCAACTTGATGTTTAGCCTCCAAGCTCTTTTATTTAAGTGGAGCTGCTGCCAATGCAACTTAATAACTGGACAAACTTTTTTCCCACCCTACTTTCTAGACATAATATTTAGGGGGAAGTTCTTAAGTAAGAAGATGCATTTAAGGGGTCCAGGCTTCTCTTACAGGAGAGAATGCCTCTGGAAGGTCTTGGGTGGTGTTACCCAATCAGACCAGAACATCCCAGGTGGTGGCAGGCAGGTAAACAGTTGGTCTGGGACCAGTTTCCTAAGAACATATGCACCCATGTGGACAACTGTCACTCTTCTGGTCGTCTTTTACCTCTCAGCTCTGGAAGACTCTGATGGAAGACAGGACTCCCCAGCAGGGGAACTGCCAAAGAGGGTCCACCAGCCAACAGGTATGTTTTTTAAAAGCAATATTTTTAGAATCTTCAGTGGCTGCTTCCACCATGGTTTCCCCTCAGACAAATGAAGTGTAAGTAAGAAAGATTTGAATTACATTAACTATGGCTTTTCCCCCTCCATCACATAGGAAACATTTACTCTACCCTTTTTTAGCCATAGTTGCTAAGAGCCTCTCTGCTGATGGTCTTTCTGCCATAGTATGTCCTAAAGTAAAGCTATGTACCTCATTCTAGGAATAACAAGTACCCTACTCTGACAGCTGATGGCTGTTTTATAACCACAACCATGTTAAACAGGTTTGACTTCAGTTTTCTTTCTCTTTACAGAATCTGAGCCAGTCACCATAAATATCCGAGACCTACTTTCCTGTTCTAATTTTGCAGTGCAACACAGATATCTGTTTGAAGAAGACAATCTTGCACGGTCTACACAAAAAGTTTTCCATTCGACAAAATCCTCAGGTAATTCCAAGTAAAATATTACTATAAGGTAGCTTGCTATCAAGCCTCTCAACTTGCCAACAAACTCAGCTTAAGCGAGGACAGGAAAGGAGCAAGTAGGCAGTAGGTGGGGTGGGGAAGAGAAGAACTTAAGAAAAAGGAGAACTAAAAAAATAAACGAGAAGAAACTGCAGCAACCTTCCCGCAGTCCACAATAAAAGCCACTTCAGCAGTGGACGCATATACAGCTCTTTGCTAATATCTACTGGATCTTGCCACATGGAAGAAGTTGAACATTGCTTTCATTATGGTTTCCTCCATGTGCTGAATTCAGTCCTATAACAATGTGTCTGCGAAGTCTGGTGGGTTATAGAGGTGAACACTTTCCATCTGCTTTCTTAGGAAGTCCTTTGGAAGAAAAACAGGATCAATGCAAATGTGAAAACCTTATAATGTTCCAGAACCTTGCAAATGAAGAAGTAAGAAAATTAACACAGCGCTATATCCTTTTCTAATGTTATGCCTCTGTATGGAATGCAAAGAATACTATCAAAACCTCAAACATTTCTATATATGGGTATATCTCAAATGAAGTCACTTCTATAAAGTCAAGAATAGCGAACTCCAGGAAAAGCCATTTCTTAAGCAGTCTGACAGGTGCTTGAGAACCGAGAGCAAGCCAAACTGCTGACATGGGTCAAGCTATCTGTGGTTGGTTCTAGGAGGTTGATCAGTAAGGCCAGTTAGCCAGTATGCAAAGTAAAGAAAAAACATGTTTACTTAATTTCCTCTCTGCTGGGAGGAAATGAAAGATAAATCTGAAGTGCATCAAAGATACAGTACATGTAGGCAAATATAGAGATACAGATCTGAAGTGCATCAGAGATACAGTACATGTAGACAAAGAATGCTGTAGAACGAAGAGGCTTCAAATTCTACCTAAATTCCAAACCTCTCCTTTGGCCCCAAGCCACCCTGCAGCCACATTTGGTCAGTGCGTAGTTTCTAGAGGACTGGGGTTGGGATTTTTTCATTTGGCAGCAGAGAGATTTTATATCAGCACTCTAAGATGAAACATTCTACCGAGGGAACAGCAGGATCCAATGATTCATTAAAATAGTATTACAAATAAAAGGAATGCTTTGGGATGGTGGAGAAATGAGATTCAGTGCTTTTATGCACTGAATACTCTGCCAACTGTTCTGAACTTAAAACTATAGTAAGCTTACTAAAACTGCCCGATATCTAGCTTAACACATATCAACTAAAGGGAAATGGTTTAATTCTGAACTATTTCTATGCCAGTGGGTTTATAAAGAACAGCTTATAGCCATTTTCTTCCTGAAAACTGGAAATATGCTTCATAAAGGAAAGCAAAATAATCTGACCGTGGTTAATCTTGATGATGAATCCAGGCTCTCATTCTGCCATGCAGGGGGCAGGTGGAAGGTACTAAGCAGCTTCAAGAAGGAAGACAAATGTTTATTCTAATGCTGCTCTTATTGTTTAGTCGCTCAGTCGTGTCCAACTCCTTGAGACCCCATGGACTGTAGCCTGCTAGGCTCCTCCATCCATGGGATTTCCCAGGCAAGAATACTGGAGTGGCTTGCCATTTCCTTCTCCAAGGCATCTTCCCGACTCAGGGATCGAACTCCTGTCTCCTGCATGGGCAGGCGGATTCTTTACCGCTCCAGGGACGCCCTAATGCGCCTCTGCTCTGCCTTCTCCTGGCCTGCCTCTGAGGGTTTACTTCACAAGGTACTAAGGAAGTTGTATGTGTCAGACGTCCTCAAAGCTGCTACCCTATGGTCTCATCTGGCCTCATGGGTGAAAACTCCCCACCTTCTTCTCTTCTGATGTCATATCTTACTTTCCAAGACCTAATCCTTTTTTTTTTTCTCCTCTCCTCATTCCCAGCATTATCAGTTCAGCTCCCAGAGGTGTGCTATGGTAAATTAATTTATAAGCAACAGGGGAATGAGTAGAATTGAAATTTTTAAAAAGAAAAATGTGAACTGAGCTATCTGGATTTAATGTTAAAAAAAGTATTTAACCCAACACAGATCTATAGTCTTAATAGTATGTACTAATGGGTTACTATAAACTTGTAAGTCAGAATTACAGAAATGGAAAAAACCAAAGCCCTGTATTTTGCAGGACACAAATTCTTTTGTAGATAAATCAAGTTGTATTTGAATGTAAATAGGCCATTCCGATTCCTCTTCCTTAATTTGAGATTTACTAGAAGAAATGACACAGAGAATGGAAGCCCTGGAAAATCGCCTGCGATACAGATGAAGATTCACAATGCTCTATGTATCTGTACGTCATTGTGTCAAGGGTTACAGTGAAAACAGTTTAGAGCCCTCAAAGCTCAGGCTATCATTGATTCTGTAAGGTTGTAAAGTAAAACATACCAGGAGTTGAGAAAGCTGGTTTGCTACAGAACAAAGGCAAAAAGTACACACTAACTTGTACGAATTCACTGAGAGAAAAAAAAAAACCCGTCAGAGTCCTAAAAGGAGTTTTATCAAGTGAGAACAAATAAGCTATGCAAGATACTCTGTAACGTACTGTGGACACCATTTGCTTTGGTCTTGTTCTGCCTTAGTGGTACAATATCATTTGACAACAACATAAAATCTACAGTTTTACAGACTTAACTTCCGTAGAACACTGGCCATGGGAAAGCTATTTTTTTTTTATCAGACTTTACCTTGATATATGTATATGGATGTATGCATAAAATCATAGAACATATGTACTTGTATAAGAAGTTGGATTTTTTATACAATATTAAAATTCACTTCAGAGAACAGTATTCTGTGTAAAATTCTTAATCTTAAATGCAAGATATGTATACATGAGAAATGGCTAAGATACGTATGAAAAAAAGTGTTGAAGCTCACTGATAATCAGGAAAATGCAGGTTAAAGCAATCAACTGGGCAAAAGTTACTGTGCCTGATGACAGTGTTGGTAAGGCTGAGGAAACATGGGGCTCCCACACACTGCTAGTGAGAACACAAATGGGCAGTCTCTGGAGAATAATCCGTCCCTACCTAGTAAAACTGAAAATGCAGCCCTACCCTGTACTCTAGCAACTGCACTTCCAGGTATCAAACTAGAAGATTTTAACACATACATACAAGGAGGCCTGTATGAGAATGTTACTCGAGTTTGTAAAAGTAACAAATTACAAATAACCTCATCATCACCAGAGGGGAACAGATAAACTGTGGTACGGTCTATAACTCAGAAATACTATGCAACATTTAAAAGAATGTACTCAATCTACATGTACATGGTAAAACTCGAAAACAAAGATAAATTTTAAAAGCCAATGGGAGGACTTTCCTGGTGGTCCAGTGGTGAAGAATCTGCCTGCCAATGCAGGGGACACAGGTTCAACCCCTGGTCCGGGAAGAGCCCACATGTCTCAGAACAACTAAGCCCACGTGCCACAACTACTGGCTTTCCCCTGCTCTAGGGCCACAGAGCCGCCAACGACTGGGCCCACGTGCAGCAACGACTGAAGCCCAAGCGCCCAGAGCCCGTGCTCCGCAACAGAGAGAAGCCGCTGCAGAGAAGCCCGAGCACTGCAATTACAGAAAGCCCATCCCCAGCAGCGAAGACCCAGTGCAGCCAAAACCCCACAATAATGAATAAATTAAAAAAAAAAAATCTTCCCAAAGGGTGATGTAGCAGAATAGGAGATGGAAGACCATCTCCTAGACCTCAATCTAGAAACCATCTAATTCTTTCCAAGTATAAAAGTTGTGATTCGAAGTATTAAACCTTCAGTTTATATTTATATTTGAGCCCTCCATGTGATCCTGAAAACGGGTTTTCATCCAAAGTGTGGATTTGGGTTGGCACTTCCTTTTGAGACGTAATCCTAGTTTAGCCGTTGCTTCCATTGTCTCCAGTCTACTTTGCGTTGAGTCCTGGCTCCCCCTAGTGGCTCTAGACAGCGTGCACACAAACACGCGGCCGCTCCCCCGCCCACCCCCACGTAAGCTTTAGCTGTTTAGTACATTTCACTGTACTGTTTTCAACTTTCTCCAACTTGGGAAGGAAGGTGACTTCGTGGAAGACAAAACCTCCAACTAATCCGTCAAATTCACATAGTAACCCAAGATATTTAACTTGAGAATTGTCTCAAATTTAAAATAGTTCCCGGACTTCCCTGGTGGTACAGTGGGCAAGAATCCCCCTGCCAGTGCACAGGACACGGGTTCGATCCCTGGACCGGGAAGATTCCACATTCCGTGGAGCAAGTAAAGCCTGCGCACTGCAACTACTGAATTCCATGCGCTAGAGCCTGTGTTCCACAGGAGAAGCCACTGCAATGGGGCAAGAAAGACTAGCCAACATTCACTGCACCTGGAGAGAGCCCGCGCACAGCAATGAAAGCCTAGTGCGACCAGAGAGAGAAAAAAATAGTTCTCCATTTCTGTTTGCTCTCTGTATGTCTCAGGTACAAAGGTTTTGCTTTCCACTTTCACTACTTGTGTGACCATCCCTCATCTAATAGTAGTAACTCAGGGCGCTAATCAAGACGGTGGAGTTTAAGGATGTGGAAATCATCTCTTCCAACAAGTACATAAAAAACACACTGACATACACAACAGTTCTCACAGAAGACCTACTAAACACTAGCAGAAGACCTCAGACACCTGAAAGGAAAAGACCTCCACATAACCCTGAGTGGGACCACAGAAAAAGCAAAGAAAAAGCAGCACGGAAACTGCGCCCCTCGGAAGGAGCTGTAAGAGTCTCCGGGACAGAAAGGGAGCTTCAGAGGCGAGTGTCACAACTGGTGTGTGACAGAGAAAGAGCTGCAGTCTGTGGCGCCTGCCTGCGCTCCCCAGCCCGAGACGCACGTCTGCAGGCACAGCTGGGGCCGGGTGCTGAAACCTGGGTTTAGAACACAGAGCTGGGGAGAGGGCTGGGGCTTAGCCGCTGAGAGACAGCCCGAGAGGCCAAGTGCTGTTGTTAGGTGGGGGGTGAGGGCCCGCTGGAGAAGCCTCTTTTCTCCCTGCACCGGCCGCCGTCCCGGCAGCCTCCGGGATCAGGTTCCAGAGGGTTGCCCAACGTAGGAAGCAGAGCTCAGGTCTCTCCCTGTGGCTGTGCCAGACGCAGACGGACACCCACACTGCCAGCTTTGTAAACTCAGCTGCAGGATGCTGTTCAGTCACCCAGTTGTGTCTGACTCTACACCTACATTGCCTGCTTTGTAAACTCAGCGCTGCGCGACATCCAAGTGGAAAACAGGTGCTTCCGTGGCTGAGATGGAGCTGCTCTTGGCAGCTGTGGGCTTCCTGAGTGTGTCCATGGGGGGCTAGGCTGGGACAAGGTCTGGGCTGCCTCCGTCGCTCCCACAGATGGTGTAGGTGCATGACTGCTGCACTCCTGGGACCTGCCTAGAGTGGATCTGTGCGGGTGGCCTTGTGAGCCCACACACTTGGGGACAGGTGCAGAGCACTCTCCTAGTGGACAGCTCTGGTAGAGGAATACTCTGTGGCTCTTCTGGTGGAAGTGCTCCAATTCTGCCTACCTCACACCACAGCTCAGATGCGACTCAGAAATGGATCTGGGGGTCTCTACTCCAATAACCAGGGAACAGACTCTGTCCCCAACAGGGCTGTGGCAACCACAAAGCAAAGAGGAGTCCCCACTCGACATCCACTACAGACTCTGGTCATCACATCACTCAGACTCCTCACCAAAGGGACATTAAGGCCAAGACACACTGAGGAGAGGCAGCAGGCATTCATACTAAACACAGGCCTCACATCAAAATGTTAAATCCATGCAGACTACACAGGAACATTCCCACACATCCCTCCAAGATCACAGTAAGTAACTGTTTCTCCTAAATTCAGAGTAAGAGAAATACAAGTAAAATGAACCAGGACCACTCGCAGTTAAAAGTCAAGAGAACTCCCCTGAAAGAACAATGAAACAGATCTCTTCAGTCTGAGAGACACCAAGTTCAAGAAGGAGATAATGAAAATACCGAAGGAATTAGGAAAGTCCATGAATAGAAATGCAGATTACTGTAAAAAAGAATCACAATCTATAAAGAGGAGCCAAGAAAAATCAGAAAATTCATTTGCTGAAATGAAAGCTAAACTAAAAGGCAATGAAGAGCAGATTGAGTACTGCAGAAGAACAAATAAGTGACCTGGTAGATAGCATAGAAATCACCCAATTAGAACAGCAGACAAAAAGCCAGATTGGAGGGGGGAAAAAAAAAATGAAAGCATTATGAGACCGCTTCAGTTCAGTTCAGTCCCTCAGGCGTGTCCGACTCTTTGCGACCCCATGAACCGCAGCACGCCAGGCCTCCCTGTCCATCACCAGCTCCCGGAGTTCACCCAAACCCATGTCCATTGAGTCAGTGATGCCATCCAACCATCTCATCCTCTGTCGTCCCCTTCTCCTGCCCCCAATCCCTCCCAGCATCAGGGTCTTTTCAAATGAATCAGCTCTTTGCATCAGGTGGTCAAAGTATTGGAGTTTCAGCTTCAACATTAGTCCTACCAATAAGACTGGTAGGATAATATAAAAGTGTGCCAATCTACACACATATAGGAATTCCAGAAGGAAAAGAAAGAGAAAAGGAGGTTTAAAAAAAAAATGTATTCTACGAAATTATGGCTGAAAACTTCCCAAACCTAAGGAAAGAAACAGATATCCAGGTACAGGAAGCACAGAGTCCTTCCAGTATTTTTTCTGACCATAATGACATGAAACTAGAAATCAACTGCAAAAAAAGAAATGACAAAAAAAATGGTTACATGGAGACTAAAACAACATGCCAATGAGTCAAAGATAAAATCAAAGAAGAAACTAAAAAATACCTTGAGACAAATGACAATGAAAACACACCCATACAAAATTTATGGAATACAGCAAAGGCAGTTGTTAGAGGGAAGTACATAGTGATACAGGCCTTCCTCAAAAAAATGAGAAAAATCTCAATCTTACCTAGTACCTAAAAGAATTCGAAAAAGAACAAAATCTAAAGACAGCAGAAGGAAAAAAATAATGAAGATCAGAGAGGAGACAAATAAGATTAAAAAAAAAAAACTGAAAAAAATCCATAAAGCCAAGAGCTGGTTTATTGCAAGGGTGCTCAGTCGCATCCAACTCTGTGGTCCCATGGACTAACTTTTCAGCCAGTCTCCCCTGTCCATGGGCTTTCCCAGGCAAGAGTACTGGAGTGGGTTGCCATTCGCTTCTCCAGCGGATCCTCCCAACCCAGGGATCGAACCCAGGTCTCTCGCACGGCGGGGAGCTTCTTTACCACTGCGCCACCTGGGAAGCCCTTGTCAGGGTAAACATGGACAAATCTCTAGTCATGCTCACCAAAAAAAAAAAGAGAAAACCCAAGTAAACAAGAGGAAGAGGACTTCCCTGCTGGTACAGTGGGTAAGAATCCACCTGTCAATGCAGGGGATGAGTTCGATCCTTGGGACAGGGGAGACAGCACAAGCCAGAGCAACTATGCCCGTGTGCCACAACTGCTGAAGCCAATGGGCCTAGCGCCTGTGCTCCGCAACAGAAGTCGCAGCAATGAGAAGGCCACAAACCGCACAACTACAGTATCCTTTGCTCTCCTGTAACTAGACAAAGCCAGTGCCCGGCGACAAAGATCCAGTGTAACCAAAAACAAAAATAATAAAAACAAAGGAAGACATGAAAAAGAAGTAACAACTGATACTGCAATGGAACAGAATACAGAGCCCCAAAATAAACCTACCTACCTATAATCAATCGGGGCTTCCCTGGTTGGCTCAGACGCTTGCAATGTGGGAGACCTGAGTTTGATCCCTGGGTCACGAAGATCCCCTGAAAGGAACAGCTACCCACTGCAGTATTCTTGCCTGGAGAATTCCATGGACAGCGAAGCCCAGGGTCACAAAGAGATAAGACTAAGATACCAATATGCTGACTTTAAGTTCAGCAAATACTCGACTTTTTGGATAGTGTATTGAAGGCATTCACATCTCCTGTGTCTCATTCCTCTACCATCAAAAACTGCCTTCAGAAGTTGACTGGCTCTAAAGTCCAAAAAATATTTCTAACACTTCTGCAAACTTAGTACCCAACACAACATATCCTGGGTTATACCCTACCAGCAATATTCAACTCAATAAAAACCTGAGTCACCATTTCCCCCTAATTCCTTTCAGTGTTTCAAAGGGTATTATTAGATGTGAGAAAAGGGTTACACAGGACATACTTGGGAGATGTAGTATGTGGTATCCCCCCAATCTGAACGCCAAACCTACTTCACAGTACATCTTCTAGGACTGAAAATATATAAAACACACTTTGTGAAACTCTGAAGATCTGAAAATATTCTGCAGTTGTCCCAAGTACATTTTTTCTACAAAGGCTTCCCAGTGACAGACTTTTGTTCTCTTGAACTATAAAATTATTGCAGATGGTGACTGCAGTCTTGAAAATTAAGACACTTGATCCTTGGAAGAAAAGCTATGAACAACCTTGACAGTGTATGAAAAAGTAGAGACATTACTTTGCCAACAAAGGTCCGTCTAGTCAAGGCTATGGTTTTTCCAGTAGTCATGTATGGATGTGAGAGTTGGACTGTGAAGAAAGCTGAGCGCCGAAGAATTGATGCTTTTGAACTGTGGTGCTGGAGAAGACTCGAGAGTCCCTTGGACTGCAAGGAGATCAAACCAGTCAATCCTAAAGGAAGTCAGGCCTGAATATTCATTGGAAGGACTGATGCTGAAACTCCAGTACTTTGGCCACCTGATGTGAAGAATTGACTTATTGGAAAAGACCCTGATGCTGGGAAAGACTGAAGGTAGAAGAAGGGGATGACAGAGGATAAGATGGTTGGATGCCATCACCAACTCGATGGACCTGAGTTTGAGTAAGCTCCGGGAGCTGGTGATGGACAGGGAAGCCTGGTATATGCAGCAGTCCATGGCGTCGCAAAGAGTCGGATACGACTGAGCAACTGAACTGAACTGTACTACTACAAACCCTTAAGTAAGAGCCTGCTTCATTAAAGTTCAATAGAACTTCTCTCACCCTATGAAAATCTGGAGGTGGAAGGAACATATTTCACTTATTCCTCTTTGCTACTCAGATTCAGTGGATTTAAGGTGGACTGTAAAACTGCAGTTCTGGTTAGATTCTGGGAATTGACCCTTGTTGCCTCTGACATACTCAACAAAATGACAACAATACCAGAGACTTCTCTAGTGATCCAGTGGTGAGGAATTTGCCTTGCAATGCAGGGGACACAGGTTTGATCCCTGGTCACGGAACTAAGATCCAACACGCCGCAATTAAGTCTGTGTGCATAACCGCCACCAAGACCCAGTGCAGCCAAATAAGCATTTTAAAAAATGACAGCAATATCCTGGGACTGAAATTATGAAAACTAAGTTTTAAAAATCTAGTACTGGAAAGGAACTCAGTGCACTCCCTTTACAAAAACAGGGAAAGTGAAACTGGGATATCTGGCTTTTAACCCACAAGTTTTGCCACTGTATCTTGATGCCCCATCCTCACTAATCTAGCTTCAGGCAAGTATACTGGGACAAGAAGAAATAAAAATAAATAAATAAATAACTGCAATGAATACAGTGTTTTTAAAACAAGCTTTGGCCAGTTTTATTAAAGAAAAACTGTACATGATTTACTTTTCACCAGTCTGTTCTGGCATGCTTCTAATAATATCAGAATCACCTAAAAAATAAAACACAATAATTTTTACAACTTATTTAGTGGCAACTGGTAATCATCAAACTAGCAATGGTTATCTTCAAAAGTTATCACACTAGCTGTACTACCATTTCTCAAGGTTGATCAGACACCTAGAGTCACAGACATTTCCCACACAAGACATGTCATGTAAATCAGACTTGGTTTATCACCAGCATTTATAAAACCAGACCTAGGCAGAGAACTAGGTCTGGGGACACATGCATGGTCTTAATATAGCGAATGTTTAGCCTGCCCTGATTATTACAAAATCAGAACAGCGAGAATATTCGCAGTAGCTTCATGAATTAGAAATTCTTAAGTTCAAAACATGACGTGTATTTGTAGGCCCTTTTCTCCCCCTCAACCTAATTTTACCCATCTATTCTCAGGCAGCCAGTAAGGATTCCTTTCTTCTACTGTTTCACCTGATTATTCTCCCCCTTTATAATTTCACCTTTTACCAAGGCCCTAAGACATAATTTCTTAGGTGTGGTATGAAATTAAATTCATCATCTCAAAGTAAAAAGAATTTCATTTATGACAAAGATAATTATGTACTGACATTCACTACTAACTCTCCATGACATAAGCCTGCAGGATATCCCTTGCTATATACAAATTCTCAGTAACTGAACTTAGGAACCAAAGACATTTGTATAGTAAGAAATCCTTGTTATTACACCATAAAGAAAAAAAGACTTATTTTATGACTGAAAAAGCATACCTGGATCAATGATAGCCAGTGTGCATACTCTGTAGTATTTTCCACATGCTGTGCCCAATTCAATATTATTGCCACTGTAGTGATGGACACCAGTTTTGGCCAACATGGCGTAATACTCTATTTCAGATTTCCTTTGGGAGTAAAAACAAAAAAAGGCAAATAAATACCATACCAACTGACACAGATTAAATGTTACTGCTCTCATTAGTTCCCATGTTGGTAAGGCCTTCAAACAGTAAGCCATTTATTATTCTTAAAAATATATTCATTATCCAACACCAGCCATCCTTTGGATCCTCTACAGTATATATTTGTGCACATGGAAAAAGAGGGTACAGAATAAGATCATCATTTGCTTAGCATTTACTATCTGCCAGACACTTTACAGAATTCCCATGACAATATCACCCTCTGGTGCTCTGAGTCCTAGATGCAGAGTAATAGAACAGGTATACCTCAGATACTGCAAATGCCTTCCAGACCACTGCAATAAATCAAATATTGCAATAAAGCTAGCCACAGGGATTTGTTAATTTCCAAGTGCATATAAAAGTTGTTTAACCTATATGTAGCCTCTAAGTGTTCAACAGCATTATGTCTAAAAAACCCCCCCAATGTACATACATAAATTAAATATTTTATTGCAAAAAAACGAAAAACAAAAAACCAACCATCACCTGAACCTTCAGGGAATCATAGCAGTAATATCAAAGATGACAAATCATAACAACAAAGAAAAACTCAGCACCTACAGACTTATACAATCAAGGTTCCACAAACCTTCAATTTGTATTAAAAACAAAGAGCAACTATTAAGTGAAGAAAAGCTAAATCCAATAAAATAAAAACAGGCATGCCATAGGCTTGCACTTGCCCCAAGTTAACGTTTTTTGTGACCACCAAGTAGGTAGAGAGCCATCAAGGAGCTTGTTAAAAATGCATCAGGCCCCAATCCAGATCCATTAAATCTGAACTTGCATTTAAACCAAATCACTTGCGACTGAATGTACATTCATGCTGAAAGCCACTGCTCTAATAGGTAAGTGTGAATTCTTTGAAGTAAGACCAAAGTTTTGAGATGAGATGCAAGAGAGCTCTCCAGGTTTTTTTGCCCATTAGGTACAGACACCCTGTATGAAATGCTGTGAGTTTATGCATTACCGTAGAAAATCAACAAGCACAGGACTGAAAATATGGCTGATACTCTGCATGGTCCAACTTGAACTTATGTACAACACCTCATAAGATCAGTTTCAAAACAGTGCATCAGGCAAAAACTGGGTGAATTGGAAGCGTGCAGATCCACAGGCCAGCCTGAACTCTTCCGATCTTAGCTTCTCTATGCTATAAGTAATTCATAAAACGAAGTCCTTTTAAAACACCTCAAAGTAAAAAGAACAAGCAAAAAAAGGCAGGACATAAGGAAAAGCAACTTACGTTTCTGCACTACCCTCAAACTTTGCCCTTCTTTGGTTTCTGTCACACATTTCTCCCAAGGAGAACCACAGAGGAGGAGAGACTATGAAGGGGAGAAAAATCAAGAGCCAAACACAACAGAAACCCTTAAATTATCCTGCAAATGTGCCCCTGTAATACAAATTCTACCTGACACCCAGTTCATACTACCCAGATTGCAATCTCACACTCTTGGATATTTGCTCAGGACGAATTTACAGTGGAAGACACACACCCTCAGGTTCTTTCAATTACCTCAAGGCTGGGCAGTTGTTGGCGAGGATGACCAGTTTCGCTTTGCCTTGTCTGATCATTTTCAGAGTCTGTTTGTACCCCAGCACGTACTTTCCACTTTTCATAACCAGCTGGAGCCTAGAGTTGATCGACTCCAGTGACTTTTTCTACAAAGAAAACATTTAATACGAACTTGATTGAAGGCATTGTTTGTAACCACTCAAAACTGGATCCAGGGACTTCCCTGGTAGTCCAGTGGTTAAGTCTCCCCCGCTTCCAAGCAGGGAGCACGGGTTCCATCCCTAGAAAGGGAACTAAGATCTCGCAAGCCTCGGCCAAAAAAAACACTGGATCCAGCTTCCTGGAACCGGAGCCCCTTAATAAACCTCCGAAGAAGAGGGTTCCAAAGCACTGAGAAGGTCTCTCGGGTTCTTTCTGGAAGCCTCTAAGGCCAGCGGGAACGCTGTCCGCCCAGAGAGCTCAAAACTGCCCGCCCCGGCCAAGACTCATCTCTCCACGTGAAATAGGCTTCCGGCCCTGGCCTGCTTCACTCACCGTCTTCTTTGCGGCCACCATCTTCCTGCCTTAGATGCGGGACGCCCCCAACCTAGAACACAGAGGACAGGACAGGAAGTTTACGATCTGAAGTTCCAAACCGGCAACTCCCTGGGCACCGCGCGCTGCCAAAACCTCGGCCCGGAGGAGCCCACTCACCAAGAGCAGCCGCCAAGATGGCCGGGGAGCGAGAAAGGAGAGAATTCCCACAATGCCAAGCTCTTCACGGCGGGGCGGTGCGCCGTCACACCGAGACCGGAAGCGGAAGCAAATGTCCAGCGGAAGGGGCGGGACAAGAAGAGGCGGGGCGGTGCTGGTTACTCTGGCGGCTCAGTTGTTTTCGGCTTTTTGCGACTGTATCCCGCCAGGCTTCTCTGTCAATGGGAATTCTCCAGGCAAGAATACTGGCGTGGGTTGCCATTTCCTTCTGCAGGGGGTCTTCTGATTCAGAAGTCGAATCCAAATCTGCATTACAGGCAGATTTTTTTTTAAACCGCTGGAGCCACCAGGTTTTGCAGCCGAGTGGTCTGAAGTCTCACCTTGCTGTGTTCTGCTGCTCTGAAGCGGCGCGCTGCGGAACTCAGGAAAGTCAAACAGGACGGGAGTTGGAGAAGCCGACTGAGAGTGAAGCGGAAGGGGCACTGAGAAGAGGCGGCGTCTGGACCTCGGCCTCAGTGCCACAGAGCGCACCTCTGCCCGAAGCCCCGGCTCTTAGGAGACGCGGGGAGGACCCAGGTGCGCCTGAACTCCCGGGACTACCCTCTGCCGCTGGCTTCCTTAACTCACCTCTTCTGTAGCGTGTAAGCCGAATTTTCGGAGACAGCGATAGAACAGGTCTAACTAAAAATCTTTTTGTTGTGAGCGTTGGATATTGATTAAAAAAAAAAAAAGTCCAGTGACGAATCACTCAGAATATTTGGCACAGAAAGTCTCTCACCACCACACATGCAAGAAAAAAAAAAAAAAGGTAAAAATCAGACAAATAAGTAAGCTGTCATCACGTGTCAACTTTTAGGAATCTGTCTTAAAGAGGCAGTCATGCGTGCCCAAAGACGTGAGAATAGGGCTATTTGTTTCAGCATTAGTTTAAATAGCAAAACAAAAATGGAAACATCATATGTTCATTATTCTTAACAAATATATGTGTTTGCATGTGCAGAAAAGTCATGTCTTGGGACTTCCCTGGTAGTCCAGTGGTTAAGAATCCACCCTGCGGTGCACGGGACACTGGTTGGATCCCTGGTTGGGAAAATTGGGATCCCACCTGCCACAGGGCAACTAAGCCCAGGCACCACAACTAGAGAGCCTGCACAGGGAAAGGAAGACACAGTCTAGGACAACAAAATAAATAAATAAAATAATCTTAAAAAAAGAAAATCCAAGTCTTGGGAATTCCCTGGTGGTCCAGTAGTTAGGACTCTACGCTTCCACTGCAGGGGCACGGGTTTCATCCCTAGTCAGGGGACTAAGTCCACATGCTGAATAGCCAAAAAAAGAAAAAGAAATTCAAGTCTGGAAAGTTAATCATTGAAACATATCTTTGGATGAGAGATGAGCAGAGTAGGTGGTGAAAAAAGAACATTTAATTGTACTTTATATGTTTCAGCATTGTTTGAATTATTTAAGCATTCATTGTTATGTAGAGAGCTCATTTTTAATAAAATAGTGGTTGATTTAAATAAATCTTATGAAACTTCACTTATTTCTTAAAGCAGTAATTTTCAAAGTATGGCTTCCAGATCACCAGATTCAGAATCATTTTGACTCCCAGGTGTGTGAAGAAATCCTTCCTTGGATGTGGGGCCTGGAAATCTGAGCTTAATAAGCAACCTCTATGATTTTTTTTTTTAATGTATTTATTTGGCTGCATTGGGTCTTAGTTGTGGCACATGGTATCTTTCATTGGGGTGCCTGGACTCTGGTTGTGGCTTGGGGTTAGTTGCTCTGTGGCATGTGGGATCTTAGTCCCCCTACTAGGGATCAAACGTGCATCCCCTGCAGTGCAAGGTGGATTCTTAACCACTGGGCCACCAAGGAAGTCCCTCCATGGTTCTTAGAAATACTAAAATTTGAGAAGTAAGAATGAAATAGCCTAGTTGGTTTTGAGGAGTGCATGCTTAGATAGAGACACTAATGATGCCTTACACTTTTATAACGAGCTCTGTACTTTGAATGTTTTTTAATATCTACTTTTCCTCAAAAGCAATCAGCATAAATATTACCCCCATTTTAGAAAGTCGATGATTAAAACACTTGAGGTGACTTTTCTGATGCTTTTCATTTTATCATACCAAGTTTCTGGTCCTTAATATATGTCCTAACAATAATTTTTTGTGTGTAATGTCCTGACTATATTTTAAAGGAAGGTCTTAGTTGCTTTCTCACAGGGATCTTAACATGGTTTTGTACTGGAAGCCAGGGATAGACATTCATACACTGATATATATGAATCATGACCACAAAATGTTTGAAAATTTTACCTACAGAGTCCTAACTGATCTTGTTATATCTCTTTGGAGATAGGTTTAGGTTCTTGCTTTTTCTATTTAATACCTGAAAGACGTGGGTCAAACTGTCTAACTTCTAAGTTTCAGTTTCCTCATCAAAAAGCTAGAATGATAATCTCTACCTCGTGGTATTGTGAGGATCACAGTAAACATAACGGTGTGTGAAGCACCTAGCACAGGGCCTTGTGCAGTGGACGTTAGCTTTCTTCCTCAGTCCCACTCCTGTCTCCCCATCTCCCCACCACAACCACTCACACACACCTGAAGTCATTCACGGCATTGCGAAACCCAAACACTAGTGGAAGAACCCAAACACTTGCCATGCAAGAATGACAGTCAAATCCTTTGGCTTGTCAAGATTTCATAACTATTTCCACACTTGTATTTATTAGAGCTGGAGTCGGCAAGCTTTTTCTGTAGAGAGCCAAATAATAATAAAGATTTTAGACTCTGGCTGTATGGTCTCCGTGGCAACTACTCAACCCTGCTGATGCAGCACAAGAGCAGTTAGAGACAGTATGTAAATGGATGATCATGGCTATGTTCCAATAAAACCTTCTTTACAAAGTCAGGATTTGGCCTGCAAGCCATAGTTTGTTGACCCCTGTGTTGTAAGATTACTATTACTTTTATTTAAAATAGCTACTTTAAGTCATCTCTTTTCTAAAGAGATAAATGTTGAAGTATTTTATGGTGCCCCCTGCAGTGGAAGCCCAGAGTCTTAACCGCTGGACCACCAGGGAAGTCTCTGCAACTTTCAAATTGCTGAATAAATGTAAATAAAATCCTATAATAAATGTAGATAAATAGATGGAGTAAATGCAGCAAGAGAAAATCACTCAGTGGTGTCTGACTCTTTGCGACCCCATGGACTATACAGTCCATGAAATTCTCCAGGCCAGAATACTCGAGTGGGTAGCCTTTCCCTTCTCCAGGGGATCTTCCCAACCTGGGGACTGAACCCAGGTTTCCTGCATTGCAGGCAGATTCTTTACCAGCTGAGCCACAGATGAGATCAGATCAGATCAGTCACTCAGTTGTGTCCGACTCTGCGACCCCATGAATCGCAGCACGCCAGGCCTTCCTGTCCATCACCAACTCCCAGAGTTCACTGAGACTCACATCCATGGAGTCAGTGATACCATCCAGCCATCTCATCCTCTGTCGTCCCCTTCTCCTCCTGCCCCCAATCCATCCCAGCATCAGAGTCTTTTCCAATGAGTCAACTCTTCGCATGAGGTGGCCAAAGTACTGGAGTTTCAGCTTTAGCATCAGTCCTTCCAAAGAAATCCCAGGGCTGATCTCCTTCAGAATGGACTGGTTGGATCTCCTTGCAGTCCAATGGACTCTCAAGAGTCTTCTCCAACACCACAGTTCAAAAGCATCAATTCTTCGGCGCTCAGCCTTCTTCACAGTCCAACTCTCACATCCATACATGACCACAGGAAAAACCATAGCCTTGACTAGACGAACCTTTGTTGGCAAAGTAAAGTCTCTGCTTTTGAATATTCTGTGTAGGTTGATCATAACTTTCCTTCCAAGGAGTAAGCGTCTTTTAATTTCATGGCTGCAGTCACTATCTGTAGTGATTTTGGAGCCCAGAAAAATAAAGTCTGACACTGTTTCCCCATTTTTTCCCATGAAGTGATGGGACCAGATGCCATGATCTTCGTTTTCTGAATGTTGAGCTTTAAGCCAACTTTTTCACTCTCCACTTTCACTTTCATCAAGAGGCTTTTGAGTTCCTCTTCACTTTCTGCCATAAGGGTGGTGTCATCTGCATATCTCAGGTTATTGATATTTCTCCCAGCAATCTTGATTCCAGCTTGTGTTTCTTCCAGTCCAGTGTTTCTCATGATGTACTCTGCATATATGTTAAATAAACAGGGTGACAATATACAGCCTTGACGTACTCCTTTTCCTATTTGGAACCAGTCTGTTGTTCCATGTCCAGTTCTAACTGTTGCTTCCTGACCTGCATACAGATTTCTCAAGAGGCAGATCAGGTGGTCTGCTATTCCCATCTCTTTCAGAATTTTCCACAGTTTATTGTGATCCACACAGTCAAAGGCTTTGGCATAGTCAATAAAGCAGAAATAGATGTTTTTCTGGAACTCTCTTGCTTTTTCCATGATCCAGCAGATGTTGGCAATTTGATCTCTGGTTCTTCTGCCTTTTCTAAAACCAGCTTGAAAGCCCAAATGCAGCAAAGAGTTAATAATTGTTGAATTTAAAGTGGAAGATAAATGAGTATTCATTGTACTATTCAACTTTTTGTGCGTTTGAAAATCTTCATACCAAAAAGTAAAAATACAATGTGTCTTCTTTTGCACTTACATCATATCTCATTTTGGAATAATGACATTTAAATATTCAGGAATAATTTCAGATTACTATAGAGATGGGCTTCCCAGGTGGCACTAGTGGTAAAGAACCCGCCTGCCAATGCAGTTAGATGTATAAGATGCAGGTTCCATCCCTGGGTTGGGAAGATCCCCTGGAGAAGCATGGTAATTCACTCCAGTATCCTTGCCTGGAGAGTCCCATGGACAGAGGAGCCTGGTGGGCTACAGTCCATAGGGTCGCAAAGAGTCAGACACAACCGAAGCAACTTAGCACACACACATGTGTTTTTATTTATTTATTTTTTATTGAAGGATAATTGCTTTACAGAATTTTGTTGTTTTCTGTCAAACCTTAACATGAATCAGCCATAGGTAAACGTATACCCCCTCCCTTTTGAACCTCCCTCCCATCTCCCGCCCCATCTCGCCCCTGTAGGTTGATATAGAGCCCCTGTTGGTTGATATAGAGCCCCTGTTTTGAGTTTCCTGAGCCATACAGCAAATTCCCATTGGCTATCTATTTTACATATGGTAATGGCACCCCACTCCAGTACTCTTGCCTGGAAAATCCCATGGATGGAGGAGCCTGGTAGGCTGCAGTCCATGGGGTCGCTAAGAGTCAGACATGACTGAGTGACTTCACTTTCACTTTTCACTTTCATGCATTGGAGAAGGAAATGGCAACCCACTCCAGTGTTCTTGCCTGGAGAATCCCAGGGATGGGGGAGCCTGGTGGGCTGCTGTCTATGGGGTCGCACAGAGTTGGACACAACTGAAGCGACTTAGCAGCAGCAGCAGCAGTGCAAGTTTCTGTGGTACTCTTTTCATACATCTCACCCCCTCCTCCCCTCTCCCCATGTCCATAAGTCTAGTTTCTAGTTCTGTTTCTCCATTGCTGCCCTGTAAATAAATTCTTCAGTATCATTTTTCTAGATTCTATATATATGCATTAGAATACGATATTTATCTTTCTCTATCTGAATTTCTTCACTCTGTATAATAGGTTCTAGGTTCATCCACCTCATTAGAACTGACTCAAAGGCTTTCCTTTTATGACTGAATAATATTCCATTGTGTGTATGTACCACAACTTCTTTATCCATTCATCTGTCGATGGACATCCAGGTTGCGTCCGTGTTCTAGCTATTGTAAATAGTGCTGCAGTGCACAATGGGATGCATGTGTCTTTTTCAATTTTGGTTCCTCAGTGTATATGCCTAGGAGTGGGATTGCCGGGTCATATGGTGGTTTTATTCCTAGTTTTTTAAGGACTCTCCAAACTGTCTTTCATAGTGGCTGTATCAATTTACATTCCCACCAACAGTGCAAGAGCATTCCCTTTTCTCCACACCCTCTCCAACATTTATTGTTTGTAGACTTTTGATGCTGGCTATTCTGACTGGTGTGAGGTGACATCTCACTGTAGTTTTGATGTTCACTTCTCTAATGCATGCAATGCATGCATTGCAAAGAGTTTTGAGAGTGCTCACTGAAGCACACTGTCAGAAGTTTAATAGCTCCACTGCATTGCCAAAGAAAGAAATCATGTGTTCAATTGAAATATGGCTGACTAATAAAAAGGAACGAGGGCTTCCCTGGTGGTCCAGTGGTTAAGATCTGCCTTGCACTGCAGGAAATGGGTTTGAGGTATACAGATATTCATCAAAGTATTCAACCATTTGTGAGTTTGAAAATCTTCATACCAAAAAGTCAAGGAATGTGTATGTATCAAGAAAGGACTTCATGGACTTCCCTGGTGGCAGGGACAGTGGACAGAAATCTACTTGCCAAAGCAGGGGACACGGGTTCAATCCCTGTACTGGGAATATTCCACATGCTTCGGAGCAACTAAGCCCATGTGTTTACAACTTCTGAAGCCCTCATGCCTACAGCCTGTGCTCCAAAACTCCACAAGAGAAGTCACTGCAAGAGGAGCCCTCACATAGCAACTAGAGAAAACCCATGAGAAAAAGCAACGAGGACCTGGTACAGCCAAAAATCAATAAATATAAATAAATTAAAAAAAAATAAAGGACTTTGCCATCCAGACTTTATTTTATTGTTCCTGGATGCTGCTGCTGCTGCTGTTGCTAAGTCGTGTCAGTCGTGTCCGACTCTGTGCGACCCCATAGACGGCAGCCCACCAGGCTCCCCCGTCCCTGGGATTCTCCAGGCAAGAACACTGGAGTGGGTTGCCATTTCCTTCTCCAATGCATGAAAGTGAAAAGTGAAGTCGCTCAGTCGTGTCCGACTCTTAGCGACCCCATGGACTGCAGCCCACCAGGCTCCTCCGTCCATGGGATTTTCCAGGCAAGAGTACTGGAGTGGGGTGCCATTGCCTTCTCCGTCCTGGATGCTAGTCTGAAGCATTTCAGAGTGATTTAGAAGGAATACCAACAGGTCAACGTGACAGGACAGGCTCTCTAGTTCTCCTTCACCAAAATCGCTGCTCCAAGTTTCTGACAGTTCTCCAGGCACCTGCGTTATTGTGCTTCTAGTTTTTACTTGGTGTGAGAATGAGAAGTGACAGCCTGCATTCCCTGTTAGAGCAAATACTAACAAGTTCATCTGATATTCATTGGTTCAGTACACTGGCCCATCCCCTTATTGTGAAGCAGTTAAACCTATCATGTTCATTACCATCAACTATTACTTACTCATTGTCCAGATTAGGAAGGAGCTGGTTAGTTACTTGGAATTCTACTTGTCTAACTCAACCTTCATATTCTTCAGTCACAATAGATGTTAAAAATGCTCAGAAATATAGCAGGAAGAGGGAGGGACAGTGAATCCAAGTGAAAAGACCCCGTAAACTCAGTGAATGTTGATGGCCTTTCAACTAACTAAACACATATACACTGATACATGAATTCTGAACCTACAGGGGACAAGAAGGAATGAATGCTTACATATTCCTCTCTACCATTTCTGCCTCCACAATAATGAAGAATCCAAAATATTTCTTCTATACCCATTCCCATTCAGACTGGGAATACTCCAGACTGCACTGGATTAAAAATAGACCAGAGAAACACTTTCTCCTATTTTCTTAAAAATCATTTGTCCATTTCTCAAAAAGCATACGTTTTTTATACTCTTGGATACAAAGAAGTCAGAGCACTTTATTCACTATTTTACTGTGGAGGAGTGACACTTTTGGAAAGTAGATTGGTGTCTATAAAGGTTGGTCTTTTGCTTACTTTGTATTTCTTAGAGTCAGTTGTTGAAATTTTAGTAGAAATGAAATTCCTGTCTAAAAGTTCACAAAAGAATGACACTTTACATTTTATTTTTAATAATTTGAAAAGTCTGGCATTTGGGACCTCCCTGTGAGGGGTGGGTGTCCAGTGGTTAAGATTCCATGATTCCATTGCTGGAGAACTAAGATCCCTGGTTAGGAGATTAAGATCCCAAGTGCTGAATTGCTCAGCCAAAAAAAAAACTTTTTTTCTTAGATTTAAAAAAGAAAAGTCTGCCATGTACTGTTATCCTTAATAAAGCTGTAATGTATAGGCTAAGACATCAATTTCTTTTTTTTTTTTTGCTTTTAACTAGAACTTAATTCTGTAACACCACGTCAGGCTGATCAGAAAATGTCACTGACACTTAATGGAGAAAAAGAGAACAAATGCAATTTTGTGACATCAAAACATGAGTATGTCTAGCAAAAATGGCAAATGGAGTTCTTGAAGGTAAGAAGATTCATGAACTATATCTCCAAGATATAACACCTTTAAAATCACAGTATCAGTTATGATTCAGTATTATCAAGAAAAGACTAGAGGAATGAGTGTGGTCTGTGAGAGGAAAGGTAGTAGGCATTGTATCTCAGACTAGATACTTAATTGTAAGCAATAAAAACAAGTCAGCTAAGTTAAGCAGAAATGTGTTTTGTAGTCTACCAAATGAACAAGACCCCATCTATGTATACTGGTTATGGGGAAGCCACACTATTTATTAGTCATTAATTCAGAGCAAGCCACAGGAAAGCACCCCTTCAAAAGTGCTTTATCTTGACTACGCCATAACTGAGTGCCATCCCATCATTCTACAGGTTTGCCTTCTTCTGGATGATGAGATATAATGAAAGACCAGTAAATCACATAGAAATTAACCTACTACCTTACTTGTCTCGTGGTAAAATGGGTTTTTGATAAGATATGATACTAAATAATGTCTTGATGGATGTGTGATGTCCCCTAAATTGATGATGCTGTCAGAGGCATGATGAGCAGGAAATGCAAACCTAATCCAGTGTCTATTACAATAATGATTCTCCACTGTCCCCAAAGAGGGCCGGTCACTCTTCCATGAAGAAGATCTTAAAAAGGAAGCATACCATTTCAGAGGCTTACAGTTGGTCACTCTTGTTGCTGCTGAATTAGGCACTCAGTCAGGTAAACCATGGAGTGGTTTGAGCCCATACATGGTTTCTATCCCTGTCATTTTATCCCTGAGCCCACTGAGCAGGCATGGGGATGGCCCATGAGAAAGACTTCCTAACATACACAGGGCACCTGGTGGCTCAGATTATTGTTCACTTGATTATAAAATGCTTCCTCTGAAGGAAATGGCTTGACTAACAAATTATCTCTGAGGAAAAGTAAGATACCCAAGTCTACTCCTAAAAAAATACTTAATAGGCTCAGTAAGCCCTGGTTACTCCAATACTTTGGCCACCTCATGCGAAGAGTTGACTCATTTGAAAAGACCCTGATGCTGGGAAAGATTGAGGGCAGGAGGAGAAGGGGACGATGGAGGATAAGATGGTTGGATGGCATCACTGACTCAGTGGACATGAATTTGGGTGGACTCCGGGAGTTGGTGATGGACAGGGAGGCCTGGTGTGCTGCAGTCCATGGGGTGACAGAGTCGGACACAACTGAGCGACTGAATTGAACTGAAACCCTGGTTTAGCATGAAAGCATTAATATTCAAGTTGTGTATTTATGTTTAACTAATCTGTGAGTTATTGCATCTCTCTCTCTCTTTTTTTTTATTTCTTTGGCTGCAGGGCATATGAGATGTTAGTTCCCTGAACTCATACCCCCTGCAGTGTAAGTTTGGAGTCTTAACTCCTGGACCAGCAGGGAAGTCTCTTGCACCTCTTTTTGTGACAGTGGAATTTTGAAAATTTTCATTATCTAAATAAAATTAAATGTGACTTAAAAAAAAAAAAAGAATCATCTGAAGTGGGAAGAATCATCTGAAGTCAGCTGTGAGCTGACTTGCACCCCTATGCCAAAGTCCTATTTCAACCTAACCCCCACTGTGACTAGTTAGGGTTTTCAGGAGTTAATTAAGGTTAAATGGGGTCATAAGGTTGGGACCCTAATCTGATCTAACTTAATGAGAAGAGGAAGATCTATCCCCTAACCCCTCTTATGAACACACAGTGAGAAGGCTGCAATCCACAAGGTGGAAAGAAATCAAATAGGCCAGCATCTTGGTCTTAGAAGTCTAGGTTCCGGAAATGTGAGAAATAAGTATTTGTTTAAACCACCCCATTTATGGTATTTTGTTATGGCAGGCCAATCTAGTACAGGGCCTTCTGATAACATTTATATAGCACACACATATTTCCTAAATATAGGCCTATTCCACATTCCTTTCCCCTAAACTTCCTGGTACCAATCCTATAATCATGCTCTTTCCAAGTTTTTGACTTGGAATCCAGCCAAATCATTAGCCATTTTCAAAATACTTCTCTTTCCTTGGGGCACAGTAACCCCAGACAGAAGGAAGGAGAAGATTCACAGTCTATATTTGTAATGTTGTCAAATGTATTTCCTCACAGATACCCAGTCTCTTCTTCCCTTGAAGGGATTTGTGAACTGATTGTTGGGTGGCCAAGGCATCAGTGAGGCTTGCACTGCAGAAGGGATACAGATGAAGATGGAGAAAGAGAAAAAAGTGTAGGGACCAGGGAGAAGAAGGGAAGATGGGAATGAAGGGAGGGAGGAGAGAAAAACCTCTAAACATATGCTAAAGACCATGGCTATGTATCCTATGACCCATATAGGGAAACATGACACATTTCAGGCAATTTGAGCATCAAATAATTAAAGATGATGTTATGGACTGAATCATGGCCTCCCTCCAGTTCATATGTTTAAGCCCTAACCCTCCTATACCTTGTAATGTGGCAGTATTTGGAGCTACTGTCTTTAAAGAGGTAATTAAGGTAAAATGATGTCAATTCAATATGACTGGTGTCTTTATAAGGTTATTGGGACACAGAAACAAATGGCAGGAAGACCATGTGAAGGTACTGCCATTGACCAGCCAAGGACACAGGCCTTCAAAAGAAACCAACCCTGCTGATACCTTTATTTCAGACTTCCAGCCTCAGAAATGGGAGGAAATAGATTTCTGCTGTTTAAGGCACACAATCTGGTACTTTGTTAAGACAGCCATAGCAAATTAACACAGATGGTAACATAGCTCACTGAATAAAAATAAATGAGTATTTATTGCTATAAATAAATGAATAATAAGTGGAGGGAAAGGGAAAGTGCTTCCTTAGAGTAGCATAATGAGAGATTAGGAAATTACAAAAATCACCATTTGATAATCATAGTTATAATTGATCCAAGCAAGACTGTTAATACATGCTAAAAGTAGCAGATAAAAGTTTGATGAGATAAATGATACTTAGTGTTAGTTGTGTCCGACTCTTTGCGACCCCATGAACTGCAGCACACCAGGCCTCTCTGTCCATCACCAACTCCTGGAGTCCTCCCAAACCCATGTCCATCGAGTCCATGATGCCATCCAACCATCTCATCCTCTGTCATCCCCTTCTCCTCCTGCCCCCAATCCCTTCCAGCATCAGGGTCTTTTCAAATGAGTCGGCTCTTTGTATCAGGTGGCCAAAGTATTGGAGTTTCAGTTGCAACATCAGTCCTTCCAATAAACACCCAGGACTGATCTCCTTCAGAATGGACTGGTTGGATCTCCTTGCAGTCCAAGGGACTCTCAAGAGTCTTCTCCAACACCACAGTTCAAAAGCATCAATTCTTCGGCGCTCAGCCTTCTTCACAGTCCAACTCTCACATCCATACATGACCACAGGAAAAACCATAGCCTTGACTAGACGAACCTTTGTTGGCAAAGTAATGTCTCTGCTTTTGAATATGCTATGTAGGTTGGTCATAACTTTCCTTCCAAGGAGTAAGTGTCTTTTAATTTCATGGCTGCAGTCACCATCTGTAGTGATTTTGGAGCCCAGAAAAATAAAGTCTGACACTGTTTCCACTGTTTCCCCATCTATTTCCCATGAGGTGATGGGACCGGATGCCATGATCTTCGTTTTCTGAATGTTGAGCTTTAAGCCAACTTTTTCACTCTCCACTTTCACTTTCATCAAGAGGCTCTTTAGTTCTTCTTCACTTTCTGCCATAAGGGTGGTGTCATCTGCATATCTGAGGTTATTGATATTTCTCCTGGCAATCTTGATTCCAGCTTGTGCTTCTTCCAGTCCAGCGTTTCTCATGATGTACTCTGCATATAAGTTAAATAAACAGAGTGACAATATACAGCCTTGACGTACTTCTTTTCCTATTTGGAACCAGTCAGTTGTTCCATGTCCAGTTCTAACTGTTGCTTCCTGACCTGCATATAGGTTTCTCAAGGGGCAGGTCAGGTGATACTAAGTGTAAAATAGTAACTTTTCAGTGGAGAAACCTGGCAGACACTACCTTAACTAACTGATCAAAGTTAATAGGGGAAATTGATATTATGGGCTCGTTGATACGAATCCACAGACGACATAACAGTATGCCAGCCAAAACTGCATAAACCGAAAACAATCATGAGGAAACATCAGACAAACCGGAACTGCTGCTGCTGCTGCTAAGCCGCTTCAGTCGTGTCCGACTCTGTGCGACCCCATAGACAGCAGCCTACCAGGCTCCTCCATCCCTGGGATTCTTCAGGCAAGAACACTGGAGTGGGTTGCCGTTTCCTTCTCCACCTACAAAATAAATAGCTTATTTTCTGGGGGTGGGGGTGGGGGGGGGGAGTCAAGGTCAGGAAAGACAAAGACTGAAAAACTAGTTTGCTTTCCTTCGTTAAAGCAAACTAAATGCAAGGTGTAGTGAAGGACAGGGGACAGGGAAACCTGGCAAGCCGCAGTCCACGGGGTCGCAAAGAGCCCGACAGGACTGAGCGACTGAACAACTAAGTCCTGGGTTGGACACTTGACCACAGTTGAATAAGGAGTGGATTAAATAGTATCTTCTCAACGTTAAACTTCCTCGTGGTAACAGTCCTGAAGTTATGTAAGAAGCCTGTCATCACAAATCCAGTCACCAATCAATAGCCACTGGCCACCATCGCCTCCTCCCCTCCCCAGCTATTTAGGGATGACTCAGACGTGATCCCTCCCAAGCCCTTCACCCCCTCTCCCAAAACTCAGCATCTTTATCCCTGCTTCCGAGGCAACTTTCCTCTCTGCCTTTACCACTTTCGCCCTACCTGGCTCCTTTCTTGTCTTTGTCCTCTTCTGCGTCCCCGCTGTCCCCTCCCTGGCACCTTCTCCCAACGAGCGGCTCGCTTCCATCTCCAGGTGCGCGCCCCCACCCAGCGGTGCGCGCCCTCCCACGCAGCGGTGCGCGCCCCCACCCAGCGCTCCGCTGCGCGCTTGCGCTCTGTAAGCGCCGGAGCTGGCCGCTTGGAGTTGAAGGAACTTGTGCCGCGTGAGCGTTTCGCGCGGGATCCCGGCTCAGGGTCCCCAGCCCGCGCGGTCGCCGCGCTCGCCCTCCGGGCGTCCTCCTGCCCGCGATGGGCTGCTCCAGCAGCGCCCTCAACAAGGCCGGCGACGGCAACAGGCTTCGCAGCGGTAAGCAGGGGACCCGGCCCCACCGCCACCCCGCCCACGCCCTGGGGCTTGGGTGGGTTCGCTACCCCGGGGTCCGACGGGTGTGACTCGTGCCCACCCGGCCGGGCAGGGGGCGGCTCCTCCCTAAGGATGCGAGTGAGACCCGGAGCGGCGCTGCCGTGGCCCAGGATGCGGCGGTCCTGGTGCGCTCCGCCGCCCACGGTGCCCCACGCGGGAGGGAGCCCAGGAGTGGAGAGACCCCGCTGCCCGTGACAGCGCGGGGAGTTGGCCTTAAGTCTCTAACGCGGTCAGCCACCGCGCTTTGTTAAACAGATGCAGAATTTCCTGTCCTTCAGCGTACAGGATTTCAGATTACTGTGCAGATGGGCATTTACTCAGCGCACAGGTTCCTGAATTTTTAAAGAGGTCAGATGCACTGTCCACCATCCTTGGCTTAAGTATTTCTCAATGAATACGAGTGTGATGAAAAGTGGTCCTCACTGAAACTTACGTGGAAATGCACCACACGCTTCTGTCTCTATACAATAGCCAGGTGCTTGGCTAGGTGCTGAAGATGCAAAGACCCTACTCCTGGGGTCTGGGATGGGGGTGGGGAGGAAGACGAACATCAGACAAGTTGAACAGGTGATTGCCATAGTTTCTGACTGTGATAAGTGCTGTGAAAAGAATGAAACATGAATGAACCAGAGAATGGCTGGGTTTTATAGCAGCTTCATTTCTTAGATTTTGAGTGGCTGTTGCTTTGAACAAAGCTCTGAAGGTTAAGCACATTCCTTCAGGTTAATTTACAGTCTTCTTCAAAGCTAACTTTATGAGAAATTCTACCCTCTGGTTAATTCCTTTTCACAGGTTTTCTTTTAACACCTTGTGTTATTCCAATAACATGTCTTTCTGATTTTGTAGTAGGGAGCGCTCAGGCTTTTCAAGAATGCTGTTTCAAAGCTCAGACACTGTGTCTAGTCAGAAATAGGCCATGTTACAGTCATTTTTGTGGTGTGTGATAATTTATTTTTAATTTCGTAGACAACAGAGAGCAATAGAAATGTGGAAGTAGGCCAAATATGTAAAGCCCTGTATAAAAGTAATTCCAAACCCCTGGTGAACTGACAACAATGTGAAAGAGATGGAAGAAATCCATTTCTAATGTACAGGGCTTGCTAACCTTTCTCCTAAAAATGATGAACGCCTCTGTCCCCAAAACCTGCTCTCTGGAGGCCAGGGCAGGAAATAATTTCTTTGATGTTTTATGAAATCAGATGGGTTCTGTTTTTTTGCATTCTGTTCCATGATCAGTCCTTGTTGGTTTTAGTATGAAAAACTGATGCTTCAGGAAGATATACTGTATTACTTTGGTTTCTCTTATCCCCCAGCCATGCCCCCAGATATCCTAGGAATTTAAAAAGCAGAGCACTAAATCATCATTGTAGATTTTTTAACTGATAAAAACTTGTAGGGAATGTTACTCTTGGGGAGGGGCAAAATGTTCAGTGGCTGGAAGGGTTTTTTAATCCTCTTAAAAAATAATGAATAACCTTGTTTTAATAAACATTTTATCACCAATATAAATAACTATCCACATGAGTCACGCTGTTTCATTTTTTTATTCATGCTTTCATTGGAGTTCTAAGTTTTCATGGATGTTGTTCTGAAAGAAATGTTAAAACAACTGACAAAAAAACAGGTTTTGAGCATAGAAAATGAATAAATTGCTTGATGCACATATTGAATCAATCAACAGGTGTATTTTGCATCTGATCCTCAGACAGTATTCCCTTGTAATTGGATACTATTGTATGTTCATCAGCTTTTCAACTCCATGGACTTGGAGGCCCCATAAATAATTCATTCGTGTTTCTGTAGCTCAAAACTTCTTTAAATTCTGTATACAACCCGAAGTCTGTGTGTGTGTGCTTTTAGATTAAAATAGTCCAAGTTTATTAAATGTCTGGCACATGCATTTACTCACTGTACCCCCAGTGCTTAACAATGCTTGGCACATGATTGTTGAATGATTACATTTAATCCTTATAACAATGCTTTGACTAAGTTTTATGATTGTTCCCATTTTACAGGGAAGAGTAATTTGCCAAACTTGTGGGGCTCCTTGAGAGTCAGAGCTGAGCTTTGAACTCAGGTACTCTGATTCCATAATTTGACTTCTTATCTCTTCTCTTCCTCCTTAAATCTGTTTGTGACAACTTGATTTAAACCTCTTTTTGTCTCACATTATTCTGGATCCCCATTAGGTGTATGGTCATTCACTGTGCAAACAACAAAAGAAACACACGAAAGTATAATCGAGTATCTAACTATGTAAATTTAATATTATAATAGAGTTTATTATAATCCCTAAATGAAATATGTAATAAATATAATATTCACCTAGTATACTAGCATGAGTAAAATATTTATCCCTAAGTAAGAATCAGTGAAATATGAAGTTATATTTGCTTCCAAGTTTAAACTAGGAATATTTGGAGGACATGTAGCCTTAGAGGTATTTTTAGCAGCTACATCGATATAGAGAAGTTTGCAGTGGCCTCCCATAGAGATACAGATAATCTTCATATCGTAAGAGATTCTTTTAAAATTCACAATATTATGAGTTAAAGCTGTGTGGGTGTGTTAGTTTCTCAGTCATGTCCGACTCTTTGTGACCCCATGGACTGTAGCCCACCAGGCTCCTCTGTCTATGAAATTCGCCAGGCAAGAATACTGGAGTGGGTAGCCATTCCCTTCTCCAGGGGGATCTTCCTGACCCAGGGATTGAACCTGGGTCTCCTACGTTGCAGCACATTCTTTATTGTCTGAGCCACCAGGGAAGCTGCTGCTGCTAAGTCGCTTCAGTTGTGTCCGACTCTGTGCGACCCCATAGACGGCAGCCCACCAGGCTCCCCCGTCCCTGGGATTCTCCAGGCAAGAACACTGGAGTGGGTTACCATTTCCTTCTCCAATGCATGAAAGTGATAAGTGAAAGTGAAGTCACTCAGTCGTGTCCAACTCTTTGAGACCCCATGGACTGCAGCCTACCTGGCTCCTCCGTCCACGGGATTTTCCAGGCAAGAGTACTGGAGTGGGGTGCCAGTGCCTTCTCCGGAGTTAAAGCTAAACATATAAAATCGGCTGCAGACTGTATCTGTGTTTGGATAGTTCTGCTTAACAATTTTCTGTAACTGGTTTAAGAACTATTATATATAAGGTAGTATTAACCTGGAAGCAGAAGAATCATAAAATAATGGGTTGGACTAGATTACCTCTGAGATCACTTATAGCTCAATAATTCTGTAACACTGAATATGGAGGCACTTATTTTCTGGGCTCCAGTGAATCAGATAGTTACTGCTGGTTAGGTAAGCTGTTAGGCTGAATAGGAATAACCCATTCTGTTCATCACATGGAGATGTTTGCTGTGATGCATGAGATAACAAGTCCCCCTGAGCTGCTTTTCATCACCCCCAAAGATGACTCACTAGGAAGAGATGGTTGGTGGGGGAGGGGACGGGGTTGGAGGGGCAGTGTGGAGACTGGCTCTGATGTAAATAATTACCCAATGCTACTCAAAGTGCAGAACACTACTACTACTTACGTGGTAGTCATCACACATAGATTTTTACTGAATGCCCTGAAAAGGGTGAGGAAAGAGGCTTTTCTTTCCAAAAGGACAACTAGAGAGATTGAGTTTGGAATTTCTTGTGTTCATGGAAGCATGTTCTACATATTAGAACAATTTTTGTTCTCTTCAGTGCCCCGGGAGCTTGTGAATCTGAACACAAAGATTTTGATGACTTCACAGGCGTTAATGGAACTCAAAAGTTTCCAGGCCTTTGGCATTGAACCTTCCTCCCCATGCTGCCAGCCCTCTGCTTCTCAGTGTAATTACTGTCCCACTCTTTCCTGATAAAAATGCCACCCATTTCTTGCAGACTTCTTCCAGAAGTTTTATAGCTTAAACACCAATGCTGCTGCTGCTAAGTCGCTTCAGTCGAGTCCAGCTCTGTGCGACCCCATACACGGCAGCCCACCAGTTTCCTCCATCCCTGGGATTCTCCAGGCAAGAACACTGGAGTGGGTTGCCATTTCTTTCTCCAAAACACCGATGTGGACAGAGTAAATAGATGGTAATTATTGACGAATTCATCGCTAGGTTCATGTGTACATTCCCACTGACAGCTGTAATCATGTGTTTGTTCTTATCTGAACTCTCACTAGCCGCTTGGAGTCCACTGTCTAGATAATAAATAGGATGAGGCTTGAATTTCACAGTTATGTGAATTGACCTTTGTGTAGCAGAAATATCTTTAGTTATCAACCAGTATTTTCACACAGTGATATTTCAGTCCTAATACTTCTCCTTTGTAATTGAAGAACAAAAATCATTAACATTAAAGTAAGTTTTAGAGGCTTTTCTTGCTTTACGAGTATTATATAAATGGGATTTCTTTGGTTCAAGTGCAGAGTCTCTGGACTGAGTCTTGTATGTCTTTGTGTTGCCTCTAGAGCTTGACATAGCATGCTTGGTAAGTCTTTGGGTGGGCCTGATTACATACAGCTAATTGTAATGGAATAGTCATAAAACTGAAAACATCTGAAAAACGCACACAGTGAAAAGTCCACCTCCCACCCCAGCCTCACCATCTGCTCAGTACAATCACATCTATGGATAAAAATTTTTATTAGTTTTTTTTTTTAATATATTCTCCCAAAGTTTCTTTATACATTTCAAATATTATTTCCCTCTCCCATCTTTATTCATAAAATGTGGTGTATTATACCCACTATTATTCTTCACTTAATTTCTTTCACCTAAAAATATGGAGCTCTTTCTATAATCTCTTTATAATATAGAGAACTTCTTTCTCTTTTTTTTACCCTTGGTTAAGAATCCACTGTGTAATTTATTTATCCAAACCCCCAGTGAGGGACATTTGATTTGTTTCCAGCAAATGAGGCTGCAGTGAATTCCTTTACACATACATCATTTTGAAAGTGCACAAGCGTAACTGTAAGACCATTTCCCAAAAAGTGGCATTACGAGGTCAAAGGGCAAGCACATTTATAATTTTGAGAGCTAACTACCTAAATGCCTTCATAAGGGTTGTACCAAATGACACTCTCATCACCAACACATCTTTTTCTAAAATTGAAGGCTTTTGACATTTAGTACAGTTGCAGCAAAACATGGGCATGGAGCAGAAATCAGGAGACGAGGTAGGAGCACCCACTTGGTTCCAGATACTTGAGCCTGTATTCTCATATAATCCTCATAAGAACCTTAGTTTCACCGAATTCAGCTAGAAAATTTCAGCCTGGGGAGGATAAGTAACTTGCCCAAGGTCTCAGAGCTAGTGAATGATGGATCTTGTTCTTTTCACAAACTCCAGTCCCATCTGGGTCCAGGCCCGGTTCTGCTAGAACTCATCGTGTGGCCGTTAACATAGAAGACATGCAGTCCACATCGAGGGGGTGGCTGGATGAATGGATGGACTGACAGAGATGGGGATTCAGGGAGATGAGAGTGCTACTGAGAAAAGCAGAGGGAGGGTAGGCATCAGGCCCCGCAGAATAACAAAGACTGGAAGGTAACGTTGGTCCAGCTGGACTTGAGAAGACAAGGTCGGGTTGTGAGGGGACTCCTAGGTCATGCAGAAAAAGACCAACACAGCAAAACAAAGCTTTCTTGTGTTCTCTGAAATCATGCTTCTGCAAGGTTGCCACACGTCCCAGCTCACGTGTACACTTTCACTTTTGTGTTAATGTTTTACAACAAGTTTAAAATAAAAACCTAGTACTTTAAAGGCTCACCAAAACTGATAAATAAAACATCGAACTTGGCCAGGATTTGAATCCCAGTGTATAGAAATGTAGGTAGTCCAGGTAATGATTTTGTTCTTTTTAAGCGAAATATCTGAATGTAACTCTCCAATTGAGTGTTAATGTCAGGAAAGTACCATGAGGCTTCAGAAGCTTCCTTACTTCCCCGGAGCTGTTATTGTTCGCATTCCTTAAACCCTTCCTTGGGAATTGCCCTCCGGCCCTAGACTTGATTCTTTTGTGTACATTCTGGGATGTCAGAGCTGTGTCCTTTAAGGATGAAGATTGGGAGGGAAGCCCCCCCAAAACCCAAATCAAAAAACCTCACATCATTTTAAATAGCTAAAATGCCATGGGCATTACACTTTATGAAAGTGGGTGAAATAAGCCAGGAACTGCTAGCATGCTCAGAAACAAGGGGGGTCACGGGAGATGGAGAGAAGGGCAGTCAGTGCCATGGGGTCAGGTTCAGCTGACACCATTTTCTTCCCCATGGAAGGGCCCAGGGGCTCTGGGGTCCTCGGGGTAACCGGGCCGGGCTCTGGTGAGGTGCGGACTGCATGCTGACAACCTGGGAGGGATGACCCTCTTTTCTTAGATGTCACACTCAACCTTCCTTGCAGCCCCTCCTCCAGCCTGGTTTTTCAAATAAGACAAAAGACCCCGCCTGAGGCCTGATAACATGCTCTTTATTCATACCAAATACTTCTTGACTTTCAAATCTGTATGATTTTACTTGCTTTGAGACCATCAGATTGTATTAGGTCTGTTTAGACAAGTTCAGTTCAGTCGCTCAGTTGTGTCCGACACTTGTGACCCCATGGACTGCAGCACTCCAGGCCTCCCTGTCCATCACCAGCTCCCGGAGTTTACCCAAACTCAAGTCCGTTGAGTCGGTGATGCCATCCAACCATCTCATCCTCTGTCGTCCCCTTTCTCCTCCCGCCTTCAATCTTTCCCAGCATCAGGGTCTTTTCAAATGAGTCAGTTCTTCGCATCAGGTGGCCAAAGTATTGGAGTTTCAGCTTTAGCATCAGTCCTTCCAATGAATATTCAGGACTGATCTCCTTTAAGATGGACTGGTTGGATCTCCTTGCAGTCCAAGGGACTCTCAAGAGTCTTCTCCAACACCACAGTTCAAAAACATCAATTCTTCGGCACTCAGCTTTCTTTATGGTCCAACTGACACATCCATACATGACTATTTAGATAAGAGACATGTCCAAATGGACATTAAGTAGGAAAGTCAAGATATAAAAAGATGTAAGAAGCATCATGACACATCAGCCCTATCTATCTACTTTCTGGGTCACCAGAAGTCAAATTTCATTTACATACTATTTACTCTATGGCCATGCCAGTATAATTCAGAGTGGACATCAGGATAGCACCAGTTATCATCATCTAAGACAGATAAGTACAAAATGAACTTGACATCGTAGGCTAAGGTGACTCCCAGTCAAGAGACTGCTCAACAAGCCTCTTCTATGACCAGAGCTCTCTGCCTCGGCCAGCTCCGTTGTGGCTGTTCCAGGTCCCCCCATGCCAGGCCCCTGGGAGGTCAGTGATAGACCTGCCTCCTGTCCACTGAAAGAAAGGCTATCTGCTTCCTTCTCTTACAGGCGTAAGGATGTACCATCAAATCAAGTATTTATTTATTTGTCTATGAATTAATTTTGTGCTCCCTTCACCAGGACACTCATTTCAAGGACATACTTTTACAAGCCTCCAATGTATTTGTCTTCACACTCAGTGAAAAAGCCCTTTCTGCTCTCCCCAACAAGCAGCTTTTCCTTCAAACGTAGTCCTAAAGGGCCCTGCAGGATCAGAGAGTTCCACTCTTGGCAGACCACCTTGCTTCGTCTGCCTTCTCAGCCTTGCCTGGCTAATGCTGCTCTGGTCTGTCTTTGGTGATTGAAATATATCTTTGTCCCCTGTGTTGTGTGTATGAGCGCTTCCCAGCCTGTGAGCTTGGGATCCAGTGTGCCAGCCTTCCTCCCGGCCTCTCAGGCCACAGGGCAGGGTCCAGATGGCCCGAACCTTCTCAGCGTAGCTTCCTCCACTGCTCTGTGTGCGGCACAAATACCGTGTTCTGTGTGTGCCGTGACATCAAAGAGATGGGAAGCCCTGGGCTAGGCATTCCAACTGCTCTGTCAGTTTCACTAGTCGTTTTTCTTACCGAGGAGAACACCTGCCTTTGCCTTCCCAGTGAGGACCTAAGTTGCAATGTCCTCCCCAGTTGCTCTCCTCACTTCCTTCTCACGGTCATCAGTAATGATAAGGAACTTTCCCCCCGCTACTTATTCTAACTTTTTTCATTTCCCTAAAACTGATAGGAACCCCATAGTTTCTTTTGGCTAATTTCCTTTTCCTTTGTTTGCTCCGGAGTAGCCCCTACAGACTAGATACTTATGAGAGGCTGTGATCACCTTTGGGGGCTTCCCTGATAGCCGGTTTGGTTCCTAGGTGGGGAAGATCCCCTGGAGAAGGGATAGGCTACCCGCTCCAGGATTCTTGGGCTTCCCTTGTGGCTCAGCTGGCAAAGAATCCACCCGTAATGTGGGAGACTTGGGTTCGATCCCTGCGTTGGGAAGATCCCCTGAAGATGGAAAAGGCTACCCACTCCAGTATTCTGGCCTAGAGAATTCTATGGACTATACCCATGGGGTCGCAGAGTCGGACATGACTGAGCAACAGAGTGTGTGTGTGTGTGTGAAAGAGGTTTAGAGTGGAGGGCACACGTGAGAGAGAAAATTTCAGCATGCTAAGAGACAGTATAGAGTTCCAATTTAAAATGTGGGTCTGAAGTGAGACTGGGTTCAAATCTGGTTCAGGGTATCAGAGGGTCATTTATTAGTTGTATGACACTGGGCCACTCAACCTTTTTATGCCTCAGTGATGTCATCTGTAAAAAGGGATTAACAATTGGTTCCTATTTCCTCATTTGTTCTGAAGCATAAATGAGTTAATATGTATAATGTACCTGGAATGTAGTCTAAGTATTGCCTGTAGCAGGGGTTGGCAAAGTGGCCTGTTGGCCAAACCAGCCCACTACCTGTTCTTATTTTAACACCTATGTTAGAAAAATTTATTTGGCTGCACCAGGTCTTAGTTGCATGTAGGATCTAGTCCCCAGACCAGGAACCAAACCTAGGCCCCTACACTGGGAGTGCAGAGTCTTAGCCGCTGGACCAAGAGGGAAGTTCCCTCATCACCTCTTTTTGTAAATAAAGTTTTTTTTGGAACACAGACATGCCCATTCATTTACACATCGTCTAAGACTGCTTTCTCACTGTGATGACAGGTGACAGAGTTGAGTAGTTGCAATAATGACCCTTGTGTCTCAGTGGTAAAGAATCTGCCTGCAATGCAGGAGCTGCTGGAGACTTGGGTTTGATCCCTGCTAGGGGAATATCCCCTGGAAGAGGGCATGGCAACCCACTCCAATATTCTTGCCTGGAAATCCCATGGACAGAGGAGCCTGCTGGGCTATAGTCCATAGGGTCTCAAAGAGTCGGACACAACTGAAGTGACTTAACATACACACATGCAAATAATGTCCCCATGCCTGGCAAAGCTGAAAATATTTGCTCTCTGTCCCTTTATAGAAAAAAAATTCTGACCCCTGGCTTGGAATATCATCTAATAAGTCCTTAATAAAGATGATCTCTCATTGATATCAATTTTAGTAAATCTCAATTTTTCTTTACTGCTTTTCCAAGATAACAATTTGATTTTTTTCCCCCCTCAAGATCAAGTTTTAAATCTCTAAATGTTTTGAGTTCCTGAACTTTTTTTCCTTTCTGGTAAGTTTGCTAAAGGAAAGTGTCAAAAATACTGTTAGTAATAGCATTAATCATACCAAAATATTAAAAAATCATAAAAATGGCTATGCAGATGGCTAAAGTTTTATGAAACAGTTTTTCTAAGGCTCCTAGAACTTTTTTACTTCCTTTTGTGTTTTGCTACTACAATTTTAAAAACATAGATGATTTTAGAATAGTTTTAGATTTACAGGAAAATTATGAAGATAGTATAGAAAGTTCCACATCTACTTCACCCTATTATTCCTATCTTATATTAGTAGGGTGGCTTTGTCACAAACAATGAACCAAGCTTGACACATTATTATTAACCAAAGTCTAACTTTATTTGGGCTTTCCGGGAGGTTCAGACAGTAAAGAATCCGCCTGCAATGCAGGAGACCTGAGTTCAATCCTTGGGTCGAGAAGATCCCTGGAGAAGGGAATGGCTACCCACTCCAGTATTCTTGCCTGGGAAATCCCATGGACAGAGGAACCTGGCGGGCTACAGACAGTGCGGTCACAAAGAGTGGGACATGACTGAGTGAATAAGCACGCAGGCATACTTTTAGATTTCCTTGGTCTTTCTCTCATGTCCTATTTCTGTTCTGGGTTCCATCGCCTGCATTGCATTTGGTTGTCATGGTCATGTCTCCTTACACTACTCTTGACTGTGATATTTTCTCAGGTGTTTTGATGACCTTGACAATTTTGAGGAGGTCTGGTCAGCTACTTTGTAGACTGTCCCTCAGTTGATACTTTTCTGATGTTTTTCTTATGATAAACTGGGATTATGGGTTTGGGGGAGGAAAAGAGCGGAGGTATAGGACCCTTCTCATCACATCATATCAGGGGTATGTGTTCTCAACATGACTAACCACTGCCTCCTAAATTTCTCTGATACTCTTTTTGGGGACCGTGAGCCTTGACGAGGTGGAGAGTAGATGTTTGTTTTATACTCTAATCTTATTGAAATCTTCCAGTTTAATTGTTTCTATGATTCCTGTTTCAACCTGCTTCTTCCTAGGTCCAAGCCTTTTTAATGCTCTGCTTAAAAAGAGAAGCTCATTCAATTCAGGTTTCAAGTGCTTGGGCCAGAAGCCCAGTGTTGGCCTCAAAGTGCCTAGGCTGGAGAGAGGAAGACTTCTGCTTTGTTACAAGTGACTTTTCATTCTGGGAAACAAAGCCCCTCAGTTCCCTTAATATGATCAGTACTGACCATGGCAGCAAAGTCATCTGAATTGCATGTGGATCCCTAGCCTGAGATCCCTAACCCAAGAGATGAGTAGCAGCAGTCAGCTGAAAGGCCTGGGCTCACAGTCCTGCTTGGTCTGCCCACTGCTCTTTCTAGAACTGGACGTTCTCAGGGTGTGCTAACCACCCAGACTTGAGGTCCATATGTCTGCTCTGTTGCAAAATTTAAGCATTCCATCCCAGCTACGGACTCACTAACTGAATACTTTCTTCTTGAGCACAGACCCCTCCCCTTGGCCACTGATGCCTTTGTACATCACAGGTTGACACCCTGATGAGGTCAGACATGGACTCAGGGGCTGAGCTGGGAGTTTGGCCACCACTGTGGGCGTCAGTGGAGCCCCTTGGTCACTGCCCTTGAGGGCAAGGCACAGCAAGTGTAAACCTTCATTTCAGATGAGAAATTAGAAGACCTTTGTCCTGACCTAGCTGAGATGGAGGCTTAGCAAACCCACCCAGCCCTGTGGTATGAGGAAGCTTGAGAGAAGTCTTGCTCCCTGGTGTGGAGCTCTCTTGGGCCAGCTCTGACCCTTGCTTCACTGTTGAATTAGTATACTCACCTCATCTTCTGTGCTGCCCATGACATGCTAGCATGAGGACAGAGACCAGGCCTGATGTCTAAAGCTGGGCAGCAATGCCAGTAGATCTGGGGTCAGGCCTGTGAATCAGCACTGAAACAAAACCCCAGAACCTCCCAGGAAACACTGATGGTACAGGTTCTGGGGCCACAGTTTGCCTGAAAGCACATAATCTTCCAGGCAGAATCCCACTTCCTTGGGCTCACATCTGAGGCTCTGCCGCCTCTAACTCGGAGCCCTTCCTAGATAAAGGTTCTTAGTCTTTCAGTGTCATATTTCCTCTGCTGTATAATGGAGATAATAATGACTTACCTTATGGAGTTGTTGGGAAGGTTGAATGAGATGATCCCTGTAAAGCTCTAGGCACAGTGCCTCAGTAAATGTTAGCCACTCTGGTTCCTAGTGAAGCATCATGGGTGTGACCCGTTTAGGTTGGTGAAGGGTCACAGTGTGTGAATATCAGAGAGATAATCTTCACTTGTCTTTCTTCTTCCTTGTTCATTGAGACATCTTTGATTTTTTAGACTGCATTTCTGCCCAAACATTGGATCCCCATGTGCCAGTAATGACCGTCAGTCAATGAAACTTGCCTTTTTAAGTGCAACTACTGTTGATATTTTTTAATGTGATGTTTAATGCAACACCTTTTTTGAAATAAGAGTTCATCTTATAGGAGTCTAGAGGAAACCAAAGACAATGAAACTGGAAAGTCGTACCTGAAGGAGGTAACTATTCGTCATGGCTTGAGGACTGGCTCTGTAGCTCTTAAATGTCGGCCTAGGTGGAAGCCCCCTGCCCCATCTCCATGTGTACTTATCAAATATTCCAGTAGTATCTTTCCAACTGCATGTTCTTGTTTGTCTGTGCCTAAATTTCAAAATTAGATTTACCTTCAGACTTAAACGCATTTACCTCGTGATGTCAAAACTAGTTTTAGATACGTCAATTCAGGTAGTACTACTAAAAAATGGAGAGTGGTTTGTCTGACTTTTATTTGCCCTCTGTAGGGTTTTTTGACTAATGGTTTCATACTCCAGTTACATGGGATGTAACTCTTCAAAATGAGTGTGTTTTTTAAAAATTTGTATTTATTTATTTATTGTCTGTGCTGGATCTTAGTTGTGGCCCACGGGATCTTCGATCTTCATTGCCGCATGCAGGATCTTTAGTTACCGCATGTGGGATCTTTAGTTTCTGCATGTAAACTCTTAGTTGTGGCATGTGGGATCTAGTTCCCTGACCAGGGATGGAACCTAGGCCCCCTGCAGTGGGAGCACTGAGTCTTACCACTGGACCACGAGGGAAGTGCCAAAATGAATGCCTTTTTAAATATCTTTTGACTGATAGAACACACCCTTGGGGATTAGCATTTGTGCCGTGGCACACAGGGTCAGTATCTTTACATACTTTGATGAGGGAAAAGTGCAGAAACATGGAGTATAGCCCCACTGTTAGCTCCACAAGAATTTGTTGGATGGATGGAAAAATGATGGAATGGAATTGAGGAGAAAGCAAAGAAAGAACATGAGAAGACAAGTTGGACTCTTCCTTTAGAGTGGATTCATGCTGCATCCCTGGTTCCCAAAACTCAGAAGCTACCAGAACCTAGAAATGGTGGCAGCAAGGGAAAATAGGATCCTGCTGTTCACTGATTCTCTAGAAAACTCAGCAGACCATCCAGTGAGATCTTTGGGATGGTTGATACGTTCTGGCCATGGAATGGGAAATATTGACCTCAAGTTTTTCTCCTTGCTGGGTAGAAACTTCATTTTTGATTAGAGTAACGAACGGAGTAGAAAAGCTTCCACCATAATGTGAATTTCAGGTATGTTAGCTCTGGTTCTAATCCCTTCTGTAATGTTGCCTAGTATTTAATTTCTTTGTGTGCCTATCACAACGGTGCTTGCAACGAGGGTTCTGTTAGTTCAGCTGTCACAACAAATTTGCGCATGGATCAACTTACAACAGAATCAAGAGAGATAATGAGCACCAAAGAATTACGCCCAGAGCAGTGTATGATTTGATAAAATGTAGGGTTCAGAAAACAGACATATCCTTAAACAACTTTGGATGTGGAAACAATGCATCTGTCCACAATATTTATTACATAATAATACAGATTAGGCATAGAATGTCTCCTGTTTGTGAACAAAAGGTTTAGAACCTTCTACCTCCAGGAGGTATAGGGGATTCACAAAACCGGGTGGATGCAGCATGGAGATCCTTACATAAGAGATTGTGCCTAGGTACCAAGTTGTGCTTAATAAGGGAATGGATATTATTTGAATTTCCCTGCAGACAGGGAAGTCTAGGATGACAAGGACCAGGTCTTCCTTGTTAACTGCTGTAACCCTTGTGCTTAGCCCAGAGCTGGCATATAATAGGCACTTAAATAAATGAAATCAAAGCCAGCAAACAGAATGAAGCATATTTATTTATATAGCTCAGTTGGTAAAGAATCCACCTGCAATGCAGGAGTTCAGTTCAGTTCAGTCGCTCAGTCGTGTCCGACCCTTTGCGACCCCATGAATCACAGCACGCCAGGCCTCCCTGTCCATCACCATCTCCCGGAGTTCACTCAAACTCACATCCATCGAGTCGGTGATGCCATCCAGCCATCTCATCCTCTGTCGTCCCCTTTTCCTCCTGCCCCCAATCCCTCCCAGCATCAGAGTCTTTTCCAATGCAGGAGACCCTGGTTCAATTCCTGGGTCGGGAAGATCCCCTGGAGAAGGGAAAGGCTACCCACTCCAGTATTCTGGCCTGGAGGATTCCATGGACTGTATAGTCCATGGGGTCTCAAAGAGTCAGACACGACTGAGCGACTAAGCACAGACACATTTATATAAAAGCTAACACTGGCTTTTATTGATACTAGTCAAGTCCAGTCAAATCATGGCTGACGCGAATACTACTCCGTTATCTGTCAACAATCTGATTTAAAACTTACCATGGTAACAACAGAATTTTATAGGTCAACAGTGATAGCTTTGTAGTGTTAGGGGACTGTTTATCCAAGCTCTTTAATGTTGCAGTTCATTCTTTCTGTTGCAGAATTATCTTTAATTGATTGACAGGGCCAGGGCCATCAGTAGCCCACAGAGGACCTTTATGAAATTAGAAAAAGCCGCCCTTCCCACCCCTGAGGGCTGCACCCTTGCCAGTGCACACGGCTGGGGTTCAGGCCTCCCTCGCCCCTTCAGCAGGACACCCCCATGCACTGAGAAACCTGCAGAGCCATTTGCTTCATCCCTTGTTTACTGAGTACCTTCTCTTGTCTCGTACCACGTCGGGTAATGACACATATAACCCCTCTGAATTATCAATTATCCTGACAATCCTGAAAGGCAAAGATCACGTAAGGAAACTGAGGTCCGGAGACTTTGAATTGCATGGTTAAGTAAATGATGGGTGAGGATCACACTTAACAGCACAACAGTCTGGAACCCCTGGCTCCAGCTGAAGAGGAAGGAGGATGAATAGATTCAAAATGTGTCCTTCATCAGCAGCTGGGGATAAAAACCTTCCTAAGGATAAGAAAGGGAGTGCGGTGGTTACCATTGTCTTTTTCGTGGCGTTCTCTGAGAGTTGGTTTGAAACAAGCATTTGTTTTCCAACCCTTTCACTTATCTACTCTGATCTTCTGTCCTTTCTGAATAGGCTCAGAGAAAGGTAGTAGGATTAGGATGAATGTAATGGCCTTCCCTTTCTTTGTGTCCGCCAGGACCTCTTCCTTGCTGCAGCTGTCACGTGAAGTGTAACGCTCACGATGGCTAACTTGACTGATGCTCAGGGGGCACCAGTCACTGTGATGGTGGTTTTCCACGTGTTAACTCATGTAATCCTCACAACAGTTCAGCTGCCCCTCTTCCCATTCTACAGGTGATGAAACTGAGGCACACAGAGGCTGAGCAAAGCTAGTAGGTGGAAGAACCAGGATTCAGACCCAGTGCATTAGAGGTGCCATTTTCAGGGTCATAAGATATCTGTCCTCCCTTTAGAGCAGCTTATACTCTTCTACCACGTAGGAAAAAGAATTATTGAGTGATTCAGTTCAGTTCAGTTCAGTTGCTCAGTCGTGTCCGACTCTTTGCAACCCAATGAACCGAAGCACGCCAGGCCTCCCTGTCTATCACCAACTCCCGGAGTCTACCCAAACCCATGTCCATTGAGTCAGTGATGCCATCCAACCATCTCATCCTCTGTCGTCCCCTTCTCCTCCTTTCCCAGCATCAGGGTCTTTTCAAATGAGTCAGCTCTTCGCATCAGGTGGCCAAAGTATTGGAGTTTCAGCTTCAACATCAGTCCTTCCAATGAACACCCAGGACTGATCTCCTTTAGGATGGACTGGTTGGATCTCCTTGCAGTCCAAGGGACTCTCAAGAGTCTCTTACAACACCACAGTTCAAAAGCATCAATTCTTCGGCGCTCAGCCTTCTTCACAGTCCAACTCTCACATCCATACATGACCACTAGAGGTCATTACCTCCAAAATGCATTTATTTCAAAATTCAGGGTGCAGTTAATCAACATGAATTACCAAATAAGTGTGTCACTACACTTCCAGCGTTTTCTCTAATTTTTGGTGATCATTTTGAAAATGTTTTAGCTTTTGGGGGCTACCCCCCCAAATATTCAAGACAGTGACTTCTTTTGTAATATTTCTCAGCTTGGTTGACTATTTTCAGGTTGCAATATAAGAATATTATATGTCAAGGACATTTTCCTACTTTAGGTCTGACAGTAAGATTAGGAAAAGTACATAAGAATGAAAATTCATGCTGTGACCATGGGCATGAAAGTTCTAATTATGGAAGAAATTGATAGATCCCTTGGACACCATTTGTGGATAAATACATTTTCACAAAGCATTTGTTTTTTTGAGAAAAAATACCTTGACTTATCCTGATAGCCCAAGTTCATGTCCATTGAATCAGTGATGCGCTCCAACCATCTCATCCTCTGCTTCTCTCTTCTCCTTTTGCCTTCAATCTTGCCCCGCATCAGGGTCTTTTCCAGTGGGTTGGCTGTTCGGTGCTGTTCAATGGACATGAATTTGGGTAAACTCTGGGAGATCGTGAGGGACAGGGAAGCCTGGTGTGCTGCAGTCCATGGTGTCACAAAGAATCACATGACTCAGTGACTCAACAACAACAATCCTGATGGCACAATATATGTTTCAAAACATGAAGTTGAGTGGCTATGATTTGGGTGTGTCAACACATTTTTTTCCCCCACAGCTTTCTGCTCTAGAAAAATGATGACATTACAGTGCACCCACAGCTGGCACTGCTGGCTGAAAGTCGTTTGTCTCATTTAACTGACAGTGCTGATCACTGTAATAACTCTTTTCCCAGAAAATACAATTTGGAAGACATTTGTGATTAGTATAATAGTACATTTCCTTGTCAGTTCCCTAAGGCAACCATCACTGAAACATCCTTTGTGTGGCATCTAAATGAATTGTCTTGTCATAACGAATTTCTTCATAGACCTGAGAAATCACTTCTGTTAAGTTGCCTTCTGTGCTGTTAATTTGAAGGCTCCATGCGTGATGAGGCCAGAGAAGGGGGAGTGAAGGATAGCCCTCCTCCCAGCTTTGTACCACGGACCCCCAGGCCCACAGCCTGTGCCCCGTGTCTCACAAAATCCTCCCTAGACTGTGCTTTTCCAGCTTCATGTCTAATCCCTCTCCATGGGGGGATCCACACACATTCTCAGAGATAGGCTGGGAGACTGATGTGAGTAAATGTATTAAAAAGAGAAAACAATTGGCAGTGAGTTGAACTCATGAGAATACATAAACTAAGGAAGTAAAGAACCATGACAGTTACTAACTCAGGGAAAAACAAAAAATCGAATAGCTGACTACCTGGCTCAGTTCTTCATTGCAGACATATTTATTATATGTACGTATAACTGAATATCGATAAAATCTAAATTACAACATGATTACTATTTTAAATCAATACTAATGTGCAATTTCTGAATTGAAATGTAATTTGAGAGGGTGAAGGGTGATGGAGGCAAGGGGAAAAAAATGTTTTTTATAGTGGGAATTAACTGAAATAGCCAAACTAAAAAACAAAGAAGTAGCGATTCTCTTAGAAATATAGGGGGGAAAATCCCTCCAAAAACAGCTAAAAGAATGAAAACATTTAACCCTAGAGAAGGGGAAATGGGAGAGGAGACCTGAGTCTTAGTTGTATATCTTAACTTACATTAGATAAACATAACTCTTTAAACTATGTACCTGTGTAACTTCGGAGAAGGCAATGGCACCCCACTCCAGTACTCTTGCCTGGAAAATCCCATGGATGGAGGAGCCTGGTAGGCTGCAGTCCATGGGGTTGCTAGGAGTCGGACACGACTGAGCGACTTCCCTTTCACTTTTCACTTTCATGCATTGGAGAAGGAAATGGCAAGCCACTCCAGTGTTCTTGCCTGGAGAATCCCAGGGACGGGGGAGCCTGGCAGGCTGCCGTCTATGGGGTCGCACAGAGTCGGACACGACTGAAGTGACTTACCTTACCTGTATAACTTAGGTCAGGGGTAACCTAGGAAAGAAAAGAAGAAAAAATATTTTTGGAGGAAAAAAGGATAGAAGAGGAAATATATCGTCTAGAGGCCCATTTTAACATGCTGGTTTATTTTCTTCAAATATCTCCTTTTCTATTTTTCTTCTGTTTCTCCCTTCCAATGATCAACACTGTTGTAATTGTGCTATGCATAAAATTGATAGCTAACTTATTGAACATTTAATTGCAAAACAGACCTTGTGGTAGTACACATTTTCTATGCATTATTTTATCTGATAAACCAACTGGAAGTGCTGATTTTTATCTTATTATATAATCATTGTCTTATTTTAGCATATGGTCAGCATATGGTCTGACAATAATATTCCACTCAGTGGATTCTTGATCTTTCTCCTAAATTATTAGACTTTTAAATTGTTTCCCCAGTTTTGCTATTCGAAAGAATACTGGGCTGATACATTTTCCCCAAAGCATTTTACTGATATTTTTGTTTTTAGGATGAATTTCCAGAAGCAGGATCACTGGGTCAAAGGGTGTAAGCATGTTGCCATGCTGCTTTCTTAAACTGTTGAGAGAACATTTCTGCCTTCATTGTTTAATGTCATATGATGCCTCATGCAACTATGACACAGGTGGGAGAAACAGATTCACTGCCATTTTACAGACATGACTACTAGGAACCAAGTTCCCAAGGTTACACAATTGGAAGAAGAACCAGAAATGCAGAGGAAAAAAAAATGCATTCTACCCAGCTCTCTCTTGAGCTCTTTCCCAACTGGGCCCCCCAAAATGAATGAAACCCAGACTGATCTGTGCCTGCTACTTTCTCTCCCAGACATCTCAGTCTTTACATATTAGGGCTTCTCTAGCATGGGGCCTTTTCCATTCACTGAGGGCCATTCTGCTTTCAGTTCAGTCCAGTTCAGTCACTCAGTTGTATCTGACTCTTTGCGACCCCATGGACCACGGCATACCGGGCTTCCCTGTCCATCACCAACTCCTGGAGCTTACTCAAACTCATGTCTACTGCGTTGGTGACCCTATCCAACCATCTCATCCTCTGTCGTCCCCTTCTCCTCCTGCCTTCAATCTTTCCCAGCATCAGGGTTTTTTCCAATGAATAGGTTCTTTACATCAGGTGGCCAAAGTATTGGAGTTTCAGCTTCAACATCAGTCCTTCCAGTGAATATTCAGGTCTGATTTCCTTTAGGATTGACTGGTTGGATCTCCTTGCAGTCCAAGGGACTCTCAAGAATCTTCTCCAACACCATGGTTCAAAAGCATCGATTCTTCAGCACTTAGTTTTCTTTATAGTCCAACTCTCACATCCATACATGACTGCTATAAAAACCATAGCTTTGACTAGACAGACCTTTGTTGGCAAAGTAACGTCTCTGCTTTTTAATATTATGTCTTGGATGGTCCTTCTGCTTTAAGGGGAAGGTAAGACCTCTCTAGCAGCCCAAGGGCCACTACTTATGCTGTGAAATCTACTCAGCCTAAGGAAGAGAAAGGGCAGGACAGAGGAAAGAGTGTGAGGAAACAAAATATACTACATTAGAATATGAGACAGGAGCCACAAGCAGGTGCACAAGGAACAAACGGAAAAAGAAAATGATTTTGAAGGATTTCATGTTTAAGATGAGGTATTTGAGCTGAAAACACTAGAGAAACTTGACTTGTGGTGTGTTAAGGGCATGGTATGGCCTCTTTGTATTCGATTCTACACGAGACTTTCTTGAACTGTTAAACCTGCTTCTTGATAGCAATACACTTTCTCAGGATGCTGCTGCTGCTGCTGCTAAGTTGCTTCAGTCGTGTCCAACTCTGTGTGACCCCATAGACGGCAGCCCACCAGGCTCCCCTATCCCTGGGATTCTCCAGGCAAGAACACTGGAATGGGTTGCCATTTCCTTCTCCAATGCATGAAAGTGAAAGTGAAGTCGCTCAGTCCTGTCCGACTCTTAGCAACCCCATGGACTGCAGCCTACCAGGCTCCTCCATCCATGGGATTTTCCAGGCAAGAGTACTGGAGTGGGGTGCCATTGCCTTCTCCATTCTCAGGTTAGAAACCGAATAATAATTTGTATTTTTCTTTTCAAATGAATAATAAAAAGTAACTTCAAATACCTATTTTTCAGCCACAGAAGAAAGCGAGTCCTGCTTTGTCCAGCCAAAACCACGTGCACTGGGAAGAGAATCTACTTTGTGTGGCAAAGTACAAAAGGAAAGCCTTCCTCCATTAGACAAGCTCAAGATCTCAGCCGTGTCCACAGCTAATGGTGTTCAGTCCCTCCCTGAACAGCCCCTGGCAAAGGAGGCTGCAGACCCACCAGAAGCCACAGAGGAAACTCAGCCTCTGCAGGGACTGAAGGGGTCTGAGCCACCTCAGCCAGGTGGTAAAGATGGTGCTCCAGGAGCAGAAGGAAAGGAGGACGCGGAAGCAGTGACAGAGGCTCCACCTTTGAAAGGAAGTGCTGAGACTGAACCTTTAGGAGCGGAAGCCAAGAATCAGCCTTTGATAACAGCGGGAGAGAGGGACTCTCCTGGAGCAGTGGAAGGTCCTGAGGATCCACAAGCTGCCGGAGAGATGACCCCTCTAGGAACAGCTGAGAGAGTTCCTCTGGAAGCAGCCAGAGAGCCAGGATCTCAAGAAGCTGGGGGAAAGGGTGAACAGTCCCAACTCCCAGAGACAGTTCCCAAGGAGACAGAATCTCCGGAGATATTGGAAGGCAGTCAGCCTGTGGAAACAGCTGAGACGCAGGAACTTCAAGAAACAGTTGGAGAAGAAGAGCAGTCCCAACTTGTAGAAGCAGTTCCCAAAGAGGATGCATCTCTGGAAGTGTTGGACGGAAGTCAGTCTGTGGGAGCCGAGGGAAAAAAGCAACTTCAGGAGACGCTGGGGAAAGATGAGCAGCCCCAGCTTCGAGAGACGATTCCCAGAGAGCATGGCGGACCGGAAGTGTTGGACGCAAGTCAGTCTGTGGAAGCCGAGGAAGAGAAGCGACTTCAGGAAACGCTGGGGAAAGATGAGCAGCCCCAGCTTCGAGAGACGATTCCCAGAGAGCACGGCGGACCGGAAGTGTTGGACGCAAGTCAGTCTGTGGAGACAGCTGTAAAGGCTGATTCACCCCATAAAACTCCCCAAGGTCCTGGGAACATGCAGAAGATCCAACCTGAAAGAACAGTTGAAAGCATGGAACATCCGGCCGGAATTCTAGAGACAGGGGCGAAGGTGGAAATGGCCAGGAAAATTCACACTAACGAAGAGGACCAACACATTGAAGGTAAAGTCATGCTGTCAGATCCCGTTGTTTAGACGTGCCCCATAAGAGATCATCTCTGGGGGGTGGGGGAGGCTGACACACAGCTCCCCCACCCCGGAGTCTCTCAGTGGTTGAAGTTCCCGTGATCCCAACTAAAAAGTCTTCCAGACTTGAACAACAGGCAACTTGGCTTTCCAGCAAAAGTTTTCTAAAGCATAGTCTTTAGAAAAGTATCTAGATTTTTAACCTAGTTTCATTGTTAAATGAAATGGGATATTGAAGCAATGTTAAAATTTCTGAATTTTTCCAAGTTCACTCTTCATCAGGCCCCATGTATGGTATGAACATCCAACGTAAAGATGGTCAGTGGAGGAACTGACTTTTTTTTAATATATAATTTTATTTATTTATTTATTTTTGGTTGCACTGGGTCTTTGTTGTGTGTGGGCTTTCTCTAGTTGCGGCCAAGTGGAGGCTACTCTCTATACTTGTAGTGTGCAGGCTTCTCTCCCTGTAGTGGCTTTCCTTGTTGTGGAGCACAGACTCTAGGTGAGCTGGCTTCACTGCTATGGCCCATGGGCTTAGTTGCTCCATGGCATGTGATATCTTCCCAGATCGGGGATCAAACCAGTGTTCCTTGTATTGCAAGGGGGACTCCTAACCACTGAACCACTAGGGAAGCCCAGGAACTGACTTTTTAATGAAAGAACACAAGAATAATGCCTCTTAGCGTGTCATATTCATCTTTGCAATCTTATCCTTAGAAATTACTGTCAGTATCCCCTTGTCCTTCTTCTCTTTTTATCTTTATGAGAAGACTAGAGAAATGTACTATGTCTTAGCAAATGGTATTTTTAAAACATATACATTACCTGTATAAAGAAAATGAAATCTATACTGTTCTTTATTGGAGTTACAATTAAAAAATTCTTCTGGGGCAGGATTTACATTTTGGTAAATTTTAACTTCACCTTACAGTAGAATTAAGTGAAACATTCATCAGTCTATTTCTTAATTATTTCACTCGTTAATGCAGCAGTTTTTGAATGTCTAATCATTTGCTTGGTGCCCAGTGCAGGAGTAAGGGATAGTCCCTGTTCTCAAGGGGCTCACAGTCGAGTGGGGAGAAGGCAGAATTTAAACAAAATACCACAATCTATTGAGGTAAATGCTTTAATGAAGGTATATAAAAGTGCTTTGGGAATCAGAAGGCAGAAGCAAGTAAAAGCGTATATTTGTTATACAGGCTTGGCACACTCAAGTCTTTGGGGCCTAGGGTGATGGCAGTGGGTGAATTGAGGGGCACATGTAATGTTGCGGGGAGCCCCAGGGACCTTGGTGAACAGGAGCACAATCCTATCAAAAGAGGCAGCTGCTTCTTGGCTCCATTCAAAACATAGGGGCCAGTGTTGCCCGAACTGACTTCTTAGGGAAACATTTGTATGTGTAATACCTGGACTTTTAAATGTTTCAGCTCTTTAAAAGTTTGATGATTGTTTTCTTTAAACACCAGAATGACCAAACAAGACAGGTTTCTGGACACCCCTAGACCATATTTTGAACTTTCTATTTGTAATATGTTCTGCCATCCGCATCCTGATTTTATATAAGAGAGTGCCAAGACTCAGAAACAGTGACATTGGCCCTCTGAAGATCTCAGAGACCCAGGGCAATTGCCTTTCTTGACATCCCTAGAGAAACCTACTGTTTAGACTTAAAGAGCAAGAGCTGCCCCTGTTGGAAACCAGGTGTGGAGCACTTGGTTGTTAATGCTAAATAAGTATCTCTTAATATCCCCTTTGGTTAATTTTCCAGGTGAGACAGGAGAAACGGTTGAAACAGAGATGGAGAGTGAGAAAGTCAGTGAAGGGGCTGAAACAAAAGAAGAAGAAACAGGAGAAGCCATGGATCTTTCAGCAGCCACACAGATAGGTATGGATGGAAGGGTGAAGGGACACAGCATGTTATAACAGAGAAGACAGAAAGCTGCAGTGAAGTTGTGGTTACAGATGGTATCTTTCAACATTGACATGTTTTATACCAGGAAAATGTAGTTATCATGTTCTTGATTACATTGTTCCATAGAACTGCTAAGCTATAAATGGTTTTCTTAGCTACTTAGAATTCAGAACTACAGTAGCCAGAGCCAGTATTGACTAGAGTATGTGTTCATTTAAGAGTGTGAGGGCATTTTCTTCATTGTGGCAATGGGTCCATTCAGTGTAGAACAGTGAGACCGACCCTAAAAGAAAACATACACCTTTAACTATAGGTGACTGGAGAAAGGAGTTAAGTAAATTTTAGGCAGCTCATGATAATGAAGTCATACAGAATTAGGATGGAATAAGAATGATTAACAACAATGGGACAACTTCTATCTAGTATTTCTTTCCTATCACAGAATTTAAAGCTAGTAGGAACCTGGGAAAGTGTGTCATTTAATTATCTTCTTTCCTTAAGCCTATCTACTACCAAGGATCCTTAATGATCAGGGTGTATGAAAAATGGCAACAAAATGCTTGTAAAAGGAATACAGACTCTGGTGCTGTTATAAAATTAGGCATTTTTCACAATGAAAGGCTACACATTTTTAATGTGCCATTTTGAATCATCTAGTGATTTTATATGTATGTGAGGTGTTTCAATTGGTGTTATTCCTTTAACCGACATTAAAGGTATTTTAAATTGACTTTTAAATGTATTTCAGAGGCAACAAACAGCAAGAATTAAAAACTAGATTTGTTGCCTATGTGGAGTCTATTCCTTGGGCTCTATTTTTTTTTTTTAAGATTACTTTGATTTAATATTAGGCTTTAGAGGTGGGAAAGAACTAAAAAAATCAAGATTTAAAAACCATTTATAATATTTCATTAATGTTAAAATGATATAGAAAGTCACCTTTCAAGAATTCCTCCAAAGTTGCCAAGGGATTTTGATAAATTATTATCTGTGATTATATGTGAATAAGAATAATGATAGCAATCTTTTTCACCAATTAGTGCCTTGTGCTTATGAATATCAGGATAGAATTATATTCTGGACACATTTGGTATCTTTATCTTATTTGTAAATATATAGTTTAAAGATAACTTCTTAGATGAATTAACTAGACTCTTTTACTTTAGCTTCTGTATTAAACTATGAAGATGATGTAATTAATTTTAAGAACATAGAATAGAGGGAAGAATTATCTTTACTCTGATTTTAATGTTTTTATGTTTCTGACTTTAAAGAGTTGAATTGAGGTAGGTAACAAGAGGAGTTACTTGAGTAGATGACCTCATCCTGTCTGCAAAATAAAGAAGCTGGATTGTGATTTTATTGAGAAGGACTTTTGTATGTGTCTTTGAATTCATGCATTTTACTCTTTTAATGGAAAAGATGGATGCTTTCATGAAAATGATAGGTACTTGATAAGTATTTGTCAACCCAATAAGTGAATAACAAGTACCAAGGATTCCCATTTATACTTCCTTCATTAAAAAAATATTTAAAATATGGATTTGTGCGATTCTAATGTTTTCATTCCAAAGCTGGTCAAGCTTAGTAACACTATATATTTGGTGTAGTTCCAAAACTAGCAATAATTTGGGGTCAGAAAGTTATATAACTCAGAACTGATATAACATCTCTTAAGCTATATTTTGTATCCAAAGGTGTTTTTCCTAACCTAAAGATATCTTTGTATAGGTATCTAGTAAGTAGAAAATGTCAGAGCTTAGTGTAAAATATGAATGATCACCTTAGAAAGTGATTGTACTTTGTATCAAGTACTGAAATAGTAGGATTCAATTACTTAATAGGCTTAAAGTTTCGTTCTTCATTGTGTGGATTTTTTTTAAAATCTCTAGCATATGTTAAAGAGATCTATTCAGAACTCATTCTTTGAAGAAGTCTTTCTCAAAAGCATTATTACAGAGTTGTAAATTAGAAGTTTTCAGATTATTTATTGATCCCATTTTTTCCATAATAACTAAAATAATTTATTCTCAGAAAAATTTAGAAATTTGTATAAATTTCTGGTACTTTCTATACTTTTGTTTTTGGCCTTTAATGTGGTTATTAAGATATTTTTAGAAATTGTTCTTATTCTTTTAGATAATATTAATATATTTTAAATTCAAAACCTAGAAAGAAAATGGAAATGTTCCATATTTGAATATTCCAAAATTAAAATATTCCATCTAAATAATCTGCTAATTAATTTTTTAAAACAAAATTAAAGTAATAATTGCCTATAGCAAAAAAAACTCAAATAATACAGAAAGGTATGAAAAGTTGTTTCCCCTTTGTCCTTTAGTCCTTCTATGAAAAGATAATAAAGATTTTTGCTTCTAATTCTTCCATAAGAAGGTAATGTATATGCCAGGCTATATGGATATGCTAAAACAGAAGTGTATGTGTACACATCCACATTTTATAATGTAAATGATAATTTATTTAGCCCTTATATTGTGAAAAAGTGCATATAAGACCACAAAACCATCCCTTCCTTTGCTAAAGTTTTTTTTCTTTTGCCTAAAACTGATATAGCAAAGTACACTCTGATTCTTAGTTCCCAGACTTTGAGAGAAGTTTATTAATTTTGCTTCCAGATTCAAAATGCAGAAGCTGGATTAAGACTTGAGCTATTTAAAATGAATTAATAGAAAAACTACCATCAGGGCTGGATTTTCTTGCTTTTTTTGTTTTTTAAGTTTTTGTTGAATTTGTTACAACATTGCTTCTGTTTTATGTTTTGGTTTTTTGGCTGAAAGGCATGTAGGGTCTTACTTCCCTGACCAGGGATTGAACCTACACTCTCTGCATTGAAAGGTGAAGCTTAACCACTGGCCTATCGGGAAGTCCCCAGGACTGAATTTTCTAATTCCAGGATGCTGTATAGGCATTTTGTAGCCCAGTTTGTGTTCTGTTTAGATGATTGCAGAATTTTCTGTATGTAACTGGGAAGGAAATGGTGAACAAATGATTTGCCAGTTGGCATTCCCATTTGGACTGCAAAGAGATCAAACCAGTCAGTCCTAAAGGAAATCAACCCTGAATATTCATTGGAAGGACTGATGCTGAAGCTGAAGCTCCAATACTTTGGCCACCTGATGCAAAGAATTGACTCACTGGAAAAGACCCTGATGCTGGGAAAGATTGAGGGGACGACAGAGGATGAGATGGTTGGATGGCATCACTGACTGGATGGACATGAGTTTGAGCAAGCTCCAGGAGTTGGTATTAGACCAGGAAGCCTGGCGTGCTGCAGTCCATGGGGTCAGAAAGAGTTGGACACGACTGAGCAACTGAACTGAACTGATCCGCATTAGGGAGAGAACGTTGGCCTTTACCGACAGGGGGTGCCAGTTGTCAATCTAGGAATTCCCCAATCCAGACTCCAGACTCTTGGTCAGAGGTGCTCTGTATCATCTCCTGGGGGACCCATAGGATAGGAGTGTGTGACCAACCTGTGTGACCTCACTGCTTTTTCCATTCAAACTTTGGAGTAAGAGCCTTAGCATAGCTAATAGCCTTGAGCAATCAAAACACCCACATCATTTATTTTTTAATTTTTTGGCCACACAGAATGGCTTGTGGTATCTTAGATCTCTGACTAGGGATCGAACCTGGGCCCTTGGCAGTGAAAGCATGGAGTCCTAACCACTGGACTTCCAGGGAATTCCTGCACATCATTTTTTTTGTTTTTCTTTTTTTATTCACACATCATTCTTAACAGATGCTTTATTCCACACTTGGCCTTGAGTTAAGAATGGCTTTTAAAGGAAAAAAAAATTTTTTCCACATTGAAGTAATCAAAGAGTATTGGATGGTCATGGTCAAATAATCTGTGTTCTTTTGGCAAATACAATAGATTGTCAGAGCATCTAACATTACAAGCATCTCATTATAAAGCTAATTTGGTGACCCAATTCTGAATCGTTTCACAAATGTCAACATTGTGAACATCATAAAGCTGTTTCATGTAGCCCATGTGCCTCTGTTGGGTAAAAGGAGAGTGATCCTCTAATAGCAAGGCAGGGCTGTGTCTGAAAAGTTGAAAGCCTTTGCTCACAAAGTGTCATTTCATCTAAAACTTTGTCAGCTCCTCTTGTCCCCAGAGCTTATAAAGTTAAGGAGTGAGACTGGCTGTAATCTCAAGATTTTAATTGCAGGAACAGAATCAGTATAATCTCAGAGAGCCATTGACAGATACGGAATTTCTCTTTTCAGTTCTTGTTACTTCCAGCAAAAGTTAAGGAATTCCCTGGCAGTAGTAACCCACATGAAGTCAAATTGGAGACCTTCAGCTTTACTTCAGAAACACCACCCAGCAAATGTATTGGGCAATAGCTGAGATATTGCAAGCTAACCACCATATCATTATTTCTGCACCTACTGAAAGAAGTCTGCAAACATCAAAGCCAGGCTTTAATAACTGTTGAAGGTCGAAGTGGGGCCAGTGTGTATTATGTTCATCTAAATTATCCTTTCAGTCTAATAGTGTGCAACTGATGTGAATAAACACACAACTCTATCCATTACTAGGACAGAGATCTGCCTGCCTCACCGGTTTCCAGAAAAAGAGTTCTGAGAAACCAGTTAGGAACCATAATTTTGGTTTGAAATTTGTCTCATTTTTTTCTTTTTCCCCGGGGAGGGGGGTGAAGTAAAAAAGAATAGTTTTATTACTTTGCCAGGCATAGGAGGAAACAGATGGGCTCCTGCCTCCATGTCCCCCACCTGGGAGGATTTGATGAGAGGTTTTATAACAGTGTTCAAAGCCAGGGTCTGTGACAAGATTCCGGTGTGTGCAGGGTTTGCACTCCCTTAATCTCGTCTTAGGTGGTTGGCCTCCTAATCTTTAAAATTTTTTTTTTTTTTACTTGTAAAATATAGATTGTTGTTGTCCGACTCTTTTGCAACCCCATGGTCTGGAGCCCGCCAGGCTCCTCTGTCCATGGGATTTTTCAGGCAAGGATGCTAGAGTGGGGGGATTTCCCTGGTGGTCCAGTGGTTGGGAATCTGCCTGCCAATGCAGGGGACACTGGTTCACTCCTGGTCCGGGAAGATTCCAGTGCGGCAGAGCCACTAAGTCTGTGTATGCCACAACTACTGAGCCTGCCCTGTAAAGCCCATGTTTTGCAACAAGGCAAACCACCGCAGTGAGAAGCCCAAGCACTGAAGCTAGAGAGTAGCCCCCACTTGTTGCAATTAGAGAAAGTTCGAGCACAGCAATGAGACCCACTGCAGCCAAAAATAAATAAATAAAACTTAACAAAAAAAAGAAAGAATACTGGAATACGTTGCCACTTCCTTCTCCAGGGGATCTTCCCCACCTGGGGGTCAAACCCACACCTGCATTGCAGGCAGTTTCTTTACCACTGAGCCACCAGGGAAACCCAAAATGTAGTTCTCAAATTTTTCTTAACAAAATAGAAGTAACTAGCAAGATATAATAATTCATACTATCATATAAATTTATGAAAAAAATAATGCATATTATATTGAATCAATATACATGATCCTGATTCCAAATACTTAAAAAAAATTCTTCAGTGACAAAAGAGGCTGTCCACTGCAGCTGTCCAGTTGTCCAGGGGCTTTGAGCTGGGAGGGTGTTTCAGCCCAGCACCTCACCAGGAAGTCATAAGGTTCAAAGGTGAACTCATGGCAGTTCAGTGTGGGGACTAACTAAAAGTTTATTTTCAACCGTAGTTATTTAGTGGATCACTATGGATTTGCTTCAAGTTTTCTGGATATCAGAGCTTTGTTAAAGAGTTTTTTTTTGGAGGGGTAAAAACACTGCTTTTATCTAAGTACTTGTATGTGACACAGTGATTGCTTACTAATAATCTCAAGAAAGAATTCCTTTATCATTAAAATTTTCTTCTCAGTAAAAAATGGATACATGTTCATATTAGAAACTTCAGGAAATATAAACTCTAAAAAGAGAAAATCTGAACATTACACATAATTCAGTCAAAAATCATGGTGATGTATCTGAGGGATTACTTTTTTGTGTTGCAGTAGCAAGATAGCCAAAGCACAACTATTAATAGAACTTTATGTCTATTGAACCGTGGAGCACAGCACTTCTGAATTTTCCTCATAGGAATTAATTGGAGATAGTAGGTTACAAAGAATGTTCCAATAATACTTGCTATATTAGTAAATATTGATTAGTGTTATAGAGAGAGAGCAATTATGCTCAAGCATATTAGCACTTAGCTAACTACAATTTATGAGAACTAATTGATATCTTAGAAAGAAACACTGAAACTGAAGTTTTTATTTGAGGTTATTTTTTAATGCATTCTAATTGTTGACCAAATGTTAGCAAAAAGATTTTTAAGCCCTTTGGAGCAGGGAAAGTGCCTTATAGGACTTAGTACAAATTTCACATTCTGAATACTTGTTGATGCTATTTATTAATAAATGCTCTTTATTCTTACATAATCATGGTAATTTCCTCAGAACTAAGTATAATTTGCAATAGGGAAGATATGGCCAAAATTTTTATAAAATTATTTTGTACTACTGGTTCAATATTTATAATTTTGATTGAATTATTAAAAATAAAGTGTTGGAAAGCTTCTCTATGTGAATTTTTGTTATAGAAACATATTACTTTTGACTTGTGTCCTTGAGAAAGAAAACCATTTTTAAAATCACTCCGTCAAAGGTAAGGAGTATGACAACACAGGGAAATATGGGTGACTCTTTAGATGTCTTGTGATCATTTAATAACACACTTCAAAGAGATTGCTGTGTTTGTATGTTTGAAAGGCTAATATGCAATGTATTCCTTTTCACATTGAACACAATCATATTTTTCCTTAAAGTGTGGGAAGAACACTCAAAAATCCCAGCTACTAACAAGCAATCAACTTGGATACCATTTTATTTCGTTTTCTCATTGCAGAGTTAGAATCTGAAGTCGTGACTTATCTATAAGAATGCCCCTTGGACCCTTATTGGTCAGTTTTATTTGATTTCCTGCCTACAGTGATTGGTTTAGGAATGGGTCCTTATCCTGGGTTGGACCAATCAGAAGCTTCTCAGACTCTCCTGCCTGCCTTTCTGCTGGGGTTGTTACCTTGGTAGTCTCTACATTGAGTCCGCAGCATCCTCCCCTTGAGACAGATGGAGCCGGGAGGTTTTTGGAACACACATGCCTAAAGTCAGCTGTACTGGATTTCTGTTACATGATCCTATGAATTCCTCTTTTTTCCCTTTTTATACTAGTTGGGTTTCTATCACATACAAATAAAGTCTTAAAAGCAGAAAGAAGTGTCTTATATGTAACTTGGAGGAAATATTAAATACAAGAGCAGAAATTAATGCTAAAAAGAATAAACAAAAAATGATTCTTTAAATAGATTAATAAAATGGATAAACTTCCAGACAAGGCTGATTAAAAAAACAGCACAAATAAACTATATTAGATGAAAAGAAGGCATTGAATACAGATGCAAGAGATTAAAAGGTGAAATTTAGATGAAGTGTGCAAATTCTATAACAAGGTAAATGACCAAAATCTGAATGTTCCCATTACCATTAAAGAAATTGAATCAGTAGTTTAAAATTTTTTCCCAAAGAAAATATCAAGCTCCAACAGTTTTATAGGTAAACTCCCATCACACGTTCAAGGATATTTACAACAATGAACTCTTATGTAAAAGAAGCCAGTTTCACAGAGGAACGTTAACTGTAAAGATACTAAACAAAATACCTCATCCTGAATTTGAGTGTATGAAATATGTTATAAATATGTATGTTGACCAAGGTGAATTTATCTACGAATGAGAGTTGGTTCTATACTATAAAAAGCTCATTACTATGGGTGTATTTTACCATTATTAGCAAACTAAGTGAGAAAAATCATATGATGATCTCATTGTAGTTGTTGCTAAGTTGTGTCTGACTCTTGGGACCTCACGGATTGTAGCCCACCAAGCTCCTCTGTCCTAGGCAAGAATACTGGTGGTGGTTGTTCAGTTGCTCAGTCATGTCCAACTCTTTGCGACCCCATGACTGCAGCATGCCAAGCTTCCCTGACCTTCACTATTTCCCAGAGTTTGCGCAAACTCATGTCCATTGAGCCAATGATGTCATCTAACAATCTCATCCTCTGTCGTCCCCTTCTCCTGTCTTCAATCTTTCCTAGCATCAGGGTCTTTTCCAGAGTTGGCTCTTTGCATGAGGTGGCCAAAGTATTGGAGTTTTAGCTTCATTATCAGTCCTTTCAATGACTATTCGTGGTTGATTTCTTTTAGGATTGACTGGTTTTATCTCTAGTCTTCTCCAGCACCACAGTTTGAAAGCATCAATTCTTCAGGCTTAGCATTCTTTATGGTCCAACTCTCACATCTGTACATGACTACTGGAAAAACCATAGCTTTGACTATACAAACCTTTGTCAGCAAAGTGATGTCTCTGCTTTTTAATATCCTGTTTAGATTTGTCATGGCTTTCCTTCCAAGGAGCAAGTTCTTTTAATTTCCTGGCTGCAGTCACCGTCCACAGTGATTTTGGAGCCCAAGAAAATAATCTGTCATGGTTTCCACTTTTTCCCCTTTTATTTGCCATGAAGTGATGGGACTAGAGGCCATGGTCTTAAGTTTTTTTTTTTTCTTAATGTTGAATAGTGCTTATGACATTCCTTTGAAAAGGTGCAATTATTATCTTTCAGCAAACTGAGACTTAAAATAGGTTAAATATTTAGCTGAAGGTCATAGAGCTAATAAGTGGTAGATCCGGGCCTTGAAGCCTGTTGGAATTACTCAAAAGTCTGTGGTCTCAAAACTGCTCTTCAGAAGTGCTTCTAACATTATCTTTTGGTGACAAACTTTACAAATTAGCAAGACATTTCTAAGACAACTTGAAACAAATAGATATATGTAAAATGTTAAATGTGTAAGTAAGAATGTTACAGCACCCTGATATGATAATTTTGTGGAGCAACAGTTAAATCACCTAAGGTATATCTACACAAAAGAAGAGTCTGCAACAGCTTTAAAAATGAGGTGGATCAGTATGTGTCTATATGGAAAACCTTCAAGAAAGAAAGCAATCTGCAGAATAATATATACAGTAAAGCTCCATTTATATAAATAAGTCAAAACCAAACTAGATGATCAAGTATGTAATGGATATAAAATTATCTGCTGGTTACACTCAGAATCCTCAGCAGTGGTGGTCTTTGGGGAGGTAAGTGCAATCGACAGTGAGTGAAGGGAACTTTTAACTTCTCAAATCTATAAAATTCTGTGTTGGAATTTATTCTACAACAGGAGGTATTCATGTAGTAGTTTCTATGTGAAAAGACTTCAAAGAACAAGCAAAATGGTTACACAGAGCCTTTACAACAGTGTAAAAATGTAAAGTCAGAAGTAAACTGAGAAAAAAAATAGTTGGGAGTTTAAACCTCATGGTTTCTTCACTTTTATTTAGGTAATGTAATTTAATGCATACATTAAACTGTTAAAAAAAAATCAGTAAATGGAATCACACCAAGGAAAATCTGCATGCTATTTCCACTAGAAAAATATTATCTATATAAAATTTGGTCCAGTTTCTTCTCCTTTATCTCTGCCATTCAAATTTAAATGCTTTAATTTTATTCAAGCAAAAATCACATATCTGACATAATAAAATACTTCACATCATTAAATTAATAGGGTTTAGTTGAATTAGGTGTGCTCATCTTTCCTATGTTATTTCTCTACTTTAGTCTTCTGAGTTAACTCAGTAAGGCATGTCTGTTTTCCCACATCCAGCAATACAAGTGTTACAGAAGTATAATTTGTAACATTAGTAACTAGATTCATCATTAATCTTCAATTCATGTTGTTTCCCTTATTATATGGTATTTCCATATTTCTAGATATTTCAATCTTACACTTTCCAACAAGGATTAAGCCATTAGTTTAAAAATACTATTAAATTTCCAGACTAAATAACACTTGGCCCACTTAGAGTGATGCTGTCGTCAGAGGTCCTTGCACAGCTACTGCTTCGATCTCAACTCGGCCTCCCTGTTGGGAAAATAACAGATTAAGAGAGCATTATAATGTCTACTGAAAACATATGCATTTTTAACATTAAACTTTTCAAAGAAGGAAAGGAGGGGGCACATTCACCAAGAATCACTAAGAAAAGGCTAGGCTACCGTGCCCAGCATGTTCACTTATGTTAGCTCATGTGATTCCCCTAGCAGCTCTGTTATCAGGGTTCTCTCAGTGCAGAGGATGATACACTGAAGCTTAGAAAGGTTGTTTAACCCATCCCAGAACACAAAGCCAAACGGCAGAGGTTCAAACCCATGTCTTATGTCAAGTTCAGAGCTCCTTCTATCTCATTCTGCATCTTAATAAATTTGATAATACTGATCATTCCAAGTAACAGTCAAAGCAACAAAAATACCATTCACAGAAGCTAAATTTCTTGGGTGCAAAATTTCCAGAAGTCCATGAGAATTGCTTCTTTATAGGTAGAAATATAGTGCTGCTAAGGGGCATAGGAAGTGCTTCTAGTTCAATTAGAAAACCAAAGTAAGAATGGTAAGAAATCTATGAGCCATTGTTTTTCAGATGATTTTTCCTAATGGAAAGCCTAGTGTTGTTTTTGGCCACGCCATGCAGCTTGTTGGATCTTAGTTCCCCAACCAAGGATCAAACCTGAGCCCTCGGCAGGAAAGTGCGGAGTCCCAACCACTGGACCGCCAGGGCATTTCCTAGATATTTTATTATACAATAGAAAATTAAAATTTTAACTGTAGAACTCACAGACCTGGCTCAATTTATAGTTGTTAAGTAACAGTAAAACAATAGAGTGGCTGTTTTACTTCTCATAGTTTAAGTAAAATGATTCTGTTGTATTCACATTCATGTGTGGCCTTGATTTTTTTTTTTTTTAAAGATTTATTTATTATTTTTAGCTGTGCTGGGTCTTCACTGCTGCAAGGGCTTTTCTCTAGTAGTGACGAGTATGGGCTGCGCTCTAGTTGCGGTGCACGGGCTTCTCATGGCGGTGGTTTCTCTTGTCGTGGAGCACAGTATCTAGGCACATGGGCTCAGTAGTTTTGGCACACGGATATAGCTGCCCCGTGGCATGTAGGATCTTCCCAGACCAGTGACTGAACGCGTGTCCCCTGCACTGGCCAGTGGACTCTTACCATTAGGTCACCAGGGAAGCTTGTAGCCTTGATTTTTAATTTTCTTAATTTTTAAGACAAACGTGTACTTACTTTGGGCAAAGCAGCAACCTGGTAAGCAGCTCTTGCAGGAAAACTACTCTGGAAATCTAATTTAAAAGAATTTCATTTTAGTTTTTTCAGATACTATATTGTAATTCAACACTGCAGGATCAAGAATCTGGTAAGTAATTCAGATCTATGTCAGTTCTTAGATACAAGCCAACACTGGAAAAAAGAAGCTCATGTTCATATTTGTTTGACAAAATACTTTGCCATGAGTCCCATAATATTTAATATTCTTAAAAGTATCTTAGCTTTCTGGGAAAAAAATGAAAATATACAGTCTTCAGAATCTGTTCTAACATGCATGCTTACATGCTGTATTAACTCATTTAAAATTCCAACCTTACAAGATGTTGTCCACATTTAGGATATGAGGAAACCAAGGCACAGAAATATTAACTAACCAGTTAAAGGTTCTGAGAGAGCAGGACAGATCGTGGCTAGACCTCATCACAGCAATAATAAATGCAGTCATGTCTTGAAAAATGATTTGGAGAGTACAGAAAACCTGAGAAGGATGTAATAAAATTAAGCTTAAGGAAAAAGGATTTGTCTGGTTGTGCTATGTTTTTCTAGGGAATGCAATAGAAATAACTTGGATCTTTTTCAAGGGGACACACTTTGTGTTTCTAAGCAGCTATTAATTCTTTCAGGACAGGATCTATGACCATTTCTTTAACCTCACCCAACATTCTTAATGTATTGTTGTTGTTTAGCTGCTAAGTCGTGACCCCATGGACTGTAGCTCACCAGGCTCCTTTGTCCATGGGATTTCCCAGGCAAGAATACTGGAATGGGTTGCCATTTCCTTCTCTAGAGGATGTTCCTGACCCAGAACCCACCTCTCCTGCATTTGTACGCGGATTCGTTACCACTGAGCCACCAGGAAAGCCCTTCTTAATTTATAATGGACACTTATTAAGGTTAATATATATCTTTTTAAAATGTGTATTTATTTGGCTATGTTGGGTCTTAGTTGCAGTGCATGGGCTTAGCTGCCCTTCAGGATGTGGAATCTTCTGGGACCAGGGATTGAACTCACATGCCCTGCACTGCAAGGTGGGTTCTTTACCCCTGGGCCATCAGGGAAGTCCAATAGATACACTTCTCTTTAAAATGGAAAATAGTAATAAAGCCAAATAACTTACATTGTTTGTAGACATCGTTGACAGTACTGAAGTCATTTATATCAGCCAGCAAAACAGTTGCTTTTACCACTAGGAGATATATACATTGTCATTAGGTTTGTTTAGTTATTTGGTCTGATCTAAAACATTACTTAGAAAAATGGTAGTGATGAAATAAAATTCACATTTTAAGGCAAGACAATAAAAATGTTAACATAAAATTTCTTTTCTCTGCCGATTTAGTCCTCCTGCGCCCCTCTAGTGTGCACTGGGTGTCTTCATAGAGCATTAGCCAGACCTCTTCAACAATAGAAATACCTGTTCAACCATAAAGTTCAATTCTTCTTTTGCTGGTGCTAGCCATGCAACTCCCTAGACCATAACATAACTTACTTATGAGCTTATTCATGTCACTAGCTATATTACCTGTGTTCTGTTTTGCAAGATTGTTTCTTGCATTATCAAACGTGACCAAGTCTCCAGTAAAAATAACTAGATGACGTGAAATCATTGACCTAAAATACAGTTCTTCAAGATCGATGATTATAATAGTTGTACTCTAGATATGGGAAGCAGCAACAAGAGAGACTCGTTTCCTGGCTTCTGGCTACTATTAACAGAGCTTTAGTCCACTAACAGCACACTGAGTGACATATCAACTAAGTCCTCACCTGACTTGGCAATGATAGAAATTAAGATCAAAAGGGAGCATCCAGTTCCGTAAGAATCAAGTCATAGCTGCTGTAGTCGCTGACCTACAATACATCCTGAAAGGAATTCAGGAAGAAGATCAGGATAAGGCACTTCGTGCTCTAGGGAAATTGGCAGAACCGGCCCCCAGATAGATATTTTCAGGAGAAAATGTTACGAATCTAGTTTTACATGTTTCCATACCTAGCACTAAAACCATTAACTTAGCTATCTGTTCCTCACGAATAGCACTAACCTTCTGCCAAGACTTGGGCCAGGTACCTCTTCAGAATAGTCCTCAGAGCTTTCTGAAAGACTGTCTGCCAGGTATCAGCCTCAGGTTGGGGCAAATAAAATGTTCCATTTTTTTCCCTTAGATTGACTACTGATTAATTTTTTACTGATATTATGTATATGGCTCTAGATCGACTATATTAATATTTCATTGGTATTGTGTCTATGGGACTGAAACTCAGCCAACTTCAAACAACAAAAGATACAGCAGGACATATTATTAGATGCCATGTGTTCTTTAAAAAGACCAAAGAAATATCAAAAAGAAATGTGAAATAATTTCAAGTTGCTCACCATTCGTGAAGTCACAGCCTGCTGCTTTCAGAATTTCACCTATGTTTGTAAGAGCCTGTGAACCAAGGGAAGAAAGCCCTTAGGCACTAATGTTACATCGAAGATTTAACTCAATTCAGTTAACCATCTTTTACTAATACTTCCTATGTTGCAGAAAAATCTTCCTTTTCTAGAAAATTCTTCATAAGCCACATAAGCCACTCTTCATAAGCCACCTCTATACAAGTAAAATGCCTCTTGGCTTTCTTTGATGGAGTGAATCTTTCTGAAATATAGTGAGAATTTTCTCTTTTTGTGAGGAGAAAGACTGAAGTCTCTTCCTCAATGCTAGAATTGTGAAATTCTCAATGTCAACTAAGCTAAAACAGAAATAACTACTGGGGCTCCTAATTCTGTATCACTTTCAGGAAAAGTATGAGCTAGTAAGCATTTAAACCTGTTTTCTTTGAAGCAACATTTTTAAAGAGGTTGTTTCCTTTTTCTTAAAAAACAATTATTAGTAAATTTTGTGTATATTTGACACTTCAGCCTTTGGAAAAACGTTAGTTTTTCACTCTGTCCTTAATTTATTGTTTTTCCAATTCACTCTTCCACTTTGACTGGTCACATTATAGTAGTTGATGATTTTAAAAAATTTAATCTTCTAAATGGGTTATACATGGATATGGCAAAAAATTCAAAAGCTACAAAAAACATATACAGTGAAAAGATGTCTTTCACCCTCACTCTCCCTCCCGAGTTTCCTTCATCAAAGGCAACAACTAGAAAACTGTTTCTAGTTTCTTGTATATCCTTCCAGAGACAGCCAATGCCTATACCAGCATAAATGTATATATCCTTAGACAGAGAGACACACACGGTAGCTTATTGTGCAAGCTGTTCTGTATCTTGGTTATATTATATAACAATTTATCTGGAAGATATTTCCATATTAATTTAGCTGTACAATCTAGCAGGATTTCTTTAGCTAGTTCCTCATGATGCACATTTTAGGTTATTTTCTACCTTTGGACATCACAAATGACTCAGTGAATGTACTAAATGATAATTTAATTCTATTTATTGGATTAGAATTATACTCCCATCCTTATTAATATTTTTAGAAAACATACTGCATACTGCATGTAACCTTTGATATTTCTCTCTCTCTAACAAACATTGATTTTTACTTCTGTGGTGGTGGATTATTTTTACGGTCATTGGCCTAAAAAAATTTCCCAACTCATGCGGAAGTGGCAAGATGTTTTCACAATTCACAATTGCTTTCACAATTCACAATTGCTTTCACAATTTCCTTCCCATTTCACTGAAATATAACTTGAGATATAACACTGCATTAGTTTTAGGTAAATAACATGATGATTTAATACATGTATGTATTGTGAAATGATTACCACAGTAAATTTAGTTAATACCCAATAATTCAGATTTAAAGTCACCTTGGCAGGTAAAATTTTTTTTTTTAGGTTGTTAAATGATTCATCACATTTCCAACTTTCTATTACTGTAAAACTGTTTTACGTCAATAAGTCAACAGATAAAAAGCATCTATCTGATAATCTCTGTAAAATAAATGAGCCAAATGGATTCTTAATATTCCTCAATATGATGAAAAAGAAGTAGAAAAGGGAACTTCAAATGTGGAAAATGACTCACCTGTTTAGCCTCTTCTGCCACCCCTCCTGGCACAAGCTGTCCACTTGCTGGGTCCATGCCTAGTTGTCCTGAAATGTAAATGGTCCTGTCGACTAACACAGCCTGACTGCAAAGAACAGAAATCCAATATATGTAAAATATAAAATGTAAAACTCAATGCTAAGAGATTTCTTTGCTAAGATACAAAAAATACAAAATATAAAATAGTAATTGGACTTCATGGAAATTAAAACCTTTTGCTTATTGAAAGTCATCTTTAAGAAAATGGAAACCCAAGTCACAAATTGGGAGAAAATATTTGTGAAACGCTTATTTAACAATGGATTTGTATTCAGAATATATAAAGAACTCTTATATAATTCAATAATATAAAGACAGACAACCCAGCAAAATACTGGGCAAATGATCTGAACAGACACCTCGTAAAAGAAGACATACAAAGAGTGAAGGAGTAATGCAAACCAAAGCCACTTCGCCATACCACTACACACAATAAGGCACGACTGATAATAAGCATGGATGAGGATGTGGAGAAAATGGAATCTTCATACTTTGTTGGTGGGTATGCAAAATAGTACACACACTTTGGAAAGTAGTTGGGAGTTTCTTAAAAACTAAACAGGGAATTCTCTGGGTCCGGTAGTTAGGACTTGGCACTTTCACTCCAGGGTCTGGGTTCAATTCCTGGTCAGGGAACTAAGATCCCATAACCGACAAAAGAAAGCACTGCCAAGCACTCAAGAAAATAAGTAATGAGACAAGGTTAATCATTGCTGAAGGGTCAAGAAGGATACATGGCTTACTTTCTGAACTGATCATTTTTGTAGTAAGGAAACTAAATAACAGAATTAGTAACAAGATCACAGGGAAAAGCATAAGCTACACTGAGACCTGAAAGAGAGCCAAACAAATCAACTTTCAGTTCAGTTCAGTCGCTCAGTCATGTCCGACTCTTTGCGACCCCATGAACTGCAGCACGCCAGGCCTCCCTGTCCATCACCAACTCCCGGAGTTCCCTCAAACTCATGTCCATCGAGTCGGTGATGCCATCCAGCCATCTCATCCTCTGTCGTCCCCTTCTCCTCCTGCCCCCAATCCCTCCCAGCATCAGAGTCTTTTCTAATGAGTCAACTCTTTGTATGAGGTGGCCAAAGTACTGGAGTTTTAGCTTTAGCATCATTCCTTCCAAAGAACACCCAGGACTGATCTCCTTTAGAATGGACTGGCTGGATCTCCTTGCAGTCCAAGGGACACTCAAGAGTCTTCTCCAACACCACAGTTCAAAAGCATCAATTCTTCGGTGCTCAGCCTTCTTCACAGTCCAACTCTCCCATCCATACATGACCACTGGAAAAACCATAGCCTTGACGGACCTTTGTTGGCAAAGTAATGTCTCTGCTTTTGAATATGCTATCTAGGTTGGACATAACTTTCCTTTCAAGGAGTAAGCGTCTTTTAATTTCATGGCTGCAATCACCATCTGCAGTGATTTTGGAGCCCCTAAAAATAAAGTCTGACACTGTCTCCACTGTTTCCCCATCTATTTGCCATGAAGTGATGGGACCAGATGCCATGATCTTAGTTTTCTGAATGTTGAACTTTAGGCCAACTTTTTCACTCTCCTCTTTCACTTTCATCAAGAGGCTTTTTAGTTCCTCTTCACTTTTGCAATTAATTCTCTCTTAGATAAAAAGTCCCACCATTGTTTCTAAACATAAAATCTACCATTTTAACCATTTTAAAGTACACATTTCAATGGCATTAAATGTTTAAAAATTTTTTTATAAAGAGACCTTAACTTCACTTTAAATTTAGAAGTAAAATCTGTTTTACCCCATCTCACGGTTATTCAGAAAATAAGATACTTTCATTTCTAATGTCCTACTTGCCTATATTTTGTTCAACATGCTCCCAACTTTCCTCTTTTATTTCATGACGTCTCCCCTCATATCTTTTTTCCTTTATAACTTTAAATACAATTGGTAATTTTATAACACAATTGGTATTGAGTCTCTAGGTGCGTAGCCTGCTATGGTTCAGTCCCAGTGGGCACAGTGAACCCCGAGGCCCGCAGCAGCTCTAACCTGGACTAGCGGCTGCCGTCTATGGGGTCGCACAGAGTCGGACACGACTGAAGCGACTTAGCAGTACCAGCAGCAGCCCAAGCCCCAAACCCCCACCCCACACGCCCCGAATGCCCGCCCCGGAGTCGCCACCCCAGACGCCTCGAGTCCTTCTCGGCTCCCACAGCCCTCCTGTACCTGTAGGGACCAATGGCCGCGGGGGCTTTCGCGGTGCTGATTATCTTTCTGACCAGAGACGACATGGTTAAACCCTTTTCCCTTGCTGCCCCTCGGAAACAACTACGCAGAACTCGGTTCTCGCTCGCTCTTCACCTGACCAGCAGGGGCCAGAATCGCTGCTTTAAAGCTTGGCCGGGGATTCGCTCGGCATTCTGGGAGTTGTAGTCTCCGTGCGACTCCGGGCCACGTGGAGGTCGCGGTCACACTGGCGCATGCGCCCTCCAGTTCGCTCTCCGCGCCCGGCGCGTCGGTGGCTGTGGCAGAACCTTGTCATCCGGACTAGGTGGGGAGTTCTGGTTTCTTCACACCGGGCGTCTGGAAGGTAGGTCGTGATGGGCTGGCGTCCTCCAGGGATCGCGACTGTGGGAGAGAGGGTGTGGCCTCCCCCTGCGGGTGCCTAGTATTGGCCGGGCTCCTCTTGGATTGTCCTCACACCCAACTATAACCTACTCTTCTTCCCTTGCTGCCAGCGCTGGGGCCCTTCTTTCCGCTTGGCACCTCCTACTTTTACCAGAGAACTGGGGTCACGTCTTGGTGGGTGTCAAGCCAAAAAAAAAAAAAAACAAAAAAAACGAAACAAAAGGACTCAATGAAGCCAAAGATCAGAAGGAAGGATTTATTACTTGCTTCAAGTGAGGAGAATACCGTGGATCTTTCCCAAAGTAGTGTCTCCCCAGCAGAAAATCCGGGACCTTTTAAGCTAAAGTAAGTTAAGTCGCTTGAGTCGTGTCCGACTCTTTTGCGACCCCTTGGACTGTAGCCTGCCAGGCTCCTCCGTCCGTGGGTATTTTCCAGGCAAGAATACTGGAGTGGGTTGCCATTTCCTTCTCCAGGTTTTAAGCTAGGAATACATGCATATTCATGAAGGGGCTCCAGCGGAAGGCAATTCAGCATAGACTTGTGGCAAAGGTCAACAGTTTTAGTTTTAGTGGAAGAGACAGGGTTGGGGGAGGGGGTCATAAGAAAGGTCAGCAGCATCATCCCAGTTGATCTGATGATTGAGTGCCCGAGGGGGTTCAAATTCTGCAAAACAGCTGGAGAAAATGTTTCAGGCTACTCTTGGTCATGGAACTAGAAATGGGAGTTTACAACTGATTTTTATTACTGGTACTTCTCCTGCCTGATAATAGTTGTTTTTTAAGTCCCTTTCAGCTGCTAAGTCAGTGTCCTACTTTCTTTGAAACCCCATGGACTGTAGCCTACCAGGCTCCTTTGTCCATGGGATTTCCTAGGCAAAAATCCTGCATGGGCTGCCATTTCCTGCTGCAGGGGATCTTAAGATCGTTTTTTTAGGTCCATTAAGATCATTATTACTGAGCCATGCTGTTCAGGGACAAGCCTTGTGGCCAGGCTTAGATCACAAAATGGCTTAGGCAAGAAATGGCTTCTCAAATGCCAAGAAAGCCTTGCCTGGTTGTTTTTCTGGGGACCCCCTACTTTATCTGTTTACACTTCAGCCCCTGTGATCTTGATCCCACTCTGTCTGTCATTTCTCTGCATTGCCCCACCAGGCAGAGGCTCTCCTAGGACTGGGCTTGCATTCTCTAAAGGAATAAGATGGGTGATTCGGAGAACCTTGAGGAGACTTGGCACTGTTCACCTCCTCGCTGCCCCCTCATGCTTCCTCCTCTGGAGAGCCCCTAGAGATTTACAAGATGTCTCTGCAGAAGCCTAGTGACTGGCATCTGATTTCAAGTAGGAGATTATTGATCTCGGTGCAGCAAATGGCCCCAGAGCTGTTCTCTTGGCAGATATTCAGTCATGCAGTATCAGAAGCAGTGGTACTTGGCTAAATATTTTTTACTGTTAAAATATGCATTATAGGCACGTATCACTTCTTATTTTACGCATGCACATGCATATTCAACAGATATATATATTGAGCCCCTGCTTTGTGCAAGACTCTCTGCTAGGTCCTGGAGATGTGGCAGTGAAAAAGACTGGCAAAATTCCCTGTCCTCCCCTGCTTCTGAAACAGAATCCTCTGTTTTCCACCTCATTTTGTTCTACATACTGTGGCTTTCCAACTCTGACTCGAGAACCTTCAGAGCTTTTTCATTGGTTTAGAGCTTTTGCCTCCAAGCCTTGCCTACTCAGTTTTGTCCTCTGCTGCTGTCTCTTTCCGCTCTAGTTATCCAGAGTCCTCACTCCTGAAGTCATGAGCAGATTCTTGAATACTTTCTTCCCTAAGTTCTGACTAATGAAATCTTATGTTCTCATTGACTTTTCCTGTAGATTCACACTTTTTCTTTCCCTTATCCTGTTTCCTATTGTGCTGTACTGCAAAATTTAGTCTTTTAAAATAAAAAAAATTTTTTTTTTTTAGTTCATTTTAGACCCCTGTGTTGTGTGTTAGTTGCTGCTGGGGCTTTTCTCTAGTTGCAGCAAGTAGCGGCTACTTGAGTTGCGGTACACAGGCGTCCACTGCAGTGGCTTCTCTAGTTGCAGAGCACAGGCTCTAGGGCGCACAGTCTCAGTAGCTGCAGCTCCTGGGCTCTAGAGCACAGGCTCAGGAATTGTGGTGCAGGGGCTTAGCTGCTCCTCGGCATGTGGGATCTTCCTGGATCAGGGATCAAACCCAGGTGTCTTGCATTGGCAGGAGGATTCTTTACCATTGAGCGACCAGAGAAGCCCTTTCATCTTGTACTATATGTGATCTTATTCTCTAACTGTTTTTAAGAATGGTGAATAGAGCCAGACTGCCTGGTTTGAATCCCCGCACAATCACAAGCTGAGTTTCACCTCTCTGTGCTTCAGTTTTTTCATTTATGAAATGATGGTAGTGCAAGTACTTCCCTCACAGGGTTGTAAGAATAAGTAAGTAAGTATGAGTAAGGCATGGGGAATAGGGCCTGACACACAAAGTTCTCAAAAATATTGGTGCTTAAGATGAGTAATTCTTTAAGGAAAGAGGCCACACGCATGTGCTACTTTGCTTGTAGCATAGCTACAACCCAAAGCTATTAACCACATATAGGTACCCCCAAGCTTATTAAATTTGATTAAACTGGATAATTAGGAGGTGTTTTAATTTACAAAACACTTCACCATATGATTTTTAAATAGGCACTCTCTTGAAGCATTACAGATAATTAAACGAGTGGTATTGGAGAAGACTCTTGAGAGTCCCTTGGACTACAAGGAGATCAAACCAGTCAATCCTAAAAGAAATCAGTTCTGAATATTCATTGGAAGGACTGATGTTGAAGCTGAAACTCCAATACTTTGGCCACCTGATGCAAAGAACTGACACATTGGAAAAGACCCTAATGCTGGGAAAGATTGAAGTCAGGAGAAGGGGATGACAGAGGATGAGATGGTTGGATGGCATCACCGACTTGATGGACATGAGTTTGAACAAGCTCTGGGAATTGGTGGTGGACAGGGAAGCCTGGTGTGCTACAGACCATGGGGTCGCAAAGAGTTGGACACAACTGAGCAACTGAACTGAAGTAAACTGGAAATATTAATATTTCTTGTGAAACAGCATGCCTGTATTCATTAGGCAGATTTTATTAAGTCTGAGTCACCAGTTTTTTAGGTTAAAATAAGTCAGAGATCATCTGTTTAATTCCCTGGTTTTCAAACCAGATTCTACTCTACCAAGGGTTGTATCTGATCAGCCAGGGGATAATATGCTGGATGGGAAAATATGACATGTTCAATTTATGTGAATATTTGAGAGAAAACACTTTTATAAAGCCTGGCACATACTTAGTGCTCATTGAAGTTTTGACTAAAATGGCCATGAAAACAAAACTGTGACTGTTGGGAACAGATGTAAAATTCACGTGAATGTTAAAGGTAAGAGTTAAAATTCCTGCTGGAAGCTATTTTAAACTAAATCCTCAGGCTTCATAAGGATGTATTCTACATTCATTCTCTTCTGGCATCAGAACTGTTTGAGAATCCTTGCTAGTTCAATCTGCTCATTTTCTACTCTCAAACCTAAGGTCAGAGATGTGATTTCTGGTTCCTAAATTTGTTGTCCCAGCCAGGGCTCCCAGGTAGTGATGTGTTTTACTGGGTAAGTTCTGATTCAAGCATGTGGACTAAACTGTTTTGTAGGATAATTTTGAATGGTTCTTAATACAGTCTGATCTGAATCAAGACCTTCACTAGTCAGTGAGTTTTGCAGAGCTCTGTTTACTTACTATATATTTTTAAGTTTGGAAAATATTTTGGAGTGTAGATCAAGTTGTTTTTCATGTAAGTGAAAACAGAATGGAGTGAGAAAGTGAAATGAGATACATTTCTGTGACTTCATTTTTTATTTAAGAGTAAGAGTTACCATTAACTGAGCCCTTAGTTTATGCAGAGCCCCATGCATTGTGTTGGGTACATTACCTTACAACCATTTGTAGATTATTCCCATTTATAGAAAGGGGGACCGAAGCTCAAAGAGGGAAAATAATTTTCCTAAGATTATATGACTAAAAAGTGTTATGGAAGATATTTGAATCCAGGTCTTTTTCACTCTGAAGTAAAGGCTCTTAAACACTCTGCCACATAGATTACTCTTGATTTTTATGAAGTATTGAATTGGAAAGAAGATAAGTGAATTTAACTCAATGGCACTCATCGGGTGTGGTGCAAATCCTGATGTGAATTTTGAAAGTTTGTGCAGGTGGTCAGCATAGTGATTGGGGTAACACCGCTGCCATTTACTAGACAGGGATCAAGGATGTTAGCTGTCCTGCAGTGTACGATACCTGACTCTGCTTTGCATAAAGTAGTGGCTGGATGGATTTAATATGTACTGAGTTTTCCAGGAATACAATAAAAAGGCAAGATTGAACTTTAAAAGTAAAATTTGTACTTTACCAAAGAATGTTTACGAATTTAGGGAACCATGTCGCCAGTGGCATTACTGCCCTAACAGGTACTAGTATACACCTGTATCTCTTTGCCTTTGTAGTTGTTGCGGGTATGTAATTCTATGTATCAGATCAGATCAGTCGCTCAGTCGTGTCCGACTCTTTGCGACCCCATGAATCATAGGTATGAGTAAAGGCTAGTATTAAAACATTTAAATGCTTGGAGAATAGCTTGGTTGTGGCTGCACTGAGCCTTCTGGCCTCCTAGTGTCTCCTTCCTGCAGGACCCTTCCCTCCCTACAGTCAGCAAGGAAAGAGTTAATGCCTGCCGTGTGGGGGCTTCTAGGCCCCGCTCCCGCTCCAGCTCTGCAGATCGTGCCCATGCCTCTGTTGGCGCCTGTGTCTCTGATTATCCCCCTGGGTTAAACATACCTCTGTTTCATAATGTCATCTAGTTACGTGAAATACTTACATACAGAAAAGAAATATTATTTTAGTTACTTTTGGGCTTCCCTTGTGGCTCAGCTGGTAAAGAATCTGCCTGCAATGTGGGAGACCTGGGTTCGATCCCTGGCTTGGGAAGATCCCCTGGAGAAGGGAAAGGCTACCCACTCCAGTATTCTGGCCTGGAGAATTCCATGAACTATATGGTCCATGGGGTTACAAAGAGTCGGACACAACTGAGCAACTTTCACTTCACTAATTACTTTTAGTTCTCCCCTACATCACAATGAGGGCACATATTGTAGGACTTGTTTTGATAAAAGTTATATGTCTAGTAGGTTATGTAATTAATGCATTTCAAGTAAAATAGAAGACAGGTGTTTCAAGCTCTTCAGTAAAAGAAAGGGGCATTGAGTTTGAGAGCTGAGAACTGCTGTGGAATCAAGCTCCACTAGGTTTTTGTCCCTTTGTCTTCTTACTTCAAATTGAAATCTTTTGCAGTTCTAAATTAAAGGTACAGCTGGCCTCATCTCAGTAGTAGAAATGAAAATGTTAGTAATCTGTGTTCAGTTTTTGGTGAGGGTGTCATATTGGAATAGTGTATTTCGTTTTTCATTGATTCACATGGCTCTTGTTTCACTTAATTTTGATAAACTGTTTTAGCTAATTAAATTTTTTTACAAGGGCATAGGGATCTTATCTTCATTTTTCATCCTGCCAACAAACTTTATGCAGTGTCAACCCTGGTACGTGACTCAATTATTTGACAGTACAACACAGTTATTTTTTTCTGTTGAATTAAAAGTTTTTGGTGTTAATGCTAGTCCCTCTGGTTATAAATCCCTGCTGTAGATCAGTATCATAGTAACTTTTTTTTTAAGTTTGTTTGTTTTTTTTTAAATGTGGACCATTTTTAAAGTCTTTATTGAATTTGTTACAGTGTTGCTTCTGTTTTTATGTTTTGGTCTTTTGGCCATGTGATATCTTATCTCCCTGACCAGGATCGAACCCAGGCCTCCTCCACTGGAAGGCCAAATCTTAACTACTGGATCACCAGGGAAGTCCCCTACCATAACATTTTGGTGTCATTAACCCATCTATAATAGATGGAGATGTATTATGTTGAAAATTCAAATTCTAAGTCACATGAACATTTATTCATTAAATTTATTTTTTATTTTTGAAATTTATTTCAAAATTTATTACTTTCTTTCCAGAAATGTCTAATGCAAAAGAAAGAAAACATGCAAAGAAAATGAGAAACCAGCCCACCAATGTGACTTTATCCTCTGGCTTTGTGGCTGACAGTGGAGTAAAGCACCATAATGGAGGTGGAAAACCTTTCCAGTCTCAAAAAGGTAAGATACACATGGTACTCGCTACACACGCTTCCCTATGGATCAGATTGCTTTTGTCACTCCTTTTGGTAATCATCATCTAAATGATGGAGGAGCTAGATTAAAAATAGATACAATTGACCCTCATTATTTGCAAGCTTTGTATTTGCAGATTCCCCTAGGTGCTAAATTTGTAACCCCAAGCTTAATCCTCATGGCACGATGGTGGTCATACCAAGAGTGGGAACATTTTTGATTCCCCTGATGCAGGTTATTTCTAGTGGAGTTCCCAGTGCCGTCCTGTTTGACCTTCTTACCAGACGAAGGATTCTGATGGGGCAGGGCCATGTAGTGTAAGAAACTCCAGCTGTCACAGGGGTTCGAATGCCGATTGTGCGGTGGCCCCAGGCAGGTCACTTAACACTTCTGAACTTCATTTTCTCTTTGGAAAAGAAAGGAAAGGCTGAGTTGTTCTTATGATTTAAGACCGTAATCTCTGCGATATATGTAACACATACATGCATGGACACGTACATGTTTCCTCTCAGAGCAAGGGCTCAGTGTTCACTCGTTCACTGTTGGCTGTGACTTTCTAGAACATAGCGGCTGGGAATAATGAAAACTGGCTGTACATATTTTAGAGCTGATATATTTTATCTGTACCTTAACAGTTTATTAAATGACACTGGTATGTTTCTTGAAATACAGTGCCTTTATCATGTCTGCATTTAATTTTTGTACTGATTTTATAAATCTTATAAGGTGATGTGAAGGGGATAGCTGTTTATTAGTCAGCAACAGGAAATAGAAAATAGATTGAGATGCAACACTGATGCCCAACAGGCCGGGTGAGAAGCCTTAACACATATCTCATTTATGGCTCACAACGACGGACCTTGCAACGTTTCATGGTTATAGGGCCTTAATAATTGTCACCACAATGGAGATGAGCAGGAATGCAGTGAAATTCTCCACTGATCTTTCCCTGTGTTCACAGAGAGGGATTTGATGATATCTTGAAGTCAGAAGATATGTATAGAAATTGCCTTTATTTCTTGCTTAGCATAGCAGCTATCGATCGGAGTGTAGCAGAGAATTAAGATGAAAGACTAAATATGCACAATCAGGTGAACTGTAGTATTTAAGGGAACTTGGGTGTAAAATTCACATTGCACTATTTATATAGAGAAAATTTCCCTTGTATCTGTTGTATCCAAGGTTCTTCCGTGTGTCACAGGGACATGGTTAGCTAGCATGCTGCCTCCTAGCTGTGTGACCTCGGGCAAGTCAGTTCACCTCCCCACCTGGGAGCCCTCCTCCTGCAGGGGAGGACAGGAATAGCCACCTTACAGGGGCGTTACAGGACTAAAATCCCCATCGGTGTTGTCACCCAACACTCTCATCCTTATCTCTGATAAAAGTGACCTGTTTCTTCTTGTTTTCTTTTTGAAAACATACTAGAGTCTCATCCTGGAACTTCCCGACAGCGGCAGACCAGAACGACCCACCGTCCGCTGGCCGAGTCTGATGCAAAGGAGCAGCCTTCCTCCAGGGTAACCTTTAGAAAAAAGGGAGGATGGAAAGCAGGTCCCGAGGGCACTTCTCAGGAGATTCCCAAGTATATAACTGGTAGGTGTTTGTAAGGAAGCCAAGCGTGATTGGACTGTGAGCTCTGTTTATCCTGCAGCCAGATTTCTAGTGCCCTCTGGTAGCTCAGGTGGTAAAGAATCTGCCTGCAATGCAGGAGACCCCGGTTCGATTCCTGGGTCTGGAAGATCTGCTGGAGAAGGGATAGGCTACCCACTCCAGTATTCTTGGGCTTCACTGGTGGCTCAGCTGGTAAAGAATCCTCCCGCAATGCTGGAGACCTGGGTTGGGAAGATCCCCTGGAGGAGTGACAGGGTACCCACTCCAGTATTCTGGCCTGGAGAATTCCTTGGACTGTATAGTCCATGGGATCTCAGAGTCGGACACGACTGAGCGACTTTCACGTCAGGCGTGTCTCAGCTGCAGCCTGGACTCACTGCCTTGGCCTGTGTGCTCTTGCTGCCCCCTCTCGCCATCTTCTTAGAGGTCCTGATTTGTCTTTTTTGTCTTAAAGTTGTCGTTGGCACCACCCCCTCCTTGTGAAAAAATATAAAATGCCATCCATACTCTTCAGCACGCATCTCCAAAGATAAAACCAAATTTAGTGCAGTCTGAGGGCAGCCAAGGCCTGTAAGTTCCTGTCTCCAGGCCCTTTGTTGCCTCGTTCCCTGATGCCCCCTTGTTACCCCTCACCCCCACTACCTCATAACCCTGTATTCTTATGGTCTTTATGCCTTCCTGGAGGAATTCACTTAAGTGTCTCCAGCACTTTGTTTATTCTTTAGGATAAAAAAGTCTATTTTTCAATAAAACTAAAAATACCTATGGATATATATTTGTAAAAAAGCAGAAACTGTTAAGGAAGAAAACCCTTGGAATCAAAACTAAGATTTTGTTTTTTCTTTGTTTTCTGGTGGGATTATAACACTTAAGAACGGTTGTGATTATATTGCATGTAGCCTTCTGTTTTAAAAATAAAACCTTTTAAGCTTATTTTTTAAACTTTTTTTTCTGATTAGGAAAGTAGAACTGAATCCTTGCAGAAAACTTGAAAAATATAAGTTGAAGGACAATTTCCCAATCATGTAATACAGAAATAACTACTATTGGTATTAATCTATTAGGGGGTTAGGGTAGTGGATGAATTGTAAGCTTGTGTATTTAAAAATCTTTCTGAAATGTACCAGGAAAAGTATTGATTCAGGATGAGTTTTTAAATGGCATTGCTATTTCCTTCAACAGCTTCTACTTTTGCTCAAGCCCGAGCTGCTGAAATCAGTGCCATGTTGAAAGCAGTGACCCAGACATCTTCTAATTCGCTGGTTTTCCAGACTCTGCCACGGCACATGAGACGAAGAGCCATGAGCCACAATGTCAAACGCCTTCCTCGGCGGTTACGGGAGATTGCCCAGAAAGAGGTATGAGAATCTCTTAATGTAAATGTTTAGGTTAGTAGTTCTTTAAAGAAATTGAGAAGTATTAGCCTGATAGAATTTATTAAAATGAAAACTAAGAAACAACATACTCATTTTGCATATTTTTTGGTTTATCATTACCTTTCCCCCCTTCACCCCATACCCCCAAAATTAGCAGGCTGCTGGATATTATAGCTACTTTTAAATGTAGCATTTGCAACCTCTCTCTCTTTATGATGTTAAACAGTTGGTGTTCCCCAGTCAGATTTAAAATAAATTTTGACCTTACCAGATAAGTAATTTAGCTCTGCACTTTGGAACGTGACCAATCTAGAGCTGGAAGGTTAAAAGATTGCCTTTTGTCTTTTTTAAAATTGAAAACTTGAACTTGGATTTAATTTTTGTTCAAGTCCTGTTGTTTTTGGCTTTACCAGAATTCTTGGTTTGGTCATTCTATGGTTGTCCAAGCACCTTATGTTTTCATTAATTGATTGAAAATTTCTTTATCAAGTGCCTTCTAGGTACTGGCATGAAGCTGGTGGTGGGGTTACAGTCTATTAAGGTAAAATCTTCTTAAGGGGCCCACACACTAATGGAGAAGAGTTTTTCCCACAGAAGTTTAGCTTAGCTATGGAAGAGAGGAAGAGTGAAAACTAAACAGGAATTTTGTACTTTCTAGATTTCATGAGAAGTCTGTTTCCTCATGATAGCATTTAGCATTTGTCTTTCAGTACTTAAGTGGTATGAATTGTGTAGGTTTTTCCCACTTTTATATTTTTGGTCCTTAGTTTTGGGTTTAATTATGATCTTAGAGGTTAAAAAAACTATAGAAAGAGAACAACAAAGAGCTAGCATTTGATTTATTCTTTCTTGCTGTCTGATATTGATAGTCACACATCAGTTTGACTTACTATGTTGAACATTTTGTAAATATTCTAATCTTCCCAGGCCCCAAAGTTTGCCCAGTTCGTGAGTGATAGAACTGAGCTTCCTTTCTAGGTTTGCCTTTTCCTAAAATCTTCATTCTTTCTGTGACCTCCTCTACTTTCATTGGAAAAAATCACCAATTAAAAAATTGCACAAACTAATGGAGTCCGTAAGGTATTTCACTTCCCCTAAAATTAGCTGTTTGAATTCCTAACACTTAACTTTGTTTTGAGATGGTCACAAAAGGGGATCTGCCTGTCTTCTTGAAACTACAGGCAGAGAAAGCAGTTCATCAGAAAAAAGAACACTCAAAAAATAAGTGCCATAAAGCTCGACGATGTCACATAAACCGCATACTGGAATTTAACCGGAGACAAAAGAAGAACAAATGGCTGGAAACTCACATCTGGCATGCGAAGCGGTTTCACATGGTCAAGAGATGGGGCTACTGCCTGGGGGAGAGGCCGACAGTCAAGAGCCACAGAGCCTGCTACCGGGCCATGACGAGCCGCTGCCTCCTCCAGGTAGGCTTCCGAAGCCAGCGGCCGCTCAGCGCGCTCCCCTCTGTTTCTATTTAGACTCTTCCCCACCCCTTTAGAAGAGTTCGTGGTAGGCCAAAGCCCTATCTAACATGATGTATTTTAAAAATAATTACTGGGCGAGAACCATTTTACTAGATGCTGGAGTTGACGCAGCCTAAAGTTTTGCGGGGAGACTGACAATCAGATAATTAGCCTAACATTCAGTTTTGTTGTAAGGGAAAACTGTGCAATACTATGAGTATTCATAATGGGAAGAGGAGTACTTCCCCAGGCAAGTGATGTTTGAGCCGAGCTCTAAGGGATAAGAAATTGCCAGAGTGGGGAAGGCAGAAGGCAGCCAGATAGGGAAGGATTGAAATAAACACACTGTGACAAAGACGAAGAGAGTGAGAGAGAGCAGGGCTAACATTAGGGTGAGAGTAGTTCTGGAGAAATAAGAAACCAGAGCCCGTGGGGTCTTGTTGGTCATGCTCCAGGTTGATTCAGCATTGATTCATTTAGCAGTCATTTGCCACCATAGATATTTGAGAACCGTCTCTCCCGGGAAGAGTGTTTTAACGTCTTTGAGAGGACTGTTGATTTTAGAGCTGATTTTAGAGCTGTGTAATAGTCTTTGTCTGTCTTGGCTGTTCTAGCTCCCCCACCCCAGCAGCCTGCCCCAGTCCCCCCAACTCCGCATGAAATCGCTTCCTCTTTTTCAGTACATGTTTAGCAATCTGTGGGCTTCCCTGGTAGCTCAGATGGTAAAGCGTCTGCCTACAATGCAGGAGACCTGGGTTCGATCCCTGGGTCGGGAAGATCCCCTGGAGAAGGAAATGGCAACCCACTCCAGTATTCTTGCCTGGAAAATCCCATGGACTGAGGATGCTGGTAGTCGCAAAAGACCCCAGTCCATGGGATCGCAAAGAGTTGGACATGACTGAGCGACTTCACTTAGCAATCTGTTCTTTGCAGAGGGCCTTTCAATGGCAGGATGGCCTTGACCAACTTTAGAAAGCTCTTAGTATTAGCATCCTCTGATCCCTCTTGAGAGCAATACAGCAGAATAATCAACACAAGAACCTGAAAAAAATCTGTGGTAAAAAAGACATAACGTCAGATTTGCCATTTTATTTTTAAGTCTGCACTTCCGTGGTACTTATTGCTTAGGTCTTAAGTATATTCACATTGTTGTGTGACTGTCATTACCATTCATCTCTGGGACTTGTTCGTCTTCCCAAGCTGAAATCCCGCATCCATTAAACACTAAATCCCCATTCCTGTCTCACCCCGGTCTCTGTCAGCTACCATTCTACTTTTGATCTTTATAAATTTGACCACTGTAGGTGGCTCACATTAGTAGAATCATATAATACTTGTATTTTTGAGACTGGCTTATTTCCCTCAGCATGATGTCTTCAAGGTTCATCCATGTTGTATCATGTGTCAGAATTTCCCTCATTTTTAAGGCTGAATGATATTCCATTGTATTTTATACCACACTGTGTTTATCCATTCATCCATCAACGTTGATCCACTCTTGGGTGGTCTCCACTTCTTGGCTGTTGTGAATAATGCTGCTGTGGACATGGTGTACAAACATCCTTTCAGTTCTTTGCTTTCAGTTCTTTTGGGTACGTGCCCAGGAGTGGAACTGCTGGATCATGTGGTAGTTCTTGGTTTAAATTTTTGAGGAACCATTGTACTGTTTTCCATAGAAGCTCTACCATTTTACATGCCCATCAGAAGTTTCTCCACATCCTCACCAAAACTTGGTGTTTTCTGTTTTTTGGGTTTTTTTTTTTTTTTTATAATTGCCGTCCTAATGGGTATAAAGTAAAATACAGGGACCTCTTAAGGGCCTCTGATTTGAAGACTGAGTAGCAGAAATCATGAATTAGAGTCAAATTCTTCATTTTACATTGCAGAACTGGGATTTGGAGTGATCAAGTGACTTGCCTAGGGCCACACAGCTTGTTGGTAACCTGCCTAGCTCTTGGAAGCTGACTCCCCTGGCCCGTGCTTTCTCCACTACCATTGCTCAGATTTTAAGGCAGACCTAGTTACTTCTCATTTGGGGCAGAATTTTTGCTGAGGTTATCCCATAGTTTCTTTACATCAGCCCTAAGTAATAAAAATAATAGTAATAAATATTTTTGAAAACTTAATGTCTGTTTTAGTACTTTACATATGTTTACTCACTTAATCCTTACAGCAACAGTATGGGTAAGTGTTTACTATTATTTCCATTTTACAAATGAGGAAGCTGAAGTACAGAGAAGTTGGGCAGTTTACCCATAGCCGTACAACTAACAAGTGGTAAAGCTGGGATTTGAGCCCAGGTAGTCTGGCTCCAGGAGAAGGAAATGGCAACCCACTCCAGTGTTCTTGCCTGGAGAATCCCAGGGACGGGGGCGCCTGGTGGGCTGCCGTCTCTGGGGTCACACAGAGTCGGACACAACTGAAGTGACCCAACAGCACAGCAGCAGCAGTCTGGCTCCAGAGTTCCATGCTCTTAACCCTCATTCTCTGCTATCAGCCAGTTGTACACACTCGAGTGGGGTTCATCTGCCACTGACAGCTGGGAGTGGATCGCTGTTGCTGGGAGATTTCTGTCAGCACAGATGAACATGGGTTTGCTGGAGCCTTTGCTGTACTTTGCATTTTAGTCTCCATGTGTACTAGATTGGCTTACCGGACCCGTGGCAGAGGGGTTAGCTCGGGGGTCAGTGAGCCTGACTCGAATGCCAACTTCTCCACTTTCTGATGATATGACTGTTCAAGTAGCAGTCTCTGTCTCAATGTCCTCACCCGGCAAATAAGTTAATGCTGGCATCTGATCATCAGGTGTTGGGAAGATTAAATGACAGTCCAGTAAGGAGTTAACCCCACGCTGGCACTCAGTAACCTTTCAGTAACTATTAACCATTATTATGTCTTTAACATAATTGATTTTATTAGCTCAGTCTGAGCTCTCTTCATCCTATTTAAATTGATAAGGCTTTATTCTCATTACTCTCATTTTTTCCTTGTACATTGCTTAGTCAAAGTTGGATATCATGGTTAATACTGAGCAGGGCATGGGACTTCCCTTGTGGTCCAGTGGCTAAGGCTCCATGCTCCCAAGGCAGGGGGCCTGGGTTTGATCCCTGGTCAGGAAACTAGATCCTTCATGTCAACAGCTAAGATCCAGAGCAGCCAAATAAATAATATTAAACAAACAAAAGAGAGAGACTGAGCAGGGGAGAAATGTGGGATAAATTGCCTCATGTGTCTTTAGGCTGAGTGTTGAATAATCCTAAAGCCCTAAATTAGCTAACCAAAGTGAACATCCTTAACATAATTTTGCTGAATTTATTACAGTCTTGCTTATTCTACTTTGATTTTTCACTTTAGGTAGATTTTGGGGAGGGATAATCCTTAAAGGCAGTAGTTTTTACATACCACTTGGAACTTATCTGTGAATATAGGATAAAACACATATCTCCTTTCTGAAAAGTAAGATACTACCACTTACATTTTAAATAGAAATTCAAGTATTTAATTGTATCTCCCTCTTTTTACAGGATTTATCCTACTACTGCTGTTTGGAGTTGGAGGGCAAAGAGGAAGAAATACTAAAAGCACTTTCTTCAATGTGTAGCATAGACACAGGTAAACTTGTTTCAAAGCTGAGTCCTGTTTAAGTCTGTATATGTGTTCATTTCATAAACAAGTGTCTGCTGTAAGCTAACCCTAACCCACTCCAGTGTTCTTGCCTGGAGAATCCCAGGGACGGGGGTGCCTGGTGGGCTGCCGTCTATGGGGTTGCACAGAGCTGGACATGACTGAAGTGACTTAGCAGTAGCAGTAAGCATTTTGGCATTTAAACAGGCTTTACGGAGATAGTTCTTATTCCTAACAAGTATATTCATGTAAGGAAAGCTTGGGGTAGCTTTTAAATCATTTCTAACATACTAAGTATAAAGTGAGAGAACCATTATTCTGGTGCAGTAAATCTAGATAGGAAGAAACTCAAAATTCATTAAATCATTTTCTTAATACATTTTTATTGAGAACTTACCATGTGCCAGGGTTTGATCTAAGCAATGACCAAAACTAAAACCTCATCTGTTATGAAGATAGACAGTAAATGATCTTGGAATTTTGTTTTTGTTTATGTCAGGATTGACTTTTGCTGCAGTCCACTGTTTGTCTGGAAAGTGCCAAGGGAGTGTCATGCTTTACCGGGCAAATAAGTATCCCCTAGAAATGCTGGGTCCTGTGACATTTATGTGGAAGGCCCAGGGGACCCCTGGTGATACTTCGGAGAGCAGGCAGCTGTGGATCTGGCTTCATCCAGCTCTTAAACAGGTATAATCTTGACATTATTTCTCATCACTCAGTCACTGTATTCTTGATTACTGTTAGAAATGAGTGCTACAGAAATTTAAATAGTGTGAAAGTTTGACTGACTGCTTGGTATTGGAATACAGGGAGGATAGTTATGTTAATATTAATAAGTGAAGCAAATCTTGGCCTGAGTTTTGGTAAGCCCTGAGTAGGAGTAGAGATGAAACCAGTCTTATACAAATGGCTTGAAATGGTGCATTGGACTCGTGCTTCCATTATCCTTAACTGGTTCATTGGTATTCATGTGCTTGTTGGAGCCAGTTTGATGATGAGAATCTGTTTTGAGTAATTCTGACAATTTTTTAATACTGCGTTTAGCTTAGCTTCCCTCTATTAGCACACTCATTGCTTCTATACAGTAGACTATAAATTTTCTCCAAATTCTTCTTTAAACTAGTTTAAAAAAAAAATTGGTCAGAGTAGTCATGTTGTTTTCATGAATCTTGGACATTTAGGAGTTCTTTTTTTGTTCTGTGTGTCAAGCACTACTCAGAGCAATCAAAAAAGCTTTTCAGAGGAATCAAAAAAGCTTTTTGACCATTTTAAATTTAGCTTCATTTGTGTGAGATAAGAATATAAATTTTTACAGGTAGAAAAAATAAACTAAGCCAACTTTAACTTGTATTTAAATTCAGAGTTTAAAATGTTTGAACGTGTCCTTAGGATATCTTAGAGGAGATAAAAGCAGTGTGCCAGTGTATGGAACCTACCAAGGCCACTGTCCGGATCCCAGATCCCCTTCTGACACCGTCTCAAGAGAAAAGCCAGACTGACCTGCCTGAAGAAAAAGTCGGCAAGAAAAGAAAACGGAAAGATGATGGGGAAAGCACTCAACCAGTTAAAAAAGTCATTGGTGATGGAACTAGAGATCCACTGCAACCATATTCTTGGCTCTCTCCAGCCACAGGCATCGTGATCCGGTATGGCTGAACCTACTCTGAACCTACTGAACGTTTTCAGTGAAGGCGTGCTCTGTTTCTGTCAGTGAGACAGACATTACATGCAGTATAAAGCCCTTCTCTTTCTTTCAGTGATTTGACTATGGAGATGAACAGATTCCGCCTGATCGGTCCTCTTTCTCACTGCATCTTAACTGAGGCGCTCAAAGCCGCTTCCGTCCACACCGTAAGAGTAAACCTGATTGCGTTGCTTTATTCTGGTCAGGTCCTTCTTAGCAAATTTGCAAAACCTAACATATAACTTTGGAGAAGGCAATGGCAACCCACTCCAGTATTCTTGCCTGGAGAATCCCAGGGACAGAGGAGCCTTAGTGGGCTGCCGTCTATGGGGTCGCACAGAGTCGGTCATGACTGAAACAACTTAGCAGCAGCAACATATAATTTGGCAATTTGGCAGCATTTGTGGCCATAGCTTATATGTGTTTGTTTGCCTAGTTATGCTTATTATCAAAGACTTTATCTTTCACTTCTAGAATAGCAAATCTAAGTGAATGTAGCAAGTGAACTGATTGGTTCTTATTTAAATACAGACTGCTCCTGCAGCTTCTGAATTTTTTAAAGGGTCTTAACTTCTGCACCATAGGTAAGTAGGTAACAGGGAGCTGCCCCTAAAATCCCTGAAAGTGTATGCCAGGTTTTTTTGTTTGTATTTGTGTGATGCATATTCTCTGGGGTTCGTTTTCAGGATGGTCTCTAGCAGGTTGAGAGCAGTGTGTCAAATGTACCTCTGTTCAGTAGAATTTTCTGCAAGGACGCTGTTTCTTTGTGCTGTCCAGTATGGGAGCCACCAGCCCCAGGTGGCTACTGAGTGGCTCATGTGACCGAGGATGTGGATTGGTACTTGTACTTATTTTAGTGATTAACAGGTAAATTCACAGCTCTCTGTGTCAAGTGGCCACCATGTTGATTGCACAGGTCTGGAGAATAGAGAGTAGATGAGGAGTCAGACTCACATGTGAACAGTTGGGGTTCAGATTTGGTCTGTTTTCCTGTATCAGTGCCTCAGTGTCCATGCTTCTCGTAGATTGGACATGTCTGATATGGTGATAGAGCCGATCAGAGTTTGACCTGTTGGAAGACGGATAAACTTTAGAAACCAAAGGCGACCTCTCTCTCTTCACTGTTTCCACACTAGTCTCAACCACTGTCATCTCTGGCCTGGGTCCTGAAGCAGCTTCTCAACTTTCATTCATTGTTCCCATTTTTTGCTCCTTTCTCCACACAGGAGGCAAAGTGACATTTTAGCAATTTTTTTTTTTTTTTAAAGGAAAGTGAAGTGTAATTTTCTTTTCTTTTTTTAAATTAATTAATTTTTTATTTTTGTCTGCACTGGGTCTTGTTACTGTGCGGGCTTTTTCTCTAGTTATGGTGAGCAGGGACTACTCTCCAGTTGCGGTGCAAAGACCTGTCATTGCAGTGACTTCTCTCATTGCAGAGCATGGGCTCTCGAGCACGCAGGCTTCAATAGTTGTGGTGCACAGGCTTAGTTGCCCCAAGGCATGTGGGATCTTCCCAGACCAGGGATCGAACCCATGTCCCCTGCATTGGCAAGCGGACTCTTAACCACTAGACCACCAGGGTAGTCCCATTTTAACAAGTTATGCTCATCGAGCTACTTCCTGATTAAAAGCTTTTGGATAGCTTCTCACTATATGTGAGAAAAAAAAACCCAAAGCCCTTAATTTGGTAATGTTGTGCCTCCATGCCTGTCTGGCCTTATCTCTTCTCATGTTCGGCGCTTCAGCCACACCGTCTTCTTCCAGTGGTTCCAGGTTCTAGAATGTGTCAGATCTCACGTCCCTTTGAGACTGTCTGAATTTTCTGTCTCTACCCCTCTTCTTGGCTGAGTCTAAAGGTTTCAACATCTATATCATTTTCTTCTAGAATTCTTTCCTGATCTCCAAGTTCAATTAAATCCTTGCTGTTGTTTTCATTCCGTCTTGCTCCGTTCCTCAGTTTTTACGTCTAGATTTGTTCACATGTCTTCGTGATGTCTGTGTCTCAAGACTCTGAGCTTCCTGCTGGCAGGCTCGGGGAAGTCCTCTTCTTGACTCTGTGCCCCAGGCTTAGGGCAGTGCCTGGCACTGACTAGGCATTCCACGCTAGCTAGTAACTTGCAGAGGGGGGATTCGAACCTGCACAGTTTGGTTCCAGGGTCTGTACTTTGAACCACGTGCTACCTGAGTTTCTGTGAGGTAAAGGGCTCAATGTATTAATATTATAGGTTAGACTCTTAGGGGAACATCCCCGTTCAGCAAACTTTGGTATGAACTGCAGCTGTAAAGTTCTCTTCCCGGGCATGCATATGGTACTCGAAGTGCTGTTTGAGACCTCAGTCCCTAGTTCTGTTCAGAAAAAAAGGCAAGTAAAATACAGTATTTCTTGAAATTTCTAGAAATACTATAGTAGTAATGTCTTCCTTTGCTGAAGATTTCTTCAAAAGGGGTTTTGTTTTAGTTTTTCTTCAGTGGGGAAACTTTTATTGCTTAGTCTGGCGATGAGGTTGGTAGTGTTGGGAGAAGAGCAAGGAGCAAGGTCTCTCATGTTGGCGCTGTGCTCCAGAGACCACAGGCGTGTGGTAAGTTAGGTAGTCTCTCAGAAAACCACAGATATTCTTCTTAGTATATGCAATCTTGAGAGAAGTATAGTCCTACGTCCTTGTCTTTGATTAGAAGAGTCGTTAGTCTGATGTGACAATTTCCCTGGTTCCTCTCCAGAAACATTCATTCTAAGAAACGAGGATGCAAGGACGGAGGCCGATAGCACAAATGTTTTAACCAAAATTGTTAAGCCTGATCCACTGTTTGGTGAACAGGAGTTGTTGTTTTCTAGGACGGAGAGGACACAGAGAAGACACCTCACCGTTGGTGGATTGAAACCTGCAAGAATCCTGATAGTGTTTCCCTTCATCGCAGACAAGAAGCCGTTTTTGAATTGTTGGGAGGTATACGCGGGAATGGGGCTTCCCAGGTGGCGCTAGTGGTAAAGAACCCGCCTGCCAGTGCAGGAGACGTGAGAGATGCGGGTTCAATCCCTGGTTCGGGAAGATCCCCCGGAGGAGGGCACGGCAACCCATTGCAGTATTCTTCCCTGGAGAATCCCCTGGACAGAGGAGCCTGGCGGGCTACAGTCCATAGGGTCACAAAGGATCGGACACAACTGAAGTAACTTAGCTCTCAGCATGCATACAGGGGAACACTGGGTTGTACTGGGGAAGAAGGGAGGAGTGGGAACTGGGTTAAAAGAGCATCTCGCAGCTGAGCTACCTAAATGTAGTGGTGCTTTTTATTTTGAAACTGTTAAAATACAGCAAGAAGCATGAATGAGATGTTAGAACTTTAAATAAATAGTATTCTGTTACTGTAGGTAAAAGCATATACTGAAATGCTTTAGCTACTAAACTGAAATCTTACTTACCCGCACATGATTGCATTTGTGTGTAAAGTTCCTGTAGTTATTGATAGGAACATACATGTTCATGTTGTAAAATGACCTGTTATGTTAACTTAATGTTTTTGGTAAGAAACTTCACTCTTTATGAATGTTAATTTATTCTCTGAAAATATCATTGGGAAGATAAAAGGGAATGTGTGTCTTTACCAAATCAGCCCAAGATGAAAATTTCATTAGAAACATTTGAAAATGAAAGCAAAATATGTATGTATTTGTGAATAACTTCCTGTTTGCGTCTTGTTTTGTTGCTAAAGGGATAACATCACCAGCAGAAATTCCAGCAGGTACTATCCTGGGACTGACGGTTGGTGACCCACGAATAAATCTGCCTCAAAAGAGGTCCAAAGTTTTGCCCAATCCAGAAAAATGCCAAGGTAAAGTTCCTGAGACAACCCTGGTTTTCCTTAACAACTGTTCTGACTAGTCAGTCCCATTAGAAGAATTCCGTCAGTGACAACTTCTGCAGTAACTTTATCTGTAGAAAATTTCAGGCCCTCTTTTTACTTGCCTACCTTTTTAAGGTGATCATGATAAAAGGAAATGGTATATCAGGAAGTATCTTTAGCTATAAATGTGTAGCCTGATCCTCATGTTCATTTTTTCCGCTGAGTTCTCTATTTTCAATATCTAGTAATAACCTGCCTCTGCAAACGGGGTTCTCTGAAAATGCCTGGCTTTTCAGAATTTTAATTGTGAGGAAGGGACCCGCACCCGCAGCTGGTCTTGTGCTCTTTGGAAGCCTCTGTCTGACCATACAGATGACCCAGGTTCGAATCCTGGCAAGGCCATCCCAGGTGCTGAAGGGTAAGAGGTCTCGGCTTAGACTCAGTAGCATGGCCTGTGGGGGTTTCTTCGGGGTGACATGGTTGGGGGTGGGTGGGGGCTGGCTAAAGTCTTAGTCTGATCTGCACAACTGTGGTAATGCCTCACTGTGTTTACTGTCATTGAAGCCCAGTTAGTTGGAAGCATAATTAAAGTCAGTCTGTCAGTTTTTGGAGAAAAGATACTGGTGTGTGTAGTAACAACTTGAGATTTGTTTTTTTTTAACCTTCACAAGTAGATAGATAGCTTATTAAGGGGGTAGTACAGTACTCTGCCAGAACCTTAATATGAAAGGTGGATTGGCTGAAAAAGTTTAAGATATATAGGTAAGTTAGTTAATTAGAGAGTCTAACACTTTAATCTGGAGAAGGCAATGGCACCCCACTCCAGTATTCTTGCCTGGAAAATCCCATGGGTAGAGGAGCCTGGTGGGCTGCAGTCCATGGGGTCATGAAGAGTCAGACATGACTGAGCGACTTCACTTTCACGCATTGGAGAAGGAAATGGCAACCCACTCCAGTGTTCTTGCCTGGAGAATACCAGGGATGGGGGAGCCTGGTGGGCTGCCGTCTATGGGGTCGCACAGAGTCGGACACGACTGAAGCGATTCAGCAGTAGCAGCAGCAACAGCAACACTTTAATCGATGAATTGCTGGCTCTTTCTTTTCTTTTTTAATAGCAGTATGGTTGGGTACAACTGTAAAAGTTAGAGCATCTACTACACTGATAATTGTTGACTATCAGAATGATCTCAGAATCGCAGTTAAACTCTACTTAGTTTGGCTGCCTCAAATCCTTTTTTGGAATAATTTTTTAAAATTCCTATTGGGGTATAGATTTACAATGTTAAATTAGTTTCAGGTGTATGGCAAAGTGAATTTGTTATCCATATACGTTCAGTTCAGTCGCTCAGTCGTGTCTGACTCTTTGCGACCCCATGGACTGCAGCACGCCACATATATATACGTATATCCATTGTTTTTAAGATTCTTTTCCCATATAGGCCATTACTGAGTATTGCGTAGAGTACCCTTTGCTATACAGTAGGTCCATATTAGTTATCTATTTTATATACAGTAGTGTGTATGTGACAATCCCAGTCTCCCAATTTATTCCTCCCCTCTTTCCCCCCAACCGCATAACCATAAATTTATTTTCTACATTTGTAACTACTTCTGTTTTGTAGATAAGTCCTTTTGTGGCCTTTTTTTTGAGAGTCCACATATAAGCTATATCATATAATATTTGTCTTTCTCTGTCTTACTTCATAGTATGACTGTACCTAGGTTGATCCATGTTGTCGTAAATGGCATTATTTTGTTCTTTTTGATGGCTGAGTAATACTCCCTTTATATATGTACCAAATCTTCTCTATCTGTTGATGGACATTTAGGGTGCTTGCATATCGTAGGTATTGTAAATAGTGCTGCAGTGACATTGGGGTGATGTATCTGTTTGAATTATGATTTTCTTTGGATATATGCTCAGGAATGGGATTGTTGGATCGTATTGTAGCTCTATTTTTAGTTTTTTAAGGAATCTTCATACTGTTCTCCATAGTGTCTGTACCAGTTTTGGGAAAAGGCAGTTATGTATTAAATTCTTTCGAAGGCTTTCATTGTTCATTTGCTAAGTTGTGTTCAACTCTGTGGCCCCATGGGCTGCAGCACGCCAGGCTTCCCAGTCCTTCACTATCTCCTAGAGTTTGCTCAAACTCATGTCCATTAAGTCAATGATACCATCCAACCATCTTATTCTCTGCCACCCACTTCTGCTCCTGCCTTCAATCTTTCCCAGCATCAGGATCTTTTCCAATGAGTTGGCTCTTCGCATCAGGTAGCCAAAGTATTGGAAGTTCAGCTTCAGCATAAGTCCTTTCAAGGAACATTCAGTGTTGATTTCCTTTAGGATTGACTAGTTTGATCTCCTTGCTGTCTAGGGAACTCTCAGGAGTCTTCTCCAGCACCACAGTTCAAAAGCATCAGTTCTTTGGCGTTCACCCTTCTTTATGGTCCAACTCTCACATCCGTACGTGACTACTGGAAAAACCATAGCTTTGACTATACAAACCTTTGTCAGCAAAGTGATGTCTCTGCTTTTGAACATGCTGTCTAGGTTTGTCATAGCTTTTTTCCAAGGAGCAAGCGTGTTTTAACTTCATGGCTGTAGTCACCGTCTGCAGTGATTTTGGAGCCCAAGAAAATAAAATCTGTCACTGTTTTCCCTTTTTTCCCTTCTATTTGCCATGAAGTGATGGGACTGGATGCCATGATCTTTAGTTTATTGAATGTTGAGTTTCAAGCCAGCTTTTTCACTCTCTTCTTTCACCCTCATCAAGAGGCTCTTTAGTTCCTCTTCACTTTCTGCCATTAGAGTGGTATGATCCTAATATAAATCAGTTCAGAGAAAATTAAAGTCTATCTTGAAAAAACATTAAAAATGATAACCAAGATAAGTCTAGTTACCATCTGTCATCATACAGATTTATTTCAATATCATTGGCTATATCCTGTCCTGTACATTGCATCCCCATGACTTATTTATTTTATAACTGGAAGTTTGTGTCTTTTAATCTCTCTCAACTATTTCATTCATCCCTCCACAGATATCCCCTCTGGCAGCCACCAGTTTGTTCTCTGTATCTATGACTCTGTTTCTGTCTTTATTTTTTAGATTCCGCATACTAGTGATATCATCTGGTATTTGACTTTCTCTGTCTGGCTTATTTCACTTAGCATAATATCCTCCAAGTCCATTCATGTTGTTGGAAATGGCAAAATTTCATTCTTTTTTGTGGCTGAGTAGAATTCCATTGTATATATACCACATATGCTTTAACTGTTCATCTGTTGATGGACCCTTACGTTGCTTCCATACCTTGGCTATTATAAATAATGATGCAGTGAAGATAGGGATGCACATATCTTTTCAATTTAGTGTTTTTATTTTCTTTGAAAATGTACCCCAAAACGGAATTGCTGGATTGTGTGGTAGTTTGATTTTTGGTTTTTTGGAGGAAGCTCCCTTCTGTTTTACATAGTGGCTGTACCAGTTAACATTCCTACCAACAGTGTATGAGGATTCCCTTCTCTCCACATCCTTGCCAGGTCGGTGTCCCCAGGAGGACTCCCAGTTGCCTCCTGCCTTTCTGGGAAACTTTAAAATCAGCAAGTAAAGGCTCTCTTCAGACTACGTCCTCGGTTCTGGTTCTTGGAGCATGTAGATTTTGTGTGCACCCTTTCAGAGTGGGGTCTGTGCTTCCTGAAGTCCACCAGCTGTCCTGTAGTCAAGCCCACTGGCCTTCAAAGCCAGTTGTTCTATGAGCTCGTCCTCTCCGTACAGCTCCCCCGGGCTAGGGAACCTGATGTGGGGCTTGGGCCCTTTGCTTTTTTAGGAAAACTCTGCAATTGTGATTCTCCTCCTGTTTTCTGTGGGTCACCTACCCCATCTGCCTACCCTGGGGAGTGTGTGGCTTGACTATACCAGGTTTCTACCTTTCCTCTCCAGTTCCTTCTTTATTTTCTTTAGCCGTAGGAAGTCTTTTCTGCTGGTCTTCAAGATGTTCTCGTACGTAGTTGCTCTGTAAACAGTTGTAATTGTGCTGTGCCCACGTGAGGAAGTGAGTTCAGGGCCTCCTGGACCGTCTTGACCGCCAATTTCACAGTCTCACTGCATCACAACTGCAGAGTCACTTCCAACTTTTTTTTTTTTCCTTTCAGCCATCAGACCCATGTGGGTTCTATTGAGTGATCTTTTGTGTTGGCATTTTAGGACCTTAGCCTAAACTCATGAATTGTCTGATTTTTTTTTTCTTTTTTTTCTTCTAATTCTTCAGTCCAACAAAATATAATCTGAAAGACGTTTTTCCCCCTGGTGTTTAAATAATTTCCTATAGGATATCTCTTCTATCAATATGCATGTTTATAACTGAAACGATCCCCCGCCCCTTCCCCGCTGGAGCACTTTTTGGCCGGTGTGGCTCGTTTAAAGGGATGAAACAACATAGTTCACAGGAAATATATTCATTTGAAAGGAATGAGAGCAATACATTTTACAGAAGGGGAATTCACTCAGTTCAATAAAAATAGGCTCATTAGAGACTTGAAATAAAAGGACAGAAAAAAAGGATGGTATCTATTAGCTCAGGACTTTTGGGTCAGGGATGATATAAAGGGCCCTGAAGCCTGTAGTTAAAGTATAACTTGTGCAATCAGAGCATATGATCCAGAAGTGGTTCTTTGCCTCTGCAGTGATGCCTAGAATTTGATAATCTTCCCCGTGGAATCAGGCAGTTATTTCGAGGCAATTTAATGTAATATTTGCATCTTATACACTAAAAATAAATGTCAAGTAAGTTTAGGAGTCTGTGCTGTTTTCACAGATTATGAAACCAACTGTAAGAATTACAGTTTCTTTTCAAGTAAATAAATTCCTCTAGAGAAGTAAATGCCTGTAGAATATTTTCCTCTAACAGAAGGTCCCCTAGCATCGTTTAGAATTTGACCGTTACTGACCTAAATTAAAGAATGTGGTTTAAGGCTGTTTCTTTTCCCTCTTAGATAATGAGAAAGTTAGACAGCTGCTTCTGGAGGGTGTGCCGGTGGACTGTTCACATAGCTTTCTCTGGAACCAAGATATCTGTAAGAGTGTCACAGAGAATAAAATCTCGGATCAGGTAACTAATGGTAAAGTCATAAAAACAGGTTGAAATTCATCACTCTAGAGACCATGAAAGTTATTTCATACTTTATAGACGCCCATAGACTTCCTTTTATTTTTAGACTTTTGATCCCTTTACTTAATGATATAAACGGTGATTCTCTTTTCTGTTTTAGACAAAAATAATCTCTAGAAAAGATTAATACAAAGACTTTTTCTTGAAAATGATAATCTTATGGTTTAAATATGTTTTTCATTCATTATTTTTTCCCCTTATATGTTCTCTGTCTGTAATCTCACAATGATTGAGCTCCTGCCAGCACCAGGTATTGTATTCAGTGATGGGGCAAATGCCTAGGATACGGTTGAAGAAGTACAGAGTACGAAGGAAGCCCAAAGAATGGGTGCTGAGCCCGGACTAGGGAAATTGGGGGAAGCTTCCCAGATGGAGGAGCCAGTATTTGAGCTAACTCTTAGGTGGATGGTCGGAATTAACCAGACTTCTTGGGGCCAGGGCCAGGAGCCAAGGCTACAGTGGAGAAAGGATTGTCCAAGTTGAGAGGAAGGGCAAGGGCCCAGGCCAAAACCAGGATGACCTGTTCAGGAATCTCCAAGCAGATCAGCATCTTGGAGTTAAGGGTGTGGCAGGAGATGGAACTGAAGAGATTAAGATGGGGATCAGGGGTAAAAGACCTTGAGGCATCCTTGGATTTGGCCTGAAGACTAGGGGCCATTGAAGATTTTAAACTCGGCCATGACATGATTAGATTTCACTCTGGCAGTGTTGTGGAGACTAGGGATGGGGAAAAGGCGGCCCAAGGAGCTGAGAGAGGATGCGTGGTTGGATGGCCTTGAAAGAGGTCCTTAAAATAGTCCAGATGGCACGGTGGGGGCCTGAAGTGTGGCAGTGTGGCTGAAGTGGAGGGGCTGGGGTTTGGAACATACACCTGGGAAGTAAAACTGACAAGACTCAGTGAGATGGGATGTGAGAAAGGAGAAGCCTTGTGGGTTAGCTTCCAGCAGTCTAGCTTGGATTTAAGAGCTCAGCTGAAAGAGAGCCAGAGCCAGGTCTGACTTGTCGCTCCTGTCTTGCCAAGTGCTAGCAAAGTGCCTGGTGTAGCACAAGTGCTCAGGAAATATTTGAATGAATGAACAGTAAATATTTGAAAGGATGAATGAATGAGTGAATGAGATGTGAGAACTGTGTGTCCTTCAGGAAGAGAGTGAAACAGTGGGGAAGATGAGCTCAATCTCAGGTAAACCGGGTTTGAGAGGCCTTGGGCTGTCCCAGGAGCAGATGTTCAGGAGACAGGTATCTGTCACCGGAGGAAACATTGGGGCTATAGACATAGATACTTTGGGATCACTAAGGGTTAAAAAAAGGAGACCCAAGACTTGGTCATGCATGAAGGGTGTTCATGAGTTAAACTCTGTAGCTGGTGGAGGTGGTCTCTGCTGTAGTCTTCTCAGTCGAGTGGCAGGCTTCTCCTACCTGCTCATCTCCTTTGACAGCTGGCAAGAAAAATCTGAAAGGATGTTGTTACCCACTCACTCCAGTCCACCTGACAGATAATTTGTAGCACCTTCTGTTTTAAGACCTGATGAGAAATTTTCTCAAAGAGCTGGAGTGTTATCCGACTTGCTTCCCTTGAGAAGTTGTTAATTATTCATACCTCCTTTACTCCATGACCACCAATCTTAACCAAAGTGAATGTAAGAGTGTTAAAATATAAGATTAATCCCGATATAAGAAACGAGCAGAATGAATGTATATTGTTTTAGAACGTTGAACCATCTAGTATATTCTAGACCAAATTTAAGACAATGTGGCATTTTCTACCAAAGCACTTCTATGGAGGAAAACCATCCTGGGAGGAGTACTCTGTACTTAAAAATGGCTCACGTTTATTTATTGAGAATGTTTTCTTCCTAAAAAAGTGTTTAACTTTCTAAAGCTGCTTATAGGGAGACCCAGTAGGATCTCCCAGAAGACTAGAGTTGTTTGTCTTGAATTATTTTCTTCCACTTCAGGATTTAAACCGGAAGAGGAGTGAATTGCTGGTGCCCGGGTCACAACTTTTTTTAGGTCCCCATGAATCCAAGGTTCCTATACTTTTGATTCAACAACCAGGAAAAGTGACGGGTGATGACCAACGAGGCTGGGGAAGCGGCTGGGATGTCCTGCTTCCAAAGAGCTGGGGCATGGCCTTCTGGATTCCATTTGTAAGTGACTCTTTTGATACTAACAATTGCAACATTCTTAGGTACATTCTTAGGGAGTGCCAAGTGCTGAAAATGTTCCTGCCTTAATGCAGGGCCTAGAAATTGAGTGCTAGTTTTCTGCCCTTTGAGCTATCATCTTGGATACGAGATAATTTCATTAAGTCCCTGGAGCCAGGTGCATTAGTAAGAGTTGTGCGGACATTTGGTGAACTTTTGAGGTTTTAAAAGTGGCCTGATTTTTGAATAGTAGTGGCAACAAACGAGGTTTTTTGGGGGTGTTTTTACTTGAAATTTGTTGTAGTTTAAAAACAAAGTATTTAATTTTTATAGATGTGTATAATACAGTTGTTTTTGTGTGGATCCATGTATTCTTCTTTATTAACTGCAGCTAAAAATTTTCTTAAAAATCTAACGTGTTTGAGTTTTCCTGGTTAGTTTAAATAATTACTTTGAGAACATAAAGGACATGTAGGACTGTTGGATTCATGCAGGCAATTAATTTCAGTCCTTACGCATAGTGCAGAAGATATTTAATCATTTAGGAGTGGGGTTATTTTTAAAGATAACTTTAAACTTACGAGCTGTTTCAAGTATACAGAAAGTGATACTTGGGTACCGTCCAGCTTAAGAAAGAAGACATAAAAGGGTCATTGGAAATACTCTATCCCTCTCCAATCCCATTTCCTTCTCTCCTTCCAAAGGAATCACTGGCCCTATTGGTGTTTGTCGCTATCATGCATGTTTTTATAGTTTTATTAATTGTGTGTGTATGTATCCCAAACTAGCTAAATTTGTAACGTGGAAACTTACATTACCATATGTAAAATAGATAGCCAACGGGAATTTGCTGTATGGCTAAGAAACTCAAACAGGGGCTCTGTATCAACTTAGAGGGGTGGGATGGGGACGGAGATGGGAGGGAGGTTCAAAAGGGAGGGGATATATGTATACCTATGGCTGATTCAGGTGGAGGTTTGACAGAAAGCAACAAAATTCTATAAAGCAATTATCCTTTAATAAAAAAAAAAATTAAAAAAAATAGCTAAATTTGACATGTTTTTACTTGCTCTGTTCACTCAACATTGAGATTTTTTTTTTTCCGTAATGATTGATGAAGCTCTAAGTCATTCATTTTCACTATTGTATGGTAACTCATTGTAGAGTAAGTCCTCAGTGTATTTATCCTTTCTCTTTTTGATGGGTATTTAGGTTTCCCACTTTGCCCATACAAAGAATTCAGCAGTTTCCCTGTAAGCTGGTATAATGACAGAATCTTTCTGGCATTTCTTCTAGATCTATCGAGGTGCAAGAGTCGGAGGGTTAAAAGAAACCTTAGTGCATTCTCAGTATAAAAGGTCGCCTAATGTCCCAGACGATTTCCCAGACTGCCCTGCTGGGGTTCTCTTTGCTGAAGAGCAAGCGAAACATCTTCTTGAGAAGTACAAGAGGTAAGAACCTGGCTTCTCTAGTGTTCTGTCTTAAAGGGAAGACCCATTGCCCAGCAATGTTTTCCCTGGCTTCAGGGACTCCTGACTGTATAATGTGGAGTTCCTAGACTTGTCAACATTCCCGAGACATAATTTAAGAAGACATTACCTAGTTAGGAGATGGCCCTATCGCTGGATTTTATAGTCCATGCAGGGTATAAACCCTTCTCTTGGTTATTTGATTCAGTGACGATGGTATACTCCTGAACTGTGGACCTGAGTTCCAGGCACTTGTTAACAGATTCCCACTACTGAGCCCTGCCCCTCAAAATGGACATTGTATTTTTTTTTTGGTAATGGTTATAAATGGAGTATATATTTATGAAGTTTTAAAGTAAGTATGGAAACATATAAAAATACTTCATAAACTAGTGTATTCCTTTTGTCAGTGCTTTTTGTCCAGAGAGATAGGCACTGTTTTTACATTTTGCTATCTATCCATCTAGGCTGTTTTCTTTTCTTTTTCCATTGGAAGAGTGGCCAGTGAGAGGCTCTGTTTCCTTTATACTCTGGAAAGGAAGCCTTGGGCACGTGTATTTCCTGCTGAAATACAGTAGGCTCCTGGAAGCACAGAAACCCTCTAGTTTGTTGTGGCATCTGCTGTGTCTGGCCAGTGTGCAGTGGGCCCGAATACTTATATTTGTTGACTGATGAATGGGTGAATAATTGAATGTTGTGTTTCCTTGACTCTGAGCTCCACGGTCATGCTCTCCTGTGCATGGCTGAAGCCACAGAGATGGGCCCTGTCTGACTTTCCAGGTTTGAATGATGAACAGATGAGCTGTGGTTTGAATGATGGACGAATAAGTGAGCGAGTGAGTGGCAAGAGGTTCCTGGATTCTGGCTCACAGGCCGTTTGAGGGCAGCCACCCTACGTTTCCCATAGTATGCAGGGTCTTCTCTGTGCTTGTTAAATAGTCGTGGGCAGAAATGCTTATGTCTCATCCTTCAGATTTTTCTATATATAAATTTTTAAAAAATTTAATTACTTTTTAAATTACTTGCTTATTTGGCTGCATTAGGTCTTAGTTGTGGCAGGCAGGATCTCTGATCTTAGTGGCAGCGTGCAGGAACTTGAGCTGCAGCATGTGAGATCTAGATCCCTGACCAGGGATTGAACCCGGGCCCCCTGCATCGGGAGCGTGGAGTCTTAGCCACTGGACCACCAGGGAAGTTGGAATCTTTTTTTTTAAGCATTATATGACATATACTATTTTGAAACCTGCTTTTTTCATTTAACTGTATATTATGGAAAATTTTCCCACGTCAATAAATACGACTCTACACATCCTCTGTGGCGGCTTTTGCACCATGCTGCAGAGCTGAGCAGTTCCCTTGGAGACCACAAGGCCCAGAAAGCCAGAAATAGCTATCATCTGGCCCCTTACAGAATAAGTTTGCCAACATTTGGTGTAAACGAGGGCCTGGCTGTGTTCCAGCTCACTCTGTGGACTTCCTATCATTTTCATGTGCCATAAGATATTAATCTCCTGTGTTTTTCTCAGCCATTTAAGAGTGTAAATCCATCCCTAGCTCATGGGTCATACCTGGCCCCTGGCAGTGGGCCAGGTTTGGCTGGTGCAGCGTGGCTATTCTGTGATTTATCAGTAGCCCTTTATGTTCTTTCTGCTTTTTTGCTCTATGCTTCCATGAACAGCTTTCCCTATGCGTCTCTACATATTTGCCCGATTTATTCATTTAACATGTGTTAGTTTAGAACCTGCCATGTGTCGAAAACCTTTTTAGGCCCTGAGGCTACAGCAGTGGTCAGGGCAGGCAAAGTCAGTTCTGCCCTTGTGGAGCTTACTCTTTTTGGAAGTGCATGTTTCCAGGCTGGTGGGGGGATCCAGGAGGGGTGAGGGAGGCTAACTTGCAAGAGCAAAGCCCTCAAGCAGGGAAGAGGGGGTGGCATCGGGGCACCAGGGGAAGGGGTGGCGTTCCGTAGGATCAGGCTCAGCGCTCTCATTTTAATAGGCTGGAAGGCTGACTCTGAAATGCTACAGATTTAGGTAGGCTAGACTCTGCAGAGAGGTTGGGTAGTAATCTTCTAACCGTGCCTGTCTTCTCAGTGAAAAATAGGCAAGGCTATCATCTAGGAATAAGGGAGAGAGAGGCTGTCAGAGATTTAAGGAGCGAGGAATTGATGTAAACGGTGTTCTTGGAGAGTGGAAGATGGAATGACTGGGAGAAACCTAGGGGATTTGTAAGAAATATAAGAGCCCACTTGAGTTTTGTGTTGATAGTGAGGCCCCTCAGGACTGTTGCGTGCTCTTCCCCAGCCACGTTCTGCCAGCCTGGTCCTGGGCTGCGGAAGGGGGAGGGTTGCATATAACCAGGATGGGCTTTGTCAGGGGGAAGGAGTTGAGGGTATGTGTAAAGGGAGTGACTCTGTGAACTATGGAGAAGGGCACGGCAACCCACTCCAGTGCTCTGGCCTGGAGAATCCCTTGGACAGAAGAGCCTGGTGGGCTGCAGTCCATGGGATTGCAAAGAGTCAGGCAGGCACTGAACTGTGGGATCTAGGCTTATCAGCAGAGAGATGTGAGGATGGTGGTGGGCAGTGATGAAGTGGGAGAGCAAACATGCGGTTAGCCCTACGTGTGAACCTCCAAGTTGCCAACTTTCAAAGATGTGAATGTGCATTCCATAAGCATCAGGTATGAGTGAAACTGCAGCTCGCCTCTGTCTCCCCTTTGGTGTTTTCACCATTTTTTTATCTCTTTTTTGTAAATTGTCCATCTCTCTTTTTAAAGGTGTTTGGGTGAGGCCAGTACCCTGGGAGAGTTTTTCACCAGGTGCCCCTCTCAGAGGCCAGAGCACGTTTGGTTCCATCTCCAGGATATAGGCTCACACTGAACCCCCGGTACAGGGTCATTTGCATTTGGGGTCTTAGGGTGCAGCACATAGTAAGAAGCCAAGTCAGGAAGGATGGTCTGGGCCTGTCCCCAAGGAGACCGTCAGTCTGAAGACACAGGCTCTCACAGAGTCCCCCTGCCCAGAACGGCCGTAACCAGGCCGGTCCCTACCTCTTAGGGTCGTTACGTACCAGAGCAGGCCCTGGTTCCCACTCGTCTGTGGCTCACTTACCTGTTGCTGGAAAGGTCAGCTGGTGTCACTCATATGGAGGGCAGTTTGGAGATAATCATCAAGATTGCAAGTGCTAATAATACTCGCTGCCTTAGCACTTCCACTCCCGGGACTTGATCCTGTGAACACACTTGTCCTTGTGCAACGTGTTCAAGGTCGTTCACGGCAGCAGCGTTTGTGGAAGCCAAAGCTTGAAAATAATCAAAATGCCCTGCAGAAGATAATGCCCTGTCTGTCTAGTAACTGAGGCCATGAGCCTCGTGCAGAAGAGTGAGGGTGTCTAGATGTGCTAATATAAGGTGATCTCCTAGATATTTTGTTAAATGAATAAGGTTAAGCAAAGAGCGCAGGATCTGCTTGCCACTATTTGTGCAAGATGGGTAAAAACAGAAAGAAATATGTACATTATCGGCTTGTATGTTCAAAGAATGTCCGTAGAAGGATATGTGAGAAACTGATGATGACAGTGACTCTGCGGAGGATAGTGGGGTCACCAGAGGTCAAGGGTGAGAGAAACTTACCATCCTCCATCTTGCACCTTGGCAACGTCAAACCCTGTTGAGGGTGTAGGGGCGTCACTGCCCAGCTGCAGGAGCACACCTTACCTGCAGTCCTTCAGGAGGGTTGCTCCGTGGAGGGGTGCCCATGGGGCAACTTTGTGGGTGCATTATCTGTTACAGCAAAAACCGAACAATAAGAAAAAAAGCTCAGCCAGGAGAATTGGTTATTATCATTTAAAAAAAAAATCATATTTCTTTGAAAACTTTTCTGTATGTTTATTTGTTTATTTTGGGGTTTTATTGATTAATTAGTTTATTTTTGGATGCACTGGGCTTTCTCCAGTTGTGGTGAGTAGGGGCTACTGCTTGCTGTGGAGTGCAGGCTTCTCATCCTGGTGGCTTCTCTTGTTTTGGAGCACGGGCTCTCGGTGTGCTCTTCAGTAATCTTCCGGGACCAGGGACCGAACCTGTGTGCCCTGCATCAGCAGGTGGCTTCTTAACCACTGGACCACCAGGGAAGTCCCTGCAGGTTTGTTTTTTAAATAGAGATGGAGTTCAGTGCCCATGGTTCTTTTGATTGTCCATCCTAAATCGTTCAAAATTGGTTTTCCTCTTTGATTCCCATTAGACGTCCTCCTGCAAAACGGCCCAACTACGTTAAGCTTGGCACCCTGGCACCTTTTTACTGTCCCTGGGAGCAGTTAACTCGAGACTGGGAGTCAAGAGTCCAGGCTCCAGAGGAATCGTCTGCAGCTTCCTCTCCAAGTGGTGAGGAGAGTGGCTCGAGCAGAGATGGGGTGCCTTGTGTTGCCGAGCCTGGGAGGACTGCTCAGCTGTCTGACGACCAGGGCACACCCCTGCGTGACTCCACTGGGCCCGAGGGAGTCATGGACACAGATTGTCCAGCTGGGATGGGGACCGAGGAGGCGGCCAGCCAGAGTGCCGCCAGCAGCCCCCTTTGCGTTCTGAGGTAAGTGCTCAAGACTTCCGGATGCCTTTTTTGGATTGTCTGTTTTTTGATACTGACCCTGGCCACAGGATGTAGAAGTTGTCATGGTGCCTTTACACAAAGGCCAAGTGAATTTACAGACCTTCCAGCAGGGAAAGTCAGCGGATCCTTAAGGGCCCAGGGAAGAGCCTGAAGTCATACACACTTGATTTGGGGCATGATGTAGCTGAAATGATTTAAAATACCACCTCAATAGATCTAAACCAAGGCCATTTATGACCTATTTCATTTAGTCTTTGCTCACAAAGCAGTACCCTCGCGGTTATAGTCTTAAGAAATGAAGAACCCCTGCAAGCTTTCTTTAAATCACTGAATTAGATTTCTTCTCATTGGTTTTGAGTAACCTGTGTTTGTGGCCAATGAGGTGATTCATTCATTCTCATTGTGATATTGTTGTATCACCGAGGGGAATGTGTGGAATGTGTGCTCATGGTATTGCTGTAGGCTATTGGATTCTGCTTATCATTTACCCTTTGTTCTGGGCTCTGGTTTTAAAAGTGTGCCACCCCTTTGCTTTATACTTATTTTTCTGTATAATACCTTGTAATTTTGTATCTTTCCTTCTGACTTTTCATACAAATGTCCCTCCCTTAGGCTTTCTTTTTCCATCAAAATTATCAGTTACTTTTTAACCCTCCCAGTGTGAATACAGCCTAGATTCTACCCCATCATCTTATTTTTATCTGCCTTCAGCTTTAAACCTTTAGTCCTCAGTCTTGAAATAGTAGACACCTGAAACGGATCGTTACAAAAATGTAAAAATGTGTAGTTTTAATTTTTTTTAATTGAAGCTTTGATCTTTTCCCACAGTGAGTATTAAACAATGACAAAAAAGCAAATGAACTCTAGCAATGCCCAGTCTCCTGATTGCTTATTTTCTCCATGAACAAAGTATCTTCACAAGGCTTGTCTCCCCCTTCATGCAGGAGTAGAAGATTACTGAGGCAGCTGTCAGCCTGGTGCGGGCCCAGGCCTGGGGGCCGTCAGGCGACCCAGCGAGCCGGCAGAGGGCAGCAAGGACTAACCGGAGAGGCCTGCCCGGCCGTGCTGGACGCCTTCCCCAGGGCCCTGGTGTGGGTCAGGCTGGCCCTGCTGGGGAAGGGCAGCCCTGGCCCTCATACCCTGATCTGCGTCCCGGCCGAGGAGGATCTCCTGCAGCTCGGCCGCGATCGGCTGTACCATGGGCCCCAGGAGCCCAAGCACAGCGACCCATTCAAGAGCCAGATCCGGGAACAGAAGGAGAAGAAAAAGCTAGTGAAGAGGCTGAACCAAGGGCGTGCCGCATCTGAGGGCCTGGCAGAGGGCGGCCCTGCAGCCGGGCCCCAGCCCCTGACCCCGGGCTTGTGGTCAGGCCCCCTCCCCGTTGTGACTTCTCACTGCTCCAGAGTTCTCCTTGGCTTTGTCACACAGGGAGATTTTTCCATGGCCGTTGGCTGTGGGGAAGCCCTGGGGTTTGTTAGCCTGACGGGCTTGCTGGACATGCTGTCCAAGCAGCCAGGGCTGGACAGGGGCCTCGTGTTGCTGAGGCCGCCTGCCTCCCTGCAGTATCGGTTTGCAAGAATCACGATTGAGGTGTGAACGTAGGTTCACATCACGGCATAGAAAATAACTGTGTTTGCCAAGTCTCACAACCAACCAGAGAGTTGTTCCCCTCCCCCTGCTCCACCTTCTGTTTCAAGACATCATGCGAAGTTCCTTGGAAACGAGAATAAAGAAACTTACGTATTTATGCAAATAGATGAAATGTTTACATCATTCCAGTAATCTCTTTGATTTCCATCTTTCCCTGTCCTCACTGTGATATTTTAAAATTATTTGGCATATAGAGCCAAAAGCTTTTGTATTTTGCTTTCTTGGCCTGTGTAATTCTGGCTGAAAATAATTAGAAACTCTGGTTGTCTTGTTGCATCCTTTTTTTTTTTAATCAGGAACTATGACACCACCCTTATGGCAGAAAGTGAAGAGGAACTAAAAAGCCTCTTGATGAAAATGAAAGAGGAGAGTGAAAAAGTTGGCTTAAAGCTCAACATTCAGAAAACATGGCATCTGGTCCCATCTCTTCATGGGAAATAGATGGGGAAACAGTGGAAACAGTGTCAGACTTCATTTTTAGGGGCTCCAAAATCACTGCAGATGGTGATTGCAACCATGAAATTAAAAGAAGCTTACTCCTTGTAAGGAAAGTTATGACCAACCTAGATAGCATATTGGAGAAGGAAATGGCAACCCACTCCAGTGTTCTTGCCTGGAGAATCCCAGGGACAGGGGAGCCTGGTGGGCTGCCGTCTCTGGGGTCACACAGAGTCGTATTTGACTGAAGCGACTTAGCAGCAGCAGATAGCATATTAAAAAGCAGAGACATTACTTTGCCAACAAAGGTCCGTCTAGTCAAGGCTCTGGTTTTTCCACTAGTCATGTATGGATGTGAGAGTTGGACTGTGAAGAAAGCTGAGCACCGAAGAATTGATGGTTTTGAACTGTGGTGTTGGAGAAGATTCTTGAGAGTCCCTTGGCCTGCAAGGAGATCCAACCAGTCCATCCTAAAGGAGACCAGTCCTGGATGTTCTTTGGAAGGACTGAATGCTGAGGCTGAAACTCCAATACTTTGGCTACCTCATGCGAAGAGTTGACTCATTGGAAAAGACTCGGATGCTGGGAGGGATTGGGGGCAGGAGGAGAAGGGGATGACGGAGGATGAGATGGCTGGATGGCATCACCAACTCGATGGACATGAGTTTGAGTAAGCTCCGGGAGTTGGTGATGGACAGGGAGGCCTGGTGTGCTGTGATTCATGGGGTCACAAAGGGTCGGACATGACTGAGCGACTGAACTGAACTGAACTGAAGGGCTGTCAAGTCTATTTGAAAAATCTTGTAGTCATGTGATAAGCGACGATGACAGTTGTTTAATGATTTGATTGTTACCAAAGAGGAAAAGAGGGCTTCCTGGGTAGCTCACACGGTAAAGAACCTGCCTGCAATGTGGGAGACCTGAGTTCAGTCCCTGGGTTGGGAAGATCCCCTGGAGGAGGGCATGGCAACCCACTCCAGTATTCTTGTCTGGAGAATCCCATGGACAGAGGAGCCTGGCGGGCTACAGTGCGTGAAGTCACAAGAGTCAGACACAACTTAGCGACTTTCACTTTCACTTTCAAAGAGGAAAAGACTGAACGTCTGGTCTCTGTCCTTGACCGGTGGATCCCCGTGGGCCACATTCACTTCTGTGCTGTAATCAGCAGTCCCGCCACTTCACACCATAAAGAAGGACATCGTGGAAAATGCATTGCTGCTTCGGCGGTTTGGTTTATGGCAAGTGTTGGGATGGAATTAGAGTGGGGTCTGTGGTTTCGTGGCTCTTCATCCTCTGTGTTATTGACCAGCACATGTTTCCAGAAGTTACTTAATGTTTCTGTGCTCTTTGTTTTTGCAAAGAGTGTTTCACAGCCATTTCTCAAAACATGCTCTATGAAATATACGACCTAAGGAAAAGAGTCCAAGGACTGAATGATTTTGAAAACTCTGGGTTAAATACAGTTCAGCACTTCTTTTTAAAGGAATTCTAGAACCTTCCATATGATAGGTACATTGTGATTCTCTAAGGAGTGGATACTGTAGCTGATGATGAAACATCTGTTGTTTCCCCTCTCACCCTGCCTCTGGATGTATTTGTGCCCCATCCAAATGAGACTGAAAAAAACAGCATTGCTTAGTGGTGGCTGTAAGCAGAATACGTTAGAATGTCACCCGATGCTCAGTTATTAGTATTTATTAAGCTAGTCCTCATTTGTTCTCTAGGCTCTAAGCCACTCCTTCTGTGGCTTCACTCTCTTGATGACAAGTCTGAGTGAGCTGTGTCACCGAGTCTCTATACAGCACGTCTCGTGGGGGCTGCTGCCCTGCCCTCATCACAAGGGACAATTAATTGCTCTGCTTGCTGGTGGCAAAGAACTATGCATTGAGAGGACAGACTAGCATTTCCCAAAATACATTCCTGGGAGCACTGGTCCCTGGAGATGTTTCCTGGGAAAACAGTGTTTCATGGCTACATAAATTTAGGGAAAGACATGCTGCGTGGGCTTTCCAGGTGACGCCACTGGTGGAGAGTCTGCCTCCCAATGCAGGAGGCCTAAGAGACTCTGTTCGATCCCTGGGTTGGAAAGATCCCTTGGAGGAGGACATGGCAACCCACTCCAGTATTCTTGCCTGAAAAATCCTATAGGCAAAAGAGCCTGGAGTGCTGCAGTCCATGGGGTCGCAAAGAGTTAGACGTGACTAAGTGACTGAGCATGCAAGTTCACTTCTAAGCTTTGAGATGTGTGTCTGTAGTTTTCCTTTAAGGAAAGTATCGTCAGCAACATATAATACATAAAAACCCATGCAGTGTGTGTGCCCCTTAAGTGTATGTAGCAATCATTTCCTTACCTTGTTGTGTTTGACTCTTTGAGACCCCATGGACCGCAGCACTCCAGGCCTCCCTGTCCTTCACCATCTCTCGGAGTTTGCTCAAACTCATGTCCATTGAGTTGGTGATGCCCTCCAACCATCTCATCCTCTGTCGCCCCCTTCTCCTCTTGCCCTCAATCTTTCCTAGCATCAGGGTCTTTTCCAATGAATGGGTTCTTTGCATCAGGTGGCCAAAGTATTGGAGCTTCAGCTTCAGCATCAGTCCTTCCAATGAATATTCAGGGTTATTCTCCTTTAGGATGGACTGGTTGGATCTCCTTGCTGTCCAAGGGACTCTCAAGAGGCTTCTCCAGCACCACAATTAGAAACCATTTCCTTCTGGGGCTTGATTATCGTGAACTCTGAAATTCATCCTCCTTTTACCGGAAGTTCGTAGGAGCTGGCCATCGTGGCCTCAGTGTCACGTTGCTGTCTTGGCTGCCACGTGCCCAAGTTGAGTTCTTTCTTCCCAGCCAGTGGGAAGTGAGGCAGGCAGCGAATGGCCGGATGGACTCCACGGTCGTCTTACCCCTTCTGAAGCCTGTGGCAGCCAGTCTGAGGCCGGGGATGCGCTGCTTGGCCCCTGATAGGAGGGAACAGAGGCAGCCACTGGGGTTGTCCAGTGTAGCCCCAGCTCCCCAGTCACACAGTGAAGCTGGTGGCCCCAGGACGCGGAGGCCCGGGCCCTGTCTCCCCTTTGACAACAGTGGATTTTATTCCCGGCAGCGTGTCTGAACCACCTGATAACCCAAACCTCGCCTGGAAAGCAGTCGTGGGTTGGGCCCAAGCCTCAGCGTTTCTTACTATTGTAGCCACACGTTCCGGGAAACAAACTCACTCAGAAGGACGATGCAGATAGTGGAGTGCAGTTTATTACACCAACGGGCCCAAGGCAGAGTCTCCTCTTAGCCAAGGACCCCGACCAGTTTTTGTGAAAACCTTATATACCCTAAGTGTACATGTTCAAACCCACCTCCCCAACTTCTCTGAAACTAGTCTGAACAAAGGAAAAGAAAGATACAATCAAAGTTAACTCGTGATTCATATGCCTTAAACCTGTGATTCGTATGCCTGAAGCCTAGGTAGTTAACAGTGGACAATTATCAATAGGCTTGTGGTCATACCCCAATAAGTGTAATAGAATTTATGATTCTATTTGGTTACACAGATAATCAGTGTATTCTTTTAGGCGATGGAGAGTCTAGATACGAGCCCTGGGGCTCTTTCATAGGGGGCAGGAGGGGTCTGGTTTTCTAGTTGGTATGTCCTTTCCATAAATACTGGGCACATAGCTCAAAGTCCACAGTCCAGCCCAACATGGAGTCCTGCTTTCAAGATGGAGCCTGTTCTGTCTGTCTCCTCCTTCATTATGAGCTCCCAGGCCATTTTGATATGTGACTTGGGTTGAGTCTTTGGCTTCAGGGAGTCTGGAGCCCCTGCTCCTTGAGAAAGCAACGGGTCTGTGGGCTGGGTAACCGGGCTGTGGCAATGGGGCAGCCTAAAACCCAGTTCCCTTACCAAGTGTGTGGTTAATCTCCTTTCCCTAGACTTTGTTCCGTTGCTTGTCTCTTCTGACTTCAATCTCTCTTTTTTTTCTTTTTTTGGCTACACTGGGTCTTTCATTCAGCATGGGAATGTGGGATCTTCTCAGACCAGGGACCGAACCCTTGTCCCCTGTATTGGAAGGCGGATTCTTAAACACTGGACTACCAGAGAAGTCCCCTCAATCCCTTTCTTGACCCTTCTGACTTCAGTCCTGAACACTAAGCAACCAGTCAGATGACTGAGGTTGTTATGACTACAGCTGCTGCGTTGATAACAGAATGGATAACGTCATTAACATACAAACTCTCGGGTCAAGATGAGCTCACAGGCCTCCTAGCCATGGACCACCTGGTTAGAGAATGTAAACCAGAAACATCCTGAGCCCTGAGGCTGCAATTGAGAAACATTACAAGAAATGACTAATCCCAGCCTCTTTGTTCTTCCCCTTTGAAAACAGCCCTAACGCAGAGCCCGCGTGGGAGTGGGTCTGAGGCTGACTTCCACCCCCTTGCTTGGCTGCCCTGCAAATAAAACTCTTCAGTTCAGTTCAGTTGCTCAGTCGTGTCCGACTCTTTGTGACCCCATGAATCACAGCATGCCAGGCCTCCCTGTCCATCACCAACTCCCGGAGTTCACTCACACTCACATCCATCGAGTCGGTGATGCCATCCAGCCATCTCATCCTCTGTCGTCCCCTTTTCCGCCTGCCCCCAATCCCTCCCAGCATCAGAGTCTTTTCCAATGAGTCAACTCTTCACGTGAGGTGGCTAAAGTACTGGAGTTTCAGCTTTAGCATCAGTCCTTCCAAAGAACACCCAGGGCTGATCTCCTTCAGAATGGACTGGTTGGATCTCCTTGCAGTCCAAGGGACTCTCAAGAGTCTTCTCCAACACCACAGTTCAAAAGCATCAATTCTTCTGCGCTCAGCTTTCTTCACAGTCCAACTCTCACATCCATACATGACCACGGGAAAAACCATAGCCTTGACTAGACGGACCTTTGTTGGCAAAGTAATGTCTCTGCATCAACTCTTACTTGGCAGCAAACTACCACTGCCCTGGATTTCAGCTTTCTGCGCCTCGGACACACCAGCCTTTGCTCAGTTAACCAAACCTTACAACTCTCCTGCTGCAACTGGCCTAGCTCACAGATCTGCCGGCCTGTGAAACAGCCAGGTGGGAGCTGAAACTGAGCAGATTGGCAAGGACGGGGCCCAGAGAGGGGGCTTCTGCCTGGGGAGGAGGCTTCCTTTCAAGGAAGAAAACAGCTTGCTTGCTTGTATCAATATAACCTTCACTACTTGGGGAGCTTCCCTGGGAGCTCTGCTGGTAAAGAATCTGCCTGCAGTGCAGGAAACCCCAGTTCAAATCCTGGCTTGGGAAGATCTGGAGAAGGGATAGGCTACCTACTCCAGTATTCTTGGGCTTTCCTGATGGCTCAGCTGGTAAGGAATCCACTGCAATGCGGGAGACCTGGGTTTGATCCCTGGGTCAGGAAGATCCCCTGGAGAAGGGAATAGCTACCCACTCCAGTATTCTGGCCTGGAGAAATTCATGGACAGAGGATCCTGGCAGGCTAAGAGTTGCAGAGTCGAACACAACTGAGTGACTTCCACTTTCACTACTTGGGAGTCATTTTTCTTTGTTTTTTTCTTGGGAAGATCAGATCAGCTGTCCTTAATCTTGGCTGAGCATTGAAATCACTCAGGGGCTTTTGAAACCCCGGTGCCCACACCCACCTGCAGGCCTGCCAACTTCCCGAGTCGGGGTGCGGTCTTTGGGATTCTCAGAAGCTCCAGGTGACTTGCAGCAGGGTTGAGACCCGTGCCCTAGACTTTAATATGAGGTTCAGTGTAATTATCCCAGGACTCAGAAGCTTATCAGCTTGTCACGCAGGGTCGGAGCAGATAGATGTAGGCTGTCTTGAGCAGGGTGTGCACCTGTTCCTGATGTCCCTGGAAGCTGTCCTGCTGCACGGGAGCAAGTGGCCAAGTTCACATTATGGCATTTCCTTTCTTCTTTTATTTTTTGGGGCTGTGCTGGGTCTCCGATGAGGCACACAGACTTCTCTTGTTGAGGCAAGGGGGTTTAGCTGACTCGGAGCATAAATCTTAAGTCCCCGACCAGGGATCGGACCGCGATCAAACTGGACCACCAGGGAAGTCCTTCTTTTTTAAGAATTAAAATTCAACCAGGTACTGTTCTGGAAAAACCCATCCGAAGCACCTGTGTGCTTATGCGGAGGGAAGGGTTTATACACGGAGACCGCTCCTGGGTCCTTTCCCAAGCCTCATCGCACCCGCTTCGTCCTCCTCACTTCGCAGTGAAGACACTAACCCGTGGGATCCTTGAGGAGTCGGGCTTGCGATGCCACCAGGCATGCGCTGTGCTCTGTCCTTGGGATGTTCTCACCCCTCCCCCACGCTCCCTGAACCCCGAACCCGCTCACCCCATCCCGCCAAGCTCGACGGAAGGTTTCTCAGGGAGGCCTCCTCCTGCCTGGGTGATTTTTGATCACGCAATGGATTTATTTTCCGATGACATCACAATGTACATCGATGTGTTTTGATGTTTACTCTTTTGCTGTCTATGCCATTAGGCTGTGAGCCTCATGAAGAGCAGCCCACGTCTTCTTCGCTAACTGTTGCACCTCAGATTCTAGCACAGTCCCTCATCCACATCTTGTATTTAATATATTTTTATTGAATTGATGCCTGAATCAAAGAGGGTTCAGCTACAATACATTTTATCTCCAATGTATGTCGTAGTGGACGAATGAGCCACTAGGTGGCGCCAAGACCTCAGGAGAAAAAGGTCTGCTCTGGGAAAACACCGGAACTAAAACAATTCAGTCGTGTGTGTATGTGTGTGTGTGTGTGTGTGTGTGTGTGTTGTGTGTGTGTGTTGTGTGTTGTCGGCCTGGGGGAGTGTATGAGGTGACAGATCAATTAGTATTCCCTCATTTGGGGTAGACCCCCTATTCCCAAGGTCATAGTTTGAAAAGGTTCCGTGCTTTTTAAAGAGGGGACTAGAGAAGAAACGGGGCTTCCCTGGTGGCTCAGGTGGTAAAGAATCCTCCTGCAATGCAGGAGACCCCTGTTCAATTCCTGGGTTGGGACTATCCCCTGGAGAAGGGATAGGCTACCCACTCCAGTATTCTTGCCCTTCCCAGGTGGCTCAGATGGTAAAGAATCCGCCCACAGTGCGGGAGACCTGGGTTCCATCCCTGGGTTGGGAAGATCCCCTGGAGGAAGGCGTGGCAACCCACTCCAATATTCTTTCCTGGAGAATCTCCATGGACTGAAGAGCATGGCAGGCTGTAGTCCATGGGGTCACAAAGAGTGGGACACAACTAAGCAACTAAGCACAACACAGCGCAGAGAAGAAACAACTTTAAAAGCTCTCATCTAAAGAATAAATCCCATCCATATTATCCTCAATAGGTTTGTCCTCTACCATGAGCTGAATGCCTTCAATGACGGGCAGTTCATTGCTTCACCTGGAGATGCCGTTTCTCCACTGGCCACGTGCTGATGGGTGGACTGCCCCCTAAGCCCCGATTTCAGCCTGTCTTCCCTCCTCTTTGCTTTTGCCACCTAAAACTGGGAGTATGTATGTTAGCCTCTCAGTCGTGTCCAACTCTGTGTGATCCCATGGACTGTAGCTCTCCAGACTCCTCTGTCCATGGAATTCTTTAGGAAAGAATACTGGAGTGGGTAGCCATTTCCTTCTCCGGGGGATACTCCCCACCCAGGGATTGAACCTGGGCCTCACACACTGCAGGCAGATTCTTTGCCATCTGAGCCACCAAGAAAGCCAGCCCTTAATTTTTAGGAAGTCATCTATTTGCTTTCTCTTCTCCAGGCTAAACAAGCCTCATTTCTTTCAGCTTCTTTGCTCTTGTTCACCATATCTCACAGAGGACTTTATTTTTTGAACAAGACATAATTTGTTCTCAGAACACCCCTGCACAGCTGCATGAGCCTCAGGCAGGGGTGCCGGCTTCAGGGAGCACCTCGAACATTCTGGGTCACTCTGGGCCCTCTCTAAAGCCTCCAGCCTTCTACTCCCTTGTCCAGCAGTTTTTACTGCTGGAGACATGTGTGAGCATGGTTTTCCTCAAAAGCATAGCCTGGATGGCTTCCATGCAGGTAGTTTATTTTAGGAAGTGACCTAAGGGAACAGGAACACAGAGATGGGGGACAGGGAAGGAGTGAGAGCCGATGGAAGCTTGGATTATTCAGCTGGTCACACGGTGGAGGGGGGGCAAGTGAGGGTGCCCTGCACTCCCCACGGGACGCCCACTAGAGAGCAATTTCTTTACCAACTCTCATTCCTCCTGGGCAAGGGATGCGCCAGGCCAGGGAGTCTTCATTTGCTTGTACCTCCAGGTTTGCACAAAGGCTAGAAGAGCAGAGTTTGTGGGCCCTCCAGGAAGGCCAGCGTGAAGCCTGGAGGCAGAAGAGGTGCAGAGAAGTCAGGGCTGCAACCAGCACTGAACAGAAGCTGAGCCCAGGGGTAGAGCCCTCAGGACAGCGGACTCACTTGTGCTGCCACTTTTGCGAAGCCCAGTTGTGTGTGTGTGTGTGTGTGTGCGTGCGTGCGTGCATGCGTGCGTGCACACACACGCATGTTTGTATTGGGAGGAGGTGTGGGTGCTGGATGAGCTTTCTGGAATAAGTGAAGCTGATCTTGCCAAGGTGGGGACAGCTGCAGTCCAGCCCTGCCAGCTCTCAGCCTTTGGGAAGGGTGTTCCTGCAAAGAGCCTTTCTCCTTTCTTGAGCTCCACCTGGCGCGGTTCTGAATATTCTCCATCGTATGCCTGCAACCATCATTAGGCAACAAGTCCCAAGAGTGTTTTCTGGTAAGAAAATCTCCCAGCAGAGGTGTTCTGCTGGCTCAAGGGCCACTCTCCCATCATTTTTGCCCAACGAGCGTCCAGCCTCCCTCTGGTTCATCCCTACCCACTTTATGTTTTCCCTCCTAACTCAGTGGTTCCCCTCTCAGCCTCCCCCTGTGGCTGGAGCTCAGTTTTTTTGGGACAGAGAAAAGGGCCAAAGTAGGTGGTTAAATAGTTCATCCTACTAGGGAATGGTAAGTAGACAGCCAAATATGGGAGACCCTGTAAGTGAATGATCACTCAAGAAAGCAGGCTTGCTTAGCAACCAAATCAAGCAGGCTTGTTTAGCAACAAAACATGCAACAGAAGCATGAAACAGGAACCAAAACAACAGAACAATGGTAAAATGAGACCCATGTCCTGCCCGGCGAGACCAGTAAGCCCAGGATTCCTACGATAAGCTCCTCCGTGCACACAAAAAAGAAAATACAAGGAAAGGTGCCTTGTACTGAAGTGAAAGTCACTCAGTCGTGTCCAAATCTTTGTGACCCCACAGACTATACAGTCCATGGACTTCTCCAGGCTAGAATACTGCAGTGGGTAGCCCTTCCCTTCTCTAGGGGATCTTCCCAACCCAGGGATCGGGCCCAGGTCTCCCACATTGCAGGCAGATGCTTTACCAGCTGAGCCACAAGGGAAGCCCAAGAATACTGGAGTGGGTAGCCTATCCCTTCTCCAGCAGATCTTCCCCACCCAGGAACCGGGGTCTCCTGCATTGCAGGCAGATTCTTTACCAGCTGAGCTCTGAGGGAAGCCTGAAATGATTTGAGGTCTTAGTATATGTTACTGCCTTTCAGCTCATTTCTGTTGCATCATGACAGTCCCGTTTTGACCACGTGGGGACAAGAAAACTCCCCCATCCGACATGGAGGAGGAACTGATGATGGGAGTGTGGCATTTACACAGGAATGAGGCAGAAGGTGGTCTTCTTCTCGCTCCCACTTTCCCTCTGATTATAAAACTGCAGCCCGGGACTTCCCTGGTGGTCCAGTGGTTAAGAATCTGCCTTCCAATGCAGGGGACATGGGTTCCATCCAGGGACGCAGGTTCGCTCTCCCATCAAGAAACTAAGATTCCACATGCCTGGGGCGGCTAAGCCCCATGCCACAACTACTGAGCCTGTGAACCACAACTAGAGAAGCCTGTGTGCCATGGTGAAGAGCCAGGGCAGCCAAAAACTAAAAAGCAAAGCTGTAGCACACGACGTTCTTGGGGAGGAACTCTTGCCTGCCGGCTTGTCCTATACTAAGAAACTCTTTCCTCACCTGTCACTCCGCCTCTCACTGAATTCTTTCTGTACCAAGATGGAAGAACCTGTGTTCTAGCCCCCAGATGTATTCCACCAGTTTCAATAGAGGGGAGGTTGCAAAGAGACCTCTTACTACTTAGAACATGGTCATAAGACCAACAGCATCAACATTAGAAATGCAGGGTTTCAGGCCACACCCCAGACCTCCTGAAACAAGTCTGCGTGTGAACAAGGTCACTAGGGGATTCGTGTCCACAGGAAAGTTGCAAGAGCGGTAGATCAAAGTGGTTTCTAAACCTGGTTGTCATCAGAAGCATCTGGGCACTTTGATAAAAGCACAAATTTCTGAGCATCGGTGATCAGTGATCATCGGTGATCATGATAATCAGTCATTTTTGCTAAGCTCCCTTTGTGATTCCAACACAGGCAGTTTGTGGGATCATGTCTGGGAATCACCAGAACAGGCATCTTTTGGGTCTTTTCCACTCCAGGATTCTGTTTTTGCCACTCACTGACTTATCACAGATTTGAATGTCACTCTTATCGGGTGTTACGAATTAATGGGGCCTAAGGTTTTTTGGTTTGTATGTGTATGTTTTCAACAGGCCTGGTTTCTAATTTCTGAATATTCTGGTCAGGAACTTGTTTTTCTTCCAACATCTAATAGAGGTCCCTTCATGGGTACTTTGCCAGGCCCTGCAAGCTCCCACGGGGGACACTCCGGTGGTGCCTGGGATGGCATTTTGCCCCAGCTCCCCAGACGTTAAGTGCTGGATGCTGTGTCTGAGATGCCAAGTCCTGACTCCCTGGTGATGCTGTTGAGAGATGGAGCCTGGAGCGGCTACGGAGAGAAGTCAGAGTGTCTGTTTGCATTTGGGCTCGTCTCGAATGCCCCGAGTTGGTCCTGTCCACCCACATCATGCCCTCGCAAGCCTGAGTGGTCTTGAGAGGCAGCAATCCCTCTCCCTGGGCGCCCTGGCAGGGGCATCTGAGTGGCACCGCCCATGGAGAGGGACTTGGCACTAGCTGGCTGCCCCGAGGGCGCAGAGCACTGAGGCGAGAGGAGGAGAAGGCTGAAGACCTCGGAGTACCCCAGCCAGGCTGAGATACTACAAGGTGGCAGGAGACGCCAAACCCCAAGGAAGATTTCCTTCGAAGGTCCTCCTGGAACTCGGGCTCTCATGCGAAGCCCGAATATCTCATCCCATTACATTTCCTTTCTGTATCATTCATGGTTTTCTGCCTCTCTGGGGAAGGCAGAGCTAACCCTTTGGAACAGAAAGAAGAGAAGGTAGGAATTTTTTTTTTTTCCCTAAGGGCAGAGGCTGGCTCCCCCCAAAACTTGCCATTTGTTCAGCTGAGCACACTGGGGGGTGGGGTACTCTGACAGGGGAGTGGGTGGCTGTTAATGGGGAGCTGGCCTTTTAGCCTGGGGTCAGTGAGGGTTGGGGTCTCGGGTTTGTTTCTTCTGGGCCAGCATCTTCAGAGTGCTCTGCCCACCCCGCCCTCCCAGAGGCTGGAGGAAAGGGTGGCAAGGGCTACATGTCTGCCAGTTCACAGCCTGAATCAGGGGACACCTCCCCAAGCCTGAGGGCCAGTGGAGAGAGGAGGGAGGGGAGGATGGATGGCCAGGAAGCCCCCAACCCTAGCCTGATGCCTCCTTCATCACCGTCACCCCTGGTTCCTCAGCCTGCGTCTCCCTACAGAGGGAAAAAAATTAATCCCACCAGAGTGGCATGTGGGATGGATTTTCAGTTTCCGGTTCCTTCCTTCAGTCATTAGCAGCCACAAACAGGGGCACCGACAGGCTGTGCACTACATTCTGTGTGCACTATTCCAGTCACAACTCACAAGCACACCCTTAGCGCATGGCCGACTCTTTGTGACCCCAAGGACCATCGCCTGCCAGGCTCCTCTGTCTGTGGGATTCTCCAGGCAGGAAGACTGGAGTGGGTTTGCCATGCTCATCTCCACACACTCTTAGTACTGTCTCCATCTTACAGATCAGGAAACTGAGGTTTAGATAAGGTCAGAATGTTGCTGGAAAGACACAGATTTGGGTTAGCTAACTCACAGCCACACTCCAGGCTGGGCAGACCCCAGTCCCGCACTCATTCAGACCATCAGGGTCGTGTCTGTTTTGTGGGAGGCACCAGAGGGGTCAGATGCAAGTGTGGATCAAAAGTGGATCAGATGAAGCCATTTGAGGTCAAAGAATTGCTCCTTTGGTGCCACGTGAGGAGTGTTCAGAATTTTGGCCCTCGGTCTGGCGCAAGAATCAAGCCTTCTCCTCCTGATGTTTTCCTAGGAAGGGTGGCCCCGGAGTCCCAATAGATTTATTTCACTTGCTTTCCTCTCTTTCGTTTTGCCCTGTACACCACTGTTATTTACGATTCGAGCACCACCCAGACCATTCATCTTGCCATTGATAGGCATGTATGAAAGGCCTGTGATTACGTCTCCCAGTTGGCCTGCTCGTATTTGAAACATCAGCCAAAGGCAAAGCAATAAAAAAAAGAAAAAACACACAGCCACCCCTCTACCCACAAAGGAGTGGGTGCCTGGCGTAGCATTGTCTTCTGAACCTAGGGGACAGGGGAGTTCTCCAAGTGCTGGCCTCTCCTCCCACTCGGCCCAGTGTGGGTCTTCGAAGCCTCAGCGCATTTAATTCTTTTCATCTTGCCTCAGAGTCGCTGGACCCAGCTCCCCCGACCCGCCTCCCTCACAGCCTCCTGCTCCCCTGGCTGCTTGGGTGGGCCTCCTCAGGCCCAGCGCTGCGGGCCCGGCGAGGATTAATGTTAATCTCCTGTTCACGAGAGTGACTTGAGTTATTCTTTCCATCTGTCACCCCCCGAGGGCCAGAGTGCTGTGTCCTTTCTTCCCTCCACCCGAGGTCTCTGAGGGCCATCGGTGATGAGCCCCCCATCCTGGACACGTGCAGGGCCGGCGGCCTCAGGACAGGCTGGGGGCTGAGAGGCTCTGAGGGGCGTCTTGGCCGATCCCCCTGGCTCATCTTGCCAAGGAGGGGAATTCGCAACCGTGGCCCGGTCACAGCTGCTGGGTAACGGCCAAGACCAGAGCCCACGTCTCCTGACGTGGCTAGGTGCTTCTCAGGACCGGCTTTGAAACGAAAACTTCTCCTGGCCAGACTGTGGCATCCAGGAGATGGAGCAGGGCCACGCTCCAGTTATGAGTATCTGCTTTCTTCCTCTCCTGCCATCTCCTGACTTGTCTTCAGCAGCTCTGCTCTACTCATCTCTTCTTTCGAGGAGCTACCTGGGATGCTGCTGGGAGAACAAGAGGGCTTGGGTTCAAGTCCTGACTTCCCGCCCAGAAAGGCCCCAGGCAGGTCCCCTGGGCCAGCGGTCCCCAACCTTTTTTTGGCACCCGGGACCGGTTTCGTGGAAGACGGTTTTTCCACCCACCGGGGCGGGGTTGGGAGTGGTTTTCAGGATGATTCACGCGTATTGCACTTATTGTGCACTTTATTTCTATTATTATTACATCAGCTCCCCTGCAGATCATCAGGGGACTTAGATCCAGGAGCCCGGGGACCCCCAGCCTAAGTGATTGGACCCTCAGTGCTCCTGTCAACAAAAGAAAGAATAGGAACGTCCACCTCACCGCCTCGAAGGGAGACTCAGGTGGAGTAATAGAAATGTGGTGCTTTGTGTTTATATTTGTCGAGCCCACGCCCGTCATAGAGCCTTAGCTCACTTTTTATGGCTTATGGTCTTCAGTCCTTGCAACCAGCCGTTCTGTGAGCTGTATAATCTGCATTTGATAGAGAGGTAAGCTGAGGCTCGGTGAGGTGAGGTAGTGCCCAGAGTCACACAGCTAGTTGGGACTAAAACCACTTCTGCTGGCATCCTTAACGGGGTTGTCACGGCCACCTCTTAGTGAACAGGGACTTTGGGTATCAAGGGTCAAAATAACCCAGGTCAACACTGCCTGTCCGTTCTCAGAGACTTCATAGGGGGAAGGAAGTGGGGCGGAGGATGACCAGCTCAGAAACCCTATTTCCCTCAAAACTGGGGCGGGAGTCGAGGGGCGTGTGGGATGATGACCCTATAAGAGAGAGCGGGGCGCCTGTGGTCCGAGACGAAGCAGTTCCCAGGCCTGGCCGCAGGGTGGCGCCGTGGACCGACACAGATTCCCCCAGGTCCCCGGGAGAGGAATCTTAGCTCAGTCCTGACACCACCTCTTGAGAGTCCCTTGGACTGCAAGGAGACCCAACCAGTCCATCCTAAAGGAAATCATCGGAATATTCATCGCAAGGACTGATGCTGAAGCTGAAACTCCGATACTTTGGCCACTTGATGCAAAGAAGTGACACATTGGAAAAGACCCTGATGCTGGGAAAGATTGAAGGCGGAAGGAGAAGGGGACGACGGAGGATGAGATGGTTGGATGGCATCATCGACTCAATGGACATGAGTTTGAGTAAACTCCAGGAGTTGGCGATGGACAGGGAGGCCTGGTGTGCTGTGATTCATGGGGTCGCAAAGAGTCAGACACGACTGAGCAACTGAACTGAACTGAACTGACATCACTGATACCACCCTGTATGGAGATTCAGGAAAGCGGACCCTGGAGGGGCATTCCGTTTTGCTGTTCAGCACTGCGGTTCCTTTGGATTCAACAGGCCTTTGAGGAGCTCTGGCTGCAGACCAGGCCCTGGGCTTTGGGGACCCAGAAGCATGTGCGACCAGGCCTGTAGCGAGCTTACCATCTACCTGCGGAGGCAGACGCAGATGCCACTGGTCCCTTCAATACAAACACAAAGAAAACAGGACAGTTTTCACAGCCTTAAATTTTCTTTCCCACAAACGAATGAGAACTTCACGTGTCCCAGACCCCCCACCAGCCCTGCCTGCTCACTGGGAGTGACCCATTTCCATAGGAAGTGGAATCTGGGTGTCCTGGGTCTTAGATGACTCTTCTAGAGGCCCGTCAATGGCCCTCCTGTCTAAGCATGTCCTGATCAGTCCCCATCTCACCTGGGCCGGGCCTCTGTCTCCTCTCTCCTGGCAAGCTCTGGTTCTTCCTCAAATCTTTACCCATCTGTCCTTTTGGTATAATTTTTCCTGAATCCTCCAGAATTAAGCACTGTTTCCTGGGTACTGCGTACCCTCCAATAATTGGACATTTGCCATGTGATAACAGACAGAGGAGCCTGGCAGACTGCAATCCATGGGGTCGCACAGAGCCGGACAAGGCTGAAGTGACTGAGTCTGTCAGTTCACAGGTCTGCACTTGCTGGACTAACATGTCCCTGAGAGCTGGGTCCCTGGGCTTGCATTCCTTACACCCAATGCAGTGCCAGGCAGGTAGAATGTGCTCCTTAGGCACTTGCTGAATTTAATTGAGTTCCCCGAGATAGAATGCAGGCAGGATTTTTTTAACAGCGACTACCTGTTCAGGCCTAAAAACACCCTGTGAACTTGCTTTTTTCTGCATTATTTGAGAAACGAGGTGATTCTACTTGCTGCAACAAGTCAGCCCTGAAATCTCAAGGCCTAACACACCAGAAGTATCACATCACAGCTATAGCCTTCTTCAACCTCAAAGCTACTTAGTCTAGAATATATCTCCCCAAGACTGCTGCTTGGGCTGCTTAACAAAATATCATAGACTGAGTGGCTTTTACCATAAACATTTATATTTTCAGTTCTGGAGGATGGGAAGCCCAGGATCAAGGTGCCAGGAGATTTGGTTCCTGGTGAGGACTCTTTCTGACTTGCAGACAGCCACCTTCTTGCTTGTGTCTTCCTATGGCAGAGAGAGATATTAATGAGAATGCTCTGGTCTCTCTTCCTCTTCTTAGAAGAACACTAACCCCATCATGGGGGCCCTATTCTCATGACTTCATCTAACCCTAATCACCTCCCAAAGGCCCCACCTCCAAATATCATCGCACTCGGGATTAGGGCTTCAACTAGGAGTCTGGGGCAGGGGAATGCAAACATTTGATTAGTAACAGCTTCCACTACATGGACACATGGGCTGCCTTGGCCCAGAAGTCACTCCTCTTCACAATTCATTGGTCAAAACTAGCATGTGGTGCCAAAATACAGCCAGGGGAGCTGAGAAATGTGAGGAGCACTTGTGTATCTGTGAGGCTATCAAACTGCTACAAGACCACGCTGTGTAGCTGGGTATGTGCTCACAGACTGGACTACACACGTACCCACATACAGATGCGCATACGGGAGTGTACACACCTCTGAATCATGCCGTGGCTCAAGTCCTGGCAGAGCACCTCTACAGACACAGAGAGCCTGAGAACACCGTGCATTTTCCAAAGAAAGGATTTGAAAGAATCTGCAAGCTGGAAAACCAAAAGGGCTGCATTTGTTAAAGAAGCCAGCTTTCTCACTATTATTTGTGGGCTCAGTCGCTTCCGTCGTGTCAGACTCTTTGCCACCCTCTGGAGTGTAGCCCTCCTCTGCCCATGGGATTCTCCTGGCAAGAATCCCGGAGTGGGTTGCCATGACCTTCTCCAGGGGATCTTCCACGATGGAACCCGTGTCACCATTATTTAGCAAAATGTCATGCTTACGATGGAAAAGAAAAAGAATTGGGGGAGAAAATTTACAGTGCAGCAGACGAGCGGATGAAAGCAAGGAGGACACAGAGAGACGAGGTGGTCTCTGTGTTTTGAGGATGACAGAGCTCTGGAGATAAGCCTTCCTGCGTGGCTTAAGGAGGGAGCAGAAGGGCATCATCTTTGCGAGATTTAGCTTGAGCACCAGAGACAGTGGTCTTATTTCTGATAACTGTTTCGTGTATATATAGAAACAGGAGAGGCAGGAAGACAGGCTAACCACATTGCCCCTCCCCGTGGCTTTGTGCTGTGCCCGTCCCGCAGGTATTGATGGCTGACACCAAGGTTACGATGATATTAGATTACCTCATGACATTTTGACATTATAGAGACTGGAGGTGACATGTCTTTGTGGGAATTAAGATTTTGGAGCCGATTATAAAAATAAACATGCCTTAAGGGGAAAATTTTAAAAAGCCAAGGTTTTAAGCCTACAGTGTTGGTTTATCGCTCCTTTCCACTCTCCGGGGAGGCCTGGAGTGAGTGTTTGGGACACAGAGACCTTCCTTTGCCTGGGCGTTTCTGGCCCTGCTCAGGCGATAATGAGATTCCCTGAGAGCTTTGGATTTCACTCCAACAGCTCAATCCAGTTTGATAAACATACCTGGAGCAAATGCCGGGGAAGCCTGGCACATCCCTGGATGCTCAGAATATGATGTTCTCTTGGATTCTGCCTGCAGGGTGCTTGCAATTTGGTGAGAGAAAGAACACACGTACTCCGGTGACTGGTAGACAAAGAGGAAGGTGGAGACCCCGTGGAGGAGGTGGTGGTGGATGTGCAGGGGGGAACCGGGTGATTTGGGGAGTCTTCACACCAGCTCTTGGAATGAGGTTCCACTTAGCTCTGACGGGAAGGAGCACAGACTCAGGCACATGGGAGCTTGCTCAGCACCACCCGAGCAGCCGACCCCTGATGAGAAGTGCGTGGAAAGGGTGGGGAGGAGGCTGGAGCCGCGGCCAAGGCTACTCTACATGCCAGAGCCCTGACTTCCCTGGGCGGCCTGAGGTCCCTACGTCAACACCAGTGGAAGAAGCTTCGTCTTGCAATTGGGCTGCGACTGATGGGAGTGAGGGAAGGTAGAAGGTGACACCACAGTTTGCAGGGGTGGGCATGGCTCAGGGACAGGGGCTTGTCCCTGGGGGGTGTCCCTCAGTGCCTTTGCAACAACGGCTGGGTGGCTGCCTGAGAAGGAAACTGTGGTCCCCAGCATTGGTGGCACTGCACTTGAGTGTCCCATTCTGTGTCTCTGCCTTGTGCCGGGAGTCACATCAAGGGCTCTCCACGTGGACCCCGGACGGATGGCCCAGCTCACCTCTTGGGCAAGTTTCTTGTCTTCTTTTGTTTCAATTTACCTTATCCATAAATCCCATGGATGGAGGAGCCTGGTAGACTACAGTCCATGGGGCCTCAAAGAGTCAGACACTGAGCAACTTCACATTATCCATGAAGTAGAGCAAGTGATGGCAAATCCTGGCTGGCCTGTTCTGCATGTCAGGCAGGTAGTTTCTGAGCGGGGCTCTTAGCCAGGAAGCTGGGCTGTAAGGAGAGTCGAGGGAGGTCCTGAGGGTCAGGGATTAGCACTTGGCTCTCAGGGACTCCTCAGTGTACGTTACTGCTGTGGACTGAAAGCTTTTTTCCTGCCCCCAACTCTCTCGTTAGTATGTTGAAGCCCTAACCCCCCAAATGTAATGGTATTTGGAGATGAGGCCTTTGGGCATTAATTAAGGTTAGATGCGGTCACAAGGGTGGGGCCCTTATGATGGGATTGGTGCCCCTCTAAGGAGAGACACCAGAGAGCTTGCTTGACACTCTCTCACCATGCTCACACAAAGAGCACCAGCAAGATGATGCTACCTACATGCCAAGAGAAGCCTTAGAATAAAACCCACCTCACTGACATCCTGATCTTAGACTTTTCCACCTCTAGAACTATGGGAAATAAGTATTTGTTGTTTAAGTCACCCAATCAATGATATTTTGTGATGGCAGCCCAAGCCAACAAAGACAGTTGCCTAACCTAATCCTTGAATCCCCACAACAGCGTCATTAGACTCACATTCCAGATGAAAAATGGAGGCAGAGGAAATTTAAGTAATGACCTGTGGGCTACACAGCTCCAATTCTAACTCAGTCTTGAAACCAGAGGCCCATTTACTTCAACTCAGGGAGTTGACTTGATGTCACAAAAGGCAGTGTGCTCACTGGCTTCCGAGAAAGCTCCCAATGACCTTCGCCTTCAGGTATCCACAACTTGTGCAGCCCCTCTACACTGGATCAGGGCTGGCCTGTGTGAGGACTGGTCCATGGGAGAAATGATGATGGGTGACTTTCAAGGCTATGTCAGAAAGGCATTGCAGCTTCTGCTCTGCTCCTTGGATAGCTTGCTCTGGAGCAAGCTGGTCTCTGTGCCAGGAGGAGACTCCTGTGGTCCTGTGGAGAGGCCCACACAGGCAGGAACAGAGGCCCTAGGCCAACAGCCCAGCACCAGTTTGCCATGTGTGTGAACTACTTTGGAAGTGGATCCTCCATTCCCAGCCAAGCCTGTAGGTAGCTGCCGCCTTAATGGGAACCCAACTGTAACTTCATGAGAGACTCTGAGACAGAACCATCCAGCCAAGCTGCTCCTAGATTCCTGATGCACAGAAATGATGAGAGATGACTGGTGGATATTGGTATTTTTTAAAATAAAAATTTAATTAATTTTTTGGCTACCCTATGCTAGGTCTTCGTTGCTGTGCTCGGGTCTTCTCTAGTTGTGGCGAGCGGGGGCTACTCTTGGTTGTGGTGCTGGAGCTTCTTATTTCAGTGGCTTCTCTTGTTGTAGAGCTCAGGCTCTAGGGTGCGTGGGTTCAGTTGTGACGTATGGGGTTAGTTGCTCAGCAGCATGTGGAATCTTCTTGGACCAGAGATTGAATGTGTTTCCCCTGAACTGGCAGGCTGATTCTTGTCCACTGCACCACCAGGGAAGTCCTACTGGTGTTTGCCTAAGTTTTAGAGTGATTTGTTACATAGCATTAACTAACCAATACAGACAGGATTGGGCTTCCATGTGGCTAGGCTGGTAAATAATCCGCCTGCAATGCAGGAGACCTGGGTTCAATCCCTGGGTTGGGAAGATCCCCCTGGAGTAAGGGAAAGGCAACCCACTCCAGTATTCTGGCATGGAGAATTCCATGGACGATATAGTTCATCATGGGGTCGCGAAGAGTCGGAAACGACTAAGCGACTTTCACTTTCACAGACAGCACTCAAAGGGTAGGATTTCAGACATGAAGACCCTTTCTAGAACTGAGCTGCCTACTCTCAGAGCGAGGCTGTTGCCACGTGGCCTGGAAGCACTTTAAAATCGCACGGTGGCCGCATGTGCTCCACGTTGTCTCCCCGCCAGCCCTCCTCTTCACAGCCTCGGTGTTGCTCTGTGGTCCCCACGCCTGGGTGTCGCCAACATTCCTCAGAGGCTGCCCCAGTGCTCAGCACCACCAGCACGTCGGCTCTGCTTGCGGTCAGCCTTCTACCCCGGCCCCAGGCTGGCTGGTTTGGGCAAAAAACACGAGACAGCAGATGACTTTCCTCCTGAGTCCTTCAGCGTTTCCATCATGGGCCACAGCTGTTTTGGAATAAAGGGCTGAGATCAATGGGATTTTCTGCTTGGAATCTGGAGGCCAGGGCTGCAAATGCCGACACATTTTTAAACATCTTACGCCAGAAATGAGCTTATGTTGCTCTTGGAAGGTGGCTCCTGGGTCCTGTTCTCCCCTGTAGGTCCTTCTTGTTTCTCAGCTCCTACCAGCGGACTTGGTGGACCTTCAATTTAATGTTTAATTTAATGTTTAATCTCGGAGTCACATATTAGGTGCTTGGTCGCTTTTGACATAGCCCGAGACAAATTTGTCAGATCATCATATACACACTGGGTGTTCTCTTTGTGTGTTTGTGGTTTGCACGTTTTATCCACGGATCCCGATGACAACCCTTTCCTGAGCAATTTTCAGGCTGAGCTGTTATCTTTGTGGCTCTGGTCTTGTTGCCATTGTTTTCTTCTTTATTCCTCGGCCCTCATCTGAGATAAATCTTCAAGCTTTCCACCCCTCCCTGAGCTGGTTTATGACTCACCAAGTCCCATCCTTGGGAACAAACAGCCTGTCCCCGCTCGCCCGCCCCCGCCCTCCGTGACCCAGTGCTCTCTCCAGCGATCATGGACCTTTACTGGAGCGATGGGTCAGGGTTTGGTCCTGGGTTGGCGACGTTATTAAAAACAGATTTAGTAATGTTCCAAGCAGCGAGTCCCCCTGTCCAGTAACGGTTCATCATAGTCATAAAGCTAAACGGGACGATTAGGGGTCAACTAATCTCTGCTTTTAAAAGGCATGACCACACCTACATCATTCCAGAGAGAAGGCATTATCTTTTATTTGTTGTTAGTTTTTAAAGACCTCCAGAGAGAGCTCAGCCTCCTTCGGAAACCACTCGGGTGATCCAATGTTCCCTAGGCCACGTGGAACCGAGTGTGTGTGTGCAATGTGCCTGCACTAGGGTTTTGGTGACCGTTTGGTCCCCAGCACTCCCCCTCTGCCCCCTTCTGCAGGCACAGGGTCTGAGACGAGGTGGCCGTGGAGCGCAGAGGACAGAGAAGGTGCGAGCAGCTGGGTGTGTGAAAAGTCTGCAGAGTTTGGTGCCTGGATTCAATTCCACCTACCTCTGATTTGCTCTGTGACCTAAGTAAGGCAAGAATGGTTAGAATCTCTGAGCTTCAGTCCTGCCATCTGTGATGGGAGAAGAATCACAGGTCCTTTGCAAAGCTGTGAGGCTTGGAAGTAATGTATACATCAAGTACCTCATCCATAGTAGCTGCTCCATAAATGCCTGCTGGTATCGGGGATAGAGACAAATGATGCCTGGGCAAGGCAGTGGGGACATCTGGAATGTGTGGTCTGTGTGGGTACACTTTAGGCAGGGGTGAGTCCTCCCCGGAGTCTTCACTGCTCACAGCACGGGGCTCCCCTCCACCCCCAGGGGAAATCCTGACGCCACCCGCTGAGCAGGGTAGGGTGCTGGTCCCAGGGACCATCCTTGGTGCCTCCAGCTGACCGGCCACAGCAGCCAAGCTCCCAGTTGTGGAGGGCATGGGCACACATCTGTGGGTTCTCTGGGGGGGTGATACACGTTGCCTGACTTGATGAGAAGCAACCTGTCCCTGGGCTGTTGGTTTCCATGGCAGCGCAGGGAAGAGCAGCCAAGCAACCAGGCAGTTATGCTTAAAAAAAAAAAAAAAGTAGCACGATTTGGGATCCTAGTGACTGTCATAGCTCTGTGTGTGCAAAATACAGAGATTCGTTTACAAAACAAATATTTATTCAGCATCTACCACATACCAGGCACATGGGGTGTATTGGTGAGCATAACAGAGATCCTGTTCCCAAGGCACTCATGACGTGGCAGGTGGGGTGGAGAGGCAGGCAATGAAGATGAAGTGTGATCAACACATACATTATACAGTGTTTTAGGAGGCGAGCCATGGTATGAAGAGGTAATGGGAACTATGAGAGCTGGGTGGAGGTGGGGTGGGTTACGACTGAAATCATGTGGTCAGAGGAGGCTTCCTTGTGGAGGGAACATTTGAGCAAGACTTAGAGAAGTTTCCGGAACTAGCCTGGCAGAGAGAGAACAGCATGTGCAAAGGCCCTGAGGCAAGAGTGTGCATGGTGTGTTCGAGGAGCAGGGAGGAGGCTGTGAGGCTGGGAAGATGAGAGAAGAAGGCAGGAGGGGCCCTCGGGCCATCAGACCACATCCAGTCATCTGACGGGCTCTCCTATGGGCTTCCCTGGTAGCTCAGTTGGTAAAGAATCCACCTGCAATGTAGGAGATGAGGGTTCGATCCCTGGGTGGGGAAGATCGCCTGGAGAAGGAAATGGCAAACCACTCCAATATCTTTGCCTGGGAAATCCCATAGACAGAGGAGCCCAGTGGGCTGCAGTCCATGGGGTCACACGATTCCCACATGACTTAGCGACTTAACCATCATCACTCCGTGACCAGTTACAAGTCTGCAGTGCTCATCCAGTGGGAGATGATGGTGGTGGCATTGGAGACGAGTCCAGGGCAAGCCGCGTTCCACAAAAAGCTGATGTTGCATACCAGAAGTCAGATGAGCACAAAGATGACTGTGACTCAAAGTGGAACAACCCAAGTTGCACACACACAAAAATAAAAAAAAATAATAATAAAATAAAATGTAGAAGGCAGGGAAGGAACACATCTGGCTGATGAAATCACGGAAGTCTTCAAGTGTTCAGGACGGGCTTTGGAGGATGGATAGTTTCCAACCAGGAGTAGGGCTGGGAGGGCGGTGAGGGCAGGTGTGGCATCCGGGCAAAGCGTGAAGGTGGGAGAGGTAGGGACAGAATCAGGCCTTCTCCATCTATCCTTTGTCTCAGGCTTCCCCCAGCCCACAGTGTGCACCAAGCGTGTGGGGCAGCAGAAAAAGTGGAGACAGCTGGGCCAGGCTGACTAGTGGGGAATCTGGGGGGCTGGTACTTCAGGTGGGAGGTTGGGAGGACGTGGAACAAAGTCTGCAGCTGGGGGGCCTGGGGAGATGGGGAAGGTGGGATGCTGGCTGTCGGCCAAGGTTGGAGTTGGAGACTGCCCTGAGGCCCAGCCAGGGGTACCACTAAAACAGGTAGTCGGCAGAAAACAGGAGAGGAGAGAGGCAAAGGCTTTGCCTTTGAACACACTGAGAGCAAGATGTCAGGAGGCAGCGGTCAGGCAGGAATCGAAACACTGGTCAAGGAGTTGTGCCCACACTTGGCTCTCGGTTACTTTGCACTAATCTGTTGGGGGTTCCCAGGATCAGTGGAGAGCCTGCAGGGTCAGGATGGGAAAAAGACAGAATCCAAATGAACCAAGTGGCCAAGGTCAGGCCTCCGGCAAATGCTGGGTAGCATAGCTGGCACCTTCACGACTGGGCATTGGATGCCAGCCACCCCTGCTGGAGGCAAAAAAAGACATTTTTAATGGACCTTTGCTTTAGACTCAATGTTCTGGAGGAAGTGTCAACTGCCAGAGGTGGGGGACAGGGGGTCTTTCCTTTCAGCTTCCATGGTGGAAGGGTGGGAGGTGTCTGCTCCACAGCAAGGTTCTCTCCATGGTCAATTCCCCAGTCACAGGGCATGTGCTGGCACAGGGCATGTGCTGGCACAGGGCATGTGCTGGAAGCTGAAGATGAAAGTCCCCGTGTTGGTTCACCAGGGCTGCTGTAATGAAGGACCGCGGGCCAGGGGCATACAACCAGAAATGTATCATCTCATAGTCCTGGGGTCTAGGAGTCTGAGGTCAGGGTGTGGGGAGAGTTGGCTGCTTCTGAGGGCCCTGAGGAAGGCTCTGATCTTCGCATCTCTCCCAGCTTCTGGTGGCTCCAGGCTTTCACTCCTAGGCATGTAGATGGCTGTCTTCTCCCATCTGTGTCTTCACAGTCTTCCTCTGTGTGTCTTCCCTCTTTGTGTCTAAATTCTCTGTTTTTCTAAGGACACTGGTCATATCAGATCAGTGAAAGAAACGTGAAAGTTTAGTCCCTCAGTCGTGTCCGACTCTTCGTGACCCCATGGACTGTAGCCCACCAGGCTCCTCTGTCCATGGGATTTTCCAGGCAAGAGTACTGAAGTGGGTTGCCATTTCCTTCTCCAGGGGATCTTCCCCTCGTAGGGATCAAACCCGGATCTCCCACATTGTAGGCAGACACTTTACCATCTGGGCCACCAGGGAAGTCTATATCAGATCAGGGCCCACCCTAATGACCTCATTTTTAACTTGACTGCCTCTGTCAAGACCCTATTTCTGGGACTTCCCTGCTAGTCCAGAGGTTAAGAGTCTGTGCTCCCAATGCAGGGGACCTGGTTTCAATCCCTGGTCAGGGAACTAGATCCCTCAGGCTACATCTAATAAATTTGGCACCACCAAATAAATTAAAAAATAGATCCTATTTCTAAATACAGTTCCATTCTGAGACAGTGGGGTGTAAGACTTGAGTGTATTTTCCAGGAGTGACTAGTGTTAGTTGCTCAGTCCTGTCCAACTCTTGGCCACCCCATGGACTGTAGCCCGCCAGGCTCCTCTGTCCATGGGGATTCTCCAGGCAAGAATACTAGAGTGGGTTTCCATGCCTCCTCCAGGGCATCTTCCCAACCCAGGGATCGAACTCAGGTCTCCTGCATTGCAGGTAGATTCTTTCCCATCTGAGCCACAAGGGAATCCCTGGTGGGGCAGTGCTGCTGCTGCTAAGTCACTTCAGTCATGTCCGACTCTGTGCGACCCCATAGATGGCAGCCCACCAGGCTCCCCCATCCTGGGATTCTCCAGGCAAGAACACTGGAGTGGGTTGCCATTTCCTTCTCCAATGCATGAAAGTGAAAAGTGAAAGTGAAGTCTCTCAGTCGTGTCCGACTCTTAGAGACCCCATGGACTGCAGCCTACCAGGCTCCTCCATCCATGGGATTTTTCAGGCAAGAGTACTGGAGTGGGGTGCCATGAGGTGGGGCGGTAGGGGGACACAATTCAGCCCACGACGATAGCATGTTGGTTTAGCTTTTTGTAACTTCAGTTCACTTCTCCAGAAGTGGATGATTTTCATCCTGATGGTTTTAGGAAGATAAACGTGTAATTGTCAATTTTTAAATTATGGAAATGAAATAAATCTGCTCTGCTGTTTCAATCATTCACGAAAGTCAGTTAACAAGCTCGGGTCTGCCCGCAGCAATTTCTGTTGATAAGTTGGAGCACCAAGGCCCTGCTTGCGGAGTGTCTCTGGCTGTGGGACAGATATTTTCCCATGATTTTTACTGTGGTGGTGCAGAAATGAAGGAAGTGGAGGTGTTCCGTTGCTTTTGGACCGAGAAAACATGTTCAGCATGTGGGCTGTGTCTAGGGGCCAAACACCAGTCTGCGGCAGAGACCCGTCACCTCGGCCCACCCGGGGTGACTGCCTCGCCAGTCAGACCTTCTCCCCACACGTACTTGACGTCCTGTGGTTTCCAGAAAGAACTCAAGTCACACATGTGTTAGACCCGACGTCTGGGTGCTTCTGCTCAGTCCGTCTGGAAGAGCTTCTCCCATCTTGTCACCTGAGGCTTTGCCATCCACGCCAGTCTCTCAGGAGCATTTTCCTGAAGGAAGCTATGAGGCCTTGGTGGTGGCAGGCCTCAAGTCCCCTCTTTCTGCCATCCCTTTAGCGTCCCTGCTGGTTAAGACAGTAAAGAATCCACCTGCAATCCAGGAGACTCGGGTTCAATCCCTGGAGAAGGGAAGACCCCCTGGAGAAGGGAACGGAGGCCCACTCTTGCCAGGAGAATCCCATGAATAGAGGCGCCTGGTGGGCTACAGTCCATGGGGTCGCAAAGAATCAGACATGATTGAGCGACTAACATTTTCACTTTCTCTGCTATCTGTTTATGTGTCACCTGCTTTTTCTTCCACATCTTCCTTCTAGGCCCAGCAGGCCAGGGAACACGAGCTCTGGTTCTATAAACAGGGAAGTGGGGTGTCAGAGGCAGGCAAACACCCAACAGCTTGTTGTTGTTCAGTCGCTCAGTCGTGTCCTATTCTTTGCGACCCCATGGACTGCAGCACGCCAGGTTCCCCCGTCCTTCACCATCTCTGAGTTTGCTCAAATGAATTTCCACTGAGTCGGTGATGCCCTCCCACCATCTCGTCCCAGCAACTGGCATGCTTCTAAACAGGGAGAGAAATGGGAGGTTTGGGACTTAAGCCAGCGGACCATCACACCCCCCCTCCACAAATGAACCCACCTGCCACCAGAGGAAGGTGAATAGAAATACGGGAGGAAAGTTCTCCTCTTTCCAGGGCTTTCTTGAGGGAGGCGCCAGGCCCATCGGTCCTAGTGGGCCTCCTGGCCCAGGGCCAAGAGCAGCGGTGCTGAGTAAACAGGAAACACCAGGAATCTGTTTTATTTGGGGCAGTCTTTACTTTCCCTCCTTTCAGTGGAAAATGAGTCTGCATTCCACAGACTCCTGAGTGAACAGCGAACAGACGGGGAGGCAGCGCCAAGGCTGTGGTTCCTCTGTGGTGGTTTTGGAGCCGGTTCTCCTGTGTGGGGAGACCTTGGCCGGCCGGGCGGGCGGGAAGCAGGTGGCTTGCTTTAGAGGAGACTGAGGGGGGCAGACGTTGCTACTCTGCAGCCGCCTGCTTCCCGTCAGTCAGCCACTGACGGGGGGTCAGCTCTGCTCCTGTCCACACCAGTCAACTATGCTGGAGGCAAGGTGGGGGGCACCGTGGGGAAAGGATGGCCATGACCGCCTGGTCTGTAAGGACACCCAAGCCTTCCTGGAGGCCGTGAACTTGGCCTAAGGATGTGGCCAGAGGCTGGGGTGGGGTGGGGTGGGGGGTGTGTGATGCATGGCCGGTTTTGCCCTAGGGCCCACCTGCTCAGATCCACACGCCCTGGTGACAGAGTCGAGGAATGAGATAGTTAAAAGGCTCTTTTGTGGTCGAGCTCCTCGGTTTTTTTCCTGTGTGACTTCGCTCTACATTGAGAAGCCTCCACCTACGTCTCCCCTCAGCACTTCTTTTCTTCTTCCCCTCTCTCACCCAGTAGATGCCTTGGCCATCCTTCGGTCACCATCTTTCAGGATTGCTACACATTTGAAAAAAGAACAGGTTATAATGGAGAAGACTCTTGAGAGTCCTTTGGATTGCAAGGAGATCCAACCAGTCCATCCTAAAGGAAATCAGTCCTGAATATTCATTGGAAGGACTGATGTTGAAGCTGAAACTCCAATACTTTGGCCACCTGATGTGAAGAACTGACTCACTGGAAAAGACCCTGATGCTGGGAAAGATTGAAGGTGGGAGGAGAAGGGGACAACAGAGGATGAGATGGTTGGATGGCATCACTGATGTGATGGACATGAGTTTGAGCAAACTCCAGGAGTTGGCGATGAACAGGGAGGCCTGGCGTGCTGCGGTTCATGGGGTCACAAAGAGTCGGACACGACTGAGCAACTGAACCGAACTGAAGATGTCATCAAGCCTGGTCGTTTTCTTGGGCCCACCTTCTTCAGCCTCCTGTTTGAAGACTGTACCCTGCCTGCTATGGACTCCCGGTGAACAGGTCAGCATTATCATTTGAATACTTGAAAGAACATCCTCTTGCTTTTAATGAAGTGTTTCTCCAGTGGGCTCACATTTTCCCTTTCTGTGCTGCAGCCACATCCAGTGCATGTCCAGAAGGAAACCCAACGAGCCCTGGGGAAGTCAGGCTCTGGGAGCGGCCGGCACACATGTTCTCAGCAGCCAGCTGTGAAGGGCTTGGCCGGTGTTATAAGTGTGCCCATGAGCGCAGGTGGTGAGCCTCACACACCCGGGCCTTCCCGACACAGGTCTGGGTCTTGGCTCTCTCCTGGTCAGCCTCTCAGCCTCTGAGTCTTTGCTTCTCTTGTCAGATCTGCTTGATTGCCCTTCCTCTGCTAACAGATTTGGCTCTTAGCTCTTTTACTCTCATGATCCCTTCTCTGCTATAATTTTAATTTGCTAACAAGCATGGCTTACTCATGGCCTTTAGCTGTCTTTTTACCTTTATACCTTTCGAGGACGTCTTTCTTCTTCTTTTTTTTTTAATGTATTTATTTTTCATTGAAGGATAATTGCTTTACAGTATTGTGTTGGTTTCTGCCGTACTCTAGGAAGCCTTCCAGCTTCAGCTCCCATTCCTGACTCCTCAGCTGTCTCCAGGATTTCTAGTTCAGCTTCTGGAGTGTCTGGCTCTGGTTGGCCCAGTTCACCTTCCTCTGGGCACAGCTTTCTTTGCCCCCAGACCCTCTCAGTGGTCACTGTCCAGCCTATAGCCCTGCTTCACTTAGTCATTTCTCATAAGACCTGAGTGAGTGAGTGACTCAGTGAAAGTCGCTCAGTTGTGTCCAACTCTTTGCGACCCCATGGACTATACAGTCCATGGAATTCTCCAGGCCAGAATACTGGAGTGGGCAGCCTTTCCCTTCTCCAGGGGATCTTCCCAACCCAGGGATTGAACCCAGGTCTCCCGTACTGCAGGTGGATTCTTAACCAGCTGAGCCACAAGGGAATAAGACCTGGTGTACCACAATTATACCATCTGATATTGCTCACAAGTGACTAAGAAAGATACAGGGAAGACATCCTTAAATTCTGACAGGTGAGTGTTTGAAGAGACACCAATGACGTCCACAGGTCCAGCCCACACCTCCAGGAATGAAGGTTAATGCCATTGGGTATCTCCCAAATCAAGTCCAGATTCTCAAGTCTCTGTCAGAGCTGGCCACCAAAGGCTGTCTTAGCTGCCTTTCGAGTCCCGTGGAGCCATCTTCCTCTTCACATGAGCCATGTTCCAGATGTTTCCCAAGCTTGCCCTGAGTTAATCAGCTTCTTTTATAGGGCTTCTTGTAACGTCCTCTTTCTGCCTGTGCCTCAAAAGCTAGTTCAATACCTATGTTCCCTTCCTATGGCTGCTTCAACAAACTACCATGAACTTGGTGGCTTAAAACGACTTCTCTCGCAGTTCTGGAGGCCTGAGCTGAAATCAAGGTGTCGGCAGGGCTGTGCTCCCTCCAAAGGCTTCAGGGGAGAACCCTTCCTCACCACTTTGGGTTTTTGGAGGCTCTATGCATCTCTGTCTCCATCTTCATGTGGCCTTCTCTTCTGTTTGTGTCTTTTCTGTTTCTTATGAGGATCTACGTCATTAGATTTAGGGACTATCCAGGAAATCCAGAATGATAGCATCTCAAGATTAATTTAATCTCATCTGCAAAGCCCCCTTTTTCCAAATAAGGTCATATTCATAGGTTCTAGGAGTTAGGAGGTGGACATATCTCTTTAGGGTGTGGGGCATCCTTTAATCTACCACAGTCCTCCGTTCCCTTGAAGACTGTCACCTGGCCATAAGTGACCCTTTTCACTTTTGGGTTCCAAAGCCCTTTATTCAAGAATCTCAAAGGCCTTTTGACATTCTACTATGCAATTTAGATACTTTGGTACTAGTGGTAAGAGTGTGGGTTGCAGAGTTGTCCTGGGTTCAAATCCCAGCTGGGCCACCTGCCAGCTGAATGGCTCTTGTCTTTATGAAAAGAGAAGGCAATGGCACCCCACTCCAGTACTCTTGCCTGGTAAATCCCACGGACGGAGGAGCCTGGTGGGCTGCAGTCCATGGGGTCTCGAAGAGTTGGACATGACTGAACGACTTCCCTTTCACTTTTCATTTTCATGCATTGGAGAAGGAAATGGCAACCCATTCCAGTGTTCTTGCTTGGAGAATCCCAGGGACGGAGGAGCCTGGTAGGTTGCCGTCTATGGGGTCGCACAGAGTTGGACACGACAGAAGTGACTTAGCAGCAGCAGCAGCAGCCAGGGCCAGGACACAGAGAGGCCCCTGGGGCACACGGCTGAAGGGGGCCTTCCTCTGCAGGCCTGCGCGTGCAGAGTCGGCCCTCTCTCTATCCTGGGAGGGAGATTTCCATAAGCCTCCTTACACGTTGTCCCCCAGGTGTCTCTCTTGTCTTACCCTTGCCCCTGTCCTGCCTCTTGCCCTGGTCTTTTAATCTGTAAACTAGGGATAGCGACCTCCCTGAGAGAGGGATGATAAGAACTAAATGAAGGGCCAAAGTCAAAGACTTACACGGTAAGGGTTCCAGAGATGAGGGCTGTTCGTTCTCTGACCTAAGCTCCCTAAGTCTTTATGTCTAATTCATTTTTATGTTTCTAATAACTTTAAACACATTACATTGAAAGGAGCATGTGATCAATTATGTGTGAGTACATTAATGCGAGTTTGCTGTCTGAGGCATGTAATTTGGGTTAGCGTCTATCACCAGGCAGACAAGTCAAGCTCCGAGGGCCTGGATCAAGACTTCTTGAACTGATTCATTTCCTTGTTCGCGTTCAGTGTTTAGCAGATTTAGGTGAGGTGCTCTGGACAGCGGGAGTAGAGCCCAAAGCCTCAGAAAATCGCTGAGGCTGGTTTTCAAATTAGAGCCGTGAGGGAAGAGGCTCCCAGAGCGGGATGCGTGCGCCCTGGGAGGATTAGCTCGTGTCTGGAGAGCAGTGGCTCAAACGTGCGAAGTGGCATGGGTCCATGCGTGCCGGTCGGTCAGGGACGGATGGGCTCCTGCCTCGTTACACACACTTGCCAGCTCCCTGGGAAGCAGATTCTTTCCTGGAACTCAGAGCCTATCTTGCATCTTGCCTGGAACCCTGTGAAACTCTTGGCGGCATCTGCCCGGCTGTGTGCCCACCACGCCCCCGAATCATCACATTTATTTGATATTGGGATTGATATTCCTCTTTTTACATTGTGGTTGGTCCTCATTAACTCAATAAGGACCAACGTGGAAGGCAGAGTTTCCTCCTCTTCTAGGGGGAAAAAAAAAGTTTCTTTGGACGGGCCACAGCTCCTGTGACTGACTTGGTCTGCTGGCATGGGACAGCGTGCTGTGTGGTACCCTGAGGCTGGTGAGAAAGGGGACAGAGTCAAGAATTCCTGGGTGGAAGGCTCTACCCTGTATTTACCACAATTACTAAAACACCACATTTAATAGCTCAAGACTGGTCTGTATTTGCATGGAAACCACATATATGTGGAATTCTATTTTATTTTTTAACTTCAAGATGGCCATAATAGGAGCCAGACTGTTGATGAGTCTAACAATTAGAAGCAGCTTCTAAATTTCCCAACACAGTCATCTTGGGTTCAATTCTGAGATCTCATTCTAAAAGTTCAAACTGTGTGGTGTTTATCTAGCAACCCCACTAAAGCACTCACATTGGTTGGTGCCAGACATGTGCATTCGGTTTGCTATTGCCCAGTTCAAGGATGGCTCTATAACCAGCCCTGGAATTTAAAATCAAGCAGTCTGGAAGGGTGTTGGAAAGTTTCATTTTAATAACTGGTTGTATTCATGTCCATAATATCACTATTAAATTGGCAAGTAGGAGGCAGCCTTCGGTGTAGGCGAGCCTGTATAGTCACCACCCCTGGATGATCTGTGTGCTTTGAAACAGGGAGTGTAAAGAGGGTTCTTGGCTTCAGGAATTTGGCTCAATGGTTCTATCCATCTGAGCCATGTCCACCATTGCACCGGCTTCTTCTGGAGCCAGATGTACACATTATCACCATCACTCATTCAACAGTACTGAAATGACACCAATCTACGAAATCTGTCTTTGTCCTTTCTTTCTCTGCCACAAAACAGAATCTCCAGGAGCTTGTGGGGATGGGTTGAGGGATTGAAAACTACATTCTCAAGTCACTGCTTGAGACATTTTTTTATTTTTTCAAGTGACTCTGGTGACGAAAGTAGTATAGTCACAGGGCAAGCAAACATTTAAACTGAAAATAATCAGATGGTAAGGATCTCTGCTTTAATCCACTACATGAGAGGTAACTTCTACTTGTTTATGAAGCAATTATCCACTTGGGAGTGTGGGACTGGAGAGGTTCCTCCAGTGCAGTTAGTGGTGCTCACAAAAGAACCACTGCCTTCGAGAGAGAACTCGGGCACCAGTGATGTCCTCATTGCTTCTGTTTGTATCTTACACGAGCAACAAGATCCTAATGTAAATATCATCAACACCTGGCTAACACTCCCATTGTGTCCAATTTGTTTTTCAAACTCTTGAATGCTCAAGGAGTGAGAAAGAAGCTGCACAGCCAGGGCAGAGCAGTCTAGACTGAGGGTTGGAAAACGGTAGTGCATGAACTGGCCACCTGCCTTTTGTCAATAAAGTTTTACTGACACCAGCCATGCTCATTTGTTTATGTCTTGTCTATGGCTGTTTCCGTACTACAGTGGGAGAGCTCAGTGGTTGCGACAGACACCGTATGGCCAACAAAACTCCCAAATATTTACTCTGTGTGTTGCTACAGGAAGAGTTCACAGACCCCTGGTCTAGACAGTCAGTTGAGCCAAGTGTTGGCTAAAGGTCCCCAACTCACAATGCCAAGAGAAGGACGGGATTGGCTTTGGTTGTTGTCACGCAGTGTGTAATTTAGAAAATCTTTACAAGCTGGTACAAGTAAAACTCCTATTCACCTTACTTTGGAGAAGCAGTATGGAAAGTAAAATTAAGTCTGACTATATTTTATGTTACCTAACTATATTTTATATGTTGCCTAAACTTCTAAAGCATTTCTGGGTTGCCCAACTGTGCATAAGTCAAAGTCATTTCTTACAACTTTTAAAAGATACAAATGTTGGCGACCACTGAGTACTGGCATTATGCTTGTCTCTGTGCAAAATTCTACAATGTGCAAACCACGTGCTGTAGCTATAAATACAGTCCCACTTCAAGTCAAACTCTTCTGTCTAATTATTTTCCAAATCTTTGAAACCAGTCGTAAGAGTCACCAGAAAGCTGTAGTTTAAGACACCAGACACATTTCTTAGCTGAGCCTTCCAATGCTGACATGCTGGACCAATTCAGTGAAGCATGCCATAAATTATATGACTATGTTATTTGAATTAATGGGACACTTTCTACAATGGCAGGAATTGTTACCAGGAGTTCAAAAGCCAGACGTGGGCTCTAGGTTATTATTCATACTTCGGTGATAGATTTGAATCTCACCTTTGTGGCCAGGTTTGGTTGGTCTGGTCAGTAGTGCAGGTCATGACAAAGTACAAAGATTAAAGACCTAAAGCAGCTGAGACTACACTTTCGATAGCCCTGAGTTAAACAATCAAACAAACGCAAGACAACTGGCTGGAACAGTATTGGACTGGCGTGTGATCTGAAGGTTTTGAAATGTCATTAAGGATGGGGCTTATTATTTGATGTTGCTTACAATGAAGGCTAGCTCTTTTTGCCTCATTTCAATATTAGGAGATCATAAATAATAACAGATACAATTATGGACTCTACCTGCAAATGTGTCTTTGTAGACCTGCGTCTATGGCAGCAGAAGAGCCATTCAGGGCACAGGAGAACCTGGACTAGACTCAGGCTGGACCACCTGGCTGTGTGCTATGCCTGTGGATTGAAAATGGCTGAAATCCAGTTCTCTAATCATAACAGTTCTTTTCCCTAGAAGGATTTTATTCTAAAACTTGAAGTAATGACTTGAGGAAAAGATGGAGTGTTCATGAAAATATCACTAAAAATTTAAATATGGTTTTTGAGACTTAATGTTGAAAGTTAAAAACATTAAAAACCCACTTGATGAATTATAAGATCTAAACAAATAAAGGCATAGGATATGAAGTTTCTCTTCAGTTTCAAGTATAACAGGATCATACGCCGAGGAAAACATCACTGCTCTACACTCTTACTTAAAAAAATTGATACTGATTCATTTTTTGGTACTAATTCTTAAGTTTTTCCTTTCTTAAGCTTGAAAAGTTCACCAGCCAAGGTCTTCTGGTTTTGGTATACTCCATCATCAAATGGGGTATAAATTGGATCTTGAATCTGTCATACAGAGTGAAGTAAGTCAGAAAAAGAAGTATTGTGCATTAACCGATACATGTGGAATCCAGAAAATGGCACAGATGAACCTATTTCCAGGATAGGAATACAGATGCAGATGTAGAGAACAGACATATGGACCTGGGGCAGGATGGAGGGGAAGAGAAAAGTGGGCTGAATTGGGAGGTTAGGACTGACATATATACACTATACCATGTGTAAAATAGACAGCTAGTGAGAACATGCTATAAAGCACAGGAAGCTCAGCTTGGTGCTCTGCAATGACCCAGAGGGGTGGGATGGCAGGGTAGGAGTGAGACTCAGGAGGGAGGGGATATATGTATACATATAGTTGGCAAAGAATCTGCCTGCAATGTAGGAGACCCCGGTTCGATTCCTGGGTTGGGAAGATCCACTGAAGAAGGGATAGGCTACCCACTCCAGTATTCTTGGGCCTCCCCTGTGGCTCAGCTGGTAAAGAATCTGCCTGCAATGCAGGAGACCTGGGTTCGAGCCCTGGGTTGGGAAGATTCCCTGGAGAAGGGAACGGCTACCCACTCCAGTATTCTGGTCTGGAGAATTCCATGGACTGTATAGTCCATGGGGTCGCAGAGAGTTGGACACGATTGAGCGCCTTTCACTTTCATAGCTGATTCACTTCATTGTACAGGGGAAACTAACACAACACTGTATAGCAATTATACTCCAATAAAAAAAAGGAAAGATGAAAACGAAAGAGTGACCTAAGTGTAGTCAAAACACAGATGCTTAATTATGAAAAAAAAAAGACACTTTTACTTTTCAAAGGATAAATACGATAGGGCTAGTTTTCAGAAAAGATGATTCACCACTCTCATCTGGGAACAGAAAGGTGAAATCTTTATGGGAAGGTTCCTAAAAGATGTCTAAGGAAAAATGAATGCTTTCAAACCTTTGGTTTAGGGAGGAGGCTGTGGGACTAAAGTGTCTCTTTAAAGTAAAGCAACTGACCTTGCAAGCTGTATGGGAAAAGCAACCTACGCGTTCTGCAGCCAAATCGTGAACGCACATTTTTGTGTGACATTCCTGCCTGGGCAGCCAGGCTCTAATTAAGATCTAGCCAGTTAGATGATCACCAGGGAGAGAGGTCCAGGGGGTGGGGAACACTTCATATTACATTCCATGAAAACTTTAGACTGTCAAAGCTTAGGAAGGCGCTGATCATCCATAGACATGGAGTTGGGGTCAGGGACTGAAACGAAGGCGAGCACATGTCAGCATAAACTAGCTGCTGACATAAATTGAACATGTGCAATTTTTTAAAAGGTGGTATTGAATAACAGGCCCACAGCCATCCCTCTCGGCGTCTCAGACCCCTTTCTTCTCTTCACTCGGGCTCTTTATGGAGTCACTTCCATCAGGCAGAGTTCCATAGGATAAGCCGCTCGAATCTGGTTGTATTTTATCCAAAATTTGTTTCCCTGTGGAGATAATAATCACAAAGAATCTTTTGAGCTCTTGTAGAATAATAAGTCTTAATAATTTCTCCTCTATCTAGGCCAGATTTTATTCCTTTTTTAAAAAGGACAATGTGGTCGCCCTCTAAATAGGAGATATAAACGTCAGGGAAGAAAGGCCCACAGGGTTCCGTGCCCCTGATGTAAGATCATGGCTGTCCACATGAGCAAACCGTCTTCCCACCCCATGAGCATGCTGGGGACAGAAATCAGGCTGGATCAGTCAGGAGACTAACATGAAGTGTGTACGCATCTCCAAACCTCTCTCTCCACTGTTCTGTCTCCTGGTCCATGTTTAGTCTAATGCATGTAACAACAGAGGAAAACAGACTTTCAGAACGGCTTCTAAAGCTCTTACTTATTCTACATATAGAACTGTGTGAAATGAAAAAAAGTTAAAAGTAAGTAAACTTCACTTCCTACCAAAGAACCCCTAACCATAGAAGGCCTCTCTAAGGCACAGCCTTGCCACGAATGCCGATTCTTGCGCTGAGTGTTCTTAGCTGATAAGATGGTTCAAATGGGAAAGAGAACACAGAACTCATGGGGCCATATTTTCTCAGTCATAGGCACAAGGTTTTAATGGTTTTTTGCTTCAAAGGCTTGGTCCTAACTGCATGGTGGAGGAAGCTGTGAGAACATAACTACTGCTTGCCTAGAAGCCTATAGGTCACCCCAAACCCCTAGCAAAGCCAGACATTGTTGGGGGTGGTGAGCAGGGAAGGAAGTGAGGACACAGAAACCTGTTTCCTTTGTTCTGGACATCGCTTCTGTTGGGTCTACATGAAACTGAAAGTGTTAGTTGCTCAGTTTTATCTGACTCTTTGCGACCCTATGGACTGTAGCCCACCAGGCTCCTCTGTCCATGGGAGTCTCCAGGCAAGAATACTGGAGTGGATTGCCATGCCCTCCTCCAGGGGACCTTCCCAACCCAGGGACTGAACCCAGGTCTCCTGCATTGCTAACCATCTGAGACACCAGGGAAGCCTAAGAATACTGGAGTAGGCAGCCTATTCCTTCTCCAGGGGACCTTCCCGACCCAGGAATCGAACCGGGGTCTCCTGCATTACAGGTGGATTCTTTACCAGATGAGCTACCAGGGAAAACCCCCCCAGAGTGGGTAGCTTTTCTCGTCTCCAGAGGATCTTCCCAACCCAGAGATCAAACCCAGGTCTCCTGCATTGCAGGCAGATTCTTTACCATCTGAGACACCAGGGAAGCCCCAAGTCTGCATCACAGAAGTGTTATTCTCAGTGGGAGTGGAGAGCTGGGATGACGATGCATGTTAAACCCCTCTGGATGAATGAGGTGAGGAACAGGGGAAGAAGCTCTTCATGTTCAGGTGACCAAGAAGAACGTCACTCTTGGACCCAGTACAAGGGCCACCTCACGCTTCCCAAGGAATGATGTTCCTAGGCATCTGGTCTTAGATGTAGAATTCCCCTCAAAGGTTCTCCAAGCAACAAGGGTCTGTTCCTGCCATTCCCACTCCTTTCCCTACCCTTTTCCAATTTAAAGAAATCTAAAACAGAAATTCTCACTACCACCCAAATCAAGAAAACAGGGTCAGTCCTTTTCTATCCCCAGTGTTTTGTGCAAATCTGATAATCAAATAAATGATTATTAACATTTACAGTTAAACTATCACCTCTGCTTTCACCATTAAATGTACATTTTCTGAGGGTAAGAATTATGTTTTATATTAATTTAACTCCAGAAATCATACCAGCAATAATTCATTTGTAGGATAAAATTTTCTATTATAAATTAAGGAATATACATCTTACCGGGAACATTTCCAAAATCAATGTAAGACTGTGGCAGATGTTCCTTTTCTCTATTTCTTGTGACCAAAACCACACCAAGGAATGACAGAAAACACCTGTAAGAGTAATGTTAATAAAGAACACAAGGTCACTGTATTAAATAACTGAACGCGCGGTATTAAGTAACTGAACTCCATCTTCTACATGATGACATACATTCCATTGGTTTTGTTCTTTCTGTTTCTCATGGTAAGCTGCCTAGAAATTGTCTTAATTGCTGCAGCCAATAATATTTGTCCCCAGAACCAAGACCTGGGCAGCTTCCAGTAAGTCTCTGCCCCAGGTTTTTACCATCTGGAGGTTAATTCAGGCTCTAAACCCTTTGGGTAGACACTAAGTCTCATTTTCTATCCATGCATGCTCAGACCCATTGCTGGCATGCAACACAAGCAAAAAAATAATTTATTCTTTAATTTTCTAAGAAATTTCGTTGTCCTTGGCCATAAGCATAGTCATAGTTTCCAGACCCCAGAAGTTTAGCTTCGCCCAAAAATCTCACAAAAATGAATTTTCAAGATAGATAGCTTTCTATGTTGAAAATAGTCTGGGCTCAAGTTTGCATAACAATGGTCATGCAGAATACCACATCAAGAAGCAACTAAGCATTCAGAGAGTTCCAGGTGGGCGCCAATGGAAGAATCAGTACATCGGTGATATTCTGTCAAGGTTCTACTCTCTATCTGCCAGAACACCAGCAATGATTGTCCAGCAAATTCTGAGGCAGAGTTAAAGCTGGGCACCTAGACCCAAGAGAGGGATGGCACCAATCTGATGTTATTAGGTCTCAAGGCAGAGATCTGCCCCAGTCTTGGCCTTGGATCCTCGGTGATCCTAGAGGTATCTGTGGTTCCCTGACTGAGATCTAACCTAAAGGTTCCTAAGGCTGGGATAGATCTGATTGAGTATAAAAAGGTGGAGTAGCTACAAGGGTCTTTGATTTACCTTGACTTTGGCTGGAACTGAAAGTCTCCAGTGTTTCAGATCCCTCACAGAGATATTTAAATCACAAAGACACTGAGCTCTGGGTAGGGTGTTAAGTTGAAAAATGTGCTTCTTTTAAGAGCTCGGGAAACTGATGTTTCTTATATTATTTTCCAATTTTCCATGCCTCAGGTCCAATGCCAAAAGTCTCACGTAAAAGTAATAGGATTTCACATACCTTACCTCTGAGACATTTACTCACCCAAAAAGATATATAAATATAGTGAGAAAAGCTGCACCAAGAAACTCCTGATAAAATATGATCCCTACAATAGTGACAGAAGATAAAATTAATTTTAGGGTAAGAATATTTACAATAGCTACATATTGTTTTTCAAATTACTATACTACTTTTTTTGAAGTAAATAGTTACCCTTAAAATGCACATCCAGTTGTTGCTGTTTAGTCGCTAAGTCGTGTCCTACTCTTTGCAACCCCACGGACTGTAGCCCGCCAGGCTCCTCTGTCCATAGAATTCTCCCAGGCAAGAATACTGGAATGGGTTGCCATTTCCTTCTCCAGGGGACTTTCCTGACCCAGGGATCAAACCCACATCTCCTGCATTGGCAGGTGGGTTCTTTACCACTGAGCTACCAGGGAAGCCCTAAAAAGGCACATTCAGTAGCTTAGTTTAAAAAATATTTGCATGAGATTACTAACATTTTCAATGATTCCAAAGAACAGATTTGTAGACTTTACATAATGTAAGTATCATTATTATAAAAGCAGCACCAGTAACATAGCTTTTGCCAACAGAATTTTTTTGTCCAGTGCAAGATTTGTACCACTGGAACGTGCAAGAAGAGTGACATTTCCCACCTCCAGTCGTTTAAGCCGGGGGTCAGCAAGCCTGGCCTGAGCGTCTGGGTGGACGCTGGGCCTTTCACATAGCACTTGCACTTCAGGCCAGCACTTGTTCCCCACGCTGTTGGCCTTGGCATCACCCTGCGGTCTGTGGGTCTGGTCACAGGCTCACATGTGCACTGGAGGATGCTAATGTGCTGCCTGAGCTCCATTTCTCACTGCCAACCCCTCTCCCATCTAACCTCAACTGATCTTTCCTTCTGGGTTAAGGGAAATGTGCATCTGTCCTTTATTCCAGAGAGCCCTCCTTCTCTCCTTCTTAGTATCAATGATTCCCTTTTGGCCTACGGTCCCAAAGCCTTCACAGACTTTTTTTTTTTTACTAAATAAGTTACCTTTTACGTTTGTTTTACATTTTCTGTATTTATTTATGGTTGCGTGTGGCCTTTCTCTAGTTGTGGTGCATGGCTTCTCACTGCGGTGGCTTCTCTTATCGCCAAGCACAGGCTCTAGAGCGTGTGGGCTTCAGTAGTTGGGGTGCCTGGGCTCAGCAGTTGTGGCACGTGGGCCTCGTTGCCCTGTGGAATCTTCCTGGACCAGGGATCGAACCCATGTCCTCTGCACTGGCAGGTGGATGCTTAATCACTAGACCACCAGGGAAGTCCTAAATAAGTTATCTTTTAATTATCTACTACCTGGAATCACATTTGTGTGTGTGTGTGTGTGGTGTTAGCCTTGCTATCCTGTCGACAAGTATTTACTGAGAGTCATGAGTGCCGGCTGCTGCTTAAGTATTGCCGGTGCCACAGAGACCAAGACGGGGGCTTCCTCAGTCTGAGGTCTGTCGCCTCACTTCCTGTGGGAACAAGCCATGTCGCATTCTGGTGAATATTTGTTGAGTGAATAATGTTGCTAAAACATTTTTCCCTGTGATTACACATGTCCTTGGAGTCATTCAAATGTTTTCTTGTTATTCTAAGCCAGTGCCCCATAATATTCATTGCTCGAAGGACATTTTAAATTGCTTCAAATGCTTTTGCTTTTGTGATGTTAATAAACTTCTTTGCACATGTTTCTTCCTGAGGCATGGTATCAGGAAGGTTTCTTCCTGGTATTTTAGGATCTTTTTTCGTTGTCATCGCTCAAAGAGGAATTTCTGTCTTCAAGAGTAAAAATTTTTCAAAAATTTTAGCAAAATACACATAATACACACATAATAGGGGCTTCCCAGGTCGTGCAGTGGTAAAGAATCCACCTGCCAATGCAGGAGGTACAAAAGACGCAGGTTCGATCCCTGGGTCAGGAAGATCCCTTGGAGAAGGAAATGGCTACGCACTCCAGTATTCTTGCCTGGAAAATTCCAATGGACAGAGAAGCCTGGTGGGGTACAGTCCATGGAGTCACAAAGAATTGGACATGACTGAGCATGCAAGCGTACATGCATACATAGCATAAAATTTACTGTCCTAAACATTTTAAAGCATACAGTTCAGTTGTGTTAGGTATACAGTCATCACTCAGTATACAAAGAATTTGGTTGTAGGACCCCTCAGTGGATACTAAAATCTGAGGATGCTCAAGTCCCTTATATAAAGTGGCATAATATTTACATATAACTTATACACATTCTCCAACACCACAGTTCAAAAGCATCAGTGCTTCAGCGCTCAGCTTTCTTTATAGTCCAGCTCTCACATCCATACATGACCATTGGAAAAACCATAGCCTTGACTAGACGGACCTTTGTTTGCAAAGTAATATCTCTGCTTTTTAATATGCTGTCTAGGTTGGTCATAACTTTTCTTCCAAGGAGTAAGCGTCTTTTAATTTCATGGCTGCAGTCACCATCTGCAGTGATTTTGGAGCCCAGAAAAATAAAGTCAACCACTGTTTCTACTGTTTCTCCATCTATTTCCCATGAAGTGATGGGACCAGATGCCATGATCTTCGTTTTCTGAATGTTGAGCTTTAGGCCAACTTTTTAACTCTCCTCTTTTACTTTCATCAAGGGGCTCTTTAGTTCTTCTTCACTTTCTGCCATAAGGGTGGTGTCATCTGCATATCTGAGGTTATTGATATTTCTCCTGGCAATCTTGATTCCAGCTTGTGCTTCTTCCAGCCCAGCATTTCTTATGATGTACTGTGCATATAAATTAAATAAGCAGGGTGACAATATACAGCCTTGACGTGTTCCTTTCCTGATTTGGAACCACTCTGTTGTTCCAAGCCCAGTTCTAACTGTTGCTTCCTGACCTGCATATAGGTTTCTCAAGAGGCAGGTCTGGTATTCCCATCTCTTTCAGAATTTTCCACAGTTTATTGTGATCCACACAGTCAAAGGCTTTGGCATAGTCCATAAAGCAGAAATAGAAGTTTTTCTGGAACTCTTTTGCTTTTTCCATGATCCAGCGGATGTTGGCAATTTGAAAAACCAGCTTGAACCTCAGGAAGTTCACGGTTCATGTATTGCTGAAGCCCGGCTTGGAGAATTTTGAGCATTACTTTACTAGCGTGTGAGATCAGTGCAATTGTGCATTAGTTTGAGCATTCTCTGGCATTGCCTTTCTTTGGGATTGGAATGAAAACTGACCTTTTCTGGTCCTGTGGCCACTGCTGAGACTGCTGAGTTTTCCAAATTTGCTGGCATATTGAGTGCAGCACTTTCACAGCATCATCTTTCAGGATTTGGAATACCTCAACTGGAATTCCATCACCTCCACTAGCTTTGTTCGTAGTGATGCTTCCTAAGGCCCACTTGACTTCACACTCCAGGATATCTGGCTCTAGGTGGGTGATCACACTATCATGATTATCTGGGTCATGAAGATATTTTTTGTACAGTTCTTCTGTGTATTCTTGCCACCTCTTCTTAATATATTCTGCTTCTGTTAGGTCCATACCATTTCTGTCCTTTATTGAGCCCATCTTTGCATAAAATGTTCCCTTGGTATCTCTAATTATCTTGAAGAGGTCTCTAGTCTTTCCTATTCTATTGTTTTCCTCTATTTCTTTGCATTGATCACTGAGGAAGGCTTTCGTATCGCTCCTTGCTATTTGGAATTCTGCATTCAAATGGGTATATCTTTCCTTTTCTCCTTTGCTTTTTGCTTCCCTTCTTTTCACAGCTATTTGTAAGGTCTCCTCAGACAGCCATTTTGCTGTTTTGCATTTCTTTTTCTTGGGGATGGTCTTGATCCCTGTCTCCTGTACAATGTCATGAACCTCTATCCATAGTTCATCAGGCACTCTGTCAGATCTAGTCCCTTAAATCTATTTCTCACTTCCACTGCAAAGAATTGATGCTTTTCAACTGTGGTGTTGGAGAAGACTCTTGAGAGTCCTTGGACCGCAAAGAGGTCCAACCAGGCCATCCTAAAGGAGATCAGTCCTCGGTGTTCATTGGTAGGACTGATTTTGAAGCTGAAACTCCAATACTTTGGCCACCTGATGCAAAGAGCTGACTCATTTGAAAAGACCCTGATGCTGGGAAAGATTGAGGGCAGGAGGAGAAGGGGATGACAGAGGATGAGATGGTTGTATGGCATCACCGACTTAATGAACATGGGTTTGGGTGAACTCCAGGAGTTGGTGATGGACAGGGAGGCTTGGCGTACTGCAATTCATGGAGTCGCAAAGAGTCAGACATAACTGACCCAATGAAGTGAACTGAACTATACACATTCTCCACAAATATTTTAAATCATCTCTAGATTACTTATAATACCTAATACAAGATAAATGCCATGTGAATAGTTGCTATCTATATATAATATAAAATGCTATATATAATATAAAAATATATTAAATTTTTGCTTTCTGGAATATTCTGGAACTTGGGGGGGAGGGGATATAGTCTATCTACTATTGGTGGTAGCCACAGATACAGAAATGTGGATATAGAGGGCCAACTGTATTCACATTAGAGTGCAGACAATTTTCAGAACTTTTTTATCTTGTAAAACAAACTCTATACTCATTAAACAGATCCCCATTTCCACCCTCCCCCAGCCCTTGGCAATCACCACTCAACTGTCCATTTCTATAAGTTTGACTACTCTGGATACCTCATGTAAGTGGAATCATACAGCATTTGTCATCTCATGACTGGCTTGTTTCAGTTAGATAATGTCCTTCTTAAGGTTCACCTGTGTTGTAGCATGCATCAAAAGTCCCTTCTTTTTTTATGGCTGAAAATATTCCTCTGTATATGTATGCATATATATATATACACACCACATTTTCTGTATCCATTCATCAACTTAGGTTGCTTCTGCCATCTGGCTACCGTGAATAATGCTGTTATGAACCTAGGTGTACAAATATCTGTTTGGGTCCCTGCTTTCAATTCTTTTGGACATACACCCAGCAGTAGACTTGTTGGGTCACATGGTGATTCCATATTGAATTTTTTGAGGAACTGCCACAGTGTCCCTCATAGTGGCTGCACCACATTACGTTCCCACTAACAGTGCACAAGGGCTCCAATTTCTTCATATGCTTGCCAACACTGGCTATTTTATGTTTTTGTTTTGTTTTTGCCAGTAGCCATCCTAATGGATGTGTGGTGATGTGTGGATTCCATTTGAATTTCCGTAATGATTAGGACACGACTGAGCGACTCAACTGAACTGAACTGAACTGAATGATTAGGGATGTTGAGCATTTTTCCATGTACTTGTCGGCCAGTTGGACATCTCTGAAGAAATGTTTCAAGTCCTTTGCCCATTTTTTAATTGGGTTGTTTTTTGTTTTTGAGTTGCAGGATCAAAGAGGAGAGACATTTTTAAGACTCTTGATAAAAACTAGGAAACTCAATTCTAGGAAGGTGGTACCCTGGTACCCGACTCCACAAGAGTGCCTGCAACACTTTAGCCATGTCAGCATTGCTTATTGTAATAAAAAGAACAAAACAAAAGCTTTACTAATTTAGCAGACAAAATATGGCATCTCATTTTAATTTTAAGCTATACTTTTTGATGGAGGCAAAGAGGAGAAGTAAGTCAAGAAGCTTCACCTCCATTCCATACTTCAGTAACATCAGATGAACTGTTATCACTCCTGGAAAGTTCCAGCTTCCCTGACTCATCGACTGTGTGAGTGTGTGCTAAGTACTCATAGGTGTGCTAAGTATTCAGATTCTGCCCTGTTGATCCTCTTGCAAAACTTTCCTTTCAGGGGAACTATATGTTTTACAGATCTTTAGCACAGTAATTTTAACTATTATGCTGTATGTCATGCTTCTAACTGTTTTTGGCCTTGCTTTTTTCCTTTATCAATAATTCTAGGGCACATAAATATACAGTCTTTTGTTACTTTCTTTTGTCAAAAATGCAAAAAAAAAAAGTAGATGTCTTCGGATATAACCTGTCTCTTTAAAAGTAAGGTTCAATTTTGGGAAATGAAAAGTTAATTACATTTTAAAATTTCCCATTGGCAGGAACACTGTTTGCCATGAAATAAAAAGGACATATCCATTAGGTAAAAATAATCCCTCATTACCTCCAAAATACATAAATTTTGCATGGGGAAATGAAGTCCCAATACAACCAGGTAGAAAATACAGCCAATAAGCTAAAGAACTAGGGCAAACCAGTACCAAACTCAGGAGTGGCATACCTGAATCTACTGTAGTTTTGTTTGGACCAGTTTTGGACTTATGTTTTTGTAATAGTGTTGTGTCTGATATATTTAGACATTTCTATGGACATTCTTATCCATAGAAAGAAAAGAAGTGCAATAGTAGAAAAACAGAGGCCATCACTGCAAAGGTAGTAGTTCCTATTCTCATCTGTCTGGCCTTCTGTGCAACACTGGATTCACTTTAGGACCCTACTCTCTGATTCAGGCGGTGGAGGGCCAGGGAGAGGAGAGTCATGGAGACAGGACACAAGAAGACCCTTCCGCTGCTCTGATTATCAGAAGGACTGACAGAGAAGATTCCAGAAAGCAGGACTAAGATGAGCATCTTGAATTCACAGGGAGGCTAATTTCAGCCCCAATACAAGGTAATACTTCTAATGAATAGAGCTCTCCAAATAATTCGAGTGATTAGAACCGGGACTGAACTGCCTCCGGGGGGCAGAGAGCTCTGGGGAACATTCACGCAAAGCAGGATAACCTCTCCTAGAGGATGCTGTGGAAGAAAGTCAGACACGGGTGGTGGCTAGGAGGATTTGGGCTATTTATCCCTTCTAACCAAAGATTCTTTGATTTCCTTATTACTCTGAGCGAGACTTCCTTTACCCTTGTTGTAGGGGTAGAGTCACCTAAGCGTAGAAAGCCCAAACTCACCTGCGATAATGGCAGTGACGGTGAAGAAAATATGGTTAACAGGCACCACCGTGGCTGTGGTGTAGAGTTCTGTGGCTTGATTCAGGAGCCTAGAGCAGAAGACACGGCCTGAAGCGCTGTCTTTATGAGACGCTCAACAATAAGTTAACAATGAGAAATGCATGTTCTTTAGCTGCGACTACAAAGGGAAAGGAAGTGCAGTGAAAGGGCATTTCCAATCAGCAGTCATAGCTCACATGCATCTGATGTATGAGATCAGATGTCAGGTTTTACGGTCTGTTTAAACCAACAACAGTAACAATGAAAAGCAATTAATCATCTTTGGAGGCCACAGAAGTTTGAGTTGGAAGCGATTCAAGCTGCTGGACCGGTATCACACTGGGGCTGATTCATTAGGATAGACCCTAGAATCTGTTAAATATCATATCTGGGGAATGGTCTAGCTATCCCTTGACATGCCACGTGCCAAGAGAGAAGATGGAGAAGTAAAGGAATGTTTAAGGTTTCAAAAACAATGCTCAGCCCTCCAGCTGCAGAGCATATGTGGGAAGCTTGGCTTCCCATTCTGGTTGCCAACAGGGTTCAGGTTCCCACAGTGGCATGCTGTGGCCTTGCTAGGGACTAGACCTTTTCCAAAGCACTGCACCAGACAGGTATCACCTGGACACTCAAAACAGCACTAATGCTTAGGTCGTATTCTAGAGCAATTGGGAGATAAAATTTGTGGGTAGAACCCAAGTGCTCCTTTGTGCGTGTGTGTGTGTATACATGCATGCAGGAATACACACATATGCATGTATACAGGCATGTAAGTATATACATACATGTACAAACAAACCTCCTTGGGTAATATAATTGTAATGGGCAGGCAGGGCTGAGAACCAGTTGCACAGTTCTACTGTGGTCACATAGTTCTAGTGTAAAAGTTGTGGGGACTGAAACAAGGAGGCAGGAATGTAGTTTACCTTCAATTGTGTTTGGCTTTTAAATTCATGAAGCAAGAGTTTCAAGCTAAGGATGCTAATCACTCAATTCTGAAAGCTATTATAACAGTACTGATTAATTCAGAAGAAGGGAGATGAAGCAAATAGCAAGACGCAAGTATTAGAAACACGCTTGATCTTATAAACAAACGAAAGAAACAGTTTGTTTATGACATACAAAACAGTGACATGACATTGGATTTCTCCAGTAACACATTCCTTGTAACAGGGTCCATAGTCAACCCATAACAATTAGACTTGATTTCCAGCACCTAAGGCAGGAACCACTCTCTTCAAGGTTTGGGCTCTGATTTCCCCGCTGGTGCGCTTGCATAGCACTTTAGAGTAAACAAAAAACTTAGCGGGTAGACTCAGGAGAATTGAGCAGCTGAAGGCAAAATCACAATATGAAATGGGTGGGAAGTAATTGGAGCCGATGGAGGTGAGGGAAGAGAAGAGCAGAAATTAGAAATGTTCCATGTTGCCACTGTGAGGCCCCAAGAGAAACATAAAACAATCATTCTGCAATCCCATGGGTGCAAAGAAAATTCTGGCTAAAGATGCAAAGTTTTGGAGAAAGGATTTCCCTCCCAGCCAAACGTCTGGTTTTGTCCATCTCTGGGCAATTAATGAGCATGAGCTAAGAGATGAAGGTGAAGGGTTCATGTATTTTCCATATTTAGAATGAAATCCTCGATGTGGACCTGCCCCTTTGATTTATTGCTAATGACAACCTGTGTACAATGGATATTAATTACAAGCAGAAGAGCATCAGGAAAGTATCAAAGTGCACTTGGCTGGATTAGGGCCACACTTTAGAACTCACAAAATGTGGAGGCAATGCTTTGCAAAAACTTATTATTGGATGTGAAGGATAAAGCCAGGCACATTGGCTGAGGATAAGCTTAGACCCCTCACCCTTAGAAATCAGTTGCAGCTAATTTTAATTATCATCTGAAGCCAATATGAATTACTGCTCAGAGAAGCACAGGAATGTTGAAAGATCAGTGAGTGTGCAGGAGCTAACTTACTTGACTTGGAAAACACAAGATGCGATCATGATGATACACATGATATAGAAGATGGGATAAGTTAGTTGCATTTTATCCGTCACAGAAAAAGTGATCATGCCTGAGACGGCTTTTACAGAAATAACAGTCACCGAGGCTGAAAAAGAAAACACAAAACACAAATAAAATTCATAGTTGAGAGAGAATTGCAAATAAATATCTTAAATTTATATGGTAGAGTAGTAAATACTCCTGGTATGCTTTAAGAATGAAGACTGCTGTGAGAGGTGTAGGGAGGAATGAGACGCAGGCCAAGCAGTAGCCTTGTTGCTCAAGCTCTGCTGGGCTTTCCATTTGCTTAAATCAACATACTTCTTATCTTTGGAGCAAGATGCTTATTTTCCAGCTCTCACTGTTGAAAGGATGCTGCGGAGGTTATAATTACTAGTATATAGAAAGGAGAAAAACAATGAAGGGAGGAGATAAGAAAAGGCAGACTGCCCATGTGACGTTAATGGGAAAATAACCACTAAACTATACTGAAAAGACTTAAAGGCAAATAGATGAGAAGACTGGAAAGTGAAAAGCAACTCACTCAGTGAGTTTATTAAGAGCTGTACTAAAGTCCAGACGTGAGCTCTTTTATTAAACTTTCTCTTTATTTTTTAACTGGAAGATAATTGCTTTACAATGTTGTATTGTATTCACTGTACAACAATGCTTGTTGAGCCCTTTTGTTAGTAAAGGCTTAGAAGTTTCACTAAAAATATTTTTTGATAGACAGACACACAGTACAGCACAGAGCTGAGTATTCATTTCTCAGAGTCAACCAGAAGTCTAAGATTTACATAAGCAGTGTCTATTTATTTTCTATGTTGAAGAGAAACCTATCTCTATGAGGCCATAGGCTCCAAATATCAATAAATAAAAAGTGACTTGATAAGGTTCTGTCAATATGATAGCAAGGAAGCATTTTCTGGAAACATAGTTTTTCTGCAGGAAGAAGACAGTGTTCTCTTTTTGTCTTCAGTTCAGTTCAGTTTAGTTTAGTCGCTCAGTCGTGTCCAACACTTTGCGACCCCATGAATCGCAGCACGCCAGGCCTCCCTGTCCATCGCCAACTCCCGGAGTTCACTGAGACTCATGTCCATCGAGTCGATGATGCCATCCAGCCATCTCATCCTCTGTCGTCCCCTTCTCCTCCTGCCTCCAATCCCTCCCAGCATCAGAGTCATTTCCAATGAGTCAACTCTTTGCATAAGGTGGCCAAAGTACTGGAGTTTCAGCTTTAGCATCAGTCCTTTCAATGAACACCCAGGACTGATTTCCTTTAGGATAGACCAGTTGGATCTCCTTGCAGTCCAAGGGACTCTCAAGAGTCTTCTCCAACACCACAGTTCAAAAGCATCAATTCTTCAGCACTCAGCTTTCTTCACAGTCCAACTCTCCCATCCATACATGACCACAGGAAAAACCATAGCCTTGACTAGACGGACCTTTGTTGGCAAAGTAATGTCTCTGCTTTTCAATATGCTATCTAGGTTGGTCATAACTTTCCTTCCAAGGAGTAAGCATCTTTTAATTTCATGGCTGCAATCACCATCTGCAGTGATTTTGGAGCCCCAAAAAACAACGTCTGACACTGTTTCCACTGTTTCTCCATCTATTTGCCATGAAGTGATGGGACCAGATGTCATGATCTTAGTTTCCTGGATGTTGAGCTTTAAGCCAACTTCTTCACTCTCCTCTTTCACTTTCATCAAGAGGCTTTTTAGTTCCTCTTCACTTTCTGCCATAAGGGTGGTGTCATCTGCATATCTGAGGTTATTGATATTTCTCCCAGCTTTTGTCTTAGGTCCCTTGAAATTACTGTTGCATATAATTCTACAATTTAGCTGAAACCCACAGAAAGTTGAAAATAATTTTTATCCGATATCAAATATCTGTAAGTCAAAGGCAATGTGAAGAAGAAATACTACCTTTGATTTACTTGGTCATAATATATCTGAGCTTTATTCCTTTTAGCTCTTGAAAAGTATGTGTGTGTATGTGTGTGAGTGTCTGTGTGTACAGTGTTTAAAATAACAGGTGGTGGCCAACTAGAAAAAGCCTAATTTTAAAAAAACTAAAACTATACTTTGACTTGAAGGGTACCAGGGCATATTTCCAAATCAGGAATTTTCTCTCTGTTAAAAGTCATAATTAACAGAAGAAACCAGGTGATAAATTCTAAAAATAAACCCTCTACCTAAACAAACAGGCCCTTACAGCTGGGCCCCTCTTCACCTTAGACATTTTCAACTGAATCATTTTACATATTTTCTATAGATTGTGAAAATAGTCATACTTTAGCTAATCCAGAAATTTACAATATCTGTAGACATGTATGCCACTTAACGGTTTCAGTTTATAAAGTTAGCTCTTGAGGGACTTAGATTTCCTCTTAAACACTTGGCTTGAAACTAGAGCGTGATGTGGTGAGGGGTTTGTGGTCCAAAGAGCCAGGCTTCCCAAACAGATCATTAACTGAGAAAGAGTTGAACACACTGTTCCTTCCTCTTAGAACCTTAGAATTGTAAAGGCCACCTAATTCAATCACCATCTGATGTTAAATTATACTTAAATACAAAACAAAAACAAAACTAGACTTCTTTAGCAAAACCAACTATCAGTTGCTAGAGTTAATCATTATATTTTCAAAGCATGCACCATCACCCCCTGATTAATCACTGTTTATTGTAACTCTCCAAGTTATTTCTAGGCTGGTGTTGAGTTCTAAATGAGAGAAGGGGGTGGCTGGGGAGCATGGTTAATGAGGATGGGTGGGAATACCAAATTGTAGTGCAGTATCATTCTAATGCTGTAGATATAAAAATAGGAAGTACTTACATATGCACAGAAAAAAACCCAAAGAAGCTACATCAAGATCTATCCGTGATTATCTCTAGGCACTAGGATTATGAATAAACTTTAAACTCATTTTTTCAAACTATAAAGGTATATATGCTCATTCAAAAAAAAATGGAAAATACAGAGAAGTCTAGAAAGAAAAATAAAAATCACCTGCTATCTCAACAGTCATCCTCAAATCATTTTTAACATTTGAGACTTGTAGTTATTTTTCTATTGCTAAGCACAGATATATCATAACATGTGAACCATACAATATATATTACTTAGGAACCTGTTTTCCATTGCCATTAAGTATTTTCTACGCCAGTAAGTATTCTTCTAACACACGATTTGTACAACTGTATACTATATTTTGGTAATTCCATGTTCTTGGATATTTAGATTGCATCCATTTTTTTTGGTATTAAAAATGAAGCTGTGATGAATATCCTTGAATACAAATCTTTGTATATCATTCTTCCAGTATCTGTACAAAAACACTTAAAGGGCAACAATTACTGTTCTTCTGAAATCTATTGGCAAACTATCTTCTACAGGGGAACAGACACACTTCTGTCATGTCATGCTGCAGTGCTCAACTACATGGATTTTTTTGTTTTACATGAAAACATTTTATATTTTCTTGGTATCTTTCTCTGTTTTCTTAATTCTCAACAACAGATGTGTATTACTTTCATCATTATAACAGTTCCATTTTTTGCCCTACATTATACTGAGCCATGTTTGAAAGTCAGCCTTCTCAGTTTATTCCTAGTTTTTCACCAGAACTGATTCTTGGGCTTATTTACCTGTCCATTGCTTTCCTGTTTTCTATTTCGTTAACGTTTGCCTTTACTTTGATTAACTGATCTTTTCTGCTGGCCTCAGCTTTATTTCGGGGCTTTCTCCCTGACTTCTTACTAACTGATTTATTTAATTATTGGCTGCGCTGGCTCTCTGTTGCTCTTCTCAGGCCTTCTCTAGCTGTGGCCAGTGGAGGCTATTTTGTAGTTGTGTCATATTGCAGTGGCTTCTCTTGTTGTAGCTCCTGGGCTCCAGGCACGTGGGCTTCAGAAGTTGTGCACGTGGGCTCAGCAGTTGTGACTTGATGGCTTTGCTGCTGCTGCTGCTAAGTCGTTTCAGTCGTGTCCGACTCTGTGCGACCCCAGAGACGGCAGCCCACCAGGCTCCCCCGTCCCTGGGATTCTCCAGGCAAGAACACTGGAGTGGGTTGCCATTTCCTTCTCCAATGCATGAAAGTGAAAAGTCAAAGTGAAGTCACTCAGTCGTGTCTGACTCTTAGTGACCCCATGGACTGCAGCCTGCCAGGCTCCTCCATCCATGGGATTCTCCAGGCAATTAGTACTGGAGTGGGGTGCCATTGGGCTTAATAGTTGTGGTTCATGGGTTTAGTTGCCTCACGACATGTGGGATCTTCCCTGACCAGGGATTGAACCAGCACCCCCTGCTTTGCAAGGAGAATGCCAAACCACTGGGCCACCAGGGAAGCCCTCCCCTGATTTCTTGAGTTGAGTGCTTAACTGACTTACATTTAAAGCAATGAATTTCCTTCTGAATACAGCATTAGTCATAAACTATAGGTTTAATATTGTTTTCACAATAATTTAAGAAATAAATGTTGTAATGAAATTGAGGTTTCTGCTTCAGCCCAGCTGCAGTTTAAGTGTAGTGTTTAACATTCCCAGGCGGTATTGCTTTACTGGTTTCTATTTTTGTTATTATTTTCGGCTTTTCTTTCACTGTGATCTGAACATGTGGTCTGTACTATTTCAACTTCCTGGAATTTATCAAAAATGTCTTTGTGGCCAATTATAAGATCAGCTTTTGTAAATGTTACATAGGCACTTGAAAGAAGGTGTATTCTCTGCTTTCTGGATTTGGAGTTCAACAATAGAACTGCCAGATCAAAATTAAGCATTCAGTTTCTCTAATTTTACATATTTTTCTGTCTACTTATTTCCATGAGCTAAGAGCAATATTCTACTTATATTTCTGTTAATGTACTTTCTGAAATAGCTGCTGCCCAGTCTACTGAAGGCCTCAGTCCCCTAAAGGCCTCCCCTTCTAAGTTCCAGTTCTACCCTGATTGGGCTTCCCAGGCAGCTCAGAGGGTAGAGAATTCTCCTGCAATTTAGGAGATGTGGATTTGATCCCTGGGTCGGGAAGATACCCACAGAGGAGGACATGGCAATCTACTCCAGTGTTCTTGCCTGGAGAATCCCATGGACAGAGGAGCCTGGCGGGCTACAGTCCACAGGGTCGCAAACAGCCAGACGTGACTGAGTACGCTTGCACCAAGAGGGGTGCCTCCAGGATCCTCCATTGCACTAACGCTTCTGCCTTGATTTTAACTTATATGGTAATCTCACAACCTTCTGCTTTCTTTTACTTTCAATCTGAGTTACCTTGCTTTAGATGAAATTATATATGAAGTCAAAATATTTCACAACCAGCAAGGGCCAATCAGGATGCTATTTCAATAATCCTTATGGAGCTGAACCACAGCAAACAGGCTGAATTCAATTTTAGAATCATTTTCAAAATCAATAGTGGAATTTTTCTGAAGTCCAATTTGGAAATCTTTCTTTTTCACTTGGTAAACTTAGCCCATTTATCTTTATGATCAAAGCTGATATGTATGGTCTTAATTCTGTTGTCTTACTTTGTTTTTTCAAGAAAATTTATTTATTTTTTTTTTTTTATATTTTATTTTATTTTTTTTTTAATTTAATTTTATTTTTAAACTTTACATAACTGTATTAGATTTGCCAAATATCAAAATGAATCCGCCACAGGTATACATGTGTTCCCCATCCTGAACCCTCCTCCCTCCTCCCTCCCCATTCCATCCCTCTGGGTCGTCCCAGTGCACCAGCCCCAAGCATCCAGTATCGTGCATCGAACCTGGACTGGCATCTCATTTCATACATGATATTTTACATGTTTCAATGCCATTCTCCCAAATCTTCCCACCCTCTCCCTCTCCCACAGAGCCCATAAGACTGTTCTATACATCAGTGTCTCTTTTGCTGTCTCGTACACAGGGTTATTGTTACCATCTTTCTAAATTCCATATATATGCGTTAGTATACTGTATTGGTGTTTTTCCTTCTGGCTTACTTCACTCTGTATAATAGGCTCCAGTTTCATCCACCTCATTAGAACTGATTCAAATGTATTCTTTTTAATGGCTGAATAATACTCCATTGTGTATATGCTGGAGAGGGTGTGGAGAAAAGGGAACCCTCTTACACTGTTGGTGGGAATGCAAACTAGTACAGCCACTATGGAGAACAGTGTGGAGATTCCTTAAAAAACTGGAAATAGACATGCCTTATGATCCAGCAATCCCACTGCTGGGCATACACACTGAGAAAACCAGAAGGGAAAGAGACACGAGTACCCCAATGTTCATCGCAGCACTGTTTATAATAGCCAGGGCATGGAAGCAACCTAGATGTCCATCAGCAGATGAATGGATAAGAAAGCTGTGGTACATATACACAATCAAGAAAATTTAAAATTCCCTTTATTTTCAATATTTTCTGGGTAGTGTACATCTTCTCAGTTTGCTTTTGTTCTCCCTGTCTGGTAATTTGGAAGAAAACAAAGTTTCTTTTCTGTTCTTTTGATCAACTGCATACTTGAATGTGTTCTAGAGTAAATTTGTTTCTATAAGTAACTACCACAAATGCAAATCTTCCAATTCAAAGTCAGGGCAAACAACACAGGATGGATGGGTCATCTTATTGGCAAAGAAGAGGCAAAGGGAGGATTATAAATAAAAATCTTTAAAAAGGGAATTTCCCAAATGATTAATGAGATTTCCTAGTGTTGAGATATTATATATATATATATATATATATAGAGAGAGAGAGAGAGAGAGAGAGAGGGAGAGAGACAGAGAGAGAGACAGACAGACAGACAGACAGAGACAGAGAGACATAGAGACAGACAGACAGAGATGGAGGAGTGGGGAAGGAAAATAGGTTTTAAAATATAGAGAGGGCTTATGTAGGCATCAGTTTTCAAATCTTATAAGGTATATCTGGAAAAAAGGAAATGGGTAGGTAAATGAGTGAGAGAAATGTTGTATTTAAGAAAATCACTGACTTGCCTGGTGGTCCAGTGGTTAAGAATCTGCCTTCCGATGCAGGGGCCATGGGTTCAATTCCCTGGTTGGGGAATAAGATCCCACACACCATGGGGCAACTAAGCCCATGTGCCTCAATTGCTGAGCTTGCAGGCATCAGCTAGACAACCCACATGTTCTGAGCCTGCATACCACAATGAAACATCCCGCATGCCTCAACTAAGACCTGATGCAGCCAAAAATAAATAAATAAGAACAAAAAAAATCATACTGCTCACATTTGTGTTTCATATTAGCCATGTTTTAAAATTTTCTTAAAAAATGTAAACAGGATAGGCTTTGATAGTTCATTTCTGATATAAAAGTTTCAATTGGGTTGATTCAGTTGTTTCTTTAATTATTTACTGCAAAAAAAACCCTCAAATTGTCAGAGAGCAAAGAGAATTATCAAGAAGTAAAATTCCTTTGCTGCTGCTAAGTCGCTTCAGTCGTGTCCGACTCCGTGCGACCCCATAGATGGTAGCCCACCAGGCTGCACGTCCCTGGGATTCTCCAGGCAAGAACTCCTTTAATATACTAAAAAAATAAACACATATCCATTGTAGCAATGGACATGCAAAGTATAATTGGCATAACTGGGAGTTTCTTTCTACAGATCAGAATTGAAAAGTAGAAACAATGAGAAAAAACAGAATGCTCAAATATTTCTCCTCTAAACTCCTTTATGACTTAGCATGGCTAGATTAGAGAATTAGAAAATAAGACATATCCTTACCTAGGAGTGCCACCAGGGTTAGCAGAATCACAATATGTTTCATTCCTTTTCTTTTATGGAAATACAGGAGAATGCAGAAAACTAATATTTCTAAAATCTAGAAAGGGAAATAGGAAGAGTAAAGTTTAAATTATTCTACACAATGTCTTCAGAATGCCACACTTTTTGATTTTGCAATGAGTATCATATGAGGGTTGAGGGTGACTAGAGTTCCCAAGGACAATTCTAAATACATAAGAACAACATAAGGAGTCTCAGCCATCCAGACTCAAGAGTTCTACCACCACCTACAGGGCAATGACACCCAGCTCTAGATCTCCAGTTCTCCCTGCAACTCCAGTCTCATTTACCCAGGCATCGACCAGACATTCCCACGGGCATGTTCAACAGCCATATCATATGAATATGGGCAACACTTAACACTCTTTGAGGAGGAGGGGCTGTACCATGGGGCTTGTAGGATCTTAGTTCCCTGACCAGGGATGGAACCCATATACCATGCAGTAGAAGTGTGGAATCTTAACCACTGGACTGCCAGAGAAATCCCAACACTTAACTCTTTTTTTTCCCCCTCTCCATCAACAAGGTTGAATTGTCATGGCTCATTCCAGTGATAACAAAAATAAAGAATCAACAGTACAACATTTAGAAGACTATTTTTCTGTGTGTGGTTTTGGAAACAAATTTTTTTTTCTTTTTAAATATATTTAATTTATTTATTTGGCTGTGTGGGGTCTTAGTTGCAGCATGCTGGATCTTTCATTGCATCAAGCGGGGTCTAGATCCCTGACCAGGGATTGAACTCTTCCCCCTGCACTAAGCGCAGAATCTCAGCCACTGGACCACCAGGGAAGCCCCTGGAAACACAGTTTGACTCTTGTTATAAAAATAATATACCACTATGTGTAATACTTTACTTATGCCCAAGGTAGCTGATAGTATGGAAACCAGGACTCAATACACATTTTCTTCACTGGTTTGGGCAACACTTAATTCATGATCATCTAGCTTCTCTGCCTGTTCCTCCTGGGCCCCCACCCCCTTAGGAGGTGCCCTGTTGCACAAGCTGAAAACTCCTCTCTTTCCCTCCCTCCCCCCACCCTCTCTCACTGTTGCAACAGCTTCTACTTTGTCTTTGACTTGACTTCTGTCTCTTAATCATCCAGCCATTGAGCAACTAGAGGAGTCATTTAAAAATGCAATTTGGATAATGAACTATTTCATTCATAGAGACTCATTACTTGTCTGATATACATATTAGGTATTTACAGTACTATGACAAGTACCACTGTGCCCTCTACCCAACCTGAGACGAGAACCCATCAATCTCCGTGAAGTCTTCCCTTCACAGCTGCTCTCCCCTTCTTCTGTGGCCTCCCCGGGAATCACTATATTGAATTTTGTGTTTACCATTCATTGTCTTTAATTATGTTCCTATGTATTCCCAAATGATACCATTTATTTTTACACATTTGTTCTTTATACAAGCGGAGTCATATACTTGCCTTTGCTCATTTGCTTTTTTTTCCCCACTGTGTATTATAAGATTCATCCAAGATGATACATGTAGTAAAAATATAAATTAGACCTAGTCATTCCTTTGCTTAAGACTCCTGGGACCTCACCGTCGTGTACGGCTGGCTCATGGATGGTCCACCTGCAGTAGCTACAACGGCTTCCCCACCGCCCCACTTCGGTTCTTGGTGGTTCTCAGGCTGCTCCTGCCTTTGGGCCTTTGCACTGACAGTTCGCCCTGCCTGGAATGCGCTTTCCCTGAGCTTTTGTTTGCACAATGACTCCTAGTCACTCAGACCCTTGGAGAGGTCTTCCTAGATCACTCTGTTCTAACAGAGTCACCTAGTCATCTAGCACAACCTCGCCTTCAGGTGGCAACTGTAGAGGGTCTTAACCATGCCTGTCCATGCGTTTGTTTCTCGTCTGTCTCCACCAGCACATCAGCTCTGTAAGAACAGGAACCTTTTCTGCCTCCAGTGCCTGGCACTCAGTTGGTCACTCAATAAGTATTTTTGGAATTAATGAGTCAATTACACATCAAATTTATTATCAACAGTTTGCCAAAAAACAGACCAAATGTCTAATAAACTGAGTATTCAATAAGTATTAATTGACTGAATGTCTAAAATTTTCCTTCCTTTAAGAAAACGAGTATAATTTTTAACCCTCAATTTTATTTTTTAGTTTTTTTTTCTTTTTTGAGGTCCTTAAGATAACCCAAAAGTTGTCTGAGAAAACCTTACAAACACCTGAGAAAAGAAGAGAAGTGAAAGGCAGAGAAGAAATGGAAAGATATACCCAAGTGAATGCAGAGTTCCAGAGAGTAGCAAGGAGAGAGAAGAAAGACTTCTTAAGTGAACAATGCAAAGAAATAGAGGAAAACAATAGAATGGGAAGGACTAGAGATCTCTTCAAGAAAATTAGAGATACCAAGGGAACAATGCAAGGATGGCACAATAAAAGACAGAAATGGCAAAGACCTAACAGAAGAAGAGATTAAGAAGAGGGGGCAAGAATACACAGAACTATACAAAAAAGATATTAATGATCCAGATAATCATGATGGTGTGTCACTCACCTAGGGCCAGACATCCTGGAGTGTGAAGTCAAGTGGGCCTTAGGAAGCATTACTATGAACAAAGCTAGTGGAGGTGATAGAATTCCAGCTGAACTAGTCCTAAAAGATGATGCTGTTAAAGTGCTGCACTCAATATGTCAGGAACTTTGGAAAACACAGCAGTGGCCACAAGACTGGAAAAGGTCAGTTTTTATTCTAATCCCAAAGAAGGCCAATGCCAAAGAATGTTCAAACTACCATACAACTGCACTCATTCCACATGCTAGAAAGGTAATGGTCAAAATCCTTCAAGCTAAGTTTTAGCAATAAGTGAATCAAGAACTTCCAGATGTACCAGCTGGATTTAGAAAAGGAAGAGGAACCAGAAATTAAATTGCCATCATCCACTGGGTCATAAAGAAAGCAAGGGAATTCTAGAAAAACATCTACCTTCACTGACTGTGCTAAAGCCTTTGACTGTGTGGATCACAACAAACTGTGGAAAATTTTTTAAAGAGATGGGACTACCAGACCACCTTACCCGTCTTCTTAGAAACCTGTATATACTTCAAGAAGTAACAGTTAGAACCAGACATGGAACAATGGACTGGGTCAAAATTGGGAAAGAAGTCCATCAAGGCTGTATATTGTCATCCTGCTTATTTCACTTATATGCAGAGTACATCATACGAAATGCCAGGCTGGGTGAATCACAAGCTGGAATCAAGACTGCCAGGAGAAATATCAACAACCTCAGATATGCAGATGATACCACTCTAATGGGAGAAACTGAAGAGGAGCTAAATAGCCTCTTGAGGAGGTTGAAAGAAGAGAGTGAAAAAACTGGCTTAAAACTCAACATTCAAAAAGCTAAGATCATGGCACCCTGTCCCATCCCTTCATGGCAAACAGATGGGGAAAAAGTGGAAACAGTGACAGACTTGTATTTTCTCAGGCTCCAAAATCACTGCGAGTGGTGACCGTTCCTTGCAAGGAAAGCTATGATAAAACTAGACAGTATATTAAAAAGCAGAGACATCACTTTGCCGACAAAGGTGCTTACAGTCAAAGCTATGGTTTTCCCAGTGGTCATGTACAAGTACGAGAGTCGGTCATAAAGAAGGCTGGGCACTGAAGAATTGATGCTTTTGAACTGTGGTGTTGGAGAAGACGTTTGGGAGTCCCTTGGACAACAAGGAGATCAAACCAGTCAATCCTAAAGGAAATCAATCCTGAATATTCATTGGAAGGATTGATGTTGAAGCTCCAATAGTTTGGCCACCTGATGCGAAGAGCTGACTCAGTGAAAAGACCGTGAAGCTGGGAAAGATTGAGAGCAGGAGGAGAAGGGGGTGACAGAGAATGAGATGGTTGGATGGCATCATTGACACAATTTGAGCAAACTCAGGGAGATAGTGAAGGACAGGGAAACCTGGTGTGCTGCATGCAGTCCATGAGGTCACGAAGAGTCAGATATGACTTAGCGACTGATCAACCACAACAAGATACCTGAAGCAAAGCTCTTTTCTTTCCCCCAAAAGACAGAATCTCTGGACTGAAATTATAAATATGAATGTTTACATTGGACACGTAAAAATATGGGCACTAGTTTTTTTTTTTTTTTTCTTTCTTAAAAATGATGAGAGTTGGGGACTTCACTACTTTCAGGATTGCATTTTACTCATGGAGCCTTTTCTAAATAATTACAAATGTCTCTTGTTCCAACTCAAGGTTTCACCCATTGCTTTGTTTCTCCCTTTAATCCTCTGTGGGTACGGAAAGCAGTAGGATCACATCTTTCTCACGTAAAACCTTTTCATCTAATACGGAAGATGAACTCACCCCTTAGTCTTGTCTTTTTCCTGGCAATGAAACCAATTATTTTAACTTTTTCTTATAGGACTTATTTGCCAGACCTTTAATTTAATCAGGTTGTGCTACAAAATCTTTTCAACTCCCATCTCTTCACCTTTCCGAAAGCTGCCATGAAAACCGAAACATCCCTCTCAGCTTGGTCTCCCCTCAACCAGAGGAGTCCATTTTTCACGTGACGTGGTTACAGACAGCTCCCAGCAGCCTTTGGGATCATGGTATTTGTGGCTGGAGGGAAGGCAGCCATTCCTACACCAAGCCATAGAGCATGTTAGCTCAACCTGTTAGCATGCCGATTATTTTTTTGCAGGGGATGGTGGTAGCTATCAGTTTAAAAAAATCACATGTGACTTTTTTTTCAAACTTCATCTCTATGATTTCAGATCAATAAAATATGAGTTTCTGTTATTCACAGAATGACTGTTATTTGCCCCTGGGTTCTGTCCTGTGGCAAGAGATCACAGAGCTCCCAGGAGTAAGATATCCAAGCCGCATGAGTTAATGTTAATTTTTTTCCTAGTAACATTTTCCCTCCTCTCTGAACAAAAATTCAGTATTAAAGAAGCTGTGACTTCTGCAGGTTGCTGCAACACAGAAGAAGCAGCTTTGCTCACTGCTATCTCAGAGGCCAGAAGTAATAACAGCACGGGGTGCACGCTCTCCACATGCTTTACTTGTACGGATTCATTTAATTCTCACAACCGTCTCAGAAGGTGGGTGCTATTATTATCCTCATTTTACAGATAAGGAAACCAAGGCTCAGAGAGGTTTCCACTGGTAGGTAGGGTAATGTCCCACCCCACCTCAAGATGTCCATGCCCTGGTCTCTGGAACTTGTGTGCATGTTACGTTACACAGCAAAGGGGCTTCCCAGACATGATTAAGGCTATGGACCTCGAGATGCAGAGATTATCCTGGATTGTCCAAGTGGGCCCAGAGTAGTCACAAGGGTCCTTAAAAGCAGAGAACCTTCCCAGCTGTGGTCAGAGAGAGATGTAACATGAGAAAGACCCAAGTCAAGGAATGCTGGCCGCCTCTAGAAGTTGGAAAAAGCAAGGAAACAGATTCTTCCCCAGGGGCGCTAGCAAGGAATACAGCTCTGCCAATATCTTGATTTTAGTCCATGAGACCCATGTTGAATCTCTGACTTTCAAAACTGTTAAGAAAATAAAATCGCATTGTTTTAAGCCACTAAATTGTGTGACAGTTGGTTATAGGAAACATAGGAAACTAATTCAGGTTTGGGTACTTGAAGTCTTTCCAGAGGAACAAAATCTTCAGGATGAGTTTTCTGAATTGATTCTGGGTTTTCTGGATTCATTCTCTAATTGAATTTAAAGGCACTCCTCACCCTGTTTTCGGCAGAGGATGAGGTGGTTAGCTAACATCACCAACTCAACGGACACGAATTTGAGCAAACTCTGGGAGGATAGTGAAGGACAGAGGAGTCTGGTGTGCTGCAATCCATGGGGTCACAAAGAGTCAGACACAACTTAACGACTCAACAACAACAATAACAATCACTTCGTTTTCAGTGGTAAAAAGAGCACTGGCAGTCCATGGGATGGTGTGACAAGAGAGATACACAACATTTCACCACTGGAAACCCCACTCCCAGTATAAAATTCCGAGCCTGCAGTCATCTCATCTTCTCAAGTTCTCTCTGAAAGTGTAGCTTTTGATATAGTGTCCTTGTCCAAAAGAAATGGGCTCTGCAAAGATTCTCTCTAAAGCCCAGTCTGGACAAAGGTCTGACGCTTGGAGGTCAGCCTGTATCAATTCTGCATGGAGAGGTGGGTGGGGAATGAATTGGAGTGTGTACCCCAGAAGTGGTCCACCTGGTTTTGAATTCTGGCTCTTTCATTTAGTATTTATGTGACCTCAGGCAAGTTACTGAACCTCGCTACTTGGGCTTCCCCATCTGCCAATGTCTAGGACTGCTTGCGGCCCGGGTGAAGGACGCAACATGGTCGGAGCGGGCACAGGGCTCAACCTGCTCAGTGAGGTTGGTGACCTCGGCTGCAGAAGTGGGTCCGAGTGCAGACCTGTGAATGCTTCTTACATTCAGACAACCGAGCAGATGAACCTCATGCACCAGACACAGAGGGCTTACACAAACAGAGTTTTCTCCTTTCAGGTTTTAACACCTGCTGGTGGGTGTTGAAGCAGCTTTTGCCGGAAAGGCTGACTTAATAATGGGCTTTGGGGTAGAAAATCACACCAAACGACTGGCTGGGCCCCTGCTTCTGCTTATTTTTTTTCTGGTGGAGAGAAAATGAGCACCATGCAGATTATTTTGTGAAGGAGAATAGTCTGTGGGGAAATCTGGGTATGCAAAAAAAAAAAAAAATTAGCAAGCCACAATCAAGCCTGCCAAAGAACACAGAGTAACTGAGACTCAGAGCCACGGCCCCTCATGTGGGTTCTGCTGAGGTATTCATAGTTGCTATTCAACAAAAGGCCCTTCGAGAAAAGGGCCTCGTGGTCAAATAAGCCTGGGCAGGGCAGGATTAACAAGGTTAAGCCTAACTCTTCCCTAAAGGACTTCTAGTTTTTAACATGCTAACGGAAATGATGAATTTCTCAGGGGGCCATATATGTTTCACAGCATCTCTCCAAGCTAGTTTGACCTTGAAAACCTGATTGTTTTTTGCTTTTTGGCAAGCACCAGGTGGGAAAGTAAGTTTTAGTGGATGAGCAAAGGACACTTCATTCCTCTCTGAGTAGTAGACACCAGGCTTCTCAAATCGTCTTCCTTCCCCAAAGAGTCCCAGCTCAGAGGTTGGGCCTTGTTTCTGAGGCTTCCACTTCATGTAATCCTTAAAGGGAAGATGGATATTGACCTGAGACAGCTAAACACATGATTAAAGGAGATGCTCTTAGCTGGTCTATAATATGACTTTGCTGCTGCTGCTGCTACATTGCTTCAGTTGTGTCCGACTCTGTGCTACCCCATAGACGGCAGCCCACCAGGCTCCCCTATTTCCTGGGATTCTCCAGGCAAGAACACTGGAGTGGGTTGCCATTTCCTTCTCCACTGCAGGACAGTGAAAAGTGAAAGTGAAGTCGCTCAGTCGTGTCGACTCTTCACGACCCCATGGACTGCAGCCCACCAGGCTCCTCCGCCCATGGGATTTTCCAGGCAAGAGTTCTGGAGTGGGGTGCCATTGCCTTCTCTAATAATATGACTTTACAATCCCCTTTTGAGATATGTAAAATTTATTTAGATTGTAAAATATTTTCATTCATTTTACTGCTTATTTTATCAGTCTCAAAAGGCAGTTCAGGTGTTGTATTTATACTTGGTGTAATATACAAATACAAGATATAATACAAATACCGCATAAATAATATGCAATATAAAAACAGTTAGATGAACGAATCTTCAAAGAATTGCCTTAATTACTATCATTATGATCTCTGCAATCATGGTTTGCAGAAAAAGTACAGAACCTGGCACAATGAAGGATTAAATATTAATCATGTACATGTTAACAGACTTAAAACCAAACTTCAAGATCTTAGTATATAATTGATAACTTCTAGAGTCTTTAGAGATGTAACATATAATGGATTAAATTCCAAACTGAGATAAACTAAGATAATATCGATCTATTCCCCTAAGAGTTTAATGCCAATATTGTTATTCAAAGGTGACTCTATTAAAGGTTCATTTTATGCTGTCTTATAAATATCTGCAATTATTTGCATTTTTGGTGACATTTACTTTCAAATACACTTTCATTGTTTTATAGGAATATGAGTCTCTCCCAGGACTGTAAAATTCCTGCTTCAGGAATTCTCCTCTATATTCTAGGTGACTAAATTAGTTGGATGAATTTGTGAATAAATTAACTTAAGATTTACCTTTGGAAAATAGATAAATGCAATTACTTCAGCATACATTTTTGTGGAATTATAAGGCTTAAAAAAGTAGTTTTGTTCTTTTAAAATGTTTTCTCTGGTATTAAAACAATATAAAATACATCATCATCAAACAATGCTGTTTATTCCAGGAAATAAGTCTTGATGCATCTTTAATCTCCAAAGGATTCAGTGCAGGCTTTTAATTTTCTGGTTACAGACTCTGTGACCCTTTTCTTACTGGATGAAGAATTTGTTTTGCCCTGTAGGCAAAGAATAATAATGTGTTGGTAGGACTTCAAGTCTAGACTATCACGAAATACTCAGAGTCCTTCTAGTGCTTAGATATGATTGATGAAAGCTTTAATAGTTAAAGGACTGGGTACAGTGTACAAGTAGGAAGATTGAAGAGGGAAGGGGGGACAAAGTACGACAGACCTGAGAAGGCCAACTCTGAATTGGAAAGCCCACTCCTAAAGTTTGCTGGAGGATGACGGTAAGGGGAACCTTCCAATTTAAGAGAGGAGAGAGTTTAGGGGAGAAGATATTGAGTTCAGTTTTTGAGATGTTAGTCCTGCAGACTCTATGGGATATCCAAAAAGGAATAAGGAATAAGTTGCTGTTGTTCAGCCCCTCAGTCGTGTCTGACTCTTTGAGACCCCTTGGAATGTAACATGCCAGGCTTCCCTGTCCTTCACTCTCTCCCAGAGTTTGCTCAAATTCATTGAATCAGTGGTAATAAGCGGACAGATGAAAACATAGCTTTGGGGTCAGGAGAGATCTGAGAAGGAGATGCAAGTCTGGATTTGAAAGTCTTTCTAAAGAATGATGGTGGTGGAGTAGGCAATGAGATCACTCCAGAGAACCCTGGAAGGGTTGTGCAGCATGGAAAGATAAGAGAGGATGCTGAAGGGGAGGAGGTGCCCACCAAGAGCCTTGGATGGACTGATCAGACAGGAGGAAGAGAAACAGGGAAAACAAACTGAGGAAGCCCGGGACGAGAGCAATGCCAGGAGAAGAGAGTGGGCTGTCAGAAAACGCCGCACAAGAGGCAAGAAGGATCAGGACCAACGCAGCACCTCCATCTGGCAATTCTTAGGGCGGGATCTACTACATTATGACGAGTGAGGAGTGACTAGGAGCTGAGGGAGTAGAGGGGAATACATTTTTGGTGGTGTTTAGAGGGGAAATCAGTTAGTTTATTAAAGGGTGTGTAGTGTATGAGGCGGGCAGCTGTGACCAGCGCACTAAGCGTGGCCGAGAGGAAATACCCCACATCCGAGGTCAGGGGCAGAAGCCAGGAGGACCCCATGCCTGAAGGGTGGCGGCCAAGAGGAGTTACCCTACATCCGAGGTCAGGGGCAGTGGCCCAGAATGCCAGGCTGCAACGGTGCAGGAACGGCCAAGAAGAGCTACCCAAGTCCAAGGTCAGGGGCAGCGGCTGGGAAGAGCTACCCCACATCAGAGGTCAGGGGCGTTGGCCGGAAGGACCAACCCCACGCCCGAGGCCAGGGGCGGCAGTCGGGAGGACCAACCCCATGTCCAAGGAGCGGTGGCTTCGTGGGCGCAGGAGGGCCTAGAGGAGCTATCCCACGTTGAAGGTCAGGAAAGGTGGTGGTGAGGAGATACCCCTCGTCCAAGGTAAGGAGCAGCAGCTGCACTTTGCTGGAGCAGCCGTGAAGAGATAGCCCATGCCCAAGGTAAGAGAAATCCAAGTAAGATGGTAGGTGTTGCAAGAGGGCATCAGAGGGCAGACACACTGAAACCATACTCACAGAAAACTAGTCAATCTAATCACACTAGGACCACAGCCTTGTCTAACTCAATGAAAGTAAGCCATGCCTGTGGGGCAACCCAAGACGGGTGGGTCATGGTGGCGAGATCTGACAGAATGTGGTCCACTGGAGAAGGAAATGGCAAACCACTTCAGTATTCTTGCCTTGAGAACCCCATGAACAGTATGAAAAGGCAAAATGATAGGATACTGAAAGAGAAACTCCCCAGGTCAGTAGGTGCCCAATATGTTACTGGAGATCAGTGGAGAAATAACTCCAGAAAGAACGAAGGGATGGAACCAAAGCAAAAACAATACCCAGTTGTGGATGGACTGGTGATAGAAGCAAGGTCCGATGCTGTAAGAGCAATATTGCATAAGAACCTGGAATGTCAGGTCCATGAATCAAGGCAAATTGGAAGTGGTCAAACAAGAGATGGCAAGAGTGAATGTCGACATTCTAGGAATCAGCGAACTGAAATGGACTGGAATGGGTGCATTTAACTCAGATGACCATTATATCTACTACTGCAGGCAGGAATCCCTCAGAAGAAATGGAGTAGCCATCGTGGTCAACAAAAGAGTCCAAAATGCAGTACTTGGATGCAATCTCAAAAACGACAAAATGATCTCTGTTCGTTTCCAAGGCAAACCATTCAATATCACAGTAATCCAAGTCTATGCCCCAACCAGTAATGCTGAAGAAGCTGAAGTTGAACGGTTCTATGAAGACCTACAAGACCTTTTAGAACTAACACCCAAAAAAGATGTCCTTTTCCTTATAGGGGACTGTAATGCAAAAGTAGGAAGTCAAGAAACACCTGGAGTAACAGGCAAATTTGGCCTTGGAATATGGAATGAAGCAGGGCAAAGACTAACAGAGTTTTGCCAAGAAAATGCACTGGTCATAGCAAACACCCTCTTCCAACAACACAAGAGAAGACTCTACACATGGACTTCATCAGATGGTCAACACCGAAATCAGACTGATTATATTCTTTGCAGCCAAAGATGGAGAAGCTCTATACAGTCAACAAAAACAAGACCAGGAGCTGACTGTGGCTCAGATCATGAACTCCTTATTACCAAATTCAGACTTAAACTGAAGAAAGTAGGGAAAACCACTAGACCATTCAGGTATGACCTAAATCAAATCCCTTATGATTATACAGTGGAAGTGAGAAATAGATTTAAGGGCCTAGATCTGATAGATAGAGTGCCTGATGAACTATGGAATGAGGTTCCTGACATTGTACAGGAGACAGGGATCAAGACCATCCCCATGGAAAAGAAATGCAAAAAAGCAAAATGGCTGTCTGGGGAGGCCTTACAAATAGCTGTGAAAAGAAGAGAAGTGAAAAGCAAAGGAGAAAAGGAAAGATATAAACATCTGAATGCAGAGTTCCAAAGAATAGCAAGAAGAGATAAGAAAGCCTTCCTCAGCGATCAATGCAAAGAAATAGAGGAAAACAACAGAATGGGAAAGACTAGAGATCTCTTCAAGAAAATTAGAGATACCAAGGGAACATTTCATGCAAAGATGGGCTCGATAAAGGACAGAAATGGTATGGACCTAACAGAAGCAGAAGATATTAAGAAGAGGTGGCCAGAATACACAGAAGAACTGTACAAAAAAAATCTTCATGACCCAGATAATCATGATGGTGTGATCATTCATCTAGAGCCAGACATCCTGGAATGTGAAGTCAAGTGGGCCTTAGGAAGCATCACTATGAACAAAGGAGGTGATGGAATTCCAGTTGAGCTATTTCAAATCCTGAAAGATGATACTGTGAAAGTGCTGCACTCAATATGCCAGGAAATTTGGAAAACTCAGCAGTGTGGCCACAGGACTGGAAAAGGTCAGTTTTCATTCCAATCCCAAAGAAAGGCAATGCCAAAGAATGCTCAAACTACCGCACAATTGCACTCATCTCACATGCTAGTAAAGTAATGCTCAAAATTCTCCAATCCAGGCTTCAGCAATACTTGAACCATGAACTTCTTGATGTTCAAGCTGGTTTTAGAAAAGGCAGAGGAGCCAGAGATCAAATTGCCAACATCCGCTGGATCACGGAAAAAGCAAGAGAGTTCCAGAAAAACATCTATTTCTGCTTTATTGACTATGCCAAAGCCTTTGACTATGTGGATCACAATTAACTGTGGAAAATTCTGAAAGAGATGGGAATACCAGACCACCTGACCTGCCTCCTGAGAAATCTGTATGCAGGTCAGGAAGCAACAGTTAGAACTGGGCTTGGAACAACAGACTGGTTCCAAATCAGGAGAGGAACACATCAAGGTTGTATATTGTCACCCTGCTTATTTAATTTATATGCACAGTACATCATGAGAAATGCTGGGCTGGAAGAAGCACAAGCTGGAATCAAGACTGCCAGGAGAAATATCAATAACCTCAGATATGCAGATGACACCACCCTTATGGCAGAACGTGAAGAAGAACTAAAGAGCCCCTTGATGAAAGTGAAAGAGGAGAGTGAAAAAGTTGGCTTAAAGCTCAACATTCAGAAAACAAAGATCATGGCATCTGGTCCCATCACTTCATGGCAAATAGATGGGGAAACAGTGGAAACAGTGTTAGACTTTATTTTTTGGGGCTCCAAAATCACTGCAGATGGTTTTTGCAGCCATGAAATTAAAAGACGTTTACTCCTTGGAAGGAAAGTTATGACCAACCTAGACAGCATATTCAAAAGCAGAGACATTACTTTGTTGACAAAGGTCCTTCTAGTCAAGGCTATGGTTTTTCCTGTGGTCATGTATGGATGTGAGAGTTGGCCTATAAAGAAAGCTGAGCACCAAAGAATTGATGCTTTTGAACTGTGTGTGGTGTTGGAGAAGACTCTTGAGAGTCCCTTGGACTGCAAGGAGATCCAAGTAGGCCATCCTAAAGGAGATCAGTCCTGAGTGTTCATTAGCAGGACTAATGTTGAAGCTGAAACTTCAATACTTTGGTCACCTGATGTGAAGAGCTGACTCATTTGAAAAGACCCTGATGCTGGGAAAGATTGAAGGCAGGAGGAGAAGGGGACAACAGAGGATGAGATGGTTGGATGGCATCACTGACTCAATGGACATGAGTTTGAGTAAAGTCATCATCTGGTAGTTGATGATGGACAGGGAGGCCTGGCGTGCTGCAGTTCATGGGGTTGCAGAGTCAGATACGACTGAGTGACTGAACTGAACCTGTTTTATAGGCAGAGCACTGGGCCTGATAACTCTTTAAGGTCACTTCTAACCCTAAAAATGTATGATTCTGTGTGCCTTGATTCTTTTTATTGAATTCACAACTATTTTACCAATTCAGTTCTTGGTTAAATGCTGATCTAGACAACCCCATTTTTCTTCTTCCTGCCTGCCTTTCCTAGAATATTCTTATTTTCCAATCTAAACTGACTTCCAGAACAAGTTATAGGCCAAGTATTTCAATCACATTCTTTCTTAATACCCACCAGACATAGTCATTGCATCAAATTTTTAAAAAATCGCAATTAGTGGCTTCCAATTTCTACATCAGCTCATTCTGTTTTTTTCTTTTCCCCACCTCTCAGTATTGTCCTATTTCTCTTCAGACAGCCTATGCATGGGTCTCTATGAGTGATTTTTTGAAGAGAATACTTACCTTAAATAAAATTCAGTGAAGTAAAGTATGTCTTAAGGTACTTTCCTTTGACTTGGGGAGAGAGGTTTTTTTTTTTTGAGTTGTCCTAAAATATGTGACTCTGGACTTTGCTGGATTAAATTCCATAAATTGTGGAAACTGTTCCAGTGATAAGTTATCCCCAAGGACAGAATACCCAGGGAACAGGGGTACTTCTATTGTTGATTTAGTGTTTCAAATATTGGTCAAGTATATTTACATTTTACTGAGTTATTAACACTGAGAAGAAAAGATTATACTAGCTCTCCAACTTCTCCATGTACCAGTGGTCTAGACAATATCGCTTCTGGGATAGTAAAATTTTTAGAATTCTTACCATGTAGATCATGAACTGCCAGCCAACAAAGTAATACTGTACTGTTCTTGCGGAGATAGGCTGAGTTATATTTGGAGCAAAGTTCACCAATAGATATGTTCCTGCCAATGCCAACGTCATACCTTTTAAATTGAAAAGACAAACCATGTTGAAAAGGGCCATTCAAGTCTTTTTGTTTATGTAAACATTTCCTATACACTGAGCATTACTTGTAAAAGTCATGAAAGTGAAAGTTGCTCAGTCATGTCCAACTCTTTGCGACCCCATGGGCCATATAGTCTATGGAATTCTCCAGGCCAGAATACTGGAGTGAGTAGCCTTTCCCTTCTCCAAGGGATGCCTATGAAAATACAATCCATCAAACCATCCCAAGAACTTCACGCATTTACCCAACAACATTACCTTTAGAAGGGGATAATATAAGGGCCACAGGATGGATGGGGTAGCATATAACTTCTGGTTTTTCTCTGTCGTTTCAAGATGAATCTTGACCTCTACAGAGAAGCTTTCCTCAGAGATGGGGACGATCAGAACACATGCATATGAAGACATGGAAACACATCCAACCTGGCTGTTTGTTTCCATGTGGATCAGGAAGTGCATGATGACTCTGGATCCACCTAGATCTAGAGGGCAGGGCCCAGAGAGTGGGGAAATCCATCACCTGATGGTCCACTCTGCACTTACTCACCTTGGATCCTTTACACACACGTACTTGGGTATTTTACACTTTGAAACTCTTGTAAATGAATACCATAATCATTGTCATTTTTTGGAGTCTTTTTAGGAGAAATAACAAAGTGAATGCTGACTCTGAGTCAGACTGACTTGATCTAATTTAAAATCTAGAATTCCAGGGATAGCTTGGTAAAATATCACATTATAAACCTATGTAGGAATGTGTTACTGTCATCTCTTTCACATTACTTATAATAATGGAGGAACGGAAAATGTGGGCGAGAAGTGGCCACAGAGAAGTGGATTTGGCTTTCCAAATAACACTGGAAACTGCTTATTTATTAATAATTAGCAGCCTGAGAAAAACTGATTTATGTAGCATTTTTCAGGTAGCACAACTTAAAAACATAATTCAACCTGTTTCACCACTGAGGTCAGCATTGTCGTGTATATAATTTACAACCAGCATACACTCCAACTTGAAACAATTTGGTTTGTCTAAACAATCTCATAATTTGAAGACATCAATTTCCTATTGTTCTCAACCTAATGATTTAGAGTTTTGAACTCTAGTTTCTGAGAATCCATTTGATTTTTTATACAAGCCAGACAATAGCTATTCATGGTATAGTACAAGCTATAAAATAAGCTTACTCTAATGTAACGATTTATTCAGTACTACTTTGTGAAGACAGAAATTATACACACAATTTTAAAAGCTATTTTCTAATGAGAATTTTTAAAAAGAAAACAATATACATTATTAAGCACTGTGATAAAAGGAAACAATAAAAACCATATATAAGAACTTGGGCAAAATTATTGGTCAGGTCTGTCCTTTCTTTGACCAAAATAAAAAAAAAAAAGAAGAAACCAAAGATCTTATAAGATAATTGTTCAATATTACATTCCTAGGAAGAAGCAATATTTTAAAAACCCAGCTTTCTAAACTTAGTAAAGCAGAATAAATGCATTGAATACAATTTCACAATCTCAGAGACTTCCAACCTATTCTTGTGAAATCTAAATTTCTTATTTATATTGAGTTCCTCTGCCAGTTATTTCTTTATCTCATCTAACTGTACCTAGTGTCAAATTTAATTTTTCAAGAATTTGGTTTTCATTTATTTATCTTTGGCTGTGCTGGTCTTCATAGCTGCGTGGGCTTTTCTTCAGTTGAGGCAAGTGAGGGCTACTCTTTAGTTGCAGTGCATGGGTTTCTCATTGCGGTGACTTCTCTTGCTGCAAGAGGAGGGGCCCTAGGGCACGTGGGCTTCAACAGTTGTGGCCAGTGGCTCAGTAGCTGTGGCTCCCAGGCTCTAAAGCACGGGCTCAATAGTTGTGGCACAGCATGTGGAATCTTCCCAGATCAGGGATCGAACCCGTGTCTCCTGCATTGGCAGGTGGATTCTTTACCGCTGAGCCAGCAGGGAAAACCTTGAAATTTTAGTTTTGAATATATAGCACATGCGTACAGTAAAAAACTCAAAAGCCATACAAGAGGGATCAGTGAAAGGAAACTCTTTCTCACGTCCTTGTGGCCCACGAGGTCCCCTCCTCAAAGTGAGCTACTGCTGCTGGTGCTTGAGATTTTCTTTCCAGAGATGCTTTAGGCAGGCGTGGGTGAGAGTGCATGCGTTTTGATTTTTTTACACAGAATGATGTTAGCATATCATACACACTTTTCTGTATCTTGCTTTTTTCCTACTTAACAGAACATCTTTTTCTACTCCAAGAACATCTCCGAAAACGTTTCACATTACATGTCGGGCAGCCTCGTTCTTTCAGAGTCTGCAGAGTGTTCCATTTATGGAGGCGGCGTTATTTCCAACATGGTCCCTGTTTCACACCCTGACACACCCCTCCCTGTCCCACCTCTGCTCTCTCATGTGCGGCCTGTGCCCATTTCCACCAGTGCAGATCTTCTCTGCCTTCCAAAGTTTGTTAAAAACAAATACAATGACTGATGGTTTTGCGAGTTCCCTTTCAAAGTAATTTTTCACACGTATTATCTCACATGAACCTCACATCACTGCGAGTCTAGTGAGTAACTCTATGGCAGCTCAGGAGGTCACACGTTCTTTCTTGCTAATAATTTTAATCTCAGCAACGTCCTACGTTTAGGAAGGCAGTTCTGGATAACCGCTCTTATTTGCTTATTTCTTTGGCATCATTTTATTTTCCTGTGTGATTTACTGTCTCCTTCATGAGTCATGTGCACATTTTTCATAAGTGTTTAAAAGTGCTGCAGACAGCCACTAGCAGTTGCTTCAATAAATTTCTGCAAAATATTTTTATATTCCACCGTTCCTTAAAAGTGGCATGAAACATCACGTTGATGTTGCTGTTTAGTTGCTAAATCGTGTCTGACTCTTTGTGACCCCCATAGACTGTAGCCCACTAGGCTCCTCTGTCCACGGGATTTCCCAGGCAAGAATACTGGAGTGGGTTGCCATTTCCTTCTCCAGGGGATCTTCCCAACCTAGGGATCGAACCTGTGTCTCCAGCTTGGTAGGCGGATTCTTTACCACTGAGCCACCTGGGAAGCTAATATGAAACATCACAGTTCCTACTATTTTTATTTCAGTAAAGCCACCAATCTTTGGAAAGGTACAAATTTTTGACTTAGAAAACTTGCTAGTTTACCTTCTGTTGGCCCATTTGCCCAAAGGAGTGCTCTGGAAGTGTAAGATACCAAAAGAAGGAAAGCAGCACTTGACATGCCCTTGGCCCACGGACATGGTTAAATTTCAAGTCCAGACTTGGACAGTGGAAGTCTAATCTGAACTGACACTGGCTCCCCAGAATTAAAATCTCACTGCTACTGCTGGTTGCACAGGCCAGGTGAGTTGTTTATCCCTCTGTGACACAGTCTCCTCATTTCTAGGCACAAATTAACTTTTCATACCTGCTAGACTCCAGGAATTTGGCTCTGGAAGAGGCCATCCTGGGGAGCAGAATATGTTTGAAAGCTCATCTGGAGGCCTGTGACAAAGGACCCTGGGACAAATGCAACTTAGGATGCTGACTGCCAAGGGTCAAAGGCCATCTGAGTCAAACTTCGAAATTAATCCAAACTTGTATCTCTAATATTGGTCTAGAGATGACTCGAGGGAGTGTCCCTGGGGCTGTCTGTACAGGGTTAACAACTCAATTTGAAAATGAAAGGACAGGGCAGGAAGGACTCAGCACTTTCTGATTATCTAGTGAAGACCTCTCTCCGTTGGTCTTAAAAAAACAGAGAAGAAAGGAAATGATGTAACTGACAGAACACAGAGAGGAAAAAACACCAGCATATGTTTGCTACCCACTGCCAACCTCAGGGAGTGAAGTCGCTCAGTTGGGTCAGACTCTTCGCGACCCCATGGACTGAAGCCTACCAGGCTCCTCCGTCCATGGGATTTTCCAGGCAAGAGTACTGGAGTGGGTAGCCATTCAGGTCTCCCACATTGCAGGTAGACGCTTTACCGTCTGAGCCACCAGGGAATCCCTAACCGTCTGTTCAGTACACAAAGCACTGAGAGCTGACTATTGGTGGGGTCCAAAGGTGGAGCAGTCAGGCAGCAGTGAGTAAGCTACAGGTGGTCATCAACCACGGGATGCTGGATACAATCCATGATATAGGGATGTGGGCTCACCCGCCACCCTTATGCCCAGACCTGCACCAAATACATTTTCTCATCAAATATAACTGAAGTCACATAAAAATCTACAATGATCTGGTGGGTGTTTCAGATTCAGCTTGATACAAGTATTAATAAAATCTCTTCCTATAAACTTGTCATATACAAAACAGGGAAACAGGCTCATCCCTGCTCTTTGGAGTAGATGGACCAGGTGTACTGGGAGGGCATATGCCAAGGGAAGGTAATCATTCTTTTTAAGCAACGTGTCCAAAGCTATAGATTCCATAGACAATTGTGGCTGACATGAGAGTTACATTATGATCACCATCACACAGAAATGTGATGATAATAAGAACTATAATAGTAATAGCTAATACTTAACATACTCTAAATGCTTTAGACAAACATAACTAATATTTCTTACAAAAAGCCTACAAAAATAACTATACTGCATGTTACTATACTAACATATAGTATATGTATACTGTATAATATATAACATTGGATACTATTAAACTATTACTAGCCGTATTTGATATATGAGAAAATTGAATCACAGAGGGAATAACTATCTTGTCTGGGCTAAGTGAAGAGCTTGAATTGGAACCTAGGTAACGTACTCTCTTTTTATATATGTGTGTATATATATATATATATATATATATATTTTTTTTATCTACTTGGTTGTGCCGGGTCTTAACTGTGGCATGTGGCATCTAGTTCCCTGACCAGGGATCAAACCCGGGCCCCCTGCATTGGGAGTGTGGAGTCTTAACCACTGGACCACCAGAGAAGTCCCTAGGTAACCTGTTCTTAATGATTATACTCTTCTGCCTCTTGTATGCATAACAGACTGGGGCTGATAAATGGACTACACAAGCCTGTCATTCACCTTGTAGTCTCAGTGAGTGGCACCCCAGGAGTTGTACTGAACACAACGTGAGGCTGGATGAAGCGTCTCCACAGGGGACAGAAGGAATGGACTCCTTCTGGCAGCTGTTCCTGAAGGTCCCGACTGGCCCTGAAGTTCCTTGAGAAGAGCGTCTCCAAACTGGTGTTCCTTAGAACCCAGTGTCATAAGAGGGACACACCACCACAAAAAGTTTCAACTCAAATCTATTTGGAAAGAGGTGAGTTAAACAAATTTAAATAGCTATTTTACTGGAAGACCCCTGAGAGTCTGAATGTGTTAGTGTTCACTGTGAATCTCCTTGGGGAGGATATGGTTGTAATATTTTCTAAACATATTTGACCATTTATATCATCCTGAAGTAGAGTTTGGAGGAATATTTTATACTCTGAGAAATGCCTGACATTTAACTGGATCCAGCTGTGAGAATACTGCCTCTGTTTCAAGAGGCTACTGAAGCTCTGTTGCAAAGTCTCCTATAGATGCCTGTGGATGGAGGCTGACATATAAAGATGGAAGAAGGGAAAACAGCCTATCGTCAGGCTCCTTCTGATGCGCCTGTTCACCGGCATCTACAGCCTGCTGAGTTCCTCACCTGCGCAAGCCTCGGGTTCTAGAATCCTTGCAGAGTTCTTCCTCAAAAGACATCCAGTTTCCCAGCCCACCCTTCTCCTTAAGTAAAACCTGAAATCGCTTTTAATTGTGTCCCCACTCTCCAGCTCAATGCCAGCTAGTGTTAACTGCCATTTAGCTAGCTTCTGGAATCTGGCTTGATCGGACTTCTGATAGCCTCAAGAGTTGAAAAATTCAGCTAACCTGACCTTACCCTACATCAGTGTCTGGTTTTCTTAGAGCCTACAATATGCCGCTTGATCAATGGCGGTCCAGCTATTGCTTTAGTGGTGGTATACCACTAAACACCACAGCATAAACTGGATTCCTTCACACCAAAGGGTGCCTTCTCCTCAGTATAGTCTCTCCAGATTCCTCAGGCTTAAGGCAGCCAAGTCCTGAAGAAGCCCTGGATTGGCAAGTCTCAAAAGTATTGTTGTTCAGTCGCTCAGTCATGTCTGACTCTTTGTGATCCCCGTGGACTGCAGCATGCCAGGCTTCCCTGTCCTTCACCATTTCTTGGAGTTTGCTCAAACTCATGTCCATTGAGTCAGTGATACTATCTAACCATCTCATCCTCTGTCATCCCCTTCTCCTTTTGCCTTCAATCTTTCCCAGCATCAGGGTCTTTTCCACTGAGTCAGCTCTTCAAGTCAGGTGGCCAAAGTATTGGAGCTTCAGCTTCAGTGTCAGTCCTTTCAATAAGTTAACTAAGTAGGGTGTATATTGTCATCCTGCTTATTTAACTTATCTAAATAATATAGTGAATTTAAATAGTTCTGAATCTACCATCATAAAGTCTCCCATTCTTGAGGCAGTTTTAAAACAAAATAGCCAATCTGTCCTCTCAAGCAGAAATGATTTTTGTTTGGCTAGATTAGTATTCTAGGTCCTGGCTTCAAACCAAGCTGACCTCTGGTGTGGGAGAAGGAAGGAAGGAAGTGGTCTTTGTCTCACTATTAATCTTGTGACATTCTATCAATGGGGAAACCATGTATAGGTGACTTGAAATAATCAAGTTACTGGTCTCTGGAGAGTGCTGATGTAATTTTTATTTTTATGATGACAATATCTGGACTTAAGTCAACTAGGATCTCACAGACTATTAGATTCAGTATTTTTGATGACTAAGGGAGGAGAGGGGGAAATACTATAGTTTTGGCTGATTGAAGGGGAGAGAATTTTGGTGCATTTTAGAGGAAAAATAATCATTACAATAATTTAAAGTTATTAATCCACTAAGAATCAGAGCACAGTCCAAAGCCTGTCATTGAATTAATAATAGTTGGCGATTTCTTTCAGACATAGCTTTTGTGAGGTCATTTTTTTGAGGTTAGTGGTGAAAAGCTTCATAGCCACAGATCAACATTTGGCAATAAATTAGTTCAGCTTGTTTCCACATGGTCCAAAAAAATCTTCATTTGTTCCATCATGAAAAACAAACTTTCATTTGCTTGAAGCAGGGAAAAATAAATGATTTTCTCTTACACATTTTGACAATTTAATTTTTAGCATGCTTATATGTTAATTTTGTACAAAATGCCACTAACTACTCTTTTCCCTGTTTGGTTTTAGTCCCTGTAAAGAAAAAACAATGCATTTTTAGCTTTTAACAGAAAAAGCCAAGTTTTCTCAAGGCAACAACAATATAGGTCCCAAGAAAATATATGTGACCTAACACACTACTGAGGATGGCTGGGGAAGAGTCCTTCCCTAAGCCTGAAAAGGGTTATTACATCTCAGATCAGGATAATCATATGGTATTGCTGTCAGAGGCATGGGTATGGAATCAGTGACTATATCCTTTCTTATTCCTGTGACATTAATCAAGAATTGATCACAGATAAATCCCTGCTCAAAAAGCATTCAGTTCAGTTCAGTCGCTCAGTCATGTCCAACTCTTTGTGACCCCATGAACCGCAGCACACCAGGCCTCCCTGTCCATCACCAACTCCAGGAGTCCACTCAAACCCATGTCCATACAGTCAGTGATGCCATCCAACCATCTCATCCTCTGTCGTCCCCTTCTCCTCCTGCTCTCAATATTTCCCAAGCATTCAGGTAAAAGGCAAAAAAACTCAATCAGAGTTGTGGGAAATGTTAATTTTAATGTTATTAAAAGTTCACTAAAATATCCTAATCAAGGTTTTCTCTCATGAAGAAACAGCACAAAGCGGTGGGTGGTGGTATTAATAGCTATGATAATATTAGTGGCCATTATTGAGGACGTATTACATGACAGACCCTCTTCCAAGAGTCTTATAGGCACAAGTTTTATATACTTGTTTAATCCTATGACATAGGTAATACTATCTTCATTTTAAGGATGAGGAAATTTGGGGCTTAAAGGGATTAAGTAATTTAGCAAAAGTCACATAACTCTTTGAGTGGGAAATGGCAACCCACTTCAGTATTCTCGCCTGGGAAATCCCATGGACAGAGGAGCCTAGTGGGCTACAGTCCAAGGGGTTGCAAAAGAGTTGGACATGACTTAGCGACTAACCACCAACAACAAAGCCGATCTATAAATGAATGTTCCTACATTTAAATGAGACGGTTCATGCAAAACACTTATAGCACCTGAGAGAAGTAGATATTTAATAAATCTTGGCTATTTTTAAAGTAAGAAAAATTAGCAAAGAATCAAAGAATTAATAGAGGTGTGTTTTTTTTTTTATTACATGTGTATGTGAGTGTATTTCCTATTTCTTACATTTTTAGTATTACCTCTTAGGAATGAAGTCAATCATAGAAATAATAATTTTATTATTAATAACAGGGCTTTCCATGTCTCAAAGTGCTTGTATCAATTATCCAATGTGACCCGTAAAATAGTCTTCTATATTTGTCAGCACACTGGCTTAGAGAAGTTAAGTAATATGTTGGCCACACAGTTGATAGCAGAAGTTGAATCCAGCTTTGAATCCTTGAGAGTGAGTTTATTTTATATCCTTTGATGTTGAACTAGTTTACTGCTTTTAGTAATGTTCCGTTGATCTTGGGTTTTCTAAGAATATAATCAAATCACTGGCACATATTGCTATTTCTGTTTCTTTCCTTCCTATGGCTATGACTTTCATTGATTTTTCTCCTAACGCTCATTGGCAGTGCTTGTAGCACAGTACTACATAGAAACTCGTCTTGACTTCCGTTCATCTGTCAACAGTGCTCACGTTATTCCCTCTGTTTGCCATCCTCCAAGTGCTGGGAGGTGGTCCATGCCTGTCCTATTCAGCTGTGAATAAGGTATCTGTGCTACAGAAAATCCTCTCTAAGCTTTCTAGCTAGAGTAATCTCTCTTTATTCTAAACCAGTGATTCTCAACCGGAGGCAATTTTGCCTGCCCTCTGCCCACCAAGGGAGATTTGACAATGTCTGAAGTTATTTTTGGTTGTCATAACTGGGGCAGAGTGTGCTACCGGCAGCTAATGGGTAAAGGCCAAAAGATGCTGCTCAACACACTACAATGCACAGGACATCCCCCTATGATGAATTAGCCAGCCTAAAATGTTAGTAGCGCTGAGGTTGAGAAACTCTGTTCTAAACTAACAGTTCAGGCATTATAAAACATATTATTCTCTGCTTTAAAAAATGTATTTTTGTATACATTTGATCATTGACCATATTACTTGAAGGCAGGGATTCTGTCTTAATCATCATTTTATCACAAGGGTTCATAATAATTGGCAAGACTTCCTCTATATCCATCTGTATTACTTCATTAAATACCTTACATTTATTTAAACATTAATCAGCCATTAATTACAAAAGATGACATACATAAGATTAAACGACTTAAAGTTTCCATAAGACTTTTGATAAATGAGAAACATAACGTAGGACCTAATTGCTTTAATCTATAAAACTCAGGCATTGCTCATTCTTATTTCTGATTCCATACAATGTCCCCAAATGAGGCCATAACCATAGTACAAAAAAAGAGTATAGAAAAATAATGTATTTGAAAAGCCACAATTCACATATGAATGCATTTGGAAAAACATTTTAACCATGAAAATTTGACAGTGTTGACTAAAAAACTCTACTAGCAGAATCAAATCAAGGAGGAAAAAGAAAAAGTGAAAACTCCTTCAAGACGCTAGGCTCAAGGGAAACAGGATCAGGGAAACAAATGTTCAACATACCAACACTGGTGTCACATTTAAACTCAAACAGTTTTTCCTTTAATATGATCTCCTTGGAACTGAGTAGATGTGGCTTTATTTAAAGTGCCTAAACTCTCATACTCATTATCATATGTCGGCAGTAATTCAGACAGGATTTTGTCAAGGAAGAAAATATGAATTTTTATAATTCTTCTCATCAGTGATATTTCCAACAAGAGGTAGAAGATACAATCAATATGTGATGGCTTTGCCATGCAGCAGAAACATTTTTTACAGCCAGTAAGGCTACTGAGATTTTTCATTAATAGCTGTATTTCTAAATTTAAAAAAAAATTTTTTTTTGGCTATACCGCACGGCTTATGAGATCTTAAGTTTCCTGCCCGGGGATTGAACCCATATCCTTAGCAATGAGTACGTGGAGTCCTCACCACTGGATTGCCAGGGAATTCCCTCTAAATAAAATTTTGAAGATCAATATTCTATGTTACTTTTGGAAAAGGCTAACAAAAAATTAGGTAGTTAATTGGTACATCTAATTTTTGGATGTGGTTTTCATTTTCATGCAGTCCCTTCAAGCAACAATCTATCAAATATGTCCTTTAAGTGGAATACTCTATTAGGTAACACAGATGTTTTCTTGGATTTTATTACGTTCATAAAATTTTTGTAACATTCACAATAGTAATAATACTGTAATAATGATCTGCTGTGGTCAATAGCTTGGGCAGCGGCCTCAATGAAGATGCACGTATTTCATGTCAAAGAGCAGACGGCAACTCCAAGGCAGAATAACATTCACCCCTAGATGACACTATATCCATTGCAGTAATTGGTTCCTTGCTTTTAAAGCACACATTTTTAATGGATAGGATTAGTTATTTCCTCATCAAATCGAGCTTTAATTATCTGAATTAAATAATTACTTACCTACTAAATCCGAGGCTCTCAAATTTTCTCTCAGAAACATAACAGAAATAATAGCACTACCTAGAAAGAAAATGGCCATTAGAGGTGTTTCCAAATACAAAAACATGTATTATGCAACACCACTTGAAAGCAGTTAAGTACTCTCCGGTCTGACTAGTTGTGTCCTGGTCAGAGATACCTGGTGACTGTGGCCGTGGAAACAGCCTCTGTCCCCCTCATGGCTGAGGATTCACAGAAATGGGCCTGCTTTATAATGAACCTACAGCAGTGACCGGGATGGCGCATGGTATACAGTGAGGGCTTAATAAAGGCTGACTGAATGACTAAATGCCTGAGTGAAAAGAAAAGAAAGAAAGAAAAGAGGGAGGGAGGGAGGGAATAAGGAAAGAAGGAGGAAGGTAGAGACAGAAGGGAAGGATGGAAAGGCAGAAAGAGACAGAAGGGAAGGAAAAAAGAAAGGACAAAAAAACCCGCCTTAACTTCATATCTCAAACTGATACATACTTCCCCTTACCTCCTCCCAAAATCCCTCTTCCAAGGATACCTCCATTGAGCACCAGGACCCAAGGGCTCCTCCCGGTCTCCCCTCTCCTTCACGCGACTCATCCAACAGCCTACTGGGTCGGTTAGGTTGGGATTTCACTGTCTCTCAAGTCCACCCCTGCCTCTTCATTCCCTCTGTCACAATTCCGGCCAGCTTCACCTCAGGCTTAGATGGTGGTAACAGCTCCCCTCTGGAGCCTCCCATTTCACTACCCCTTCCCCACAGCACTAGAGGCATCTTTCTAAGAGGCAAATCAAATGTAAATCCACAGCTTAAAACCTCTTAATGGCTTCCTGTCATAATGAGGACAAAGGCCAAACTACTAAGCATAACATTCAAAGACAGCCACAATTTTACTCCTGACAATTTCCTTACCGTGTTTGCTCTTCATCTCTCCTATATTCAGTGTCCACTGTCACTAAATTAATCATCATCCCCAGAAGCACCACTGAGTTTCATGCTAAAGGACATTTCTACAAGCAGTTCCCTGTGCATCTCTGCCTCCATCTTTTAACCCAACTCTAGACTCAAGCATCACCTCTGGATTCTCCCAGACTGAGTTGACCACTCCACATATGTGTCATTACCCCTCATACAGCTTTCTCATTACATAAGACTTTTATTTTTGCCTGTTTTCCGCAAAAGATATTTAGGCTCTTTTATTCTAAGATATGTCTTTTTAAAAACTATTTATTCAGCTGTGTTGGGTCTTAGTTGTGGCATGCCCTGTAGTGAGTGCAGTCTTAGTTCCCTGACCAGGGATTGAACTCACAACCCCTGCATTGGAAAGCAGATTCTTAACTACTGGACCTGAGATATGTCTTATGAGATAAGACCTGGAAGTCCTGAGATACATCTTATTTTTTGAAGATCTCTTGTATGTAGTTAGTGTGTGTGTATTAGTTGCTCAGTCATGTCCAATTCTTTGGGACCCCATGGACTGTAGCCCACCAGGCTCCTCCATCCATGGAATTCTCCAGGCATGAATATTGGAGTGGGTAGCCATTCCCTTCTCCAGGGGATCTTCCTGACCCAGGGATTGAACCCAGGGCTCCTGAATTAAAGACGGATTCTTAACCATCTGAGCCACCAGGGAAGCCCAAGGAGTTAGTACCCAGCACGTAAATAAAAGGGTTGGTGGGATCTCCTGCCTTTGTTGACCCTTGTGATATTTAGAACCCTCTTTCCCATTACTGATGCTAATGAACCCTCAACCTTACAACCGAACCATGACCTACTAAGATGTGTGGGGTAAGCTGAATCTGAGTTGTTCCTCCTCTGGAATCATGAGACAATGGGAACATCCAAATTTGCAATAATACAAACACAAAACCCAAAACTTCACAACATAACTTGCATTTAAAATTTTTTAAAAACCATTGGCTGAACTTTTTGTTTTCTTAAAGCAAAAATACAGAAAGAAAAATCACCATTAAATAATATTATCATCTAGAAAAAAACCCACAGTTAATATACTTGTGTGTTTACTTCCCTTTTGTTGAGATCAAATCATAATGCAAATTTTCTTTTTTTAGTTACTGTACTAAAAACAATTTGCCATATCATTAAAAATTCTTCATAGATATAATTTTAATGAGTCTGAATTATAATCCACCAAATCAGTTACATTTGAATGTAACTCTATCTGGTGTTGGGGTTTCCCTAGTGGCTCAGATGGTAAAGAATCTGCTTGCAATACAGGAGACCTGGGTTCAATCCCGGGGTCAGGATGATCCTCTGGAGAAGTGAATGGCAACCCATTCCAGTATTCTTGCCTAGAGAATTCTATGGGCAAAGGAGCCTGGCGGGCTACAGTCCACGGGATCACAAAGAGTCGGAAATGACTGAGCGACTAACACACACATATATCTGGTATTTTGGCAACTGATTTAAAATAAAAGCACAAAATAAAAATAAAAACACCAGAAACCTTCATTCAAGATAAGCTGGAATCTCCGCTTCCTCCATCTTTTTCTCAACCTAGCTCTCTCTCATTCAAGGGAGACACGTTCTTGCAGAGCTTTCCTGGGCAGGTATTTATAGAAACAGAGGTTTCACACAAAATAAACAGAGCATGGGAAATGTCCACCGAGCATGAGTTTGATTGTGTGGCGTGGCCGCTCTTTGTAAGAAAAGTTATGACAAACCTAGATAGCATATTAAAAAGCAGAGACATCACTTTGCCGACAAAGGTCTGTATAGTCAAAGCTGTGGTTTTTCCAGTAGTCATGTATGGATGTGAGAGCTGGACCATAAAGAAGGCTGAGTGCTAAAGAATCAATGCTTTTGAGCTGTGGTGCTGGAGAAGACTCTTGAGAGTCCCTTGGACAGCAAGGAAATCAAACCAGTCCATCCTAAAGGAAATCAACCCTGAATATTCACTGGAAGACCTGATGCTGAAGCTGAAGCTCCACTACTTTAGTCACATGATGCAAAGAGCCGACTCATTGGAAAAGACCCTGAAATTGGGAAAGGTTGAGGGTAGGAGGAGAAGTGGGTAACAGAGAATGAAGTGGTTGGATGGCATCACTGACTCAATGGACATGAGTTTGAGCAAACCCGGGGAGATAGTGAAGGACAGGGAAGCCTGGTGTGCTGCAGTCCATGGGGTCGCAAAGAGTTGCACACAACTTAGCAAGTGAACAACAACAACAGTGGCTTTAGAACATGAAAGCAATATTTTCTACAGATAAATTAATGTATAGATACATAGCTCATTGCATTAAGAACTGAGTTTGGGACTAGCATAAAAATGTATGAAAATTTTCTATTTCAGATTTGGACCAAATAATTCAGGGAAACTAATTTCACATTAGAGCATTAGAAAAGGTATAAAAAAAAATCAAGATCTCACTCCCAAATCCCATTACTAACGTCCTGTGTATATGTAAGGAATCTTTCCAAGCAGCCCTTCTCCAGGGGATCTTCTCAACCCAGAAATCAAACCAGGGTCTCTGCATTGCAGGTGGATTCTTTACCAGCTAAGCTACCAGGAAAGCCCTTCCAAGCAGAGGGAGATGGATTAACAATAGGTAACAATAAAAAAATAGGTTAAGTATCATTACACTAACACATACTAAATGCATTCCATGATAACAATCCTTGAGATGTCTATTTCACAGTGAAGGATTCCATCAAGAAGGGAGACACTGCTGCATGGAATAAGGAGATTTTAGAGCTAGCAGGAGATACAGAGATAATCTACTCTAGGTTCTAACCTTTACAGTTGGGAAACTGAGGTCCAAAGGTCTCATATTTATTGATCCGTTCATTTAACAAACATTTATATTACAGCACAGCTGGAACCAGCACCCATATTTCCTTGTCCCACTTCAGAGCACTTTCTAGCATACTACACTCCATTTCCTTCCTTAGAGTAAGAAAGGCATCATTTTCCTTCTCATTGCTAAGCCACAGTTTCAGAAATAATGTCACTTTCAGAAGGAAGACAGAAGAACGCTATGTAGTAGACAATTTCATTGCTAAAAGCAAAAAGGACATGATTGGTAACAATAAACCTGAAATATACTATATACATCAAATTATAGCAATTGCCATAAAATAGTTATCAGAGTCTTATGAAACACAAATATACTACTTTTACTTTCTGAAATAATTTATGTGCCTGGTGTATTTTCCATAAGTTTTGAGAGAACATGTAATTTGCTACAAAATTTTAGCTAAGACAAGGGAATGAGATTTTTTAAAATTTATCTAGCAAAGAAAGTAATGAAAAAGGACATTCTATTAAGATACATCTACTTATAACTAATTTATCTTGCAAAACATGATTAAAATGAGATCTGTATTGAGCAAAAAGACAGTTTCTGAGCAACAGCTAATAACATGATTTCTAAGAACAGCAGTAAATTTTAATTTTATTTATTTTTTAATTGGCGGATTATTGCTTTACAATGTTGTGTTGGTTTCTGCCATACAACAAGAATCAGTCATGATTATATATACACACCCTCCCTCTTGAGCCACCCTCCCCACTCCCATCCCACCCTTTCAGGCTGTCAAGAACAGTAGTAAATTTTTTTAATGATAAAAAAATAAGCAAACTGAACTGTTCCCATATACATCTGCAATCAGAAATCTGTCAAACTCAGCCCTGTCTAGTTGTTGCTATAACAACAACTTTGCCTTCTAAACATGTACAAGGAAGGGAAAACTATTACGCTTTTATTTCTATAGTAAAAATTAATATTTAAAAATAGAGCTCTAAAGAGCAATAGTTTAAAAAGCATTGAAACAGATAATGCTGGTAACTGAACAGATTTTTACTAAGTATATTAAACTGAAGTTACTACAGAGCCCTAACTGCAGCACTCACAGTTTTATGTACATTTTTGACTAACGGCATCGTTGAGCAGAGGCTCATAAATCCTTTTCCATGCTGGCTTTCACAGGTCATGCTTCTACACAGAGAATGCTCCCAGACACAGGCCTACACAGAGTGCTCCTGGCACAGGAGTTAATTCATTGCATGGTGAACACAGTGACTCCAGAGGCACTGTGGGCCACAATGATTAAATGCATTAAAAAAAAAAGGTAGCCTATGGAAGATAACAAGCCCAAATTCAAACAGTGGTTATATAGGAATCATGGGAAAAAATACAGCGGGAATACTATGTAAGAGAAAAGGACAAAAAAGTGTCTTCTTGTATTTTCTTTGGTGCAAAAGAGTGCTCTCATGGTGCCGTTTATTCACGTATTCACACAGCCTTGATCATAATACTTGATGGTCAGGAGAATCAACCACAGTTATAACGGGCTGACTCCTATTGGGAAGTCATCTATACTCTTTTTGGTGATGAAGCGTCACCTGGCTTGCAGGCAGAATGGAAACGATTTCCTGTCATGGCTGTGTACAAGGGTGAGATACACGGACATTCTGCCTTGGATTTCCAGATGAAAACAGAGGCCAAGCCAAGATCCCCGTGCTTCAGCTGCACCAGGTTTAAGTATGAGGAGCTGTCAGTCCCAAGTGTAGACATGTTTCAGTTTGCAGCATGATGATATATCTGCACATTTTATTTAAATTCTCTTCTCCAACACAGACAATAATTTTTTTTTTCATTAAGGGTTTAAGAACACAAAAGAGGCTTCAGTAACTATTCAAATGTGTTATGGTATGGCTATTTTTTCATTCACATTTATTTACTTTTCTCCACTTTTTTACCCTTTTATGACCACTGCTATAAAGACAGATTTAACCCAAAGTTTTAAAAAATCAATTATACTTTATTTAAATGTGAGTATGTATATGACATTCTTATCTGATTCAGCTGGAAAGGAAAAACCTGTGGTTCCAGGGTCACAAACCCAAATGCCTGCAGGGGCCAGTTGGGTAATTCTCTAAAGAAGAAGGAACAATGAGGGTGGTGGGCTGTGCTGATCAGGGGCTGTGGGCCTGTGGTGACCTGGCGTACATAAGATCAATGAAAGGCGGTAGCCAGAACTCAGTCCTAGCCAACTTTAAGTCCAGTGTTACCGGATCTGATTCTTTAAGACAAAAATCCAGTTTTTGTGCATCACTGTCCAATTTTTAAACATGGGAAATCAATTTGTATTCTTAAAAAGCATTCTTTGAGCCAAACAAACACAGCAGAGGCCAGATCTGGTCTACAGGCCACCCCTTTGTAAACTCTGATCTAGTCTGCAAATGAAAATTCCATCAGCTCGCCTGCCTAGATATTCAATTTATTGTTTAACCTCTATAATCTGAAGAGAAACCAGGGTATATGTTTATAATACTGGGAAGCAGAACACAAAGTATTAAAGAAAACACTCTTTTATAAAAAAAGATCCCATGACATGAAAAGAACATATTTATACAATAATGCTACAAACAGTTCCTCACATGTAAATATCTGGCTTGTGGTTTCTGACCGCTTAAAATGGCAACTTTATTGTGCTGCTAAAAAGCAAACCACAAAAGCACTTTCATGTCAGTCACAATCAAACTTCAAATACGTGGGCATGTTGAGTGCACTCACAGGCTCAAGCAACTCTGACCATTTTGAGGTACTGACTTCTCCAAAAGGATCACTCCTCTTTAGTTGCAGAATTGGAGGAGAGAAGTATGTCAATTACAATGAATTTCAAGGAATTAGGATTCGAAAATCTGAGGATGTGACACTCTGAAAAATGTTTCTTGACAGATAAAAAAGTTGTCCCACCACCTATTGGCAGGAAAGTATCCAATAATTCACGTTAGTAAAAATCGCTAAAGGGTGTGGAGAAAAAGGAACCTTCCTACACCATTTGTGGAAGGTAAATTGGTACAGCCACTATGGAGAACAGTATGGAAGTTCCTTAAAAAACTAAAAATAGAGTTACCATATGATCTGGAATTCCACTCCTGAGCATACATCCAGACAAAACTATAATTCAAAGAGATACATGCACCCCTATATTCATAGCAGCACTACTTACAACAGTCAAGACATGCAAGCAACCTACATGTCCACTGACAGATGAGTTGGCAGGTGAGGGGATAAAGAAGGTGCGGTACACATATACAATGGAATATTACTCAGCCACGAAAAGAATGACATAATGCCATTTGCAGCAATGTAGATGGACCTAGAGATTTTCATATTAAGTAAAGCAAGGCAGAGAAAGACAAATATTGTGTTATCACTTATTTGTGGAATCTAAGAAAATGATACAAATGAATTTATTTACAACACAGAAAGAAACTTACAGACATAGAAAATAAACTATGGTTACACTCTAGCTGTAAATATAAAACGAAAACAACAAGGACTTACTGTATAGCACAGGGAGATACACTCAATATTTTTATAACACTCTATCATGGAAAAGAGTCTGAAAAACACGCACACATATATAACTAAATCACTTTGCTGTATACATGAAACTGACACAATATTGTAAGTTAACTACACCTCAGTTTTTTTAAAAAGAGAAAAAATTGCTATTGTCATTTATTGAAGATACTGAAATTATAGGTAACATGCATAATTTCACATGAGGAAAGTTACCTGGATTAAGAACAAACATCTTTTCTACATTTTTCTTGATATACATTAGTGATTAAATTGAATGAAAGGACTCCAAAAATGTAAAAATACTATCACTGACAGGATTAACTCTGTATTATACATGTAATAGCGCAATATATCATCAGCAGCAATTTCTTTAGAAATACTCTGTGGTGTCCTCAAAAAGTAAGGATGGGTGGAAAAGATGTTTCAAATAAAGGTTTCTGGGTTTTAGGAATGCTTTCAGCTGAGAGTGCATGAGCAGACATAAAATGAGGACTTCAGGGATTTATTCCACACATTTTATGTAGGCAGGTTTTTGGGACAAATGTGCTAAGGCAGACAATCCAGCAAGCCACCGAGAAAAGGGATATTTTCCGCATATTTCCAGGGTAAAAACAAGCGTCCGTGTGAAGGGCCACCATCACAGGCAGCCCATGAGCCCTGACAACCTCATGCAGGCTGGCGCCGAGCACAGGGCGTTAAAGGACAGAGAATCCGCCGCGTCGAGGCTTGTGGGACACTACAGGTCACTCGCTCATGGGCCTGTTTGTGTTTTCCTTCATTTGTTTCTAATAAAAATCTTGGAGACCAAAGTTACTGCTTGAGATGACTTCTCTGGAATTCCAAAAGGCCTCACCAGGGTTTTCTGGCTGCGCTATGACCATTGTTTAATGGAATACAGACACATTGCAGCTTACAGCTTCATAACGGCACACAGAAATACATGAAACAATATATATTTCCACATCATGAATTTCAATTTGAACAAAAGCCAGCATGTTAGGGAAAATGCATGATGGAAACGACTTACCAGTCATCTGCTTCATTCTCGCCTCGTTTTCTCAGTGCAGTTCAGATCTCCAGCCTTAATTCAAATTAGCCAAGTCACAGGGTGACTACTTCTCTTAGGAAATTATCCAGGGCCAAGGAGACCTCACTGCTATCAATTTTATCATTCCATATAAAATTCCAAGTGTTTGATCTCATATAATTCATCGTGAATTTAATCTACTTATTACTCGCTTCTATTCACCTGGGCAGTAATTAAGTAAAATAACAAGGTTGTATGTCTCATACAGTACCCGGCACGGTGGATGTTCATTCAGTATTTGTTTCCTACCTTTAACTATTTCTAAACTGTTACCTGAATTTAATTTGGAAAAAGCAGATCTATTCTCTGAACTCTAATTACTTTAAATCAATACACTCAGAGATATAGAACTGAAAAATGTCCATCATGTTTTATTTCTCCTACCCTTCCTGCCCCCGCAACAACATCCCTTCATATCCCACTCCCTAGCTACCCCTAGACAAGTCAATTTTATACTGAGAGAAGTCTACCATGAACCTCCTTCATTTTCTGGGGCTTCAACTCTTCAGTTTATTGATAACTTTATTATTTTCACTCATCTCTCAATGGTTATGCATAGCATAGATCACCATCAGGGGATAAACAGAAAAAAGCAAACATGAAATGTAAGGGCACACTTTGTATTAATAGATGCACAAATAATCTAACTCAACCCCCCAAAGGACAGGCTTATAAACCTGTAAGTCTTTACAGAAGTGAATATTCACAAGTTCTTTGCAATAAATGTTTAACCATTGCACTTCATCAGGAATTGAAATCTTTTAAATAACACCTTGGAGAAGGAAATGGCAACCCACTCCAGTATTCTTGCCTGGACAATCCCATGGACAGAGGAGCCTGGCAGGCTACAGTTTATGGGATTGCAGAGAGTCAGACACGACTGAAGTAAGAGAACAAGCAAGCAACACCCTAGAACAGAACACTTCTCTTTCTATATCCTAGAACAGGACGTCCTAGAATACTCAATCCTCACTTTATCAAAATCCAAATCCAAACCAATTCTGTGAGGCTGTATGATTTCTTGTATCATGCTGTCCTGAAAAAATCAGACAGCCAGCAACATGACACATAGTCCCAATCTCCTGGTCTCAGCTGAATGGCCAAGATGAACATTAAGCAGCTCATTCTGAGCATGATGAGCGTTGCCAAAGGGGAAGTAAGGCTCAAAGCTTCTACACGCAGTTGAGCAGGTTGTGCACTGCACAAAGACACTAAATTTGAGGGGGCACCACCCACATCTCAGATCTTGGCGCTTAGTATATTTCTCAGGACAATTTTCTGACAGATGGCACTAGCGTGTCCTGCTCCGATGACATTATTGTATTAACATAATCTGCAGACCAAAATAAAGTATCATGAGAAAAGCTGTCATTTTCTAATTCACAAAAGGGCACCAAATAGATGAGAGGAGGGCCCATGCGGGGTGCTAAGGAAGCAGAGAAGAAGTCGGTTTAATTTAGTACAGAAGCCAAAAAAAAAAAAAAAGGCCTCCTGGGGAAGAGGGACAGGAAAGATTAGCAGCAGTTTAAAATTTTATTACAAACTGAACAGAATATCCAACTTATTTCTCTTTATTGGATTTCTGGTGTAATAAATAGTTTCTCAGAAAAACACTTTCTCAAATTGCAGTTAGATCTGAATGTCTCTCTGAAGTTAATTAGCAAGTGCACAAAAGTGCTCTGAAGCCAGAGCAAGAAGACAGAAAGTTGCACGCACATTTTAGACTGTTTTCCCTTGCACAATATTCTGTGTTTGTTTTTTATATGTATTTTGTTTTGCTAGGTTATTTGGAAATTCTGGTAGTTTCCAACACATTTTGGTGGGGAATATGTGGAGGAGTCAAAAGATAATTGCTGCTTAGTGGCTGAACAAATGAGCTGTGAGGAGCCTACCCTTCTTCTCCCTGAGAATTAATTACTGGAGGACCAATGCTGAAGCTGAAGCTCCAATACTTCGGTCTCCTGATGCGAACAACTGACTCATTGGAAAAGACACTGATGCTGGGAAGGATTGAGGGGAGGAGGTGTAGGGGGCAACGGAGGATGAGATGGTTGGATGGCATCACTGACTCAGTGAACATGAGTTTGAGCAAACTCTGGGAGATAGTGAAGGACAGGGAAGCCTGGTGTGCTTCAGTCCATGGGGTTGCAAAGAGTCGGACATGACTTTAGTGACTGAACAATGAACGACAATGGTAAGGACAATAAAAGGCATTTCTTGAAGTGGTTCATTCATTTTTGAGAATTTAACAACCAGCCATCTTCAGAAGCACGGAAGTAAACTCCCTTATAAAGAATAATGTACTGTGTTTCTAGTTAATTAAAAATATAAATCACAGTGACGATGGCCAGACTTGTCGCTGTGTATCCAACACTGTTCTTAAGTGTTTGTGTTTGCTCATTTCTTTCCCATGACAATTTCTGAGGGAAGAACTGCTTCTATTCCCATTTTATAGATGATGGAACTGAGGCATAAACCCATCTAAGCCACTTGCCTGAGGTCACAGAGCTTTCCAGGTGCAGCTCCTAGGGCTTGTACTCGTCACCATTCTACTGCCCTGTCTTATTGGGAAGAGTATCCAGCCAACGCTTTAGACAAAACTGAAACACCAACTCTTAAGACTTCTTAATTAATGGAAAAACAAACTCCTAGAATTAACCATGAAAAAAGTGAAACTGGTAGTCACTCAGTCATGTCTGACTCTTTGCGGCCCCATGGATTGTAGCCCACCAGACTCCCCTGTCCATGGGATTCTCCAGGCATTACTGGAGTTGGTTGCCATTCCCTTCTCCAGGGAATGGAGGTAGCCATTTTCTTCTCCCAACCCAGGGATTGAACCCAGGTCTCCTGTATTGTGGGCAGATTCTTGACTGTCTGGGCCACCAGGGAGGCCTGCCAGCATATAATCAGCATTTTAGCCAGAACAAGCTTTTGTACTTATTATTCACTGAGAAAGCCCTCCAGTGAGAAAAGGAAGGTAAAAGTAGAAGGTGATACAAGAATATGAGGGCTCTGAGCCTCTTTCTCCAATAGAGGACCCAGGCCGGGGCATTCAGAGCTGCCTGTGTATCAAGATTACTCCCATTATCCACCTCCCCACCCTGCTGTAGGTACCGGCCAGGTATCTATCCTGTCTGAGTCTCTTGAACGCTCTGACTGCTTGTGAGCGTTGCCGTAAGGACTCTCTAGAGGGTTTTCTGCAGAACTGTTGTCCCTTGAGATGCTTCTTATAAAGGCATCTTGTGGACAATAGATTTGGAAAGCTGGCTTACTGCATTTATTGACAGCATGCCTGGGCCTATCCCAGAGCCTCAAGAAATCCTCTAATCAGGAAACCTGTGTACTGTTTTAAATCCAATATTGCAGAAACCTGCTTGATTACAGAATTCTTTGTTTCTTAGAATGCCTATGAAACCATCAGTAAAACTCGTGCCTGAGAAGATGCCACCTCCAGGTAAGCGTGTCCGTGTAGAGCAGCAGGACACACAGAGAGAAGGAAAGAAAGACTAGAAAGGAAGATGGTTCAAGGCGAGAACGTGGGTGGAGTACAAACTGAAATGTCCCTGGTGGTTACTGTAGTGCTTCTTACGTGCTAGTCCTAAAAAAAAAATCTGTTGCACTGAAGTGTACAAAGGGAGGAGGAATTTGATTATGTAAGACAAAGCAGTGGGACTGACATATTAGCAGCCTGGGCTTAGTGACCCACACAGTATCGCCTTACTTCTGGAGAGGAGGAAAAGGAACACAATGTGTTGGTCTGAACCAGGCTACCCGAGGAGAATGAAGAAGATGGAAGAAAGTTCCTTCACTTGGACTTGAGAGCTAAAACTTAAAAAAAAATGTTTGGACTTCAGTTTTCTTTCTGCTTTTTTTTTCTTTTCAAACTTTGAAAGCCACAAAAGACAGCAGAAAAGCCAGAAAAGAATATGCAGTCTCTCATGCAACATTGCAACAAATATTACCTTTGTTTAAAAAAAAGTCATAGGAAGGTTTGATTTCCTTCTTGAAGCTTCCAAGAAATAATAGGGGAAATGAAATTAGTGAAGTGTAGACCCTTTTCTGCCTCAGCTGTAGACATAGCCATAGGATAACATATTTATTAAAAAATACTGTCCCCTTCGCTTCACGTTTTCTAGAGTTTCTAGAACCTTTATAAAGAATTATAAAAGTGGTAGGGGGTTGTTCTGGGGAAAATCCTCCATCTCCAGTGTCCCTTACCCACCCACAACACTGCACAGTGACCTGAATTCAAAGCAAGAGTGCTGTGGGAATATTATTTATGAGCATATATTACCGTGTGCAAAGACTGCAAAGCAAGAAACAATTTGTTTGAGGCTATAGTTTTACTTCTTGGAATCATTTTAAATGGGTAGAGAGGGAGGTTGCTAAAAATGCTCTAAAGTTGAAACATTAATCCAGGCTACGGGTAGACGAAGACAAACGAATGAGAGTGTGGAGAAGAGCCCATCTCCAAGTCCGAAGGTGGGTGGACTGCCCCACCCCTCCAGGAAAGCTGGGAGGACATTTTCCGAGGGGTAGGCAGTTAAACTTAAAACCTCCCATTATTAATGAGAGCTTCGAGCAAGTCAGGCCGAGACGAGCAGCTTCACAGGCGGCTTCACTGAAGGTCTGTGAGGAGTTTATCAGGGCTGGCCCTTCATCTCTGATAATTTCCGAATTCTCACTTCGGGTCCCAAGCGGCCTGGCTTATCTTCATTTCTGTGAGATCTCTGGTCTTTATAATAAATCCGCAAACCCCCCTTCCTTTGTGCTAGTTGGAATGGCTCTTTTCTTGTTCCCAGAAAAAAGCTTCCCAGGACCAGGGGATTCGAGATAAACGGAGAATTTCAGTACAATGTGGTGCACTCAGCCCTTCCCAGGGCCTCTGTGTGATCTGCCTGGATACTTCTGTTCTAGGCTATTGCACCGAAACAGCATGAAGCAGAATAAGAACCGAAACTAGAGATGAGCTCTGAACAGACAGTCGCTATGAAAAATAATACAACATTTTTAGAACAACCGGGGCCTATAGAAGTCTCAAGGTGACAATATAACTATGCGTGCGTGCCAAGTCACTTCAGTCACGTGCAACTCTTTGCGACCCTACAGACCACAGTCCTCCAGGCTCCTACGTCCATGGGAGTCTCCAAAAGAGAATACTGGAGTGGGCTGCCATGGCTTCCTCCAGGAGATCTTCCCGACCCAGGGATAGAACCTTATGTCTTATGTCTCCTGCATTGGCAGGCAGGTTCTTTACCATTAGTGCCAGTGGGGAACCACAATATAGCTATATCTTTTTATCTATTATTTCTTAGATTTTGAGAAGGAAAAAATATAAAGAATGTCCCTGTACACAGTATATGCAGTAGTAAATAGAAGATACCTTTTTTTTTTAAATATCTAAGAACTGTACAAAAAAGAGCTTCACAACCCAGATAATCACGATGGTGTGATCACTGACCTAGAGCCAGACATCCTGGAATGTGAAGTCAAGTGGGCCTTAGAAAGCATCACTACGAACAAAGCTAGTGGAGGTGATGGAATTCCAGTTGAGCTATTCCAAATCCTGAAAGATGATGCTGTGAAAGTGCTGCACTCAATATGCCAGCAAATTTGGAAAACTCAGCAGTGGCCACAGGACTGGAAAAGGTCAGTTTTCATTCCAATCCCAAGAAAGGCAATGCCAAAGAATGCTCAAACTACCGCACAATTGCACTCATCTCACATGCTAGTAAAGTAATGCTCAAAATTCTCCAAGCCAGGCTTCAGCAATATGTGAACTGTGAACTTCCTGATGCGCAAGCTGGTTTTAGAAAAGGCAGAGGAACCAGAGATCAAATTGCCAACATCCGCTGGATCATGGAAAAAGCAAGAGAGTTCCAGAAAAACATCTATTTCTGCTTTATTGACTATGCCAAAGCCTTTGACTGTGTGGATCACAATAAACTGTGGAAAATTCTGAAAGAGATGGGAATACCAGACCACCTGACCTGCCTCTTGAGAAATTTGTATGCAGGTCAGGAAGCAACAGTTAGAACTGGACATGGAACAACAGACTGGTTCCAAATAGGAAAAGGAGTACATCAAGGCTGTATATTATCACCCTGTTTATTTAACCTATATGCAGAGTACATCATGAGAAATGCTGGACTGGAAGAAACACAAGCTGGAATCAAGATTGCCGGGAGAAATATCAATAACCTCAGATATGCAGATGACACCACCCTTATGGCAGAAAGTGAAGAGGAACTCAAAAGCCTCTTGATGAAAGTGAAAGTGGAGAGTGAAAAAGCTGGCTTAAAGCTCAACATTCAGAAAACGAAGATCATGACATCCGGTCCCATCACTTCATGGGAAATAGATGGGGAAACAGTGAAAACAGTGTCAGACTTTATTTTTCTGGGCTCCAAAATCACTACAGATGGTGACTGCAGCCATGAAATTAAAAGACGCTCACTCCTTGGAAGGAAAGTTATGACCAACCTAGATAGCATATTCAAAAGCAGAGACCACTACTTTGCCAACAAAGGTTCGTCTAGTCAAGGCTATGGTTTTTCCTGTGGTCATGTATGGATGTGAGAGTTGGACTGTGAAGAAGGCTGAGCGCTGAAGAATTAATGCTTTTGAACTGTGGTGTTGGAGAAGACTCTTGAGAGTCCCTTGGACTGCAAGGAGATCCAACCAGTCCATTCTGAAGGAGATCAGCCCTGGGATTTCTTTGGAAGGAATGATGCTAAAGCTGAAACTCCAATACTTTGGCCACCTCATGAGAAGAGTTGACTCATTGGAAAAGACTCTGATGCTGGGAGGGATTGGGGGCAAGAGGAGAAGGGAACGACAGAGGATGAGATGCCTGGATGGCATCACCAACTCCATGGACGTGAGTCTCAGTGAACTCTGGGAGTTGGTGATGGACAGGGAGGCCTGGTGTGCTGCGATTCATGGGGTTGCAAAGAGTGGGACACAACTGAGCGACTGATCTGAAGCAGCTTTTATTTAATTTTTTTAAATTTTGATAAGATACTTTCAAATTGCTGATTTTATCTGAATGTTAAAAATGTCAAATGATTATATAAATTGTGTGCCTATTCAGAGTAGGGTGATTTTAACTGAACAATTTCTAGAAAGCCAAAAAAGCATTCTTTGCTAACCATTCTATTATTGTACATTATGAAATTATTTTAAATAAGAGACTTTAAATGATTAAGAAGGGGAGACTGCTTTCAAAATAAAACAAACTTCCCTTTGAGTATACATTATTTCAGTTTAAATTATGTTTTTAAAAAGAATATCATATAATTTTTTGGAAAATATTACATTTGGGATAATATGCCTGATCTAGTTGCTACCAGACAATAACCATCAACTTGTTTCTATTTCAATGAAGATTCCAAGTTCACAGAAACTTAGAAACATGCTGTTTCCATAGCAGCAGATAAAGGGTGAAACTCAAAAGATTTTATTGATTTTAACACAGCTTAGAGAATTTGCTCTCTTTTCTAGCAGTAATTTTTGCTTTTTCTTTAGTCTTTAGCAACATCCCATATTCTCTTGTCTAAATGTATCTAGCAAGTCATAAAAAATTTTGAAAGTAGGTTAATTATGACATTACTATAAAATTACACATTCTTAGAGATAGTAATATATCTAACTCTTAATGTAAACGAGATGCTAAACTATGGATCAGGCATCAAGGACTCTACATGTCATGTCAGTTTAACATATGAATAAAATATGTCATTCTATTACAACTGTTTTAAGATAATTCATTAATGATTAAAAAGCATGTATAACATTTGCTGTGGCTATTGATTTATTGACTCAGACACTGGGAATCAGGCTTTTAAACATAAACGTTACAGCTACAAAATGCCAGTTTCTTCATGGTTAATGGGGCATCATGACAATGAATAACTGAAATTAGGAGTATAATTGTTCCAAGTGAGCATGCTAAGAAACAAGGGAACAGACTTTTTTCTTCTGGGCCTGTGTTCAGTTGTATGTTTTTTCACCGATTATTCTGATCTCTTAAAATTTCTATTTGTCAAAACACAGAGAAATGGCCCACCTGTAACAGACATACAGCCTAAGGGAGCGATGAGAGTAATGGGGGCGAATCCATAGGCCACGAAGTTTCCCGTCTCTCCCAGGGCCATCAGCATGACTCCACCCCACCACAACACGCTCCTGAAGTATGGCCTTGGGTGCTCCTGCTGTGCCGACCGGAGATGTGAATACTTCTAGAAGTCAAACAGAATGTAAATAAGAAAACATTTCCATGTAACTAAAACTTGCCTTGAAAATTTTGGTCCTATAAAATTGCTTCATGGCTCTTAAATTTATTTGCCGATTATAATAGAGCAATTATTACGATTTTCTGTTTTGTTCCAAACATACTAAAAATGACTCATACTGACACAGTATTTTATAGTTTAAAGGGCCTTCTTCAATATTAATTAATTCTCATAGCTTGTGAATAAATATCATTATTACTATCTAAAGGTGGGATGTATGTTAAGGAGTTAAGTGACTTTTTATTCTACCACACCAAAATACTTCTTTTATTAGATTGTCAAAAAAAAAATCAGGTTCCCAAAATAAACATCATTGAAATAAATATACTAAATTATTAAAGAAACACCTTTGGAAAAGGGATTTAAAGAAAGCATATCTTAGGATGAGTCAAGGTAGCTACCACAATAAATGTTATAGGGCAGAAAGCTCTGGTAGCAGAGGATTGGGATGGAGGAACTCATTTCTATCTGCTTTGAATATATTCTTTTATTGCAAACATGTGAATTCCTGAAAAACTGGCCATTAAATAAAGCCCTATTTCCCTCTTGATTTTTATGATAACTTAACTCACTTCTTTAAGAAGTATGTACAATTCTAGATGACTTTAAAATTTTTTCTTTAAATTTTTTTAAAAGCTTCAGAAGTTATTCAGAAAATAATAAAAGTACTATAAGAAAATGTAGAACATTAAATAAATCTCAGTTTATGCCAACATTATGAACATCTTTTCTCAGTGTGATACAAATTCACATGAAGTTTGACTGGGGTATACAATATTAATAAGAGGTTCACAAAAACTTTTAACTTCTTTTAAAATCAGAAGAAAAAACATGAATACAATCCAGTCAGTACTACATCTGTCTTTGTATCAATAAGGACATAAGATACACTTTCTTTAATGGAGGAAGAAGGCAAGAGTGTCTGAGGCTTATTAAAGTCATAATGTGTTCCTGGATCAAACTACAAAGTTAGAGAAATAAGCTTCTTCTTACCTGAATATTTAGGGAAATGCTGATTACCAGGTTTCCTAAAATGGCCAGCAAAACTCCAAAAAGGTGAATCTATAAAAGAAAATGCTTTATTTAAATAGCACTTGTAAGGTATTTACCAGAAAAAAAATATACAAAAATTTAAGTTGATACATTCATTCCTTTGTTCATTCATTCTGCAAATATTTCCATAGCACCCATTTGCCAGGGTCATTTGGAATACGGACAATGGTTTTATTAGGATTAATTTCTCACTTTAGTCAAATATTATTTCTTAGAACTAGTTCAATCTGTATTTAATTCTCTAGGTACTTGCTCCATTTACTAAAATAAATCGTCATCAGGTTCACTTTTTCCCACTAAGATGCTTCTGCTGCTGCTGCTGCTGCTAAGTCACTTCAGTCGTGTCTGACTCTGTGCGACCCCAGAGACAGCAGCCCACCAGGCTCCCCCATCCCTGGGATTCTCCAGGCAAGAACACTGGAGTGGGTTGCCATTTCCTTCTCCAATGCCTGAAAGTGAAAAGTGAAAGGGAAGTCACTCAGTCGTGTCCAACTCTTTGCGACCCCATGGACTGCAGCCTACCAGGCTCCTCCGTCCATGGGATTTTCCAGGCAAGAGTACTAGAGTAAGATGCTTCTTCTTATCCTGTTTTCAATTTTCCTCAGCAACCCCTCTGATTGGGGTGTTCATTGCCTCAAGTATGTGAATGCTTTTCTCCCTCTTTTCTCTTTCTTAAGACATTCTGGTAGATGGGAAGATATTTTGGAAAATTGTGGTATGAAAGAAAGAATTTATCCTTTGGAATTAAAGGATAAATCTGAAGTTCAGATCTGCTATTTTCTGATGGGCAACTTTGAGCAAGCTATTTCAGATCCCTGGATCCAGTAGACAGGGGTTGTTGGATAAGATGTTTCCAAAATCCCTTTATCTCTAAAGTGTTATGAACTCTACTGGAGACAGACTAAATTTTCCACTGCTCCCCTGGTCAAGAACCCACAATCCCTCTCTACAGTCAACTACATCGAATATAAAACTAGTATTCCAGCTCCCCATAATCCATCTTCATCCTGAACGCCCGCTGTCCACAGCACACTCAAGGTGCTCTCTCTGCCTTGGGTAACCTGGTTCTCGTCTTCTCCGGTCAGATGTCATACTTTGCTCAGGTCATTCCTCTCACCCAGGCAGCATCTCCTTCCCTGAAGGAGATGTCATTCCAAACAGACCTCACCCTCCTGGCCTTACAACCGTCTCAGACACCACAGCCCATTTTTACTGTCTCAGAATCTAAACGGTGCACGTCCCTATTTCTTCTTTTATACTGTCCTGTGTATCATCAGGCTCTATCAAGAGATGGCAAATTCTCCAAGGGAAGACGATCGTGTCTTAGGCTTCCACCAAGTCTTCTACATCATCTACTATACACAATGAGCGGCTTAAAAAAACACTTGCTTGAAAAAGCATATAGTGGTTTAAAACAAGAACTACAGAGGTTAAAAAAATAAGTTCTGACACATTGCCCAAGATGTTTACTATAGATAGCATATGTATTATTTGATAACTTCAAAAGGTGTATTTACTGCTACTATCTAGGTACACGGAGAAGGCAATGGCACCCCACTCCAGTATTCTTGCCTGGAAAATCCCATGGATGGAGGAGCCTGGTAGGCTGCAGTCCATGGGGTCGCTAAGAGTCAGATACGACTGAGCGACCTCACTTATACTTTTCACTTTCATGCATTGGAGAAGCAAATGGCAACCCACTCCAGTGTTCTTGCCTGGAGAATCCCAGGGATGGGAGAGCCTGGTGGGCTGCCATCTATGGGGTCACACAGAGTCGGACACGACTGAAGTGACTTAGCATCTAGGTACAAAGATGTAATATCTGCTAGTAGTAAAAATTAGTAATGATAGAAGGGCTCTTCCCCCTTCTTCTTCTTTAGTACAGAACTTTTAACTAGCTTCAAATTCCAAAGCATTATTTGAATTTCAAATGAACATTACAAGCACAAGGAACCCTTTTCAGTATGCAAAATGCCTTTGAAGTTTTAGAACTTTATTATGCGTGCTGAAGTGAAATTCAGTATTTTTTAAAAAATGAGGCAGAAAAGCTGAAAACCCATTTAATAGCTGACATATAATATCCATAGTCTTTAATCAGTTAAGAATTTTCTTTTCCTAATAAAGGCAGTTGGCAACAATTTTGATCACTGTTCCTCATGGGGAACAATTGTATCATAATCTAATGTGCTATTTCCATGCTTTCGATTTACAATTGAGTACATTTGGCAGTAATCAGGAAAATAAAAATTCAGAAGAAGTTTGGGATTGAATGAGTAATTATGAAAATCTTCTGTAATTATAAAAGTAAATTGGTGAATAGAAATAACTTACTTCAAAATTCTTTAAATGATTCACTGAGGAGTTTAAACACCACCAGGCCCAGTGTTTAGAAATTGGTTAGCAGGATTTGGCAATGATTTCTTGGCTATGACATGAAAAGCACAGGCAACAGAAGAAAAAATAGATAAGTTGGACTTTATCAACAGTGAAATATTTTGTGCATCAAAGGACACTATTAGCACAGTGAAAGGCAACCCACACAACGGGAGGAAATATTTGCAAATCATGTATCTGATAAAGATAGGTATCTAAAATACATAAAGAACCCCCACAACTGAACAGCAACAAAAAAATTAACAATGCAGCTGAAAAAATGGTCAAAGAACTTGAATAGACTTTTCTCCAAAGCAGATACATAAATGGCCAATAGGCACATGAAAAAATGCTCAACAGCACTGATCATTAGCAAAAGGCAAATCAAAAACAATTAAAAAAATAATAGTGAGCTTTGGTAAGGATGTGGAGAAACTGAAATTCTTGTTCACTGCTGGTGGAGATGTAAAATGGGATGGCTGCCTATCTCATGCCATATACAAAAAAATCAGCTCAAAATCAACCAAAGACCTAAATGTAACAGCCAATACGATAAAATTCTCAGAATAAAACACAAGGGTAAATCTTTGTGACCTTAGATTTGGCCATGGATTCCCATAGATAAGACATCAAAAGCATAAACAACAAAGAAAAAATATAATTGGACTCATTAATATTAAAAAATTATGTATTTCAAAGGACACTATCAAGAAAGTGAAAAGATAATCTACAAAATGGGAGACAATATTTGGAAATCATACATCTGATCATACATCTGATAAAGCACTTATACCTAGAATCTATAAAGAACTCATACAATGCAGTAATAATGACAAATGACCCAATTAAAAATGGGCAAAAGATCTGAATGGACATTTCTCTAAAAAAGACAAATGGCTAATAAGCACATTGAAAAGATGTTCAACATCACTGGTCATTAGGGATTGCAAATCAAAACCATGGTGATAAATCACTTCATACCAAATGAGATGGCTATAATAAAGTCAGATAATAACAAGCATTAGTAAGGAGGTAGATAAATCAGAACTCACACACTGCTTATGGAAATATAAAATGGTACAACCACTTTGGAAAACAGTCTGGCAGTTCTTCAAAAAGTTAAGCACAGAATTTACATTTGACTCAGCAATTCCATTCCTAGGTATAAATCCAGTAGAAATGAAAATGTGTCCATACAAAAACTTGTACACAGATCTCCATACCAGTATTGCTCAGATTAGTCAAAAGTGGAAGTAGTGGACAGACAAGCAAAATGTGGTATATTCATACAATGGGATACTGTTCACCCATAAGAATGAATGAAGTAATGAAATAAGTTACAACCTAAGTGAACCTTGAAAAGTTTATGCTGGGTCAAAGAATTAAGTCACAAAAGAGCACATATTTTAAGATTCTATTTACATGAAAGGTCCAGATTAAGCAAAACTAAGGAGACAGAAAGCAGATTTGTGGTTGTTTAGGGGTGGGAAGGAAGAGGGGCTTGGGCATGACAGCTAAAGGCTGGGGCTTTCTTTTTGAGGTGATAAAAATGTTCTAAAGTTGATTGTGGTGATGTTTGTACCACTCAGTGAACTGTACACTTTAAATGAGTAGATTATATGATATGTGAATTATATTTCAATAAAGTTGTTACCAAAAAATAAAATGATTTTAAAAACACAGGCATTTACTTTTTTTGTCCAAAGAAATAAAATGCTACAAATATAACGAGCTCTACTTCAGTCTCTTCTCCCTCCCAGAGTCAAATGACTGTTTTTATGAAGTTAACATAAATATATTTCTTTCCTTCCTTGATTTATTTTTAATATCTTCATTTTGTTTACTCAATTTTTCCTTTTTTGTCTTCTTCATTTGAACTCTTAACTCATCAGCTTTTTCTGCTTCTTTCTATCCAGTGATATATGCAAATAGGGATACTCATTTCTAAGTATACCTTCTGTTTTAGCTGACTGCATAGCTTTGGCATCCACAGTTTTCACTGTCATTTAGTTCTAAATACTTTATGATCATCTTATTTTAATCTGAGCCTATATTATTCAAAGGTGTGTTTTTCAATATTTCTAAATGAACGGGGTGTTGATGTTCACTTTCTTGCTAATTTCTAATTTTACTGAGTTGTGGGCAGAAAACATGCTGTGTATAAATTAACATTTGCCTTTCACCTATTATACTGTGTAAATTAAAATTTGTGACTGGCTGGTGTAGGGTCAACAAGTGATCCATGTATGTTTGAAAAAAATTACTTAATAGTTGAATTAATATATTTTATATATTCTATCTATTCATCTATCTCCATTAATTCATTGCTCAAATCTTTGCTATTCTACTAAATTTTGGATTGTTTGTTTATTAATTACCTAGGGAGGTATGTTAAAAATACACTCAAATGTGTCAGTTCAGTTCAGTTCATTTCAGTCGCTCAGTCGTGTCTGACTCTTTGCAACCCCATGAATCGCAGCACACCAGGCCTCCCTGTCCACCACCAACTCCCGGAGTTCACTCAAACCCATGTCCATTGAGTCACTGATGCGATCCAGCCATCTCATCCTCTGCCGTCCCCTTCTCCTCCTGCCCCTAATCCCTCCCAGCATCAGAGTCTTTTTCAATGAGTCAACTCTTCGCATGAGGTGGCCAAAGTATTGGAGTTTCAGCTTTAGCATCCTTCCTTCCAAAGAACACCCAGGGCTGATGTCCTTTAGAATGGACTGGTTGGATCTCCTTGCAGACCAAGGGACTCTTAAGAGTCTTCTCCAACACCACAGTTCAAAAGCATCAATTCTTCGGTGCTCAGCTTTCTTCACAGTCCAACTCTCACATCCATACATGACCACTGAAAAAACCATAGCCTTGACTAGACAGACCTTTGTTGGCAAAGTAATGTCTCTGCTTTTCAATATGCTGTCTAGGTTGGTCATAATTTCCTTCCAAGGAGTAAGCGTCTTTATGTTAAAAATACACTCAAATGTGTACCTACCCATTTTTCCTTTTAAATCTATTGAGCTTTGCTTTATATTTTTAAGACCATAGTGCCAGGTGTATACAGGTTCAGGACTGTTTTATCGTCCCAGCTAATTGTTCCGTTTATCATTATGTATTAATCTCAATGTTTTTTCTTTAAAATCTATTTTAGCTGATATTAATATAGTTACTTTCTTTTGATATTTGCCATTTTCCACATCACTTTAACATTTCTGTGTCATATTTTAGTCATCTCTAATACCCAGAAAATAACTGGATTAAAAAAAACCCTGACACTTTCTGTGAAATGGGGAGGTGAGTCCATTTTGTTTATTGTGACTATAAACATATTTTCATTTATTTTGACGTCATTTTTGTTTTTGCAGTTATCTTACTTTTTTATTTTGCTCTCTAATTTCTCTTTTCCTAAATCCTGTTGAAATGACAGAGTTTTCTTTATTCTTTTCTTTCCCCTGTTCTTCTGGCCAGGGAAGCTACATATCTTATTTATATTCTGTTAGTAACTACTGTTAAATGTTTTTTAACTTTCAATTTTGAAATAGTTATGGATTCACAGTAGGCTACAAAGAAATGTCCAGGTAGGTCTACGCACTCTTCCTCTAGCCTTCCCCTCGATGTTGACATTTTACACAATTACAATCCAGTATCTATGGTTCCCTCTATCCTTTCCATGTGGAACTCCTCTTATAAGTATGTTAGACTTTTTATTTATTTTTTCCCTAAAATAGCTCTCATATTATCTAACTTTTATCTCTTTGTACTGAATTATGGAGAAGTTCCTCAGATCTATCTTCAAGTTCAGCATTTCTGACCTCCCTTTGAGGTCAGAATATACACGCCCATCAGTACATATATTAAACTGCACTATAATCATTATCTTTAAAAAATATTTATTTGGTTGTATTTTTGGACTATTAAGAAAGCTGAGTGCCGAAGAATTGATGCTTTTGAACTGTAGTGTTAGAGAAGACTCTTGAGAGTCCCTTGGACTGAAAGAAGATCCAACGAGTCCATACTAAAGGAACTCAGTCCTGGGTGTTCATTGGAAGGACTGATGCTGAAGCTGAAACTCCAATATTTTGGCCACCTGATGTGAAGAATTGACACATTTGAAAAGACCCTGATGCTGAGAAAGACTGAAGGTGGGAGGAGAAGGGGATGACTGAGGATGAGATGGTTGGATGGCATCACCAACTCAATGGACATGAGTTTGGGTAAACTCTGGGAGTTGGTGATGGACATGGAGGCCTGGTGTGCTGCAGTCCATGGGGTCGCAAAGAATACGGACAAGACTGAGCAACTGAACTGGACTGAACTGATTGGGTATTAGTTGCGTCATGTGGGATCTTCTGTTGCAGCACATAGGCTCTCTAGCTGTGGCGTGGACTTAGTTGCTCCATAGCAGGTGGGATTTTAGTTCCTGACCAAGGATTGAAGCCCCCTCCCCTGCACTGCAAGGCGGATTCTTAACCACTGGACCAGCAGGGAAGTCCCTATTAATTATTCTTTACAGGTGTATTTCCCCTGGAGACTATAAGCTCCTTGACGGCAGAGCTGTGACTTACCAACTCATCTTTGTAACCCTAATGACTAGCACAGGTCTCTGGCACAGAGAAGTTGTTTATTAAAGGCGATTTGAACTTAACTACTCTCAGATTGATTAAAAACTGTCTAGAAATAGTAAATTTTTACCTTTGGCCTTAGGAAGATCTCAAACGGAGTACTTTATAATCAACTGGGGTTGGAATTCAGTAAACATTCAGTTTCATGAGAAAACAAGCTTGTCCCAGAATTCAGATTTCAACAATTAAGGGTCCACTTGTGTGCAATAGAAAGCTGCCTGCTGTCTTCTAAAGTCTAGTTATTTCATATCTACTGAAATATATAGGTATAAAGCAGGTGTCAGAAGCAGTTTCCTGCTAATAGACACATACTTCATTTATTGTGCTTCACTTTATCGTGCCTCACAGATAAGCACAAGTTGCAGGTTTGTGGCAACCCTGCATTGAGGTCTTTCAGCACCTCTTTTCCAACAGTATTTGCTTACTTCATGTCTGTATATCACATTTTGGTAATTCTTGCAATATTTCAAACTTTTTCATTATCATAGTATTTGTTATGATTATCTGTGATCAGTGATATTTGATGTTATTATTGCAAAAAGATTATGATTCACTGAAGGCTCAGATGATGGCTAGCGGCTGCGCAGGCGCAGGAGGGCCTAGAGGAGCTATCCCACGTTGAAGGTCAGGAAGGGCGGCGGTGAGGAGATACCCCTCGTCCAAGGTAAGGAGCAATGGCTGTGCTTTGCTGGAGCAGCCGTGAAGAGATACCCCACGCCCAAGGTAAGAGAAACCCAAGTAAGACGGTAGGTGTTGCAAGAGGGCATCAGAGGGCAAACACACTGAAACCATACTCACAGAAAACTAGTCAATCTAATCACACTAGGACCACAGCCTTGTCTAACTCAATGAAACTAAGCCATGCCCATGGAGCAACCCAAGATGGGCCGGTCATGGTGGAGAGATTTGACAGAATCTGGTCCACTGGAGAACAGAATGGTAAACCACTTCAGTATTCTTGCGTTGAGAACCCCATGAACAGTACGAAAAGGCAAAACGATAGGATACTGAAAGAGAAACTCCCCAGGTCAATAGGTGCCCAGTATGCTACTGGAGATCAGTGGAGAAATAACTCCAGAAAGAATGAAGGGATGGAGCCAAAGCAAAAAGAATACTCAGCTGTGGATGTGACCGGTGATAGAAGCAAGGTCCGATGCTGTAAAGAGCAATATTGCATAGGAACCTGGAATGTAAGGTCCATGACTCAAGGCAAATTGGAAGTGGTCAAACAAGAGATGGCAAGAGTGAATGTTGATATTCTAGGAATCAGCAAACTGAAATGGACTGGAATGGGTGAATTTAACTCAGGTGACCATTATATCCACTACTGTGGGCAGGAATCCCTCAGAAGAAATGGAGTAGCCATCGTGGTCAACAAAAGAGTCCGAAATGCAGTACTTGGATGCAATCTCAAAAACGACAGAATGATCTCTGTTCGTTTCCAAGGCAAACCATTCAATATCACAGTAATCCAAGTCTATGCCCCAACCAGTAACACTGAAGAAGCTGAAGTTGAACGGTTCTATGAAGACCTACAAGACCTTTTAGAACTAACACCCAAAAAAGATGTCCTTTTCCTTATAGGGGACTGTAATGCAAAAGTAGGAAGTCAAGAAACACCTGGAGTAACAGGCAAATTTGGCCTTGGAATATGGAATGAAGCAGGGCAAAGACTGATAGAGTTTTGCCAAGAAAATGCACTGGTCATAGCAAACACCCTCTTCCAACAACACAAGAGAAGACTCTACACATGGACATCACCAGATAGTCAACACCAAAATCAGATTGATTATATTCTTTGCAGCCAAAGATGGAGAAGCTCTATACAGTCAGCAAAAACAAGACCAGGAGCTGACTGTGGCTCAGACCATGAACTCCTTATTGCCAAATTCAGACTTAAACTGAAGAAAGTAGGGAAAACCACTAGACCATTCAGGTATGACCTAAATCAAATCCCTTATGATTATACAGTGGAAGTGAGAAATAGATTTAAGGGCCTAGATCTGATAGATAGAGTGCCTGATGAACTATGGAATGAGGTTCATGACATTGTACAAGAGACAGGGATCAAGACCATCCCCATGGAAAAGAAATGCAAAAAAGCAAAATGGCTGTCTGGGGAGGCCTTACAAATAGCTGGGAAAAGAAGAGAAATGAAAAGCAAAGGAGAAAAGGAAAGACATAAACATCTGAATGCAGAGTTCCAAAGAATAGCAAGAAGAGATAAGAAAGCCTTCTTCAGCGATCAATGCAAAGAAATAGAGGAAAACAACAGAATGGGAAAGACTAGAGATCTCTTCAAGAAAATCAGAGATACCAAAGGAACATTTCATGCAAAGATGAGCTTGATAAAGGACAGAAATGGTATGGACCTAACAGAAGCAGAAGATATTAAGAAGAGATGGCAAGAATACACAGAAGAACTGTACAAAAAAGATCTTCACAACCCAGATAATCACGATGGTGTGATCACTGACCTAGAGCCAGACATCCTGGAATGTGAAGTCAAGTGGGCCTTAGAAAGCATCACTATGAACAAAGCTAGTGGAGGTGATGGAATTCCAGTTGAGCTATTTCAAATCCTGAAAGATGATGCTGTGAAAGTGCTGCACTCAATATGCCAGCAAATTTGGAAAACTCAGCAGTGGCCACAGGACTGGAAAAGGTCAGTTTTCATTCCAATCCCAAAGAAAGACAATGCCAAAGAATGCTCAAACTACCGCACAATTGCAGTCATCTCACACGCTAGTAAAGTAATGCTCAAAATTCTCCAAGCCAGGCTTCAGCAATATGTGAACCGTGAACTTCCTGATGCGCAAGCTGGTTTTAGAAAAGGCAGAGGAACCAGAGATCAAATTGCCAACATCTGCTGGATCATAGAAAAAGCAAGAGAGTTCCAGAAAAACATCTATTTCTGCTTTATTGACTATGCCAAAGACTTTGACTGTGTGGATCACAATAAACTGCGGAAAATTCTGAAAGAGATGGGAATACCAGACCACCTGACCTGCCTTTTGAGACATCTGTATGCAGGTCAGGAAGCAACAGTTAGAACTGGACATGGAACAACAGACTGGTTCCAAATAGGAAAAGGAGTACGTCAAGGCTGTATATTGTCACCCTGTTTATTTAACTTATATGCAGAGTACATCATGAGAAATGCTGGACTGGAAGAAACACAAGCTGGAATCAAGATTGCTAGGAGAAATATCAATAACCTCGGATATGCAAACGACACCATCCTTATGGCAGAAAGTGAAGAGGAACTCAAAAGCCTCTTGATGAAAGTGAAAGTGGAGAGTGAAAAAGTTGGCTTAAAACTCAACATTCAGAAAACGAAGATCATGGCATCCGATCCCACCACTTCATGGGAAATAGATGGAGAAACAGTGGAAACAGTGTCAGACTTTATTTTTCTGGGCTCCAAAATCACTACAGATGGTGACTGCAGCCATGAAATTAAAAGACGCTCACTCCTTGGAAGGAAAGTTATGACCAACCTAGACAGCATATTGAAAAGCAGAGACATTACTTTGCCAACAAAGGTCTGTCTAGTCAAGGCTATGGTTTTTCCTGTGGTCATGTATGGATGTGCGAGTTGGACTGTGAAGAAGGCTGAGCACCAAAGAATTGATGCTTTTGAACTGTGGTGTTGGAGAAGACTCTTGAGAGTCCCTTGGACTGCAAGGAGATCCAGCCAGTCCATTTTGAAGGAGATCAGCCCTGGGTGTTCTTTGGAAGGAATGATGCTAAAGCTGAAACTCCAGTACTTTGGCCACCTGATGCGAAGAGTTGACTCATTGGAAAAGACTCTGATGCTGGGAGGGATTGGGGGCAGGAGGAGAAGGGGACGACAGAGGATGAGATGGCTGGATGGCATCACTGACTCGATGGACGTGAGTCTCAGTGAACTCCGGGAGTTGGTGATGGACAGGGAGGCCTGGCGTGCTGCGATTCATGGGGTCACAAAGAGTCGGACACGACTGAGCGACTAATCTGATCTGATATATATATATATATATATATATATAAATAAATTTAGTTGGCTGTGCCAGGTCTTAGTTATAACATGCAGGATCTAGTTCCTTGACCACGGATCAAACCCAGGCCCTCTGCATTGGAAGCATGGCATCTTAACCAACGGAACACCGGGGAAGTCCCAGCAATAAATTATTAAGGTATGTACACTGTTGTTGTTGTTTTTTTAAGACACAATGCAAAATGCAACATAATTGTACATTTGATAGACAATACAAGTGTAAACATTACTTTTACATGCTAGGAAACCAAAAATCCATGTGACTTACTTTGTTGCAATACTTGCTCTATTACAGTGGCCTAGAACTGAAACTGCAATATCTCAGAAGTATGCCTGTGCACAGTATAAACTGGTATATATTATTCTGTTTTTCTGAAATTTTACCTAGTTATTCAAGGTTAATTGCATACTCATTAAATTCATTTGACACATACCTGTAAATAGTAGTAATTCAGTAAATCCTCATTAATGTCCCTAATTGGTTGCGATGGGGAGGTTCAAATTTGCAATGTTTTCCCAGAAAAGGTGGTTTAATTACCTTCAAGGACTTAGAATAACTTGAGGTAAGAGTCCCTTGGACTGCAAGGAGGTCCAACCAGTCCATCCTAAAGGAGATCAGTCCTGGGTGTTCATTGGAAGGACTCATGTTGAAGCTGAAACTCCAATACTTTGGCCACCTGATGTGAAGAGCTGACTCATTTGAAAAGACCCTGATGCTGGGAAAGATTGAGGGCAGGAGGAAAAGGGGACAACAGAGGATGAGAGGGTTGGATGGCATCACCGACTCAATGGACATGGGTTTGGGTGGACAGGGAGGCCTGGTGTGCTACGGTTCATGGGGTCACAGAGAGTCGGACACAACTGAGCTACTGAACTGAACTGAACTGAACTGAAGCACTACTAAACCCTGTTTCCAATTAGAGCCTCTGGTAAATGTGCTTTAATGATTACAGAATCCTCATCAGAAATCAGTGGTGTCATTTGCATACAGCGAGCAGCCCTTATAAACTTGCCACTTAAATTAAGAGACATCTAGTTTACTTCATTACTTTATTCAGAGTGCTCTCTGCCTTCCAGCATACTAGAATTAATGGAAGCTTAGGTTCCTCTCCTCCCCCTATCTCCTTTTCTCCCCTCCCTATTGATCTGGAGACTGGTGGTCAGGAAGGAGAACAGAGAGCGGAGAAGGAAAGTGACTTGCACAAAGTCACACAGATAGATACCAGACCAATTCTGGCCCCAGGCACCCAGCTCATGTCTGAATCACCGTTTCTTCATAGACTGCAATAGGTAACTGTCTGGCTAGTCAATGTTCCTTTTCCACAATTTTAAACTTAGCAGAATCTGTTTCTTTTTCCTAGTGCATGTAAACTAAAGCAAAGATAATAGAAGCAAAGGTGGCTCGACATCTTAACAATGTGATTACAAGTGCAGATCAGAAACACAGAACGGTGCCCTTTAGTTTTGGAGGGTTCACTCCTGTCACTACTGCAGCTTAAGGTCTGGCTTTTCCAGGATGTTTTGGCAAAAAAGATGGTGGGAGCCACAGCAAAAATTTCTGGAGAATGAGCTTGAAAATATCAGCACTAATAAGTACTCAGGATATTTTTGTTTTATTTGGAATAACAATCTTCTATCCTACTTTTTGGTGCCAGAATGGTCTTTAGATATTTCACATAAAGTTACTGACCTATAACCATGGGTGGAGGAGTTTGGCCAGATGGTGATGGGATATGATAATAGGGATGTGTGGAATTGGTCATAGTCGGTTCCAGTCTCTGGCTCTGCCTTCAAAACATAAATTTGGAATCAGACCCTGGTGGAGCCAGTAGATGGTTCAAAAGAACCATAGAGTGAGAGCTAGTTTTAAACACTGTAATAGTCATATTCAACTCACAGCTAGAAGAATGCTGTCTCCTGTTCCAGGCAGTAAAATATCCCTGAACATGGAAATGAGAGGTCCAGGTTTTAGTATGGGAAACATCACAGGTTAAGTGATTTAGGTCAACTCATCACTGAAGGAGTGATCTTACAGAACCTGAACCTAAAGGGGATGATATGCCTGAGAAATGAGTATTCAGTTCATCTCATCTCACGGGAAGCTCAGGAGTGAGCTGGGGTGGTTTTGTATTTGCACCTAGTAAACAGGTGCAATCTCACTTTCAGAAAGTTGGGAGGGGATAGGAGACATCCAAAGTCTTCGCAATACATCCTTAAATTTGTAGGAGTAAAGGTTCATAATGTGTGCCATTTACTTTCAAATGATACGTGACAATATAAATAAAAAACAGGAAGAGAGAGGGAGAGACAAAGAGAAATGAGCAAGAACAAACAAATGTGGTATAGTGTTAACAAGTGAATCTTCAGATGAGGACATGTGGTGTTTACTGTATTATTCTTCTGAGTTTTCTATAGGTTGGAAAAATTCCAAACTAAAAAGTTAAAAAATCTGTTTTAGAGGCTCAATGAATTTTTTAAAGAGAATATGGGTTCATTTTAAAAGAGTTCAAAGAGGAGATGATAACAAGGAAAGAAAAAAAAAAGCGAGAACTAAGGAAAGAGATTAATGAGAAAAATAAGACCACTGCACAACTTAAAACCACATGTAGACACTGGTTGAGAAAAATATGCAAGGTGGAGGAAAAGGACATGAAATGCAAGTGACCACAGAGAAGATGGTGGATATAGGAGACAAAGTCCACATCAGAGGCTATTTGCTCAGTCATGAACCCATTTGGTATTTATTTAGCAACTAATAAATATTAGGTCCTATTTCAGGACCAAAGGATGCAAAGAATCCTCGAGAAGCTCAGAAGAGGTAGAAAAAGTGACCAATAACAGACAGCTGCTGCTGCTAAGTCGCTCAGTCATGTCCGACTCTTTGCGACCTTGAGGACTGTAGCCCAACAGGCTCCTCTGTCCATGGGATTCTCCAGGCAAGAACACTGGAGTAGAGTGCCATGCCCTCCTCCAGGGGGATCTTCCTGACCCAGGGATTGAACCCGCATCTCACGTCTCCTGCATTGGCAGGCACATTCTTTACCACCAGCGCCACCTGGGAAGCCCAGTAACAGCCTGGTGGTGGTTTGGTCACTCAGTCGTGTCTGACTCTTGGACTCCATGACTGTAGCCCACTGGGCTCCTCTGTCCATGGGATTCTCCAGGCAAGAACACTGGAGTGGGTTGCCATTTCCTTCTCCAGGGGATCTTCCTCACACAAGAATTGAACTGAGGTCTCCTGCATTGCAGGCAGATTCTTTACTGACTGAGCTATGAGGGAAGCCCCCCGCCTACCACCTATGAAATCTATAATAGAGGTACGCTCTATAGAACCCATGCAAACAGAAGGGACAAAGCACAAGTCTGCCTAGATTGGAGAGTATATTAGCTTCCTGAGGCTGCTGTAACAAATCAGCATAAACCTAGTGGCTTAAAACAACAGAAATTTACTCTCTCACAGTTCTGGAGCCTGGAAGCTCCAAATCAATTTCTTTGGGCTGAAATCAAGATGGCAGGGCCACACTCCCTCCAGAGTTTCTAGCAGAGAATCTGTTCTGTGCCTCCCCCAGTTTCTGGTGGCTGCTGGCACGTCCTCGGTTTATGGTTGCATCACTCTAACCTCTGTCTCTGTGGCCGCATTGCCTTCCTCTTCCATGTGAAATCTCCCTGTGTCTCCCTCTCATAAAAAAAGAAAAAAGATAACATGTGATGGCATTTAGGGTCCATCCAGATAATCCAGGATAATCTTCTTGTTTCAAGATCTTTATCTTAATTACATTGGCATGACTCCAGTATAGCTGGACTGGAGGGGCAGGCAGCAGCCTTTTTATGCCATGGGTCTGCAGGTGGTGCTACAACACGAAGGATGCTAAACCAGAGAAGGATAGGTTCAAAGGAGACATTTAGACATCCTGGCGCAGAGTGGAGGATGGACTGAGAGGGAGCAAGGCCAGGGAACAGCAAAACCAGTTAGGAGACACTTTGGGATCTCAGAAGAAGGAGGGTAAATGTGGAGAGTTAACTACAACAGGGCCATGAAGAAACAATATTCACATTCATTGCAGCAAACGCTGGAAATATGTAATGCTTTTTAGAATGCTGAATGGGTTGGACTATTCTTACCCCTAATCTCCTTTGCCCTTGTAGATAATTGCATTGTCTGCAGTACTAACCCAAACTAAGTTAAAGCTATAATCCTATACGTAAAAATGAAGAAAGAAAAAATTTCATTCCAGAAGAGATTTTTAATTTGTTATCTTGGTTTTTGTATGCCATAAGGTTATTGCCTTTCTATCCTGAGAAAGTCTCATAGCATTGGATCCAAATCTGGTGATTTAAAGCCAACAGAAAAGGTCAGGGTTACAAAACACAGCGTATCGTTGCTATTCTACAAGCTAGTCTATGCCAATTTTTAATCAACCGCAAAAACCTAGGCAAAAAAGCCCAACATGCTGCCTTCCCATACAATTAAGCACTGCTACATTTTGTCTTTTACTTGGGAACACGTTTACTTACATGATTATACATTCGTTCTCTTAAAAAACTGAACCCCATTAACGATAAGCCTTACTTAGCTTACTAAGCCACCGTGTTTGTTGTTTTTGAGAAATTTAAGTTGTAGCAGAACAAATTTATGGGAAAAATTTAATAAGACATCCTTTGGGGGCTTTTAACACTTTATTAAAAGGAGAACAACAATAGTCAAGAAAGGTGAGATATCACTTAAGGAAATCTTAAACTTGGGTCTATTACAAAACAAATCAATCCTGTTTAACATTGGAAAGGGGATCTTTGAAACAAGGACTGACATGCTGAACACAAAGAATGCTATTGTTTGCATCCATATATGAGGTCCCATACCTTTCAAATTTTGCAAGAACATATTCTTAATAATTTAACTAAATTGGTCATTCTTTGTTTTCAAAGAAGCAGGATTGCCAGCTGCCTTTTGCAGGGAAATCCCAGGATGTGCGAGAGGCTTCCTCCCTTGAACTGGAAAACCTGGGAGCTCGCTGAATTACAGCTCTTTCCCCTGCACCTGATTGGGTTTCAAGAGTGCATGACTCTTTTGAGAGCAATGCCAGCCTTGAACTTGGGCTGTATTTTGCCAGCTCCATCCTCCTGGAGACTAAACTCCACTGTGTATGTCAGGCCCCAGCCCCTGGGTGAGTTTTTGCCTCAATATGGGGGAGGGACAGTGACACTGCCTCTTACTGACATGCATCTGCCCGAGACTCCTGCGGCCCTCTCCACCCACCAGACCAGATCTTTCTGACATCAAGGCAGGAATCAAGTGCAGATTTTCTCCTCTGGGACACTGTGACCTGGACACTCCATTGCCTCTAAAGGGCCAGTACTCGTAACCAAATAAATCCCCCTAACCCCAAGCTCCCCCTTTCCTGGCAAAATTTTCACATCCCACTGGCCCAGCAACCAGGTCCCAACCCACCTTATGGTCAGCCCATCTCTGATACCCAAAGAACTCATAGATGGTGACTGTGATTTGGGTCTGAGAGAACAGTTCAGAAGTCTAATAAAATGCTGAGCATGTAACTCAGGATTATTCTTGACTTCGTGGCTGTGGCCGCCGCTTGTGACAGGAGGTCCACTTGTACCTTGTTCGCAAAGAACCACTCGTTTCTCCACTGCTGCAGCTCAGGCAATCACATCCAAAGGCACTTCACACTGTGTCCTCCTCTGTTTTGGCTCTCTTCACTTACAATTATGTAACTGTACTATGCTAGTCCTGGAAGCACAATGGAAGCAGTCCATCAGATTGTATAAGCAAGGGCAGCTTCACACCAGTCCTTCAACTGTGGTTTTTAAAGTATTTCTAATGCATTCTCATTCTCTGTCTACATCTTTCACACACACACATTGTACATTGTATAATGTATGCCTGTGTGTGTGCACTCTTTGCGACCCTATGGACTGTAACTCTCCAGGCTCGTCTGTCCATGGATTCTCCTGGCAAGAATACTGGAGTAGGTTGCCACGCCCTCCTCCAGGGGACCTTTCTGCCCAGGGCTCAAACCTGTGCCTCTGTTTCCTGCATTGGCAGGCAGGTTCTTTACCACTAATACCACCTGGGAAGCCCCCATATAAAGTATGTGCTGTGTTGCGCTTAGTTGCCCAGTCACGTCCAACTCTTTGTGACCCCATGGACTGCAGCCCACCAGGCTCCTCTGTCCATGGGGATTCTCCTGGCAAGAATACTGGAGTGGGTTGCCATGCCCTCCTCCAGGGGATCTTTCTGACCCAGGAATCGAACTGGGGTCTCCCACATTACAGGCGGATTCTTTACCAGCTGAGCTACCAGGGAAGCCCTGGATAATGGATATGTGATCTAATTTACGTATATCACACCCCATATATGGCTACAGTTTGAGGACAGAGTCCATGTTTCCGATTTCTCTGGTATCACTGCCCAACGCTCTTGAGAAGGGCTCTCTACTTGTGATTTTTACTGAGTGGAATGTTGGCTGCATTTGGGCCGTCACTGTTGACTGGCTGATCAAACTCAGTGTGGGCTGTAATGAGGGAACAGAGTATCTCTGTCTCCCAAATAGCCCCGGAACAATCAGAGCCCTGCAAGTCCAGAGGCTGAAGAGGAAATAAAGACCTCCCAGAATTTACAGGACTGACCTCAACCTTGAATGACATTATCAGCAACGCTGACGTGGCTTCTAGGACTCCGTACAGTGTTGCACTCACATGACACACCTATTTCACCTAAATCCACTAAACTTTTAGGAGGCTCCTACCTTCTGAAGAGGTGGTTGTTGATGGTAAAGACATCACTAAGCAGGTAGAGGCAAGACCAAGATACTCCTTTTGCCAGCAGATACGCTCTGACTTTTCTGTCCGCAGAAAGACAAGAGGCTTTTCTAGAAGTCCCTCTTGGGGGAGAGAGCATGAGTGGGGGTGGTAAGTCTAGAATTTAGAGATAAGTCACAGCTTAGAGTTGACGCTAAGAAAAATATTTCAGAAACTGATCCTATAACTAAGCTTTTAAGGAGATTACTGCTCTGGTTCACCCACAACGACAAGGCAGGCCACACTGGGGTGACTTTTCTGGGGCTGCTCCTCTGAGGCAGGATGTAGAAAGTGAAGGTCTCTGATGAGCTGGGGGGAGAGGTGGCTGCCCAAGAAGACAGTGAACCAGAGGAGGAGGACTCCAGCCTACCCAGTGGTCACTGCTGTTAGGGCCACGTAGGACCTCTCATCCTAGCTACAGGACCTCTTTTTCATCCAGCCCTTCCCAAGGGCTCATGTTCTTTGGGCCTTGGCAACTGGTTTAGGAAAGGACATGGACCTAACCTCGTCTAGTCATACTAAAGGCAATGGATTTTCATTGGTGGAGAAAGTCAAGCTTTCCTTCCTGAAAATGAAAAGGGAGGATGAATGCTGCAGGGGTGAGCCTGCAAAAAGTGGGATCAACAGCCCCGAGGAACAGAAGTGGAAGAGGAGAGGGAGACCCTGCGTTCGCCATGCGACTGCAGCCTGTGGATCAAGGCTGGTGTGGATCAAGGCTGGTGTGGACCCGGAGTTCTTCCGGCCTTCCACGCCATCCAGACTGATTAATTTCCTCTTAATTTCCTCTTTATTCCTAATTAATTAATTTCCTCTATTATTTAAGCCAGTTAAAGTTAGGTTTCCTGGGACTCGCCAACCAAAGCCTCTTAACTTACAAAGCGTTCTTGGTCGGGAAGCGAAGTGCCAAAGCCAGAAGACAGACGGACCCCTGTTGCAAGCCACAGAGGTCAGGCCCAGGTCACTGAAAGGGGGAAACCATTTGAGAGGCGCTGAGAAGGTGAGGGGGTGGCTTAGGGAACCACGGTGTTGAGGCTGCTGGCAGACCTTGGAACAACCCGCCAAGACCAGTGTGGGTCTCTGAAGGAGCCACACCAGGACAAACACAATATTTGGTGAGGTGTGGACCTCATGACTAAATATAAGCTAGCCTGTGTTTACACAAGCCTGTGTTTACTCTGCATCTCCTGGCGTGTGCTAAAGACGACAGGAGAACACGCTGGGAGTGACCATCAAGCCAAGTGACAAGATGAAATAAACGCACAGGTGTGCACATGCTGAGAACTAGGTGGAGGGGAAAGTGGAGTGTTACCTGCTAGCCTCTGGGCTGTGGACCAGGACAGAGTGCTGAAAAGCTCTGACTTTATGTAAAGTGCAATATAAAAGGCGTGAACTGAGTGGAGGAATACTGGACCTTGAGAAAAAAACAAGCCAAAACAAACAAACAAAAACACCCAAGCTAAAATAAACAGCATTTAAGTCTTAACGCTGACACAGCATGAGCTTTCCCAAGCTGGGGTGCTGGTCCTTAGTCGGTTAAACTACCGTCAGCATCTGGAGATGTCATCAAACTTCTGACACCAAATTCTGTCAGCTGTTCCCAGGGCCACACTTCCATCCTTCCCCAATCCAGAAGTCTGGAAAGAGGCAGAAGACATGGGGGGAATCCTTGCCTTAGTACACTTGCCTTAGATGACAAGTGTTCCAACTAGGAAATTACTGCGGTCAAGAAGTGCTCTGTAATGTGACTATGTCTGGAGAGTGAAGGGGAGGCAAACACCAAATGGAGAAAGGAAGGCAGTGGAGGTAGAGAAATAGTTGGTTCTGGATTAAAGAAAAGAGAGTTGCATCAAATAACTGACAGAATTTCTCTTATTTCCATTTGCAATGAGTTAAATGCTCAAAATTCTCCAAGCCAGGCTTCAACAGTACATGAACTGTGAACTTCCAGATGTTCAAGCTGGATTTAGAAAAGGTGGAGGAAGCAGAGATCAAATTGCCAACATCCGTTGGATCACTGAAAAAGCAAGAGAGTTCCAGAAAAACACCTACTTCTGCTTTATTGACTACTCCAAAGCCTTTAAGTGTGTGTATCACAACAAACTGTGGAAAATTCTTCCAGAGATGGGAATACCAGACCACCTGACCTGCCTCCTGAGAAACTTGTATGCAGGTCAGGAAGCAACAGTTAGAACCAGACATAGAACCACAGACTGGTTCCAAATCAGGAAAGGAGTCCGTCAAGGCTGTATATTGTCACCTTCCTTATGTATCTTACATGCAGAGTACATCATGTGAAACGCTGGGCTGGATGAAGCACAAGCTGGAATTAAGACTGCTGGGAGAAATATCAATAACCTCAAACACGCAAGTGACACCACCCTTATGGCAGAAAGTGAAAAGGAACTAAAGAGCCTCTTGATGAAAGTGAAAGAGGAGAGTGAAAAAGTTGGCTTAAGACTCAACATTCAAAAAATGAAGATGATGGCATCCAGTCCCATCGCTTCATGACAAATAGATGGAGAAACAATGGAAACAGTGTGAGACTTTATTTTGGGGGGCTCCAAAATCACTGCAGATGGTGATTGCAGTCATGAAATTAAAAGACGCTTGCTACTTGGAAGAAAAGCTATGACTAACCTAGACAGCATATTAAAAAGGAGAGACATTACTTTGTCAACAAAGGTCCATCTAGTCAAAGCTATGGTTTTTCCAGTGGTCATGTATGGATGTGAGAGTTGGACTATAAAGAAAGCTGAGCGCCGAAGAATTAATGCTTTTGAACTGTGGTGTTGGAGAAGACTCTTGAGAGTCCCTTGGACTGCAAGGAGATCCAACCAGTCCATCCTAAAGGAATCAGTGCTGAATATTCATTGGAAAGACTGATGCTGAAGCTGAAACTCCAGTACTTTGGCCACCTAATGCAAAGAACTGACTCTTTCCCTGATGCTGGGAAAGATTGAAGGCAGGAGGAGAAGGGTATGACAGAGGATGAGAAGGTTGGATGGCATCACCGACTCGATGGACATGAGTTTGAGTGAGCTCCACGAGTTGGTGATGGACAGGGAAGCCTGGTGTGCTGGAGTCCATGGGGCTGCAAAGAGTTGGACACGACTGAGCAACCGAACTGACTGAAATTCAATAATGACTAATCATTAGAAATGTATATTTTATGATACTTCCTGTAACATAGGTTGACTGTAATACTTCTAATAATGCCTAGTTTTGAAAAACAGTTTTGCAGATTACCTTTAATTGGTTGGGCCAGGTCTTAGTTGTCTTTGAGCTGTGGCATGTGAGATCTAGTTCCCTGACCAGGGATTGAACTTGGGCCTTAGGAGCAAGGAGTTTTAGCCACTGGACTACCAGGGAAGTCCCTAGCTAGTGTTTATTCTGTGCTTTCTATGTGTCTGGCACTAACTATTTGATATACATTATCTTATTTTATTCCTACATCAACCCTATAAGGTATATAGTGTTATTAGTGTTATTGCTATTACCATTTTGATAGAGAAGTCAAGATTTGGAGAAATTAAGAAAATTGCCAACACATCTAGTAAAGAGGCCAAGCTTTTTAAAACACCCTATCCTAGAACAAAATGGATAGCTTAGGGGAAAGTCATCTTTTCCATAGTAAACTCTCAAATGCCAATTTGAACAATCACCAACACTTTAAAAAGAAATTGTTTAAATAATTCTCCTAAGCAAACAAAATGAATACAGCGTACCATTTCCCACACTATCTGGGTAAAACAAGCAAGTTGAACAGTCATAGCATTGATAATATTTTTAAACATTTTTAAACTGTAGAATATAGTAATTACAGGCAACTGCAAAGAAAATGATATAGACAAACAAATTACTAAAATGAATTATTATAAGGCAAACACTCTTATAACAGCATCCAGATCACAAAACAGAAACTGGGTGCCCACCCAAAGCCCTCCCTTTGCTTCATCCCATCACAGCCTCTCCCGTTGCCCAAGAAAACCCTAGTCTGACTTCGTGGCAATCACTTCCTTCCTTTTCCTTACGGTTTCACCACAGAAGTGTGCATCCCTGAACACTGTGAAGGGAGACTGTCTGTTTTGTCTAATATCTCTTCTGCTGCTAAGTCACTTCAGTCGTGTCCGACTCTGTGCGACCCCATAGACGGCAGCCCATCAGGCTCCCCCGTCCCTGGGATTCTCCAGGCAAGAACACTGGAGTGGGTTGCCATTTCCTTCTCCAATGCATGAAAGTGAAAAGTGAAAGTGAAGTCGCTCAGTCGTGTCCGACTCTTAGCGACCCCATGGACGGCAGCCTACCAGGCTCCTCCATCCATGGGATTTTCCAGGCAAGAGTACTGGAGTGGGGTGTCATTGCCTTCTCCGAATATCTCTTCTAGTTGTATTTTAATCTGCAAGGAGAATCTCTATCCTTGCTCTCCCCCTTCTTTCCCCTGTAAAAGTGATTTGCGAAGAAGCTGAGCCACATAAACCTGTAAACTGGTGAAGTTTCCCACAGCCTGAACTTAGCTGACTGCATGAATGCAACTTTATAACTAGTTAGTAGGAATTGGCTTCCCTGGTGGCTCAGTGGTAGAGAATTCGCCTGCAATGCAGGAGAAGCAGGAGATACGGGTTCTGTCCCTGGGCTGGGAAAATCCTCTGGAGGAGGAAATAGCAACCCACTTCAGCATTCTTGCCTGGAGAATCCTGTGGGCAGAGGAACCTGGTGGGCTACAGCCTGTGGGGTCACAAAGAGTGGGAATGACAGGTAGATTTAAATACAAACATGTGGTGTGACAAATTCACGACAGCATTAAGAATCTGTTCCTCAATTAAGGACCATGGGGTGACTACAATGATGATAATGGTTACAAAAGCTTTGATACAGTTGCTTGGAGGTAATTGATTTCTTCCTTCCTCCTTTTTGCTGCCTTATATTGTACATACATCTTGAAGAAAACCTGGTAAAGAGGAAATGCCACATTGGCTATATAAGGAAGGCTTTAAAAAAAAAAAAAGGTCAATAAGTATAAACAAAATTTAAAAAGAGGCTTTTCTTGGGAATGAAATGGAAAGGACCAGTAACCTCCACCTCGTCCTTTGGTTATTTGTAAGTTTTGACACTTTTCTGTCTCTAAGAGGCAATCAGATGCAGTGACCAGCAGAAAAGAGATAAATGGTAGCAAAGCAAAATCAATAAAAGGGCACTATAAAACACAGTGTGATTTTTCTTTAGTCCAGTGAGACAAGCCATATTCATTTTCCCTTACCACATTCTTTTCAAGCTTTAGTTTCTAAGCAATGGCCTTCAGGCATGGAATAAAAATAGCTCTGCAGTTAGGTTTAGATCTTACTTGCTGTAAGATCTGGGGGCAAGTGATTTAACACAAATTTCCTTACATGAACAGTGAGGATAATACATATCTTACAAGGTTGTTGGGGGGCTCGAATGAGATAATAGCTATAAAGTGTCACATAGCAAATGCATAACAAATGTCAGTCTCTTCCATTCCCCTCTTCCCTGCCAAGATGTATCAATTTTCCTTTAAATATGTTGACTTTAAAAATTCAAGCCATTGAAAATCAAAAGTTCAAACAAAGGACATTAAATCTGAATTCTGCATTTCACCCTATGCAGAAGAAACCTTTCTGACAGTATCTTTTCGAATTTAGATATTTAGCAACGTGCATAAACTTAAAGAAAAGCCACGAAACCCCTCCTTTACAATATTTCCCACGTTCATTCTTTCCTGTCCATTCCCTCTACAGCCTTGCTGGATTAGCACTTATTTATTCAACCAGATAACATGAAAAAGACTGTGGGTCTTTCCTTCTAAGCATAAGTTTACCAGCAAGGAAAACTGAAGCCCAGTGTGACCTGCCTACATGCACTGAGCTAGCTGACAGCAGAAACTAGACAACAGCCTCTGACGCTTGTTGCAAATTAAATGCCTACAGGGGTCAGTAGGTAAAAGAGAAGACAGCAGGGGGGCAGCCCAAGTGGGGAGCACAGATGTTCTGCGCTGTGAACTCCCCCTCACAGTTATCATGTGGGGAAGAGGGCCAAGTTGCTAGCACTTCTGATGTTTAAAAAGATCATGGAAATTTGAAACCTTACATACTCATAATTTAAATGTTGGCAATGTATTAAACATTTTTAAACCTCTGTGCAGTTTGACACAAGACACATCTACAGGCTGGATTCAGTCCACAGTTGGCCTGTTTGAGGCTCCTTCACACTGCTAACCTTAATTCAAATGTCTTTCATTTGCTTTGGGAGAAGGAAATGGCAACCCACTCCAGTATTCTTGCCTGGAGAATTCCAGGGACAGAGGAGCCTGATGGGGCTGCCATCTATGGGATCACACAGAGTCAGACACGTCTGAAGCGACCTAGCAGCAGCAGCAGCAGCAGCATTTGCTTTGATTGCTTCACTCTCTGTTCACAAAAAAAACCTTCAATGGCTCCCCACTGTCTACCAGTTAGAGTCCAGACATCTTAACCCGTTGTCCTTCAAGGCAACTCATGTTGATATCTAAGACCTGAAACTGTACTTCCACTTTCCTGTCACTGTCAGTTTTCCACTGCAACCAGAATGGCCACTGACTTCTACTCTATGTACAAAAACGTTCAGAAGGGCACCTGTCCAGACCATGTGGGCTGCTCCTTGGTCTGCAGACTTTCTCCTTTCTTGCAGTGCCTTCCATCTGTGCACTCTTATTAATGAAACTCTGTCTTGAAGTGTCCAGCTCAAATAGCACCTCTCTGGAAAACATCCCTGATGGCCCCTGCTAAAACCCACCTTGTTCTGAATTCCCAAAGGACTTTATATCCCTCACATGACACTTAAAACATACTGCCTTGCTTTAGAGTTACCTACATAGCTTGTTTCCCCAAGCATCTAATAACAAGAAGGAAGGAAGAGTTTGCGTCTAAAGACTGTGTTGAATATTCCACAGTGCTTTATACAAAGTGGGGAGTTCAATAATCATCTGAGAAGCATTATCTTTTTATACTGAAAACTTGTGGATCAAACATAAAGAAAATACCTTTGCAGAACTTAATTGCATTTATACTTGTATAGGCAGATGCCTAAGTGATGCAGATTGGGCAAAAGGCTTGCTTCCCTGATTCCCTAGAACACTTTCCCCTCTGAACTCCTACTTATTACTTGTTTGGAGATTTCTTCCTCTAAAACCATTCACATCTTTGCCTTAGATGTCACTGATTCTAAGAAGGCACTGTTAAATATTCATCTGTCACCTGAAATGTGTTTCAGGGAAGTTGCTCTTTTTCTGTGAGTAAGGTTAATTTATCAGATCTGATGGTTATCTCTTAAAAAAACAGAGAGCTGAGCTATCACTGAACAGACACTGTCCAAATATTTCAGTAGTCATAAAATTTAAACTCTGGCTATCCAGTAATCAAGGGCTTTCTTGGTGGCTCACTCAGTAAAGAATCTGCATGCAGGAGTACTGTTTGCAATGCAGGAGACCGGAGTTTGATCCCTGGGTCGGGAAGATCCCCCAGAGAAGGAAATGGCAACCCACTCCAGTATTTTTGCCTGGGAAATCCCATGGAGGGAGGAGCTTGGTGGGCTATAGCACACGGGGTTGCCAGAGTCGGACATGACTTAGCGACTAAACCACCATCCAATAACCATGGTTAACTTTGGGTATGGAAGTCCTAAACTTATATCCCTTATTTCGTTTTCTTGAAGCCACTCCCATTTGCAGCTATCTATAATCAGTTAGGGCTTCCCTCCTGGCTTAGATAGTAAAGAATCCACCTGCAATATGGGAGACCTGGGTTCAATCCCTGGGTTGGGAAGATCCTCTGGAGGAGGGCATGACAACCCACTCCAGTATTCTTGCCTGGAGAATCCCCATGGCTACAGTCTATGGGGTCACAAAGAGTTGGACACGACTGAGCGACTTAAGCACAGTACATAATCAGTTAATGTCCAAAAAGAAAAGAAAAATTAGATTCCATTTTATTTCTACTGGCCTGCTTAGCACAAGAGGCACTCAATAAAATGCTGAATGAATTTTTAAAAATCAAGTTTTACTTTTGCTTAAAAACAAATACAATCAATGAAAAGTTAAAATCCCACAATCTTATAAGATAGTCTAAATCTGCATAATAATGGGAAAAGTTGATACAGTCTTACCTCAAACTAGCTATGGTTCAGGTGTCAACTGAGTAGTTTCAATTAGCATATTCCTGATACACTCTTTCTAACCTGTACAAACCTATGCTGTCAAAGGCAAGTTAAGCCTTGCAAACATAAAGTTAAGTTTTCACATTTACGTCACATGATAAGCTATGTCTGGTGTCAGAGAGCCAAGACAATCTTGAATTCCAGGAACCATTAAAGAAAACTAATGTCTACAGAGGTTTCCGCTCTGCAAACAATGTTTTCTCCTGTTTTGGATGGTGCCATCTCAGGTCACATTTACTAACTCTTTAATTCCTTTACCAAAAAGACAAAAAAAAAAAAATCAGCCGACTTTTCTTGGGACTGTTTCTAGCATTAGCATATTATAATATGCTTTATAACATAAGCTAGCATAAGCATAGTATAACAGATATGCTCAAAGAACTCCCCATGAAAAACAGTCTTTGTAACTCTTCTTGGTAGAAGGAAGGAGAAATGGAATCTAATAGGCTCAGTGCCCTCTCACTTTTCCTGTTTTAGTATGTTTTGTGGTAAAACACACTCAAAGTGACATTTTCTCCTCTGCTGAAAACTAATAAGGTGGACACGTTTATTTTGTCCTTATATAAGTAAGTTATCTTCTGAGCTAAATTTTTGAAAACAAAATTCTAACATTTCAGAAACTAACATTCAAAACACTTGGCAAGCATAAAGGCTTCCAGGTGTTTGATTAGTGGTTAAAGCCCCTGATTTAGACCAACAACAGATATTTTATAATTACACTGTTGTAAAGTAAAAAGACCTATTGATTTGTTAAAGAACAAGAACAAAGTAACACATTATGAAAACAGAAGGGAGCCTGGAATCCACCATATCAAGATCACTTGCTCGTTCTTGAAAGAATATAAATGTGGCTAGAGGAAGGGCTTTTTTCCCCCCTCCTGCTCTTAAACCAAGCCTGAAATAAATGGGCAGCTCCAATCCCCTTTGATCTTGTTAAATGTGTGTTTCCAGCGTTCATGGGCGTTGTTGAGGCTGACGACGTTTTCCCACAGGGCCGGTGAGCAAGGAGAGAGTCTGGCAACTGCAATCTGAGAATGTCAGTGTTCCTTGTGCGGAAATGGAAGGAGCTGAGCTGATACACGGGGGACACACACACACATACAGTCACGCTCAGAGCATCTGCACAGAGGTGCTATCTGGTGGCCTTGAACCAGTTCTCTGATTCTGAGAAACAGTGTCACTCATGTTTTTAACTGTAAAATGATCCTGGGGGCGAATACGGGTGGAGGAGGGTTGCCCCCACACGCCTTAGAGTCCATCTGGGAGAAGAGGCTGGAGAGGCGGGATGTCTGGGGACACAGAGGCCCAGAACCGCCGGCCTGTGTGACCCACTCCCCGGGGAGGCTGCCCCGGACTTCCCCGCTCTCCCGAACGCCGGGCAGTGAGGTCCACGTGTGGAAACTGCGTGTCAGCTCTGCCCACGTGGGCAGCCCGGTGTCCTGGGGACCGTCGGCCGGAGGGCGGCCCCAACCCGGTCCCCCCCGGGCGGCGGGGCGGCCGGACCTTACCTGGTTCCGGCGGTACCACGCGCCCGACAGGGAGCCATTGCCGGCGCCCTGCGCCCCATACGTGAAGTTCCGAGCCAGCTCGTCCAGGACGGCCGAGGCGGCGGCCCCGGGCTCCCCCGGCGCCGGCGCCGCCATGAGCACTCGCTGCCCGCTCGCCGGGACTCTGGCTCCGGCCGCCTCCCGGCCCAGCCGCACCCGCCAGGCGCCGCGGAGGAGGCGCGCCCTGCGGAGGCCGCGCCCGGGCCGCGCCGGAGCCACTTCCTGCTCGGTGTCCGGGCAAAGCGGGCGCGCCCGGGCCACCTGGTTCCCGCCCCCGCGCGGTGCCAGGTGCCCCAGGGGCCTTCCTGCACTGCGGCCTCCCGGGGCGTCTCGGCTCGGCCCGCAGCTCCGCGTGGCCCGGCCTGGGCGCGCAGATGCCCCACGACGGGCCCTTCTGCGCGCGGGGTCGGGATGCGCTCAAGGCCAAAACGCTTCCAACCCCAGGGGCGCCGAGTCAACACTTAAAACTAAAGTGAACAGGAGTGAAAGGAGACATTCAGTGCAGTACAGTCGCTCAGTCGTGTCCGACTCTTTGCGACCCCGTGGACCGCAGCAGCCAGGCCTCCCTGTCCATCACCAACTCCCAGAGTTTATTCAGACTCATGTCCATTGAGTCGGTGATGCCATCCAGCCATCTCATCCTCTGTCGTCCCCTTCTCCTGCCTTCAATCTTTCCAGCATCTGGGTCTTTTCCAATGAGTCAGTTCTTCGCATCAGGTGGTCAAAGTATTGGAGTTTCAGCTTCAGCGTCAATCCTTCCAGTGAATATTCAGGACTGATTTCTGTTAGGATTGACTGGTTGATCTCCTTGCTGTCCAAGGGACTCTCAAGAATCTTCTCCAACACCACAGTTCAAAAACATCAATTCTTTGGCGCTCAGCTTTCTTTATAGTCCAATTCTCACATCCATTCTTGACTACTGGAAAAACCATAGCTTTGACTAAACAGACCTTTGATGGTGAACCCAAAGCAGCCACCTTCTTCAGTAGCTGGCAATCCAGCTCTCTATCTCAGATGCAGTGTTTCTCACTTATATTTTTAAAACTGTTTACATATGGAAAATTCAGGAGTTCCCAGCAAATGTTGTAAGCAACAGGACAATAAATATTGGAGAGATTACATCTCAGGGCCAACACTTGACTGAACCGTATCAAATTTCCTAGAAGGAAAGAAGGACTCTCCAGTGGTAGCTGGAAGACCCTGGTGTGTATCTGGCACTGGATGGGCTTCCCTCCGATGGAACCAGAAGGACTTGCTGGAAAGTTGCCAGCCATTGCGTGTAACAATTTAGGTTGGGAGATAATTTGTAATGGGCTTAAGGAACTCTAACCAGATGTTCTGGTTTTATCTGTATTCAAATAATACTGAGTTACTACATGTGATGTTAGGTCCCTCTGGCCTTGGGAACTCCATGATTCTCTATTGTTACCCTGGAACTTGCGACTCTTTCATTGGCACAATGCTGAGTCTTCTTATATAAGGTACTTTGACTGCCCTGACTTTGTCAAAGATAGACCTACAAGAAGAGAGAATTGCTACTTAGCAGGGAACTAGGAGAAGGTTTTCAATGTTCCTTAGGGAAATGTGCAAATGAGAGAATAAAAAGAGAAAAAAAATAATTTCAGATAGAAGAAGAACGGGACATCTCTGAAGTTGTCGTTTCCTGCTTCAGCACTCAAAATATTCAGTGAACAGTTAATATGGTAGCTAACTATTTCCAATTTCGAGGCTCATTTATTTCCATTAAGTATCTGAAGGGAACAGTGTCTATTTTTAATATTTCCTATAACGTTATATTACTTTGTGCCGGGACTTTATTAATGTTCCTTTCGGTTGAGATGGTTTGGGGTACGAGAAACAGAATATCCAAGTAAAAGTGGCTTAAGCAATGACCATCTGTTATCTCCAGCGGGAGGGTGGCTCTGTGCGGTTCTACCACGTTGTCACCTCCATCTTTCTGCTCTGCCATCCCTGAGGTATTGGCCTTGTGCCTATTCATGGTGGCAGCTCCAGACACTGCATACAAACATGATCACATTTAGAAAAGAAGTGGGGCTTTTCTCCTTAGGCATCTTTTCGCTAGACAGGAAAGCTTTTCCAGAATCCCCCCAGCTGCCTCCCCCTCTCCAATCCCATTAGCCAGGACTGGATCACATGGTAGGGAGGCCGGGAAAGTGACTGGTAGGCATTTCCAGGCTTGGGAGTGGAGGTGAGCCCCGCTGGTGAGGAAGGAGCAGGAAGGGTGGGAGGGCATCACTGGCAGAGCTTGGCACAACCATTCTATAGTGTATTCTCTCAGCCAGATTGCAACAACTCATAGGGTCTGTAATGCGCAAACTAATAAATGGATCGTGTTACTTTCCTAACCTGCCCACTGCCACAATAAAGTTCACACTTCTTCAGTCTATCAGTAGGAGACCCTTTATGATCTGGCCCCCATTCTGTGCTACATTTAGCTCATTTTATTTTTGAAATAAAAAATCACTTTCAGTTTCTTGGCATTTTTGTTTTAAACCTTTACTTTTGGAGGATGATGGCACTTGGTGCAGAATAGGTATGATGTATATAGCCTGTGATGTGCTCTGCTCTAGATGCCAAGATGTCCCTGCAGTTGCTGTGACTGTCCTAGCGTGTGGGGGTGGTTGAAACAAAGGATTCGTGACCAGCGTTCCTTCCCACACAGTTCACAAGGAGGCAGCAGGAATGCCGTGTGAGCTATTCTGGTCCCAGGAGTGTAGGCAGCGCTGGAGGCTGTTCCGGGCATTGTGATGGCCTGTGCCTCTTGCAGGGTTTCTTCGGGGGCTGTTCTGTTCACTTTACAAGATGCCAAAAGCCTTTGATCAACCTCCTGTCCTCAGCGCTGGAACAGTGGAGGTCTGCCTTCCTCAGTTAATTCAAAGGATTCTATTCTGGAGCCACATCATTTGAAGCTGGACTTCACTGTGAACTTGGCGAGCAGGGTTGCATTTTGCCCACCTTGCCTAGGATTGCTTGCTTATAGCCTCTACAAAATAGTTTTGTTTTTTTAATTCACCTTTAGCATGAGTCCGTCAATGATAGTTTCACTAATGATGAATGTCTAAGGGGATGAGGTAGATATTAGGGTAAAGATTAATTCAGGTATCTTACATCATATACAAATGCCAACCTCAGAGTAAATAATGAGAAAGGTAAATCTCTTAATTCTTTTGGACTAACCAGATGATCTCTACAGCTGACAGTATAAACAGTCTTTAAAATGCAAATGCTACAGGCAGACGGTCAGGTTCACATTCTTATTCCACCGCTGTGTTTACTGTGTGACAGTGATCAGGTTGCTTAATTTCTCTGTGTCTTACATTCATCATCCATGAAAGGGAGTTAAGAGTACTGAAACATAGTACTCAGTAAGGAACTTCCCTGGTGGTCCAGTGGTTAAGCTCTCAATGCAAGGGGCCAGGTTCAACCCCTGGTCAGGCAACTAGATCCCGCATGCCACAACCAAGACTCAACAGGGCCAAATAAATAAATGTATGCCACTCTTGAGCATCTATCCAGTGAAAAGCATGGTCTGAAGGGACACATGCACCCCAGTGTTCATTGCAGCGCTGTTTACAATAGCCAAGACAAGGGAGCAACCTCAATGTCCATTGACAGAAGAATGGATAAGACTTAGAGAACTAACTTATGGTTACTGAGGGAAGACGGAGGGAAGGGATGGTTAGGGAGTTTGGGATGGACATGTACACACTACTATGTTTAAAATAGACAGCCAACAAGGACCTACTGTATAGCACATAGACTTCTGCTCAGTGTTATGTGGCAGCCTGGATGGGAGGGGAGTTTGGGGGAGAAGGGATACATGTGTATGTATGACTGTATGGCTTTTCTGTGCACTTGAAACTATCACAACATTGTTAACCAGCTATACTCCAATATAAAATAAAAAGTTTAAATGAAAAACAAAAACAAAGAGTAAAATCAAACCCCCAAGAAATCTCATAAAAAATAAAGAAAGGACTCAGTAAGTGCTGGTGTTTACTATTACCTTGGTGGTGGTTTGATCACTAAGTCGTGTCTGACTCTTGAGACTCCATGGACTGTAACCTACAGGGCTCCTCTGTCCATGGGAGTCTCCAGGCAAGAATACTGGAGTGGCTTGCCATTTCCTTCTTCAGGGATCTTCCCGACCCAGGAATCGAGCTGAGGTCTCCTTCATTGCAGGTAGATTCTTTACTGACTGAGCTACAAGGGAAGCCCTACTATTACCTTGGGTACTACTATTACCTTAGGATGGGGAAGTATTCCTTAAACAAAGAGAAAAAAATGCAAACCACAGAGGAAAAAATTGATGCATACCATTAAGATAAAATTAAGAACTTTTATACATCAATAGACCATAAAGTATAAAAAGATAAGTCACAAACTAAGATAACAAACTAACTAAAATAAGAACGTTTATTTGTTGCACATGTGATTGACAGATGATTCATATCCAGAAAATATAAATAACAGGTAAATAACAAAAAACATCAGGCAGCCTCGTGGAAAAATGGGCAAAAAATATAAATAGGCATTTTTCATGAGAAAATACAAATGACTCATAAACACATAAAATGCTTCCATCTCATCAATAATCAGGAAAAGCCAAGTTAAAATCCCAATAAGAACCATTTTATACCTGCTGGTTTGGCAAAAGAAAAAATTTTTTTTTAATTTACAAATTGTCTCGGTACATTTGGGAACACTACTGATTGTGTAGCTTATAAACAACAGAAATTTATTGCTCTTAGTTTTGGAGACTGGAAGTCCAAGGTCAAGTAGCCAGCAAGGTCATATTCAGGGAAGCCCTCTTGCTGGTTCATGGCCAGCACCTTTTTGCTGTGCCCTCATGTGAATTGAAAGAGGCTAGGGATCCCTCTGGCGCCTTTTTATCAGGCATTAATCCCATTCATGAGGGTTCCTCTCCTAAAGCCTCACCTACTAATACCAGCCCCTTTTGAGGGGGTTGGATTTTAAATAAGAATTCTAGAAGGACACAAGCATTTAGACCAAATACTGGTGAACATATGGAGCATCAGAAACTCCTATTCATTGCTGATGCTATAGATATTGGAAATTGGACGTTGTTTGGTAAAGAGGAAGGTGCACGTATAAATTTCACTCTTATAAATATACCCCAGAGAAACTTCTGTGTGTGGATAGCAGAAATGTACAAGGATAATAGGATGCTTTGTAATAACAAACACGTAAACAAACTTGGAAGCAGCTCAAGTGTCTATCAACAGAATTAGTGGGCAAATGAACTTTGATACATTTATATGATGAAATACAATACATTGAGTACATCCATATGTGGGAAAATTTGAAGAAAAGCAAGGGAATGAAAAAATTTGGATAGTGGTTCAAAGGTATTGGCAATGTTCTATTTCTTAAACTGAGCACAGGCATTCATTTTATTATTAAAAATATACATTTATGTGTAATATGACATAACTTTCTATGTATGTTTTTATGTTTCTATGTAAATTTTATAAATAATTCAGGAAAGCACACAGTTTTGTGGTCAAAGTTTCCAAAAGTTCAGGGTCCTTAGACCTGGATTTAAGTTCAGTCTTCTGCTCTTCATCAGTTACATGGTTTTGGACAAATTCTCTGGGATTCAGTTTCTTCATTCATAAAGCAAAAATAATAACATTTCTCTCAAAGACTGTTGCAAAAATTCAGTGGTAGGTAATGCTGGAGAAAAACATTTTTTAGTTCAGTTCAGTTCGCCAAACATTTTGTGCAGGAGCCAAGGACACAAGGATGAATGAAGTGTGGGCCCTGTCCCTGGGGCTTGCACTGTAGTGAGCAGATAGGCAGGGAAGCTGGTAAACTTGAATTAACCTCTGCCTGGAGCTAGGAAAGAGCAAAGAAGATGCACTCAGTTCAGCTCGGAAAGGCAGGTGCAAGCCTGAGATGGCTTCCTAGAGGGGGATGATGTCTGTTGGAATCCCGAAGGACCAGTTAGCCAAATGAATGAGAGAGGTAGGGGTGAGCAGGGCAGGAACAGCATAAGCAAAGGCCAGAGGCAATAAACAGCATAGTTTGTACATTTCCACGTTAGTCTCAGGTGGGGTGAGATGTACCCTAAAGTAAGGATAGGGAGACTGGCAGGGCCAGGAGATTCAGAATTTCACATGTTGGTTTATTAAAGTTGGACTTGATTCTTAATGGAAGCCATGGAGAAACTTTAGATAAGAGAGCTGCAGGACAAGATTGGTGCTGTAAAAGATCCTCCGCTGGAAGGACAGGTGGAAAACGCCAGAGATAAAGAGACAAGTGAGAAGACTGCAATGGCTCACGTGAGGATATATAGAAAGACTGGAGAGAAGCAGAGAGTTTAAGAAAAGTTTAGACATAAAAACCAGAGCAACCTGTTTATGGGGCAGAGAAGGAAGGCAGAAAGAAGAGCCTAGCTTGGGTGCTGGGTGCCAAGCCAGCACCATTGCTGATGCAAATTGGAAGGAAGAGCTGATTTAGGGGGAAAAGGGATGAGTTTGGTTTAAGTCAGAAACTTACTGAATTTGAGGTGTTTTGTGGGGCATCCGTGCAGTAAAGGGTGTACAGAGTTATCCCAAGATGCAAGGTGAAGTCAGGGCCAGGGAGATAGATTTGGGACTCACCAGCTTGCAGGTGAATGAGACTGACCAAGAGAGCACATGGCCCCCCCTTTTTAGGGTAGGGCTCAGCGCTGTTTGTCTGTAAAGGGCCAGGTAGTAACTGTTTCAGGTTTTATGGACTCTGTGGCCACTATCGTAACTATTTACTTTTGATATTATAGTATGAAAGCAGCCACAGACAATACATAAGTGAGGGCATGGGGATGTGTTGCAATAAAGCTATTCACAAAAACAGTTGGCCGGCCAGATTTGGCCCATGAACCATAGTTTGCTGATCCTTGTTCTAGAGACAGAAGAGCTGAGTACAGAACACAAGGCCCAGAAGGACCACTTGAGAGGGAAGGGACTATATTTTCCAGGCCTCTTGGCATGTGAATGATAGAATCCCAATTCAAAGGGAAATTCAATAGCTCATAACTAATATCTGGGAAGCGGGAGACGGAGTCACACCACTGGGTCGAGGAACTTGATTTTTTGGGTATATGTTTCATCCTCAAATCTGCTTCACATGAGGGGGGCAGGGCCACAGCGGCTCCCAGTGTCCATTTTTAGAGCCTGGGCTCAGAGAGGTAAAGGGAACGCTGCAGATTGACTATTGTTCCCAGTTCTTCATGCCCCTACATGCAGGGATATTTTTATGACACACCTGCAATTCCTCCCACAAGAGGTATCTTCCCAGTGATTGTGGATGTGGCCACATGACTTGCTTTGGGAGTGTGGACAGAGTCACAGTGTGACTGTTCTGGCCAAGGCTTGAAGAAACGTCACATGTTTCTGCTTGCTTGGTGCCCTGTCCTGAGAAGAGTGTGTCCCAAGTAGCCACCGGTCCAGAGAGAATAAAGAAACCTGTGAAACATACCCAAAGGCAGCCTTTGCCACATCTGACTGTGGACTATTGGCAAGAAAACAAGTAATGGGTGTCACAGGCCACTGAGATTTTGAGAGTGCTTGTTATATAACAAAAGTGATTGGTTGAAGGTATTCCCTGCTGCTGCTGCTGCTAAGTCGCTTCAGTCGTGTCCTACCCTGTGCGACCCCATAGATGGCAGCCCATCGGGCTCCCCCATCCCTGGGATTCTCCAGGCAAGAATACTGGAGTGGGTCGCCATTTCCTTCTCCAATGCATGAAAGTGAAAAGTGCAAGTGAAGTTGCTCAGTCGTGTCCGACTCTTAGCGACCCATGGACTGCAGGCTACCAGGCTCCTCCATCCATGGGATTTTCCAGGCAAGAGTACCGGAGTGGGCTGCCATTGCCTTCTCCAGTAGGTATTTCCAACCAGCTTCATTGGCAAATCCTGGCGAAAAACTCTGATTGGCCTGATTTGGGACACGTGGCCCATCTCTGAACCAATTAGTGAGGACAGAGAGATTTGGTATTATGATTGGCCCACCTAGGTCACATGCTCACTCTTCAGGGAAGTGGGGCACTTACTAAGCTGAGGCGCAGGGATACTGAACAGAGGAGACCATGCAGAGGAGAACCAGCATAGAGTGGTGCCGTGGAAACTTGGGCAGGAGAGAGTAATAAAAACAGGGGTATGTGAATAATTCCATCAACAGCAAAGAGAACACCAAGACAACAAACAAAATGTGTTTCTTGGTTTTGGCAACGTGCACTTGTGCGTCCTCCGTTGCTCAGTCATGTTCAGCTCTTTGTGGCCTCATGGACTGTAACCCACCAGGCTCCTCTGTCCATGGGATTCTCTAGGCAAGAATACTGGAGTGGGGTGCCATTTCCTCCTCCAGGGGAATCTTCCTGACCCAGGGATTGAACCTACATCTCCTGCGTCTCCTGCAGTGGCTAGCGGAGTCTTTGGTTTTGGCAATAACAACCAGTGAAAGTCATTGGTGATCTTTGCTTGAGCAGTTTCAATTGAGTATCGGATGACAGACGGATTATAGCTCACAATAATGTTTCCGTCAACTCCAATCCACTATGGGAATGCTAGTTATAACCAAAAAGGACCTTCGATAGGAGCAGAATAGGAGTCTGTTAAGGGAGAGCCAGGAGTTTTATTTAATTGTGCATCACTTGGAAGCCACAGGAGGCTTAGGACAGGGATCATCCACACTCTGCAAGACACGATTCTCAAGGTGTGAGAGGTCTCTCGAGGGTGGAACCAGGTGGAAAGGTGGAGGCCCCGTTCTGGCATGACCCTCAGGGCCTGTGGGCAGAACCAGACGTGAAGACAGGATCCAAGCAACAGGAAATTTAAAACAGCAGAGTTTAGTGAGAGATCACGAGGAGGTGGTAGAGGCCAAGGGAGGGGAGAGCTGATAAGAGTCTCTGGTCCCAGGCCTGGAGAAACAGGAACACAGCCAGCCTTGTAACACAAGTATCCAACTGATGGAATGTTCATCCAGTGCCCACCCCTTCAGAGGAGTCTGACTTTATCTTGACTTCTTTTAAGACCTCTTTCCCAGCCCTACCGCATGCCCTGTCCTCCATATGCTCCCTGTCCCTCCTGCTTTCATTGATGTTGGACTCTGTACAACTTCCTAAGGCTGTGTCACCTCAGGCCTGGTCCCCGGCATCTCTCCCTCTGTCTCATCGTAAATGGTAGCATTTCAGGTCCCATTCCTTTGCTCTCTACTTTCATCTGGGGATGAATCCATGCCAAGATATTAAAGTAATAGCTCTTCTTATTTTGTGCTTATTTGCTTTCTAAATAGAGTCCTGGTAATGTGATGTCTTCATCCAAAAGAGTATTTCTGTCAAGGGAGTAAGAATTGGGGCTGTTGGAGGTGGGGCAGGCAGAATTTTCCTTCAAATCTTACCACAAGAAGAGCTGATTTTTCAGTTCAAGTTTGAAAACAGGATAAGAACAGCATCCCAGCTCGGCAGTCAGCATCATTCCCTCTTCTTCTATTGATGGGATGAGGCCCACCTACATGAGGAAGGGCAATCTGCTCTTCTCAGTTTACTGAATCAAATGATAATCTCACCCAGAGACACTCAAAGGAATGCTTGACCAAATACCTGCTTATCCTGTGGCCCAAATTGACTCATGAAGTTAGATACCATATATAGCAGGCTCTGGAAGAAAGGGAATAAGAGAGACAGTCCTGTTTGCTTTTAAAACTGATAAAATGGCCTGCCGGCAGTGACAAATGTGGCAGGCAGAACTTTCCCAGGCATAAATTTGATTATTTCTACCATTTTCCTTTGGCCTGGAGTTGGATCTCTGTAGTAATCTGATTTGTAGGCCATTCTACCTGGATAGAATTTCTTTTCTGTCTTTGTCCTCCCCCTCTCCTCCTCCAGCAATGTTATCATCATCGTATTGTCCTTGTCATCAACATCCAAGGTTTCTTAAGTGCCTGCTGCTTACAGGGCTCTGTGGTAGGAAGAATTTTGGAATCCACAGGGGAAACTAGATCTGTCCCTTGTTTTGAGTGGCTAACTGCCAGTTTAGGAGCCAGAACATGTACATAAAAAGTACAAATCAAGTATGAACTGGATAACTAAGTGCAACATGCAGGAGGATATTCATCTTAGACTGGAGAAGGGCATGGCAACCCACTCTAGTCTTCTTGCTTGGAGAATCCCATGGACAGAGGAGCCTGGTGGGCTACAGTCCACAGGGTCGCAAAGAGTCGGCCACAACCGAAGCGACTGAGCATGCATAGGTTCATCTTAGATTCCAGAAAAAGGAGTGCTTAGCAGGCTGACCCGGAGAAGGCAATGGCACCGCACTCCAGTACTCTTGCCTGGAAAATCCCATGGATGAAGGAGACTGGAAGGCTGCAGTCCATGGGGTCGCTGAGAGTCGGACACGACTGAGCGACTTCACTTTCACTTTTCACTTTCATGCATTGGAGAAGGAAATGGCAACTCACTCCAGTGTTCTTGCCTGGAGAATCCCAGAGACAGGGCAGCCTGCTGGGCTGCCATTTATGGGGTTGCACAGAGTTGGACACGACTGAAGTGACTCAGCAGCAGCAGCAGCAGCAGGCTGACCATGGTCTGGAATAGCTTCAAGGAGGCCATGATCCTTGGGCAGGGCCCGAGGGAAGAGTTTAACCAAAATGGGTGCTGGGAAGGAGAAAGACTATGTCAGGAGTACGGAACACCGGATGCAAGCGGAGAGTGCAGGTGTGGGCGGGGACCGACAGGGCGCCAGGGAACAGCTTGACGCCTGGGGTGCAGCCTCCAGGAACAGCTTTAGGACCAGCTTGCTCATTAAAATCTTTTGACTGTGTGTGAAGTTTTCCAGGATCAGCACAGAATGTCGGCTGCATCTCCCAAAGGCGTCTCCTCCCGAACACGCCTTCTGAAACCTGCCCAGCAGGTCAAGCATTGAGGCCGCTGCATGGAGTGATACACACACCCTCTGCAAAGCCCTTCTTCTGGATTTGCACATGATTAAAAAGAAAGAAAAGCAATGAAAGAAAAAGCCTCGACTTGTTTTCCCCGGTGCAGTTGTGCTGGTTTTATACTGTCAGTCCTGTGTACCTGGGCCCGCCTCACTGTTGGTTCTTAGTGAGTGCTTGGGGGATGGGACAGAAACTGTGTGAGCCAGAAGACAGTGCAGACTGTGCCTCCTGCAGCCAATGAGGCAGCGCCCCCTCCCTGAATCTCCCCCAGGCCTTGTCAGTCCTCAGGAGGCAGTGTGGATTGCAGAGAGTCATCTTCTCTGAGAAACCACACAAGCTCCAGTTCTGCTCTGCCAGGAATCAGCTGCATGACCTTGGGCAAGTCATTTGAGTTCCCTCAGCCTCATTTTCTCATCTGTGAAATCAGAGGTTTGGACTAGGTGACCGTGCAGAATGCTTCCAACTCTGAAGGATGAGTCCAGGAGAATTTTATCTTCCTTGGATTATAACAAATACTGTTTTTGTTTTTGTTTTCCTCTTCTGTCTACTTAGGGGAAGAGAGAGCCACTTGAGAAGGGACTAATCCGTCTCCCTGAGATGTCTTGGGATGTCTGACAGTCTCCAATCAAAGAGGGTTGGCTTTTACCTACCAGCCACGCTTAAAATAATATCTTGTATGGGTATTTTAGAGAGATGGAATATTTAGAGAACTTTAAATAAAGGAGAACTAAGATTCAATAATGCCATAATTGAGTAGCTCTGTGATCTTGGACACATTACTTCACTTTTCTGAGATTCAGTTTCCCTTTTTGTGGTGGCTCTAGGGGTAAAGAACCTGCCTGCCAATGCAAGAGATGTAAAAGACGCAGGTTTGAGCCCTGGGTCAGAGAGATCCCCTGGAGGAGGGCATGGCAACCCACTCCAGTATTCTTGCCTGGAGAATCCCATGGACAGAGGAGCCCGGCGGATGACAGTCCATGGGGTCGCAAAGAGTCGGACATGACTGAAGCGACTTAGCACACAATAGGAATAATACAAACAATAAGAACCACACTTAAATATGTAAGCTAGGTCCTGAGGACAGTACCTGCACAGACTGAAGCCACGAGGGTGCCTGTAACTTGGTGTTTGTGAGGTGATGAGGTGTGACGTACAGTGGTTAAAAGTGGGGCACCCGAGCAGGTGGATCTGAGTTTCACTCTGGGCTTTGTCCCTTTTGTGTGGCCTTGGGCAAGTTATTTTCCTTCCCCAGGCCTCAGTTTCTTCCTCTTTATGGAAATAATAATAGTTCCTGCTGTGTAGGATTATTCATGAAGATTCAGGGAGACAAGGCATCGAAAGTGCTTAGCCCGCTTACGAGTAAACATTCAATAATTTAATCACAATAACAAATAACAATAGTAATAATAAATGTCGTGATCCCTCCTCCACTGGCTCTCCTCCAGGGATGGCAGTAGGGGAAGGAAAATCTCCTGAGTGGGGAGAGGGCCAAATCATGTGGCCAGATAGTATGTTTCATGAGCGTAGGGCCGTGTGCATCTGGTTTATCCTGAAGCTCCAATGCCTAGCACAGTATGCTCGCATGCGGTAGTCACTGTAAAGAAAGCCTTTACTTATGGTGGAACCAACACAAACATGCTCATACATCATCCTACTTTTACAAGACATGGCTTAGCTGCCAAGCTTTCAGGTCTATTCTACCTGCTGCCTTAACGGCTTCACCCAGGAGGATGTTCAGAGATGTCTAGATCTCCTCTTAAGTCTAGACCAGCACTGTCCCAAAGAACTATAAGGCAAGACACACTTGGGAATTTTAAAAATCTTAGTAGCTATGTGAAAAAAGTAAAAAGGAACAGGTGAAATTAATTTTAATAACACTTTATTTAGCCTACTATATACAACGATATTGAGGGCAGAAGGAGAAGAGGGCATCAGAGGATGAGATGGCTGCACGGCATCATTGATGCAATGGACATGAACTTGGGCAAACTGGGAGATGGTGAAAGACAGAGAAGCCTGGCATGCTGCAGTCCATAGGGTCGCAAAGAGTCAGACAAGACTGGGTGATTGAACATCGACAACAATATACAAAATATTATCATTTCAGCACAGAGTCAACATGGAAATGTTAATTAAATATTTAATTTCTTCGTAACGTGCTTGAAATCTGGTTTGGATTTTACATTTGCATGTCTCAGTTCGGGCAGCACAGTTCAAGGCACAAAAGCCACATATGTTTAATGAATGGCTGCTGTATTGGAAGGTGTAGCTCCAGGTTAAGCTTGATGAAGTCTAGCCTTCCACCATCCATTCCATTCCTCAGTTCTACGTCCTGTTTGAGAACCCAGGTCTTTCCCAGGTGGCTGTCCTGAGAAAGGCTTTGGGCTTCTTTGAAGACATACCCACCACCCACATGGGTGTGCTTCAGTCTTACATGTCTTACTAGAAAAATCACAGCATAACACCATAACCATAATATCCATTCCACAAGATACATGTATACCATGAGATTTTTCTAGGCCCTTCAAGCTTGTTATTTGAAGTATCAACTATCATCAAATGTCAACTATCATCCTCTTTTTCAGACATGCTTTTTGGAGAGCTTGATTTACTGTGATCTTGGCTTACATTCAACCTTCTCTGAAAATTCATTTGTTCATTCAATTTATGGAGTGCCTATTATGTGTAATGGAGTTAGGAATGTTATCACATGCAGGAAGGATTCAAGGCCTGCCCTTGGGAACCTTAAACTCAAGTTGGATAAGTATATCAAGAAACAGGATTTTATAACACAGAGTAGTGGGGGAAATATTCAGTACTCTGAAAGTTTGTAGGAGAGCAGCTAACCTAACAGAGGAGTGTATGTGTATGTGTGTGTGTGTGTGTGTGTGTGTGTGTACATGCACACGTGCGCATGCATGTGCAAGGGGGCAGTCAGGGAGGCAATATCTAAAGTAAGGCCTGAAGTATAGAGAAAGGCAACCCTCCTACACTGTTAGTGGGAATGGAAATTGATGCAACCTCTATGGGTAACAGTATGGAATTTCCTTAAGAAACTAAAAGCAGACTTACCAAATGATCCAGCAATCCCACTCCTGAGCATATATCCAGAAAAGATAAAGACCTGAAGATTGGGTTGAAGTTGGGGTGTAAATTATTGGGGAGTGTGGGGCAGGGAAAGGAGGAGAGCCTTCCAGACAGGTGAGGAATGAGTAGGAACATGTCCCAGAGGGTCAAGGACAATGTAGGGGGTCTGCAAATCACTCCATCCAGCTGGAGTCCAGGAAAAGTACATCTTTGGCTTGGGTAGATATAGGGAAGTCACAGTCAACAGTTTCGAATTTATTTACATTCTACAGTAAAGATACTGGAAACTTCAACTTTGGTTCTGATTTCTCTACCTACCTTCTTAATCTGTATTTTCTAGCTGTTTACAGGGTATCTCCCTGTTCCACGTAAGATCAACATTCTCAGAAATCACTCATCACCCTCACTCCTCTACTAAATATTCCAAACTGGCTCTCTGTCCTAATTTCTCTATCCCTCATAATGAGATCAGCATAATTCTAGTCTCCTACCCAGCTAAGACATCTTTCATCCCTTCTATATCTTCATCCCTGGCACCCAAGCTGTCACTGACTCTCGCTAATTTTTTGATTGAATAGCTGAAAGCTTTTGGTTCAAGCACTTTCTGGCTTCCTTGAATTCATCACTCATCTTTCTATAATAGCTTTAAATTTTCACCAAGGCTATCTGAACTCCAAGTGGTATAACTTGTACTCCTTTGAGATATCATTCTGGAACAAAGCAGCAATTTTAAAGATCACATCAGATTATAAAGTAGGAAAATAATTTCTGCAGTCCAGAAAAGCCTCAAGTAATTTTTACTGGAAAAAAGACAATTCTTAATGTTTTATTTAGCTTTGATTCTACCATCAGCTTTAAAAAAAATTCATCAACCTTCCTCTTGGAATCTGAAGCTTTTATTACCTGCATAGAGAATTCAGAAGTTGGGATTTTTACCTGTCTAATTGTGTCCCTCCCTTTCTATTCAAGGTCTTTCCTGGATGCACTAACCTGAATGCTCACTCACCCTAAAAAAATGTTCAACACTGTTTAAACTTGCCCTGATTACCAAGTATCTTACTTCATACCGGCTCAGCAATTCATTATAACCACACCCTGAGAACTGGACACAGAAAATTTAAAACACAAGAACCAGATTGCATTTTGTGTCTCAGGAATAGATGAGAAATGATAATTTCCCCCAGTTGTATTTTGTCATATTTTAAACAAAATGTCCACTGGCTGGAAATTCCATTTCAATCAGTTAAGTGTTAGGTGAGGTTTAAGTAGTGTGCTCAGCATGAAACTGCTTATTAGAGGTATGGTCATCATGTCTGCTACATCTAAAATCAGGACACATGGTGTAACAATGGGACAGAGGGTTTGAAATCAATGTTAGCTTGGAAAATGTGGGTTATGTGACTCCCACAGTTACAGGAAATGCAAGAGAAATATTGTCCCTCAAGTTCACAGTGTTATTGGAAATAGAAGTCTAACAAAGTCATTTACTCCACCACTAAATAGTGAACATTTAGTAAAGGAGGTATTTTCTTAGGTGGTAAGATTGCAAACATGAAAAATACAGTCTCTTTAAATGCGTTCTTCAGGTAGGCCCATATGAGGCTAATTTCATGTGCCAACTTGGCTAGGCTATGGTGCCCAGTTGTTCGGTCAAACACTATTCTAGATGTTGCTGTTTTCAGTTTCAGATCAGTTGCTCAGTCATGTCCAACTCTTTGCGACCCCATGGACTACAGCAAGCTAGGCTTGCCTGTCCATCACCAACTCCCAGAGCTTGCTCAAACTCATGTCCATTGAGTCAGAGTTGCCATTCAACCATCTCATCCTCTGTCATCCCCTTCTGCTCTTGCCTTCAATCTTTCCCAGCATTGGGGCCTTTTCTAATGAGTCACTTCTTCTCATCAGGTGGCCAGAGTATTGGTGCTTCAGCTTCAGCATCAGCCCTTAATTTTTTAGATGTGATTAACATTTAAATAAGTAGACTTGAGTAAAGCAGATTATGCTGCGTAACATAAATGGGCCTCCTTCAATCATTTGAAGGCCTTAAGAGCAAAGACTGAGATTCCCCTCAAGGAGAGGGAATTCAGCCTTCAAACTTAAGGCTACAAAATCGACTCTTAGGGAAATTTCCAGCCTACTAGCCTACCCTGCCGGGTTTGGATTTACCATTTTCCACAGTCTTGTGAGCCAACTCCTTAAAAATAAATCTCTCTCTCTTCTCTCTGAAGAATTCTAATACAACCCTCATAAGAATTATTTATTTCCCACTCCCGAGGTGTATATTTAAGCATACTTGTATAACCTTTTTCTTTTTTTTCCCCACAAACAGTAACATTCCCCTTCACAATATGTCTTCTAGCAATGTTTTTAAACATATGGCATTCACTTTCAAGGCCTAGCTTGCTGCTGAAGAGAAAATTTAGAAGCTGATATGTAATGAACTGATGGAACAAAGTTGCCTAATTTTAAGCAGAATGGAAAAGAGGGACTGCAGAGAACTTGAGGAAACCTGAGAGCGTTCAAGTCAGAGAGGCCATATGAAAAAAAGCACAAAGAAGGCAACTTCCTGATGACAGAATTTGGAAGCAAGAAACTGCGTGGAAGATAGGGCCTGTGTCTATCAGGACACACAGTAGAAAAAGACGGTATGGGGGGGAAAAAAGGAAGGCAGTAGAGAGAAGCTGGTCAAAGCAATTTGGATAACAATCAAAACTGCTTGCTGGTAAAAAATGAGCAAAAAATGTCATTTAAGATATAGAACTATGAATTCAAGGCTAGATTAGTGTTTGGGGGTTTTGGGGTTTCTATGAGCCTTTCCAGTGGAAAATGGTACAGGTTGAGCTGTCCTAAAAGGAAATGTGGGCGCCTCATAGCAAGAGAATTTTGGAAGGAATAAGTGATAGCTGACTTCCACATCTGGTTTGAGCACATAGCGAGCCCACTTCTCTGAACTGGAGATAGAACCCACTTGGAAGAGGGAAATCTTAGAAATAATTAGACTTAATTAGGTTGTCAGCTCAGATATCATTATGTCTTGCTGCTCAGGGATGTTTTGCAAATTTAATTAGTTAATGTTTGTAAAATAAGCTACAAGTGCCATGTATCATTGGCATAGAATTTGATTTTCAGTATGATGAATCTTCAGTGTGATGTAATTAAGTCATGCTGATTTCATATGAACTTTGATTGCAGGGTAATGCCTGTTCCGGAGTGTTCTGGAAACATGGGCGCTTGGGCTCTCATACTGGCATTTCATCAGGAAAAGCTCTGACACTGGAGCATGGTGGCAGAAATTTTGCATGGAATGTGATACACAGATAAGGTGAGACGAGACATTTAAACTGTCAGATGAGAATTGTGATTTCTACTGACACATAAATGTGATGTTTGTAACAATACCCAGTTGGACAGTATAGTAACTAAAAACAAACATTTTATCATCAAGATTTGCATGAGAGAAAACACTAAGGATCTTAGTTGGGTCCCTATGTTCTCTTTGCCTATTATATGACATGTACATTAAATACTCTTCAACTAGGAAATTAATTTTTTAAATCAAAAAATGACTTCAAGTATTACTCCATCCATACCTGTTAGTAAGCTCTTCCTGTGTGTGTGGGAAAGTCTCTCAGTTGTGTCCGACTCTTTCCAACCCCACGGACTGGAGCCTGCCAGGCTCCTCTGTACATGGAATTCTCCAGGTCAGAATACTGGAGTGGGTAGCCATTCCCTTCTCCGGGGAATCTTCCCGACCCAGGGATCGAACCCAGGTCTACCTCATTACAGGTGGATTCTTTACCATCTGAGACACCAGGAAAGTCAAGAATACTGGAGTGGGTAGCTCATCTCTTCTCTAGAGGATCTTCCTGACCCAGGAATCGAACCAGGGTCTCCTGCATTGCAGGTGGATTCTTTACCAGCTGAGCTATCAGGGAAGCCCAAGCTCTTCTTAAACAGTACAATTTATTGTTGACTCAGAAACTCAAAATTGTATTCACAGTTTTGGACTTGAGAAAGGAATCAAATAAGGTCTAGGATAGGGTTTTTCAAACATTTAATCTCAGTGTTCTTTATACTCTTAAAAATTGTTAAAGATCCTAAAGAGCTTTTATTTATGTGTATTATATCATATCAATGTTTATTGTCTTAGACATTAAAGGTAAGAAAAAGTTTTTTTTTTAATTTATACATTCATTGAAAACAATCCCATGATATAATAACATAAATAAGAGACTTTTAAAGAGAAAAGGTGAGAAGAGTGACATTGTTTTACGTTTTTATAAATCTTTTAAATGTTTAGCTTAATAGAAGACAGCTGAAGCTCCATATCTGGTTCTGCATCCAATCTGATGTGATACATCGGTTGCAAAAATGAAAAAAAGTTTGGCCTCACCCAAATATGTAACTGGAAAGGGAGGAGTAGTTTATATAGACTTCTTAGATGATTGTGGATATTGCTTTTTGACTTGATACTGTAAACCAACAACTGATGGTCTCTAAAGGTTGGTTTCTTCGAAGTTGATGGATTCTGCATCTATATCAATGACTCTTTCGAAAGATTTTTTTAATGTGGACCATTTAAAAAGTCTTTATTGAATATGTTACAATATTATTTCTGTTTTATGTTTTGGTTTTTCAGCCATGAGGCATGTGAGATCTTAGCTCCCACACCAGTGATTGAACCCATACCCCCTGCAGTAGAAGGTGAAGTCTTTACCACTGGACCACCAGGGAAGTCCCTATATTTCATTACTTTGAAATCCATTGGTCTGTCTTGTACTTGTATCATGCACTGGTCATTTGGAAAACATTGATTCACTGAGTTGTGTAAATCTTCCAAAGGTTGACACATTGTGTTATACAATATCAAACAGTCACTTTGTTCAATATCACCACCGATTTCATCCTAAAATTCTTTAGATATTGGTATACTGCCAAGTTTTCTAAAATTTTCATTTTTGCTATAAAGTTGGAATTTTATTATTGGCAATAAATACTTTCAGTTGTTTTCCTTGAAGTGATAGTCTCACTTTGTTCATTTTAGAAAAAAATGTCTGCCAAATACCCACATCTGAATAAGCATAGTTTGTTTTCAAGTAAAAATGATATTCCATTAAAAAGGCAGCCAGCTTAGCTCACACCCATTGTAACTGATACACACGGAGGTCTTGTTGGAACATCCCATTTTTCACACAGAATATTAAAATGTTATGTGCTCAAAGGTTGACATTTAATACAGTGAATACTTTTTTATTGCCTTATCAAGGTCATTGCTAAGTGAAATTGGTACTTTAAGAAAAATCCAGGACTACACGGCAGTGCCGTATATACTGGTCGTTACAGTTTGGTACTGTTGCCTCAACTGATGCAGAGGCCCAGGCATTGTATTCACTTTACCTTGGCTCCACCAATGCAAATGTAAGCACAGTGAAAATACAAATAGCATCCTCATCTTACAACGAACTTGTAGATCTATTCAGAGACCTCCGGAGTCTGTGGACAGCACTTTGAGAATCATGGTACAAGAAATGCACTGAACGGGGAACAGAGGAGGGTCAGGATATTTTTTTTTTTAAGCAGCTACTTCAGGAGTACATAGGATGATGTAGGGCAGTATAATCTGATGGAATTTGTTGTTGCTACTGTTTGCTTTTTAAGCAGCAGGAAGCATAATATACTGCCCTAAATCAGTTTTTCCAAGTTTTGGGACTATAATACACAAAATAAATATTTTCTACATTGTAACAGTGCATACATACATACATATTTACTGAAATAAAACTTTCATGAGATATCCTTACAATTTGTGATGAACTCTAAAACATTTTTATTTTCTTCTGTTTCACCTTTTTCAAAAAATGTTAGTTATGACCCATTAAATTGGTTTTAGCAACTCACTAATGGGAAATTACTGTTGACAAAAACCTGCATTAAATGAAGATGCTTTCATTTTGTAATATTTAAACATGGAACAATGGACTGGTTCCAAATTGGGAAAGGAGTATGTCAAGGCTGTATATTGTCACCCTGCTTATTTGACTTATATGCAGAGTATATCATGCGAAATGCCAGGCTGGATGAAGCACAAGCTGGAATCAATCTTCCCAGGAGAAATAGCAATAACCTCAGATATGCAGATGACATCACCCTTATGCAGAAAGGGAAGAGGAACTAAGGAGCCTCTTGATGAAGGTGAAAGAGGAAAGTGAAAAAACTAGCTTAAAACTCAATGTTCAAAAAATGAAGATCACGGCATCTAGTCCCATCACCTCATGGCAAATAGATGGGGGAACAATGGAAACAGTGAGAGACTTTATTTTCTTGGGCTCCAAAATCACTGCAGATGGTGACTGCAGCCATGAAATTAAGAGACACTTGCTCCTTGGAAGAAAAGCTATGATCAACCTAGACAGCATATTAAAAAAGCAGAGACATTACTTTGCCAACAAAGGTTCGTGTAGTCAAAGCTATGGTTTTTCCAGTAGTCATGTATGGATGTAAGAGTTGGGCTATAAAGAAAGCTGAGCGCCATAGAATTGATGCTTCTGAACTGTGGTGTTGGAGAAGACTCTTGAGAGTCCCTTGGACTACAAGGAGATCAAACCAGTCAATCTGGAATATTCATTGTGAGGACTGATGCTGAAGCTGAAACTCCAATACTTTGGCCACCTAATGCCAAGAACTGACTCATTAGTAAAGGCCCTGATGCTGGGAAAGATTGAAGGCAGGAGAAGGGGATGACAGAGGATGAGATGGTTGGATGGTATCACTGACTCAATAGACATGAGTTTGAGCAAGCTCTGGGAGTTGGTGATGGACAGGCAAGCCTGGCGTACTGCAGTCCATGGGGTCACAAAGAGTTGGATATGACTGAGCAAATGAACTGAACAGAAGGGTTGATTATCTTTGGTTGTAGACTAAATGTATCCAGGAGTCTTTAATAGCTGCTTATTCTGCTATTTCTTGGCTTAGTTTAAATGATTTTAATGTGTAATCAAATGAGAAATGATCTGTTTTAAGGATGCAACACGTATATTATTATATTAAATATATGATTGATTTGGTTTTCTCTGTTAAAGTCTAAATGTTTACCTGGAGTTGATGAAACCTAACACTTTCCCTCCAGCACTGGTGGATAAATATACGCACTATGCTGTGTTTGGACTTCCCCGGTGGCTCAGACGGTAAAGCGTCTGTCTACAATGTGGGAGACCTGGGTTCGATCCTTGGTTTGGGAAAAGCGTCTGTCTACAATGTGGGAGACCTGGGTTCGATCCTTGGTTTGGGAATTTCCCTGGAGAAGGAAATGGCAACCCACTCCAGTACTCTTGCCTAGAAAATCCCATGGACAAAGGAGCCTGGTGTCCATGGGGTTGCAAAGAGTCAGACACGACTGAGCGACTTCACTTTCTTTCTTTCTTTCATGCTGTGTTTAGTCACTCAGTTGTGTCCAACTCTTTGGGACCCCGTGGACTGTAGCCCACCAGGATCCTCTGTCCATGAGATTCTCCAGGCAAGAATACTGGAATGGGTGGCCATGCCCTCCTCCAGGGAACCTTCCCAGGGATCGAACCCAGGACTCCCACATTGCAGGCAGATTCTTTACGGTCTGAGCCACCAGGGAAGCCCAAATATACACACTGCAACTTTATAAAAGATATTGTGTTAAGACTGGTACAGTTGTAACTATTACTCTCATAAAAAGAACACTTTAGTACACTCCCAGAATTTAGGTTTATATCCCAAGATTTAATACTGCTCTGAGTTACTATTCCAGTTATTTGAAAGCATTACTTTGATGGGTGCAACTAATTGTAAAAACCAAAATGAAGTGGCTATCAATTGGGGATTTTATGCTTTAATAGAATTATTTATTGCTAGTGATAAGACTTGGAGAAGGAAATGGCAACCCACTCCAGTGTTCTTGCCTGGAGAATCCCAGGGACGGAGGAGCCTGGTGGGCTGCCGTCTATGGGGCCGCATAGAGTCGGACACGACTGAAGAGACTTAGCAGCAGTGATAAGACTATAGATGGTAAGCAAGTAGAATGTATCAGAGATAAAGAAGTAGCTTCTTTGATATTTTCAGTATTTGGCCCTTTCCTGCTTCTCCTCCTTGGCTTTCAAGATATCCTTTCAGAATCTTTCTCTCTTCCTATATTTTTCAACATTTAAAAATATTGACTTACTGTTCTATTCTGCTTCAATCTTTAAAGTCAGTTTTAAAAAAAAATTTTAATCGGAATATGATTGATTTACAGTGTTGTGTTAGTTTCAGGTGTACAGCAAAGTGGATCAATTATACATATATTCACTCTTTTATAGATTCTTTTCTGATGTAGCCATTGCAGAGTATTGAGTAGAGTTGTCTGTGCTATACAGTAGGTCCCTATTCATTATCTATTTTACGTATGGTAGTGTGTATGTGTCCGTCTCAATCGTCCAATATATCCCTAACTTCCCTTATCCCCTGGTAACCATAGGTTTGTTTTCTATATCTGTAACTCTATTTCTGTTTTATGGATAAGTTCATTTGTACCCTTTTAAAAGATTCCAATGTAAGCAATATCATATGATATTTGTCTTTCTCAGTCTGACTTCACTAAGTGTGACAATGTCTAGGTCCATCCCTGTTGCTGCAAATGGGCATTATTTCATTCTTTTTCTATGGATGATATTCCATTGTATATATTTTATCTGTTTATTGAAGGACATTTTGGTTGCTTCCATGTCCTGGCTATTGTAAATACTGCTGCAATGAACAGTGGGGTACATGAATCTTTTTGAAGTATGGTTTTCTCCAGATGTATGCCTGGGAGTGGGATTACAAGATCATATGGCAGTTCTATTTTTAGTTTTTTAAGGGAAATTCCATATTGTTCTCTATAGTGGCTGCACCAGTTTACATTCCAGCCAACAGTGTAGGAAGGTTTCCTTTTCTCCACATGCTCTCTAGCATTCATTGTCCGTAGATTTTTCGTTGATGGCTATTCTGACTGGCATGAAGTGATACCTCATTGCATTTTAATTTGTATTTCTCTAGTAATTAGTGATATTGAGCATCTTTTCATGTGCTTTTTAGCCATCTGTATGTCTTCTTTGGAGAAATGTCTATTTAGATATTCCGTACATTTTTGGGGGGGAGCAGTTTGTTTGTTTTCTGATATTGAGCTGCATGAGCTGTTTGTATATTCTGGAGATTAATCCCTTGTCAGTTGCTTCAGTTGCAAATATTTTCTCCCATTCTGAGGGTTGTCTTTTCATTTTGTTTATGATTTCCTTTGCTGTGCAAAAGCTTTTAAGTTTAATTAGGTCTATTTTCTCTCTGTTCAAGGCCAAGGTACTTACTTAGACTTGCCTCCTCTGCTTTGGCATCACTCTGGTGATGTATGGGAACAACTGGGCGGGGGGACGGGAAATGAGAGTTAGCTAGCTATTGCAATTGTTCAGAAGAGAGATGAGGAGGCCCCGAATCAGGGAGGTGCGTCTGCAAATGTAAAAGCAGGAAGAGGCCCAGAAGATTTGTCTGGTGATCGGAGAGTGGATATAGGAGAAAGAAAAGATTAGTTTGAGATTCTCAATTAGAGGAACCTGATAAGGTAGGAGGAGGAGCTTAAACAGGAAAATAATTAGGTCATTTTAAAAAACATATTGCAGATATTAAACAGGCATCAGAAAATATAATAGTGGAACCAGAGAGAGTGCAGGCCTAGGGCCTTGAGTTAAATTATCTACACAGGAACAATTGTTGAGCTCATGGGTATAAATGAAGTCGATGATGTACAGAACACAATAGAAGAAGGTGACAAGATAAACTTTGGGGAATTTTGAAACTGGAAAGAGCAATGGGAGATGAGGAGCCTTGCAGGAGACATTCAAGGAGCAGAGAACCAGTTAGAAGAAAGGAACTTTGACAGTACATGAAATACTAACTTACAGTCCTTTGGGGGAAAGGACAGCTTCCCTCTCTTTTTCTGAGCAAAAAACAACACAGAAATGTTCAAGGAGATGTGTGATGTGGAGAGAAAGATCCTAGAATCTGGAGCCAGCAGCCATGGGTTTTCATTTCCTCATAAGAACTTACTAGTTATGTGACTTTGGGTAAGCCACAGAACACAGATATGAAGCCTTTGGAGAACAGCTGCAGGAAAATCTGTGTGCAATATATTGTCAGAAATATGTCAAATCAGAGGGAGGAGAGCTTTCTGGTCGGAGGAAGGCAGAGCACATCACTGAATATGTAGAACTTGAGTGAAGTGTCAGAAGATGAATAGGATTTTGGCAGATACAATAATGAAGAGAGAATACATGACTTAGAAAAATGAGGGTTTGTCATCTGTAGAAGAGAGAATTGAAGACAAAAATTCTCCTAAAAGAGAATCTTTGTGCTTTCCTTTTCCTTGTTTTGGAACTTATGTGGCTTGTGTATTTGAAATGGTGATGTGCCATAGTATATACAGAAGAAAAAGCAAAGTATACACATATAGGACAAGCCTTCTTTTAGGATGAATGGGTTAATCTATGTTTTATTCTTTTCACTTTCATTTTAGAAATGTACCATGAAAAAGTTTCCATAAGATGCTTCTTATGTTAGTGTTATGGAGAAGGGAATGGTAACCCACTCCTGTATTCCTTCCTGGAGAATCCCATGGGCAGAGGAGCCTGGCAGGCTACAGTCCATGGGGTCCCAAAGGGATGGACACGACTGAAGTGACTTAGCATCATGTTTTTGTTAAGGAGATTAGCAGTACTTTATGTAGAAAGTTCAGCAACCACTTAAAGATCCCTTCACTTTTCAAGTTGGAGGTACAGATAAGCAACTTATTTAACTTTGAGATCAGAAGTGAAAGTCACAGAATGGAGGTCTGGGAGATGCATATTAGACTTGATATGAAAGTGCATCTTCTTGGATCACAGTAATAGAGAAAAACAGGAGTTGATTGCAAACTGAAGAGAGACACAGAGGGAATACAATCCAGAGGAATAAATTGTTTAAGAGTATTGTGACTTTAAGATAAAATATCAGTTTGGTAGTTAACCAACATTCTTGGGCCATGATGCTGGTTCTTTGGGGGAAAATTAAATCAAGCAAACATAAAGGCATTTTATTCCACTATCTTTGGGGAAAATACAGTTACACATTTGACCTCTCAGAATCCGCTCCAGAATCCGATGGGCTTTATGGACCACGCACTGGATCAGCAGTAGAGTGTGTGACAGGCATCCTGTCTGTGGCTGAGAATTGTTCATTAGGCATTACCAGAGGCTTCAGAAATGATCTCAGTGTGGTTCACCTTGCTTTGAATGAAACCAGTGAGATCACTAGCACTCACTTTAGTTGAGGACAAGCTGAGGATTAGCAGCTTTTCAAAATGAAAACCAGAGAGTACTAAATGTGTCATCATTGGGAGGGGGTGCTCTGGGTTTAAGAGGATTTGGACACATACAGAGATCATTACTATGTTATTAAGCAGTTATAAGTTAGTTTATATTTGCCAAACGCAAATATAAAAATCATTTAATTATACAGGCATTAAAGTCTTGCATCATTAACCACATATTTAAAACAGCTTTGCATCACTTACGAAAACAATTTAAAATATCAGATTATTGAATTTCCTCTGTTCTAATGGCCCATTGCCTCACAGCCAGCCTTAACCTGTTTATTGTCTTATAATTAAATGCATTTAAAAAAAGAGTGTTATTCTGTCATTTATCAAAAATTGAAGTGCAGGGAAATGAAGCAATTTGTGCATATGTATTCATCCCTCCAGTGTTCAAATTCAAGAATCAAACTCAGATTGTTTTTTAACCTGGTCTATATTTGTACAGTATGCCAGGCAGGCAGCCTACTGTTAAGGGAAAAGAAGGAAAATAATAAAAAATTTCAAAAAATGATTAGCTTTGAGTTAAATAACAAAGGAGCACCAAATGGAAACTCATCCACTAGCCAAGAAGGGCTCTCCACCATCCATCACCACCATCTGGCAGATGGGCTCAAGAGTAATGCACTCCTGCGTAGATGCCAAGTTCTCTGCTTATGCAGCAATCTTTGTCCTTGCCATCCAGGGTGGGAGGACAGGGAGTGGCTGGAGCCTACAGTTCCACGTAGCAGTACATCCCACTTGAAGGAAACTCTTGGGGTTAGCCAACAAAAATGGAATTCAAATTTGGAACCAGATCTCACCTGATACATTTTAATTGATTGCCATGTGATTGGCCATCTGTTTATAATTTGTCTTTTCTTTATATGAGAAATGCTTTTGTACTGGGTGGGACCCATGTGCCTCTCAATTTCTATATGGAAAAAAAAAATTTTCTATCTTTTCATTGCTTTGCTGAGTAGCTTTCAACAAGCTTTTGGAAAAAGTCTGGATCCAGATTTATAAAGTATCAACTGATGCTGTGCTAAAACAATAGGATATTTTATGGGTTGTAAAGCTTTTATTATTAAGTAATTTTTGGTTGCGGTAATTTTAATAATAAGAGTAGTAAACTATTCTACAGGGTGGAAGGCTGATGAACCTTTTAAGATCAGTTGAGATTGTTTAAATTCAGTTTATACCTTAAGAACAAAACCTTAAGTATCATTTGGCTCTTGCCAAATGATATAATTTATTTGAATGTCACCATTTCGATGAGGTATAGACATTGATGCTAGCTGGAATTATAGAACTAAATGATCAGTCCCTAAAATTTCCAGAAATGCCAAAATTGTTGTATTTTTACAATTTAAAATATGCTAATCTTCATTGGGCCAAATTTCATTCTCTTGTCTAAACCTCCCTTTAATGAGCCTCTCATTAAAATTGTGGTGGTTAATATAAGACCTGGGAGCTGCATTTCTTAAGGATGAAGAACAGAGTTTCTCTAACTGTGGGGCATCAGAATAATGGTGGGAGCTCCATGACCCGGCCCAAATCCATGAAATCAGAATCTGGGGTCTGGACAGCTTTTGTTGCCACAAGTGGCTCAGGTCATTCTGATGCACACCGAAGTCTGAGAACAAGTGAACTGGAGAACAAGATCAGCCCAAAGGCCAAATACACCCACTGACTGTTTTTGTAAATAACATTTCATTGGAACAGGACTACAGCCATCATTTCTGTACTGTCTGTAGCTGCGTTCCCAATACAGTGACAGAGTTGAGTAGTTGTGACATAAACCATATGGCCCACAAACCTGAGAGTATTTACTATCTGTCCCTTCACAGAGGAAGCTTGCCAACTCCTGAGCGAGATGAATGATACAAAAAGAAATATGTTTTTCCAGATCTAGTGGTTTCGATTCACCCATTCATTCATTCATTCACTCCTTTGCCTGGACAAATAGGAACTAAAATTCTTAGAATCACTGAGAGGGTTAAAGATGACTTTAGATATCACCTCTTAATATTCTTCAAACCTTTAAGTTGTTTCAAAAAAGAAAGGAAAAACAGCTGAATAATATGTTTTTAAAAAATTAACTTTTAAAAATTCTGTATTTGATTAAGATTTTGGATATTTAATGATTTTCCAACTTATTGCAAAAGGACCCATGGGCAAGTTAAACTCTGTAATAGCATGTATTTTAGTAGCAGCTTAAATAAAATTCAAATATAAGGAAAAAATAAGCCTTTCATCTCAAAAGGTGCATAATGTTAAAAGATTAAAGGGGCTTAGAAATGCATTTGGATTCAGCAAGGCAGTGAAATGAGGAAAAGGGCTAATGATCTTTAGGAGCCAGAGACAGCCATCATAAAACAAAGATGCTTTCTGGTGATACAGTACAAGAATCCTCTGTACACCGTATGAAGCATCTTGAAATGTGAATAAATTGGATGAAGTTCCAAAAACAATAGATATGCTCAAGTGAATGGGAGGGCTGAGCTGCAGGAAGGCTTTTGATTTACATAGCATGATTGTTTCAAGGTGCACACAGCCCTTCCCAAGAGCTGGGCTGGATTTTCCTCCCAGCGCCTGCAGGAGATGTTGAACTGACATCACAGAAAATTGTCAGCAGAGAAGAGAGACTGATTGCCCGGCTGTAGGAGGGAGTTGGAGAAGGGAATTAGGTTCCTTACACCTTGTTCATCATGTCATTCACTCCCCTCTTCAAAGATTTTCAATGACTTCTTATTACTTAAAGGATTAAAGGCAAGTCCCGGCTGGTATTTCAGGCTTTCTCTAATATGTCCCTTATGGGGTATCACTAAGGATTTTCATGCCTACTACCTCATTTGATCTTCACAGTATCCTCATGCAAGTCAGAGAGGGGACTTTGTATTCCCATTTTACAGATAAATTAAGCTCAGGTATAGCTGGTTTAGGGGCTTCCCATGGGGCGCAAGTGGTAAAAAACCCACCTGCCAATGCCGGAGACACAAGAGATGTGAGTTCGATTCCTAGGTCAGGAAGATCCCCTGGAGGAGGACATGGCAACCCACTCCAGTATTTTCGCCTGGGAAATCCCATGGACAGAGGAACCTGGCGGGCTACTGTCTACAGAATCGCAGAGAGTCGAACATGACTGAATCGACTTAGCACACACATAGCTGGTTTAATGGACCAGCTAAAGGCCATACAGAAGGAGGGGGCTGAGTCAGGGCTAGGACTCCTGTCCCCTGTGTGACATCATGTTCATGAATCTTTTCCTCTAAATTAGCCTAGTTCCTGAAACATGCCTGATGCTTGCCTGGTCTTTGCTTGTGCCATGGAATACCTCCCCCTTCTGCATGTGCAAAGCCACCTTTTGAGTTCCAGTTCCCTTTGGGGCTTACTCGCTGTCTCAGCGGTAAAAGAATCCGCCTGCAATTCAGGAAACGCAGGAGTTGTGGGTTCAATCCCCAGTTCTCTTGGTCTGCTAGCAAATGTTTCCTGAGCTCCAGTATTCTGTGCTCTCTTTCTCCTCCTCTGAGCTCACATACATTTCGTTGACACCATTTCCTTTTCCTCCCGATCCTACCATGCCAAAGCATGGCTCCTCCCCTTTGCTGGGTGTTCGTCTTCTGCACTGACACTCTTGAATCACTCTTCAGCTTTGCCCATGTGTACGCCCCATGTCTCCAATGGAACTGACTGCTCTTCGAGGGAGAATCTAGATAGCATATATTCCTTTTCTCCTCCACAATGCCTTGTGTGATACATCAAGAAGGTGGGAGCTCCATAAGTATTTGTTGGACAAATGAATCATTTCATTCTCAAGCTGTCTCTGAATATGATTAAGAGAAATGAGATGAAATTGAAAAGCAGAGACCAGGTTGTCTTTTTAACAGCAAATTCTTTTCTAATGAATCAAAGTATTCCAAGGACAGTCACTGACGCTCCATGTTCAGCTGAGGCCTGGATTCAGAAGGGCTGAGTGATCCTAACCTGGGCACAAAAGGAAAACCAGCCCCACAGGAAACTGACTTGGAATACACACTGGTAAGACAATTCTTTCACAACTTTCATTTAAGGCCAGCAACTCACAGGCAGTTGACCTAACAGGAAGAAACAGGAACAGGTTTCCCCCACCCCCCCCCCCCCCCAAAAGGCTGGCTTTGCCATTTCTCCCCCTTCCTGGAGGTATGCGCAACTCTGTGCTTTCCTGGCCAGGAACCCGAGGTGCAGCTGCAACAAAGCAAACCTTCCCTGGAGCTTCACCAAGGTCTGCTCATCTCTCTTTGGTTGTGAGATTGGGAACTAACACAGTCTTTTTGTGAAGTCTGATACATGGGAAATACAGTCTACAGGGCGACCCCTCACGGCAGTGGGTGGTACTTGCCTCCGAGCAGGGTTAGCTAAGCCTTCATGAAGCCTACTTTGTGCAGTGATTCCCCCTCAACTTTGCACATTTCCTGCCCAGTTGCACTGATCCTACCCCCACCCCCAGGACTGGTGCACGTAAAGACCACACCTATGATCAACATTCTCTGAATTCAGGGCCCCAGCCTGGTCAGCAGGGCTATGTGGTCTATACGAGGGGCCCCCAAGCTTTTTGACACCAGGGTCTGGTTTTGTGGAAGACAGTTTTCCCATGGACTTGGGGGTTTGGAGATGATTTGAGCACAGTAAGGTCTGTGTTCCTATGAGACTCTAATGCCCCGCTGATCTGACAGGAGGCAGAACTCAGGTGGTAATGTGAGTGATGGGGAGCGGCTGTAAACACAGGTGAGGCTGGCTGGTTCCGCTGTCCACTGCTCACCTCCTGCTGTGCAGCCCCAGGGGGTGGGGGGGACAGTGTTGGGGACTCTTGGTCTATTCTGTTCCCCCTACTTCTGGCTGAGTACATTGACCAAGTTACAACTAAATTTGAGGTTATACCTCTGTACATTGATGACTTCCTCTTGATTTACTAGATCTTTCTGTTGCAGAAAGTGATTATATTAGTCTGAGTGCTACCTGGGAAGCTGAAAATTTATGTGGTTTTTGTGTGTGTAGAATATAATTGAGAGGTTTCTGCAAGAGCCTCTCAATTATATTCCACACACATATTTCTTCACTTAAGAGTAAAGCAGAGCTGTGTAAAGTGAGCAGCATGTTTACACTAGGTCCCTATGGCTTGCTATCAAATTAGTGGCAAATCAGTATTATAGTAAACAGGGGTCAAAGATCAAACCCACAATTTCACATAAAATTCAAAACACAAGACACAAGACACAAAATAGAAGGCTCGTGTCATGAGACCATCAACTACTCTTAAAAAATAATCAAAACCAGGAAAAGATGAGAGGAAACAAAATTTAAACATGATTTTAGTCCAGGATCTGATGCAAAAGCCAGACCTTACAGAGATCTTTTAAAAACCATGACCACTGACTACATGTCACTCATCTTAACTGGAAACACACATCAAAAGGTGGCAAGAACCAAGACTTAGTAACTCCCGGATTCTACTCATGGACTTGACACTGACTTTGGACAAATCAGAATGTCTTCATTTTTCACTCTGAAAATTAGGGTAGAAACTATTGTTTTACTTCTCTTAATGGACAACTCTGGAGAGAATCATGCTAATAAGGAGACAGTGGTAATTCTCTCCTAGATTTGATTAGATGTATTTTTGAAAGGTCAAATGATTTAGTAGCATAAAATTGTACACACCACACCCCATTTTTACTGTGGGCAGCTCTCCACTCTTGGCTTCTAAGCAGGAAATGAGAAGAATCACATTTATTCCATGTTAAAACATTCCTTGAAACAACAACAAAAAAACCCCATAAAAATTGATTACTGCTTAGCTCTTATTATTGAAATTGGAGTCTTAAATTAGTCAACAGTTCATACCTATCATTATTAATCTAGGTTTAATTAACCTTGAGTTAAAGCATAATGTTTTACTGAGCTTATATGAATGGGCTAAACCAGATGATGAATATTATTGGGAAACAGAAAAGCCTTTTTAAAAGAGTTTAGAAAAGCTCCAAAGGAATGCTGAATATTTTTAAATAATTTAGTCAATAATTTTAATTACAATGCTGCTTATTAATTGTTAAGTATTTGCTTAATCAATACCACCAGATGTCAGTATATTCTGTATGATTAGCACTGAGTTCTTAAAACCAGCCAGAGTTTTCATTCCAGTTAATGAAAATGATGTAGTGGCCAAATAATTAAAGCTCTCTAGAGGATTATAAATCCTCTTCCTCAACATTGGTTATGTTATGGTAGAGGCCCCTCAGTTTAGATACAAATTCCCAGCTTCCCAATAAATCTTGGCACTGAGGTTCTTGACAGTAAGAATGCCATTCTCTGCAAGTGATGCGTGGTCTTGGAGCTCAAACAGCGTGTTGAGGGACACAAGCAAGCAGAGCTTCAGCTGCGCCAGCTCTGGATATCTCCTTCTGTGTGTTTTTATAGCCTATTGACTGGACTTTTCCATTCAGGCAATGTCTTATCGGCATTTGATGTTTAAACCAAAGGGGTTATCAGCTAGATAAGGGGAATTTTGTTAACAAAGAAATAATTTTTACTAATTCCTGGATATGTACTAGGACTTTTACCTGTGTTATCTTATGGAAGTAATAAGAAGTTAAGAAATAAAGTTTAAAATGCCTGAAAGCTTATTGTGTGTCTCTTTTTGACAATATGAAGGACTCAAACTGAATTCTCACGCCTTTCATTTCAGTTAACAAAAGTAATGTCATGGTAGAAAAAAAAATTAAGTGTTTTAGTAAAACTGGCAAAATCTTGCATTTTCAGGTTATTATTAAGCAAAAATCTGTCCATTCTTTAACAGGATAAACCTGGAAGGTATTTAAAGTGCTAGTAAGCTTAAGATTTTAAATGCTATTTAAGAGAATGCTGTTAATTGTGAGCTATGTGTGCATTTTGGTAATTGTAAGCTTTGCTGCTGCTGCTAAGTCACTTCAGTCGTGTCCGACTCTGTGTGACCCCATAGACGGCCGCCCACAAGGCTCCCCTGTCCCTGGGATTCTCCAGGCAAGAACACTGGAGTGGGTTGCCATTTCCTTCTCCAATGCATGAAAGTGAAAAGTGAAAGTGAAGTTGCTCAGTGGTGTCCGACTCTTAGCGAACGCATAGACTGCAGCCTACCAGGCTCCTCTGTCCATGGGATTTTCCAGGCAAGGGTACTGGAGGGGGGCGTCATTGCCTTCTCCTAACTGTAAGCTTTAGAAATATTCAAAGTTCCTGGCACCATATTATGCTTTCAGAAAAAAAAAAAAAAAGAATTTTATATAAACAGAACCCACATTGGAGCTTCACTTATGAAGGCTCAGTGTGGGAGCATCCTAGGTGTGGCCTGGGGAGACAGCATAGCAAGGTAGCTCCAAGCTTCTTGCTGCATAATGAAGAATGCACCTCTCAATTAGAAATAAAAGGGTCCTCGTTTATCGTAGAAGTTGATATTGCTGCAGGCTTTAGCTTTGAAGGGAAATCCTTTGAAATATTCCATCTTTATTGTGTGAAAAATGGTTACAGTCTTGTTCCTTAGGACAAGAGGAAGAAACACTCAACAAAATTCCTTGGATTCTACTTACAAAAACATTGAGACACCTACAACTGTACTAGTGAAAAGATAATATTGAGTTTGGGGTTTTTTTTAAGCTTTTCCGACTTCAAAATGTTTGTGGAATTCACTGCAAATAGAATTCCCCCTTCCCCAAATGCAAACGAACACATATTCTTTCACTGGCACCTGGAGACCACTGCAGCAGATAGTTAAGACTCTCTATAGGACAAGGTCAAATCAGAAGTTTTAATGTGGTAACATATATGTTTCATGAAATAGACCACTGAGGTCATTGTATTTCAGTATGTGCACTCACATACCATCCTAAACCCACAGAAATCAGAATGTTCGTTGTTATCTAGTAGCTAAAAGAAGATGTTACAAAAGACACTCTTAGATAAATCTTACTTGTCTTGAAATGCTCCCTTATAAAAACACCTTAAGCACACCACAGAATTAGTCACTGGTTGAATCAAAATTGTGCCAGCTGGGGAGGACTTCGGTCTTTTTACAGTGACAGGCAAACCCACTGCTTCCCCAAGCCCTGCTGTTTTTGGGGGGACACTGATGCTCAAAAGAATAACTTGCTTAGGACTCATAGGTCAGCACTGGTATATGAATCCCAGACACTCAGACACCTGGGCATTTGCACTGTTTCACTCTTTTATTTATTATTTTATCTATTATTTACAATCTTGTGTTAGTTTCAGGTATATTCCAGAATGGTTCAGATATAGATATTTATCCAAATATATACATATTCTTTTTCAGATTATTTTACCATTATAGTTTATTATAAGATAATTAAGTATAGTTCTCTGGGCTCTACAATAGGTACTTGTTGTCTGCCTATTTTATATATAGTAGTGTGAATATCGGAGAAGACAATGGCAACCCACTCCAGTACTCTTGCCTGGAAAATCCCACAGATGGAGGAGGCTGGTAGGCTTTAGTCTATGGGGTCTCTGAGTCAGACACGACTGAGACACTTCACTTTCACTTTTGACTTTCATGCATTGGAGAAGGAAATGGCAACCCACTCCAGTGTTCTTGCCTGGAGAATCCCAGGGATGGCGGAGCCTGGTGGGCTGCTGTCTATGGGGTCGCACAGAGTCGGACACAACTGATGTGACTTAGCAGCAGCAGCAGCAACAGTGTGTATATGTTAATCCCAAATCCCTAATTTATCCCTCCCACTCCCTTTCCTCTTTGGTAGCCATAAATTTGCTTTCTGGGTCTGTGAGTCTATTTCTGCTTTGTAAATAAGTACTTTGTATCATTTTTTTTCAAGTTCCACATATAAGTGATATCATATGATATTTGTCCTTCACTATCTGACTCACTTCACTTTGTATGAAATCTCTAGGTCCAGCCATGTTGCTCCAAATGGCATTGCTTTTCTTAATTTTTAATAATCATAGTTTTATTATAAACTAACTTGTTTACTCACTGTAACTGGTTTCTAGGCATTAACTAATCTTGACTAATCTTCATAATAGATCATTAGCCAAGTAGATAGAGAGTATAATTCATTCTTTTAAAGATGAAAAAAGAAAACAAGAAGAAGAGAAAGGCATTTTACACACATCATCTTATTTATTTTTCACAAAGCCATATGAGGGAAGGTAACTCCATGTGACAAACAAGGAAACTGATCAGATAAGTTAATTAACATGCCCAAGGTCACTATCTATTTAACAGTAGAGCCAGGGTTAAATCCAGTTCTGTCTGATTCCAGAAACCATGCTTTGTCCAGTCCAAGATGTTTCCGATTAAGCTGCTTTTCCAAAATTACATGATGAGAGATAATGGAATTGGACACGAAAGTCACTGCCAATGTACTGGATTATGTTTGAACAGGATCTTCACAATTAAGTCCAACAGTATGACTTTTAGCACTAACCAACAACATCCTAAATTTTTCTCTTTTATTGCTAGTCCCGATATATTCCACATATTCAGTATCTTAACTAAAGTACAGGTTTGCTTTTTCCTTGCAATCTGTAAACTCCCCGAGGACAGTCCATAGGAAGGAAATTCACCAAGGAAGTAAAATGTAAAAAATCCCAGCGAGAAATACTGTTCAAATGTGGTTTTAAATGCAGATACGTATGGTCAGCAGGCTCCTGTGTGCTCACGAATTTCAAATGGGGCAGGAAGAGGGAACATGGACTCAGAGCCCTCGTGGGGTTCAATGCTCCAGCTGTCCTGTTCTCACTCTGCTGCTCATCTTTCTCCTATTTTTCACCTCTAATTTAAACGTCGTTTCCAAAACAGAAGTTGATATACTCTGATGAGTTTTTATTTTCAAGTTATGTGAGGTTGATATTGCCGTGACAAGTTTAGGGTTCAAATATTGATGTATTTTAAAATTCAGCCTTGTTTATTCAGCATGGGTCTCAATAGTCTTAGGAGGTACAAAGTTCTGAAACAGACCTCAATACTAAGGGCGCAGTGGGAAATAAGTCTCTTTCCTCACCAGATAGCTGTTTGTTTTTAATTGGATGATGGAGGCAGTTTCTAACTCTGGTGTCTAATTAATGATCCCCAGTGTTTTGGAAAAGCAATGAGATCCTTCCTGGGGCCAGTTTGGAGTGTGCCAGAGAGGCTCCGAAGGACACGGGCAATTGTCGAGTAAACACTTATGGCCCAATGGCTGCCATGTTGTTCTTGAGTATGCGGAAAACAGGGGACTGGAAAGGAAAATAATTTCACAAGATTGTGCAAGTATTACTTATAACTTCCTGCTGGGGAAATTCACGAAGTTTCAGAAACCATCTTGCTTGGTGTTCATTCATCAATTGGTCCTGGGGGTGGGGTGTGCATGTGGTATTCACCACTTTACCCAGCCGTAGCCTTGAAAGTCATCTCATAAAAATTCCAGCTGTTCTGATACAATGGAAGAGAAACTCTTATTCTTATGTTTTTGCATATTCTGTGCAGGAGATACGGCTCTGCTATGCTTCATCCCTCTGCAAGCCCTTTGCTTATGAATGACCCAAAGCCAGGTCACAGTCCCTGCATCACTCTGGAAGGCCTTCCATAGCAGAGTGGCCCTTCCCACTGTTGTCTTCAGAGCTCCCATCAGGGGGCACCCTGAAGAGAGCCAGAGATTTTAAATACCGCACCTCTTCTTTGTTTTGAGGTAAACAGAAATGCCTATGTGCAAGTAAAGGGAAAAATAACCAGTTGACATTTCATTGACCCAAAAAGGACAAGCTTTGAAATCTCCATGAAGCTAAAAGAATCTAGGCTGGAAAGAAATGACTGATTTTTGCAAATATTTGCACTAACCATATAGTCTTTGTATTAAATTTTTTCTAAAAGATCCTCAATTTAGGAGTTTGAAACCTATCAAATCATTCTCACCATATGCTTGTTTTTCTTAATCATATCATAATATTTCAGAGTAAATTGGCTAGCTTTCTTACTTCCAACTGCTCTGATACAATGAAAAAAGAGCTTCTCTCTCTTTTTTATTTTTGGAAAGTAATTTTATCAAAGTTTGTATTTCACCAGGGCATTGCTGACAAGATTCCTTCCTCTGGCTTTCCGCTGCCATAGCATTAGTTGACGCTCTCAACATTAATCATTACATGATAGAACTAATAGTAAAGTTATTACTTATTGATTAACTTGGATAGGCCATGAAAGTGAAAGTGCTAGTCGCTCAGTCGTGTCTGACTCTTTGTGACCCCCATGGACTGTAGCCTGCTAGGCTTGTCCGTCCCTGGAGTTCTCCAGGCAAGAATATTGGAGTGGGTAGCCATTCCCTTATCCAGGGGATCTTCCCAACCCAGGGATCAAACCTAGTTCTCCCACATTGTGGGTAGATTCTTTACCATCTGAGCCACCAGGAAAGCCCTGTATAGGCCATAACTCTGCTGATATAATGTCTGCTGTAATAATATGCTTTTTTTTTTGGTCTTTTAAAATATTATTTTATTTACTTCTTTTTTAAAAATCAATTAATTTATCTTAATTGGAGGATAATTACTTTACAATATTGTGGTGATTTTCCCCATACATTGACATGAATCAGCCACGGATGTGCATGTGTCCCCCCGTATTTATTTATCTGGCTGTGCTGGGTCTTAGTTCCAGCATGCAGGATCTTTAGTTGCAGCACGTGGGATCTAGTTCATTGACCATGGATGGAACCTAGGCCCCCTGCTTTGGGAGCATGGAGTCTTAGCCACTGGACCACCAGGGAAGTCCCTACATTATCTAACCCTCATAGCAGTAAGTGAATGAATAAGGTTAACAATGAGAGCTTACTATGTGTAATGGATAATTTTATGTGTCAACTTGATGGGGCCACGGGAGGTCCAGCTCTCCGGTTAAACTTTATTTCTGGGTGTATCTGGGAGAGTGTTTCTGGAAGAGATTAGTGTTTGAATTGGTGAACAGAGTAATGCAGACTGTCTTCCCCATGTGGGTGGGCATCATCTAATCCATCAAGAGCCTGAATAGACCAAAAAGGCAGAGGAAATTTGAATTTGTTCTCTGCTTGACTGAGCTAGATGTCAATCTTTTCTGCTCTCAGCACTCCTGGTTCTTAAGCTGTCAGGTCCAGACTGGAATCTACACCATTTACTCTCTGGCTCAGCTCTCAGGTCTTCCAACTACCCCATTGGCTTTCCTGGGTCCCCAGCTTGCAGATGGCAGGTTGTGGGTCTTCTCAGCCTCCATAATGGAATGAGTGAATATCTGTAATAAATCTCTTTGTAGTTCTGTTCTGTAGTCTATTCTGCTTCTCTGAAGAATCCTGATTAATCCACTATGCATCAAACATTTTTATAACCATTTTACACATCAGTTCAGTTCAGTTCAGTCGCTCAGTTGTGTCCGACTCTTTGCAACCGCATGAATCGCAGCACGCCAGGCCTCCCTGTCCATCACCATCTTCCGGAGTTCACTCAGACTCACGTCCATCGAGTCAGTGATGCCATCCAGCCATCTCATCCTCTGTCGTCCTCTTCTCCTCCTGCCCCCAATCCCTCCCAGCATCAGAGTCTTTTCCAATGAGTCAACTCTTCGCATGAGGTGGCCAAAGTACTGGAGTTTCAGCTTCAGCATCATTCCTTCCAAAGAAATCCCAGGGCTGATCTCCTTCAGAATGGACTGGTTCGATCTCCTTGCAGTCCAAGGGACTCTCAAGAGTCTTCTCCAACACCACAGTTCAAAGGCATCAATTCTTCGGTGCTCAGCTTTCTTCACAGTCCAACTCTCACATCCATACATGACCACTGGAAAAACCATAGCCTTGACTAGACAGACCTTAGTTGGCAAAGTAATGTCTCTGCTTTTGAATATGCTATCTAGGTTGGTCATAACTTTCCTTCCAAGGAGTAAGCGTCTTTTAATTTCATGGCTGCAGTCACCATCTGCAGTGATTTTGGAGCCCCCCAAAATAAAGTCTGACACTGTTTCCACTGCTTCCCCATCTATTTCTCATGAAGTGATGGGACCAGATGCCATGATCTTTGTTTTCTGAATGTTGAGTTTTAAGCCAACTTTTTCACTCTCCTCTTTCACCTTCATCAAGAGGCTTTTTAGTTCCTCTTCACTTTCTGCCATAAGGATGGTATCATCTGCATATCTGAGGTTATTGATATTTCTCCTGGCAATCTTGATTCCAGCTTGTGTTTCTTTCAGCCCAGCATTTCTCATGAGGTACTCTGCATATAAGTTTTAACTCATTAATTCTCTTTAGTTCTGTTTGGTAGATTTTTATCCATTTTTTCTTATTGTAGGTCAACTGCATCTGGACTGTGACATTAATTTCCAAAATGGTAGCAGTTTCCTCTCTTGCCAATTCATCCTTCAAAGATATCAGAGTTAAAATCTTTTTTTTGCCAATCCTTCGATGGTTTACCACTGCCTTTAGTGTGAATTCCAAATTATTTGACATGGCGCTGCAAGTCTATCAGCATCTAGGTGGCCTTGATTGTCATCAATTTCTACCATTCACTCTGGGCTGTAGCCAACTTATGTGGCATCTATCAGCTCCACTGTGCTCTTGGTGCCTATGGGTGTGTGCATGTGTCCCGTTTCTGCCATTACTGTTCATTCCTCAGTTCAGTTCAGTTGCTCAGTCATGTCCAACTTTTTTTGACCCCATGGACTGCAGCACACCAGGCTACCCAGTCCATCACCAACCCCCGCAGTTCCTAGGTTCCCATTTTTCATGACTGCAGCTGGCTCTTAAGTGGTCTTCTTGCCTCTATTCCTTCTCCCCTCCAATTCATTTTCTATTTGGTGGCCAGACTAATCCTTCTATTAATAAAAATGCAAAGATGAACATGGCACACCCATGCTTAAGACCTCTCAACAATTTCCATTGTCAGAGGTTAAAGTCCAAATTCCTTCAAAATACCTTTCAAGACCTTGTCCCAGCTTCTCTCTCCAGCCTCGTCAGTTGCTATCCTCCTAAATAGACCCTTTCACCACCAGACCTCTGCACAGAAAAGCCCTATTGACAAAACATTCTGCTTTGTCCTCCTTTGGCCAATGCCTCAGCGTTCATATCCCCACTGAAATGTCATCTCCTCTAGCCCACCATCCTCTAGCCCATCATCAGCTCTTGCCCCTACTTAATGCTCTCCAGGGTGGGAAGCATACTGTGCCATCTGTGTACCATAGCACAGTATGCCGATTACCCACTTTCTTGTCCCCCTGTCTGGTTACGCCTGGCTCTCATCGGCTTCTAGCACTGGACTCTGCATTTCCTAACTGGCAGGACTGCAATTTTACCATCACTGCCCCAGTGCCTGCCACTTAATAGAAACTCAGTAAGTATCCAGCAAGGATGGCAAGTGAATTAACAGATGAATGGCTAGCTGGATTCCTGCCCTGTCTTCACTCCCTGATGAAATCCCTGCTTTCCCTCTTCTGCTCCAACTTGAGTTCTCTAAAGCTGCCCTGCCCCCTCTGTGGAATCAGCATGCCCATTTCTGTGCCCTCCTGAAAACGTGAGGCACATACGGTCCTGTTGAACTGTAAGCTCGTTGAGGGCAGCGACTGTATTTTTGCCCACTTCAAGCTTAGTCTCTGGCACGGGACCTGGTAGTTAGTGGACTGTCAGTAAATTTTTGTCAGATGGAATCCTGAATTCACTCATTGCTGCTCTATTCACATCAGCTGAGAGTTTTCATTACCATTGCCACGTGAAAAATGAAAAAAAAAATCTACACGGGGTGCAAAGAGAAGAAAATTAAGAAAGAATGTAGCATTGTGATGAAACAATGCACACCCCCCCCAACCACCAAATAAACACCCCGCGCTCTGCTCCTGGGGCTTTCTGCTTCCTCCACCTGGGCGCCTGGGATGCCTTGACCTTCTCCTCCACCTTCTCTCCACCGGCTCCCCCGCAATGGGCCTGCGGCCCAGCACATCCTCATCCATTTACAAAGCAAATTGTGTTTTTTTCACCATTGTTATTAGTCATTACTCAGTCATGTCCAACTCTTTGCGACCCCATGGACTGCAGCAGCCAGGCTTTCCTGTCCTTCACTATCTCCCAAAGTTTGCTCAAACTCACGTCTGTTGAGCCAGTGATGCCATCCAACCGTCTCAACATTTATTGCTGAGCAGAAACTGTGTGCAAGCAGATGGCAAGTGCTCAGAGGGCTAAACCTTGACGTCATCTGATACATGCATTAGTCTGGGGCTCAGTCACTCAAAGAGGTTTCTCCTCCAGAACCCCTTCACCTTAACTTTGTGTTCAGTCCAGTCTATACCTTCCATTCAGCTAGAAATTCCCTCTCCTTTGCCACCCAAATGCCAACACTGATGCTACCCTACCTTGGGGTCCCCCTTCCACACATTTATTGTACTGCTCTGTCCTCTTGAGAATTCTGCTCAGCTGATGCATTTTCTAGTTGCTGTTTCTTTAGAGTTCTTCCTTCCTCACTAGTTAATTTGATTTTTTCCTCATTTTCTGTAAGTAACCTCCTTCTCCTCTTTATTCCTGCTCCCACTGATATTCTGCAGATGGCTGTTCCAGCCTCTCTGTCCATTTCCCTCTCAGTTTACTTCCACCAGCATTTATAGGGGGTGCCCCATTTGACAGGCACCAAGGATAAATAAATAGCACACAAGGCTTGTCCTCCGAGGAGCTCGCTGAAACACACAGAAATAAGTAATTATAACCAGACCTGTCACAGGATAATGGAGGTTTGTATAGGACTGTGTTGGTATGGATTCTCCTAAGAAATAGAACTTGTGTTAAAGATTTGGGTGCATTCATTTATTCAAGAGGTTATCCAAGGCAGCACAATGAAGGTGTGAGGGAGTGAAACAGAGAAGGAGGAAGTGCCAATCAAAACATTTTAATAAGTGGGTAAAGGCTGTAGGTAGCTGAGGCTCAGACCTACTAAGACCATCTGAGATACAGGTGAGAACATCCTTCAAAAATGGTTTCTTTGTAGACTTACAGACTTAGGAAATGAGCTTATAGTTCATTTCAGGATGGGGGAAAGGATAGTTAGGGAGTTTGGCATGGACATGTACAGACTGCTATATTTAAAATGGATAACCAATAAGGATCCACTGGATAGCACATGGAACTCTGCTCAATGTAATGTAGCAGTCTGGATAGGAGGGGAGTTTGGGGGAGAATGGATACAGGTGTATATAAGGCTGAGTCCCTTTGCTATTCACCTGAAACGATCACAACATTGTTAATCGGCTATACCCCACACAAAATAAAAAGATTGCTAAAAAATGATTTATTTGTAGAGTAAGGGATGAATTCCTGCCCCTCAGTGGTTAAGGACTGCTTCTGAGACAACCCTCTCACTCCACTCTTGCTTGTCACATGCAGGGATGACATGCTCTTTTGGTCAGAGAAAGTCCTGAAGTCAAGAGACACAGAGTCCTGAGAAATGGAGCCATACATGTGCCCAGGAATGGTCTGCTGAATCTCCAGGTAGCTTCTAGGGTAGCCAGAATATGAGCCAAGTACCAAGGACACCTGCCATGTGGACGCAGAAATATGTATGTGTGTGAGAGGGTATTACAGGTCAGCAGAATATTCATAGGGGCGCAGTCCCAGCAAGGTCTTGAAGGTGAAAAGTTCTCCAGGTGAACAAGTAGGGAAAATGTTTAAAAACAGGAAGACAGGACGAGGGCTTAGAGATGTGAATTGCATGCTAATGTTGGTTACAGAGGAGTCTCCAGTGGGTGGAGGTGGAGACACAAGGGGCAAGGTAAGATGGGCAAGACTCGATAAACATTCACGTTTCATCTTTTCAATGAGAAGAGACAAAAATCCACAACAAGATGGTGAGAAAATGTTGTCAGCCTTGGCTATGTGACGTGATGGTAGGTTGCAGGGAGAATGGGGTGGGCGACCAGAAGGTCCAAGTGCAGATGGAGGATGTCTCCAGGTTTGTGGGCCTTGAGGTAAGAAGACCTTACCTTAAACCTTTTACAAACACACCTCAGCTTCTGGCGCCTTGTTTGCCTCTAGATTGTTAACTCACTTTGATGGAGTGAACTTTCCTGTTCCTGTTTCCTGTTTCTGAACTTCTCAGTTTTACTCTCATCATCAGCAGAGTCATGTGGAATAAACATCTCAAGGAAAATGTGGCATTTTCATCTCTTATGAGGACATGTAATTTGGGGCCGAAGGAGAACTAAACCTGGATTATTGGCAGAAGAATTATGACCCTCTCCGGGCAAGGCAGAACACGATGGATTGGGATATTCTTCTTACCTCAAATATACACCACTTGTGTTTAAATACATAAATAACCCAGACACACCTACCACGGGGGGAAAGCACAATTAGCCGATCACAATGATTGTAGTCCCCCTAAGCATTTCATCTCCATCTGAGGTGTTTGGCTCTCTGAGTACTTCACATAAGCAAGGCTTTTTCTCTGCTCCATGAGCCCCCCACCAAGCCTCAGCAGAAACCTTCAGAGATCTTTCTCTGTAAGAGTGTGTTTAACTCCATCTGCAAAAAAAAAAAAAAAAAAGGAAAAAAGGTCAATGACATATTTTGGGGTTGTTCTTGCTTATTTAATTTCCTTTAAAAAAAAAAAAAAGCTAGGGGCATCAAAGGGAAAGGCGGGTGAGAGTCTTTAAAAGCTACTTATAGCATAAAAATCATCCAAGAGCTCTGTTCCGGCCTCTGTCAAAGTTCCAACTTTGTCCTTATGCATGAGTCAAAGCTGCCCAGGGGTCAAGCTTGTGACTACCAAACACCATTACTGCATCTGATTGCTCCTGCGGAATTTCGGAACATAGTTAGTGTCCTCCGCTCCCTACCCCACTCCATAATATAGGACAGGCTTTCTCAGTCTCAGCACTATTGACATTTGGGGCCAGATAGTTCTTTGCTGTGAGCTGCATCCTTGCCCTGTAGGATGTTTAGTAGCATCCCTGGCCTCCAGCTGATACACAGATGCCAGCACGCTATCCCTCTCAGAAGATGTGACAACCAAAAATGTCTCCCGACATTGCCAAGGGTCCTCTCGGGGGAAAATCGCCCTGTTTGAGAACCACTAACATAGGGCTACAAAATTACTTCTCTGGAAGCAAATATTCCACAAAATCTCTCTAAATGAGTTGTTCAATTATTTTTTTCTCAAAAGAACAAAGGAAACCCTTCTTTATGTTCCCCTCCTTTCCTAGTTCTGTTCTTTTTCTGTTCTTTTTTTATTGCCTGAAAATAACACTCCCCTATAATACTTGGTCTTCATTTGATTTTCTCAGTTCTCTCGGGCAGACTGGGGCTGTGAAACAAAGTCCAGAACCCCGTGGCTTGGGAACCTTAGGCAAGCTGATAATCAAACATTTTTCAGACATGAAAAGGGAAAAGAGGATTTTTTTCATGTCCTTCCTATTAAAAATGCTGTGCTGTAAATGATGTTATTTTCAGTTTCCAGAAAAATTATCAAGGTTTCCATCTCCTTGAAGATAGGAACCTCTGAGTATAATTATGTAATTGTTCAGAGTGCTTGGCACATAGTAGGTGCTCAATAAATATATAGTCATGGACTGTTTGATTGATTAAGATGGATCTACTAGTAATTTGACTTCTATTAGCCCTAGTCATAGGGGGTCCCAGAAACAAGAGACCTTTGAGTGAGTCACTCATGAGGAAGTAAGTATGCCCCTCAAATCCATGTCTTCTCAGTTTGAATCTGTTCAGTAAATATTTAGAGATTGCTTGGTGCAGTGAGGCTGAGACACAGAGGTGAAAAAATGCAGTGCCCACTTTCAAGGAACTTAAAGACACATTAGTGGACAATTTTAATGCAACGCTGTACATTCTAAGATAAAGGGACTAAACCAATACTGTGGGTGTTTGGTGGGGGGGCCCCACCCTGGCCTTTGCTGAGAGATAGGAGCAGGGTCAGAAGGTGCAACACACAAACGTGTGTCAAGGGCCAATCCGAGTTGGTCCTGTGAAGAGGGGCGGGCAGTGAAGAAGTAGGGTGGTGGCAAGGGCGTCCAGGCAGAGGGCCAGCGTGGACACACACACGGAGGAGTGATCTACTGTTCCTGAAACCGAGGCTGCTGGGAGATGAGGCTGGAGATGTGGAGAGGCAGGCCCTGGAGTGGGAGATTTCTTCCACCTGGGGAGCTGTGAAGCTTTTTGTTTTTAAATTGGAGTATAATTGCTTTACAATGTTGTGTTAGTTTCTGCTGTACAACAACGTGAATTAACTGTATGTATACATATATCCCCTCCCTCTTGAGCTTCCCTCCCACCTCGCTCCATCTCACCCCTCTATGGCATCACAGAGCACCGAACGGAGCTTCCCACTACCTATCTGTTTTATGAACGTTAAGTATATATAGGGGTTCTCTGGTGGCTCAGATGGTAAAGAATCTGCCTGCAATGTGGAAGACCCCTGTTGTTCAACCCCTGGGTTGGGAAGATCCCCTGGAGGAGGGTATGGCAACCCATTCCAGTATTCTTGCCTGGAGAATCCCATGGATAGAGGAATCTGGTGGGCTACAGTCCATGGGGTCGCAAAGAGTCAGACACGACTCAACGACTGACACTGACATATATATGCCAATATATCTGCTCTTCCAGTTTGTCCCACTCCAGCAAGAGAATTCCAGAAAAACATCTACTCCTGCTTCATTGACTATGCTAAAACCCTTTGACTGTGTGGATCACAACAAACTGTGGAAAATTCTTAAAGAGATGGGACTACCAGACCACCTTACCTACCTCCTGAGAAGCCTGTATGCAGGTCAAGAAGTAACAGTTAAAACCGGACATGGAACAACGGATGGGTTCCAAATTGGGAAAGGAGTATGTCAAGGCTGTATGTTGTCACCCTGCTTATTTAACTTATATGCAGAGTACATCATGAGAAATGCTGGGCTGGATGAAGCACAAGCTGGAATCAAGCTTCCCAGGAGAAACATTAATAACCTCAGATACACAGATGACACCACCCTTATGGCAGAAAATGAAGAGGAACTAAAAAGCCTCTTGATGAAAGTAAAAGAGGAGAGTGAAATGTTTGGATTAAAACTCAGCATTCAAAAAATGAAGATCATGGCATCCAGTCCCATCATTTCATGGGAAATAGATGGAGAAACAATGAAACAGTGATGGACCAGTCCAGATTTTCTTGGACTCCAAAATCACACAGACAGTGACTGCAGTTATGAAATTAAAAGATGCTTGTCCTTGGAAGAAAAGCTATGAAAAACCTGGACAGCATATTAAAAAGCAGAGACATTCTTTGCTGACAAAGGTCTGTCTAGTCAAAGCTATGGTTTTCCAGTAGTCGTGTATGGATGTGAGAGTTGGACTATAAAGAAAGCTGAGCACCAAAGAATTGATGCTTTTGAACAGTGGTGTTGGGGAATACTCCTGAGAGTCCCTTGGACAGCAAGGAGATTCAACCAGTCCATCCTAAAGGAAATCAGTCCTGAATATTTATTGGAAGGACGATGCTGAAGCTGAAGCTCCAATATTTTGGCCACCTGATGAGAAGAGCCAAGTCACTGGGAAAGACCCTGATGCTGGGAAAGATTGAAGGCAGGAAGAGAAGGGGACGACAGAGGATGAGATGGTTGGATGGCATCACTGACTCAATGGACATGATTTTGAGCAAGCTCCAGGAGATGGTGGAGGACAGGGAAGCCTGGGGTGCTGCAGTCCATGGGGTCTCAAAGAGTTGGACACGACTGAGCGACTGAACAACAACCCTCACCGCCACTGTGTCCACGTCTGTTCTCTATGTCTGCTCTGAAGATAAGTTCATCTGTACAAGTTTTCTGGATTCCATACATTTGCATTAATATACAATATTTGTTTTTCTCTTTCTGACTCACTTTAACAGACTCTAGGTCCATCCACGCATGTGAGCTCAGCTGCCCAATCGTGTCTGACTCTGAGATTCCATAAACTGAGCCCGCCAGGCTCCTCTGTCCATGAAACTTTCCAGGCAAGAATACTGGAGTGGACTGCCATTTCCTCCTCAGGGAGGTCCTTCCCACCCATGATCAAAGCCACATCTCCTGCGTCTCCTGCATTGGCAGTTGGATTTTTTTTTTTTTTTTTTTAAATCACTGAGCCACCTGGAAAGCCCCTAGGTCATTCACTTGTGACCCGATCTCATTCCTTTAGTGAAGGGTTTTAAGCAAAGGGTAAGGCAGCCTGCTTTGTGTTTTCCTTCAGTATGAAGCATGGATTGAAAGACCAGAGGCTGCATGAGAGAATCGCATGACACTTGAGGGGAGAGGCGGTTAGGGTCTTTTCCAGGTAATGGAAGGAGGGAAGGCGCACAGTCAGGTGGGATGGAATGCCCCAGGATAGACTGAGGCCCAAGGGGCAACCCTCTGCGGGACAGACCAGGGTGGTTGCTGGCCTCTGAGAGATGTGTCTAATCTGTTGCGATGAGAAAAGTATTTCTCCCTCACCTCTGTGCCACTCCCACTCAGATCTTTTTGTCTTTTTAGGTAGAGAGGGGGCTTCCCTGGTAGCTCAGGGGGTAAACAATCTGCCTGCAATGCAGGAGACCTGGGTTCAATCCCTGAGTTTGGAAGATTCCCCTGGAGGAGGAAATGGCTACCCACTCCAGTATTCTTGTCTGGAGAATCCCATGGACAGAGGAGACTGCTGGGCCACAGTCTATGGGGTTGCAAAGAGATGGTCGAACTCAACTGAGCAACTAACACTTTCACGTTCAGGTAGAGAGGATCAGCTGTTTTTCAAATTCCTGATAGAGGCTTTTGTGCTTTCAAAATTCTCAAAGAAAATAGAGTTGGGGGACGTCTGTTGTGGTTCAGTGGTTAAGATTTCTTGCTTCTAATGCAGGGGGTGTGGGTTTGATCCCTGGCCAGGGAACTAAGATCCCCCAGGCCATGTGACCAAAAAGTTTAAAAAATAAATAAATTTGGGTTAAAAAAAATTTTTTTTTGAAAAGAAATTTGGATGTCAAAGAGGGAGCAGATGATTCCCTTAAATAGTGATGTTACAGCAATGAGAAGGAAAAGGGGATTCAGATTTCCAAAGAAACAGAAGCCTGAGTTTCCTAGGCTCATTGCCTTAGATGGCAGAGGGCAGGAGGGAATGAGTCTGGTGGGCAGATAATATTTGATGTATTCCATACTCACAAATTGAGAAGTACTTGTGAAGTTCAGGGCAATGCTAAAATCTGGAGTTCCAGTGAAGATATTCGGAATTGAGGAGGTCAAGAACCTCAAAGCACAAGTAATGTGTTGGATGGGCCAGGCACAAGTGTCCTAGAATACAGCAGAAATTCGGTCCATCCCTAAGGTGTGTGCCGCTTTGGGCAAGAGGGCCCATGGTGGTATTTCCATTCTCTTCCCAGCCCCAGCCCTGTTCCGTTCCCAGACTGGGTTGGTGGGGGTTTGCTCTCCTACTTGTCTGACTCAGCCTGAACATTCAAGATCCTCCCACACCCTTCAATCACAGCAGCACAGTCCACCCTTTAGAGCAAAGAGGCCCTGGACTTGGGTTCAAGGCTCTGTGGGCAGGGACTCCCAGGGTCCCACGGGCCCAGAACAGGGTCTTCAAAGAGCGAGCAGGAACTCCCTATGGGACTCTTCCCTTGGCTGCTTGAATTCCTTGCCTCTTGGGAAGGGAGATGGTTATAGGAGGGCACAGCAGGGTCCTCTAAAAGAGGGGTCCAGGGTGGCAACCCTGGTGGGCTGGGGGCAGTGATGGCAGGCATTGGGATGGAGAAAAAGGCTGTGAGTCAGGGCCTTGGCCCTCCGTGAGTGTGTGCTTCTGGGTGCGTTTGGAAGAGGTGGGTGGCTTCATCAAACTCTATGGCTTTAGAATCAAATGAAATATAAGGATGCTATTCTAGCAGATTGATTTTCTCATTTTCCCTGGTAACCTTTAGCTCCTGCAGAGTTCAAAGCCAAGCAAGCAGAGTGGGAGATGCTGGGAGATGACATGCTGAGAGTGGTAGCTGGCAATAAAAAAAAGAGACGAAAGAGTCCCCGAATAGAAAAACACATTAGTTGGGGGGTCAGTCATTGCCAGGGAAAATGGCCCTGCATGTGTCCTCGGGACATAACTCCATTACAGCATGGAACAATGATGAATGCGCTTTTAGAAGTTTCCATTTTGGGGAAGAAGCATTTGCTTTCAGTTGTTGAAAAAAAAAAAAAAAAAGCATTAATTTAGAGCTCCTATTCTCCAACAACTCAGGGTAAGTTGGATATTGCTGCAGTTCCCATTTAATCTGAGACTTTCTGTTGCCTCTCCTCTGGCTCCTGACGGCTTGAGCAAGTTTTGCCATCGCTTTTCTTTCTCCCCTTTTCCCTCCTGGAGAATTCCACGCGGAGCTGCATTGCTGGGCCCATTTCCTGATCAGGCTGCATAAAATCAGCTCAATTCATCTAAGCCCGAAAATGAAGTGACAATTCTGCGGTTATGGCCTAATTCACAGCCACAGCATTAAATGGTTCATCTCAGCCTCAGATGGGACTTTTCATTCTCTTACGACAGCTGGCAAATGATAGGAACAGATGTGCCCACTCAACACGCCTGGCTTCAGCAGGAGCAGGGAGAAGAGTGAGGATCATGGACCATTGCAAAGAAAGGTCAAGTCGTTCCTCTTTTTATCAGCTCTTAGCCTTGGAATATGTGGGCTTCCACGGTGGGGGCTCGGCACAGTTCTCTAGGAGCAGGGCTGTAGCATGGCTCCAAGAGACCCCTAGGTCTGGGAGAGCCTTGGTGTGGTGTTGAAGAGCTCGTCTCATCTCAAGGCGGATTCCCACCCCTTCTCTGCTCTCGCCTCCTCTCCTTTGAAGGTCAGGAGTGAAGATGCTGCCCCTACCTCATGGCAACTCAGTACTCAGCCTCTTTCCCTTGAACAAAAAGGGATGGGTGGACCAGCCTGCCACTCCATCCATACTGTAATTTATAGCTTTGATGGCCAGGGGCTCCAAGTGCCAAACAACTGGTTTGCAAACACTTGAGTGAGATGGGACTATCTTGCTGGAACACATGCGGGCATTTTGGGCCTACTTCTCCCAGTCACTCCTCTGGCTCTGGGGCCTGCTCTGAATGGGTGAGTGAGATATGACATCATCATGATGATGATGATGCTGATGATGATGATAAAGAAGATAGTGGGAGGAGAAGAAGAGCTTATATACTTTACAGCCCTGCTCTGCAGTACCGGTGCTTGCGAATGATCATGCCATGTAATGTCTATGAGTCTTCTGTGCGGGAGGTGTTTCTAACCCCCTTTTAGAGATAAGGAGACTGGTCTGGAATTACTGAGCTTTCCTGAGGTCACGAAGGGGAGAGGTCAGAGAGTCAGGATTCCAGCCCAGCCCTTGCTCTCCACCAGTATCAGGCAGCATCGCCTACCAGACACCGGGGCACTTACACTTTGTACTGTGTGGGCTCTGCTTCACTCAGTTTTCCTAGGACCCAGCTCTGATCTTGTCCCTTCATTCTAAAAACTAGGCTCTGCCTTGTTCCCTAAGACCATCTCCTTGTTTTAGGCTCCATTTCTGGTCACTGCGTCCTTTTCTAGTTCCCCTGCATGGAGTGCCCATCATAGTCAGAACCTCCATTTCTCTGGGACAAAACGCGTGCCTTGATCTTTTCAGTACTGCTCATGAATCCCAGCTTACCGGGAGGGTCCCCCAGTACCTTCTAGGCTTGTCGATGATTATTGCTTCCTTGTGGCTCCTAGTGGACCATCCTGTTGTGGAACCCCACTGTCTCTCTCTGACCTTTATACTCCTCTCTATCTTAGGCCCATTGGAAGCTTGTGACCATCTCTGATCACTGCTAATACCTCATCAAGTTTTCCCATCCGTCCCCTAGGTTTGCTGCTGCTGCTAAGTCGCTTCAGTCATGTCAGACTCTGTGCGACCCCATAGACGGCAGCCCACCAGGCTCTCCCATCCCTGGGATTCTCCAGGCAAGAACACTGGAGTGGGTTACCATTTTCTTCTCCAATGCATGAAAGTGAAAAGTGAAAGTGAAGTCGCTCAGTCGTGTCCAACTCTTTGCAACCCCATGGACTGCAGCCTACCAGGTTCCTCCGTCCATGGGATTTTCCAGGCAAGAGTACTGGAGTGGGGTGCCATTGCCTTCTCCTCCCCTAGGTTTAAACCACCCTAGATAACACTGAAACATTTATAAGAGGACTATAAGCAAAACTGGATTTTCCTAAAGGGATGCCAGGGAGCCTGGGCCACACACTCACTTCCATAACAAGCAAGGTCACTCTCCAGTATCCCCTTGGAGGTCTGCCCTTTGGAAGACCTCCCCATCCATTGGGTTGGCAAATAATGCTTTTGCCCAGCGTTAGTACCCTTCTTACATGATCACTGACGCCGGGGGCTCATTTGGAAGCTTTCTCAAGTGTACCATTACTGATTAAATGTATAAAGGAGGAGAGCTTTATTCATTAATAATCTCCCTTAGACTTACTAGCAAGACAAGCGTTCAGAGCAAGCAGAGAATATAATTCCCAGGGGTCTCGCCAGCCTCCCTCAGGCAGCAGAGGAAGACCACAGAATAAGGAGCTACAGGTCTCTCAGCTTTCCTAGAGCAGCTGGTAGGTGTGGTAACCTCTCTGGCAATTTCTGGTGAGGCAGCGGGGCAGAGGGTAATAATAGTGAAGAAAATCATGGATGGAGCCCCTGCAGGATGGATGTCCAGGAAGGTTTAGGAGAAGACTGGGAGAGTTAGAGGCTCCAGAGCAGCCGTGGAGTGAGAGAATTGGAGACGAGTGAGAATTTTATGGTGTACTGTGTTGCCTAGGATTCGAAATTGGATCCCCATCCTTGAAAGATACAATAAAGAGTAGTGTGCTTTTAAAATTGTTTTTCGTTTCTGAAGTGCATTTTCTTTTAATGTGATTTTTGAAAAGAGACCGGGCCATGTGGGACCCTAGAATCATAAAAACCCCATTTGGACATTGTTTCAGGCCACTGAAGAAAACACAGTTGTTTTGCAAATCATCTGACAAGTCCTTAGAAAGGCATTGTTTTCATCTGGAGATAAAGTTTGCCCTAATTCCGCCATATTTTCCAATGCCACATTCCCCTTCATCTGGGAATCCACCCCATTTCCTTCCCTCGGCAGCCTGCTTAAATGAGACGTGGATAGTTACCTATAGCAAACACCGAGAATCCTCACAAAGTCAGGCTATCAGGAAAGCCCAACGGCCCAGAAAGAGAAAGACTGGGCAACATGCTCAGCATAGTTGAGACATCTTTAGTGCTCAGTGCCTTTTATCCGCTTGGCAAATGGCCTGGATTCTTTTCAGAAGTGGGATAGACAAACTCAACTGGGAAAGGCAATTTGGCCCGAGGAGGAATGTGAGTGGGAGGTTTGAGACTCATCAGTCTGACTCTGCACTGCTAATCTCATCACTCATATCAGTGAAATACAGGGCAGTAAAATATCTTGTTGTTGTTGTTTAGTTGTTAAGTCATGTTCAACTCTTTTGCGACCCCATGGACTGTAGCCCACCAGGCTCCTCTGTCCATGGGATTCTCCAGGCAAGAATACTGGAGTGGGTTGTCATGTCCTCCTCCAGGGGAATCTTCCTGACCCAGGGATCAAACCCACGTCTCCTGTGTCTCCTGCATTGCAGGCAGGTTCTTTACCCACTGAGCCACCTGGGAAGCCCCTTTACCACTGTGCCACCAGTAAAATAAAGAGTCCTGAATTGCATCTCCAAGATCATTACAGGAGGGATTCCATAAAAGATCTAGCAAACATTTTGAGATCCTTAGGATCACAGAATGTAGAACTGCAAGTCCTAGGTATCAGTGAGAATGTGAAAATAGGCCATTTTAATTTGAAACAGAACAAAATATTGTAAGTACTAAGCCTAAAGCAAAATATTTATATATACTGGATCTAGCAATATGGACCCAAAGTACTTCAGGTCCTCTTGAGTCTCATGATGAAAAATGAGCTCATATTTATTGTATAGAAGTAAATAAAGCAGCTCTTCACATACAAACACCATTCCTTTACCCTCAGTTCCCACACTGAATGCACTGAATAACCTCCTAGTGCTTTTCTCCAATTCATCTTAGTAGGAATTCTCTCTCTCACTCCCCTTTCCTGGTTTTGGTCTGTCTGGTGGTGGTGGTTTAGTCGCTAAGTCGTGTCTGACTCTTGTGACCCCATGGACTGTAGCCTGCCAGGTTCCTCTGTCCGTGGGATTCTCCAGGCAAGAGTACAGGAGTGGGTTGCCATTTCCTTCTCCAGGGGATCTTCCCGACCCAGGAATTGAACCCGGGTCTCCTGCATTACTTTGGCCACCTCATGCGAAGAGTTGACTCATTTGAAAAGACCCTGATGCTGGGATGGATTGGGGGCAGGAGGAGAAGGGGACAACAGAGGATGAGATGGCTGGATGGCATCACTGACTCGATGGACATGAGTCTGGGTGAACTCTGGGAGTTGGTGATTGACAGGGAGGCCTGGCGTGCTGCGATTCATGGGGTCACAAAGAGTCGGACACGACTGAGTGACTGAACTGAACTGAACTGAACTGAACACCTGCATTACAGGCAGATTCTTTACCAACTGAGCTACAAGGGAAGCTAGGGGTTTGCCAATGGAGAAGTAGCTCTTTTAAGATATTGTACACCAGATAGAGAATCTTCGGCAAATGGTAGTTGTACAGCAGAGTTTTTCAATCTGCCTGAATCCCTTCATAAATACAGTACAACTAGATAGCAAAAGTGAAAACACATGGACAACGTTTAAACAAAGCTAGGTAACAACCCAAATACAAGTATATAAAGACAGACCAACAGCAACCACAAAAACTGCACAGAGTCACAGGTCTACACAAGAGGAGGAGGAAAGAAGCAACTTGACAGCATTTGATGGCCCAAGAACAGATACCCGGCAGGTACACCTGAAAAACAGGCTGAGCCAGTTTGAGAAGGGCAGCTGAAACACAGAGGGAGTTGTTTCTCCCAATACCAAATGAAGGAAAAGGGCCCCTGGTCAGAATGACCTAGAGGCTGGAGCCATCTAGTCTGAATTCTCAAAACTAACCCAGAGCTCCCTTCTAGGACAGGGTAACACAATTAGGAGAAACTTATGGGAATGCAATGAAAATTGAACAGGATGTAGGTAAAAAGAAAAGAGGGAAAAAAATGTCCAGCCTGACATGGAGGAGAACAGAGCCTGCAAATGTCAGAAAAGAAGATTTACACAGTAACAACAGAAGAGGGCGCTCTGCGTGGTTAGAAAAGTTTTCTAGACCGTCATTTCTTACTTCATCCTACAAGCCTAGGAAAACTAATGTCACGTAAAAATGATCAACAGTCAAAGCTCATACAAATTTATTATTTAAAAACAGAAGTCAATGAGAATAACATCCTTACAAAAACACACCAGAAAGACGTGTCCACAAAACATGTCAAAATTGTAACTGAGTACTTCAAAATGAACCAAAGGACACTTAGAAGATGATTTAAGACTTGAAAGAACAACAAAAGTCAGAAATAGAAAAACTTAGAAATGAGCTCACAGAACTCAGGAAAGATGTTTAAAAAAGAGAAGCATTATTTCAGGAATAAAGACTAAACTATAAATCTGAGAACAAAAACACAACAGATAATGTCTTAAGAAAGGTAAATATGAGAGAGAAGAAAAAATTTAAAGTCAGAAAGAAGTGAAGCGTGAAATAAAAAGAGTTTGAGTTAAAAATAACAAAATATTGAAGATGGTAAAACAAATCCAATGCACAGATAACAGAAATTCCTGAAGATGAAAATTAAAACAAGGGAACAGAAAAAAATACTAATATGCATAATTTAAAAAATATTCCTGAAAAAAAAATGTTGAAAAGCGCATCGCTTTTCTACTTTATGACAAGATGGAATAACAGGGACTAGATTTACTCTCCAATATGAAAAAGCCAAAGTACTGGACAAAATGTATGACACAATGGTTTCAAGACACTGGACATCAGGCAATGCAGAACAGTGACCCCTGAGACATGGGAAACGATTGAAGTGAGCCCCGTGATTGCTCCAGCTTGCTGGCTTATGAGAATTTGCAGGTTTTGGTGCAGAGACGGGAAATCCAGGAGAAGTCAGGCAGATTCCTCAAGTTGAGGAGACAAATCTATGAGTTTAGGGAGAACAAAAAGAGCTAGAGTTAGCAGGACAGAATACTGAGAAGAGAGTGGCACAGAAAAAGAACTCTAGTGATCTAAAGAGGGTATTAGGCAGAGTATTGATCAGTCCTACCCAAAGCTGGAGAAAGAGCTACCTGGAAAGATTGGAGGGAAGAGTACCTGTTGGTTACACAGGATTGGGAATAATGCCTACTCTGGCCAGGCACAAAAAGAGGCAGGAAGGCATAAGCCATAATGAGAAGAATAACTGATCATTATTGAAACCAACCCAGAACTGACATAGATGTTAAAATTAATAGTTGAGAATAAGAAAATGTTTTTTTATAACTATGTTCCCAAAGTTAAATAGAAAATATAAGAGATCCAAATTGAATTTCCAGAAATGAAAACTATAATGGACATGCATTTGGGCAAGCTCTGGGAGATGGTGAAGGACATGGAAGCCTGGAGTGCTATAGTCAATGGGGTTGCAAAGACTCAGACATGACCCGGCGACTGAACAACAACATGTCCATTGAGTCAGTGATGCCATCCAACCATCTCATCCTCTGTGGCTCTCTTCTCCTCTTGCTCACAATCTTATTTGCAGGGCAGACATAGAGAATAGGCGTGGACACAGTGGGAGTAAAGGTTGTTGTTGTTCAGTCGCTCAGTCATGTCAGACTCTTTTTGACCCCATGGACTGCAGCACACCAGGCTTCCTTGTCCTTCACCATCTCCTGGAGTTTGCTCAAATTCATGTCCATTGAGTCGGTGATGCCATCCAATCAACTCATCCTCTGTCGTCTCCTTCTTCTCCCTTCAATCTTCCCAGCATCAGGGTGTTTTCTAATAAGTCAGCTCGTTGCATCAGGAGCTTCAGCGTCCAGTCCTTCCAATGAATATTCATGACTGATTTCCCTTTAGGATTGACTGGTTGGATCTCCTTGCTGTCCAAGAGACTCTCAAGAGTCTTCTCCAACACCACAGTTCAAAAGCATCAATTCTTTGGTGCCTAGCCTTCTTTATGGTCCAACTCTCACATTCACACATGACTACTGGAGAAACCATAGCTTTGACTAGATGGACCTTTGTAGGCAAAGCTATGTCTCTGCTTTTTAATATGATGTCTACGTTGGTCATCACTTTTCTTCCAAGGAGCAAGTGTCTTTTAATTTTGTGGCTACAGTCACCATCTGCCGTGATTCTGGAGCCAAGAAAATCAAATCTGACACTGTTTTCACTTTTCCCCTATCTATTTGCCATGAAGTGATGGAACCAGATGCCATGATCTTCATTTTTTGATTGTTGAGTTTTAAGCCAACTTTTTCACTCTCCTTTTTCACCTTTGTCAAGAGGCTCTTTAGCTCCTCTTCAATTTCTGCCATTAAAGTAGTCTCATCTGCATATCTGAGGCTGCTGATATTTCTCCCAGCAATCTTGATTCCAGCTTGTAAGTCATCCAGCCCAGCATTTCATATGATGTACTCTGCATTTAAGGTAAATAAGCAGGGTAACGATATACAGCCGTGATATACTCCTTTCCCAGTTTGGAACCAGACCATTGTTCCATGTCCATTTCTAACTGTTGCTTCTTGTCCTGCACACAGGTTTCTCAGGAGGCAGTTAAGGGTCTGGTATTCCCATCTCTTCAGGAATATTCCACAGTTTGTTGTGATCCACACAGTCAAAGTGTTTAGTGTAGTCAGTGAAGCAGAAGTAAATAGATTTTTTAAAATTCCCTTGCTTTTTCTATGATCCATTGGATATTGGTACTTTATCTAGCTTTAAAAAGGAAATTCTGACACCTGCTACAGTGTGGATGAACTTTGAGGATGTTATGATAAGTGAAATAAGCCAGAAAAAAAAGACAAATACTATATGATTCCACTTACATGAGGTTCTTAGAGCAGTTAAAGTCATAGAGATAGAAAGTAGAGTGATAGTTGTCAGGGGCTGGGGAACAGGAGAAGGGCAACTGTTTAATAGGAATAAAGCTTCAGTTTTGCAAGATGAAAAGAGTTCTGCAGGTTAGTTGCATAACAACGTGCATGTACTTCACACTACTGAAATGCACACTTAAAAACTGTTAATTTTGTGTTCTATATATCTCATTACAATTAAAAATAAAAATATCTAAAAGTACAGCTAGAGATGGTATATTAATATCACACAAAGTAGACTTCAGAGCAAATAATATTATTAATACCAGGGATAAGCAAGTCTATTTTACAACAAAGTGACCAGTTCATCAGGAGGAAAAAGCCTACCACATACCTAGAATCTTTGACTTGAATGCCCAACTCTTCAGTATGTTTTAACAAAATCATACAACTTTAAAGAAATAGAAAAAAAAATTGGGAGCATTTAGAAAAAAGAGTACATGGCATAAAAGAGGAAAAATTAACTTATTATCAGACTTTGACATGACACTGTATGCCAGAAGAAAATGGAATTACTTGCTTAAGTTACTCAAGGAAAGAAAATGTGAGCGAAGGATTATATTCAGCAAAACTGACTTTCTAGTGTAAACGGTACAGACATACTATTATCAACACGTGACAATTTAGAGAAACTTGTCCTTACGATTTCACTAAGAAGTCTACTGGGGAGCAACTTTGAACAATCAAAATATCTAGAAAGACATTTGCATGGACATAAAATATATAGTCACTTGGCACTCTAAGACCTTTTTTGTTGCTCAGTCCCTGAGTCGTGTCCTGCTCTTTGTGACCCCGTGGACTGCACCACACCAGGCTCTTCTATCCTCCACTGTTTCCTGGAGGTTGCTCAAATCCATGTTCGTTGAGTTTGTGATGCTATGTCACTATCTTACACTCTGCTGCCCCTTTCTCCTTTTGCCTTTGATCTTTCCCAGCATCAAGGTCTTCTCCAAAAAGTTGGCTCTTCACATCAGGTGGCCAAAGTATTGGAGCTTAAGCTTCATTCAGCATGAGTCCTTCCAATTCAGGGTTGATTTCCTTTAGGATTGACTGATTTGATCTCCTTGCAGTCCAAAGAACTCTCAAGCATCTTCTCCAGCATCACAATTCAAAAGCATCAATTCTTCAGTGCTCGGTCTTCTTTATGGTCCAAATTTCATATTTGTACATGACTACTGTAAAAAAATCATAGCTTTGACTATATGCACGTTTGTCGGCAAAGTGATGTCTCTGCTTTTCCTTGAAGGAGCATATGTCTTAATTTCATGGCTGCAGTCACTGTCTGCAGTGATTTCAGACCCCCCCAAGGTAAACTCTTTCACTGCTTCCACTCTTTCCCCTTCTATTTTCCACAAAGTGATAGGATTGGATGCCACGATCTTAGTTTTTTTAATGTTGAGTTTCAAGCCAGCCCTTTCACTCTCCTCTTTCACCCTCATCAAGAGGCTCTTTAGTTCCTCTTCACTTTCTGCCATTAGAGTGGTATCATCTGCATACCTGAGGTTGCTGATATTTCTCCCGGCAATCGATTCCATCTTGTGATTCAACCAGCTCGGCATTTTGCATGATGTACATCTCATGCAAGTTAAATAAGCACAGTGAAAATATGCAGCCTTGATGTACTCCTTTCCCAGTTTTGAACCTGTCTGTTGTTCCATGTCCAGTTCTAACTATTGCTTCTTGATCTACATACAGGTTTCTCAGGAGACAGGTAAGGTGGTCTGCTATGCCCATTTCTTTAAGAATTGTCCACAGTTTGTTGTGACCCACACAGTCAAAGGCTTTAATGTGGTTAATGAAGCAGAAATAGATGTTTTTCAGGAATTCCCTTGCTTTCTCCAAGATCCAGGGAGTGTTGGCAACTTGATCTCTGATTCCTCTGCCTCTTTGACACCCAACTTGTATATCCGGAACTTCTTGATTCACTTACTGCTGAAGCCTAGCTTGAAGGGTTTTGAGCATAACTTTGCTAGCATGTGAAATGAGCACAATTGTACAGTAATTTTAACATTCTTTGACACTGCTCTTCTTTGGGATTGGAATGAAAACTGACCTTTTCCAGTTCTGTGGCCAATTTGCTGGTATATTGAGTGCAGTACTTTAATAGCATCATCTTTTAGGATTTGAAATAGCTCAACTGGAATTCCATCACCTCCACTAGTTTTGTTTGTAGTAATGCTTCCTAAGGCCCACTTGAGTTCACACTCCAGGATGTCTGCCTCTAGGTGAGTGACCACACCATCGTGGTTATCCAGATCATTAAGACCTTATTTTGTCAAGTTTTTCTGTGTATTCTTGCCACTTCTTCTTAACCTCTTCTTTTCCTGTTAGGTCCTTACCATTTCTCTCCTTTATCACACCCATCCTTGCATGAAATGTTCCCTTGATAGCGCCAATTTTCTTGAAGATATTCTAATTTTCTAATCTTTCTCATTCTATTTTTTCTCTCAATTTCTTTGCAGATTGTTCATTTAAGAAGGCCTTCTTATCTCTCCTTGCTCTTCTCTGGAACTCTGCATTCAGTTGGGTACATCTTTCCTTTTCTCCCTTGCCTTTTACATCTTTTCTTTCCTCGGCTATTTGCAAAGCCTCCTCAGACAACCACTTTGCTCTTGAATTTCCTTCTCTTTGGGATGGTTTTGGTCATCACCTCCTGTACAATGTTATGAACCTCCATCCATAGTTCTTCAGGTACTCTGTCTATCAGATCTAATCCCTTGAATCTATTTGTCCCCTCCACTGTATAATCATAAGAGATTTGATTTAGGTCATACCTGACCTAAATGGCCTAGCAGTGTTCCCTACTTTCTTCAATTTAAGCCTGAATTTTTCAATAAGGAACTCATGATCTGAGTCATAGTCAGCTCCTGGTCTTATTTTTGTTGACTGTGTACAAAGCTTCTCCATCTTCAATTGCAAATAATCAATCTGATTTCAGTATTGACAGACTGGTGATGTCCATGGGTAGAATCATCTCTTGGGTTGCTGGAAAAGGGTTTTCTATGACCAGCCGCTGCTGCTGCTAAGTTGCTTCAGATGTGTCTGACTCCATGTGACCCCATAGACAGCAGCCCATCAGGCTCCCCCGTCCCTGGGATTCTCCAGGCAAGAACACTGGAGTGGGTTGCCATTTCCTTCTCCAGTGCATGAAAGTGAAAAGTGAAAGTGAAGACGCTCAGTTGTGTCCGACTCTTAGCGACCCCATGGACTGTAGCCCACCGGGCTCCTCCGTCCATGGGATTTTCCAGGCAAGAGTACTGGAGTAGGGTGTCATGGCCTTCTCCGTCTATGACCAACATGTTCTCTTGAAAAAATTCTGTTAGCCTTTGCCCTGCTTCATTTTGTTCTCCAAGTCCAAACTTGCCTGTTGTTGCAGATATCTCTTGACTTCCTACTTTTGCATTTCAATCCCCTATGATGAAAAGGACATCTCTTTTGGTGTTAGTTCTAAAAGGTCTTATAGGTCTTTGTGGAACTGGTCAACTTCAGCTTCTTCAGCATCAGTGGTTGGGACATAGACTTTGATGATTGTCATGTTGAATAGTTTGCCTTGGAAATGAGATCATTCTGTCATTTTTGAGGTTGCCCCCAAGTACTGCATTTCGGACTCTTGTTGACTATGAGGGCTACTCCATTTCTTCTAAGGGATTCTCACCCAAGTAGTAGATGTAATGTTCATCTGAATTAAATTCGCCATTCCCGTCTGTTTTAGTTCACTGGTACCTAAGGTGTCGCTTTTCACTCTTGCCATCTTCTGCTTGACCATGTTCAGTTTATCTTGGTTCATGGACCTAACATTCCACATTTTTAGGCAATATTGTTCTTTACATCATCAGACTTTACTTTCACCACCAGACACATCCACAGCTGAGCATCATTTCCGCTGTGGCCCCACCACTTCATTCTTTCTGGAGTTGTTAGTAAGTGCCCCCTACTCTTCCCCAGTAGCATACTGGACACCTTCCAACCTGGGGGGCTTATCTTTTGGTGTCATATCTTTTTGCCTTTTCATACTATTCATGGGGTTCTCAAGGCAAGAATACTGGGGTGGGTTGCCATTTTATCCTCCAGTGGACCACATTTTATTAGAACTCTTCAGTATGACCCATTCATCTTGGGTGGCCCTGCATGGCATAGCTTGTGGTTTCATCAAGTTACACAAGCCTCTTTGCCACTACAATGCTGTGAATGGGACTCTAAAACTAGATGATAATGATTTCCTGCTCTGATCATGCAGATGTTATTGTTGTTCAATTGCTAAATTATGTCCAACTCTTTGTGACCTGATGGACTGCAGCACACCAGGCTTCCATCCTTCACTATCTCTCAGAGTTTGCTCAAACTTATGTCCATTGAGTCAGTGATGCCATCCAACCACCAGATGTAGTATAACTATTTTTTTTTAAGTTGAGGGGATGGAGTGATCATGTTTGCATTTTAAAAAAATGTTTTCAGTCATTGTAGTGACAGTAGGGTTGTTTTTATTCTGAGATGGCTATGCATCCAATATGAGATAAAACAAATGAATAATTGCACAATATTCTAAATTCTATCATCCACTGCATGCTTGAGAACCAGGACTCTTGGCATGGAATAAAGGAGATAAAGATTTAAGAGGTTAATAAAAACTCCGTAATCCTATATAGTCCCTCCCTCAGCCCAGTAACTTTGTCCACTAAAAAGGTCTAGAAATGAAAATCAATCCAGTAGCAATGAATATCCTTCAGCACCCAGATAGCCCTCTAAATGCTGTTTCTTACACAAAAGAAATAGAGCTACTTAGAGAAATGGCTGACTCCAAATATAAGATAGGAAATACACAAGGTGAACAACTTGTCAGACCAATTAGCAGGAAGCAGAAAGCAAAGACTATTAGGGTTATGTCAAAAGGACTCAGGAACCAACCTGAAAAGAATCCCACCAATGAAAGACAGGACAATATGATAATAATTTTAGTATCTTGAAATCTATTACATATATTTAAACCCACAATTTCATAATTGTATTTAAATTAAAAAAAAAAGAATTAGTCATTATAGAGGAGACAGTCTCTTTATCTTGCTTTTCCTATTTAAAGTGTACTGTTGCATAACCAAACAATAGATGAGGGTAAGAGTTTCTTTATACAAATATTCCAACTGGTAAATGAAAACAAATTCTTGCAATTAGAATATCATCAATTTGCAACTCCTCATGAATTAACCAATGCAGGTTAATGTAGGAACAGAGGCCATAGGAATCAGGAGAAGATGTATGGGAAAGACATATCTTTGTTGTTCCGTAGGCAGACAGAAATTATAGTGACCACATCCTTTTCAAGTCCAGATCGGTTAGAGGCAAAATGGTGAACCATCAAGGTCATTCTCTTTCCCTTCTCTCTCCTGGAGATGCTCTGACATGAATTATAATACATATGATTATTACAATAATTCCTGTATTAATCAGGCTCTTTAAGGTTTGATAAAGAAACCCTCCTAGATAACATTTGTAGTGTTGGAGAAGACTCTTGAGAGCCCCTTGGACTGCAAGGAGATCAAACCAGTTCATTCTAAAGGAAATCAGTCCTGAATATTCATCAGAAGGACTGATGCTGAAGCTGAAACTCCAATACTTTGGCCACCTGATGCGAAGAACTGACTCACTGGAAAAGACCCTGATTCTGGGAAAGATTGAAGGCAGGAGGAGAAGGGGATGACAGAGGGTGAGATGGCTGGATGGCATTACTGACTCAATGGACACGAGTTTGAGCAAGCTCCGAGAGTTGGTGAAGGACAGGGAAGACTGGCGTGCTGCAGTCTATGGGGTCACAAAGAGTTGAACACTACTGAGTGACTGAACTGAACTAAAAGAGGTTTACTGCAAGGATATATGGGACAGGCATTGGCCTATAAGATGATGTCCCCTGAGAATCCCAGGACTCCCAGTCAGGGATGTACAACAGAACTCACAATGACGTGGAGCAATGGGTTGGCACCATGTGGGACACAGCCTGAGCGTGTGACTCCCTTCCATTCTGTGTGGTGCATCCTCCAAAGAAGGATCTGGTCTGGTCTCCGTGTCACCATTCATGACATAGGGCTCCAGCTGTTCAGAAAATTCCCAGCTAGACAGTTTCAGACAAGCTCACCATCAAGGCTGGCTTTCTTCATGTCTGGTGTACCCATGGTTGTCTTGATTTGGCCCTGGTTCCTGTTCCAATTAGTTGAAGCCAGTGTAACACAGCTAATTTTAATGCAAACACTTGTTGGAGCCCAGGCAACTCCACATTTCTATATGAGCTTCTTGGAGCTGTTTTTCCTACCTTTCTCATCTAAGTGATTAAGCTCTGGCCACTGAGACTTCTGGGAAGCCTTAAAAGAAGGGGACACAACTGCCTCCTCTTCATCCATCCGCCAGGAACAAGAACACAGAGGAGCTCCTATAGCCGTCAGCTAAAAACATGAAGGTGAGATTTTTAAGAACAGGTAAAGCCAAGAAATGAAGGAAACGAACTGCATCAGTGATGCTTATGTTGAGTTGCCATGCTGGCCCAAGACTGCCTACCTCTTTGTATGTGAGGGAAATAACCCACTGTTATCTGGGGGCTTCCTATTTTATGCGACTAAACATTTCCTCATTATTAGAAGCCATACATTGCAGTCTATCAAAATTCAGCAATCTGGGGAGGTCTTTCCTCTAAAGATATCACCAAATGGCTGCCTAACCTGCTAAACTTATCCACCAGAAAGTGTCTATGGCTAGTAACCGTGCCAGATGCTATCTTTTCCATGAGTAAGAGTGTTTTAACAGGAACCTGCCAGACCTCAATGCCCTTGAACTAAGAAACTGCTTTCCGTGGTGGATGCTTGTATTTGCCCACACCACGTTCATTTTTTCTTTGCTAACCAAGTGTCAGTTTGGAGCTAGAATCAAGTGTCTATGTGCTAGACTGAGGCTAGGAGTCTGTCTCTCCCCTCATATAGTTCTTGCAGTTACCTCTCTCTGTATGCCTGACTCATTCTTCTGCAGTTCAACTTTCTTAGTTTATCCCTGCATATGGCAGAAAATGCCTTTAGTAGAGCTCTCAAATTTACATGCATCACTCAGACTAGCTGTTTCTGAACCACAACTCTCAATTTCTGGAACACAGGATCCTAGTAGCTCTGCTTTGGTTTAGGTGGAGTCCACTGATCTAATCAACTGGATCTAGGGGGAGCTTGTAGAGTCTTGACATGACAGCAACTGCTGGGGCCACCCTGCTCAGTGATTTGGGTGTAGCACTCAAAGAAGAGGTTCAGGGACTGGGAAGACACCCCAAGAGGGTATTTACTACAAGCCTGACTGCTCCCTGGGACCATACTGGCTCCCTATGACCAGACTCTCAGGGCTGTGACCTTGTCGTTCCATCAGTTGGATCCTGAACTATTACAGATGCAAGTCATTGAAATTTGGGGCTGTCTGTTAGTGCAGCATGCCTAGCCTATCCTGGCTGATACCATATGAACTGGGCTAGGATCAGCATCATTTATGAAAAAAGGCATTTGAAGACCGCAACTCAGCACCAAGTCTGTCACACAGACCCCTCTCCCCTCCTTTGTTCTGCTTCATCCTAATGCACATGCATGGGTACACGCATGCTCAGGCATTCTCACTCTTTGTGATCCCATGGACTGTAGTTCCCCAGGCTCCTCTGTCCATGGGACTTCCAAGCAAGAGTCCTGGTGTGGGTTGCCATTTCCTACTCTAGGAGATCTTCCCAACCCAGGGATCAAACCCACATCTCCTACGTCTCCTGCACTGGCAGGCGGATTCGTTACCACTGAGCCACCTCGTCGTTACATCAGAAGGAAAAGTGCTAATGCCTAGCAGTGATGCCACCAAAAATAATGCAAGTGAAAGCTTATTTCTCGCTTGGATAGGGGTGTGCCCAGGGGTGTGCATACATGAGCAGAGTTTGAGTAGAGGAGTCTAGTGCTCAGTCCAGACTCAGAGAGAGCTCTGCCTGGTTTTCAGAAGGACAAGGTCCTGGGTAGGGGATGCAGCATAACCTCAATGGCCAGGTAAGGCATCTGGTGTTGTCCCCCACTCTGCCAAAGTCACAAAGGGAGGCTCAGGAGTCTGGAAAGACAAGCTGAAAGTCATGGGTGCTCTAGTGCTCATGCAGATCCCAAATGTGGGAATGCGATGTGATGATTTTATGAAATATAAAAGTCAAATGAATTTTTCATGAAGAAGTTATCTTCCCAAGATGCAATAATGGAAAATTCCTTTCAAGAACTGGTGTTTAGACCTCACAAAAATGCGCAGCAAATTGCATTGTGATTTATTTGTCAATGTTTTTATAGGTTAGGCGTTACTTTCTACCCCACAGCTGGAGTCAATTTTTAATATTTAAAAGTGGAAAGAAAGCAAAACCTAAACACATCCAGAGCTGTCTGTTTTAGATTGAGCTTTTCCCAAACAGTGCTGTTTAGAACTGAACCCTGAGCATGGTCGGTCAGGAGCCAGCTGGCACTTACTTCCCTGCAACATAGAATTAAAATATCTGGGACTGGGCAGATTACATATAAGACCTCCTAAATTGTAGTTGGTGGGTCTGGTGTTTATAACTGCTTTCAAATGCGTGTAGCCTGTCTGCCCTCTCGATTGAAGAAGGGAAGACCCTTTGTGCTTTTTATTCTGGGTTTTCCTTCATGCTCGGAGCTCAAGGTGCCGTGAACATAATTTTCAAGTCCAGTGGTTTCTGGCCTCCTTTTGATGGCTGAGTTAGCAGAGATCCCACAGACGGTCTCCTTGGTGATTTCCAGCACATCCACCCACCACAGAGAAGCAGCCTGGCCTTTCTAGACGCTGACTTCCACAGCGTCTAGTCTGGGAACTGCCCAGGGCCCACCTTCTTGGGCCTCCAGGTGAAACCGTGACCTTGAAGGCCTTGAAGGTGGGTTCTCATGGCAAGAATTCAAATCACAAAAAACGAGCAAGGCTTAAAGCTTAATTCCATTAGTCATTCCTTTGGGCCAAGTCTCCAGGCTCAATCAGGGGCTTCGTTATATCCGGTGACAAAGGGTTCACAAAGTGAAACTGGGTCTGTGCCTTTGAGAACACCACAGCATGGTGTCGTCAGAGGCACACAATCATACCTCAGTGCACAGCACGTCATACTTCATGCTCAATTGCAGCCCCATTGTTGAAGCCTTCAGCTGGCACTGGCTGCTGCTCCGGCTGCCACGCGTGTGCTTACCAACAAAGGATTCTGTAACACACAACATCTGCAGAGAGGAAAAACAACCCTAATTGTGACAGGCGCAATCCCTTTCGGTAAGTGTCGATACCCTTTCGATGGTGGGGGTATTTCTCTTCGCCCTCTCCTTTTTGCTCCCTCCTGATCATTCTATAGCCAAGGCCCACAGAGAGAGTTGACCCATTTCCAAATGTGTGCATCTATCCAGCTGGATCATCCAGTGGAGGGCTCTTGAGGTTGCTAACAACATTCCCCCCATCAGGTTCTGAGAAGCACCAACCATGTCATGGAGACAAGCTTTGAGTTACAAGGAGCCTCAGCAAACGATGAAAATGTCAGATGTGCAAGCATTTTGAGCTCAGTGTCAGCTCCCACAGGCCCTCCCCAGCAACCATGCTCATGGTCTTCAGAAGGAACACTAGCATCTAGCAAACCCCTTCAATAAGCCCCCAAATCTACAGTATCAACCAAGGGAGGGCTGGAGAAGGGCAGTGATTATTCCCCATCACAAAAGGATTTCTCGCTTCACAAAAAGAATTTGACACGGATTTCCCTTTTTTTTAAGTGCACACTCGGAGAACACCAGTCTCCAGAAACATATTCAACTGTGTAGAGCGAGGTACTTAACATGGGCAACTGGGGCGAAGGTGCAGCAGAGCTGCCCGCCAGCAGGGGGAGCACTTCCCCCGGTTCAGGTGGCCATCACCGGTCTCTAAGTTACCCATATTCGACCCGATAAAATTCCTGCTGGCCCATGTCATGTCAATGTATGATAAAACCAATACAATATTGTAAAGTAAAAAACAACAACAACAACCTGCTGGAGCTTAAAGGGTGAGCATCAGGGCTGAAGTCCACTGTCCAAAAGATAATAGATACCCAGTGCACTTGTGCTTTCTCTAAGGGCCATGGGGAGCCACCCACGGGTTCTCAGAGATGTAGGGAGTTGTACTGGGTCATCCTGTCTTTTGTTCCCCGTGTCTCTGATGTCTTTGAGGAATCCATTTTCAGGAATGGTGTTCTATTTCCAGCATTTTCAGCTCCTCTTAAACTGAATTACAGTGATGACCCAGGAACCAAATACTTCCCAGGGCCCAAGGGTAGTCTCAAGTTTAGGGGGGTTGCTAAGGTAATACATAGCTTCTTTTGTTGTTGTTGGGGGCTAGGGGAAAGACAAGCCTGGTTTAGGGGAACAGGAGAGAGGGGAGGCAGAATTATTATCATTTTATGCTCCAGTGGCACTCCAAACCTTGAAGCAAGGAGCTTGGCACTGAAAATGGTGTTGTTTGAAAGTTAGTGGGCAAGACCTTCTGAGAAACGGGTTGTGGAGATAAGCATCAGGAGGAAACGGCATTGTTTGAAGTTCGCCTGCATCCAGGAAACCAAGAAAAGCAAAGCCACCCATCAGCTGGACCGCAGTGCATACACGCACACGCTCATGGAATCCAAACACTGTCCAGAGCAAACATCTCAGAGAAGCAAATGGAGAGTGCCTTTGTTGAAGAAGGAATTGGGGAAATGGCATTTCCCTCCTGTTCTGGGGATCACGGTCATGATATCCTCTGGGAGAGACGTGAGCTGCGGAGGGCAGGGAATAGGCACTGTCCCTTTAGTCCCACTGAGTATTGATTGTAAAAGTAATGTCTTGACTTCAGAGAGCCCCAAAGATGGGGGAACCCAAGGGGAAGTGATGAAGTCATACATGACTGTCCTCTTGAATACCTTACACCTGAATTAGGCCACCATGATATTTCCTTCCTGGATGACTACAATGGCTTTCCCATCTCTGATCTAGACCCCCTCACTGACTGCCCCTACGTGGTGCTGCCAGGAGGATCTTTCTAAATCTGACCTCCTTAGCAGTGGCTGAGGACCTTCAGTGGCTCCCAGGACCCTCAGGATAAAGCTCCAATTCTCTGATAGAAGTTACAAGGCCCTCCAGACTTTTGTCTTGGAAGAGATCTCCAAATTTCATCTCTTGCCCTTTCTGCTCTGGTCACTCAGAAAATGTTTTTGGTGCCATAGGAAGGGGAAGCAATGCTTTGGGTACTGCGGTGTAATTTGAGTCCTTTCTCTTTACACTGACTAGAAGTTGTCTAGACCCACATTTTTGAGGGACCCCTAGAGACAGGAGCACATGCCTTTTCCTGCTCCCCCTTTGCTGTGCCTCTGGATAGCTGTCATTTCCCCCCTCTGATCCTTGCATGTACCCAGGGCTTTCTGTTTATCTCCCCTACCTCCACCACCTCTATTTTATCTTTTGAAAGTTGAACTAGACATCGTTCATTACAGAAGTCTTTCCTGACTCACCAAGATGGGGAGGGCCAGCCCCGACATCTCCCACCCCTGTCACCCTGAGCCTCTCCCTGTTGTAGCTTTGCGCACTGTGGGTAACCACATGCTGACCTGCCCATTGACCCCTCAAGACTGTAAGCCCCACTGAGGTGGGACTTCTCTGCTGTGTCCCCATGTCTAGGCCAATGCCCATCATATGTAGGAGCTCAAGTAATCTCTGAATGAAAATATTCCTTTCCCCCAGACTATTGAAAGACTGCCTTGACATCTGAGGCCAATGTCTTTTTTTTTTCTCTTCTGATCAAGTATGATCTATTATTAATGATCCCACATTTTGGCCTGTGAATAGGACATCTATGGACAAATGGGTCTGGCTGCTCTCTTTAGGCTTTAAGGAATATCCCTCTTTCCTCGAGGGCTCTCTCTACAGGCATTTCCATCACCTTAATATTTTATTATGCAGTCCTTTTTCAGGTCATAAGGGCATCATCTCTGTTTAACCGAACATCAGAGCAGAGTAGCCAAGGATAGCGATTCCTGTGGCATTCCAGCAATTAGAAAAATTTGTTAACAGGCCAGTTGGGCTGCGGCTGTGTGATTACGTGTTCTCAAGTCTACTTTGATGCAATATGAAATGTAAACAGATAGAGATCAGGGATGGCTAAAACATTTTCCAGGAGTGTCAGAAGGTCATGAAACTAAACTTTCAGTTCACTGTCTTACATCCTCCCCATCTATAGGGCTCAAGCTCTGCAGAATATAAAACCACAAGGTAAACACCTGATGTCTTCCATCTGATAACCTGTTATTATCAGACTCCTAGAGACTCAGAAACCTGCAGGATGAGCCCAACCAGAGTAAGAGACTTCACCAAACAGCCCTTTCTCAACCAGAATGGATGACAGAGAGGTTAGGTGTTTGACTCCAGTGAGTGCTCAGAGATGGCCTGCACCCCAGACCAACAACCTTGGGGGCTGAAGAGCTGCTTACTGGGAGTCCAAGGCCCACATATTCTGTAGGCCAGGCCCTACTTCCTGCCCATAGTGCTAGGGCCTGTGGCTCTCAGGGTTGTTGAGAGGATTAAATTAGCGAATGAGGTACTTAGAACAGTGCCCAACACAAGGTGAGCATCACAATAAACATGCATTACAATCACGAAATTAACAAGAGGTGTAGATAGTCTTTACTATCTCGTTGGGTTGCCTTTAAAAAAGTCAGACCAGCTCAAAATGCTCACCTCCAGCTTCCCTGCTGTGTTGATGTGCGTGTGTGCTAAGTTGCCTCAGTCGTGTCTGACTCTTTTGCAACCCCATGGACTGTAGCCCGCCAGGCTCCTCTGTCCATGGGATTCTCCAGGCAAGAATATGGGATTGAGTTGCCACTTCCTTCTCCAGGGGATCTTCCCGACCCAGGGATAGAACCTGCATCTCTTACATCTCCTGCATTGGCAGGTGGGTCCTTTACCGCTAGCACCCCCTTGACAGTGATATTGAATAAAGCAGCATGTCCTGTATAAATGTGTATATTTCATCGGGACATTGGATGTTTTGACCCCTGGCAGGCTGGCTTTTAGAAGGAACTTACAAATGAAGTGATTATGCTGGTCTGATCAGGCTGGCATGAGCTGTGGGAACAGACTCCCAGAATGTGGCCTTGTAGTTTCAGGACAAGGGAGCCACAGGCAAGGGCTGTTTGCTTCTCAGCCCAGGCAACAGAGCATTTGAACTCGAGCCAGTCCCAAGGGTTTGGTGATCTCAGCTTAGTCCTCGCTGCCAGCAGGAGACCTCTGTGAACTGGGGCTGGCTTTGTGGATGCTGCGCCAGTTTTCTTCGTGGAGCCACTTAGCTTGGATTCCCGGGGTGGTGAACATCCCTTAGGGACGGCTTGGGCCAAAGTGTTTTTTCCTACAGGAAGGTGGATTTGAAGGTGGATTGACCCAGGAAGAGAGGTACTTAGAAGAGAGCAAAGGAGGGTGGTTTGAAAGGAATTCAGAGCTCTTTAACAATAAACCAGCCCCTTGAGGAGAACACTGAAATGAGCAAGGGTAGCTCCGTGGGAGGATGACAGGAGATGTACAGGTTTGCGATTTTTACTGGTACCAGGCCTCAAGGGACTTGTCGATAGATTGGGTGGCGTCAGGAAGAAATAGAACAGCTCCAGGGGTTGTCTTTTGTTTTTGTTTTCTTTATTTTTGGAACAACTGAGTGGCTGGTGGTTCCTGTCTGCACACTCTCTCCCCAGGCTGAGCTAGGATGGCCATGATGGCCCTGCTGGTCCCTCTGCCATCATCCTACAAATCAAAGCTCCTCTGCCCAGAAGTCAAGACAGACCCACCGGGCTTTAGAGGATCCAGGGTGATCGGGGGAGGGGCACACTTTTTCTGAGGTCAAGCCTGGAACCATCCAGCAAAATCTCTGGGTCCTGATCGCCAAGGTAGGTTGCTGGAACAATGTCCATCTCTTCCCAGATACAAGGCAAGGGCTGTTTATAGGAGGGGAGCGCCAGCTCCTCCCGCCTCCCACAGAGGATCCTGCAGTGCAGTGTTAGAAACTGGGGTAAAGAGACAGAAAGGAGTGTGGTGCTTCCTCTTGAAATTAAGAGCACAGAATCCTGGCTCAGCCCAGGGCTGCTGGCGGAGGCGTCTTCCCACTTTTCTCCGCCGCATCTCTTCCATGTCTGCGGAGGACACCCTACAGGTCTAATCTGCAGAAAATCCTTTCAGTTCTGAAAACAGTTAGCTATTTCTAGAAAGCTCCTACATAATCATTATCCTTGGCTCCCCACCCCCCCCCCCCGAACCACACTCACTCACTCACACACAGTTTTATTTACAGTCCAAGAAAAGCCCATACATTCTGAATATATACTCCACCCTCCCCATGAACCACTGTAAAAGTCTAAAAACCTACACATGCTTGTAAATAGATCACCCTTAAATGGAGCAGGATCTCTGAATAATCTCTGAACAACACCCCATGAGTCATGCAGCTAAAATGTCCCCCTGGGGGAGCCCAACTTGGCAGCATGCATTTTCCTATTAAAAAAAAAAAAAAATTGAGTTCAGAGATTTCCGAGGATCCCAGCTCTATGCCAGGAAGAGCCCATCTGTGTTTGGTGGGGAAGCCGGCAGTCAGGAAACCTGTGAGGCCAAATACTCTGCCCTTCACCTGGGCAGAAACATTCCTGACCAGAAGTCACGGATCGGAGCAGTGAGGAGAGCCTGGCTGGCAGAGGAGAAAGACCAGCAGATAAGAAATGGGGGCTGGGGTCCACCCCAGGCTCTGTCCTCAGAATATGCCTACCTTCCCCAAACCTTTGTTTCCTTGTCTCTGAAAGAAAGGGGCTGGGCCAGATTAAATCCCATAATCACCGAGGGCCAGAGATGTGTTTTGTATTTTTAAGAAAGCCAAAATTCAACCCTAGGTCTCAAGGACTCTGCAGTCTTGTGGATGGATAACTGTGGTGCTACCTGTTTAGGATTTGGGGTCCCCAGGGAGGCTAAGAGGCACCACTCCCAGCTTTAGGAACCTGAGTTTCTGTCCCCCTGGGGTGAGTGAAGGGAGCAGCCTCAGGTTGGGGTGAGTGGACGTGATGCCACCACAGAAATGTCACAGCCTGTGGACGCCTTCTGTCCTTCTACCACCCCTGGCCATTGCTAAACCATAGAGACTCTAAAATTTACACACCCCTACCAGACACTGGAAAAGTCCTGATGGGGACAAGGAGAGGGGTAGAGAAAGGGCCAGATTCAGCCCCAGCCCAAGCTGTCCCCCAACACTCTTCTCTCTGTGTCCCAGACAAGTCAAGTGACTTTAGCCAAGAAGCTGAGAGGAATCTTCTTAATGAACTGGTGGGTGTCACATGGTCTGCTGAAGGGCGCCCTGGGAAGAGGCAGCCAGCCTGGGCTCCTGGAGGTACCTCCAGCCCTCCTGGTGCCTGGTGAGTGGGACCAGCACTGTTTCCCACGGGGCCCCTGGGCAGCCTCAGGCTGAAGGGAGGTCTTGGCAGCTCTACCTGCAGGTTCTGGGTCTCACACAAGGCCCTTCTCCCCCCTACTCACCTGCTTTCCAGTGACTACCTGCTTCTTTCCTGTCTGTGTGCCCAGCAACCACAGTTGCTTAAAATTCCCAATCTGAGCAAACAGATCGGGGCTTTATGACCCCTGGCTGCCAGCTCCCTCTGGTCCCATGCTGAAGCCCCTGCCCCTTTCCTTCTGCCCCTCGCCCTGGCACTTGTGTGGTCTATCATCTTTTCCCCCAGAGGTTCTGCTAAAACCCAAATCCCAAGCCCTAGTCCTTTTTCCTCTCTGGTTTCTACTTCCTTAACGTTGACATCTTCAGAGGTTATGGCCCAGGTCTTTTTTCTCCTGTTCTTCCAAACTAAATTGCGTGACTGTCATTCACTAACTCTATAGCTGGGACTCTTTTTAACTATTAAGCTGGGTAGTCACCGTTTGCGTGCACTCCCACCCACCTCTTCCCTGCTCTGAGCCCCTAGGGGACTGCCCCCTGTGGACTACATCTCCCAGAATGCCTTGCAATCCGCTTCCTGTCAAGTAGCCAATGGGAGGCACCTGGAAAAGGTTAGCGGCTGAAAGATTGGTCAAGGTATTTCTTCCCACCTCTTCGCTATCCTGGCTCTGCTGTGGTTCTGTCTCTGACTTTGCATGACTTAGCTTCTACCAGGCGGCCCCTCCTCTGTAGTTTCAGTTTTCCCTGGGCCCTGGTTACATTGTTCCTTCTCTTCCTCCCCATGCCTTAGGGTGGTGATGACTTCCCACTGCCACTGGCCTCTGGGTGCTTCATCATCCCTGTGTGTGCCCATAGCACGGCCCACATGTGTGTAATCGTCTCTGAGCCTCCTGAGGTGAATTTGCTGTTGTGACCGTGCTGATGCAACCGTCCTCTAGTTTTTATTTCAGAGTTTGACTCACTGCCCTTCTAAAATTACATAATTTTCCCACCGAGATCACTAAATTAAATGCTTTGCTTTTAATATGACACCTACTAAAAGTTCTAGAAGGACTCTAGAAAGGTCAAATTCCTTGATAAAGTCATAAGCCATGGAAGAAAAGGCGATTTCTCAGAGACAAGATGAAAAGACCCCCCAAGAACAGAAAGAAGTGTCTCCCATGATTGATGGGATTCTTGGCTCTTACTCCTTGATGGAAAGAACTGCAGGAGAGCCAGGCCCTGGAAGAAGAGAGTGAGGCAGAGTGATCCCAGATCTGCTTACTTCTAAGGAAAAACAACAAAGAAAACCCTGAAATAATCCATGTGCCTGCCACCCGAAATGAACAAATGCTTGCTTTTAAATCTTTACTTCAGATCTTTAAAAAAAGAAATAAAGCATTACAGAGTTAAATACCCCCATTTTCTTGTACCAGATCTTTTCCTCTTCCTCCTTTATCAAAGCAACTACTATGATGAATTCCATGTGTCCCCAGTCCTTGTCTTTATATTCTCACTATACATCCATGTATTGATAAATGATGTATAACATTATTGCATGTTTTTAAGCTTGTATGAAAAATGGTATCTCCTATAGGTAAGATTGTGCGACTTGTTTTTATCACCCAACATTGTGTTGTCTAATCTGGCTCCACTGCCACATAGAGACTGGATCCATGTATTCTTGTTGCTGTATAGTATTCCAACATATGGGGCTCCACGGTTTATTCATTGTATACATACTCTCACTGGTGGGCAGTTTGTGGCTTTCAAAGCTTTTGGCTTCTAATACCAATGTTTGTAAAACATGTACAAATTTTTCTCTTGGAAGTGGAGTGCTCAGTTGTTGGGTATGTGTATTTGCAATTATATTGGAATTTGCCAAAATCATTCTCCAAAGTTATTTTACCTACTGCTGAATTCCTGTTTCCCTGCATTTTCACCAATACTTTGTATTGTCACAATTTTCCATTTTTATCAAACAAAATTGAATTTCCTTGTTTAAGTTGAATATCCCTGTTTCCTGGTGAGGCCCTAATGTATATTGGATATTCAGGGTTGTTTTATAAATTGATGATTTATAGTCTTTACTCATATTTGTGTTGTGCTCTTTGTCCTTTTGAAAAATTGACTTAAAGAATTTCTTTATATGTTTCAAATATTAGTCCTTCCTTATGACTTGCCTTTTACTTTATTTTTTCAGAACTTTTCAATTTTGACATTTCCTTTTTTGATTTTCATGTCTTATCAAATAAATCCTTCCTTATCGCCATGTCCTAAAAGTTTTCTCCCAAGCATTTGAGTCTTTAAGGCATTTGGAATTTATTTTTGGGTTTGGTGTGACACAGCAATCTGATGAAAAATTTTTTTTCCATAAAAGAAGCTGGTTGTCCTAACATATTTATTAAATGGTTCATAATGTCTCCACTAATTTATAATGCTTCTACTATCATGAGCTAAAGTCCAATTTAGGCTCTATTTGGACTGAAGTCCAAGGCTCTATTTCTGGGCCTTCTATTCTGTTTTACTGATAGGTTAGTTTGTCCCTTTTCCCCCATTCAGTCCAGATGAAAATGATAAACTCCACAACCTCCTGTCTTCACTGCCCATCTCCAATATCTCCCTCCTCACGTTTGTCCTGCACTCTGTACTTATCACTAGACTCGTCTTTCCAGCCATCTTCCTCACCTGGTTTGAGTTCCTACCTTGTCCAGGCAGTGTGCTACACACATTGTTCAGCCACTAAGTTGTGTCCTGCTCTTTGCGACCCCATGGACTACAGCACACCAGCCTTTGCTGTCCTTCACTGTCTCCCAGAGTTTGTTCAAACTCACATCCGCTGATTTAGTGATGCCATCTGCCATCTCATCCTCTGCTGCCCTCTTCTCCTTTTGTCTTCAATCTTTCCCAGCATCAGAGTCTTTTCAGTGAGTCAGCTCTTCACATCAGGTGACCAAAGTATTGGAGCTTCAACTTCAGTGTCAGTACTTCCAATGAATATTCAGGGTTGATTTCCTTTTTGATTAACTGGTTTGATCTCCTTGCAGTCCAAGGGACTCTCAAGAGTCTTCTCTAACGCCACAGTTCAAGAGCATCAATTCTTTGGTGCCCAGCCTTCTTTATGGTCCAGCTTTCACATCCATACATGACTACTGGAAAAATCATAGCTCTGATTATACAGACCCTTGTTGGCAAAGTGATGTCTCCACTTTTTAATACACTGTCTGGGTTTGTCATAGCTTTTCTTCCAAGGGGCAAGCATCTTTTAATTTCATGACTGCAATGACCATCCACTGTGATTTTGGAGCCCAAGAAAATAAAGTCTCTCACTGTTTCCATTTTTCATTTATTCCTCACAGCTCTATTAGGCAGTCCCTGTTTTGCCAATCAGGACACTGAGGTTCAGCAACTGAGTAACTCACCCACGTCACACAGCTAGTAAAAGACAAATCCCAGGTGGGTGTGTCCATTTGTCCCCAGAGTGCTGATGGCACTCCATTTCCATTTTTAGCCTTCACGATTACCACAATCTGGTCCCTGTCTAATCTCAAAATTCTTCCATCAGAAAAACCACTTGCAAGGTTGTCATAAGGATTCTGTGAGATTATAAATGTGAAAGTACGTTAGGACAACGCCTCGCAGGTAAAACATACTGAATAGACATTAGCTAAATTGGAATAGGAAGTAGGAAACAGTTGCCGAAGTTAAAAAAAGAAAGAGAGAAAGAAAGTTTGTTTACCCCAGTCCTCTTATCCCTCCTTCATTTTTAAAATGAACTTTTATTGGCATATAGTTGCTTTACAGTATTGTGTTACTTTCTGCCATACAGCTAAGTGAGTCAGCTATAGGCTTACATGATTGTGTGCACGCATGCTAAGTCACTTTAGTCACGTCCAACTCTTTGTGACCCTATAGACTGCAGCCCACCAGGCTCCTCTGTCCATGGGATTCTCCAGGCAAGAGTACCAGAGTGGGTTGCCGTGCCCTCCTCCAGGGGATTGTCCTGACCCAGGGATTGAACCTGCGTCTCTTATGTCTCCTGCACTGGCAGGAGGGTTCTTTACCACTAGTGCCACCTGGGAAACCCCATAAGTACACATATATCCCCTGCTTTTGGATTTCCTTCCCATTTAGGTCACTGTAGATCACTGAGTAGAGTTCCCTGAGCTATCCAGTAGTTTCTCATTATCTCTGCTTTAGAATCCCAGTGGGAGTTGGGGAAGTGTGAGTGGGAATTAGTGAGTAGGGTGTGTGTGTGTGTTTGTGTGTGTGTGTTAGTTGATCAGTCGTGTCCAGCTGTTTGCTACCCCGTGGTTTGTAGCCCGCCAGGCTCCTCTGTCCATGAGATTTCCCAGGCAAAAATATTGGAGTGGGTTTCCATTCCCTTCTCCAAGGGATCTTCCTGACCCAGGGATTGAACCCAGATCTCCCACCCTGTAGGCAGATTCTTTACCCTCTGAGTCACCAGGGAAGCCTGAGTAGGGGTAGAAACCATCATTGGATACCTAGCACTTCCTTGCTGCTTCTTTTGGTTACAGGCTCCCAAGAGCAAAAGGATGACTGACAAGGAAAGGCTGACAAGGTTGGGACACCCTAAGATATCTTATTTATTCCTGCTGAACCTCTAGGCTGAGAGTCAACTCAGCCTGAGCTGTTCTGTATCTCTGGCCACAGAATGGCCGTCATGACCCAGGTTTCACATCTCCAGGCACCCAGAGCTGGAGAGGGACATCTTCCTCCCTCTCCGGGCTGTCTGGGCTCACAGTGTGGCCAGCCATGCCTTCCGCCACTCCCACGGCAACAAGAGAACTACAGGACTCTCTTGGAGGAAGCAGGTGAAACAAAGAGAGCCTTTCCAGGCAGCTCTCTGGCTAATGGGAACCACATTGGCAAAGGAAGCTGACTGGCTTGAAAAATTCCGTGCTAGTACACAGACTCCCCTTAATGCGAGGGGATAATGGCCACTTGCAATTTTCTTGCTAATTGAAGTTTTCGTAGGAAAAGCAAACACATACATACACATGCATGGTGTATTTCCCCACGGATTCTATTTCAGAAGCAGTTGGCTGTATACTTTGGTTCCCGACTCTCTTTGACTCCACCACTCACATCTGTGCTGTGTCATTGGCAGCTCCAGCCACGGCCCCAGGACCTTCTGCAGGGCTCAGAATAAGAGGAAAAGCACAGTGAGGAGGACAGTGCCCTCTCTCCCTTGTTTCACTTGGAAATATTGTCTGACTCTTCTGAGAAGCAATATGCTGGGTCCTAAAAGAGGTGAAAGCATCAGGTTGCTCAATGGGAAACCCCAAAGGGCTGCAGCCTGTTTTCCTTTGCTGGTGGTCTGACTTGGTGGGTTGAGGCAGCTACTTATGGCCGGGGGCTCTTCTCAACCTGAGTGATTCTGAAAGGGGAGGATTTTTCCTTTAACATTCCCTACTGTTGCCCCAAGCCAAGTGGAGATCCTGGGTCTCCAGAACCTTTTTAGATTGGTTGCGAGGAACACTCAACCTATGTTTAAAATTGCAAAGTTTGATGGAAAAGCTGTCCGTGATAGGGAGACAAGGGCTTCCCAGGTGGCCCTAGTGCTAAAGAACCCTCATGCAGGAGTTGCAGTACAGGAGTTGCAGGAGATGCGGATTCAGCCCCTGGGTGGGGGAGATCCCGTGGAGGAGGGCTTGGCAATGTATTCTTGCCTGCAGAATTTTTGCCTGGAGAGGATGCTCATCATCACTAATTATTTGAGAAATATAAATTAAAACTATGATGAGGTACCACCAAACACCAGTCAAGATGGCCATGGTTAAAATGTCTAAAAATAGAATCCCATGGACAGAGGCGCCATAGACTTGCAAAGGATTGGACATGGCTGAAGGGACAGCGCACATGCATACATGCACAGGGAAAAAAGTGACTCCACCCATTTTTATGCTAACATGACAATGCATGGGCTCCTATTGTGCACCTGCTGTCACACCCTCCCCCACACTCTCAAACACCTGACATGCTCGTGTGCATGCCACACTTCTACGGTCATGTCAAGACCTGGGCCAGTTCCATGCAGTGGCAAGTCCATTTCTTCTACATTCCCAAAGCATATCAGAACACAAACGAGCTCCAGTAATGTTTTAGAAAAAGAATTCACTCACAAAGATCATTCTTTTTTTTTGGCCACGATGCACAGCTTGCAGGATCTCAGTTCCCCAACCAGGGACGGAACCTGGGCCATGGCAGTGAAAGCTCAGAATCCTAACCACTAGGCCACCAGGGAACTCCCCCCAAAATTATTCTTGATCATTTGTGTCAGATTAGTTGCGATGCGTGTCTTCACTCATGGTGCCATGGTGGAGGCAAGAAATTTCTAGTCCTGGTCCTGGCGCTAGCTCGGCGACCTTAGGTAGGTACCTCTCTGAACATTGGTTTGTTCATCTGTGAAAATGTGAGGCTGGGCTGGCAGACTCTGAGTGCATTGGCAGCACTACCTTTCTCAAGGTCAAACTCCTTGTGGGCTTTGTTACTTCCCACATTTGAGGGCCCTGGAAATCAGGACAGACCAGAATTTTCAGGCATCTGACTATTGCTGCTGGGGGCCCCGTAACATTTCCCCCATGGAAGTTGCTGTTTATTTGCTGCCGCTTGACTACCAAACATTCTCCCGGTCTTCCTAAAATTCCACCCTCGGGAAAGGATGTGATCATTGTGTGCACACTGAGTATCAGTTACTAATGGGGGTGGAGGAATTGCCTTTGAAGAGAAGGAGCTTTGAACCAAAGGAATGAAGCCCTCATTGTGAAATTTTAGCTGGAGAGTTGAAGGGAGAGCTGTTTGGCATGAGGACCCTAACAACACAGAGGCTTATCTTACTGCGGATGCCTGAAATCTCAGCTTTAACAAGTGAGTCCTTTTGTTGAAACTTATTGGAGGTTTTCTCCCCACAAAAGGAATGTATTAAAATTCAGAAGTCATTCAGGCCTTGGTGGGAAGGAGTTATTCAGAGCCTTTTTTTTTGTTTGAGTGCCTTTAAAAAAATACATTTATTTATTTAAATTTTATTTATTTTTGACTCTTTGTTGATACGTGGGCTTTTTCTCTCGTTGTGGAGAGTGGGGACCACCCTCCAGTTGCGGTGCTCAGGCTTCTTATTGTGGTGGCCTCTCTTGTTGCGGAGCGCGGCTTGAGGGTGTGCGGGCCTCAGTAGTAGCTGCAGCAGATGGACTCACGTGTGGACTCAGATGGACCTACTCAGTAGTAGCGGCTCTAGGACTCTTGAACTCGGTAGCTGTGGCGCACAGGCTTAGCTGCCCCATGGCATGTGGGGTCTTCCGGGGCCAGGGATCGAACCCGTGTTTCCCGCATTGTAAGATGGATTCTTAACCACTCCGCCCCCTCCCCGGGGAGGCCCTTCAGTGCCTTTTTTAGTAAGGATGGGGAGGGGAGCAGGTGCAGGTGGGCAGATGGCTGGGGGACTTTGCCGCTGAGGGAGGTGAGAGGAGTTGCCCTGAAGGGAAAAACCAAAGGGCAGGCTTGGGACTCCAGAAAGCGAACCTCAAGTCCCGCACAGTGTGGGTGAGGGCCTGCTCACACTGGTAACTCCCCTGCAGGGAGGAAGGGGAGGGCCCAGGAAAGGACTCAGAAGGAGAAATTCCAGCCGCGTTAGAGCAGCACAGGTCTTGAGAGATAAGACAAGTCACTGCATAGAGATGGGATTTACCTCCCCCTCAATTTCCTTCCATGTCAAGACTGAAGACACAACGCATGCACCAAGAGGATATTAAAAAGGTCATTATTCACAGAATGAGTCTTTCTAGGAAGATCACGGCAGGCTCCCAGGAAGATCTGAAAATGGCTCGTGATTTGCAAGTGGTTAGGGGGTGGGGCTGGCGGAAGGGCTCCTGCCTGCTGGCCATGGCTTGGATGGCTTGAACTTGCTGCTGTGCTAAAGGAAGGTGTCCCTGGGCATTCTTATCAGCTTGCCCAGATGTGGGGCAGAAGGGGAAACGGAATGATGGGATGAAGGCTGTTCACATCAAAAATACAAAATAGAGTTTTGTTTTATTTTATTTTTAAATAGGCCTGTGTGCGCTGTATGCTCAGTCATGTCTAAGTCTTTGTGACCCTATGGACTGCAGCCTAGCAGGCTCCTCTGTCCATGAGATTTCTCAGGCAAGAATACTGGAGTGCGCTGCCATTTCCTACATCTTCCCAACCCAGGGCTCAAACCCCCATCTCCTGCATTGGCAGGCAGATTACTTACCACTGAGCCACCTGGGAAGCCCTTTTATAAGCCAGGATGGAGCCCTGGGACTCCCAGATCTTCAGTCTTGAGCAGGAGTTAAAATGACTTCAGCCTGCTCAGTTTAGTGGACCAGGAACTTTCATTCTTTTAAGAACTAGAGAAGCCTATTAAAATATTTTCTGAGTCCACAGACCTCCTGGCCTTCTGTGTGTGTGTGTATCTTTAAGAACACTGGCTTTAACACTGAGCCCAAACTTTAGAGTCTTGTATAATGAGATGACTGGGACTCCCAAATCAGAACTGGCTCATTTCATGTCTGAGAAATTGAACTATAGAGAGAACAGGAAGGCAGCTCACAAGGTAAAGCTGATCCTCTCATAGCTACTCATCAAACGTACATCATCCAGAGTAAGAGTAGGGAAAAGACCAAAAATGGGAACTCAAACGTGTGCCATCCTTCCAAGCTGGTCTTGAGGGGGCTACACAGCATCTAGAAATGCTGACATGGCCTCTGTTATTCTTGGAACCAGCTCCCCTTTGGGCAAGGCTTTAGAGCCAGGTGAAATATAATCTTATTCCCCAAGGCCACCGTTTTAAAATTGTAGGTGGTCTCTATCAGGAGATAAGGCCTTTGGGTTCAGTCAAGTCAGTTCAAATCCCAGGTACGTGAGCTTACATTGCTTTTTCCCCATCTGAGCCTCAGTTTCCTCACCTGCAACATGGGATGTTAAGACTGTACAGAATGTTGTAAAAATGAAGGCTGTTCCAGGTAAAGGACCTTGCAAAGCGCAAGCACTTCATATACATACTTACTTTCACTTGGTTGAGTGTTCCTACAGGACAAAACTTGATCTTATCATGTGTTGTATCCCCAGGGCCCAGCACAAAGCCAGATATTTCCTAGATGCTCGGTAAACATTTGCAGAGTTGGACCAGTGAAGTGATTGATGACCAGTGTGTTCATCCTTCTGATCCCATCTGCCAAAGACAGGGAAGGGCAGGAAATGAAGACCTCATTCAACACTTACTGTGTATACTTACATCCACTTTTGTGTACATGGCACTATTTCATCCTCAGAACAACGCCAGTAAGTACTGATGGTCCCATTTTGACAGACTGGAGGAAAGCGAGGCTCTTCCTAAGGTTAAACAGCCCGTGAGTGATGGAGCCGGGCCTTCCCTCGAAAGCGCAGGTTCTTTCTAGGCCCCATTCTTTCTGGAGCTGGAGGACACACACAAGGGCAGTGCATGGGGGGAGCGACCAGGCAGGAATGTTGTGCTGGTATTTTCTTCAGATGTTCAAGTCTTTCAACAAAAGCACTTCCCAGATGTTTCCAGGGCCTGGCGAGTCTTCAGTCGAAAAGAGAAGGATGGTCCCACACCTGCAGGAGAGCGGAACTCTCGAGCCTGACCTCTCTGGATTCGGCTTTTTAATTTGTCCAAGGGTCCCCTGGCAGCACCCTCATCTCAGCTGCCCTGAGGGCTCCAAGGCAATCCTTACTGTGAGGCAATATGTTTACCCCATCTGAGCGCTAGGTCATGGGGGCTGTTATGGATTGAATTGTTCCCCCTGCCCTAACCCACAGACACGCTGATGTCCTTACCCCGGTAGCTGTGAATGTGGCCTTATTTGGAAATAAGGTCTTTACTGATATAACCAAGTTAAGATGTCTTGTCTTAGTCCTTCAGTCATGTCTGACTCTTTGTAACCCCATGGACCATAGCCCATCAGGCTGTTCTGTCCATGGGATTCTCCAGGCAAGAATACTGGAATGGGTTGCCATTCCTTTCTCCAGGGGATCTTTCCAACCCAGGAATCAAACCTGGGTCTCCTGCACTGCAGGCAGGTTCTTTACCATCTGAGCCACCAGGGAGGGCCAAGTTAAGATGAGCTCATAATGAATCAGGCCCTTAATCCAACGTGACTCATGTCCTTATAAAAGAAGGGAATTTGAATGCAGACACCCAACACCGGGGAGAGCCCCGTGTGAAGACAAAGCAGAGACTGGAGTGATGCAGGAACAACCTGAGGAATACCAAGGATTGCCGGCTCCCACCAGAAGCTAGAGGGCTTCCCAGATGGCACTGGTGGTAAAGAACCCGCCTGCCAATGCAGGAGACATAAGAGATGCGGGTTCGTTACCTGGGTCGGGAAGATCCCCTGGAGGAGGGCATGGCAACCCACTATAGTATTCTTGCCTGGAGAATCCCATGGACAGACGAGGCTGGCAGTCTACAGTCCAGGGGTCGCAAAGAGTCGGACACAACTGAAGTGACTTAGCACACAAACACGTGTGCCCCAGAAGCTAGGAGGCAGCAAGGAGGGATGGTTCCATGCCTCAGAGACAGCACGGCCCTACTGACACCTTGATTTCTGACTTCTGGGCCCCAGAACTGTGAAAGAATAAATTCCCGGTGTTTGCAAGCAGTCTGAGGTACGTTGTGAAGGCAGCCCTGGGAAACTAACACAGGGGCAGCCTTGGGTTCCGGGGCCTGGTGCCTCGGCCATCAGCTAAGAAGGCTCACAGATGGCCTCAGTCAGGACCCCAGAGCTCCCCACCTGCCTCCCCGCACCTCTGGGAGATAAGACAGACTTCAGCTCCTGGACACATTTCTCCCTGATGGGCTCTTTCCTGATGGGCTGTTTATTCATCTTTTAGCTCAGATAAAAACCTGCCTTGAATCTGAGAAACACACGTTTCTGTTTCCATACGCACCAGTACCCTTGCTGCTATTTATACTCTCCTGCAGGGTAGGCGGAGGGTCTAGGGCATGTGATCCCCTCTGGGTCTGGAGCACAGAGGCAGTTCACACTTTGTGTGGCGTCCGGGGGACAAGGAGATGGGAAATAAGAACAGCAAAGGTTTCGGACTCAAACCATTCAAATTCTAACTCTGCTCCCTAAAAATGATGTGCTTTGGGAAAGCCACTTAGTCTCAAAGGCTTGGTCTCCTCAGCTACAATATAAAGAAAATAACACCCACACAGTGGGGGGTTATTATGAGGATTAAACGAGATAATATGCACAGCGCCCAACATACAAAGTAACCCATAAATATTATGATTACTATTACTTTCGTCATGGTTGTTGTTACCATTTCCTCTTTATTATTAAATTCTCTGGAATGGGACAGCCCACACCACGAACTAAAGAATTATTTGAGGGGACAGACACAGGAAGCCTCAGAAATGAAGGGAAAGAAATTCACTGCACTGTCTGCCCAGCTCATAAGCCTATTTTCTGAGCATGGCCCCTCCCACCATAGCTGATGCTCCGTAAATGACAGCTGTTACTACCTTTTTATTTTTGCTATTTATGAGGTTGCATATCTGAACCAGATCTGTGCCATTAACTGCTCCTCTGCCCCAGCCAGGGTCAAAGTCCCAGGCACTTGTGGTAAATTGGATTACTGCTCTCAGTCTTCACTCCCTGTAACAGGATTATGATCCACACCCTTTTCTATGCAAGGAGGATTTCCTGTGAGCAGAGTATGCCTTCTACATGACTTGATTTGGCCAATGGGATGTCAGCAGATATGACGTCTGACTTCTCTCGTATTCCTGATCATATCTATTGCACACTTGTATGTATATTCTGGGCACTACTTTTCATTATCTTATTGAATTGTCATAACTTGGTAAGCTGGGTACTATTTTCATACCATTTATTACAGATAAGAAAACAAGGCCAAGAGAGACTAAGTTTCTTGCCCAAAATTATACCAGTATGAACCCATGGCTGAACCCAGACAGCCTGGCGTGCTGGCCATGTCACCTCATAGCCTGAAGACATTGGTAGAAATAAATGCCTTTCCGAAGATACAAAAAGGTATTATCTACTTTTTTTTTTTTTTTTTGACAACAGCAACAAGCCAGGCACCTGTCTATGTATCTTATTTCTCCATCCCTAAAACTTGCCCCTTTGGGTTTTATGGATGAGAAAACGGAAGCTTAGAAACCTGTGTAGTGGCTTGCCGATGTCACAGAGCTAGTAAGACGAGCTAGAGCTGGACTTCAGATCTTGAATATCTGACTCCCACACCTGTACTCTTTCCATCTTCTCTCTATGACACACCGTCCCTCTGCAGTTTACAGTATTATGGGGGCCTCTGCTTCTCTGGATATAAAAATGGAATAATCAGTCTAGAATCTAGAATTTAGATCTTCCATTCACATTGGAAGAGGGTGCCAAGAACAGTAGCAATCATGTCTATGTATGATCAAGAGTTTATGTTAAACAAAATTTGTGTTATGTTTTGAATGCATGCCTGCTAAGTTGCCTCAGTCATATCCAACTCTTTGTGACCCTATGGACTATAGCCCGCCAGACTCCTCTGTCCATGGGATTCTCCAGGCAAGAATATTGGAGTGGGTTACCATGCTCTCCTCCAGGGGATCTTCCCAACCCAGGGCTTGAACTTGCGTCTCGTGTCTTCTGTGTTGTCAGGTGGGTTCTTTACCACTAGCACCACCTAGAAAGCCCCTATGTTTTGAATACATGGGTAAATTTCTGGGGAGAGTGAGAAAGGGAATATTTTACAAGTCTTAGAAAGAGCAGAAGGTTAAAAATCAGCCAAGGTCAAACACTAAAATTAAAAAGTATCCTGGGAGAAGCGTGTTGGGGAGATGTGGATCATGTGGCCTGGCCAATAACGGGGCGTGTGTTGGGAAGCCAAGGTGTCCTGGCCGTAGGAAGGGCTGAGTTGTCTGAGTCAATGGGCCAGGCACCAGTGTCTGCTATCTGGTGGGTTTATGGAATGGACAGACAAGGTCTTGGAATTGAATGGGGGCGAGTTCCCTTCCAACTCATGTTTAAATGAAGCCATTTGTTCTACAAATATTTATCAGATAAGCCAGGCAGTCTGAGACAATAGAAGTTTGAACTGGAGCTTTTATTTCTGGCAGTAACTGAGCCTTGGCCCATTGCAGCAGGTCTGTGTGTACCATGTACCTGGCTGAACACTTCAGTCAGTAGACTCTCCCTGCCCCTTGGGTGCAGTCAGTCCTAGAGAACAAATCCTTCTTCTCTAAGGATTTTGCATGCGAATATGTGAAAAGCCTTCAGCTAAACTAAATCCAAGGCTACAACTAACCTTCTCCCAGAATTTAGGTGCCAAAGGGTAACCCTCTATTGCTGACGTGGGGAGAGACCCAGGATACATGATTAAGTAAAATAAATACAGTGTAAATTGTGTCACTCTTGTGAGAAAGCAGAGGAAAATGAAAATAATATTCATATTTGCTTGTGTATTTGTAAAGAAACTTTGAAAGAAAGCATGAGAAACTCAAGGCAATGGATATTTCTGGCAGAGGGCTGGGTAGGAATGGAGTGAATGAAAGTAAGGATTAGATGAAGACTTTATTACATATGTTACATTTTTTAAATATAAAAATTATTATACAGTAAAATTGACTCTTTGAGAACTTTTTGTAGAGTTTTATCAATTTTTAAAAATACAAGTTATTTTATTTTATTTTTTTGGTTGTGCTGGGTCTTCGTTGCTGTGAGCAGGCTTTCTCTAGTTGCAGCAAGAGGGGGGCTACTCTTCATTGCAGTACACGGGCTTCTCACTGCAGTGGCTTCTTTTGTTGGGAACACAGGCTCTATGCACACAGGCTTCAGTAGTTTTAACGCATGGGCTTTGTTGCTCCATGACATGTGGGATCTTTAAAGCTGGACCAAGTGTCTGAACCCATGTGCCCTGCATTGCAAGATGGATTCTTAATCACTGCACCATCAGGAAAGACCAAGTTCTATCAATGCTACCTGCTAAGTTGCTTCAGTTGTGTCTGACTCTTTGTGACCCTATGGACTGTAGCCCTCCAGGCTCCTCTGTCCATGGGATTCTCCAGGCAAGAACACTGGAGTGGGTTGCCATTTCCTTCTCCAGGGAATCTTCCCAACTCAGGGATCGAACCCAGGTCTCCTATGTCTTCTGCATTGACAAGTGGATTCTTCACCACTAACGCCACCTGTGAAGTCCCTTTGAACACTTATAGCCTCATTTAAGATACCGATATGATCAGGATACCAAACAGTTCCATTACCCTGAAAACTTCCTGCGCTATTCCATCAATAGGACTGCTTCCCACTGTCCTTAACTCCTGGCAACCAGTCATCTATTCTGTATCTTTATAGTTTTATCTTTTCAAGAATCTCATGTCAATGGAATCATACAGTATGTAACCTTTTGAGTGTGAGCGTGAGTGGGAAAGCCACTCAGTCGTGTCCGACTCTTTGCGAGCCCATGGACTATATAGTCCATGGAATTCTCCAGGCCAGAATACTGGAGTGGGTAGCCTGTCCCTTCTCCAGGGGATCTTCCCAACCCAGGGATTGAACCCAGGTCTCCCGCATTGCAGGCAGATTCTTTACCAGCTGAGCCACCAGACTGCCTTTATTTCCACTCACCAAATTTCTTTGGGATTCTTCCAGGTTGTTGTATGGATCAAAAGTCCATTCCTGTTTATTACTTTGTATCGTCCCTGTATGAATGCCACCACACAGATCCCCTCCCCACCCCCCTTTCACCCACTGAAAGACATTTGATTTATTTCTAGCTTGGGACAATTACAAATAGACCTGTTATCAATGTTTATGTATGGGTTTTTGTGTGGACATACATTTTCATTTCTCTAGGGTAGATATGCAGGTGTGTGATTATTGGCTCGTAAGTACATGTTTCCTTAAATGAAAAACCATGAAATATTTTCCACTGAGGCTGTGACTTTTTACACTCCTGCCAGCAATGTATGAGGGTTTTTTCAAATCTTCCTTGGCAATTGGTGCTGTCAGTACACATTAAAAAAAAAAAAAAAACCCATTCTGACAGGTACATAGTGGCACCTTGTAGTGATTTTAATTTGCATTTCCATAATGACTAATGATGTTCAACATCTTCCCGTATGCTTCTTTGCCATCTTTCCATCCACTTAGGTGAAATGTCTATGCATGTCTTTTACCCGTTTAAAACCTGAATTGTTTGTTTCCTTGCTGTTGAGTTTTGACAATTCTTGATATATCCTGTACATAAAACCTTTGTCTGATACATGATTTGCAAATATTCTTTTCCAGTCTGAGTTTGCCTTTTATGGTCTTACTGACATCTTTCTCAGACGGTGTTTTTAATTTTGATGAAGTCCAATTCATCATTTTTCAGAAAGAATTGTTTTAATGCCATGTCTAAAAGCCTATTGCCAAACCCAAGGTCATATAGAGTTCTCCTATCTTTTCTTCTAAAAGTTTTATAGATTTGTTTATTACATTTAGATTTATGAACCATTTTGAGTTAATTTTTAAGTTCTGAGGCTTAGGAAGTTTTTTTTTTTTTTTCTTTTTTGCCTATAGACCCATTTGTTCCAACATCTTTTTTGAAAAGACTATACTTTCTCCATTGAATTATTTTTTGTACCTTCATTGAAAATAATTTGGCCTTATCTGTGTGGGCTTATTTCTAGATGTTCTGTTCTGTTGCACTGATTTATCCATCTATCTCTTTGCCAATACCACATTGTCTTGATTACTGTATAAGTCTTAAAATCATGTAATGTAATTTCTCCTATTTTATGCACCTTTTCCAAAATTGTTTAACCATTCCAGATTTTTTGTCTTTCCATATAAATTTTATGATCAGCTTGTATATATCTATAAAAATTCTTATAAGGTTACTGTTGAATTTCATTTAACCTATAGATCAAGTTGGGGAGAAGCAATATCTTTGCTGTATTGAATCTTCCAATGCAGGAACGTGAAATGTCTGTCTACTTATCTAGTCTGTATTATCAATATTTTGCTATTTTCAGCGTTCAGGTCCTGTATGTGTTTTGTTAGGTTTACATCTAAGTATTACATTTATTGGAACTATTTTAAAATGTTATTGTTTTCCAATTTCACATTGCTAGTTTGTTAATGTATGTTTATTTTTTGTGTTGACTTTGAATCTTACAACTTGCTAAATCTACACATTCATTCTAGTTTTAAGTTTTCTCATTCATGAACATGAGGTGTGTTTCCATTTATTTCAGTCTTCTTTAATTTCTTTCAGTAATATTTTTATTTTTTATTGTACAAGTCTTTCACCTCCTTGGTTAATTCCTGAGTATCTTGTAGTCCTTGATGCTGTTATAAATAAAACTGATTTCTTGTTTTGTCTTCTTTGTATTTTTTGTTGAAGTATCATTAATTTACAATTGGAACTGATTTCTTAATTTCCTTTTTATCTTGTTGATTGTTAGTGTATGCAACTGTTGACCTCTCCTGCTACTTTGCTGAATTCAGTGATTAGTTCTAACAATTTTTTTGGTATGGACTCTTTGGGGTTTCTTACACATATGATCCCATCATCTGAAAACAGAAATCATTTTACTTCTTTTCTTTTGGATGTCTTTCATTTATTTTTTCTGCCTAATTGCTCTGCTAGAGTATTGCTAGCACTTGGAATTTTGTCAAATGCTTTTTCTACATCAACTGTGATGATAGTGTGGCTTTTTTTCCTTCATTCTATTAATGTGGTATATTACATTGGTTGATTTTTCATATGTTAAACCATCCTTGCACTTCAGGACAAATCCCACTTGGTCTTGGTGTAGTAAAATCTTTTAAATATGCAGATGAATTCCATTTGCTAGTCACTCTGTTTTTTGCTGTTGTTGTTGTTTCTCTTTTCTGCCTCCTTTTGTGTTATTTGGACATTTCTTATTGTTCCATTTTCATTTATCTATTTGATTTGATTATATCTCTTTATATTTTAGTGGTTATCATAGGGACTGCAAAGGACACATGTAACTTTTTACAGTCTGAATGGAATTGACATTTTACCATTTCATTTGGAATGTAGAAATCTTACCACCTCATAAGTTCTTTTACCCACCCTCTTTTATGCTAGTTGCCTTCTGTATGATTCCATCAGACTATATTACAATTTTCCCTTTCAATTGTCAAATATATTTTAAAGAACACAAGAGAAGACTAGTATTTTATATTTACCTAGGTATGTACCATTTCTGTTCTTCCTTTATTCTTAATATTTTAAAATTCTTTTAGGTATCATTTCCCTTTTGTCCAAAGTGTGTTAGTCACTCAGTCATATCTGACTCTTTGCGACCAGCCCCACGCACACCCCCCCCACACCCACCCCCAATCCCCCTGCCATGGACTGTAGCCCGCCAGGCTCCTTCGTCCATGGGATTCTTCAGGCAAGAATACTGGAGTGGGTTGCCACTTCCTTCTCCAGGGAATCTTCCCAAACCAAGGATGGAACCTGGGTCTCCCACATTATAGGCAGACTCTTTAGGGTCTGAGCCACCAGGGAAGCATAAAAGGATGATATGGTGTGTGGGAAAGGTCAGGAGGTGGCAGGAGCAGAGGAAGAAGCATAGCTTTCTTGATAGGGAATCAAACCAGGGGGGCGGCAGTGAAGGCGTGAATCCTAACCATTAGACCACCAGGGAGCATCGTAGTGAAAGTCAGTCGTGTCTGACTTTTTGTGACCCCATGGACTGTAGCCTGCCAGGCTCCTGTGTCCATGGAATTCTCCAGTCCAGAATACTGGAATGTAGTTGTTCGTTCTCTGGGGGATCTTCCCAACCTAGGGGTTGAACCCAGGTCTCCCACCTTGCAGGCTGATTCTTTGCCATTGAGCCACCAGGGAAGCCCAAACAGCTTCTTTGAACAATTATTTTAGAGCATATTTGCTGACAATGAATTATTAGTTTCCTTTCATTTGTGAATGCCCTAATATTATTTTGCTCTCATTTCTGAAGAATATTTTTGCTGAATATATAATTCGGATTGAGTCTTCTTTTCTTTCAGCCTTTAAAAAAGTGTGTGGCCTCTGTGGTTTTCTATGAGAAATCTGCAGTCCATTTGAATTGTTTCTGTATGAGTAATGCATCAGTTTTCTCTGGTTATTTTCAAGGTTTTTTGTTTGCTTGTTTTTAGTTTTTAGCAGTTTGATTACAAAGAATTTGGGTATGGGTTTATTTAGATTTAGACTGTTTAGGATTTCCTTGACTTCTTGAATCTGTAGATTTGTATCTTTTACCTAATTTTAAAGTTTTCAACTTTTTTTTAATGTTTTTCAGAAATATACTGTTTTTTCCTTTTCCTTTTTTTCTTTTTTCATCTCATGACATGAAGTTGGATCTTTTGTTAATGTCCCACAGATCTTGGAGGCTTTGTTCATTTTCCCCCCCTATGATTTTTCTTCTCCATTGTTTGGTTTCTATAATTTTTATTGATCTATCTTCAAGTTCATTGACTGTTTTATCTGTTATCTCTGTTCTCTTATTTAGATAGCAGAGACTTTTACATGCTATTATCTTTTTTTATTTCCATTCATTCTTCTTTATATCTTTTATTTATTTTCTGAGACTTTCTTTTCTTAACATTTGCTGCAAAAGTATTGGAAATTGCTTACTGAAGCGTTTTCATCAAAACCACTTTAAAGTCTTTGTCAGATAACTCTGATGTCTGTATAACATCAGACATAATGTCTCAACATTAATGTCTATTGATTGTCTTTTCCCATCCAATATTCCTAGTTATTCATATGCAATTTTAAATAGCATTCTGAATATTTTTTTTTTTCATTCTGAACATTTTGAATATTGTGTTATGAGGCTTTGGGTCTTGTTCAAATTCCATGTAGAATGTTCATGTTTTTGTTTCAGCAAAAAAACTATTCTGGCTAATCTCAGGTTGCAATTTACAATCCATCTTCTATAGGCTATGGTTCCATTGTAAGTTCAGTCCTCCAAAGCCATTGTCTTGTGCCATGGGTCTGTCCCACATATGTACCACCCAGTGGCCACTCTGAGACCTCGTCACATTTCATTCTCAAAATCTTTGATATGCTAACAAGGATCAGATTCACAGTGTTAAGCTCAAGGGTGAGCTTTTGAATTCCTAAATGCCTTTACTGGGTCATTTCTCCAAGCTCCTCCTATCCACAGTCTCACAGACAGTTTCTGGTTCCCTCTGGGCTACCCGTTTTGGTTCTCTGGCCAGAACTTGGAGCCTGAGTTACTCTACTCTGTTGCCCTTTGTCCCATGCTCCCTCACTTGGCCTTGTGCTGGCCTCTGTTGAGGGGGGTAGAGAAAGGGATAACAATCAACCACCAACGAGGTTTGTCCCATCCTCTTGGAACTGCAGCTCTCCCAAAGAGGAAGGCTCCCCTCCCTTAGAATTTTGGATCTTCTGGATCCTCGTGGGTTGCTACCGATACTGCAATCACCAGATTGCCTAGAGGCTGGAGCACAAGAGAAAGGAGATGAGGGAAAATAAGATGGGATATTTTCTTAGTCTTTGGAGCATTCGAAGTGTCTTTGTCTGGTCCTTGAGCCAAAGCTAGAGGGCCTCTCATGGAGCTCTCGCTTCTCAGTCATGCTTACTTCTGGGTTTCTAGATGCCTTGCATTCAGGTCATGGGATACTGAAGGGAAAAAATACTGTGAACTCACCATTGATGAGATTTGATGGTATTTTGAATTCTGAAGTTCTTTCTCAATCTGCCTGCTGCTATTTACTTTTCACAGTTTTCAAATTGTGTTTCATGTTTCTGTTCAGGCTTTATAGTTGCTGTCAGAGGGTGAAGTATACCTACTCCATCTCACATGGAGCTGGAGCCAAGCATTTTTATACTTATGTACCATATGAATATATTACCTATTCAAAATTTAGTCAAATCATTTTAAAAATAAAGAATACTTTATGCACAACTTATGGAGGCTGTTATACCAACAGGCTCTGTAAACGCTGTGAGAAGTGGCACTTACCTCACGTGGGCCAAAAGGCTTCCAGACCCACACCCAGCTCTACTGTCCTGAGATAGCTTCTTCCTTCCTTCATGAGATGAAACAGTTCTAGCCTCTTGACCATGGGTCATCAGTAGGGACACTCACTGGGTTTGGGCCTCAGGCTACTCCCAGCCTCAGCCACTTTCCCCACAGGTGAAGCTTTGCAGAATGCGGACCCAGAAGGCCTCAGGGAGGGGGAGTGTGTTTCTTTAGTAGCCAGTAAGGGTGAAGTTCCACTGACTGTCTCCTGTTTCTGTGGAAAAGCTGTTAACTCAGCAGGGACAGAAGGTTCAAGCCAGTGACCACACCCACCAGGTGCCCAGCTTATTTCCTGAGAGAAATCTTCCACAGCAGGGCTGCATTGTCACACACTTCCTTCAGACCCAAAGGCAAGGCAAAGAGAAGAAGCAGAACAGGGGACTTCCCTGTGGTCCAGTGGTTAAGACTCCACACTCCCAATGCAGGGAGCCTGGGTTCGATCCTTGGTCAGGGGACTAGATCCTATGTGCTGCCACTGAGACCTGGGCACAGTCAAATAAATTTTTTAAAAAAGAAGAAGCAGAACTGCTCCATGGCAGCCACAGATACAAGAAAGAGATGAGCTAAACTGAGCAGTGCTACTCCAGGAAAGGGATCAGAACGTATTTAGAAGGCCGGCCCTGTAGCCCTGTAGTAACATCCAGCCAAGACATCTACCCTGAGCAGTTCATCAGCTTGCAGAAGGGTCCACTTTTCTCTGCAGTCAAAAGCTGGGCAAGATCCATAGCATGTGGCTTCCTGATGAGTTACTCTCTCAAGACACTGACCAGAGCACTCTGCTTGTCCTTTTCTCCTTACTGGCCTTCTCCAGTATGTTTCAAAATCAGTATCATTAGGTGGTTCAGAGCTGGGGCCCCAGAGTCAGAGAGACTTCTGTTCATATTGTAACTCTGTGACTTCCCAGCCGTGACTCAGGCGTGTTATTTACATTTTCTAAGTCTTGGCTTCCTTGTCTGTAAGATGGATATAAGAACAGTGCTCAGACTGTGAGACTAATACAAGGTAACACACGTGAAGCACTTAACCTGCTGCCTGACACAGTGCATGTGTTCAGTGGATGGTTTCAACCTCCTCCTCGCCACCCTCAACATTATGGTTGTGAAGACTCCGCTTCCTTCTCTGACCTGTTTAGTATTGGGAGGGCTGTGACTGGAAAAACCACTCATTGGGAATCACCTGTGAATATCTACTTAAAAAAAACAGCTCCCTACAATTGCCCCTCTCTTCAGGATGGGGCATCTCCACCAGGTAGACTTTGCCGACCTTCAAAAATTCAGAGATTGGCATGAAAACCCCACTGAGAGCCCTATGGTATTTGGGACTGGGGTAGATAGGAGAGGAAGCTGGGCATAACTCGGGTCTCAGGAGGCTCCCAGCCCTTGCTGCTGGAGGCATCACTGGGCCCAGGTCTGTGGGCTCACTGGGTGTTGGTCTCAGGTCTTTTGCCCCTCACTTTGCTCAGGGCTGGGCATGGGGGGAGCATGGTTTGGGTAAGCCAAGTAGCTCAGGAGTTAGCATCTGAGGGGCTTCCAGAATCATTAGAGAATCTGGATTCTCAGCTGCTGTAAAGCACTTACAAGGAAAAATAGGCTTCATGAAAATAGGTTATATTCAAAAGTTGCTTTGACATTCCCGCAACAATGGACTGATCTGTTTGCATAACTTCCCTGAGTGTGCCTTCCAAGATACATAAGCACTATTTCACCTTTAGGGAATAATTAGCTTAAAACAAGTATTAGTAGGTTTCTCCTCAGCCCCTGGAGAATGAAATAATGCAATCATTTTGCTCAGAAATGTTGTTCTTTAATAATATTACTTCCAGTGGACCAAATGCTGCAGTAACCTATGCCAGGCTTTGTGAATCCCTCCCACATGGCTCTGGCCACCTCAGTTACAGTGACCTGTTGGTGTGCTGGGAATCTGCGCCCACCCTCCCCTCATTCCTCCTACAAGTGTCCTGGGACTAGAGAACCGGACATAACCGTTCCAAAGGTCACAGGTGCAAAGTCATCCACACCACACTCTCCTACTCCCCAGGATAATCAGACCCTCAATTTCTTTCATTCTTAAAACAAAAATATTACAAAAAGCAAAGCATGTTCATTGTAGAAAATTTGAAATACACAGAAAAGCAAAAAGCAGAAAATACAACTCAAAATCTTATCACCCAGTACTTTATTGTCATCTACCCATCTTTCTATATACATTTTAAAATCCCCTATTATTGGACACTTAGGTTATTTTTAACACCCTGGTGAACAATTCCTTGCTCTATGTCCTGCTAAAGAATTCCTGGTAAAATTTTTTGCTCATATCTCCTATTACCTTAGGATAGATGTCACTTGAAGAAATGTTATTATCAAGTCAAAGAATTTGCATATTTTAAAAGCTTTTTATTCAAGTTGACTTCCAGAAAAATCATATCTGTTAACTCTCCTTGCAGTTATGAATGAGATTGCCTGTTTCTTGAGACTCTTACTAGTACCAGGAATTGTATTTTTTTTTTTTAAGTCATAGTTTGAGACATAAAAATTGCACTTCTTTGATTGTTGGTAAAGTTGGGTATACTTTCATGGAAGACTTGGTCCTTTGCATTTCTTTATTATGAATTACCTGCCTGTTGTTCATTTTTCCATTGGGTACTCTTCATCTTTTTTCTTGTAGATTTATAAAAACACAACATACAACAGGGAAATCAGTCTTTTGCCTATAGTGCCGTGTCGTGCTAAGTTGCTTCAGTCATGTCTGACTCTTTTTGACCCCATGGACTGTAGCCTGCCAGGCTCCTCCGTCCATGCTGGAGTGGGTTGCCATTTCCTTCTCCAGGGAATCTTCCTGACCCAGGAATTGAACCTGCATCTCCAGCATCTCTGCACATTGACTGGCAGATTCTTTACCATTGAGCTACCTGGGAAGCCTGAAAAAATCTGTTAGGTAGGTAGAATAGGGAAAAGGAGTCCAAAATGGCGGTGGCTAAAAGACAAGGAAGGTCAAAGGAAGGTCTGAAGACCAGAGTGAAGACTTCAGGCAGAACAAACAGAACAAACAGCCCTCCTGGCTAAGCCCAATTTGCATAGGGCAGGCCCAGGTGGAGGAAAAAACATATAAAAGGAGGAGCCAAAGCGCTTTCTCAGGGACTCTATCTCCCGCATGCGCGCACGCTCTCTCTTTCTCTCTCTCTCTCTCTCTCCTCCTCCCTCCCCACTCACTCCTCCACTCTCTTCTCTTCGAGTCTTGGATTCTCCTGCTATCTTCTAAATAAAATGGAGCTGTAACACCGATTTGCCTAAGAGCTATAACATGGTTTGTCCAAGACCTGAGAGCTGTGACGCGCCGAGGGCTTTAATGTCCGTTGCTCCAAATCTTTGTTGTGACGAGACAAAGAACCGAGGAACATACAGTTGCGTGACAAATCCATAAGCCTTTGGATTTTAATGGGAATTATCCTATAGCCTTCATGGGTCTGGATTTCTCAGCTTCCATAACCATATAAGCCAATTCTTTACAGCAAATCTCTTTATTTATTTATTTGTGTATATAGACACATTTATATATGTGAAATTTGTATACACACAAAAAACTTATATATGTATGAAAAGTAAAAGTGAAAGAGTTGCTCAGTCATGTCCGACTCTTTGTGACCCTATGGACTGTAGCCCGCCAGGCTCCTCTGTCCATGGGATTTTCCAGGCAAGACTACTGGAGTGGGTTGCCATGCCCTCCTCCAGGGGATCTTCCCAACTTAGGAATCGAACGTGCAGCTACTGCGTTGCAGGCAGATTATTTACAGCCTGAGCCATGAGTGTGGCCTATATATGTACATAGATAGCCCACTGACTCCATTTCCCTGAAGAACCTGGACTAAATGTCCTCATTTTACAAATGAAAATATGGAGGCTCAAAGAGGTTCAGTCACTTAACCTAAAGTCCTCCAGCCGGGAAGGGGCAAAATGGAATCCTTATCTGTTTGGAGTCCAAGTCCATGTTTCCTGCGCTCCACGTGGGTTCTGAGGATGGGGCACTTCGGCAGGGCTGCGAATGAGATGCGTCACAGCTAGCTGCAGGATCAGATCTTTCCCTCATTTAAAAGTTTTCATGGATTTATTTTTGCGTGACTTTATTTTTAAAATGTAACACATTAAAATATTATCTTCAGTGTTGAATTTTTCCCACTACCTTAAATTTTGTGCCTAAGCAAGTGCCTCATTTCCCTCACCTGAAAGGAGAAGGATCTCCATCCTTTTCAAAGAAATAAAGCTGAGGACACAGGGAGTGGAGAGGTTGGTGAACTGAGTATAAACTGGCGTCAGGAGACCTGGGTTTGGATGCACCTCCCGACGGTGACTCTGTGTGGCTCTGAGAAGTCCACTTGGCCTTCTGTGCCTCTGGACCTGTCAGAGGCAGACCGACTCCCCCAACCCCCCGCCCCCCTGCCTTCAGAAACAGGGCTGGAAGAGGAACATGGGGCTCGACAGGCCTGTTCCACACAAGAAAGACGTTCCTCTTAACACACAAGGTTGTGATGCTTTGGTTAACGAGCCGCATTTGAAATGATCACGGTCTCCATGTCATCTTGTTCAGAAGGCCCACTTCCTTCCCGGCCCTGGCTCCCGCAGACAGGGAAGGTCAGACGAGGCGTTCCCAGGCCCAGGTGGTGGGAGAAAAAAGCCCTCTGAGTCCAGGCTGCCTCCTCCAGCCCAGAACCCAGCCTTCCCAGGAGCGTGTGTGCTTCTATGGCAGGGAGGAGAGGGTTGGGGACTGAAGGGAGGCTCTTTTCAGCTCTCTGACCTGAGAGACCAGCCCAGGCTGCTTGTAAGGTGGGGTCTCCTCCCAGGACTCCCACATCCGGCATTCTAACCATTCTCCCCTCTGACGAACATCCCCACTCCCCTGCCTGGAGGACTGCCTGACAGCTAATCTCCTTCCCACCCACTTAGTGCTTGCCAGCGGCCACATGACTGAGGGGAAATGGCAAGAGACTCAGCCCCTGAACCTGGGCCCAACTGATAGGGCCCAGTTCCTGGAATCGCAGCCGAGAGGCGGCCGGCCGGGCGGGGGCCAAGCTTCCCGGGGTTTGGGCTCTGTCCTGTGTGGCAGGGGTTCAAAGTCCACGCAGGCCCCAGCTGGGCCGTGGCCTCCCACAGAAAACAAAGAAATCCAGGCCTCCGGGCCCCTCTCACCCTGGAAGCTTCCCCGTCCACAGCCTGAGGGGCTCGTCTGCTCCTGACTTTCCTTTGCAGGGCGTCCACCTCCCTGAGGGTACAACCTGCCTTAGACCACAGGGCTGGAGCCCTCACTTGCCCGGAGGGGCAGTGCCTGGTCAGGAGGAACCTGTCTCACTCATCTCTGATGACTTCCACTTGTTAAATAGTTTCTACACAAGTGTTATCCTATTTGCTGCTTACCCCGAGAGGTAGGCACTGGTACCTATATTATCACCATTCTGCACATGAGGAACGGAGGCCTCAGGGGGCTAAAATAACCTCCCTAAGGTCACCAGTGGGGCTTCCCTTGTGGCTCAGCTGGTAAAGAATTTGCCCACAATGCGGGAGACCTGGGTTCAATCCCTGGGTTGGGAAAATCCCCTGGAGAAGGGGACAGCTCCCCACTCCAGTATTCTGGCCTGGAGAATCTCATGGATGTATAGTCCATGGGGTCGCAAAGAGTTGGAAACGGATACGACTGAGCGACTTTTCACTTTCAAGGTCACCAGTAGGTGGCCAAGTTGAGAACTGAAGCTGTGTTTCTATTTATTAACAAAGCTGGTGCAATGAATCAAGGAGCCAGAGGTTTCAGACACCAGGCACCATAGATGGCAGACCAGGATACATGTGAGATAAGGAGCAGGCAGGATCCATCATAAGATAGGAGGTGCTTGTCTGTCTAAGGGAGCAGACACTTTACCCCTCCAGTTACTCTGCCAGGTAGGAATTCAGGCCCACTGGAGCTAAATGGAAGTTTATGGAAGAACTTGAAATACACACTTTCAGGTAAAATGTCCTGATTTTCAAGTTTTGAAAACCAGTTAAAAATAAAAGGAAAATGAGACTTCCCTGGTGGCACAGTGGAATAAGAACTTGCCTTACAATGCAGGGACATGGGTTTCATTCCTGGTTCAGGAGGGTTCCATGTGTCATGGAGCAACTAAGCCTGTGGGCCACAACTACTGAGCCTGTGTGCTGCAAGTACTGAAACCCGAGCACCTTGAGCCTGTGCTCTGTAGCAAGAGATGCCACCGCAACGAGAAGCCCAAGCACCACAGTGAAGAGCAGCCTCTACTCACCACAACTAGGGAAGAAAAGCCCACGCAAAAGCAATGAGGACCTTGTGCAGCCAAAATAAATAAATAAAAAATAAAAGAAAAACAAGCAACAGCATTATGTTGGCTAAACAGCAGAAGTCTTTGGGTCAGACATAGCCCATGAGTAGCAATTTGCAACTTCTGTTTCATGCATTTGCACACACCATGCTCTGTGTATTGGAGATGAGAGGGGAATGCTTGTTTCATTAAATGGAATGCAAACTAACCCTAATTATGGGACAGTTGTATCTGCAGGGAGGGGAAATGGTATAATCTCAAATATTCCTAAGGGTTCAGTTCAGTTCAGTCTCTCAGTTGTGTCCAACTCTTTGTGACCCCATGGACTACAGCATGCCAGGCCTTCCTGTCCATCACCAACTCCCAGAGTTTACTCAGACTCATGTCCATAGAGTTGGTGATGCCATCCAACCATCTCATCCTCTGTAATCCCCTTCTCCTCCCGCCTTCAATCTTTCCCAGCATCAGGGTCTTTTCAAATGAGCCCTAAGGGTATATAACTTTAAATGACATGACTCTGGTGTTAATCTACCTGCAATGCGGGAGACTTGGGTTTGATCCCTGGGTCAGGAAGATCCCCTGGAAAAGGAAATGGCAACCTACCCCAGTATTTTTGCCTGGAGAATTCCATGGAGAGAGGAGCTTTGTGGGCTACAGTCCATGTGGTCACAAAGAGTTGGACATGACTGACAACACTTTCCTGGTGTTGCCTGCTAGGGCAGCAGATAGACAGATTCACATACAGACCAGGCTGGTGTGCTCATCGGACACTCTGAAATGAATCCTTTTCCCAAGTGTCCAGAGTGAGGCTGTGTCCTGGGAAGGAGGTCATGTGTACATGGTGTGCAGCCCAGCAGAGACGCGGCCTCTTTGAACTGTCCTCTTTGTCTCCCCATCTCTTACCTGTGGAAGTACCCCAAGACTCAGCCCTGGGACCTCAGTACCTCTTTCTCTCTCTGTCTTGTCTTCCAGGAAGCAGGGATCTCAGCCCCCCTCAGAGACTTGTCTGTGACCGCTACACCTCACCCAAGCCTAAAAGCCAAGTTCACTCTTTTTCTCCCAGAATCAGCATGCCCACCTCCAGCTGGCCTCATTTCAGTCACTTGTACCATCAGTCTTCTGCTTGGGCAGCTCCAAATCCCAGTCTCATTCTCGACATTTTCCCCCCTCCCCCTTCATCAGTCAGGCCCTAACCCTCAGCCAACATTTCATTCCACCTCTCATCACGTCATACCCGGCCATCGCTAAATGCTCCTAACTAATATAACAGGGATAATATTTGGAGGTAGTAACTAAGCCCCCTCCCCACTCCCGCCGTTCCTCTCTTTAACTTCTATGGCCCTCCTCAATTCAATCAAGACTGTGGGACATCCATACATTGCTTCAAGAGATGGTTGTTAGAACTTAATTAAACAGTTAAGTTACTGCCTTTTGAGTTTCATAAGCCAGTGGTCAGACTTCAAGACCAGGAGCCCAGTTGGAGAAAATTCCCTCTTCTCTGGGTATAAATATTCCCTGTGTTGGGCATCACAGGGGAGGTGTGAAAGGGGAGGAGCTGGTGGGTTTCTGAGAAGAAACCCTGTGCCTTCATCCCACACTCAATCTGAGCCCTAGATAGATTGGGGAGGCATTTCAGGAGGAGACAAAACATATGCCTCACTTTCCAGGAAGGAACCCAGCACAGCCCAGATGCAGAGGACTAGAAATGGCTACACAGGGTATCCAGAAGATAAGATCTTAGTTGTCCTCCCAGAGGCTCCTGTGGCCCCCAGGAGGTACGGGAGAACAGTCAGACATCCTTAGGTTCCTGAAAGAGAAAAGAAAAGAGGTAAGAGCCAACCAGAGAAAGGTGCTCTACATGAACATTAAGGAAGCCATACCCACCTGCAACTTCCTTGGCCAGTGACTGAGGACCTATCAGGAGGTGGGGTTGTCTCAGCAGGTGCCCAGGTGGGCAAGAAGCTGACTCACCTTCCCAGAGCCCCAGCCCGCCATTGTAACACTGACTTAAGACCCTGGAATTCAGACATCATCTTATGTGTGAGGGGATAGGGCAAATCTGAACTGACAGATCTTATTATGCTTTTGTGTGGAAGAGGAAATGCAGAAAAATAAAGTTGTCTTTACAACTTGGTCTTATGTCCTGAAATTCCTAAGTGCTCCTTGCCTCTCATCTCTCCATATTCCAAACTATTCTGTATTCTGCAGCTAGATCAATCTTCCTAAAATACCACTTCATACTTTTATGGATTCGAAGAGTAATTATTGAACAGCTACAGTGAGCCAGGAGCTGTGTTAGGAGATTAAAAACCTCAAACGGAGTGTAATAAGAAATATGCAAATAACATTACACTGCGATACCATTTTTCAAGCAAAAATCCAAAGTTTGACAACATACTCTAGGGAGGCTGTGAAGAAGTAAGCACTCAATACATTGCAATTGGAAATGCAAAATGGTACAACCCCCATGGAGGGGAATTTGGCAATACCTCACAAAATTACAGATGCATTTGTCCTTTGAACAACCTATACCACTTATAAAAGTCTGTACAGAAGAAACATTGGCAAAATTACGAAGGGATGTGTGCGCAAGACTGTTAATTGCAGCACTATTTATATCAGCAAAGAATTGAAAGCAATCCAAATGCATATCAATAGGAACCTTGTTAATTAAGTTATTGGAGTTTTCTTTTATTAAAATACACAATAGATTACCATGCAGTGAAAAATATTTCTACATTCTACTATGGAGTGATCTCCAGAACATATTATTAAATGGGGAAAAAAAGGTGCAGAATGCTATATACATACAGTATGTTGCCTTTTATCTGAAAAAGGGATTGATTACATATACATACCACTTATATATTTTTAAATGAAAAATAATAAAAACTAATAATGGTTACTCATAGATGAGGAAGAAATAAAATGGAGACAGGGATGAAAGCAAGACTTCTCTGAATGTACCTTGTTTTATAAATTTTTTACCTTGGAACAATGAAAATACTTTACATAATTATGAAACAAAATCAAGTAGAAAATGCAATCCTTAAACATGGAAAGTAAATAAAACAATTACACCTGTGTATCAATTTGGTGGCTTAATTACCTAGGGAAAAATTATTTTAAGTGACTTCAAAACACAGTAATTTGTAATTCAAATGATATATAGCCTAAGGATTAAAAAAAAAGTCCTGAATAGAAACATTAAACTATTTTTAGTGGTTATATTATTAAAAATATTTATACCATTATTCTGAGACATGCCTATAAGATAAAGCAAATAAACAGCTCATTTTAGAATTTGATTTTCAGAAAAAGAGAAGAGAGGTATAAATATAAAATTAAAGAAGTAAAAACCATATGGCTTTAAATTCAAATTGGAAGTATCAGCATAGTTTGGGATATATTTTCTCCTTAAAAGAAAAAAAAATGTGTATTTCCTTTCTTGGTTTGCTGAAAAGACCTAGAGACTATGACCTACCTAGGAATAACAAGCCCATTGGGATGAAGTCTGCAATATCCAGAATGTCATAAAAAAATTACAAGGAAAAAAAGAAGGAAAGGAACCTATAAATTTTAAGAGACCTGGAAGACCTATCTGATTAAATGCAACTTGTGAGTTCTGTTTAAATCTTGACTTAAACACATCTAAATTTTTTTTATTTTTATTTTTTACTTTAGGGGGGCTTCCTTGGTAGCTCAGATGGTAAAGAATCTGCCTGTAATGCAGGAGACCTGGATTTGATCCCTCAGTCAGGAAGATCCCCTGAGTAGTAAATGGCAACCCACTCTGGCATTCTTGCTGGGACAATTTCATGGACAGAGGAACCTGGGAGGCTACAGTCGATTGGGTCCCAAAGAGTTGGGTATGACTGAGTAACTAACACTTTCACAAATTTTTTAAAAAGACAATTGAAAAAAAATCAGATTATATGATATTAAGAAATTGTTGTTGAATATTAGCTGATGCCTTTTGCAAATATGATAAAAATTCACTCCCTGACCTGGCATTTAGTGTCTTCCACTTGAACCAATGAAAAGATATGACAAATCTAGACAGCATATGAAAAAGTAGAGACATTACTTTGCCAACAAAGGTCCATCTAGTCAAAGCTACGGTTTTTCCAGTAGTCATGTGTGGATGTGAGAGTCAGACCACAAAGAAGGCTGAGTGCCAAAGAACTGATGCTTTTGAACTGTGGTGTTGGAGAAGAATCTTGAGTCCCTTGGACTGCAGGGAGATCCAACCAGTCAATCTTAAAGGAAATCAATCCTGAATATTCATTGGAAGAACTGATGTTGAAACTGAAACTGAGGCTCCAATACTTTGGCCACCTGATTCGAAGAGCTGACTCATTAGAAAAGACCCTTATGCTGGGAAAGATCAAAGGCAGGAGAAGGGGATAACAGACGATGAGGTGGTTGGATGGCATCACTGACTCAATGAACATGAGTTTGAGCAAGCTCCAAGAGATGGTGAAGGACAGGGAAGTCTGGAGTGCTGCAGCCCTGGGGTCGCAAAGAGTCGGACACAACTGAGCAACTGACAACAACTTGAACCAAAAGATTTTAGTCCTAGATGTGCCACTTTCTAGGCTCTGCATGCTTGAGGAAGTCATTCAATGACTCAGAATCATTTGTGATAATATGACATCAAAATATACCACCTTACTGGATTCTTGCAAAACCATGAGATGATGAATGTAAGAACACGTTATAAACCACCTAAGCCACCTCTCACAACTAACCTTCACAATTCCTTCAAGCATGCCTGAATCTCTGCCTTTATTCATGTAATTTCCCCTTACCCCGAGAATTCCCCTCTCTTTTGTTTGCTTATGGATGTTTCACCCTTCTTTCTACCCTCAGCTCAAGGTTCACCTTTTCCTTGAAATCTTTTCTAACCAGTTCAGCCCCTGGTGATCTGGGCTTTGCTTACCCCACTTACTGTGCACCTCCCACAACTGCACGCAACTTCAAGTCCAAGCTGTGGGAGGAGCGGGGTGGAAAAGTGGTTCCTCTCTGCCAGTCTGATTCTGATGGTGCATCAAATTCTCACTTTCTTCCCCAGTTTGTGTGCTACTACTTGCTTTTCAGCGTTCTTAAATAGTGGCCCAGGAATTCTCCCTTGACTTTGTATCTGCACTTCTCTGGGAGAGATGATGCAGTGTGCTTATTTTATCTTACCTGGAATGTGAACACAGCACACTTATTTAGATTCATCTCAGAACTCAAGCTCAGCAAAAGGTAGTGATGAACTTATGAAGATTTTAAAAATTAGACTCATTTCCTCTGTTCTAACCTGGCTTCTATAAACATCAGAAAAGACAATTTGGCCCATACACTTGAGCTGCAGTGTCTGACACACAGGAGATACTTAGTAAACATCAGCAATCTCTACCTGTCTGTCCATCCTCTTACCCCTCAAGAGCTGGATTTATGCTCAGTAGAAGAAACTTTTGTTAGTCTAGTTTGGGGATATACTGTCCCTCACTCCAATGCCTTTCATCACTTGGCTTTTCTTGCAGTTCTGTGACAGTAGTTTGGGGGCTTATTTTTACCATATCATGAGCTGCCTTGAATTCTGTTTGGAAGTAGTCGAGCCATCCGTGAACAAATAAATGAAAAAAAATATTGTATTCGTGGAATGTTTCATCTGCTTTCACACGTTTCCATATTTCATACTAAAAAAAACTCGTGAGGGAGGACGAAAAGGTAGCACACGCCTCCTCTATAGGAGAGAAACTGGCATCCAGCCAAGACAAGCTGGCTTGGGGAGTCTCCGGGTACACATCCTGCTCAACCAGAGATGAACTGTTTCATGCTTCCGTCTTCTGTTGAATGTAGTACCAAGGCTACAAGCAGTTTAGAAGCCACACTACCAATCCCCAGGGTATCCTCTGGGACCCCATGCCTCAGGAACTTCAAGACAAGGACTTCCTGCCAAGCTTTCTTTTCTCAGATTGACCAGATCCATAACTGGTTTATCCATACATTGGGATCCAGGGACCCGCTAGAGATGCTGGACGTTTGATGTCACTTAAGAAAGTGTGGTAATGGTTTCTCCACCTTTCCATCTGACCTAGAAAGTTGACCCACAGCTGGCCATATACTTGAGAAGAAGCCCAGCCAAGACCAGAGGAGTTGCCCATTTAATCCCAGCCTAAATTGTCAATGTATAGACAGAATCATGAGCAAGAAGAAATGGTTCCTGTTTTAGGCCATTGAATTTTGGGGTATTTTACTACCTAGCCCTGCTAACCAATCCAGAAGCCAAGCAGTAAAAGAGCTCTTTCTCTACCATTTCTTGGGATATCCGGAGCACAAGGTTTTAGTGGCACCAATCATTCAACAGAGATAGGAAAGGATGGGAACGGTTGTTAGCAGCACAAGGTTGGGTCTTTGGGGATATTGCTGCTGCCTCAGCACTCAGACAGGAGTAGGCCAAGCAGGAATAGAATGGGATAAACAGGAGGATCAACTGGAGAAATAGTCTTAAAGTTATCTCCAAGGACTCCCAGAAATACTTAGGAGAAATGTGAAAGGGCTGGTGGTCTTACAGGCTTCCCAGGTGGCGCTAGAAGTAAAGAATTCGCCTGCCAATGAAGGAGACATAAGAGACGTGGGTTTGACCCCTGGGTCAGGAAGTTCCCCTAGAGGAGGGCATGGCAACCCACTCCAGTATTCTTACATGGAGAATCCCATGGATAGAGGAGTCTTGCCGAGTACAGTCCATAGGGTTGCAAAGAGCCAGACACGACTGAAGTGACTTAACACACATGCACGGCGGTCCTACAGAGTAAATATGCTTGGAGCTAGATTGATCACATAATTTGAATATTATATACATATGAAGGAGGAGTCATTCTTTGAATTTTTTTTTTACCTCAAATAAGAATTTAAGTTTCGTAAACTTATTACACATAAATTCTTCCAAAAATTTTTTAAAAACTCAAAGAATTCTGTATTTTGTCTATATTGCCAATTTCTTGGGGATAGTTAAGAATGAAAAATGGGAAATGGGTACAAGGCTGACAGCATCTATCACATATGCTTTGCAAACATCGAAAAACAAAGTGCCCAACAATAAATATTGTTATTGTGGCAGAGGATGCTGATGCTTGCTCATACTTGGATCTCTTTTCCTTCCCAGCGAGCATGAGGATTACACATCTCTGCTCCCCTTTCATCAGGAAAAGCCATGGGACTGGCCAAAGCAGGGCGCAACAGCAGTGATCCTATCATTTCTGAGCTGAAGCATTTACTTGTTGGTCTAAGTCAGTCCACCATTCTCATCTTCACACTGAAGGCAAAGTTGCAGGAGAGTGACGTCTCTGTCCGCCTGGATCACCGAGTCACAACATGGAAGGCAGCTGACTTAGAAGCCAACCAGACCTGCAGTGGGTGTTACATCAGCGTGGGAAATCAACTTCAGTTGTGCAGTGGTCACTGAAGTTCTGGCTTTGCTTGTTCCGAAAGCATTCCCGGACCCAGTCTGCCTATTGATATTTAAGGACCTGAAATTTTTAAAATCTGATTTAAAGGGAAAAAAAACTATTGATACTTCAAATAAATTACAAAAATAGGGGGGAAAAAACTGTTGTGCTGTTGTTGAATGCAGATTGTACATGGTTTAATTTTTGGCAAGCATGATCTAGTGTTCAGAGGAGCATCCAAGAAACTTTATGAGCATGAACATGATAATGGGAATTTTATCCATTTGGCAGAAGTCAGAGGAAAATTTGATAATATTATGGTAGAACTTTTATGCATAATATAAATATCAACACCAAATAATACTGTACCTATTTAGGGATGAGATACAAAACTACATAATTAAAAGCATGGCAGATGCAATGAATGAAATCAGTCTGAATAAGGTAAGAAGAGCTAAACACTACTCATTAATTTGGCTACAAATCTGATGTTGTTGTATTTGAGGCACACCCCTGATGAATATAGAATAAATAACAATCTTGTTAGATTTGTAGATTCCTAAAATGCAAATATTTCCACATATAAACATGCTTGGGGACTCTGTTTCCCAGGAGATGACACAACTAAAGAGGGATTATAAACAGTGGCAGTAGACCACGTACAAAAACAATCAAGAATAAAGGAATCTGAGGGGCCATGGATATCACAATATGGCAAATATGCGTGGAAAACACGACAGATTGAAACAGATGATTCCAAGAAATGATTCTAGGGCATTTTCTGTTCCTTGACTGGATATTTTAATCTTAGTGGTAAATGGTGCAATAAAAATCTCTTCTGACACCACTGATTTTTTTTTTATACCATCCAGGATCTATACAAGTGCTTTTCAGCTTCACTGAAACCTTGTGTATTAAAAACACATTTACCAAACATAAATTTGAAACATTGTCAAGCACATGATGGAAAAGTTGAGCTTATGCCATTATGGCACTAAAAACTCAATTAGAGACTCAAAGCAATTCTTTTTTAGAAAATGTTGCTGTATTAATAAAGACATAGATTGTAGAATTCAAGCCAGAGTTACACTTTCAAAAACATCCACTATTAAATTTATTTACTCGGGGTTGATTTGGCAAGATGTTTGACGTAAAATTAGTACTATATGCAAAATAATGCAGGAGCTGAAATTCAACGTAGGGCCCAAAGAGGCATCAACAGAGGCTGCGTATCTGTGAAGGCTGATTGGTGTGACTGGTTGAAAGCGTGGGGGTTTTCTCCTGTTGGAACCTGGAGAAGGTTGTGGGGACCAGACTTGGGGTGAGGGGTGTTGTCAAAGCCCCGCTCTGGGAGGAGGTGAGCCTGCCTTGCAACACAACAAACAGGAGACTAACCCCTGTGGAAGGGCCTTTGCCACTGAGATTATGGAATTTTCATGTCTGCCCACCAGTGGTCAGTGATATTTTCTGCATAGACCTACTATTGCTTGAGTCTTCAGAAACACTTTATCCAACCCCAGAGCTTCAACTTAAGTCTCCAGCATGTGTGCACACCAGTCTGGGAGACAGCGACCCCAGAAGAGGATGAAGGATGAACGAGATACTGTGAGAACAGCTGGCAGAAGGCAACACAGTTCCCAGATCAGAGCTCGCTACTGGCATGCATCCCTGGTGACCAGCAAGATGCACTGTAGGCCACCACACACAGCCAGCGAACGTGTTTGATTCTGCATCTCAGTCCAGTTCCACAGAAAACAGTTTTTGAGTAATCACCATGTGGCAGACCCTATTCTAAGCTCTTCATGAGTAGTAATTAATTTAGTTCTCAGCCACCCTATCAATGTGCCCATTTTACAGATTAGGAAACTGAGGCCCAGAGAAGCTTTATTACTTACCCTAGGTCAAACTAAACAGCACACTACTGGGAACTTAACCCCAGCTGTCTGGCTCTAGAGTGTACATGCTTAGTCAGGATGCAACAGAGTCTGGGTATCACCCTTAGAACAAAAGGGGTTAACATCATGTTCTGAGTTTTTACCCCTAAAATACACACACACACACACACACACAATTTCCCCCACAAGAGACAAATCCAAAAGCTGCCACCAGCTTGAAACTGCTTCAGACTATCAGGGTTTCAGGAATGCTGACACCCAGCCGCAGAAGCTGCTCCCTCACAAGGTCACACCGTCTTCCCAGTGACAGCTGTTGCTCGTCTGTCTCCCCACACAGACGTGAACTTCTCCACCTCTGAGGGCGGGCTGAGACCTTGTCAATGCCCCACTGCTGCTGCTGCTGCTAAGTCGCTTCAGTCGTGTCCGACTCTGTGCGACCCCATAGACGGCAGCCCACCAGGCTCCCCCGTCGCTGGGATTCTCCAGGCAAGAACACTGGAGTGGTTGTCATTTCCTTCTCCAATGCATGAAAGTGCAAAGTGAAAGTGAAGTCGCTCAGTCGTGTCCGACTCTCAGTGACCCCATGGACTGCAGCCCACCAGGCTCCTCCATCCATGGGATTTTCCAGGCAAGAGTACTGGAGTGGGGTGCCATTGCCTTCTCCGCAATGCCCCACAGCCAGCAGGAAAACCAGCTGCCAGCCCTTCACAGACAGAGCAGGTGATGGGCACTAGGGATGCGGGAGGGACTCATGGGCACAGGTCCCCTCTCACAACAATGAGGACGGATGGGGAACCTGCCCTCCAGCACCCGGGGCCCAGGAGCTGCTTAGGAAGGACCTTCCCTCCCATCCCATGACCAAAGCGCTGGCTGCCTCTTAAGGTCAAACTTGCCAAAATCAAGGTACACAACATTTAAGGTGACCTAGTTGTCCCGGTTTGCCCAGAGCTTTCCTGGCTTCGGCACTGAAAGTCTCACATCCTGGGACACCCCCCGTCTCCCACCAACAGCGAGGCGCCAGGAAACCCAGAGAGTTGGCACCCTAATGAAAGCAGACATCAAGGGAAACTCTTTTCACCATATCCTCAAGCCTGTACATTTCTCCCCAAACTGTCACCATCAGGCTACAGACCAGTCCCCCCTGCTCTCTTTACAAAGGGACGTGACATCTCCCTCAGAGCACTGAGAAAGAGATGCTGAGGACACAGGCCACAAATTCCATCTGCCTGTTCCCATCTCTCCAGAGGGTGCAAAAAATTGGACCCTGGGAGATGGATCTGCTTGGCGGCTGGAGTCACTCCCAGCCTTGGGCAACATTTCCAGGTTTTTCCATCTTTGGATGAGATGGCAATATTCCCCCTTCATTTTGGAGCCACATGGCTCAGGGTCAGAGACATGAGGACTTGTCCAGAATGCTCTCTGTGATAAAGAGATGACAGATTTAAATCAGTGAGTTAACGTACAGGTGAGAAGACAGTTGGCACGATTTGGCTGGGATGGACAAGAAACCCCGACCAGCTCCAAGGTGCCCTCTGTCCCCAGGGATTCTCCTGAGAAGTCTTGGTCCTCATCACAGCTACAGATACTCACTGTATATAATCCAGACCCCATCTAATGATATGAGTAAATAAACTCTGGACATTCAGCGAGAACAAATCACTAGTCCATCAAAATCCTTGGGGTAAATTAGTTCAGCAGACTGGCCTAGAGACATACGCCGTGACTCACTCTCACCCAGTGTAAATAAGGGAAGATTAAGCACAACTTGATTGAATCATACTGAAGCTTGGCATAGCTCAACAAACAGATCAGCCTGAAATCTCACATTAGGAACACATAATCTCATAAAATTTATGACTGTTATTGCTCACCACATATGTTTCTGGGTTACTGTGTGCTGGGCTCTGTGCAAGCTGCATCGCTGGGGTCTTGAGGGGCCTGCCTGCTGATCCACAACGTATTTCAAGGAAGAAGACACGTTCCTGGTTGACACTCTTTGGCCTGATCGTCGGCATGGCCTGGCCGCTGAGAGGACTGGGACAGGAAGGGTGGTGTTGGCAGTGGGGTAGGAGGCTTACACCATGTCCCAAGCCAGGCCCCTCTGTTAGGGTTGGAATGCTGGTGCGGAGACTGGCAGGCAAATCCTCTTTCCCTTCTCTAGGTCTCAGTTTCTTCCCTTGATAAGAGGGAGTGGTAGAATCAGATGATCTCTAAGGACTTTTCAAGACTTACAGGATCAGTCTATGAAAGAAGATCAAGGGGGCAACTTATTTAAAGAAAAATCAAGGGACTTCCCTGGTGGTCCACTGGCTAAAACTCCATGCTCCCGATGCAGGGGGCCCCAGGTTCGATCCCTGGTCAGGAAGCTAGATCCCGCCTGCCACAGCTAAAAGATCCCACATGCTGGAACCAAGATGGAAGAACCTGTATGCTGCAACTAAGACCCAGCACAGTCAAATAAATAAGGAATAAATATTCTAAAAGAAAAAAGAAAAGAAAAATCAGAACTGAAATGTCATCAACGAGATCAGTAGAGCATAAAGATGCAGGAGATGTGGGCGTGGCTTTCTGAAGGCACGGGTGGGTACAGGAGGCCATGGAACGTTAGCCTGAAAATCTGGGAGGGAAAGGTAGATGGCCAACTGCTTTGACAGGCGTCTGTCCAAAGCTAAAACATTTCAAGAAATGTTGTCTGAACTTGCATCCCCACTCCACCTTCTCCTGCCAATTGATCAGGCCTTCTTTCTGCTGAACCTAACTGCAACCTCAGGATCCTTCTTAACACAAAAGCCAATGCCTACCCAACAGATAGACGAGTGACAGAGAGCTGCTTTTCAACCCAAATGACCCCAAGTCCCACTCTGGGTCCAGAATGAGAGATTCCAGGGACTCAGAATGCAACCGGTGAGGAGCAGAACACAAGAGAGGAAGGGATTTCCCTTCAATGAAGCATCCTGGCTTGCAGGAGATGACCCCTGAAGTTGAGGTTCGGGGACTCCAGTGATGAGAAAGGGCTGGGACCCTTAGCCCTTGACTCACTTGCTGGAGTGAGCTCTGCCCACTATCCCTGCCCACCACCCCTTGGTCCCTAGGCCATGTGCTCCAGGTGTTCCCTGCTGTGCTGAGGCTGGTGTCCCTCACCCCTCCACTCCCCCCATCCCCATTCCCACCCCGGTTCATTCTCACAGCTTCATCTCATCAGTGTCAGGCCCCTCCACGCTTGCCCTGCCAGCAGGCAAGGTCTAACCCTTCTGACCCTCCAGCCTGCTTCCAGGCATTTCTTGCACCGTTTCCAGCACTGCCAACTCCATCCAGAAAGAGTTTTGAGCAAGAGAATAACCTTTTTCTTTCTGGCTCATTTATTTTCATTATGATTTTCACAGCCAATTCCAGTAAATCTGCTACACGAAAAGTCCCTACTCATCATTAGATTTGACTTGAACTCTACTTCTGTTAATATTTTGCCTTTCAAAAATGAAGAAAAAAAAAAAAAAACAGTCCTGTTTTGTCTTGACTGTAACTCAGCTATCAGTTGGGGACTGCCCTTGCCCCTCGACATCTGTGAAGTGTCTTGTGACAGATTATATTTCCCCCCAAACTGGCTGCTACAATATTTTCAATCCCACATTCTTGCTCCAGAACCTCCATCAAGAGATGAAGCCTGTGTCATCTCTCTTGATCTTGGGTGGGCCTTTCAACTGTTTTGACTTATAGAATGTAGTGGAAAGGACTTGATGTGACTTCCAAAGCTGGCTTAGAAAGGCGATACAGCTTCCACCTAGCTCTTTTGAGACATGGTTTTGGTGCCAAGACTGTCAGAAGCCCAGCACCCCAGAAGAAGACCGGAAGCAGGTACCACGTGGAAAGACCCTACAGAGATAGATAATCTTGGGGGCCTCAGCTGCTCAAGCCTCCCGAGCCTTCAACACAGACACTTGAACGGGGAAATCTTCGCCATGACCCCAGCTATGTCCATCTGAATGCAATCACAGGAAGGATCCCAAGCAAGGACCATGCAATCCCCCAAACTGCAAGAGAGAGAATAATAAATGATTGTTGTTGCTTTAGGGCTTCCCCAGTGGCTCAGATGATAAAGACTCTGCCTGCAGTGCCGAAGACCAGTGTTCAATCCCTGGATCAGGAAGATCCCCTAGAGAAGGGAATGGCAACACGCTTCAGTATTCTTGCCTGGAGAATCCCATGGACAGAGGAGCCTGGGGGGCTACAGTCCACTGGGTCACAAAGGGTTGGACACAACTGAGTGACTAAGCGCATAAGCACATTGTTGCTTTATGCCACTAACTTTAGGATGGCTTGTTATGCAGCTGTTGCTAACCAGGGCAGTTTGACTCAAGCTTGAGCAATTCCCTGCCCCATGGAACTCGAGAAGCTTCTCAAGATATCCGCTGATTGTTACTGGAGTGGAATTGCGTGCTCATCATGGGCTATGTGTCCCCAGATGCTGCCTCTGTTCTGTCCCACCTTAACTCTTCCATGAAGTCCAGCCCCAGTTTCCATTCCTGAAACAAAAATCACTCATACCAAGCATTTGAGTGAGTAGTAAACTTCATGGAAAATTTAAGGAGACGATGCTGACCACACAGGCCTCTGCCAACTGGCTGCCTCTTCCCTGCACACACAAATACCTCTTCCCATTCTTACCCTCCCTCTCCGGTGGCTCCGGGAACCCAATTCTTCTTCTGCCCTGAAGAGTCATTCAGCTCCTCCCAAGCTTCTCATCCAAGATGTCCACACTGAAGCACATCAAGAATATAGCCTTTGCTGGAACCCACTGGTGATTTTTCTTATGTATACATGCATTGTAAAAAAAAAAAAGTTTTAAAGAGCACACAGACAAAAAATTATAAATTGTTCACAACTCCCATTACCCAGAGGTAAGTACTATTAATGTTTGTGATAAATGTCCTACTCATACACCACAATTTTACACAAAGGGGATCACACTATCCTTGCTGTTCTTTATTTTCTCCAGGCATTATTAGTAACAATAATAGCTTTACTATTTAGTGCCTGGTATGTAATAGGCTTGGCAAAAAGTTTGTTCGAGTTTCCCATAAGATGCTACAGAAAAACGTGTACGATCTTTTTGGCCAACCTGATCTTAATAGTTGCATAAAGGAGACATCATCTAATCCTTACAACATCCCTAAAATGTATGCTCATCACCATGGGGCTTCCCTGGTGACTCAGAGGTAAAGAATCTGCCTGCTGATACAGGAGACGTGGGTTTGATCCCTGGGTCGGGAAGATCCCCTGGCGAAGGAAATGGCAACCCACCCCAGTATTCTTGCCTGGAAAACTCCATGAACAGAGGAGGCTGGCAGGCTACAGTCCCTGGGATGACAAAGAGTTGGAAACGACTTAGAGACAAAGACCATCACCATTACCTTCTTTTTCCTGAGGGACTTCAGTGAAAGGCAGGGCTGGGATCTGAATCCAGGCCCATCTTACTCTAGGTCCTGGGGCTTCCCTCATACCTCAGTCAGTAAAGAATCTCCTGCAATGCAGGAGACCCGGGTTCGATTCCTGGATCAGGAAGATCCACTAATCTGGCAATGGCAACCCACTCCAGTATTCTTGCCTGGAAAATCCCATGGACGGAGGAGCCTGGAAGGCTACAGTCTATGGGGTCGCAAGAGTCGGACATGATTTAGTGACTAAAGAGAGAGAGAGAACTCTAGGTCCTGTGCTGTTTCCATGGAGGCAGAGGCTCCTCTTTGTATCCTTTTCCCAAACCCTCACACCACCCTGGAGAGACCACCCTGGCCTCACGTATCCTGAGCCAGACCTGGTGCCCTAACAAGGTCCTGTCTCTCTGCAAAGGGTTCAGAGCTCCTGGGGTGGGGGAGGTCCTGTGACCGGTTCATTGGCCTGGTGGGACTGCATCTCCGAGAGACAGGAGGGTCTGGGCCCGTAGGAGGAGCAGGGCAGAGACAAATAAGCACTCCCTGTCCCCATGTCTGCTGGATCGAGAGGGCCCTGCTGTCCTGAGATCTGGGGGTGGCCTCCACATGTCATCTGCCTTCACCACCCGCCCCCCGGGCACGCTTGTCCTGAGTCGTGAGGGCTGCATCTGTCCAGGCCAGCAGTACGAGGAGGACATGCCTATGGGGAAGTGTCTGTGCTGGTTGCCTCCACCCTTGAAGGGATTTTGCCAGGTGGGACTTGCTCTTTCCTGGGAAGGAACACGCCACCCTTCCCTGATGAGGATATTTTCTAAGCGGAGCCCCAGGGGGCCAGCATCTGCTCTGTCCCCTTCTGCAGGGACGCTGTGGGGAGGCCAGGGTAGAAGAAGCCACACTGAGTGTACTGTGGCCCCAGAAGAGGAGGAACAGCCTCTGGGGAGAGCTGACCTTTCCTTTGAAAGCTTTCCTGAGCCTCCAGCTAATTGTGAAGGAGATTTCAAAACTGAGTTATCAGTCTGTCTCCCAGCTGTTTCTGCAGCTGCTGATGCTGGAAGGAGGCCAAGGGCAGCCGCGTCCTCCCCGCTGCCCCCAGCCTGAAGGTGGGCCCGGCCTTCCATGCCCAGGGCTGTCAGACACTCTCTGCTCAGTGTGGGAGTGAGAAAAATCAGGCTTGGAAGCCATAAGCCCCAGATTTGAATCCCGGCTGTCTACTTATTAACTGGCAACCCGGGACAATTTGCTTAACTTCTCTGATCCTGGGGTTTCTCATCCTCTTGGTTTGGTTTCTGCTAGAAGCGGACCTTGAAGGAGCACTTCTACTGCAAGTAGTTTGGCTGGGAGATGATCCCAACAAGTACCAGCAAGCAAGTGGGCAAGGAAGGGTAGCAAGCCAGTGGGAGATGCATTATCAAGCAAGTGAGCAAAATTGAAGCTTGATCCCACTGGGGATTCTTAGAGATGGCTTAAATGTCCTGAAGTTACCCGCCATCACCCCCAGAGGCGAGGGAGCTGGGGTGCTGATCCACCAGCTGCTATCAGTTATTGGTCAGTTGAGGGCTGCCCCTGGGGAAGGAGCCAGGGGCGACCCCGTGTCCCTCTGGTCTGCTCCATGTGTGTGCTCCATGCACAGCCAGGGACACCCTTCAGCAGAGTCATAGTACAGGCCAATGAGATGCAAGGAGAGTTTGTAGCAATGTCCCTTCCTTTTCCTTCTTCTTTCTAGCTAATGTGCAGACACACGTCTGGAGGCACAGTGTCCTCTTGAGACCCTGAGGTAATGGCATGAGGAAAAGACTGGGAGATTCACCCAGAAGCCAGCCCTGGGGTCCTTGGGCCATAAAGGGAGCCTCCAGCCAGCTGCCCCGGGGCTATTTGTTCAAAAGGCTGCCATTGAGTCTTCTGTGACTTGCACTCAAGGGTGGGGGAACCCTGATTCTTTTCTGAGGAGCTGCTGATGGGTAAACTAGACATGGGTTTATCCAGTTGTCCTGCCACAAATGAAAAAGAACACCTCTCTCAGGTAATTTAAGTCTGGAATTAAGCTTGGACCTCCTATTCTGCAGAAGAAGGAGTTTGGGCCAATTGATGGCAAACACTGGTACCAGCCCTGGAGTCCAGCATGGAGGAGGAGGCCACAGCGGGGGCATTCTGTGAGCTCCAGCCTGCCCAGCCACTCCAGTGGAGCTTGCTAAGAGGTGAGAGTATCCCAAAGAGACTATCCCAGCTATTGTGATATCTTTCACCAAACTTCGAGGTAAAAGGACCACTGGACAGGCAGTGAGGACTCTTCTAGCAGAGGCTTCAGGCCCGGAGGAGGTCAAAGGCTGTGCACAAGTCTGTGGGCAAATGGAAGGGCTGATGGGCAATGAAAGCCGAGGACTTGGAGGGGTTGTACACTTTCGATCTGGAGAGTGTCTTGCCATGATGTATGTGTGGTGGGCGAGCATTTATGGAGCTGGTTGTAGAGACTAGTTGGTAGCAGATGGGGAAGATCTGTGTTCCTAACCTGCTGCAGATTTGAAATTCAGAGGTGCTCTTCCGCTGGTGCACGTATGAGTGTACATATGTGCATGCTGGCAGGTAGATGTATACACACACGTGTGTGAGTACGTGCATACACATGCGTGGGTGCTGCGGTTGCTAACTCCTTAGCCTCCAGGCTGGTTGGGAGGAAAGCCTTAGTTCTTGCAGCTCAGCCCAGGGGCTTTAGGACCTCAAAATGGTACCTGCAGTTGCGTGGAGATGAGAGGAAAAAGGAGTGATTACTAAAGCACCCCTCTAACATCAGGGGCTGTTGCCAGCCCCTCTGCACACATCGCACTCACAGTGAGACTGTAAGGCAACGCTGAGCTCACAGACTTTGAAGACAGGGCTGATGAGACAGAACTCGGGACTGGCAGAGCCACTCACTCTGCGTTCTGTTTCTGCTTCCATAACTTACATCTGCACGACCATGGGCACGTCACCTGAGCACTGAGAACCTTAATTTACCAACTAGGAGAGAGGGCAGTTTGGAGTTGGAGGTCCACTGAATCATTCCTACTCTGCTCAGTCCCCCATGGAATAGTGAGGCTAGAATTAAATAACATTTGGAAATTTTTTTAAATCGAGTGCCATGATAATTAAAGGATTATAATTATTTTCCATCACAATAATAATAAGCTAAATTTGATTCTGGCATAAAAATGCAAATAGCTGAAATTCAATGATGTAAAACAGATACAATTTGGGGAAAATTATACCCCATATGCATTTCACAAAGCCTGTGGACATACACATTGCCACGGCCATGAGAAGGACCAGAGAGAGGGAAGGGTTCATTAATTCAGCAAGTCTGTCCAATTCCTGTTGACTCAAAGGCACAACGATTTATTCATGGATAACTCTGCTGGGCTTAGGGGAAGATTCAATGATTAAAATATATTCTTAAAGCCTATAAGAGACTTGAAGCGATCATTTGTATTCCAAATAGGTCTCACTGACACAAGCTCTTTAAAATGTCAAATCGCAAAAAAAAAAAAAAAAAAAAAAAATCCAAAGCCAAAGCTGGCTGGCAATCCTTCTGCTAGTTTTATGAAGTTGCACGAGAGTTCTCATTCTGCTGAGACAATAGGCCGCATAAATAAGCACTCATAATCAGAGTGCAGGGATCTAATCCAATGAAACTTTCAATCAATTTAATCTGATACCGCTTTGGCAATTTTTCTGGAGCAGTCCCGAATTCAGATCATCTGTCTTATTATTCAGCGGTGAATACCACCAGATGACCCAGTTTTGAGTTTGAAAGAAAATGTCCTCTGTTATTCTGTGGTCTTCTATTTTTTTCCCTATAATGCAGCATGCCTTCTTTAAGCCTCATAAACATCAATGGCCTGAAATTCCTACCCCTATTTTCCCACTCAGGACCTCACATCCCTAAATTGCCCACTAAGCCCCATGCCCCCATTTACTTGGCCAAAGCTCTCTGGGAACCACTGCTACATGGTGCCCCGTGGACAATGCTATCTTGGGTGGGAGGGAGACATCATCTTTTGGAGCAACTGAAGTCAACATCCCCTGAGATGCATGAGTAGTGCGGGGTTCCATGCAAAGTTAGAAGAATGGCATTGCTCGTGTGTTTGTGGGTGAGCCCCAGAGCAACTCAGCTTGTACCCAGAGTGCCTTCACCTTCCTCATGAAAACAGCCCCTTCAGCTTCCTTTCTAAACCCTCTGTCTGTAGGGGGGCCCCATGGAGCCCTGAGCACTCTGCCATTCCCTCCATCCTTCCGTCTTCCCCTCTCCTCCTTTCCAAGACAACTCTGCCCCCAGTTGCCCCCAAAGGTCCTGTGCACATCACTTCACATCAACAGATGCTGGAAGTTTGACAGATGGACCATCAATTCAACCACCAGCCAACCTCCAAATCCTATTCGGGTCTCAGCTACAACACCCTGCAATGTGAATTTTCAAATTCCAGATGTTTTGTCCTATTTTAACCCATGTGGCAAACCATGTGTTTCAATTTTAAGACTTGAAAAATACAGTCAAGATGGCTCTGAGGTCGTGTACTGGCCTTAAGTTCCTTCTGACTCATTCACAGCTGTCTTTAAGCTCAGGACAACCTCCTACACCTTCTCTGCCAAATCCCTTCTAGGCCAGGCTGAGTGATGGATGGAAAGCCTGGGTCTCTCAAACACCCTGAGTGGGCCGTTCCTTGGCCAGAGAGTGCCACACATCCAGGACGAAAGAATCGACCCAAGTCAGAGGCCCCAAAATCGGATTTTATTTAGGATAGAAAGCCACTGAATCAGTCTTATTTTCTCCAACTTGTACTGCCTAAGTTTTTCCACATTATTTCTAATTTGGGCTATGAGAAAGGGGGGAAAATTAAAAACTACTGATCTAGAGATAATGGAATATCTTGGTGGTTATTGCATTAAAAACCAGCCAGTTAAAATGAGTTTGGAAGATCTTAGAAGGCAATCTCTGACTCAAAATCTGTACAAGCACTGAAGGCAGAACAGAAGCATGGTTAGATGAAGTACTGAACAGCAGAGATTATTCGCAGCTCCCAAGCCACTAGGCATCTTGATTTAGTGGTCGACCACCTCACTGGCCTAATGGTAGGGGATTCTAAGGGTAGGATGGCGGGAGGTAGGAGGGGGCTAGGACTTACAGATTGTGTTTGTAATTAGGAATCTACCAGCAGCACAAATGTCCTCCTATGCTGCAGTAGGAGAAGCTGCTAGAGCAGGGCATCCCCAAAGGAGCCATAGAAGCAGGCTTGGATAATGAGAAGCACTAGGATCAGTCCTTGGGGGAGCAAGATCAGCAACTTTTAGCAAAGAGTGCCTGAGCAGTTTGAGATCTGATCTGAAACTTAGAGAAACTTCCTTGTTTCTCTCTGTTGGTGTGGCTAATCACACTGAGAAACAAACAAGCGAAAAGGCAATATGGCATCTCCTGGAAGCAAGATGGAATAATAAGATTTAAACTCAGGCAGCCAGGATGGTTTAGGGGGTAGTGTGGCTCAACTTGAGAAGACAGCTTACTTAGTACCATTCAAGAGACACCCCAGATCCAGCCCTGGACTTAGGTTGAAGACGGTGCCCTTAAATTTGCTCCCAAGGAGGTAATGTTGGTACATGAGAGGCATTTCTCAGAACTCAGCTTGAGTGAGGCAGCATCACCCTCAGGCTGCCCTGAACATTGGAGTAAGTGACTTGTATGCTTCTTTTGTGTCAAGAAGGAAATTTTGAACTTGTAACTATGTGGAGACCGCCAAGGAGCAGAGACAGGTGGGTGTTTGCCCGCCTGAAACCTTCCAAGAACCACTACTGCAACCCAAAGTCCTTTTTCTCTGAATCCCTGCATGGAACTTCCCATGAATTTCTTATATTTCTAGAAGCAATTAGTTTGTATAAACAGTTCAAAGTCGACTTGATTGAAGCCTCACAGTAGCAGCCATGCTCCAGGGGAGCTGGTCCCAGCTAGAGCAGGGCAATGACTTTGAACTAGCTTGAGTATGCTTATCATTGACTTCCTCATTCCTTGCATAAATTCTCCTATTTCTTAAAACAGAGCTGGGCATCTATGAGGATTAGATTAAATGCTAATGTCTAATTTGCAAGTTCATGTAGGCATCCTTCATTTAACAAAGTTGCAGTTCCCTGTATTCATTTATTCCTCAATATGGACTGGAGAACCACCTATGCTCTAAAATTCCAAGTGTAATGTCAGAGAAGACTCTGTCTTCTCTCAGGCTTTCCTGTGCTGTAGTGCTTATAACCCAGCTCACCTACATTTGTTTATATTACGGTTCCAACACTTTGCAATCCCAAAAGGTGTATCTGTGGCTCAGAAAATAACTATTATTTTCATCTAAAAGGCATACAACTGTGCCTAAGGCAAAATCCTACTCATGCCCCTCAAATCTAACCTTCATAAAGTTGGGTCCACTTAATGGTCCTGTCTACTTGAGTTACATTCTAAATGCACATCCTGGTTACATTCTAAAAGAAAACTCCAACCCAAATTTGGAAAGAATGGGGAACTTTTGTGACATAAACTGACCAGTTCTTCACCAAACCTGATTCTTCTTCCTCCTGGCCACATGGCTAGGTGATATTTCCCAGCCTCCCTTGCAACTAGGAGTGGTCATGTGACGGGGTTCTGACCAATGAAATGCCAGTGAATACAGAGGGTACCACATCTAGGGTTAGGCTATTAAAACACCCCACATCCATCTCTACCGTCTTTCCCCTTCTCCAGGTTGAATACTGGAAAATTCTGCAACACTGGAAAGATGTGTTGAAGATGGGAGAAGGAGCCCAATTCCCTGAATCACCACTTGAAGGAGAGCTGCCCACCGATTTATAGCAAATATTTTGGACTTTATGTAAATAAGAAGTAAACTTCTAACATGTTTGAGCCATAATACATTTATTTACTATACTGCTTGGCATCACTTTAACTAATAGCACACCACACATAAAAACTCCTTCTTGAAACATCTCACCTCCTCTTTCATAACCATTCAATCACTGTCCCCTTTTGAGAGCACCTGGGCTTCCCTGGTGGCTCAGATGGTAAAGAGTCTGCCTGCAATGCAGGAGACCCAGGTTCAATCCCTGGGTCAGGAAGATCCCCTAGAGAAGGGAATGGAAACCCATTCCAATATTCTTGCCTGGGAAATCCCATGGACAAGAGGAGCCTGGTGGGCTACAGTCCATGGGGTTGCAAAGTGTTGAATATGAAAAAAAGCTCCTTATGTTTCCCTAGTGGCTCAAACAGTAAAGAATCTGCCTGCAATGTAGGAGACCTGGGTTCGATCCCTGGGTTATAAAGATCCCCCAGAGAAGGAAATGGCAGCCCACTCAAGTATTCTTGCCTGTAGAATTTCATGGAGAGAGGAGCCTGGCAGGCTACAAGTCCATGGGGTCACATAGAGTTGGACATGACTGAGTGACTAATATACACACACAGACACACACCCATTCTGACTTTTACTTTGAAGGGCTGCTTTTAACCTTACCCTAGAATTTTGATAAATTTTAAAGCCTTCCTGCTGACACAAGTTTTGCTTAAATAAGTTAAATATGTTCTCCAAAAATCTTATTTAGACCAGCAAAAGTAAATTTCATCCCATTCCAGACTTAACAAGATGGATGATTTTTGAAATTCCAAAATAATCTAACAGGAGATAATTAAAATAACATGGTGTTGTTGTACAGTGATTATTAGAAAAGCATTATTCATTATATTAATCAAGTTAGGAGAGACTCTGCTTGTAAGAAACAACCAACTCTCCTCAAACCTCTGCGATATTACCCAACCAAAATGCATCTCTCAAACATATCAATACAAAGTCTGCTTTGGATCCAGGAGACTGCAGGGCAGCTGTGCTCCACGGGGCAGCTCAGGGATCCATGCTGGTTTGATCTTGCAGCACCGTCATCTATGTACTTACATGGCAGGGGGAGAGAACGCTGCAGCCTCTCACCTTGGCAGAGCAGTTAAGTGCTCTGCCCCACACATGACATGTCACCTCCAGACACACTGCGTTGGCCAGGAGGAGTCATCTAGTTCCTCCAAACTTGGAGAAGATGGAGAAGGAAAGTCACCCTTCCGTATGCCCTGAGTGGGAGGAGAATTGGATACAATGAGCAGTTTCTTTCTTTGGGGCAGGGGGTGTTTAAGTCATTAAGTCGTGTCTGACTCTTTGCAACCCCACTATCGTAGCCAGCCAGGCTCCTCTGTCCATGGGATTTCCTCTGTCCGTGGGATTTCCCAGGCAAGAAAACTGAGTGGGTTGCCATTCCTTTCTTCTGGGGATCTTCCTGACCCAAGGATCGAACTCGTGTCTCTTGCATTGCAGGCGGATTCTTTATCACTCAGCCATCAGGAAAGCCCAGGGTGAGCAGTAGGTACTAGAAAACTCAACCTTTGAAATTTTTGATTTTGGTGTCTTAATATTTATGCTGTGAACTTCTGGTAAGTCCAGATTTTTCTCCAAAAAAAAAAAAAAAAATTTCCTGTAATTTAAGCTTGTTTTGCTAAGTCATTTGGATTTCCCAGCTCCGGTTAGTTAGAATAAGTGCAATGTAAGGAAATGAATTTCCTTTAATAAGAACGAGAGCAAAGGAAATAAGAATCTGAAGAGGACTGCAGCCTTTCCCTGGGGCCGGGCTGGGAGGCCACTCACAGTGGAGGGGGGTGGGGGCCAGAGAAGGTGGCTCTTTTAGCATCGAATTCCCCACCTCTCCTGGTCCCAAGTCACACAGCTTCCTACCATGATAAAAATATCCAGAGCCTCGTCATTTAGCTAGATTTAATTAAAGCTGCCCTAAATTAAGAAGATCTAGTCATTGTTTGCATTCCTAGATGCCTATGTTTAGTTGAGTCGCACGTAAGCAAAGAAATGAAAAAATTAGCTTAATTTTTTGGCTGCAGGGAAGAGTGTGAAATGGTTTTCTGTCACTTGCGGGGAACATCTTGTGTCTTCCCTCAGCTGGGTGTCTCTGATGGGATTGCTTCTTCCCACCCTCCTGAAGGCCTCTGAGGACAAGCTGCTGTTCGGCTCTGACCTGAGGAAACCTCTAGAGCCCACGGACAGCCCAGCTCATTGTGGGCAGGGTTACAGAATGACTGCCCACCCACCCAGGGCTTGGAGCAACCAAAAGCTCATGCCAAGTGGGTCACTTATGAGCATTTTCCCTCTGCCCAGGCCTAAGCTGAGGACCAGGGAAGGGCTCAGAATCCTACTTTCTATCTAAAAAAAAGAATAAAAATTAATCAGGAAAATTTCTAGATTCCCTGGCTGAGGAGGAATGGCTGTAATGGCTGAGATAGGTGTGAGTCTCACCTCTAGAGTCAGCCTGTCTTGCTTTGAATCCCAGCAGTCTTACTGGTTAGCTTTGTAACCTTGGACATGTTACACTCCATTTCAGTGCCTGTTTATCTTCAGAAAATTATAATACATACCTCATAGGCTCATTGTGAGGATTAGCCTAGTTCACAGATCTGAAACCCTTAGAAGGGTGCCTGGCTTAAGGAAGTGAGCAACAAATGCTACTTCCATTATTATCATAAGGGGAGGGGTGCTACCTACCCCTGGGAACTCCGACTTGGTTGCCTGTGGCAGCCTCCCTGACACTGTACTTCCAGGGCACCTCTCTGTTAAAATACTGGAGAGCTTTTAATTTTTATTTTAAATCCAGGAAGCTGATCACCTTGACGCGCTGATGTGTAAGCAATGTGTGATCTGAACAGATAGGGAGAACTGCAAGAAGGATGGGACCCCATTGGCTATCCAGGGTTGAGTCCAGTAGTAAAGATGTCATAGGAACAGCCTAGAGTGAAGAATCTCTTAGCAAACCCAGAGCAGAATCAGGCCCTGGAGTAACCATGGAAACAGGAGCCCACAGAGGGATGGGAAAGTGGGTGGATGGATGGATCCATCAATGGCGATGGATGGGTAGTTGGGTGGGTGTCACTTTCCCAGAAGAGTGAAGGGCTGTGGGCTGCTGTGAGCGCCTCTAAGCTGTGGGAAGCTTTGGTAGGGGTGCGGGGAAGGTGGGAATGTGTCCTAGGGTAGACAGTTGGCTATGGTAAAGGACAAACTGGCCAGGGAAGAAAGAGAATCTTTCCCTGAGAGACTCCCCCCAGGTTCTCAGCCTAGGGAAGAAGTGGAGATCAAAGGAAGAGGAGGGGAGTAGGCTTCCAGCCTCTGCAGCTTCCAGGCTGGGTTTCTGGCCCAGAGAGTCTTGACCTATTTAATATCTTGTATTCCATGGTTCTTTTGCCTGATTCTCCACTGCTTGCATTCAAGAACTGGGCTTGACCCTTCCTCAGACCTGTGATGTGGTTCAGGGCTGAAAACACCATTCTGAGAAAAGGGCAACAAAGTTTCATCTGACCATCTCAGTTCCAGCTCAGGGCTCCGCTGGACCCGTGGCCTGAAGTCCTTCCAGCTGGGGAAGTCTTCAATCACACCCCGTAGTGAGGAGCGGGTGGGGACACTCCTGTGTTCCCTCCTCCCACCTTGGGAGAAATGGACGCAGGGTGGCCACCAGCATCTGTTACCCCTACAGGAATGGGGTGCTGATGCCCCCAAATTCTCTTCTTCCGGAAATTTCCTCCACCTCTCCTGGTTATATGGGGCCAGAGGCTGAGTTCTGGCCAAAGGAAAGTGGCAGGAGTGAAGTCTGCCCTTCCAGACCTGGCCTCGGAAACGTCTCATGCCATCATCCAAGCTCTTTCTTCATCTCCCATCTGAATGTAGATGATCCGGGGAAGGATTCCAAGGCCCTAGAAACTGACAGAGCTCAAGATAGAAGGAACCTGGGTTCTAGACATCACCAGGTGGAAAGCTGCTCTCAAACACCCCATTGAACAATAATATGAATGTGAAATGACACCTTTACTAACTGAAGATAGTGGGATTGGCCCAGATGGCCCAGTGGTGAAGAACCCACCTGCCAACGCAGGAGATGCTGGAGATGCAGGTTCGATCCCTGGGTTGGGGAGACCCCCTGGAGAAGGAAATGGCAACCCACTCCAGTATTCTTGCCTGGGGAATCCCATGGACAAAGGAGCCTAGAGAGCTACAGTCCATAGGGTTGCAAAGAGTCAGACATGACTGAGCATGAGCAGGCATACAAAAACATACAACTGGGATTGGGAGGTCTGGTTACAGCAATGACCCTGCACTTGAGATCATTAAGAGGCCAGACTTTGGAACCAGAGAGACATGTTTGAGTCTAAACACCTCACTTTATGGGCATCAGTAAAATAAGCTTAATAATGGTACCCAAGGGGAGGAGAGCAGGAGGCAAGCAGAGAGCTTAGCATGGGGCCGATCACATCACGAGCACTCAGCAGCTGGTACTAGTCACGGTTAATGTTTTGAGCACTTGTTCTGCACCAGGCCTCCCTCTGTCGCTACCCTTACCCTCATCCCTCTCAGCTTCATTTTCACCACTATCTTCATCTTCTTTGGCCACCCACCCTGGTGTATGGTTGCTGAGATGCTTCACTGCCTGAGGGCCTTGAGGTAAATGCTCCTGATATGGTATTCCCTACCCTGGGCCCGGAGAGGAGGGCCAGTAGGAGGGGCTGGGGGCTTCAGTCCAGGCGGTCAGTCACCCAGAGAAGGGTCAGGAGAGGAGGGACAGCAGAAGCAACATGCCTGAGGCAGAAGGAGAGGGAGTTCCCTAGGCCCTAGGGCTCTGACTCCACACGATGGGCTTTGAGGAGGGCCTAGTGTAGAGGGGAAAGACGGCCAGACCCCAGGCAAGAGTGAGACTAGGAGACATGCTGTTCTCTTGTGAATTTCCCTGGTGGCAACCTTAATTCCAAGATGAATCAAGTTCATCTTCTTTTCTCCAGCCTTGCTCCAGGATGTTCTGGAGAACACAGTGAAGGGCCCCCCAAAGGAGTAGTACCCAGATGGGGGCTCATAGGGAGAGCCTCCCACGGAGATGGGACTTGGAGCAGCAGGCCCAAGAGCTGTGACCTTGATGTCCCAACCCTTCAGGAGCAGGCTCTGGACACGCCAGCTTGGGGACATCTGCTCCCCTTTGCAATAAGGGACTCAGAGAGGAGCCCTTCAAATCAATGTTCATTCCCTTGTCATCCTCCTGGGGGCACCTAGAGGATGGGGGCTGTAAGAGGAGAGGAGGGTGGTCTCTGGGAAGAAAGCCAAATAGCCTAAGCAAGGACTTGCAGGGTATAAATTCAGTCTGGCATCCAAAAATGATGCAACAGCTATATGAAAATTTGCTGTTGCCTCTTGAGAAAACACTTAATGAGGCATTGCATTCATAATGCAGCAAAGCTTCTTAAAATCCATCATTTCCCAACTTTCTCTCAGTCTCCCCCACCAGCCCCCCCACCACACCCTCCTTCCCAAGCCTCAGTCCCACTTTCCCAGAGCAAGTCTCCCGGCCTGCTTCCCTCTTCTGTTCAGCCTCTGCTCCCAGCAGCTTCTCCATGCCCTTTTCCACCCTAAATCCAAGGAAGGGAAGGAGCCAGATTCTGAGAGGCGCCGTCGCCGGGAGACCTGCAGGAGACAGGAATTGAGGGCAGGTGGTGAAAAAGCCCCCCAGCCTTTACAGTGCTCCCGACTTCAGACAGGCATGGACCCTAAAGTCAGGACAGGAGTGGGTGCTTACTGAGCTCAGACATAGCCCCTGCCCTCGGTGCAGATCACGGGGCTGCACTCGGGCATACAGCTCTGTGCCAAAGCCCCTAAAGACAGGCTGCGCAAGCTGAGTCTCAGTTCCAGGCTCCACACTGTGATCACTTGGGGGCCAGGGGGCACTTAGAGAAAACCCTGACTCCATGGGTCCAGCACTAGGGATCATGATTTAATTGGCTTGGGTGGAGGCCCAAGGCATCCAGGGGCATCAGCTATTTTAAAAATCTCAAGTGATTCCAATGTGCAGCCAGGAATGAGATCCATTAGACTAATCAATTGCCTGGGAGAGCACCCTGGAGCCTGGGAGATCCGGGCCACAGCCCCAGGCATAGCACTTCTTTCCCCTCCAGCTGCTGTCCTGATCCCACTGGAGGAAGAAGAGGAGGCACAGGCTAACATGAAACAGAAGATGGAGCCTCATTCATATCCATCACACAATCACATATTGAATAACTGCTTAATATGAACACTGCAGGGAAAATGGTAGGAACTGACTGAGGCATCCGCTTAGATGGGGCAGCCAGGCTTCTCTGGCGGTGACGTTGAAATTGAGACCTGACTGACAAGAAGGCGCCTGCCCTGTGAAGGTGCTGGGGCAAGCAGCGGGAACAGCAGGTGCAAGGGCCCTGTGGAGGCAGACAAGGGGCCTGGGGCTGGGGTGTCCTTGATGTAGAAGAAGCCAGGGCTGAAGTCTGCTGGGTAGGGGGCGCATCCTGGGGGATCTTGGAACTCGGGGAGGGCATGTCTCTTATGCTCAGTTCTGTGGGAAGCCCTTGGGAGGTTTTCAGGAGGGACTGGCAGGACCTGATTTCCGTTTCTAAGAGACACTCTGGCTGGGATGGGAAGGGTGGCTGGTGGGAAGCAGGATGGAGGCCCGTGATGGGTCCACTCCGGCGAGGCGGGGGTGCGCTCGGCTCCTCCACGTTGGGGAATGTAGGTCAGACAGCCCAGCCCCCTCAGCCAAGTTGCCAAGGCAGCCCCCTCGCCTGTCAGAGAAAGAAGCCGACTCTGAGATGTGTGGGCTCCACCGACAGAACAGTGTTGGCAGAGGAGGCAGAGATAACAATCGCCCAGGTGCAGGGGATCTGGGCTGCTGCCTGCGGCCCCCTCTATCCCTTTCCCGGAGCGCCTTCCCCCATCCTGCCACCTCTCCAGGATCCCCCAAGCAGGCCAGCCCAGGGCTAGGCCTTGTGGGTGGCTGGAGCAGGCAGCCGTATTTTAAGATCAGGGCTCAGGCCTCTAAATAAACACAGCCAGCTTCCCAGGCGCAGAAGGAGGGAGATGACTCCATTTCTCTTCAGCTCAGCGATTGGGAAATAAACCAGTGGCTCTGCCTGTCGCACACACTTAACCCTCGGCAAAGGCGGCTGTCAGAACCAGAGCCTCAGCCGCAGCCTTAGCAAGAAATAACTGATGTGCCCCAGACCCCAGCTTCTCCTTGGGGCACCAAGTTCACATTCCCATTCAAGGGAGGGCAGGCGTGAGGCCTTGTCCTTGATCCCAGGAAAGGCTGACAAAGGACAGGAATGGACACAGGGCCCCTGAGGGGCTGGGGCCTGTTTCAGTCAGCTGCTGAAGGAGACCAGGGAGAGGCAGAGAGGGAAGGAAGATGCTAAGATGGGGGCAGAGGGAGGCTTGTCAGAGCAGAGGCAGAAAAGAGGCTTGTGGACCCCATCGTGGAGCTGGTGGGCACTCTGGGGGCCTGGCAGAGCCCTGGTATCTGCAGGCAGGTGGGTGGCCATGGGTGTGGGAGAAACAAAGAGAACCAGAAGGTGGGAGGTGGCGGGGGGGGGGGGGTGGTGGGGTGCTCTCTCTCCCTGGGTAAAATCTCCCATGACCACAAAGGAAGAAGGAATGAGCAAAGAACAAAAGCAGACAGAGCAGAAGGAGGCAGGCAAATAAATAGAGCAGGGGAGGGAGGAGAGCCACATAGTCATCAAACCCAAGAGCTTCTGGGGGCAGAGGGACCCTTCAGATGGAAAAGGTGATTTATGCTTTAAGCTCAACTAGGAGAAGAGTCAGAGGCAAGGCCAAGGCCACGGGAGTGGCCAGGAGCGGGGCCCGTGCTGCAGAAGCCACGCAGACACATGGTGGTGAAGCAGAAGCAAGGCTGTGAGCTTCCGGGTGGCCAGGAACCAGGCAGGGCACAGTAAGGGGATGGGGAGAAGGGCAGAGAGAGTCACAGACATTGCTGCTAAGGGTGCCTGCAGAAGAGGGGGGGGTCTCACAGCTGCCACCAACTCAAGGGGAGGGAGGGGGTGGAAACACAGCGCCAACACACTGATCATGCGTGCATTTACACAAACACACCCTCAGCAAGGGCTTGTGCACTCTCAGCAGCACTCCTTTGGGGATAAAAGAGACCCAGGGGCCCCCCAGATGGCAGCCCGGCCAGGTGCGGGGAGAGCTGCAGACTTCCAGTGATAGATCCAGCAGACCAAGATGGAAGACCCAAAAGACCCAAGACCACCGACCCAAAGGAAACAGAGACGGAGACAAAGACAGCAGATACCAGATTCTCCCTCGCCCTCTATTTGTGTGTGTCTCTTTCTCCATATCTGTCTAGTCTGTCTCTCTCTCTCTCACACACACACACACACACCTCCCTCTCTAAAAACTTCAGACAAAAGAGAACGGAAGCTCATACTATAGCCTTTTCCACACTATTCTCCCTCCCGCCTGCCTCCTCGGGATCCCCGTGCCTGCAGAAGCCTGTAGGAACATGAGTGTGGAGCCCTAGTTGTAGGTAACACACTTGTACACACACACCTCTTCCCCATACCCAGAGGCCAGTGGCCAGCACAGGGACAGGGCACCTCTATATAAAGCCAGGCTTGGTTCCAGGAAAGTCCATATGAAACCAGCTCGAGGGTCCACCCCAGGCCCTCCAAGGAGTCCCAGAGCACTCAAGCTCTGCAGAGCACCTGTTTTGCTGAGGTGGCATTACCTGGGTGTTCTAAGTAAAATACATGCTGCCTGCAGTGGCCGGGGTGGCTGCTCTGGGAGTCCAGAGCCAGAGGGCTTTCCTGGGACCTGGAGCCCACCAGCTCCCTGCTAAGCTCACGCTGTGCTTCCCATCTTGTCGAATGGGGACTGAGCACGGGGCTGAAACCAAGGGGAGGGGGCTCCCCAGGGACTGTGGGTCCATTTCTCAGCTCTAACTCAGGGGCAGTGCTTTGAGAAACAATCGTAGGAGACCAAGAGCTCAAATCGGGGCCACAGGTCTCCTGGGGAATGCAGACATGGGTACTGCACACATCTATGCTGGATCCACACCTCCAAGTCCCCGTAGTGTCCGCATACACACGTTTCTCATTTCATTAGGCACACGGACCTGGTCACAGCCCCACGGAATACTACGCTGTATACAGCCCGCTGTACACATAGCTCACAGTCGGCCATTGTGTGCACACATCACAATGACAAGCCCCAGGTTCCCCTGTTCTGACACACTGTACACATTTCCCCCACTACCCCAGAGGTCCTATTTTTAATTAACACTGCGCAGACCGTGAAAAGCCCTACTTTCCTCAGTCTATACACACAGACACACATACAGTTCCCAGCCATCCTCTGAAGCTGGCACACCACCCCGGCCTGCACACACACAGTGCCCACACAGAGCTCCCAAACAGAACTCCGTGACTCCCTCCCACGCCGGTAGGGCCTGCGCTCCCGGCCCCAGCAAGCTAGGCTGAGCTCGACCTTGGGTTTCCATGCCCCCCGCTTCTCCCCACTCTTTCCCCATTCCTTTCCTCACCACCCCTCTTCCCTCGCAGCCTCAGGAAACTTTTCCGCAGGTCCCTGAAAGGGGGAAACCTGGAGTTCCTTGCGTCCGGCCCTTCCCCCCTGGACGGACACGAGTCGCCGGTCATTCCCCAGCTCGGCTCCGCCCGAGAGAGTCAAGTAGGGAAAGGTCACCGTAGGCAGCCCACTGCCTGCACCCTGGGAGCAAGAGGGTGGTCATAACAGCCTGTCATCAGGGGAGTAGGTGAGTGATCGGGAAAGGTGTTGGCTCGGCCTCGAGCCGCGGGCGCGAAGGGGTCTCCGCGACGCCGAGGCGGTAGCCTCTCCGGAGTCCGGGCGGCGGCCTCGCGCGGAGCTGGGAAGCGCGGAGCTGTCCGTTCAGCACCACCGCGCCGCGCCCCAGAGCAGGGCCCGCGCAGAGGCGCAAGGGCTCGGCTCCCGCTCCGGATCCCGCGGGCTGCGGCGCGCGTCGTTGTCTCTCCTCGGTGCCGAGGGGCGCGCGGATCTAAAGGGCGGGGGGGCGGGGGGAGGGTGGCTCTGCGAGCGTCGGGGCCACGCAGCCACCTGTGAGCCTCCCGCAACTGCGGACAGCGGCGGCCTCTCCGGCCGGAGACAGGAGGCGCTCGGCGGACCCCGCCCGCCTGCCGGGCGCACACACAGGCGCACACACACTCAGAGCACCCTCGCGCACACGCACAGCCAGCCGGCAGCGGCGGCCGCAGCGATGCTCGCCGGCAGGTCGGGGAAGTTTCCCGCCGGCCTCGGCCGCGGGCCCCAGAGCTCGCAGGTAAGCGCTTCCAGAACGCGCAGGGAGAGCCTGGGTAGCTCCGCCGGGTAAGGCGCGGCGCACGCGGCTCCGGGGCACGGCGCCAGGCGGGCGGGGGAAGCCCGGGGCGGAGGACGAGGGGGGCTTCAGTCTCGGGGGGCTGGACTCCGGCGACGCCGGGCCGGCCCCCTTACCCTGTTCTGGGGTTAAGGATTCGAGAGGTGGATTTCCCCGCCACCCCCCTCCCGAAGCTACGCGCCCCTCCATCTCGGCCCAGCCCTGCCGGTGCGCATCCCAGCTCTGGTCCCGCCTGTCTGCGGCGAGAGGGCGGGGGCGTCTCCTCGGCCCGCCCACGGGCAAGGTCAGCTCGCAGCTCGCGGAGCTGCTGGGGTGCGACCCCGGGCAGCGGAAAGCGACCGACAGAACCCCCAGGATGGGGGTGCGGGCGCGGCCATGCTAGTAGAAACATAACCCACCCTCCCCAACTCCAAGCCTTTCTTTGGGAGGCGGGAAGGCAAAGCCCAGAGAACGGTCCTCCCATCCCAGTGTCCTTCAGTACTCAGAGACCCGCTGGAGAGAACTGGGCGCGCTAGAGACGGATGGGGAGAAAGGAAGGGGTGCCCGAGCCCTGAGCGCCGGGCGCTCACCAGACGCGCTTGCTTTGGCTTACAGGTGTAGCGCCCCCGCGCGGCGCGGGCGGCCGGGCGTCTCCAGCATGACTGGCCAGAGCCTGTGGGACGTGTCGGAGGCCAACGTCGAGGATGGAGAGATCCGCATCAACGTGGGCGGCTTCAAGAAGCGGTTGCGCTCGCACACGCTGCTGCGCTTCCCCGAAACGCGCCTGGGCCGCCTGCTGCTCTGCCACTCGCGCGAGGCCATTCTGGAGCTCTGCGACGACTACGACGATGCCCAGCGCGAGTTCTACTTTGACCGCAACCCCGAGCTCTTCCCCTACGTGCTGCACTTCTACCACACCGGCAAGCTTCACGTCATGGCAGAGCTGTGCGTCTTCTCCTTCAGCCAGGAGATTGAATACTGGGGCATCAACGAGTTCTTCATTGACTCCTGCTGTAGCTACAGCTACCACGGCCGCAAAGTGGAGCCCGAGCAGGAGAAGTGGGACGAGCAGAGCGACCAGGAGAGCACCACGTCCTCCTTCGACGAGATCCTGGCCTTCTACAACGACGCCTCGAAGTTCGATGGGCAGCCCCTGGGCAACTTCCGCAGACAGCTGTGGCTGGCGCTGGACAACCCCGGCTACTCGGTCCTGAGCAGGGTCTTCAGCGTCCTGTCCATCCTCGTGGTTCTGGGGTCCATCATCACCATGTGTCTCAATAGCCTGCCAGACTTCCAGATCCCTGACCGCCAGGGCAACCCGGGCGAGGACCCCAGGTTCGAAATCGTGGAGCACTTTGGCATTGCCTGGTTCACCTTTGAGCTGGTGGCCAGGTTTGCGGTGGCCCCCGACTTCCTCAAGTTCTTCAAGAACGCCCTAAACCTGATTGACCTCATGTCCATCGTCCCCTTTTACATCACGCTGGTGGTGAACCTGGTCGTGGAGAGCACTCCTACCTTGGCCAACTTGGGCAGGGTGGCCCAGGTCCTAAGGCTGATGCGGATTTTCCGCATCTTAAAGCTGGCCAGACACTCCACTGGCCTCCGCTCCCTGGGGGCCACCCTGAAATACAGCTACAAGGAAGTAGGGCTGCTTCTGCTCTACCTTTCTGTGGGGATTTCCATCTTCTCCGTAGTGGCCTATACCATCGAAAAGGAGGAGAACGAGGGCCTGGCCACCATCCCCGCCTGCTGGTGGTGGGCCACTGTCAGTATGACCACCGTAGGGTACGGGGATGTGGTCCCGGGGACCACGGCAGGAAAGCTGACCGCCTCTGCCTGCATCCTGGCAGGTATCCTGGTGGTGGTACTGCCCATCACCTTGATCTTCAATAAATTCTCCCACTTTTATCGGCGCCAGAAGCAACTTGAGAGCGCCATGCGCAGCTGTGACTTCGGAGATGGAATGAAGGAGGTCCCTTCTGTCAATTTAAGGGACTATTATGCCCATAAAGTTAAATCCCTCATGGCGAGCCTGACGAACATGAGCAGGAGCTCGCCAAGCGAACTAAGTTTAAATGATTCCCTACATTAGCTGGGAGGGCTTGACATCCTCAAACCCACATTGCTGAGCTGTCTCTTGTGCCTCTGGCACACTCCAGGTACCCTAGGGTTATGGTGTGAGGAGTATGCCCAGCCCCAAAAGGGAGAGAATGCATGGGATCTGCACCCCAGGTTGCTTTTACAGTATTTAGGATCATTTTTAGAGGGTGGTGTGTCTGACACCATGCCTTTGCACTTTTCAGTGAAATGACACTCACTGGTCTTCGCATCGTGGGCATAAAATGTTCACCTTTCTGCCGGATGAGTACCACCTAGAATGCTAATTTCTCTGTTCATTGTGTTCTCTCATCTAGTGCTCATGGCCCAGGACTGTCTCTGAGTTGTTTGTGCTCCTGTTTCTGAGGTTGTCATGTGAATTCCATAAAAAAGCCCCCACGAATATGTCCTGTGGAAACACATCTGTGGGGCCTGCAAGGATAGGATGAGGTTTTGCTCACAGTCAGGTGAAAACAAAATCTCAATTATTTATCCATTGCTTTCATTTAGTTTTAATATCAAACAAAGAGAATGTGAAGTTAAGTAGACATGACCGATTCAAGTCTGTGAGTTGTTTTTGTCAATGATCTGTAGCCTTGTGACTTGCATGGGTACCCTGCTCACCTTTCAAATGATGTACACCCCTGTTCATCTCTTAAATGTTGCTCTTTAGAGAACGTTAGTTTGTTAAACATGTAGTGAAGACTGAAATTTTCCCCAAGAACAGATGCATTAGGGCTAGGGACTTCAGCTAAACATAGGCCAAATCACATGATGCTTGAAGATCTTTCAGAATCAGGCCTCATTCTTTCCTGGGTGGTTGCAGGGACATTTATTTCTTGCTGAGGTTACTGGTCTAGGTCATTTGACCAAACTTTGCTGTGTCTTAGCTATTAGCATGTTTCTGAAATGTTTCTTTTTTAAGGTGTTTAGAAATAAGATCGTGTTGTCTTTCTCAACTAACAAGTTTACTGTTGTATTGTCTTTCTGAGGCAAACATTGTTGGGCTGCTAGCAAGGGCAGTAGCTTAGAAAATTTTGTTACCTGCTCTGAAAGCTTAGATAAAGCTTTTATTTCCAAGCAGAGTTTACTTAGATAATTTTGCTTCTAGGATACGGTATGTAACACACAATGCTCTAATCACCCCAGAGTTCCTGGTATGACATGAACACCCTGTGGCATGGAAGTGTGTACTCAAAATATAGACAAGTGGCTTATCCAGGATGGAAATATTATAGTTCTTATTTCCATTTCAGCTGCCTTTTGTTGGGGGGAAGGTTGGTGGAGGCCAGGAGAAAGGAAAGAGTTGTAAAACAAAAAAGCATTGTTAATAAAATGTCATAAATAATTGCAAACTTCTTGAAAAGCTTGATGCTATTTTAAAGACCCTTAAACTTTCAAACTTGGGTTGAAGGTTAAGAACTCTTTGCTTTTCCAAAATGCCCTCCCTCCTTCTTCTTCAGTTAACCAGCATGTAGCATTTTGAAGGGTTAACTTGGGTCATTCTCTGTTATATTCTAGGTAATCAGATGGTGTTCCAGTTGGCCTCTGTTCTTCTTCTTTGGAAAGGCTACAGAATCCAGGGGTCCACACATGGAGTTAGGCAGGCTTTTTCTCAAGGGCTTGGATCTTCCTTAAAAAGGTCCATTTTGTCTCTTAGTTGGTTGAAGGGAGTACATACCCTTCAGATAGAGTGAGGATCTTGTCAGAGGCTTTATGTACTTGTAGTTGCCATGGCTACACAGAGCGGGCCATTTGTTGGATGAATGCACTAGTCACTTACGCCTTTGGGTCCCCAGTTCAAATCTCTCCATCAGACTGGAGCCTCGTAGGGAGCAGGGAGGCAGCCACCTCCTAGTGCTACCTGATCTACCATCTACTCTGCTTCTCAGAGTAAGGAAAGGTTTATCAGGAAAGGTGAGATGCCTTAGGGGCAACCAGCCAGCAAGTCAGAAGAGCAGGGTTATTTCTCAGAATTTGCACATGTAGCACTTGGCTTTGGCTGATGTTTGCAGCACCAGAAGGCAGAGAATTTATGAAATCATCTCCAGCTGCACTGGGGCAGGTGATGGTACAAATTCGTGAAGACTGTTCAGTTTGCCAAGGCTGATGGTATTGGGTCACTGAGCATGGTATCCACAGTCACTGACCAGAACACTTGTGAAAAGAGGAAACAAGGCCAGAGGCTGAATAGCTCAGTCACTCTCCTCAGTATTCTTTTTAAACAGGAAGGTTTTTACCACTGAAACAAAGATACTTCTAGTGGTTACTCTTTGCTGATATGAAAGCTGGAAAACTTGACTTTTCATTTTGGTGATGACTTGCATTTATCTGGTGCCTTTCATTGGGGGAATCCCAAAGTGCTTTAGAGACTGTCTTTTTAATATCTTTTGTACATATATATATATATACACACTCTTATAAAATATTATTTTGCCCATCCTGGAATTTCAGTCACTTCCAAGCATGAGAATAGCCTAATAGCATTGAGGACTCCAAGCAGTGGTTTCAGATAAGAGGGCGAGAAACCAACCCAGCTGGCTTGAACGCTGGAGTTAATTCCCACAGAGAATGGAGATGAAACTCTGATCCAGGGGGAAAGAACCCTTCCTTCCTTTCCCACAAAGTAGCACCGAGGTACCAGGTACACAGGTCACAAGAGCTCTCGGTGGTGCTTTGATTAACCTTGTCAGATAACATTTGATGGAGCAGTTTCTTCTGGTCCCTGAAACTATTCGGTGCAGGGAAGGAGTTGGGAAGAGGTCAGGGGAATTTTCTGTTCTGTTTCTGGAGTTGAGAGTATGATTATGAGCTGACAGCTTTGGCCACCAGGCTGCCAGACTGACCCATCAACCCCCTTTGGAGGACACAGACGAAGCTTCAAAGCACCTATGTCCAGCTGTGGGCTTGAGAACAGCTTCACTGCCAACACGTGAAGGTTGTTCTTTTCAATGCCACTGAGACAAAGATATAGGTCATGCTTTTCTCGAAATGTATGTGAAGAGCATTTTGAGAGTGCTGGCTGGGAAGTGACACCGTGTCTTTACTGCATAGATGCATGTTGGTTATCGTCCGGTGTTTTCTGTCAACCCCCTACATTTCCTGGCTTTGTTACCAAGGAGGGGCATGTTGTAATGCCGAGCTGATGTGTAGCTCCTAAGGTAGTAATTGGTATTTACCGCTTGGATTTGTTATTTCTACTCGTCTTAGTGTTCAAATAATGGAACTACCTGCTAATTCTTGCTTCACTTCGAAGAAAATGATATGTTATGCACTTTGGGATAGCTGTGATCTGTACAGGCTGTGTGTTGTCTCCTTGAAGGCTTAACTGGTATTTCTTGTATGTTTTAACAGCATGACTTGTTACAGAGTTGTAATTTTAAAAACTCAAGAATGCTGTATTTGTGCTGTCAGTTTTAACACTCATTAACGTGCTACTGTGCAGGCATTGATGCAACCCCGAGGAGCCCTTCTGTGCGACGGCTGCATTTTAGCCTCTGTGCCTTGACTCAGCAATGAGGGGTAACACTGACACACTCAGGACTCCAGCCTCGAAGAGTATGAGGATTAAATAGAAAATGGTTGCTGACACTCCCTTAGGGCACTTCAGTTACACATGGAGTGGCAAACACAACAAGGGCGTTTGACACTGGGAACCAGATTTCTTGAGAAAGTCTGGGCTTTTTGAGCATTTGTTGGGAAGGAAGAGGAGTCCATTCTTCTTTGGGGGTATGGAGAGGTGGGGTCCTTTTTTCACCAGGACCTGGAGCAATCAGCCTGCTCTGTTGTAGGAATGGTTAAGAATTATTGGAGCCCCTGTGAAACAGACACCCCTGGTAGGGTTTGTCTCCCCCTCCTGTCTTGTTCAGTACTACCAACAGGTCTGCTAGGGCCAACTTCACCCCACCTGGTTGCCATGCCCCCCACTGCTACAGTGCCTCCCTGGCAGCAAGTTGGGGTCCTGGGTAACCAGAGTGTCCTGGCTGGTTTGCTATGACTATTGCTGGGGGAATTGGCCCTTAGTACCTACTTAACGCAGTAGTGACCTGGCCTATGGGGTTTCCCCAGTGGCTCAGTGGTAAAGAATCTACCTGCAATGCAGGAGATGCAGGTTTGATCCCTGGGTCAAGAAGATCCCCCTGGAGGGAGGTATAGCAACCCACTCCAGTATTCTTGCCCGGCAATCCCACAGACAGAGGAGCCTGGCAGGCTACAGTCTGTAGGATCCCAAAGAGTTGGACACAACTGAATGGCTGAGCATGCACGCCTGTGTGACCTAGCCTATGAGCCATTCTGAAGGCCACATGAACCTGTAGAGAGGTCCCTGGGCTAACTGGGCTTTGCTCCCAGTTTTGCCTTCAACTCTGTGATCTTAGGCATCTCACTTGGCCTCTCTGAGCCTCACATCCCCCCGCTGCAAAATGAGGAGCCTGGATTAGATCAACCTTAAAGCCCTGCCCAGTTCTTCATCTCAATGTAAACACAGAATTTCTGCACGGTGCTCCACATCCTCCTTCTAGCACCGAGCCGAACTCAATAGCCTTACTTTATTTTTAACAGAGCAGAGGGACTGCTCCGTTTACTTCCATCTCTCTTCTCAAAAGCCAACCAAAACAGGTAACAATGTCAGGGACAATGATACCAGAGAAAAGGCAACTTGGGCTGTTGCCTGAGTCAGGGAAATAGAGGTTTAAAAGAATCAAGGCAGTCTCCTGTGGATTTTAGGCTATTGACATCAAATCCAAATTCCTGCTATTAAAAATCACTAGAGAGGAAAATCCCATTGATCTCCTGTGGCTCCAGGGCTAACTCTTTGCCCATTTATGTTTGCTGCCTCTGTGAAGCCCGGCGGGTCCTCCAGCCGTGCCATGAGATCTGGACAATGGCAAGTGGGTTGCCCGCCTCCCACACTGAGTTCTCACCAAGGGGCGGTGGCATCTGCAAGTGTCCCCTTCTGTGTAACCTCCAGAAGGGTGTGCCGACAGCCTGGTCCCGTCTCACGGCAGCTGAAAAAGGGGACTGTCAATCCAGCATGGAGGAGGCACTTGCGGCCAGCAGAGATCCTGTGTTCCCCTAACGCATGTCCTCCCTACAGCGGGGGTGGGGGGGGGGGTGGATACCTGGATGTTCAGGGGGATTCCTTGCCTCCCAAAAGGAAAAAAAACAAATACTTCCTCTTAAGGGAAGAACTTAAATACTGCACTTGCATGGTTATTATCTTCTCCTATTTTTAGGAGGACTTTTAACCAGCGTTTCCACCCAAGGACCTTTATCTGAGTATCAGATTCAGTTAATAGTGTAGATCTGAAAACAGGCAGCGTGTTCTCCCTTCTGTGACTTCATTTGTCAATATCATCACCCTCCTGGTGAAATTCTCCAAAGCAAAGGACTTTGTCTGCCAGTGACAAGTCGATGCTTTCAGAAGAACATCCACACACACAATAAGATGGGAGGAGAAGAGGGTAGGTGTGCCAGGAGCTAGTGCAAGTTCCTGCAGAAGAAAAAGGGGAATAGGAAGAAGCCAGGGAAAAGAGGAAAAAGAAAAGAGGGTACAGAAGGAGAGAGTGAATACAAGAAAAGGCAGAGACAAAGGACGTGAAAGAGCAGTCAGTTAGGGAGGCTGAGAGAGGCTATGTTTAATGCAGTTATTTCAGGCTTTCCGTTGAATTCATTTTATTTCCAGGCAACAAAACAGGCTCTGAGTCCAACAGTGGCCTCTTGGGAAGTAACTATTTCTGGAGGCAACTCCCACCCCACCCCCCAGCCCCTCTCCTCCCCTCCCCTCCCCTCCCCTCCCCTCCCCACCAAAAGGGTTCATGGTCTGCTGGAAGAGAGATATGGAAAGTACCGAAAGCCTTGGGCGTGAAGGAGGCAGTGGGGATGCACAGAAAGGAGGGGCGGATGGTCCCCTTAAAGACGGGACTTCTGGCCACAAATAGAAAGAAGACCAAATGGTGGCCAGAGGTGGTGGGGCAAGTCAGGAACTGAGACACGGAGGGAAGGGAAGGGGAAGAAACTTCCATGCTCAGGGACCCACACCAGCAAAGACTCGGAGACTTCCCTGGCCAGCGTGTGTGAGATACATGGGAGCTAGTGTGGTTGAAATGAAGTGTGGTACAAAAACAGTCCCCAGCAAAGCCACCAAAAGAGCTTAGGTGTCATTCTTTTGTCACAGGGTTGGGACACCCTGACCAGCTAATGCTGTTGGGACAGGACCCTGGGTGCAGCTTGGAGGCCTGGGAGGGGCTGAGAGACCTGCCTGAGGTCACTGCCATAGTGCAGGCCAGCTATAAAGGAAGCAAGCTAGAGAAGAAGGGGCAGAACGAGCTGCCAAGGAGGTCAACCCTACCGGACTCCATCGACTGCTGGATGTGGGGAAGAGAGATGGAGGGCTGGGATGGCTTCTGGGTGCAGGGGAGGGTGATGGTGAACCAAGAGAGACTGGGAATACCTGGATCCATCCCCGAGCAGAGTCGTGTTGCCGGGTGCCTGGGCAACACGCAGATGGAGCTTGCAGAGGGCAGAGGGAAGCCTGGCATGGGACTCCTCAGCAGAGAATGGAAGTTGAGGCCATGGGTGGGATTACCTGGGAAGTGAATGGAGAGACACAGAAGAAAGAAAAAGTCCCTGTGGAAGACCAGCATCTGAGGGGCAGCCACAGGGATGATGAAGTCCAAGGCCTTACCTTTCTCTGCCGGCTCATTAGAGCTGTCGTCCTATTTCTCTGCTTTCCCCTGAGAAATCCCCGGAGGGTGAGCTCCGCCAGCGGCGGCTTCAGCTTTCCTCTTGATCTGCTTCCTTGTTTTCTCTCTGTGATTGGCTTCTGTTCCCATCACTCTTTCCAAATCGCCATCTTGAAGGCCACCAGGGGCATTCCTGATCGCTAAGCTGGTGACCCATAGCTCTTCAGGTTCCCCATAGACAACCTCTCCGCTCTCTGCCCTCCCTCCTCTTTTTGGACCCTGCAACGCAGGTTCTCTGGGCTCTGCCTTTTCCTGTCATATCCCCACTGGGTCTTCGTCCTCCTTATTGACCCTCTTCATCATGAATGTCCCCCAAACTTCGGTCCAGCAAGCCACAGCCTTAACCAGTGCGCAGGTGTCAACCTGCCTGACCCCATGTCACTTCCGGGGTCCATGCACATTACTCATGGGTGTTTGGAAGTCACCATTTCTAGCTCGTGTATCCACCCCGAGCTTCTTCTTCCTCCTGCCTTCTCCTTCACCTCTGTTAAGGGAACCTCGGTGCTCTCAGCCACTCAGATTGAATTTTCAAGTCATCTGTGAATCTTCTCCACTGAGTTAGCTATTCACTCACTATAGCAAGCATTTTTTGACAGCTGACTAATTACCAAGCACCATATTAGACGTGAGGGTGATACAGGTAAAGGGCATTGCTCCTGACCTCTCAGCAGTGTAGACTTTATAGCTATTTTATTGTGCATTGGAATCATTTGAAAGTGAAAGTGAAGTCGCTCAGTCATGTCTGACTCTTTGTGACGCCATGAACTGTAGCCTACCAGGTTCCTCTGTCCGTGGGATTTTCCAGGCAAGAGTACTGAAGTGGGGTGCCATTGCCTTCTCCAGTGGATCTTCCTGACCCAGGGATCGAACCTTGGTCTCCCGCATTGTAGGCAGACGCTTTATCGTCTGAGCCACCAGGGAGTCCTTGGAATCATCTGGGGAGCTTTTAATAGTGTAGATTCCTGGGCATCACTCCACCTACAAAATCAAAGTCTTAGGAGTGAGCCCCAGGAATTTACACTCTGAAGCTCCCAGGTGATTTTGATGCAAGTGGTTTTCAGATCCACATGGAGAAACACCAGGGTCTAGGGATACCCCTTGCAGAACTCTCACTGTCCCTCCATTACTTGCACATGCTTTCTTCATCGGATCTCACACACTAGTCCCTTCATATCCATTCTAAAGGTGCCCACCCCACTTCAGTCCATTTCCAGCAGACGCATGCCCATTCCCCTCCAGTCCATCCTTTTCTGCAACCGCCTCTCCCAGGCTCATCTTCCCCTTCCTGTATCTTAGACCTACTGGTGACTTCTTCAGAAGCTGGTGCTGATGTTCAAAGTAAGCACCACAGCTGGGGAGATGAAAAGTCTGCATGGACCCATTAAGGCTCTACAGAGAAAAGGGCCCTATTTAGGAAGGAATGCCTTTCAATGGGACAACCAAGGACAGGTGATAGGGACATAAAGATTTGTAACAAAGAACACAAAAGTTGACAGCATGAAGGGCCTGAGTGTTGGGTGATCAGGTTCCCCACCTGTCCAGCAATGGCCAATCCCGAGTCTTAGACAACCACATGAAAGTGTTAGTTGCTCAGTCGTGTCTGACTCTTTGTGACCCCATGGACTGTAGCCCACCAGTCTCCTCTGTTCATGGAATTCTCCAGGCAAGAATACTGGAGCAGGTAGCCATTCCCTTCTCCAGGAGGTCTTCCCAAACAAGGATCGAACCCAGGTCTCCTGCATTGCAGGTGGATTCTTTACCATCTGAGCCACCAGGGAGTCCTAGACTACTGGTTTCCTAAAGACACTGGTGGGTCTGTCCAGCACAGAGTCGTCCCTGATATGCAGGCATGTGGTGTGAGGCAGGCAGACTGGGGGAATATGGTAGAAACAGAATTGGGGTTCACAGGGTGGGGAGGTTCCCACTCAAAACTCTTCTCATCATCGCCTACATCTCCAGACATTTAAAGACCTCTGAGCTATTTCCAGACCTACTATGAAAAGAACTGAAGTGTTATCCGTCAGACACCCATCTAACCATTTCCGAAGAGGAGAACTGGCATGAGTCACTTTTGATCTGTCAGCTTTGTATTGATTTTCCTGGCAAATTTTGTGGGTCTGCCAGGGCCAACTCCACTGGGAGCAGCTGAATTGTAACCCACTGTGCTCAGGGTCAGTTGTTACAAAGGCCACTGGCACGGGGTCGCTGCCTGCAGTTCTTTTTGTGGAACGCGTGGGAGGAGAGGAGGCAAACAGCAACGCAGGAAACCAAGGATGGCCCCGGGCTTTCCCACTGCTTTCCCATATGCTGTCCTCACTGAGCTCCCAGATCTGAGGTCTGCTTTTGGAATGAGGTGCTGCTGGAACCAGGGGAGCCCCAGAAGTCATGCTGGGTTCTTCCTCTGCTGTCTTCCACTCTGCCCTTCCTTGCGCCCTGGGACCTGGCAGCCGAGCTGAGGCATTTAAATGTTACTATGTAATTTGCCAGTTTTAAAACACGAACTCCCTGATTACTCCGTAAAAGGCCCTCTCGTGTTAAAAAGATAAAAAGAAAAATACAAATTCCAAACCATCCCACTGCCCCTCGCCTTTACCCATGCTTCCCGGCCTCGACCGTGGGAATATGTAAGCGTGTGTCAGAGCTTTAGAACTAGCAAGATGCTCTGAGTCCTGGTGCTCAGGGACTCGTTTGTGCTAATATTTCAGGGACGAGCTTGATGCCTGGAAACTGCAGTGTGCAGATGTTATGTGTTCAGAGAGACTGGAGAGCCAGTCTCAGCAAACAGTGCCAGGAGGGGACCCCAGAGGCAGAATTAAATCAACCGAGAGCCCAGAGCTATCGTTTAGCTGGGAGCCAAACTCCTTGCCCAGCCCAGTGCTGAGTGCAGTAGGTGCCCCCGGTCCTCAATACCGTCATGACTGCCATCTCTGAAAATGTACTTCAGCTGTCACCCCTCACCCCCCCCCTCCACTCCCGCCGCCAGCAGCACATGGGAGAATACACATGTGTACGTGCCTGTATCTAAGTTTGTCCATGTGCACACAGCACGAGGGTCTCTGTGAATTCGTGTGTGTGTGTCTCAGTGTTTATGTGTCTGCATGTGTGGGTGTGTTCGTGCCCTTGTGTGTCTGTCTGAATGTGGGGGTGCAATGACAGGGGGTAGTCTTGCCCTTTAAAGGAAAGAGGCGGCACCAGCTGCTCCCTGGGGCTCCCACTAGATGTGACTTCCATAGAGAGGCTTTCTCTGCACTCGCCCCGACTTCAAAGACATCTTTCTACCACCCAGTGTCTCTGCCTTACTTCTCATAGCGTTCAGTACTTTTCCTTCTTAGCTCTTCTTGTGACTTGTCACTTTTGCTTATTGGGTGATGTCTGTCATCCTCACTCATTGGAAGCTCAGAGGGCAAGGACATTTGTCTGCAGGGCTCAGCACAGTGCCTGGCACAGAGTAGACAATGCTGGCAAGTCATAAATGAACCAAGGGCAGAGTGGCCAGCTAAAGTCTGGGGTTCAGGCCCTCTCACTGGAAATGATGCTGGAAAAATGCTAGGTCCCTGGGAATCAGGGTGAGCAGCTGCGTCCCTGAAAGGAGGGTTGGGAGGCCTTTGTAAAGGAGTATCACTGCATGGCCATCCTTAGCACAGTGTCCTGGGCTGGAAGACCTGTGATGTGCTGGTCAGGCAGTGCTACCTTTGAGGTTGGAAAGGACTGCCTCCCTGCAATGTGCATTTCTAAGTGCGCCCCAGAATCCAGAGAGGGCTCCCCAGACATTCCCGTTGAATAAGGACTAATGCATGAACCAGTGTGCAGGGAATAACATCAACACGGGCTTGTATTCAAGCACCCCATTCCTCTATGGCAGGACCCACAAGCACGCCCACATTGCCATCCTGAGAGCAGAGAGCGCCAGATGAGCTCACTGGTGGGATGGCAGGGATCACTTTGCACTGGTCAGAGGAACAGTCTTGACATTGCTGCGTGGCTGGTCCTCCACCACAAACCAGAACCTGAATCTGAGCCCTTCCTTTAACTGTGTCTTCCTTGTGGCTTTGTTGTTATTGCTCAGTCCCTAAGTCATGCCCGACTCTTTCAGATCCCATGGACTGCAGCACGCCAGGCTTCCCTGTCCTTCCTCGTCTCCCGAAGTTTGCTCACACTCACGTCCATTGAGTCCCTGACGTCCTTGGGGCTGGTTAAGCAAAACGCGCCTGCGCACTGACCAGCCCTGCCGCTCATGGCTGAGATGCTGAAGAAGCGGGTGGGGCTTGTGCTGGGGTGGGGAGGAGTACTTCCAGTGCAGACTTGACTTCCGCACGCTGTGAGATGTTGGCCACTACAAGGCGCGTCTTCGGCCATCAGAGAAGAGATGACATCTAAGCAGGGACTTGCAGCGTGAAGAGGGGTGTCAGAGAGAAGAACATGTGCCCAGGTTCCTGGGAGGCAGGACCTAGAAGGCACAGACGCAGGCAGCATCAAACATGCTCCACTGGGCTCGGACAGAGTGGAAGCAGGCTGCAGGGATAGAACCAGAGGCTGCTCCAGCATCCATGCAGAGATGAATAGATGGTGGGGACTAGGCCAGGAGTCCAGGTATGCAGCCGGGAGGCCAGTGACCAGAGGCTCCCGGGCTCCAAGCAGATGGGGGCCCTTCAGCTTCCAGCCCAGGTTCAAGGGGGCAGCCTTAAAGGCGAATTTGTTCCAAATTTAAGGCAAATGTATTAAAATTATGAAAGTGAAAGTGAAGTCGCTTAGTCGTGTCCGACTCTTTGCGACCCCATGGACTGTAGCCTACAGGCTCCTCTGTCCATGGGATTTTCCAGGCAATAGTACTGGATGTCCATGGGATTTTCCAGGCAATAGTACTGGAGTGGATTGCCATTTCCTTCTCCAGAGGATCTTCCTGACCCAGGGATCGAACCCGGGTCTCCCGTATTGTAGACAGGTGCTTTACCGCCTGAGCCACCAGGGAAGTCCTATTAAAATGTATAGATTTTAATTTATACTGTGTAAAATATGTGCACAACAAACTGTGGGAAATTCTTCAAGAGATGGGAATACCAGGCCCTCTTATTTTTTGAGAAACCTGTATGCAGGTCAAGAAGCAACGGACAGAACCTTACACGGAACCACAGACCAGTTCAAAACTGGGAAAGGAGTCTGTCAAGGTTGTATACTGTCCCCCTGTTTATTTAACTTATATGCAGAATACATCATGTGAAATGCCGGGCTGGGTGAGTTAGAAGCTGGAATCAAGATTGCCAGGAGAAATATCAGCAACCTCAGATAGGCAGATGATACCACTCTAACGGCAGAAAGCAAAGAAGACCTAAAGAGCCTCTTGATGAGGGTGAAAGAGGAGAGTGAAAAAGCTGGCTTAACACTCAGTGTTAAAAAAAAACAACAAACCTAAGACCATGACATCCAGTCCCATCACTTCATGGCAAATAGAAGGGGAGAAAGTGGAAGCAGTGACAGATTTTCTCTTCTTGGGCTCCAAAATCACTACGGATGGCAACTGCAGCCATGAAATCAGAAGATGCTTGCTTCTTGGAAGGAAAGCTATGACAAACCTAAACAGTGTATTAAAAAGCAGAGGCATCACTTTGCCAACAAACATCTGTGTAGTCAAAGCTATGGTCTTTTCAGTAGTCATGTACGGATGTGAAAGGTGGGCCATAAAGAAGGCTGAATGCCAAAGAATTGATGCTTTAGAAATGTGGTGCTGCTGTTTATAATAGCCAGGACATGGAAGCAACCTAGATGTCCATCAGCAGATGAATGGGTAAGAAAGCTGTGGTACATATACACAATGGAGTATTACTCAGCCATTAAAAAGAATACATTTGAATCAGTTCTAATGAGGTGGATGAAACTGGAGCCTATCATACAGAGTGAAGTAAGCCAGAAAGAAAAACACCAATACAGTATACTAATGCATATATATGGAATTTAGAAAGATGGTAACAATAACCCTGTGTACAAGACAGCAAAAGAGACACTGATGTATAGAACAGTCTTATGGACTCTGTGGGAGAGGGAGAGGGTGGGAAGATTTGGGAGAATGGCATTGAAACATGTAAAATATCATGTATGAAACGAGTTGCCAGTCCAGGTTCGATGCACGATACTGGATGCTTGGGGCTGGTGCACTGGGAGGACCCAGAGGGATGGTATGGGGAGGGAGGAGGGAGGAGGGTTCAGGATGGGGAACACATGTATACCTGTGGCGGATTCATTTTGATATTTGGCAAAACTAATACAATTATGTAAAGTTTAAAAAAAAAAAAAAAAGAAATGGGGTGCTGGAGAAGACTCTTGAGAGTCCCTTGGACTGCAAAGAGATCAAACCAGTCAAGCCTAAAGGAAATCAACCCTGAATATTCATTGGAAGGACTGATGCTGAAGCTGAAGCTCCAATACTTTGGCCATCTGATTCGAAGAGCCGACTCATTGGAAAAGCCCCTGATGCTGGAAAAGATTGAAGGCAAAAGGAGAAGAGGGCAGCAGAGGTTGAGATGGTTGGATAGCACCACCAACTTAATGGATTTGAACTTGGGCAAACTCCAGAAGATAGTGAGGGACAGGGAGGACTGGCGTGCTGCATTCCATGGTGTCACAAAGAGTCAAATATGACTTAGGGACTGAACAACAACAAAATATGCACAGCATAAAATTTACCATTTTGAAACCACACAGCCCAGATAGATTGGGGCTCAAATCCAATTGCACCTCAGATGGGATTTAACCCATAGACTAGGACTCAAATCCACTGTCTTTTAATTTAAATAGCAAACCTGGTCTCAGGATTTCAATGAAGCTCAGGTTTTTTGTGTCTAATTGCAGAAGGAACTCAGCTAGAGGCAAGGTGATAGGTAAGAAATAGCAATAGATTTATTGAAAGAGAAACACACTCCATAGATACAGACTCTCACACTCAGAAGCTGAGAATGTGGGCTACCTCAGAAGGTGAGAGCCCCTGAAAGTTACACATTCAATAGACAAAAGGTGAGAGGGGCCCGGAATATGGGGTGGTTAGTTTTTCAGGCTGGGTAATTTCATAACGAATGAAATTTGTTATGACGTGGGAGGATTGAAAGAGTTAAAGCTTAGGCAAACAAATGGGAGGATTGAAAGAGTTAAAGCTTAGGCAGGGAGTCCAAGGCCCTTGAAGGAGGACGTCAGATCAGATCAGTCGCTCAGTCGTGTCTGACTCTTTGTGACCCCATGAATCGCAGCACGCCAGGCCTCCCTGTCCATCACCAACTCCCGGAGTTCACTCAGACTCACGTCCATCAAGTCAGTGATGCCATCCAGCCATCTCATCCTCTGTCGTCCCCTTCTCCTCTTGCCCCCAATCCCTCCCAGCATCAGAGTCTTTTCCAATGAGTCAACTCTTCGCATGAGGTGGTCAAAGTACTGGAGTTTCAGCTTTAGTGTCATTCCTTCCAAAGAAATCCCAGGGCTGATCTCCTTCAGAATGGACTGGTTGGATCTCCTTGCAGGCCAAGGGACTCTCAAGATCTTCTCCAACACCACAGTTCAAAAGCATCAATTCTTTGGCGCTCAGCCTTCTTCACAGTCCAACTCTCACATCCATACATGACCACAGGAAAAACCATAGCCTTGACTAGACGAATCTTTGTTGGCAAAGTAATGTCTCTGCTTTTGAATATGCTATCTAGGTTGGTCATAACTTTCCTTCCAAGGAGTAAGCATCTTTTAATTTCATGGCTGCAGTCACCATCTGCAGTGATTTTGGAGCCCAGAAAAATAAAGTCTGACACTGTTTCCACTCTTTCCCCATCTATTTCCCATGAAGTGATGGGACCAGATGCCATGATCTTTGTTTTCTAAATGTTGAGCTTTAAGCCAACTTTTTCACTCTCCACTTTCACTTTCATCAAGAGGCTTTTTAGTTCCTCTTCACTTTCTGCCACAAGGGTGGTGTCATCTGCATATCTGAGGTTATTGATATTTCTTCCAGCAATCTTGATTCCAGCTTGTGTTTCTTCCAGTCCAGCGTTTCTCATGATGTACTCTGCATATAGGTTAAATAAGCAGGGTGACAATATACAGCCTTGACATACTCCTTTTCCTATTTGGAACCAGTCTGTTGTTCCATGTCCAGTTCTAACTGTTGCTTCCTGACCTGCATACAGATTTCTCAAGAGGCAGGTCAGGTGGTCTGATATTCCCATCTCTTTCAGAATTTTCCACAGGCCTTTCTTTAGGTCAGGAAATAATGGCCACACAGCAAAATGTCTTACTCATGGAAATATTTTTCTTAGGCACTATGTTAATGATTATAATTGTTACAAATCATGCCTGGGGACCTGTTTCTCAAGACTCCTACCCCTGATTACACAGCAACAGTATATCTCGCCCAGAGAGGGATGCCTGGAACCCATTCTCTCTGGCTAATCTTGTCCTGAAGTTATCTCAGGAGGTATGCCTTGGGAAAGGGTCTGGTGGAACTCTTACAACCTTGAGGCATTCTTTTTATCTGCCCTCAGCAGCTAGTTGGGGAGCTCGTAAGGCCCTGCTTAAACTAGCCAGGCGGGTACTCTCCTGCCCCCTTCTGATGTCTATGTCAGAAGATTTTTCTGTCACTTTCACTTTTTAATAAAATCGACACAAAGCTCTGGGTGACTGAGACTGTCTTTGGTCCTGGAGTTAAATCTCCTTCAGAGACCATGAATCCAGTGCCACTCTTCATCGTTCCCCGTAAACTATCAGGATCATTATGACTATTTGGGGGAAGGTGCGAGGGTTTCCAGGTACTGGGGCACCACCCATTTTTTGGCCTTTTATGGTCGGCCTTGGGACTGTCAAGCCGCCAGTGGGTGTGTTACTTAGCATATGCTAATGTATTATAATGAGCATATAATGAAGCTCAAGGCCTATTGGAAGTTGAATTTTTCACCATTTTGGGCCTAATTGGTTCTCACCAGTTTTTGTCATATCCACAACAGCTATGTCATTCTTTTAAAGGTTGTGCCTCATCCCCTTCCCTCCTGTCTCACTTCTAGGTGTACAGTTCAGTGGCGTTAAGTACATTCATATTGTTTTGCAACCATCAACATGGCCCATCACCAGAACCTTTTTCATTTGCAAAACAAACCCTCTGCAGCCACTAAACAATAACTCCCCATCCCCCTTCTACTCACTCCCCTGCCCCTGGTCCATATTCAGTTTCATGTTCAGTTTTAATACACATGGGGCTTCCCTGGTGGCTCAATGGGTGAAGCGTCTGCCTGCCGTGTGGGAGACCCAGGTTCGATCCCCGGGTCAGGAAGTTCCCCTGGAGAAGGAAATGGCAACTCACTCCAGTGTTCTTGCCTGGAAAATTCCATGGACAGAGGAATCTGGTAAGCTACAGTCCATGGGATTGCAAAGAGTCACAAATGACTGAGCAACTTCACCTGACTACACATGGTGAGGGCAGGGGAGGAGGGGACCCCGGTTCAGTGGAAAAAAACTTACATCAACCTGTTAAAATTCAGACATTGCCTAGCTGTGGGAACTTGGTTAAGTAGAATCATCTTTTGAACATTTATCTTCTTAGGGCTTCCCTGGTGGCTGTATATTGTCACCCTGTTTATTTAACTTATATGCAGAGTACATCATGAGAAATGCTGGGCTGGAAGAAACACAAGCTGGGATCAAGATTGCTGGAAGAAATATCAATAACCTCAGATATGCAGATGACACCACCCTTGTGGCAGAAAGTGAAGAGGAAATAAAAAGCCTCTTGATGAAAGTGAAAGTGGAGAGTGAGAAAGTTGGCTTAAAGCTCAACATTCAGAAAATGAAGATCATGGCATCTGGTCCCATCACTTCATGGGAAATAGATGGAGAAACAGTGGAAACAGTGTCAGACTTTATTTTTCTGGGCTCCAAAATCACTGCAGATGGTGACTGCAGCCATGAAATTAAAAGACGTTTACTCCTTGGAAGGAAAGTTATGACCAACCTAGATAGCATATTCAAAAGCAGAGACATTACTTTGCCAACAAAGGTCCATCTAGTCAAGGCTATGGTTTTTCCTGTGGTCATGTATGGATGTGAGAGTTGGACTGTGAAGAAGGCTGAGTGCCGAAGAATTGATGCTTTTGAACTGTGGTGTTGGAGAAGATCTTGAGAGTCCCTTGGCCTGCAAGGAGATCCAACCAGTCCATTCTGAAGGAGATCAGCCCTGGGATTTCTTTGGAAGGAATGATGCTGAAGCTGAAACTCCAGTACTTTGACCACCTCATGCGAAGAGTTGACTCATTGGAAAAGACTCTGATGCTGGGAGGGATTGGGGGCAAGAGGAGAAGGGGACGACAGAGGATGAGATGGCTGGATGGCATCACTGACTTGATGGACGTGAGTCTGAGTGAACTCAGGGAGTTGGTGATGGACAGGGAGGCCTGGTGTGCTGCGATTCATGGGGTCACAAAGAGTCAGACACGGCTGAGCGACTGATCTGATCTGATCTCATCTGGTGGCTCAGATGGTAAACAGTCTGCCTGCGGTGCAGGAGACCTGGGTTTGGTCCCTGGATAGGGAAGATCCCCTGGAAAAGGAAATGGCAATCCACTCCAGTATTCTTGACTAGAAAATCCCATGGAATAAGGAGCCTGGCAGGCTACAGTCCATGGGGTCACAAAGAGTTGGACACGACTAAGCGACTTCACTTTGTTTCTTTTTAAAATATAAGGATGAGGGTGATGACGTTAACAGCTAGCACTCACTAAATACTATTCCGAGAGCCTGACATGTCTTTTGTTCACTTAATTTTCCCGACAACCTTATAAACTAGGTTCTTATATTGCTTTTGTTTTGTAGATGAGGATACTAAAGCAGTGAAGAATTAAATGACTAAGCAGCCCAAGGCTGCATTTGTTATCCAGAAGGTCTTTTTTTGTTTGTTTTTCCCGTGCTGATATCTCCCATCCCACCTTTGCCATGAGATCTCTACATGTTTACCTAGAAGTTCCACCTGCATGGCTAATAGGCATCAAGTCCTATAAAGGCCAAGACAGGATCCTTGATTCTCCCTGCCCTCCAGTGGGTTGCTTCTCTAAGCTCCTGTTTCAGAAAATGGCACCATTATTCCCTTAGTTGGTCAAGCCAAAACCCTTCAGCAAGTCAACCCACAAGTAAGTCTTGTTTATTCCTAAAGATGCCTATATCTGCCCCTTTCTACATGTCCTCTGCTGTCATGCCATCAAGGTCTCTCACCTGGACCATTGCAACAGCATTTGAATTGAAATCTCTACTTTCTTGCTTGCCCCCTACATGTCTTACCATTGCCACAGATGAAATTTGTGAAGGTTGCTAAGAGTGAGGACTTTGGAGTCAGCCAGACAGATGTGGGTTTATATTTTGGTTCTACTATGTATTTTCTATGTGACTTTCTTCTTCTTCTTCTTTTTTTTTTTTTTTTTTGGCTACACTGCAAGGCATCTGAGATCTTAGTTCCCTAACCAGGGATCAAACCATGCCCCCTGCAATGGAGGCTTAAAATCTTAACCACTGGACCTATAGGGAAGTCCCTGGGTGATGTTTTGAAGAAAAAAAATGTTTATGTTTTATACCGAAATATAGTTGATTTATAATGTTGTGTTAGTTTCAGGTGTATAGCAAAGTGATTCAGTTATCATATACATGTATCTGTTTTTCAGATTCTTTTCCCATATAGGTTATTACAACTTATAGGAATAGAGTTCTTGGGCTGTACAGGTCCTTGTTGATTATCTATTTTATATATAGTAGTGTTGAAAGGTTGTTGCTGAACCACGAAAAGATGCCGGGATTCTTGGCCTCCAGAAGAGAAGAATTCAATCTGGGGCCAGAGACGAGGCTTGATGGCTCAGAGCTTTTGTGTAATAAAGTTTTATTAAAGTATAAAGGGGACAGAGAAAGCTTCTGGCATAGGCATCAGAAGCGGGCAGAAAGAGTACCCCCTTGCTAGTGTTAGCAGTGGAGTTATATACTCTCCAATGAATCAAAAGAATGTCTGGAGGTTGTAAAGATCTCACCAGACCTACTCCCATAATTTACATTTTAAGATAACAGGATTAGCCAGAAGGTTTAATCCAGAGACTGTCCTCAGGTAGGATACATTCTTGTTATATAATCCTAAGGAATGTAGAGGGAAAAAAAGTTTGTCCTTTCTTCCTCCTTGAGAATTCCAGACCCCTCTCTCCTTGGGGACCCCTAGACTACTTATCAACCTGCCTAGGAAATGACTCTCTCAGTGTGTATATGTTAATCCAACCCTCCTAATTTATCCTTCCCTTCACCTTTCAGCTTTCATACCACAAGTTTGTTTTCTAAGTCTGCTAGTCTGTTTCTGCTTTGTAAATAAGTTCATTTGTATCATTTTTTAGACTCCACATATAAGTGATATATAATATTTGCCAGATTTTATTTAGTATGATCTCTGTGTCCATGAATGTTACTGCAAATGGCATTCTTTCCTTATTTTTTATGGCTGAGTAATATTCCATTGCATACATGTACCACATATTCTTTATCCATTCATCTGTCTATGGACATTTAGGCTGTTCCCATATCCGGGCTATTGTAAATAGTGCTGCTTTGAACATAGGAGTGCATGTATCTTTTTGAGTTATGGCTTTCTCCAGATATATGCCCAGGAGTGGGACTGTTAGATCATATGGTAGCTCTATTTTTAGGCTTTTATGGAACCTCTATGCTGTTCTCTGTAGTGTCTGTACCAATTTACACTCCCATCAACAGTGTAGGAGGGTTCCCTTTACTCCACATCCTCTCCAGCATTTATCATTTGCAGACTTTTTGATAACAACATTCTGACTGGTGTGCAGTGATACCAAATTGTAGTTTTGATCTGCTTTTCTCTAATAATTAGCAACGTTGAGCATCTTGTCATGTGCTTTTTGGCCATCTGTAAGTCTTCTTTGCAGAAATGTCTATTTAGATCTTCTGCCCATTTTTTGATTGTGTGGGTTTTGTTTTTTGATACTGAGCTGAATGAGCTGTTTATATATTTTAGTGATTAATCCTTTATTGGATACATCATTTGTAAATATTTTCTCCCATTCTATGGGTTGTTTTTTCATTTTGTTTATGGCTTCCTTTGCTGTGCAAAAGGTTTTAAGTTTAATTAGGGTCCATTTGTTTATTTTCATTTTTATTTTCATTACCCCAGGTAATGATGAAAGTGAAAGAGGAGAGTGAAAAAGTTGGCTTAAAGCTCAACATTCAGAAAACGAGTATCATGGCATCCGGTCCCATCACTTCATGGGAAATAGATGGGGAAACAGTGGAAACAGTGTCAGACTTTATTTTGGGGGGCTCCAAAATCACTGCAGATGGTGACTGCAGCCATGAAATTAAAAGACACTTATTCCTTGGAAGGAAAGTTATGACCAACTTAGATAGCATATTGAAAAGCAGAGATATTACTTTGCCAACAAAGGTCCATCTGGCCAAGGCTATGGTTTTTCCAGTGGTCATGTATGGATGTGAAAGTTGGACTATAAAGAAAGCTGAGAGCCAAAGAATTGATGCTTTTGAACTGTGGTGTTGGAGAAGACTCTTGAGAGTCCGTCCCTTGGACTTCAAGGAGATCCAACCAGTCCATCCTAAAGGGGATCAGTCCTGGGTGTTTATTGGAAGGACTAATGCTGAAGCTGAAACTCCAGTACTTTGGCCACCTCATGCGAAGGGTTGACTCATTGGAAAAGACCCTGATGCTGGGAGGGATTGGGGGCAGGAGGAGAAGGGGACAACAGAGGATGCAATGGCTGGATGGCATCACTGACTCGATGCACATGAGTTTGAGTGAACTCTGGGAGTTGGTGATGGACAGGGAGGCCTGGTGTGCTGTGATTCATGGGGTCGCAAAGAGTCGGACACGACTGAGCGACTGAACTGACTGACTGACTGACTCCAGCTAATATCATTACCACAAGACATTCCTGTGATTTATGTCAAAGAGTATTCTGCCTATGTTTTCTTCTAAGAATTTTACAGTATCTACCCTTCCATTAAGTCTAATCTGTTTTTGAGTTTATTTTTGTGTATGGTGTTAAAGAATGCTCTAATTTCATCCTTTTCTGTGTAGCTGTCCAGCTTTCTCAGCACCACTTATTGAAGAGACTGTCTTTTCCCTGTTGTATATTCTTGCCTCCTTTGTCATAGATTAAGGTATGTGGGTTCATTTCTGGGCTTTCTGTCTTGCTCCATTGATCTATAAGTCTATCTTTGTGTTTTTATTACTGTAGGTTTACACATAGTCTGAAGTCAGGGAGCCTGAATCCTCCAGCTCCATTTTTCCTTCTCAAGATTGCTTTGGCTATTCAGAGTCTTTTGTGTTTCCATACAAATTTTAAGATTTTTTTTGGTTCTAGATCTGTGAAAAATGCCTTTGGTAATTTCACAGGGATTGCATTGATGCTGTAGATTGCCTTGGGTAATACAGTCATTTTTGACAATATTGATTCTTCCAGTTCAAGAACATGGTATATCTTTCCATCTATGTGTCATCTTTGATTTCTTTCATCAGAATCTTGTAGTTTTCTGCATACAGGTCTTTTGCCTCATTAGGTAGGTTTATTCCTAGGTATTTCATTCTTTTTGATACAATGATAAATAGAATTGTTTCCTTAATTTCTCTTCCTGATCTTTCATTGTCAGTGTATAAAAACAATAAATTTCTGTGTATTAATTTTGTATCCTGTAACTTTACCAAATTCATTGATGTAGTAGTAGTTTTCTGAGCTTCCCTGTTAGCTCAGCTGGCAAAGAATCTGCCTGCAATGCAGGAGGTCCCGGTTCAATTCCTGGGTTGGGAAGATCCCCAGAGAAATATGCACTCCCATATTCATGGACTTCCCTGGTGGCTCAGACTATAAAGAACCTGCCTGCAATGTGGGAGACCTGGATCCAATCCCTGGGTTGGGAAGATCCCCTGGAGGAGGGCATGGCAACCCAGTATTCTTGGTAGCATCTTTAGGATTTTCTATGTATAGTGTCATGTCATCTGCAAACAGTGACAGTTTTACTCTTTCTTTTCCAATCTGGATTCCTTTCATTTCTTTTTCTTCTGTGATTTCGATGGCTAGGGCTTTGAAAGCTATGTTGAATAAAAGTGGTGAGAGTGGACATCTTTGTCTTGTTCCTGGTTTTAGAGAAAATGCTCCCAATTTTTCATCATTGAGAATGGTGTTTGCTGTGTATATGTCATATATGGCCTTTACTATATTGAGGTAAGTTATCTCTGTGCCCAGTCTCTGGAGAGTTTTTCTTTTTTATCATAAATGGATGTTGAATTTTGTCAAAAAGCTTTCTCTGTATCTATTGTGATGATCATATAGTTTTTTTTTTTTTTTTTTTGAGTTGTTAGTGTGGTGTATCACACTAATTGATTTGTGGCTATTGAAAAGTCCTGGCATAAATCCCACTTGATCATGGTGTATAATCCTTTTAATGTATTGTGTTTGCTAGTATTTTGTTGAGGATTTTTACATCTATATTCATCAGTGATGTTGGACTATAATATTCTTTGCTTCTGCTATCCTTGTCTAGTTTTGGTATCAAGGTGATGGTGGCCTCATAGAATGAGTTTGGGAGTGTTCCTTCCTCTGCAATTTTTAAAACATAGTCTCAGCACCACTTATTGAAGAGACTATCTTTTCTCCATTGTATATTCTTGCCTCCTTTGTCATAGATTAGTTGACATCTATGGCAATGCCAAAGAATGTTCAAATTACCACACAATTGCACTCATTTCATACGCTAGCAAAGTAATGCTCAAAATTCTCCAAGCTAGGCTTCAATACTATGTGAACTGAGAACTTCCAGATGTTCAAACTGGATTTAGGAAAGGCAGAGGAAGCAGAAATCAAATTGCCAACATTTGTTGGATCATTAAAAAAGCAAGAGAATTCCAGAAAAACATCTACTTCTGCTTCATTGAGTATGCTAAAGCCTTTGTGTGGATCACAGCAAACTGGAAAATTCTGAAAGAGGATTACCAGATCACCTTTCCTGCCTCCTGAGAAACCTATATGCAAGTCCAGAAGCAACAGTCAGAATGGGACATGGAACAATGGACTAGTTCCAAACTGTGAAAGGAGTAGGTCAAGGCTGTATATTGTCACCTTGCTTATTTAACTTATATGCAGAGTACATCCTGTGAAATGCCAGATTGGATGAAGCACAAGCTGGAATCAAGACCGCAGGGAGAAATATCAATAACTTCAGATATGCAGATGACACCATCCTTATGCCATCAAGTGAAGTGGAACTAAAGAGCCTCTTGAAGGTGAAAGAGGAGAGTGAAAAAACTAGCTTAAAACTCAAAACTAAAAAAAAAAAACTAAGATCATGGCATCTGGTTCCACCACTTCATGGCAAATAGATGGGGAAACAATGAAACAGTGACAGATTTTATTTTCTTGGGTTCAAAAATCACTGCAGATGATGAATGCAGCCATGAAATTAAAAGATGCTTGCTCCTTGGAAGAAAAGCTATGACAAACATAGACAGCATATTAAAAAGCAAGAGACATGACTTACCAACAAAGGTCTGTCTAGTCAAAGCTATGGTTTTCCCAGTAGTCATGTATGGATGTGAGAGTTGGACCGTAAAGAAGGCTGAGCATCAAAGAATTGATGCTTTTTTTTTTTTAATTCATTTATTTATTTTAATTGGAGGCTAAGTACTTTACAATATTGTAGTGGTTTTTGCCATACATTGACATGAATCAGCCAAATTGATACTTTTTGAGCTGTGGTGTTGGAGAAGAGTCCCTTGGACAGCAAGGAGACCAAACCAGTCAATCCTAAATGAAATGAATCCTGAATATTCATTGGAAGGACTGATGCTGAAGCTGAAGCTCCAATAGTTTGGCCACCTGATGCAAAGAGCCAACTTGTTGAAGACAAGACGTTTGGATGGTATCACCAACTCAATGGACATGAGTTTGAGCAAGCTCTGAGAGATGGTGAAGGACAGGGAAGTCTGGTGTGCTGCAGTCCATGTGGTTGCAAAGAGTTAGACATGACTGGGTGACTGAACAATGATGATAGTTGCTTTTAGTAATCTCTTATGATCTTTTGTATTTCTGTGGTGTCAGCTGTAACTTCTTTTCATTTCTAATTTTACTTATTTGAGCCCTCTTCATATTTTTCTTGATGAGTCTGGCTAAATGTTTGTCAATTTTGTTTATCTTTTTAAAGAACCAGCTCTTAGTTTCATTGATCTTTGCTATTGTCCTTTTCTCTAAATAAATAAATTTCATTTATTTATGCTCTTCTCTTTATTATTTCATTCCTTCTACTAAATTTGGGTTTTATTTGTTCTTTTTTCTCTAAGTGCTTCAGGTATAAGTTTAGGTTGCTTGAGATTTTTCTTATTTCCTGAGATAAAATTGTATTGCTATAAACGTCCTTCCTTGAACTGCTTTTGCTGCATCCCATGGGTTTTGGTTAATCGTGTTTTCATTGTCATTTGCCATTAGGTGTTTTTTTTTTAAATTTTCTCTTTGATTTCTTCAGTGATCCATTGATTATTTAATAGCATATTTTTTAGCCTCCGTGTGTTTGTGTTTTTTACATTTTTTTTTTTTTCTTGTAGTTGATTTCTAACCTCCCAGTGTTGTGTCTGGAAAAGACGTTTGGTAAGACTTGAGTTTTCTTAAATTTACCAATGCTTTCTTTGTGGCCCAGCATGTGATCTACTCATGTGAATGTTTCCTGTGCACTTGAAAAGAATGTGTATTCTGCTCCTTTTAGATGGAATGCTCTCTAAGTATCAGTGAAGACAACATGGTCTAACGTGTCATTTAAGACCTGTGTTTATTGATTTCTGTCTAGATGATCTATCCATTGACATAAGTTGGGTGTTACAGTCCACCACTATTATTGGTTTACTGTCAATTTCTCTTTCTATCACTGTTACTCTTTACCTTATATTTTGAGGTGCTTCTATGCTGGGTGCCAGAGAAGGCAATGGCACCCCACTCCAGTACTCTTGCCTGGAAATCCCATGGATGGAGGAGCCTGGTACGCTGCAGTCCGTGGGGTCACTAAGAGTCGGACACAACCTAGCGACTTCACTTTCACTTTTCACTTTCATGCATTGGGGAAGGAAATGGCAACCCATTCCAGTGTTCTTGCCTGGAGAATCCCAGGGATGGGGGAGCTTGGTGTGAGGCCGTCTATGGGGTCACACAGAGTCGGATAGGACTGAAGCAACTTAGCAGCAGCAGCAGCATGTTGGGTGCAGATATATTTACAGTTGTTCTATCTTCTTGGGTTGATACCTTGATCATTATGTAGTGTCTTTTTTTGGTCTCTTTTAACAGTGTTTGTTTTAAAATCTATTTTGTCTGATATGAAAATAGCTACTTCAGCTTTCTTTGGATTTCCATTCCCATGGAATAACTTTTCCATCCCCTCACTTTGTCTTTATGTTTCCCTAGATCTGAAGTGCATCTCTTGTAGACAGCATATATACAAGTCTTGTCTTTGTATTGTTTTAGCCAGTCTATATTTATCAGTTGGCACATTTAATCCATTTACATTTAAGTTAATTACCAAAATGTACCCGTATGGCAGAAAGGGAAGAGGAACTAAAAAGCCTCTTGATGAAAGTGGAGAGTGAAAAAGTTGGCTTAAAGCTCAAAATTCAGAAAACGAAGATCATGGCATCCAGTCCCACCACTTCATGGGAAATAGATGGGGAAACAGTGGAAACAGTGTCAGACTTTATTTTGGCGGGCTCCAAAATCACTACAGATGGTGACTGCAGCCATGAAATTAAAAGACGCTTGTTCCTTGGAAGGAAAGTTATGACCAACCTAGATAGCATATTCAAAAGCAGAGACATTACTTTGCCAACAAAGGTTCGTCTAGTCAAGGCTATGGTTTTTCCTGTGGTCATGTATGGATGTGAGAGTTGGACTGTGAAGAAGGCTGAGCGCCAAAGAATTGATTCTTTTGAACTGTGGTGTTGGAGAAGACTCTTGAGAGTCCCTTGGCCTGCAAGGAGATCCAACCAGTCCATTCTGAAGGAGATCAGCCCTGGGATTTCTTTGGAAGGAATGATGCTGAAGCTGAAACTCCAGTACTTTGGCCACCTGATGCGAAGAGTTGACTCATTGGAAAAGACTCTGATGCTGGGAGGGATTGGGGGCAGGAGGAGAAGGGGACGACAGAGGATGAGATGGCTGGATGGCATCACTGACTCGATGGACATGAGTCTCAGTGAACTCCGGGAGTTGGTGATGGACAGGGAGGCCTGGCATGCTGCAATTCATGGGGTTGCAAAGAATCAGACACAACTGAGTGACTGATCTGATCTGATCTGATCTGATGTTCTTATTGCTATATTGTTAATTGCTTTGGATTTATTTTTCATAGTCTTTTTTCTTCCCTTCCTCTTTTGTACTCTTGTGATTTGATGACTATCTTTAGTTTGTGCTTGGATTAGTTTCTTTTGTGTGTGTGTGTGTGTGTGTGTGTATCTACTGTAGATTTTTGGTTGGTGGTCCCCATAAGCAGTCTGTATGTATGCAAGATTGTTTTACGTTGCTGGTCTCTTAATTTCAAATGCATTTCCAATATCCCACATTTGTACTCTTCTCACAATTGCTGGTTTTGATATCATGTTTGTGTGTGAATGATTTTCTACCTTTACTGCATGTTTGCCTTTACCAATGAGCTTTCTCATATGTAATTTCCTTGTTTCTCATTTTGGCCTTTTCTTTTCCTCTCCGAGAAGATCCTTTAGCATTTTTTTGTAAAGCTAGTTTAGTGGCACTGAATTCTCTTTGCTTTTGCTTGTCTGTAAAGCCTTTGACTTCATCATTGAATCTGAACAAGAGCCTTGCTGGGTAGAGTACTCTTGGTTGTAGATTTCTCCCTTTCATCACTTTGAATATATCTTGCCACTCCCTCTGGCCTGCAGAGTTTATGCTGAAAAACATTGTGGGGATTCCTTTGTATGTTATTTGCTACTTTTCCCTTGTTGCTTTTAATATTTTCTCTTTGTCCTTCAATTTTGCCAAATGTCTTGGCATGTTCTACCTTGGGGTTATCTTGTATGAGTCTCTCTTTGCTTCCTGAATTGGGTGACTGTTCCCTTTCTCATGTTAGGGAAGTTTTCAGTTATTATATCTTCAAGTATTTTCTCGGGCCCTTTCTTTCTGTCTTCTTTGGGACCCCTATAATGCGAATATTGGTACATTTGATGTTGTCCCATAGGTCTCTGAGACTGTCCTCATTTCTTTTCATCCTTTTTTCTTTACTGTTCTGTGGCAGTTATTTCCACCTCTCTGTCTTCCCACTTATCCATTTTTCTGCCTCATTTATTCTGCTATTGATTCTTTCTCATGTATTTTTCATTTCAGATATTATATTGCTCAACTCTGTTTGCTAGTTCTTTATATCTTTTAGTTCTTTGTTAAACATTTCTTGTATTTTCTTGTTCTATTCCCCCACCCCATTCTTTTCCAAGATCTTGGATCTTTTTTTTTTTTTAATCATTATTCTGAATTCTTTTGGGATAGGTTGCCTATCTTCACTTCACTTAGCTGTTTTTCTGGAATTTTATCTCATTCCTTCTTCCAGAATACACTCCTCTGCCATCTCATTTTGTCTAGCCTTCTGTGTTTGAGATCTCTGTTCTGTAGGCTGCAAGATTATATTTCCTCCTGCTTCTGATGTCTGCCCTCTGGTGAGTGTGGCTGGTCTAAGAGGTTTGTGCAGGTTTCCTGGTGGAAGGGATCGGTGCCTACCCACTGTGGGTGGAGCTAGGTCTTGTCCTCTGGTAAGCAAAGCTGTGTGAAGGGATCAGTTTAGAGGCAGCTGTGGACTCAGAAAGACTTTAATCAATCTGTCTGTGATGTGTACGGCTGTGTTCCTATCCAGTTCATCGTTTAGCCTGAGACATCTCACTATTGGAACTGACAGGCTGTTGGGTGGGCCCAGGTCTTGGTGACAAATGGCAGTTTTGAGGAGAACTCATACCAGTGAGTAAGCCCTGTTATTTCCTCTATCAGTGTCCTTGTCCCCACAGCGGGCCACTGCTGCCCCCTGTCTCCCCAGGAGATCCTCCCAGACCACTGGATAGGTCTGACTGAGGCTCCTGTGAAATCACTGCTTTTTCCCTGGGTCCTGGTACACACGAGAGCTTGTGTGTATGCCCTCCAAGAGTGGGGTTTCTGTGTCTCTCAACCCTGTGGAGTTCCTGTGATCAAGCCCCACTGACTTTCAAAGCCAAAGGCTCTGGGGGCTTCTCTTCCCAATGCCAGAACCACAGACTGGGGGGGGGGGTTTACCTGGGGCTCTGAACCCTCACTCCTATGGGAGAGCCTCTGTGATACAATTATTTTCCAGTGTGGGTCACTCACCTGGTGAGTATGAGATTTGAGTGTATTGTGAATGCACCCCTCCTGCCACCTTGTTGCGGCTTCTTCTCTGTCTTTGGATGTAGAGCATCCCTTCTGGTAGGTTTGAATCTTTTTGGTAGATGGCCATTCAGCAGCTAATTGTGACTTTGGTGTTTTTGTGAGAGAGGGTGAGCTCAAGTCCTTCTACTCCACCATCTATTCTCAAACCTCCAAAAAAAAAAAAGTGTGTCGAAGGGTTATTTCAAAGACAGTGCAGCGTGTACAGTGATAAGGAACAGTGTAATAAGAGCATTCTTTTGTGATAGGCAATGCGATTTATAGTCATTGTCTCATTTTAGTCTTCACTGCAACACTAAATGATAGATAGGGTTTTGAACTTATTTTTTAAATGAATTAATTTATAATTATACATGGAATAGTTGAATACATTAAAAAAAATCAAGCCATATAAGGAGAACTCAAACATGCATAATCCTCCAACTTCAATCCCCACCCTTGAGTAACTGCTGTTATTACATTGGTACATACCTTCTTTAACTTTCCACTAATTTAAATACAGATCTCTGTACCTGGAGAATCAAAGAGGGGTTTTCTAAATTGCTCCATTCTGGAAATGCCTCAGTATCACTGAGATAATTTTTTCTATCAGTTCATAAAAATCAATATCTTTTCTGGTACCTGCTCCCAGCATCCCCCTATGTGCTTGTACCTGAGTTTACCTAGTCAGCTCCTACTATTGATCAATTAGTGAGGTGAGTTATAATCTTCATCTGGGGACTGAGTACCTGGTCCAAGGCCACCCAACTGGAAAGTGCAGAGCTGGGCTCTAGCCCCAAATTCCATCTGGCTCCAAAGACAATAGTCATGACCATGGTAGTTTAAATGAACACAAACATAAAGGCTTGCTCTAAAGTCTGATAGAGACACAGTATTTAACTTGTTCACCACACATTTCTTAACCATCTAAGAAATGTGCCAAAACAAGTGACAGGGAATCTCCTCCTTGAAGTTTATTTTCTCTAGATGTCCAGTGTCCCTCATCCCTCCTTCAGTTCAGTTCAGTTCAGTCGCTCAGTCGTGTCTGATTCTTTGCGACCCCATGAATTGCAGCACGCCAGGTCTCCCTGTCCATCACCAACTCCCGGAGTTCACTCAGATTCACGTCCATTGAGTCAGTGATGCCATCCAGCCATCTCATCCTCTGTCGTCCTCTTCTCCTCCTGCCCCCAATCCCTCCCAGCATCAGAGTCTTTTCCAATGAGTCAACTCTTCGCATGAGGTGGCCAAAGTACTGGAGTTTCAGCTTCAGCATCATTCCTTCCAAAGAAATCCCAGGGCTGATCTCCTTCAGAATGGACTGGTTGGATCTCCTTGCAGTCCAAGGGACTCTCAAGATCTTCTCCAACACCACAATTCAAAAGCATCAATTCTTCGGTGCTCAGCCTTCTCCACAGTCCAACTCTCACATCCATACATGACCACTGGAAAAACCATAGCCTTGACTAGACTTTGTTGGCAAAGTAATGTCTCTGCTTTTGAATATGCTATCTAGGTTGGTCATAACTTTCCTTCCAAGGAGTAAGTGTCTTTTAATTTCATGGCTGCAGTCACCATCTGTAGTGATTTTGGAGCCCGCCAAAATAAAGTCTGACACTGTTTCCACTGTTTCCCCATCTATTTCCCATGAAGTGATGGGACTGGATGCCATGATCTTCATTTTCTGAATGTTGAGCTTTAAGCCAACTTTTTCACTCTCCACTTTCACTTTCATCAAGAGGCTTTTGAGTTCCTCTTCACTTTCTGCCATAAGGGTGGTGTCGTCTGCATATCTGAGGTTATTGATAGTCCTCCTGGCAATCTTGATTCCAGTTTGTGTTTCTTCCAGTCCAGCATTTTTCATGATGTACTCTGCATAGAAGTTAAATAAGCAGGGTGACAATATACAGCCTTGACGTACTCCTTTTCCTATTTGGAACCAGTCTGTTGTTCCATGTCCAGTTCTAACTGTTGCTTCCTGACCTGCATACAGATTTCTCAAGAGGCAGATCAGGTGGTCTGGTATTCCCATCTCTTTCAGAATTTTCCACAGTTTATTGTGATCCACACAGTCAAAGGCTTTGGCATAGTCAATAAAGCAGAAATAGATGTTTTTCTGGAACTCTCTTGCTTTTTCCATGATCCAGCGGATGTTGGCAATTTGATCTCTGGTTCCTCTGCCTTTTCTAATACCATCTTGAACATCAGGAAGTTCACAGTTCACGTATTGCTGAAGCCTGGCTTGGAGAATTTTGAGCATTGCTTTACTAGCATGTGAGATGAGTGCAGTTGTGCCATAGTTTGAGCATTCTTTGGCATTGCCTTTCTTTGGGATTGGAATGAAAACTGACCTTTTCCAGTCCTGTGGCCACTGCTGAGTTTTCCAAATTTGCTGGCATATTGAGTGCAGCACTTTCACAGCATCATCTTTCAGGATTTGAAATAGCTCAATGGAATTCCATCACCTCCACTAGCTTTGTTCATAGTGATGCTTTCTAAGGCCCACTTGACTTCACATTCCAGGATGTCTGGCTCTAGGTCAGTGATCACACCTTCGTGATCATCTGGGTCGTGAAGATCTTTTTTTGTGTAGTTCTTCTGTGTATTCTTACCACCTCTTCTTAATATCTTCTGCTTCTGTTAGGTCCATACCATTTCTGTCCTTTATCAAGCCCATCTTTGCATGAAATGGTCCCTTGGTATCTCTAATTTTCTTGAAGAGATCTCTAGTCTTGCCCATTCTGTTGTTTTCCTCTATTTCTTTGCATTGATCACCGAGGAAGGCTTTCTTATCTCTTCTTGCTATTCTTTGAAACTCTGCATTCAGATGCTTATATCTTTCCTTTTCTCCTTTGCTTTTTGCTTCTCTTCTTTTCACAGCTATTTGTAAGGCCTCCCCAGACAGCCATTTTGCTTTTTTGCATTTCTTTTCCATGGGGCTGGTCTTGATCCCTGTCTCCTGTACAATGTCACGAACCTCATTCCATAGTTCATCAGGCCCTTAAATCTATTTCTCACTTCCACTGTATAATCATAAGGGATTTGATTTAGGTCATACCTGAATGGTCTAGTGGTTTTCCCTGCTTTCTTCAATTTGCCTACTATTAAATCTGCCTGCCCTTTGTCCTGCCTTGCCTGCCCCAGGGTGTTATCCTTGGTCCTCCCCCTTTGCCTGCTCCCTCGGCACAGTCTTTGGAGTCCTTTCAGTCCATTCCTCTACCTGACAGCAGATGTCTTCATCTCCAGGCCTACCTCTCTCATCCAGCCCCAGGGTCGTGCTTCCAACTGACTCCAGGATGCCTCCTCTTGGATATCTCATAGATTTTGAGAATTCATCATGTGCAAATCTGATCTCATTATCCTACTTTTCAAATCCATTTCTGACTTAGTGAACTCTATCAGTGTTTTGGGGTGGTGCAACCTGGGGTTATCAGTGCTCTTTTTGACCCCCACATTCTTTTTTACCTCCAGCATCGATTTAGTCTATCACCCCTGCTTGTTCAATCTCCCAAATAGCTCTTGGATTTGCCCTCTCCTCTCCATTGTCAGACCCCTGTGAAACTTCAGCCCCTTCCCCTGAACTAGCACAGAAACCTCCTGCTCACCAGTTCCCCAAGCTCCTTAAGCCCCTAATCCATTCCTCTGTTCGCTTTCATTTCAGTGCTGAGATTACAGGTATAGTTGCTTCAGTCAACTAGCGTGAACTGCGCTTCAGTCATCTGCATGTCTCTGGCACGTGAGGGTCTAGAACCCAGTTTCCCTGAATGTTTGCTGAGTGAGTGGTAGCACTGATGAGGTTCCCAGAAATAACAGATCAAACCACCAAGAAGGGTGCTTTAAGTGAGGCCCTCCCCTTTTTCATCAGGGTTTGGGTGAAAGAGTGGGAATAAGGATGAAGCAGAATGTCTGGCCCCTATACTTGAAGGTGTTGTTAAACTGACTGGGAATTCCATACCATTAAGCTCATGCCACAGTTTTGCATTTTAGGAGCACTGCAGATAGTATCTTCTTCACTGTCTTTGTGTGGTGGTGATGGCAGGTCCGTCATCAATGCTTCCTTGTGTGTGTTAATCACACACATAGCAAATTTATACAATAAAAATAGAACTGGTAGCAAAATATATAGTATTGCTCTAGCTTTATTGCTTACAAGTACATTTTTATTTTCTCATCACATCAACTGAATGCTTTACTTTATAAAGCACTTTTTAGTACTGTAATTGGTTCCTAATGATCCAGGAAGCCCTGAGATTCTTCTGAAAAGCAGAGACATCCATCGCTTTCCATGCAAATTTCTGCACCATTGACAACAGAATTATAGGGACCAAAAAAAGAAAGAACGAAAAGACTCTGTTCTCTTTTTCATATTTTTTTTTTGTGAAGCAAATGTGATGCATCAGTCTGTTTTGTATGAAACAGAGCATCCAGGACTCCAGAGATTTTCATTATGCAAGCCAATAAAAAAGCTTATGTTTCCCCCTTTAGAAACTGGAGTGTATTCTTTCAGGCCTGTAGTACAGCTGTGTGCAGGGAATTCAGGGGTATTTGTCACCCAAATTCTCATATTCAGTTGGATAAGTATTTGCTCAAGGGCAGAACCAATGCTTCCCCAGGTTCCCAAGTATTGAGTACTAAGTACCAACTATGGTTTGGGAGATGACACAGATGTAAATTTGAGGATGTTGGGACTATTTTCATGAAACTGGTTTGTTTTCAGGTCATTTCTCTGCCTGTATCTTTGTTCATACATTTGCTTATCTTCCCATCCACCCATCCAGAAAATACTGAATGACATCAGAGACACTGTGATGAACTGAATAGATATACCCCATGTCCTCATGGAGATGAGCAAGGACATTTAGCACCTAAAAATTGGGCTTCTCTAATTTCTTAGCCACTTGCTTAGATCCAAATTTAAATCACATTTCTTTCACCTTTCACATTTCTTTATCCTTTATTCAACAAGTGTTTATTTAGTGTTACTATGCTGCGGCTTGTGCTGATGCCACAGAGAGACGAAAACATGGGCACAGTCCTGGCCCTCAGACAGCTTAGCTGGTGGGAGATACAGAAGAATGAATGGCCACTGTAATACAATCTGGAAAGTGCAGTGATCCCAGTCTGCATCTGGGCACACAAAGCGGGTTATGTATACCTGAGCAGAGCTGACAGCATGGGCAGTTGATCACTTCAGTCTCAGGAGGGGTAGGCAGGAGCCATAGGTCACTTGAAGGAGTATTCAGAACTGGAAAGAAACGAAGGCAGGGCTCCGGTGTCAGAGGACTTATTTGCTTTAATGGGCTTTATCCTGCAGGTGATGGAAGTCCATTGCCTTCTGGATTGACCATGCCAGCAGATGTGAGGGAGGGTGGGCTGAGGGGAATGAACTTGGAGCCGAGACCAGTTAAGGGGCCACTGCAATTGTCTGGGCAGGAGATGATGGAAGACCCAGGGGCAGCAGCAGAGAGAGAGAGTGGAGGTGAGGACACAGACTTGAGCAACATCTGGAAGCTGGAATTGTCTGGGTGGTGCAGGGTGAAAGACAGTGGGGATTCAAGGACCCCCAGCACTGGTGATTGAATGGTAGACGTAGCACCCACTGGGCTGAAAATACAGGGGCAGCAGTGTTCGGTCACGCTGAATTGGAGGCACATGTGTGGCATTGAGAATACCTGGCTGTGGTGTTTATGACAAGTCTGGGCTGAAGGCAGGGATTTGGGAGCCATTAGCATGTAGGTTCGGAGAAGGCAATGGCACCCCACTCTAGTACTCTTGCCTGGAGAATCCCATGGACGGAGGAGCCTGGAAGGCTGCAGTCCATGGGGTCGCTGAGGGTCAGACACGACTGAGTGACTTAGCTTTCACTTTTCACTTTCATGCATTGGAGAAGGAAATGGCAACCCACTCCAGTGTTCTTGCCTGAAGAATCCCAGGGACAGGGGAGCCTGGTGGGATTGCACAGAGTCAGACACGACTGAAGCGACTTAGCAGCAGCAGCAGCATGTAGGTGTTATTGAGTTGAGGGTGTGTGATGCCTTTGACAAATACTGAAAACAGCGCACACCACCGCAGTGTTAACTCTGAGAATATTGATATTATCATGAATATTGATATTAAATTGAATATGCACCCTGTGCTTTCCAGTGGTCCCCTTAGGGAGACACTTCTTATCTAGGTACTAAGAATGATGGGGTTTCTTCTGAGCAACAGAGTTTGCTTTTGTCTTTTTCTCCCCTAAAATTAAAAAAAAAATTATTTTATGATTTTAACATAACTAAATATATTCATTTTAAAAAGCTTAAAGTTTATTGGTTATTAATAGTCACAGAGTTATGCAATCATCACCCCAATCAATTTGGGAACATTTTTGTCACCCCTCCCAACCCTCCTGTGCCCATTATTTCATTTCTTTTTACAGCTAACCATATTTCCTGGTATGGATACCCCACATTCTATCCATTCATCAGTTGATGAAAGCTTTTATCTTACAGACCAGCACTGTCCAATAAATTCATAATGTGAATCACAAATATGAGCCACATATGTAATTAAAATTTTTTTATATAATTACAAAATTTTAGCTGGTTCTTTAAAAAGTGCTGAGAAATAGGTGAAATTAACTTAAGATATTTTAACCCAACAAATCCAAAATATTATTTCAACATGAAATAATAAAAATTAACGGGATAGTCAACATTTTATTTTGTACTAAGTCTCTGTAATACATTGTGTATTTTATACTTACAGTTCATCTCAGTGTGGCTATCCACATTTCACGAGGCTACCATTTCGGACAGCGTAGCTGGATAATGTAAACTGCTTCTGGTTTCTTTCTTCACTGTGGCTTCCAGGAAGCTTTGGACCAAATTCACAGTAAGCAATTTTTCTATTATCAATAATATGGTTCATGGCTCCAGATTGCTTCTCTTGTTTTTGCTTTTCCTTTTCTCACTTGTTTTTGATGTATGCTACTTTATAAATTGCCCTAAATAAAGGTGGAAAATGACAAAGGTCTTGAGAAGACCATCACTGACAAAAAGAAGATAAATGTTTCAGTCCCGCAAATGCTAGTGAGTTGATTTGAGGAATTGAGTTTAAGCATACTTCTTTAGATGCGGTTGCTAATTCTCTACCCACTTTCTCTGGCCCCTTTGATCCAATACCCAACCTTAGCAAGGCTCTGCACACATTATTTCTTCTAGATACTATCAAATAATGGAAATGAGTATAGCTGAGTGTGACTGGGAGACAGGGGCACCAGCAAAGACGCCAAATATTACTTTCAATTAGTTTATCTAAATAACATTCAGTGATTGGGGAAAACAAAACCCAAACCAAAAGAGATGACCTTCTAAATGGCAGGAGAGAGCAAGCAGGACAAGTGGTCCCAAATGCATTTTCACTGAACACCTTCCCTGTGTCATGAAACTTTAGACTTCGCAAGTAAACCAAACATCCTTTCTCATCTCTGCCTTTCTATGTGCTCTGCCTGCCCCACAGTCCCTTTTCTCTCTCCTGCCTTCCCAAGCCTCAAGGCCTAGTTCAAGTACCCCTTCAGTGAAACCTCCCCTGTCCTGCTCCACAGGGCTTCGTCTTTATATTCCTCACCACACCCATGTATGTCTGCCCTGTGCCAGGCGACAAGCACCAGTTCTCAGGCAGGAGTCAGGTCACCTGTGTTTCCAAACCTAGCATGGAAGCTGGTTCAATAGATGTTTGTCGATGAGTTAAAGAAAGTGCAAAGTTGCCGGTGCTCCCTGGGTGTGGGGCAGTGTGCTAAGAGCTTCATGTGTGTTTCACATTCATTTTCACAAGCCTCTGAGGCTGCCTCCCCTGTTTGACAAAGAAGATGAGACTTAAAGGGAGGTTAAATAACTCACTCAAGGTCATGCATCAAGTCGGTGGCAGAACATCAAAGATGCTTACCTTTGAGGAGTTCCTATCTGCAGACGAGATAAGCTTTCATGTCTTTTTTATAACAACCTCAAGAACTAAAGAAACGAATTTGCTTCAAATTGGACAGAGTAGGGATAGGTCTTTTCTGTCAGAAGTTTTTGATTCCTTTCAGCCAAGTTAGAAATGGTTACTATAGACTATCTCTGTATACCTTGTAGATACTTATTACCACTGCTTTGGGTAAAGGTCAGGGGAACTTGTAAGACGTCAGAAGTCATTTCACAAGTATATGACATCCCTCACATATGGAATCTAAAAATAAATGATACAAATGAGCTGACTTACAAAACAGAAAGATTCACAGACTTAGAAAAAGAACTTACGGTTGCCAGGGGAAAATGGGGGGAAGGGATAGCTGCGGAGTTTGGGATGGACATGCACACACTGCTATATTTAAAATGCGAAACCAACAAGGACCTACTGTATAGCACAGGGAACTCTGCTCCGTGTCATGTAGCAGCAAGGATGGGAGGGGAGTTTGGGAGAGAAGGACCCGTGTATAAGTACGGCTGAGTCCCTGTGCTGCTCACCTGAAACTATCACAACATTGTTAATCAGCTATATACCCCAGTACAAAATAAAAAGTCAAAAACCCCATAAACTAGCAACTCATTAGATTTATGTGAAATTATTTTGCCTTATGGACTTTAAAAGCATTGTTGGACTTCTGTGACTGCCCACCACATGCAAATTCTGAATCATATTCCAAATCACTACTCACTTGTTAGAGCAAATAATAAACCCTCACAACCGAAAAGCCTTGCTGAAACTTGTTAAGGCCTACGTTCATTAGTCCATTAATATCAGGCATAATTTCCAAAGGCCACATTCTAAGTGTGGAAACTGATTTATGGTCATTAGCTGGTATGCTTTTAGAATAAACTTCTATAAACTTTATGAAAGGTCAACAGAGAATGAACTCATGAATTTGCACATTGATTCATTAATAATGAAACAGTTCAACATTTCAGATTGCTCAGTGTATCTTGTTTTTAATATTGAAGACTTTTTGGTTCCAAGTGCTATTATGTCTTCTCATTTGAATATTTTTGCTAAGAATATTTTCTTTTTAAATAGGAAAGAAAGCTGTCATGGAATAAATGGGAAGTCTGAAAAACTGCACAGTGCAGAACTGCCCCCATCCAGCGAGCTCTGTATTCACTGGGACATTAGAAAGAGAATATTTTAAAAGCTGAAAGCTTTAGTGCCAGGTGTTATTTAGCTTCCACTCAACTAATTACAGTTCACCTTGGAAAATTCTGTAAAAATTTAAAGACAACTAGTTGCTTGGTTTAAATACAGGCAGGCACTGAATTTTCTGCTAGAAGCATTTTAGAATTCTAATTTTTAGTGCTTTCTCATAAAATGGAATACTTGTTTTTCTACCGTGGAAATGTAGGGTATGACACTATTTTGTAATTTTGGCTACAACTGTCGTATCTATCGTGTTTTAAAAAAAACAACCTATTTCCATTTGCTCTTTTCTCTTCACTGAGACTATAAAGTGGCTTATGGATAGAACAATACAAATGGGAAAACACTTGAGAGATAGATAAGATTTTAAGGGATTCTGATCTGCTGACTGGCCCCGGGTTTGGACAGCATGGTTTTTTTGCCTGGTTAGCCTAAATCAATTTTGGTGTAAATGTGATTTGAGCAGGCTGCCGAGGGCAGGAGGTATGAGGACTGCGGGCATGTGTTATCCTCTCCTGGCTTGTTCCCTAAGAGGAAAGACAGTGGTTATCTCCAGACCAGGGGACCTCATACCCTACAGATTTCTTTCTCCCCATGTGGTGATACTCTGAAAGATTCCAGCAGGTTTCCAGGCCCAGGGCCTAACCAGCAAATCCCCTTGACACACTGTGACCATATTTGACACCCACAGGAACCCTATGAGAAGATATAAAAATAGCACATAGGGAACCAGATTTTTCTCGGTATACTGGAAAGACTCATACCTCCAGGTAACTCCTTTTCCTTTAAAAAAAAAAAAAAAAACTTTCTATTTTTATAAATATAAGATCTGCTGCTGCTGCTGCTTAGTCGCTTCAGTTGTGTCCGACTCTGTGCGACCCCAGAGATGGCAGCCTACCAGGCTCACCCGTCCCTGGGATTCTCTAGGCAAGAACACTGGAGTGGGTTGCCATTTCCCTCTCCAATGCATGAAAGTGAAAAGGGAAAGTGAAGTCACTCAGTCATGTCCGACCCTCAGCGACCCCATGGACTGCAGCCCTCCAGGCTCCTCCGTCCATGGGATTTTCCAGGCAAGAGTACTGGAGTGGGGTGCCATTGCCTTCTCCAAATATAAGATCAGGGAAATGTAAACATGTAGATCATAGAATCCTATAAAATTATTAGCTCTAAATTTGATTTCAAACTTCCTAGGATCAAAGTAAATTGGGAAACCCAATCAATTACATGATTCATACTTTTAAGGACCAGAATGCCAAAACTTTACTGAAATAAAACTATAGAATAAATTTGAAAGTTTCCTGATGGTTCTTCACAAATGGAGCCATAGATGTTGGCCTTAATAATATCCTTAAAATAGAAAGGATAATTCTTTAAGTGGGGGATAGTATAGCTTAACCTAACTACTGACTTTGCTCTAGGAAGAAAGGAAATACTTAAATCACTATCTGTGAGCAGGTTAGATCCTTGATGGGTTCTAGAAGACACTAATACACTTTAGAAGTTACAATAAACTTGTTTATCAATGGAGACCAGGGCCTTTTTCTTTATTCTTTTAAAAACAAACTGTTTAAACTGAAAAGAGTTAAGTTTATTTTTGAAGTCATATCCCAGGAACTTCACTTAATATTTCACATGTACTAGAATATTTGATTTTCACAGCTGCTGCATTATTATAGATCAGGAAATTGAAACAGATTGGTTGAATGCTTCTTCTTGCCCAGGGCAATAAAAAGTATAGAGCTGGAACTTGAACCCAGGTAATTGACTTGAGGTCTTCTTTCTTCCACTGTACTGATTAATGTTTCTCTACTCATTATCAAAGACAGACTTTGGTAAGGGAGAGAAGATGCTAACATTTTAGTTTACATATATATATATTCCAATTATTTTACATATATATATATGTAAACTAAAATGTTAGCATCTAACTAAAATGTTATACATTATATATATATATATATATAATATATAGCTTTTAAGGCACAAGAACTCCAAAATATATCCTAATGAAGGGTAAAAAAAATGTTTTTGTACAAATCATCTTGGGAACTTCAGTAAATGCACCCTGCTTCTTTTCCTGTCATGTAGATAGGGTGCCTTTTTGGAAAATTTAGATTCCATTGAAATGGAGAAAAAGTTCAAATCAGCTAACAAGGTCCTCTCCTAAGTTTTAACTGAAGCTTCTTCCAAGATAATCAGCAACCCTGTCCAGCAATTCTAAAGCCAGACCTGCTGTGTTTATTAGGCAATATGGTCTAGTGGAAAAAGCAAAGATTTTGGAGACAGTTTAAAGCTCATGCTGGCACTGACTAGCCTGGTGATCTCATTTAATCTCTCTAATCCTGTCTTTTCTGAGAAAAAGACTATGCATCTTGTTGTGAAGGTTTGAGATAATATATCCAGTTCATGATCTGGTAGCTGCTCAAAAACTGGTTGACATTATTGTTCTTGTTACCATGATTACCAAGATGTAAGGAGAGGGATTAGCCTACATGATTAATGATGGTAATTCTGTTACTCAAGCTAGTTGCCTTCAGTGAAACTTTACTACCAAATACATCTAACATCCTGGTAAGCACTGTGAGAAAGCAAGATAGATAAACACCAAGTTTCTGCTTTCAGCTACCTTACAATCCAGTAATAAGGGAAATCAAATAGAGTTTGGAAGCAGTTTGGTTTGATGGAAGAAAGGCCTCAAAGAAAGCAGTTAAGCAGGATGGGCTTCACGGCTGGGACAAGCTGCAGGTCTTGACGGGCTTCCCAGGTGGCGCCCATGTTAAAGAACCCAGCTGCCAATGCAGGTAGATGCTGGAGGCAAGGGTTCTATCCCTGGGTCAGGAAGATCCCCTGAAGAAAGGCATGGCAACCTACCCCAGTATTCTTGCCTGGAAAATCCCATGGACAGAGAATCCTGGCTGGCGGGCTACAGTCCACAGGATTACAGAGTCGGACACGCCTGAAGTGACTTGGTGACACACACAAAGGTCTTGAATGGCAGGAGGCAGAGTTCATTTTTTTCTTTTCCCTCCCATTGCACAGAGTTCATCCTTAACTTGGTAGGCAAAGTTCTGCAAACTGGAGAGTGACCAGAAGAATCAGAATTTTAAATTAGGGAGCTTAATCAAGTGAAAAAAAATTAATAGGGAGTCTGGCTAATGTCATTGTGAGAAAAGCAATGGACTGGGAACTATTCTTGCAAGACTAGTGGAAGAATAGAACTGGCAACTTGCTTTCTCTTTTGGGGTCTTTTTATGACTCAGGGAGTTGGTGGACTGAGGCTGAAGGTGTTTTGAGTAGACACGGAACACGGGAGAGAAGCTGATTGACTCCCTGGAGGAAAGCCATGATCCAGTACATCAGACTATGCTACCAAGGTATATAAGCACCCCTGTATCTTAGCAAACCACTCAAACAGCAAAGACAAGTAGTCCTCTTGTTAGACTCCAGATTCCTGGGCTTTGGGCCCCCACCCCCCCAAAAAAATCTCCAAAATAGCATTTTGATAAAATATCTAATTAAATGTCTGTACTTAAGAAGTTTAGTATGCAATGCAATTCCAATTATTTTTAAAAACTGTTCTATTTTAGAATGTTTTATTATTAGTACATTAGGATTTATTTTAATCATTACTCTTTTAACATACAGGATAGGAAACGAAAATAGCACTCCTATGGAATGCTAACGTGTCAGTAATTTGAAAAGATTTCCTGTGACTAAGTTTAAAACATCTTATTAATATAATTTCCACTAGAGAAGCTACGTATCTTTCAGTGAGTAGAGAGTGATTTTAAAAGTTGGGGATATGATTCAGTAAACAAGCAGAAGAAAGAAATTCAAAAGCATGTAAATAATACATGTAAGGCTGTTCAGCAAATTATCTGACACATGTAAGTGTCCCAAATAACAGGCATTATTATTTTGAAAACCATTTAAATAAATAAATTTATTTATTTAAAATAAATTTTCTTGTCCAACTGGCCAAAGTAGCTCATATTTTGAATATAAAACTATTTATGCTAAAATAAGCTAAGTGTATTGTAAGCCTGTAGAAATGAGTCATCTAAGTTCATTAAATCAAAGAAAAAATTTTCTCATCTAGAGGCCAACATATACAATGATGCTGACTTTTCAGCAAGATGAAATCCTTCTTCATTAGCTTCAATTACATCTACAATACTGTATCTATGAAAGGATGGGGGTGTGCAGAAAGCACACTTAACTATTTCTGGAATGTTCTCAAAAACCAAGGTTAAAATAGTAAGTGGCTTCTTCTTAAACTTATTAAAATAACCAGAAAACTCTTTCCTAAGAATAATGATTAGTCAATGCTGACCTCGACTTGAAAGTTTCTTTAATGGCTTTTGGTTCTTCCAAACTTTAAATTCCTTTTTTGACTGGTGGTCGGCAGAGAGTGAGAAGATAGGAAAATTTTAAGGCAGATTATCCTGAAATGTTCTGGAGTTTCCTAAGGTTCTGAAGTGCAACAGTGTCCACTGTTCTTAAATCTCTAAATATAGGTGTGTAGACATATATTTGGGCTTCCCAGGTGGCTTAGATGATAAAGAATCGGCCTACCATGCAGGAGACCTGGGTTTGATCTCTGGGTCAAGAAGATCCTCTAGAGAAGGAAACGGTAACCCACTCCAGTATTCTTGCCTGGAGAATTCCATGGACAAAGGAGCCTGGGGGGTACAGTCCACACAGTCCATGGGGTCGCAGAGAGTCAGGCATAACTGAGCAACTAACATACATATATTGAGAAAGACAAATATAACAACATAAATATATACATATAAATAACATATATAAAGAATATTACATATATAAATAACATACACATTTAAAAAGACAAATATACATATATAAAGACAAATGTAAAGTCTAGTCACACAAAAATTATGATCGAAACATGGGATACTCAGGATTAAAAGGAAGATTCTTGTTGAGACTTTATTAGTAAGAGTAGTTAACAGGCCTTGTTGAATGAATTTGCATAAATTTTCTAGTTTAGCAAACAGGACATAAATCATCTTCACAGGTTTCTTGTCATTTCATGTAGGTGGTTTTACTTGGCTAATAACAAATCAGTCAGTGGATTCCATCAAATTAGGTGAGGTATTCAGCAGTTTACTGAAAGAAAAACAGAGAAAAAAAAGAGTGGGGTGTTTGCGTTGATTGACTCATCTGATTGACCCAAACACATGTAGCTGAAGAATATATTGTAAACTCAGTCTTTGTCATTCAGTCACTCAGTCATGTTCGGCTCTTTTCGACCCCATGAACTGCAGCACGCCAGGCTTCCTTGTCCTTCAATATCTCCCGGAGTTTACTCAAACTCATGTCCACTGAATTGGTGATGCCATCCAACCATCTCATATTTTGTTGTCCCTTTCTCCTCCGGCCTTCAATCTTTCCCAGCATCAGGGTCTTTTCCAATGAGTCGGCTCTTCATAGCAGGTGGCCAAAGAATTGGAGCTTCAGCTTCAGCATCAGTCTTTCCAATGAACATTTAGAACTGACTTCCTGATTGACTGGTTTGATTTCCTTGCTGTTCAAGGGACTCAAGTTTTCTCTAGCACCATTTTTAATAACCTTTATAAAATCTTCAATATTTACCATGTTTTAACAATCATAATTTGTATCCAATGAGACAGTTTACTGTTTGTAAGGACTCAACAGGGCAAGGACAAATGTTACTCCAGGTATTACCTGGGGTGCAAAGGTCATTTTAAAAAGGAATAGAAGTTTCCAGAGATGACACAACTTCTGTCGCTGCTGGCTGGAGCCACTGTGTGACTTGCAGGGCTCCTTCCCTTGCTGTGGTGACCACCAACGTTGCAGATGGTGGAAGCTCTGTCAGCGTGGTCCCTGGCTGTGAAGGTTAGGAGCAGAACACGTGGGTGACCGGTAATCTGGGTTATGTTAAACCCTTGAAGGTTTAGAGTTGTTATCACTGAATAATCTAGCCTGCACTGTCCTGACTAACATACCTTCCTTGCCTAGAAAAGACAGAATCTAGGTCATGAGTTTTAAAAAAAGACAGAGCTGAAATGTGCTGGATGGCACAGTAAATTTATTTGTCTTTATGATTTACACATAGTAATTAAACACACAAAAGAACAAACGCTGTCAAGATGGCCATATGTAGTTTAGGAAATGACTGGTCCCGGTTCAATCATGCAAATGTTCATTCAGCTTAGAAATGAGTTTCTTTTTAATGGTTTTAATCTTTTTTGTTTTTTTTCAGTCCCCAAAGCTTGCACAGATCAGTACAAACGTTTTTGCTATTTTGTTATCATCAGGCACATGATGTTTACCAATTTCCAGCAAATAAATGAAACCAACAAAAAAGTCTGGGGACAACTGAGCATTTTCACAGAAATAAATGTGATGAGCTTATTACAATTTGATACAATTTAGCTCTAAGACCTACCCATGAAGCATGAAACAATATTAAGAATTACATTTGTCTTAAGGATTTCTTTTAAAATATTCACCACACATTTTTGTGCAAGGGTTCCATTGATTTCTTTGGTTTTAAACATTATAGCTCTGTACGACCTAAATATATATAATCCTATTTGTACCAAACGTCAGAAATAAAAAAATTAAAATTTCAGAAGGTAAAAATGGAATTATTGCTTCAGTATAAAAAAATGCCTGGCCCATTTGTGTACTATTGCTATTATTGCTCTGCTTCTATTGGAAAACTATCCTGGAAATCAAGGAATGTACCCCGTAGCTCCTGGCTTACAGTATAATTTGGTTGTACACTGTCATCTATTAATATGTCCCGACCTTCACCAAAGCTATCCTGATCTTGCCCTTAAAAAACAAAACAAAGTGAAATAGCATAAATAAATAAGTTTACCTAGAGGGATACAATAAATAGGCTATTAGAAAAGAATAAAGAATATTGTAACATAAAGCCCTTCGGTGCTGTACAATTAAACAATAGCTTTGGATTTTCAAGGTTTCTAAACACAGCCTTCGTTTTACAACAGAGTTTTAGTGCTGGTATGTAGCTGACAGATACAGAGAAGAATGCACTTCTGCTGTTTTCATCATTTACAAATGAGAACACAGTGGGAACCGTATGGAGTCTGTCTTCTGGGAATTTACCTGGGCTTGTACCATCATCAGTTTTTGGCTGTTGCCTGGCTGTAGAGCACACATCTTAGAGATTATAAAAAAAATCATAATATTTCTTCAATTCTTAGTGGTTTCTTGGTCTCCAGAATAGTCATAGAAACAAACAGAAAGGAAATTAGACTCAGAAGTTTTGCTGTCTTCTTTTCTTCGCATCCATTGCATCCAGAATGGGCTGCCTTTTCGCAGTGTATCTTTGACGAAGCTCTTCTATTTCTCGTTCCATCATGGGGTCCAGCGCTTTTAACCGCATCTGCAGTTCTTCTAAACTTAGATTTTTTAACTAGATATAGAAAACAAAAAGAAGATATTAAAATAGCAAAATTCTCTATAATAGGTTAAAGTCCAATGAGTTTTAGCAGGAATATTCCAACTCTTTACATCATCTTTGAAATATGGCTCAACAATTAAAAGAGCAATTCCTCCCCTGAAGAACCTAGAAGGCACGTCTTGCAGGAACCTCAAGTAATTTGCAACAAAACAATAAAAAAAACCTCTGCTTTTAGGAAAAAACAAATGAGAAAATTAAGCTAATAAAATCTATCTGGGTTAAAAAAGCCAGAAATACAAATGTACCATGGCCAACAAACAGCTCTTGAGGATATGTTCTAGATTGTTGTTGTCGTTCAGTCGCCCAGTCGTGTCCGACTCTCTGCAACCCCACGGACTGCAGCACGCCAGGCTTCCCTGTCCCTCACCATCTCCCGAAGTTTGCCCAAGTTCATGTCCATTGCCATCCAGCCATCTCTTCCTTTGCCGCCCTCTTCTCCTTCACTCTAATCTCTCACATCCTTGCCGGCTATGGAGAGCTATGATAATCATGAACACTTGCAGAGATCACCCAAGAATGTGACAAGATTGAATACAGGGTTAAGTTAACTGCTCTATTCTGCATTTTACCAAATGCTTCAATTTTAAGTACTTGGCTGATCAGAAAATCAAATTATCTAGAATACTTTAACCCCAAACTGGTTACTTTATAAGCCAGGCCAGAAAACACACTCATTACTTTATTGTCACATGCCAATTTTAACCCAAAATAGCATTTTTCAGCTTGATCCTCCACCTTACTCATCATACCTGGCCCTAAGTGACTCTTGGTTCCAAAAGTCAAATTCATTCTCAACTGAAAAAGATCTGTCACTGCTGAGGATACTGAAAAGAATGAGTCACAGACTCGGAGGAAATGCAAAAGAGGAGCCCCAAAAATATAAGGATGGCAGTGTTACGGGAGCACTGGCTCCCAGGATGATGACCCTGAAGCTGCTCACCCCTTGCTCTGGTTGGTATAAGCAGTTCTAGTACCTAAAATATACCCTGTTATTTTTTAGTCAAACATCACTAAAACAAAACAAACCCTAGCCTAGTATATTATACAATTATATACATGTACATATAAAGCACAGTATTATGTTACATGGGCTTCCCAGGTGCTCAGTGATAAAGAATCTGCCTGCCAATGCAGGGGATATGGGTTCGATCCCTGGGTCGAGAAGATCCCCTGGAAAAAGAAGAGGCCGCCCACTCCAGTATCCTTGCCTGGGAAATGCCATGGACAGAGGAGCCTGGTGGGCTACAGTCCACGGGGTTGCAAAAGAGTCAGACAAAACTTAGTGACTAAACAACAACTATATCACATACTTTCTTCACTAATTTTTAATATAAGTATTAATCTGCTATACGGTCACTACTGTTTAAATCACTCTGGGGATAAAGAATAAGCTACTGGGGAATCTTGACACTTTCTGTGATGGTGAGATGAAGGGCCAATGGAGATCACACAGAGCCACATGTCCCTGGGAAAGACATGCCTGGGGGCTGTCTACCGTAAGATCCGGTTCTACTTTGTCTCTGTTTTAGCCTGTTACCTTTGTTATCTTTGAATTTCTATAACATTCAAAATTTAAATACCACCATTCAGTAAACTTTAGACACACATCTTTGTGCACACATTTAGAAACTATTAAACTATATTGTTATATGTGAGGACACAAAGGTGAGGTAAATAGGAATATAGAATAAATGACTCAAAGGAATCGGTAACCCTATAATTAGTGTATTAGTGTTATAATTAGTGTTACTTCTATAACATCATACAAAGCAAACAACTGTTGCATTAAATACCTTATAAATACCTTACACTACCTTACACTACCTTACGGGGCAAACTGCCATAGTTTATAACCATTTTACTAAAGTAATGGACTGAATTCAGAAAAAAGCTACTTAGAAAACTTTTGATCTGTAACAGACTTTTATATTATCAATATGTAAAACTTTATATTATCAATATGTAAAACAGACCTGTGATACTGGAGAACCATTAGCTGGCATTGTTAGGGAATTATGTGTTCCACATATGAAAATTCATGGCATATCTAAATCTTAATTAAGTGATAAAACTCTTTCAACCATTTTTAACAGAAAATCCTTTATAAAGTATTTTACAGAATATGCTGCCTTCTAAAACAACCTTTCCTTTTGATGAATCATCATTATTAATATCTATTACTAATCTATATCTATTAATTTACCCTCTTCCTTTTGGTTTTATCTTAAGGGAAAGCTTTATCAGCTCCTCAGTATGTCTGGTAAGTGGCTCAGATGGTAAAGAATCTACCTGCAGTGTTGGAGACCTGGGTTTGATCCATGGGTCAGGAAGATCTCCTGGAGAAGGGAATGACAACCCACTCCAGTATTCTTGCCTGGAGAATCCCAGGGACAGAGGAGCCTGGCGGCTACAGTCCATGGAGTTACAAAGAGTCAGACATGACTAAGTGATTCTTGCTTTCACTATCAGGCCATTTCACTGCCATCCCTGGGTGAATATCCTTCTCTCTCTGCTCCAAGTCTGTTCACCTACTGGGAACCAGAAAAGCAATTCAATAATCCTATTAGGCATTCCGCTAAATAAGAAAAAATAGCTTCTGAGTGAAAGCTTGAGGCTATTTTAGGAAAGATAGAGCATGGCTTTAGTGCTGAAGCTTGTTACATGCTTTTTTTTGTGTGTATGTATGTTTAAAATTTTGGACTTCCCTGGTGGTCCCTGGTGGTAGAGTTTTGCCAAGAAAATGCACTGGTCATAGCAAACACCCTCTTCCAACAACATAAGAGAAGACTCTACACATGGACATCACCAGATGGTCAACACCGAAATTAGATTGATTATATTCTTTGCAGCCAAAGATGGAGAAACTCTATACAGTCAGCAAAAACAAGACCAGGAGCTGACTGTGGCTCAGACCATGAACTCCTTATTACCAAATTCAGACTTAAATTGAAGAAAGTAGGGAAAACCACTAGACCATTCAGGTATGACCTAAATCAAATCCTTTATGATTATACAGTGGGAGTGAGAAATAGATTTAAGGGCCTAGATCTGATAGACAGAGTGCCTGATGAACTATGGAATGAAGTTCGTGACATTGTACAGGAGACAGGGATCAAGACCATCCCCATGGAAAAGAAATGCAAAAAAGCAAAATGGCTGTCTGGGGAGGCCTTACAAATAGCTGTGAAAAGAAGAGAAGCGAAAAGCAAAGGAGAAAAGGAAAGATATAAGCATCTGAATGCAGAGTTCCAAAGAATAGCAAGAAGAGATAAGAAAGCCTTCCTCAGCGATCAATGCAAAGAAATAGAGGAAAACAACAGAATGGGAAAGACTAGAGATCTCTTCAAGAAAATCAGAGATACCAAGGGAACACTTCATGCAAAGATGGGCTTGATAAAGGACAGAAATGATATGGACCTAACAGAAGCAGAAGATACTAAGAAGAGGTGGCCAGAATACACAGAAGAACTGTACAAAAAAGATCTTCATGACCCAGATAATCACGATGGTGTGATCACTGACCTAGAGCCAGACATCCTGGAATGTGAAGTCAAGTGGGCCTTAGAAAACATCACTACAAACAAAGCTAGTGGAGGTGATGGAATTCCATTGAGCTATTTCAAATCCTGAAAGATGATGCTGTGAAAGTGCTGCACTCAATATGCCAGGAAATTTGGAAAACTCAGCAGTGGCCACAGGACTGGAAAAGGTCAGTTTTCATTCCAATCCCAAAGAAAGGCAATGCCAAAGAATGCTCAAACTACCGCACAACTGCACTCATCTCACATGCTAGTAAAGCAATGCTCAAAATTCTCCAAGCCAGGCTTCAGCAATATGTGAACCATGAACTTTCTGATGTTCAAGCTGGTTTTAGAAAAGGCAGAAGAACCAGAGATCAAATTGCCAACATCCGCTGAATCATGGAAAAAGGAAGAGACTTCCAGAAAAACATCTATTTCTGCTTTTTGACTACGCCAAAGCCTTTGACTGTGTGGATCACAATAAACTGTGGAAAATTCTGAAAGAGATGGCAATACCAGACCACCTGACCTGCCTCTTGAGAAATCTGTATGCAGGTCAGGAAGCAACAGTTAGAACTGGACATGGAACAACAGACTGGTTCCAAATAGGAAAAGGAGTACGTCAAGGCTGTATATTGTCACCCTGCTTATTTAACTTCTATGCAGAGTACATCATGAGAAATGCTGGACTGGAAGAAACACAAGCTGGAATCAAAATTGCCAGGAGAAATATCAATAACCTCAGATATGCAGATGATACCACCCTTATGGCAGAAAGTGAAGAGGAACTAAAAAGCCTCTTGATGAAAGTGAAAGTGGAGAGTGAAAAAGTTGGCTTAAAGCTCAACATTCAGAAAATGAAGATCATGGCATCCGGTCCCATCACTTCATGGCAAATAGATGGAGAAACAGTGGAAACAGTGTCAGACTTTATTTTTTGGGGGCTCCAAAATCACTGCAGATGGTGACTGCAGCCATAAAATTAAAAGACTCTTACTCCTTGGAAGGAAAGCTATGACCAACCTAGATAGCATATTCAAAAGCAGAGACATTACTTTGCCAACAAAGGTTCGTCTAGTCAAGGCTATGGTTTTTCCTGTGGTCATGAATGGATGTGAGAGTTGGACTGTGAAGAAGGCTGAGCGCCGAAGAATTGATGCTTTTGAACTGTGGTGTTGGAGAAGACTCTTGAGAGTCCCTTGGACTGCAAGGAGATCCAACCAGTCCATTCTGAAGGAGATCAGCCCTGGGATTTCTTTGGAAGGAATGATGCTAAAGCTGAAACTCCAGTACTTTGGCCACCTCATGCGAAGAGTTGACTCACTGGAAAAGACTCTGATGCTGGGAGGAATTGGGGGCAGGAGGAGAAGGGGACGACAGAGGATGAGATGGCTGGATGGCATCACTGACTTGATGGACATGAGTCTGAGTGAACTCCAGGAGTTGATGATGGACAGGGAGGCCTGGCGTGCTGTGATTCCAAAGAGTCGGACATGACTGAGTGACTGAACTGAACGGGTGGTCCAGTGGTTAAGAATCTGCCTGCCAATGCAGGGAACAAAGGTTCGAGCCCTGGTCCAGGAAGAGCCCACATGCTATGGAGCAACTAAGCCCGTGTGCCACAACTGCCGATGCTTGCACGCTCTACAGCCTGTGCTCTACAACAAGAGAAGCCACCACAATGAGAAGCCCACGGACATAACTAAAGAGCAGGCCCCACTCCTTGTAACTAGAGAAAGCCATGTGCAGCAATGAAGACCCAGCACAACCCAAAGAAATAATAAATTTAAAAAATTTTAAAGCCTTAAAAATTTTAATTTCATATTTGTGGCTGTATAAGGTTGAGGTTACAGGAAATCTGACTTTTACATAAAATATATACACAGTTGGGGCTTCCCTTATGGCTCAGCTGGTAAAGAATCCGCCTGCAATGCAGGAGATCTGGGTTCGATCCCTGGGTTGGGAAGATCCCCTAGAGAAGGGAAAGGCTACCCACTCTAGTATTCTGGCCTGGAGAAGTCCATGGACTGTATAGCCCATGGGGTCACAAAAGGCTGGACACAACTGACTTTCACTTTCACTGTACATAGTTATGTTTTCTGGTGGGCCATCAGAGAACTTCAGAACTTTACCTCACTTCTTAAAACTTTTCTATGGACCCAAGCACTGCAGATGCAAAAATGAACAGAACACTACCTCCTGTAAGGAGCTTGCAATCTAGCTCACGAGACAGGTCCAGGCACAGCTAGCTCATGAATGGAGGAGTACACTGAGAAGTCAGGATATAGGATGGGGAAGGGAACAGCATACGCAGAAATGTGTAAGGCACACAAATGCCGGACATCTTTTGGGATGTCAGCTGACTGCTGGGATGTGTAGGAAGGATCCATGGGAGAAGGGGATCAGGAGATAAAGATAAGAAAGAGGGGAGGCTGGATGACTAAGGGCTTTAAATGTGCTGCTACAAAATTTCTGTAGACAAAGAAATGCTTGATAATTCTGAGCATAATTAGTGACATGACCATATATGAATGAGCTTTAGAAAAATGTCTCCAATAGCAGGTAGAGAAAATGGGTTGCCGTTGGGGTGGGGGAATACAGGCAGGAGTTGTCAACAGGTTACTTCAGCAATCTAGTGAGAGGAAGAGGCCTGAACCAGGGAAATGGAGGCAGAGATTGAGGAGAAGGGTTAGAGAGCCTAGAAAATATAACTGATAGGGCTTTCTTTGTTCACTGACAGAGGGAGGAAGGATTAGGGACGATTCTGGCTTCAAGCTGGGGTCATGGGGTAGAGATTGACACCAATTAATAAGGGAGGGGACAGTTAATGACATTAAGGTGGAGACATCAGATGTGGATTATAATTTTGGGGTTTTAGACCTCAGGAGGGGAGAAGGCGATGGCAACCCACTCCAGTGTTCTTGCCTGGAGAATCCCATGGACAGAGAAGCCTGGTAGGCTGCAGTCCATGGAATCGCACAGAGTCGGACACGACTGAAGCAACTTGGCAGCAGACCTCAGGAGAAAGATTCAAGCTGAAGACAAAGACTTAGGGAATCATCAGCATTTAGTTTGTAATGAAGCTCTCAGTGAGGATAAGATTATCCAGGAAAAGATTTTCCCCCCCGTTCTTAAGATCTATGATATCCAACAGAAAATGACCCACAGATCTTATTAACACTGTGGTCAGAGGCTTTTCTTATCTTCTTAACAGAACAGAAACGTTTATATATATATATATATCCATCCATCTGTCCATATATTCCTAAATAACTCTAGATTATGGTGTAATCTAGACCCCAGAAATTGTGAGGTTAACTGGTAAAAATGTTTACTTCTTATACAAATGGGTATGACTTACAGACATGAACTTCTGGTTGAATTTTGACTTCTGATTCAGCCCTAATAACATATATTTAGCACTCTGTGTTTCTGTAGCCCTCAAGCCTCCACAGGCATAAATGGTTTGGGGTGGGAAACGTGGCAGAAACAGCTTTTCAGTCTCTTGGAAAACAGTAAGCTCAACTCCCTGGTAGTAAAAAGATCTAGAAGCCAGATAAAAATATAGAGAGACTCATGATGATAAAAATTACCCTATAAAATCATACCATCCACTATCACCCTTTAAAAATGCTAATCCAGATTAAAACAATTTGGGGGTGGGTAACACAGATAGAATCAGAAGAAAACGCTGAGCTTCCTGAACTAATATCAATGTTACTGTGATGAAAGTTTCCTTTACTAAAATCAACTGTCTTGGAAGAAGAAAATCACTTCAGAATTATGTTTATGGATTAACAGATCTTGTGGTAAATTAACTTGAATTTACATTTTTTATATAGGAAAGAAATGTTACTTATGAACCATCTTTCTACATGAAACACAAAGTAGCTGTGTTACCATAATTATGTGCCAGCTGACTAACCCCAGATTAATGTAGAGTAAACAGTGGTGGGAGCATCAAGTCTTTGTTCTGTGTCTGGGTTTAGAATTTGATAAGTCAAGTTAAATAAAAGAATTTTAGAATATGTGTACATTGTGGGCTTTACTGTATGTGAAAAACATACAAAAATGAGTGTCTGGAAATGACTTTTACATGTTTTAGGCTAATTCTATTAAACAAAATTTAGTTTTGAACTTAAATGATAAAAAAGAAGTTGCATAATTAGCAGTGATGCTTAAGTCTTCAGGCCTTAACACAATGGAAGAATATACTGTAGCCTGACGGTCTTTACAAACACTGGACACGTGACTCGGTTAAGTGAGTAAACAGCTGCCATGCAGGAAGAAGGAAAACCTGAAAGTAGAGAGTGAGCCCACAGCGGCTTCAAAAACACAGCCACAGAAAAGTCTATGCATTTCCAAACAGTACTGTTTCATTACCTGAGACATTTTTTTCTCCTATTCATAATTCACATTCCCTACTCTGCTCTTCTTGGCCATTTGAAATGACACAGGGGGCAAGACATACTAATAAGAGCAGAGAATAAACCTGGTTTCCATAAAAGGGTTTAAACAGAGACTGGGTATATTGAATCATATGGGCCTGAGAGAAATACATTTTGAGATCTGGGATTATTAAAAGTCATTGCATATGACTACATCATTTATTTAGCAGAAACATAAAGCTGGGTTTAGTTACGCCTCACAGAATCCCACTCTAAGAGAACCTTAGAGATGATCTACTCTTTATTTTAGGGGAGGAAATGAGAGCTAGCCTGCTCAGAGTTACACTCCTGGTTAATAGCAGAGACATGACCCAACTCTTATGTCAAAGCTGTTTTGTTTTGTTTTAAATTATACCACGTCTGATATTCTTAATCTAGCACAGCCAGAGAGTTCAAAATGTTAAGTCACTTCAGAATGGGGGTGTGATACTGAGAAACTTCTAGGGTCTTCAACCTGAACTAAAAGGAAAAACGGTTTTTAAATATTCAGCTATAAAGGCCACACTGAGCAGAAAATGCCACATTTGACATTTCTACAGAGCCGTCTCTTAAAATGGAATAAACTGCAGAAGTTCAGCTAGAGAGGGAATGGCTCTTCTTTAAGGTTCAGGCTGGTAGACTAGGATCTTCCAGCTCTTACAGAAAGTTTAGATGAAAAACTCTTAAGAAAAACTCGAAACTTTCAAAGAATAACAATTAGATAGTTGAGTGGGTGGATACTTGTGAATAAGTTAAATGGAAAAGTCAAAACTACTTTTCAATAGGAGTAACAGGAAATCAGTCCTGGGTGTTCACTGGAAGGACTGATGCTAAAGCTGAAACTCCAATACTTTGGCCACCTCATGAGAAGAGTTGACTCATTGGAAAACACTCTGATGATGGGAGGAATTGGGGGCAGGAGGAGAAGGGGACGACAGAGGACGAGATGGCTGGATGGCATCACTGACTCGATGGACATGAGTTTGGGAGTTGGCGATGGACAAGGAGGCCTGGCGTGCTGCGATTCATGGGGTTGCATAGAGTCGGACACGACTGAGTGACTGAACTGAACTGAACACTGTGTTTGAAAATAGTATTGTTTGGTACATGAGTGACAGCTTGAATAAGCAGCTCATTTTGTTACTGATAGTCCTGGATTATCACATTTTAATCCAAGAGGTAAGAAGATTACAGCTCAACATACTAAAATATTTTTTCAGTATGCTTTAAAAAAATATCCAAGACAGGTATGCAGATTAATAACTCACCAGCTCTTACATAAAACAGTAGCATAAATAACTCAGTGATGTAAAAAGGTAGCAAATAAGATTAAATCAATCCACAGAAATTCTGACAATTCAAACTTTTAATAAGCATTATTTCTGAACTCTATGAGAAATATTGAAAGTTGCTAATTATTATTGATCAGGAAGAACTGTCAATAAAATTAGAACTTTCAAGTTTATGTATCCAGTCTGCTATAAAAACCTAAAATGTTATATTATTTTGTTTTGTCAAAAATAGTCCTAGTTACATCAGGGTTTTTTTTTTTTTTTTTTTTTTAAAGTCTTAATCTCAAAAAATAGCAGAAACAGGATCGTGACTTTTAAAACACTTAAGTGTGGTAACATTTCTATACTTAATGGGTCTACGAGTTGCTGGTATAATCAGTCAACTCAGACCATCACAATGAAGCATAGTCTTATGTGTAAATGTTAACACCATCAAAGACTCGATCAAAAAAACTTTGTCTCAGGTTGGCTGTGTTTACTGGGAAAACACACTCTTCCTAGCAACTGTTTAAATAAATCTCACAGATGCTACAGACCTTATTAGTGGCCTGTGATTTAAAAAATATGGATTGCTAATACTGTATCCTGACTCATCTATTTTCCCATCTGCTAGCAATTGCAACAATACGAACTATCAACAGAACAGCTAACAACAATAATTTTCTATGGCAATTTTGATGCTGAATCGCCTGTAGCATTTTGTAGGATTTACCACTGCACACCTCAAACTGTTTTGAGTTGTCCGTGGCCTGGAGCAACATATTCCTCTCCCCCCCCCACCACCCCGATATTCCATTTTAGTTCAAATTTTTAGTGTGTTGAACAGAATCTGGTTTGGTTTTATACAACACTATTCATGGAGGCCGCCACATCATTCACTAACAATCAGAGTGGGGGACCCACCAAAGTACTAACAGAAGTCTAGTCAAGCCCACTGAGAAGTTTAGGTATCTGTGAACAGGTAAGGGGCTTTCTGCTAAGCAACAGGGATGATAGGCAACACTTAAAAGAAAAAAAAAGTTAAGACGTCAATATATTAAGGAATTTCCTGATTTAATTTCTGGCACTGAGAAGAATACAATAAATGTGCTCTCAAGTCAGTTCAAAGTTCTACAAGGCTTTCTTAAAAGGTTCATAGTACATATACATTTAAAACACATATTTACAAAACTAATGAAGAAAGTGATAATTTCAGACTCGACACCTTACGGAAAGAATTCCTCACCGTATACATTCTTTAAAATCTACATTAAATCTATCGGCAGAGTTTTCTTCAGACAGACACTCTCTACCTATCTGGATGGAGGACTGTACATATAACTCTGTTCGGGGCTGAGTAGCCCCGTCTACAGCTGAATGACTACAGGAATTCCAGGATTATAACTGGAAATTGAATTAAGCATCTGTTTGACCTCGGAGCATCTAGAGTAATTGTAAGACATTTAGATCTTTTCATTCCTGAAGAAAAGGGAGAGCATCCCTTCTTGTGGCTGTCAATGGAGGAGAAGAGGAAAGTGCCAATTGCTGATCCCTTACCAGGGGTCAGACACCATCCTGGGTCCTGGGCAGTAAGTCATTTAATCCTAACAGTCACTTTTCAGGGTAGCTGTTACCAGCTCTGTTTTTGAAGTGAGGACACATGGAGACCCAGGGACTCGCCCCAGGTCACACGGCTACCGGAGTTTCTGCACGCACTCAAGGACAGCATCAAATCCGCCCACGTAAGTCTGGACTGGAGCCTAGTGAGAACAATTTCTCAGGCCTCCCAAGAACTACTAAAGCACTTCAAAGGCCAATTATCAAAAGGTTTTTTTAAACCAGATTGTTTATAGATTAAAAACAGGGAAACATTTAAAAAATCCCACCTTTCCTCTCTAGATTGCACCTAGAGGAATATTTTACTTTCAAGATATTAATGTATTTTTGAGGCTTCCCAGGTGGCGCAATGGTAAAGAATCCACCTGCCAATGCAGTAGATGTAAGAGATGTAGGTTCAATCCCTGGGTTGGGAAGATCCCCTGGAGGAGGAAATGGCAACCCACTCCAGTGTTCTTGCCTGGAAAATTCCATGGACAGAGGAGCCTGGCAGGCTACAGTCCATGGGGTCAAAAAGAGTCAGACAGGACTGAGCACACACACGATGTATATTAGCTATAACTGGCCTTATGAAATAAGCATGTATATCAGTGGTCATGTATGGATCTGAGAGTTGGACTGTGAAGAAAGCTGAGCGCCGAAGAATTGATGCTTTTGAACTGTGGTGTTGGAGAAGACTCTTGAGAGTCCCTTGGACTGCAAGGAGATCCAACCAGTCCATTCTGAAGGAGATCAGCCCTAGGATTTCTTTGGAAGGAATGATGCTAAAGCTGAAACTCCAGTACTTTGGCTACCTCATGCGAAGAGTTGACTCATTGGAAAAGACTCTGATGTTGAGAGGGATTGGGGGCAGGAGGAGAAGGGGGCGACAGAGGATGAGATGGCTGGATGGCATCACTGACTCGATGGACGTGAGTCTGAGTGAACTCTGGGAGTTGGTGATGGACAGGGAGGCCTGGCGTGCTGCAATTCATGGGGTCGCAAAGAGTCGGACACGACTGAGTGACTGAACTGAACTGAACTGAAAAGTGAGACAGGAAGGAAGGGGATGGGGCACAACCTTTAAAAATATGACATAGCTGTTGTAGATATGACAAAAACTGGTTAGAACCAATTAGGCCCAAGATGGTGAAAAATTCCACTTCCAATAGGCCTTAAGCCTATTGCTCAGACACGACTGAGCAACTGAACTGAACTGAACTGAACTGATGTTTATGAAGGAGTTTTCTACTTAATCAGCTCTCTAGAAATATAAACACATTTTACATAGCGCTCTGGGATAGATGCCACAATTTAATCAATAAAGAGATACGCCGTGACAAAACTAACATGACCTGTCCCCTTGACACAGAAGCAACATAGCCGGCGTCCATTCACACTGTCCCATAGTTGGTCTGACACATTATTTGGCTTGGATCCAGCAATGAGCTACAAACTGATGGACATTACTATGGTCATCTTTTCCTACAGAAATCTGAGCACCCATATAAAAAAAAAGAACCATGAAATTTCAGTTGTATTCTTCAATGGCAACTGAACACCCATTCCTTTTATGCCTTTCAGTTTCTAGTAAGTAGTTTTGCCTGCTAAAAATACCAGGAAAAACTTAATTCATGCATAACTCTGCCATACTGTAAGAAGCTCAAGAATTCTAGGCCCAGAACAAAAAAATATGAGTAACTCGAAACCAACCACTAATTAAATCTTTCCAGATCTATTAAGGGGCAGATGAAAAAGCTCTATTAGCTCTGATTCCTTATATCAATGTTTTTGATGAACACGTTGAACAGTTTTTAAAGCACCGATAAGTCATACACGAGGGATTACGAATTACGTGATTAACTTTCTTTATATACTATGTAACTAGTTTCTTTAAAACTTAATTACATGACTAGTTATGGACGATCACAAACATTAAAAAAAAATAACTACTTAAAATGTACCTGTAACCAGCTTACTGGGCAAATCTTTGTGTTAACTATTGTATAAACAGTTTCATTTCTTCAATCACACTTCTTCAGCTATGCTATGCCAAATTTCCCTGACACATCCCTTAAGGAGTCTTGCGCAGACTGCATTGATTTTTGGTCACTTTTCATTACTGAAAGTCCAGTTATAAATTTCAATCTCATACTAAATATGGGCTTCCCAGATGGTGCTAGCAGTGAAGAATCCGCCTGCCAATGCAGGAGACAGGAGACGTAGGTTTGATCCCTGGGTCAGGAAGATCCCTCCCACTCAGTCTGGGCTTGCACAGAAAGACCAAGAGACTGTGGAAAGGGATGCTGTCTGCATCCAGAACCTTCTGCCCACCTCTTTTCAATTTCAGGGTCTACTTCCTCTCTGGCTCTGGGAGCTGGGAAAGAGAGAAGGACCTTTTGATCTAAATGGTTCCATGTCAGCTGCAGGGAGGTTTCCCTGGTCCTGCTCTGGCTTGGCTGATTACTGGGGCTGGAGCACAGAAAGGGTGTGTGCATGTGTGGATTTCCAATGTGGGGGTCGGTTATCACCCTGGTGCTCACCCTTCCTGGAGAGGGGCTGCACTCTGGGTGGGGTATTGTCTCCTCTGGCCTGGAAGCCCTCTCAGCAGCATAATGACTTCTGATCTCCGTTTTTAGAGCCACAGCGATCGCAGAGGTTCTTTTCTACACTCTCCAGGGCCACCAGGACTACAGAAGGCAGACGGCCCTAGTACCTTCTTTCCTAGAATACTACACGTTGGTCCTGAGTTATCCTGCAGGCCTTGGTTCCGCCATCACAAGTCTTTGGGAGAGAAGCAGACATCTCTGTTAATATACCCTCCAGACTCCCAGGAACTTGCCTATCTGCTTCAGTTGTAATCGGTGGGTCTGCAGAGTCAACCAGCTTAGTGAGCAGCTGGCTGGAACACCGGATGCCAGTCTCCCTTTCCTGTAGGCACACCAATCTCTATGAGTGGCAATCCAGAAGCATCCCACGCCCACCTTTAATCTAAGCAAGGAAAGGGCCACTTTCTTCCCCATCCACTAACCACTAGACTGTGAATCACATTAGGATAGGAACTTCGGCAAATAGTTGCATCCCCAGTGTCTAGTCAGAGCGGGTACCACATAAAAGTATACTGAGTGAATGAAAAATGGTGGGGCTCTTCGTAAACCCTGGAGGGAGGTGTCTGGTTTCAATGGCTGGCACCCTCCTTAGAATACACGATACTTAAGGTCTGCTGTTTTTGGTTGTGGACAAGAGTGCTTATGTGTGGCAACAGGAAAAGTACTTCCAATGCTGTGGTACATATCTGTTCACTCTAAAAATATGAAAAAAGTGTGTGTGTGGTATCAAGTAGGTGCATGTATAACTGAAATAGAGCAGAAAGAGTATTTGGGAAAATCAGAGACATTATCCAGCAAATTTCATTTATTTTACTACAGGATAGGCCCATGCTCCATTACATATTTATTCTGCATGTCTGATAATACATTTAATTTTGATCTCAACTCCTTATTGTCTTAGAAAAATGGCTTCTGTCACAAAGTTATTCAAAATGATAATAAATACCATAGTTTACTCCTTTGGCAAACATGTACAGAAAGAAGTGCTTTGGGAGGGCTTAATTCTTACTAATACCAGTGAGTGCATACAACCATTTATACTTTTTCTGCTGCAGTAATATCATAATACTTAACCTGACCATTTAAATTAGGTCTATCTGCAAATCATGAAGATGCAAAATTTACTTTGCCCATCTATAAAAAGGGCCTTAAAATAAAATAGAGGTCAACTGAAAACCACACATCATGAAACTCAGGTTGTAATACATGCGTTATTAAAATAGAGAAGCAATACCTACAAATGAACAGGATTCCTAATACTTTAGTTTTAAGGCATTAAATCTGTAGTTCCTTTAAGACACCATAGAATAAAAATCATGGTCTTATACTTACTTATAAAATAACGTGAACTCAAAGTGTGGTTAAAAGCTTTTAAAAACTGAGAGAGCAACAGTAAATTTTGAGCATAGTTCTTCATCCTCACTTGCCACATGAGCTTTAGAAAATAAAATTTACCAAAGAGGAAACATTTTAACATAATCAACAATTTTAGAATGGCATAATTTGTGACCAAAACAGTACTTTTAATTTCCCAGTATTAATAGTATTTTAAATTTTAATTAATTAAATTAATTTATTTGAATATAAACATTCAATTAAAAACCCATGAAGAAATTCAGGAATTTAAAAGGACAAGCAGAAAAAAAAAGGATAGGAGGGCACCTATGAAAAGGTTAAAATATAAAATCCCTCCCTATTTTAATAACAATCAGTCTTGTGCAAACATAAAGGCAAAACCAAGTGAATAAAACTGAACCTGAAGGCTTCTGCCCTTATTGTTTCATTAACAGTTGTTTTAAAATACGTTCATAGCGCTACTAATTTAAAGTAAGAGAAAATACAAAATGGGACTAAGTGAAAATAAAATTGGCTAATTATGAACTGAAATGCATCTTATGAAGGAGGCCTCAACTATTAAATCTAAGTGTAAATGTTTCAAACTTGTAACTTTCTGGTTTAGGGAGAAGACAGCAGGGTTTGTGTGTTGTATACATAATCATCTTAGACTGGACAACTAATGTGTATAAAACACTGAAAATAAAGATGAGAAATAACACGCCAGTGTCATCTGCAAACGAAACAGCTTAGAGGACAAGCTTACAGCAAACTAAAATTTTCACACTTAGGTGCCTTTAGTAAATGAATTTTTCCCAAAGGCTTTTAAAAAAAATATGAGAATGCCATCAAATTAGAATTTTTAAACTTGTTTTTATCAACTAATAGAGAACATGGCATCAAAATTTTGTTTAACCCCACCTTGTAAAATGAATTAAAAGGAAGCATTTTAACATAATCAAGTTAACAAACATTGTTTCCAAATGTTCCCAGAACTTTTCAGCACTGAGAGGGACTAAGCTGCACCTCCTTCAGAGGCAATAAGACTTCTGACTTGATCTTCCTTGAGCCAAACACCTCCTTCTGAGTGGGACTCACGACTATGGGGACATGGAAACAGCGGCAGAGAACTGCAACTGAGGGGATTTCACGAAGACGAGCTTGTCTCACTTTGCATCTGCTGGAAGCCAGGAGACTGTGGTCCCTAGTGGAACCTAATGGATCAGAGTTTGAGCTCTGGTTTGAATAATATACATTAATGTAATATAGTTTTGCTAGTAAATCTTTACATCTTATTTTTCAGTATGAAATTTCAGCTCAGTCTTAAAAAAAAGTCTGATTTTAAAAAGGATAAGAGAAAAAAATGCATCTTTAATTAGTGACCAAATAAAAGACATACTGTTGGTTTACCTCCTGTGGAAAAGTTACAAAAAACCTATGGGCTGTTAAATTCAATGTGCTTGTGAGGAATGTTCTATAAGAGGTTGTTAGCAAGTGGCTGACATATGTGTTATTCACAATAGCTAATCCACTCGGATCATTACTCTGAAATTATTTTGTATTAGCATACAGTATTAGGCAATTCCCAATTCTGAATAAATGACCTAACAGACTTAGTGACTGGCTGCTTGGTACCACCAGATGCCAGAATCCTCCGCAGCCCTCTTAAGACAAAACTACTGTGAGTGAAATTTCCTTTTCCTTATTAGATTCAGAATAGAGGTGCAATACCAGAAAGCATGAAATAATTAAAAACAACAACTGCACTCAAAGGAATCACCTTCAAACGAACTCAAGTACTGCAAGCTAGTCCGCACTGCACTGCCTGTTTCTGGATTCCCATGATATCCAGCCTATTTCCAATGAGGAACATCCACGTGAACAAACTTCTTCGTGTCATGGTCCTTCTAACCGAAGTGGATGATCCGTAACTGGGAGGCTCACCCTCAGTCCTGCTGCCATCGGTGGGCGTGCCAACTCCCGCACCTCTTCAGCTCCCTGGCAGCTGTGAGAAACAGGCCTGGCCTGAGCCTTGGTATCCTCACCCAACAGTACTCACTGCCTCATCGTGCCCAGACTCACCACCAGCCTTTGAAGCAGACCATGCACATTATGTTGGCCCAACCTGATACTCAGAACAGGCAGCTGTGCTGAACCATGTTGTCCGAGGAGAGAGGCCTCAAGTATTGAAGCAGCTGCAGATTTTGCTAATTATCTGCTAATTTTTCAATCACCCGAAATTTTGTTTTTCATTAGCCTTTAAGGAGTATCATACTAAACTATGCCACCTAATAACAGAGAGGGCAGATTTCCCACCAGGCTGTTTTGAGAGACTGACGGCAGTAGAAGTTTCCCCATCCCCTGTCAAATCTCTGACTACAAAAAAAAAAAAAAAAAAAAAAGATGCTGTTTATTGATTCTGAAGCACTTAGTTGGGTGTTAACCTTGCAGAGAGTTATCACAGATTGAATAATTGGTAGTTATATTGTAAAACCTCTTAAATCCCATTAAGAAATTAACATACAGGATATCTGAGGGTAGCGAAAGTGGAAGCAATAGGATGCAATAAAATGAAATCCTCGTAAATCAACTGCTTGTAATGGGTTGGGCTCTTCTGGATGGAGCAGGGGGTGGAGTGAAAAGTCTGATTGACTGCAAGAGTATAAATGTTTATGGAAGATGGGAACTGGCTTGCAGCTCGATCCCTGATCCATGAGAAGGAAGGAAGATGAGTCACTATCAGATCAATGGTATTTGGAAATGAGAAAATAGGATGCCACTGAGCTCCACACTAGTGGTAGGTCCTGAACGCCTCTCACAAAGGCAAGATAAGATCTCAGGTTCTGGAAAAGGTTAGGTCACTGGCTATCCGGCACCCTCTAGTGGCCACATTTGGCACCACATGTTTCTGCCTTTTAAGAGCATAAACCTGCTTTTTTTTTCTTTCTCGTTTTTGAAGTGTGTATGTGTGTGTCTGTGTGTGTGTGAGTCACTCAGTTGTGTCCAAACCTCCATAGTATATTTCAAAACCTTTTTTAGTTGTGGAAGGAATATGACTGCTGGTCTATAGGCAGGTGGAAAACTACTTATTAGGGATAAAATTTTGACATCCAAAAAAGTAAGCTATTACAATGATTCAAAGAAAAAATGTTCTTTGAGTATATATAAAATCCCATGGGTGAAGCTACTTAAATGGAAAGATGCAGTCAGTATTTAGTTATTTAAATTTAATTCTTTACAGGTACTTGCTGCTGCTGCTGCTAAGTCGCTTCAGTCGTGAACAACTCTGTGCAACCCCAGAGACGGCAGCCCACCAGGCTCCCCCGTCCCTGGGATTCTCCAGGCAAGAACACTGGAGTGGGTTGCCATTTCCTTCTCCAATGCATGAAAGTGAAAAGTGAAAGTGAAGTCGCTCAGTTGTGTCCGACTTCTAGTGATCCATGGACTGCAGCCCACCAGGCTCCTCCATCCATGGGATTTGCTAGGCAAGAGTACTGGAGTGGGTTGCCATTGCCTTCTCTGTTATAGGTACTTACTTTACAAGAAATATTCTTTTATATAGGGATACGTATTGCTGGAAAGTTCATGTATGTAACAGCTAACAAGGTTTTTGAGCACTTAGCATTGGTAGACACTGCTAAGCGTTATCTCATTTAACAGGTACTAATCCTATGACACAGTACTATTAATGTCACAATTTTTTGGAGTTTAAATTGTCAGAGGCAGCAAGAGTTCACACTTATGAAGACATTTAGCCACTAAAAGGTACGATGGAGATTTGAATCCAAGGCTACCTAAATTTGGAGCTGGCAGTTTTAAACATTACACTACATATAGATACCTAATTTATCAGCATTTTAAATCTAGGTTTAGATTAGCACAGAGACTTGCAGGTCAACGAAGCTTAAGAACTAAACTGAAACCCTTATGCCAGTCAAGGGTTCCTTCCCTACATCGTTTATTCATGTACATTTTACCATTAACGGGGAGTTTATAGTTGGCCACGAGAGCCTGAGATCTAGTATTTTTCAAATCGTAAAATATTTAAAGATACTTATAATTTACAAGGCATGTTTACATTATGTTATTATAAGATGAACCTCACAGTAACTCTGTGAGATGGGACAGATAATTCTGTAAATAGGCATTATTTACAGATAAGATTAATAAGATTTTACAGATAAGATTAATAAGATTTAGAGGGATTGGTTAACTTCCTTAGGTAATCTTTCCTCAAAATCTAGATATCTCAAATGATTGTACAATGAATTAGCCTCAGTCTATAATCTTTATCCTGTTACAAAGAAAATAAAAAATGAGGATTTCCATGATAAACCAGAAGAAAATTTTACCTATGCTAGACAATTTAGTTTCAGTTTATTTCTTATTTATCCACAGTAAATAATTCAACAGTAATTACTATTGCTGAACTTGCAAAAATTCACGGAAGAAGAAAATAAAAATCAGAAAGTAAAAAACCATAGGGGAAAAAAAAGAACAGATATGAATCATAAAATCCCCACTGAGTTGGGAGCAGAACAGTCCAAAAATTATGAGGTTAAGGTGAATGATTACATAAAGTACTTAGCATTTTAAAATTCTTTAATTTTGTAAAGTGCTTTCAAAAAAATTTGATACTTTTTTTTTCATAACCCCTAAGAGATCACTGGGAGGCATAATAGCCTCTACATGGCAGATCAAGAACATTTCACAGCACAAGAGTACTATGAGAGTGAGCCATTACTTCTGCTGAATAGAAAAGAGCTTGTGATTCTAATTACAGGACAAAGCCCCCAGTTCTTTCTGAATATAAAGCAGTGCAGTTTAGACACATTCCTGCTCACTCATCTTCCACACCCCCTGTTCTAATGGAAGACACATGCCTCCCTCTGATCCAGGGCCAGACAGCCCTGGACTGGGCTCAGAAACCTCACTACATGGTTATCTTCCTTCTCTCACGCTCCTTCAAACTCTGTCTTTAGCACCAAAATCGAATACTTTCTAAATATATCCGATCTTAAACAGACCAAGAAAAACAGACTTGCCTTCAATTTCACCCACCCCTCCCTGCTGTCACAATTTCATCCCTCTTCTCTTAAAAGCCAAACTTCTCAGAAATGTGGAGAAAAGTCTTTACTTTCTAAACTGGGAATCACACTTCAGCTCCCTCCATCCTGCTCCTGCCCCCATCAGATTCTCCAAACTGCTCCTGTTAGGTCACCAAGGTCAAGTGAACGCTTTCCATTTTTGGATAATTTGACCCCTCAAGCTGCACTTGATACCTTCTTCACGGCTTCATTCTTATTCTTCAGATCCTAGCATTTAACAGGTGCCTCTCATATGCTTGTTAAATAAACTAGTAGCCAGAAATAGGCAGAGGAATATTTCCATAGTCAAAAAGCTACAAAGACTCATAAATCTCTAAAAATGATTTTTGGGGTCTACAGTTCATTATGATTCTGTTTAATTGTGAGGTGGAACTTCATCTTGGCCAGGCGCTAACAAGCTTGAATTCTTAAGAATCAGTGTGTAATTTTTTAAAAGATCTGACTACCAAGGACAAAAATAATGTAACTATGTTAGTAATATCTGCTACTAGTAGATATTAACAAGGGATGATACATCATCATCCAACCTGGGAACATTACTAATACATTTCAAAAACCACCATGAAAGATTCTATTTATCAATTTAGCAGTGTTTATCATCACGATGACATATTTAAAGATAAATATGAAACAATACAATATTAATCATTAAATGTTACTGTGATGAAATTTCCTGAAGTCAGAGTCCATCTGTTTATCCACATTCAACAAGCTAATAAAATGTCTTAATCAATGGATTAGCACAATTCTCAAGTCTTACTAGGAATCTCAATTCAAATGGTTAATATCCTTTTTTAAAAGACATTTTTTTTTTATATTGGAGTATATCCAGTTAACAATGTTGTGATAGTTTCAGGTGGACAGCAAAGGGGCTTGGCTCAGTCATACATACACATGTATCCATTATCCCCCAAACTCCCCTCCCATCCAGGCTTCCACGTAACACTGAGCAGAGTCCCCTGTGCTTCACAGTAGGCCCTTGTTGGAAAATGGTTAACATCTTAATGCTGGGTAGAGGCCAGAAGGCTGGTGGACTCTCAGATGCACAAACCTGAAAGGACTGTGCTCAGGTGTGAATATAACCTTGATCAAAACCACCAAGAGGCTAGATGAAGAGGCAGAATGCAGAACACCCATCTGCACAGAAAATTAACAGGGGAAGAAACTGTGACCGCAGAGATGGCCCCTCTGAGCTTCCCTCAAAGGCCTGATGTAACGTGATGTTCTAGTTCAGAGAGAACTGTCAAGGACTACAGGGGCTCCTACACCTTAGACACATTTCAAGGCAAAAGTAGGTATACTGGGCAGAGAAAACACCGGATTTAACATTTAATTCAACATATACTTCATGTCAGTTACAAGTTTTTATTCAAACCAGTGGGAGAGAAAAGTTTCGTGTCCCACATGTATTCAACATAATGCCCTCTTTTTTCCCCAGATAATTTGTCAAAACCAGAGGTATGGGATAAGGTGAGAATCATGCAGTGCTTTTCTTACAGACATGAGACTTCCCTTGTGGCTCAGATGGTCAAGAATCTGCCTGCGATGCAGAAGTCCCGGGTTCAACCCCTGGATTGAGAAGATCCCCTGGAGAAGGGAATGGTTCCCACTCCAGTATTCTAACCTTGAAAATCCCATGGACAGAGGAGCCTGGTGGGCTACAGTCCATGGGGTCACAAAGAGTCGGACGACTGAGCGACTAACGTGCATGAAGACTTGGGAACACCTTAGTCCAATGCAGAGAACTCCAATGCCCCACAAGCTCTAATACTGAGCAGACTTGGGATTATACTGGTTAGGTGATGAAAGGTCCAAGGTGATTGCCGAGACTAATCAGAATTGCCAAGGGCATTGACATGAGGGTATAAGCCTGTAATAGAGTTATACTATATTTATCAGCAGTCTTAAATGGCTACAGGTAAATGTTCTGGTTGTGTGCCCCCTCTCTGCCCCCTGTAACTAGGATTTTCATTCCAATAGAAAAGGGGAGAAGAAAAATTGATTCCAGGTGGGAACAATGTTGCCTCTCTCTCTCTTTGAGAACTGATAACCATGTTACCAGGGAAGCCCTAGTGGCTCAGCAATAAAGAACCCGCCTGCCAGTGTAGGAGACGTGAGTTCGATCCCTGGGTCAGGAAGATCCCCTGGAGAAGGAAGTGGCAACCTACTCCAGTATTCTTGCCTGGGGAATCCCATGGACAGAGCACCCTGGTGGGCTACAGTCATGAGGTCACAAAGAGTCAGACACGACTTAGCAACTCAACAACAGCAGCAACCATATTACCAGCAAATGGACAAGGCAAATACTAATACAAAAACAGATATGAGTGTTTCAATAAAAACAAAGCTTCCCCCAAACTGAATTCACTTCAAAAATAACCAGAGCCAAAGTTATTTTTCTAGCCTCTCCCTGGGTTCTCCAAGTTCCTTAACATCTATAACTTATATCACTACCAGCACACACCCTTTAACTGCAGCTCCCTGGTAGCCGAGGTGCACCTCGATGCCCATGACTGAGTGAAGGCTCCCACACTCCTCCTTTCCACAAATCCCACCCGTGGCTTCCTCCTCAAGGGTCCACTAGCTGTTCATTCAGTACTTCCCGTCCCTGTCTTCAGGGACAGGCTTCACCAGAAAGGGCCGCCCCTGTGGTCTGGCTGCAGGACGGGCTTGAGAGAGGCCTCCATCCTTTTCCAGGCAAGAGTACTGGAGTGGGTTGCCATTTCCTTCTCCAGGGGATCTTCCCGACCCAGGGATGGAACCCGGGTCTCCCACACTGCAGGCAGACGCTTCACCTTCTGAGCCACCAGGGAAGCCCTGAGAGAGGCTGGTCTGGCACAATCACTACACCAGGGGGAGTGGTCCTCATGAAGGAAAAGAAGGGATACAGAAGAGAGAGGGCACAGGAAAAGGCTCTAGGAGTCTGTTCCAGGTTTCTCAACCTTGGCAGTGTTGATACGTTGGGCTGGACAGTTCTTTAGTATGGAGGCGGCCCTGTGCCTTTCAGAAGGTTTAGCAGCATCTCTGGCTTCTACTGATGAGATGCCAGCAGCAGTTTCCCAGCTGCAGGAACCAAAAATGCCCAGATATTAACAAGTGGGCCCTGGAGGCAAAATCAACCCTGGCTGACAACTAATGATCGTCTCTGAGGGTCTCAGACATAAAAAGGACTAGGAAGAAAACCAAAGACAGAGAAGGACTGTGTGGGAAGAAGCTGTGTGGGCTGTGTGTGGAAGAAGCCAGTGCCTTTTGGCAATGTTCTTCTCTCTCTTTTGCATATTATTTAGTGTAATGGAAAGTTTAGAGTGGGCACAAGGATAAGGACACCAGAGATCAGAGAAGAGGGCGATCTGTAGGAAAGAATCCCAACCTCAAATAGCCTGCCCCTCACTGGCCAGGTGATCGCCATGCTCTCGGAAGAGTCCTCAGAGTCTTTTTCTTTAGGCTCTGGCTTACAAAGCCCATCAGGAAGCAGAATGAGACTGAGATCTGAGGGGGAGGCAGGGGAAGGGGTGGGGAGTAAAGAGGCAGAGAAGGGCTTGCCAGAGCTAACCTAAGCTTGAGACAGGCCAAGGCGGCATTCTGGGCAGACAGTAAAGAACTGATGCGCCTGAGAGTGTTGCAATGCAGCTTCTTAGCCAACCTGTTCCAGGCCGGGTGCCCGGGGTTCTCACTGAGAGATCTGGGAGGATCTAGGAAGAGAAGCCCCTTACCACTCCCCCAGGGTTACCAGAGGGACTGCGGGCAACTAAAACCAACGTCAGGAAAGGGGAAGGACATTTTCTTTTCTGCTGAGTTGTTTATTAAGTTGTACGACTTGGAGAAATCCATCCATCAGGTTCCGAGACTCTCAAATAAAACAGAAACACTTCAGCTCATCTCACAGGGTTGTTCTCAGATTACAAGAGACCCCAGATGTGGAAGGCCCGGCACAGAGGGCAGCACAGCTGGCTCCCTGCCCTCTTGTTTCCCTGTCTTTTCAAACTCTTTCCCTTTCGCCCTACGTACAGATGCCCACATCCACGTCCAACTCCACACCAGAGCGTTCCTCCATCTGCTCTTACAAACTTTATTTCCAAGCTTCTGTCATCATCCTGTTCTGAGATTTTCCTCTCTCCCTGTGTTCCTGATGAGGTAGCAGTGGTGCCTATTGATGAAGGCATCCCACTCATCTCCGACACAAGAGTGCATGGGTGGGCAGGACATAGGAAAAAGGACGTCCGCTGCGAGGATGGCAAACTTCCTCTTCATCACCGCTTCACCCTTGGCAGCCCCGCTTGACTTCCTCTGGGTGAACACATGAAGGGCTTTCTATGCGACAGTGGAGGCATGTAGTTTAACAGGACACTTGAGAGGCAGGTAAAGGATTAAAAAGCATATCAGGAGTTCAGCTTTGGTAGGTCAGAGAAAGCTCCTAAAAAGCTAACTCGTTCACAAAGAACTGCCTTAAACTAACTCTTTCACAAAGAACAACCTTAAACAAACTTAAACCTTCAAAAAACAATCACAAGAACAACAAAATGAATCACTAAAGGCTGTGAAGAGTAAACATAGCACATTCTTTCTCTCCAAAGTAAAACATTTACAATGTCTGGGATATGATCCAAAATTATTTGACATATCAAGAATCAGGAAGATGTGATCCACTCTCAAATGAAAAGAAAATCAACTGCGACCAACCTTTATATGATCCAGATACAGAAACTGACAGGACTTTAAAGCAGCAATAATTATACCCAGTGAGGTAAGAGAGAATATGAATGAAAAAATGGGAAATCTCAGCAGAGAAATAGGAAATATAACAAAAAAACCAAATGGAAATTTTAGAACTGAAAAAGTTCAATATCTGAAATAAAAATTTACTGGATATGCTTAATAGCAGAAGAAAGATGACAAAAGATCTACTGGAAAGAGACCAATAGAAATTATCTAATCCAGAGAGAAAAGACTGGTGGAAAAAAATGAATGCAGTTTCTGCAACCTTTGGGATAATATCAAAAGGTCTAACAGGTTATCTGGAGTCCCGAAAGGTAGGGAATGAGAAACTGAGGGGAAAAAATCTGAAGAAATAATAACCAAATATATCTCCAAATGTGGTAAAAGAAATAAACTTACAGATTCAAGAAGCTCATGAGCTGTCAAGAAAATTAAAAACAACATCAATCACAAAAATCTATGCCAAGGTCCGCCGAAAACAACAAAAATAATCTTGAAAGTAGGCAGGAAGAAAAAAGTATACATTATATATAAGAGATACATATGAATCCCCTGTATATTACACCATAGACTTTAGAAAACATGGAGACCAGAAAACAAGTAGAACAACATCTTAGATGTTCTGGGGGAAAAGTGTACTTCACTTTAAATATAAAGGCACAGATGGGTTAAAGTAAATGAATATAAAAGGATAAAGCAGGCAATCAGTAAACACACGAAGGATGGAGAGACTGTATTAATATCAAGAGGAAATAAAGGCTATCACTTGCCTAGCTGGGAAAATATAATTAACAAAACAAAACAAAACACTTACCAAGAACAAACAGAAAAGCTTCTTCAAATGTACCGAGGGACTGAATTCACACTTCATCAGGTAATCTAGATGACCAGGGCTCTCTCTAACAACCCTGACTGGCACACATCACAACTCTCGCAGAGGCCACTGAGAGAGATCCAACCCTTGTATGCACTCCACTACTGTCTCGCCACCCACACAACGAAACCCACCAGAAATAACAATAATCTACCAAGTCAGAGGTTCTCTATTTAGGGGAAAGATTCAGGCTATGCTCTTACATCACAATTGGCAGAGGGAAAAGACACATACACACACAAACACACACCAACAAAGCACATACGGCAAAATGCTAATATGTGTTGAATCTAGGTGGTGAATGTGTGTTTACTGTAGTATTTTCAGCTTTAAAAAAAAAGTTCCGCAATGAAAAAATTTGGAGGGAAAATGAGCCAGAAGAACTTTATTCCAAATACCCTTTCCTTTTTTATCTTTCAGTATTTTCTAGTTGGCAGGAGGTGGGATGTCAGAGTACCAGCTACATATTTTGAAAAAGAACTGCATATGATTTTGATATATACATTGGTCACTGCAAAAAAAAACCCATATAGATAAACACTGTCAGAATTATGTGTAAACTCTTCTATTTCGAGATTATGGAGTCTAGGAATCTTTCATCAAGCTGTTTTTCATTCATTCACAATTATTCCCTGAACACCTATCATGTGGCTGGTGCAGCAGTGGACACTCTGGAGGAATCCTGGTCTCCGTTCCAGCGAAAAGACAAGGAGCAAAAATGTATGTTGCTGCGTGATGCTAAGTGCTAATTAAGAAAGAAAACCAGGGACTTCCCTGGCGGTCCAGAGGTTAAGAATCTGCCTTCCAACACAGGGGACGTGGTTCGATCCCTGTTCGGGGAATGAGGTCCCACATGCTGCAAAGCAACCAATAAGCCCCCACGCTCGCCATGCTCCTCCCCGAGGGGCCCACCTGCTGCAAAAACAGCTCCTGCAAGCCAAATAAATAAATTTTTTTGAAAAGAAAGAAAACCAAGTAGGGATTAGGGTGCCTAGAAAGTAACTTGAACGAAGAGGGACTATGTGAGAAGGACAGTCCTGATGGTGCCAGTGAAGGCACAGGCCTCAAGGAAGGAGTAGACGGGACTTGAAGACCAACAGAAGACCAGCAGGCTGAAGCAACGTGAGCCAAAAGAGCGTGGGAAACGCGGTCAGAGGGAGGGCTGGGGGCCAGAACATGGGTGGCACCAAGAGACCTCAGAGTTTATCCTGTGATGGAAAAGTCCCGCTGCGTTTTGAGCAGGGGAGCGACAGAATTTGATCCATGTTTAAAAGAAACCAATGGGGCTCTGGAGTGGAGGAAAGAATTTAGGGAGGCGAGAATGGAACCAAAGAAAACAGTCAGGAGATCAATTAGCTGCTGCCAAAAATAACCCACCAGGAGTGGGAAAACACATAAAGACATTCTAAGAATCATCCTGCCCCCCCTCAAAGGCAGGACAATATATAAAGGAAGGGAGTAAATACTGTATACTTATCAATGACTAAGGTTCCACTACCAGTCTCTGCTGGCTTGTGTGAAAAAGGAAACGTCATCTGGAAGAATTATTGGTTAGAATGCATTTGGTACTTTATAAATAATGGGATGAAGTTCTGACAATCAGGTTTCTCCTGTACTTGTCACCTCATCCTTCAACACACACACACACACACAAGTCAGTGAAGTATAATATGTATTCAACTGAAGCTGTTTCCACACATTTCTCACACTTCCCTTGAGTTAGCATCCAAGATTAACTTAAAAGGTCAAGAAGGAATTCAGATTCAAGGTTCTTCCTGCCTGCCCCATCTCAGGCACTTTAAAATAAACATAAACAGATACTAGTGTCACTTCATCTGTAGCATTCACCTTTTCATGGAGCTTTAAAAGAAAACACCCTGCAGGTGGATTTTTGACATGCAAATCTCACAGGTAAAATAGCACAGCATTCTTATACATCAGTTATGTACTTTAAAAATATTATTTCTCCCTCAATAAAAATAAATCAGAGAGTTTGAATCCTAAGAGTAATTAAGGTCAAAACTCAACATTTTGAAAACAGTTTTACATAGCTCATTTAAATTATTCAATTTTAAATAAAAATGACACATAAGAGACATGTTTTTATGGATTCTTCTGAAGAAATTACATAAAATCAAAATGAAATATACTCATAACAGTTTGCAACTGAGGGCAGGAACTGGCAATTCCTAGCATGGTTAAGGATTTGTTTCCAATGTTAGGGAACCACACGCCCCGTGAGATGGGCTTCAGGAGTTCATGCTATGACTTGCACAGCAGCAATTTGATGACCAACATCCAAACGGTGCCCCTGGAGAGACTCAACAGGACCTCTCACTGCTCGGCACCTCCCTCTCCAGGCACGTCAAACAGGGAGAAGAACAATTGCCAAGCCACCTCTCAGCAATTTTTGGCTTCCCTGATAGTTCACTTAGTAAAGAATCCACCTGCAATGCAGGAGACCCCGGTTTGATTCCTGGGTTGGGAAGATCCCTTGGAGAAGGGACAGGCTACCCACTCTAGTATTCTGGCCTGGAGAATTCCATGTGTATAGTCCATAGGGTTGCAAAGAGTCGGACGTGACTGAGCGACTTTCACTTCACTTCACTTTTCTCAGCAAGGGAGCCAGACCTCCATGGCAAGTCAATTATTCCCTGGGTGGAAGTCATGTTATTTGTGAGGTGCTATAACTCTAAGGATGGTAGAGTACTTAACAAGCACTTTGAGTTGCTATTTTGTGACTCTCCAAAGTGTTTACATTAAAGAATAATGTACACTCAACCACATAACAAATAATTGGATATTTTATTAAAAACAGTTTAACAGAATGAAATCATCATACAGATAATTATAAAGGTGTTTCTCTTCTATTAATGAGAAAGAGAACACGGATCTTTTAGGACAAATGGGTTTAAAGGAAAAGACAGATAAGGATGAAGCTAACTGAATCCAGACTGATTAAAATGGCCTGATACCATGAACTATGTATTTCATTGAGCCAAGTCCAGAGCCCACTAATCTCAGCTTGCCCAAGGCAAGCTTAGGACACTACCCTGAAAAGAAAAGATATAGATCTGCTGATGAAATATGATTCAATTCTTAAAAAGTGGCCCAATATTAATAAAAATAATTAATATAACACATACAAAGGCAGTAACAAACACTTAAATTTGGATTAGTGAAGTCACAGACTCTTTAAATAGTTCACACAGGATGGTCATGCTCTCATAAGTTAAAATGGATAAAATTGATTTTTTACACCAGATTAGCTACACAATATTAATCATATAAAATATTTCCCTGAAAGTCTTGGCACAAAAATGGGCCAACATTTTCTGTTGTGGATAGTTTTTTTCCAATGTAAATTTAGATGGGGAAAAAACTTTAGAAGGTAATCACAAATTTCAAAATCAATAAATTCAAATTGTTTTTAAGCCTGTGAAGGCACAGGTCTGGCAAATACTGCAGAAAACTGATGTACAATATGCCTGGCAGCTGGACCATGTGAAAAAATTTTAGGAACGATCTTAAAATAATCAAGATTCTAAAGTCTCAAAAACCCTTGTTTTAGCAAGACCATTTTCCTGGTTCACAAAGAAGATAAGGAAGTAAGGGGTGGTGAATTATCTTGGGCATCTTTCAGTGGTATTTTTATTTGGGCCTGGACTCAGAAGAAATAGCTCACCGTCATCATTAAGACCAGCTGCTCAGTGGCACGGAGTGAAGTTAACCAAGGGAAACCACGGATGTGTGTGAAAACAGGGCGTAAGACAGTCCAAAAAACCAAGACAGCTCCCGCCATTCAGTGAAAACTGGGGTCAATTTCCTGCTACCTTTAAAAAGCTGCCTCTACTAATCTGGCCATGAACATTAACAGACTGAGAAGCTCCCAACACAAGTGCCACCATGGTTTAAAGACTTAAGAGAATCCACTTTATTCTAAGTCCTGTGATTTTGTAAAAGGAACAGGAAACATTTAAACAAAGAAAATAGTTTTCTTCCTACAAAAACTGGGGGAGATGCCAAACTTTGTCTTTAAAAACAGTTTTGGTTTGATACTAAAGTATCATTAACACTTTGAGCAGAAGCACTATTTTATTGTTCACTTAAAAATCATAAGAGGAGTGTACCCTGAATGATAAAGTTCAAATAATTCCAACACAGGAATGTACTAAAAAGTAGTGAAAGTCTACTTCTGACTCTTGGAGAACTATGATTTGTTGTATAGCTTCCAGATCTTTTCCCAACACATATACACAAATATTTTTTACAAAAATGGAATTATTTTTCTGCCTGATAACTTGTTTTTTATTTTTATAAAGAGTGTATCGTGGGGGGCATTTCCCTGGTGGTCCAGGGGTTAAGATTTTACCTTCCAAAGCAGGAAGTCCAGGAGTTCAATCCCTGGTCAGGGAGCTGGGATTCCACATGCCTTGTGGCCAAAAAACCAAAATGTAAAACAGAAGCAATATTGTAACAATTTTAATAAAGACTTTAAAAAATGGTCCACATTAAAAAAAAAAAGACCAGCATATCATGGAGAGTCTTCTGTATCTGTACATAGAAACCTTTCACTCTCAGAAAAAAGGCATATAAGGCATATATATACACACAGGCACATACCCCACCGCTGCAACTGCTAAGCTCTTTGCATTCCTTCATTCATTCATGTAACAAACTTTCACTGAATGCCTACTATATTTCAGGTATGTTGCAAGGCTGGACCCCTTACTGCCTGAGGAAAAGAAGCAACTGCAGGCGCTGCTAATAGAGAATGGCAGGCTGTTAAGGGAAGCTTTCCTAGAGGAGGTACACCTAAGATTAGTCTTGAAAAGTAGGCAAGAATCAGTAAGGCAAAGGACTAAACAATCCACATTAAATTCGAATAAAGTAATGCAAGTTTATGAATTATTATACTAATACATGTAACTGTGAATGAGCTATTTTGCCATATTTTACTGTCTTTGTTTTTTTCAAAGTAAAGATAAAAAAATAACACCAGAACTATATTTTCCAGTACTGCAATTAATAACGATTTTTCTAAAAATATCCTACATAAAGGGAAATATAAGGTTTGAAAATTTAAGACCCTCTTTTTTATATGTGCATGTTTATTATGCACACATGTATGTGCATGTGAATATATGTATGCACTCACACACACAAACTATATACTGCTACTCCTGCTAAGTCGCCTCAGTTGTGTCCGACTCTGTGTGACCCCAAAGATGGCAGCCCACCAGGCTCCCCCGTCCCTGGGATTCTCTAGGCAAGAACACTGGAGTGGGTTGCCATTAGGATACTAAATATTTCAGAATAAAATAAATCTCATCTTTTTTTGGCATTCTTGTCAAAGCAAAAGACAACTCATATTCACCTAGTCAAATTAATGCAGAACTGTTTTTTGATGCCTTAAAAGCCAGGTTCATTTCAGTCATCCAAAACCTTACAGAGCTTCTTTTATGGACAAACTACTGTATGAACCTCTGAAATATAATCAGCTGAAGACACAATCCTTACCCACGAAGGGCTTTCAATGATTGTACCAGGGGCATATATAGTCACAAATAATTATAATACAAAAGCAGCACACAGAGAAGAGATTAATTCTGACCTGGGGAATTGGACATTAAATGGAAAGCACAGGGTTAAGCTGGTTGGAATTTCAACTCACCAAACAAGACTGAAGGGTAACTCCAAAACAACGCAGAAAGGCACGAGGACAGACCAGGAGGACGGACAGACCAGGAGGACGGGCGCTGCCACGCACAGGCAGAGGGCAAGGAGGTGGCAGGGTGAGGCTCCAGCTTAGAGGCCCAGAGGACGCAGAGTGGGGAACAAGGCTGAAGAGGTCATGGGGGCAGAGTAGTTACATCCCAACAAGCTTAGCCTTCATCCTACAGGAAATGAGCCATCAGAGATTTCTCTAAGGGGATGATCTGATGAGAATGATGCAGGAGTAGGAATGGAAAAGGAGACAGGGGTAGGCAGACACTGTAGAGGAGCATGACAAAGCTCTAATGAAGAGGTGATGAGGGGTTAAGGACTGCAGCAGTGGAAACCGGAAGATGGGAACAGACTGAGAGAGACACACTGAAGGCAGAGTGAAAAAGGTAAAGAACGTGGGCTCCAGAAAGCCCTGCATCTGAATTCTGGCTGCTCTAAGTACTTGCTTTCTGGCATTGCTTTACCTCCTTTAAGCTATAGGTTCCTCATCTGTAAAACATAAATATCTCAATCTGCCTGTGTAGGGAAAAAACCTACAAGAAAAACACAGGAAGCTGTCTAGATAAATCATGTCCACACACTTAATTATTCACCACAATATAATGACACAAAGAAGAACAAAATGCAGCCCTTACCTGGTTGGGAGAACAGACATACAAACAGAACAGAGGGGGCAGAGAGGCATTAATGATTGTGTAAAAAATGGTGAAGGAATTCAGGTAGTTTTCAGAGAGGTGTTTGAACGAGGCTACTCACAACTTCGAGGTGTTTCAGTCTGACCTTGATGCACCAGGGTCTTCACTTTACCGTATATATTATAGTGCACGACCCCCAGGATACTGTGCTATCTGAATTTTAGAGGTGAAGGGTAAGTCAAGAGAAAGTGGTAGAAAAAAAAAAGGTGGGGCAAGGGGAGGAAGAGCAAAGTAAGAAAGATTAGAGGAATATGAATGAATTTTTAGGCAAATACCTTATCAGGAAACAACACTTGAAAGAAAGCCAGACAATATTTAGATTCCTAGTGTGATACAATGTCAAGGCAGCAAAACACAAATGAAAGAATCTAATGAGTTTCAGGTGGTGGTTTAGTAGATGTTTTTCATTAGGTGAAGCTGAGCTGAGGTGGCTACTGTCAGTGTCAAAGCCCTGTCTGATCAAGTTTTAAGTTCAAGCAACAAATGTAAAGACTTTTGTTTAGACTGCTTAAATGCACTGGTCTACCACTGGTAAGAGTCAAAGTAACCTGCTTCTTTGTAACCAGAAAAACCTGGTTGCAAAGATGTTGTCCTCAATTCTTTCATGTATCAGGCAATTTTATATAACTCATCCAACAATATATTTATATAACGATATTCAACAAATATTTATCGAGTGCCCACTCTACAGATAGCACAAGAGTGGATCAGTTCAGTTCAGTCACTCAGTCGTGTCTGAGTCTTTGCAGATACATGAATGGATATTATACAGATCTCGCCACCATGAATCTTGTAAATGTGCTCACTACAAGGCAGAAACTGATCAATTCAATGAGCGGTACAGATAATACACAACATAAAATGGAGGTTGGTTACTCTGAGTTGGGAAGATTAAGGATATGCCACTGGCATTAGGTCAGAAGGGACTATGCTGTGATAGTCATTTGACAAACATTTAATGAGCAAGCCATTTACTTGAAAGACAATGAGACTCTGAGGTGTTTTTGCCCAACACTTTCATTTAATTCAGTAGGAAACAAACACCCAGAGACTCAAACAGCTAATTCAAACACATCATAAGAGGTCAAAACAGAACCGGTATCTCCAGGCTACAAGTCCGGGTCCTTTCTACTACTTTACTCTGTCTCCCTCAGTCTGTTTTGGAACAATGACTATTTTAAAATGCAACCCATTCCATTTCTGGATTCAGTTTAACTGTTGTAAATACCTCCTGTAACATTTAGTTAAAAATTTCTAACCAGTGGCCCCCTCTGGAGACACATAAAACATATACAATCCTTTAGCCATACAGCCATCATTCACATGGAGGAAGCCAATTCTTGCACTCCCATTCTGTTATTCGGGCTTCAATATATCACCGTAACTGGAGTTAGGAAAAGCTGTATTTGAATCCTAGCTTCAACATTCACTAAGTATATGGTCATGAGCAGAGTTACTTGACTTATACAATCTTTGTACTCTTGCAGAAAATGGGGGTATCTGTGTCCTTCCTGCCTCCTACCGAATATAATGGCTAATAGCTATGATGGAGAACTGGTATAACTTTCAGTATAACTGTCGGAATACTCGAGTTTCTCTACATATGTTAATCTAGCACTGAATCATGAGGAGGGAAAAGTTACATGACTGAAAAAGATGGCGGTGTTTTTTCTCCCTCCTCTCCTTCTCTGGTACTGACCAGTCTATGAGCAATGGCTGTGCAATATTGAGGAAACTGTCATGGTTTTACCAGATAGCAGACAGCTCTGTATGCATGTGTGTTGTAATCGTGTCGACTCTCTGTGACCCCATGGACTGTAGCCTTCCAGGCTCCTCAAGAATACTGGAGTGGGTGGCCATTTCCTACTCCAGGGGATCTTTTTGACCCAGGGATCAAACCTGTGTCTCTTGTGTCTCCTGCAATGGCTGGTGGATTCTATATCATTGGTGCTGCCTGGGAAGACAGAGCTCTGGCAACAGTTTTATTGAGATAAAATGTTGAAAATATTTCCACTCATATAAGGCACAAAGGCACCCCTGGTGGCTCAGATGGTAAAGACTCCACCTGCAATGTGGAAGACCAGGGTTCGATCCCTGGGTCGTGAAGATCTCCTGGAAAAGGTAATGGCAACCCACTCCAGTACTCTTTAGGAATTTCATGGACAGAGGAGCCTGGCTGGCTACAGTCCACAGGGTCACAAAGAGGTGGACACAACTGAGCGACTATCACTTTCACTATCTATAAAGCACCAACATGCATGCTTTTTTTTTTTTAATTAGAAAGAAAGATCTTCAAGGGTGGGATTCAGATAGTTTTACAACTTGTACTGTCTCAAATGCATTAAGACAGAAAAAGGTAGAAGGACTCCTCCCTCTCTGTTCGTAAGCTCACCTAAACAATGCAGTACAAAGCTGACAGTGTTCCCCAGGCCCTTGGGGAGGCTGGGGAGGAGTGGGAAGGAAGAACAGACTCAGAAGTGGATTCTGTTCCTACTTCCAAATGTTACACACCAGCTGGTAATGTTTAGTAGCAATAACCTCATCTGCTAGGCACTGCAACTAATTTCCCATATTTGGAGAGGAAAAATGCATTGTGTCTGAAAGAATGACCTACTGACAGGGAATACAGTGACTGACAATTAAGGTAGATATGTAGCTCCTGGGTATGAGAGAGTAGTCAAGGACTCAGATATCTACACACTGGACACACAGTTTGCAGAAGCAGCGACAGAATGAATCAGTGTCCTCAAAGGAAGGGCTGCACTAAGACACGGAAGATGAAGATGCCAGAGGAGGGGCTGGTAGCGCCCCACCCCCCAACTCCTAGGATCTGTTCTTTCTTCTGCAAAAATAACATTTTTAGCTGGGTACATGGCCATTCAGAATAACGAGAGTATTTTCCCTGTCTCTCTTGCAGCTAGGTAGGTGTAGCCATGAGACTAAGTACTGGCCCGTTTCTTTGGCAGTGTCTGGGCACCTCCCTCAGAAGGTGGCTGGGGCAGGCCCTTTTCATCATGTTCTCCAACCTGCTGCATGAAATGGAGATGCTTCCCCTTGTACCAGGAAAACGAGAGTACCACCTTGGGAATGGTGAGGGTTAAATTTCCGGAAGTGGGTCTCTAGGCATATAAAATGGTCTCAATTTTTATTAAACTGTGCTGTAAAAAATATCCTTAAAACTCTTTTGTACAGATCTATTTTCTTAGATCTATTTCCTTTACCCCAGAAGTGGGTAAAAGGATAAAAAAATTCTGAAGATTCTGATACATATGGCAGAATCGCTCTTCTCAAAGTTTACATTTACTTCTGTTCCCCTCCTTCCCAGACCAGCATTAGGAGTTAATCTATTTTCGCTAATTGGTAAGGGCTCTTTTTATAGTGTGGGCACCATATTATAAATACTCCCCAAATTATTTGCCTTTATTTAGTTGATTATTTTACTGTCCAGAAACCTAAAATTTTTAAGCAGTCAAATCAAACCCTTTAGAAAGTACTTCCTACCTTTCTATCATCCATTTAAAAAGCCTTCCCCTACATTAAGATGACACATTCATTGACATTCTTCCTATTACTTTTTAATGTCCATTTAATCTTTAATCCACATGATTTTCCTCACATATTTAGTTAACTGTACCAATACCAGCTTCAATACATATTATTGAGTACATACTTAAAAATCCCCAAATCACTGCAGATGGTGACTGCAGCCATGAAATTAAAAGACACTTACTCCTTGGAAGGAAAGTTATGTCCAACCTAGATAGCATATTCAAAAGCAGAGACATCACTTTGCCAACAAAGGTCCGTCTAGTCAAGGCTATGGTTTTTCCTGTGGTCATGTATGGATGTGATAGTTGGACTGTGAAGAAGGCTGAGCACCGAAGAATTGATGCTTTTCAACTGTGGTGTTGGAGAAGACTCTTGAGGGTCCCTTGGACTGCAAGGAGATCCAACCAGTCCATTCTGAAGGAGATCAGCCCTGGGATTTCTTTGTAGGGAATGATGCTGAAGCTGCAAGTCCAGTACTTTGGCCACCTCATAAGAGGAGTTGACTCATTGGAAAAGACTCTGATGTTGGGAGGGATTGGAGGCAGGAGGAGAAGGGGACGACAGAGGATGAGATGGCTGGATGGCATCACTGACTCGATGGACGTGAGTCTGAGTGAACTCCGGGAGCTGGTGATGGACAGGGAGGCCTGGTGTGCTGCAATTCATGGGGTTGCGAAGAGTCGGACACGACTGAGCGACTGAACTGAACTGAACTGAATATTTAAAAATTAGGAGTAGGCTGTTTTAGTTACTGTGGCTTTGGTAATATTCTAAAACTCACTCATGCAAATAATTCACATCACGTTTTTTGGGGGGCGACAAAAGTCTGGTTTATTCCTTCAAGTGAGCTTTAGAAATACACTGTCAAGTTTGACAAAAAGAAAAAAATACCAAACTTTAATTGGAATTGTACTAAATGATGAAGAGAAAAAACTATATTTTGGTGAGGGAGAATCTGGAGAAGGCAATGGCACCCCACTCCAGTACTCTTGCCTGGAAAATCCCATGGATGGAGGAGCCTGGTAGGCTGCAGTCCATGGGGTCGCAAAGAGTCGGACACGACTGAGCAACTTCATTTTCACTTTCATGCATTGGAGAAGGAAATGGCAACCCACTCCAGTGTTCTTGCCTGGAGAATCCCAGGGACGGGGGAGCCTGGTGGGCTGCCGTCTCTGGGGTCTCACAGAGTCCGACACAACTGAAGCAACTTAGCAGCAGCAGCAGCAGTAGCAGCAGAGGGAGAATCTATAACTCTAAAATATTAACTCTTCCCATCCAAAAATATGGAATATTTCTCAAATTGCTTTTATGTCACTTAGTTAGGTTTCATAGTTTATTTCATACGTTGGTTCTGTAGTCAAGCCCTATAGTTTACTTTGTTAGGTAAATTTCTTAAGAATGGTTGAAGATCTTTTTCATTTAATTGTACTACTGTAAGCAGGATATTCAGAGAAGGCAACGGCAACCCACTCCAGTACTCTTGCCTGGAAAATCCCATGGACGGAGGGGCCTGGTGGGCTGCAGTCCATGGGGTGGCTAGGAGTCAGATATGACTGAGCGACTTCACTTTATTTTTTCACTTTCATGCATTGGAGGAGGAAATGGCAACCCACTCCAGTGTTCTTGCCTGGAGAATCCCAGGGATGGGGGAGCCTGGTGGGCTGCCATCTATGGGATCCCACAGAGTCGGACACAACTGAAGCGACTTAGCAGCAGCAGTAGCAGCAAGCAGGATATTTAAAAATATATTTCTGTTTGTGCTGGTATAGAGAAAAATAATTTTTGAATTTATTTTTAACTAACCATTTTACTGGTATGTTTTTAAATAAAATTTTCATAAATATTAGTTGATTATCTTGGGTTTTCTGGTTAGACAATAATATTTTCAATTTTAAATGATAATGGTATTCCTCATTTCCTTTGCAATATTTATACTTGATTTCATCTTCCTGTCTTACTGCATTAGACTAAACTTTCAAAACAATATTAAAAAATAGAGCTAATTAAGGTAACAGCTGATACCTTATTTTCATTAACTTTACATCAGAGGGCACTTTTCTCTTTTGCCCTATGTAAACAGCTGTTCTGTATCAGGCTTTTTCACTTTTTTATAATACTCCCCCAGCCATTCTATAAATTTGAAGGCAGAATCTGTGTTTTCAGTCAGTTTTCAGTCACTCAGTCGTGTCTGACTCTTTGCGACCCCATGGGCCGCAGCACGCCAGGCTTCCCTGTCCATCACCAACTCCCAGAGCTTACTCAAACTCATGTCCATCAAGTCAGTGATGCCATCCAACCATCACATCCTCTGTCATCCCCTTCTCCTCCTGCCTTCAATCTTTCCCAACATCAGGGTCTTATCTAAGAGTCGGTTCTTTGCATCAGGTGGCCAAAGTATTGGAGTTTCAGCTTCAGCGTCAGTCATTCCAATGAATATTCAGGACTGATTTCCTTTAGGATAGATTGGCTGGATATCCTTGCAGACCAAGGGACTCTCGAAAGTCTTCTCCAACACTACAGTTCAAAAGCATCAATTCTTTGGTGCTCAGCTTTCTCTATAGTCCAACTCTCACATCCATACATGACTACTGGAAAAACCATAATTTTGACTAGACAGACCTTTATTGGCAAAGTAATGTCTCTGCTTTTTAATATGCTGTCTAGGTTGATCAAAGTGTTTTAGTATAGCTTAAAATAATAGTAGCACTCAGAACAGTGTCCTGCACAGAGCAGATAAATCATTAAACCAGTAGTTCTCCAACCTGGTGGATCATTGGAATCACATGGGAGCTTTTTAAAAAACAGAGTGCAAGTTCTATAAACCATTTACAAACTTCAAATTCTCTCTTCACAGGGGAGACAATCCAGATGTTTTAAAAGTTTCTCAGTCCATTCTGATGATCCACTAGATTTGAGATATAATTGAATATTTTTAACACTCCTGGAGATTCTGTTTCAGAGCCAGGGATCTGATTTTTAAAAAATTTTTCTAAAAGACTCAGAGGCAAGTTTGGAAATTACTAACTTAGATAGCAATTCAGAGATGAGATCAGAGGCTTTTTTTCTCTTTTATGTTTTCTGTATTTTATATTCTTCATAAAAGTAAAACAAAAAGGGAAGATATATAATGAAAAAGTTAATCTCCCAGCTGTACCTCCTTGAAATAACTACTGATAACCAAAGAGTCGTATCCTTTCAAACTTTTTCCTTGCGTAAACAAAATGAACATAAGGGTGTGTATGTGCATGTTGTGTGAAATTTTCTCTTTGCTTGTTTTTACCAAAACAAAATAATAGCCAACCCATTATTTTGTAATTTGGCATTATATTTAAATCTGTTACTGCAAATAAATGATAATGAATGCTCTCAGGACCATTTAGCCTACTTATTAATAAAATGAAAACTAATTTCCATTTTCTCATCTATAACACACTTAAATATAGCAGTAAGTATAAAAATATTTTAATTTCATTTTTAATTCTTTAGCAAATATAGGAACAATTTTGGAAAACTTAGCTAGGAAGTTCAAAACTAGAAGTTAATATTAATGTACCAAAGGACATGGGTTCATAAATCAAAACAGCATCTTAAAAACCATGAGGACAGTGGTAATGTAGGAAGGCTAAAAATGGCATATAACACTTTTTTTTCAACACAAATAATAAAGTACTTAAGAAATCCTATTATAGATATTACTTATGCTTCAGCTGTTACTCATCTTTTAGATAAAGGCTATTTTTAATACACAAGCAAAATTAAGGTTCAACTGACCTCCATTTAACAAGCTTTAATGAAACATAAAAGATAGCACTCAAGTGTATGCCAAAAATAAAATTTTCTAAAATAGAACTTCTAATAAAGGGAAAGAAAGTAAATTACTAGCTAAGAAAAAAGAACATATTTTAAAAGATTAAGTGATGACTTTGGTGAAATCACTACATCATTTGTCACTACTAAATTTTCACACTTTCTTTTCCATAAAGCTCAATGAAACACACTATTATACCAATTATTACATAGTAGAAATAGATATTTCTAAATTCTCCAACACTGAAAATGATAAGACAGTGTGGGAGTTGCCGAGAAGAATGAGAGAGAAAAGTAAAGCTAAAAGCAATAAAGTTAAGAAAGATGTCTTCCCCTACCAAAAATGAACAAAACTGCAATTTCGGATTCATTCTGCAAGGATCTTTCTGTACAAGCAGGATTTAAGGAGAGTTTTAAGAAAATGACATCTTCCTGGCTTTCAGGAGTTTGTCAGAAGAATATCTGATTCAGTAAAGTTGGAATGGGGGAGAGAATGTGGTGGGGGATGAAGTTAATCTAAAAAAAGTGTGAAATTAGAGGGTTTAAAGGTTTAAAAATCAAGAGCAAATATGTTGAAAATAACAATAATAATTTACAAAAGAAAAAGTTTTGAGAAAGGGAAAACAATCAGTGTTGTGGCTGATGGAAGCAATCCTAAAAAGTGTTCTGCTGTGTTTTCAGAGGGAACAAGAAAATCAGGAAGACTTACGATGGTAGTTAAGGTTTGAGATGGCTAGATATTTGGCAGAAGTGACAAATGGAAAGGAAAGTAATTATTAGGTGGCATCTCCAAACAGCCACTCCTCTCTAGCACCCACCCGTACTCCCTAAACTGCCCGGACCCAGATTAACACTGTAATAACACTTCTCCCTTTTCCAGCTAAACTCGGTTTCTCTATCGATGCTCTGTGTGCCATCACTCTCGTCCCTTAATTAAGGACTTTATTGCATTGATTATCTTTAATCAATCCTTAAACTCCTACCTTAGTTCTTCCTTTTCAGCATGTAAAAGTCCTCAAGTTTCTCATATGGAAGACCAAACCAAAATAGGATTAAAAAGTTTCCCTTCAACTCTCTCCTTAGTATCTCCCCAGAAGCTGCTCCTGGGAAAAAAGTCTATTTCTTCCCCCTGGTCCACTCCCTACTCTGAAGCAGTCTGGCTTGAGGCCTCACCATCTGACGGAGGTGGCTTCACTTAAAAGCAACACTGACGTTCTAAGCGTCAAATCCAATCTCTAGTTTTGAGTCCCCATATTGATTTAATCTTTCTGAAGCTCTTTACAAGTTTACCTCCTCTTTCTTGAAAAGCTCTCTTCCCTCAGTATTTAAGACATCACGCTGCCTTTGTCCATGCTCATTAGGGATCCATCTCAGTCCCTCTATTATTACACTCCATTTTCCTTCAATTACACCAGCTCAAAAGTGAAGTGAAGTGAAGTCGCTCAGTTGTGTCCGACTCTTTGCGACCCCAAGGACTGTAGCCTACCAGGGTCCTCCATCCATGGGATTTTCCAGGCAAGAGTGCTGGAGTGGATTGCCATTTCCTTCTCCAGGGGATCTTCCCGACCAAGGGATGGAACCCAGGTTTCCCGCATTGCAGGCAGACGCTTTACCATCTGAGCCACCAGGGAAGCCCACACCAGCTCAAAAACAACCCACAGTCCTGAATCTCTAGCCCAAACAGATATTTCTGTGGAGATCTAATTCTGGATATGTCCAAAAATACAGCTCTTTCCGAATTTTGACAGTATTTATACATGTACAACTAATTCATCACGTTCCCCCTTAAAAAGTCACTATTCCTTATTGGAGTGGATGAGCCATCACCCACCCAGTGGTTCAAGTAACATCTGGGAATCATCTGAGATCTTTTCTCTCTTACTTCCTACATCTAATCATTAGTGGCTAGAAATTCTCTCAAAACTGCCCCTTTCCATCCATTTCATTGCCTTTGTGCATTTCTCAGATTATGTCATATTGCAACATTCTCTTTAATGATTTCACTACCTCTGAGCTCAATTCCTTGCAACCTAGTTTCTGAAGATCGGTTCATTGTAATTTTTCAGTGGCTCTCAGGTTTATAAGCATCTATTTTCCCAGAAATAGATGGGGAAACAATGGAAACAGTGTCAGACTTTATTTTTTTGGGCTCCAAAATCACTGCAGATGGTGACTGCAACCATGAAATTAAAAGACGTCCATCAGCAGATGAATGGATAAGAAAGCTGTGGTACATATACACAATGGAATATTACTCAGCCATTAAAAGAATACATTTGAATCAGTTCTAATGAGGTGGATGAAACTGGAGCCGATTATACAGAGTGAAGTAAGCCAGAAAGAAAAACACCAATACAGTATACTAACGCATATATATGGAATTGAGAAAGATGGTAATGATAACCCTGTATGGGAGACAGCAAAAGAGACACAGATGTATAGAACAGTCTTTTGGACTCTGTGGGAGAGGGAAGGGGGGATGATTTGGGAGAATGGCATTGAAACATGTATAATATCATGTAAGAAATGAATCGCCAGTCCAGGTTCGATGCAGGATACAGGAAGCTTGAGGCTGGTGCACTGGGATGACCCAGAGGGATGGGATGGGGAGGGAGGTGGCAGGGGGGTTCAGGATTGGGAATACCTGTACACCTGTGGCAGATTCATGTTGATGTATGGCAAAACCAATACAATATTGTAAGCAATTAGCCTCTAATTAAAATAAATAAATTTAATTAAAAAAAATAAATAAAAGATGTTTACTCCTTGGAAGAAAAGTTATGACCAACCTAGATAGCATACTCAAAAGCAGAGACATTACTTTGCCAACTAAGGTCCGTCTAGTCAAGGCTATGGTTTTTCCAGTGGTCATGTATGGATGTGAGAGTTGGACTGTGAAGAAGGCTGAGCGCTGAAGAATTGATGCTTTTGAACTGTGGTGTTGGAGAAGACTCTTGAGAGTCCCTTGGACTGCAAGGAGATCCAACCAGTCCATTCTGAAGGAGATCGGCCCTGGGATTTCTTTAGAAGGAAAGATGCTAAAGCTGAAACTCCAGTACTTTGGCCACCTCATGCGAAGAGTTGACTCATTGGAAAAGATTCTGATGCTGGGAGGGATTGGGGGCAGGAGGAGAAGGGGACGACAGAGGATGAGATGGCTGGATGGCATTACTGACTCGATGGACGTGAGTGTGAGTGAACTCTGGCAGTTGGTGATGGACAGGGAGGCCAGGCGTGCTGCACTTCATGGGGTTGCAAAGAGTCGGACACGACTGAGTGACTGAACTGAACTGAACCTTCTTTATATGACATAAATGTACCTGCCACTTGCCTTCCTCATTCCCACCACTTCCCAATTCAACTTCATGCTTTAGTAACACTGAATATGTCTTCCTGTGCCCAACTCTTCTGTACATAACACAATTTTCCCACCTGTCTGCCTAGTACATTCTTACATATTCTTAGGTGTCTGTTTAAATGCTAACTTCTTAAACAGCATCCCCTTCCTCTATCAGGTAATACTTTGCTGTTCTTTATATATTCTCAATTACAGTTTTAAAGATCCTTCCATTAAACAATGACCTTACTGCATTATAATTGTTTGCAAGGGCAGCTTAACTAATTAACTGGTTTAGATTAGGGAATTAAAATAGATCTCAGGACAACAGTTACCAAACTATTCCCTAACTTAAGAAGTTTTATAATAAGGTATGCCCAGAAATAAAGGTCTTTTACTTAACTTTTGGAGACTGAAGAATGAGACTACTTATTATTTTTGTTTTACCATTATTTTTTTATTTGCCAATTTTTTTTATTATTTTGTTGTTTTGTTTTGCCTAGAACAGTGACTAGTAGAACACAGATTTTTGATACATGTATTGCTCTTGATTTAAATCTAATTTAAAGATCTGTAGCATTTACCCAAACCAGTATTTCATGGAACAAATATTGTTTGAGTGAACTATTATTATTATTAGCCAGAAGCTACCCCTGGTGCTGGGAACAGTGCTGACAGTTATGATCTCTACTCTAGAGGAATTTAAAATGTGGGGAAGACAGATGGTTAAAAAGCAATTCTCACAGTGCATAATGAAAGCGTGACAAGAGACTACAGAAACATTTATTTAGAGGCCTAACCTGTCTTTTCCCCTGAGGATATCAACCTTAAACAGTTCCTGGAAAGACAGGCAAAAGACAGATGGATAATGAGAGGGGTCGTGATGCTAGAGAGGTCCAGGAAACTGTAGTACAGATACTGCAGAAGGGAAAATGTGAGAAAAGAGCCGGAGAGGCCCTTGGAGCCAAACTGGGAAGGGACTATCTAAGAGAAGTTAAAGCTCTGCACTTCCAGTAACCAAGTCAAATGTTCTCCAGGAATCAAACCACTAAATTAAACACCTGTTTTCTAAAAGCACCATATTCCTTAACCATAAAGAGAAAAAATATTCTAAATAAAACTCTTTCTAGACTTCCCATCCCGTGGTACCCACTGTGACTAAGCACTGAGGAAGCACATTGAACTAGAGATGTGTTACTTGCACATCTCCAGGGTGTGTGAAAATGAAAACAACTGAGATTCAGAATGCTCAAAAGCTATCAGAATTCTAACCATGAACTCGGTGTGCCAAGCAACATAATAAATGCTCACTTTTGAAACAGGAGAGGTATACTTTACCTTTTTATTTGGGATAGAAGATTAGCTTCTAATCTTTTTTGGTTTCCCATTCAGATGAGTACAGTAAATGGGATCATGCTTCTATATTACAGGTACATTTTTGGGAAAGTCTGTGACTACTTTAATTTAAAAGCCATGGACAGCAAACTGGAAGAACTCTGACCATGCAAAATATTGTATAAATAGTTCCATGTGCACTCTTCATCTGGAGTCTCACTAGAGATGGATAATGACCTTGTATTTTGTACTCATTTACTCTGAATTAGCCAAACCTTGTGTTTTTAATTACACACTTAATTCACCTAGCATGGTCTAATTACAGAAAACAAAACATCATTTAAACAAAAGGTGGCCTTGAACTTAATCTATCAAAACACCAGTTAGTTTTAAAAGTTTTCAGTTCTTAATAAACTGCCAAGACATGCAACAGCAATTTCCCAAATGTGATCATATGCTTTTATAGAAACAGATTTACTACATAATCAAACATCTGTATATACTTTGAACACTTGATGTACTGTCTCACTATTAATGCGAATCTGCTTAAATTTTGACAGACGTTAAAAAAAAAAGTCTTAAAGTCGAAGTACTATGTAATACTTTTTAAACGTCCAAGATCATTTTGGCCTTGAAATGACGAGTCATCATAACCATGGCTACTTATTTACAAAATGGTCAGGGCTCTGCAAAAGCTCATCTGTGAAATTTCTCCTAACTCTCCACAGCAGAGGAGCCCTTCCCTCTGTGCCTGTGCCACCACTTCACGTTACACATCTCTCAATCCCAGCATTGACAGCGCTGAATGGTGATTACTGGTTTAAAGATCTGTCTCCTACTAGAGTGCAAGCTTCATGAACGCAGAGTTTATGTCTTTTATTTCTATAAAGATGTGCTCCAACGTGGAGCACAGTGCCTGACAGGGAGCAAGTTCTCAATACATGCTTGCTGAATTAATGTTTTTAAATCTAATACTGTAAAACTATCTTAATTTGGAGATGACATGATCTTGAATATACAAAATTCTAAGGAATCCACCAAAATACTACTAGAACTAATAAATGAGTTCCATAAGGTTGCAGGATACAAGATCAATATATGAAAATCAATTGTTTTTCTATACAGTAGCAAAGAGCAAACCAAAAATCAAATTAAGAAAAATAATTCCATTTAGAATGACATGAAAAGAATAAAATATTTAGGAATAAATTTAACAAGTGCAAAATATACTATGAAAATTATAAAACATTTCTGAGAGAAATTAAAGAAGTTCCAAATAAATGTAAAGACATTCCATGTTCATGGGTTGGGAGACAATATTGTTAAGGATGATCTCCTCAGATTGATCTACAGAATCTAGAGAGTCAATGCTGCTGCTGCTGCTGCTAAGTCGCTTCAGTCGTGTCCGACTCTGTGCGACCCCATAGACCGCAGCCCACCAGGCTCCCCTGTCCCTGGGATTCTCCAGGCAAGAACACTGGAGTGGGTTGCCATTTCCTTCTCCAATGCATGAAAGTGAAAAGTGAAAGTGAAGTCACTCAGTTGTGCCTGACTCTTAGTGACCCCATGGACTGCAGCCCGCCAGGCTCCTCCGTCCATGGGATTTTCCAGGCAAGAGTACTGGAGTGGGGTGCCATTGTCTTCTCCGGAGAGTCAATGCAATTCCTACCAAATCACAGCTGACTTCTTTGCAGAATATGACAAGTTCATCCTAAAATTCATATGAAAATTCATAGAATTAAAAATAGCCAAAACATACAATGAAACATTATTCAGACTTAGAAAGGAAGGAAATCTGGTCACAAGCTACAACACAGATGAACCTTGAGGACATTATACAAGTGAAATAAACCCATTATAAAAAGTTAAATACTACACGGTCAAGCAATTGTCAGAGGTATCTAAAGGAGTCAAATTCATAGAAACATGACAAGATAGACTGATGGTTACCAGGGGCTGGGAAGAAGGGAAAATGTGAGTTGTTTAATGGATATAGAATTTCAGTTTTGCAAGATGAAAAGAGTTGTGGAGAATGGTTGCACAACAATGAATGTAAACATTATAGAACTGTACAGTTAGAATGGTTAAGATGGTAACTTTTATTTTATTTTTTTTAACAAAAAATTATTTTTAAAATAGCCCAAACAATCTTGAAAAAGAACAACAAAATTGTAGGACACATTTCTTGAATTCGAAACTTACTGCAGAGCTACAGTAATCAAGATGGTGTTTCCACACCACTCCCTCAATTCGCCCCACCCTCTCCTTCCCCCATTGGGCTCCCAAGTCTGTTCTCCATGTCTCCATCTCCACCACTGCCCTGCCAATACGCTCATCAGTATTCTTTCTAGATTCCACATATGTGTGTTAATATATGATATTTGTTTTTCTCTTTCTGACTTACTTCACTCTGTGTAACAGGCTCTAGGTTCATCCACCTCATTAGGACTGACTCAAATGTGTTCTTTTTATGGCTGAGTAATATTCCTTTGTATATAGGTACCACAACTTCTATATCCATTCATCTGTCGATGGACATCTAAGTTGCTTCCAATTTACAAGTTAAAAAAAAAAAAGATAGTGTGGTACTGGTAGGAAGACAAGTGTATATAACAAAGCAATAGAGTTAAGAATCTAAAAATAATTCCTCACATTTATGGTCAACCAATTTTCTAGAAGAGTGACAAGACCACTTAATAAGGAAAAGAATATTCTTTTCAACAAATGATGCTGGGACAACCGGATACGGACAAGCAACAGAATGAAATTGAATTTCTATCTCACATCATATGTAACAATTAACCTGAAATGGATCAAAGACCTGAACGTAAGAGTCAAAACTATAAAACTCTTAGAAGAAAACATAAGTGCAAATCTTCATGATCTTAGTTTAGGCAATAGTTTCTACACAAGCAATCAAACAAAGGAACAAAAAGAACTTCATGAAAATCAAAAATTTTTGTGCTTCAAAGGACCTGGTAAGACAGTGAAAAGACAACCCACAGAATAGGAGAAAATCTTGAAAATCATAGACCTGAAGACCAACTTGATATAGCATATATTAAAAAACTTTTACAACTCAATAAAAATACTAACCACATAATTAAAACATAGGCAAAGGATTTGAATAGACATTTCTTCAAAGGATATATTTAAATAGAAAATAAACATATGAAAGATACTAACAGCATTAGCTATAAGGGAAATACCAATAAAAAATCCAATGTAAACAAATAAAACCACAATGAAATTCCACTTCACACCCCCTAGGATGGCCAATCAAAATATAGATGATAGCAAGTGCTGATGAGCATGTGGAGAAACTGGAACCCTTAATACTGCTGATGGGAATCTACAACAGTGCAGCTGCTTTGGAGTATAGTCTGACAGTTCCCCAAAAGCTTAAACCTAGCATTGTCACATGATTTAGCAATTCCACGCTCAAGAGAAATGAAAATCTGCACAAAATTTTTCACAGCCACATTATTAATAATAACTAAAAGGTGGAAATAATCTAATCATCAGTTGATAAATGGATAACCAAATACCGTACATTCAAACAATGGAATATTATTTGTCTACAAACAGGAATGAAGTGCTGATATACAGCGTAACATGGTTGAACCTTGAAAACATTACTTACACACACAAATAACTTAGAATATTAAATGACCAAACTACATTTCTAGGGAAGAAACATATGATTATGTGGAAGTACAGCTGACCCTTGAACAACACAGGAGGTAGGGGGGCCAACCCTCCATGCAGTGCAAACCTGTGTACAACTTAGAGCAAACCCCCTGCATCCAAGATTCCTCTATAAATGCTGTTTCGCATCTGTGAGTTCCACTAAGTGCAGACTGTGTAGTACTGTAGTATTTACTATCCAGAAAAATCTCCATATAAGTGGACTCAAACTCTGTTGTTAAAGGGTCAACTGTATAAGGCTTCCAATGACTAAAAGATGTCTTCACACCTAAATTGTTTCCCTGAAAAGAGGTGAAAACCCCCACTGTGGTACAAACTATACAAAGTGCAACATGGCCTTGCCCTTCATAAAACAAGTAATTATTTCATGTTACTATAATAATTTTTATCTTTTTTTTTTTTTTTTTTGAGATTTAGGGAGGATCTTTTTCACTTCAAGAATTTATTATGAACTTAAACTGTCAGGATCAGTAATAACCTCCCTTGTTGCTAACTATTCAACAGTAAGGGATCAGTGCTCATCTTGAGCTTTAGCTGATCACTCCCTCATTTTAGGACACTTTTCTCACTTAACCTTCAGGATACCACAATCCCCTGGCTCTCTTCCTACCTCCCTGATCGTTCCTTCTCATACTCTTTTGCTGGTTCCTTCTCTTCTCCTCAAACTTTTAACATTGCTATGCTCTCGGGCCCAGCCCTTAACTCTGTAGTAGGCTGAATAATCATCCCTCAAGATACCATGTTCTAATTCCTGGAACCTGTAAATGCTACCTTATATGGCAAAAACTTTGCAATGTAATTAAGCTGAGGGTCTTAATTTAAAATCCTAGAGACAGGGAACTCATTCTGAATTATCTAGATAAACCCTGAATGTAACCACAAGTGTTCCCACAGGAGGAAGTGACAAGGAGATTTCACAAAGAAGAAGGGACGGGAGAAGTAATTAGATGTTGAAAAAGGCAAGGAAACAGATTCTCTCTTAATATCTCTGGGCGGGGGTGGGGGGGGTGTTTGGCTCTGCTGAAGTCTTGACTTAGTCCCATAAAACAGTTGGTATTTCTGACCTCCAGAACCATAAACAAATAAATTGAGAATGTTGTACCAGCAGAAATACTATCTGCTCAGATTGAAAAGAACAAGGATACACCTGTGTCTCCATTCTTCTCCTACAAATAGGTTCATCAATACCTTTATTCTAGATTCCATATATATGTGTTAATATACAGTATTTATTTTTCTCCTTCTGACTTACTTCACTCTGTAAAACAGGCTCTAGGTTCATTCACCTCACTAGAATGACTCAAATTCGACACAGATGTAGGGAATGAACTTGTGGATACAGTGGGGGAAGAAAAGAGTGGGACAAATAAAGTGGCATAGACACATATACACTATCATGTGTAAAATAGATAGCTGGTGAGAAGTTGCTATATTACACAAGGAGCCCAACCTGGTGGTCTGTGATGATTGAGGGGGGTGGGATGGAGGGAGAGGAGAGAGGTTCAAGAGGGATGGCTGTATGTATAATTTTGGCTGACTTGCATTGTTGTACAGCAGAAACCAACACATCATCATAAAGCAATTTCCCTACAATTAAAACATAATTTTTTTTAAAAAGGACAAGAATAGGATGAAATGAAGGAAGACTGTTAAACTTCCAAAATTCTACAAGCAGTAAACAGGCTAATAAAACTTGTTTAGTAGCAAAGTCATGTCTGACTCTTTGCGACCCCATAGACTGTCGCCTGCTGGGCTCCTCTGTCCATGGAATTTCCATACAAGAATACCGGGATGGGTTGCCACCTGCTTCTCCAGGGGAAATCAAACCCACCTCAGGTAGACTGTTCACCACTAAGCCACTAGGGAAGCCGAGCTAAAACAACTTCTTTACCCTTCAAAAAAAAGGAAGGGTGACTCAGAGAGTAGAGTAAATGACCCAGAGGGCAGAGCCTCAAGTCACAAAAGATTACTCTCCGGTCTTGAAACCTAGTAAGATTTTCAACACTGAATTTCAAAATTGCTTGGGACCAGTGAGTCTTTTCTTCCTTCCACTGAATCCTTTTTGAAATACTTGTAACTGTTATCTTATGCCTCTGTGCCACTATTGTATTTTGGGGGCTGATGATCTCAATAGATCATTTGCTTCCTAGTTCAACAGGTCCATGACGGATAGGAATTTTCTTCCAGAATGGATCATGCCTACAGTATAACAATACCTGATTTTGATGATGATATTCTGGGGACTTGTGATCCTTCAGAGGAGGGGCTCTGAGTGAATGCTGTAATGGGCTGAGACTTTTGGAGATGTTGGGTTGAGGTGAATGTATTTTGCACGAGGACAGACATGAATCCTTGAGGACCACAGGGAAGACTGCAGTATGCTGTATTAAAGGCGTCCCGAGATGTCCATGTCCTAATACCTGGAACCTATGAATATGACTTTACAAGACTTTGTAGAAGTGACTAACTTAATAATCTTGTGATGAAACATTACCCTTCAATATACAGTTCAGTTCAGTTCAGTGTCGCACAGTCGTTTCCGACTCTTTGCGATCCCATGAATTGCAGCACGCTTCCCTGTCCATCACCAACTCCTGGAGTTCACCCAAACTCATGTCCATCATGTCGGTGATGCCATCCAGCCATCTCATCCTCTGTTGTCCCCTTCTTCTCCTGCCCCCAATCCCTCCCAGCATCCGAGTCTTTTCCAATGAGTCAACTCTTCTCATGAGGTGGCCAAAGTACTGGACTTTCGGCTTTAGCATCATTCCTTCCAAAGAACACCCAGGACTGATCTCCTTTAGGATGCACTGGTTGGATGTCCTTGCAGTCCAAGGGACTCCTAAGAGTCTTCTCCAACACCACAGTTCAAAAGCATCAATTCTTTGGTGCTCAGCTTTCTTCACAGTCCAACTCTCACATCCATACATGACCACTAGAAAAACCATAGCCTTGACTAGACAGACCTTTGTTGGCAATGTCTCTGCTTTTCAATATGCTGTCTAGGTTGGTCCTAATTTTTCTTCCAAGGAGTAAGTGTCTTAAAATTTCATGGCTGCAGTCACCATCTGCAGTGATTTTGGAGCCCCCAAAAAATAAAGTCTGACACTTTCCACTGTTTCCCCATCTATTTCCCATGAAGTGATGGGACCAGATGCCATGATCTTCGTTTTCTGAATGTTGAGCTTTAAGCCAACTTTTTCACTCTCCTCTTTCACTTTCATCAAGAGGCTTTTTAGTTCCTCTTCACTTTCTGCCATAAGGGTGGTGCCATCTGCATATCTGAGGTTATTGATATTTCTCCCGGCAATCTTGATTCCAGCTTGTGCTTCTTCCAGCCCAGCATTTCTCATGATGTACTCTGCATAGAAGTTAAATAAGCAGGGTGACAATATACAGCCTTGACGTACTCCTTTTCCTATTTGGAACCAGTCTGTTGTTCCATGTCCAGTTCTAACTGTTGCTTGCTGATCTGCATACAGATTTCTCAAGAGGCAGGTCAGGTGGTCTGGTATTCCCATCTCTTTCAGAATTTTCCACAGTTTATTGTGATCCACACAGTCAAAGGCTTTGGCATAGTCAATAAAGCAGAAATAGATGTTTTTCTGGAACTCTCTTGCTTTTTCCATGATCCAGCGGATGTTGGCAATTTGATCTCTGGTTCCTCTGCCTTTTCTAAAACCAGCTTGAACATCAGGAAGTTCACGGTTCACGTATTGCTGAAGCCTGGCTTGGAAAATTTTGAGCATTACTTTACTAGCATGTGAGATGAGTTCAGTATACAGGTGGACCTTAAATGAAATTCTAAGTGTTCTTTTAAAAGGACACTTGTAAATTCACACAGATGAAAAAGGTCATGTGACAGAAGTAGGAAACAGTAACATAGAAAAGACACTACTCCAATAGCTTTAAAGATGGAGGAAGGGGCTATGAATCAAGGCTTCAAGGAATGCTGCTTGAGATGCTCAAAGATGAAACAGGTCCTCTGCTAAAGCCTCCAGAAGGAACACAGTGCTGCTGATAGCATGATTTAGCCCTCTGAAACTTAGTTAAGACTTCTGACTGCCAGAACAATGAAAAAACAAATTTCTATTTTTTATAGCCACTGTTTGTGGTAACTGGATATCATATTTTTCTATAGTCACAGAAAACTAATATAGACTCCTTTCTCTTATCTATACATATGCATTCATTTGGAGAGTCTGTTAAAGATCCTATTCGACCTCATGGTTTTGAATACCAAATATATACTGATGTCTCCCCAAATGCAGCCTACGTGTCTCTCCCAAACTCCCAACTTGTATATACAAACAAAACTCCTGATATTTCATAGTGAATTAAACAAATAGACTAAAGGGATAGAACAGAGCCCCGCAAATAGAATTTTTCATATACAGACATTTGATCTATGAGAGAGAGAGAATTTCACAAAGTGGAGAAAGAACGGATTTTTCAGTATACAGTGCCAGACAATCAGTTATAAAATCAGCCTCCTATCTAACTCAAAACCCAAAGTGATTGATTTATGTCCAGACAAAAACATGCACATGAATGTTCATAGCAGCTTCATTCATAACCACCAAAAACTGAAAGCAACTAAGATGCCCTGCAATAGATGAATGGATAAACAAACACACTGTGATGCATTCACACAATGGACTATTATCTGGCAACTGAAAAAAAAAAAAAAAAAAAAAGAGCTATCAAGCCATGAAAAGACATGGAGGAAATATAAATGTATATTTCTAAGTGAAAGAGCCCAGTCTGAAAAGGCTACATAGTGTATATGATTCCAATCATATTTTGGAAAAGAGAAACTTCAGAGACAGTAGATAGATCGATGATTGCCAGGATTTGAAGAAACAGAGGGCGAGATAAATAGGTGGAGTACGGGGATTCTAGGGCAGTTATGCTATTCCATGTGAAACTATAAAGGCAGGCACACGACAATATGCATTTGTCAAAAATCTACAGAACTGTGCAACACAAAGAGTAAACCCTAATGGAAACTATGGACTTCAGTCAATAATAATGTATCACTATTGGTTTATCAATTCTAACAAATATGCCACACTAACAGAAGATGTTAATACGGGGAACTAGGGAGTAGAGGAGTGAGAGGGAAAGTATTGAAATTCTGTACTTTCTGTTCAACTTTTCTATAAACCTAAAACTTCTCTAAGAAATAAAGTCTATTAACTAAAAACAATGTGGAAGGTAAAATTGTAAAATTTTAGAATTCAACAAATAAGATATATTTGCTGCTGCTGTTAAGTCGTTTCAGTTGTGTCCAACTCTGCGCAACCCCATAGATGGCAGCCCACCAGGCTCCTCTGTCCCTGGGATTCTCCAGGCAAGAACACTGGAGTGGGCTGCCATTTCCTTCTCCAATGCATGCATGCATGCTAAGTCGCTTCAGTCATGTCTGACTCTGTGCGACCCTATGGACAGCAGCCCACCACTGTCCACAGGATTCTCTAGGCAAGAATACTGGAGTGGCTTGCCATTTCCTGCTCCCAAGATATATTTATGTCCTTTTAAATATGACCCAGAAAGTGTATCTTAACAGAGAATAATGAATCCAATTATATTAAAATTGAGAACGTCTATCATTAAAAAAAAATTACAGTGAAAAAACAAGTGACAAAATGGGAGAAAAATATCATAGCAATTTAACTGAAATAAAACAAAACAAACATCCAGAATATATAAACAGTTCCTATAAAGCAATAAGAAAAGACAAATAACCTTAATAGAAGACTAAAAGACTTGAACAGACACTTTACAGAAGAGGAAATAAGAATGGCCAAAAGCCATGAGTCACATGAAACTATATTCAGTCCCATTGGTGATGAGGGAAATATGGTAATGAAACATCTTTTGACAGCCACCAGATTGGTGACCATACAAAACCTAGCAATAGTAAATTAATGAGAGTGCTGAGCAATGTGTACTCTTAGTGTAAACTGGTATACCCACTTTACAAAATAATTGTGTACAATCAGTAAAGTTAAAGACGTAAATATTCTACTATTCAGCAATTTCTAACACAGAAGATACTATAATGAAATTCTTGCACTTGTTCTCTGCGAGGCACGTACAAAAATGTTCATGGCAGCACTGTCTGCAACAGCTAAAGGTGAGAAATGAGTCAAATATTAGTGAATAGACAGCAGATGTATAAAACACGGAGGGGAAAAAAATCATTTAGTGGAAGACTATATAGCAGTGAAAATACATAAACTACAGTTTCATGAATGCAGGGTATACTTTTGAGTATCAGTTCAGTTCACTAGCTCAGTCATGTCTGAGTCTTTGTGACCCCATGGACTGCAGCACACCAGGCCTCCCTATCCATCAGCAACTCCCAGAGTTCACTCAAACTCGTGTCCATTGAGTTGGTGATGCCATCCAATCATCTCATCCTCTGTCATCCCCTTCTCTTCTTGCCCTCAATCTTTCCCAGCATCAGGGTCTTTTCCAATGAGTCAACTCTTCACATTAGGTGGCCAACGTAATGGAGTTTCAGCTTCAACATCAGTCCTTCCAATGAACACCCAGGACTGATCTCCTTTAGGATGGACTGGCTGGATCTCCTTGCAGTCCAAGGGACTCTCAAGAGTCTTCTCCAACACCACAGTTCAAAAGCATCAATTCTTTGGCACTCAGCCTTCTTCGACACTCAGCCTTCTTCACAGTCCAACTCTCACATCCATACATGACCACTGGAAAAACCATAGCCTTGACTAGATGGACCTTTGTTGGCAAAGTAATGTCTCTGCTTTTCAATATGCTGTCTATGTTGGTCATAACTTTCCTTCCAAGGAGTAAGCATCTTTTAATTTCATGGTTGCAATCACCATTGGCAGTGATTTTGGAGCCCCCCCCCCCCACCCAAAAAAAAAGTCTGACACTGTTTCCACTGTTTCCCCATCTATTTCCCATGAAGTGATGGGACCAGATGCCATGATCTTCGTTTTCTGAATGTTGAGCTTTAAGCCAACTTTTTCACTCTCCACTTTCACTTTCATCAAGAGGCTTTTGAGTTCTTCTTCACTTTCTGCCATAAGGGTGGTGTCATCTGCATATCTAGGGTTATTGATATTTCTCCCAGCAATCCTGATTCCAGCTTGTGCTTCTTCCAGCCCAGCAGTTTCTCATGATGTACTCTGCATAGAAGTTAAATAAGCAGGGTGACAATACACAGCCATGACATACTCCTTTTCCTATTTGGAACCAGTCTGTTGTTCCATGTCCAGTTCTAACTGTTGCTTCCTGACCTGCATACAGATTTCTCAGGAGGCAGGTCAAGTGGTCTGGGATTCCCATTTCTTTCAGAATTTTCCACAGTTTGTGGTGATCCACACTGTCAAAAGCTTTGGCATAGTAAATAAGGCAGAAATAGATGTTTTTCTGGAACTCTCTTGCTTTTTCGATAATCCAACCGATATTGGCAATTTGATTTCTGGTTCCTCTGCCTTTTCTAAAACCAGCTTGAACATTTGGAAGTTCACAGTTCACGTACTGTTGAAGCCTAGGTTGGAGAATTTTGAGCATTACTTTACTAGCATGTGAGATGAGTGCAATTGTGTGGTAGTTTGAGCATTCTTTGGCATTGCCTTTCTGTGGGACTGGAATGAAAACTGACCTTTTCCAGTCTTATGGCCACTGCTGAGTTTTCCAAATTTGCATATTGAGTGCAGCACCTTCACAGCATCATCTTTTTGGATTTGAAATAGCTCAACTGGAATTCCATCACCTCTACTAGCTTTGTTCATAGTAATGCTTCCTAAGGCCCACTTGACTTCACATTCCAGGATGTCTAGCTCTAGATGAGTGATCATACCATGGTGATTATCTTGGGTTGTGAAGATTATCTGGGCAGTCTCTTTCCCCCTTCTGATGTCTCTGTCAGAAGCTTTCTGTGTCCCTCTTCATACTTTAATAAAACTCTGTGCAGTGCAGGAGTGGCGGCTGCACGGAGCTGAAGCAGCCGTGAGGAGATACCCCATGCCCAGCGGCAAATGAGAAGCCCCAGCAAGATGATAAGAGGGGCGAATTCACGTTTAGAATCAAATCCCATTCTCGCCACAGACACTCAGAGGGCTCAAACAAACCTTGTGCACACCAGGACCCAGGGAGCCCACAGACACTGAGACAGAAATGTGTTTGAGCGTCTCCCGTGGAGGTACTGGTCAGCAGTGGACTGCAACAGGGACAGCGCTCTGGGTGCATCAGACCTGGGTGTGGCATAAGCCCTCTTGGAGGAGGTCGCCATTAACCTCACCATAGAGCTGCTAGAACTTACACAGGACTGGGAAATAGACTCTTGGAGAGCACAAACAGAACCTTGTGTGCACCAGGACCCAGGAGAAAGGAGCAGTGACCCCACAAGAGACTGACCCAGACTTGCCCGTGAGTGTCCAGGAGTCTCCAGCAAAGGTGTGGGTCGGTGGTGGCCTGCTGCAGGGCTGGAGGCAGTGAGTGTAGCAGTAGGTGCATGGGACCTTTGGAAGGAGGTCGCCATTATCTTCATAACCCCACCATAGTTTGGCCCCAGGTAAATAGCAGGGAGGGAACACAGCTCTACCCATCAACAGAAAATTGGATTAAAGATTTACTAGGCATGGCCCCGCCCATCAGAACAAGACCCAGTTTCCCCCTCAGTCAGTCTCTCCTGGCTCAGCTGGTAAAGAATCCGCCTGCAATGCGGGAGACCTGGGTTCGATCCCTGGGTTGAGAAGATCCTCTGGAGAAGGGAACGGCTACCTACTCCAGTATTCTGGCCTGGAGAATTCCATGGTCTGTACAGTCCATGGGGTTGCAAAGAGTTGGACAGGACTGACGACTTTCACTAGACTTTTGAGTATACCCTAGACCAAAAGAGTCAAATCACAAAAGCATACACAAAATATAATTCCATTTATATAAAGTTCAAATCCAGCAAGACCAAATAACATACTGCTTAAGAATAAATACTGGTTTATTGCCAAGTAATATTTCATTGTACATAATGTACCACCTATTCACATCTTCTTTATATTCATCTGTTGATAACCACTTAGGCTGTTTCCATATCTTGGCTATTGTAAATAAAGCTGTTATGAACATGGGGTGCACGTATCTTTTCACACTAATGTCTTCATTCTCTTCAGACATATACCCAGCAGTGAAATTGCTGATCATATGTTAGTTCTATTTTTACTTTTTTGAGGAACCTCCATAATGTTTTCCATCGTGGCTACACCAATTTACATTCCCAAAAAGGGTGTATACAAAGTAGATGGACCTAGAGGGTATTATGCTCAGTGAAGTAAATCAGAGACAGACATATACTCTATGTTATCAATTATATGTGGAGTCGAAAAAATAAACAAATGTATATAACAAAACAGAAATGGACTCGAGATACAGAGAATAAACTGGTGATTACCAGTGGGGAGAGGAAAGAAGGAAGGGGCAAGACAGGAGCATAGGATTAAGAGACACAAACTACTATGTATAATATAAATAATCAACAAGGATATACTGACAGCAAAGGGAAATGCATTATTCTGTGATAACTTTAAATGGAGAATAATTATAAAAATATCAAATCACTGTTGTACATCAGAAACTAATATAGTATTGTAAATCAACTATACTTCAACAATTTATTTTTTAAAAATCAACAGATAAATATAAATGAAAAAAGAGAAAATAACATACACCTGGTTGGTATAACTACAAAGAAAAGAACAGTAATATTAATAATTACCACAAAAGTAAGAATACTGGATATTGGTATAGGAAGAGTTGGGAAAACATAAGGGGCTTTTAAGAAATTATAATTTATATTGCTTAACCTAGGTGGTGAGTATCTGGACATGTGTATAACTTTTCTTAAAATCATACATATAATGTTTGGTGCAAAAAAAAATAAATACAAATATAAGAATTATAAAAGGTAAAGGCAGAAGCAAATACTAATAAAAGCAGCTATAGAAATATAAATGTACTTTATATATGCTGCCTTGGGTCAAATATTTTAAAATGCTACATACCTTAACAAAAAAACCCAGCATAATTACAGAAAGGGAGTATATATCTTTTTCCAAATTCTTTATGATAAAAATTGCAAATAGCCATAGAAAAGTTAAAATATGGTAGTGTAATGAACACACATATATAATCTCTGCTTTGCTTCAATAATGGTTAACAGTTTACTGTATCTACTTACCTTACTTTCTACATACACACACACACACACACACACACACACTTGTGTTTTGAGCCACTGTAAAGTACATACAGAACAACATGGCACTTCACATCTAAATACATCAGCATGCATCTTCTGAGAATAAGGATGTTTTCCTACATTACCACATGCTACTATTGTGCCCAAGAAAATGAATGTTACGTCTATAAAATCACCTAACACAGGGACTACATATTTTGTGAGAACAGAAAACCTGGGAAACTTATACAATAATATGTATAGTTGAAAGGTTACCCATAATAAATTCACTAAATATGCTGAGGAAATACATGTTTACTTACTTTAAAAATTCATTAACAATACCTAAGGATTAAGTTAGAAAGCATCATTAGGAACAAAGCTAGTGGAGGTGATGGAATTCCAGTTGAATTATTCCAAATCCTATCAGGGATGCTATCAGGTCTACCCCCGGTACATCCTCACCCCATCTCAGTGGTAGAACTGGGAGGGACGCAGACTGCGCATGCGTCGGTAAGGGACAGACTAAGTCTGACCAGGAAGGAAAAGCTTTTGGTGTAACGTCTGTCTATACCCCCATCTAGAGCAGGGAGGGACGCCTCTGGTAGAAAAATGGCCTTGGTCGCTTTTTTTCTCTCTTACAGATGGGAGCTAACAGTTCCAGCCTCACTCCTTTGAACTGTATCCTGAAAAACTGGGATAGATTTGATCCCCAGGGCTTAAAGAAGACACACCTGGTTTTCCTGTGTGATTCTGCATGGCCACTGGCCACAGTATCCATTGGAGGACGGCAAATGGTGGCCAGTTGGAGGGTCTCTTAAGTGTAATACTGTTTTACAATTAGACCGGTTCTGTAAGGAACAAGGGAAATGGGTAGAAGTAGCATATGTGTTGCCCTTTTTTTCTCTGCGAAATATGCCAGACTTACGTCCTAAGGGTATAGATTTGGGCGTGAAACCTTCAGCTCCCTCCTTTACATCTCCTGTCTCAGTACGACCTCAGACTACTCTGGTTTCAGTAGAAACTCAGACCATCGAAGTAAGAGATGAGATAGAGGACAGGAGACAAAGAGAAAAAGAAAAACATGTTTCTCCAATCTATCCCTGGGATCATATGCGCAGAGCAGCCAGAGAGACTGAGGAACAGCCACACAAGCTGTTGCCTCTTTATGAAACACCCACCGGGAGAAATAATCAGTCTGTGAGAGTTAATAAGCCTTTTTCTTATCAAGAAATACAAAGAATCAAGGAGGATCTGGGAGACTATTTAGAGGATCCAGAAAAATATATTAGAGCTTTTAAAGGTGTTACTCTGCTTTATGACCTCACTTGGAAGGATGTGATGTATATCTTGGGACAAACGCTGACTCCCGAGTCAAAGACTCGAGTTTTGGGAAAAGCGGTTGCTTATGGAAATGAATGGCTTGGTAATGAATCAGTAGGGAAGAGGGAGAACGAGATAGCTGCCCTCCCCACTGGGAATCAGGCGGTCCCAGCTATAGAACCAGACTGGGACTACAACACAGCTCAAGGAAGATGGGATCAGAGTCATTTTGTTAGATGTATTCTTGAAGGACTTAGGCAGGCGCATTCTAAGCCTTTAAACTATGGCAAATTGGCAGACACAGAACAGGAGGAGAAGGAAGCTCCTGGTAAATTCCTAGATAGACTGAGAGAAGCCCTTCGCAGATTCACTGAGATTGATCCCTAAAGTGAAGAGGGAAAAGTGATCTTAAAGGATAGATTTCTCACTCAGTCGGCTCCAGATATCCCCCGTAAGCTATTAAAACAGGCGTATGGACCAAATCAGTCTTTAGATACTCTGTTACAACTGGCTCAGTCTATTATGGTAGGGAATATAAGGAAAAGAAAGAAAGGCAAAAAAAGACAAAGGAAAAGGCGGAAGCCTTCACCATGGCTATGAAAAACGTTCTTAAACAGCCTGAGAAAAATGCCCAGAGGGGCCCAGGTGAAAAGGGATGGGCTTGCTATTACTGTGGAAAGGAGGGGCATCTCAAGTGGGATTGCCCTCAGGCATCTAAGCCGCCCTGGGCTCCAAGTCTGGTCTGCAAAAGACCACACTGGAAGAGAGACTGCCCCCAGAGGCGTAGGTCTCCGGGGTCGGACTCCCAAGACAATCAGGACTGAAGGTGCCCAAGGTTCCCCACACAAGCTCCCGTCCTAATTACCTGAGGAACCCCAGGTATTAGTAATTGTGGGGGGCCAATCCGTCGATTTCCTTTTAGATACTGGGGCAACTTATTCTGTGCTTACTGAAGCCCCTGGCCCACTTTCTTCCCGATCCGCTTCCGTAATGGGACTGTCTGGACGAGCCAAAAGGTATTATTTCATTTATTCTTTATCTTGCAACAGGGATTCTGTGCTGTTTTCACACGAGTTTCTGATTGTGCCATAATCTCCCTCACCCCTTTTGGGAAGGGATATACTGAGCAAGGTCCATGCCTCTGTTTTCATGAATATGGAGCCCTCCCTTCCTCTCCCTTTAGTCGAACAAAATGTAAATGCTAGAGTATGGGCTGATGGAAAATCTGTGGGCCAAGCACAAAATGCTATTCCTGTAGTTGTTAAGCTCAAAGACCCGCACGTATTCCCACATAAGCAGCAGTATCCACTGAAACCTGAGGTTAAGGAAGGGTTAAAACCCATCATCGAAAATTTAAAGGAGCAGGGACTATTAATTCCCTGTAACAGTCCTAGCAACACTCCTATTTTGGGTATAAAGAAATCGAATGGTAAATGGAGACTAGTTCAAGATTTACGAATAATAAATGAGCCTGTAGTTCCTTTACACCCCATGTTGCCTAATCCTTACACGCTATTGTCTGAAATTCCTGAACGAGCCAAATATTTCTCAGTAATTGATTTAAAGGATGCCTTCTATTCAGTGCCTTTGGTGGAAGAAAGTCAATTTCTATTTGCCTTTGAAGACCCTACGCAGCCAGCTTCTCAGTTAACCTGGACAGTTTTGCCCCAGGGATTTCGTGACAGTCCTCACTTATTTGGACAAAGTTTTGTCATGGGATCCACAAAACTTTAATAGCTCTGAAGTGGTGGTGTTACAATATGTAGATGATATTTTGCTCTGTGCTGAGACAGAGGAAGCTTGTTCACAAGCCTCAGAAGATTTCTTAAACTTTCTGGCAGGCTGTGGTTATAAGGCATCAAGAGAAAAGGCTCAGCTTTGTCAACAATTGGTTAGATATCTGGGCCTAATCATATCAGAAGGAACTAGGGGCCTAGGCCCTGAGAGAATTAAACCTACACTAAATCATCCCCTATCTATGACTTTAAGACAATTGAGAGGATTTTGGGGAATCACAGGTTACTGTGTGCATTTGGATTCCGGGTTATTGGGAACTTGCCCGGCCTTTATATAAACTTATAGCTGAAACTCAGCAGGCCCAAACCGACAAACTGGTTTGGTCTCCAGAATCTCAAAAGGCTTTTAAGATTCTTCAGACTGCTTTCCTGCAAGCTCCAGCTCTGAGCTTGCCCACAGGGTTAGAATTTAATTTGTTTGTCACTGAAAGAAAAGGTGTGGCATTGGGAGTTTTGACACAACCCCGAGGGCCTCACCAGCAACCTATTGCTTATCTAAGCAGAGAATTAGATGTAGTTTCACGTGAGTGGCCCCAATGCCTAAGAGTAATTAGGGCAGCAGCTTTATTAGCACCTGAAGCTTTAAAAATAATTAATGGACGAAACCTTACTTTACTGACTTCTCATGATGTGAGTCGAATATTAAATTCTAAGGTTAATATTTGGATGACAGACAGTAGGCTTCTTAAATATCAGTCATTGTTGTTAGAAGGACCAGTATCTAAGCGTAAAGCTTGTGGAAATCTAAATCCTGCCACTTTCCTTCCTGAGAAGGAAAATGAAACACCTGATCACGATTGTTCTCAATTCCTAACTTTAAACTATGCCGCTCAGGAGGATCTAAAGGATACCCCATTAGACAATCCTGACATGAAAATATTTACAGATGGCAGTTCTTTTGTTTGGGATGGAAAGCGTAAAGCAGGTTACGCAGTGGTGACTGCTGAACAGGTTTTGGAAACAAAATCTCTCCCCCAGGGAACCAGTGCTCAGTTAGCGGAGCCTGTGGCTCTGACCCGAGCTCTAGAGTTAAGCAAAGGGCAGCGGATGGGCCTGATAATCTATGTGAGTCTACTTCTGTTGACTCCAAAAATCCTGAGTCTGCCGTTTGATCCTCAACACAACGCCTTCCTGTCCTTGGCTCACTCCTGCGCTGCATTCCACAATCGGTCTAACTGCTGGGTCTGTGGAGCACTCCCCTCTTCATCAGTGGAAGGCTTCCTGTGGTGGACATCTCCACTTCAAGGAAAAGACTTTCTCCAAGTCTGTGAATACCTTTGACAACAATCACATGCGATGCCTCTTCTTCATCTGATGACATCTACCAACCCTAAAATGGACTGGTGCAACAATTTGCACTTAAACTATGTACATAATGTGACTTTTAATTTCGATTTTAACTTGTTTTAATGACTATGTTGCCTGCATCTGTAACTGTATAACTGGATTTGTTTCTAGCCGCTTGAAAGCTTTTAAGTTACAAATGGTTGCTCAAACTCCTGCTACTGCTGCAGCTTCCTCCAACTACTATTTGGGGCCCCTGGATCAGATATCCTCAATATGAGGATTAGGAGAATATGTTGCCTCACCAATTTAGGGACAATGTCCCTTGTCAGCTCAGAAGCAGTTATGGAACGAGAACGACGCCCCTTTTCCCTAGGCAACATAATTCTCCTAAAAGAAAAGGGGGGAATGAGAGAGTCATTTCCTAGGCAGGTTGATAAGGAGTCTAGGGGTCCCCAAGGAGAGAGGGGTCTGGAATTCTCAAGGAGGAAGAAAGGACAAATCTTTTTTTCCTTCTCTACATTCCGCCTGAGGACAGTCTCTGGATTAAACCTTCTGGCTAATTCTGTTATCTTAAAATGTAAATTATGGGAGGTCTTTACAACCTCTAGACATTCTTTGGATTCACTGGAGAGTATATAACTTCACTGCTAACACTAGCAAGCAGGTACTCTTTCTGCTCCCTTCTGATGCCTATGTCAGAAGCTTTCTCTCTCTCCTTTATACTTTAATAAAACTTTATTACACAAAAGCTCTGAGCGATCAAGCCTCGTCTCTGGCCCCGGATTGAATTCTTCTCCGGGGGCCAAGAATCCCGGTGTCTTCGTGTGATTCAACAACAACCTTTCAGCAGCAGCAGGCCAAGATGAGTAGAGCCAAATTTCCCAACAACATACAGATATAGGTATGTTATGAAATATCTAAGTAAAGAATTACAACATGTGGCTTGACACTAAAATGGATTATCTGAAATCAACTGTCCAGGAAAACTCACTGTAAACAGACTACAAAGAGATCAGGGTGGTTCTATGACAAGGCAGGTTTAAAAGAGACCAGGTAAGAAAGCTGTCATCATGTGGGACTATAAAGAAAGCTGAGCGCTGAAGAATTGATGCTTTTGAACTGTGGTGTTGGAGAAGACTCTTGAGAGCCCCTTGGACTGCAAGGAGATCCAACCAGGCCATTCTAAAGGAAAACAGTCCTGAATGTTCATCGGAAGGACTGATGCTGAAGCTAAAACTCCAATACTTTGGCCACCTGATGTGAAGAACTGACTTACTGGAAAAGACTCTGATACTGGGAAAGACTGAAGGCAGGAGAATGGGACACAGAGGTTGGATGGCATCACTGACTCGATACCATGAGTTTTAGCAAGCTCCGGGAGTTGGTGTGCTGCAGTCCGTGAGGTCACAAAGAGTTGGACACGCCTGTGTGACTGACATGAATGGAACATACTAACAAATTTCCTTTTCAGTTTTTAATATGTCATTTATTTAGCAAAAGTTTAAGTACCCTCTCTGTGCCTTTTCATCTTCCTTTAGAAACTAATTCAGTAAGAGGATCCACTTGGAACCCTTGCAAGGAACAGGGGGTCCTTTGGCCTGGTAAAGTTTTTCTAAATTATCTGCAAAACTGATTAAGCAACTGAAAGGAAAAAAAAAAAAAAAAGCACACATAACTGTCTTCTGACACAGACAAAAATAGGACTTGCACATTTATGGTGTGCCTCTGGATTAGGCATTAAGTTGAATTTGACTGCTAAATAATACATAAGAAAACGGTACCTAGTTTCCCTGGTAATCATTTCTTCATTATAGAAATTTATCACATACTAGAATGAAGAGTTGAGATCATTCTTTAATTTTGCCAGTTTCTTCTGTTTTTTTTTTTTTTTTTTTTTAACATTTGTGTATAACCTGGACACCAAAAATGACAGGATTCATTTCAAAGCCTGGTGTTTTTCTTTTTTTTTAACCCTATCTTCTGAATTTATTCTAGGTTCCCATTTAATTGGGCTTCCCTAGTGGCTCAGATGTTAAAGAATCCATCTGCAATGCAGGACCTCGGTTAGATCCCTCGGTCAGGAATATTCCCTGGAGAAGGGCATGGCTACCCACTCCAATATTCTTGCCTACAGAATTCCACAGACAGAGGAGCCTGGCGGAATACAGTCCATGGGTTCGCAAAGAATGGGACACAACTGAGCAACTCATACACGCCATTTAATAAAATACCTTGATATTGAGCTCTATAAAAATTCAAAGTACAGGTCTTGAAAGTAGGGGACTAGAAATACTAAATGCCAATTAAAACAAAAATAAATGAATAAAATCTACGGAGACAACTGCATATTCATGTGTGGCATGTGAATCATTTCAACTATAGTATCTAATAATTTAACATTTACATGTATCAACAACTTTTAAAATATAACCATACAGAAACCTAATTTAAAAATACAAAGTAGCTACTGCATATATTGTACACTTGTGATTATTTTATTAGAGATGCAAAAAATTCAATAAAATTTCTCTTTATTCTAAAAATAAAAGTATGTACACAGTCATGCTTAAGGATTTTAGAACATTTTCCATTAAAGGAAAGCTATCCTAAATACAAGAGGCCAAATACATACTTAAGAAGATTAGTATGAAATTGAGTCAAGAGTATGAACTGATACATTTCTTGAATGCCTTCTCTTACATTGTTACCTTGCTCTGCAGTTAGAAGCTGCTTTGATACCTATTTCAAATATTAATACAAAACAGGTTTCTCCTAAATTACAAAATAAAGACTTGAGAGGGATGTTCATGTAACTTAGAGAACATGCATTAAATTGTTACCAACAGGTAAACTGATATAGATGCTACTGTTTTTAATGTTTTAGTTATGAAACAGAAAAGGGGATGTAAAACTCCATAAGTATATTTTAAAATAATCTTTAGCTGTTTATTTTTTTAATAAAAATTTATTTAATTGGAGGCTAATTACTTTATTGTATTGGTTTTGCCATGCATCAACATGAATCCACCATGGGTGTACTCGTGTTCCCCATCCTGAGCCCCTCTCTTACCTCCCTCCCCATTCCGTCCCTCTGGGTCACCCCAGTGCACCAGCCCCAAGCATCCTGTATCATGCATCAAACCTGGACTGGTGATTCGTTTCACGTATGATATTATACATGTTTTAATGCCATTCTCCCAAATCATCCCACCCTCGCCCTCTCCCACAGAGTCCAAGAGACTGTTCTATACATCTGTGTCTCTTTGGCTGTCTTGCATACAGGGTTATCGTTACCATCATTCTAAATTCCATATATATGCATTAGTATATTGTATTGATGTTTTTCTTTCTGGCTTACTTCACTCTGTATAATAGGCTCCAGTTTCATCCACCTCATTAGAACTGATTCTAATGTATTCTTTTTAATGGTTGAGTAATACTCCATTGTGTATATGTACCACAGCTTTCTTATCCATTCGTCTGCTGATGGACATCTAGGTTGCTTCCATGTCCTGGCTATTGTAAACAGTGCTGTGATGAACATGGGGGTCCACATGTCTCTTTCAATTCTGGTTTCCTCAGTGTGTATGCCCAGCAGTGGGATTGCTGGGTCGTATGGCAGTTCTATTTCCAGTTTTTTAAGGAATCTCCACACTGTTCTCCATAGTGGCTGTACTAGTTTGCATTCCCACCAACAGTGTAAGAAGGTTCCCTTTTCTCTACACCCTCTCCAGCATTTATTGCTTGTAGACTTTTGGAGAGCAGCCATTCTGACTGGCCTGAAATGGTACCTCATTGTGGTTTTGATTTGCATTTCTCTGATAATGAGTGATGTTGAGCATCTTTTCATGTGTTTGCTAGCCATCTGTATGTCTTTGAAGAAATGTCTATTTAGTTCTTTGGCCCATTTTTTGATTGGGTCATTTATTTTTCTGGAATTGAGCTGCAGGAGTTGCTTGTATATTTTTGAGATTAATTCTTTGTCAGTTGCTTCATTTGCTATTATTTTCTCCCATTCTGAAGGCTGTCTTTTTACCTTGCTTATATTTTCATTTGTTGTGCAGAAGATTTTAAGTTTAATTAGGTCCCATTTGTTTATTTTTGCTTTTATTTTCAATATTCTGGGAGGTGGGTCATAGAGGATCCTGCTGTGATGTATGTCGGAGAGTGTTTTGCTTAGGTTCTCCTCTAGGAGTTTTATAGTTTCTGGTCTTACGTTTAGATCTTTAATCCACTTTGAGTTTATTTTTGTGTATGGTGCTAGAAAGTGTTCTAGTTTCATTCTTTTACAAGTGGTTGACCAGTTTTCCCAGCATCACTTATTAAAGAGATTGTCTTTTCTCCATTGTATATTCTTGCCTCCTCTGTCAAAGATAAGGTGTCCATAGGTGTGTGGATTTATCTCTGGGCTTTCTATATTTATCTATATTTATCTATATTTATCTATATATATCTGATCTATATTTCTGCCTTTGTGCCAGTACCATACTGTCTTGATGACTGTGGCTTTGTACTATAGCCTGAAGTCAGGTAGGTTGATTCCTCCAGTTCCATTCTTCTTTTTCAAGACTGCTTTGGCTATTCGAGGCTTTTTGTATTTCCATACAAATTGTGAAATTATTTGTTCTAGCTCTGTGAAAAATACCGTTGGTAGCTTGATAGGGATTGCATTGAATCTATAGATTGCTTTGGGTAGTATACTTATTTTCACTACATTGATTCGTCCAATCCATGAGCACGGTATATTTCTCCATCTATTAGTGTCCTCTTTCATCTCCTTCACCAGTGTTTTATAGTTTTCTATATATAGGTCTTTTGTTTCTTTAGGTAGATATATTCCTAAGTATTTTATTATTTTTGTTGCAATGGTGAATGGAATTGTTTCCTTAATTTCTCTTTATGTTTTCTCATTGTTAGTGTATAGGAATGCAAGGGATTTCTGTGTGTTGATTTTATATCCTTCAACTTTACTATATTCATTGATTAGCTCTACTAATTTTCTGGTGGAATCTTTAGGGTTTTCTATGTAGAGGATCATGTCATATGCAAACAATGAGAGTTTTACTTCTTCTTTTCCAATTTGGATTCCTTTTATTTCTTTTTCTGCTCTGATTGCTATGGCCATATACCACATCAACAAATTGAAAAATAAAAGCCATATGATTATCTCAATAGATGCACAGAAAGCCTTTGAAAAAATTCAACATCCATTAATGATAAAAACCCTCCAGAAAGCAGGAATAGAAGGAACATACCTCAACATGATAAAAGCTATATATGACAAACCCACAGCAAACATTATCCTCAATGGTGAAAAATTGAAAGCATTTCCCCTAAAGTCAGGAACAAGACAAGGGTGCCCACTCTCACCACTACTATTCAACATAGTTTTGGAAGTCTTTAGCTGTTTAGATGCATGTGATTTTTTTTTTAACCTTTCAAAAATAATAACCATAAACGGAGGTGATGGTGTTTGGCTTGATTTTTTTCTAAGCTCCTTTGCATAAATTCTGTTTATTTTCACAGTTAAACATATTCCATCACCTGGAGCCATGGATATCAGAGATGTCCTATTACTAGAAAAGGGGTCTGAACTGGAGGAGCAGTTGCCCATTTCTGAAAAATGGTTTTTCACAGTTCAGTGAAAAAAGGAGGCAAGATTCTCACCCCAAGAAAACCACACATATGGTCCACATGGAAACTGCAACATCAGCAGAGGCACTCTACGGCAGCTAGAACCGGACTGTGCCAGAATAGGACCGGCCATCTTCAGATGACCAGGTTCAGATGATGAGCTTGGCCTCTTCTGGCCTTCCTCTAGCCTGCTCCTCACCCCTTCCCTCTCACTGCCCATCTCCCCAAGAGCGAGACCCAGCAGAGGAGAAAGCATACCAACTATCTTAAACTACTGTGGTGGCCTGTCCTGAGACACAGGGTAGGAAATGATCAGGTGAGATTTAAATCACATTTGAGCGTAAAATTTTAAACTAGTCAGACTTTTACTAACCAAAAGTAACCAGAAGCTTGTAGCATTTGTTGAAAGGCAAGTTAGGGGGCAGGAAAAGGAGATTAGAGAGTGTATCCACTGTTCAAAGTAGGTTTGGAGAAAAAGCCATTTCAGGTTTATACCCAAAGAATTGTACCTGTGAATCTGCCTTCAGTGCAGGAGACCCAGGTTCGATCCCTGGGTTGGGAAGATCCCCTGGAGAAGGGAATAGCAACCCACTCCAGTATTCTTGCCTGGAGAATTCCATGGACAGAGGAGCCTGGCAGGCTACAGTCCATGAGGTCGCAAAGAACTAGACACAACGAAGTGATTAACACACACAAAAAGTGTTTACATTTAAAAACGTACCAGCATGAATCATGATACCAGGATGAATCCTCAAAGAGCTAAGAACACAAAATCTGGTAGCTGAAACTATGAAGTTCAAGTTTAGACTGATACAGCCCCCAATTAGAAGGAAAAAAAAAGTAAAATGTCAGCCCTGGTAAATTCTCAAGTGACAGCTGTTATCTGCCTGCTTAAGTAAGCTTGACTCAGCTTATATCCAAGGCCAGATAAAGCCAATCTCCACTGCTCACTGCTCCTTCTCTGCTGACCCAGGATTCCCTAAAAATCCACTTTTGGTAACTCTCTCTCCTTACTTCAAGGCTCTCTCTGGGTGATCTCATGTACTCTAGGCCAAATATTCCCAGAATCATAGCTTCATCCTGTATTTTCAAGTTGTATCTAGTGTACCGTATGGCCTCCAGACATTACAAACTTTATCCATCTGCAACAGAATCAGCTCACCCTTCAAACCCAATCTCCAAAACCCCTTCTTCCTTTCTTCTCTACTCTGTATCTCAAACAATGGCAACATCATCAATCTAATTCTCTAGATCAGAAAACCTTTTCTTCATTCTAATCCCCTATATATGATTGGTTATCATATCCAGATGATTCTTAAATCAAGGATATTTATTAAAGTGAATCTCTCATCACTAATTTCACTGTCTTTGTCTTAATCATTTGACAATTTCAACAGGCTTTAATACAGCTGTCCTAGGGTTCCAGTCTATCTGATTCCTATCTGCTTCACCCTGACACTAAAAAACCAATTTGATGAGGGTTACTCTCCTGATAAGAACTCTGCACTAGTTAGCCACTGCCCACAGAATTAAGGCTGAACACCTGCTTGGCAGCTAAGACCTTCAAAACCTAGGTCACTCCCAAATCATTCCCAATATTACTCTGTTTTGCAAGCACTGTCTCCTTTAGGACCTGCTCTCTCATTCAGCTAAAGTGCAGAAAAGCCTCTTTCTGTGTTTCCGGCTAAGCCAACCTGCTTTGTACCTGCACCTTTGCCTGCACCATGTGTGAAATCTACTTTATTCCAATGGTCATCATCAGTTTTGCCTCTATCTACAGTTTGGGTTCAGTACCATCATTTTTCTGGAAGACTATACCTATAATTCTAAAGTAAAGGAAAAACAGAAAGGCAGAATTTGTTTGCAGCCATTAGCTGTAATTCACTGATTTCTGTGACTCAAAGGGGAACTTAACCATCTGGTTTCTATTGGGCCTTATATGCCAAGTGACACTCAGTGTTAACAGTCAGGGTAAGAATAATTGAGTATTTAAAATCAAAGTCAGGCAATTTTCAGGAATTTTGTACCATCACTGAAGTTCTAAGGAGTTAAAGTCAGTATATTTCTTTTCATCAAAGATTATAATCATGAAAATGACTGTTTCAGAACTTTCTTCCATAGCAATAATAATCCATAACTAACTACTCATTTCATTTGACTAGTTAGTAAAAGTGTGTGGCTGATTATCAGCTTTTTGCACATCTAAATATTTTTAGCCGTGACTATTATATAGCTTAATTCACATTCTCATATTAAGGGAGAGAAAAAAACTAAATTGAAAGATTAACTGAGATTTTTATAAGACACTAATAAGAAACAGCTTAAATTATAAGAGTATACTGCATATCAAATTTAATATGCACCATTACTCAATTCATGAAGAGAAAAAAAAGCTCCTTATGTGTCTTAAAAATAAATCAATATAATTATCTCTATATCAGAATTCTTTTATCTGTTATGTGTTATCTTTTATCTTTTATATGTTAGTAGTTTGATATCCTCTTTTGCTTATCTCTGTACAATCTGTCTATATTTCTGGAAAGATGTTTCTATTATTGATGGACAAAATTATAAAATAAAACTAGTTTGGTTCTGAATCAAGACAACTAGGTTTTGATTTTTAAAAAGCTGTAATTTACTGGAATGTCTTCTAATCCAAAGGATCCAGCCTAATGAAAGCTTTCTACATTTAACAAATGAGAGGTAGAATGGAAAAAGTTTCCAACCTAAAATTACAACAAGAGAGAAAGGTGCGTTAGTTTAACCAGGCCAACACATCTAATGGGCCCAAAATGAACTATGTACCTGTAACTGTGAAAGATACAGATCAGGAAGTGTGATGGAATCAGTCAGGGAAGGGCTCTGACACTGAACCTGAACTAAGTGTGAATGTGCACACACAGTTTCAGACTTGAAGACATCTCATTTAGGATGGTAAACTAAAAAAAGAACTCTTCTATTGTCAACACAGCCTGATAACCAGTGAGGTTCAGTCAATCCTAACAACTTGTTTGAAATCTCATGGCTCATTGTAGAAGTACATACTGTGAGACCTGGGTCTTAAATTAGAAGGCAATACGTTTTATTGTCCACTCTATAATCCTAAATTCCACTGTTGGTTCTTAACATGTTTTTTTCACATAACCACCCAGCAGTCTCCACTGCTTATTGACTAAACATTCAAAATGAGGTCATAAACAAAAAGTGCACTGAGTCAAAATAACTTCCTAAGACATCAACATTAGCCACAGCATGCTTAAGAGTATTAGCATCTTTGTTTTAAAATGTAAAGTAGCCAAATTTTCAACACACTCTTCTAGATAAATGACACTTTTAAAATAATAAATTACTATGAGCAAAGTTTATGCTTTTTAGAACTCTTTGGGAAACCATTTTTGCCACGTGCTTTAAACATCGTAATAAATTCCAACATGGTGACAAGAACCCACACACTGCACCTGTGCTTTCTATCTTAATTAATCCAAGAAGTACAGGCCTGCTCACTTTAATTTGTAAAGGAAATGATGATATAGTGAGTTTTAACTTAAGGCATTAATTACCTAAGCAAGCAGAATTAGCTTAATGTTTCAGTAGATCTTGCCTAGACACAAGCACCAAAAACAAATCTTCTGAAATTTTGGAAGCCTTTAACAGCCTATTTAGGAAAAGAAAGCAAAATGCTCACTCTACCTTAGGTGTCCAAATGGATTAAATTATATTGAGGGAAAAAACAGAGATGCTAACGTTTTTGTGGTCTTTACCACAGAATTAATTAAATTTAGTTTAGTTGCCTGGTGACTATCAATATTTTTTTCCCTACTTGTATATGAATGCTTATCTTTGAAGAAGGCCCCCACTCTTTCAAAACAAAGGTTACGACTGTCTTAATGCTGCAGTAGACTGATGGCCAAAATCTTATAAAAAAGTCTGCACGGACCTAGACAATCACATGTTGCAACTGTGCGCACAGCACACCATCTGTTGGATACAACTGCCAGCACAGATTTCGTGAGCTGGCGAAGGACTGCAACAGGCAAGAATTCTGCAAGCGTTTCAAAGTGCAGGGTTCTCATTAATTTTAATTTCCTGTTGGCTCTCTAAGGAAAGAGTGAGCAGAGAAAGCACCGTGTGCCACAAACGCTCCACTTCAGGCTGCACGTACACCTGTGATCATAAACGCTTCTCCAGGGCTGGCCACTCAAGAGCTTGAGATTCTGTGTTTATTTCTTCTTTACCCGAGAAGAAATAAATCTGAAGGATCTACAGTTATCTTCTCACACTGGGGTAATACTCTTGCAGACATCTGGAAATACTTGACAGTAATCATTTAATTAATGCAAAACTAATCGATGACAATATGCTTAAAGACTTCCCTCGGCGGAAGAGCTTTCTGTGGCGCACACGACTAGGGTCTGAGGAGAACAGGCAGTTCTTTGAGTCAGGAGCACACCACGAGGGAAGTCGTGAGCCAGGATCTCTTTAAAGACTGAAGGCGCTCTCGGGTATTTAAGTAGCAAAAGCAGATGGTAGCATACTGCTACGCTGCTGAAAACTGGCAGATGCTGTTGGCTGAAAGTTTTTACCTCCAGGCTCCCTAAAGGGCCTGGGTGGCTGAGGGCTTTCCAAAGGCCTGGCATCGCTACAGGCGTTTGCGTGGGCTCCTGGACCCCACCACTGTCTCCACTTCATCACCCTCCACTGCTGCTGGCTGCTCTGGTGGGTTGAAAAGATCCCAAGATGGGAAGATGCCTAAAATGCCCCTGTGGCTGCAGAAGCAGGGCTGGTACTTCCTCCAGGTTTACCGCTTTCTGCAGTTGGCAGCACTGAGGTTTCTTGGGTTTTGTGTGGGCTTTTTGGGTTTTTTTTTTCCCCTATCACCGTAATGATTTGCCAATCCAGAGTCAGAGGAAGAACTGTAAAAAAACTCAGCAAAGCTCAGGGCACATTTATACTTGAAGGAGAGGACTTTATCTGCCTTCTGCCACCATTGTGGAGACTGTTTCTCCAGTGCTGCCGTGGCAGATTTTTGTGTCCCTTAGCTCAAAAGAGCAACACAAACTGAATATTAAAGAAAATTTTAAAAAGTTACCTTACAATTAACAGTACCTTCAGTTTGAGTCAAAAGCAAAACAAAAAATAAATAAATAACTGATTTATCTAATTCCTCTTATACTAGCAATTACTGTCAATCCAATTAATTCCTTTTTTAAAATTTGGAACTAATATGGTGGATTAACAGATGGCTTTTAAAGTTTTTGTTCTTATTCCAAAATCTTTACATTACCCAAAGAATATCTATTTAAGTATGAATGATAGTGTAATTTTTGCAAAACATGATCTTCATACATGCTCTCCAATTAACACTAAACAATCTGGATGCTAAATCTGTTTGGAAATAATTCTAACAAAAACTGAAACATTAGACGAGTGCTGTAATAAACAGATTTGCCTTTTACATTTGTGTTAGAAATTTTCATAGCCACACCCTAAACAGAACTTTTTTTAGTAGAGTCAAAATAATTGGTTCAGTTAGCCTCAATACATTTTATCTTATCTTTATGCTACCTTCAAGATGGTGAAATCACAAATTATTTTTATCATCTCCTTACATCCAGGAATGTAACAGGAAACAACCAATTGACAGAAAATCTAAAAGACAAATGCTAAAAAAAATACACAAATTAAGCTGCATGCAGACTTCAAGATAAAGAATGCCTCCTACTCTGCACATCTGTCTGGCAGGTGTCTTTCTGAGTTAAGTTTTGCCCTTTTGGAATCTGCTCTGAATACTACAAAAGACAGAGAAGTATTTGCTTTCATTTTTCTTTTTTGAAAACTCTTTTTCTTAAGGCACAAGGAAAAGCCCTCTGTGTTCTGTAAATGCAGTCAAAATGACTTTCGATAGTTCAAGCAACTTGTATTTCATAGACACAGGAATCATACAAAATCTAGTTCTTTTGGAAGGTGTCCTTGAGATACATCATAAAGAGGGAAGAAAAGCACAGAAACCTGCGCACACTTTATACTTCGATGAGTCACATTTTTAACATTCTATATCTAATATATGATGGAATAAATAAGACCAGATTTCCCTTATCAACACCAGCTGGGGTCTTAAATGGAAATTGGTCTTTGCTTTTAGTCTATTTTCTTGTTTTGTAAGCAAAGTATTTTATCACATTCTTTACATTTTGTCCCACCTTTGCTTCCTCTTGTCCTACTCTCTTTTAGCCTCTTACACACTCTTCCTTTACACACTCACTGCTTCTCTTAGCAATTCTTTATTCATCTTCTGGCAATGATTCCTTTCTTCATCTCTTATTTATTCCCATTTGCATTCCCTCAGTAGCTACTGCAAACATTTTTCACTTTCCTCCAAGTGATGAGAGGGTTGAACAGTTCACAGGTGTGGTAAACGCTGGAGAAGGAAGAACTCCTGCTCTAGTCATTCCGTCCCCCTCCCCTCTCCCTTTTTACAGCTACATGCTCTGTGTAAGTCAGAAAAGAAATAATCCTGCAAAAATTAAATCCAGTCATATGATCTCATGGAGAATCTTCCCAGCTGTGAATTTATTTTCCTTCTCTCTCTCTCTCTTTTTTTAAGTTTCACTTTCTATTATTTAGCTCCTCATCTTAACCAATATAGTCTCCTTAGTAAGTCAGCTATTTCTGCTGATTAACCTTTCTAGTGTCTCCTACATCTCTCCCTGTTTTTGCGGCTTCTTTTCCATTTTATTACTATTTTATTTAAAGTCTATTTCACACACTTGATTTTCCCCTACCTCTAGTCTTTTTCTATCAATCAATTCTGCATGCTACCATCAAGATCAATATTCTTAAAACACTTTTCATCGTGTCATTCTCCAAGCTAAAAACCTTCAGTTGGTTTTCCACTTTCTAGGAAATAAAATTTCAGACTTTGCAATCTTACATTTAAGGCTTCCACCATCTGACCCAAACCTAGCTTTCCATTTTATCTCCCGTATTATTCCAAATGCACTTGAAGGTCTCCACTTCATTGTCACCCAATATATCTTGTCATCGGAGAAGGCAGTGGCACCCCACTCCAGTACTCTTGCCTGGAAAATCCCATGGACAGAGGAGCCTGGTAGGCTGCAATCCATGGGGTCGCTAAGAGTCGGACACAACTGAGCGACTTCACTTTGACTTTTCACTTTCATGCATTGGAGAAGGAAATGGCAGCCCACTCCAGTGTTCTTGTCTGGAGAATCCCAGGGACAGGGGAACCTGGTGGGCTGCCATCTATGGGGTCGCACAGAGTTGGACACGACTGAAGTGACTTAGCATAGCATAGCATATCTTGTCATTTCCTACCTCTAAGCTTTTAATTACATACATTATCCTTTGTACTGCCTGCCTTCCCTTCTCCAACCTTTACTGAGTCCTCCTCTGAATAAAACCACATAATATCTGAATTATTGCTCTGGATTACAATTTAACACTTTACTAACTTAAATGTTGTCTTAACAAATGTATACACACACACACACACACACACACACACACATATTTAAACCCATAGTACCTAGCACAATCCAAACCAGAAAACAGGACATTTGTTAAGCTAAAGCTTTCTAACAAATTTTGGAATTTCCAGATAGAAGGACTGCAGAATCTATGACGGGTGGAAAATGTAATCAGAAGTTGGCCACTGGAAAAACTGATGCTCTGACTCAAAACTAGAATGAGCTTAAAAGGGACAGTAGAAGGCTGCATGTCAAAAGCTGTGTGTGAATATTCTAACAGTGGGGTATGAGATGGCCCTTGCCCAAACCACTAATGGCCTCTGATTGCCTAAATTCATCACTCTAAATTCTGCTGAATTTCTCATTATGACAACTTTCAGTAGATTATTCACCAAAATGACTGCAATAATTCTCATTCACTCCACAGGACCCTCTGCAATGCGACTTTGCTATTCTCCTCATCACACAGTAAAATCCATTTCCACATCCTTTGAATCTGGACTGGCCTTGTGACATACAGCGACTAAGTATAACCACTTTTAAGTGTCGAGTTCAGTGGCATTAAGTATATTTACACTATTGCACTACCAGCATGGCACTCCACCCCTAGGACTTTTCTCATCTTCTAAAACCGAAGTTCTGCACTCAAAAAAAACAATAACTCCCTACTTCCCCTTTCCCCTGTCCCTGGAAACCACCATTTTATTTTGTTTCTATGAATTACACAGACTGGATACCGCATATAAGTGGAATCACACAGAATCCTTTTGTGTGACTGGCTATCTCACTTAGCTTATTATCTTCACAGTTCATCGATCCATGTTATGGTTTGTGTCAATATTTCCTTCCTTTTCAGGCTGAATCATATTTCATTGTATGTATATATCACATTTTGTTTATCTGTTCATCTATCAATGGACACTCGGGTTGCTTCCATCTTTTGGCAACTGTGAATAACACTGCTATGAATGTGGACATACAGATGTCTATTCAGGTCTTTGCTTTTATTCATTTCTTTTGGGTATATACCCAGAAATGGAATCGCTGGATCACATGGTAATTTATGTTCAATTTTCTTGAGGAATGCCATACTGTTATCCATAGCTGTACCAGTCTACATTACCACGTGTAGTGCACAAGGGTTTCTTCCGAATTCTCCTCATCCTCACCGACACTTATTTTCTGTGTGTGTGTGTATGTTTATATCATGGGTGTGAAACAGTATCTCATGGTTTGGACCTATGTTTCCTTAATGATTAAGGAAATCATCATTTGATGATAACAAACAAATCTTTTCATTTGTTTGCTGGCCATTTGTATATCTTCTTTGGAGAAATATTTATTGGAGTACTTTGACCATTTGTAAACTGGGTTGCTTAGTTTTTTGTTGTTGAGTTATAGTCATTTAGTTGTACACTACTGCCCACCAGGCTCCTCTGTTCCTGGGATTCTCCAGGCAAGAACACTGGAGTGGGTTGCCATTTCCTTCTCCAATGCATGAAAATGAAAAGTGAAAGTGAAGTCGCTCAGTCGTATCCGATTCTTCGCGACCCCATGGACTGTAGCCTACCAGGCTCCTCCATCCATGGGATTTTCCAGGCAAGAGTACTGGAGTGGGATGCCATTGCCTTCTCCCATTTAGTTGTATCCTGGGTGCTTACCCCAGGATATATGTAAGATATAAGACTTACATGTATCTTACATGTAAGATATATGACTTACATGCTTTCTCCCATTCTGTGGGCTGATGTTTGTCTGCTGATAGTGTACTTTAATGCACAGAAGTTTTAGTTCAGTTTATCTATTTTTTGTTGTTGTTGCCTCTGCTTTTGGTGTCACATCTAAGAAACCACTGCCAAATCCAAAGTCATACAGCTTTCCCCCTGCTCTTCCTATGAGTTTTACAGATACAGTTCTTACACTTATTTAGATCCTTGACTCATTTTGAGTTAATTATTGTATATTGTGTAAAGTAAAGGCCCAAATTCATTCTTTTGCTGTGGCTACTCAGTTTTTCCAGTATTATTTCTTGACAAGGCTATCCTTTCCTCATTGAATGGTCTTAGTACCCTTGTTGAAAAATCATTTGACTGTATATGTGATGGTTTATTTCTGGGCTTTCTATTCATTCCATCAGTCTATATGTCTGTCTGTTTTGATTACTGTAGCTTTGTAGCAGATTTGACATGAGGATGAGAATTCCAACTTTGTTTCTCTTTTTCAAGGTTATTTAGACTATTCAAGTCCCTTGAATTTCCATATGAATTTTACATGGATTTTTCTACTGCTGTAAAAAAAAAACAACATTGGGATTTTAATAGAGATTATATTGTAGTTTGCTTTGGACAATGCTGACACCTTAACCAAATTAAGTCTTCCAATCCATGAACATGAGATGTCATTCCATGTATTGGCGTCTTCTTTAATTTCTTTCAGCAATACACTGTAGTTTTCAGTGTACAGGTCTTTCATCTCCTTGGTTAAGATTATTTCTAAGTACTCATTTTTCTGATGATATTGAATTTTGCAACTTCTTCTATCACCTTCTTGGAACACTGCTACCACAACATAGAACTTCCAGGCTTGCATGATAGGGTGATACAGCCTAGACAACTCTTAGCACAACTGCCAGACATGAGTGATTTTAGAGATCATTTAGCTCCAGTCAAGCTGCTAGATGATTACAGCCACGTGAGAGACTCCAGGGCAGAAAGCAATGACACCCCACTCCAGTACTCCTGCCTGGAAAATCCCATGGACAGAGGAGCCTGGTGGGCTGCAGTCCATGGGGTCGCTAGAAGTCGGACACGACTGAGCGACTTCCCTTTCACTTTTCACTTTCATGCATTGGAGAAGGAAATGGCAACCCACTCCAGTGTTCTTGCCTGGAGAATCCCAGGGACGGGGGAGCCTGGTGGGCTGCCATCTCTGGGGTCGCACAGAGTCAGACACGACTGAAGTGACTTAGCAGAGAGACTCCAGGGGAGACTAGCAGAAGAACCACTCAGCTGATCCTAGGCAAACTGCTTACCCACAGAATTGTAAGCAAATAAAATTGTTATTTTAAGCTACTAAATTTTGGGGGTGGCAGCAAAGACTAACCGAAACAGAACTAAATCTTTTATTTGCTATTTCTAAACCATGATAATTTATTCATTACTTTGTGCTCATTTCCAACTGTTTTCCAGAGGCTGTTAAGATTTATTCCGACTGTGTTAAGACAGAGTTCTTTGATGTCAAGTACTCTACATTATTCATTGTGTTCATGAATGATTTAAAGCTTGAGTGGCAGAATTCTAAATAATTTATACATATTTTCAAAGGAGATAGCATAAAATTAAATTGTATTAGAAGTATAGAAATACAGATTTCTAATTTATAACCTCAAAATTGAAAAAACAGTAAGGAGATACTATAATTAGTGTAGTTCAGACTAACCTGTGCTCTTGCTAATAGCTGCTAGCAATTAGTGCTAAATTTACTGAGGACAGATTTTGAAACTTTATTATCTGATTATTAAAAAACTTAAATGATCACAATATTTAGGAGAAAAATATTTAACAATAAAAATATTTATAATCCTAAAGCATTTAGAGGCTTGGTGTCTAAGCAAAATGGCTTGATATTACTTAAAAATTCTGAAGATACACATATATCTAAAATTTTATGTTTTATAACACAAATTTATTTATTAACAAATATAGCTATAGTTATTTTAAGTGAAAATCTTACAGAGCAATAGGCAAAAATAAATGCTATTTATGTGTGTGCATGCTCAGTTGTGTCCGACTCTTTGTAACCCCATGAACTGTAGCCCACCAGGCTCCTCTGTTCATGGGATTCTCCAGGCAAGAATACTGGAGTGGTCTGCCATTTCCTTCTCCAAAATGTTATTTGTAATACATACTAAAACAAAAATTTAGTTAATAAAAATTTCTACCCCATTAAAGAACTCACTTGAAAAATTTACTCTCTCACATTGTAGAAAGAGTTGTTTTAGAATTCTTTACCTGGTATTATATGTGTTCTTTAAAAGAAATAATAAGGAGAAAGAAAAAATAAGGAGAAAATGTAACAAGAGGCAATACATAAGTTTTTTATGTGGCTCAGATGGTAAAAGAATCTGCCTGCAATACAGGAGACCTGGGTTTGATCCCTGAGTTGGGAAGATCCCCTGGAGAAGGGAATAGCTACCCATTCCAGTATCCTGGCCTGTAGAATTCCATGGACAGTGGAGCCTGGCAGGCTACAGTCTACTGGGTAGAAAAGAGATGAACATGACTGAATGACTTTCACTACTCACTTAGACATAGAACAGGACAATTTTTTCTGACAAACCAAGTGGAATTAACACTTAAGTAAGAAACTATTTGAGTTAACTTTCAAAGCTGAGGCAAATTCCTCAATGTCTATGTCATAAATACATGTGCATAATTTGTTTAGGAAATTTAATTTACTGTCAGAAATATCCTATATTTGCATCATTTAAAACATCTTCTGAAACAGTTATCAGTTTTGTTTTAGAGTCCTAAGTGTTTCCTTAAATTTGGGCTATAATTTATTTAACCATGAGCAATTACTTACACTTCTCTGAAACTACATTTCAACAAACAGACTACAACTTCACCACTCCTCTACCCATATATGGTAACACACTGAATATTAAAATATAGTCCATAATTTAAGTCATACACAAGTGCATACACACACACACACACACACACAACCTATTTCTTGCTTGGATGACAAAACAGAGAGAAAAGAAATATGGAAGAAGTAAAATGCACTTACGAAGTCAAAGTCTCCATCTTGAGGAACTTTCCAGTTATCAGGAAAAACATTTTTGGACATAGGGAAGGGTTCATGCATATTCTGATTACAGTTTTCATGACTCTTATTCTTGAAGTCCTGTTTATCAAAGTAATCCATGAAAGATGGCCTTTGTACTTGTGGTGAAGTTGCATTTCCTTAGGTAAACGAAGAACACAAAGAGGTATAAGTTCTTACATTTACTAAGAGAACTATAAGCTTTTTTAAAATATGATTTTTTTATTACTATAATAAATTTTCACTAGTCAGATTTAAGAACAGCATAGTTAATGAAGAAAATATATGAAGTAAAATAAGAATGAAGAAACAAAAATATCTAAGGCAAATAGATTGCCTTCACCCAATGATAAGGCAGAGATCTGTAATATCCTTAGATTGCAGAAACATCTCAGAATTTCGGCAGAATCTTTATTATAATTTTATTAAAAATCATTTCAAATACATTTGAAACTTGTCAAAGAAAGTAAACATTTTAAACCTCAATCTTCGTTCATAAAACACTCAAGCCCACACTGTTGTCCCTGTGCACCGGCATCAGCTGTAAGAAGTTACGGCTGTAAGACTTACCCAGCTTCCTCCTGTGTCTCTTTGACTACTTCCTCACAGTCTTTCTAGCTGCTTCTACCTCCTCCTGGAACTCCTATGGCTTCACCTGTCATATTTTACCCCTAATGCTGTTTCTCCAGCCCAGACCTTACACCTAGGTTCTCTGACTTTCCAACAGCTCAATTCCTGGACCTGCAGTGAATTAGAGTTACCTTGAATTTACCAGTTCTAAAGCTAGATCCAAGATCTTTTCCTTCAAGCCCATTGCTTCTCCAGATGTTCTTTGTCTGTCAGTTAACATTCTTAATCCCCAAAGTGATCAAGTTGAGAATGAACCCAGACTCTCTTTTCCCATCAAACCAAACTGATCATCAGGTGGTTTAATGCTACTGCTCTATCCGCCACTGCTACTGTCTTAGTTCAGCTTCTAATCTTTTCTTGCCGAGGCCACTGTAGCACATCCTCCAAACTGGTGTCCGTGCCTTACCTCAGTTTTGATTTTAGTCACACGGACGATGTAGTGACCTTTCTAAACACAAATCAAATCATGTCTTTCTTCGGTTTAGGATCTTTCAGTGACTCCTCATTTCCTATACTGAATGATTAAAGTAGAAAATAAACATAGAATAACTAGACTTTCCCAGGGATTTTCAAACTTGATTCCTTAAAGCCCCAGTGTCCTCCCCCAAAATCCTAAGTATCCATGTATCTGTATGGCTGAGTTCCCTTTGCTGCTCACAGAAACTATCACAACATTGTTAATCTGCTATATACCTCAGTACAAAAATTAAAAAGTTCCAAAAAACCCTAAGTGACCACCACAAAGACACTTCCCTATGCAGTTCTCCACATAGTAAGTTACCTATCATCTTAAAAATTTCTTGTGACAGGACGTACACTTCTCCACAAGGAAGCCTGTTGGGCTATTCTAAGTTACAGAAAGTCTTTTTTAAAATGTGAACTTGAAGTATGTCTTTTTGCAATTTAAACTCATGTTCCAAATAAATTTCTCTTTCATACACCAGTCCTTCAGACATCTGAAGACAGATAATGGCTCCGTTTTGGCTATCTTTCTCAGGTGAAACATCGCCAGTTCCTTTCATATGACATGTTTTCAAGACGCATCGTCATCTAGTTTACTGGCCTATGGAGACATTCCAGTCTCTAAACGATCCTCTAAAATCGGACATAACACTGCTAACAGTAACATGGCCAATCCAGAATGTATTTGTAATAGCACTAATGCAGCTTTAAACTACAGTTAGTATTATGAAAACTAGCTAACACTATTGGCTCAGGATGAGCTATGAGGCAATTTCGTAAACATTTCTGCAATCAGTCAAAGTAAAAGTCCCCTAAGAAATGAGTAGTGGCAATAGGAAGGAAAGAGGCAGAACAATACTTGGGGCTGACAGAAGAAAACAAGGACATCGCTGAGAAATTTTATTCCAGGAATCTCCTTTTGCATTCACAACAGTCCCGAGCCTCCTTCTAACTTGATCCTAATCAGAAGCTCCTTTCCCAGTTATAGGAGCCACCACAAACACCCTAGGGTCTCAAGGTGAACAAATCATAACCTAATATCTAGAGGCTCTCCCTTTCGGAAGATGACAGGGGTCTCTCCTGTGGGGAGGAGTGGCCACGTAACACTCAATTTTCAAATTGGGGTGTTATGTAGTTGCAGTTAAAATTGAAGGTTGCTGCTCCTCTATCTTCCTATATCCTCAACTTGGGAACAGAAATGTAGTAATTAGGGACCGAATTTGGTAATAGGTACCAGAAGACATAAGAAGAGGTACCAGTGACACATAAGAAGAAGGATCCTAGGAAAACTCTGTTTTCTTGATACACGCATCGCCTCTGTTTCTTCTTGCTCTTCTCTGCCTGGAATGCCGACTTCACAGCTGAAGATCTGACAGTTACTCTGCAAGCAGGAAGATGAGAGCACTACCCTAAAGATGAAAGAATCTACCCTAAAGGAAGAATCTCTAATGATGTCATGAAATCATTCTACCCATGTAGGACACTCTGCTTCTGGATTTTTTGTTAAATGAGAAAAGAAATTAATCCTACTCTATTTAACCCATTGTTATTTGGTTCTTCTGGTACCTATTACCAAATTCGGTCCCTAATTACCACATTTCTGTTCCCAAGTAGAGGATATAGGAAGATATAGGAGCAGCAACCCTCAAATTTAACTGCAACTACATAATACCCCAATTTGAAACCTGGAATTCACTACTACTTAGCAGTTCGATTATCACTACATTTCAGGCTGATCTCAAAATCTATGATAAAATGCCTGTCAGAGTCCACACTCTAATTTTCAAAAATAACTCATTTCTACGTTAGAAATAAACATTTTCACAGAAAGCTAACCGAAGTCCAAAAATCAACTGAAATAAAAGAAGGTAGTCTGTTTCATTAGATGTTTCTGTTTGGATGATGTCAAAACAAGGTATCATTAACCAAGACATCCCTCTACACAATGTTTTTCAAATGTATGTGCTTATACTTTTAACTATTTTCCATCATTTAGTTTAAAACCTACTATCAACATTTAGAGTATATACTTTTTACATACAAAGAAAATTTTAAAAACAATTTTTAATTTATAAGGAGGAAAACAGGTTAGGTATATTTTAAAAGTTGGGCTTCCTAGGTGGCACAGTGGTAAAGAATCTGCCTGCCAATGCAGGAGATGCAGGTCCCTGAGTCTGGAAAGATCCCCTGGAGAAGGGAATGGCAACCCGCTCCAGTATTCTTCCCTGGAGAATCCCATGGACAGAGGAGCTTGGCGAGCTACCACTGATGGAGTTTCAAGGACTGAGCACGCCCACACATGTTTTAAAAGTTAATGGGATGGAGCAGCTGTAATTGGCCAGTCATATTTAACTACACCATATGAAACACATGTCCAGAGTGCAGCTGAGTCTCCAAGGAGGCTCGTGTTCACAGACAGACAAAGAGGATGATGCTTCTGACTTACAATTTGTTTTTTAAAAAAGAAATAGGAGACCCTCCAACAGGAGAGCGAAGCAGGAAATCTCAAGACAGTAACCACTGTCATATGTGATTGTGGTTGCTATGGTGAATACTTTTTTTAAATACACAGAAAATAATCACATAAAATTGACATCAATTTCTCCAGTTATAGTTGAATTCTGACCCTATCTTATAAAAATATATTTTTTATTTTAATAATAAATTTAATGGTCAAAATTACTTCATCCTTCAATTTTGGTCCCAATTCCTTCAACTAGTTGCTATGGAACTAAAATCCCATTAGCAATAAGGAATAAAATAATCACCACTCAATTCTTTTGTGTATGTGAAATTTTAAAGAAAAAAATTATTTCCTCTCCTTCAAACATTCCCTAAAACACACACAAGGAAAATAAATTGTATGGTATATCATACCTTTTACAAAATATGCCAGTCTACTCACAATTATTCACTATTCTAATTTACACAATGACTTCTAAAGAGGTGAAAAATTGTCATGAAAATTTAAATATACAATGGAATTTTTAGACTAATCTAACAAAAATATAATCTGTTTAATATTTAATTTCTTAACATGAGTATGACAAAGACAGTCAAATGTAGAAATGAAATAATCATCACTTTAGCATAATATCTGGAGTAGGAAATGGTAACCCACTCCAGTATTCTTGCCTGGGAAATCCCACGGATAGAGAAGCCTGGCAGGCCTACAGTCCACAGAGGCAAAGAGCTGGACACGACTGAGTGACTAACACCTCACTTCACTTAACATAATATATTTCACTATCAAATGAATTTTGAATATTATCTAATTTATTCTAAAAATATTTTAAGATGTGGGTGTTCCACCTGATTAATGATCCAGAAAATCTGTCCTTTAATTTGTTGCCAAGAGTACAGTGAATAGGGTATATATAGATGGGGCTTTCCAGGTGGCACTAATAGAAAAGAACCCGCTTAGCAGTGCAGGAGATGTTAAGAGATGCGAGTTTGATTCCTGGGTTGGGAAGATCCCCTGGAGTAGGGCATGGCAACCCACTCTAGTATTTTTGCCTGGAGAATCTCCCCATGGACAGGGGAGCCTGGCGGACTAATAGTCGATGGGGTTGCAAAGAGTCGGACATGACTGAGGTGAGTCAGTGTGTGTGTGTGTGTATATATACATATATATGTGTGTGTGTGTGTGTGTGTGTGTGTGTGTGTAAACCAGGATGTTAGTATAGAAGCTACTAACATCAGCTTTTTCTTAACATCAGACCCTACTATGAAACAAAGGAGGATACAGTCAACATGGAGATGATCTAGAAGCCATACAGAAAAAGATTAAAAGCTTAGTAAATAATACCTGCACAAAGGTTGAAAGAAAAGTAAAAGAAAGTGAAATCATTCAGTCGTGTCTGACTCTTTGCGACCCCATGGCCTGTAGCCTACCAGGCTCCTCTGTCCATGGGATTTTCCAGGCAATAGTCCTGGAGTGGATTGCCATTTCCTTCTCCAGGGGATCTTCCCAACCCAGGCATCGAACCCAGGTCTACTGCATTGTAGATAGACACTTTACCATCTGAGCCACCAGGGAATGAAATGTACAGCCAGAAAAAGTCTGAGGATACAATTTAGTAAGTATCCAAGTATACATGAAGGAGTCTTGCATAGAAAATGGCGACCAGCTGTTTTCCATCTCCAATGAGGGCAAAATAAAAGGAAATAGACAAAACGAAGCGCAGGATTTTAGTTAAATGGAAGCAATGATTTCCTGCGTGAGTAGTGAGCACTGCAACAACCACTGTGTGTCTACGGAAGCCCTTTCTCCAGAGGCCTTTATAAGAATGACTGACTGTCATCTGCATAAGATTAATATTTACGTGTTTGTCCGTGCTCTGTGCTGATAAAAGAGGCATCCTATGGTCAAAATACCTACACTAATCACATATCATTCAACATTCCACAGAGCAAAAGCACACAGGACAGACCATATGCAGTATCCACAGGAAACTCCAAACCACTGTGGCCACACCTTAGCTGAACACCTAGTGCCTCTGCAGAGGAAAATGAAGGGTTTCTACCTGCCCAGTGATACGCAGGGCATCTGCACCCAGCTGAAGGTGGGCCCTGTAGTCTACCATTGTCACCTTTACTGCTATGTCACTGGCAAAAGTAATCTTAAAGAGGCATATAAAATTTTTTCATGGAAGAATGGTAAGATCTCTGGAGAGGTGGGAAAGTGATCCACCGACACACTTCCCTGTTCTGACTGACTGTTTTTTGGCACCTGAATTTCCATCTTTAGTTATTTACTCCTTTGGCTCAAAAATGTTTTTGGGAAAAACTGTAAATTTGTTTGGGGGGATGTAAATATTACATAATTTAAAACATAATTATGAACATAATTTAGAACATAAAACATCATTAAGGATTTTTACACCTGCATGTTAGATACTTTGCTGAAATAGGTTTTGGGAGGAAGAAGGAAGGAAAGGGATCTGAATCAGAGCTGAAAGAGAAGATTATTACTAAGCACAGTACAGGACATGGAAGTTATCGTTCAGAGCAAATGGTCTCATGTTTACAATTGTGTCCAGAGGCATCCAATAAACTAGAGAGTAGGAACACCTAATGGTGCTTCTTATCTTGATATCTCTCCTGAACGCCTTCTATCTAATATCTATTCCTAGGATGAATCCTAAAAACCTAAAGCAGAACCTAATTTGCTTTCTCTTACTATTTAAGTGAAACTACATACATGTGTTTTCTAAAATGAAACAATAAACTGTGATCTATTTTAAAAATCACCATGTATTATAGGCATATACAAAGAAGAAATCTAAAAAATATATATTCAATTAAAATCACTTAATCAATATTTAATAACTGATGAATAGCTATGATAACTTAATATAAATAAACAAAATAAAATCAAAGGATTCAGACAGAGGTTATTCCTCTCTCCATTTTATTACAATATGGTCTCCATGGACTTCACCATTCAGCTCACTGCCTGGTGAATGTGCGCGACTGCGTCTCCATCCTTCCGAGATACAACAGGTGAGTTCTAGGCACTGAGGGTAGTGAGGCTGCTTACTTCTGTCCTAAACGCTAAGCTGTCGGTCCTAGCTGCACCTCAGAAGTACTTGGAAAGTTTACTGCTTTGGGATGTTAAGTTTTGTTAGAGATGTGTGGCTCCTCTTCTGGTCTGCAGAACCAGCATCCCCAAGGGGCTACTGCTAAGATGCACACTTGAGAGGGAGTCACGTGGACCCAGGAGCAGGGTTTATCTTGTAAATCAAGCCTCTGCTCCAGCCTGAGGAGATCTCTTGAGCTCCTGTTTCTGCCTTAGAATGTACTTTTCTTTTCCTCCACTTCATGTCAGTTGCAATTCTAATGGGCTTTCATTCCATAGCTTCACCCCAATTTCTGTAAAAAAAGAAAAAAGTTGAGCTGAGGGCTCAGGCCTAGACCCTATACCACACAATGGGAAATCTTCTCCTTGACAGCATTGTATTATTAAACACAGTGAAAGAAAAATTCTTAGTTTGCTCAGTCATGTCCAACTCTTTGCGACCCCATGGGCTTTAGCCCACCAGGCTCCTCTGTCCATGGGGATTCTCCAGACAAGAATACTGGATTGGGTTGCCATTCCCTCCTCCAGGGGATCTTCCCGACTAAGGAATCAAACTCAGGTCTCCAGCACTGCAGGCAAATTCTTCACTGTCTAAGCTACCAGGGAAGCCAACAGTTGGCTGAAACTGAGCAACCACTGCCATGGCCTCTGGTGAGCCTTCTTATTGTACAGGCTGGAAAGCTAAACACTACATTTCCTGTAACACCCTGCACCTAGGGTCCTGGGTAAGTGTACTCTCTCACGACTGGGAAAGCAAGCAACGAGGCAGAGAACAGGGGCCTGCTATCGCAGCCACTTCCTTCCAGCAGCACAGCTATGCAGACATGGGATTTTTTTTATAGCAGCATTCCAGCTCCAGCCGTCAGCCTCACAGGTGCTAAAAAGGTGGCTGCCGTCTCAGTGGTAGCTTTCTAATCCCTGAATAGCAACAGGGATTTGATCTCAATCTGTATTAGTGAATCCAACAGTGCCAATGGCAGCCTCTGCATTCACTAGCTTCCTGACTGGAGTAATAGCAGCAGTTCCACAACGGCCGCTTTTGCGGGGGTGTGGCAGTCATTCTTGGGGGCCCAGCCTACACAGCCCTCTCTTCCAACCTCTCTGCTGATTTTGTTAATATCCAAAACTCTGATTACATTTTTTTGTGTTTAAAATGCACAGTTTCTGTCCTCCAGAAAACACTGACTGACACAAGCCTATATGTGTGTAACTCCTCAACCCTCATAATAAAAGCATCAGCCTGGTCATACTACATCGTGTCTACAAGGGTGTCATCAAAACCACTGTAAAATACTTTCCTCAAATGATAAAACACATTATCCAAATCTAGCAGTTTCTCTGATCTAGAGGGTTAGCAATGTTGTCAAGAAAGGCAATCAAATTATTCTGATATGATTTGTTTCCACTAACCTATGCTGACTTATAACAATTCAAGTCTCCTTTCCTCAAGGACTCACAAATATTCTAGACAGCCTGCCCAAGGGGATGTCAGGTTCACTGGTCTACAGCAATAATGTGATCTGGGGGTCAAACCTGGGTCTATATATTGGCTCTACCACTCATCTGCTATGAAATCTTGGACAAGTCACTTCATGTTCCCATGTCTCAGTTTCCTTAGTGGCAAATGATAGTGACGTTATTTACAAAGTCCTTCTGAGAAGTTAATGAGATAATGTATGTAAAGTTCCAAGCACAATGCTCAGCCCATACTAGACCTGCAATTAATGAAAGCTGTGAAAGTGAAGTCACTCAGTCGTGTCCGACTCTTTGCGACTCCATGGACTGTATGTAGCCTGTCAGGCTCCTCCGTCTATGGAATTTTCCAGGCAAGAATATTGGAGTGGGTTGCCAGCTACAGCCTGAGAAACTTACCTTCTATTCTCTTTTCTGAAAATAAAAAATGAATAAAATAAAATAAAAATTAACTTCATCTTGCTTACATGGCACTTCCCTCATTTTCTCAAAAAAAGACATCAAACTTCACAAACAGTGGAATACAATTCTCTCACCTGCCAAGTTATCTCAACACATTACTGATCATACTCCCAGTCAGGAGGTATCGAATCAGCTGAGTGTTCCCTGATCATTACATCACCTTGCCATTCGATTTCTTATATGCCAATCCAGCCCCAGCTCGGGGAAGTCAGAAAGTTCCACTGTAGGAACATAGCAGACCTGAACAAGCTAAAGGGCCCCCACTCTTTCTTTGCTGCAATAGTTTTGCTCTTCTAGAGTTACCCACAAAGAAATAACCTCTACTAGTTTATCAATTTAATGACAACGGATTCCTGACCTGATCCTAATCTATTTCCTCCAGATAAAAAAAAATCTTAAATGTTGATTCCCTCAATGACAACCAATCTGCTTACACTTACTGTCAACCTTGTAATTCCAACTGGCATAGACTAGTCTGGATAAAAGATAATATGTATGGCAGTAGAAATCTATTGGCAAATATTGGCTGATGCCAGATTCTGAAAGAACTGGGTTACCGAGCTGAAGCCTCGACATCCCGTGAGTAACAAGAGCCCAGGGAAGCGGGAACAGGAAGAGGCAGAGCAGGGGCGGGACGGTCAGAGTACCGCCGGCACTGCTGGAAGCAAGCACGGAGTTCTCTGGACGTGCTCTCCAGGTCTATGCCCGTTTAAAAAAAAAATTAAATTTTAAATATTTACTGTCATTTTCTCCATTTCCCTCAAAAGATCTTTTAACAACTTTGCTTCCTAGAGTTAAGTTATCACACTTTTAAGAAGTAAGGAAAATAGGCCTATAATTTCTAGCTTCATGGATACAGGTATAAAAAAAGTATGCAGACATAATTTAAACTGTCAAGAATATTAAATTGGGCAACTCTTTTGAAGCTCCAATGGTAAAGGTGATGGAAACCAGAATTTTCAGCATATAACATTGTAGATATTTTAGAAAACTGAAAACTATATAACACTTTCACATTTTAGGGAATATATAGATATATAATCTTTTTAGGGAACAAAAATGCTAAAGACATATTACCAAGTGGGGCTTTCATTAACTTTTAACATAACCTAAGAGCTCATACCAACTAATCTACGACATTTTAAAAAAGATTAACATCATGAGGAAAGACAAAACTAAAACTAATTATGTAGTTTAACGGAAAGTAAGTTCTGCCTCAGTAACTTCTTTACATTCTATACTACTGCTATATTACACTATGACAAAACCAGGGATTACACTAACATCATTTGGTTCAATTTTTTGGTACATGGAAATCTCATATTATAGCATGAGGTCTAAATTGTGGAAACTTAAAATACAAGGAAAGCTGGCTCATGAGATTTAAAACTTGCTCAAGCATATAAAGCAACTACATAAACCACTATCTGCTCCATTTAAAAATGAGCTTTCAATAAGACTTCTGTGACCGAAAAAAATCATGCTTAGGATATAAAATTAGGACATAATCTGAATGTTTACTGTGGTTGTCAAAGCTAAAAGTCATTATACAAAACATGTGGAAATCTGTTATTTTAAAGCATGAGGTCTGATAAATCATTATAACATATCTCTTCCTTGAAACAGAATAATCTAATGTGAGTTCGATTCCATATATACTCATTTTTTAACTACTGTTTAAATGATGATGCTCAACTATATGGACTACATGGGAAAAGTTGTTTATGTAGTATCATAAGGAGCTCGGTAGCCCTCTGCAGATGGAACGAAGCAGTCGATGATCTTACTGGTCTGTTAAGAATCAGAAAACCTGACTTAGAAGAATTTTATCAGCTGTGGAAAATCGATGGTACCTGCTGATGGGAAGCGTGCTGTAAATGACCTTATCTGTCTTTTCAATCTACAGGGCGTAAGACGTGTACCCTAACATAAGCTGGTTTTGGAGGCCACGAGACCATCCAGTGTAGTCTGTTAGCGTGTTAAGCGTGCAGAAGCCCTATTCTAGTAATATGCTCAGCTAGGAATGCAAGTGTTAGACTGCTTTCCAGGGCAAAGGCTCAGGAAACCCATCAGCATGAAAGATTAAAAAAAAAGAAAAAATCACACCCCTTCCCACCCAGGATTAACTATCAATATCTGGCAATGTGTTTTCATTCTGTGCTTCACAACCCTCCCTTTCAAAGTATACAACCATAACGGGTATGTTTACTAAGGAATGTGAAGAAAGCAACGGCAGTGAGCCAAATGACTCGAAGCTATGAGCTTATCATAAGCATGAGAAGCAGCCTTCTCATGGGATGTGTGTGTTGGGGGGGATGGGGCAGGAGGGGAGCAGCAAAAAGAAAGTAGGCAAAAAGAAACAAAAATGTTGGAGAGGAAATTCCTACCTATATCCATTTTACATCAGCAAATCACTTGACTATAACTTTATAGGCTCTACAGTGCAAGAAGTCATATATTGCTACTTTTGTGCCCTTCGGAAGAAGTCCTATGTAATGAAAACCAGCCTGTGCTTAGACTCGGACACTGAGCACATATGACTAGGGTAGTGGGGGAAGAAAAAGGTCAGTAGGCATCAAGAGGTAATTAATCCGCTTTTGTCTGTAACGGAGAAATCACAATGTCCTACATTGTTCACTGCAATCTTAAAGAGCCATGTTTATACAAAGAGAAATGCTAGCCTGTGAACGTATCTCTGTCTTCATCACTCTGTAAGCAAAGGAGATCAGAGAGAATGCTTTAACCGTCCTTTCAGCCCTGCAGCGCCCCTGGCACTGTGCCTCTCACGTGACGAGCAGTGGTAACTATGCACCGAGCCGAGCGTTCTGCGTGGGTATCCTTGTCCCTTGAGTCATCTTTCCAGTATTTCTTCTTTTCCCACCTTGGCCCTTATGTCTTCCCTCAGCTGTTCCCCTGTGTTACTGCAGCTTCACTGATAATTTGGACAACATGAAATAATATTATATTGTATTATTTGGGACGGAATTTTAGGTTTACTTTTTTAATCGGAAAAGCAAATGTGAGGAATTTTTTTATCTCTATCGTTCTATCTCAAAAATACTTTACAAATTAAATTTTGGATTAGTATCCTTCAATAGAAAGTTCCATAAACCCTCAGTTACAGAGGAGCGGCTTTCTGCTGCACTAAAAGAAATTCTGAAACTTACTTGTGCCATACTCCTTTCACTGTTTCCCCCACCCCCCAAAACTTTAAGCGTTTTATTTTGTATCGGGGGTATAGCAAATTAATAATGTTGTGGTAGTTTTGGGTGAACAGCGAAGGGACTCGGCCATACATTCACATGTATCCATTCTCCTCCAAACGCCCCTCTCACGCAGGCTGCCACATAACACTGAGCAGAGTTCCCTGTGCTATACAGCAGGTCCTTGCTGATTATCCATTTTGAGTGTAGCAGTGTGTACACGACCTTCCTAAACTCCCTAGCTATCCCTTCCCCTCTGGCAACCATAAGTTCATCTGTTAAGTCTGTGAATCTCTCTCTGTTCTGTAAGTTCATTTCTATCATTTCTTTTTAGACTATTAAATAAAGTCAAGAAACAAAATTTTCCATAACTGGCTGTAGCAAGTAACACAGAACTATCCTGGTTTCTATAGAAGCATACTCTCAAAACAGAAGATTAATATTCAGTGGGGGAAAAAGTCACATACTTTTCATAGTTCCATCTTCTTCTTCCTCATCCTCACTGTTTATAACCATGGTCCCCAAGTCAGACTCTAACATGGTGCTGTTGTGTTCGATCATGGTCTGGGCCCCTTCACTCATCGTGCTTGTGGCCCTCATGGTGCCCACGCTTTCCGAGCTCGTCTTCACCATGGTGTGGGAGTCCAGCTCATCCTCATCCTGCAGGCAGAGCACAGCAATGAAGGCAGGCTTTTCTAACACAGATGGATATCTCAGAAATGAGCATTATCATATTTTTAATAATAAAAAAATTCTATTACTACTAATTTTCATGTAAGGACATACATACAGTGTTATCCTAAGCACCAACTATCCAAAATAACCTAAAGAAGTCAAAGTAAGGCTTTAGGTATTAAAACTCAAGCAATAGAAATTGTTTGATGAAACTGAAGGTGGCCAGTTGTTCTTAAAGTAGGATTAAGATAGGTAAGGTAGATAATCAACAAAGAATATATAACAAAATAAATAAAAGAGAGCACATTGAAGACAATGTGTTGGCACTATTATAACAGCCTTAATAATGTTTATAACTTTGTACAAAAGCCATTAGCTTTTAAAAAATTATTATAAATATACATTACATAAAATCTATCATCTTAATCATTTTTCAGGGCACAATTCTATGACATTAGGAACATTTACAGTATCATCCAACCATCAACACCCTATTCCAAAAATGTTTCATTATCTCAAACAGAAATTCTGTACCCATTAAAAACTAACTCCTCATTCCTCCCTTCTCCCAATCCTATTCTACTTTCTCGTACAAAGTATGGAAATCTCTGTTCTATTTTCTGTCACAATGAATTCACCTATTCTAGGCACCTCATATAGGTAGAATCACGTCTTCTGTGTCTGGCTTATTTCATTTAGCAAAATGTTTTCATCCAAATTGTCCCAGATGTCAGAATTTCATTCCTTTTTAAGACTGAATGGTTCTTCACCATGTGTGCAAACACACACACCCCACCACCATCACCACCACCTTCTGTTTATCCATTCACTTGTTAATGGACATTAAGGTGTTTACACCTTTTGGTTATTATGAATAATGCTCTGAACACTGGTATATAAGTATCTATAGATACATGGTCCTTGACTTCTGATGGTTCAACTTAGTATTTTTCAATGCCACAACAGTATAAAAGAGAAACACATTCAGTAGAAACAGTACTTTGAATTTTGAACTTTTCCCAGCCTTAGCAACATTTGGTAGGAGCTACTCTCATGAAGCTCTGTGACAGCAGCAGCCAGTCACGTGATCGGGGATGTAAAGAACCCGTACTTTTACAACCTTCTGTGCCTATAAAACCATTCTGTGTTTCACAGAATGCTGTGGTTCAGCATAGCATTCAACAAATTGTGTGGGATTCCATACTTCCTTATAAAATAGACTTTGTGTTATATGATTTTGCCAAATTGCAGGCTAATCTAAGTGCTCTGAGCACATTTAAGGTAGGCTAGACTAAGCTAGGCTTTTTTTTTTTTTTTTTTAGTTTTTAGGTTTTTTTTTTTTAATTTTATTTTATTTTTAAACTTAACAAAATTGTATTAGTTTTGCCAAATATCGAAATGAATCCACCACAGGTATACATGTGTTCCCCATCCTGAACCCTCCTCCCTCCTCCCTCCCCATACCATCCCTCTGGGTCCTCCCAGTGCACCAGCCCCAAGCATCCAGTATCGTGCATCGAACCTGGACTGGCAACTCCTTTCATACATGATATTATACATGTTTCAATGCCATTCTCCCAAATCTTCCCACCCTCTCCCTCTCCAAAAGAGTCCATAAGACTATTCTATACATCAGTGTCTCTTCTGCTGTCTCATACACAGGGTTATTGTTACCATCTTTCTAAATTCCATATATATGCAATAGTATACTGTATTGGTGTTTTTCTTTCTGGCTTACTTCACTCTGTATAATAGGCTCCAGTTTCATCCACCTCATTAGAACTGATTCAAATGTATTCTTTTTAATGGCTGAGTAATACTCCACTGTGTATATGTACCACGGCTTTCTTATCCATTCATCTGCTGATGGACATCTAGGTTGCTTCCATGTCCTGGCTATTATAAACAGTGCTGCGATGAACATTGGGGTACACGTGTCTCTTTCCCTTCTGGTTTCCTCAGTGTGTATGCCCAGCAGTGGGATTGCTGGGTCATAAGGCAGTTCTCTTTCCAGTTTTTTAAGGAATCTCCACACTGTTCTCCATAGTGGCTGTACTAGTTTGCATTCCCACCAACAGCTTTAACAAGTGGTGCTGGGAAATCTGGTCAACCACTTGTAAAAGAATGAAACTAGAACACTTTCTAACGCCATACACAAAAATAAACTCAAAATGGATTAAAGATCTAAACGTAAGACCAGAAACTATAAAACTCCTAGAGGAGAACATAGGCAAAACACTCTCTGACATACATCACAGCAGGATCCTCTATGACCCACCTCCCAGAATATTGAAAATAAAAGCAAAAATAAACAAATGGGACCTAATTAAACTTAAAAGCTTCTGCACATCAAAGGAAACTATTAGCAAGGTGAAAAGACAGCCTTCAGAATGGGAGAAAATAATAGCAAATGAAGCAACCGACAAACAACTAATCTCAAAAATATACAAGCAACTCCTACAGCTCAACTCCAGAAAAATAAATGACCCAATCAAAAAATGGGCCAAAGAATTAAATAGACATTTCTCCAAAGAAGACATACAGATGGCTAACAAACACATGAAAAGATGCTCAACATCACTCATTATCAGAGAAATGCAAATCAAAACCACTATGAGGTACCATTTCACACCAGTCAGAATGGCTGCTACCCAAAAGTCTCCAAGCAATAAATGCTGGAGAGGGTGTGGAGAAAAGGGAACCCTCTTACACTGTTGGTGGGAATGCAAACTAAGCTAGGCTTTTTGATAGGTTAGGTATATTAAATGCATTTTTGACTTAATCATAGCTTCAACTAGTGAGTTACTTAAGATGTAACCTCATCAAATGTTAAGGGGGGGGATCTGTATTTGAGTCCCTGCTCTCAATTCTTTTGAGAGCACTTGGAAGTACAAATTATATGCTTTCTGCATTGGCTGCACCATTTTATACTCCACGAGTGTACAGGGTTGCAACTTCTCCACATTCTCCCCAACACTTGTCCCCTGACCCCCTCCCTTTTGCTAACAGACATCCTAATGGATATGTGGTATCTCACTGTGGTTTGATTTACATTTTCCTAAAAACTAGTGATGTTTAGCATCTTTTCATGAGCTTATTGGCCATCTGTATATCTTCTTTGGAGAAATCTGTATTCAAGTCCTTTGCTCATTTAGTGTTATAGGCTGTTTTTATTGTCAAGCCAAATAAGTTCTTTTTAGGTTCTGGATATTAATCCCTTATCAGATATATGATTTGCAATTATTTTTCTCCATTCTATAGGCTGTCTTTTTACTCTCTTGGCAGTTTCTGTGACACACAAAAGCTTTCATTTTGATGAAGTCCGATTTATCTTTTTCTTTTGTTGCATGTATTTTTGTTGTCATATCCCAGCCATTGGCTTTTAAATGAAATACACAGAAGAATCAAGTCAGTGACGTAAGTATGAACCAAAAAATGCTCTTTAGAACGTTCACCAAAAGATAAACTGGAATAGGGCCAAAAAACTAAACTAACAAATTCTGTTTGAGAAACCAAGCAATGTGCTATTTGGAAAAACTTGATCTTGTACTGAGATTCATTTATATCTATTCACTTTAAGTAAAAACAAACAAACAAAACCTAAGTTCTGACAGAAAGTTGAAATGGAAATACTGGAGAACACGAACATCCACTTTGTTCTCAGCAGTTTGACAGCCCTCCTCTTCCTAAACCTACAGTATAAACTCAGCATTATATCTCAAGTCCTTTGCTCATCTTTCATGAGCTTCTCTTCCTTTAGAAGACTTCTTCATTCTTATGCCTTCAACTATCTTACGTGTTGAGGACTCACAAATTCTGGAAATCTTCCTGACTTTATTTACTACTTACAAGCTTAATGATGTTTAAAACTCAACAATCTCACATGAGATCATTTCATCCATCTCGATGGCCCTTCTAGTCTGCCTCCAGCCCCAAAAACAACCACTGCAAAGCACAGGCATCTTCATTAGCTATCTGAGAGCAAAATTTCAATGTCTTCATGGGTTTACTCTTTTTCATTTCCTATATACCAACAGTCAACAAGTTCTTCTTCAAAAAAATTTTCTCGGTTCCGTCTCTTCTTTTCCATTCCCAATGCTCCTGAGAAAATTCCTCAACTCATGTCTGGGTAACTGAAGGAAGAGCACCCCAACCTTCTAGAATCAGAGAGATGTTAGTTCAAATCCTAGTTCAAATCACTTACTAGACTTAAGACCTTTGCTTGGTGATTTGGTCACTCAGACGAGTCCGACTCTTGTGACCCCATGGACCATAGCCAACAAGGCTCCTCTGTCCATGGGATTTCCCAAGCAAGAACTGGGATGAACTGCCATTTCCTTCTCTGGAGGATGTTCCCAACTCAGGGATCGAATGTGGGTCTCCCGTATCATAGGTGGATTCTTTACCCACTAAACCACCGGGGAAGCCCTCTTAAGACCTTTTAGTAAAGCTATTTAAACTCTTTGAACTTGGGTTTCTTTCATTGGTGTTATGATGATTAAATGAGAAAAGGTATGCCAAATGCTTCCATGCTACTAGGAATAAAGTAGTTTCACCTTTAAAGTATACATACTACACCAATGTTTCTTGAAAACTACTTGTATTATATAATATTCTTCTGCTAAAGAATCTATAATGGCTCCCAGTTCTTACCTGCACTGAAAGCTAAACAAAGCTGCTTAGATTTTAATGTCCTTGTTATCTTGTTTTACATAGTCAACCTATTTTCCCATTGTTCATGTATCATGCAATAGAGTCAGGCTGATCTCAACTGAGTCTCTAGCAGCCATAAACCCGTATCATGCTATGCTCATTAAGACTTCATCTTTGTTCGTGTCTTCTTCACTACCCAGGATGGTCTTTCCTCACTAATTCATTTTAATTAAATCCTATTACCTTCATGGCTAATTCAGTCTTTATTAATTATTCCCTTTTTCAAACTTTGAGAATTTATAACCTGCCTTACAGGTTGCACTTCTGCATTTAAATTTATGATCTCATACTGTAACTGTTCTGTAAAATCTTTTATAAATATAATACCTATGGAGAAGAAAGCCTTATCATAACTATCTCTGAATCTACTAAAATACTCCATTCAGTACCCCATGAAGTGTAAGTATTCATTGTATATTTACTTTTTCACAGAACTATAAAATCATGAAGCTTTAATAATTCAACCCCTTATTTTATACATAAAAAAACCAAGGCCCATAGAAAGTAAGGGACTTCCCCAAGGTCACACACCTATTTAAAAGTAGAACTGGGACTAAGAAACTAGTTCCTTCATTTCTTAATCCATTACTCCACCAAGTACGTGTACCTTATTTACATTTTAAATTTTGATCTACTTGAATGTTTAAGGTAGAGGTGCAAGTTTACACTTTTCACAGCTTACGTCACCAGATCTTATGCTGAAAGGGTCCCATACAAATCACTTGTTCCATCCTAGTCAAAGCCACTGTCGTCTCTCCGATTATTACAACCACCTCCTAGCAGTTTTCACTTTTTGCCCTCTTTGTTCCCATTAGTCTCCCATATAACAGGCAGATTGATCCTTTCAAAACACAAATCACATCATGTTACTCTCTGACTCACCAACCCTGCATTTGGCCTCCCGTCACAGTTACCAAAAAGCCCAAAATCCTTATCTTGGCCAAATGTGATCTGGCCCAGGAACATCTGCCAATCCCATCTCCTATCACATTCCTTCTCACTCACCAAGCTCCAGCCAGCCTGGCCTCCTGTGCTGTTTCTTGAGCATTCGAAGCATGTTCCTCTTCAGCCTTTTAAACTGGCTGATCTCTTAGCCTGGAATGCTCTTCTTTAAGGCAGTTTTATTTTCTTCTTAACTCAGGTCTCCATTTATATGCTAGATGTTACCTCTTTAGTGAGGCATTTTCTGACCACCAATCCAAAATCAAAGTCCCCATCAATCTTTTACCCTTCTATATTTTTCATCACCTGTACCTGGCTTTTCTACTATTAGAATCTAAGTTTGATGAAGGCAAAGAAGCCTTCTTTTTCACAGATGAACTCCCAATGCTTAGAACACCTGGTATACAGTAGGGACTTCATACAAATTTATTTAATAAATGAAGTAATTAATATAATTACTTATTAATTCATTTAACAAGCATTTATTGTAAATTCATAATATGTCAAGGAGTGGAGTAGGCACTGGAGATACAAAGAATAAGAAAGAGTTTTGCTCCACTTTTGTTTTTTTTAAGAAGTTTGAGGTCTAAGAGAAATTGCCTGACATATGAAAAATAAATTACAAGGCAATTTGTTAAATGCTGTGTTGGCAAATAACAGGAATAAAAAAAGCAGGGCCCTTCACTCTACCTCTTATCAAATGAAGAAAGCCTCACAGAGGATACTGCCTTTAAATTAAGTTCTTAAAGGATGAGAAGACTATAATACTTAATGTTGTTGTTGTTCAGTTGCCCAGTCATGTCTGATTCTTTGTGACCCCATGGACTGCAGCATATATATATATATGTGTGTGTGTATATATATATACACACACACATATATACACACAATATTTAATATATGTACATAAAGGCATGTTTCATATTAAAACTTGTTTTTACAACAGAACTACACTTAGACATCCATTCTCAGTTTCAATACCCCAAGTCTGAAACAGGTGCCATATTTTCGTGTTGCTATATCAGCTTTTGTGCTTGTCTACACTGATCATATACTTACTACACAATACTGTAATTGTAGGTGTATCTGACTTGTCCAAATCTATTGGACTATAAAATCTATAAGGGAAGTAATCAGATCTTGTTAACAGTTATATATCTGGTACCCATTACAAAGTCTTGTTCTCATTACAAAATCCATTATATTAACATTAAAGCCCTATTTATGAGGTAGTGCTAAAGCACAGAATGTTATATACTAGGTTCTACCGCAGAATTTTATTTAAATCAACTAGTTATTTAAAACATAGAATGGCTATAAAGAAACTAGGAGGAAAAATACTGTGAATTAGAATTATTCAGTCGATTATTTATTGAATAGGTATCATCAATGAGTTAAAAGCACTCTACTAAGGACTTTTTGTGGGTCACTCCCATTTAATCCTCTTATTAATACTGTGAGACACTGCTGTCCCCACTGTGTAACTGATGAAACTGAAGTTCAAATGGTTTAATCATTTGTCCAGGATCATATAACCAATAAGTGGAGAAGCAAGGATTCTAACCAGGTTGTTTGATTCTAAAGCCCAATGGCTAACTTCCAATTTTATAAGGTTTTTAATTTATTTACAACATTTCTCGACTCTAGGTTAATTTCTATTATAGGTTAGCTATAGCATGTTTCATTTTGCTAAGTTAAGAGATGAAGAAACTGATATACACATAAGTAAACTAATTTGCATGTGCTAAGTCACTTCAGCCGTGTCCAACTGTTTGCGACCCCAAGGACTGTAGCCTGCCAGGCTCCTCTGTCCATAGCATTTTCCAGGCAAGAATACTGAAGTGGGTTGCCATGCCCTCCTCCAGGGGATATTCCTGACCCAGGGATCAAATCCCCATCTTTCATGTCTCCTGCATTGCAGACAGGTTCTTTACCACTAGTGCCACCGGGGAAGCCCAAACTAATTTGCACTTTGGTCAAAAAGTTAACAAAAAAGGTTGAGATTTACTCTTTTCAGTAGATTCCACTAAGGAGGGAAGAAAAAAGTTGATTTTCTACCAGTCCTTAAAAAAAAATCTACTGCTAGTTTAATATCTTATTTTACTGCGGTTGCAACCAGTTAATTCCCAAAATACTAAGCTAAATCTATTTTTATATGTGTGAGTCATTTATCTCTCATTCTTCTAAGATTCAGTACTGTGACCATTAAATTTAATAAGAAACATAACATCTGGTTGATGTGAAATAATACTTTGAAATCTTTCTATATTCTGTATCGGAATTGAATCTATGCTGAGATAATGAAGCTTGCATCTCTGGATTCACATAACTGGCTTAGATAACCTATACAATTATAAAAACACTGAATCAAGTTTGGAAGGGATAGCCTTTACTGCGTATTACTTGCACTTACATAGTCACTTTGCTAAAGGATGCTAAACCAATTTATAAACTGACAGTAAAAGAAAAAAAAAAAGAGCAATCAGGTCACTAACGAGAGGGTGGCATCCAAACAGTAAACAATAAAGCACAGAAGGAGTGAGGAGTTGTTTTTTATGAAATTAGAAAACTCAAACACTAATAATTTGGTGATGGTGTTGAGAACGTTTCAGTTAACACTTTTTACTTTTCTAAATCATTAACTCAAATTATTCCTGATCTTTCATATGGCTATTAAAATTTCATTTGATTCTTTTTACATTTTCATAATATAACAGCTATTTAGAATGTTTTTCCAAAGTTACACTTCATTTATACATACTCTGCTATTTCTTACAAGAGAAAAGCAGAAGGAAAACATGTTGATACTTTATAGAAAAAGGTCTGCAGAGCAGATGCTTCCCCATTGTAGAGAGCCGCCAATTCCAGTACGGAATACAATAGCATTTTCAATCAGCGGTCATCATGTGCCAGGAATGCAAAACAGAGCACTGACGATAATCCAGGTTATGAATCATAAAATCCACATGGAATACAAATATTTGAAAACATTATTAGGAAATCCTACTCCACTGCTGAGACAGATTTATGCAATAACGGCCTGAGAAGCCATCAGAGCCACTGCCCTAGGTGTCTTTACATTTGTAATATCTTCCACCTTAAAAATTTTTCTAAATATTCAGCTACTATCTGACTGATTTAAAGGATATTAACACAAACATTTTAGAAAGCATTTGTCATTTCTAACATGAATAAGACTATTCTTAGATAAATGGGTGTCTTTTTACTTTGCAATGTTCTAATTATTTTATTTCTCTCCTTGAAATGATATTAAATTCTTTATTACCTATACAATTCTATACCATTATGTTATCGTTACAGAACTTATCCCAGTGGCACTGATTCAATTAGATACTCCTGTTGAGTATTCAGGACTTCCCCAGTGGCTCAGCAGTAAAGAATCTGCCTGCAATGCAGGAGATGCAGGTTCGATCCCTGGATCAGGAAGATCCCCTAGAAGAGGGCACAGCAACCCACTCCCGTTTTCTTACCTGCAGAATCCCTCATCCTGAAGGACGAGGAACCTGGTGGGCTGCAGTCCATGGGGTCACATTGAGTTTGCATACTACTACAGCACGAGAAGGATTATTTTTCAGGAAAGAAAAATGAATGTGACGAAAAGAAATTAAAGAAGACACAAACAGATGGATAGATATATCATGTTCTTGGATTGCAAGACTCAACACTGTGAAAATGACTATGCTACCCAAAGCAATCTATAGATTCAGTGCAATCCCTATCAAATTACCTATGGCATTTTTCACAGAATGTTTTACATTCTATGTAAAAATTGTAAAGTAGAACAAAATATTCTACCATTTGTATGGAAACACTAAAGATCTGACTAGCCATAGCATTCTTGAGAAAGAAAGACAAAGTTGGAAGAATCAGGTTCCCTGACTTCAGATTATACAAAGCTTCAATCATCAAGACAGTACGGTACTGGCACAGAAACAGATCAGTGGACATGACAGAAAGCCCAGAGATAAAGCCACACACCAATGGTCACCTAATCAATGACAAAGGAGACAAGGAATATACAATGGAGAAAAGACAGTCTTTTGAATAAGTAGTGCTGGGAAAACTGGACAGCTACACATAAAAGAATGAAACACTCCCTAAAACCACACACAAAAATAAACTCAAAATACTGTAAAGCCCTAAATGTTAGGCCAGATACTATAAAACTCTTAGAGGAAAACACAGGCAAATATTCTCTGACATAAATCGCAGCAAGATCTTTTTTGACCTACCTCCTCGAGTAATGAAAGTAAAAATAAACAAATGGGACCGATTTAAAATAAAAGCTTCTGCACAGCAAAGGAAACCATACACAAGACAAAAAGACAGCCCGCAGAATGGGAGAAAATATTTTCAAGTGAAGCAACAAAGAATTCATCCCTAAAATATACAAACAGCTCATGCAGCTCAATGAAAAACAAAACAAAACAACCCAATCAGAAAACGGGCAGAAGACCTAAATAGATATTTCTCCAAAGACAACATACAGATGGCCAACAAACATGAAAAAATGCTCAACAACACTAATTAATAGAGAAATGTAAATCAAAACTACAATGAGCTATCACTTCACACCAGTCACAATGGCCACCATCAAAAAGTCTACAAACAATAAATGCTGGCGAGGGGTATGGAGAAAAGGGAATCTAAATTGATATAGTCACTATAGATGGTGGTTCCTTAGAAAACTAAAAATATAACTAGCATGTGACCCAGCAATCCCACTACTGAGTATATTACTCAGAGGAAACTGTAATTCAAAAAGACACATACACCCCAATGTTCACTGCAGCAATACTCACAAGAGCCAGGACGTGGAAGCAACCTAAATGTCCATCAACAGTGGAATGGGTAAAAAAGACGTGGTCCATGTATACAATGGAGTATTACTCAGACATAAAAAAGGAATGAAATTGTGTCATGTGCAGACATGTGGATGGCTCTTGAGACTGTTATACAGAGTATGCTGCTGCTGCTACTGCTGAGTCGCTTCAGTCGTGTCCGACTCTGTACGACCCCTTAGACGGCAGCCCACCAGGCTCCCCCGTTCCTGGGATTCTCCAGGCAAGAACACTGGAGTGGGTTGCCATTTCCTCCTCCAATGCATGAAAGGAAAAGTGAAAGTGAAGTCGCTCAGTCATGTCTGACTCTTAGAGACCCCATGGACTGCAGCCCACCAGGCTCCTCCGTCCATGGGATTTTCCAGGCGAGAGTACTGGAGTGGGTTGCCATTGCCTTCTCCATATACAGAGTATAATGTCAGAAAAAGAAAAACAAATATCATATATTAACATATATATGTGGAATCTAGAAAATTTGCAAAGCAGAAACAGAGACACAGACATAGAGAACAAACATATGGATACCAAGGGGGCAAAAGGGTGGGATGAATTGGGAGACTGGGATTGACATATATGCAATACTATGTAGAAAAAATATAACTAATGAGAACCTATTGTATAGCACAGGGAACTCAATTTGGTGCTTTGTGGTAACCCAAATGGGAAGGAAATCCAAAAAAGAGGGCATATGTGTAAACCTATGGCTGATTTACTCTGTTGTACAGCAGAAACTGACAGACCAGTGTAAAGCATCCAAACTCCAATTAAAAAAAAATTAACTACAATATTATGGACCCAAAGAGGCCAAACTGACTTTAAAGAAAAAATTGTAAAAGATTCTAATTCGAATAGATGAATACAGATAATGAAATAGATAATGCCAGTTATATATAAGCCAAAAAAAAAAAGACAATGGAATTTCCTACTTCGGCACATGACAGAGGCACTGAAATCTAATAACTAATTTGTGGTGAAAGAGTCAAATAAGAAATCAGCATGGCATGTGCAGCGCAGCTTCAAGGAAATGAGCATAAAATTGGGGAAACCTGTGGCAGGGATCTTTCACTTTTCTCCCCATGCAGAACTAAACCAGAGCTTGTGCTTACATGCTAACCTGCGTCACCAAATAGATTTTAATCATTCTTGACTTAGAAAACGCAAAAATCAAAGGGAACTCTTGTGCAGTTGCTTGTATGCCTCATGCCATGGAACAGTCCTGTGTACTATTAAAGTAAAGGCACTCTGCACTAGGGCACGGTAAAACTCCTGATGCGACCGAACAAGGCACGCATTTCCTTTATACTCCACTCCCAAACATGGCGAGGCTAGCACTTATTCATCGCTTCTGTTATCCGCACATCTACAGTGTCCACTGTTTCCAGGTTACAAGTGCAAGAGCCCACAGCAGGAGCATCTGGCTAACTCTGGTCTCGTTCCATGCCACCTTCAACCCAAATGAGCTAAGAACTACTGAGAAAACATCAGAAATATTCCCCTTCAAATCGTTGCCCTTAAGCACTGCTTCAGTGCCTGACAGGTTGGGGGAAAAAGTCATAAATTGATATTTGCCCATTAAATATTGCTAAGACTTAACAGTATCTGGAAATCTGTACAAAGAATAAACTTGCTTCCCGCTGCTATAAGTAGGTGGTCCTTCTACTTCACTGCAAAAGCAGCAGCACAAGAGCTTATACAGCTGCTGCCTTTGACGTATCTCTCTTTAACAAACAGAAATGTCTGCCTTCATGGATCCTAGCTTTTTGCATGTTCACGGGCATGTTTTAAAGTTATATCAAAGCTTTCAGGATCTCCAAGAGTCATAAAAGACTTGTTCATCAGCACAACAAGCTGAAATGGTGAGAAGGCGTGTGGGCAGGACTTCAGAGGCTCCCTGATGCAAGACGGTACAAGTTCCTGGCATTGTATTAAAAGCTTTCAAACACAAGATTATCTTACATCCCCTGTGCACAATACTGATATATCATAGAGTAAATTAAAAGGTAATAGCAACTCTAACCATGACTTCTCTCTTTTCTCCCACAGCCAAAAGCACGTCAAAGGATGAACAAAATATAAAGATTATAAAATCCAGTATTTTAAGATAAAAAGAACTTCTTTAAAAACTGTTGTTACGAATAGTTTATTAAAAATCCACAAGAGGGCACCAAAGACAAAAGGCTAGAACAAATTCCATTAATTTGTGACTTATACACATAAAACAAGTTTATAAAATAGGTTATTAAATATACTAACATACTATCAGTATCTTTCAGAAAGACTACTGGCCACTGATTTTTTAAAAACCTGACATATTTTAAAATACCATCATCACTGCCATGTTATTTTTCATATCAGCAGTATTTATGTTTCTCAAAAGACATATCTATATTCATTAATACATTCAGTAATCTATCTACATATCTACATGGAGTAATCGCCCCAACGACTTGCATAAAATAGCAGGAGCTCAGGAAACTTGCTGACTCTACAAAATTGACAGAAACATACAATAGGAAATATCAAGTACTCATATCACTTTGTCATTGCATTCTAAATTACATTGATATAAAAAGATTTATAATTGCATTATGTTCTTAGAACAAACAGAACTTAGAGCTAATTTGTCTTTGAAAATAATGTCTTTTTCTCATCTTTTCTTTCTCCTACTCCTTTTCTGCTCTATTAGGATAGTTCTTAGCAATAATCAGAAACTTTAATAAATACTTAACAAAAGAAATCTCTTTTATAAGCTCAGAAATTATAACATTATAAAATGACTTTAAGAAATCAGCTTCCAAAACATACAATTTAGAAGAAAACTGTCTGAATCACAACAAAATACCAATACTAATTTTAGCATGCAGTTTACATTACTGAAACTGCTGATACAAATGACATTCTGGGGCAGAGAAACGTCAAGTCAGGGCAATAAAAACAAGCAGTTCCCCCCAAAACAAATATTTACAACATGTGTGACTTACGCACTGCTCCAGAAATACTTCATGTGCCAGGACATACCTGATTATTTTTAAATGCAGATACTTTCGGTGTTGATGATAATCTTGTGGCACTATGCTAAATAATAAGGGGTAAAGTCAGTTAAGATCCATTGCAAAGAATTTTACACATATATTTATTGACTTGATAAATCTGAAGTATTTGTAAGCAATTACTATGTGCCAGGCAGTATGCTAAGATATAGTCTTTGTCTTTGAGAAACGCACAGGTTAGTGGAGAAAATTAGAAAGTAGACAAATATAAATACAGTGAGTTAAGCATTCGCATAGAGCTCAACACAGGATACCACGGGAGCACAGAGGAGCATTTTAATTTCAAGATCAGTTGGATAAATACCTAGGACAGCAACTGGTAGATCTTATGGTATGTTTAGCTTTGTAAGAAACTGTCAAACTCTCTAACAGTGGTACACCATTTATGCTTTTCCACCAACAATGAATGCGAGTTTCTGGTGCCGGGCTTATTCACCAGCACATAGTATTGTCAGGTTTTTTTTTTTTTCCATTTTAGACATTCTAACAAGTATTTAGTGGCAACTCATGGTTGGTATAACTTGCAATTCCTGATGACAAAAGGTTTTAGGCATCTTTTCATATGCTTTTTTGACATTTATGATCTTTGACAAGGTGTCTGTTCAGTACTTTTCCCCATTGTTTAAATTGTCTTGTTTTTTTATTGTTGATTTTTAAGGAGCTCATGTATTTTGGACACAAGTCCTTTCAAATAAGGTTCAGTTCAGTTCAGTCGCTCAGTCGTGTCCGACTCTTTGCGACCCCATGAATTGCAGCATGCCAGGCCTCCCTGTCCATCACCAACTCCCAGAGTTCACTCAGACTCACGTCCATCGAGTCAGTGATGCCATCAAATAAGGTAGTGTTTTGCAAATATTTTCTCAGTCTATGGCTTATCTCTCTCTCCATTTTCCTAATGGTGTCTTTCACAGTGCAGTAGCTTTAGTTTTAATATCACCAGTTGTTTTTTGTTTTTTTCCCCAAGGATCTTGGTTTTGGTGTTTTAACTCAACACCAAACCAAAGGTAACATAGATTTTATCCTATGATTTCTTCCAGAAGTTTTCCGGTTTTCAGTTCAGTTCAGTTCAGTCGCTCAGTCGTGTCCAACTCTTTGCGGCCCCATGAACCACAGCACTCTAGGCCTCCCTGTCCATCACCAACTCCCGGAGTCCACCCAAACCCATGTCCATTGAGTCAGTGATGCCATCCAACCATCTCATCCTCTGTTGTCCCCTTCTCCTCCTGCCTTCAGTCTGTCCCAGCAACAGGGTCTTTTCAAATGAGTCAGCTCTTCGCATAAGGTGGCCAAAGTATTGGAGTTTCAGCTTCAGCATCAGTCCTTCCAATGAATACCCAGGACTGATCTCCTTTAGGATGCACTGGTTAGATCTCCTTGCAGTCCAAGGGACTCTCAAGAGTCTTCTCCAACACCACAGTTCAAAAGCATCAGTTCTTCATCACTCAGCTTTCTTCACAGTCCAACTCTCACATCCATACATGACTACTAGAAAAACTATAGCCTTGACTGGATGGACCTTTGTTGGCAAAGTAATGTCCTGCTTTTTAATATGCTGTCTAGGTTGGTCATAACTTTCCTTCCAAGGAGTAAGTGTCTTTTAATTTCATGGCTGCAATCACCATGTGCAGTGATTTTGGAGCCCCCAAAATTAAAGTCAGCCACTGTTTCCACTCTTTCCCCATCTATTTGCCATGAAGTGACGGGACCGAATGCCATGATTTTAGTTTTCTGAATGTTGAGCTTTAAGCCAACTTTTTCACTCTCCTGTTTCACTTTCCTCAAGAGGCTCTTTAGTTCTTCACTTTCTGCCATAAGGGTGGTGTCATCTGCATATCTGAGGTTATTAATATTTCTCCCGGCAATCTTGATTCTGGCTTGTGCTTCCTCCAGCCCCGCGTTTCTCATGATGTACTCTGCATATAAGTTAAATAAGCAGGGTGACAATATACAGCCTTGACGTACTCCTTTTCCTATTTGGAACCAGTCTATTGTTCCATGTCCAGTTCTAACTGTTGCTTCCTAACCTGCATAGAGATTTCTCAAGAGGAAGGTCAGGTGGTCTGGTATTCCCACCTCTTTCAGAATTCCCTGGTTTTACATGTTATATTAAGGTCTATGATCTATTTCAAGTTAATTTTTGTGAAAGCCTTGAGGTATATGTCTAGGTTCTTTTTTTTTTTTTTTTTGCTCCATATAGGCATCAAGTTGTTCCAGCACCCTTTAAGAGATTATTCTTTCTCCACTGAGTTGCCTTTGTGGCCTTTCCAAAGTCAGCTGATTATATTTGTGTGGGTTTGTGTCTGAGCCCTCTATTCTGTTTCATTGATTTATCACTGATAATACATGTCTATTCTTTTTCTAATACCACACTGTCTTGATTATTTTAATTTTACAGACGTCTGTAAATTGGAGTCTTCAAACTATTTTTTCTTATTCATTATTGTGTTGGCTGTTCTAGGCCTTTTGCCTTTCCATGTGATCTTTAGAATCATTTTGTTCAGCAGTTACATGTTAGCTTGCTAGAATTTTTATTGTGGATGAACTGAATCTATACATTAAGAAGAAATGATATCTTAACCACATTTTGAGTCTTTTAATCTGTGAACATGGAATGTTTCTCAGTTTTTTTTAGAACTTTGCTTTTTTAAATCAGTGCACACAGATTCTATACATATTTTGTCAGATTTAAGTATTTCTTTTTTTGTTAAAAGGATTTTTCAAAATTTCCAAATTCCAGTTAGTTATTGCTGGTAAAGAGAAAGCAAATGAATATTTTACATTGCCCCTGTATCCATGACTTCACTATATTCACTTATTATATAGTTCCAGGAGTTTTTTTTGGCCAATTCTTCAAAATTTCCTAGAGAATCGTGTCTATGCAGGCCTTTTCAGTCAGTCACATTATCCCTTTCTTCTAGGGCCTTTCTCCTCAGTATAAAAATTTAGTAATATTCTGACCATTGAACAACTAAAGGAAAAACAACAAGTTATTCATAACCAGACTTCTTGATAGAGTAGTCAGAGCCTTTGTTTCTTTCCTTCATCATGTTCTCTTTCCACCTCGTATCATACTGTGGCTGAAGTACTCTTTACAGGGCAACTTTCTGGGTAAGATGAGATCATTTAGAACCTATTTAATTTGAGGTGTCCATGGGTCATCCAAGTCTTTCTGTAGCAGGAAGCAGCGTATGCATTTTTTGAACCCCAAGGGAGAGAGCTCAGGCAGTTAGGGAATCAACAGACTTTCTGCATCTGGTGATTAAACCTTAAGCAAAAGTGGGATTGCTCAAAAAGTCTTTAAAGAAAAACATCAGCTGCTGCTTCTGCTGAGACCACTTCTTAGGTCACCTCATTTGCCTGATAAACTCCTTATCCTTCAGGAGTCATTTCAGCCTTTGATCCCTCTGGAAAGGGAGACTCTTTCATGGTACTCCTCCATGGCTTTGGTTTGTCGTCGTTGTTCAGTTGCTAAGTTGGGTCCAACTCTTTGTGACCCCATGGACTGCAGCGGGCCAGGCTTCTCTGTCTTTCACTATCTCAATGGAGTTTGCTCAAACTAATGTTGACTGAAATATTTGCTAGAATGTCTAAAATGCCAAAAACAAAACACCCCACAAAACCTGACAATACTAAGTGCTGGTGGACATGCTCAGGAACCAAAACTCTCATTTGCTGGTGAACATGAAAAAATGGTGTAACACTGTTAGAGGACACAGCAGTGTTTTACAAAGCTAAACATACCATGGGATCTGCCAATTACAGTCCTAGATATTCTACCAACTACAGTCCTTAGGTATGTTACCCAACTGATCTGAAAATTTCCATCCACACAAAAGCCGGTATGAAAATGTTTACAGCCACTTTAATCATGCCAAAAGTTAGAAACGACCAAGATATCCTTCAATAGACGAATGGAAAAACAAATTGTGATACATCCATGCAAAGGAATACGGTTTAGTTAAAAATTAAAATGGGGTTAACTTTAAAAAGGGATGAATCTTAAATGCTTATCGTTAAGTGAGACAAGCCAGTCTGAAAAGGCTACATACTGTTTGATTCCAATTACACGACATGGAAAAGGCAGAACTATAGATGGTAAACAGAAGAGCAACTGCAGAGAGTTGCTGCAGTTGGTGGGTAGAGGGGAGTTGAACAGGTGTAGCACAGGGATTTGGGGGCAGTGAAAGTATTCTTCAGTGTACTGCAGTGGTGAATACGTAACACCATGCATCTGTCAAAACTCGTAAGATGTTTATACAATAAAGAGTGAAGCTTAATGTATGCAAGATCTCAGGATGTAATGCAGAATGTGACACACACCAAAACATCTAACTGCATTACAAATGTATGAAAGAACTTCACTGAGCAAGGTGGGCAGAGAAGGTGCTAACCCAAGTAACCTTGAAAGTGCGTGGAGTTTGTAAGACTTAAAAAGCATCGTACTAAGCACCGTGCTCTACTTGATAAAGTTGTTCCCATGGGGACATGGCTTAACAATTCAGAAACGACTATACATGTACACAGGAACTGAAACACTTGGCAAAGTGGGTGGTACAGGTGCAGGGAACCAGGTTTCTCACCACTGTGGCAGAGTATAAACAAGCAAGGAGAGACAGAGAGAACGACCCATGTGGTAACGGATTAGAACTCAGAGACACCAGTATGAATTCATGTTTAGTCTAATATAGAAACAGATGAAGATATATATATATATGCACACACATATACATATGTATGTATGAAAACACAGTATACACACACATATATATATATACCTGCTTGGTTTGTCTGCTGAGAGGAGTCGATAAAGGGACAATACTCCCACAGCAGCAAAAAGTACACCTACGGTCCGGATCTTAGTTTCTGATACCATTTGCTAGTAAGGAATTAGTCTCCTAGGATTCTAGAAGCTATGGCAGGAAATACACAAACTGAGTCTAGAGGATCTTACAGTGTCAGAGAATAAGGAAGAAGTAAAGTAAAAGCAAACCCACAATGATGCGGTTATGTTAAAGGGACAAAGGAGTTAATCATAGAAGGAGGCTCCAATGTCCACAGCTGGAACAACTGGAACAAGAGAATAGTACAGAAGTATTGGATTATAACTCAAAGTGTAAACTAAATAACCATGAGTCAGTAAGATACATATGACTGAATAAGTAAATGGAGAGAACAGACAAATCTCCTATACAGGAGAATTCCAAATAACTTATGTAGACACTTCGCCCTCCAAGAAGGGGAGCAGAACTCCCCATTCCTCAAGTGTGGGCTCCATATTATGATGTCCTTCCAAAGAGTACAGGATGGAAAGGAGGAAAGAGTAATTTCATCGTGCAGAGACCTGACAAACACCGTGTCAGCCAGGTGATCGTGGGTAACACTGACAGCGACAAGTCATCTTAACAGAGCGCACTTGTGATAATGTGATACAAGAAGAAACACAGACTCGATCTGTCCCCAGTTCCTGGCACAGTGCTTCTAAAACCCTTATAATTTCCTGAGTGGTATGTGTGGGAGGAGCACATTTTGGTATTCATAATAAGCCCCTTTCCACCATATCTGGGTTTTGCTAATACGGACACTCTTAGAGGATGAGGGCTGGCTGCCAGAGGAACCATGTGATTAGAGGGCTGGAACTTTTAGGTCTACCCTCCTGACCTCCAGGAAGGAGAAAGGAATTAGGGATTGAGTTAATCACCAATGGCCGATATTTTAATCAATCATATCTCTGTCGTGGAACCTCCATAAAACCTCTAAAAGGAGTGTTTTGGAGAGTTTCCCGGTTGGTGAATACACTGGGGTGCCAGGAGAGTGACATGTCTGGAGTGGGTATGGACCCCCCCACAAACCCTTCCTCATACCCCATTACCCCAGGTGACTCTTCCATTGGACTATTCCTGAGTTGTATCCCATACTTGTAATAGTAAGTAAAGTGTTTTCCTGAGTTCTGTGAGTTATTCTAGAAAATTCATGAATCTAAGGAGGGCACTATGGAACCCCTGACTTATAGCCAGTTGGTCCAAGTACAGGAGGCCTACACTTGTGAGAAGCATCTGAAGTGAGGGAAGAGACGGATTGGTGAGACTGAGTCCATAATCTGTAGGGTCTGTAGGGTCTGTGCTAACTCCAGGTAGTTGGCATCAGGATGAATTAAACTGGAAGACACCCATTTGGTGAACCAGAGAATTGCTTGGGGTAGAAAACCCACACATCTGGTATCAGAAGTTTTACAAATAGAGGAAATGAGTTTTTCTTTAAATGCTCTTGATATAAATAAGACTAGCCTTTAGTTCTACAGTCTCTCTCTCCAAAATGAATAACCTCAGTGTCATCATATGAAAAAAACATCAAACAAATCCCAATTGAGGGACATTCTACAAAATACCTAATTAAATTCCTCAAATTTCTCAAGGTCACCAAAAACAGATAATCTGAGAAACTGTGACAGCAAGAGGAGTCTAAGGAGACAGGGGGTGGTGACTAAATGTTAATGAAATGTGGTATCCTGGATGGGTCCTGTAACAGAAAAAACGACACCAGGTAAAAACTTAGTAAATATGGATAGTGTATGGATCTTAGTTGAAAACATTTATCAAGACTGGTTCATTAATTATAACAAATGCAGTGTACTAACATAAGATGTTAATAACAGGGGAAACTGGATATGCGTATATGGGAACTCTGTACAACTACTTTCACAATTCTTCTATAAATCTAAAAGTGTCAAAAATTAAAAGTTACTTCAAAAAATAAAATGGAAGAAGTTCTTTACCTTTTTATTTGAGTAAATAAATAATACTAAATAAATACTTACTAAATAAATATTTATGCTATAAAGCCCAACACTAGAATCTACAGTTCAATGGTTCTTGTCTACATTAGAATCAGCTAGGGACTTTTAAAAAATTCTGATGCCTGGGCTTCAGTTTATATCAATTACATCAGCAATTTTTCAGAGTAAGGAATTCCCCGTGGTCCAGTGGTTAAGATTTCATGCTTCCACTGCAGGAGGCATGGATTCGATCCCTAGTCAGGGGTTTAAGATCCCACCATGCCCAGAGACATGGCCTAAATTAATTAATTTAAAAAAAAAAAATGAATTCGCCAGAGTAAAAACCAAGGATTACTGGGGGATTTTTTTCCCCTCCAGAAGTAGATAGGTTGTTCACATGTATAAAGAGAGATTAAGTGACAGTCATTTGCTGTTCAATGCATGCATGCTAAGTCACTTCAGTTGTGCCTGACTCTTTGCAACCCCATGGACTGTAGCCCACCAGGTTCTTCCGCCATGGGATATTCCAGGTAAGAATACTGGAGTGAGTTGTCATGCCCTTCTCCAAGGGATCTTCCTGACCCAGGGATAGAACCTGTGTCTCTTGTCTCCTGCACTGGCAAGCTAATTCTTTACCACTAGCGCCACCTACATTATAGTAAACATTACAAATTCCAAGGAATCATTTTTTCCATTAGAGAGAACTAAAATATACAGACTTTAAGTGATTTGTGTATACAATTTTTTGTATTGACTAGAACAGAACTCTGCATTCCATTATTTAACCAAAAAGTTTGTTGGACTCTCTTTTCCAAATAAGATATTTTTAAAAATATTTAGCAAATTTCTGTATGTATATGCTTTAAAACAAGAATGCCCTGGAGCATATCTTATTTTTGAAGAGGGTTAGGGTTATTGGATAAGATTGTTTAAACTTTTACATGGCAGAAATAATTCACATAGATTTACTTTACACCCTACTGTGAATGCTCCTTGGTAGAAACAAAATGTCATCTTTGTAGAAAGTTGTATTGAGTAGAAAGACCAACTTCATTAGAAGACACTCTTTAAAAAGCAGACTTTCTATAGCTAATTCAGGAACTTACAGTAAATATGAACAAATATATGCTTTTTAATCAACTCACACTAAGGATTTGGGAATATCTTCCCAAATTCATTGTTGACATTCAGAAAACAAATAATTTTCTTAATACGTAATACAACTGACCCACGCACCAAATTTATATCACATGCTCAGGAAGGCCAAAAAAGATCTTTGCCATGTTTAGCAATGCTTAAACTAGAACAAAAACCTTGATATCAGGATTAACCTGCTGCAGAAATCTCTGTTTGCAATTTATTTAATTTTAAAAACCTGTACAATTACCTCAGCATTGATCAAAAAATGTCTATTTGTCAAGATGTATTCTCATCGGACAAGCTTTTCCTATAATAGATATAAAAATCAAATTCATAAAGCACTATTTCTAATCATGTCCCATATCTCTCTTGAATAAAAAATATTTAAAGAAGTTTGTTTGTAATAGTTACCTGGGGCTCAGGTGTATAGTACTAAAAAACCTTAAAACACTGTGTCTTGAAATAGTTATCATACAGTGTTTCCCTTTCAAATTCACATGGAGAGTTGTTGGAAATGTTGATGAAATTTTAGGTCACAAATTTTTCTCCAAATATAGTACCTTGAGTTATGAAAAAGAAAACTAAGCTTGGAAAAACTGTAAGTTGATATTGGTATAACCCATAAATTCTCTCATTTCATTCACTCAAAATGAAAAAAGCAGGATCTACAATTGGTTCAAGTATTAATACTGAATACAAATATAAATATCTTTGATAATACAGCAACTCAACATGGTGAATTTACAGCTCTAGGATTTTGAAATCAGAGAAAGAATTTGATCTATATTATTTCAAAATTAAGCACTGTTACATTTTCAATGGCTCAGGGACAAAATGGCTCCATGTCATGTCAGCCCAGTAACTGGAAAATGACTAATCAAAAGATTGAGACTAAAGACAATAAAAAGGCCATCATGGAACACAGACCCTCTGTATTCTTAAACTAAAAATAAATGTAGAAATAAAACTTGGTAATGCAGACTTCCCATGATGCTGAAAAGACCATCTTTCAAACAATCAAAATAAGGAAAAAAGGAATGGGGAAAAATCTCAAATGAAAACAACTAGTATATCAAAATAGCCAATCGGTGGAGTCCAGACGGTAGAGCAGGAGGACACAGAGTTTCCACCTCCTCCCATGTAGGGCATCCACCAGGCACTGGTGGGGGACTTTGGACACCCAAGGAGAGGGGAGGAAGCCCCATGTGACCAGGTATGACGTTGAGGGAAAGGAAAAGTGGAGGTGGGACGTGACCGGCATCCCTGAGGGGTTGCTGGGAGAGGGGAGGAGTTCGCACTATCCGAGGGGCCCTAGAGTAATGAAAATAAAAACAAAAATAAACATATGGGACCGAATTAAACTTAAAAGCTTTTGCACAGCAAAGGAAACCATAAACAAGACAACTCAAGAAATAATTTCTCCCATTCTCCTTCAGAATGGGAGAAAATATTTGCCAACGAAGCAACAAAGGATTAATCTCCATATTATAAAAACAGCTCTTGCAGCTAAAAAGAAAAACCAAAAAACCCAAACATCCAATCAAAAAATGGGCAGACCTAAATACACATTTCTCCAGAGAAGAAATACAGACGGCCAACAAACACATGAAAAGATGTTCAGTATCACTAATTATTAGAGAAATGCAAATCAAAACTACAATGAGGTATACTTCATACCAGTCAGAATGGTCAACATCAAAAAAACCTATAAACAGGGAGTTTCCTGGTGCTCCAGTGGATAAGACCCTGTGCTCCGAACACAGAGGGCCTGGGTTTGATCCCTGGTCAGGGAGCTAGATCCCACATGCCACAACTAAGACCCAGGGCAACTGTAAAATAAATAAAAAAAATTTTTTTAATCTATAAACAATAAATACTGGAGTGGGTGTGGATAAAGGAAAACCCTCTTGCACTGTTGGTGGGAATGTAAATTGATACAGCCACTGTGGAGAACAGTATGGAGGCTCCTTAAAAAACTAAAAATAGAACTACCATATGACCCAGCAATCCCACTAATGGGTACGTACCCTGAGAAAACCATAATTCAAAAAGACCCAGCTATCCCAATATTCATTCCAGCACTATTCACAATAGCCAGGAAATAAGAGAACCTAAATGTCCATCGACAGATGAATGGATAAAGAAGATGTATACATACACAATGGAATATTACTCAGCCACAGAAAGGAATGAAATTGGGTCATTTGTAGAGATGTGGATGGACTGAGTCTGTCACACAGTAAAGTCAGAAAGAGAAAAACAAATATTGTATACTAATACATGTATGTGGAATCCAGAAAAATGATACAGATGAAACTATTTGCAAGGCAGGAAAAAAGACACAGATCTAGACAATGGACAAGCAGACATAGGACGGGAAAGAGAGGGTAGGATAAACTGGGAGGTTAGGACTGCTACATATGCATGCCCACATGTAAAACAGCTAGCAGGAACCTGCTTATAGTACAGGGAACTTAGCTCTGTGCTCTCTGATGACCCTGATGGGTGGGACAGGCATGGGGGAGGGAGGTCCAAGAGTTAGGGGTTATATGTATACATATAGCTGTTGCTCAGCAGAAACTAATACAACATTTTAAAGCTATTTTACTCCAATAATAAAAAAAGAAGAAATAGAGCAAGGCCTTCAGAGTTTTAAGGGAACATTATTTTCAATCCAGAATTTTATACCTCATCAACCAACAGTAAAGAAAGAATGAAGACATGGTCAGATATACAAGGTCTGAAAAAACTGCTAATGACTGGAAGCTCCTGGAAGATAGGATGCATCAAAATAAGGAAGTAAAACACAAAAGACAAGACTCAGGAAACATAGGACACATTACAGAAGAGAGAAAAAGGAAATTCCCAAGATGATGTTAGGGAATGGAGGGCCACAATGGTCTGCAAAGGACAGCTTATTCAAGACTCTAGAAAGTAACTGTTCAGATTAGAAGCAAATAGAGGGCTCAATAAAGAATTAGGCAAGCAAAAAGTATGATGCTAAAGAATTATTTGTGTTTGAACATACAGAGGTCTTTACAACCTCTGCAGAGAGTACAGGGACGAAGCATTTGACAAGTTAGCCATGGGTACACAGAGAAGTGAACAGCAACAAACAACAGTAAGAAGAGCTGTGACAACTACTAGTTCCAGAAATTACAAAAATAAAAAATAAGTAATCATAATGTATTATGATACTTACACAGTCCTAACTAAACACTGAGAAGGATTTTTTTTTAGAACTGTGCTTTAGTTATATGAGGAAAATGAGAGATAACAAGTAATCAGTTCTAAAGAATTTCAGTTTGTGATCAATAATTTTATCTCAAATATGTTTTCTTAATAAAATGAATTTACTTTTCAAGAAGTAAAAGAACAAGGATAAATTTTAAAATTCTCTTTACTGGTTTTAAGCTTAGTTTATAAAGATCTCTACCAATTCTTCCAAACACATGTGGCCATTTAAAATTTGTTTTTAAATACTTAAAGAACTTTTCATGATAACTGATGTTATTTTTGTGGCCCTTGGAGTAGCAAAACAAGCAGCAGCAATAATTACCAGCAAAGAAACCAAAAACTAAACAAAACAATAACAAAGTGCCTGGCCAAAATATTTTAGTAGCAGTAGTAGAGATAAAAGTAGTAGCTTTAATAAAAATGGAAGCTAAACTATTGAGCATACTATGTGTGATAAGTTGTTCTAAGTGTGAAGATACATATTTTTTTTTATTTTATCCCCCTAACAACTCTATGAAGCAAGATCTATCACTATCCCCTTTTTATAGACAGTGAAATTGAACCAGAGACATTAAATAACCTGGCCAATGACAGTAAATTGGGAACAGAATCAGGATTTTAGTCAAAGCAGTCCATAATTTAACCAATTTGATATAATTGAATCTTCTGGGCTGACTTGGACTGATTCTGATGCTGTTCTATTTCATCATCAGTTTAAAAGATTCTCAAGAGAGATTGATTTGAAATTCCTTGGGCTTCCCTGGTGTCTTAGACGGTAAAGTACCTGCCTGCAATGAGGGAGACCTGGGTTTGATCCCTGGATTGGGAAGATCCCCTGGAGGAGGGCAAGGCAATGCACTCCAGAATTCTTGCCTGGAGAATACCTCTGGACAAAGGAGCCTGGCGGGCTACAGTCTGTGGGGTTCCCAAGAGTGGGACACAACTGAGCGGCTAAGCACAGGGAGGAAATGGAGGATTCTGGAGAATGCTCACCTGAAGGCTATACCACATATGGATTTTTCCAAGCACCCTGCATTTCTCCTGATGCCCATGCTGAGAATTACTGCGTCAGTAAATCACACTGGAGGGCACATGGCATTCCTCAGACATTAAGGACCACAGCACGACAAGTTTAGAGTTTAGATCATAAAGAAATCACCAAAAAGTCCTCTTTTCTGAAGACAGAAGCTCGAAAACATGGTCAAAAGCCAGTTAATAGGCAAAACCTTTTTCTCTGAATCACCACTGAATTAATATGAAATAAAATGACACCTCTGAAAGTGAAAATAAAAGGCCTACTACATGCATCAAAGTGAAAAACTCTCAAGCAAACCTAACATCAAGAAGTATCCAATTTTGGCTCAACATTTTACTTAACATTCTTCGACATCTGTTCGGCTTCTTGTATTCTACTTAAATTAACATTGCAATCGACATGGGAAACACCTGAGCTCCAGTACAAAGCAATTCTTATAAACTCCTAATCAATTTTTTAATCTGTTTAAAAAAGGACCATTTGACAATGTGCACTCTCTGCCTTTTCTTATAAATTCAACTTATTAATAACACCTATTCCACTTTTAAATAATCATCCGGTGTACCATGTGTGCAGTGTTCGCCTTGTTATTTAATTTAGAATCAGCAAGCACTGACTTTTATGGTGTCAATATTTATATATAACTTCCTATCTAACATTTTAATAAGACATACAAGATAACTTAAAACTAGTATTTTAAAGGTCAATGATTAATTAGGGTTTAAGAACTACATAGGCACATAGTTTACTGCATAATTAATAAATTACCAAAATGCATGCTCACACCTTGAATGCTACAGATATATTAGTATAATCTGAATGAGAATAAGAAAAAGTCCTGTATGCCTTCAATTTATAGAGACAACCTATGTCCCACTGTCTGCTGACTTGGTCAGAAATAAATGCAAACGTTATGATTACACTAGACTTTTATGAAAAATAAAACATCACTTTAATGACAATTTGGCTGTGAAGATTAAAGAGACACATAGCTATGAGACTTAAACCTGAACATGTAATCCAATTTTAAGCCAGTTTGCAAGAGAACCCCAAAGGCAGGAATAGTACAAAGACAAAGTACAAAGACAAATACTATGTAAGATTTTGAGCCTTCAATATGAATAAGAGTTCCTGAGAGGACAAGACTACTGATTTTAAGATTTGGTAACGATGAATGGCAATATAGAAATATACTTTTACTATAGAAGGACTCCACATCCACTTTGCATATCTTGTTCTTATAAGTTTTTTTGTCTGTGCATGTATATATATTTATTTATATTCAGAGCACAAGTGATAAAATGACCTCGAGATAGAAACTACTGCCTGAGAACATAATATAAAGCAAAGTGTATGAATACTGCTCATAGCATGTGACTCTGTCAAGACAATTTTTTCTTATAATTTCAATAAAACAACAAAAAATAACATAATAGTTTCATCTGAAAATATCAGCTTGGTCCCAGAGATAAATGCTTATTTGAAAACTAGAAAAACATTAAATCTGATGCGATTTTTAAATCTATCCATATTACTTTGGAAGCCTTCCCTTCAAACGGTAAAACCTAATACCCCACACCTTGAATGTGCACTATACTGTATAACACATACCTAAAACAATAGGATGGCTTCCGAATGGGGCAGCGAGCAGAAGCCAGACACGCTCAAGAGAGTATTACTTAGTAACAGCATGGAAAGTGACAAACTTTTAGCTCTTATGTTTTGGACACTGATTCATCCAATTAGATCCTATACTAAAAAGTCATTGTATATGATAAGAGATAAGAGTCCAACTTCACATTTTTACATGTGGCTATTCAGCTGTCCCTCAGACATATTATATTTAACTTATATGCAGAGTATATCATGAGAAATGCTGGGCTGGATGAAGCATAAGCTGGAATCAAGATTGCTGGGAGAAATATCAATAACCTCAGATATGCAGATGACACCACCCTTACAGCAGAAAGCAAAGAAGAACTAAAGATGAAAGAGGAGAGTGAAAAAGTTGGCTTAAAGCTCAACATTCAGAAAATGAAGATCATGGCATCTGGTCCCATCATTTCATGGTAAATAGATGGGGAAACAGTGTCAGACTTTATTTTTTTGGGCTCTAAAATCACTGCACATGGTGACTGCAGCCATGAAATTAAAAGACGCTTACTCCTTGGAAGGAAAGTTATGACCAACCTAGACAGCATATTAAAAAGCAGAGACATTACTTTGCCAACAAAGGTCCGTCTCGTCAAGGCTATGGTTTTTCCAGTAGTCACATATGGATGTGAGAGTTGGACCATAAGAAAGCTGAGCACTGAAGAACTGATGCTTTTGAACTGTGGTGTTGGAGAAGACTCTTGAGAGTCCCTTGGAGTGCAAGGAGATCCAACCAGTTCATCCTAAAGGAAATCAGTCCTGAATATTCATTGGAAGGACTGATGCTGAAGCTAAAACTTCAATATTTTGGCCACCTGATGTGAAGAACTGACTCATTTGAAAAGACCCTGATGCTGGGACAGACTGAAGGCAGGAGGAGAAGGGGACGACAGAGGATGAGATGGTTGGATGGCATCATCGACTCAATGAACATGCTGCTGCTGCTGCTAAGTCGCTTCAGTCGTGTCCGACTCTGTGCGACCCCATAGACTGCAGCCCATCAGGCTCCCCCATCCCTGGGATTCTCCAGGCAAGAACACTGGAGTGGGTTGCCATTTCCTTCTCCAATGTATGAAAGTGAAAAGTGAAAGCGAAGTCACTCAGCCGTGTCCGACTCCCAGCGACCCCATGGACTGCAGCCTACCAGGCTCCTCTGTCCGTGGGATTTTCCAGGCAAGAGTACTGGAGTGGGGTGCCACAATGAACATAAGTTTGAGTAAACTCCGGGAGTTGGTGATGGACAGGGAGGCCTGGCGTGTTGCAATTCATGGGGTCGCAAAGAGTCAGACACAACTGAGCAACTGAACTGAACTGACTGACTGATTCAGCTGTTCCAGAACCATCCATTAAAAAGACTGTTCTTTTTCCATTGAATGGTCTCCATACCTTAGTTGAAAATTAATTGGCCATAGATAACATGATTTATTTCTGGACTCTCAATTGTTCTGGACTTTCTATTCCATTGATTTTTATATCAATCCTTATGCCAGTACCACACTGATTTAATTACTGTAGGTTTGTATTATATTCTGAAATTGGAAAGTGAATCCTCCAACTTTGTTCTTCTTTTTCAGTATTATTTTAGCTACTTGGGGCCCCCTTTTCCATATGAGTTTGAAGATAGGCTTTTCCTTTTTGCAAAAAACAGATCATAAAGATTGGATGAATATGTGAGTCACTTTGAGAAGTACTGCCATTTATACATATTAAGTCTTCCAATTCATGAACATGGGGTATCTCTTCAGTGATTTAGGTATTCTTTAATTTTTTTCAGCAATGTGTTGTATTTTTCACTGTATAATAACTTTTTATATCCATTATAAATAATAATAATAATTATAATAACTGTTTTATCCATTCTCTTGGATGCTATTGTAAATGCAACTGTTTTCTTAAGTACCCTTTTACATTGTTCATTGCTAGTGGATAAAAATATAACTGATTTTTATATGCTGATCTTGTACTAAACTTGCTTATTAACTCTAGAAGATTTAGATATTTTGAACAGATAACATCTAGGAAAGTGCTCTACCTTGAGGAGACCAAAACAAAGGCAAGCCTTTGTGTCAGTCCCATAGGGAGTTGCTGGATAGTTCAAAATGGAGAAGCACACATTTTTGAGAATAAGGTTATTACTCCTCTTCCCTGCCCCCAACCTCCATTGTCCCCACAGCTGCCACTGAGCTAAAAAGTCAGGGATGGCAGGCATCCAAAAAAGCAAAAATGCCATAACACTTTCTTACCAAAAATTAACATTCTTAAACTTCTTCATTAAGCACTCCCCTGGTTGTTTTAAGTTTTTTATTAGATTGCAGGGTTTTGAAAAGACTGATCTGTCAGTTTCTGCTAACTTAATGGTTTCTTCATTTTATTTGCTAAAAGAAACTACTGGGAAAACTCCACTATTCTCCATGATCAGAAGCTTCTTTTAACAAATATAATGTGGTGGAATTGACAAGAGTACAACTCTTGAGACTATGTCATAAAAGGCATTGAGATGTCCCCTTTGTTCTCTCTCTTGGAGCACTTGCTCCAAGAGGAGTCAGTTGCCAGACCGTGAAGACTCTCAAACAGACCTATGAAGAGTCCCACACAGCAAGTTGCTGAATCAGTCTGCCAACAGTCATACGAGTGAGCTACCTTGGAACTGCAGTCCTTGTCAAGCCTTCAGATGACGATAGCTCTGACCAACATTTAACCGCAACCTCAGAAGAGACTCTGAGTAAAGTCATCTAATCAAGTCACTCCTGAAAAAATGATCTACAGATATCAAAAAATAATAAATGTGTATTTATTATTGCCGCTAGGTTTGGGCAGTATATGATATTTATACTGCTGCTAGGTTTGGGCAGTATATGATATTTAAAGCTGAGGCCTGAAAGATGAGAAGCTAGTCATCCAATGAGTTCTAAGGAAGAAGAGTGTTTCAAGCAGAGGAAATGGCAAATGCAAAGACCCTGCATAAGGAAAGGTCACTGACACGTTAAAAAAAAAAAAACTTGAAAGAAGATCAATGTCACAGGAGCTCAGTGAAGAAGAGAAAAAAAGTGAAGAAAAGAGATCACCAAAATGGCAGAAAGTAACTGAAGTGATTGTAACGAAGTCTTTAAAACAGTGAAAACCACTAAGTTCTAGGGTAATCAAAGGTACCTTATTCATAAAAAAATGGAAATCAATCTATAATTAAGTACCGGTAGATAAGAGCCAAGCAATAATAGTCACTAGTCCAATGACAGCTAGGCAGTTTTAGTCCAAAACTCACGACAGGCTTAAATAAAGTGAAGGAAAGCCACTGGGTACCACCCCAGAGAGGCAAAAACTAGACTTTTAAGAGAACATAATCTTATTGAAAAGTATATAACTCTGATAAGCCAGTGGTGTTTATTTTTAGAAGTACTAATAAATATTGGATTGAAAACTGAGCATAAAGTCTTAATGAAGAGGCCTAAAAGTAAAAAAAAAAAAAAACAAAAAAAAAACAAAACCCTAGTTTTATTCTTGGGTTTCTCACTAGTTATGTCAACTTTGGTAAATAACTTCACTCCTAATTTAATTTCACTTAACTACAAAATAAAATAAATAATATATACATGTCCAGTCTTACCTTTTTTAAGATCAAATAAAATACTATGATAAAAATGTTTTGAAACTACAAAAAAATACATATATATACAAATCTGATCATTTGTAGAGAGAAACCAAAAAAACTAACTGTATCTATTATCACATAGGAACCCAGGGTGGAAACTGTAACCCTTTGAGAGCATGAACCAAGATCTTTATATCATCCCATATTACTTATAGAAACAACACTTTTATGAGAATGCTATTTCTAAATTTTGAATGGTGAAATCATTGGCAAAAAATTTATATCTAGAATGCAAGCTTAAAGCATCTGTCTCACCAGGCAGTCCATAGCTACTGCCAAATGAATAACTGATGCAGCTGAATATCTAAAGAAAATGATTACAAATCAGTTCTGAGGCTTCCCTGGTGGCTCAGTGGTAAAGAATCTACCTGCCAACGCAGGAGACCCGGGTTCAATCCCTGATCCGAGAAGATCCCACATTCCATGCAGCAACCAAGCCAGTGTGCCACAACTACTGAGCCTGTGCTCCAGAGTCCAGGAATCACAACTACTGAGCCCTCTTGCCATAACTACCAAAGCTTGTGCACCCTAGAGCCCATGCTCTGCAAAAAGAGAAGCCAATTCAATGAAAAGTCTGGTCACTGAAACCAGAGCCCACATAGCAATGAAGACCCAGTACAGCCAATTAAAAAAAAAAAAAATCAGCTCTGAAAAGATGCACACTTGTTTTGGGATACCATATGGCACAAGGTTTAATAACAGGTGAAAAGGGTAAAAGAATTTCAAAAGAAATGCCAATTAGATAACCAGTCTCTGAAATTAAAAATTAATTTGAGGGCTTCCTGGTGGTCCAGTGGTTAAGAATCTGCCTGCCAATGCAGGGGACACAGGTTCAATCTGGGGTCAGGGAGGACCCCACATGCTGCAGGGCAGCTAAGCCCATGCACCACAACTACTGAAGCCTGCACCCTAGAGCCTGTGCTCTGCAAGAGAAAAGCCACCACAGTGAGAAGCCCATGCACCGGGACTAGAGTACCCCTCTCGCCACAACTGGAGAAGGCAAACAGGCAGAAACGAAGAACCAGAGCAGCCAAAAAACAAATAAATAATTAAATTTTAGGGTAAATTTGAATCAGCAAAATTTGTGTACAAAAACCTTAAGATTAATTAAAAAACCTTCTTTGGGAAAATTCAGATGATGTTATCAAAGACTTCAATCATCATAAACATAAAATATCTGTGTTTTCAGATTTAATGACTAACTGAATACCCAAGAAGTATTCATCTCTATATCCTAACCAGAAAAAAAAAATTACATAATTTGAAACAAGGAAACAAATCATTAGTGAATCACAGAAACAGTAGACACTATTAAACGTGATATAGATATAACCTTTTACTTTATTAAAATGCACTGATGCACTAATTTAAAGTAAATGGAATAAGCTGGTCCTTTTATGTTCCTCCTGCTTTCTCTAATAACCCATCTTCTGCTGTGGCATCAACCCATCGATGATCAGTTAAAAGCAAGTTCCAGAAAATATGACATCAGTTCAGTTCAGTCGCTCAGTTGTGTCCGACTCTTTATGACCCCCATGGACCACGCCAGGCCTCCCTGTCTGTCACCAATTCCCAGAGTCTACTCAAACTCATCTCCATTGAGTCGGTGATGCCATCCAACCAAATTGACCAAATTCAAGAAAACATTTATTCAACAAACAAGAGAGCTAATATCAACTAGACAACAGATACTGTATAAGCTTACTATATTAACCTTACGTTCCCCATTAGTCACTAATGCTTAGCTACCAGAAAAGAGTAGCAAACGTTTAACAAAAACAAAATATATTTTGAGATTTAATGAACAAATAGACTTCACTTGTATAATAAAATAGAAAGTGCTATTGATATATTTAAAGAAAAGAAAAAAACGAAATTACAGAAAAAATCCTCAGAAGAAAAAGATTAATTTTTTTAGGGTAATTACGAACCGAATTTTCTTCCTCCTCTTCCAGTTCTCGCTGCTGTTCTTCATGTCTTTTAGCTTTGATTTCCATTGCTTCTGTGATCAGGTCTCTTAAAATCGATACAGGTTTTGCATTCTTAATAAAAGGGTGCTAGAAAAGTAAAATTCAATGGTATAAATTCAAATTACTTCTCTGAATTATATCTTAAAAACATTAAAACAATATATAAATGTGAACCAGGATAATAGGCTTCAATGATTGGTCCTTTATCCAGAATTAAATAGATAGGTTAAGAACAGAGAATATTTCAGCTGCTTTAGAAATAAAGATTTTACTTTTTAGGTTTACTTGTTTTTAAAAAACCACTGCAGAACACAAAAACAAATGTAACCCTGTTGATAAAAATACATCACCGTTAGAGATACAATTTTCCAAAGGAAGTATAGATTATGTAGTCAAAAAGCCAAATTTTTTTTTTTAAAGTTTGGTGTATGTGTGTGCTTAGTCACTTAGTCGCGTCCGACTCTGCAACCCCATGGTCTACAGCCTGCCAGGCTCCTCTGTTCATGGGATTCTCCAGGCAAGAATACTGGAGTGGGTTGCCATTCCCTTCTCCAGGGGAATCATTCCGACTCAGCGATTGAACCCAGGTCTCCTGCATTGCAGGCAGATTCTTTACTGTGTGAGCCACCAGGGAAGCCCAAAGATCAGTGATTATATTACATATAAAAGTAAAATGATTTTGGTATTGTTACAAATTTTAATTAATCTTAACAAGCCAACAGCTAAAGACAGTAGTCAAAAGGAAGACAACTATTTTTTTTTACTTCTTTTACATATTTTCTATTTATTATATATTTAATAATGTAATCATTTCCAAGGGAAAAGTAAAAAATAGTAATAAAAGAAAAATATTTTTCAGAAAATAAGTACTACTTAATTTCTATACTATATATAAAGTAACTTTTCACTTCTTTTTTTTTGTATCATCCTGATGTAGCTAAAACATCTGAGTTTGCAACAATCCTGATAAGAACAAATAGAATCATCAGGAAATACCTGGGTGTTTGAGGACTTTGTAATTCAAAAGGGGGAACATGAGAGAATGTAGAGGGAAAGCTTAAAAGTTTAATTTGGAATAGATAACTGTATTTTTTTTTTTTTAGGATTTAAAAAAAAACATATTTATAATTAATTGGTGAGCGATGTCAGACAAACCGTAAGTATTTCATTGAATTAGTATTTTGAATCAGCAATACAGCTTCAAAATGTAATTTTCTTAATTATACGTCAATAGATAAGAGTCAGATGAAAGTCATCTGAGTTATTTTAATAAAGATTAATACAACACAAAAATATTTTTAAAGGTAAAACAAATTTTAGTGCTAAAGAAGAAATTTACTGACATTTGTAGGAGGCTTTAAAATGGTGAAGGTATCATTTGGGAAAACTAAGAGTAAGAATTTTACCTGAACACAGAAGTTCTAGGATAGATGACAAAGAACTAATAAATTCTTTTATAGCAGTTATAGACTGATCACCAGATAATTAAGTTCTACAACATACCTATGGTGGAGACTCCTAGTCACTCACCAAAACAGAGTTGGGACTAGACCTATGACTGCCCAGCTACATCTGTCTCTCTCAGACTCCCTTTCAGTTGGTTGTGATTATGGACTAAGTTCTCACCAATGCAACACCGGTATTTCACTGGTGCTGAATGAAATACCAGCGTCTGCGTTGTGTTCCACCCCTCTGATCTGGACCTCAGAACACTGAGAGTGGGCACTCTTCTGTGATTTCTTCTGTTTCTGCCACGTTGGGAAACAGACAAAGACAGTCCTAAAGGATGATGGAGAGCAAGAAGGAAGAAATCTCAGTCCTGCTATCAGAATTTCTGAGTAACACTGGTAAAGAGGCTGCAAAAATTAGTAATAACTGAATATATGCTCTGTACCCTTAAAGAACTTATTATCCAGAATAAGGAATAAAAGATAAACGCATAAAAAAAAATTACAGTGTGACATACAAGTTACATTCATGATGATCTAGCACAGTCTATATGACTAAGCAATATAAAAGTAAATGAGTAGGTGAAGTAATATCAGGTGTCTCACAGAGAAGAAACAGACTGTTTCAGGGAGAAGGAAAAGTATGAACGATACGAACAAACACACAAAGAAAGATAGGATATGGATGTGAAACACTGTAGGAAGAGCTGTTGACCCAAAACAGAAACACGGCTTACAGAAATGATGTCCCAAGAGTTTAGACACAGGTAACAGTGGGACAAGAAGGATAAATGCTCAGAATGAGATACCAGAATTTTGCCTGACAGCCCCTTTAATTACACAGATGAGAGAATAGTGTAAGGGAAAGAATGTGATACCACAATCTTGCAGTAGAGTTTAGGAATGAAGATGGGGAGAAACTGTAAAATAGGTGTAAATTACTAAGAACCTGGGTTAAAAAAAAATAGCTGCCACAATCAAGAGGAAGTACTGAATCTGATGGAAAAACTTAAGAAGGATTTAGAGACTATGTATTAACAGAAGTGAAGGAAGACCAACACGGCAAAAACTGAGAACCAGTAGAAGTGTACCTCTTTACAAAGGCAAAAATATATCAAATTGTATTTATGCTTTATCTTTTCAGGAAAAATTATGAGCCAAATTCCAAGCCACAGTTTTATCTTTAAGAAATGCCAAAGTACACATCCAGTCTGTTGCAAACTTACTTTCATGCAGTTCATTGTGAACTGACCACACAGTGTTACACTAACATTAGTCTACAGAGCTTAATTCCTAATCTCAAAATCTCAGTATGTCTTACTTCATTTGTACTCATTTTCTCCCTACATAATCACTACAGGCATGATTCTGACCAACAAAGAGGAACTGGCTAATAAAGTTAAAAGGGTACTTTACGAACAAGGCCATAATATTTGAGCATTCTTGATGGAAGGCATCACTGACTCAATGGACATGAGTCTGGGTAAACTCCGGGAGTTGGTGATGGACAGGGAGCCCTGGTGTGCTGCAGTTAATGGGGTTGCAAAGAGTCGGACACGACTGAGCGACTGAACTGAACTGATCATCACAAGAAAAGTTTTATCAGACTTTTTTAATAATATTTGAAAGCTTTTTACAAGTAGCTGGTAGTAAAATTTTAAAATTCAAAGCAACATAAAAAAGAACAGAACAACAACAAAAACCAGAGAAAACACGGTGGCAAAACTGAAACATGACACGTGACTGAAACGTTGCTGTACAAACCAATGCAAATAAATGTGCTGAGTTTCCATTACAGCAGTATCTTAGTTAAGTACTAAAAGACACTGAGTTCATAAGATAACTTCAAATACATGCTTTCTATATGAGATATATTTAACAAAATAAATCCAAATTATGTTTCTAGCAGGGGATACTAAAAAGAACTTGGGTTAAAAGTCAAGGACAGGCAACAAAATATCAAACATAAAACAAGAAGAACATGATCAAAAAAAGCAGAAATGAAGACAAAAAATGGTAAGTGAAGGAAGAGTCATATAATATTAATAAGGGACATAATACAAAGAAATATAGTTATAAATTTGATATATTAGTATAGCATTATGATATATAAGAAAAACAGAGACCTAAGAAGATCTAAATAAATAAGAAGAGGAGACATTAGTATTTCTTTTTAGTCACTGAGAAATAGAACACTAAAAATTAAAGATTAAAGCAATCTGAATAATATAATCAGGCTGAGTTAACAGAAAAATCAATAAACAGAAGTAATATCTTTTTGTTAAATGCCTAGAAAAGCATGTGGTACCAGCATAAGAATGGAAAGAACAACAAAACAGAATATAATGGCTGGAAATAGAATATAATGTACAAAATAAGCTGGCATATTATGAAAACAGCAATTCCAACCAGTAAGGAAAAAATACTTACTGCTTTGTTATTTGGGGGTTGAGAGGAAGGTTTTGAATTAAGTTAGATCTTCACCACAGAAGTATCAAAATAAATTACAGATGGATTAAGAAGTTAAAAGTCAAAAAATGGAAATACAAAAGAACTGGTAATACAGGAGAATATTTATATGTTCAACCAAGTGCCATGAAACACAGGGAAAAAACCATAAATGAACTAAAACTTTAACATTTATGTCAGACAAGAGGGTAGTTACTTTAAGAGTTTTAAAAAGAGTATCAATAAGAAAAAGATAAACAGACCAAACTCTAAAAAGCAAAAGTTTCCCTGTTTCTGGGTGTATCTAGGGTTTCTGCCGCAGCCCAGTGGTCAGGACTTGGTGCTTTCACGGCAGGGGCCCAGGCTCAATCCCTGGTCTGGGAACTAAGATCCTGCAAAATGTGTGGCGTGGCAAAAAAATCAAGTATCTAAAGTTAAACACAAAGTAAGAGGACAGGAATTCTTACACCACTTGGACTGAAGACAGAGACTACCCAAAATCAGCCTATCACATTCTTGGTCGTGTATTTTAAGAAATAAAGCTGCTTAAAGACTTACTCTTCTAAAATCTGAACTGCTAAACTTTGTTCATGTTCTGAGTTATCAATTTCTAAACTGAAAGAATTTAAATTAATAATTTCTTCCAAGGAGTGAACTGCAGAAGAGACTTCTGCTTCTGGACCGACTGGGCAGTCATCCTTTCCTCTATACCGCTCCATCAAAGCATAGTGAAAACCCTGGACATTATACATAAACAAGCACAGGAAGACACTGGAAGGTGGAGAGAAGGTGGCAAACCAGCTTGGGACTGGGGCACTAAAGCAATGACACAGCTGTGAGTTCCATGGGCTCTCCTTTTACTTCATTTATCCCAGCCTGGTTATTGAAGAAGTCAGGAACCCAGAAACACCCACGGCACAGACTACAACAGCCCCTACAAAAGCCTGCTCTCTCTTGAGTGAAAGGATCAGGAAAGGACAGTTAGCCAGCACGCTACCCTCTCTTTTAAACAATAACCATTCTGCTCCACCAAACACTGCAGAGAAAACACTGACCCCACCCCATGCGGCAAAGGCTGGGTGGGGAACCTAGACTTCTACCCTCTGGAGGCTATCCAATCCTTTCACTGCAGTAGTATCCGAGAAGACCAAATGTTAAGCTGGGGCTTCATCCACACCCAGCAGTATAAAAGGTGCTTCCCTTCCCCAGTGGGGAGTGTTGGTGGAGATCTCGTGACAACCTGGACTTCCAGCACTATCAGGCCGTAATAAGGAAACCCCACCTCCCTCTCTGCTAGAGGGGATTGGAGGCCGCCAAGGGGAGAATCAGAACTTCCATCACTGCCCAGCCTACAGAGGCCACTGAGGGAACCTGAGTCCTCAACCCTGGCTGGTGGTAATAAGGAGCCCCTCCCCAACCCTACATGTCAAAAGAGACCACGTAGCGGGGCCTGGACTTCTAATGCTACTTGAGAGAAATGATGGTGCCCCTCTACCCCACTGAAGCACTATCAGAGGACACCACTCATTACAGAGAATTTAAGTAAGATCCAGCGTCTCAAAACATAATACTCAAAATGCCCAGGTTTCAAATGAAAATCACTCATCACAATAAGAAACAAGAAACGATTAACTTAACTGGTTCAACAGATACCAATATCGAGATGACATGGATAACAGAATTATCTAGCAGGGATTTTAGAGCAGTCATAAAAATCCTTCAATAAACATGCCTGTAAACACATGACACGTTAGAAAGCCTCAGCAAAGAATTAGAAGACACAAAAAAGAAACAAATGAAAAAATTAAAACTAAAATATATAACAAAAATAAAACCTGATGATGGGCTGGCTCTATAGCAGAATGAGGACAGAGAGGACTCAGTGAATCAGAATATGAAACAGTAGAAATTACACAATATGAATGAGAGAAACTAAACTGGCATAAAAATGAACAGAATCTCAGGAATCTGTGGGAGTGAAACAAAAAAAATCTAACACTTGTGTTAATGGAGTCCTAGAGGGTAGGGCTGAAAAATGTCCGATAAAATAATAGTTGGAAACTTCCCCAAACTGGCAAGAGATATAAACCCACAGAGTCAAGAAGCTGAACAGTACAGACCCAAAGAAATTCATACCAACACACATCTTAATTAAACTTCTGAAAATAAAGACAAAGAAAAAAGTCTTGAAAAGACCAAGGGGTAAAACAATTCAGATGACTGTAGATTTCTTATAAGAAACCATGGATATCAGAAGAACGTGGCACAACATTTTCCAAGTATTGAACCAAGAAAGGATTCTATAGCCAGTGAAAACATCCATCAGGAATAAAGAAGAAACAAGATGTTCTCAGGTGAAGGAAAATCAAGAGAATTTGTTAACAAAGGCCTACCCTAAACGAATGGCTAAAAGAAATCTTCTAAACAGAAAGAAAGGAACAAAAGAAGGAACTTCTGGAACATTAGGAGGAAGAACACTGAAGAGAACAAAAACAGGTTAAAACAGTCATCCCTTATCCTGGTTTTCTTGATTGTTTAAAGGTTAAAATAAATATAACACTCTGATATGGACCTCAATGTAATAAAGAGGAAGTATTAAAGATAATTATATTATAAATGGGAGGGACAGCAAGGTAGATAAAGTTTCTACTCCTCACTTCAACTGGTAAAATGAAAACTAAGTCATATGCCATGAGAGTTCACAAAGTGACCCACGACACCACCTATTTCAGCCAAGCCCATGGGCTAATGTGAATAATGACAGATCTCACTCTTCTAGAAGGCCAGACTAGGGCAAGAATTGACTTTCAGGTTCTAAGCTATCCACCAGAAGTACAGGGAACATCTCCAGATTAGGAATTCTAGGGCCACCAGGCTGAACTTGAACTGTCCCTGGGGATTCAATATCCTCATCTTTTAAAAACTACCAAGAGTTCAACTTAATCTCAAAGGATCCTTTCAGTCTTAGTCTGCTCTTTTAAACTTATACAATTATCTAGTGTTGGACAACCACTATAAAAAATTCAGCACAAATTTCTCTTCAAAACCTGTTAATCAAAGTCTACAAATCAACATGGTAAAATCTACACATGTAGGTTATAGGCAAATGTCCACTTAAACTTGGTAATAAGACTATATTCTTAAAGTTAAAACATAATTTAACTTATAACATATAAAACATATGCAAAACTCCCTTAAGAGACAGAACAGGATGGCTTTCAGACATTCAGTAAAATAAAACTCGGAGTCTAATGAGACTCAAATGATACAACAGATAGTAATTCTGTCTAAAAGCTTTTCAATTCAGAAGTTTGCTATCTTAAATAAACATATATTGAATTTAATACACATGTATTAATAAGCACTACATGTGTATTAAAGATACCAGGATACAGATACCTGTGCTAAGATACCAGAGGTGCAAAAAACAACCCCCTCCCAAAAGAGTACCACTTGACCTTGAACTAGTTACAATCCAGGACAAAGACACAGAAACAAGTTATTTCGTTCTAACATGGCAAATGACATGGCCAGGGTGCTTATGGAAACCCAGAGAAACAATTAGCCTGAACAAAGATGAAAGGAAGGCTTTCTGGAGGAGTACCTAATTTGAATTTAGAAACAATGAAACAATGAGTAAAAAGGAGCCTGCCAGTCTTTAAACTAGCAAGTGAGGGGTGAGAAAAGGTATCAGATCAGATCAGATCAGTCGCTCAGTGGTGTCCGATTCTTTGCGACCCCATGAATCGCAGCATGAAACATGAAACTGCAAGTCGACTATTTCAGCATTTATAAAGGGGGAAAAAAGGGAAGTCAAGCAAGGGGTTGATTAAGAGGCCAGAGGTGGACACACCAACATTATAACAGAGGGCCTCCATGCCCAACAACAGCACAACAGGAAAAGTTTTTTAAAAATCAAAAAAACAAATACTGGCTCATAAGGGGCAGCCTGGTGGGCTGCCGTCCACGGGGTCACACAGAGTCGGACACGACTGAGGTGACTTAGCAGCAGCAGCAAGCACTATTCAAAACCAGCTGCACTGTTTGCCCTCAATATAAAGAAAAATGCTTGAGCCAAACCCAGCTAGAAGCCAGAGAGTAACGAGCTTATTAATATAATCCATACAGGTCAACTGGGCTTCCCATGTGGCTCAACTGGTAAAGAATCTGCCTGCAATGCGGGAGATCTGGGTTTGATCCCTGGGTTGGGAAGATCCCCTGGAGAAGGGAAAGGCTACCCACTCTAGTATTTTGGCCTGGAGAATTCCATGGACTGTATAGTCCATGGGGTTGCAAAGAGTTGGACACAACTGAGCAACTTTCACACATACAGGTCAATTTCCTGGGCAGAAAGCAGAATGGAGAAAGGGTGACAAGTGAGGCTAGGGGACAAGTGGAAGAAACCTAGAAAAATCCCTTGATCACTGTGTGATCTTTCGTGAGTCACTGAACTCTTCTGGGCTTCAGTACTCTCGTATACAAAATTAGGGAATTTTACTGGAATATTTCTTAAATGCTTTTCCACCCTAAGAACTCTAGGTTAAAAACAGAATTTCTTTAAAGAGATCAGAAAAGATTATGGAAGAAAGACCAGAAAAAAATATTGGTTAAATTATCCAAAAACCAGTCATTGGATGTATTTGGATTTATTTTCATCATCAGATTTTATACTATTTGTCCCATTTTTTTTTGTTATTTCCCCTCCCCCTTCTTTCTTATCTTCTTTATGGTTAATTTAGAGATTCAACACAATAACAACAGCAATAGATCTTTGATTTATGTGCTTAAAATTCCTTTGAAGTGCTGACAATATTTCAAAAATAATGTTTCAATTAATTAACTTTTGAAAGGTAATATGGGCACATAAAACCAAACTCAAAAGTCTTAAAAAAAGAGTCTTCGGCAAAAACAAAGTTTCCATCCCACTACTGCTTCTCAGCCATGTAGTTACCTTCTCTGGAGGCCATTTTCTTGCTTATTTTTCTAGAGCTACTCCACTGTAAGCATTGACATATGTATACATACATATATGTGTATGTGGGTGTGTGTATTTTGCCAATAACTGCCCTCAGCAGACCTCAAATTGCTTCCAAACTGTTGACAGATATTTATGTTGTTTCCAATCTTTTGCCATTATAATGGTTTATGAAGAGTTTTTACACCTATGTTATTTCACACGTGGTTAACTTTCTCTGTAAATTGCTAGAAGAGTAACTACTAGGTCAAAGAATATATGGTGTTTTATTCTAGACAGATTTTGCTCAACCGCCTTTCACGGAAACTGAGTATTAAGCTAAATTTTTGTAACAATAAACCTTATATTAAAGGGCTAGTTTCTAACATTCTCAATAATTCCTTTTTTAAAAAACATTACCTTGGAAAAATCACTTTTTATAACTATGTTTTTAATCTTTTTGTCACTTAAAAAGAACTATTCTCCAAATATCAAGTTTTGTTAACATGCACACTTATAGCACACAGGTCTAAGTCAATTCTGCTGGGAAAGTAAAGACTCATGAATAATTACTAAAAGTATTAAATTATCTCTACTTGCATTTAATGTCAAAAGAGATTTAAAAAAAAAAGAAAGCCTCCTGACACTCTGGATACAGTCTACTTGTACAGGGACACTGACACTCTTCATCTAGGTCATCTTGTCACCAGTATTTACAACATTCGATCTTCTCAAGGAGTTCAGGGATTTCGTATTTACATGTCTTATAGGGCAAAAAGTCAAAGAAGAAATGCTGGGTCAAGGAATAATACATCTGGAAGTTAAAACATAAGAAACAATAACAATGGAAAAGAAACTCATTTCTGAAATGAGAACCCTACAGAAGTTTAGTTTTAACACAATTTTTGGAGGAAAGAATTGGCAACAAAAATTAGTGGGGGAGGGGGGAGGGCAGAAAATTGAACTTGGAAAACAAAATTTTTAAATGAGAGAAACAGAATATACAGGAAAAGAAAGGTGTGTGTGTGTCTGTCTGTACATCAATCCATATGTCCTGAAAAGTTTACATCTTTACAAATCAGTTAATGAATAAATAAATCATTAATGAAACTCATAATGATCTTGGTCAATGTTAGAAAAAGCTAAAAGGTATATAAAGAAAATCTCCTCCTGTGGAGACACAAGCACTGACCTGTAAAAGTTGTGTTGCGGCAGCTCTCTGCTCAGGATTCTTCACTAGGCACTTTTTCACAAAATCGGTGAAATCATCAGACCAAAGTTCTGGCTTCCTGAATGTTGGTGGTGGGTTTGTGGGAATCATAAATATAGCCTGATACAAATGAAAAATCCAAAAGACACAGTAAGAATCACAATAACACAGCAAATAAACAAATCTCTATCTATCTTTAATCAGACTCAAAAATCTGAAAAATAAATTTAAGCTCTTCTAGGATTTCCAGTCAAATTGCAATTCAGGAAGCAAAGCCATCTGCTACTAATGTAATCATTTCCCATTAAATTTCCTCTATTTGAACTGTAGCTCATTGAGCACATCATTCTTTATTTTATCTATTATTTTTAATCAGTCTCCAAAGAAGCCTGTATTTCTAACCCTTTTACCAAACTGAGGACATTCTCTGGTTAAACAGATATATACTTCAATTTTGCTATTGCATGCCAGACTTGTTTCCCATTTCAGTATTTTTTTTTTCAGTACTGCTATTTAGAATGGCTAGCAGCAGCCTAATTTGCTTCTGCAATTCAGAATATTTAAGCACAAATATAATTACTGCTGTGGTTTGAAATAATACTTGATGGAAGCAAGTCTTTAATTTCTCTTTCTAAATATTTGAGTCAAGAATCCATATTAAAAGTTTTAAAAGTAATATACCACTTTATCACTAATGATTTAATTTAATATTAATAACTTATGGTGGCTCAGACTGTAAAGAATCTCCCTGCAATGTAGGAGACCCCGGTTCAATCCCTGGGTCAGGACGATCCCCTGGAGAAGGGAATGACTACCCACTCCAGTATTCTTGCCTGGAGAATTCCATGGACAGAGGAGCCTGGTGAGTTACAGTCCATGGGGTTGCAAAGAGCCGAACATGACTAAGCGACTAATACTTTCATTTCTTCACTTTCACTCATGATAATACATTCAGAGAGCTCAAAAATTCAAAAACTTTAAAAAAGTCTCCCTGTCATTTTGTCTTCATAGCTACCAAGTTATCCTTTTTTTGACCAAGAAAATTAATCCCTAAAGTTCTTAGAAAATCATTGTATGCAATGAATTAACTTCTCTCCTAGGCTGTAGAATAGTTCCTGATAAAATACCATCACTAAAACAACATTTTCTTTGAAAGGATATGAAAACCATAATAAAGTTAAAACAAATGTATCCTGCACACAACAAATATTAGATATCATCACTTTCATTTCCACATAATGTTATTTAAAAAAAGACAAGAGACAAACACGCAATGACAAAAATTTTACAAAGTAAAATGAACTCAACCGTATTATAACTATTTATAGTTTAAGAGGTAAGTTTATATATAATGACACAATCAACATTAAAGGTGACATGAGGAAAAAATGGCTTTTTGGCAATCAACATAGACATTCACAGTATACAATACACATGGGCCTCTTAAAGGCACAGCATACACAGGCCTCTCAAAGATGTATTCAGGGGTGAAGTATCCATAATACCTCCCTTCTAGACTTCAGTATTCTCTGACTATCCAGAAGAGAGGTGTCCATCTCTGCTCTAGCTCTTTCTTTCCTGGTTTTTGCTGGTCCTTCCTCTTCATGTCCCCTTCACGGATCACAGCCTTGAGATGAAGAGGCTTGTGTAACTCAACGAAGCTTTGGGCCATGCGGTGCAGGACCACCCAAGATGGACGAGTCATTGTGGAGAGTTCTGACAAAACATGGTCCACTGGAGGAGGGAATGGTAAACCACTCCAGTGTTCTTGCCTCGAGAATCCCATGAACAGTGTGAAAAGGCAAAAAGATATGACACCGGAAGGAAGATATGACATCTTCCCCAGGTTGGAAGATGTCCAATATGTTCCTGGGGAAGAAGAGAGAAACAGATCCAGAAAGAATGAAGAGGTTGGGCCAAAGCAGAAATGATGTTCAGCTGTGGATATGTCTGGTGGTGAAAATAAAGTCTGATGCTATAAAGAACAATACTGAATAGGAACCTGGAATGTTAGGTCACTGAATCAAGGTAAATTGGCTATGTCAAACAGGAGATAACAAGAATGAACATCAACATCTTAGGAATCAGTGAATCAGAATGGACGAATTTAATTCAGATGACCATTATACCTCCTACTGTGGGCAAGAATCCCTTACAAGACACAGAGTAGCCCTTATGAGGGCTATAAAAGAGTCCGAAATGCAGTACTTGGATGCAATCTCAAAAACAACAGAATGATCTCTGTTCGTCTCTAAGGCAAACCACCTAACATCACAGTAATCCAAGTCTATGCCCCAACCACTAATGCTGAAGAAGTTCAACTTGAATGACTCTATAAAGAACTACAAGACTTTCTAAAACTTACACCAAAAAAAGATGTCCTTTTCATCCTAGGGGATGGTAGTACAAATGTAGGAAGTGAAGAGATACCTAGAGTAACAGGCAAGTTTGGCCTTGAAGTACAAAATGCAGCAGGGCAAAGGTTAACAGAGTTTTGCCAAGAGAACACAAACACCTTCTTCCAAAAACACAAGAGATGAATCTACACACGGACATCAGAAGACTGTCAATACCAAAATCAGACTGACTGTGTTTTTTGCAGCCGAAGATGGAGAAGCTCTATAAAATCAGCAAAAACAAGATCAGGAGCTGACTGTGGCTCAGATCATGAACTCCTTACTGCAAAATTCATGCTTAATTTAAAGAAACTAGGGAACACCACTAGGCCATTCAGGTATGACCTAAATCAAATTCTAAAAGATGATGCTGTTAAAGTGTTGTACTCAATATGTCAGCAAATTTGGAAAACTCAGCAATGGCCACAGGACTGAAAAGGTCAGTTTTCATTCCAATTTCAAAGAAGGGCAATTTCAAAGAATGTTCAAACTGCTGTACAATTGTACTCATTTCACACACTCTAAGGTAATTCTCAAAATTCTTCAAGCTTGGCTTCAGTAGTGACTGAAGAACTTCCAGATGTACAAGCTGGGTTTAGAAAATGCAGAGGAACTAGAGATCAAATTGCAACATCCACTAGATCAGAGGGAAATCAAGGGAATTCCAGAAAAACATCTATTTGGGTGTCACTGACTATGCAAAAGCATATATTGAGTGTGTTGCTGCTGCTGCTGCTGCTAAGTCACGTCAGTCGTGTCCAACTCGGTGAGACCCCATAGACGGCAGCCTACCAGGCTCCGCCGTCCCTGGGATTCTCCAGGCAAGAATACTGGAGTGGGTTGCCATTTCCTTCTCCAATGCATGAAAGTGAAAAGTGAAAGTGAAGTTGCTCAGTCATGTCCGACTCAGTGACCGCATGGACTGAAGGCTACCAGGCTCCTCCATTCATGGGATTTTCCAGGCAAGAGTACTAGAGTGGGTTGCCACTGCCTTCTCTGAGTGAGTGGATCACAATAAACTATGAAAAATTCTTAAAGAGATGGGAATACCAGACCACCTTCCCTGTCTGCTGAGAAACCTGTATGCAGGTCAAGAAGCAACAGTTAGAATCACTGGTTCAAAATTGGGAAAAAAGAGTACAAAAGGCTGTGTATTGTCACCCTGCTTATTTAACCTATATGCAGAGTACATCATGTGAAATGCCGGGCTGGATGACTCACAAGCTGGAATCAAGACTGCCAGGAGAAGTATCAGTGGTACACACATGTTACCACTATAAGGGCAGAAAAGTGAAGAAGAATTAAAGAACCTCTTGATAAGGGCGAAAGAGGAGAGCAAACAAGCTGGCTTAAAAACTCAACATAAACTAAGACCATGGTATATCCAGTTCCATCACTTCAAGGCAAACAGAAGGGGGAAAAAGTGGAAACAGTGACAGACTTTATTTTCTTGGGCTCCAAAATCACTGCAGACAGTGACTGCAGCCATGAAATTAAGACACTTGCTCCTTGGAAGAAAAGCTATGACAAACCTAGACAGCATATTAAAAAGCAGAGACATCACTTTGCCAACAAAGGTCCACATAGCTAAACCTATGGTCTTTCCAGTAGTCACATATGGATGTGAGAGCTGGACCATAAAGAAGGTTCAGAGCTGAAGAATTGATCCTTTCAAATTGTGGTGCTGGAGAAGACTCTTGAAAGTCCCTTGGACAGCAAGGATATCAAACCAGTCAATCCTAAAGGAAATCAGTCCTGAATATTCATTGGAAGGACCAATGCTGAAGCTGCAGTTCCAATATTTTGGCCACCTGATGTGAAGACTCATTGGAAAAGATCCTGATACTGGGAAGACTGAAAGCAGGAGGAGAAGGAGATGACAGAGGATAAGATGGTTGGATGGCATCACCAACTTGATGGACACGAGTCTGACCAAGCTCTGGGAGTCAGTGATGAACAGGGAAGCCTGGCGTGCTGCAGTCCATGGGGTTGCAAAGAGTCAGACACAACTGAGCGACTAAACTGAACTGAACACACAAAAGCATGGTATTAGACTTCATATGGAATTAAAAGATGTAGCAGGAAATATAGTCACTGTCCTTAAGAAACTTCTAACCCAGTCCAGTAATGAAAGAACAGTAAAAGATTTAAAGAACTGTATAATGATAAAGAAAATCATATAAAGCATTAAGGAGAGAGGTCATTCTCTTTAGAAGAAATAGGATAAGGAAAAGTGAAATAAGGCTATTGGGAGGAGCAGAGAACAAGCTGATTATCCTATAAGGGACTAAGAAATGATAAGATTAGAAGAGGAATGAAGGATATGGAGTTTGGTCAGCAAGAAAGTGCACAACTGAATGAAGTTGGTTCCCGCCCCCCTTCCGTGTGTGTCTTTATATTTTTGCTTTTAATTAAGGTTTATGTGTGACCTCAGAAAAGGATTAAGAAAAAACAAACAAACCTAGAGATATTCTAAATGTGGCTAGCATAGAGGTCTCAGGATGAGTCATAAACAGAAACAGAAGAAATAACGTATACACACTACTAGGGCTTCCCTTGTGGCTCAGCTGGTAAAGACTCCACCAGCAATGCGAGAGGCCCAGGTTCGACTTCTGGGTTGGGAAGATCCCCTAGTGAAGGGAAAGGCTACCCCACTCCAGTATAATGCTTAAATTTAATGCCTGAAACTATAAAATCTCTAGAAGGAAAAGCTTCATGACATTAGTCTTGGCAATAATATCTTGGATATGACATCAAAAGCTCAGGCAAAAATAGCTTACAGACTCGAGGAGTAAAAATAGTGCTTCATCCCGCACTTTTCCTCAGCTTAAGTTTTAGGAGTGACCTTTGATTCTGAACATTTGTTGATGTTTATCTAGGATAAAGGGGAAAGCAACATGGAGGAATTATGAGAAAAAAAGTGTGGTTTTACAAGGACCTATTGTATAGCACATGGGATTCCCCAGTGGCTCAGCAATAAAGAATCCTCCTGCAATGTAGGAGATGCAGGTTTGATCCCTGGGTCAGGAAGATCCCTGGAGTAGGAAACAGCAACCCATTGCCATATTCTTGTCTGGAAAATCCCATAGACAGTGGATATAGTCCACGGGGTCGTAAAGAGTCAGACATGACTAGAGTCAGACACGCCCGCACATACATGAATAACTGAATCACTATGCTATATAGCTGAAACTAACACAATATTGTTCATCAACTATACGCCAATATAAAATAAAAAGTTTTAGCCACACCGCTGGTATAGTGGTATCATGCAAGATTCCCATTCTTGTGACCCAGGGTCGATTCCCGGGTGGTGCAAATTATGCTTTGTATTTTGGGGCTCCCCTAGTAGCTCAGGCTTCCCTTGTGGCTCAGCTGGTAAAGAATCCGCCTGCAATGTGGAGACCTGGGTTTGATCCCTGGGTTGGGAAGATCCCTTGGAGAAGGGAAAGGCTACCCACTCCAGTATTCTTGCCTGGAGAATCCGATGCACAGAAGAGCCTGGTGGGCTACAATCCACGGGCTCACAAGGAGTTGGACATGACTGAGCGACTAACACACACACTACAGAAGAAGAAGCAAGAGTACCTCCTAACAACATTGTTTGGGGGGGCTAGAGAAAAGGAAAAACCATTACTCCAGAATTCAAGCAATAAAAAACAGACATCTTAATTACCGGGCATTCAGGTATTCTAACCATTTCCTATATTGTTCTTCTGAGAGCCCTCAGAACATGCGGCAGTTTACTAAAATGTGTTATCACTGGTTATCACTGGTTCCTAACTTGGAAAGTTATGCAAAAGACTTTCTGTGGACAAGGCAATGAAGCCTCAATACCCCAATCTGTTTATTTTAGGGTAAGACTTAATCTCTTTATTACTATACTCATCTTCTTTGAAAAAGAGAAAATCCTTTAATAGAAGAGAACATTCTTATTCATCTTATATCACATTACACATACGACATCTAAGATAGGCCTTCAAAAGCAGCGTAGGCAGTTTTATGACACAATGAGCATCTACCAAGTGACAACTATGCACCAAGTACTTTCTGTGCGTTCCTCTGTTTTATTAAAAGAAACAGCAGACTGATAAGCCACAGGCCAGAGAGCATCAGCAGATACATTTTGTTTGGACAACACTGAGTTCACAGTCCCATAAGGTAAAAATGTGCTGGAACTAGACTGCTTCTACATGAGATGTATGTTTTCCCTTTCACATGGACCCCATCTAGCCTGGCTCGGTTTTATATTTTATCAGATGGCCCCCATTATGTATCTAACTTTGTAAGCCCTGATATTACAGATTTTATAATCAGACACATATCTTGAACCCATGGAGTTTGCAATGAAATTGCGGGGGGTGGGGTGGGGGGGGACACGTGAAAAAACAGCAAACAATGGAGGGCTAGAAAATAAAATTCTTCTCTAAATAACCTAATTAACCTCAGCTCCACAGTTGAAACAACAAAAAAGAATTCGCTTGGCAATGCAGGAACCGTACAAGATGCAGGTTCAATCCCTGGAAGATCCCCTGAAAGAGGGCACCCCTGTATTCTTGCCTGAAGAATCCCATGGACAGAGGAGCCTGGCAGGCTACAGTTCATACAGTTGCAAAGAGTTGGACACAACCGAAGCGACTTAGCAGGCATGCATGTACACATTCCAGCTTTAAGGAGGGGGCAAAACGGGGTTAATATCAGCTGCGGCAAAAGGCACACAAATACACCTGCTACTTCAAATTAGAGAATAAAAATAAATTTGAACTCTCATCTTTGCGAAACAGTTCAAAGCACGTATGTACATAAACCCCTGATATATAGAGACTGACCTCAAACTGCAGGTATATGATACTAGATTGTCTAGATAAATGCTGTTCATCTGCCCTTCTGTTACAAATTGATGGATAACAACTCAGCGATTTATGTCCTTGAGCTAATGCTCTCCTTTGAACTTTGAGCCAGCAAGTGCGCTGCAGTCTTATCTTCAGATAATCTTAACATATAAGGCTCACCTTAGCAGTAGCTATTAGAAATCCAAGGATAAAAAGCTTAACTCTAAAGCTTATTTACCCAGTACTATCATAAAGTGATCCTAAAATGTTCACATTCTATTCTCAAACAAGCACTGAACTGCATACAGTTCAAACAAATAAGTCTTAATATATGATCTACCAAAATGGAGAGGCTCTAAAAGTCTCCAGGGAAAACACTATACGTTTTATTTCCTTTTCTTTTTAAAGTTAGATAATAATAAACTGACAGATTTTTCTCACAGACTTGACTTTGTTCAGCTAATTTAACCTAATCATGAATCAGAGAGGATCCTCTTAAGAATTGCCAGGTTTTGTATGAGTTGATTAGGTAACAGGCCTCTGCTGTAGAAAGTTTTGGCATTCAGTGGCTAGCCTTATCCTAACAATTCACTCCCTTCCTTGACACCAACCAAATCACATGGACACACATTACAGCCATAAAATTTATCTTATCTCTAACACCATTTTGATTGAAGAATGTTAGTACAATAAATGATATGATTATCTTTGTGTTTGTTTCTACACAACATGTTGCTTAACTACACAGTGAACCCCTGATTGAGTTTTTTAAAGAACTTCCCTGATCACAAGTAGCCTAAGAAGCCAAGAAACATTAGCGCCTCTAAACAACAAATTATCTTCATGCCTGGAATTTCACACCTTAGGCTCCAGGAGCATCCAGAGGATGTGAAAAAAGCTGGAGCTGAGAAACAACAATGCCTGAACTGTAATCTCAGTGGACTGAGTCAACACGTGTGTCTGAAGCTAAGGTAGCTAGGACTTGTGAATGTACAGAAGCAACGGACATGCTGGAATCACAAAGGAACCTGGGCCACTATTCAAGAACCTCGGGTACACGAGCAAAAGGTTATCTTCATAACAAGCAAATGAGATAAAGGATGAGAAAGCACTTCATTAAACTGCGAAGAACTAAAAACACATATAGCTGTCTTCTGACAGTGAACATAATACGGAGGTAGCAAGCTAAGTTAAGGTATATAATTCCTAAATAGAATACATAGTAATAATACTTTTAAGGGATTATTAGAAATAAGGTAGTAAACAGTACAGTGGATGAAGCCAATGCTGGACTTAAGTCAGAAACATAGGCTTGAGTCCTAAATCACCCTCTGGCTGTGTGGCCTCAGTGTTTTCATATAAGTGGGGTGGCTGGATATTTTTCAGATTCCTTTTTGGGTATGAAAGACTCTGGCCCTCTACCTAGCAATCTAGGTTAAGAGTTAAATCCTACTAGGCAAATACTCAATTGTTGGTTAAAAAGAACATGCAGATGGGAGAGGAGAGTGAAGGATAACAAAGGGCCTACCAGATATTAATATAAAAATACAACTCAAAGTTTTTCTCACCACTCCCTTAAAAGCAACTTTAAATAGACAGAGCTTTGAAGAGAACATGAAGATCTCAAGTGATCCTTGCTCTTAGGGTGCAGTTTCTACAGTAAGCCCAAGGTTAGAGTATTGCAAGCATGACCTCATAATTAACTCCAGTTGCAGGAATTTCAGTAATCATTAATCTGGCTCATGAAGGCCAATCTGTCTGCCTAGGACTCAGATTCAGGGGAGGGATGTAGCTGATGCCCTGGCAGTCAGGGTGAATAAGAGAACCAGCTCTAAAGGTCTGAGCCAACTCTAGATGGCACTGGGTTACCATCACACCTCCATCATAAGCAGCCATCTGACTGACCTCTTCTATTTCTCTAAGCCTGTTTCCATACTTTAAAATTGGGAACAACAGTAAGAACAATAAGTAAGAACAATAATAGAGCTACCTCATGGGGCTGTTCTAAAGTTTAAATGGGTTAATGTAAAATACTTAGAATAGCACCTGCCACATTATAAATGCACAATAATGTTAGCTCTCATCAATCCAATTTTACTCCTAAAGCTCAGTTAATTAGCTCATTCATGATCACACAGCTAGTAAAGTGTCTGTCAAAACGAGAAATCAGATCTATCTGGCTCCTGATCTACTTCACACTATTTCCATGTTTCTATTAAATTTCTGCCACAGATAATTCTATTACAAGGTAAAGGCTCTGTAACACATATTTGGTCTCCCAAAAGAAAATGCAAAGCTATCTCTATAAAAATAATTATAGTTCACTTTCTGTAATTGTGGTAAAATGTAAATAAAAAACACCAAACAAGACATGGCCAAGTAAACTACCATGTATCAACAAAATGGAGCAACATATTGCCATAAAAATGACAAGTGTATAAATTACAGAGCCACAAAGAAATGTTCTATTGAAAGAAAAGTGAATTTATAATAACCAAGACATGGACACAACCGAAATGTACATTGACAGATGACTGGATAAAGGAGATGTGATATATATAGCATGTGTGTATACACACACGCACATACACAATGGAATACTAAACAACCAAAAAAAAAAATGAAATAATGCCATTTGCAGCACATGGATGGACCTAGAGACTATTATACTATGTGGAGTAAGTCAGAAATAGAAAGGCAAATACAGATGATCTCACTAATATGTGGAATCTAAAATATGATACAAACGAACTTATCTATGAAGCAGAAACAGACTCACAGACACAGAGAACAGAGTGGTGGTGACCAGGGGTCGGGGAGAGGCATGGACTGGAAGTCTGGTGTTAGCAGATGCAAGCGAGTATCTGTAGACTAGATAAACAACAAGGCTTTACTGTGTACCACATAGAATATATTCAATATCCTGTAATAAATCATGATGATTAAGAAAAAAGAAAATGGAGAGATATAATAAAAAAGAAAGGTAAAAATGAGAAAACAAACAACAGTACAAAATGATTTGGTACAAAATCTCAAAAACTCAAAATATCCATTCACTGTCTACAAGACTGCAGGTGCTATGAGAGCTCATTCAGTTGTGTCTGACTATTTGCGACCCCAAGGACTGGGGGCTGACAGGCTCCTCTGTCCATGGAATTTTCCAGGAAAGAATACGAGAGTGGGTTGCCATTTTCTACTCCAGGGGATCTTCCTGACTCAGGGATTGAACCTGTATCTCTTGTGTCTCCTGCATTGGCAGGTGGATTCTTTACCACTGCGCCACCTGGGAAGTCCTGCATTGTACAAGACTGTGTAAGATTCCTTTAAAATTTTTTATTATAAAGGCCACTATATATTTATAATTGAACAAAGGCATCATTTAAAAACACTGCTTAAGTTACCAGTCATTTCAGTCTGCTTCTACAAGCACCTCTCACAGACGCACAATTTAAATTTCAATACATTTGAATGCTTCCAGTTAAGTCTTAATCATCTTTCAAGGTTAAATATAATATTACTTTAATATAATTCAAAAATATCCATAAAATATGGTTATAGAAGAAACCAAAAGTGACCAAGACCCAAAACTTAAGGAACTTTATAATTCTACTCTCTCTCAGGCTCCAGAATTGGAATTCCTGTGTGTGATCAGCTCAATTAACTTTTTTAAGCACATAAAATGTATCCAAACCTATAATATTAGAATTTGTCCAAGAAGCTTAGACTCTAATGGGGTAGGAAAATGCATACCAGATCATTTCAATGAAACAGTGTAAGTGCTAAAATAGATGGCAACAAGGGGCATTACAGAATGAGTTAGCTCAAATTGCCCTTTAAAGGAAAAATGAAAGGCTGGGTCCTAAAGAGTGAACGAGTGAGTTAATGAGGCACAGAGAAGAGAGCTGCATGTTTGTTCAAAGGTGTGAGGCCTGAAATACCAAGGGGTTGAGGAAGGAAACCAACTTATTCCTGGTGTGGGGCAGGAAAAATTACAAGATGAACCTGAAGTATCTTCTTGGCCCTTAAAGGAAAAAGAACAAAAAACAAAAATAAAAAACACAAACTAATCAAGTCTACCAAAAGAAGTTCAGAACTTGTAGAACTTAGCTTCGCTCATAGTAGATTCAGATTTAATCTTAAATCTGATCTGAGAACCACGAACAGTTATTTTTTTGTCTCCCAAGTAATCCTAACATACAGCCAACACTGAGAACCACTGTGCTAGAACACAAAATATAAGGCTACGTACCATCACACCATACACCTCAGCTCCGGCACTCTGCATATTTTAACGTGGACTCCAGTTAGTTTTAAACTCATTCTAAATGCTCTGAGTAACACTGAAACTACCTGAAGGCATAAACAGGCCTATCGAGTTTTGTACCCCCAGCAGCATTAGACCTAGTTATTTATGCAGAGTAAAATCCAAATCTATACTAAGAGGGTTGAAGTAAAAGACTCCAGTTAAATATGGTGACTTGAATATACTGACTCACTCAATGCCATGCCAAAAATGCTACTAAAGGACAGTAGGAATTTTTTTTTAATGCTTAAACTACAGAGAGAAGAACAGCAAAAATGGGATAGCAATAAAATTCTGAAAACAGAAAAGTAAATGGACGAGTCTTAACTCAAAAGATCTGAGAAATCAGTGAGAAGCAATCAACTCCCGCCATGGAGGAGGGCGGGGCGGGGGAAGGCTAAGAAATCGGAAGGACCAGATACATTTAAAGATAGAGGACATCTGTAGCAAGGAGCACACCTGGCATCCAAATTTTAGTTTCAAAAATGCCATTCCCACCGAAAGAAATCAGTGCTCCTTGAAGAAACATCGATGGGCCTTATTTCAGTAAGGAAGCCCTCAAAGACTAATGAAATCATGCCAAAAGGTACAGGACTGCTGCTAAGTGGCTTCAGTCGTGTCCGACTCTGTGCGACCCCATAGACAGAAGGCCACCAGGCTCCCCCGTCCCTGGGATTCTCCAGGCAAGAACACTGGAGTGGGTTGCCATTTCCTTCTCCAATGCATGAAAGTGAAAAGTGAAAGTGAAGTCGCTGAGTCTCCTCCGACTCTTAGCGACCCCATGGACTGCGGCCCACCAGGCTCCTCCGATTTTCCAGGCAAGAGTACTGGAGTGGACTAGCTGAACTTAAAAAAACTGAGTATCCAAATGGTAATAGTAGTGGCTGTAATCATGGTGGTGGTTTAGTATCTCAGTTGTGTCTGACTCTTTGTGACCCCATGGACTAAAGCCTGCCAGGCTCCTCTGTCCATGGGATTCTCCAGGCAAGAATCTTGGAGTGGGTTGCCATTTCCTTCTCTAGGGGATATTCCTGACCCAGGAATCAAACCCCCGTCTCCTGAATTGCAGGCAGATTCTTTACTGACTGAGCTAACATACTGATTAAGATGAAAATCAATTCGATAAAGGACAGAAATGGTATGGACCTAACAGAAGCAGAAGATATTAAGAAGAAGTGGCAAGAATACACAGAAGAACTGTACAAAAGAGATCTTCATGACCCAGATAATCATGATGGTGTGATCACTAACCTAGAGCCAGACATCCTGGAATGTGAAGTCAAGTGGGCCTTAGAAAGCATCACTACAAACAAAGCTAGTGGAGGTGATGGAATTCCAGTTGAGCTATTTCAAATCCTGAAAGATGATGCTGTGAAAGTGCTGCACTCAATAGGCCAGCAAATTTGGAAAACTCAGCAGTGGCCACAGGACTGGAAAAGGTCAGTTTTCATTCCAATCCCAAAGAAAGGCAATGCCAAAGAATGCTCAAACTACCACACAATTGCACTCATCTCACACGCTAGTAAAGTAATGCTCAAAATTCTCCAAGCCAGGCTTCAGCAATATGTGAACCGTGAACTTCCTGATGTTCAAGCTAGTTTTAGAAAAGGCAGAGGAACCAGAGATCAAATGGGCAACATCCGCTGGATCATGGAAAAAGCAAGAGAGTTCCAGAAAAACATCTATTTCTGCTTTATTGACTATGCCAAAGCCTTTGACTGTGTGGATCACAATAAACTGTGGAAAATTCTGAAAGAGATGGGAATACCAGACCACCTGACCTGCCTCTTGAGAAATCTGTATGCAGGTCAGGAAGCAACAGTTAGAACTGGACATGCGGGTAGGAAAAGGAGTACGTCAAGGCTGTATATTGTCACCCTGCTTATTTAACTTCTATGCAGAGTACATCATGAGAAACGCTGGGCTGGAAGAAGCACAAGCTGGAATCAAGATTGCCGGGAGAAATATCAATAACCTCAGATATGCAGATGACACCACCCTTATGGCAGAAAGTGAAGAGGAACTAAAAAGCCTCTTGATGAAAGTGAAAGAGGAGGGTGAAAAACTTGGCTTAAAGCTCAACATTCAGAAAACGACGATCATGGCATCTGGTCCCATCACTTCATGGCAAATAGATGGGGAAACAGTGGAAAAAGTGTCAGATCTTATTTTTGGGGGCTCCAAAATCACTGCAGATGGTGATTGCAGCCATGAAATTAAAAGATGCTTACTCCTTGGAAGGAAAGTTATGACCAACCTAGATAGCATATTCAAAAGCAGAGACATTACTTTGCCAACAAAGGTTCGTCTAGTCAAGGCTATGGTTTTTCCTGTGGTCATGTATGGATGTGAGAGTTGGACTGTGAAAAAGGCTGAGCGCCGAAGAATTGATGCTTTTGAACTGTGGTGTTGGAGAAGACTCTTGAGAGTCCCTTGGACTGCAAGGAGATCCAACCAGTCCATTCTGAAGCAGATCATCCCTGGGATTTCTTTGGAAGGAATGATGCTAAAGCTGAAACTCCAGTACTTTGGCCACCTCATGGGAAGAGTTGACTCATTGGAAAAGACTCTGATGCTGGGAGGGATTGGGGGCAGGAGGAGAAGGGGATGACAGAGGATGAGATGGCTGGATGGCATCACTGACTCGATGGACGTGAGTCTGGGTGAACTCCGGGAGTTGGTGATGGACAGGGAGGTCTGGTGTGCTGCGATTCATGGGGTGGAAAAGAGTTGGACACGACTGAGCAACTGAACTGAACTGGTAGCAATATTTTTTAATTTCATTTTTACATTTAAAAATTTTATTTGAAGTTAGAAGGCACACAGTTTTCAAGAATTAGTCAAAGTTTGTTACGGAAAACAGCAGTTCCACACTAATCCTTTCTTCTCCAGGGTAAACACCTTGCTGTTTTACCTGATTCTTTAGGTATTTACCTCAGTTATATAAATAACATGCTTACAATGGTACTTCTTGATTTTTCAGTTTGAGGCATAATCTTCTGACCCTCAACTACAGAAGATGAACATGTAGCTTTCTTCTTCCTGCCCATTCCACAAGTACCTTTCCTCTTCCAAACTAGTTCTTATTTTCTTTAAACTGATACTCAGTGTCTACAACAGTGTAACTATGTAAATACCATATATAGTAGCTGAGCCAGGTAGAAAATGATTTCTTTTCCTATCCTGCATAATTTTTTTTGTCTCTGGAGATGATATAAAGTGGTATTTTTAAAAAAGAGTTTAAGAAAAGCTGTTCTTTATAAAAAAAATACCAGCTAATAAACACACAATGACTGAATGACTTAGAAGATCAACACTTGTCACCCTCAAAGTACTGCAATGATCCATTCGGGCAAGGACGACCAGAGGATACTACCGCCAGGGAACGATTACTGGAGAAAGGATGCTTGCAAATTACAAAAGTACCCTTCCAGACCACTCAATAATTACAAAGGAGAAGACGTACCTTACAATAGAGAGATCTGTTCATTGTTACCTTAACTAAGTGATCAGACTTTACTAAGAGACAAACTCACAGTATGTGATTTCTGATATGACACAACATGAGAAACACACCACCACCCACGAAATCCTTCCCCAAAGTATACAACCTGAATCTACTCTATCGAGGTCTGCACACCTCGTTCTATTGTGTTCTGCCTTAACTGCCTTATGCATATACTGCACGTTCTACAAACAGAAGGTCCGTGGCAGCCCTGCGTCAAGCAAGTCTGTCGGCATCGTATGTCCAACAGCGTCTTCTCACGTCACGTCTCTGTCACGGCCTAGTGATTTTTATAGTGTTTCCTATTTTATCATTGTGTTATTATATTTGTTATGGTGCTCTCTGACCAATGATCTCTGATCTTATACTAGGACTTGCTGAAGATGTACAAGAAAATGAGCATTTTTCAAAGCAATATTTTTAAATTAAGGTACATATATTGGTTTTTCTTTTTTAAACATAATGCTGTTGCACACTTAACAGAATACAGGATAGTGTAAACATAACTTTTCTGTGCATTGGAGAACCAAAGGAACTCATGGGACTCACTTTACTGCAATATTTGCTTCATTGGGGTGGTCTGGACTGCAACTGCAATATCGCCAAGGCATGCTTGTATTGGAAATGAAGCTAGTATAACAAATTTTTAATTTTAAAAATTTCAGCTAGTGTAACTGAATTTTTAATTTTATTTAAATTACTACTAGGTTGGTGCAAAAGTAATTGCATTTTGCACTGCTAAAATCTGCCACTGGAATACATTCTTAATAAATGGAGTTATGTTATACACCATTTTATCCCACATTTCTCACTTTATGTTTTTTCACTAATGACTTATTACTTGCTGTTTATACTTATTTTAGACTATGGAAAATGATGTTTGACAGAAAGCAAATTTGACCAAGTTTCCTATCGAGTTCAAAATGGGTCATTAGGGAGCGGGGACAACTCACAACATCAACAATGCATTTGGCCCAGGAACCGCTAATGAACATGCAGTGCAATGGTGGTTCAAGAAGTTCTGCAAAGGAGATGGGAGCCTTGAAGATGAAGAGGGTAGTAGCCAGCCATCGGAAATGGACAACGACCAACTGAGAGCAAGTATCTAAGCTGATCCTCTTAGAACTACAGGAGAAGTTGCCAAAGAACTCAACATCGACCATTCTACTGTCGTTTGGCGTTTGAAGCAAATTGGAAAGGTGAAAAAGCTCGATAAGTGGGTGCCTCACACGCTGACAGCAAATCAGAAAAATCATCGTTGTGAAGTGTCATCTTCAATGAACAATTTCTCGAGTGGATTGTGCTGTGCGACAAAAAGTGGATTTTATACAACAACCGGTGACAACCAGCTCAAGTGTCTGGACCAAGAAGTGTCAAAGCACTTCCCAAAGCCAAACCCGGACCCAAAAAAGGTCGTGGTCACTGTCTGGTGGTCTGCTGCTGGCGTAATCCACTACAGTTTTCTGAATCCAAGAGAAACCATTCCATCTGAAAAGTATGCTCAGCAAATTGATGAGATGCATAAACTACAACCTATGCAACCGGAACTGGTCAACAGAAAGGGCCCAATTCTTCTCCACGATGCCAGTCTGCACATCGCACAACCAATGCTTCAAAAGTTGAACAAATCAGGCTACAAAGTTTTGCCTCACCTGACCTCTGGCCAATCGACTACCCCTTCTTCAAGCATCTCTGACAACTTTTTGCAGGGAAAATGCCTCCACAACAGTAGGAGGCAGAAAAAGCTTTTCAGGAGCTCATTAAATTCCGAGGCATGGATTTTTATGCTACAAGAAGAAACAAACTTATTTCTTGTTGGCAAAAATGTGTTGACTGTAATGGTTCCTATTTTGATTAGTAAAGTTGAGTTTGAGCCTAGTTATCATGATTTAAAATTCATGGACTGAAACTGCAGTTATGTTTGCACCAACCTAATTCATGTGAACCATTAGGCTGGTTTTCCTGATTTGTATGTTTTGTATTAACACTGTAACCATAACTATAGTGCTTTCTTCAGTTCTGTGAGTCATTCTAACAAATTATTGAACCTGTGGAAGTGAAAGGAACTGACAAATTTATAGCCAGTCAGTACCGGTGACCGGAAGACCCCCGAAGCACAGCTGGTCTCTGAAGAACCAGCAGTTGCGTTGGAAACTGTGACTTTTAACTTGTGGGGTCTATGCCAACTCCAAGTTGGTTAGCATCAGATCTGAACTGCACTCCACCCTGCCGGGGTTCAAACAGAATACCAAATTACAGGTGGTACTCAAACATGGCAAAATATCTTGAAACTGTTATATAAGTTTATATGAGAAGTACCTCTTAAGCAAAGGTGAAGAATAATGTTTCTCTACATTTTTTTCCCTACAGTTGTGGTTCTCAAAGTGTGGTCCCCCCTTCATGAAGTCCTAGGGCCCATCAGGTCAAATCTATCTTCATAAAAATACTAAGACATTATTCTCCTTTTTTTCTCTATTGACATTTACACTAAAGGTAAAAAAATAATGATGGGTAAAACTGCTGGACCTCTAGCACCAATCAAGACAGTGGAACCAAAGTGTCCTAGTAATCCCTGTACTCCTCACTATGCAGTCACGGTTTTCTTTAAAAAAAAAAGTCACTTTCATTTAAGAATGTCCTTGATGAAAAAGAAAAAAACATTCATTTTTAAGAGTCTTGATATCTGAACAAACATCTTTTTAGTAATCTCGTAATTAAATGAGAAGGAAGCATATACTACTTATGCTGCTATCAAAGCACAATGGTTGTCTCAATGAAAAAGCGCACATGGGATTACACAGCAAGCCAAACCATCACTTTTGGGGGAACATTGTTCTTATTTGAAGAAGAAAAAAAAGACTTGATAGGCAAACTCTGATAATTCCGATTTGGGTACGTGGCAAATATTTCCTCAAAAATAAGCCAAGTGAGCCTATCACTTCAAGGAAAATACAAATATTTTCTGGTACTCATGATAAAATTCAAGATTTCAAGTGAAAATTCAAGTTTTCAAAAGTTTCTGTTACTATGACCTTAATAACTCACCAATACTTAAAATTAAAAACTGTTCTGATGAGACTAGTAGTGATACTGACAAGTGTAATTTTTTTTGGTACTGTACGTCAAAATGCGAAAGCTCTGCCATTACTCAGTGAATTAAGATGTTAACCAATCACGTGGGAAAAGATACATTCAAAGTGCGAAAAAGAACGATGGATTTTAACGTAATCATTGAGAGAAGTTATTCTGTGGTTTCTGATACTGAAACCAACGTTGATGAAACTACTACTGTTGCGTTTTAGTGCAGCACAAAGAGTAATACCTACAAATGTCAAGGGAAAAATGATTCAAATGCTCCTCTCTCTTGCCCAGCTACGTATGCGTGAGGCCAAGATTGTTTTCATATACTTCAATCAATGTATTGCAACAGAATGAGTAGAGAATGTACTAAAATATTTCAATATGGAACAAACAGCGTGATTACAAAATGGGAAGAAAAAAGAGAACCCTGTGCAAAAGATTCATGAAACGCTACTTCCTGTAAGCCAACCACGGCACAGTGGTAAAGAACCCACCTGCCAATGCAGGAGACTCAAGAGACCTGGGTTCAACCCCTGGGTCAGGAAGAAACCCTGGAGGAGGGCACGGCAACCCGCTTCAGTATTCTTGCCTGGAGAATCCCATGGACAGAGGAGCCCCAGAGGACACTGAGGGGTCGTAGAGAGTCAGACACAACTAAGCAGGCATGAGGTAACAGGGTGTTACCATAAAGGAGGCTCTGGCCCAAGAATAGTATAATGCCCAGCACAAATCAGTTTAACAAAAAAGTGTCTTAGGATAAAATCAATGTAATTTGAAATAAGAAAAACTAAAATTAAATAAAACAAAAGGTATATTAAGAAAAAAAAGAAACACAATTGAAAATGTGTAAAGTCTATAATCAGTAAGAAATGACAGATCTCAGGAATTTAATCTGACACTTAGAAATTAATGGTAAATTTTAGAGAAAAGAAAAATCTGTCAACATGATCCCTCAACCTTGTCTGGAGAACAGAATAATTTAATCTGCTGCCTTGGTCAAATGGGGTTTCCCTGTTGGCTCAGAGGTTAAACTGTCTGCCTGCAATGTGGGAGACCCAGGTTCGATCCCTGGGTGGGGAAGATCCCCTGGAGAAGGAAATGGCAACCCACTCCAGTACTCTTGCCTGGAGAATCCCATGGAGGGAAGAGCCTGGTAGGCTACAGTCCATGGGGTTGCAAAGAGTCGGACACGACTGAGCAACTTCACTCACTCACTCACTGGTCAAATACAAAAGTCAAATTAAATCTTAATCATCAGATTCAACCAAAACTTAGTGAAAATGAAAAATATATATATATTCATGTATTCATTTCTGGCTCCACATTCTTTAAGGAAACCTTGGCCAGAGGGTCTCAACATTGGCTACATATTAGGGCTTTTAAAAATTCCTGATACCCTGGACCCAGCCCAAAGAATCTGATCTGGTGGGGGCCTACGTATATTTTTTTAATTCCCCAGATAAGCCTAAGAATAGCCAGGGTCAAAAATCACTGCATGAAGCAAGCAGTTATGGACACAGTATCTACTTCTAACCCCTACCATTCTCAGCATATCTTTGGGGTTAGCATGAAAATCATACCATTTTTAAAGACTGGGAATTCATAAATAAAAGGAAGGAAAGAAACTATGAAAACTCAATAATTCAAGGGCCAGAACTAGACAACAACAACCAAACTTTTTCCTTTCTTACATATATAGAGAGAAATAGGCAGATATACACTTGTATTTTATACATTATATTTTTTATACATGCCTAAAATTCCATCAGCTAGAAAGGAACTATCGTTTAAAAACTACGTGTCAGTCTTCTGCTTCCACAAGGATGGAGTAGGTATACTTCCTCCATTCTCTCCATTAAGTACAACTAAAAATCATGGACAATACGTATAAAACAAACAGAAAAAGACTTCAGGACTGCGCTGCTGCTACAGTGGATAAGAATCTGGGTTCTATGCCTGGTCTGGGAAGATTCCACGTGACACAGAGCAGCTAAGCCCAGGCACCGCAACTGCTGAGCCCTCACTCTAGAGCCTGGAAGCTGCAACCACTGCAGCCCAAGCCCTAGAGCCTGTGCTCTGCAACAACAGAAGCCACCGCAACGAGAAGCCCGCACAATGCAAGGAAGAGCGGCCCTCGCTCGCCACAACTGGAAAAAGCCTGTGTGCAACAACAAAGTTGTTGCAACCAACAGTTGCAGTACAACCAAAAATAAAGAAATTTATTTTTGAAAACAGATAATTGATAGATGTCAACAATTTAAAGAACACAGATGTCAAAATTATGTGACAAATATTTTAAAGCAGTGATGAACCTGCAACTGGCTGAAACAAATATAAACATAAATCTTGCCATTTCCATTTTTAATACTAATAAAGATAATATGAAAAAAAGTGTGAAAATAGAAAGCCTCAGCAAAGAAACAAGACATAAAGAAGAAGGTACTTCCAAATGGAAATTATAGAAGTGAAAGTATAATAAAAGGCTCAGCTGATGAAAAACAGACAGAAGAGAAAAAAATTAATGGGTACTATTAACTTCCCTTTCAGTGGTGCTTTAACTGTCCTATAAATTTTTATACTTTGTATTAATTTGGTATTTTAGTAGTTTTAATATACTTTTACTCTTAACATTAAGGTGGGAATAGTTTATCAAACCATGAAATAGGAAAAAAGTCAGTATTAATCTCCTCCAAAATTTCAAAACTGTTCTGTTCCCATTTGAAAGTCAAAAGTATCACTTCTAGAGCATTTAGATTGTATCTATTTTATAATAATAGTAACAATCTAACACAATCTAACACAGTAGTAGTACATATTGGTGGTGGTAGTGAGTAGCAGTATAGCAGTATAGTGGTGAGCAGTAGTATGTTTCAATTCAGTTCAGTTCAGTCGCTCAGTCATGTCCGACTCTTTGCGACCCCATGAATCGCAGCACGCCAGGCCTCCCTATCCACCACCAACTCCCAGAGTTCACCCAAACTCTTGTCCATTGAGTCGGTGATGCCATCCAGCCATCTCATCCTCTGTCATCCCCTTCTCCTCCTGCCCCCAATCCCTCCCAGCATCAGAGTCTTTTCCAATGAGTCAACTCTTCCCATGAGGTGGCCAAAGTACTGGAGTTTCAGCTTTAGCATCATTCCTTCCAAAGAAATCCCAGGGCTGATCTCCTTCAGAATGGACTGGTTGGATCTCCTTGCAGTCCAAGGGACTCTCAAGAGTCTTCTCCAACACCACAGTTCAAAAGCATCAATTCTTCGGCGCTCAGCCTTCTTCACAGTCCAACTCTCACATCCATATATGACCACTGGAAAAACCATAGCCTTGACTAGATGAACCTTTGTTGGCAAAGTAATGTCTCTGCTTTTGAATATGCTATCTAGGTTGGTCATAACTGTAGTATGTTTACTCTTGGTAAAAATTAACCAGTGGAGAAGAAATTAAAGGGAGAAGGTGGAGAAGAGAAGGGAACAACATAAGAAGAAGGAAGAAGGGAAAGACAATTACAGATATTTACTGTCATGGACCAAACTGTGTCCCTCCAAAATTCATACTCAAGCCCTAACCCCCAGTACCTCAGGATGTGACTGTATTTGGAGACAGGACCTTTATAGAGGTGGTTGTTGTTGCTGTTTGCTGTTGTTTTTAGTCGCTAAGTTGTGTCTGACTCTTTTGTGACTTCATGGACGGTAGCCTGCCAGGTGCCTCTGTACATGGGATTTCCCAGACAAGAATACTGGAGTGGACTGCCGTTCAGTATTCTCTAGGGGATATTCCTGACCCAGGGATCGAGCCCAGGTCTTTCACATTGTAGGCAGCTTCTTTACTGTCTGAGCCACCAGGAATTAAATTAAAAGAGGTCATAAGGATAAGGTCCTAATCCAATGTGACTGGTACCATCTAAGGAGAGGAACAGACACTAGGGATGTGCATAGACAGAAAACAAAAAAAGGCATGTGATGACTCAAGTGAAAAGACAAACCAAGAGGAGAAGCCTCAGGAGAAACCAAACCTGCCCTTCATCTGGGACTTCCAACTTCTAGAACTGCGAGAAATTTCTGCTGTGTAAGCTACCCACTCTGCAGTATTTTGTTACAGTAGCCGGACCAGACTAATAAATCGATCTCAGTGTGGGGCAGAAACATTCAATAGCTAACAGTATCGTTTTCTCCGAGCTAGAAGACAAGATCAGCCCAAAGTCAGGAAATCCGTGTTGAGACAAAAGGATTCTGCAAACTGACTCAGGGCCGGGTTGGGGCTTGGCGGGACAAGGCAGAGGAGACACAAGAAAAGACGGCCAACAGCCAAGTTCAGACCAGATAGCAGAGTTTTGCTGGCACCAGGCTTCACAGTTACAGCCATATCCCTTGGTATCTAAGGAGGACTGGATCTAGGACCCGCAAGATAACAAAAGATACAGATCAAGACCCTCAAGAGACTTTAAGCAGCTCCCCTTTTAGAGAAGCCATCATTCTTCTAACTTCCCTCCTGAAGATAAGAGACCACAGAAAAGACTCTTCACTGACTAGAAGGTCTCTTTTCAGGCCTGCAGGGGATGCTAAAGTGGCAGACTTAGGACACCAAGAGGGCGATGGCAGAAAACTGTCCTCCCTGAGAACACCGGCTCAGACCTGGCTTCCAGGACAGGAGGATTTTATTAACGGACCCTTCAGCCTTACTATTTCCTACGAGACACAGAGAAAGTGTGCCCACAACCGACAAGCCTTACAAGAATCTTTAACAAAAAGTAAGAAAATACTATGGACAGAACTACATGAAGAAGTAACTACATAAAGAGATGCCGTTAATTAGATGAAAAAGGGGAAACCTATCGCTAAAGGAGAGAAACATTCCTTATCAGAGAAGCAGGGAGGACTACAATTATACAACAGCTCAGAACAGGGATCAGTGAGTCTCTGGCTCTCATGCCAAATCTGGCCAGTTACCTGTTTCAATTATTAAATAAAGTTTTACTTGAACATAGCCATGCTCACTCTTTCACTTGCTGTCTATGGCTGCAGAGTTGAATGTTTTAATTACAATGGCAGAGTTGAGTGGTTGCATATGACCTGCAAAGACTAACATATTTACTACTTGGCCCTTAACAGGACAAGTGTTCTTTCCTGGGACTAAGTCGCTAAGTCACGCTAAGTTGCTTCAGTTGTGTCTGACTCTTTGCAACCCTATGGACTGGAGCCCACCAGGCTCCTCTGTCCAAGGGTTTCTCCAGGCAAAAATACTGGAGGGGGTTGCCATGCCCTCATCCAGAGGATCTTCCCCACCCAGGGATGGAACCCGCGTCACCTGCGGCTCCCACACTGCAGGCGGATTCTTTACCACTCAGCTACCAGGGAAGCCCTTTCTTGGGGCGGGGGGGAGGTGGCAAGGAGTAACGTGAGGACTAAGATAAGGACACAGGATCTGGCCATTAGTGATCCTTGGTAAATATGTTAAACAAACTAAAAGACATTTAAAAGAAAATGTATGCATATTAATAAAGAGACAGTGAGCATAAGCTATTAGTTCAAGCAGTTTGGCTACTAGGAAAAGACCACACGGAATCCTATGAGGAAAAAGAGATTTTCTTTCTCTCAGCAATCCTGCTCCTCCAGGAGTCCCTGTCTCTTTCATCACCACTCGAACTGCCTCCTGAACTGGACACTTCAGTCATCTTGGCCACCAAATTCAGGTGATTCCAATTCCGAATGTCTTATGTATCCTCAGGTTTAGGCACAATGCTTAGTATATAGCGGGTGCTCCACACACGTCTGTTGAACAAAAGGAAGTAAGAGCACAAAAAGGAGAGAGAAAATTGAGAAGAAAACAGAAGAAGGTTCTGTCTCAGCTCTACCCGTAAAAATAGCTATGTGGCTTCCACTCAAGTCTTAAGAGTCTTCATCCCAGAGATGATAGTAGTATCATTCTATTATTTCTAACGCATTCACTTTCATTCACTAGTCATTCTATATGACCAGTCTCCGCAGATAAACGGAGACATAATTCACATACCATACGAAATATGGCCTATATCCAGAATCTGACCACTTCTCAATACCGCTACGTTTACCACCCTGATCCAAGCCACCATCGTCTCAAACCTGGACTACCAAAGAAGTAACCTCCCTCCTGTTCACTCTGCTTCCAACCTTGCCCTGCTACAATTTAAAGGAAGAACAAAACACCTTTTAAATCGTATGTAAGACCGTATCAGTCCTCTGCTCAAAACCTCCCAATGGTGTCCCGTCTCACTCCCAGGAAAAGCTAAAGAGCTCATCATGGTTTATTAAGGTTCTACGTGATCTGGTCCTCTGCTACCTCACTGACTTCATCTCCTGCTTCTCCCCCTTTCTCATCCAGCTTCAGCCATACAGATCTCCAGACGGCTCCTTAAACACCAAACACATTGCCACATTAGTTTCCTCTAACTAGAATACTCTTTCACCAGAAATCTGCCTGGCTCATTTTCTTATCTCCTTTAGATCTCTACCAAAAGTCCCCTTATCAGACAGGCCTTTCTTGACCATCCTATACATATTATCACAAGCACCCTTCGTCCTTCTGTACCCTCTCTTATCCTGCTTATTTTTCTTGCGTAGCAGTTATCAGCACCTGATGTATTTATTAAATTTTTGTGTGTGTGTAATTTATTGTCTCTCCCCACTATAATGTCAACACCTAAAAGCCTGGAAGTTTGTTTCATTCACTGCTATTTCCCAGGGCCTAAAACACTGTCACAGCAGACACTCAATAAATACTGGATGAATTAATATATAACAGTCTCTCTCAGTTTCACTAAGATTTTTAATTCCCAAAAGAGAGGGATTCCGATGTAATGATCCTTAAGACACCTGGACAGCTTTAAAATCTATAAATCTAGTGAAGAGGCAGAACAGGATAACTAATAGCAATGTATAAAAATGTAAGCTGGCCTTCTCAGAAAAGAAGGACGATCTGACAGTAAATGATTAACCACCAAAAGAATAAAGTATATGAGAGGTACTTCCAAATAAACATGTGAAAAAATTTATAATAAAACTATATAATTAAGCACAGAGAACAAGACTATCTTGCCAAGATTTGCTATCATTGGCAGAAATCCACATTAAACTCGGCTTCCTCAATTCCAGATACAAATGGAATTGTGAATTTGGCAACTCACTGGAGAAAAGGACTGAAGTACAATCTGGGTTCACATTAAAGTTACCTCATTCTTCTCAACTTAGATCTGACCCAGAGGAAAATTTTTAACAGATTGTGTTGGACTAGTGCCATACTATACTCAGTGAAGTTCAAAATTAGCATTTTAGATGGTAACGTAAAGGACTGCTATGTTGTTTCCCCAAAACTAAAGTGGACTAAAAATAAAATATGATGAATTACGAATATAAAATGGATTGTTTAAAGAAACATTTTGTCAAAGAAAAAGCAACTCGTAACAGCAGTCCTTCTCTCTTATTTCTTTTGATTTCATTCAAGCAGTATCTCACCCAGGGCTTAACACATGGTAGCACTCAAGCTGCTAACTGATAAGAAAGAAATAATGCTCTTCTTTCAAAGTTTATTCAGATTTAGTGACACACCATATAGACATGTCCACCTCAATCTTCCTAGTTTATTAAAAGATGCACATAAAAATTACATATTTCAAATATATATATATATATGCATTAACCATTTATTTTACACCTACTACGTCACAAAGCATTACATTAGACACTGAAGATCTAAGATAGAAGTCACATATGCTGCTCTCAATAAATGTAAAATCTGGTGAAAAAGTCAGACAAATTATAATAGAGTGTAATAAATGCTATGATCTTAATCTACACAGGGTACTAAGAAAGCCGAGAAGAAACGTTCCCAGCTTAGACAGTGGAGAAGACAGCTGGGAGAAAATGCAGGCACAGAGAAGTAACACTGAACAGCAAACAGCAGTAAAACCTAAAATACCTTCAAGTGATAGCATGGCTAAAGGAAAGGGGCTGTCACAGGAATAAAAAAGTAGGCAGAGCCCAAGACTTTGTATAACACTCTTAAGAGTTTGGCTCTTAATCTAGAGACAAAGGAAAGAAATTGCTTTTTAATGGGAGGATTATAAATAAAGAAGTAATATGATCTGTGTTTCATTTTAGAATGATCAATCTAGCAGTATCATGAAGGATACTTTGGAAAGTAGGGTGAAATCAAACACCATTAGAACAGTTAGGAGACTGTTGTAGAAATCCAGAAGAAAAATTATGAGGTCTGAAATGAGGAAATAAAGATGTAGATGGAAAGAAGGAGATGTATTTAAGAGATGTTAAGGGTGTAAGTAACGTGAACGAATAATAGTGAATAATGAGAACTTGAATTATTAGCCCAATGGTAGACAAGCTGGAAAGGAAGAAAAGAAATTTCATGAAATTTAAGAGGTGGCATCAGTAAGACTTGGTAATTGATTAACGGGGGAAGACTGGACAGAGAGAGAACAGATTTTCAATTTGACAACTAACTTGGATGGTAGTGTCATTAACCAAGACAGAAAATACAAAGGTAAAACAAAGTCTGATGAGAAAACAGATTTGGATTTGAAGTGTCTCAGGACAGTACAGAAAAGCTAATTAAGTAGATAATTAAAAATGAGTCTAAAGAAACAAGGAAATTTAAGAAGAAAATGGTTACAAGGTCAAACAGATGTAAAAATGAACAACTTCGGTAGAAAGGCGGAGAAGAAACAGCCAAAGTCTGCCCAGCAGTGGGCAGGAGGGAAGTGGGGAAATTAAGGCGGCAAGTACCTATCAGTCCTTTTACATATGACTGAGAGGAAGGAGTAAGCAAGTGCAGAGTAGCAGAAGGAAACTTCTTTGTTTCTTAAAACGAGAACAGATTCTGTAAAGCTCCATAACAAAGAGGAGATAAGTGATGGGTACAAGGTGGAAGACAAGAAAAAAGGAGCAAGCCCTTCTACTAAAGCCAGAAAAAGAGAATGAGTCCTTACCTAAAGGCACATAACAGCCATTTAACCCAATATATCGTTTCAATGACAAACATCCTGTGCTTAGGGTAACTTAGCACTGTTAAAAAAATTTTTTATGTAACTTTTGACAAATTTATATATTATTTGTAATAATAATAACTGTTAGTATTATATCTACTGTATACAGACAATGTGCATGGTAAGCAGTTTTACAAAAATTATTTCTTTTAACCTTCACCAAAACCCAATGAGGGATTGTTACTCCATTTTACATAATAGAAGACTAAAGCATGGAGAAGTTAAATAACTTGCCCTGTAATACTAAGCAAATAAAGGACAGAATTAGAAATTAAACCTTGATGGTGTAGCTTCAAAGCTGATGTTCTAAACCATCAAGCTATCTCACCTCTCTACACAGAGATAATACAGAATACTTTGGTTCACTAGATTAATCTGAAGACATGTTTCTTATTAGAAAATATTTCTAATCTCAGAATAAAAGCAAGAGAAAAACTAGTTTACTGATCAGAAACTTGCTAAACTACATTTAATATATTACATAAGAAAAACTAAACAATTAACACATAAGAAAAACTAAAGAATTAACAGAGTATTATTAAAAACACCTCACCTTTTATTTTTCATCTGTATAAATACATACATACAACAATGGTTCTTTTAAATTTTACCAAGGATCAGAATTCCCTGGAGATCAGGCTGAAATGCAGATTGCTGACCCCCACCCAGAGAGATTCAGATTCCAAAGGCCTGGGGTTAGGCTCAAGAATCTGCACTTCCAACAAGTGCTCAGAAGATGCTGATGCTGCTAGTCTAGGAATCACACCTGAAGAATTACTACCTCCTAGTAACCCTGTAAGAATTAGGTAAGATGAATGTTAAAATACTGTGTATGACAAGCAGCCAGTAAATGGCATCTGCAATTATTAATAATAACAAATATGATGAGGATGATCATTACCATTATCTGCATAATTTCTTATATTTTTATATCAGTTTTACTCAGAGACCATGCCAAACTGACATTTTAATTTTAAGATCACAATAATCTTGCCTGCTAGCTCCATCTGCCTCTGGTATCTTTCCTCTCTCTATACTGCTTGCAAAATAGCCTTTCTAAAAGGTAAGTCTGCATATCAACCCCTACTTTAAATCAGTCTTTCCCCATCACTTACAAAATAAAGTACAAACTTCTTGGCATGGCTTTGCCCACGAACCACTGACTAACACTCATCTTTTAAAACCCTATTAGAACATTACCTATTCTTTGAAGGTTTCCTAATACAACTCTAATAAAGCCATACATTCCTCTCATTACTTTGAAGTACCTCGAAAATATTAAGAAAGAGAACAACGATAAAATCAATCCACATTTGTGCGGCACTTTCCAAGGATTTTATGTGAATTATTTAATCCTCATAACAGCTCAGAATAAAGACTATAATTATTCTCATTTTACATATGGAAAAAAATGAGATATGAAGAAGTTACATCTGTCCTAGGCAATAAAACCAGAAAGCAGAATAGCCAGGACTCTACCACTACAATTACACTGTTATAAATATTATCGATACTAGACTGTTGAGTACTTGAGTACTATTTAGATAATGCGTGTGTGTGCTTGCGATGCCATGGACTGTAGCCTGCCAGGCTCCTCTGTCCATGGGATTCTCCAGGCAAGCACGCTGGAGTGGGGCGGCTTTTCCTTCTTAGGGGATCTTCCCAAGCCAGGGATCAAACCTGCGTCTCGCGCATCTCCTGCACTGACAGGCAGATTCTTTACCATTGCACCACCTAGGAAGTCCTGTTTTGATAACAGATTTTTGTATATACTAAATAAAGTCTTTATTCATTTTACATTTAACTAATTTTACTCCCTATTATATGCCAGGCTCTGTGTTAGAGATGAAAGAATATCAGATTTTAAAAAAGGGAAGAGCCAGTGCCTGCTCCCCTGGGACATGCCTCTGGTGGGGAAAGTGAAAGTGAAGTCACTCAGTCGTGTTCAACTCTTTGCGACCCCATGGACTGTAGTCCACCAGGGTCCCCTGTCCATGGTATTTTTGATGCAAGAATACTGGAGTGGGTGCCATTTTCTTCTTCAGGGGATCTTCCTGACCCAGGGATCAAACTCAGGTCTCCCACACTGCAGGCAGACTCTTTACCACCTGAGCCACCACTGGTGGGGAAGAGAAACATTAAACAAACAAATAAAAATGCCACAAAAATTTCAAGAAAGACAAAAAGTACAAGTTCTCTGAAATTACAATAGGAAAATCTAACCTGTCTATAGCTATTGTCCTTTATCTTCAGCATCCTAATACAAGGGTATAAGTTATGCAGAATAAATGAGACTTTCAGAATGCCAAATAACTCCATTCTAAAATGACACTCTCAAAGTCAAATTAAGTGATTTAATTATAAGATCCAAGTCATACAGTTAAAAATCTAAACAAATTATTAAAAATGACATTTCAATTCTTCAGCTCTTTGTTCCCTTGGCAAATGTAGCCACTGCCTTTCTGAAACAGAATATAAACTACAAAAAACTAATAAAAATTATATTTGAAGAGGCTGCAATATAAGTCATGCTAAAGGTAAAAATATATGTCAAATTCCTGACAATCCTAGTAGAGAGAAAAAGTACTTCTGTTTTGAACAATGCTAACTTGCTTAAGCTTAAGGAAAAATCAGATCTATGAGCTTTATACAATATGTAAGCGTTTTTTTTTAATTTCTAAGATTTTTTTTTTAAATTTCCTTTGTAGTAAGTTTCACAGGGAAAACCAACATTTAAAAAAAAAAAAATATATATATATATATATATAGGAAAAGCCTAAAAGTCCAAATACTGATCTTACAGAAAGACATGAAAGGTAAAAATCAAGTATGAACCAGGTCTGGATCCCCATATCTTCAGTTTCTATTTATCAAACAGAAAAATCTTTCCAACGTTCTCCTTTCCTGTATAAGACCAAAACTATGCGATATTCTGTTTGTATTACAATTACACTAATTCAATGCAGGTCACTTGATTTTTACTGAGTCCAGATGACATTCAGTAAACTAAACATGGGCCAATTAGTTAAAAAAAAAAAATGAAAAAAAGAAAGAAAAAAGAAAAGGAAAAAGAAAGAAGTGTGTTCTGATTGCCTTTGGGTAGGTCATACGGTGGCTACAGAGCATCACGGCCTGAACTTCATTTTGGCTAACACCAACCATACGCTACCATTAAGGACTAGCAGTTTTCATTCCTTTCAGATTTCTCACATTTGGAAATTCTAATTTAAATACATTTTCTGGTGAAAGTGAGGGCAGGACTCTTACACAACACTGCTTTTCTCTTACTTCAGCTCAAATGTGTATTATTTTCATGCTACTAGGATGACATTTGGATGTCTTAAAATTTAGGATTCATTTAAAAGTAATTGTTTTTTACTTATCACAGTTATAAATGAGTAAATAAAATTGTTCATTTAGCTGATACACACACGTACACACACAAAAGGATGTTCTGAGGCTATGAACTTCCAACACTGATGATCTATAATCTTGTGAATTGAAGTGAAAACGTTAGTTGCTCAGTCATGTCTGACTCTGCCACCCCATGGACTGCAGCCTACCAGGTTCCTCTGGAATTCAGCCTGCTTATTTAACTTTTATGCAGAGTACATCATGAGAAGTACTAGACTTCTCATGATGGAGAAGCACATGCTGGGCTGGAAGAAGCACAAGGTGGAATCAAGATTGCCGGGAGAAATATCAATAACCTCAGATATGGACATGACACCACCCTTATGGCAGAAAGTGAAGAGGAACTAAAAAGCCTCTTTATGAAAGTGAAAGAGGAGAGTGAAAAAGTTGGCTTAAAGCTCAACATTCAGAAAACTAAGATCATGGCATCTGGTCCCATCACTTCATAGGAAATAGATGGGGAAACAGTGGAAACAGTGTCAGATTATTTTTTGGGGCTCCAAAATCACTGCAGATGCTGATCGCAACCACGAAATTAAAAGATGCTTACTCCTTAGAAGAAAAGTTATGACCAACCTAGATAGCATATTCAAAAGCAGAGACATTACTTTGCCAACAAAGGTCCGTCTAGTCAAGGCTATGGTTTTTCCTGTGGTCATGTATGGATGTGCAAGTTGGACCATAAAGAAAGCTGAGCGCCGAAGAATTTATGCTTATGAACTGTGGTGTTGGAGAAGACTCTTGAGAGTCCCTTGGACTGCAAGGAGATCCAACCAGTCCATTCTGAAGGAGATCAGTCCTGGGATTTCTTTGGAAGGAATGATGCTAAAGCTGAAACTCCAGTACTTTGGCCACCTCACGCGAAGAGTTGACTCACTGGAAAAGACTGATGCTGGGAGGGATTGGGGGCAGGAGGAGAAGGGGACAACAGAGGATGAGATGGCTGGATGGCATCACTGACTTGATGGACGTGAGTCTGGGTGAACTCCAGAGTTGGTGATGGACAGGGAGGCCTGGCGTGCTGCGATTCATGGGGTCGCAAAGAGTTGGACACGACTGAGTGACTGAACTGAACTGAACTGAAGAATACTGGAGTCGGTTGCCATTTCCTTCTCTGGGGGATGAACCTGGGTCTCCCACCTTGCAGGCAGACGCTTTACTGTCTGAGCCACCAAGGATCAACCTAAACCACCATGTCCACAGGCACATGACAAACAGGGTAACAGGAAGAGATATTCAGAACTAAAGAAGAAATAACTTTCTAAGTACCTTATCAGGAGTTGGCATGCCACATTTTCTTACAGTCTATTATGGAAAGAAATTTGTTTTACTATTTCTTTTAAACTCTGCTCACTAATATATATTTTGATTAAAAGGTTAAAAAGCTCTTAAAAGCCATAATTTTAAGCTAAAATATATACAGGATTGTGCTCCTACAAAAAAACTACATTAATTAATTCCTCACAACAATTATACTTAATCAATTGCTGGCGTTTTAAATTAAAAGTTATTCAATCACAATTATTACAAAAATACGAGTTTCCAAGTATCTAAATTAGCCTGATTTAAAATTTTGTTTTTTATTTTTAGCCTGATTTTTTTTTCAAACTTGTATATATTTAACTGAAGAATATTATGTTCCTGCAAGTGTTCATGAATAGAAAGATACAGTAATGGGGATGGAAATTATTTACTCTGAAAACCCTGACTGCATGACTGTTAAATCACTTACATACGGCTAAATGATCTACAAGGAAGCAGGGAGGTCCTGAGACTGTGTACTATATCCATTTTCAACTACTGCACAGGTGACACAGTCGATCACGTCCTTACTCACAGAGAACGGGGATAGAAGGCACTTGGTGAATGACAGCCATGTCTTAAAACAAAATGGAAAAACAGACTACCACCGTCTCATATCAAAAAGGACTCGACATCTGTAGATTAAAGAATATTTTCTACTCTCTCTGGTATTCAGTAAGGCAGGTCTAACTTTAGGCCCTATCTACATTGTAATCAACATAGAGAATAATACAGAAAAAAAGCCAATATACATAAAATAGTTCACTAATAACAAATCCTCTGATAATCAAGTTTCCTTGAGCTCCTCGACAGAGATAAGCTAGTGATTAAGGACGAAGACACAGCAGCAGCGTCCTTCTCACCAAACTATAAAAAGCAGGCAAGGGAGCAAGCCCATCCCAAGGGAAGCGCTCAGTCAGTGACTGGCGCTCGGGTGGTGGGGGAGACAGGTGCGGCCCTCTGTCTGGGTGAGTGGACTGGCGGACACACAGCACATCTGAGGAGGAGCAGGAAGCTCATCCTCTCCCACCTAGGAAAACATAAGGAAGGAAGTATCCGAGCTGAACTACAGTGAAGAGGAATTTACAACCTGGAACACATCTCTATAGCTGCCATCTTTTTTCTACTCTTGACAACAGGGTGAAAGTAAAAGTTGCTCAGTTGTGTACGACTCTTTGAGACCCCATGGAATTCTCCAGGTCAGAATACTGGATTGGTTAGCCTTTCCCTTCTCCAGGGGGTCTTCCCATCCCAGGGATCGAACCCAGGTTTCCCACACAGCAATAGAGTATGCATGTTATCAGAAATTTCCTCAACATAAGCACTTCCTATTCTAAAAAAAAAAAAAAAAAAATGCAGTTTTAAGTGCCTTGAAACATAAACTTTAACCAAATAGGTCTACAATGTTTAAGTCAACTCTGTGTATTATATGCACACACAAACAATATATCTATGAGCAACCCTACATGATATAACTTTTTATGCATATAGAATTCACTGTCAACCAAAACTCCTAACTGCTTTTTTATATCTGCTACTTTTAATCCAAGTCTCTGCCAAGATCCAATCTTCCTATCTATCCTACTGGAAGTGAGTGTGGGGAAATACTCAAACCTAATATAGGCTTAATTTTACCTTCTTGGATTTAATCTACTGCTTCATTCTGCAAGATATTTCTATATCCTAACTCTGCCATTTAAGAATATTTATCAACCCTCCTTTCTTCTTTGCATCCACAAATTAGCAAAACATGGTTGTTGCTTTTTTTTTCATCTTAACAGAAGGCATTTATAAAAGATGCTCAACCTTTGAGAGAAACAATCAGAAACTCAACAGATTGCTTTAAGAATCTACTTACAACAGCTAAGAGAAAGATTTCATAAAGAAGCAGATTATGCAATAAACTGGGGAAACTGATTATCTACCAGCACTGAGAGTAGTGGCTGGAATGACACAGTAGCAGCAGGCCTCTATAATGATTATTTAAAAGAAGAAAGAATTAAGATAATCAAGAGGCAAGTGGGTGGTGGAGAATACCACCAGCAAAGACAGAGAGGCAGCAGTGAATTCAGAGTGTGAGAATAGCCTGATTAAGTACTTTTGATTAGAAAACCAGAAAGGTAAATTAGGCAAGACACATTATCGAACTAAATATTTTAAGCTTTATCAGATAGCCAAGAGTTGTACATGAAGTACAGAAGGATTTTGTGTGTGTGTGTGTTTAGGGTCTGATATTTTAATATTCCATGAGCACTTTTAAGTAGGTAAAGCACTTCTACAAGTGGTGAGATGTCTCACATTCAATGTAATCAGGAAAACCAGGAATTTATTTTCTGACAAGTAGCATCAACTTAGCAGCAGCAGGATCAATCAACCATGATCGAATGGTTTCACTTGGTGTTAAACTGCACATTCCACTTTTGATTTTGTTTCTTTGTCTTTTGCTTTGTGTGTTTTCTCAGCTCTTTCTAGTAAAGTGAAAATGAAGTCACTCAATTGTGTCCAACTCTTTGTGACCCCATGGACTGTAGCCCACCAGGCTCCTCCATCCATGGAATTCTAGGCAAGCGTACTGGAGTGGGTTGCCATTTCCTTCTCCACAGAAGGAGTTTTTTAAGTGCATTTCACATATATATTTACAGGAAAAGAATCCTTGCTGCTGCTGCTGCTGCTAAGTCGCTTCAGTCGTGTCCAATCTTTATTAAATCAATAAGCACTATCGCTAAAAACTTGGAAATAATGCACAATGAAATGTTACCTAAAATCTTAAAGTAGTAATTATACTTTTAGAAAAGAATAAATGTCTTTAACATTAAATTAAAAATTAACAATAGGTAAAATGGGCCTATGGTCCAAAATATAATACTATATATTATGGGAAAGGATTATTGACATCTGTTCATATAGCTATAAAAATGCAACAAAGAAGTCTGCAGAAATAATATTCTAAAAATCACTATACAGATATTAATTCTCCTAAAATAGATGGGGCTTTTAAACACAATATAAATATAACTATTTCAGTTCAAAATTAAAATTTGCTCTTCCTTTTTTAAAAAATTTGATATATTTATTTATCTATGGCTGTGCTGGGTCTTCACTGCCGCACTCAGGTTTTCTCTAGTTACGGGGAGTTACTCTTTAGCTGCGGTGCACAGTCTTCTCAGTGCAGCGGCTTCTCTTACTGTGGAGCACAGGCTATGGGGCTCATGGGCTTCACTAGTTCATTCCATTCATGTGCAATCTTCCCAGACCAGGGATCGAACCCACATCCCCTGCATTGGTAGGTGGATTCTTAGCCACTGGACCACCAGGGAAGTCCTGCTCTTCCTTTTTCAAAAATGACATTACATTGTGAATGTTTTAACAGAATTTTTTACGCTTTCACATAATAAATTTTTGTAATGTTTACTACTCTAAATTAGCTGCATGACTACTAATATTTTGGAGAAAACTTCTTTTTTGGTTTCTTCGTTTGCTTTTCAAAACCATAGATAATAATGCTTCTTTATGTTCCTCTGACTAACTTTGATCTGAGGTCATTAATATTTTTTATATCTTTTAAATGTTTTTCAATGTTAAATAGAGATTTATTAACTTTATATAGCAAAGAATCGGAGAAGGTAATGGCACCCCACTCCAGTACTCTTGCCTGGAAAATCCCATGGGTGGAGTAGTCTGGTAGGCTGTAGTCCATGGGGTTGCTAAGAGTCAGACACGACTGAGTGACTTCACTTTCACTTTTCACTTTCATGCATTGGAGAAGGAAATGGCAACCCACTCCAGTGTTCTTGCCTGGAGAATGCCAGGGACAGGGGAGCCTGGTGGGCTGCCGTCTATGGGGTCACACAGAGTCAGACACGACTAAAGCAACTTAGCAGCAGCAGCAGCAGCATAGCAAAGAATAAAATAAAATACATCTTTCTTCCAATTTCCAAACCGTTTTCTCATTTTAGAGGAGAAAAGATGCTCCCAGCTACAGGCTTTCAAAACTTCAAAAATTCTTGACAATCTTTCCTCTTTTAAGCTTTCCCACATAGTTTCATTGGAGAAGGCGATGGCACCCCACTCCAGTACTCTTGCCTGGAAAATCCCAGGGACGGGGGAGCCTGGTGGGCTGCCGTCTATGGGGTCACACAGAGTCGGACACGACTGAAGCGACTTAGCAGCAGCAGCAGCATGTAGTTTCATATTCCTTTTATTCAAAACAGCAGCCAAAAAATAACCAAAACCAAAACAAAACAAAAAAAACTGTGGCAAGGTTTCAGGGAAGATATTCCTTTATAATTCTATAATCTAAGAGGAAAATGTGATGTAAAAAATGTAATATTTAATGATGTACTAGTGAAGGCTTTCTAGTATTCATTTCTATAAACACTGATTCATTCTCAACCTATTTTATAATACCATTTTCTTATGAAGGTATTTCTCAACATTTTCATTGTCAATAAATAACATTAAAATAAATAACACCCTGCATTTATTATAAAGTATCAAATTAAGTATTTCCTTGAAAGGAATATTTTAATATAACATTTCAGTCACTTACTCTTGGTCAATTGCTCATGTTTCCCTCTATAAATACACCATACCTCACAAATTCCTACATAAACATAGCATTAAATATTATCAAGCTTTTAAATTGTTTTATTCACAGCAGGAAAACATATGTGCTCAAAAAAGTTTTTAACTATAAAATCTATTTTCTAACTGAAAAAAACATAAAACAGAAAGTATGATTAAAGTATTAATCTTAAAATATTGAAGAGGTAATACTATATGGCATTCCAAATACATCCCCTGATCTCCTTCACTCACTGCTTTGACTCAGTAGCTTACAGTACACAACATTTCCCAGAGAATATAATACTGTCTTCCTGCAGGAGGATCTGCCTTACTAGTGACTGCTACCCCAAAATGCTCAAGTATGAGTCCATCACGGACTGGCTATTGAATTTGTAATATATTAGATCTTTTATTTCTATTTTTATTTACTGCTAACTCATTTTTGACCATTTCACTGTTTATTCAGCTGAAGATCCAAACTGGCTAAGTTCCTGTTCTCCAAACCAGGAGGTACTCTAAAGCAACAGTGTCAGCGAAGTGTGAGTTCTGTAGAGCTTATCTACTCATTTAAGCACCAGTTCTAGATTTATTCAAACCTGACCCAATCTAATATCAGAAGATTTAATATCCTTAAATGTTAAAGGCTCATCTTTGGTAGACAAGACTCATTCAGTCAACAAATACTTGCTGTGTACTTCCTATGTATGAAGTACTGTCCTAATGCTTAACATACATTAGTGAATGAAAGAAACTTAAGATTCGAGCCCTCCTGGAGCTAACACTAATGGTACCGACTTACCATGCCTTGACTTCACACCAAGACTACAGAGGTGAAAACATTGACCCTGCCTTAAAGAATATTTAATCCAATTATGGCAGACACAAAAATTCCCAATTTATAATACATGGGCAAAAATAAACACATGGAAATGGTAGTGAGTGCATACACCAAGAGCTCTGGGAGTAGAGAGGAAGACATCTCTGTGCAGATGTTACTGAGTACACAACCACAAAGACTACAAATCTTTCTGCCTATATCAATCATATACTGAGAATAGGAATCCCCAGTGAGTGAGTGAGTGAAAATCGCTTAGTGATGTCCAACTCTTTGCAATCCCATGGACTATACACAGTTCATGGACTATACAGTCCATGGAATGAATTCTTCAGGCCAGAATACTGGAGTGGGTAGCCTTTCCCTTCTCTAGGGGAGCTTCCCAACCCAGGGACTGAACCCAGGTCTCCCGCATTGCAGGCGGATTCTTTACCAGTTGACCCACAAGGGAAGCCCAGGAATCCCCAGGGATTCAACAACAAAGTTTTACACCTAATTCCGCATCATCTTCTTTCAGAGGTTAATCAATGCCCCATTAGCATCTTCAATAGTAAATACAGAACATGGGAAAACTCAATTATCTCCATCTGCCAATTGCTAGTAGCTAAGGAAAAGGTTCTCTCAGGATGACAATGAAACAATTAACTTCCATAAAATTTCTAGATTAACTGAAGGCCTCAATAATTCCTACCATCCTTATCTCTTATTCATCTGAAGATACTGCCTACTATTTATTAAGTGCCTCCAAGAGGAAAGGTACTGTGTAGACCCTTTACATACATTATTTCTAAGGCTTACATCAGGAAAGTAGATAATTTTATTCACCCTTTTTGAAGATTAAAAAAATTGAGGGTCAGAGAGATTTTATAATTTTCCCAAGCTGGTCCAGAGTTGGGCTGGAATATAAATCAAATTTATCTGAATACAAAATCAGTGTCTGAACAGGGAACTAGGGACCTTTCTCCATATTTCACAGCCTCTCACTCTCACAGAGAATATAATACTGGGGGATATTAATTCCTCTTCCATAGTTATTTTTAATCCTATGTACAGACGACTCAGACAGTAAAAAAATCTGCCTGCAATGCAGGAGACCTAGGTTTGATCCCTGGGTTGGGAAGATATCCTGGAGGAGGACACAGCAACCTAGTCCAGTATTCTTGCCTGGAAAATCCCATGGACAGAGGAGCCTGGTGGGCTACAGTTCGCGGGGTGGTAAAAGTACTTGCAGATCTTTATATTCCCCACTAGCAATTTCCAAGTCTAATACTATATATTGTACTTGTTTCATTTCTTATTTGTCTAATCCAACTGGAATGTAAATACCATTAAGACAGGAAGTTTTGTTTTATTCAGTGCTATAACTCCTACCCAGAGAACAGTGTCTGGAACTCAATAAATATCTACTGACTGAATAAATGAACTTCATTACTTAGAACCTAAAGAGGAACTGATACTTTATCATTGCCAAAGAATTCAATTAAGGCTTCTTCAAAAGTACAGTTTATGTTATTTGGTATATATTGACAATATATACCATCTTAAAAAATATTTACCTCCTTACTCTGGTCAGCAATCTTTTCACTGCTTTTCAGAAGTTTAACATAAAAGAAACCAACAATTTTGATTTTAAAAATCAAAGCCTGAATGAAACTAAACTTGGACAGATCCATCTATTAGTTCTCATTTCTATAAAGTTATTAATAAACACATTTTGAAAAAGAAAATTAACTAAAATTAATATTTTACATTCTTTATATTAAGTGGGTATCATCATTTATTATATTGAATGGCTTTACTATTTCTAAATTATAACTTTCCGTTAGAAAGGCTTCTGAGAAAATTGTACTCCTTGTGTTGTACAGAGCCATTCAGTGAAGTCTTTTATTGAAGACGTTTCTATGAATAATAAGTGTCCCAATGCAACAGGAATTACAATGCCACATCATACATACTTAAGCTTTAAACTATCCATGGCAGCTGTGTTTAACAAAGAATCTCTTATCCAAAACTACTTATTATTTTTAAATCATTTTTTCTCAACAAAAACCTTTCTCTCCTAAGGTAAATGAAGGTGTGTGACATCTACCCCATTATATAACTTTTTATTATTCAATTAAATATTTAACTGATAACAGCACCCTTTAATACCATTCCTACACATTGAGAAAAAGTAAATAACCTAGAGATCAAAATATACAGTAAAACCATAGGAACAGCAGTTTTTCATTGTCAGCTCTCTCTATATAAACACTGAATGCAATTCTATGGAAGCATGGCTCCACATATTAAGATGAGGAATATGTTTGTTTACATGCGTCTCTTTCCTGCTCTATATTATATTGGAACCTGTGTGTGCCTCTGTGGTTAAGATTTACTTCATGTTCATATTAAAGTCCCATTTCCAATATTTAAACACACAGCCACAAAGACCAATTACAACAGTTACTAGCACAATCTCTGGTGACCAAAGATTTGGGAGTTGGTAAAACTGGAATTGATTGTTTATAGACAATTACAGGTACTGAGATTATATAAAACATTTCAATTTTTGTTTTGCTCTGCTGAACCAAACAGTCTCATTTAAACAAAAGAACCAGATGCAGAAATTTAAGTATCAACTTCTAATCAAAAATCACCACTGATGTCTTAGCAGGGTGGCCATTCTATAGCTCATTAAAAGTCCTTCAAAGGTGCAGGGACTCTGGAAGTAAGATGACGGTATTCGGTTCCAAACATTTTTAGAATAAACAAAAACATGTCAGGCCTAGACTTTCAGCTTAAAGAAACATGTATGGTCCAAGAAATAATTAAATCAGTGCATTCGTAAAGCTGCTATACAGCTAAATGACACATACACAGTACATTAGAAGCACTCTCCTGCTAAACACTAAATTATATATTAAACAAATGTAAATGAACCTATTAGAAAAATTCAAATGAATGTTTGCAAGTACCCACATAATGTCATGCTCATAAACTGTGAGCTACTTCAAGACTGAGAATGCGTCTGATTCATTCATCTTTGAATTACCAGCACTTAAATAAAGGGTTTATATTCAGTAAATACTGACAGAATGCATCAATGAACATAACATAAAGAGAGTTATGTTAACAATATCTGTCAATGTCAAAAATTGTACTTCTCCAACAAAGGCAATGGCACCCCACTCTGGTACTCTTGCCTGGAAAATCCCATGGACGGAGGAGCCTGGTGGGCTGCAGTCCATGGGGTCGCTAAGAGTCAGACATGACTGAGCGACTTCACTTTCACTTCTCACTTTCATGCACTGGAGAAGGAAATGGCAACCTGCTCCAGTGTTCTTGCCTGGAGAATCCCAGGGACGGGGGAGCCTGGTGGGCTGCTATCTATGGGGTCCCACAGAGTCAGACACGACTGAAGTGACTTAGCAGCAGTAGCAACAAAGTTTAAATCTCCCCTAAACTCGGAGGAATCAATGTAAGATTGAAGGCAGACAGCACAATAGATGAAAAATAAGACATCTGTCAGCTGGACAGAAGGCTAAACTTGGAGCGTTATTACTAAACACACTTCAGTGTTATTGCTCTCCAAATGTTATCACCGTGATGAACTACCTCTAGGATATCTGCCTTTCCTTACTTCTTCTGGCGACAAGTGTTGAAGAAAAAACAATTTTTGGTAAGAAGTGTGGCTACAGGACTCTGTTCCACTTCAAAGGCAGGGTCCCTTTACAACCCAACAGGCACTTGTGATTGCAGTTGTTTGTTTTTTTTGCAGAGACCACAGTAAGTTTTTTCCTCAGAGTGATTTCTTTCTGCACTTCCTCACCAGCCTGGCTCCCAGTGACTTGTCTATCAATCCCTAGTTCCTAAAGGGCTTCACATCTTCCCCAGTGGTGAACTGCAGTCCCTTTTGAGTAACGACTCGTCCCGCATCAGGACGACAGCATCGAAGGCGGCAGTCCCTGCCACCACCTGATTTTGCTTTTCCCTGGCCTCAACTCGGAAAAGCCTCAACTGTTACATGAAAGAACAGCATTCCACCACACTGTGTAAAATCTAACCATGCCACTAGCCCCATCTCCTTTCCCCCACCTATTTCTGAAATCTCAGTTCTACAACATCAACCCCTTCCTAATGGCAAACAGAGAGAAGGAGGTACAGGTCAATTTGAAAAGTTACACAGAGTTAATTCTGTTTATTCTCTCTTGGTCAGAGCATATCTCTAATTTACCCCATTTGAGGAAAATATTTGAACAGATTCTATCAAACAGCAAGTGAATCAGAATGGAGACCTCAAAAGAAGACTATGAAGAGAAGAGGAAACATTTAAAAGCAATGGAATCTTTCAATATATATGACCAAATCCAAATGACTCGTAACAGAATGAATGAAAGCATGCTAAACATGAATTCTTGAAATGCCAAGGACATTCTAACAACCTTTAACCAAAAAGAATTAACTCTGAACAACAAAAAAGAACAATGTAACTACAATGTAGCTCTTGAAACTACAGGAAGAAACTCAGATGCTGAAAAAATATTTGCCAAAACTCAACAGCTTTTCCATTTAGGTACATAAATGTAGCAAAATATACAAAAAAAAACAAAAATGCAAACATTATTTTAAACTCAGTGAAATGCTGAATCTATTTCTAAAAACAGGTGTGCCTCTATTATCATTCATCATTTTGTTTTATATGGTCTAGCATGTTCTATAAGATAAAATGATGGAATAATCAGTATAACATTAGAAAATAAGAGGAAAAGTGTGTTTTATTTCATTGGTATGACAGACTGTATGCCTGGAAAACCTGAAACATACCAGTAAAAGATTACTAGGATTAATAAATGAAATTAATAAGTGAATATACATAGGATAAAATACATAGGAGTCAGTAGCCTTTCTTGATGCTGATTATTTATTAAAGAAAAATTGAAAAAATAATTCAAATACTTTTAAAAACCAGAAAGTAACTTAGGAATGAATTTCATAAGAGGGGTACAATTTAATATTAAGAAAGCTATAAAATCACAGGTAGAGGCAAAGAGACCAGTTCAGAGGCTATTGTAATAATCCAGGTGAAAGGTGACAATAGTCTCCACAGGCCGGGAGCACTTCAGGTGATGAGACCCAGTCAGATTTTGGCTGCATTTTGAAAACAGACCCAAAGGAATTTCCTGACAGATTGGATTTGGGGTGTAAAAGAGGAATTAAGTTAGCTGGTTGGAATTCTCATAAAACAAAACAGAAAAAAGAGAGGGAAGGATGAAGGAAGAGAGGGTGATAAGAACCTTAGGAAGCAGTAGGAACTTAACACAAATATTATTTTGCTTTCAGTCTCTAGCCAAGTGTGTGTGTTTGTGTATGCGAGGGCTGGGATCTTCTGTGTCAATTAAATCACATAACAGCCTGTTGTTCTGTTTTTGCTGTAAGACTAGCCCTGAATGGGCACATAATTGTATTCAGTTGATACAGTAAATATTAATATAATGGAAAAAGAAAAGTGAGTGTTTTGTGGGAATGAGGTCAAGTACAGATTGAAACCTGCATATTAAGTGAATGCGGAAAAGAAAGAGAGTGCGGAAACAGGAATTCTTATCTTGAAAGGGTAAGATGAAGGGAAGGAGTTAACACTAAGAATGAGAAGAGAAGAGTCTTTCTTCTTTACCCGGAGTGAAGAACCTTGAAATAGGAATCTGAACTTTAGGATGCAAGAATGTCATAAATTTCTTCAACAAAAACTGGAATTAAAAAAAAAAAAACAAAACTCAATACTAAATGATAACATTTGGACAATGATAAAGGTAAGGGGGGAGGATGCTGTTGTTGATGGAGGTTAAAATACTGCTGAAATTATATGGAATTCCTAATATATTCCAGGTGCTTCTGGCAAGTGTATGGGAATTTAAGAAAAAGGAGAAAATTTTCCAGTTTACCTTCTGGGGAAAATCCCAAGGGTTAATTCTCTGAATTTGTTGTCAATGAAATGTCATACGCTGCATTTAATTTTGGGAGACAGTACCAGTTGGGAAAACAACAAAGCCCATCCTTCCTTTTAGTACCGAGTCATTTACTCACTCATCCATTTATCAAAAATTTACACTATGCAATACACTCTCTTCTAGGTACTAGAGATAAATCACGAAGAAAATAATCTTTGCCTTAAAGAGTGTATGTTGAAACGGGGGGAGATAATAAGCACATAAATGAATAAATGAACAAAACATAAAGTAGTTGTTAAGAGCTAAGAAAGAAAGGTAAGGCAGGGAAAGGAGAATGATGTTGGAGTGTAGGCGCCGTTACGCATACATATACACACAGTCAGGAAGGACCGACCGTGGGAGGCCTGCACTCAGAGCTGCCTAAGGGCGGGTGCTGTGCTGAGTGCTGAGCACACATTAACTCCTATATGACCAAACAGCTCGAGGAGTAAGCTAGTATTAAAAGAAAAGCTATATAAAAGCTTTAGATTCAACCACAGAACATGTTCCTGAAACGATATTCAGAACATGTTACTGAAATTCTTCATTTCTATAGAAAAATGTTTTAATTAAAATGTTATATCATCCCAGTATTCAAAAATCTACCAGATAAAGTACTCAGCATTAAAATGCTGAAAACACAGGCATCTGAGAGTATGTTCATGTGATTTTAAAAGACTTCTTTATGAAATGATAAATAAAGGAGAAACCAGCAATCACAATAAAGAAGGAAATGAGACTAGGATGCCTAACTTACCACATCTTACTGGATCCCTCCCACAGAACTCCCCATACAATCCTTCCAAGCCTGTGACTCAAATAGTCTATCATGTGCATTCTGTACTCAAGGAAGGTGAAGTTTAAGAGAACTGGTATCTTACCTAAAGTCACAATAGGAAAACAGGGGAAGAAATAAAAATATGAATTTGAACAGAAGGCATGACCACAGACTACTACATATCCCAGAACATCAATTCACTACAGGTAATAAATGGGTTTAGCCAAGTTGGAGGAGACACAGTAACTCAAGTACAGTGCTTGCCTACCAAGGCTGGATTGTACAATGGAAAGAAAATGGGCTACTGAACCAAATACGCTTGACACAAGTCATGGAGACTAGCCTGGAGAGTTATGTGAAAAGCATGTGTTCCTGAGATTAGCATCTGCAGGTTTTTTTTTTTGGGGGGGGGGGGGTGATAACCCTAGTGGATGCACCAGTGACAGAGTTGCTCAGCAACAAGAGCAATTTAAAGCAACACTAAAATACCTGATCAAACAACTCCATTCCTGGTTCTGGGAGATCAAAGGCAACCACCTCACCTATGTATGAAGTTAAAAACCCTAAGTCCCCAGAAGGCCCCAACACCAACTTCATCCTCTGTTAACTAGTCACTCTCTTTTCCTCCCTCTTTATTTGACTCTTTCTTTCTGATTCTTCCCTTTTTTTCCATTACCTTAATCAGGCATCTTCTTTTGAAGAACTGCTTTCTTCTTTCCTACCACCAGCATTTGGTTTCAAGAGCACTCATATACACCTTCATTACCCCCAAACAAATTTTGACATCAAAGGCCTTATCTCTTCTTCAACTAGTAATCTAAGGAAAATCTAAACAATTCATCATATGCTACAGAGTGAAAAACAGATTTAAAACAATGACTTGTGTATGTTAAAATATTACATGGCTTCAGAAAAAATTATCCTCAAAATGTATTTTTTAAATTCTTTCATATAGTTTTTAATTACTCTGCAAAATTCAAGGAGCAAAATATAACCTATTTAACAAGTTGAACAGGTACTCTAAGAAGATTAGTTTCAGAAAGAAACTCAATTGATTCAGTGCCCCTCAGCATGGCATTTCTTTTCCATTTGGACTTAATAACACCTCACATATATACATGATTCACAAAGGAAAGACAAGTCATTGACAGTTTACTATTGTGGGAATCAGAAACACAATGCTTTTAATTCTTATCATATTACTAAAATTTTATCAGGAACAGATGTCAGCAGTACAATTTTGATGGAATTAGTTAACTTTTCTTTCACTTTCATAACAAATTAAGCATTGCTCAGTTGAAAAGTTATAATGTCACAAGCCTAGAGGCAGTGTTAGGTGCTATAATTTAAACCTGTGCAGTGCAGAGTTTGTATGCCATTGGAAAAGAATTGTTGGTCTCATTACTGGTAATTATTTAATTGCTTTAACAGGTTTTTAAAACTTTCAATCAATTAAATATCTAAGGAAAGCAATAATTCAAAGCTCTCTAACTGTATAAATGATATGGCAATACATAAAGTAGCAATTTAGCAGAAAAACAGGTGGGAAAAATAACCATTAATATGACTTGCAAAGAATATGTCAGACAAGTGGTTAATATCCTTTAGTAAGTTAAAATCTTGAGATAAAGAAACTCAGTAAGTGAACAAGAAAGATAATCCATACTTAAAATTTTAAATTGATGAAAAAAGAAATATGGAAAAAAAATAAGAGAAGAGGATGGATGGATAAATATAATGTGATATATATTATAATGGAATATTACTCAGCCATAAAAAGAAAGGAAATGTTGGTATATGCTACAATATACATGAATCTTGAGAACAGCACGCTAAGCAAAATAAGCCAGTTACAAAAAGACAAACACTTCATGGTTCCTTGTATCAGGTATCCCCAAAGTAGTCAAAATCACAGAAAGAGAAAGCAGAATATGTGTTACTAGTCACTGGGGTTGAAGGGATATGAGAGCTGTTTAAACAGGTACAGAGTTTCCAGTTTACAAGATAAAAGTTCTGGAGAGCTGTTGCACAATGAAATGAATACATTTAACACTACTGAACTGTTTAAGATGGTAAATTTTACTTTATGTGTTTGTTACCAATGAAGAGTGAAGAACTCAAGATTTTCAAAGTTATTGTTTCTCACAGGCAAAAAAAAACTTACAGGTCAAACACATTTGTTGTATGTTACGACTTTAAAAAAAGCAATAGGTTTTGATATTTGATGTCCAAAGCATGCAATATAATAGCTCTCTCCATATCAGTTCTGACAAGTAGCCCCAAATTGATTTCTTAGGACTAGTCCCTTAGCCATATTCAACCACCCCACCTCCCGCCAGAATTCTAGGGTTCCAAAGGAAGATCTTTTGCCTTGAAGTCCTTGACCAATGTAATAGGTCCCCAACATAAAACCAGTCGTCCAGGAATGGTAGGCCAAGACACCACACTAGGTTTCTCCTTCACTCCTCCCTTCTCCTCCTCATTACCACTGGAAAAAAAAAAAAAATCACTACCACCTGGGACATCCCTCCCTTTTCAAAAATGAAGAAGAAATTATGACACTCTCAGATGGATGAAAACGGAGAAAACTCACTGTCAGCAGACCTATAAGAAATGTTAAAGGGAGAACTCCAGGCTGAAATAAAGAATACTGGACAGTAACCTGAAGCCACACAAGGAAATAAAGAGCACCAGTAGAGACAGCGACCCCATGGACTGCAGGACACAGGCTCCTCTGTCCTGCCACTGTCTCCTGGAGCTTGCTCAAATGCACGTCCATTGAGTTGGTGATATTATCTAACCATCTCAATGACACAGGTAAATCTAAGCAACAGTATAAATTTAATTTTTGTCTGCAGCTCTATCTGGCACTACTACCATTAATTTATGACCAAAGGAAAGAAAAAAACAGTGGGCCTGTTTCCAAAATTGTGTTTTCTATTTCTGGAATACAGGCAGTGAAGAAATATAGAAAACAGAATAGAGGTATCTTTGAAAAGAGGAAAATGCTTCAAAACAAACCTGTGTGGATGAATTACATACATGTCATAGACATATATTTATATTTACAACTTGACAGTTTGGTTCAGTGTGGTTCTAGAACACTGACCTTACCTTGTTCACTTTACCTCCTTTTGTCTCTTAATTCTGTTCCTTTCTATCACCAGAGCTTAACCCATGCTTTCACCATTTCTCACTTAGATTACTGGAAGTTTCCCAAAGGGTCTTCCTAATTTTAGTCCTGCTCCATCCTAATCCATTTCCTACACTGCTGCCATTAGTGATGTAACCAAAAGAAGAATGAGATTTCATCACCCTGCTTTAATTTTTCCTACAGCACTCAATAATCTTCAGAGGAAAGAAAAAAAAACTCCCAGGGCAAAATTCAAGGCTTCGTGACATAACAACTACTCTTCTCTCCTATGTCAACACCACCACATACATAAATGATCTATAACCACACTGCCCGTTCTACAGCCCTTGAAAACGATTTAGGATCCTAGAGAATGTAGTTCTATGTCTCTCTTTACACAGGCCACTTTTTCTGATTGGAAAAATCTTACCTTGTACTACAATCTCATCTGTATTCCTGCAAAGGATTTAAGCTTCTTGAGGATTCAACACACTATACCTACAGTTACCCTAACTACCAAAAAGGCTGAGTTTTATCATTATCTAGACTTAAATTACCTTTTCCTGGTTCCAAACAGGAAAAGGAGTACATCAAGGCTGTATATTGTCACCCTGCTTATTTAACTTCTATGCAGAGTACATCATGAGAAACGCTGGGCTGGATGAAGCACAAGCTGGAATCAAGATTGCTGGGAGAAATATCAATAGCCTCAGATATGCATATGACACCACCCTTATGGCAGAAAGGGAAGGAGAACTAAAGCGCCTCTTGATGAAAGTGAAAGAGGAGAGTGAAAAAGGTAGCTTAAAGCTCAACATTCAGAAAACAAAGATCATGTCATCCAGTCCCATCACTTCATGGCAAATAGATGGACAAACAGTGGAAACAGTGGCAGACTTTATTTTGGGAGGCTCCAAAATCACTGCAGATGGTGACTGCAGCCATGAAATTAAAAGACACTTGCTCCTTGGAAGAAAAGTTATGACGAACCTAGACAGCATATTAAAAAACAGAGACATTTCTTTGTTAACAAAGGTCCGTCTAGTCAAGGCTATTCTAGTAGTCATGTATGGATGTGAAAGTTGGACTGTGAAGAAAGCTGAGCACTGAAGAATTGATGCTTTTGAACTGTGGTGTTGGAGAAGACTCTTGCGAGTCCCTTGGACTGCAGGGAGATCCAACCAGTCCATCCTAAAGGAAATCAGTCCTGAATACCCATTGGAAGGACTGATGCTGAAGCTGAAATTCCAATACTCTGGCCACCTGATGTGAAGAGCTAACTCATTGGAAAAGACCCTGATGCTGGGAAAGGCTGAGGGCAGGAGGAGAAGGGACAACAGAGGATGAGATGGTTGGATGGCATCACCGACTCAACAGACATGAGTTTGAGTAAACTCCAGGAGTTGGTGATGGACAGGGAAGCCTGGAGCACTGTAGTCCATGGGGTCGCAAAGAGTCAGACACGACTGAAAGACTGAACTGAACTGAGACATAAATTACCACAGTGTTTATCAAAATGTGCTATAAACACTTGCTTCCCAATGTATTTATTGTAGACTGTAAGCTATTTAAGTAAGAGGATTGTTCTTTTATTCCTATTTTTTTATCCCTACATGTATACACATTGGGCTAGCATGGAGTAGGTGGTAAATAAATGTTCGGAAAAAAATGCATGAAAGAATGAATCATGAATGAAGGCTGAATGAAGCAAAGAATGAAGGTTGTACATTAACAGACAAGCCACTCAATTTTTGCTTTCTATAACCAAACTTAGTATCTGAACTCATAATAAAGCAAAAAAATGGAAATACCAACATTAATTTTTGATAATTCTGTAGTCAGTAAAAATAAGCAAATAAACAATATAATGTGGTTCTTAATTTTGATAGCTCATTCTTTCAAAACATCTTCTTCCATTATAAGAAAAGGGAACCCAATGAAAATATGAAGGCTCTCCTCAAAGGTTTTACAATCAAAAAATAAGTTTGTTTCAGTGATCCCAAATCCCCAAGTAACCTCAAAGTAAATTAAACAACATGACCTGTGATTTATATACAGACCTTTAGTTCGTAAGTTGCTTTATCTTATGGTTAAAATTACCAATATTAGAGGGATATTTTAATGTTATTAATTAAAAAGTAAAAATCTACATTTTTTTTAATTGGAAAAGTAAAGCTTAGTGACACTCAACTGTCTAGGGTAAGAGAAAGGTTCCACCATCTGTAACACCAGCTTCTCTAGAGTCAGCTTTTCCTGATGTGTAAAACAGAGTTAACGACTGTATCTCCCTCTCATAAGACTACTGAAAGAACCAAAATTCATATACTCCACACAGAACAGTCCCAAGTACCTAGTAAAAACGCAGTAAATGTCTCAGTGCTGGTGGTGACGGTGGTGGTATTAGTAGCAGGAATAGCAGTAAGTGAAAAGGGAAAAGTGAAAGTGAAGTCGCTCTCGTGTCCGACTCTTTGCTACCCTATGGACTGTAGCCTACCAGGCTCCTCCATCCATGGGATTTTCCAGGCAAGGGTACTGGAGTGGGTTGCCAGGCCCTCCTCCAGGGGATCTTCCTGACCTAGGGATCAAACCCAGGTCTCCCATGTTGCAGGAAGATTGTTTACCATCTGAGCCACTGGGGGCTTCTTTTAGCCCAACTTTATTTGGTTTGGGTGCATACATGGACACCTCATAAAGTGCTCCCTTCAAGGATATCTTATATTACTATGCATAAGGACGCTTTCCATACTGTTTGAAAAGAGATGAAAAAGAGTAACAAATTCAATGAAAGCATAAATGATTAAGAGGTGAGAGAAAATAACCTCTGGCTTTGGGGATTTCTCTCAGAAGTGTTTGCTGAAGTAAATAGTTTAATTAAAAATAATCCTAGACACAAGAATCCTCAGCCCTACCTTAAATCCCTCTAGGACACAACGGTCTTATAATTACATGGACTCTTACTTTCTTGCTGGGGCACTCAGCATGGAAAAGCAAATTCATGGAAAGAATGAAGAGTGCAGGGATGAGTGTGCCCTAACATTAACTTTCTGCTATTGAGTCAGACACTATGCAAGGTGACTTTTTCTAGTTTCTCACTTAACTCACACAACAACTTTAAGAAAGATTCCATCTGCTTTTCAACAGATGATAAAACTGAGGTTAAAGGTTTTTATGTCACAGAGATAGTCCATGGTTTAGAGAGACTGGAAACCTAAACATAAAGATCTGACTTCAAAGTCATTTCTTTCCATTTCACCACGTTATTACTCAATGAAGCAGCTGAACTTTTTAAACGCCACCAGGGACTTATATTTCACTGAAGTAGTTGGTTAAATAAGCCATCAAGATTTACAGGGAAAATTAACACACATTCTTCCAGTCTCTTCTAAATGAATGAACAATGTAAAGTAAATATATTCTAATAACTAGTTTAAAATTGAAGAAAACTTATCCTTCACTCAAATAACATTCTATTTAAACCGGAATGATCTTCTTACCCTGACACAATGGTTTCGGCAATTGTCAAAAAATAATACCAAGAAATTCTGATTCATCCAAGGACATTTCCTATATTAACCTAGTAATATATACCAAAAGTAGTATAATAGAAAACTTGGGCGAGAGGGGTGTTTATTCAGCCACGTGCTCCTTGTTAAGAAAAATTTTTTAATTATTTATATACCGTAAGAAAAAGTAGTCTTATAATAAAAAAAAGAGCAGCATAATAACACTTTTAAGAGATTTCAAATATTTAGGGTCTTTACTGGTTCTCTATAAAGCTCTACCCAATCAAGTCAGGTTTAGGGACTCAGACTCCTACAAATACTTTCATGGCAAGACAGAACCTATGCCAAAAAAAAAATAAAAAAGCCAAATTCAAATAAATCAAAGATTCTCTAGTCTATATACCAAGTTCTTTTCAAAGTAAACCAATACTTTACCACATGAATTTTTCTTTGGAAAACACAGGAATAAATCCCACTTGATCAAGGAAATTGCCAGAAACATACATGTTAATCTAACACGGCTGACTTACCTTGCATATTATAAGACACTCAATTCTCCAGACATGAAAAATTAATTATTTTCAGCCACTTGTTTTACTGCATGTAAGTCTCAATTACCCACAACTACAAATGAATAATGACATTTCATGATGTCCCGAACCAATGAGTCAACAATACAGCAGACGTATGGCTCAGGAAACTCAACCAGGGGCTCTGTGTCAACCTAAAGGGGTGGGATGGGGCAGGAGATGGCAGGGAGGTTCAAAAGGGACGGGACATATGTATACCTATGGCTGATTCAGGTGGAGGCTTGACAGAAAACAACAAAATTCTGTAAAGCAATTATCCTTCAATAAAAAACAAAAAAACAATACAGCAAAAAAATACAATAGAGATCCTAATAGACAAGGTAACATTTTTGCTGGCTTCACCTCTCTCCCACAGGAGCCTCAATACTATAAGCCTTAGTTCACATACCTTGACTCCTCAGAACGTTCAAGAAAAATAGATCATGCTGCTTTTTTAAAAAATCTCAACTGTTAGCAAACAAATGAAAGGAAGCATAGCTTTCCAAGATGACATTATAAGTCCTTTTTTTTATTATTGCTGTCAACTACTTCTCTAATTTCTAATTCTAATAAAAATTTTCATAACTAAGAAAGACAAACTAAAATTACCCAGAGATTTTTTAATGCAAAACTTCCAATTTTGTGTCCTAAACTCTCTTACTCCAAAGTGAGTTCACAAACTCTGACAGATGTTTTATAACTCTGTTTAAATATTTAGTCAGTAAAAGGATGAAATAAAAAAAACTCAGAATGATTTCATTCTTCTCAAAAACCAGGGTGGTCTATGGGCAATTTTGGTACCAGTGGTGTTGCCGGGGGAACAAAATGAAAACAGGTGCCATCAAATTCAAATTAAAGATTTAGTTCTATTTTAAACCACCTTAAACAATGTTTCCATAAACTTTCTAACTGATACTACTATAAATTTGACAATATTTTATAACAAGAAAAGGATTATAAATTGTCTGTAGACCATCAAATTTTAACTGTAACAAATTTAGACTGATTGGCAACACTTCCTTTTAAAAAACTTTCTTTCATTAAATATGCAGCATCATTTAAAAAATGGAATGAATATATAATAAAAGGCAAGTAAAAATAAGGAAACAGAGCAAGTATAAAGTTTGATAGTCTTTTCTGAAAGACTTTACCTTGACTTGAATCTACAGTTTTAAAAATTAAAAATGAAACACAAAGAAGTTTAAATTCGTAACATATAATGGAAGTATTATGTAATTATTAACATTATGAAAAGCTTAACTTTCCTCTTAAACTTAATTGTGGTATACACTTCACTATTAAAAGTCAAATGCATTTTCTTTACAAAAAATTCCGATAACCTTTGTTTTATTTTAGTACTGAAAACAATATCCTTATTCTACCATTAAATAGCACTTTACTTTTTTCTTTACTCTTAAAAGAGATGAAGCAAGTACCTCAGTATAAAAGTTAAATCATGTTTTAAAAAATTTACTATGGTAGTAAACATTTTCTTACTTATTTCATATGGTATGAGTGATGAAAAAATTTTCTTCTAAGAAATGAGCTTATAAGAAACTTTTAAAAAGTGATATTGCATTTAGGAGATGGTCTCAATAAGGCTCTATAAGAGTTTCTCAGCAAGAGTTAAGTATTTTGCTTCCAAGGATGATTCTAGACACATATGTAGGATGAGATGCACATTTTACAGTATTATTAGATAATAATTTCTCTTTGTATCAGTTTTGACACTTCAAAAAATTTTCAACCCATGCACAAATGAGAGTTCTTTTATTCTGATCATAAATAATCAAATTCTGTTGTCATTTCAAATCTTTCAGACAGTTCAAAGTTTTATTTTTAGCAGTGCACTGGGGAAACACAAGTTGGTTCATTAGTGTGGAATCATAACTTACAGTCAGCTCCATTCATTGGATTCTTTCCAATATTTAACCACACTGAAAGTTTCATCCGCCAGTTTTCTGAAAAACTTACAGTTTCCAGTATTAATAGATAAATGTCTTTGAAATTTTGTTTTAAAATTTCCCCCATTAAATTACATTTGCAAAAATAACAGAATCCTTTTTTTTTCAGATTAGCACTTGTAAGTATTTGAATCATAAAAGAAAAATACACAGTATTATATGAAGTTGATCAATGTAAAACTTCCTTTACAGTTATGTTAAAGTTTCAAATAATCTCACTTGTGTATAATTATAAAATTACTGTACTGGTCTAGTGCTTACTTTGAAAGTGATTAATCAAAGTCAGAGAAAGCCAACCATCAACTGAAGTATGTTTCAAATTTCCTTCTCAGAGAAATGTCAAAAAGAAAAGATGAATCAATTTTACTTTAATTAAAACCTCATTTAGAAATATGAAATAAATGTTTTCTATTTAATTCCAATTATATTTCAATTGTATCCAGCTTTCAAACTGCTTCTGCTACTTGATTACACGTGCCAAATTAATCTTTTCTTATGATTCATATAAACAGACAAAAATCAAAAGGCTTAGATATTTGATTATCTTGTTGGTATACAGTATTTTACATCTTATTCTAAATCAAAGAGCTGAATAACAAAAAATTAATTATAAACATTTTAGCCTCAGTTCATTAATGGCTATTTATCTCTTAAGCAATGCATTACCTAAGAATGCTTAAATTCTATTCTTTGCATTTAAGAACTTTTAATTTTTTCTTACATTCTCTAATATCTCATAAAAGCATAACAAATGTATTGGCCCAACTTTCTAATTCTGAATTGTTTTCCCAGAAGAGTTAGAAGTAACTCTTCCTGCTAGAACCAGGAAACATGTGTTACAGCAATCCAACCATAAAATACCTGAATATTCTGTGACCCAGGAAAGACTCCTTTAACACCAAATGTCAAACCCCCAAAATACCCTTAGCTAAGTTTAAGATATGTGTTATTGGGTTGGTTCAAATACAGGAAGACTTGTCCTCTGTATATCCCAACATCCGTTGTTACATCTTTTCAAAGAATAAGAAGGTAGGGGAAACAGATTCATCTAAAATACTTCTGTTTTACTAATAAGCAGCAATCTTCCAAAAACTGAAAGTAGAAATTTTAGAACAAAAGACACTTTCTGGCATGTCTTTACCTAGATGGTCAGGGAATCAATAAATAAGTAAGGGAATACAGAGCCTATAATGGAATCAAGAACATGCTGCCCAACTGAAAGGAACACAGTACCAACTCCTTGTAACATACGAGTCAAGCAAATCTGCTCCTCTTTGTCCTTCACTTACCTCCTTTCTCCTACACTGCTCGATTTACAGCCTCGCTCTTCAAAGGCATCTGAAGGCAGGAAAGATTTAGATGCCTTTCACATGAGAGAAGAAATAACTCACTGATGAAATGGGGAGATGCTCAGAGAAGGCTCAAGCTCTGAGCATCCTTCAACCATAAGCTCTTCCATCTATATCTTTAGAAGATAACTAACTTATAAATAGTTTTTCAACCCTTTCCAAGGGTTTCCTGTTGACAAATACATGAAAATTAGCACTTAACTGTACTGGATAAAAAATAAATAGAAAAGGGAAAAAAGAAGCTACTGACTCATGATAAAAAGTAACCATCAACAGGCAAAGAGAATAGAAATCATTAGATTTAATGTGAAATCCTTAGCCTCAATTAGAAGCTCACTTAATCTAAGCTGGTCAAAACAAGTTTAATATGAAAGAAACAGCCAATATTAAAGAATATGAACAGAACATTAGAAATATATTATTGACAAGCCAAATGAAATTAGAGAATATATAATAAAGTTCTCTGGGGGGGAAAAAAGTTCTCTGGGATGAGAATCTGTCAATTGGCTTTCAGAAACATTTATTACCTAAGAAATTAGAAGACAGCCTGTATGAATAGAAGGGCTAATTCCTGACATGGAGACTTTGCATCTAGAAATATTGTCTAAATCCATTTGAGGGGGGAAAAAACCACTTTCCACTAGGAACAAATAAAGACAGAGCTAATTATAACTACATGCAACTGAAAATGCCATAAATTCAGTGAATCATCTATATGAAAAAGAAATGAGCAATGAGGTTATCTGTATAGATACAAAGACAGCAGCAAATAAAATTTTCTTTTGTATTATGTAAAACAAAATGCTTAAGGACTCAATGATAAACTTCTCTAAGTATTGTGACATATGGATATAAATGTTTTACTGCCTTGGAGGAGACATCTTCTGTAGTATTAAATACCTGACATTATAATGAAACTATGGTTCAAAAATTTGTTTTACAAAAACTCTCTCATCTACCTGTCATCAAGCTAATCACTAGGACATCACCACCATCTCTTCCACTGGCTCCAGCAGACAGAAAAAATAAGACGTTTTGTGTTTTGTTTCGATGTCCTCACGGTTCAGCTAAGAGTAAAGGTGAAAAAGAAATCCTTAATCCCCCAAAGTTTTCAAGGCAATTGCTTCAGTAAATCAGAAGGATACTTTCTCTACTGCCCAAACCACATAATTTAAGAGTAAAGAATTATTTAGGATGACTTGGCTTTTCTCAAAGAAGTAGAAAGTTAAGTGCTAATAGGGTTAGTGATCAGAATTCTGGGGAAATGCCAAATTCTGGCACATTCTGATTATCAAGATATTATTACTACTGCAGGGAATGGGGACAGTCTGGAAGAACTTTGGATGCAGGCTTAAATTTTATATAAAGAGAAGCCATCTAATTGTTGTTACATGCTTCAGAGCTCTAAGAAGCAGATACCACACTTTGCTATGTTTCTTCAAAAATGTATCTACATACACTATTGACTTTGAGTGGTATTTAGCTCCCAAAACACCAAGTATCAAAAAGATGATGTCTATAATTAATGTTTGGTCTACATATTTTATGTGTGGCCTCTAAACTTTCACCCTCAACTGAAACTTTCGCATTGCCCAAACATTTAGCTATACCACTTAAATTTTTCCAGTTGTCATGGGATGCCCTTTTGAATTTTGTTCAATGTATACTTACAATCCACTTCATACAAGGATGAATACAACACTATATTACATCGGATTAAGAGGCCAGAATCTGGAGTCCACTGCCTAGGTTCTAATCCAACACTTTTCAATCACTTGGAGAGGAAATGGCAACCCACTCCAGTATTCTTGCCTGGAGAATTCCATGGACAGAGGAACCTGGCAGGCCACAGTCCATGGGGTCGCAAAGAGTTGGACACAACTGAGCGACTATCATTCAGTCCAATCACAGGTCAAGAAGCAACAGTTAGCACTGGACATGGAACAACAGACTGGTTTCAAATCGAGAAAGGAGTATGTCAAGGCTGTATATTATCACCCTGCTTATTTAACTTATATGCAGATACACCATGCGAAATGCCAGGCTAAAGCACAAGCTGGAATCAAGACTACTGGGAGAAATATCAATAACCTCAGATATGCAGATGACACCACCCTTATGGCAGAAAGCAAAGAAGAACTAAAGAGCCTCTTGATGAAAGTGAAAGAGGAGAGTGAAAAAGTTGGCTTAAAGCTCAACATTCAGAAAACGAAGATCATGGCATCTGGTCCCATCACTTCATGGCAAACAGATGGGGAAACAATACAAACAGTGAGATAATTTATTTTTTTGGGCTCCAAAATCACTGCAGATGGTGACTGCAGCCATGAAATTAAAAGATGCTTGCTCCTTGGAAGAAAAGCTATGACCATCTTAGACAGCATATTAAAAAGCAGAGCCATTACTTTGCCAACAAAGGTCTGTCTGGTCAAGCTACGGTTTTTGTCTGGTCAAGCTACGGTTTTTCCAGTAGTCAACAAATGGCAACAACCCACTCCAGCATTCTTGCCTGGAAAATTCCAAGGACAGAGGTGCTTAACAAGCTACAGTCCACAGGGTTGCAAAGAATCTGCCTCAACTACGTACTCACACACATACAAATTATTACCCATGCCACAAAAACTAGGAACTACGTAGCATGTTGTAGTCCAAAATTTTAAATAACATACGAAAGCTTAGAGTTTTATGCTTACTTTTAAGTTTTCACTGTATAAATTATTTCTTTTAAATTCAGAATGAGATTATGTAATTCACCTATTAGGAACTCATTTCCTCTAAAAAAAGGTATTCAAACAAAAATTATACATGAAAAATGGCAACTAAAAAAATACTTTCTATATTTACTGTTCCATGTTATCCAAGTCATAACTTACGTGTTTAACTACCTAGAGGAAAAAAGGAGCTAAATTAAAAAAAAAATCAAACAATACAGCAACCAAAGAATTATTTTGTAAGTTTAAACCTTCAGATCATAATTTCTGGGCTGTGCTTGGTCGTGTCCAACTCTTTGGAACCTCATGGACTGTAGTTAGCCAGGCTACCCTGTCCATGGCAATTCTCCAGGCAAGAATACTGGAGTGGGTTGCCATGCCTTCCTCCAGCATATCTTCCTGACCCAGGGATTGAAGCCCTCATTGCAGGCAGATTCCTTACCATCTGATCCACCAGGGAAGCCCACAAATTATATAGTTTTTAGTGATATTTTGCATATTATATTAACATCTTTACACACATATTTACAAACTCAATGGGAGGTTCAATTTGTGATGAATCTAAAAAACTTCACAATGGAAAACAAAATGGGAATCAAGAACTGGTTCAGCCCAGGGAAAGCAGATAACAAAGAACATAAAACCATAAGGCCATATTTACGGCTATCAGAGATCACTAATTCATATTCCTGTTTTAAGGAAAAAGAGAAAAGCACTTCATAATCCAAACTTGAAGCCTTTAAACTATATGTCAATAAATGAAGAGATCACAGTCAGCTCTCAAACTATCAATTATAATAGCCAAGAGATCAAGTCTGAAAACAATTCACCTCAAATAAAAAAGCTACTAGAAGAAACTGTGAGGCACTTTCTACCAATATCTCAAAAGAAAAACCAAGAAAAGCTCCAAAAGCAAGAGAATATTTCATATTTTCCATTTCTATGCTTCACGTATTTGTTTTACTATTAGAAGACTGTCTTTTTGTTTTGTCATGCCTAATGTTTGTCTAATAAGTTTCCATTACATGTGTTACAAATGGTTTCTTTCGGGAATAATAACTACATTTCATATATACATTTAACAACAAAAAAGAAAACTGTCATTGATAATTTTAATATGAAATTAAATTATTAAAATAAACTTTCAAATATTATATGTTGACATCAGTCAAACAATTGGGGCATGAAGCATGTAAGCTTTATTGGATCAAAAGCAGAGTTTAGGTCAAGCTTTTTAAAACAGCCAAATGTATAACAATTGAAGAAAAATACACATCAAATGCTTTATGGATAAAAATACAAGGTCAGTGGGAAGTAAAGCATTCTACTTTCTATATCACACATCAGCCTGTAGTAGTGTTACATGTGATATAAGAAAAAACTTCACAACTATAAAGTTTTTTTAAACATTATCTTTTCTTCTGAAGATCTTTAATAATTTCCTGAAATTATTTAAATGTGTTTCACACTAAACAGAGATGTATTTTTCCCATTATCTCAGTTCCATAAACATTTGAATAAAAATATTATGCATTCTGTATGCCCTCTGATTTGTATGTCTAATATCAAGAGTTGAGTGAGTTGTAGAAAACAGTACAGTTATTCGTCAAAGAATTAAAACACTGAACTAATTACCATATGATCTAGCAGTTAAAAGCAAGAACTCAGATATTTGTACATCCCTGTTCAAGGTAGCATTATTTATAATAACCAATAGGTGAAAACAAACTCAAGTGTCAATGGATGAATAAAGAGAATCTTGTATATACACACAATGGGATATTATTCAGGCTTAAAAAAGAATGAGTTCTTGACACATATGCAGAGTACATCATGCAAAATGCTGGACTAGATGAATCACAAGCTGGAATCAAGACTGCCGAGAGCAATATCAACAACCTCAGATATGCAGATGACACCACCCTTAAGGCAGAAAGCACAGAGACTATTGCTTGATCAGGGTGAAAGGAGAGTGAAAAAGCTAGCTTAAAACTCAACATTCAAAAAACTAAGATCATAGTCAATATCTTGAAATAAGTTACAATGGAAAATAATCTGAAAAATAATATTTATGTGTACATGTATAACTGAATCGCCGTGCTGTGCATCTGAAACATTCTAAGTCAACTATACTTCAATAAAATATATATATTAAAAAACAAAACTAAACTAAGATCATGGTATCTGGTCCCATCACTTCATGGGAAATAGAGGAGAAAAGTGGAAACAGTGACAGATTTTATTTTCTTGGGCTCAAAAATCATGGTGGACAGCTACTGCAGCCATGAAATTAAAAGATACTTGCTCCTCGGAAGGAAAGCTATGACAAACCTAGACAGCGTATTAAAAAGCAGAGACATCACTTTGCCAACAATGGTCCATATAGTCAAAGCTTTGGTTTTTCCAACAGTGTAGTGTAGTGTTAAGTCGCTCAGTTGTGTTTAACTCTTTGCGATCCCACGGACTGTAGCCCACCAGGCTCCTCTGTCCAGGGGATTCTCCAGGCAAGAATACTGGAGTGGATTGCCATTCCCTTCTCCAGAGGATCTTCCAGATGCAGAGATGGAATCCGGGTCTTCTGCGTGGCAGGCAGATTCTTTATTTGAGCTACAGGGAAGACATAGCTGTAGTTTTTCCAGTTCAGTTCAGTTCAGTCGCTCAGTTGTGTCTGACTCCTTGCGACCCCATGAACTGCAGCACGCCAGGCCTCCCTGTCCATCACCAACTCCCAGAGTTCGCTCAAACTCATGTCCATCAAGTCGGTGATGCCATCCAACCACCTCATCCTCTGTCGTCCCCTTCTCCTCCTGCCCCCAATCCCTCCCAGCATCAGAGTCTTTTCCAATGAGTCAATTCTTTGCATGAGGTGGCCAAAGTACTGGAGTTTCAGCTTTAGCATCATTCTTTCCAAAGAAATCCCAGGGCTGATCTCCTTCAGAATGGACTGGTTGGATCTCCTTGCAGTCCAACGGACTCTCAAGAGTCTTTTCCAACACCACAATTCAAAAGCATCAATTCTTTGGCGCTCAGCCTTCTTCACAGTCCAACTCTCACATCCATATATGACCACAGGAAAAACCATAGCCTTGACTAGACGGACCTTTGTTGGCAAAGTAATATCTCTGCTTTTGAATATGCTAGCTAGGTTGGTCATAACTTTCCTTCCAAAGGAGTAAGTGTCTTTTAATTTCATGGCTGCAATCACCATCTGCAGTGATTTTGGACCCCCAAAAAATAAAGTCTGACACTGTTTCCCCATCTATTTCCCATGAAGTGATGGGACCAGATGCCATGATCTTAATTTTCTGAATGTTGAGCTTTAAGCCAACTTTTTCACTCTCCTCTTTCACTTTCATCAAGAGGCTTTTCAGTTCCTCTTCACTTTCTGCCACAAGGGTGGTGTCATCTGCATATCTGAGGTTATTGATATTTCTCCTGGCAATCTTGATTCCAGCTTGTGCTTCTTCCAGCCTAGTGTTTCTCATGATGTACTCTGCATAGAAGTTAAATAAGCAGGGTGACAATATACAGCCTTGACGTACTCCTTTTCCTATCTGGAACCAGTCTATTGTTCCATGTCCAGTTCTAACTTTTGCTTCCTGACCTGTATACAGGTTTCTCAAGAGGCAGGTCAGGTGGTCTGATAGTCCCATCTCTTTCAGAATTTTCCACAGTTTACTGTGATCCACACAGTCAAAGGCTTTGGCATAGTCAATAAAGCAGAAATAGATGTTTTTCTGGAACTCTCTTGATTTTTCAATGATCCAGCGGATGTTGCCCATTTGATCTCTGGTTCCTCTGCCTTTTCTAAAACTAGCTTGAACATCTGGATGTTCACAGTTCACATATTGCTGAAGCCTGGCTTGGAGAATTTTGAGCATTACTTTACTAGCATGTGAGATGAGTGCAATTGTGCAGTAGTTTGAGCATTCTTTGGCATTGCATTTCTTTGGGATTAGAATGAAAACTGACCTTTTCCAGTCCTGTGGCCACTGCTGAGTTTTCCAAATTTGCTGGCATATTGAGTGCACCATTTTCAAAGCATCACCTTTCAGGATTTGGAATAGCTCAACTGGAATTCCATCACCTCCACTAGCTTTGTTCGTAGTGATGCTTTCTAAGGCCCACTTGACTTCTCATTCGAGGATGTCTGGCCCTAGGTAAGTGATCGCAGCATTGTGATTACCTTGGTCGTGAAGATCTTTTTTGTACAGTTCTTCTGTGTATTCTGGCCACCTCTTCTTAATATCTTCTGCTTCTGTTAGGTCCATACCATTTCTGTCCTTTATCAAGCCCATCTTTGCATGAAATGTTCCCCTGGTATCTCTAATTTTCTTGAAGAGATCTCTAGTCTTGCCCATTCTGTTGTTTTCCTCTATTTCTTTGCATTGATTGCCGAAGAAGGCTTTCTTATCTCTTGTTGCTATTCTTTGGAACTCTGCATTCAGATGCTTATATCTTTCCTTTTCTCCTTTGCTTTTCGCTTCTATTCTTTTTACAGCTATTTGTAAGGCCTCCCCAGACAGCCATTTTGCTTTTTTGCATTTCTTTTCCATGGAGATGGTCTTGATCCCTGTCTCCTGTACAATGTCACGAACTTCCATCCATAGTTCATAGTTTTTCCAGTAGTCATGTACATATCAGAGAGTTAGACTATAAAGAAGGTTGAGCACCGAAGAATTGATGTTTTGAATTGTGGGGCTGGTGAAGACTCTTGAGAGTCCCGTGGACAACAAGATCAAGCCAGTCAGTCCTAAAAGAAATCAATCCTGAATATTCATTGGAAGGACTGAAGCTGAAGCTGAGGCTCCAATCAATAGTCTGGCCACCTGATGCGAAGAACTGACTCATTGGAAAAGACCCTCATGCTGGGAAAGATTGAGGGCAAGAGAAGAAGTGGTGACAGAGGATGAGATGGTTGGATAGCATCACTGACTCAATGAATATGAGTTTGAACAAACTCCCCGGGGATAGTGAAGGACAGGGAAGCCTGATGTGCTACAGTTCATGAGGTCACAAAGACTTGAACATGACTTAGCAACTGAACAACAACAATATGGATGAACTCTGAAGACATGCTAAGTACAGAAGTCAGACAAAAAAGGACAATATTACATGATTCCACTTACTATGAGATGCTTCAGTCTAGTTAGTTCAGTTCAGTCACTCAGTTGGTCCCAACTCTTTGTGACCCCATGGACTGCAGCATGCCAGCCTTCCCTGTCCATCACCAACTCCTGGAGTCCACTCAAACACATGCCCATTGAGTCGGTGATGCAAACCAACCATCTCATCCTCTGTCATCCCCTTCTCCTCCCGCCTTCAATCTTTCCCAGCATCAGGGTCTTTTCAAATGAGTCAGCCTTCCACATTAGGTGGCCAAACTACTGGAGTTTCAGCTTCAGCATCAGTCCTTCCAATGAACACTCAGGGCTGATCTCCTTTAGGATGGACTGGTTGGATCTCCTTGCAGTCCAAGGGACTCCCAAGAGTCTTCTCCAACATCACAGTTCAAAAGCATCAATTCTTCAGCGCTCAGCTTCCTTTATAGTCCAACTCTCACATCCATACATGACTACTGGAAAAACCATAGCTTTGACTAGACGGACCTTTGTTGGCAAAGTAATGCCTCTGCTTTTTAATATTCTGTCTAGGTTGGTCATAACTTTTCTCCCAAGGAGCAAGTGTCTTTTTAATTTCATGGCTGTAGTCACTGTCTGCAGTGATTTTTGAGGTGCTTAGAATGTGTCAAATTTATAGAAACAAGAAGAATGGTGATTAGAGATGGGATGAGGGATTAATAAAGAATTATTGCTTAATAAGTACAAAGTTTCAATGTGAGATGTTGAAAAAGAGCTAGGATGAACAGCAGTGATACTGCAGAACAATGTGAATGTATTCAGTGCCACTTTAAAATGGCTAAATGGTAGAATTTATGTTGCACATATTTTATCATAATTAAAAAAATGAAAAAAACGTTACAGTTCCGGAAACAGGTGGTGGTGAAGGCTGTACAACAACGTAAAGGCACAGCTGACATTTAAACATGAGCTGAATGGCACAGGTCCATGCATATGCAGATTTTTTCAATAAATACTACGTACATCATTGAACTATACACTCAAAAATGGTTAAAATGTATTTCCATACAAATTGTGAAATTATTTGTTCTAGCTCTGTGAAGAATACCGTTGGTAGCTTGACAGGGATTGCAATGAATCTATAAATTGCTTTGGGTAGTATACTCATTTTCACTATATTGGTATGGGGAGGGAGGAGGGAGGAGGGTTCAGGATGGGGAACACATGTATACCTGCGGCGGATCCATTTCGATATTTGGCAAAACTAATACAATATTGTAAAGTTTAAAAATAAAATAAAATTTAAAAAATAAAATAAATAAACAACAACAACAAAAAATGGTTAAAATGGGAAATTTTATGTTATGTGTGTTTTCCAACAACTGTTTTTTAAAAGTTTGGTGAAGTCTTTGAGTAATTAGTTTCAGTCTTAATTAATCATTTTTAGAGCAGGTCAGAATACAGTTACTGAGAAGCTTCTGAATACTTTGTAAGCAACTACAGCTAACCAGCCTCCTAAATGAAGCTGCTGCTGCTGCTGCTGCTAAGTCGCTTCAGTCGTGTCCAACTCTGGGCGACCCCATAGACAGCAGCCTACCAGGCTCCCCCGTCCCTGGGATTCTCCAGGCAAGAACACTGGAATGGGTTGCCATTTCCTTCTCCAATGCGTGAAAGTGAAGTCGCTCAGTGGTGTCTGACTCTTAGCGACCCCATGGACTGCAGCCTACCAGGCTCCTCCGTCCATGGGGTTTTCCAGGCAAGAGTACTGGAGTGGGGTGCCATTGCCTTCTCCGCCTAAACGAAGCACTGCCTACCAAAAGAATTGCTGCCCTTCAACCTAGTGGCCCTGACTAAGCCGGGCGACCATATCAGTGAGTGAGCGAGTGAGAGTCGCTCAGTCGTGTCCGACTCTTTGCGACCCCATGGACTATAAAGTCCATGGAATTCTCCAGGCCAGAATACTGGAATGGGTAGCCTTTTCCTTCTCCAGGGGATCTTCCCAACCCAGGGATCAAACCCAGGTCTCCGGCATTGCAGGCAGATTTTTTACCAGCTGAGCCACATCAAGTGTCCCTACAGAATGCTGTATATTGCTATTGCAGCAGTCAGGGATGGGTTCTTAAAACGCAGCACTTGCATTTTGTTACATGCAAGCATGAGCGTGCTTTAATACTTTAGATTCGTTTTCCCCAAGCTAAGGACTGCACTTTCACCTTCAACCACATCCCCTCTTTCTTTGACTAGGGCCTTGTTTCCCTGATTGCCATCTTTGGCCCTACTCCCTACATCTTTAATCCTCTCCCTGTATCCTTCATCTCATTCTAAAATCAGATTAAGTCCTCTCATCCTATTAAAATCTTTCCTCAACTCTGATGCCTCTAAACTAGTTTCCCAACTTCTCCCCTCCTCTTGGTTGCCAAATAAGCTAAAATAGATTCTACTGGTACTGTTCCTAGTCCTCTATCCCTCTTCATTCCTTGATCCCTCGGGAATTGGCTTCTGCCCTGCCACTCAGATAAATTACACTCCTGAAAGTTAACCATGACTTCCAATCTGAGAATCTCTTCATACTACCCAATCTAAAGGAAAAAAAGACAAACACTGATAAAAAGTCATCAATCACTTTCTTCTTAAAACTCATCTCTCCCTTGCCTGAAACACCATATTTGCCAAATTATTCTGAGTCTCTGGCATCCCTTTCACCTCCCTCCTCCTAACCCCCAAACAGGAGGACTGTTATTCTGTCCTTCATCATTTTTTCCTTCTCTCCTAAGAACTTTTCAGAAGCTTTCTTTTTGAAATTTTGCAAAGTTATTTTATAAATGCAGAATACCATCAGCACAAAGGATACTAGAAGAAGTCAGGTAGTTGAAGAACAATTATACTTATGCCAAAAGCTAATTAGCTGGCAAAAGAGGAATGCTTCTCTATTGCACATGCATATCTCAGCGTTCAAGGTTAAGAAAACCACATTTGTATTTTTTGGCAGGTAAAATACATTTTAAATGAAAAAAACATTTGGAATGTTTTCTTTTTTAAATGACTGTACCGCTAGAAGGAAGTATCTAACAATCTGGTCATTATTAATTGCCTGTTTTCTGATATGGTTAATTATTTAGGCTTGATGCAATCATTCAGCTGGTTAAGCCTGCTTACTTGATACAGAGTTAAGGATAGGATGTATAAATGGCAATGTAATATAAATATCAGTTTCTTAAAGGTCAAAAATAATAATTTCCTCTAGAAGAGCGTTTAAAACTTTCATATAGAAATAAAAAATGAAATCCATAGAAAGCCGATGTTATACCTTACTTTAAAAGTTGTCAGAATATTTATAGTCTTTAAAAGTATAATTTATGATAACTAACAGATAATAATTTATTAATATTAATTATTAATATTAAATAATAATTTATTGGTATTAAATATTAAAGCCAAGACATTTTTGCACACTTTGGGACTGCTGACTAGCAATGAATCCTTTTTTCATTATAGTTAGTTGATTAACAATGATGTGTCAGTACAGATGTACGGCTAAGTGATTCAGTTATGCCCATAGCATGAATACTGCAGTGGGCTGCCATGACCTTCTCCAGGGGATCTTCCCAACCCAGGGATCAAACCCATGTATCTTACATCTCCCACATTGGCAGGTGGGTTCATTACCACTAGTACCACCTGGGAAGTCCTTTAAAAGTATAATTTATATAATTAATGGATAATAATTTATTAATAGCAAATATTAAAACCAAGACATTTTTGCACGCTTTAGGACTGTTGACTATCAATGAGTCCTTTTTTAAATTTATTATTATTTTTTTTTACTGAAAGATTCTTTGAATTATAGAGTGCTTTACAATTTTCACAAGTTTCATAAAAAAGAAAAACGACTCATTTTAAAGCTTTTTATCATAAAAGTAAACTAAGATTATTTCATGTAAGCAATTTTCTAAACATTTTAAAGCTCAAAACACTTAAGAATATGGGGACACTTCTAAGATATAGTGCTAAATGAAAAACAAAAATTACAAAACAACACAATCTCATGATTCCAATTTTGGTTAAAAAACAGTATGTTTCTCATGGGCATGATCTACATGCAAAGCAGAAGAATACCATACATCTAAATGTTAACTGTGAATCTCTAGGCAGACAAGTATAAGTGATTTTTCTTTTCTTCTTCATATTTTGCTTTCTGTCTTTACTTCTTCCTTCCTTTCTATGAGGGCTTCCCTGGTGGCTCAGAGGTTAAAGCATCTGCCTGCAATGCGGGAGACCTGGGTTCGATCCCTGGGTCGGGAACATCCCCTGGAGGAGGAAATGGCAACCCACTCCAGTATTCTTGCCTGGAGAATCCCATGGATGGAGGAGCCTGGTGGGCTACAGTCCACGGGGTGGCAAAGAGTCTGACACGACTGAGCGACTTCACTTTCATTTTTCCTTTCTACAGTAAACATGTGTTACATTTATAGCTGGGCTTCCTGGAAGAATAAACTCTACACTCTATTCAATCTTGTGCCTCACACTTTGGCAGAGCAGAAAAACAAGACCATGTCCCAAAGTTGTACCAAATGGCTTTAAAGCACTCTCAGTGTTCTTATGCACCTAATCTATCAACAGATTCTATTAATCCACTTTTAAAAACATACCATTTCTCACTTTCTTCTCTGCTTTTACCACCCCAATCCAATCATCCCTTGTGTGGGTCATTCAAGTCTCCTAGTTCTGTGATTCTACCCTTGTAACTCCCTCAGGCTATTCTCATGCCATTCCCCTTCTCAGAAATCCTCCCTGACTTCTCATCTCATTCAGAATAAGAGTCTAAGTATTTACTGTAGCCTTCAAGTCTCTATGATCTGGACCTGGAGTTACCAGGCACACTCCCACTTCAAGACTAATGAACCTGCAGTTGGCCGCCTTTATGTGGTATATTTTGTACACAGATATCCATTTTCTTAAAAGTTTTCATTCAAGAGTCATCTCTTCAATGAAGCCTTCACTAGCAATCCAATAATGTATATCAACCACCACTGAAATTTCCTACCCCATCACTGAAATTTCCTTTCTCACTTACCTGTTTTATTTTTTCTACTGTAGGACTTATTACTAACAAAGTTTTGCTGTTGTTTAATAGCTCAGTTGTGTCTGACTCTTTTGTGACCCCATGGACTGTTGCCTGCCAGGCTTCTCTGTCCATGGGATTTCCCTGGCAAGGATACTGGAGTGGGTTGCCATTCCTTCTCCAGAGGATCTTCCCAATCCAGGGATTGAACCCATGTCTCCTACATCTCTTGTACCGTAGCCAGGTAGATTGTTCACCACTGAGCCACCAGAGAAATCCTAAGGTGTTGTATTTACTTCTCTTCTTCATTATCTCTCCCCCTCATTCAAATGTAAGCTCAATAAAGAGAAATTCTCAACTTTTTTTTTTTATTGTTGCATCCTCAGAACTACAACATTCCCTAGCCATAATAGGTGTTCAGTAAATAACTGCTGAATGAAAGAATAAATACATTCCTGTGTAAAGTCAAAGCTTTTGGGTCACAGTAATAGCTGACTCATCTAAAGTCATGCTATGAGTGCAACTTATTTATTCATATTTTGAAAATCAGTATCTAAAATGACTTCACAGAGGGCTAAGAGCTGAAGAACAGCTTCAACAAACAATAATGTAGTCATATTTTCTTAAACCTAAAAGGGAACTTCTAGGATCTTCTCTTCAAAATTCAGCAATAAAATTATGACGTGATTTGTTATATCAAAGGTTCTCTGGGAGATCACATTGCTGTTATTGTTGATACTAAAAAATAAGCAATATTGGCTAAAACGACAAAGTTACTCTTCTAAGTTTTCCACTAGAATATTCAATTCCACTCTAGGAGGCTGGATATAAAAACATTCCTTATATATAAACAAAAAACAAGCTGAATATCATACTTCTATGCACCTGAGTATCTGTTATCTAAAAGATCTTGAGATATTTTATAAACATCAATCAATGCTGTGCAAAGAAAGCTAAGGCAGAATAGGCAATTAGATACTGTGAAAAACTGGAGGCAATCAGAAGAAATGCAGTCCATGGTGGCAGTGACACAGCTAAGCAGGAGGGATGGATAATCTGGGTAAGTGCCATGGAAAAATAAATATCATGATTGGACTTGAGGCAAATGGAAACAGTTCAAATTGGCTTCGTACAGTACTCTGCGGAACATATGATGTCCATATGTCCATTACCAACAAACTGAAACATGGAAAATAACAAAAGCCAGTGCTGTGATGGCTGTAAGAACACACCCAATGCCAGTCTCTACCACGCCACAGCAACATAACTTACTACAGCTGCCAGCTAAGCTGGCTAACAAGTCAGAAGCAATACGAAAAGAAAAGGGGAAAGACCTACTATAAACTGTTCTCTTCACATACAGAAGAAAAAGCCAGATCTACACTAGAAAGTAAAATGTGACCACAATCAAGGCTGAAAATAAAGTGCAATTTTTCTTTTCTTTAGAGTCCCCAAAAGTATGAAATACTTTAGAATTAAAGAGGTCAGTATTTTGTCCACAATTACAAATGATTTAAGATTAAAAGACCTAAATAAAATAAGAACGGGATAAGATGGAATAACATCCAAGAAAAAAAAAAAACCTGCGAACGTGACTTTCCCAATTCAAAACACGTAATAGTGAGCTAAAGCAAACTGAACAGAAGATGTGCTAGGGATCCATCGTGTTGTACGTCAGTGCTAACAAGTCTACCCAATCTTCTTTCCATATTCTCTACACCCCAAAGTGACTCTTCAAGATAAAAATTATAGTTGATACCAAAGAAGTACTGCTTACACAAATGTCATGAATACCAATATACACAGCAAAGCCAAAACTATTTTAAAAAAAATTATAAAAAGTAAACTAACATCTTAGAGCTTATGTGGTGGTCCTGACCTTTTCAACCAATCAAAACCAGATATACCCAGCCAGGTGAACTGCATAAAAATAACCTCAGCCCTAATTCAGAAATACATTGGTTGTCACTCACTGAAACTATACAGTAATAAGATCCAGCAGTTAAAAATACATAACTATTTTATAGCAAATATCAGTGTCATTCCTGTTTCAACCTGACTTCCCATTCTACCCTCAAACCCCCCAAACTTGAAACCAAGTACCATTTGTTGAGTAGCTGGAGTGTGGTTAAGGAAAGGAAGCTATGCTTGTTTGTAAGGAATCTGCCATTTCCTCCCTGCCAAAACACTTGTTTAAAAAGTCATGTAATATTTCTATTAAACTGTAAATGCAGCCGACAAGGAAATGGCCTACTGGCAGTGTGCTGCCTTTGTGGCAGAGCCAACGGGCCTACAGCAAAATAGTGCACATGATAATTTCAACATGCATTCCCAAGTAACAAAATTGTGCTTTACATAAATACCACAGAACCTGAGCAAGATCCAGAAAAAGCAATGAAAATTTGCCCAAGCTTTCATGCTTGCCTGTATCAATTGTATGTCATAACTAAAGCAAAATAGAAAAGCATCTACATATGTCCAAGAAGCTTGTGAAGTTAGATCATATAACCCTGGGAAAACTATTGCAACTTAAATCTGTGTATTTCTTGTTAACCACTGTAACAACTCACTAATAAAAATTAAGAAAAACTGCGGGTATCAAATGAACCAAAATGTACTAACTGCATACAAGTCCTTAAAGACTATAATGCAACTTATTAACAGGAACATATGTTCGGCATAAGCCACAATTGTTATGTTAAATTACTTCTTCCTTTGATATCACTCATTTGATTACAGAATTTAAGAGATTCACAAACCTTCCAATTAAAACGGTGACCTTCAGTTTATAAGTCACTTACTGCAATGCTTATAAAGTCACCTCTGATCATTTATCCCTTACCTTTCATTACATAGCACAACTACATGTAATTATGCTATTTAAACGATCCCAGATGTAATGAAGATGATTCTATTTATGTAAAAGTTCTACTGAAAACTAAGTTAACATAATCAAACAAATAATCTGTACTTAATATATTCCTCTAGGACAGCTGAAAATTCTACTCTGCAAGAATTTAGCTAAAATAGTTTTTAAGTCAGGTATGTTCTATCTGTCTTCATTTTTTAAAATATGTCTGATTCAGCCATGATTTCAAACATCAATATGCTGCAGACAGCATTTCCTCCAAAAACATTATGAATTTTTAAGTGCAACAGACAAGAAAGTAGAGTCAACACCTGCCCACAGATACCTCCCAATATCCTAATACAAAAACACCTAGATATTTATGTCTTCTAAAATAAACGTTAACCTAAACTGTTTCTATGACTCGTTTAAAACAAAACACAACAAGACTTACAATGATCAATATAGTTCAGTTCAGTTCAGTTCAGTCGCTCAGCTGTGCCCGACTCTTTGCAACCCCATGAACTGCAGCACGCCAGGCCTCCCTGTCCATCACCAACTCCCGAGTTCACCCAAACCCATGTCCATTGAGTTGGTGATGCCATCCAACCATCTCATTCCCTGTCATCCCCTTCTCCTCCTGCCCTCAATCTTTCCCAGCATCAGGGTCTTTTCAAATGAGTGAGCACTTCACATCAGGTGGCCAAAGTACTGGAGTTTCAGCTTCAATATCAGTCCTTCCAATGAACAGCCAGGACTGATTTCCTTTAGGATGGACTGGTTGGATCAATATAGTAAGTCTATACAATTGATTTTAAGACTTTCAAGAGAGTTGATGACTGAATCACCATTAGCAAACCAAAGCTACTGTCCAGAGGCCAACATTAAGTCTTTCTGATCTCCTTCAACATATTAACAGGATCTAAAGTAGCAAATATGTGTGTGTGTATATTTACATTTATATATATGAATTAAAGCAATTTAAAATGGAAACTTTAAATTAACTGCACTTAGTGAAAGTTCAAAAGTCAAGTCAAGAACAACGCTATGGCTTTCAGTTCAGTTCACTTCAGCCCAGTCGCTCAGTCGTGTCCGACTCTTTACAACCCCATGAATCGCAGCACGCCAGGCCTCCCTGTCCATCACCAATTCCCGGACTTCACTCAAACTCGTGTCCATTGAGTCGGTAGTGCCATCCAAACACCTCATCCTCTGTCGTCCCCTTCTCCTCCTGCCCCCAATCCCTCCCAGCATCAGAGTCTTTTCCAACGAGTCAACTCTTTGCATGAGGTGGCCAAAGTACTGGACTTTCAGCTTTAGCATCATTCCTTCCAAAGAACACCCAGGACTGATCTCCTTTAGAATGGACTGGTTGGATCTCCTTGCAGTCCAAGGGACTCTGAAGAGTCTTCTCCAACACCACAGTTCAAAAGCATCCATTCTTCAGTGCTCAGCTTTCTTCACAGTCCAACTCTCACATCTATACATGACCACAGGAAAAACCATAGCCTTGACTAGATGGACCTTTGTTGGCCAAGTAATGTCTCTGCTTTTGAATATGCTATCTAGGTTGGTCATAACTTTCCTTCCAAGGAGTAAGCGTCTTTTAATTTCATGGCTGCAACCACCATCTGCAGTGATTTTGGAGCCCCCCAAAAATAAAGTCTGACACTGTTTCCACTGTTTCCCCATCTATTTCCCATGAAGTGATGGGACCGGATGCCATGATCTTCGTTTTCTGAATGTTGAGCTTTAAGCCCACTTTTTCACTCTCCTCTTTCACTTTCATCAAGAGGCTTTTTAGTTCCTCTTCACTTTCTGCCATAAGGGTGGTGTCATCTGCATATCTGAGGTTATTGATATTTCTCCCGGCAATCTTGATTCCAGCTTGTGCTTCTTCCAGCCCAGCGTTTCTCATGATGTACTCTGCATATAAGTTAAATAAGCAGGGTGACAATATACAACCTTGACGGACTCCTTTTCCTATTTGGAACCAGTCTGTTGTTCCATGTCCAGTTCTAACTCTTGCTTCCTGACCTGCATATAGGTTTCTCAAGAGGCAGGTCAGGTGGTCTGGTATTCCCATCTCTTTCAGAATTTTCCACAGTTTATTGTGATCCACACAGTCAAAGGCTTTGGCATAGTCAATAAAGCAGAAATAGATGTTTTTCTGGACTCTCTTGCTTTTTCGATGATCCAGCGGATGTTGGCAATGGCTTTCAAGTTGTACTTAATTAGTATTTACTTTCATTTTTCATTTATTTCACTGACTCTTATTCTAACCTACAGGTACAACATTATTATTATAAGAAAGAAGAACCTCAGCTTGCTAGATTTCAATATTAACACCATGAAGTATCTTTGAGATAGCAAAGGGACTTGAGCACAAATTCACAAAAAACATTTATTGGATGCTCTTATGTAAGTCACTCTGCTTTTCAGTTAGACACACAAAGACGAAATACACTGCATTTAAAACTTAGATCTGGTAGAAGAAATAAGACAACAGCATAAACACTGCGATATTGATACATAGGAAGTTTAAAAGAATCATAAGAAAGACAAGAGAAAAGATGATGCAAGAATTCAGAGGGGGAAAAAAAAAGACTTCTTTTTTAAATTAGTGAAACTTCAGACAATAATTAGACATACATAAAACTAAACTTTCCAGAAGTTCAAGAGTTTGGGGGATTGGGGGGAAATCACAGATGTCCTAAGAATATATAGTTCCTGGTTCCAGATTAAAACACAGAACAGTGATATGCTGTAATAAAGTAAATAATGAACAAAACCACATATTAAATATACAATATAATAAGAAACTCTCTTGAGGGTCTCCAATACTATTATTGAGAGCCACAGTTCTCGGTCTTCGGGGATCAAGAAACTTGTATTTTCATTGATGAAAACTGTGAACTTTCTCACCAAAAGCTGGACATCTGCCCAAAAAACAATATTTAAATGCAATTCTGGGGGTCCACTGACTCTCTGAATTCTCTGCTCCAGAAAAAACTCATTCTACTCTCTTGTGAATCACAGTTTCCATTACTGAGTATAGTGAAAATGAAGTAGAAAACATCTGTATATCACAGTATGACCTGAGGTTAGAAAAGAGAGTCCACATGTCTCTCTGTCCTCGTGGGCTCGTTATTTCCATATTGTTTCCAGTAGAGGCTGCAGAAGTCATCTCAGCAGCCATAAGCAAGGGCGTAAAAGCTTTCAACAATCTCCCCCAGCTGGCAATAAACTCCCCTGGGCACTGTATAAGCTCCCAATACCTCGAACTCTACTCAATAAGCCAAGAAGACAACAGTAAATATTATCAAATAGGGTACCCTCTAAAAGAACTTGAATTAATTTACAATTTCAATTTGAGATTGAAAACTTAATAAAGCCACCTAATATTTCTAAAGTATTTAATATTATATATATATTGCTCATTTACAATGTCTTCTATGATCTTCATAACAATTTAGTGAAATGGACCATTTGTTGCTATTCAGTTGCTCAGTCATGTCCAACTCTTTGTGACCCCGTGAACTGCAGCATACCAGGCTTTTCTGTCCTCCACCATCTCCTGGAGCTTGCTTAAACTCACGTCCATCAAGTCAATGATGCATCCAACCATCTCATTCTCTGTTGTCCCCTTCTCCTCCTGCATTCAATGTTTCCCAGCATCAGGGTCTTTTCTAATGAGTCAGCTCTTTGCATCACGTGACCAAAGTACTGGTGCTTCAGCTTCAGCACAATCCCTCCAATGAATATTCAGGACTGATTTCCTTTAGGATGGACTGGTTGCATCTCCTTGCAGTCCAAGGGACTTTCAAAAGTCTCCTCCAGCACCACAGTTCAAAAGCATCAATTCTTCGGCGCTCAGCTTTCTTTATAGTCCAACTCTCATATCCATACATGACCACTGGAAAAACCACAGCTTTGACTAGACAGACCTTTGTCAGCAAAGTATGTCTCTGCTTTCTAATATGCTGTCTAGGTTTGTCATAGCATTCCTTCCAAGGAGCAGAAGTCTTTTAATTTCATGGCTGCAGTCACCATCTGCAGTGATTTGGGAGCCCACAAAATACAGTCTGCCACTGTTTCCACTGTTTCTCCATCTATTTGCCATGAAGTGATGGGACCAGATGCTATGATCTTAGTTTTCTGAATGTTGAATTTTAAGCCAACTTTTTCACTCTCCTCTTTCACTTTCATCAAGAGGCTCTTTAGTTCTTCTTTGCTTTTTGCCATAAGGGTGGTGTCATCTGCATATCTCAGGGTATTGATATTTCTCCCAGCAATCTTGATTCCAGCTTGTGCTTCATCCAGCCTGGCATTTCACATGATATACTCTGTATATAAGTTAAATAAGCAGGGTAACAATATACAGCCTTGATGTACTCCAATATAACTAATTTACAGATAACAGAATTGATTTAGGACTCATACACCAGGTCACCACTACTATGTGGCAACAATGAAAGCATTATGGCATTGGAAGAAATCAGATTTCCAAAGGTTGGTACAGTGATTCTTGCCCTTAAAATTCAAGTTACAAACCAATACTGGGTCACAGAATCAACTGAATTGATTTGAACCACCATTTTTTTTTTTTAATGAAAAGGTGAAGTACAACAGAAGACAAGACTGTGATAGAATAGAAATCAGAGTGGATCACAAATAGTAATTCACAAGATAAAATTTATTTCACATGGGACCCATTATAGACATACATAGATAAGTACTGTTTATGTTGTGAACATGCTATGTGCTCAGACCCTTCAGTTGTGTCTGACTCTTTGCAACCCCACAGTCTGTAACCCGCCAGGCTTCTCTGTCCACAGGATTATCTCAGCAGGAATACTGGGTAGGTTGCTATTTCCTCTGCCATCTTCCAGACCCAGGGATCAAACCTGTGGCTCCTGCATTGGCAGGCGGAATTCTTTACCACTAAGCTACCTGGGAAACTATTTATGTATATTTTGTTTCAACTGTGTGCACACACATGCATGCCCACATGTGCATAATATGTCACAGTGTGGAATACATTTCTTACTAAGGATCACAGTCAAAAAAGTATGAAATATAAATCATCCTTCAATCATTAATAAATCAACTTCAATTGTCTCCTGTAAATGCTCCCACACAAATACAGAGAAATATTGCCTTTGTTAGTATCCCACATTAAAATCTTTAAAAGATAGATTCTAGTGTAATTCTTTATCTAAGTAAAACTTAATGGAAATATGTCTCCAATATCACTATTCATATTCACATAATTAGTATGTCAGTGAGAAAATGATGATTGCTTCCTCAGTAGTTACCAAAATCATATTTACAGAGGACCTGGCAACATCAACAGCAAGGTTTGATTATAAATTAACAGTGGGAATTTGTCTTTCCCGTGAAACCCTCCGGGGTGACCTCAGCAGACTCAACCAAGAGAAATTGAGATCTGTTTATTTTGTTTTCCCTGCTTATTCATCTCTTCAAGAATAATAACTCCAACTGGACAGAAATATGTTGAAACTGTCAATGTAATAAACTCTAATCCTCGATTTTGGGGCTGGAACGCCTTGTACTCCCACATGTATTAGGACCACAGGGCAGAACAACTCTAACTCTCAAATAGAGTGAAAAACCACATGTCCTGGAAGTCGTACTGAAATTCTCCAATGATCCAATTTGCCCCCTCCTCCGGATCCTTAGCTATTTCTGATCTGAAAGTATAGTTAAGAGAATCAAGGTACCACTTAAAATAATCAGCCAGAAAAACGTAGGGAACAGATAGGGGGAAGAAATGGAGTATATACAGAAAGAAAAGTCAAGGTTCGAAAGGGACCGTATGAGCATTCATGTATGTACACTGTTAGGAAATAGGGAACAGTCAAAGGAAGTAAAGGCAGCACTGGGGAGAAATGGAAAAAAAAGGAAGATGAGGATAAGTTCAAAGGAGAAAAACAAGCAATGTAACACCAAAATAATAAAAATCATATAGGCATATGATCCTTTATGATTTGTAATATACATATAAATGAATAAAAGTTGTTACAGTGTACAGTCTTACATTCTAAACAACTGAATATATATGTACTTCCTCCCCATACACACACACAGAAAGCAAAATAATTCTAACATCAGAATGCAAGTTATCACTGGGGTGGAAGTTCCAAGAGAACAGGAAACACACCTGCACTGCTTACCACTACATCCTCAAAGTCTGACTGGGACGCGATGACTGCGCCCTGAATATATGCAGAAGGAAATAACAGGAAACAGAAGTAAAAGAATATAAGAAGAAAATTCCAGGGGTCTTGTCTTCAAAAAATCCAACATCCGTACTTAGGTGACACTCAGTTTCTCTGACACAAAATAACCAACGTAGGTAACCAGATATATTCTCCAACTGGTCCAAAGGTTGACTTCCTGCCTCCACATGAGAACAGGCATCTATTTTAATATTAACACTAAATCAAAAATATGTTAATATTAATGATTAAATTTTGTATTACTGCTAAAATGGATATGTCCATGATAAAAAATAAACACAATTATATGGCAAATAAGTTTCAACAGCATTATTCTCATCACTAAAGGAATCAATAAAAATTATTTTTAAAAAATAATATCCCCAAAATGTAAACTCTAATTTACAACTATTAAATATTTACACAAAATCCCTAGAACACATCTATTGCACAAAGCAAAGTAATACAACAATTATATACAAATAAGCAATCCTCTACTTGTAGAATAGCAAATCTGAGATACATTTTGACTCAAAGACCTCCCAAGGGAAGGACTGCAAGGATTCTACCCAAAAGAATTATAAAGGGACTTAGATTGAGTATTACAATTGGATACAGAAAGTGATGGGGGACAGCTGGAAGAACAATAAACAGGCAGTAAAAAGTCAAAGGGCTAGGAGACTTCAGCCAGCAAACAGAAAAAGGCAGACCAAACTAGAGAAAAGCTGATTAAAATGAGACCAGAAACTCAACAACACAAAAAACAACCGAATTTTAAAATGGCAAATAACCTGAATAGCCACTTCTCCAAAGAAGATACACAAATGAACAAAAGTACATGAAAAGATACTCAACACCACTAGTTATTAGGGAAATGTAAATCAAAACCATTAAGTAACACTTCACTCTCATTAGGATGTCTATTATCAAAAGACAGAAAATAAGTGTTGGCAAGAATGTGGAGAAACTGGAATCTTTGTGTATTGCTGGTGGGAATGTAAAATAGCACAATGCTATGAAAAACAGTAGAGAGGTGCCTCAAAAATTTAAACATAAAATTACCATATGACCCAGCAATCTAGTTCTGGGTATATACCCAAGGAATTGAGAGCAGACTCTCACAGAGAATAAATGTACATCCATGTTCATAGAAGCACTAGTCACAACAATCAAAAGGTGGAAGCGACTCAAGTGTCCAATATGGATGAATGGTCAAACAAAATGTGGTATTTATATAATGGAATATTATTCAGCCTTAAAAAAAGAATTTGGATATATGCTACAACAATGGATGAACCTTGAAAACATTATATTAAGTGAAAGAAGCCAGACACAAAAGGACAAATATTGTATGATTTCACTTATATGAGATGCTTAGAATAGTCAAATTCATAGAAACAGAGAGAATTATGGTTATAAGGTGTTGGGGGAGGAGATAATATAGAGTTACTTTTTAATGTGTATAGAGTTTTAGTTTGGGATGATAAAAATTTCTGTAGTAGACAATGTGATGTGAATGTACTTTAATGCCACTGAATTGTGTACTGAAAAATGGTTAAAATGATACCATTTTTATGAATACTTTACCACAATTTTAAAAATTTGAGAAAAAAAAACAAGGAAAATAGATCCTGAAATTAATTGTTCTAATCTTAAATACATATAATTTGAAAAAATGGAACAGATTATAGAGGATATAGTGGGTTGAAGAGTGGCCCCCAAAAGATACGTCTATATCCTAATACTCAGAACTTCTAAACAGGATCTCATTTGGAAAAAAAAAAAATCCCTGCAGTTGGAGATTGTTCTGGATTACTGGAGTGGACCCTAAATCCAATGACATCTGTCCTTTAAAGAAAAAGGCAGAGGAAAATCTGAGACAGACAGAAGAGGAAAACGCAGACACTCACAAAGGAGAGAGTAATGTAAAAGGGGCAGGCAGGGACTGGAGAGATGTAGCTACAACCCAAGGAATGCCAAGGATTGCTGGCAGCCGCCACCCCAAAGCTGGAGGGGACAGAAAACGGAGTCTCCTTTAGAGCTTCTGGAAGGACTGAAGCTCTGTCAACACCTTCATTTCAAATTGCTGGCCTCTAGAATTGTAAGAGAATAAAGTTCTATAGTTTTAAGCCACCAAATTTGTGGTAATATGTTAGGACGGCCCTAAGAAATTACCATGGGGGTAAAAAAGATAAAATGAAAACTAAGAAAGTAGATTTGTTGAGCACAGAACGTGTCATTCAAGCCAAAATTTAACTATGTAAAAAGCGAGAGAAAAAGGGAAGCCTGAGCTTTGTCACTGAGTTGTAATTTCTGGCCATACGATGTCAGAGGGCAGAGTCCCAAGCACACACACTGAGGTGGGCCAGGTGCCGACCCAGGCACGCACAGCAGGAACTGGGGGATGAAACGTGTGCAGGTGTGCCGGGGGCGGGGACGACTTAACCGGCACCTCTAACCAAGCCCAGTCGTCCAGAATTTCTCAACTTGGTTCTATTATTAATTGGGCAGGAAGGAAGGAGGTCATGGATTCCTGTTTTGTTTTTTTAATTAAAAAATGACTGACTCAAGTTTTCAATTCTTAAGACCTGGATATAAACATTTTTTAAATTTTTTAAAAAAAGAAATCATGTTGGATTAGGAGTATACTTGGTTCTGACATAGTGCCACGTAATTTGCAATGAGAGAAGTTACTCTGTGCTTTATTTTTTAAATCCTTGGCTATCTGCTAAAGAGACTACCTCATGGTCAAAGTGAATATGTGGAACTGTTTGGTTGGAAAAAATAAGATTTATACTGGAGGAAGCAGAACAGTAATACTCTTAAGTCCTGGGTTAAATCCCAGCTATGGCACTTAACTAGGCTGTCTTGGATACTTTGGTTAAGCTCACTAACTTACACTCAAATATATCTAGCTGAGGATCACCCTAAAAACTTTCTAGCTGAAAGTACCAAAGATATCTAATAATCAGAAAAGAAATGAGAATTTTATTGATCATTTTATGCTGACCTAGTTATATTTCATGTCAATATTTTCAAAGAATTCATGCTATTTTTCTGTTTCGCTTTAGCAAGAGTTTATATGTACAAGGAAGACGACACATATCATATACAATTACATTCCTCAAAGAGTTCTCTTTAAAGTGGCAGGCAGATTTTTAAATATTTCAGTATAGTACATTATTATCTACACTCCTTAAGTTCAATTCATACTAGCACTATAGTATCAGAATTTTAATTTATTCTTCTTTTTCAAATACTCTACAATTCTGCATTCTTTTTCCTCCCATCTGTTTACTTCACACATTTCTCCATCTACCCTGAAATCATCTTCTTTTCTTTACACACACACACACACACACATTCTCTCTCTCTCCCTCCTCCACCTTCTTTCTGCCTTCATTCCTACATCCTTTCTTCTTGAGTTGAATACAGCCACTAGAGGGCAATAAGTTTACAAAGATAAATGTACTTATCTATAATGAATTGAGATTCACACACTAATAAATTTAAAAACTGTTCATCACAACCTCTAAAGCAGTGGCAATTAGACTTGAATATGAAATCTATATACTTCAGACTCAAAAATTTATCATGGAAAAGGAGTTCAAAAAGCATAAAATAATATTCATAAAAGGAATTCCATTTTCTCACTGAACACTAAAAATAAAAGCTTAATTCACTTACAGATGCATAGCAATATTAGAAATCAGGATTCTTTTTTAATATTAGCTCAACTAGAGAAACAAAAACACAAAAAGGTACAATATGCAGGGTAAGTAGAAGAGAATGGATTTCTTCCAAGCCTCCACTGTTACATTCAGAATAAGAGGAACTGAATAATGTAGTGGATTTACCAGCCCTTTCTTCTATTTAAATCATGGGGAAATTCAGCAGGTATACTTTGGGGGGAGAAAAACAGCCGCTGTAGAGAGAAATACAGGCTTCACTTCTTTTCCTCCCAGTTAAGGATGTGATGGTGGAAAGAAATGAACAGTCACTAATCCCTAACAGATAATTTTACTAATTTTTGCACAGAATCCAAATTCAAATGATCTTTTTACTCCATGTTTATTTACACTCACACTACAAAACTGCAGCGCTTTTAACACTGACATTTTCCATCATTTTCTTACCCTCATCGGATGTATATCAGCATAAGGAGGTTTTCCTTCAGCCATTTCTATAGAAGTAATGCCAAGGGACCAGATGTCAGCCACACAGTTATAGCCTATTTCTTGAATGACCTCAGGAGCCATCCAAAATGGAGTTCCTATCACAGTATTGCGTTTTGCCATTGTATCCTGCAAGAACATTACATAGATATAACTATAACTACAAAAACACTAAGGAAATGTATTTGCCAACGTATTCCTTAAACTAAATATCTGAAACCCTCAAATACTGCAGGTCAGATCTGAAATTGACTATTTTCCTAAAATTTCAGCCAGTTGTGACATGACATATTTAGGAATTTAGAATTCTGAAATAACCAAGAGTCTGTAAGTAACTTAACTCCACTACCCTTCATTAAAGATAGCACTGTAACAATAAAACCTACAGAAATGAACAAATGTAGCTTTCCTTTCCAAATATTTAAGCACTTTGATGGCAATATATATTCTTTCATATTCATCCAATGTCTCTTAGATGGTAAATAAAAAATAATTAAATAATACCTAAATAATGGCTTCCTCTCCCTGAAGCAATGAAGTTATGCATTTCTTTTCATAACCCTCAAAAGATATTATCAAGGTTTAGTCACACTCGAACCTGGACAATACAAACCAAGCAAAAGTATCACACTTACCGTTAACTGACCAGCAACTCCAAAATCCGCCAATTTTGCATGTCCTTCTGTATTGAGGAGAATATTTCCAGCTTTTATATCTCTGTGTATTTTTCTCATAAAGTGTAAGTATTCTAGTCCTTTCAAAGTAGATTTGAGAATGGTTGCAATTTCATCTTCTGTTAACTGGAAAGAAATATTTTAAAAACTCAACTGAAATGCTGAGACAACTAAACTCTTACAAGAGAGCATTGTTAACAAGCACTTCTTTCTAAAGATCACTAAACTTTTAGGAAAAGGCTAAACGGTCAAGTACCGAGAACCTCTTTTTCTGATGCAAGAAAATGTCATCATTCAATTTCTCCTTTCTTTAAAATTATCCATGTCATTCCTTAAGCACGTAACATATTCCAAGAATCATCATGACCCTAAGAAATCACTCTTCCCTACGCCATCTAACTCTGAGGTGGCAATATGACAGCTATCTGTCCTACACCCTTCCCTGCGGTGCCTCCTCACTTTACTGCTGACAGTGGAAACCATGAGTGCCGCACAAAGCAGAGGAAATGCGGAGGGATGGGCTGCCAAGAGCCTCCTGCGCGAAGCATGGACACCAAAACCACTCCTCCTCCCAGTGAGGCATTCTCAACCCACCCAGATTCTAGACTTCCAACTCTAATAATGAGAACTCAGAAAGGAGAATGTCAGAGAAAGACTAGGAGAACGGAAACACAAAAACAGGCCATCAGGGGAAGGAAAAAGGAGGAGCGAGGTGCAAACGTAAAGGCTTTCTGTACCGACAGCACCGGAGCCAGCACTATCTGTACCAGGCATTGTGCTAACAGGTCTACGTGCATTAGCTCATCTACCTTTATAACAACCCTATGCAGCAGATTATCACCATTTGACAAAAGTAAAATGCGGGTTCTCAAACAAACATGTACATGAGTGTTCACAGCAGCACTAGTCACAAGGGCCAAAAGGCTAAGGCAACCCAAATGTCTATCACAGAGGAAGGGATAAACAAATTATGGTATACACAAACAATGGAATATTATTTAGTCGTGAAAAGGAATAAAGTACAGACATGTGCTGCAATGTGGATGGACCTTGAAAACATTATGCTAAGTGAAAGAAGCCAGACACAACAGAAAGCACGTATTGTATGATCCCACTTATATGAAATATTAAGAATAGGCAAATCCACAGAAAAAGAAAGCAGACTGGTGACTGCCAGGGACAAGAGGGAGAAGTGGGATGGAGAGAAACTGCTTAAAGGATAGCAAGGTGATGAAAATATTTTGCAACTACACAGGGGTAGTAATTACACAATATTGTAAATGCACTAATGACAAGGAATTGTCCCCTTTAAAATGGTAAATCTTATATGAATTTCCCTCAATTTAAAAAAACCTTTATTGTGTTAAAATTTCTAAGCAAATTGCCAGGTGGTTTACATTTGCATAAAACACCAATATATACTGTCATAAAAGTACCGCACAGACCACGTAAAGCTTTGCAAGCCATGGATAAGGAGTCTGGATTATTTGAAAATTCTAATACTTTTAGGAACTGATTCTCTACCTCAGACCAGATGGACTGACTTCATGGTCCACAGAGAGCAAGCACTATATTCTGAAGCTGCACTATTCAACACAGTAGCTCTCCAGCATTTGAAACATAGCTAATCCAACTGAGATATGCTATAAATATAAAATATACCAAAGTTAAAGGCCTAGTACCAAAAAGGAAATGTAAGGTATCTCTAATAATGTACATACTGCTTACACAGTTAAATGACATTTATATACTAATTATATTATATTTAAAATGTGTTAATATTATTAATATTATATAACATAAAATTAGTATCAGTGAAAAAAATGTTTGTCATTCAGTCAGGTCCAAGTCTTTGTGACTCCATGGACTATAATGCCAGGCTCCTCTGTCCATGGATTTCTCCAGACAACAATACTGGAGTGGGCAGCCAATCCCCTCTGCAGGGGATCTTCCCAACCCAGGGAACATGCATCTCCTGCATTGCAGGCTGATTCTTTTCTGTCTGAGCCACCAGGGAGGCCCCAACTATATTTAATACATTAAAATTAACCTCACCTGCTGCTTTTTCTTTTTGAATGTGGGTACTAGAAAGTTTAGAATTACATACGCAGCCCACGCTAGGTTTCTACTGAACAGTACTGCACTAAGAAAAGGGTCCAAAAGAGCAGAGATCTTTGTCTGGTTCACTGATGTATCTGCATCAGTGCATACACTGATGGAACCACACATGGCATACAGTTAGCAATCGATAAAGAATGAATGAATGGGTACAGACTTGTAGTTACTAAAGGAGAAGAGAAATTCATATCTGATGGTCCCAGTCTTTTAAACTTAGTGGTCTGCAGCCCCGGTGGGTGAGTAAGAGGCAGGGGTGCTACAGGGGCCACCACACCACTGCAGAGGAATGCAAAGCGGGGGTGCTGTCATGCGGGCCCGGGTTCTCTCCGCTCTGCCGATTCCACGTCCCTACTATAAAGATTAAAGAGCTCGGGCTGTTACAAAAGCAGTACCAGTCCAAAAAACTGTGTCATGTTTAGTCACTCCAATGCTGACCTTTTCAGTTACCTAGATTTCAATTTTTATCCTCCTAGCATTCCACTATTTCCAACCTATAATTCAACTAATCCTTCATTAACTTCTTAGCTTGTTGTCTCTGCTCCTATACCCTGTATTTCAGAGCCACACTAGAGAAAGTTCAAAATTAAATGGACCTACTATACTTAGGTCTCAGGATGAATCTGATTTCAGTGCTGTAAAGCACTGAACACTGTAAAGCATTTGCCACTGGACAAATCCACAGAAAGACTAAAAGAAGACTTGCCAGAGATAGTAAGTTGATTCATGAACTGTCTGGTTTTGCTCAATGACTTTCAAGGTTCATTCCAACTCTATGATTCTATAACATTACAAAAGATCTTCATCGTCTTTTCTTAAGAAAAGACTAATTTGGGCATTCATTTTTATTTTTCACTAATTTGGGCGTTCACACTAATTTGGGCATCTGTTCTTTCCACAAGTGTCTACTGCACTGGCTGTCTTGTATAAGTCCCGCTAAAGGTGCTGGGTATACAGTGGTGAAGAAGCTGACGGTACTAGTTTTCATGAAGTTTACAAGAATACCTGAGGCCACAGCCAGTATTTGGCCCTGAATTAATAAAGGTGGAGAGGACAGAGCTGAAGCAAACAAGAAGTTTCTGAAGTCTCTTTCCCATTATGCTTTTCTCTATTCAGTAATAAATCCCTCCCTCTACTTTAGGGGTTCATTTCCTATCTTCCCTCTAATCAAAAAAAAAAAAAAAAAAAAAAGATGCAATAGCCAATCTTTCTAATAGTACACGGATATGTCTTAAATTAAAATTATTTGTGTACAGTATTATTCTAACAATCCCTTTGAATATTAAGGCTCAAATGTGGTATCTGCACTTGTAAGACTTTTAACTTCAATTACAAAATGAAAGGTTTGTATCCCTTGAAAAAAATCATTTTAACAATTAACAAGTAAACAAACATTTTCTAGAACACAGAGACATCATGTTGACTTAAATTTTTTAAATTAATTTACAGTTATAGAGTCTTTTATATGAGTTTAACACAAACATGAATGCATGAATTAGCCTCAATATAAGCACAGAGTAGCAAGGCTTGTTCCAAAGATGAGATTTAAAGTATGTATTCAACAAAGAGTAAAGGCAGCCAAATTTCAGCCTTAAGTGCAAAAATTTCAGGTAAATCTTGACAAATTTAGAAGAATAAATGTTTATCTGGTCTCTATTAAATATCAAGGGTAGCAAATGCGCTTTGGAAAAGAATAATATCTATTTCAACATTTAAACCACTCAACATATATTTTGGGTCAGAGTGAAAAAGGTGGCTTAAAACTCAACATTCAGAAAACGAAGATCATGGCATCCAGTCCCATCACTTCATGGGAAATAGATGGGGAAACAGTGGAAACAGTGTCAGACTTTATTTTTGGGGGCTCCAAAATCACTGCAGATGGTGACCGCAGCCATGAAATTAAAAGACGTTTACTCCTTGGAAGAAAAGTTATGACCAACCTAGCTAGCATATTCAAAAGCAGAGACATTACTTTGTCAACAAAGGTCTGTCTAGTCAAGGCTATGGTTTTTCCAGTAGTCATGTATGGATGTGAGAGTTGGACTGTGAAGAAGGCTGAGTGCCAAAGAATTGATGCTTTTGAACTGTGGTGTTGGAGAAGACTCTTGAGAGTCCCTTGGACTGCAAGGAGATCCAACCAGTCCATTCTGAAGATCAGCCCTGGGATTTCTTTGGAAGGAATGATGCTAAAGCTGAAAGTCCAGTACTTTGGCCACCTCTTGAGAAGAGTTGACTCATTGGAAAAGACTCTGATGCTGGGAGGCATTGGGGGCAAGAGGAGAAGGGGATGACAGAGGATGAGATGGCAGAATGGCATCACTGACTCAATGGATGTGAGTCTGAGTGAACTCCGGGAGTTGGTGATGGACAGGGAGGCCTGGCGTGCTGCGATTCATGGGGTCGCAAAGAGTCGGACACGACTGAGCAACTAAACTGAACTGAACTGAATGGAGAATAGGAAAGTAGGCCTTCCCAGATGTAGGCCTTGGTCTAGATGTTTATTTCACATCCTTTGGACACATACTCACTATTTAGAGGGAAGGGGTAAGGGAGTTCGTTGACAGTCATTTTCCTAAAGAGAGTTTTGTTTTCAAACAATCTTTAAACGTAAATTTTACTTACATACAAACAAAATCAGTTACTAAAGGTGACTAGGTTACTATTTGGCAACAGAGAAAAACCAAAAATTTTAAGTAATATCTTTTTTATTTCTATAAATATGACTTTTCATCAGTTCAGATAAATTTCAAAATCATAAGCTTTATATTGAAAATATATAGAAAGAAAAGAAAAAAAAAAAAACAAAAGAGAGAAGATCTGCTTTTATAGAAGTAAAGTAGGATTTAAGTTCTAAGATGAAAAACACTCAAACCACAACTAACACTTCTTTTAGTAGTATCTGTCAAGAATCCCTTCCAATGAAAAATTTTATTGAGAGTACTTCATTTGTGGATTTAATTAGGTTATCATCAATTCAATACAGATTTACTTTTATTTCTGTCACTACACAAATGGGGCAATGTCATCTTAAAATCATTTGAATCATATTTAGACTCTAGTTTAAAAAAAAAAGAAAAAGGAGGGCAGGAAAGAGATAATAAACCATGAATGAAACAGTCAGTAATCAGAGATGGAAATAAGACTTTATAGCTGAGCTAATACATTAAAAGACGGAAGTCTACATCTGGTTTCAATACTGGTATGAATTCATTGGCAAATTTAAAAAGAATCCCATTGTACAAAAACAAAAAGATGGTTTTGATAGGCTTTAAGTCCTCTGGTTACTTTTGTTTCTAGAGTCATATGATTAGTATAATAATATGATACATTTAATATGTCACCATGTATATGGTTTTGATAAAAATGCACCACCAGCATGTCTCAAGGGCACATGCACAAGCTGTTTTAAGATACTCATAGTGCCTTAATGTTTTTACACTAGTAAGAACAAATTCAAGGGAGGTTTTGAAAATTCATACAAAATTAAGAATTTTATTTCTTTAAAAATGAAACTGATACTCTTAGCTAAATTCTATATTTTTTATATAATTATCTGTGCATATAAAATAATATGCTGGGGCTTCTGGTTCAAGATGGCAGAGTAGAAAGACGGGCACTCATCTCCTCCGGCAAGAACATCAAAATCACCACTAGCTGTTGAACAACCATCGACAGGAGGATGCTGGAACCCACCAAGAAAAGAAACCCCATGTCCAAAGACAAAGAAGAAGCCAGTGAGACAATAGGAGGGGTACAATCACAATGAAATCAAATCCCATACCTGCCAGGTGAGTGACCCACAAACTGAAGAACAATAACACCAAAGAAGTTCTCCCACTACTGTGAAGGTTCTGAACCCCACATCAAGCTTCCCCGCCTGGGGATCCAACAAAGGGACTGGGGATCCCCAGGGAATCTGAACTTGAAGGCCAGCAGGATTTAATTATAGGACTTTCACAGGACTAGGGGGAAACAGAGACTCCAGTCTTGAAGGGCACAAACAAACTCTTAGGCACACCAAGATGCAGAAGAAAGGGGCAGTGATCCCACAGAACACTGAATCAAAACTACCTGCTAGTGCCGAAGGGTCTCCTCTGGAGGCGTGGGTCGGCAGGGGCTCACCCCAGGCACAGGGGCACTGGCAGCAGTAGTCCAGGAAGGTCTCCCTTGGCATAATCCCTCTTGGAGGTCACCATTAACTCTACCATAGAGCCCAGAGAGCCCAGGGCTGGGTCCCCTCAGGCCAAACAACTACAAGGGAGGGAGCACAACCCCACCCATCAGCAGATAATTGGATTAAAGCTTTACTGAGCAAAGGCCCTGGCCACCAAAGCAATTCCCAGTTTTTCTCACCATCAGTCCCCTCCCATCAGGAAGCTTACACAAGTCGCTTAGCCTCCTCCATCAGAAGGCAGACAGAAGAAGCAAGAAGAACCACAGTCCCACAGCGGCTAAAACAAAACCACATTACAGAAAGTTAATCAGCATGAAAAAGCAGAAAGTTATGTCCCAGATGAAGGGACAAGATAAAACCCCAGAAAAACAACTAAATGAAGTGGGGCTAAGCAACCTTCCAGAAAAAGAATTCAGAATAATGATAGTGAAGATGATCCAGGATCTCAGAAATGGAGAGGATGCAAGAAATGTTTACCAAAGACCTAGAATAACTAAAGAACAAACAAACAGAGATGAATAATACACCAGAAGGAATCAATAGCAGAATAACTGAGGCAGAAGAACAGATACATGACCTGGAGGACAGAATGGTTAAAATCACTGCCACAGAACAGAATATAGAAAAAAGAATGAAAAGAAATGAAGACAGCCTAAGAGACCTCTGGGACAACATTAAACACACCAAATTTGCATTATAGGGATCCCAGAAGGAGAACAGAGAAAGAACCTGAGAAAATATTTGAAGAGCTAATTTCAAATTATCCTAATTTCCCTGAAATTTTTCTGAAAATTTCGCTAATATGCAAAAGGAAATAGTCAACCAAGTCCAGGAAATACAGAGTCCCAGGCAGGATAAACCCAAGGAGGAACACACTGAGACACACAGTAATCAAACTGACAAATATTAAAAACAAAGATAAAATGCTAAAAGCAACATAGGAAAAATGACATATAACATACAAGGGAACTCCCATCAGGCTATCAGCTGATTTCTCAACAGAAAATCTACATGCCAGAAGGGAATGCCACGATATATTTAAAGTGATGAAAGGAAAGAACCTACCAAGAATACTCTACCCAGCAAGACTCTCATTCAGATTTGGTGGAGAAATCAAAAGCTTTCCAGACAAGCAAAAGTTTAAAGAATTCAGCTTTACAGCAAAAATCAGCTTTACAACAAATGCTAAAGGAACTTCTCTAGGCAGGAAACACAAAAGAAGGAAAAGACCTATAGAAAATAAACCCCAAACAATTAAAAAGACGGTCATAGGATCATACATATTGATAATTACCTTAAATGTAAATGGATTAAATGCACCAACCAAAAGACACAGACTGGCTGAATAGATGATACTTGTGCGTGTATGCACTTTCACTTACCACATCACTCTGCTTGACTCCCCAAATCGTATGTAATTATTTTGTATTGTTAGGTTAATCATGTTCCCATTATGGCTTAAAACTGTGATTATCTGTTATTTTTTTGTCTGGCTATTGACTGTGAAAATTGGTAAACATATTCTACTACTGTGATTATGTAACTATTACTCACTCAATACCACTGCATCATGACTAATCAACAAAAAATAACAGAATGTATATCACCAAAACTACCATTTTAAAAAGAGACCTGTAGTCACTTTTTAAACCCAGATGCATGTCAGAAGTACCCTGGAATTATTTTGAAAAATAAAACCGTAAGAATAATTCTACATACAGTACTTACTATTAAAGAAACAAACCTAAAAATGAGACATAGTTCCGCTTTCATGTCCCACAGACAGATAACTATACATACTGTATTATCAAATTTCAAGTTTTAACTTGCACCTTGAATTTTCATAAAGTTTTGAAAACTATCTGAGCAAAACTCACCAATGTAATCCCTACATAGACTTTTAAGGCCTGCATCAAATCTAATCTCTTTCAAAAAAGGACCCTTTATTCCCAAGTGAGGATTTATCTGTCCAGTGATGATAATGACAACACCAACAACTTACACTTACTGAGTATTTACCATACCTGCCACATTACAGGTATCATTTCATTCAATATCCACACACAACAACAGATGGTAGGCACCAACAAAAATTTACTGAGAATCTGTTATTCTGCCCTTGCCTTCATGGTGCTCATAATTGAGTGGGAAAGGAAGGGAACAGGAACAAATAACTATGATATTAAGCAATGCCAGGTACAATAAGATTAGGTATAGGAGCACTCCAGGACAGCAGTGTTTAAGGTGATTATAAGAACCAGTACTGCATCAGAACCAGTACTCTTAAAGTAAAATCCAAACCATACACTTTAACCCTCAAGGCCTTGAATGATACAGTTCCTGTAGCCTTGACAATCTCACCACACCACTCTCCCTATTCAAGGAAGTCTTCATAGAGGAGGAGACTTTTGAGCTGCCTCTTGAAAAATGTACAAAGTTTGTCAGGAGACCAAAGAGGAAAAGAAATACTGCTACGCTAAGTCACTTCAGCCGTGTCCAACTCTGTGCGACCCCATAGACGGCACCTCACCAGGCTCCCCTGTCCCTGGGATTCTCCAGGCAAGAACACTGGAGTGGGTTGCCATTTCCTTCCCCAATGCATGAAAGTGAAAAGTGAAAGTGAAGTCGCTCAGTCGTGTCCGACTCTTAGTGACCCCATGGACTGCATGCAGCCCACCAGGCTCCTCCGTCTATGGGATTTTCCAGGCAAGAATAATGGAGTGGGGTGCCACTGCCTTCTCCAAAGAAATACTAGGTATGTGTAAAGGAAACAGGGCATAAAGATGAATGAAGTCTAGTACTAGTTCTTTGTGTGTGAATGAATGCAGTGTGTACGGGAGAACAGTGCAAAATGGCAAAGGTAGGTTAGGGTTAACTCTGCTTTATGTGCCTACATATTTTTAAATGAAAAGATGGTACGATCATACCTGAACTTTTAAGAAGGAAACTGTGACAGTAGCCTTCATCTAAAGACTAGAAGCAGAAAAGCTACTGTGGAGAATGTAATAATAAAATCATTTATAGTAGTAGTAGATTTGCAGTACTAGCTAATAGATAAATAAACTTGCTTAAAATTCCAATGGATTTTTTTAACTTCTTATTTCATGTTGGAGTACAGCCGATTAAAAATGCCAGGACAGTTTCAGGTGGACAGCAAAGGGATTCAGTCCTACATATACATGTAACCATTTCTCCCCTCAAACTTACCTCCTATCCAGGCTGCCACATGACACTGATCAGAGCCCCTGTGCTATACAGTAGCTCCTTGATGGTTATCCATTTTAAATATAGCAGTGTGTACCTAGTCCATGCCAAACTCCCTAACTATCCCAATGCATTTTTTTAGTCAAAATTTCTAATTTTAAGATGAAGAGATGCCAAAGCATGCAGTTAAGCAGGAAGCCACTGAAAGCAAAATCCAAAATCCTTTCATAATTCAAAGTGAAACTGCCCCATCTCCAAAAAAAAAAAAAGGAATTGTCACATGAACATGCCCTCTAACCTAGTAATTTCATTTCTCAGAATGTAACCAATGGCCAGAACAACACGTACAACAATCAGTTCAGTTCAGTCGCTCAGTCCTGTCTGATTCTGCAAACCCATGCACTACAGCCAATACATACCTACAAAAGTTTCCTTCAGCTTTGATTACAATGTAAGTCGGAGCTCATTTTATCCAAAGTACTGAAAAAAACACATTCTGTTACATACACACAGACCTATATACTGATATGGGAATATCTCTGAGATACATCAAAAGTTGAAAAAAAAAAAAATTCATCTCCTGGCTGGCTGGCCAAGGAAAAAAAATAAAAGAAAAAAAGAAGTTTGAAAAAAAAAAAAGGCAAAGTATAGAACACCAACACATGCAGTATGAATCTCTTGTTTAAAACAAAATATGATTAAAGACCTAAATGTAAGGCCAGAAATTATTAAACTCTTAGAGGAGAACTTAGGCAGAACACTCGATGACATAAATCAAAGCAAGATCCTCTATGACCCACCTTCAAGAGTAATGGAAATAAAAACAAAAATAAACAAGTGGGACCTAATTAAACTTAAAAAGCTTTTGCACAGCAAAGGAAACTACAAACAAGGTGAAAAGATAACCCTCAGAATGGGAGAAAGTGATAGCAAAGGAAACAACTGATAAAGAATTAATTTCCAAAATATACAAGAAGCTTATACAACTCAATACCAGAAGAGCAAACAACCCAATCAAAAAGTGGTAAAGGGACCTGAAGAGACATTTCTCCAAAGAAGGCATACAGATGGCTAACAAGCACAAGAAAAGATGCTCAACATCGCTCATTATTAGAGAAATGCAAATCAAAACTACAATGAGATACCACCTCACACCAGTCAGAATGGCCACCATCAAAAAGTCCACAAACAATATGCTGGAGACAGTGTGGAGAAAAGGGAACACTCTTGCATTGCTGGTGGGAATGTAAACTGATACAGCCACTATGGAAGATGGTATAGAGACCCCTTAAATAGCTAGGAATAAAACCACCATATGATCCAGCAATCCCACTCCTAAGCATATACCCCGAGGAAACCCACACTGAAAAAGACACATGTACCCCAATGTTCACTGCAGCACTATTTACAAGAACTAGAACATGGAAGCAACCTAGATGTCCACCAACAGATGAATGGATAAAGAAGCTGTGGTACATATATACAATGGAATACTACTCAGCCATAAAAAGGAAAACATTTGAATCTGTTCTAATGAGGTGGACAAAACTAGAGGCCCATTATACAGTGAAGTAAGTCAGGAAGAGAAATATAAATATCGTATACTGACATATATATGGAATCTAAAGAGATGGCTCTGATGAATTTATTTTCAGGGCAGCAATGAAGAAACAGACACAGAGAACAGACCTATGGACATGGGAGGAGAGGAGGGAGAAGGGGGGATGTATGGAGAGAGTAACATAGAAATTTACAACACCATGTGTAAAACAGACAGCCAATGGGTATGACCCAGGGAACTCAAACAGGGGCTCTGCTACAGGCTGAAGGGCGGGGTGGGGAGGGAGATGGGAGGGAGGTCTGGGAGGGAGGGGACATGGGTGTACCTATGGCCAGTTCTTAAAAAACCACAAAATTCTGTAAAGAAATTATCCTTCAATTAAAAAAAATTTTTTTTTCAAAAAATGCATGCACTGAAAGAAGCCACAAGAAACTGGTAACTGACATCTCCTCCAGGAAGTAAAACTGAGGGATGAGTGAGTAAATGCTAAATTCCTCTTCTGTACTATTTGGAATTTTTACAATGTGCTCCTATTATTTTTTTCCCCTTTATTTATATTATTAAAATGGAAGGCATTTATACATTTTGGTTAAAGGTATAAAGAACTATATATACAATATGATTTTAAAGGAGCTTCATCTAAAACTGTTAAAATTAGATTTGCTACCTAAGGAGCTAAATTTCCATTTTCTGAAAAAAACTAACTTACATTTCTTGATTTCCTAAAATTAAATAATATTTTACTGGATACGACACAATGATCTTTTAATGTTTTTCTAATACTACAGGATATCCACTATTTCAACAAATATAAAATTCTTAAATCAGTGATAAATCATTAAAAACTAAATACTATCTTTTTAAGTTTCTGCCTTAATAGTAACAAAATACAATTTACATTTGTATAGAACTTGGCAGGTTACAAAATGCTCTGACACTCATCATCTTTGTTCCCCACAAGAAAACACTGAGGTAGGTAAGGCAAGTAATATGATATTGGGTCCATTTTAGGATTAGGCATCTTAAGTTAAAAGGAGTTAGTTACATGGTGTATCTGGGGTCACAGAGCTAACATGTAACAAGCCAGGAACTGATGTTTGGTCTCCTGATGCTACATGCAAGGGTCCTTCCACTAAACCACATCATTCCAAATAACCAGTTACAGTGTGCTAAGGGGTCAGGCTTATGACAGGGAGGGAGGGCTCACGGCAGGTCTGGCTGTGACAGGCAGTCTGCCAGGAGAGGAACGTACAATATAAAAATAAAGTGTGTGAAAGTGGGCCTGACTTATGAAAGGGAAATAGAACTGGGAGAAATGCCAAGAAGTACAGCAACTAAGGTGAAAACTGGGCAGCTTACCAATTAGGGAAGTCAAGGCAATACCTTTGTAGGTTTAATGTACTTAGTTAAGATAGAAGAGCAAGACTATTGGAGGGACTATATTGTAATGTGGAAAGATCATAAAGAAAAGTGTTTATAATACAATCCAAAGATTTAGAAAAGATGTCATGGAGTGTGATGTGTATGACGTATTTAATCAGAGTTAAGATGTGGCACATGATTGCTATAAAAAAACTCTCTGGGTCTGATCCTACAGTGCATGGTCATTTTAAGGCTGTGGCTTGGAACTTTTAAGAAGCATGTGTGAAATAACTTAGAACTCAATCTCACTCTACAGGAGACACCAAATAAGGAGCAAGAATTACTTTCCACACAAAAGGATTCACTCTCCTAAGATTCTAGCACAGAACTGAACAGCAGTACCTGTTTAGGGTGAGAAAATCCTTGTCAGGAGAAGGGGCCATGGACCAGAACTAAAACCAGGGTCAGGTCACCATGGTCTAAATGGAACCATGGATCTGTAATCCTGAGAAGCACACTTATATGAATTCTTAGAGCAAACACTTACTGCTGACCCAGCAGAAGCAGGCTCCTGGAGACGCATCATCCCAGCTGTCCCTTACTGTACTTTACTGTGACAAAGGGGAGAAAAGGTTGAGGGCCCCATAGTTTTAACCCTGAATTTCACCAGATACCTCCTGTAACACTTAACATCTATTCTGGAAGTTATTTTAGAAGGGTGTGTGTGTGTGTGTGTGTGTGTGTATGTGTGTTTTATTCTTGGTACATTTAGTTTTGATTTTAGGTTTGATAAATACATAGAAATCCCTGTTATTTTTGCCATTCTAACATTCATTCACCATTCTCCTGCTAACATACCCTCATTTCCCTTGAGGGAATCACTATTTCCCCACCTTCAGACCATGCATTTCTAGCAGTCAATTCCATCCCTGCTCCAGGTCAGACACGTGTCCTAGATCTAATCCAATTACTGCATCACATTCCAATGGCCACAGAGAAAGGCGCATGACCCATTCAGAAGCAGTGTGGTACAAGACTACTGGATTTCAACTAGAAAGGTATAACTGAGCAGCCGTCTTGCCACTATGAGGCAAGAGAGTAGAATCAATACAGAGGTATTAGAACAAAGAGACAAGTCTAAGTAATTCCTTTCCCTCTGAATCAAGCCATGCATGAAACCTGCTCTGCAAAGATTTTTAGTTATGTGAGGAAATAAATTCCCTTCTTGACTCAAGCCCAGTTTGAGGTGAGTTTTCTATAATTTATAACCAAGAGGTGAAACCGATGTAGTAAATTTCAAGTAGATACCAAAAAAGTGGGGAGGTTCCTGGAAAAGAGGTTTGTACAAAGAACAAACCACTGACCAACTCTAGAACTGCTATAGGTTACTCCAGATATTTAACAGTATGAAATCTCTGAAGCTGATTTCTATTTTCTGCCCCCAAACAAAAGGGCTACAATAACTGAGGGTGGGAAAAGTAGAACAAATAAGTCTTTTAAAAGGAACATGAAGGCAAAGTCTCCTTTTTGCCTCCATTTTTCTGAGTACCACCTGCCCCAGCCAATAAATGTTTACTCCAAATTAACACTGCATTTAGATATCTCATTTTATAGAGCTCTTCGAATGTTTCAGCGTTATTAGTTTTTACGACATACATGTTACATGTTACATCAATACACAATGGTGACCAAAGCCTCTTGCAAGAAACTTAGGGAATTAAGTAGCAATTTCTAAAATACCTAAATTTTAAAAGTAATTCTTAAGCTTACATGTAAGGCTTTATCTGAACATCCATGAAGCTTCAGATTTCAACTGCTTTACAATCAAAATTTCTCCCCCTCTTACTCCTTCTTTCTTGAGGAAAATAATACATACATTTAATGGGGCTGTTAGGTATTCAACATGAGGAAAACACTGGAAAAAACAACACAGCAACTCAGTAACTCCCTTCCACCCCTCACCACTCTATCTCATCCCACCCAAAAACGGGAGTGTTGAGGATATAAAATAGCCAAGGTTTTAAACAATAAAAAATTTATGGGATTCTTCCAGAAAAACACAAATCTGCTCAATACAAAGTATGTACATTAGAAAACATAACTAGAATATTTTAGCCATTATTATACACAAAAAGGCAGAGAGAGGTTTTCTTTCATGAAATCTGGATTGCAGATGTCTGGCAAAAAAAAAAAAAATTAATAATCTATCACAAAGTCCCACAACTAGTGATTCAAAATGAAAGCTTTCACTACTTACACCATATGTAAATATACATATATACTCGCTGCTTATAATCCCTTGATCTGAAGAGAAAGAGAACTGATACTCTACTGTGAAAATGGTCAGTGGGCAGACATTTTAAAATCCTTTCCCACATGAAAAGATTCCTGAAAAAGAGATCAGAAGACAACAGAAAAGCACTCAATATATATGGAGTTGTAAAGCCCGTATGAACTAGTATCTATTACACAAAGAGGGAACATGCAACAAAGTGATTAGGAAAGTCAAACATGAATTAGTCCAATAACACAGGCAAACATAAACCCTAAAAAGAACTTTATGGAACAGAAATCCACACATCTCAAAAATACGTCTATTATTAATGATGAAACACTACCAAACTTTGAGGCTCCAAGTATTAAACCTTAAATCAGTAAGAAATTGGTATGCCTTCACTAAGGGATAAAAAAGTTTGAAACAGTACATAATGAACAAGGCAGAATATATATTTTTTAAATGCAAACATATATCAAAAAGACTATTATGTACAAGGCATTAATTCTAAGGGCACTAAAATAAAATATTCCAGTATATTCTGAATAGCCACTGTCTGATTCTATTAAACAAACTTTCACTGTACCTAAAAATGTAAGCTCTATCTCATGGAGCTTATGTACCTCTCTTGAAAATAATTCAAGGTACCAATGGTGAATGCTAAGATTCTGTACTTGGTTTCCATAGTCTCCTGTATTATTCTCAAACACACCATCTGATTAATGTTCACAATGCAAAGACATTTCCATACATATAAGTAAGAAGGCAGGACAATGATGACAATATCAATGCAAATACATATAGGACTTTTTATGTACCAGGGACTGTTTCTAGCATTTTACAAATGTATAATCTTCAAAACAATTCAATGAAGTAGGGTGGTATTCTTATCCCATTTAGCAAATGGAAAAAATGAGTCACAGAAAAGTTAAGAAACTTGCCTAAGTTCACACAACCAGTATGTAGCAGAGCCACAATTCAAGAGAGTCTGGCTCTACACTCTATGCTCTTAACTTTTACAGTTCGATTCCAGCAGTCGGCTTCAATTTCAAACTTTTCTTTCCCTCTAATCTATTTTACCACTCTATGATTCAGTTGCTTGTCTGGAAAAATGGGGTTAATAACTGTTCTTACCTTACACAGTTGTTCAGTCCTTACGTGAGGATTAAATGCAACAGTCTATATAATACGCCCGGCACATACCAGTATTACAGCAACGGTTCTCAAAATGCCTATCAAATGCCTGTCACTGGAGTTGGGAATCACTGCCATAACACTAACACTCAGAATCGACCAAAAAGAATGGTCTCAATGTGTCCTTCACACTTCTCAAGTGATGCCTAAGTAAACTTGACGTTCCCAATCACTGCCATTAAAACAAGTCCACCACAAGCCTTCAGGAAAATACACATATGGACAACTTAGGAACTGCTTCTTCAGTCTGGAACGTCCTCTCCATTATTCTGTGTTCCCTCGATGCCCCCTCCCCCACTCCCACCCAATCACAAAAATAGAGTTCATTCTGGTAGAAGCAGACACTAAAAAAAATTTCTCTCATATACCAAACTGGACTTGTGTTTTAAGACACAAACTTCACTTGGTATTTTAACGTCATTTTCATCTGCACATCAGGGTGCGGGTGCTCTAAAAGGTTTCAACCAGAATGCTACTCTCAGCTTGCCTTCGCCAAAGGGCTGCAAAACTATGGAGGCTGAAAGAACAACAGCAATTCTCTAGTCCAGGGTCTAGTGCTCACCAACATTTAAGTTTGCTCCTAATTTCTTGTTGTGACAACATTCTGGGACATTTCTCACCATTCAATCGTGTTAGAGTTTCTCTTAAGGCACAGATGGAAGAGGAGAAACACTGGATGGATCCCATGGCGCTTTCGTATTCAACTTGACAACACAGCATCAAATTGTACTCCTCAAAGTAGCTGTATTAATTTAAACACTTAAGGGTATGAGAGTATCGATAGGGAGGTGGGTAGGAAGGGAAAGAGAACATACCACTGATTCAGGTTCAAAAACCAACCTGAATTTGCAATTTGTTTAGTTCTCTGTCTTTCCTCCTTCTAAATTCCCATTAAATTGATAGAAAAAAATTTAATAAATAAACTGATAAAAGAATCAGCACAGGAGAGTATAATAAATTTGGAAGCATTTCTATGAAGAGTTCACAGGCGAGAGCAGGCAAGGAAGGGGTAATAACCAAGTAAACACCAAGGGGGTTCCAAGTTAGAACCACTGGGTAGAGAGGGCAGGAGTGGGAAGAGAAATGGAAAAGGTGGAAAAGGTAGGCTAGCTTTTCCCCAGGAAGTGAAAAGAAGAAAACAGAACAAGAGTGAGCTCCTCATGCCTACTTTATACAGAGATTACATGCATCCTGGTATTCATCCCCAGGCCCCAGAAAAGGCAGGGGAGGGGAATGGCTAAAGAAACTGAACAAACCACCTCTGCAGGCACTTCCTCCGCAAGCCAGATACCAGCCAGTTCATCTTAACACTATACCTGCCAGGCAAAAAGCATCGCCCCAATGTTTCCAATGAGAGCTAGTCAGCCTTTCTAGCATCATCCTGCCATGGGGAAGACCAGGATCAAACAAGTGAAGCAATAACCTCAGCAGAAATAGAGATGATTCAAGAAACAGAAAACAACTTTTTTCAAAACTTATTTTTCTTAGAGTGATTAGAAAAGATCATATATCCATGTCTCAAGCATCAAGATGTTGCAAAAAAGAAATAACCAAAAACAAAAGAGTTCTTGTAAATTAAAATATAACTACTGAAATAAAAAGTTCAGTTAGAAGAGTCAGAAAATTAAAGTAGGAAAAAAAAAACCAAAAGGAGACAAAAAACCTGGGAGGAAGAAAAAAGAATAAAATTCAGGCGTTTTCACCATCCAATGAATAACATAGAGGAGAAATTATCAAAGAAATTTTTCCAAAGCTAAAGAAAGACAGAAGTTTTTATCTGAAAGGAACTAAAAAGGACTCATACTTAGGCACATCCTCATGAAATATCTTGATCCTTATTCAACATCAGAGACATCAGAATAAAGAAAAAAGTCTAAAAAGTTGTGAGGTGGGAGGAAACCTACAAATGAATAAGCCTCTGACAGGCATTAGCTATCTAGAACATTAGCAACACTAGCTGCTAGAAGATAATACAGGAAAGCTACCAGAGCTCTGAGAGAAACTTAGTTTCAATGTAAAATTCTACATAGGCTACTATCAACCAAGTTTGAAAGCAAAATAAAAGCATTTTCAGACACAGAAGGACTCAACAAGTTGATCTCTTAATTTTGTACCCTGAAGAAGACAGCTTAGGAAAAACACAGAACAAGAGTGAAAAGCCAAGGAAATAGGAAATACACAGGAAAATGGTGACACGACGCAGGAGTCCAGTGAAAAGAAATCCCAGGACTGCAGCTGTACAGAGACCTAACACACAATGAGTCCACATGAGAACAAGAAATCAGGGAGACCCAAAGGATGTTTTCTCAAAGAAGAATCAAATAAACTCCAGGAAGTAGATAAAATGAGTAAGAAGCTAGAAAACATTAGTGAAATGATAAAGATGGTATATGCTACTTCTTCCAACATGAAAAAAAATGGGAAAACAAAAAATCACGATCCTAGCATAGATCCATCAAACTAACACATGACAATGATTTTGAGCAATTAAGTGTGAGGAAAGTAAACCCATTTAAACAAGATGCTGGGAACATTTTCCTTCAGGTGATCAAGGAGTATGACACTGGACTTTTAAAGATGAAAATACAATTCTAGTGTAAAATTGTTTCCTCTTCCAAGATGTCCTTTGCCCTCTCATCTCTGAGTCATTTATTCATTCACTTACACAACAACAAATATTTACTCAGCATCCTGCACATCAGGCACTGTCCGAGGAGCGGACAGAACAGTCAGCAAAGAAGACAAGACCCTGCCCTTGTGGAGCCTGACTCCAATGACAGATGAGTCCTCTTCCAAGATCATGTTAAACGGTTCTCTCTCCTATGAAGCTTTCACTGAACTTCCATGTTAGGCTAAGCACTTGTCTTGTACTTTCCCTAAAGAACTCCAACTCTTTACAGAATCAAATTTAGCTTTTTACATATGCATTATCTTAACCAGTCTGCAAACAATGCAACAGCAGCAACATTTCTTAAGAATTATTTGTACCTCTAACGCACAGCACCAGGCCTAGATCAATAAATGTATTTTGAACCTTTCCATTCAACCAAAATGTAAATAAAACTGCCAAGTAAAATGCAAAGCACTGTACCAATGCTAATTATTATTTAATAGATGAGGAAGTTGAAGATCCAGATTATAAAACTAGTTTCTGGAAGAACCAAAACTAAAATCCAAAGTGCTAGGTTGAATTAAAATAAGTGGTCAAATAAAAGGCTGACTCAGAGTGGGAGAGACCACTTTTCTTACAACATTTCCAAATACACAACAAACGTCTAAGATGTAGACTCTATTTCTTCCATATGTCATGGCATAGCTTAACAATTATGTAAAGATCATTTTGAAAGCCTCTAATCAAATATATAATCTATCTTTAAAAAGCTTCAGTTTCACAGAATTGTCTATTTTTACTTTGCATAAATGCATAAATATTTGAAATGCATAAATGTTCAGAGGCTAAATGCATTTAACATAAAATATATTGGTTTTTAAAATGTCCTCACAAGAAAACCTTCAAAATCATTGCCATAAATATTTTGTGTATTTATTCCCATAATTACTGGACTTCTTATTCTTTTAAAACTTGAAAACACTAAAAAAAAAAAACCTGGAATGATTACATTAACTTCCAGTAATAACAACAAAAAGCATATGGTTTGAGTTATTGGGATATACATTTGCAAAAATTAGCAAAAAATTTAATTTACATAAATATAACTTCTATAAAAATCAGGGAACTAACACAACAGATCCTGTTATTTCACACTTTCATAGGTTACTGATAAGCACATATACTTTGTTTGGTATATGATCATATCTGTTCAATAACCCACATCATTAATACTTAATAGTAGTAGCTATGAAAATTACAATTTACCTACAGAAATACAACACTAAATAGATGAGTTAGATTGTCTATATTCACAGAAGAAGCAGTCATGGAATTGTTCCTATTTCAGTTCAACAAACATTTATCAAGGTTGCTAGATGCCAGTAGCTATTCTAGGCACTTGTAATAGTTTCACAATGAAGATATAAAAATTTCTGCCCCTGAGAGGCTTACAGTAGGGGAAATCAACTGCTAAAACTTATCTCCTAAAGACTAAAAGCTGACTAATAATTAAATGAGATTTCGAAGTACAGGATAGCCACAGAAAGGTTATCTACACATAGGTTTCAACAAACTCTAGTTTTAAATATTATTTTTAAAAAAAGTCACTTATTAAAGATACATAATACCAGGACATGAGTTGTGTGTTGTGGGTTTGATCACAGAATCAGGAGTTTAACTTACATATACTTATTATAGATTAACTTATATATAGTATTAACTTATAAACCAAAAGATTCAATAAATACTAACCAAATAGTGATTTCTACTCTAGATGCAACTAGAAGACTCAAACTTTTATCACCCACTGAAATATAAGAAAGTTTCACCTTCATTCTCCCTCTAGTACTACCACCATTACCCGAACTACCATTCGTTATTGGCTCAACTGCCAACAATCCATGGCTCAACTGCCAACAATCCAATCCCAAACTCTGCTACTCAGGCTCAGTTTCAACCACTGAGAGCTCTAATTAACCCTCAAATTTAATTCTATGCTTTTATCTTTTCCTAGGTATTTCCCAATGGAGAAGGCAATGGCACCCCACTCCAGTACTCTTGCCTGGAAAATCCCATGAACAGAGGAGCCTGGTAGGCTGCAAGTCCATGGGGTCGCTGAGGGTCGGACACAACTGAGCGACTTCACTTTCACTTTTCACTTTCATGCTTTGGAGAAGGAAATGCAACCCACTCCAGTGTTCTTGCCTAGAGAATCCCAGGGACGGGGGAGCCTGGTGGGCTGCCATCTGTGGGGTCGCACAGAGTCGGACACAACTGAAATGACTTAGCAGCAGCAACAGCAGCAGGTATTTCCCAAAGAAAATGTCAGGGCATAAAACCTCTAAAAGAGATTTTAGAAGTTAAATTTCTAAAAGATTTTGAAAGATTTTGAAATTCTTTCTTTAATATCTATGCTGACAATAAGATAACTGGTTTTTTGACTTTTAAAATGATATGTGAAATACTCATAAAACTATTAGCAAACTGTCAAGCAAGCCTGTGATGTAGGAAAACACCACTACCAACAATAATAATAAAATGCAAAGGACAAGCACTAAAAATAAGTAAAACAGTCAATACACAAATGACAAGATGCTTAGTCTATCCAGCAGTCAAAATATGTAAGATAATAACAGTAAAAATTATAAAATAATGGCAGCTAGAATTTATTGTGCTCTTATGTAAGAATGAATATGCAATAAATACTTAACTAATTCACTAATCAATCAATTACCAAATAGATAAACTACCTGGGAAAATAGGGAAAGTTTCAAAGAAGAGGTGATAACTGAGCTAGTCCTTCATGGATGCAAACTCACTAGGCAAAGACTAGGGGTAAGGAGAAACACTCAAAGGTGGGGGAGCAGATGAGGCAAAAGCATATACCAAAACACTAAAACACGAACCCAGCCTTTATTCTAGGAACCCATTCTTACTGTGAAGCTGAAGTAACTTCATCAGATTTTTCTCTATCTTTAATTTTTAAAGAACTATTTGATCAAAAAAACAACAGCACCTATGACATCTCTTACATGTGGAATATAAAAAGAAATATAAATGAACTTACTAGTGAAACAGAAACAGACTCACAGACTTGGAGAACAGGCTTCTGGTTGCTGGCGGGGGAAGGGTCAGGGAAGGGACAGCTGGGGAGTTTGGAATGGGCATGTACATACTGCTATATTTAAAATGGATAACCAACAAGGATCTACCATATAGCATATAGAAGTCTGCTCAGTGTTATGTGGAGGGGAGGGGGGCTTGGGGGAGAATGGCTGAATCCCTTCGCTGTTCACCTGTTCCCCTGGAACTATCACAACATTGTTAATCACCTATTCTTCAATACAAAAAAAAAAAAAAAAGATAGCAATAGAACTGAAAATCAAGAACAGTTCATCGCTAATGAGATTTCTTTCAAAGACAAGAATAATTCTACACAAAGGGTATTACTTAGGTGGTTTTCCAAGAGTCAATCCTCTTAAAATAAATAAAAAATGTAAAAGAAATTGCCAACCTAGAATTCTTTACACAGCAAATAAATCATTCAAAAGTAAAGTGAGATAACATTTTCATACAAGAAAAAACAAAAAAACGAGAGCGATTTTATTACCATCATAAGGAAACACTAAAGAACACTGTTCAGGCAACTGAGAAATGCAAAAAAAGAATAAAGAGCAAAAAAAGTATAAATTTAAACACCATCAAAAATAATAAGAATTATTATTTAAACAGCCTTGTGCTGTTAAAAAGTATAAATTTAAACACCATCAAAAATAATAAGAATTATTATTTAAACAGCCTTGTGCTGTTTAAAATGTTTAAAATGTTAAAATTACAAGAAACAACAAAATGTGTAACAAAAACCCAAACAGCATATAAAGCCTAAAAGAAAATTTTCTGTACTCTTAGGAAAAGACTGGAGTGAGTGTTAACAGGTCGAGGACAACTGTTTCACTTGTCACATTTTTTGAAAGCCATGCCTCTGAAATTCAAACAATCAAGATTATCCTTCCAGTGAACATTCCTAAAAAAAATCAAATATTAAACAGGATGATAACTATCCCTCACACTGCCAACCTTCATAACAATGGTGCTTTTTTAAAATAATACATAAATGAAGAAAAGTAGCATAAGTAGTACAGAATATTTTTGAGATTTAACAAGAGCTGCTATCAAGGCAATACCCAGAAAGAACATATGTACAGCTCCTGAGCCATCTCATGCAGTTCTGGATTCCTTTTTGTATTTGGGAATCAGACCCTTCCATACTTCCCCAGGCCCAAGGAAAACCAACTTATGAGAATAATAATTAGACTATTTCAAATGTATGATCTCCAAACATGTTAGGTGGAATCTGCCTTCTAAATAGAAGTGCAAATAGGGTAAAATCCTTCCTTTGATAATTGGTGAAGGAGATACCTGAGAATAATTATCCCATCCAAATCTACCTTTTAGAACTATAGTATACCTTCATGGTTTCTATTTATTAACCACAGAAATAAAGTATTTTTGTATACTTAGAATACATAAAAGGCTGTATTCTTCCTATGGACTCAAAATGGTAACATTAATATTTAAAATAAATAGATATTCCATTTCATACAGTATTACTCCGTATTTCTACCCGGTAACTTTAAATACCAAATGCACTGAATTTAGCCCTGAAATGGTTTTAAAACACTTCCCTAACTGGAGTATAATTATTTTCAATTAAAGCATTGTTCTGCCATTCAGGAGTCATCTGATTTACATAAATGTTAGTTAAGCACCATAGAAATTCTAAAATATATAATTAGAATGTCACAAATCACTTAATCCATTCTGTCAAAACAGGGATTATTTTAACTTCTGTTTCACTTCGTTTAAAAGAAAACCTATTTACTTTATTTTCTCTAACAGAAAAAAAAAATTAGTAGGATAAACTTACAACATACTTCCCCAATCAAACTTTAAAATGATTCTGGTTAACCACAAATTGACTCAAGTAGTTAAGTATTTTTCCGAATGTATTTTACTGAAACATGTCTGACAACATGTAATAATGACATGTAGTTACTGGGATACTGTTTTACAGAATTACAAATTATTTCACTGATTTATTATTCTTAGTCATTCGCAGATTTTAAAAAGGTCACTTTGGTCTTGTAAATTATCCAAGTTAACTAGGTGCATTGCTAGGCTAAAGTAAACAATTTTGTAAATAGCTCTTTTACTTAGGGTTAAAACATAGCCATAAAATTTATCATTAAATAACACATTCTCACTAAGCTGAATTTACCAGAAAAAAAAATTATAATTGAGCTCTATTAATTTCAAACGTCCTGAGATATTTGGGGAAATAAGACAAAAATTGTTCTTCAGTTATTTTTAAGATTCAGAAACATAATACTTCAACTGTTTATCAACCATAGGTTATAATGCAAAAAAACTTATGATAAAGAAACACCATAACTATTACAAAAATAAAATTCTAGCCATAACTTACTGAACTCAAGTTAATAAAGAACATGCAACACTGATTCCAAATGAAGAAGAGGAGTGCCCTGGTGGTTTCTCCGTGACTAAACCAAAAATTATCCTAATAAATGAATTAAACAATCATATGACTCCTGTATTTGCCACACAAAGATCTGTGACTAATTCTCACACCTCATACTAGATCCTTTTACACTGTGAAGTCTTTTCTTTCTTCACACTAATATTTTCCTTGTAACAAAACACTATATAGTCAGCTTCTAAAATATGAATCTTTAGAAATGAGATTGGCAAAACAATTTTAAAATACTTACTGTTTTGTTTCGTAATCTAATTATGTCTGAGACAGAGCCAGCTCCACAGTACTCCATAACAATCCAGAGGTCTGTGTTCTTAAAGTAACTGCCATAGTACTTTACAACATATGGGCTAAATAAAAATATATAGACAATTAAGTTCAGTTAATTCTCAAAGAAAATTATTTCTTAATACCAATGCAAAGTATTTTCAGCATTTCATAATGTTTCAATAAGTAAACTTAATGAGTAAACTATTATACATGGCATTGTCTCTATGTAGGGTACCAACTATGTATAAATAGGCTTTAATTCACAGATGAAATTTAACAGGATTACAAACCAGAGGAGGTCCAAATGTTCTGAGTAATTCCCAAGAAAATAAAGCTTTGTTTTGGCAAAGGACACATTATTTAACATAAGGAACAAATGAAAATATTTTACTTTAATTAAAGCATTTTAAACATAAGTCTTTAAAGGATTTTATATCCAGTCAAATATTAACACTCAACTTTGTATTTCAATAAGGCCCCCCAAATTTTTTAAATTCTCTTTTATTTTGACCTTTAAAATCCTAGAGAAAAATAATAATAATTTTTTTTTGCTTTAAATTCATATAATTAAAGTTACTGACAATTTAAAATATTTCTGAGATGAGGTCTTAGGTTTTTTACAGTAGAATAAACTATGTAGCCAAGTTGCTTTTAGGAAGACTTAAAATGGGGCAAATGACCATCACATTATTAAGGATATGCTATGTACAGTGATGTGTAAAATATTCTGTCCAACTCAAAAAGGCAGAATATCAACATTCACAGACTAAATAAAAAGATGAAAATATATAAGGAAGCATAAAGGAGTACACAGCTTAAATACTATAAGAGCCCAAAGGTGGAAGTGACCATGGAAGAATCACACTAGAGGACTTTGCAGAAATGGTGGGATTTGAATTATGTGGGGGGGGGGGGAACGTTAAAACTTCAAGACATGGGTGTAGAAGAGAAGTAAGAACATTTGGAAAAGAGAAAGACCGTGAGCAAAGGCACAAAAACAGAAGGGGAAAAAACCAAGAATGACATGTTTAGAGGACAACTTGTTCAACAGCTATTTCCATAGAGAAGCAGCTATCATGAAAACTGGCATCAGTGTAAGATGAGACACAGGAATCAAATAAGCAAAACAGAACAATAGAGAATGGAAAGTACTATAAAATATGACATAAAAAAACTACCAAAAGAACAGATTAAGAGAATTCGGTCGGGGAAAGACTTCTCAATAAAGCCTTTGTGATTTTAGCCATCTTGAAGTCAAGGGTAGAGCTGACTGGTTGGACCTTAAACTGAAACAGGCACCTACAGGGCTAGAATTCAGTCCCGTTTTATCCCTACTGCTCCTCATTCCCTCTTGCACAGGCTTACTTTGGTCTCCTTGTAGTTTTCCCCTCCATTTTAATCTATGTTCCATATAACTGACAGGTAACTTTCCTTTAAAACAAAAGTCAAAGCTAACCATGTTGCCTTCCTGATTTTAAAAAACTTCCAATGACTCTCCATTACCGAAGGGAAAAAGAACTGCTTCACATCACATACAAGACCTTTCAAAGTCTACCTCTCTAGCCACATCTCTCATTGCTCCCCATCTCACACCTTAAATTTGCAGACAACACTCAACTTTGCTAGGTGGAGGGACTGGAAAGTATTACCAAGAGTTCATAAATATTCACTAAAACATTTAAAAGTACTTCTTTACAAATGAATCTACACTATAGAGCCAGAACTTTAACTGATGGGAAACATAAAAAAGCATTCTTGACAACGCTTCCTTGGGGTATGACTGCCTGTGTAGAAACTTCCATACGAAGTACTGCTCTTATACCTGGCTGTACACCAGAATCACCTGTGACCCAGGTCCCATACCTTAGAGCCTCTAACTAAATAGGGCTCTTAAAACCTCTACAGGTGACTTTGATATACACCCATAGTCAAGCTTCACTCCAGAAGATAAGACGGTGTATCCTTCAGAGAACTTCTTTAAATATTAATTTTCTTTTTCAAAATCTTGAAAAGTGTTAACTTAGCAATGCATTCAAGATTATGTTCGCTGAAAAGCACACAGAAAATATATATTTTATCTTGCAATCTACACTAAGAAATCAGCAACTCTAAGGGTAGGATTGACAGCTCCTACAAAAATTAGAGATTCTAAACTGGGCAGAAACCTAAAACGGCAGCTCCATCTCTTGAGGGATGAGTCAAGGCAACACCTTTGGGGAAAGGTAAAATTCTCTTCAAGTGGCCCATTCCAATACACAGTCGGTTAGATGGACCAAAGTCCAACAATTCTACATCATTAAAATTGGCCTCAATAATTTTAACCTAGGACACATACTCAAATCCAGTTTTTATCATTCATCTCAGCATTCATTCACTGACCCTCAACTCAAACCAAGCATCAGACCACATAAACCAGACAGACACAATTCTGCCCCTCCTACGGCACAAAGTAGCCTGAGATACTCAGGTATTCCAGAAGCAAACCAACAAATAAATATGATTACTAACTGTGGTAAGAAGAGGAGTGCTATGAGACAAACTGGATGAGACTTAATTTTGCATTCACTATTTCTGGTAGTAAAACTGTCCCTGCTGCTGCTAAGTCACTTCAGTCGTGTCCGACTCTGTGCGACCCCATAGACGGCAGCCCACTAGGCTCCTCTGTCCCCGGGATTCTCCAGGCAAGAACACTGGAGTGGGTTGCCATTTCCTTCTCCAATGCATGAAAGTGAAAAGTGAAAGTGAAGTCGCTCAGTCGTGCCTGACTCTTAGCAACCCCATGGACTGGAGCCTACCAGGCTCCTCCATCCATGGGATTTTCCAGACAAGAGTACTGGAGTGGGGTGCCACTGCCTTCTCCGAAACTGTCCCTAGTTCATATGAAAGAATGGAATAGTGCAAAGGAAGCTGCTAGAGGAGAGTCTGAGCCCTTGATCCTTCATAACTGCTCACTTATAAGTAATATGAGGGCTTCCCTGGTGGTTCAGCTGGTAAAGAATCTGCTTGCAATGCAGGAGACCTGGGTTCAATTGGGAAGATCCTCTTGAGAAGAGAATGTATACCCAGTCCAGTATTCTGGCCTGGAGAATTCCATGGACTGTATAGTTCATGGGGTTGCAAAGAGTCAGACACGACTGAGTGACTTTCACTTTCACACACTTTCCATGGTAGCCCCTGCCTTGGGAAGCACTGGAATATATGAAAAACTTTGCAAGTAGACATAGGTAAGCTTTTAACAAAATATTCTTCCTCCATTGATGCCTGTGGATTATAAATAACATTTGGGAAAAAAAGAAATGCTTAAACTCCAAAGTTTATATGTAATAATGATCATCCTTGCTTTCTGTTTTATCCCCAATACCTCCCTTCTTATATTACTCATACAAAAGCAATGAATAGGTAAACAAATTAACAATCCCCAAAAAATTAACAGAAGGGACCTAATTCGGTCCTCCCTAAAGTAATAACATTTAAGCTAGTGTCAAAGGTTAGCTAGAAGTTAATCAGTTATAAAGAGCATTCTGGTACCAAAAACTGTCTGTACAAAGACCCTGAGGAGAAAAGGAGCAAATTATTGTCGAGGGATCAGTGTACCTAGAATAAAGTGAGTGAAAAATAAAGCAGAACACAGACGGAGGTAGGAGCTAATGACGAAGGGCCTCAAAACCAAAGAAAGGAAGCTGGGCCTTAACAGATACGCAAGAGAAGAATTTTAAGCAGAGGAAAGACACGATCTAATTTATACTTTCTTTTTACACTTATGATTTATACTTTTAAGATTCCTCTGGCTGTTGTTTCAAAGTTGGACTGTAGGAAAGTACACATGCACATGGGTAGACCAGTTAGAATTTTCTGTTGCCAGACACTGTATTAAGAGTATCATTTTATTTTCTGTATTTATGCCAGTGTGACATCCGGGACCTACTGACAATGCCTCCACTGTTGCTCTCAGGCTGGGTAATTACTGTGAGCAGATCTTACATATGCAAACAAGCTAATCTGGAGTACATTCTCTCAACCACCTCCAGGGCTACTACTCCCCAGCCCTAATCACCCTAGGGCCATATACCAGACAACTAGGGACAACCTCCAGCATAATGAAATTATTCAGTCCAGCCAATCCTAAACCTATTTGTTGCGATTCTGCTCTTCTCCCAGGAGAAGATGAGCCCACATCCTTCTACTCAACCATCTTGGATTCAGAATGCCTCAGTAAGCATTACCACGAACAAAGCGAGTGGAGATGACAGAATTCCAGCTGACCTATTTCAAATCCTAAAAGATGATGCTATGAAAGTGCTGCACTCAAGATACCAGCAAATTTGGAAAACTCAGCAATGGCCATAGGACTGGAAAAGGTCAGTTTTCATTCCAATCCCAAAGAAGGGCAATGCCAAAGAATGTTCAAACTACCCCACAATTACCCTCATTTAACATACTAGCAAGATTATGCTCAAAATCCTTCAAGCTAGGCTTCAACACTACGTGAACCAAGAACTTCCAAATGCACAAGCTGAATTTACGAAAAGGCAGAGGAACCAGATATCAAATTGCCAACATCTGATGGGTCTTAGAAAAAGCAAGGGGATTCCAGAAAAGCATCTATTTCTGCTTCATTGACTATATTAAAGCCTTTGACTGTGTGGATCACAACCAACTGTGGAATATTCTTATAGAGATGAGAATACCAGACTACTTTACCCGCCTCCTGACAAACCTGTATGCAGGACAAGAAGCAACAGTTAGAACCAGACAGGAAACAACAGACTAGCTCAAAATCGGCAAAGCAGTACGTCAAGGCTGTATATTGTCACCCTGCTTATTTAACTTATATGCATGGGAAATGCCAGGCTGTATGAATCACAAGCTGGAATCAAGAATGCCAGGAGAAATATCAACAACCTCAGTCATGCAGATGATACGACTCTAATGGCAGAAAGAGAGGAGGAACTAAAGAGCCTGTTGATGAAGGTCAAAGAGGAGAGTGAAAAAGCTGGCTTAAAACTCAACACTCAGAAAACTAAGATCATGGCATCTGGTCCCATCAATTCATGACAAATAGGTGGAGAAAAACTGGAAACAGTGACAGACTTTATTTCCTTGGGTTCCAAAATCACTACAGACAGTGACTGCAGCTGTGAAATTAAAAAACACTTGTTCCTTGGAAGAAAAGCTATGACAAACTTAGACAGCATATTAAAAAGTGGAGACGTCACTTTGCTAACAAAGATCCATATAGTCAAAGCAGTGGTTTTTCAGTAGTCATGTATGGATGTGAGAGCTGGACCATAAAGAAGGCTGAGCACCAAAGAATAGATGCTTTTGAACTGTGGTGCTGGAGAAGACTCTTGAGAGTCCCTTGGACTACAAGGAGATCAAATCAGTCAATCCTAAAGAAACCCAACCCTGAATATTCATTGGAAGGACTGATGCTGAAGCTGAAGCTCCAATACTTTGGCCACCTGATGAGAAGAACTGACTCATTGGAAAAGACCCTGATGCTGGGAAAGATTGAGGGCAGGAGGAGAAGGGGACAACAGAGGATGAGATGGTTGGATGGCATTACCGACTCAAAGGACATGAGCCTGAGCAAACTCTGGGAGATGATGAAAGACAGGAAAGTCTGGTGTGCTGCAGTCCATGGGGTCACAAAGAGTCAGACACAACTTAGCAACTGAATAATAATAAACCTGTTTATTCAGTTCACCCATTCCTTCCCACAGAGACCACAATAAAAGATCTTGCCCACATTTCCCTCTCTTTCCATCTGCCTCCTGACTGATCGTGGTGTTTCCCCCCATGGGTCCTCCCTCTCTCACCCCTATCCTTCTTGGATCTTTGTGTATAAAAATCTATCTCTGGATATGCTAGTCTCATCATAACTGAAGAATAATAAAACCTACATTTTAAAAAATAGATGGTGGCTTGGGAGTGGGAGTAGAAGAAATAGAAAACAAAGAAAGATTTTCAAGGTCCACTCAATGCAATTCTTTTTTATTTTATTGGATTATAGCTGTTTTACAGTGTTGTGTTGGAGAAGGAAATGGCAATCCACTCCAGTGTTTTTGCCTTGGAAATTCCATGGACACAGGAGCCTGGTGGGTTACAGTCCATGGGGTCACAAAAGAGTCGTACACGACTTAGCAACTGAACAACAATGTCGTGTTAGTTTCTGCTATCCATCAAAGTGAATCAGCTACACATATACATATATCCCCTCTTTTATGGTTTCCTTCCCATTTAGGTCACCACAGATACACAATACCAATTTGATGATAATGTATAATGGCAAGTTAGAAGACAATAAGCAAGGTTCCTACTGCATTTTATCTACTGTGTCTCCTTTCAACTGCACACTAAGTATAAATTTAAGATTGACAAATTAAAGATTAAAACTTCAAGCCAGCACTTTGAAAAATTACAAACACAGACACAAATCAGCTCAGAGAGTTCAAGACCTGGGACTCTAACTCAGTCTGTTTCCACAGACATAAATATCATTCATTCATCACTCATTCATTATCATTTTAAACATAATCAACAAACATTCACTGAACAACATATAGAGTCTTGTGGCAGATGCTAGGGAGAAAAATTGGTAGACTTTAGGCTAGTGACAAACAAGAAAAGGCAGTCCAGGCAATGGGGAACCCATGAAGAGTTCCTTCCACATTTTTTTTTTTTAAATTTTATTTTATTTTTAAATTTTACATAATTGTATTAGTTTTGCCAAATATCAAAATGAATCCGCCACAGGTATACATGTGTTCCCCATCCTGAACCCTCCTCCCTCCTCCCTCCCCATACCATCCCTCTGGGTCCTCCCAGTGCACCAGCCCCAAGCATCCAGTATCGTGCATCGAACCTGGACTGGCAACTCGTTTCATACATGATATTTTACATGTTTCAATGCCATTCTCCCAAATCTTCCCACCCTCTCCCTCTCCCACAGAGTCCATAAGACTGTTCTATACATCAGTGTCTCTTATGCTGTCTCGTACACAGGGTTATTGTTACTATCTTTCTAAATTCCATATATATGCGTTAGTATACTGTATTGGTGTTTTTCTTTCTGGCTTACTTCACTCTGTATAATAGGCTCCAGTTTCATCCACCTCATTAGAACCGATTCAAATGTATTCTTTTTAATGGCTGAGTAATACTCCATTGTGTATATGTACCACAGCTTTCTTATCCATTCCCATGAAGAGTTTATGCAAGAAAATAATACAATCAAATAGCACTGAAGCAGGAGTATCCAGTGCAAGACTGCCAGGGGTCAAAGGTGACAGAGTCAAAGCCCTGGGCAAGTTAGCTAACTGTACAATTATTTAGATATACTGATGTCTTTCTTTTAAACCACACATTGATTATCAAAGGCTGGAGAGGAAGCAAAGAGAGCTTCCTTCAAAACACTAGCTCAGTGTTACTTATCATTTTAAGCAACACACAAAGTTTTAGTTTGGCCATAACGCCTAAGAATCTTGACTAAGCCACCATATGGACTTACAGGACATATGAGAACCCAGCAATTCTATGTATTCTTGGCATGGTCAAATACAATAGTTAAATATGACTTTGAAAACTCCAGTGGGTGGAGGGACAAGGAAGATGCAAGTGAAATTACAGCATACACCGGGAAGCAAAAGTGAAACGTGATGCCTTGACAACTGGGGGAACCCAGGAGGCAGCCTACTCCTTTCTCCAGTGCCATCCCCCTGCCTCTCACTCTCCTGTCCCATTCACTTCCTCTCCCCATTGAACACTTTCAGCCCAGTGAAACTACACAGCACGCTCCTTTTTCTTTTTGCTTTCTTGGCTTCCTCTCATCTCATGCCTAACGTACCAATCCTTGCCACTCCTCTGTCTCCATTTCAGAAACCCCCAAACTCTTGCCCTAACGGTCTTCCTCTGTTATCACAACTCAAAATAGAAGTAGTGTTTAAAAAAAAAAAAAAAAATTAAGGGGAAAGAAAACAAGAAAAACCAGAGGGGGAAAAAATAGAAAACTTTCCTTACCTATTTGTTCCTTACATAGACACCACTTGTGGTACACGTTATTATATTTGGACTGATCATTATATTTAACCTTCTTACTGAGATTCAAATGTTAATGTTTCCTGTCTAAAAGGTAATTAAATTTGTATATTAACTTGAATTTCAACTTAATTGAAGAAAATCATGTTTTGTTAAAGGTATTTTTTTAATAACAGGTTTAGATTAGATTGACAGCAAAACTGAGTGAAATGTAGCCCCCCACAACAAGTATAGCTTCCCAATTATCAACATCCCCTACCAGAGTGGGACATTTGTTACAACCGAAAAATCTATACTGACACACATCACTGTCAACCAAAGTCCATATTTTACATTAGGATTCACTCATGGTGGTGTACATTCTTTGGGTTTCAGCTGTATACACTGTTTCAGCACCATACAGAGTAATTTCACAGCTCCACCTAATCATTCCCTCGCTCCACCATCCTAACCCCAGGCAACCACCGATCTTTTCACAGTCTCTATAGGTGTTTTCTGCCTGGCTGTCATATGGTTGAAATCATACAATATGTAGCCTTTTCAGATCATCCTCTTTCACCAGTAATACCCAAACTTCCTCTATGTTTCTTCATAGCTTGATAGCTCATTTCCTTTTGTATGTGCTAAGTCACTTCGGTCATTCCCTACTCTTTGCAACCCCATGGACTGTAACCTCCAGGCAAAATACTGGAGTGAGTTGCCATACTTTCCTCCAGGTGATCTTCCTGACCCAGGGATCAAACCCATGTCTCATGTCTCCTGCATTGTCAGGCGGGCTCTTTACCACTAGCCCAACTGAATAATATTCCATTGTCTGGATACATATCACAGATTACCCATCTACCTACTGAAGGACATCTTGGCTGGTTCAAAGGAGCAAGACTGCTGGATAATATGGTTAAAAGAATGTTTAGTTTCAGAATAAAACTGTCAAACTGACTTCTAAACTGGCAATATTATTTTGCATTTCCACCAGCAATGAAAAGAAGTTCCTTCAGCTCCACAATCTCACCAGCTTTTGGTGCTGTCAGTCTTCTGGATTTTGGGCATTCTAACAGGTGTATGGAGAAGGCAGTGGCACCCCACTCCAGTACTCTTGCCTGGAAAATCCCATGGATGGAGGAGCCTGGTGGGCTGCAGTCCATGGGGTCACAAAGAGTCGGACACGACTGAGCGACTTCACTTTCACTTTTCACTTTCATGCATTGGAGAAGGAAATGGCAACCCACTCCAGTGTTCTTGCTGGAGAATCCCAGGGACAGGGGAGCCTGGTGGGCTGCCGTCTATGGGGTTGCATAGAGTCGGACACGACTGAAGCGACTTAGCAGCAGCAGCTGCAGCAGCAATAGGTGTATAGTGGTATCTCATTTTAATTTGTATTTCTTTGATGACATAGAATGTGGGGCATCTTTTCATATCTTTATTTGCCATCTGTATATCTTCTCTGGTGAGATGTCCATTAAGGCCTTTGGTTAATTTTTTAACTGGGTTATTTGCATGTTGAGTTTCTTTAATTCTTTGTATAGTTTAGATAACATTCCTTTATCAGATAAGTCTTTTGCAAATATTTTCTAAAATATACTTTTAATGTTCTCATTATGAGCATGTGATAATTAAAATACTAAAGAAATGGCTATTTTTCATTATGTAAGTTTCATCAACAGCCTTCTACAATCTTCTACAATGTTCTATATTAATAGCGGTAATACAGTGTTTTCACAAAGGCAATGTGAATGCTCTCCTATGAAAACAGAATTTTTTCCAAAATAAATCTAAACCATAGCAACTGGTTTCTTGGTCCACCCAAAATATGAATTCATATACATGAGCTGGTAAAAACTGCCAAAGTTAATCACAAATCCTTCAATATGGTGAATGTCAGTATTTTTTTTTTTTTAATCAGCAACACTGTTCAAACACAATCTCACCCAGAAGCGTCAGCAAACAGAACAGATGGGACAGGAGCTGCTCTGGAAGAAGACTCTGAGCAGACAAGCTAGAAACGTGCTATTTCTACCACATGGATCACCTCTCCCTCTTTGCCCAGTAAATCTAAGTCATCCTTTTTCCCTAAATTTCCAATAGTGAGGCCTTACATGGGTTCCAACCAATATAGTATGTTCTCTATGTTTACCCCATCAGAGCTCTTAACACACTATGTTGAAACAGCCTGTCCATTCATCTGCCTAGTCCATCTGAGTGGTTCCAAAGTCTGGTTCACTCATTGTTATGCCTCTCGTGCACAGCACAGAAGGGCTGCCCTCAGGAGTAGGCACTCGATATATACTAGGTGAATAAATTTATTTATATAATATATATACTGAATTTGTATTTTATATAAATGCGTACATTTACATAGAAGGGCTTCCCCAGTGGTTAGTGGTAAAGAATCTGTCTGGCAATGCAGGAGACGCAGGTTTGATCCCTGGGACAGGAAGATCCTCTGGAGGAGGAAATGGTAACCCACTCCAGTATTCTTGCCTGGAAAATTCCATGGACAGTGTAGCTTGGTGAACTACAGTCCATGGGGTTTTGCCAAGAGTCAGATACGACTTAGCAACTAAACAACAACAACAACATATATTTAGAATAAATTAGGTGAATAATTGTGTGCCCTAATGCATGTGTTAACAACACACTTCTCCTGGTTTAGACATGAGAAGTTCCTTCCCTAGAGAGTTAAGTACCACGAGTGTAGAGATTTGTGGTTCCCTTGTATCCACGTTAACTGGGCACATGGTATTCAAAAGTACTGCTGACCAGCTCTTGCCTCCATCTCTAGCCTTGCCTTGAGAATGAGTACTTTACTTGGAACTGTTGGAATCTTTGTATAGATATTGCTTTCTTCAGCAATGGCCCTGCAGTCAGCAAATATCATTCCTCATATCATCCTAGTCATTAGCTGTGATCTAGGACAATCCATGTAAAATCTCTAGATCTCATTTTCTATTCCTGTAAAATAGTTCTTAATTATGCTTTAGCACCAGAACCTTTTTTAAAATTTTAGAATGAGCTCCAATATAGAGAAAAAGATAAAACTAAGAGCTAAATTTCCCACTCTGCTTGATTCTTCACTGTTTGAGGAAAATACCCCTAGAAGCACATCCTTAGAGAAGAATACATAGGAAAAACTCGAAAATATACCTACAGAGGTTTAGTCAAGCACCAACGTTCGATGATTTACACATTCAACAAATACTTACTAAACACCTATTCTGTGTCAAGCAAGCACTGGACTAGACAAAAGATTCAGCCATAAACAATGCAGATGGGTTCCCCTAAATATTTATACCAAAAAGCTGTATTGAATACATGTTGAGTATGCACTAAAATGAACAAAAAATTTAAAACATCCTCTGGTCTCTTTTTACAGTGTAGAAAGCAAGACAATTTGCCAAATGCCCAAATAGCTGCATCGACTTAAAAAAAATATCAGTTTCAAAACTACAAATCTCATTTTCTCTAGCTGAAATTCTACTATTTTATGTGGGCATTTTTCAATTTATACTGTTTTCATCCAAATCATTTTTATACCAATTCTCAATAACACATCTGCATTAACTCTAAGTAAGTAGTAGCTAAAATGTAATGCTTGCTCCCACCATTTCCCAGTTTTTCACTCACCTTATCCTTTAGCACTTTTAGGATCCTTTAACTAACCAACTTTTTTGCCTCTTCACTATTTTATACATTCAATAGGAATGTAAAACTGAAATCTAGAAGATGGAATCCACTTTTATTAGGTTGGTTCAAAAGTAATTGTGATTTTACATTGTTGAACTTTGCTGTTTCATACTGGAATACATTCTTAAATGTGATTATGTTATACATTATTTTAATGTGCGTTTCTCACTTTTTTTTTCTTTTTTGATAATGACTTATTGAAAGTGAAAGTGATGTTGGCAATTGAATCTCTGGTTTCTCTGCCATTTCTAAATCCAGCTTGAACATCTGGAAGTTCACGGTTCACATATTGCTGAAGCCTGGCTTGGAGAATTTTGAGCATTACTTTACTAGCATGTGAGATGAGTACAATTGTGTGATACTTTGAACATTCTTTGGCATTGCCTTTCTTTGGGATTGGAATGAAAACTGATCTTTTCCAGTCCTGTGGCCACTGCTGAGTTTTCCAGATTTGCTGGCATATTGAGTGCAGCACTTTCACAGCATCAACTTTTAGGATTTGAAATAGCTCAACTGGAATTCCAACACCTCGACTAGCTTTGTTTGTAGTGATGCTTCCTAAGGCCCACTTGACTTCACATTCCAGGATGTCTGGCTCTAGGTTGGTAATCACATCATCGTGATTATGCAGTTTGTGAAGATCTTTTTTGTATAGTTCTTCTGTGTATTCTTGCCACCTCTTCTTAATATCTTCTGCTTCTGTTAGGGCCATACCATTTCTGTCCTTTATCGAGCCCATCTTTGCATGAAATGTTCCCTTGGTATCTCTAATTTTCTTGAGGAGATGTCTAGTCTTTCCCATTCTATTGTTTTCCTCTATGTCTTTGCACTGATCACTGAGGAAGGCTTTCTTAACTCTCCTTGTTCTTCTTTGGAACTCTGCATTCAAATGGGTATATCTTTCCTTTTCTCCTTTGCCTTTAGCTTCTCTTCTTTTCTCAGTTATTTGTAAGGCCTCCTCAGACAACCATTTTGCCTTTTTGCATTTCTTTTCCTTGTAATTCATTTCATTCCTTGGATCAAGGGATGGTCTTGATCTCTGCCTCCTATACAATGTTACAAGTCCATAGTTCTTCAGGCACTCTGTCTATCAGATCTAACCCCTTGAATCTATTTCTCACTTCTACTGTATAATCATTAGGGATTTGATTTAGGTCATACCTGAACGGTCTAGTGATTTTCTCTACTTTCTTCAATTTAAGTCTGAATTTGCAAATAAGGAGTTCATGGTCTGTGCCACAGTCAGCTCCCGGTCTTGTTTTTGCTGACTGTATAGAGCTTCTCCATCTTTGGCTGCAAAGAATCTGATTTCAGTATTGACCATCTGGTGATGTCCATGTATAGAGTGTTCTCTTGTGTTGTTGGAAGAGGGTGTTTGCAATGACCAGCGCATTCACTTAGCAAAACTCTTATTAGATTTTGCCCTGCCTCATTCTGTATTCCAAGACCAAATTTGCCTATTACTCCAGATATTTCTTGACTTCCTCTTTTGCATTCCAGTCCCCTATAATGAAAAGGATTTCTTTTTTGGGTGTTAGTTCTAGGTCTTGTAGGTCTTCATAGAACCTTTCAACGTCAGCTTCTTCAGCACTACTGGTTGGGGCATAGAATTGGATTACTATGATATTGAATGGTTTGCCTTGGAAGAAAACAGAGACCATTCTGTCATTCTCTGGGTGCAGCAGACCTGGGTATGGCATAAGCCCTCTTGGAGGTCACCATTAACTCCACCATAGAGCTGCCAGAACTTACACAGGAGTGGGAGACAAATTCTCGGCAGGCACAAAAAGAAACTTGTGCACACCAAGACTCAAGAGAAAGGAGCAGTGACCCCACAAGAGACTGACCCAGACTTGCCTATAAGTGTCCAGGAGTCTCCGGCAGAGGCGTGGGTTGGCAGCGGCCTGCTACAGGGCTGAGGGTGCTGACTGCAGCAGTGCATCAACGGAGGTCGCCGTTATCTTCATTACCCACCACAGTGGCCCAGGTAAGTAACAGGGAGGGAACACAGCCCACCCATCAACAGAAAATTGGATTCAAGATGGACTGAACATAGAAAAGGTCAGTTTTCATTCCAATCCCAAAGAAAGGCAATGCCAAAGAACGCTCAAACTACCACACAATTGCACTCATCTCACACGCTAGTAAAGTAATGCTCAAAATTCTCCAAGCCAGGCTTCAGCAATATGTGAACCGTGAACTTCCTGATGTTCAAGCTGGTATTAGAAAAGGCAGAGGAACCAGAGATCAAATTGCCAACATTTGCTGGATCATCGAAAGCAAGAGAGTTCCAAAAAAACATCTATTTCTGCTTTACTGACTATGCCAAAGCCTTTGACTGTGTGGATCACAATAAACTGTGGAAAATTCTGAAAGAGATGGGAATACCAGACCACCTGATCTGCCTCTTGAGAAATCTGTATGCAGGTCAGGAAGCAACAGTTAGAACTGGACATGGAACAACAGACTGGTTCCAAATAGGAAAAGGAGTACGTCAAGGCTGTATATTGTCACCCTGCTTATTTAACTTATATGCAGAGTACATCATGAGAAACGCTGGACTGGAAGAAACACAAGCTGGAATCAAGATTGCCGGGAGAAATATCAATAACCTCAGATATGCAGATGACACCACTCTTATGGCAGAAAGTGAAGAGGAACTCAAAAGCCTCTTGAGGAAAGTCAAAGAGGAGAGTGAAAAAGTTGGCTTAAAGCTCAACATTCAGAAAACAAAGATCATGGCATCCTGTCCCACCACTTCATGGGAAATAGATGGGGAAACAGTGGAAACGGTGTCAGACTTTATTTTTGGGGGCTCCAAAATCACTGCAGATGGTGAATGAGGCCATGAAATTAAAGATGCTTACTCCTTGGAAGGAAAGTTATGACCAACCTAGACAGCATATTCAAAAGCAGAGACATTACTCTGCCAACAAAAGTCCATCTAGTCAAGGCTATGGTTTTTCCTGTGGTCATGTATGGATGTGAGAGTTGGACTGTGAAGAAGGCTGAGCACCAAAGAATTGATGCTTTTGAACTGTGGTGTTGGAGAAGACTCTTGAGTGTCCCCTGGACTGCAAGGAGATCCAACCAGTCCATTCTGAAGGAGATCAGCCCTGGGATTTCTTTAGAAGGAATGATGCTAAAGCTGAAACTCCAGTACTCTGGCCACCTCATGCAAAGAGTTGACTCACTGGAAAAGACTCTGATGCTGGGAGGGGTTGGGGGCAGGAGGAGAAGGAGACGACAGAGGATGAGACGGCTGGATGGCATCACCGACTCGATGGACGTGAGTCTGGGTGAACTCCGGGAGTTGGTGATGGACAGGGAGGCCTGGCGTACTGCGATTCATGGGGTCGCAAAGAATCGGACACAACTGAGTGACTGAACTGAACTGAACTGAACTGAACACAGCCCCGCCCATCAGAACAAGACCCAATTTCCCTCTCAGTCAGTCTCTCCCATCAGGAAGTTTCCATAAGCCTCTTACCCTTCTCCGTCACAGGGCAGACAGACTGAACCACAATCACAGGAAACTAACCAATGGTCACATGGACCACGGCCTCGTCTAACTCAATGAAACTATGGGCCACGCGTGTAGGGCCACCCAAGATGGATGGGTCAAGGTGGAGAGTTCTAACAAAATGTGGTCTACTGAAGAAGGGAAAAGCAAACCACTTCAGTATTCTTGCTTTGAGAACCCCATGAACAGTATGAAAATGCAAAAAGATAGGACACTGAAAGATGAACTCCCCACGTCGGTAGGTGCCCAGTATGCTACTAGAAATCAGTGGAGAAATAACTCCGGAAAGAATGAAGAGACAGAGCCAAAGCAAAAACAACACCCAGCTGTGGATGTGACTAGTGATGGAAGTAAAGTCCAATGCTGTAAAGAACAATACTGCATAGGAACCTGGAATGTTATGTCCATGAATCAAGGCAAATTGGGAGTGGTCAAACAGGAAATGGCAATAGTGAACATCGACATTTTAGGAATCAGCGAACTAAACTGGACTAGAATGGGTGAATTTAACTCAGATAACCATTATATCTCCTACTGTGGGCAAGAATCCCTTAGAAGAAATGAAGCAGCCATCATAGTCAACAAAAGAGTCCAAAATACAGCACTTGGATGCAATCTCAAAAATGACAGAATGACATTACTTGCTGCTTATTTAATATTTATTTGAGACTATGGAAATGTTAGACAAAAAGCAAATTCGAGTAATTTTCTTATTCAAGTTCAAAATGGGCTGTAAAACAGCAGAGACAACTCCCAACACCAACAATGCATCTGGCCAAGGAAGTGCACCCACGTACAGTGCAGTGGTGGTTCAGGAAGTTTTGCAAAGGAGACAAGAGCCTTGAAGATGAGGAGCGCAGTAGCCGGCCACCTGAAGTTGACAACGACCACCTGAGAGGACCATCTAAGCTGACCCTCTTACAACTACAAGAGAAGTTGCCAAAGAACTCAGTGTCAATCATTCTACGGTCATTTGGCATTTGAGGTAAATTAGAAAGGTGAAATGGAGAAGGAAATGGCAACCCACTCCAGTGTTCTTGCCTGGAGAATCCCAGGGACGGGGGAGCCTGGTTAGCTGCTGTCTATGGGGTCGCACAGAGTCAGACACGACTGAAGCGACCTAGCAGCAGCAGAAAGGTGAAAAAACTTGGTAAGTGGGTACCTCCTAAACTGACTGAAAATCAAACAAATTGTCGTTCTGAAGTGCTGTCTTCTTTTATTCTATGCAACAACAAGCCATTTTTCAATCAGATTGTGACCTGCAACGAAAGTGGATTTTGTGCAACAACCAGTTCAGTGGCATGACCAAGAAGAAGCTCCAAAGCCAAGCTTGCATGAAAAAAAGATTATGGTCACTGTTTGGTGGTCAGCTGCCCATTTGATCAGAAAGCTGCTACAGCTTTCTGAATCCCAGAAATACCATTACATCTGAGAAGTATGCTCAGTAAATCAATGTGATGCACAGAAAACTGCCCACCTACTGCCATCACTGCTCAACAGAAAGGGCCCAATTCTTCTCCACAACACCAGACCACACGCTGCACAACCAACATGTCAAAAGTTGAATGAATTGGGTTACAAACTTTGCCTCATCCATCATATTCACCTGAACTCTCAGCCAACTGACTACCACTTCTTGAAGCATCTCCGACAACTTTTTGCAGGAAAAATGAATGCTTCCACAATCAGCAGAAGACAGAAAATTCTTTCCAAGAGTTCCTTGAATCCCAAAGCATGAATTTTCATGCTATAGGAATAAACAAACTTATTTCTCACTGGCAAAAATGTGTTGATTGTAATGCTTTCTATTTTGATCAATAAATGTGTTTAAGCCTAGTTACAAATATTTAAAATTCACGTTCCAAAACTGCAATTACATTTGCGTCAACCTAATATCATTATCTGTTTCACCATTTCATTCAACAAATCCTTTGACAAGTACTTACTATGTGCAAAGTGTTCTGCTATAAAGTGGTACAAAATTTCTAGAATTTGTTTACTTTTTCTACCCCTTTGGGCTTCACTGGTGGCTCAGATGTTAAAGAATCCAACTGCAATGCAGGAGACCCAGGCTCGATCCCTGGGTTGGGACGATCCCTTGGAGACGAGATTGGCAACCTGCTCCAGTATTCTTGCCTGAGAAATCCCACAGACAGAGAAGCCTGGTGGGGGGTTGAAAAGAGTCAGACACTGAGCAACTAACACTTTCTACCCCTTTAATCCATTACTTTTTTTTTCCACTTAGTAGTTTAAAGTACATACCAAGAACAAATATCAAATTTCCCTAGGGTTCCCTCAACCTACAATGCTCTTTCACATTCTCCTTATCCATATATATTTATTCACATTCACTGAACAAAAAGTACAGTGCAAGGTACTATAACGTGTGCTAAGAAATATGGTTCCTTCTCTCGAGGAATGAAGAAAGGATAAAGAGTGAAGACATTTCAGAAGGAGACTCCACAAGTATTAGTGTCAACAGAGGTATAAGAAAAAGAAACAGATGAGTTCTGTTTTGAAAAACTAACTAGATGATGATATCATTAACAAAACAGGGACCTGAAAGGTTTTTCTTCAACAATTAAAAATTTGGTTCTAGAATATTAAATTAAAGTTGCTTCTGGATATTCCAGTTGAGTCATCGAGATGGGAATTAGTTAATACCGGTCAATACTTTAGTAGCCACTATGTGGCAGGATCCAAGGGCACTTAGTAAGACATCACCCCAAACTCAAAAGAATTTAAGAGTCAGGTGACAGAATGCAAGTAAACAGGTGCTTAAAAGCAAAACTAGGGTAAAAGAGAGTAAGCATAAGCACTGGCCAGATCATGCAGGACCTTGCAGGCCATCCTTTAGGAGACTGGATTCAGCCAAGCAATGCGGAGCCACTGAAGGGTTTTAAACAGGGAATGGCTTGATTAGGTGTGCATTTTAGAAAGAAGACTCTAACTTCATGGAGGAAACAGGCTGGAGCAGGCAAAAATGAAAGACAAAGTGAACACTGGAAGTTGCTGCAGAAATCTGAACAAGAGCTGATAGGCATCAAGATGCACAAAGATTAGGGGAGGAGATGTATAATAGGTAATATCTGAGACACTGCTTTTCCCTAGACCACACTCAATTAAAATCTCTAAAGAACAACACTAGAAACTGAACTATTTTTAATCATTACAATAAAATAATCATAGTTACATGCAAATATTAAACAACTGAAGGGCCCATCACTACACTATGCCCAGTCTTTCCTTATCTACATCAAACTATGGAAGCCACATTCTTATGAAGTTATCAAATAAATAGCAAGGTCTGGAAAAATTCTGCAATTGTATATTTGATCGGGTAACTGAGGAATGTATGTTTTGTCTACAACCACTTTACATGGCCTTGATGAAAAATATGTCACACAATAAAGAAGAGCAAAATTGAACAGATCCAAGCAACAAAGTTCCTCTAGGATTATTCAGTCACTTCATTACCCAAAGAGCTTATAATATATGGATTTTATATACCTTTAGAAAAGGAAGTTTTCTATACATCTCTTACTAATAGGGCCCAATGATTTGATTAAAGTTGACAATGTGTCTAGACTCCTCTAAGTTCACCAGCTCTAAGTCACCATGTGATGCAATTCTGATGAATAAAATATAAGCTGAGGGTTTCTGGGGAAGCCCTTTCCTGCTTCTTCTCATCTTCCTCCTGTCTGGAATGTAGATAAAAGGCTGGAGCTGAAGCAGCCCTCCTGTAACTATGAGGTAATAAGCATGAGACTAAAGATCACGTGCTAGGTGGCTAACCCTGCCTAGAGACCTTTTATACAGGGAGAACAATTCCCTCTTCAATTAACTATAGACTCTGCGTCCCTTAGGAAAGGCCAGGCTACTTAACAGGTCAGCTTCATGGTCAGTTCCATTTACCTATCCAAACTCATTTCAGACCAATCTCTGTCTCCTACTTTCCACCCAGTAATTCTAAACCCTATCAGAACAGCACCTAACAGTGAGCTGTTTTTCACCTTTCTACTTTTAATTCTCTGCATTCTCTCACCCCTCCATTTCTTCACCAGACTTACACCTCCTCAGCATTCCAGACTTTCTGACTCCTAGCTGAGGTAGGTGCCCTCCCTCCTTGTTCTCACATCTCCTTACATGCACAATGACTGTGCTGTACTATAGCTATTCACTTAAGTATCTGTCTTCCCAACCAGATTACCAGCTCCTCAAGAAGAAAAACAATGTCTTAGTTTCCTTGGTATTCCTAGATCCTGTGACAGTACCTGGAGCACTAGGGTTATCCAGTAAATGTCGGTTGAATAAATGAAAGTTACATAAAACATGACTTTTAATTTTTGTTGTTTAGTCGCTCAGTTGTGTCTGACTCTTTGTAACCCCATGGACTGCAGCACACCAGGCTTTCCTGTCTTTCACTATCTCCCGGAGTCAACTCTAACTCATGTCCCTTGAGTCAGTGATGCCATCCAACCATCTCATCCTCTGTCATCCCCTTCTTCTCCTGCCTTCAATCTTTCCCAGCATCAGGGTGCTTTCCAATGAGTCAGTTCTTCACATCAGGAGGCCAAAATATTGAGCTTCAGCTTCAGCATCAGTCCTTCTAATGAATATTCAGGGTTGGTTTCCTTTAGGATTGACTGGTTTGATCTCCTTGCTGTCGAAGGGCCTCTTAAGAGTCTTCTCCAGCACCACAATTCAAAAGCATCAGTTCTTCAGCACTGAGCATTCTCAAGGTCCAACTCTCATATCCATACATGACCACTGGAAAAACCAAAGCTTTGACTATACAGACCTTTGCTGGCAAAGTGATGTCTCTGTTTTTCAATTCACTGTGTAGGTTTGTCATAGCTTTTCTTCCAAGAAGCAAGCATCTTTTAATTTCATGGCTGCAGTCAACATCACAGTGATTCTGGAGCCCAGGAAAACAGTCTGTCACCATTTCCATTTTTTCCCCATCTATTGGCAACCTCCTCCAGGAGTGTTTTTAATTATTTAAAACAAACCACAGCAAAAGGATTGTTAAATGACTTCTCCTTAATATCAAAAGCTAATTTTCACCTGTAAATTTTTCCTGAAAATGAGAAAAGTGCTTGAGTATATTCTATCACCACATATTGCTTTATAATACCATTTCTGCTTAGAACTGAAAGTCCTAAGACAACCCAACAAAGCTATTCTCATCTTTCTTAAAAGATCAGTCTCACTTCTGAGGGGAAGTCAGAAGAAAAAACTAAGATGACCAAAGAATACATTTTATTGTACATGACTAGCAAAACTTATCAAAATGAAGGTAAATAAAGAAATAAAATCTCTTCATACCTGTCACATTGCTGCATTATGGAAATTTCTTTGATTATTTCCTGAAGATCTGACTCAACAGGTACTTGTTTAATTGCCACAACTTGACCAGATTCCTTATGTATTGCTTTAAATACACTTCCATAAGACCTAAAAGAAACCAAGACGTTCCTTTATTTTTTTCCCTTCAAACACCATAACTATTAGAGAAAGAGTCTGAGTCTTCACATGTAGTCTTTTCTAATTTATACTACTACTCAATGGTGACAAATCAAAGGAAACAAATTTTAAAAGTGAATTATATCTTAGCTTTAATGCTTCAATTATAGACTTAAAATTCATTAAAATCACCAAATTAATAGAAAAAGATTTGCTGTGTTTCTTATGAATGAAAGAAATAGACTTACGGTTTGTCAACTCAAACAAGTGCAGCATTAAGAAGATATATAAATGGAAGTTAAAAGAATGGAATATAGAATAAAAACAGCCAAAATCTCATGTTAGGAGAAAAGGCTGATCTCACCTTAAGCAAATCATCCGCAAAATATCAGAGCCCCACACCTGCCCAGACTGCTTAGGGGTAACTGAAACCTTCACCATGGGTTTGTGTGTATGTGTGTGTGTATATAGTCCTAATTTACACACACGCACATATACAGGTAAACCCACTTTTCAAAAGTTCACTTTATGCCCCTTCATTTTTACAAAAGGCCTGGATTAACACCTGTTTCACTAACCAGATGAAATTCGAAGAGGATTTACACTTTTATAAAAACAGGTGAAAACAAAAACAGCATTCAACATTTATTTTTGCAGGAGCCATTAGAGAGGGAGAAAGTACCATGAGCAGCAACAGTGGCCCCACCAAGCTCATTCCTAGAACTACACTCAGCATCAAGCCACCATATCTCTGAGCTTTGTCGGAGAGGACCTGTGCTTTATCTCACAATTTATTTTGTGTAACTGTTAGCAAGATGTGTTGTAATGTATCTGCTTCAGCTCCTCTGTCCATGGAATTCTCCAGGCAAAAATACTGGAGTGGGTAGCCATTCCCTTTCTCCAGAGGATCTTCTGACCCATAGATCAAACCCACGTCTCTTGCGTTGCATGCAGATTCTTGATCGTTTGAGCCACCAGGGAAGCCTTTCTTTGCATTACAATGTTTCAACTTACTAAAGGTTTCATAAGAATGCTCTACTTTCAGAGAGCAAGGGAAATCTGTATCTCCCCCTTTGAAGCCATATATATATATATATATATATATACACACACACACACACACACACATATATATGTGTGTGTGTCTGTGTATGTGTATGCATCTGTGTGTGTGTGTGTATATATATATATATATATAGCCCCTCAAAAGCTAGTCTAGACTCAGAGCTAGATTAACTACTGCCAATTAAGCAACACCATCAGTCTCTTCTAAGGTCTTCCTGTTACTACAAAAGAAAACTGGGAACCACATTTCCCAGATTTCCCTTCCCTGGATGGATCCCAGTTAAGAGTCTGACAATGAGAAGAACATTCATGAAATCTGAATGGCAAAAAGCTGAGCAAAGACCATCAATTGTCAAATACAGCTGCAGCAGATGCCTGACCCAATATCAGATACACAGTGGCTTCCTGCTGAGCCTCCTGATAACCACCACACTGCTGCTGCAGACTAAGAGAGTTGGTGGGAACATCTAAACGACTCTTAGGGATTCCAGCAGAGCCCATGCGAGCTTTTGAGAAACACCACTTCAGTGCTTCAAACTGAGATCTTCAGCACTAGCTTCTCTGAGCTTCAGTGACAGTCCATAACCTTTGCATCCCTGGCCTTTCCACAAGTCATTTGAGCTCCAAATTTCATAATAAACTCTTTACACCTGGAGTTCATAGAGTAACCTTTCTTTTCCTAACCATGATCTGCTACCAATAGTTTTGGGGAAGGAAGTGGTTTCAAGGGAAAGAATCTTAAGAAATGGGAATCTTGGATTAGTTCTTTCTTAGATTTAAAGACAGTAATGACTTCAATGCAAGGGACAAGCAGAACACTGAGACTAAGGTATCTGATGGCAAAATAATTATTTAAATTATTAGCCTTAGTTCCTGGAGTCTAAGGAAAGCTTTAGAAGATCAGGAACCTGAATCAATTGAATGTTCCAGTGACAATAAGAGTACAAAAACTGCAGAATGGAATGGCTGCTCCTGACTAAGCTGGAAAAGTCATAAAACAAATATAACAAGCTCAGGGCTTAAATTTCCAGGCCAAGACTGAGAGAGCCAGAAAACTTCTGAATGCTTCAAAGAAAATCTTATTTCTTATACGTCAGGACTGAGACTTCTGCAACACAACATCTAATCTTGCCAGAAGCTGAATTACAATGCAAACTCAATTCACAACATCACCAGGTCTTACTATGTTTCATTGTGAGTTCTCTTTCATATCATTACCTAATATCCTTCTTCATTCTTTATCTGAATATTAACTCCTCTTAACTCATTTATGATCTTTTAACTTTAATTTGCCTGATATAAACATTGCCATTTGTGCTTTCTTTTTTGATGTGATTACCTCTTTCTTATCTGATGTCTCTAATAGGAAATACCACTATATGTCCACCCTTTGTATTACACAGGCTCTTATAAACAGCATATAGCTAAGTTTTACATTTTAATTGACCCTAATAGTCTGTCTATGGGAGAACTGATATTTAGTGAAAAATACATTTCACTTTATTCCTTCTAACTTAAATTTATCTTACTATTTTATATTTTTGTTTTCTCTATTTCCTTTTCCCTGTTCTTACTGATCTAACCTGTTTTGTGTTTTGTGCCTTTATTATCTTGGAAATTCTCCTATATTTTTGGTTTTTCATTATGGAGTATGATGCTAGCTTGGGCTTGTCGTATATGACCTTTGCTATGTTCAGGTATTGTTACATTCCCTCTGTACATTTACTGTTTAATTCAGTCAAATATACTCCAGTGAAGGACTAATCTTACATGGGATGTTATAACTGTTCTGTCATTATCTAAATGCTACTTTTGTATTTTTTGTACTTACCCTTCTCCCAGTTTCTCTAATACATCAAAAACTTCTTCAGGCTGCTTAGTCAAACTGTCTTCACTCAGCTTTTTTAGCTTACTAATGAGAAAAACAAAAGAAAAAGCATTTTCTGTAAGATCTCTTATAGATTTTAAAATTTTAAGAGACAATATATTCAGATGGTTCAAAACTCAAAAATACAAAAAAAGTATACAGTATACAGTCTCCTTGCAACTCCTGTTCTTAATCTTCCCAGAAACACCTCAAAGAATAAGCACTTTTATTACCTTCCTGTGAAACCTTTATAAAAATATTTCTATTTCTCCCCCTTTTTAACACACAATATAGCATTTTATACACACGCTGTATATATACTTTTTTACCCACACTGTTACATACTTTGATGTTTTTACGTAACAACATAAAATCTTTGCTGGAGATCTCTACAACATAAATTCATAGACAGCATCTTCATTCTTTTCTTTTTTCTCAGCAATCCTTCACTTATAGATATCTAGGTTCCCTTTTGCTATTATAAACACTGCAATAAATAAGCTTATAGGTAAGTCAGCTCATACATGTGCTTGTATATCTTTAGGATAAATAACCAAACGTAAAACTGTGAGAGCAAGAAAATATATAAACACACAAAATATAGACGTGTGTGTGTGTGTGTCTGTGTGTGTCTGTGTGTGTGGCTCAGTCGCTTCAGTCATGTCCGACTCTTTATGACCCTATGGAGCGTAGCCCACCAGTTTCCTCTGTCCAAGAACACTGGAGGGGGTTGCCATGCTCTCCTACAATGGATCTTCCTGACCCAGAATCCGTGTCTCCTGCATTGCAGGCGGATTCTTTATCGCTGAACCACCAGGGAAGCCCATATAGAAGTATACATAATGATAAGTAAGTATATGCTATAAGCATAACTGTATTTCATAATATAAATTTAATAACATAATAAAATCACTATTATAATAACTATATATTACTAAAATTGCTGATTGATTATATTATGGTATATTTATCTACTACAATTGTACATTATATCAATATATATGTATATTAATTGGCACCAGCAAATTGCCCTCTGGGGGGCTTACACCAATTTACTTTCCTACCAGTATTACATGAGAAATCTTCTTTTCCCACAATTCCACCTACAGAGTACTAAACTCTATATCTAGATAGATATATTAAAGTCTGTATTTAGAAATATTTGGATTTCAGCCAATATATTAGGTAAAAACTTGTAACTCAGATTTATTTTGTATTTCTCCTACTGTGAGTGAAGTTGAGCATCTTTTAATATAGTATGAAGCAAAATCATCTATTCATGATCTCTGTTCACTTTTCTTCTGGGTTTTTGGTTCTTTTCTTATCTGTGCACAGAGATAAGAAAAGGTTTAGGTTGCAAATATTCCCACTTGTAGTGACTTTACTTCTGAGTTTTTAGTTTTATGGGCTACTTGACTGGTTGCCATAGAGAAAACTTTTTAATTTATTTTTGCTTTTTTAAAAGTTATCCACAGTATGGCATGGGCTGAAATATCTAGAAACAAGACATTACACATGGTGTGTTTGACAGACCAAAAGTAATTCCATATGAATAAAGTAAAATGGTCAAGATGCAGAGGTAAAAAGAGTCAGGTTAAAAAGAGTCTTGTAAACCATATTAAGGAGCTCTATTTTTAAAAGATCACTCCTCTGTAATCAAGAAGGAGGACATGCAATAAGTAACAATAGAGAAGGGAAACTAGCAGGGGGTTGTTCAAAATATGGATGCAAAGAACATAGTAGCAGTGGCAATAAGAACTGAGAGAAGATATGCTAATCAAGATACTGAGCAGGCACAGTCAACAGAAAGTGGTTTTGATTAAGTATGTGGAGATGCAAGAAACACAGAAGTTGAGAATGTCTCTTAAGCCTTTGGTTTAAGCAAATGACTAGAGGTAACGTTATTTACCAAACTAAAGAACACCAGAAAAAAGCTTGAAGAGGAACGTGTTGGGTTTAACTCCTCTCATCCAAATGTATATTTCCAGTAACCAACTGTTTATATGAATCCCAGGAGAGATCTGAATTGGCAACGTCATTTTTTGGTGTCATGGTAAAGAATCTACCTGCAATGCAGAAGACCCAGGTTCAATCCCTGGATCAGGAAGATCCCCTGGAGAAGAGAATGGCTACCCACTCCAGTATTCTTGCCTGGAGAACTCCATGGACAGAGGAGGTTGGTGGCCTCTGGTCCATGGGATTGCAAAGAGTTGAACACGACTGAGCGACTAACACAAACACACACACACACACACACAGCACACAGATGAAGCCTAAAGGTATGATAAGGGATAAAGCCATCAAGAAAATGTCTAAGAAGAAATAGGATCAAAGAGAAAAGAGACCCCAGGAAAATATCAATAATTAAGAAATGAGGTCATGAAGGACAAGAAAGTAGTGCTTGACCACTTTCAAGAATGCTACTCAAAGTTCAAACAACTTAAAAATTTGAAAGTGTCCGTTACAGGACTTCCACTTCTGACTACAAGGAAGTAAGAGGATATTATCTGTCTGCTGTAAACAGCTAAAAAACTCAAAAAAAAAAAAAAATTATGGGAAACTATTTTCACACATTAGATATCAGACATTTCAGGACTGTGATCCATAAGAAAAGGAAAAGAAATGAGAAAAGCCCTGCTATCGCCCAGGCTTTACATCTAAAGGCTATATCCAAAATGTAGCACACTGAGAGGAACTCAAAGAGCCCAGCAATTTTGCTGAGTTAAAGAAACAAAGATGAGAGTTTGGAGAGGCAAGGCAAAAAAAATTTACACTACAGAATACCTGTGAGAAAAGAGTTATACTGAGAAAGAAGTCCACCAATCTACCGAACAGTTCCCTTGACTATTTAGCTGAATGCCAATCCGTACATGCTTACAAAAACATGCTACAAAGCCCAACAAAATCGATTTCCTAAGGAGAAAAAAAAAAGATTTTTAAAAAGAACAACTCCCAGAGATCACACAAGGCTGAGAATCTTTTCCACCAACAATAGTTAAGTCAACAATAGTTATGAGAATACATCCCAGAACAGCCTTGTTTTACAAGAGACCGCATTAGCAAAGCATAAAGGCTACTTTGCATGCATACCCAGGTGCCCAACTCTTATCGACCCCATAGCCCACCAGGCTCCTCTGTCCATGGATTCTCCAGGCAAGAATACTGGAGTGGGGTACCATGCCCTCCTCCAAGGGATTTTCCTGATCCAGGAATTGAACCTGTATCTCCTGCATCACCCTCATTGCATGCAGATTCTTTACTGAGCCAGCAGTGAAGCCCAAAGGCTACTTAGACTTCCCAAAAGGAGCTTAAAAACAGGCTTCAAAAGCACTGAGCCAATCTACAAGGTAACTTAACTGCCTACCAGAACAAGTCTATAGGGGCATACCTTCTTTTATTATGTTTTACAGATACTGAGGTTTTTTGTTACAAAAGTTAAGGTTTGTGGCAACCCTGCCTAAAACAAAACCATGGGTACCATTTTTCCAACAGCATTTGCTCACTTTGTGTCATGTGTCACATTGTGGTTATTTTCACAATATTTCAAACTTTTTCATTATTATTATGTTTTTATAATGATCTGTACGCAATGATCTTAGATGTTACCATTGCAATGTGTTTTGGGATTCCATGAACTGCACCCATATGAGCCTCATAAATGTTATCTGTGCTGACTGCTGGTTGGCCATTCCCCATCACTCTCCCTTTTCCTCAGGCCTCCCTATTCTGAGACAAAACAGTATCGAAATTAAGCCAACTACTAACTCTAAAACAACCTCCAAGTGTTCAAGCAAAAAGAAGAGTCACCCATTTCTCATTTTAAATTAAAAGCTGGAAATGACTAAGCTTAGTGGAGAAGGTTTGTCAAAAGCTGAGATAGGCCATAAGCCAGGCCTCCTGTGCTAAACAGTTACCCAAGTTGTGAATGCCAAGGAAAAGTTCTTTTTTGTTGTTTTTAATTTATTTTTAATGGGAGGATAATTGCTTTGCAGTGTTGTGTTGGTTTCTTTCATACATCAACATGTATCAGCCTTAGATATACATACGTCCCCTCCCTCTTGAAACTCCCTCCCACCTCCCACCCCTCTAGGCTGTCAAAGAGCATTGGCTGAGTCCCCTGAGTCACACAGCAAATGCCCACTGGCTATGGGCATGTTTCAGTACTGCTCTCTCAAGTATCCCATCCTCTCCTTCCCTCGCTGTGTCCATAAGTCTGTTCCCTATGTCTACTGCTGCCCTGCAAGCAGGTCAGTACAATTTTTACATTAATAGATTCCATATATGTGTGCTAATACATGGTATTTATTTTCCTGACTTACTTCACTCTGTATAACAGGCTCTAGGTTCACCCACCTCACCAGAACTCACTCAAATGTGTTCCTTTTTGTGGCTGAGTAATGTTCCATTGTATATATGTACCACAGCTTCTCTATCTATCTGTCAATGGACAGCTAGGTTGCTTTCACGTTCAGCTATTGTAAATAGTGCTGCAATGAATGTTGGGGTACATATGTCTTCTTTTAGAATTATGGTTTTCTCAGGGTATGCGGCCAGTAGTGGGATTTCTGGGTCATATGGTAGATTATTCCTAGCTTTTTGAAGAAATCTCCATACTGTTCTCCGTAGCGGCTATACGGGAAAAGTTCTTGAAGAAAAGTTAAAGCGCTACTCCAGTGAACACATAAATGATAAGAAAACAAAACAGCCTTACTGCTGATAAGCAGAAAGTTTCAGTAGTCTGGTTAGATCAAACGAGCCACAGCATTACCTTAAACCAAAGCTTAATCCAGATCGAAGCCCTGATTTTCTTCACATCTATGAATCTTTACCAGCTGAGCCACAAGGGAAACCCATCTATGAAGACAGAGAAAGGTAAAGAAGTGGCAAAAGGAAAGTCTGTAGCTGCAAAGGGTGATTCACGGGTTTTAAGGAAAGAATGCATCTCCATAACATGAGAGTGCAAGGTGAAATAGAAAGTACTCACGTAGATGCTGCTGCAAGTTTTACAGAAGATCTAGCAAGACGCAGGCACCTACACTAAACAAGATCATGACATCCCGTCCCATCACTTTATAGCAAATAGACGTGGAAAAAGTGGAAACAGTGACAGATTTCATTTTCTTGGGCTCCAAAATCATTGTGGGCAGTGACTGCAGCCATGAAATTAAAAGATGCTTGCTCCTGGGAAGAAGTGAAGTGAGTGAAAGTGGCTCAGTCATGTCCAACTCTTTGCGACCCCATGGACCATACAGTCCATGGAATTCTCCAGCCCAGAATACTGAAGTGGGTAGCCTTTCCCTTCTCCAGGGGATCTTCCCAACGCAGGGAGTGAACCTAGGTCTCCCGCATTGCAGGCAGACTCTTTATCAGCTGAGCCACAATGGAAGCCCAAGAATAATGGATGGGTAGCCTATCCCTTCTCCAGCGGATCTTCCTGACCCAGGAACTGAATTGGGGGTCTCCTGCACTGCAGGTGGATTCTTTACCAACTGAGCTATCAGGGAAGCCCTCCTTGGAAGAAAAGCTATGTCAAACCTAGACAGCAGAGAAATCACTTTGCCAACAAAGGTCCATCTAGTCAAAGCTATGGTTTTTCCAGTAGTCATGTATGGATGTGAGAACTGGACCATAAAGAAGGCTGAGCACCAAAGAATTAATACTATTGAATTGTGGTGCTGGAGAAGACTCCTGAGAGTCCCTTGGACTGCAAGGAGATCAAACCAGTCAATCCTAAAGGAAATCAGTCCTGAATATTCATTGGAAAGACTGATGCTGAAGCTGAAGCTCCACTATTTTGGCCACCAATGCAGAGCCAATGGCATCAGGAAAAGACCCTGATGCTCAGAAAGACTGAGGACAGAAGGAGAAGGGGACAAAAGAGGATGAGATGGTTGGATGGCTTCGTCAACTCAATGGACATGAGTCTAAGCAAACTCCAGGAGACAGTGAAGGACAGGGAAGCCTGGCATGCTGCAGTCCACAAGGTCCCAAAGAGTCTAATGCACCCTGGGGACTGAACGATAACACTAAACAATGGATTTCCAATATCGATGCAACAGTCTTATATTGCAAGAAAATACCATCGAGAACTTTAACAGCTAGAGAGCCAGGTCAACGCCTGGCTTCAAAGCTTCACAGGGCAAGAGCTAATGAAGCTGGTGAGTTTAAGTTGACACCAATGTTCATTTACCCTCTGAAAATCCTAGGGTCCCTAAGGATTATGCTAAATCCACTCTGCCTGTGCTCTGTAAGTAGAATAATAAAGCCTGAATGACAATACATCTGTTTTACAACTGAATATTATAAGTCCACTCTCAAGACCTGCTGCTCAGAAAAAAAAGATTCCTTTCAAAACATTACTACTCATTGACAATGCACTTGGTCACCCAAGAGCTCTTTGAAAATGCACAAAGATAATACTGTTTTCTTTCCTGCTAACACAACATCCATTCTGCAGCCCATGATCAAGGAGCAACTTCAACTTTAAAGTATTATTACTTATATATATATTTCATATATACCCTTATGATATGTATTTCATAAAGCTATTAAGTGCCATAGATAGTGATTCCCTTGATAGCTGTGGGCAGAGTAAACTGAAAACCTTCTGTAAAGGATTCACCAATCATAAGAATATTAATGATTCAAAGGAAGAGGTCAAAATATCAACATCAATGATGGTTTGAAAGAATTGAGTAGAAATCTCATGGATGACTTTAAGGGGTTCAAGACTTCAGTGAAGGAAAATATTGCAGATGTGATAGAAACAGCAAGAAAACTAGAATTTAGAACTGGAACTTGAAGATGTGACTGAACTGCTGTAATCTCATGATAAAACTTTAGCAGATGAGGAGTTGTCTCTTATGGATGAGCAAAGAAAGTAATTTCTTGACACAGAATCTACTCCTGATGAAGCTGTTACAAAGACTGCTGAAATGATAACAAAGGATGTAAAATATGGCATAAACTTTAGTTGATGAAACTGTAGCAATGTTTAAAAGGACAGACTCCAATTTTGCAAGAGGTTCTACTGTGGGTAAAACGCTATCAAGCAGCACTGCATGCTACAGAGAAATCATCTGGGAAAGAAAGAGTAATCGATGTAGAAAACTTCACTCTTGTCTTATTTTAAGAAATTGCCATAGCAACCCCAACTTTCATCAACCACCACCCAGATGAGCCAGCAGACATGAACATCAAGGCAAGAACCTCCACCAGCAAAAAGATTATATCTTACTGAAGGTTCAGATGATCATTTGGAGAAGGCAATGGCACCCCACTCCAGTATTCATGCCTGGAAAATCCCATGGATGGAGGAGCCTGGTAGACTACAGTCCATGGGGTCACGAAGAGTCGGACACGAATGAGCGACTTCACTTTCACTTTTCACTTTCATGCATTGCAGAATGAAATGGCAACCCACTCCAGTGTTCTTGCCCAGAGAATCCCAGGGATGGAGGAGCCTGGTGGGCTGCTATCTATGGGGTCGCACAGTGTCAGACACAACTGACATGACTTAGCAGCAGCAGATGATGGTTAGCATTTTTTAGCAGTATTTTCAATTAGGTATATTACATTGTTTTCTAGACAACACTACTGCCCACTTAATAGACAACAGTACAGTTTAAACACAACTTTTCTGTGTGCTTGGAAACCAAAAAATTCATGTGATTCACTTTGTTGCAATACTCACTTTATTGCAGCTGTCTGAAACTGAATCCTCAATATCTCAGAGGCATGCCTGGAACTCTTTAAAAACGTAAAATCCAGCCTCCACAATGTAAAAATTTTAAATGTCAAGAATTCAATCAAAAATTACTAGACATAAGAAAAACTGGGAACTATGACCCACAAAAAGGAGAAAACTTAGTCAATTAAAACAGACACACATACACACAAAATAAAACCAGACACAGAAATGGCAGAAACAGTAGAATTAACAAAAATAATCTTATAAAAAAAAAATATAAATATGTCCCACGTACTTCGAGATGTAACGGAAACAGATAGGAAAAAGAGCTAAATTGAAATTTTAGAGATGAAAAAAATAAACTACCTGAAATGAAGTTCTCACTGGATAAGACTTGAACAGATTAGATACTACAGCACAAAAGATAACTTGAAGAAAAAAAATGTTTTAAGAATAAAGGAAAAAAGAAAAGGCCTGAGCCCCACACGGAAATGAAGAATAGATATTAAAATACAGAAATAGACAAAAAGAGGGAAAAGGGCTTGAGGAGATACTGGTCAAACATTTTTCAAATTTTATAAAAACAATAAAACTAGAGATGCAAGTAATTAACCAAATCTAAAAGGATAAATACACACAGAGAGACAAATCCAATGTATTATAATGAAATTGCCGGCATTAAGAGGTATACCAGTAGAAGAAGAAAATACTAAAAGCTAAATACTAAATCACTGCAGATGGTGACTGCAGCCATGAAATTAAAAGACGCTTACTCCTTGGAAGGAAAGTTATGACCAACCTAGATAGCAAATTCAAAAGCAGAGACATTACTTTGCCAACAAAGGTCCATCTAGTCAAGGCTATGGTTTTTCCTGTGGTCATGTATGGATGTGAGAGTTGGACTGTGAAGAAGGCTGAGCGCTGAAGAATTAATGCTTTTGAACTGTGGTGTTGGAGAAGACTCTTGAGAGTCCCCTGGACTGCAAGGAGATCCAACCAGTCCATTATGAAGATCAGCCCTGGGATTTCTTTGGAAGGAATGATGCTAAAGCTGAAACTCCAGTACTTTGGCCACCTCATGCAAAGAGCTGACTCATTGGAAAAGACTCTGATGCTGGGAGGGTTTGGGGACAGGAGGAGAAGGGGACGACAGAGGATGAGATGGCTGGATGGCATCACTGACTTGATGGACGTGAGTCTGAGTGAACTCCAGGAGTTGGTGATGGACAGGGAGGCCTGGCGTGCTGCGATTCATGGGGTCACAAAGAGTCGGACACGACTGAGCGACTGAACTGAACTAAAATACTAAATGTCCCAGGAAAAAGACCTATTACTTAAATAAGGATAAAGACAAGAATGACTATAGTCTTCTTGTCAGACAGTAAGCAAGCCGAAAGACAGTGACTCCTTAAAATGATGAAAGAAAACAATAATCAAAATACAATTCTATATTTAATGGAAATATCCCTCAAAAGCTAAGAAATAAAAATTTTCAAACAAAAAAAGGTGAGAAAATTCATTATGAGCTGACCTTCACAACAATAAATGGTTAAAAACAGTTCCTTAGGCTACAAGAAAGTGATGTCAAAAGGAAACATAAATCTATACAGAAGAATAAAGAACAACAGCTAGTAAAAAATATAGGTAAAAACAGGGGGAAAAGTTTCCCCCATTTAACAACAGCAGAATATACATTCTTCTCAAATGCACGGAACAGAAACACTCTCCAAAAGGGATGGCATGACAGGCCACAAAACTTTTATTTAAAATTTAAGAATACTTTAAGTTTTCTTCTGCAAACAAAATGGAATGAAACCAGCAATCAATAGCAGAAAGACAACAAGAAAATCCAAAAATATGTAGACATTAAACAAAGTATTCTTAAACAAAAACAGGGTCAAGGAAGAAATCACAAGGAAATTAAGAAAATATCAGGAGGGACTTCCCTGGTGGTCCTATGGTTAAGAATTCACCATCCAATACAGGGGCTGTGGGTTTGATACCTGGTTATGGAGCTGAAATCCCACATGCCTGGTGGCCAAAAAAAAACAAAATATAAAACACAAGCAATATTAACATTCAACTAAGACTTTAAAAATGGTCCACATCAAAAAAAAGAAAGAAAAGAAAATACCTAGAGACAAACAAAAACACAGCATACCAAAACGTCTGGGATGCAGCAAAAGCAACATTAAGAGAGCAGTTTATAGCAGTAATCCCTTCTATTTAAAAAGATCTCAAAGCAACAATGTGACTTTACACATCAAGAGACCAGAAACACAAATTAAACTCAACATTCATAGAAGAAATGATGAAGATTGGAACAGAGATAAATAAGTGAATACAAAAGAAAATTTTAAAAAATCAACAAAATTGCTATGGTTTGAATATTTGTGTCCTCCAAAAAATATATATTGATGATATCCAAACTCCCAAAGATGATGGCATTAGGAGCTGGGGCTTTTGGGAGGTGCTTAAGTCATGAAGATGGAACCCTCATGAATGGAATTAGTGCCTTATGAAAAAAGCTCCAGAAAAATCCCCAGCCCCTTCCACCGTGTGAGGACACAGTGAGAAGTGCCAGCGATGAATCGGGAAGAAAGCTTTCACCTGCATGTGACCATGCTGGCACCCCGATCTTGTGCTTCCAAGTTTGCAGAACAGTGAGAAATAAATTCCTATTATTTACAAGCTACCCAGTCTTGGTATCTCAATAAAGCAGACTGAAACCAAGAGTTGGTTTTTTGAGACCAACAAAATTGGCAAACCCTTAGCTAGACTAGGGGTTCCCTTATGGCTCAGCTGGTAAAGAATCCTCCTGCAATGAGGGAGGCCTGGGTTCTATCCTTGGTTTGGGAAGATCTCCTGGAGAAGGGAAAGGCTACCCACTCCAGTATTCTGGCCTGGAAAATTCCATGGACTACAGTAAATGTTGCAAAAAGGGTTGCAAAAAGTCGGACACAACTGACTTTCACTTTCACTTTAGCTAGACTAAGAAAAGAGAGAAAGAAAGAAAAAAGGAAGAAAGAAAGAAGAAAGGAAGACTCAAGAACTAGGATTAGGAATCAAAGAATACATTAAAATTGATGTCACAGAAATAAAAACTATTGTTAAGAGAATACTATGAACAATTAACCTAAAAGAACTGGATAAAATCTTAGAAAAATGCAATCTTCTAAGACAGAATTGTGAAGAAATAGAAAATGTCAACAGTAAGGAAACTGAAGATATAATCAAAAACCTCTCACCAAAGAAAAACACAGGACTAGATGGCTTTGCTGGAGAATTCTACCAAACATTTAAGGAAAAATTAACACCAATACTCCTTCCAAAGAATTAAACTCTTCCAAAGAATTGAAAAAAAGGAAAACTTACAAACTCATTCGTTGAGGCCAGTATTATTCTGATATTGCTGCTGCTGCTAAGTCGCTTCAGTCATGTCTGACTCTGTGTGACCCCATAGACAACAGCCCACCAGGCTCCCCCGTCCCTGGGATTCTCCGGGCAAGAACACTGGAGTGGGTTGCCATTTCCTTCTCCAATGCATGAAAGTGAAAAGTGAAAGTGAAGTCGCTCAGTCGCGTCCGACTCATAGTGGCCCCATGGACTGCAGCCCACCAGGCTCCTCCGTCCATGGGATTTTCCAGGCAAGAGTACTGGAGTGGGGTGCCATTGCCTTCTCCACTGCGTGAAAGTGAGACTCATAGCCACCCCATGGACTGCAGCTTTCCAGGCTCCTCGGCCCATGGGATTTTCTAGGCAAGAATACTGGAGTGGCTTGCCATTGCCTTCTCTGATACAAAGTTTAGTTATTATTAAACTCTAACTGAATTTGTTGTTGGTAAATTAGTGGTGATAAAACATCAAATATACTAAAATTTACTCTTAAATAGGAAGCCTGGCATTCATTTTTTTTCCCTTTTATGTGTCTCTGTAGTTACTTTAAACCACTCTGAGAGGAAAATGAACTTAGGATTGAAGTAAGTAGGGTACTTGGAGAGTGTATGTGCCAATTAAATACACAGATGTACTGAGTACACGTACTCAGACTGATGTACTGAGACTGAGTACAGGTATTGAGACATGTACTCAGACTAACAAATTGTTAGCTCTTAATTGCTTTATTGTCACAGCAGTGTAGTTAATATAGAGCATTGGAGGAGGTGAACATAAAAGCACATTCAATCCATTTTTTTGCATCTATAATGTAACTTGCATGTATGTCATTGGATGGTTTAATTTTAAAGCACTTATTAATGCACTGTATAATTTTTAAAAGCCCTGGCATTTGTCTTCTGGTTAGGTTTCTCCATTTCATTACCAAGTCAGTATAGTTTACATCCTTAAAAGAATGATGCTTCAGCAATATATAAAAACCCAAGCAAGTAAGACTAAGGGAAATAGCTGTTAGAAGTCATTTTTAAGTGTCTTAATACTACCAGGCATGTAAGTTGATTACAGAGAGGCTGTTTTAATGTCAGAGTTGAAATGCAGCAATGTTAAAGCAAGTGTGCAAGTTCTTTTGCAAAATCACCAAATTCTAAAAACTAAGCTACAAGCCTATAAACTATCAAGAATCAGAAAATAATGAGTCACATAATGAGCTGTATGAGGAGGGCAGGGTTGGTAACTCAATGATCCAATCAGAACAAATTTAAGAGTAAATTTTAGTATATTTAATGTTTTATCACCACTAATTCTGATATTAAGACCATACAAAGATACAACATGGAAAAACAAAAACTACAGACTAATATTCCCAATAAATGCTGACACAAAAATACTCAACTACTAATAAACCAAATCCACAAGGCTATGGTTTTTCCTGTGGTCATGTATGGATGTGAGAGTTGGACTGTGAAGAAGGATGAACGCTGAAGAACTGATGCTTTTGAACTGTGGTGTTGGAGAAGACTCTTGAGAGTCCCTTGGACAGCAAGGAGATCCAACCAGTCCATTCTGAAGGAGATCAGCCCTGGGATTTCTTTGGAAGGAATGATGCTGAAGCTGAAACTCCAGTACTTTGGCCACCTCATGCAAAGAGTTGACTCATTGGAAAAGACTCTGATGCTGGGAGGGTTTGGGGGCAGGAGGAGAAGGGGACGACAGAGGATGAAATGGCTGGATAGCATCACTGACTCGATGGACGTGAGTCTGGGTGAACTGCGGGAGTTGGTGATGGACAGGGAGGCCTGGCGTGCTGCAAGTCATGGGGTCACAAAGAGTCGGACATGACTGAATGACTGAACTGAACTGAACTGAACAGCACATTAAAAGGATTATATACTATGATGAAGTAGAATTTATACCTAGAATATAAGAACAGTTCAACAAATGAAAATCAACAACTAACAAAATAAAGAACAAAAACTGCATGATCATCTCAACTGACAAAATAAAAGCATCTGACAAAATTCAATACCCTTTCATACTGATAAAAACACTCAACAAACTAGAAATAAAACCACTCAACATAATGAAAAGTTCAAGAGAGTGAATGGTCAAAGACTAAAAGCTTCTCTTCTAAGATAAGGAACAAGGCAAGAATGCCCACTCTTGTCACTACTATTCAACACAGTACCAGAAGTTCAAACCAGAGAAATCAGACAAGAAACAGAAAGAACAGGCAAAGGAGAATTGTAAAAGAAGTAAAATTATCTCAATTCACAAACAACATGACCTCATATGTATAGAACTCTAAACATTACACATATACACACAAAAAAATGTTATAACTAATGAATGATTTCAGCAAAGTTGCCGCATACAAAATCAACACCAAAAAATCAATTACATGTCTAATACATTAACAATACCCAAAAATAAAATGAAGTTAAGAAAACAATCCCATTTTTATAGCATAAAAAAGGGAAAAGTACTTAGAAAGAAATTGAACTAAGGAGGTAGAAGACTTATAAACTGAAAACTACAAGACATTGCTAAAAGTAAAAATAATAAAAGAATATACAAATAAATAGACATACACCCTATGTTCAAGGATTGGTTGGAAGACTTAATACTGTTTAAATCAATCTATAGATTCAACACAATCTCTATCAACATCCCATGACTTTATTTTTTCCCAGAAGTGGAAAAAAAAAAAAATCCTCCAATTCATATGGAATTTCAAGGAGTCCCAAATAGCCAAAACAATCTTGAGGAGATAAAACAAAGTTAGAGGTCTCCAATTTCTGATTTCAAACATACTACAAAACAAAAGTAATCAAGACACTGTGGTACTGATTAAAGTCAGTACCACAAACTTAACGCAACAGAACAGAGCCCAGAAATAAACCCCTGCATGCAAGACCAAGTGATTTTCAAAGGGTGTCAAGACTACACAGTGGGGAAAGGACAGTCTCTTCAACAAATGGTCCTGGGAAAATTGAATGTCTACACACAAAAGAAAGAAGCTGGACTTTTACCTTATAAAAATGTTTAAAATTAACTCAAAATCTACAAGACATAAATTTAAGACCCAACCTTGAAGAAAACATCTGGGAAAAGATTTAGGACACTTGATTTGAAAATGATTTCTGTAAAATAACAAAATAAAAATCCTAAAATTTAGGTGAAATGACAGAAAGGCCCAGAATTGCCAAAGCAATTCTGAAGAAAAAGAACAAAGCTGAGGGCACAAACTTTCCAGACTTCAGACTATGCTACAAAGCTACAGTAATCAAAACAGCATGGTACTGACACAAAGACAGACATGCATAATAGAGCAATGGAACAGAACAGAGTGCCCAGAAATAAACCCTAACATCTGTAATCAACTAACCTACAACAAAAGAGGCAAGCATACACAATGGAGAAAAGACAGTATGTTCAAAAAGTAATGTTGGGAAAGCTGGACAGCTACATGTAAATCAATGAAACACACTCTCATACCAGGTACAGAAGTAAATTCATGGTTTAAAGATATGACACCATAAAACTCCTAGAAGAGAACACATGCAAAACATTCTGACACAGATCAATTTCCCAAAGCAAAAGAAATAAAAACAAAAATAAACAGTACCAAATGGAACTTAAAAGCTTTTGTCTGGCAAAAGAACCATCAACAAAACAAAAAAAAAACTTATAGGAAAAAATATGTACAGGTGATACAATGGACAAGGGGTTAATATCCAAAATATACAAACAATTCATATAATTCAGTATATAAAAAAAACAAACAAACAAAGAACCTAGTCAAAGATTGGCTAGAAGACCTGAACAGACATTTCTCCAAAGAAGATATACAGATGGCCAACAGGCACATGAAAAGATGCTCCACTCTGTTAATTATTAAAGAAATGCAAATTAACACCACACTGAGGTGTCACTGGTCAGAATGGCTATCATCAAAAAGTCTACACATAAAAAATGCTAGAGAGGGTGTGGAGAAAAGGGAACCCGCATACATTATTCATGGAAATGTAAATTGGTGCAGCCAATATGGAAAACAGTATGGAGGTTCCTTAAAAGAACTAAAAATAGAGCTACCATATGATCCAGCGATCCCTAGGGTATATATTCCTAGGTACACACATTCAGAAAAGAAGAAAACTCAAAAAGATACATGCACCTCAATGTTCATAACAGCACTATTTACGATAGCCAACACACAGAAACAACCCAAGTGCCCATCAATAAATCACTGTCTTATACACACACACACACACACACACACACACACACACAAAGTGGAATGTCATTCATGAAAAAGAATGAAGGATTTCCATCTGCAGCAACATGAACAGACCTTGAGAACAGTATGCTTAGTGAAGTACGTCAGACATAGAAGGACAAATATGATACATCACTTATATGTGGAATCTAAAAGATAATACAAATGAATTTATATACACATAGGAACTGACTCTCAGACACAGAAAACAATTTATGGTTACCAAAAAGTGGGAGGTGGAGAGGGATGAATTATGAGTATGAAATTAACAGGTAAATACTACTATATATAAAATAGATAAGCAACGTATCCCATTCATAACATGGGGAACTGTATACAATATCTTTCAGTAAACTGTAATGGAAAATAATCTGAAAAAATATGTATAACTGAATCACTTTGCTATACATCTGAAACACAATAAGCGAACTATATTGTAATTTTTTTAATGTGAAAATAATTCCAATGATGAGGAATCATTTTTAAGGTATTAATACTTAAGGACTGTAGTTTTAAAATCAATCTGCGGTCACATTACCATAATCATAGATCAATTTTTTAGTATTATTAGAGATGTGTGCTTATAACACCTTTGTGCTTGTAATTCAAAGTAGAACTATAAAATTTTCTAATCTTCTACAGAAACTGTATATGAATTTGTTCTGAAATAAAAATATTGTCTGGGGAAAAAAAACAGACCTAGTGAAAAGTAAAAGTCAAAAGAGACTTCAAAGCTATAGGTTTCAATGCGCTCCCCAACCCATACACATATACATCAGCAGAGACTGGAAGTCATATGGGCACAATGTGTTCAAGCACAACTTTTGCACAAATCACTGATGAACAAGGCAATCCCAAAGAATTCTGGCTAGAAAACTAAAAATAAAAGATGTGAGCAAAGGTATTACTAGCCAAGCACTGCAGGGAGATAGATGCCACAGTTTAAGTTCATGGAAGTTAAAAAAAAAAAAAGCCTGGGAGGGAGGAGAGAAACCAGAGTTCCTAAAATGTATTATTTTACAAGTCCAGTTTTAAACAAACAAAAAACTATGAAACCTGCAAAGGAAAGTGTGACCCATACTTAGGAAGAACTCAACAAAACAAAATAGAAGCAATCAATGTAAAAGAAAGCAGTCAATAGACAATGACTCACTGTGGGTCCAGTTATTGGATATATCAGACAAAGGCTTCAAAGCAGCTACTTTAAATACATTCCAAAAAATGAAACTGTGTTAAGGAAATTAAAAGAAAACACCATGAAAATGATTCAAAAAATAGAGAATCTTAATAGTGATACAGAAACTAATAAAAATGTAAAATTCGGACATGAAAAATGTAACACCCTAAAGACAATACATTTAAAGAGTTTGACAGCATTTCTGAGATAACAAATGAAAAAATTAGTAAACGTGAAGATAAATAAATAAAGTATCTTTCCTATAAAAACAGAAAAAGAGTGAAGAAAAATCAACATAGCCTCAGAGCCTAATAAGACATCAACATACCAATACAATCATAAAGGGAATCTCAGAAGAAAAAGAGGCTCCCCTGATGGCTCAGCGATAGACAATCCACTTGCAATACAGGAGACACAAGAGACACAGTTTCAATCCCTGGGTTAGGAAGATCCCCTGGAGGAGGAAATGGCAACCCACTGCAGTATTCTTGCCTGGAGAATTCCATGGACAGACAGCCTGGTGGGTTATAGTCCATAGGATCGCAGAGTCAGATATGACTGAAGCGACATAGCACTAAAGCACGCAGGAGAAAAGAGTGAATAAGAGGCAGAAAAAAACTTTTTTTTTTTTTAAAAAACAGTGACTGAAAACTTCCCAAATTTGATAAAAACAGTAATTTACACATACAAGAAACTAAATGATTATGAAGATAAACACATAAAGATCCACATCTAGATACATTGTAATCAAACTGATGAAAGACAAAAAGAAATTTCTGAAAGAAGCAAGAGAAAATGGCTCATAGTGAATTAGAACAAGAATGAGATTAAAAGCTGAGTTCTCATCAGAAAGCACAGCAGTCAGAAGGTAGTGAAAGAAATACTCAAAATGTTAAAACCACAATGTCATCCAAGATTCCTTAAATCCAGCAAATTTATCTTTCAAAAATTAAAGGTAAATAAGAATATTCCCAGATAAACTGAAACTAATAGAATCTGCTGCAAGCAGAACTTCTCTACAAGAAATAATACAGGGAATACTTTGGGGTGAAAAGAAATGGTAAATATTTACATAAACATAAAAGAGAATATATTCATCTTTTAAAACATGACTGCTTAAACCAATAATTCCAATACTGAACTGCTGAAATTGTAACATATTTAAGTAAAATATATACAAAAACAACAGAACAAAGGAGGAGAAATTAAATGGAGCTATAATGAAGCAAACTTACTGGAATCAGGTTAATCTGAAGTTGATTGTAATAAAGATACATACTATAATTCCTAGGGCAACTACTAAGAAAAAAGTGGGGAAAATGTAGTTAACAAAATATATATTGGTTAATTACATTAAATAATATAGTCAAGTCATTCCATTAAAAGAGAAAGACTGTTAGACTAGATAAAAAATAAGACCCAACTACATGCTGACATCACCTTAACAAAAAGAGGTTAAAAGTAAAAAGATGGTGATAAAGATAGACAGATAGATAAATATAGATATTATAGATACAAACACAGATGCCGTGTTAAACTAATCAAAGCAAAACTAAAGTGGTTGTATTAATACCAGGCAAAGAAGACTGCAGAGAAATTATTACCAGGGCTAAATATGGACATTCTGTAATGACAAACAATTTATCGAGAAGACATAACAACCCTAAATGTGTAAGCACCCTAAAACAAAGCTTACAAAACATAAAACAAATTACTGATAGGAGAAGGACAAATTCAAAATAACTGCAGGAGATTTCAACAACTCCTCTCTCAGTAATTGATACAGTAAATTTACAGAAAATCAGTAAGGATATAGAAGACAAAACAATACTATCAACCAGCTTAAATTCTTTATTTTGTACCTTTTATCTCTAGCATTTCTATTTGACTCTTTCAAAAAAAAATAATTTCCACTGCGCAGATAAATTCTCAGGTGTTCACAGGTGTTGTCCACCTTTCACTAGACACTTAACAAACAGTAGTCCCTGTGACTTCAAAACCCCTGTACAATAATCCCAACATTTATATCATTTCTGATTCTGGTTCTGTTGACTATTTCATCTTTTGACAGTGGGTCATTTTGCTTGTTTTTGTGGGTACTATATTCACACAAGTCCCAGACACATATGCATGTACATGCAATACACATACATACACACTGATACAGAACTATTTAATCTAAGTGACTGGAGAACAAAACTCACATATATGATTCTATGACACAGGAATTGTATCCAAAATACATTAAAAAAAAATCTTATAACTCAACAATAAGACAAAAACTCAAAAATAAAAAGTTAAAAAAAATTTGAGCAGACACCTCATTAAAAACATACAAATGATTAATAAGCACATTAAAAGATGATCAACATCATTAGTCATTAGAGAAATGGAAAATAAAACTACAATAAGATAACATCACACAGCCACAAAAAAAAAAGGCTAAAATTAAAAAGATTACAATAACAAGTATTGGTGAGAATGTGGAACAAGGAGACCTCTCATACATTCAATACAGGAAATGAAAAATTAAGCAGTCACTTTAGAAAGCAACTTAGCAGTTCTTATAACTCATGGACACAAACTTTTACAACCCAGCAATTCCACTCCTGGTACTGATCAATAAAAATGAAAATGTTTGTCCACCAAAGACTTAAATACAAATATTCAATAAAGCTGTTGTCTTATTCAAATCAACCAAAAACTGACCCTAAAAATCCAAATGTCCAGCAACCCGTGGATGAATAAACAAACTATTGTAAATCCATACAATGGACTACTGCTGCTGCTGCTGCTAAGTCACTTCAGTCGTGTCCGACTCTGTGCGACCCCATAGACGGCAGCCCACCAGGCTCCCCCGTCCCTGGCATTCTCCAGGCAAGAACACTGGAGTGGGTTGCCATTTCCTTCTCCAATGCATGAAAGGGAAAAGTGAAAGGGAAGTCGCTCAGCCGTGTCCGACTCTTAGCGACCCCATGGACTGCAGCCTACGAGGCTCCCCCGTCCATGGGGTTTTCCAGGCAAGAGCACTGGAGTGGGGTGCCATCGCCTTCTCCACAATGGACTACTACTCCACTGCAATAAAACATAACAAACTACTAATGCATTTAATATCCTCAATATATCTCAAAATCATTATTGCCAAGCTCAAAAAGCCAAAGCAAAAGGGTGCATTTAGTATATACAAATTACACCTCAATAACATTAATTTACCAAAAAAGTAAATGTAGTGGTAAGAAAATTATTGGTGATCACAGCAAGAGCAATTCAGTGGAACAGCAGAGGCAGAAGCCAGACTGCAATGGTTTGAGATAATGGAACAAAGTGAAGAAGTAGAGACAACTATGAATCACTCCACACTAGAAGTTTCTGAAAAGGACAAGTGATTGACGACATGAGTTGAAAGAAGAAGATAAAGCCAAACAAGCAAAAAAAAAAAAAATCAGGAATGCCTGAATAGGCATAAATGCTGTTGGGAATGAATCAGTAAAATAAGAAAAAGTTGAAAATAAAGAAATAAGAAGAAATAACTATTAAAGCCTATCCCTGAAAAGGCTACATGAAATTATCCAAAGCACAGGTGGACGGGGGTGCCTTCACCTTGGAGGGCTGGAGATACTAACCTCTCACATTATAACAAGAGGTAAAGATAGGCAGAGTTACAGGTAAGACAGTGGGCTGATGACAGAAAGCTGAGTGAGTTCTCAAACACTGGCTTCTATTTGTTTTATGAAGTAGGAGGAATATTCATCTGTTTTAAGTGAGGAAGTCAAAATCAGAGATTTGAAGACACACAACTATATCTGAAATAGCCAGAGTGGAGAACAAAAACAAAATAATAAATCTCACAAAGTTCAACAGGACTACTAGATAGCCCTGAGACCTTGTTGAGGTTAGAGGCCATGGCAATTTTTCTCTTGCTGGGGTTAAATACCAGTGGCAATCTTCAAGGTTTCGTGTTCCCTTCAGCATTGCTCAGAAGTCTTAAAGGTAGGCAAGGAGAAGGCAAAAAAGTAGAATTCGGCCCTTTGCCAGGCAGATGCTACAGAAGACCAATGAGACAAGGAAGTTAAAGACACTGGCAAAAGAATGGCTGTAGACATGGGCCGGGTTAAAAAAAATAAAATAAAAACAAGAAGGGGCTAATGAGGAAAAAAAGAGAAGTGTAGAAAGATACTGTCATGTACAGATACAAGAGCTGGAATATAAAAAAGGCTGAGTGCCAAAGAATTGATGTTTTCCTATTATGGTGTTGGAGAAGACTCTTGAGAGATCCTTGGACCGCAAGGAGATCAAACCAGTCAATCCTAAAAGAACTCTACCCTGAATATTGACTGGAAGGACTGACGCTGAAGCTGAAGTTTCAATACTGTGGCCATCTGATATGAACAGGCAACTCTTCAGAAAAAGATCCTGATACTCAGAAAGACTGAAGGCAAGAGGAGAAGTGGGCAGCAGAGAATGAGATGGTTGGACAGAACCACCAACTCAATGGACACTGAGCAAACCCCAGGAGATACTGAAAGACAGGGAAGCTTGGCACACTGCACTCCATGGGGTCACAAAGAGTCGGACATGATTCACAAACTGAACAACAACAGAAAAGAAAGATACGATGAACCAGTAAGAGTTTATCCCTACCAGAAAAAGAAGTCTCTTAAATTTTCCAAAACACCACAATGTTGCCCTGTGCTTCATGTCCTTTGTGGACAAGGAGGCACAAAGTAGCTCAAGATGAGTCACACACATGAATACAGTGATGGAGAGAGCATTATACTAACAAATCTTTAATACTAAGCCAAAAGGTAATCTAACCACCACTTAGTTCTTTGGGAGTTAATAATTATTTTGTTAAAGTAGGCTTGCAAACTGGCTCACTTTGAGCAAACAAGTCATAGGTCCCCCAAGTGAATCCAGTAAAAGCTTAATGAGAATTTTCTATTAGTCCATATGTCTTATTTTCTCAACATGTGGAACAACTGAAATGTTACTAATTTAACTGAGGCAAAAAGATGGTCTCAGGGGTATTTGTCAAGTGAAAACACATGATTTATTTTGGTAAACGATTCATGTTCGTCTGTATTTCCTCTTTCCCTTTCTGGTATTTTAAATGAAAACTGATCATTTCAGTTTATGGTATAATTTTAATTAATTTTTATATCATCAGCTTTTAAAGCCCTTACAGATAAAAAAAAGAAAACCTCATAATTAGAAGCCAATTTAAAATACATACACACACAAATACATTGTCCTATTTTCCTACCTTGGCAAACACAATATAATGAGTATAATTTCGTCTGTATTTGACATATTGTGGTTTTTAACACCTCAGAATTTCATCATAAATGTTTTTAATCACAGATCCAAAAAAAGTTATTCAAGACTGAGTCCTTTAGAATATGCACTCTCACAGGTGCCGGTGAATTCTGTGGAGAACAAGTCACCCCCAAGGTATCTCTCTCATGGAGCTATCAAGATATAGTATATTACATACTTTAGCAGACATACCCTAGAATTATCTTTTTCAAATAAATAACTGAAAATACAATCTGGCTTTTCTGTCAATTGACTGTCTATCTCATAAAGTAGGAAAGAACATAACCTATTACATCATTGCTAACACAGTGGGAAAAAGCAGTCTTCTCCCAGGTCTTCTTTGGGGAAATGTCTATTCAAATCTTTTGCCCATTTTTATTTGGGCTGTTTTGGCCGGAGACATGTAAACAGAAACACAAGGGAACGGCTTTCTGCACTGCTAGATCTAGCTCCCTAGTGAAGAATAATCAGGATAGGCTCTCTAGATCTCTTAGGAAACTAATTCTGAAGAAGAGGACCTGCCAGAGTGCCAATTCAGCAACAGAGAAAAAACTCCCAGCTTTGAGAAAAGAGAGATTCCGCCTTCAAAGAGCACCTTCTACCTCATTTCAGCTCTGTCATTTTCCATGTCTTTTTCCCTTCTGGCAAATTTCCCTGTATTTTACTGATTACATTATAGGTATTGCTACAAGCAGTAGCTTTTTAATGTTACAGTTGCACTGCTGCTTTTCAGTGGGGCACTGACTGGTTCTTTGGATCATGTCTGGTGGCTCTGCAGATTTTAACAGAGAAGGTGGCGGCCCAGAAGGAACGGACCCTAATGGTGTCATCAAGAGCAACTGGAATGGGATTGTTGATAACTCTGATGATATGAATTTAAAAGTTTCTTCTTCAGGGCATCTATGCTTATGATTCTGAGAAGCCATCAGCTATTCAGCAGAGAGCTATTATTCCATGTATTAAAGTGAAGTGAAGTTGCTCGGTCGTGTCCAACTCTTTGCAACCCCATGGACTGTAGCCTACCAGGCTTCTCCATCCATGGGATTCTCCAGGCAAGAATACTGGAGTGGGTTACCATTTCCTTCTCCAGGGGATCTTCCTGACCCAGGGATCAAACCCGGGTCTCCCGCATCGGAGGCAGATGCTTTAACCTCTGAGCCACCAAGTATGACACAATTGCTCAAGCTCAGTCAGGTACTGGCAAGACAAGCCACGTTTGCTATTTCCATCCTGCAACAGTTGGAGACTGAGTTCAAGGAGACCCAAGCACTAGTACTGGCCCCCACCAGAGAACTGGCTCAATAGATCCAAAATGCAATTCTGGCACTTGAAGACTGTATGGAGTTTTCTCTCTGCTGCTGAACTTGCGCTCTAGCCAGGCCCTCTTCTTCATTAGTGATAGCGATAGTGAAGTCGCTCAGTCGTGTCCGACTCTTTGCGACCCCATGGACAGCAGCCAACCAGGCTCCTCCGTCCATGGGACACGTGCAATTTTACCAGGGGTTGAACCCTACCTAGGATGATTGCTTACTGGGGCTTAGCAACAGGGTCCACTTCATACTTAGCACTAACTGAATACTTTAATGAATAAATATAACACCAAACAAAATGTATTCAAGTGCTTTCTTTAAAAAATCCCCTTTAAAGGCATTTCTATTCAGGCTAATGACAAACACAATGAAGTCTCAAAGATGGGAATTCCCTGGCACTCCAGTGGAAAACTGTGTCTTCCTTCAAAAGATGTCAGCAATACCAGACACATTTCTACAACACTTCAGAAACTGTTCAGAGGTAAATGCTTTACCAATCACTTATTTCCAATCATTTTCTCCCTACATTTAAATTGTGAAGATAAAATATGAGGATTTAGTCTCTATACACTCAGAACTTCTTACTCCCATCTTTAGAAAAATACTAGACTTAACTGCAATAATCCCAAACAAAACACTGTTTAAAATTATAGCTATATTAATAAAAGTCTAACTTAAAGGAAGTTTAAACTCTTGACAACATTAACATTTGTATCATTCCGTGAGTTCTGTACTCTGACTTCTGCATAATTTTTTTAGACTTCATTTAATCCTCACAAAACCCAAAGAGAAGGTACTGTTATCACCTCCACTTTATAAGTGAGTATACCGAGACTTAAAAAACTCAAGTAACTTACCCACCACTGCATCAGGAAATGGCAGAACTAAAATTAGAACCATGGTCTGCTGCTGCTGCTGCTAAATGGCTTCAGTCGTGTCCGACTCTGTGCGACCCCATAGACGGCAGCCCACCAGGCTCCCCCGTCCCTGGGATTCTCCAGTCAAGAACACTGAAGTGGGTTGCCATTTCCTGCTCCAAGCATGAAAAGGAAAAGTGAAAGTGAAGTCGCTCAGTCGTGTCCGACTCTTAGCGACCCCATGGACTGCAGCCTACAAGGCTCCTCCATCCATGGGATTTTCCAGGCAAGAGTACTGGAGTGGGGTGCCATTGCCTTCTCCGAGAACCATGGTCTACCTGACTAAAGCTCTGGCTCTCAACTGTTTTCCTAGCAATTATCACTTCTTAAATAGTAAGACAGATATAATTTGATGATCTCATAGTATATTTACTTTTTAAAACTGTATGAAATTTTATGAGGGTTTAGTTAATTTAGTGGCATTAGAACGAACTAAAATCCAACTCAAAAAATAAATGGTCTACAATGGATAGAGGACTTCATAATTAAATGAAAGTCTTGTTTTTCAACTCTATCAAACCATTTCCTCTCAGCTTGGGCTCCGGCTCTCTGCCCGAAAGTACTCTAAAATTATAATTTCCTGGCAAAGGACTTTAAAGAAGAAGTTAAGATTTTTCCCCTTCCTTCACCCTTGGAGTCTTTCATTTTTAATTTCTAAGAATTTTTTCACTTACCCTCAACTGGAAAGTGGCATGATTCCCTTTAATTTCTTATAACAAACCTCTATGAAGTTAACAAACACTGTGATACACTCCGCAGCCCTACAGACATGCTAGTGCATTTACTTTCTTACTAACTCATTTTTCAAAAAATACAAATCCAGAAAATGCAGACAACATAAAACAGCACATCTAAAAATGCTTCAACATACTCACATCCCACCAAAATAGACTTTTAAACACTCAACAACCATACCTAGATTTGAGAACTAAAAAAGGGAACAGAATCTTTAACTGATTAACAATAAAAGAGGAGACGTCTACATGAAACTTCCCAAGGTCTACTCATGAACCTGGCATATAAAAAAATCCACTATGACTTGTGCTAAATAGACTGCTGCTGCTGAGTCACTTCAGTCGTGTCCGACTCTGTGCGACCCCATAGACAGCAGCCCACCAGGCTCCCCCGTCCCTGGGATTCTCCAGGCAAGAACACTGGAGTGGGTTGCCATTTCCTTCTCCAATGCATGAAAGTGAAAAGTGAAAGTGGAAGTCACTCAGTCGTGTCCAACCCTCAGCGACCCCATGGACTGCAGCCTACGAGGCTCCTCCGTCCATGGGATTTTCCAGGCAAGAGTACTGGAGTGGGATGCCATTGCCTTCTCCGCTAAAGAGACTACCTACACTTAAAAACTGTATTTACTCATGTCTTATTCCTCATTTATTTCCCCATACCTCAAATTTTGAAAATAAACTATGAGGATTTATTCTCTACACACTCTCAACTCCTTGCTCCCATCCCTAGAAGAACACTATAATTAACTGCAACAATTCCAAACATTAATACATTAATTAAAGGTGCAATAACCACATTAATAAAAGTCTAAATTCAAGGAAAGTTTAAACTCTAACAATACTAATATTTCTATCATTCAATGAGTTCTGTACTCTGACTTCTGCATAATTTTTGTAGGCTTTCATGAAGAGAAGTATGGGGCGACCTGTGGGACAGTGGCTGCTTTCAGCTGTTTGCAGAGATGGACACTGTTTCGCTTGATTTCTCATCGCATTCTGACTACTTACACAGCAACGGCACATAGGAAACCACTTCACAGTGTTTGTCTGAGGTTCTTTGTAAATAAATTAAGGGGAGGAAACTGAGAAATAGTTTATGATTTTGGTGCTTTGTGAAAATTCCTTTTGTTTTTTTAAAAAAATTGGGATTATTTTCACCTGTTTGAGGTTTTTTTCCTAAGAAATAAAAATAAAATTTTAAAATTACAGCTGTGTCTAACAGACAAAAAAGATCAATCATCATAAGAAAGATAAAAAGCTTAAATATTTCACCCACAGAAATCAAATATAAACTACTACAAATGCAACTTTACCATATTTGTGTGTGTGTGTGTATCTGTGTGGGTGCTCAGTCGAGTCCGACTCTTTGTGACTCTACTCTACTGTAGACTGTAGCCCTCCAGGTTCCTCTGTCCATGGGATTATCCCGGCAAGAATACTGGAGTGGGTTGCCACTTCCTCCCCCAGGAAATCCTCCCAGCCCTGTAGCTTCTGCACTGGCAGGCGGGTTCTTTACCACTGAGCCAGCTGGTTAGTCCTGCTGCTGCTGCTGCTGCTGCTAAGTCACTTCAGTCGTGTCCGACTCTGTGCGACCCCATACACAGCAGCCCACCAGGCTCTGCTGTCCCTGGCATTCTCCGGGCAAGAACACTGGAGTGAGTTGCCATTTCCTTCTCCAATAAGTGAAAAGTCAAAGTGAAGTCGCTCAGTCCTGTCTGATTCTTCACGACCCCATGGACTGAAGCCTACCAGTCTCCTCCTTCCAAGGGATTTTCCAGGCAAGAGTACTGGAGTGGGTTGCCATTGCCTTCTCCTGGGAAGTCCTATTTGTACACAAATATACCTCTGAAACATCAATTCAGTTTGGTAATACCATGAGTCCTCAAAATCTAAGCAATGCTCTAAAATGACAGAAATTTGTTTAACTTGGGAATTCTGTGAGGGTTTTAAGGTAAAATCTGTTCTTTTTTGATGCAAAAAAATTGTTACTTTCATGCTAAATTTTAGAAATTTAGGAAAGTTTGAAGAATTTTGCTCTCCTTCACTGCACAATAATTGCTTAGTCAAAAGATGATTAAGACGTACTATGAACCCGAACCCAGAAGAGAAAAAGGTCTTTGGTAAGCAAAAACTGAACAAAGAGCCTTTACTTTGAGAAAGGGAAAGCTAGCGTTAGGTCAGATCACTATTTCTAAGCTGCCGTTTAGAGAAGAGCACAACAAAGAGAAAAAACAGGTGACAAAGAAACTAGACTTGGGGTGGGGGGTCAGGAAACAGCTATCGCAGCAGCGCAGCTTCCAGCACACCGAAACAGCACCCTGGACTGCTGCCACAAACGAACACTATGAACAGCTCCATGAATTTTATTATGGTTTTTCATGAACTAAAATTTATTTTTAAATAATATTAAGTAATCAAGAAAGCAAATGATTTGTCTCAGAAGACTGGGTCAAGTGTCCTCACAAAACTGGTTGTTTTAAAAATATTTTAAGAGTATAATGCTTGAAGTGATTTACTTCATTTATTTGGAAAATCTGTTACATAATACATCACACTTCCCAGTAATGTTCGATACTTGAAAGTTATCACTATATCACTATTTTGGGAAACTGTTTTACATCACATGACTTTTTTATGAACACTAACTAAAGCCGACTAATCAAGTGCTGCAAGTCTGTATACAAAGGGGTGGAGTGATCCCATTTTCTTATCTTGGCCTGGTACTTGAATTCTTTTAGAAAAAAAGACCTTGGAAGTATAAATGAGACTCAGGTGTACAGAAGGAAAACTTACCTACCAGGAAAAGGAAATTATCAAAATACTTTCCTCTCAAGCGCTAATGAGTACATATATTATTAAGTTTCCACTGGAATTTTTATGAAATTCCTTTGTTTAATTTCATCTTTTTTTAATAATTCTTAAGAATTACACAAAATATAAATTCTATTCAGAGCAATCATTTCTCTCTAATCCCTTTTTGTGATCTAGATTTCACTAATTATTAAAAATGTTTGAACAGACATTATTTAATATCATTGGAAAATGGTTACTGGCTGCTATTTGATTGCAATGATGGACTAAATTCACTTGCAACTTGTAAGTGCAACCTAATGTCTTTTAATATAGTAAACAATTACATCAAAACTAATTCTATGATTATGTGACACAGTGGCAAATGTAATTTACCAACTATGTCACTGAAACAAGTATCTCATTTTACTTATTCAAAAGCACAATACGACTTAACAAGAGGTGTTAATAACAAAAGTAAAAGGCAGCAACATGTGGCATTTAACATCTGGATGTGCTTCATTTTGCAGTCCACCATACTACAGTCAGTTAGGGCTAGATTTATAAAGCAGCATCAAGATGCCCTTGAATTTTGTTTGTTTTCACACAGATATACTTGTATGCATACAAGACAAGGTAAGCTAAAAGGTCTACCTTAAAAGGTCTACCTTAAAAGAAAGGCCTGAAATCTGATCAGGTCACTAGTAGTGTTACCTGTCTGAGAGTCTTTTATTTTCCTTTTCTCATTTAAGAAAAGAAGAAACTAGGTCACCTGAAACATTTAGAGGTAAGAAAAAAGTGAGGCTAGATATTAGGATAACAGTGGGTCACATGGTAACCAGACCAAGATAGGGAGAAGACAAAGATAAAAGTCCACTCTAAAAAGCCTCTACCACAGAAATCTGTCTACACATGTCCAATTTCTGACTCAAACTTAGAAACATAAATGCATGGTGGATATTATCCAGGAAAAAGTGTAAAACTGCCAGTGCTATCTCACATTTTTTGATAGACTAGCCCATAGTTTGAAAAAACGAGTCAGGTTTCCTTTCTAGAAATAAAACTCTTATTTTAAAATAACATCATATAGTGGCCAGGTTAGGGTCTTGAAATACCATCTCTCACTAAAAGTAGGGCTTACTGTACAGGTTGATTCCAGATCTGGGACAAAAGATGAACAAGATGAGCCCTCTGCAGAGAGCAAAGAAGCTCTCCAAAGACCATGCGAGTCATGTTGTCGCTTAAAGGGATTCCCACTGATCAAAGATGGGACACTCTGAGCTGCAGCAAAAGTAAATGCAATGAATTAAATCCATCAAATATGTTTATACCCATCAGCTCACAATGGCATTTTTTAAAAAGAAAAAAAAAGAAAGGAATGAGTTCCCTTTGGAGGAAAACAGGGACTTGATTCATTATCTTAAAAACAGGTAAATAAAGGGAAAGAATCAAGCATTTATCCTGTCTTTCCTTTACATACTATACCACTGGCTAACCAAACAGAAGCTAAGAAAAGTGACTCTTTAAAAAACCATTCCAACTAATAATTGAAAACAAAATGGTGTATTTTCAATTTCACCATTCTGCAACTCCCAACAAATTAACAGAAATAAGCATTAACCATCAACAGCTGCTAACATCACAAAAAAGAGAGGCAACTAGACGTTAAGTGACTCATACAGTCTTGACAACACCACCTATTATGATGCCTAAGGGACTGACTTGAGCCCTGGATCCAGACTTGAGCTCTGGATCCAGCTGCCCATCTGCAGGAAATATGGAGGACAAATGAACGTGCTGAACTGCGCTTTGAGCAAGCAATCAGCAAGATCCAGGCTGTGGGAAACAATTCAACAGGAAAAGGAGAAGAGAAAAGACAGAGTACTAACCTAAAGATTAAAAACAACTCATATTAAAACTATTTTTTAATTGCCAAGACTAACCTACAGTGTCCAGCAATGCACATTCAAGTTTTTACCATAAAAGTAAGGATAATGGTTACATGTGGGGAAAGGTAGCTGTGATTGGCATGGAGCACTCAGAAGGGGCTTCTCGAGAGGGTGGCAAAGCTCTGTTTCTTAACCTGACTGGTGATTATAAGGGTGTCTGCCTTATAGTAATTCATCAAACCATACATTTGTTTTTTCCTGATGTTTCATTTTGCGATAAAAGAGTGAAAGTCGCTCAGTCGTGTCCAATTCTTTGTGACCCCTTGGACTCTACAGTCCATGGAATTCTCCAGGCCAGCATACTGGAGTGGGTAGCCTAAGGTTTTTCTTAAATATCAGGTCACTCGAACATTTCAACACTTAACAAAGGCTTGATTTGTTTCCCATTCTCTAGTCTAATGCAGTAAAAACAAGAGGTTGAAGAAAGAAGTCAATGCCCATCATTTCCTCCCTACACATTTCCTCTTCTGAGGGAACCACCTAATATCATTTTGGGCCAAACAGATTCACATTCCTGGGAGTTTGGAATTCTAAGGAAGCAAATATAGATAACTAACCTGTTCCTCTCCCAGTCTTTCACCATCCCCCAAGTTGTCCAAATCCAAAACCCATGAGCCAGAATTGTTTCCTTTTTCCTTATTCCCCACATCTGATTTATCAGTCTTTCATTTCTAACTCCAAAACATAACTTAAATCTGTCCACTTCTCTTCATCTCCGTGGACTTCATCATCTCTAACCAAGAACTACATCAATAGCCTTCTCACTTGTTTCCCTGCTTTTATTCATGTGTGTGTGTGTGTGTGTTCACTCACTCAGTTGAGTCCAACTCTTTGCGACCCCAGGGACTGCAGCCCACCAGGCTCCTCTGTCCATGGGATTTCCCAGGCAAGAATACTGCAGTGGGTTCCCATTTCCTTCACCAGGAGATCTTTCCCACCAAGGGATCAATTGAACCTGCCTCTCCTGCACTGCAGGCAGATTCTTTACCACTGAGCCATCGGAGTAGATTTTATTCTTAACCCTCTACAATTTATCCTACCCAAGCAATAAGAGTGCTCTTATAAAGACACAAACTGCTTAAAATTCCACTTAAAACCCTTTAGTGACAGCCACTATACTGACTTAAATCCAAATTCCTTTCCATGGCTTGCATCATTGAATCTCTGCCCATTTCTCTGACCTCATCTCCAACCACTTTCTCCCAGTCTACAACACAGCCACCATGGCCTTATTTCAATTCCTCCCACACACCACACTGTAAACTCTTCCCCACTTCCAGACCTTCTCCTAGCTTTTTGCTCTGCCTGGAATACTCTTTGCAGATACTCACACAGAGTATTTCTCAACCTCATGTTGACAGCTTAAGTACTACCTTCTTAGGAAACCTCCTTCAACTACCCTATCAAGCAGGTTCCACCATCTCCCTTAACAATATATACTACTTCTCTCCCTCACAGCTCAAGCTCCAACTAAAGTGGATGTTCGAGGCCAAAGATTTCATCTGTTGCATTCAACCATGTACATCTGGCATTTGAAAGGTAGTTAATTAGCAATTACTAAAGATATGAATAAATGAGCAAATTAATGAACTCAAGGGTGACAACCAATTGGTGCCGTGAGCAATAATGGATGAGTCTTAAAGAAAGTCAGTTTTTAAAAAGAAACAGGAGAATGGGGCAACCAGATAGACAGAAAAAATAATATGGCCAGAGACAGAAAGAGTCAAGAAAATTAACTGCCTATTCTCTTTAATTTCTTCAAATATGTAAAAAGTTCACCTAAATCACAAAAATAATCTGAACTTACAGTTCTTTTCAATCATAGAACTCTAGGTCCCACAATTTCAGAAAACCAAAAACTCTAAAAGTGAAAACATGATCTGCAACCTAAATGTCCATCAACAGATGACTGGATAAAGAAAATACAGTACATATATTCGATGGAATATTACTCAGTCATAAAAAGAATGAAACAGTGCCATTCACAGCAACATAGATGAATCTGGAGATTCTCATACTGAGTGAAGTTAAGTCAGATGGAGAAAGACAAATATCATATGATATCACTTATATGTGGAATCTAAAAAAAATGAACATATTTACAAAATAGAAATGGACTCAGAGAAAACAAACTTAAGGTTGCCAAAGGGATGGAGGGGCAGATAAATCAGGAGTTTGGCATTAAAACATGCACACTACTATATATAAAATAGGTAAACAACAAAGATCTACCGTACAGCACAGAGAACTATACTCAGCATCTTGTAATAACCTATAATGGAAAAGAACCTGAAAAAGAATATATGTATGTGTGTGTGTGTGTGTAACTGAATCACTTTGCTGGACACTTGAAACTAATATAACATTATAAATTAACTACACTTCAATTAAAAAAAAAACAGAGATATAGAAAGCAACACTAAAGCAAAAAAAAAAAAAAAAGAAAAGAACTGGACAGAGAATAACACTTTATATTTTGAATTAAAGAAACTATCTCATCTTTAGAAATCATATATGCTCAACGATTTCCCCGATTTTTTGTGTATCAAGATACTAATACTTATAACAACATATCTAAAAAATTTACTCCATTTTACCTCATTACTAAGATGTCTGGTATTACACAAAATCTATAGATTAATACAGGGCTACATGTGCACACTAATTCAGAACCCACATACAGTACTACATGTGTACACCTATATTAATTATCACTAATGCTGACAGCTTTCTGTAATTCTCATTTTGCTACAGAGTCATGTTTTAAGATATATCTTTTGAGGTACTCTTAAGAAGTTCAAGGTACTCTGCACCTTAATTTCATGGCATGCAAGCAATGGACTTATTTTTAACTGTCATACATGTCTGTTTACATATCTGTTACTTTCATTTATGCAACTTGAGACTGTATGTAGAAAAAAACAGTTGTAATAAGACATTTCAAATATACAATCTTTGTTCTGCACTATAAGCTAAAAGCTTTGGAAAATTAGAGTAATCCTGACACATGAAGCAATTCAAATAAAATCATAACAAGAAGCTTGAGACAACTGAAAAAGAAAATGTCTATCAGAGTAAATGTTCACTTTAGAAGAAAAATCTAAAGACCTCTCTGGTAGACAAAAAGGGTGGAGCTGGTATGGAGTCAGAAATTGAGGTTATCATAATTACAGTGGGATATTTCCAGTGTACAGGGTCATTCTACATCACAAAGCAAAAAAGCCTTTACCTTCAAGAAACCTTCATGTATTATTGTTGTTGTTTTAGTGGCTCAGTCATGTCCAACTCTCTTGAGATTCCACAGACCATAGCCCCTCAGGCTCCTCTGTCCACAGGATTTCCCAGGCAAGAATACTGGAGTGGGTTGCTATTTCCTGCTCCAGGGGATCTTTCTGACCCAGGGATCGAACCCACGTCTCATCCACTGCAGGTGGATTCTCTACCACTGAGCCACCAGGGAATATGTTCCTTTATAAACCCTGTCAGATGCCAGGCATAATCATTTTCCACTTTCCCGTACCTTAACTGGGACATGGACACAGTGTTCAAAATACAGTTGTTTTTAAATAATGGTTTCCTCTCTCTCCTTCACCTCCCTCCTTTTTGTTTCACAAAGAATAGCTCTATTGTATGTATAGCTTGTTACAATTATACCACTCTGGATTCCTTTGGCAATGCCATCATCAAGCTTTGAAGTATCAGGAATAGTGCTGGGAACACAATCAATTTCCTCACTGTCACAACTATATATACCAACAAAGGTTTCTCAAACTGTAGTTTACAACTGGTTAGTAGGTTATGAAAATTTGGTGGGTCATGACTAGCAACTTTTCAAAGAACTAGAAAAGAACAGAAAATAGAAAAATACCAGAGAACATTACACGTAGTTCATTTCATGAAACTGCTGCTTTGGAGTCTCATCATCAATATTAAAAAATAATAATAATAATAATATATGATGGGCTGAAGTGACAGTACCTCTAATTCTACACAGACTTTTTTGAAACTAGAAAAACTAAATTCTAAGCACTTTCCCCCTATTCAACCAAACAAGAAGTGCTCAATTTAAACCCATTATCTTTAAAGCTTTACTAGTACACATTTCTGGGATGAGCACTGAAATTTTCTGGGATTATTTCAGGAAAACAAATTTCAAAACTAGCTGTGTTTAACATACATTTACCTTTTTCTTTACATCCTAACAAATTCTTCAGTGCCAATATATGCTGTATCTCAGTCCCTTAAAGAACAATGCATAAATTAATCATTGCCAAGAGTTGACTAAAAGACTGAGTTTATCTCCTGTCTTAACGCACAACTGAAGTTTGCTCACCAAGAACTGCTCCAGAGGCTGTCATACTCCTCTCTAGAAAGGAAGAGCCAATTGATTGTTCCCATCTATAGGGCCTAAATCCATTCTAATGGAGTTGGAGCCACCCCGAATTAACCAAGAAAAGCCAAAGGGAGGACAAATATGCTTTAGTAGGTTATGAAACCTTGGTTATGGGGCCAAGTCATTAATGTAAAGAGACACTGTTTGCTGGATTCTTTTCCCACTGAACTACTTGAACATCTCCTCTGCTTGCCTGCCACTGAAGCTGGAAGCTTCCACCAGTTTAACTCAAGTAACTCTTCTTATCTTGAGCTTCAGCAGTTTACTCTTTTCTCATAATCCTTCCGCTATTTTCACTATTTCAATCCAACTTGTCCTCTAACTATAACCTTAACCAATGATTTTTAAACTTTAAATAACTATCAATCCTATAACCCATCAGAGACCAGGCTTATTGGGTAAAGGATTTCTCTCTGACAATGATTTTCTATCCTCTCTTTGACAAGTACCACTCCAGCAACCAGAGTTCTCATGTTCCCCACCTACCACAGAGATCCACCTCCCCTTCTATGAATGTTCTACCCAGAGAAAAGCCCATGTGTGGTCACTTCCCTCTCTACCTATCAAAACTCACCTATTCTATGGTCATTTTTCTGTCATCTAGTAGTTCCCCTAAACAGAAATCTGATAAACTCAATCTATCAAAATACTGATAATTGACAACCATTTAGTGGATTTCCTCTCCCAGTTGTTGTTCAGTTGCTCTGTCTTGTCCAACTCTTTGCAACCTCATGGACTGCAGCACACCAGGCTTCCCTGTCCTTCACCATCTCCCAGAGCTTGCTCAAACTCATGTCCATTGAGTTAGTGATACATCCCTTTCCAGAGGGACTTCATTTTAATAAAGACATCTGAAGACCTCTATGATGAGGTATTAAGGAAATCTGGGGGATCTAAAAGCCATTCTGATTCTCAAATTAGGCAAAAGATGTGGTCAGCCCTATCACTATGTTAACACGGGCCTCGTTGAGGAGAGCAAATCAATATTGCGAAGGTAAGAGGGGCCTTCCAGATCATCTAGGCACTAGTTTCTCAGAACTGGTTGTACACTGGAATCTCCAACCCCAGAGGAGAAGAATGACACCCAAAGAAGCAACTTTCAAAGTCAGTGACAAAGCTCGGCCTAATATCAAGGCCTGATGCTATGTCAGATATATATAAAAAACAGTTTATATATATATATATATAAACTAAAAGTTTAAAGACATGTATGGGAATGACAAAACGTACGGGAATGACAAACACCCAATTCACAACAGTGACAACCCTCAAGGGGATGGGAAAAGAATGCAAATGAGAAGAGATATACTTAGGGAGCTTCAATTATATTGGGAATATTTTATTTCTAAAGCTGAGTGGTGATATGTAAGTATTTACTAAATTCATCCCCATTATCTTTTGGGTGTCTAAAACTTTGTAATGAAAAAAAAAGAAAAATCTTAAGATTGATACTCAAATGAATATCATTATAGGAATAAAAAGAAACAGTTTACACTAGAAAGCACTCAAATAAGATACTTTATGAAGCAGGCTTTGACTAAAACATAGATCACTAGTAAAAAAATAATAAATAAATAACACAAACTTTTCTAAGGGAAAATCATGAACAAAGGCAAATCTGGGAGTACCCACAGCCTATAACCTAAACAAAGAACAATAGGGAGACTTTAGAAGGAAAGATTCAGCTTGCAGAAGTAACATAAGGCTGGGGGTTAAGGTTGAGACCAAGCTATGGAGCTCTTGGGTACCTCAACGAGTGTGCCCCAAACTCCCCGCCCCTGCAAAAAAAAGGAAGAGCATGACTGAAGTGATGTTTTAGCAAAAAAAAAAAAAAAAAATCAGAACAGAAGCTGTGTGCAGGATGAACTAATACAGTGTGCTATAGATCAGCAGAGGATTCCATATGAAACCAAAAGGGGAACAGAGGGAGGTGAGGCACTGAGAACCAAGTCCTAGGACTCTGCCTCTACTCCAAAGAGAGCTCTTCTGCTGTTAAAATGTTTTGATAAGCACTGAACTACAGTGCCCAACTGGAAGGCACTGCTATAAATCAACTGTGAGGGTCTTAAAACCCTGGAATGGGGTAGTAATACTGGGAATGAAAGGGGGTGGACACAGACTTTCCGATGGAAAATTTGATATGATGTAGTGACAAACTAAGTAAGATAATGACAGAAATGGATCCACATGAAGAAACCAAAAATACTGAGAAGCAGCTATGGGTCATATACACTTGATCATCAGCAACACATTTGTGACCATGTAATAATGTCTGAACCTTAAGGGAGAACTACTCACAGCAGACAAGCGAAGTGGAATTCTTACAGAGATTAAAAGGAGAACAAGCAAAGGGGACAAGAAGATTATAGAAAGAGATGCTCGTGGAATGCTAAGACAGCAAGCAGAGTTTCAGTTTCAAAAAGAGGCATCACTGGACACAATGAGTGGGTACACAACCCTTGCGGCTCAACAGTACTGAACATATTATGAAGCACTTGTTAAGAACATATTAAGAAGTAAGTGTTCTACTGGCACTTCCTCCACCCAGCCAAGTTATTTAACCTTTCCAAGTTTCATTTAATAAGGAAAATATAGACAACTAACATTATTGAACATATTATGAAGCACTGCACTTTAAGTGCTCTACATATGACCTCATTTACTCCAAAACACATTTTACAGATGAAGAAATTAAATTCAGAACTAGCACAGTAAGTTGCAGAGCCAGGATTCCTATTCCTTGAGACAACGAAGTAAAAGAATGCATATACAAAATTCTTGGCAAATAGTTAAGATCTCAAAAAAAAAATGGCAGCTTCATTTCATTATTAGAGGGCAAGCATTAAGAGGCGCAACACAAAAATTCACTGTCAGTTATCTCTGTCATAGCCCTCCATATGGTGAACCCTCTTAGTGTCCTCATCTTATAAAACAGGATTAATGTGTATAATCCAACCTACTCAATGGGGTTGCTTTAAGGATTAAACCATAGGATGGAAAAGAAAACGCTATGAAAAAAATCTTTAGGAGATATTCAAACATATGGGATTTGTCACATATCTTTTGTGCTTTAGAAATGCCTTCCTGGATGAACATGTCTCTCTGAAGAGAGCTAAAATTAAGTCTCTTAAACGTGCAACCAACCACTTTGAAAAGTATAAGTCATCACCGGATGGTGGTACAACCCACCACCCCTCCCCCAACCCCTCCAGGTTCTCTACTGTTCCTGCCAGGGCAGGGGTTCGCTCTTACATCTACAGTGAAACTCTCGTAACTTGGCGTAGAGCTCATCAATAGAGAGAGTTTCTCCTTCAATTCAGAGTCATTCAACTTGGCCTTACTGTAGGATCTCAGAGGTACCCTTTACAGTCCCTTCCAAAACAAAATGGGGGGAAAACTGGTTCCAGTTTTTGTTACAGTATTAAAACTGGGTGCCAAATCAATATTAGAATTGGGATATTTTTAAATGCCAGAGAAGAATTTATCAAGGGCTCCAACAGCAGGTCTCTTTTGGAAACTCCCCAACAACCCCACTTTTTCACCTGAACAGATGGTTCCCAGGCTTCAAGGCTCACATGTCTTGTCACACACTTCACAATAGGTCACCAAGTTCCTACCTTTGTAATTATTCCATATTCTTGAATATACTGCCTTTCATCTAAAGATCTCTAGCTATCAAAACTCTTTTCACTCTTCACAACAGCACTATCTGGGAGAAGGACTGGTACCCTTATTTTACAAATTAAAAATGAAAGATCAAAGTGAAATGCTTTATCCAACATCAATCAACTGATTCACTCTTTGAAATACACATTACCAATTTGTATCAATGGACAGCCTTGATTTAGCTTTTCAAGACCATTTCAAATTCAAGTTCAAAACTATCTACTGTGTACTGCTGCTTTTCCAATATACCAGAGAATATTAACGAACAGTAAATACCAAAGCATCACTATCTTTACATGCTAAAAGAAAAACAAACCTATACACACACACACACACACACACACACACACACACACACCCCCATATGGGGGAGGGGTTCTAATTTAAGACTCCTACTGTCCTGCATCCATAAATACTTTGAACTTGCAGAGTAAGGGGCGAGGAACACCTGTTAGTGCAGCATTTGCACAGTTAAGTTTTACAGACTGTCTAGCTATTAATATTCCTTGAACTGTAAATAAACAACCCGCTTTCTCAAAAAAAAAAAAATGGTGGGGGGTGGGCAACATTCTGGAAAATATTTGACAAGAAAGCCTAGATGGTTGTACAAAGCCCAGTAATTTCCTAGTTTTACGTCTCCCAGATGCTGAACCTGACACGAGGGAGAACCGCGCCCGTCCCCGGAGTCCGGCCGCGGGGCGCCCCGCGCTGCCCACCGACTCTCCCCGCGCGCGCCAGGCCCGGCGGGCCGCCGGGGACTCGAGGCTCGGCCTCCCCTCCGGCCCCGCCTCACCCACCGACAGGCGCGGCCGGGCGCTAGGACCCGCCCTGCGACCCCCGGCGAGCCCGGCTCGGGGCCCCGCAGTCGCGGAAAGGGGATCGCGGTCCCGCCCGGCCTAGCCGCCCCCGCCCCGCGGCCGGCAGCGCCGCCTCCCTCCTGCTCCTCGCGCCCCGCGTTCGTTTACCTCTTGGGCGCTGGCGGCTGCTCCATGGCGGCCAGGGGCAGAAGGAGGGACCCGGTGGGCGGCGAAGGCGGGAGGCGGGCAGAGGGCCGGGGCACCAGCCGGCCGAGCCCGGAGAGCCACAGCAGGAAACTCCAGGAACTCGGACCAACTTTCCCGTAACTCCGCGGCGGATCCCCCGCCCGCAGGCCGAGCGGGGCTCCTCCCGGCCCGCCCCGCCCCTCGGCCGCCGGCCCTGGCCGGGGAAGGGTAGGCGGGGCCGGCCGGGGAAGGGTAGGCGGGGCCGGTAACCGGCCAGGGAGGGGTGGGCGGGGCCGGCGGCGGGTCAGCTTGGTGGGCGGGGCCAGGCGCTGGGGCCTGGGCGCAGGACAGGGCCGGCCCTGGTGCAGGAGTGGGGAGGAAAGAAACCCGGAGTGGAAGGGCGAGAGGCTGAGGCCTAATCTGGACCCAGAGCCAATCTCGGCTGGCCTGGGGCACGTTCTTTTCCAGTGGCCCGAAGCTGCCGTTCCTCACTCGCCTTCACTGCTTTTGACCCTAGCTGATTTGACTCGTTTCTCTGGATTTCCCAAGGATACCCTTCCAAACATCTTGAAGCAACCTTTTGAAGTACTGCTAACTGCCAACACTTCCCTCTCCAGTTCTCATGATTATTGGTTATGTCTTCCCCCAGCCAGCCCCTGGGCCTTGGGATGCTTATGGATCATGTCTAATTAAAAAGAAAATTAACTGCAGTCAGAGCTCTCATGCACTAGATTCAGTGTGGCTTTGCTGGCTGTTCAGATAGGTAACCTAGCAAAACTATCACAAATTATGAGTCCCTAGAAAAGTCCTCCGAACGGTTTATTTCCGTCCCTCTTGCCGCCCCTCCTCCCAACCTGTCCCCAAGGACCTTACCCCATGGTAATTAGGCCCCTTCGTGCACCCATATTGCGTGAGTACCATTTAACCCTAAATTTCATCTATAGATAACTTTTCTTATGACCATACACAGCTGCTGTGTATGTCATTTGCTTGTTTTGTCAGAAGTTGTCAAGATGTAGAGTCACAGAGTTTTTTGAGGTTTAGAGCAAAGAACGGAGAAGGCAATGGCACCCCACTCCAGTACTCTTGCCTGGAAAATCCCATGGACCGAGGAGCCTGGTAGGCTGCAGTCCATAGGGTCGCTAAGAGTCGGACACGACTGAGCGACTTCACTTTCACTTTTCACTTTCATGCATTGGAGAAGGAAATGGCAACCCACTCCAGTGTTCTTGCCTGGAGAATCCCAGGGACAGGGGAGCCTGGTGGGCTGCCGTCTATGGGGTCACACAGAGTCGGACACCACTGAAGCGACTTAGCAGCAGCAGCAGAGCAAAGAGTGTTGTGAACATAATTCAAATCACACTTGTCTATTAACAGGTTAGGGTCTTTTTGCGTTATTTTCAGTTTTGCTATGTAATAAACTTAGATGATTTATTTTCAAACCATTAGACTCTCCCCCTAAATTTAGTGATTTTAAATGCGTTAAGATCATTTGCTGTTGAAACTGAAAGTCAAAATTTGTGAACAAAAGAGATTACTACAGAATGTATACTTATTTCCATTTATTGAAGAGCCACAGACTAACAGTTCAGAAGTAACAAGACAATTGTTAAGATGTCAAAGCTAGGAAGAGCCTTTGAAATTACCTCATTCCGTCCCTCACTCACATCCTCATCCCCAACACTGCTAGTCCCTTCAGGCCAGGGGGTGGCAACTGCCCTGTGAGTCTCTGATGCCTCTATTCTCTACATTCCCCTAGACCTCAGCCCTCCTCATATAACCCGAATTTCAGTGTACCTTCAAAAGCATTTCCTGTTGGAACCCTAGTTGAGACACCCATAAAGAAGTTTTGTAGAATGAGGAGGAATAGTATCAGAAAACAAATCTCTGAGGTCTCTCCTTAGTTTGAAAAACAGGGGGCTAACAATTATTGTATGACCCCTATGGGATCAGACATTTGGCCTACGTTATCTCATTAAACCCTTAAAACTGCCATGTTAGGTGGTTATATAGGTGAAGAAACAGGTTCAAATAGGTGGAGGGAGTTAAACTAGACCCAATAGAAAAACTGCATTCTAAATCATGCCTTTACAACTCCAAAGCCATGCCTTATCCCACTGTAAGCCAGGTGATAAATATTTACTGAGCTCTTATGGCAGAAAGTAAAGAAGAACTAAAGAGCCTCCTGATGAAAGAAAGAGGGGAGTGGAAAAAGTTGGCTTAAAGCTCAACATTCAGAAAACTAAGATCATGGCATCCGGTCCTATCACTTCATGGCAAATAGATGGGGAAACAGCGGCTGACTTTATTTTGGGGGGCTCCAAAGTCACTGCAGATGCTGAGACACTTATTCCTTGGAAGAAAAGTTATGACCAATCTAGACAGCATATTAGGAGAAGGCAATGGCAACCCACTCCAGTACTCTTGCCTGGAAAATCCCATGGACGGAGGAGCCTGGTAGCCTTCAGTCCATGGGGTCGTGAAGAGTCAGACATGACTGAGCGACTTCACTTTTACTTTTCACTTTCATGCACTGGAGAAGGAAATGGCAACCCACTCCAGTGTTCTTGCCTGGAGAATCCCAGGGACGGCAGAGCCTGGTGGGCTGCCATCTATGGGGTCGCACAGAGTCGGACACGACTGAAGTGACTTAGCAGCAGTAGACAGCATATTAAAAAGCAGAGACATTACTTTGCCAACAAGGTCCATCTAGTCAAGGCTATGGATTTACCAGTAGTCGTGTATGGATGTGAGTGAGATTTGGACTATAAAGAAAGTTGAGCAATGAAAAATTGATGCTTTTGAACGGTGGTATTGGAGAAGACTCTTGAGAGTCCCTTGGACAGCAAGGAGATCCAACCAGTCCATCCTAAAGAAAATCAGTCCTGAATGTTCATTGGAAGGACTGATGTTGAAGCTGACACTCTAATACTTTGGCCACCTGATGCAAAGAACTGATTCATTTGAAAAGATGCTAATACTGGGGAAGATTGAAGGCAGGAGGAGAAGGGGATGACAGAGGATAAGATGGTTGGATGGTATAACCGATTCAATGGACATGAGTTTAAGTAAACTCCAGGAGTTGGTGATGGACAGGGAGGCCTGGCGTGCTGCGGTCGATGGGGTTGCAAAGAGTTGGACATGACTGCGTGACTGAACTATGTATGCAGGCACTGTTAGCAGTGCTGGGGATACAACAGTAAAGAAAACAGACAAAAATTCTTGCCCTTGTGAGGTTTACATTAGGGAAACACAATAAGACGAGTAACTAATCAATAATGTTGTTGTTCAGTCACTCAGTCATGTCTGATTCTTTGTGACCCCATAGACTGCAGCACAGCAAGTTTCCCTGTCCTTCACCTGGAGCTTGCTCAAATTCATGTCCATTGAATTGGTGATGCCATCTGACCATCTCATCCTCTGTCGTCCCCTCCTCCTGCCTTCAATCTTTCCCAGCATCAGGGTATTTTCCAATGAGTCAGCTCTTCGCATCAAGTGACCAAGTATCGGAGCTTCAGCTTCAGCATCAGTCCTTCCAGTGAATATTCAGGGTTGATTTCCTTTAGGATTGACTGGTTTGATCTTCTTGCATCTCAAGATTCTTCTCCAGCACCACAATTGGAAAGTGTCAATTCTTCGGTGCTCAGCCTTCTTTTTGAGCACCCACATTCATACATGACTACTGGAAAAACCATGGCTTTGACTATATGGACCTTTATCATCTAAATGATGTCTCTGGTTTTTAATATGCTGTCTAGGTTTGTTATAATTTCCTTCCAAAGAGCAAGCGTATTTTAATTTCATGGCTGCAGTCACTATCTGCAGTAATTTTGGAGCCCAAGAAAATAAAACCTGTCACTGTTCCCATTGTTTCCCCATTGATTTGCCATGAAGTGATGGGACCAGATGCCATGATCTTAGTTTTCTGAATGTTGAGTTTTAAGCCAGCTTTTTTCACTCTTTTCTTCCACCTTCATCAAGAGGCTCTTTAGTTCCTCTTTGTTTTCAGCTATAAGGGTGGTATCATCTATCTGAGATTATTATTGATATTTCTCCCAGAAATCTTGATTCCAGCTTGTGCTTCATCCAGCCCAGCATTTCACATGATGTACTCTGCATAGAAGTTAAATAAGCAGGATGGTAATATACAGCCTTGATGTACTCCTTTCCCAGTTTTGAACCAGTCCATTGTTCCATGTCTGGTTCTGTTTCTTCTTGACCTGAATACAGGTTTCTTAGGAAGCAAATAAGGTGGTCTGGTATTCCCATCTCTTTAAGAATTTTCCACAGTTTGTTATGATCCACACAGTCAAAGACTTTACCATAGTCAATGAGGCAGAAGTAGATGTTTTTCTGGAATTCTCTTGCTTTTTCTATGATCCAGCGGATGTTGGCAATTTGATCTCTGGTTCCTCTGCCTTTTCTAAATCCAGCTTGTACATCTGAAAACTGGTAAGAAAGAAAAATAAAATGGGGAAAGGGAATATAAAGTGGAGGGAAAGCATGAAATTTAGAAACAGCGACCAGGGAAGGTCTTAATGAGAGGGTGACTGAAGAGGAAGTGAGGGGAGAGCCTCAGAGATCGCTGTCAGAGGAGAAGGGTGAGGCCAAGGGAACAACAGTAAGTGCTAAGGCCTAAGGCCAGTGTGCCTGGCATGTTCTTTATTAGTGAATAAAAGGAATCGTTTTTCTCCTGAATTACTCAGGAAAAAAAAAAAAAAGAAAATTGCCTCAAGTCTCTGTTTTGTCTGTGGAAAGTCAGTCTGAAGATTCCAAGAAGGAAAGCATAGAAATCATCATTCAACCTGCAAATACGAGGCAGCAGCGTTCATGAACAGATGAAAGTTGTCGGAAAATTTCAGATTTAGATAAGGATCGCTCAGCTTCACTTAACTGTGAAAGCAGAATAATTTGTTTCTGCTTCCAACTGGAATCAAAATTAAGTATATACTTTAATTATGCTAGTAAACAACTCACCAGAATTCCCAGCTAAGTGCTCTAAGAAAGGGGTGCCGAAGCTTTTGGCATCAGGGACTGGTTTCATGAAAGACGAAATTTTTCCACGGAGCGGGGAGGGACGGTTTCTGGATGGTTTTCATAAAAAGCTCGCCACTTAGATCCCTCGCATGCGCAGTTGACAGAAGAGTTCAAGCTCTGGTAAGAATCTGATGCCGCCACCGACCTGCCAGAGCTCAGGCGGGAATGTGAGCCCTGAGGAGTGGCTGTAAGTACAGATGAGGCTTGGCTCGCGCACCTGCCGCTCGCCTCCTGTCGTGCGGTCCGTTTCCTAACAGGCCACGGGCCTGTATCATGTTGAGACCCCTGCTCTAAGGGAAAGGGGAGTGAAAGCTTCAATTTGGAACCCAGTTCCTTTGAATAACGAAAGTGCATTTCTTGTCACTGAATACATACACTGCCATGTTTTACCGAAGAAGGCGATGGCACCCACTCCAGTACGCTTGCCTGGAAAATCCCATGGGCGGAGGAGCCTGGTAGGCTCCAGTCCATGGGGTCGCTAAGAGTCGGACACGACTGAGCGGCTTCACTTTCACTTTTCACTTTCATGCTTTGGAGCAGGAAATGGCAACCCACTCCAGTATTCTTGCCTGGAGAATCCCAGGAACAGAGGAGCCTAGGGGCTGCTGTCTATGGGGTAGCACAGAGTCGGACACCACTGATGCGACTTAGCAGCAGCAGCAGCCATGTTTTACAAATAGAAAAATATTTTAAGAGGGAGGGGACGTATGTATACCTATGACTGATTCATGTTGATGTTTGACAAAATTCTATAAAACAAAGAATGTAAAAACTAAATTCTGTAAAGCAATTATCCTTCAATTAAAAAATAAATCAATTAAAAAAATTTTTTTAATTTGTCCTTGCCATACTAGTTGCTGCTATTGACTGAAACTACAAGTTTATATTACTCTTCTTCTCAATTTTATATTTATGTGAAAAATAATACTAATTAACAACTGTTAAACTTTCTTACCAGGAAGAGTTTGGGACAAAAAGAAAGCTCCACTCAAATATATTATGTAACGTTTTTATTTGCAAGGAAGTGTTCCAAGAGACAGCTTTACAAAGCATTTTCTCAAGATCTGTTTTCTCTTTTCTAATTTAATGTTATAGTTAGTCTGGAACTAGCATGTTGCATTTGAATTCAACCACTATCCTTTTTTATCATAGCAATCAAATTTTATTTCATTTATTTCACTTATTCCCCAATATCTTATCCATACTTGTCATAACAAATGTATAGTATCGGTTAAATATAAGGAACAACTCAAAATGACTTTTAAAACAAGAAGCCTAGAGATGGTGTTCCTGCTGCTGCTGCTGCTGCTAAGTTGCTTCAGTCGTGTCAGACTCTGTGCGACCCCATAGACGGCAGCCCACCAGGCTCCCCTGTCCCTGGCATTCTCCAGGCAAGAACACTGGAGTGGGTTGCCATTTCCTTCTCCAAAGCATGAAAGTGAAAAGTGAAAGTGAAGTCGCTCAGTCGTGTCGGACTCCTAGCGACCCCATGGACTGCAGCCTACCAGGCTCCTCTGTCCATGGGATTTGCCAGGCAAGAGTACTGGAGTGGGGTGCCATTGCCTTCTCTGATGGTGTTCCTAGGTTTGAGTAATTCTTAGATTTTCTTCTGTTTCCTGCCCTACCATGCACTGCAGGGTCTTCCTCAGGCTATCTTCTCCCCTCAAATAATGGCCACAGTAGTTCAGGCATCACATGGAGACATGACAATGTCCATCAACAGAAAGTTATTTCTTTCTGAATACCACTTTTAAGATGGTGGAAAAGTCTATTCTAAAAACCCTCCTGCAGGTTCTCCTTCATATCCTGTTGGCCAGAAGTATGCCACAGAACTATTTGTGAGAAATAAAATGGTGTCACAAAACCTGTGTAGGAACTTCCCTGGTGGTCCAGTGGCTAAGGTGCCACACTCCCAATGCAGGGGGCCCAAGTTCAATCCCTGGTCAAGGAACTAGATCCCACATGCTGTAGCTAAGACCCAGTGCAGCCAAATAAATAGATAAATACCTGTGTAGATAAATTGCAACTCATTCCATGGGGCTGGGCTTTGAGCTGAGGCTGGGACCAGCCTTCCCAGAAGCTTATGGTAAGGAGGAGCATGAAAGAACAAAATTGAGACTCTATATTAACAAAGGATGGAGGAATCTGCTAAAAATAAGTACCTAGAATGTGACAGCGGAGAAAGCACTGGCGACCCACTCCAGTATTCTTGCCTGGAGAATCCCATGGATGGAGGAGCCTGGTGGGCTGCTGTCTATGGGGTCGCACAGAGTCGGACATGACTGACGTGACTTAGCAGGAGCAGCAGCAGAATGTGACAGTCACTGAATAAATGTTTGCTGAGTCGATGAATAGACTTCCACACAAAGAAAACATGAAGAATATTAGGAGATATAGATAATTTATAAACCACATCTTAAGTGAAAGTGAGTGTGCCATTTATCATTTTATTTCCTCTCAGATCCAAATTTATCCTTCATTGCCTGCTCTGCCTTTAAATATTTTTCTCTATCAGTGCATGCATGCTAAGTCACTTCAGTCATGTCCAACTCTTTGCATCTGTATGGACTGTAGCCCTCCATGCTCCTCTGTCCATGGGATTCTCCAGGCAAGAATACTGGAGTGCGTTGCCATGTCTCCTGCATTGGTAGAAAGGTTCTTTACCACTAGCACCACCTGGGAAGCCCTTTTCTTTATCAGGTAGTAAGACAAATGAAGCTTTGTCACTGGAGGACCATGGGGAGACGTTACAAAAGAAGTCTTCCTTCCTGGTTGGTGTGTGTTCCCGTGGCTCCAGCACCAAAGTAGAGGAGGCACAGCTCCCCTGGGTCCTGCAGGACATGCCGTGTTTCCAACGCTTGGTTCCTGTTACTCCACGGAGGCAGCAACACTAGGTACCCAAAGGTTTCCCTCTCCATCATAACTGCTCCCTCCCTGAGGCACTTTTTCTGCAGAGTGCCTCCAGCAAGACACCTCACTATGGATTGTTCCTCCAGCAGCCTTTTTTCAGAAAATTCCAGAGGGCAGATTTTCAGCAAGTTCCACTAGCATGGCACCAAAACAACTTCTCTGCCATTCGGTGAGGCATAGCTGTGCTGTCTCCAACAAGGCCTGCCTCTCAACCTGGGGGGGCCTCTTCTTCTTCGGGGGCTCCATCTCAGCCCCCAAAGTACTGCTCCTGATTACTGCTATTCCTACACTCTTCAGAGCTCTCTTTACTTCTTACTAGCCAATCCCTTGTTACTCCAATCCCCTCTTATAGTTAATAATTCTTTCTATTACACATTCTCTATTCAAAGAACTGTGTGCTCTCTGTATAAGAGTTTCCGTATAAGGTTGGACCTTGACGAATACAGAGCATAATAGCAAAGAATCTCAGTCCCCACTGTAAACTCAGGAAAAAAAAAAAAGATAAATAAGATAAGACTGATTCCATTTTCAGTCTAGCATGTAATTATCTACACAAGCAGTTCTCAGATTTTTTGGTCTCAGGCTCATTTTGCTCTCCACTCTCAAAAATTGTGGAGAAACTTTTAAACAGCCTTTGTTTATTGGAGTTACATCTATTGATATTAGAATTTAAAACAGAGACATTTTTAAAACGCATAGGTACACAAGTACACTTTCCATTAGCCATTAGAGCAATGACATCATCACTGTCATGTAGCATTCGGAAACTTCCACCACACACTCACAAGGGAATGAGAGTGAAAAAAGGCAAATAATATTTTTGTATTGTTTTTAAAATAGTTTGACTTTACTGACCCACTGAAAGTCTCTCAGGTACCCTCAAAGTTACCCAGATTACACTTTGAGACCCATCTATCTACAGTAGCTTTATGTAAACACAATAAGCAGGACCTATAGGGGGAAAATAAGGAAAATACAGCCCTTGCTCTCCAAGAATATGGTTTGGTTGAAAATATAGAATATATAGTCATATGAGTAAAATAATGGCTCAACTGAGTATGTAATAAACTATCTAATTTCTGTCATTCAGAAAGGTGTGTAGTTCAAATTAATGAGGGCTGGAGCTCAGCAAAACAAAAATGCCTTCCATTTTACAAAACCCACCCTCCTTATACATCCACTATAAGGTGAAAATCAGCTTCTGTTATATACAAATATAAATTCAACAAGCTAAAGATCTCTCAAAAACACAGCAATGATGGATTAAGATACTACACATGGGGACAGAGTGAAGGAAAAGAAACAGATCAATACAACCTGGTAAACTCCACAACTTAAACCCTTTCCACAGTCAACCTTTAGTTACATTAATATGAGGGACTTCTCAATGAACTCATCAGTGCTATGCTTTCACAATTTCTCTTTTTTTATTTTTGCTTCTTTAAATCTCTTTTTATTCCGGCCTATGGTTTCCAAATAATTTCCAATTTGCCTTGATCAAATGAAGAAAAAAGAAAACTTGTTTACTTACTTGCAGGCCAGGGAAGCTAGAAGACTCCTCCTACACAGATATGCAGTGGTGACAGCAAGCAGTAAACACTGCTGGGAAACCGGACAATGAGACTTACACAGGATTTGTGATAAAACTGAGCCACCCTGAAGCCAATCCTAGCATGTGATACATTCAAAATCGAACTCAAATCCAACTTCACAAAGTTGGAAAGATGTAGGTTTTCAGGAACAGTCTCATGGACATGCCGAGGAAGGAATCACATGGCATATTAACAGAGCACAGCTTCCTAAAAACCTTCTTCACCTGGCTTTCTCCCTAAACTTTCACATGGTTGTTGTTTAGTCCCTGAGTCGTGTCTGACTCTGTTAAGGCCCCATGGACTGTAGCCCACCAGGCTCCTCTGTTCATGGGATTTTCCAGGCAAGAATACTGGAGTGGATTGCCATTTCCTACTCCAGGGGTTCTTCCGAACTCAGGGATCAAACCCACGTCTCTTGCATTGGCAAGCCGATTGTTTTCTATTGAGCTGCCAGGAAAGCCCTAAGTCTGTTATACTCATTCACCCTTCCTCTCCTTCCTTTTGCTGTCACTTCAAGCTCTGCCCTGCAGAGAATAATTTGACTCCTTTTCTTGATTCCATAGCTCTTCTAGTCAGCACAACATAGATTTGGGAGACAAGAAATGAAGGACCCTTCCCTTAAGGGGGCCAGGGAATCAGGAGGGATAAAGACTGTGAACACTCAGCCTTCTATTTTTGTCCCTATCAAACATTCTTTCAGTCAACACTTACTTATTAAGTCACCGAGCACAGACAATGAGGTATGGCCCCCACCCTGAAACTACAGCGTTTTCCCATTAAAAGTTTTACCTTGCTCCTTCTTTTGAATTTCTTTCCAAAGGGAATGATTCTCTTACAAGAGGTAATTTTTTGCTTAATGAAGTAATCATTTTACAATAATTACCTACGGAATACTTTTACGTGGCTAATTTCCCTCAAGCATTTAAACTATGATTTCAATTTCAGTGTTCACTGAGAAAGAGGTTAGGATGACCATAGTTTTTATAATCTCTTTTGGAACAAAGGTATTAGGAAATATTTCCCTAAGGGTACCTTGCTAATAAGTCACTGCTGACAAAGGTGAATTATCTCTTTATATTTAGCCACAAATGAAGTGGAGAAGAATAAGAGAGAATCTTCCGAATACCACAGATTTATATTTGGTAAACTGAAAATATCTTTTAAAATGTCATTCAACAGTAAGAGCACTGAGGGATTCCTCTGGTGGTCCAGTGGTTAAAACTCTGCACTTCCAGTGCAGGGGTCCTAGGTTCAATCCCTGGTCAGGGAACTAGATCCCACATACCACAACTAAGATTCAGAGGAGCAAAGTTAATTAATTAAAAAAAAAAAGAAAAAGAATGAGAGCATTGAAAACATAGATAAACCTAACTTATAAATTTCTGACTGTATTAGTTACCTATTGCTACATAACAAATTACTCCATTATTATTTCGTAGATTCTGTATGAGAGGAACCCAGGCGCAGCTTAGCAGGACCCACCCTTCTGCCCAGGGTCTCTCAAAAGACTGTGATCAAGGTGTTGGCCAGGGTCACAGTCACCTCCAGATTTAATCTGTAAATTTAAAACAATCCCAATGTTTTTTATGGGCTTCCCCAGTGGCTCAGCAGTAAAGAATCCACCTGCAATGCAGAAGACACAAGAGACTCTGCTTCCACCCCTGGGTTCGAAGATCCCCTGGAGGAGGAAATGGAAACCCACCCCAGTATTCTTGCCTGGAAAATTCCATGGACAGAAGGGCCTGGCGGGCTGCTGTCCATAGGGTTACAAAGAGACGGACACGACTAACCCACTGAACACACAGCTTTTTTTAATCTTGAGACTTTTTTAATTGAACAAACTAACTCTCAAGTTCAAAGAGAAGAGAAAATACATAAAAAGAGCTCATAAACTTGGGGGGAGGGTGGGGAGAAGAATAATGAAGAAAGGTTTGCCCATGCAGATGGCAAAACATAAAATAAAATTGTAGTAATTACAACAGCATGGTATTAATTCAGAAACAGCTAAATTAATATATGTGATGAATACTGAGCTTAGAACAGAATCATTTTTATATGGAAATGTTTATGATAAAGTGACATTTCACATTACAGAGGAAAGAATGAACTATTCAATAAATTGTAGGAGCATAACTGATAATCTATTTGAAAAAATAAATAAATAAGGCTAAATCTCTGTTGATATACCCCTGTATCAGGCTTCTTTATATTGCAAGTATTTGAAGACCTAACCCAAACTGCCTTATACAACAAAGGGTTCATTTAACTGGAAGACCCAGAAATAGAGCAGACTGTAGGGTTGCTTTGATTTAGTGGCTCAGTAGTGACATGAAAGACACTGGGAGGTTTTGTTTAATTTGTTTTTTGTCTTCTTTTTCCATCTCTGGGTTTTAACTTCTGTAATGTCAGCTTCATTCTAAGGCTAAATGACCGCCCAAGGTTCAAACTTCAAATCTGCCTACCAGACTGCCCTTTTTGGAAAGAGGAATGCCCTTTATGGAAACTCTCTAAAAAGGAGAAACTTCCTTTTCCAAAGTGCTTCCACAACCTCCCTTCCTGTCTCCTTGGCTCAAGCTGTTAGCCTGGCCTATTTCCTAACATGCAATGATTTGACTTATGCCTGAACAGATAATTGGCTTATCTGAATAAATCAGTGTGAGAAGATGGATGGGCACTCTGTTTGGTCTAAAATAGTAGGACCCTCTTTTAGAGCTATGTATGTTAGTCGCTCACTCATGTCCAACTCTTTGCAACCCCATGGACCATAGCCCACCAGGCTCCTCTGTCCATGGAATTCTCCAGGCAAGAATACTGGAGTGGATTGCCATTTAGAGCTACGGATGGTGTCAGTTTCCACTATAACCACCCTAAATGCAAGAAATGCCTATTACACAAAAGAGGAAAGAAAGAAAGATTCAGTATCCACTAGGACAATGTATCAGAATAAATTCCAAATTCATCAAACATCCAGCTGGTTAAAAAAAGACAAAGAGGATGCTCTACACTCAAGGAAGCAGGGCAGAACTCCTCACACTATAAGGACAAGCTGCACATAGTGGTTTCCCTCCAAAGACTACAGTGTTAAAAGTGAAAAAAGTTAACTTCTCAGTAGGGGAACACAATCTCAGCCAGGCGGTCAAGGATAACAACAGTGATCAGTCACATTGGTTGTATGTACTGTTGATATGATGTGATGAGAAGGGCACATTACTTCTGTGGTCTTCCTCCCCAAAACACAAAATCCTAGTCTCATTGTAAGGAAAACATCAGACAAATCCCACCTGAGGTCCATTATACAAAGCATCTGACCATTACTCTTCAAAACTGTCAAGATAATCATCAAAAACAAGTCTGAAAAATCGTCACAGACCAGACTAGGCTAAGGAGACATAAGGGCTAAATGTAATGAGATATGGGCACGGCAACCCACTCCAGTCTTCTTGCCTAGAGAATCCCCATGGACAGAGGAGCCTGGCGGGCTGCAGTCTATGCGGTCACAAAGAGTTGGACACAACTGAGCAACTAAGCACAAGCACAGCATTCCAAATATACTGGGAGTTCGGGAACAGAAAAGGAACATTAGGTAAAAACTCAAAGAAATTTCAATGAAGTATATAGGCTTCAGTTAATAATGATACCAATATTGGCTCAATAATTGTGACAAATGTACCATGCTAATATATTAATAGAAGGGGAGACTGGGTTTGGACTATATGAAAACTCTTTGTACTACCTTCACAGCTTTTTTTGTAGATCTAAAACTATTCTAAAATTAGAAGTTTGGGGACTTCCCTGGTGGTCCAGTGGTTAAGACTCCACACTTCCACTGTAGGAGGTATGGGTTCAATCTTTGATTAGGGAACTAGGATCCTGCGTGCTCTAAGGTACAGCCAAATAAAATAAAATAACATAAGAAAATTGCTTTTAAATAAATAAATAAAATTCAAAGTTTATTTTTAAATGTTTTAAACACATTAAAAACCTCCAGGATTTGTTTTAGAAAAGAATATAAGAGAATATTTTCATAATCATGAGATAGAAAAAGATCTAACAAGCAAAATGCAAAATTCACAAAGCAGAAAGGAAAAACTGAACAGATATGACTACATAAGAACTAAAAATTTGCATAAGAAAGACAATAACCAAAGTTAATAGATACCCAACAATGAAATGAAAGTATCTGCAACATATATATTAGAGAAATGACTGATATCTAGAATACAAAGAGAGAAAGAAACTTAATTAGGAAAAGACAGTCTAAGTAGACAAATGGGGGAGGCAACTCAAGTGACAAAATCACAGAAGAAATTCAAAGATAAGTAAACACAAAAGGATGCTCAATCTCACCAATAATCAGGAAAATGCAAATAAAGCAAAAGCAGTGTTTTTAAGTCCTGTGGGAGGAAAAAAGAGCGGGGCGGGGAAAGACAGCAGTAGGAAGAGTATATGATTGATACTCAGAGAAACTTGTGTTTATCACCTTTAAAAGTGTGAGGTTAAAAAAATACATAGCTGCTCAAGACTTCCAGAAGCCCACAGTAGACAAGCTATAAACTGCAAAGCTGAATACAAAACTTAGGGAGGTAGAATGAAACTAATTGCTACCTTTGTTTAGGAAAATATCTTGATAAACTTCTTTGGGCTGGGAAGGTGGCACCCAAAGGCTTGCTCTAAAATAAGGCAATATACAAAGAGAGCTAGAATCAGAACTGGAGATGCATGTAAATTTCAAATGTCTTTGGACTCTAGGAAGAGATTTAGTAAAGCACTAGACAGAAACAGAATTAGATTTGACTGCCATATCACTGAAGGGTGTTCAGGAAGATACTAAATGGCCTCAAGGCTGGACATACTTTAAAATTTGCATTAAATTTCATCTTTCCTTAAAAATTAACTGTTTCTATCAAGTGGCTAGTTAATATTTATTTTAAGCTTGAGGAATGGTTGTTTTTACAGAAAAAATACAGCTGTATACAGAAAATTTTAGGCTGTAAGCCTTAGTTGTCCACAGCTGGAGGAATCCTAACTTTTGGCACACGGCCATGTCCAGGCTCAACCACTTACCTAAGGGCGCCAAATTCTAGCATGGTGCCTAGGACGAAATAAATAGCCTCATATGCTTTAACTTATAAAGTCATGGCAAGCATCAAATATGGATAGGATAATTAAACTTATTCCACAAGTACAAAAATATTAGCAGGAAAGGGTGCCCCTTCAAGCTTTAAGAGGAAATATTACTAGAAGAAAGTGCTTGCATTTTATAATAGGGACTATAACAGGAATTCACGAATTCATGCAATCATACAAGTTGAAAATGCAAACAGATTTGATATTATGATCTTTATAGTAATCTCTAATATTATCACAGACTATGGATCCATTATAAGCTTTTTTTTTTTTTAAGGAAAAGGAAATTCCAGGCATACTCCAAATATTTTTCAAGTGTCATAATGAAGAATAGTCACTTTTTTTCCACAAAGCCCCATTTTACTCATAAAGACTTCTTCTCCGTGATCATTACCGTCATCCTTATTATCATCAACACTTACTGAAAATCTGAAAATTCACTTGGTGCTAAGAATTTTACATTAATTTTCTTTTTTAAGTGTGAGATCTTTTAAAAACGCAAGTAACTCTGGATGCTATTACCAGTTTACACAGCAGCAACAATTTTAAAGCAAGAGCCTTTGGGAATACAACACAGAATATAAACCCTGAGAACTGAAGGGAAGGTGGCATGAAAGATGAAAAACAAAAAACAAACTTTCTGTCCTTCATGATTTTGCTTAAAAAATGAGAACTGTACATATGGAGAATAAATCAACCCTGAATATTCATTGGAAAGACTGATGCTGAAGTTGAAGCTCCACCTGATGCGAGGAGCCAACTCATTGGAAAAGATTCTGATGCTGGGAAAGATTGAAGGCAAAAGGAGAAGGGGGTGGCTGAGGATGAGATGGTTAGGTAGCATCAGTGACTCAGTGGACATGAATTTGAGCAAAGTCCGGGAGACAGTGGAGGACAGAGAAGCCTGATGTCCTACAGTCCATGGGGTCACAGAGTCAGACCCAGCTTAGGGACTCAACAGCAACAATGTATGGATAATGCCCAACGAACCCAAGATATTCGCTGTATTGTATTTTTAACTGACTCCTTTGTGTAACATGCTTCAAGGATAGTCAGCAGAGAACTGATTGAATACTTGGAAAGTGCAAAACACTTCCCTAAGTGCTATGATTAAAATGTTTAATTAAAAGAGAACAGTCTTCAATCGAGAAAATGTGGGAAATACAAAAAGTAGAAAACTAAGTAAAAGAAAGTAGTATCAACAAGTATGCCTCTAAAGCATAACTGTCTTGAATGTTTTGATTAAACTTTTAATTAGAACTTGTGATTTTCAAGTAACATTATATCATAAGCATTTTTCATGTTACCAGAGTCCTTGTAATCATCAATGCACTGCAAGGAGCTTTATAATAACTTACTTGTGCCATTAAAAAAAAATTTAGGTTTATCCAGCTTTTCAGTATTATATCCACTGTTACAATCCATATATTTACATAGAATTTGTGTTTTAGAATTATTTTCTAGGATAATGTCCATAAACAAGATTAATGGGACAAAAAGTATGAGCAGCTCAAAGCTTTCAACATATTACTATGAAAAACTGCTTTCCAAAAAATATTGGAAATACAAAATATTGGATATACTCATTTGGAACTATACATTATTAAAGACTTTTGGAGGACAATTTTATATGCATATAAATTCTAAACTAGCAATCCCACTTCTAGGAATATTTTCAATGAAAATAGTTATACATATATTCAAATATGGATGTATAAGGTTTTGTTTTAACATTGTTTGAATTAGGAAGAAAACTAGAAATAGCATGACTAAAGCAAAATAAATTGTATTTTGGTCATATTATGGGAAACATAAAGCTGTTAAGAATTAATTGCCTCTGGTGACTGCAGCCATGAAATTAAAAGATGCTTACTCCTTGGAAGGAAAGTTATGACCAACCGAGATAGCATATTCAAAAGCAGAAGACATTACTTTGCCAACAAAGTTTCGTCTAGTCAAGGCTATGGTTTTTCCTGTGGTCATGTATGGATGTGAGAGTTGGACTGTGAAGAAGGCTGAGTGCCGAAGAATTGATGCTTTTGAACTGTGGTGTTGGAGAAGACTCTTGAGAGTCCCTTGGACTGCAAGGAGATCCAACCAGTCCATTCTGAAGGAGATCATCCCTGGGATTTCTTTGGAAGGAATGACACTAAAGCTGAAAGTCCAGTACTTTGGCCACCTCATGCGAAGAGTTGACTCATTGGAAAAGACTCTGATGCTGGGAGGGATTGGGGACAAGAGGAGAAGGGGACGACAGAGGATGAGATGGCTGGATGGCATCACTGACTCGATGGACGTGAGTCTGGGTGAACTCCGGGAGTTTGTGATGGACAGGAAGGCCTGGTGTGCTGCGATTCATGGGGTCGCAAAGAGTCGGACACGACTGAGCGACTGATCTGATCTGATCTGATCTGATAATTTTGACATGAAAATTTCTCTTAGAGAGTTTAGTGGAGCAAGAGCTAATAGATGAATAATTAAATAGAATTATTTCATTTATTAAAAAATAAGTAATTAAATGTTTGAAGTGAAAGTCACCCAATTGTGTCTGACTCTGCAACCCCATGGACTATACAGTCCATGGAATTCTCCAGGCCAGGATACTGGGGGGGTAGACCTTCCCTTCAATCTTCCCAACCCAGGAGTCAAACTGGGGTCTCCTGCATTGCAGGAAGATTCTTTAATAACTGAGCTATCAGGGAAGCCTAATATGTTTGAACATGTTTGAAGGCACATCCAAAAATCAACCATCAATATTTTGATGCTTGCAAAACATTATGAATGCATTTAATACCACTGAACTATATGCTTAAAAATCGTTAAGATGGTAAACTTTAGGTCATGTATTTTATCACACATTTAAAAACTACTGATGGGGATGACACATCTGTAACTGAGACTGCTAGTTGTCCCGCCAAGTAATCCTCCACATCTTTTACAGTAATAAAACACCAAATTTAGCTGGTCATATTTCCCAGCCTCTTTTGCGGTTAGAATTGGCCATGGAATAAAATTCCGGCTAATAAAATATAAGCAGAAGTGTTTGTGGCACCTCCTGAGATCTTCCTTAAGAAATAACTAATATGTTTCATTATCTAATTTTTGATAACTTACAACAGCAATTATTGATTCTCATGCACCAGAAAGGCAGCTGTGCTCTGCATTCATTCACTGTGGGGCCCAGGATGAAGGGGCAATAAGTCAGGAGAAGCTCTTCTCTGAGAGGCAGCAGGGGTGCCCAAGATCAAGCAGAGGCCTACGATTGGAACTGAAACATCGTTACATCTGCCTACATGCTACTAACCAAACCAAGTCACGGGTGCAAACCCAAAGCCAGGAGGCAGGGAAGTATATTCTGTCCAGGATGAGGCCAAGACAGGATGTGAATACGGAGGGGAGATGAGGAAGGAGGACAATTAGGGTCTATAATACATGCTTTATAAGATATTAAGTTAATTGAGATTACATATATAGGGTGGATGACATCACCCTTATGGCAGGAAGCGAAGAAGAACTAAAGAGCCTCTTGATGAAAGTAAAAGAGGAGAGTAAAAAAGTTGACTTAAAGCTCAACATTCAGAAAACTAAGATCAGGACATCTGGTCCCATCACTTCATGGCAAATAGATGGGAAAACAATGGAAACAGTGAAAGACTTTATTTTGGGGGGCTTCAAAATCATTGCAGATGGTGACTGCAGCCATGAAATTAGAAGACACTTGCTCCTTGAAAGAAATGCTATGGCCAACCTCAGTTCAGTTCAGTTCAGTCACTCAGTCATGTCCGACTCTACGACCCAATGAATTGCAGCACACCAGGCCTCCCTGTCCATCACCAACTCCCGGAGTTCACTCAAACTCACATCCATAGAATCAGTGATGCCATCCAGCCATCTCATCCTCTGTTGTCCCCTTCTTCTCCTGCCCCCAATCCCTCCCAGCATCAGAGTCTTTTCCAATGAGTCAACTCTTCACATGAGGTGGCCAAAGTACCGGACTTTCAGCTTTAGCATCATTCCTTCCAAAGAAATCTCAGGGATGATCTCCTTCAGAATGAACTGGTTGGATCTCCTTGCAGTCCAAGGGACTCTCAAGAGTCTTCTCCAACACCACAGTTCAAAAGCATCAATTCTTGGGCACTCAGCCTTCTTCACAGTCCAACTCTCACATCCATACATAACCATTGGAAAAACCATAGCCTTGACTAGATGGACCTTTGTTGGCCAAGTAATGTCTCTGCTTTTGAATATGCTATCTCGGTTGGTCATAACTTTCCTTCCAAGGAGTAAGCATCTTTTAATTTCATGGCTGCAGTCACCATCTGCAGTGATTTTGGAGCCCCCAAAAATAAAGTCTGACACTGTTTCCACTGTTTCCCATTCTATTTCCCATGAAGTGATGGGACCAGATGCCATGATCTTTGTTTTCTGAATGTTGAGCTTTAAGCCAACTTTTTCACTCTCCATTTTCACTTTCATCAAGAGGCTTTTTAGTTCCTTTCACTTTCTGCCATAAGAGTGGTGTCATCTGCATATCTGAGGTTATTGATATTTCTCCCGGCAATCTTGATTCCAGCTTGTGCTTTTTCCAGCCCAGCGTTTCTCATGATGTACTCTGCATAGAAGTTAAATAAACAGGGTGACAATATACAGCCTTGACGTACTCCTTTTCCTATTTGGAACCAGTCTGTTGTTCCATGTCCAGTTCTAACTGTTGCTTCCTGACCTGCATACAGGTTTCTCAAGAGGCAGGTCAGGTGGTCTGGTATTCCCATCTCTTTCAGAATTTTCCACAGTTTATTGTGATCCACACAGTCAAAGGCTTTGGCATAGTCAATAAAGCAGAAATAGATGTTTTTCTGGAACTCTCTTGCATTTTCCATGATCCAGTGGATGTTGGCAATTTGATCTCTGGTTCCTCTGCCATTTCTAAAACCAGCTTGAACATTTGGAAGTTTGCAGTTCACATATTGCTGAAGCCTGGCTTGGAGAATTTTGAGCATTACTTTACTAGCGTGTGAGATGAGTGCAATTGTGTGGTAGTTTGAGCATTCTTTGGCATTGCCTTTCTTTGGGATTGGAATGAAAACGGACCTTTTCCAGTCCTGTGGGCACTGCTGAGTTTTCCAAATTTGCTGGCATATTGAGTGCAGCACTTTCACAGCATCATCTTTCAGAATTTGGAATAGCTCAACTGGAATTCCATCACCTCCACTAGCTTTATTCATAGTAATGTTTTCTAAGGCCCACTTGACTTCACATTCCAGGATGTCTGGCTCTGGGTGAGTGATCATACCATCATGATTATCTTGGTCATGAAGATCTTTTTTGTATAGTTCTTCTGTGCATTCTTGCCACCTCTTCTTAATATCTTCTGCTTCTGTTATGTCCATACCATTTCTGTCCTTTATCAAGCCCATCTTTGCATGACCAACCTAGACAGCATATTAAAAAGCAGAGACATTACTTTGCCAACAAATGTTCGTCTCATCAAGGCTATGGTTTTTCCAGTAGTCATGCATGGATGTGAGAGTTGGACTATAAAGAAAGCTAAGCACCAATGAATTGATGCTTTTGAACTGTGGTGTTGGAGAAGACTCTTGAGAACCTCTTGGACAGCAAGGAGATCCAACCAGTTCACCCTAAAGGAAATCAGTCCTGAATATTCATCGGAAGGACTAATGCTGAGTTGAAACTCCAATACTTGGCCACCTGATGCGAAGAACTGACTCATTTGAAAAGACCCTGATGCTGGGAAAGATTGACAATGGGAGCGGAAGGGGATGGCAGAGGATGAGATGGTTGGATGGCATCACCAACTCGATGGATGTGAGTTTGAGCAAACTCCGAGAGTTGGTGATGGACAGGGAAGCCTGGCATGCTGCAGTACCTGGGATCACAAAGAGCTGGACACGACTGAGTGACTGAACTGAACTAACATATATAGAATGTGTCAGAACCAGGAATTCAAACCTAAGTTTGCTGGATGCAAAGTCCATGCTCTTTTCTCGTCACCACTATGCATTTTTAAAAATTTTTATTCTGTTTTAATTCAGATAGGATAAATTTTTCCTCATTACTCAACTTTTTCATCTTCTGCTTTTCTGTTATAGTGTTTATTATTACAAATGAACTTTAGAATCATTTTGTCAAATACTAGAAATCAAGTGAATAACAAACAGTTAAAAAATGGGCAGAAGATCAAAATAGATATTTTCCCAAAGAAGATATATAGATATTAGGCCAAGGGATAGAGAAAAGGTACTCAACATGATTGATCATCAGGGAAATGCAAATTGAAACCACAATGAGATAAGACCTCACATCGATGAGAATGCCTGTTATCAAAAAGAGAGTGCATAACAAGTACTGGGGAGGAGGGAGAGAAAAGGGAACCCTTGTATGCCACTAGTGGGAAATGTAAATTGGCGCAACCACTATGGAAAACAGTATGGAGGATTCTTGAAAAATTAAAAACAGAACTCCCTTGTGATCCAACCATTCCACTTCTGGGCATTTACCTGAGGAAAATGAAAACACTAACTCAAAAAGATAAATGCAAACTCATATTCATTGCAGCATTATTTACAATAGCCAAGATATGGAAGCAACCTAAGTGTCCATCAAGGCATGAATGGATAAAGAAGATGTAAGATATAGATACAAATACAGATATAGATACATGATGAAAGTTAGCTAGACTTATATGTTGTCATTTCACAACATATACATATATTCAGTCATGAATATAGAATTATTATGTTGACATCTGAAACTGGCATAATACTGTCTGCCCTCCCCAACCCCTGGGCCATGGACCAGTACAGGCCTGTGGCCTGTTAGGAATTGGGCCACACAAACTGGCATAATACTGTCTGCCCTCCCCAACCCCTGGGCCATGGACCAGTACAGGCCTGTGGCCTGTTAGGAATTGGGCCACACGGGTGAGTGGCAGATGAGCAAGTGAAGCTTCATCCATATTTATAGCTTCTCCCCATCACTGCATTACCACCTGAGCTCCTCCTCCTGTCAGATCAGTAGCAGCATTAGATTCTCATAGGAGCGCGAACCTACCATGAACCACACAAGTGAGGGATCTAGATTGTGCACTCGCTATGAGAATCATCTGAGGTGGAGCTGAGACAGTGATGCTAGCATCTGTAAATACAGATTACCATTAGCAGAGAGGCTTGGCTGCACAGAGATCATAATAAATCAATTGCTGTAGACTCATATCAAAACCCTATCAGTGAGTGGCAAGTAACAATTAAGCTGCATCGGGCTTTGTAGTAGCAAGTGAGTGGATGTACTTCAGTTATATAGTTGCATCTGGTGGCAGGCTTTAAGTCAGAATCTGACACTTATTTTAGTCTGCAATGGGCCGCCCATTATTTTATTTAGCACTTCCATCCATACTTCTTTCCTGCATTGCATGCTCGTCTCAGTCACAGTCTTGGTAAGCCAGCCCTAACCAAAATGAGTGAAAAACACATGTTGCTGGAGAACTTCTTTGAAAAGAGGAAAAGATCCAATGATGAGACAGCAGGAAACTAACACTACCAACAAAAAGAGAACTGCATTTAAAAGAAAATACCTGAGACAGTAGCATTGACATACAGACACCACCCTGTCTACAGTAGATAACCAGTGGGAAGCTGCTGTCTGACACAGGGAGCCCGGCCCGGTGCTTTTCGTTACCTAGAGGGGTGGGGCTGGGCTGGGGGGGAGACACCAGAGGGAGGGGTATGTATATACTTATGGCTGATTCGAGTTGTTGTACAGCAGAAACCAACACACCTTTGTAAAGCAATTATCCTCCAATATTAAAAAATAAATAAATAAAAGAAAATACCAAGAGTCCTACTTAATTTAGGGGTTTATTGCATCAGGTGATTCACATTCTCAGAGCCACTTTGTATAATATGTGGTGACTGGCTATCCAACAAAGCCACAAAAACCTTCAAAACTGCTTCAGCACATGGAGACCAAGTACTCTGCATTAAAAGACAAGCCTTTGGAATCTTTCAAAAGAAAAAAAAAACACCAACACGAAGAATAGAAGCAATTATTGAAGGCCACCACTTCATCAAACGTGCCCTCACTGAGCATCATTCTTAGTGGCTAACTGCATTGCTAAAGCTAAGAAGCCCTTTACCATTGGTAAAGAGTTGATCCTGCCTGCCCTAAGGACACTTGTCATGAACTTTTAGGAGAGGCTGCAGTTGAAAAGGTGGCACGTGTTCCTCTTTCAGCTAGCATCATAACTAGACAAACTGATGAAATAGCAGAGGATATTAAGGCATGATTGTTAGCGAGAATTAATGAGTCACTGTCCAGGTTGACAAGTCTTCCAGTATTGATAGCAAGGCAACAATGTTTGTTTTTTGAGCAATATACTTTCAGGAGGATGTGCACAAGGATATGTTAGCGCACTTTTGTTGCCAACCAACACCACAGCCGCACAACTATTCAAGTCTTTGAATGATTACATATCAGAAAAACTGAATTGGTCATTTTGTGTCAGAATATACTCAAACAGAGTGGCTGACACGACTGGACAGCTTTCTGGTTTCACTCCTCAGGTCAAAGAGATCAGTTCTGAATATGAGTCTACACACAGTATCATCCATAGAGAAATGCTGCTGCTACTGCTGCTAAGTTGCTTCAGTTGTGGCTGACTCTGTGCGACCCCATAGACGACAGCCCACCAGGCTCCGCCGTCCTTGGGATTCTCCAGGCAAGAACACTGGAGTGGGTTGCCATTTCCTTCTCCAATGCATGAAAGTAAAAAGTGAAAGTGAAGTCGCTCAGTCATGTCTGACTGTTAGAGACCCCATGGACTGCAGTCTACCAGGCTCCTCCATCCATGGGATTTTCCAGGCAAGAGTACCGGAGTGGGTTGCCATTGCCTTCTCCATCTACCAAATCAAAAAGTTTTCCCACTCTCTTATCTAAGGAAGTTTAGATCTAAAATATCTAGCCAAACCCATCTAGGTGCTTGCCCCTAAAAAAAATTTATTTCATGTACATTAGTCAGATTTGCTACAATAACAAACTTGAAATCTTTATAGCTCCTCTTCCAAAAACAAGCATTTATTTACTATTCATGGTATCTGCCAGTGACTGCAACTCTATTCTATGGATCGTCTTATTCTGGGGACCAGGCTAAAGAAGTACCTTTACCCATGGTATTGGGAAAAAGAAACTAACCTATGGTCACTTCCTCTCATCTGACAGTGACCCAAGTCACGGGACAGACTCAGAAAATGGGCTGGGAAAGTAAACTTTATTTGCTCTATTATAGAGAAGAGAATAGCTGGAAACATTAACACAATTTATCACAAGGTAAGAAGAGTCACCCTCCTTAAAATTAACTGTAGGGACTTTCCAAGTGGTGCAGTGGCTAAGACTCTAAGCTCCCAAAGCAGGGGGCCCGGGTTCGATCCCTGGTCAGGGAACTAGATTCAACATGCTGCAACTAAGACCTGATACAACCAAATAAAGAAATATAAAAAAAATTAAAAATAAAAGTAACTGTAGCTTTATCCCTTCCCTTATACTATAATCATGGTTAAGATGGGGGTTTGTAGTGGCTCTGGAGGTTATCAATTGTGAGTGTGGGAGGGTACCTAACAGAAAATCTAAAGAGATTTTCTTTTTTTTGTCCCATATTTAGTTATTTATTTGGCTGTGTCAGGTCTCAGCTGTGGCATGGGGATCTTATATTTGCACACACAGGCTTCTTTCTAGTTGTGGCATGCAGGCTTTATTGCTGCATGGCCTGTGGGATCTTAATCCCCTGATCAGGGATTGAACCCATGTCTCCTGCATTGGAAGGCAGATTCTTGGCCACTGGACCATGAGGGAAGTCCCTAAAGAGCTTTCTTAACGGGCATGACCTCCCTCTCTCAACCTCCACTACCATTTTGACTTGTCCTCAGGGGTAAGGGCAAGTATGTACATTTTGCTAAGAATCCTCAAGTGATTTTGATACTCAAGTGATTATCAAAAATAATAAGACTAAGTTTTGCAGTGGCTAAGACTCTAAGCTCCCAAAGCAGGGGGCCCGTGTTTGATCCCTGGTCAGGGAACTAGATTCCACATGCTGCAACTAAGATCTGGTGCAAACAAATAAAGAAATATAAAAAAATTAAAAATTAAAGTAACCGTAGCTTTTTCCCTACCCTCAACCCTTTTGAGAATCACTGGGAAATGGTGTGAGGGGGAATATTCCTGTCAGATTTCACCCATGACATTCCTGTCACTCTAAGTATGAGTCCAATTCTCCATGTTGCAATGAACACACAACAGACATGAAGAAGCAAAAACATCTGCGTCAGATATCTGGCCAGGACTCTCCTTCTGCCAAGGCAAGGTTGTATTTTGTTTTGTTTCTTTTATTGAAAGGCTTACAGTGATTTGCTACTTTAAAGAAACTATTGGTGAAATTTCTGGGAGAATATATTTTGAAAGCATTCAACCAAGAAGAGTAAAACATCATTTTAGATTGGGCTGAATTGGTCAACGTGGATGTACTTACCAGAAGTGCCACATGCAAAGTGCTGGCTCAAGCAGTTGGGTGTCTAAGTGGGTTGAATAAGACAAATCAGGCTGCAACACTGGCCCTCATTAAAGAAAGAGAAGATGCCAAAAACCGCTTGACATAAATACAGGAAGGAAATTAAAGACTGCTTGAGACAGGAATGCAGGTTTAGATCTGTTGTGAGTGTCCTGCTTGTGTACCCACAACTGTTGCCCCAAGAAGGACTGGAATGACTATTCCCTTCCTCAAGACCTTGAGATCTGCTCTGTTAAAAGAAATGTCAACATTTTTTTTAATGCTTCATTCTGTTCTGAATGTTGGAAATTGCTGGTGGGAAATGTTGCAATTAAAATATGTTCCATAGTTTCGACTAGAAAAGGAGAATCTTGGAATTGTAGACATGAGACAGCCTCCCTCAACAATCAGAGCCAAATCGTGCATGACTATAACAGGCTGGAACATCAGCTTGGTAATCAACCATGCCTATTTGAGCAAGGCATCTCCACTAAAGTCTTACTTGATTTGTGCAAAGAGAATACCCAAGATGTGTTGAATAATTGTCTGACCTGAGCTAATACAATAGAATCATGACCTCAGCCAATTTCCAGAGCTGAATCCACAGATCTACAACATCTTGCTTAATGGGGAAACTAGGTACCATATGATGATAGCTAAAGTTCATTCTTTGACTATTACTCCTGGATATTCTTTTTTTTTTAATTTTTTTATTATTATTATTTTTTACTTTACAATATTGTATTAGTTTTGCCATACATCAACATGCATCTGCTACAGGTGTATACATGTTCCCCATCCTGAACCCCCCTCCTGGATATTCTTAATGGCCATTTAGTAGGATAACTGTGTCTGGAATGAGAGAAATAATTAAAGCCTTTTGGGAAACATTTAGATACTTGCTTTGAGCTAACAGTAATTTCTGGCACACAGAAATCCATTGAAACCTACCTGTCAGAATGGACATACCTAGGTCAGGAAAAAAATGAAATTTGATCCAGTCAAACTCTAAACCTTGTGGATTTTTCCCTAGTTCTTGTGTTGAACAGAGTATTCTCAACAACTGGTAAAAATTCCCAGACTTTTTTCCCTGACTATTATGGTTAGAAGAACCAAATGGAAGACACTGGTTTCCCTCTCCTTTTTAAAATAAAAAATCAAATGCTATAGCCCTGGGGGAATTTGAGATATTAAGGCCACTGTTTGTGGCCTACCCAGCAGCTGTTTTCACTCGCTCAACACAATGTCTTTTTTATTAAAGTTGTAAGACAACTCTGTGCCTCAAGGAGACTGAACCCCTCCCAGGTACATGAGGGCGAATCTTAATTAGACTAATTAAGCCCAAATTTAATTCCATTCTCCTTGAATTAATTGGCTTAGGAAAGGCAATATGATGCCATTCTGGCCAATGATATGTGAGGGAAAGCCTACAGGGGCGGTGGGGCAGTGGGGGCTGAAAGTTTCCCAAAACGTTCTTGAAAAATGACAATAGATTACAGCTAGCATGATCACGTGGATTCTAGTTCCAAGTGCTATCAACTTATGTATGGGGCAAAATACTACCGCCTAAGGCACTAGTATATAGCTCTGAAGCTAGGAAATAGTCTTTTCTATTGATACATTCCAATTAGGAAATAAACCAGAAGCACTCTGCTTTCATCTGACAATAACCAGTACTGGTTGTAACAGGGCACCCTAGTGGCAAGGACGAGATTGTCAATGAGTTCCTTCTGGATCTCTGGACCTGCCTGCTGCTGCTGCTAAGTCGCTTCAGTCGTGTCCGACTCTGTGCGACCCCAGAGATGGCAGCCCACCAGGCTCCCCCGTCCCTGGGATTCTCCAGGCAAGAATACTGGAGTGGGTTGCCATTTCCTTCTCCAATGCGTGAAAGTGAAAAGTGAAAGTAAAGTCGCTCAGTCGAGTCCGACTCTTAGCGACCCCATGGACTGCGGCCTACCAGGCTCCTCTGTCCATGGGATTTTCCAGGCAAGAGTACTGGAGTGGTGTGCCATTGCCTTGAGTTCCTATCATTTCTGATGCTAGATTCTTTCGTTTTGGTTTGGATTCTGCAGCTACCCCATAGCCCTCTGATAAATTCCTTTCTTTGCTTAGAGTTCATTTCTGTCGCTTGCAAAGAGCCCTAACAGATATGTGTGTATGTGTGATAGTCACTCAGTTATGTCCAACTCTTTGCGACCCCATGGACTGTAGTCCGCCAGGCTCCTCTGTCCTTGGGATTCTCCAGGAAAGAACACTGGAGTGGGTTGCCATTCCCTTCTCCACCCAGCAGATATACCTTCCTATAAAAATAAAAAACATATTTCTTTCACAATTGCTTTTGTTTTGCAGTCAGTTCTATATTTATGAATGTTATCTTATATGTTTATTTAGTTTGTTGTATGACAGCAGTTTTTTTCTGCTACTAATTCCCAATTTTTTAATGCCTTAGTTTTGATGAATTTCTCAATAAAATAGAGCCCATCTTTGATAAATTTTTCAGACAAGACATATAGATGGTCTAACTCTGATATCTTTATACCTGAGAATGCCATTCTTTTGACATTAGTTATAAATGACAGCATTCCCACCCTCAAGTTTCTATGGATATTGTTTTATTGTTCTATAGTATTTAGTACTGCATAGAGGTCTGGGGCCAATCTGATATTTTTACCACTGAAAATACCATATTTATATGCTTAAATACTTGCAAGTTTTCTCATAGTATAATTATTTCTGTATCTTTGTTGTTTTTACCGCCTGAATTTCTACAAAGTCGTCTAAATTCTTGAAGTTGCTTTGACAGGAAATCAATTTAAATTAGTTATATGGGTCAGAGTTCAGTTGTAGACAACTGAATTCACTTTAGCTGGTAAAAGCAGAGGGAGATTTCCTAAGGAGCCTTAGTTTACTACAAGGTGACTGAAAGGCTCATAGTAACAAGATGGACCTGAAACTACGACTAAAATCTCCCACAGCAAGATTCTGCCGCTGCCACTGCACCACCTCCAACAAATACAGACATGCTGGGACTAATGTTGGTGGTCTAGTGGTTTAGAATCTGCCTTCCAATGCAGGGGGAATGGGTTCAATCCCTGGTGGGGGAACTGAGATGTCACACACCGCAGGGCCACTAAGCCCATGTGCCACAACTAGACAAGCCCATGCACCACACTGAAGACCCAATACAGCCAAAAAAAGAGACCATGCTGCCTCTGCCATGGTCACTAGAGCAACCAGACCAGCGAGTTCCTGCCACCAACAATGACTGACGAGACATCAGGGCTTCTGAGGAAGCTGCTGCAAAAGCACCAAAATAGCTCTGCCGCTGTGCTGCTGGAATGGCCTCTCCATAGCGCTCATAACCGCCTTCCAAGTCCTGTTCAGATGCATCTATCTGATGTATGCTACATCATATGCAGAAATTCTCACTGCAAAGGCACCTGGGTAATGCAGACTTAATTTTCCAGCCTCTGGTACACAGAGTCATGTTAATATGGGGCTGGACTCTTACCAACTGAGCCAATTTGCAATCATCTGCCACACTAATGAACAGAAAGGGGCTTCCCGCATGGCTCAGTGGTAAAGAATCCACCTGTAATGCAGGAGAGATGAGAGACACGGGTTTGATCCCTGGGTCAGGATGATCTCCTGGAGCAGGAAATGGCAACCCACTCCAGTTTTATTGCCTGGGAAATGCCATGGATAGTGAAGCCTGGTGGGCTACTCACAAAGAGTTGGACACAGCTGAGTGGCTCTTACACGCATTCACACAATGAACAGAATGAAGGAAATTTATTGACTAATGTACTTGGGAAGTTGAGAGGTAGAGTTGACTCTAGACATGACAGGAACGAGGAGTTCAAACCATATCACCAGCCACTTCTCTCTCTCCCTGTTCTTCAGTTCTGATTTTATTCATCCAACAAACATTTATTGAGCACCTACTACGTGCCAGACACTGTTAACAGTGCTGGGGGCGCCACAGTGAACAAAATACACACAGGTCTTTGTCTTCTTTGGGGCTTACTTTCCTCTCTGTTAACTTTGTCCTCTGGCAAGTTCTCTGATAATGGCATCAAAAATGATCCCCAGGAGCTGCAAGTTTATAGGTCTCTTGAGATTACACAAAGAGAAAGGATTTTATCCACCCCAAAACCCAAATAAATTTCACCAAAAAAAATGATTCTAATTGGCTTTAATATGCGATGCACCACAGACCAATCAGAGTATGGAGGGACATGTATCATATGCCCACCAGATGTTGGTCAGGCTGCTCCCAAACCAAAAAGGTATGTTCCATCCCTAAGCTTACCCAGTGTACTACACATACACACACAGACACACAGACATACATACTCAATTTTATTTTTGTACATTCATTTTAAGGAGATCCTTCCTATGAAAATATAGATTCCTCTTCCACAAATGAAATATACATATCCTTCCCCTCACCAAAAGAAGAGATCCCCAAACTCATGTAGTTACCACTTCATGGTTTAAAGTACAGGGTTTCAGGTCCAGATATGACTCACTATCTAGCAACCTATGGATAAATTATTAAAAGAAATATAACTATCCACAACATATTCAAAATTTCAATACCTGAGGGGAAACGGAAAGCTACCACAAGAATTCTTCCTTGAAAATGGGAGGGCTTCCCCGGTGGTTCAGTGGTAAAGAATTTGCCCATCAACACAGACACAGGTTTGATCCCTGCTCTGGGAAGGTCCCACATACCACAGAACAACTGAGCTCATGTGTCACAACTACTAAGCCTGTGGTCTAGAGCCTGGGAGCCACAACTATTGAGCCCACGTGCACCAACTACTGAAGCCCGCAGACCCTAGAGTCTGTGCCCCATGAAGAGAGACACCACTGCAATGAGAAGCCCTGTGCATTGCAAAGAAAAGTAGCCCCACTTCACTGCAGTCAGAGAAAGCCTGCACAGCAACAGAGACCCAGCACAGTCAAAAATACATACATTAATTTAAAAATTGAAAAAAAAAAGAAAAGGAAATAGGAAACCAGTCTCTGACCAGGATAGCTTCCAGCAAGTTTCTATCCTGCTGGAAAAAAGAGCAAACTCTCAGCCCTGACAGCAGAATCCTCTATGTCATCAGCTCTGGATGAGTAACCAAAGCCAAAGACCTGGCAGGATCATGACTCCCAGCCTTATCACTTTTTCTCATTGCCACAGACTTTGATGTTCTGCCCATTTCCAAAGTCCTAGGTTTCACTGTATTCCTCCAGCTTCTGTTCCTAAATGTGACCCAGCATTCCAGCACTCATAATCCTCTGAATTGCATCCAGGGGCTGTCTCTCAGTGGTGGAATGATCCTTAACTTTGTTGAACAGAGAAGGAACAGAAGGAGGTGCCTGGGTGAAGCCCAGCAGAGCCCCCTTCCACCTTTGCCATTTCCATTTTGCAATGTACTTCCCACCTCCCTGTCTTCACTCTCACTAACTTTAGCTTCAGGTTCAGGCAGAGAATACCATTCTTGTTGCTGTTGTTCAGTTGTTCAGTCGTGTCTGACTCTCTATGACCCCATCAACAGCAGGACACCAGGCTTCCCGGTCCTTTCCTATCTCCCAGAGTTGGATCAAACTCATGTCCATTGATGCCATCCAACCATCTCATCCTCTGTTGTCCTCTTCTCCTCCTGTCCTCAATCTTTCCCAGCACCAGGATCTTTTCCAATGAGTGGGCTCTTCACCTCAGGTGACCAACGCATTGGAGCTTAGACTTTTCCAAATGCATGTGGTTAGCTAACTCTAGGGTATCTTGGATGGCTAGTTATAGGCAGGAAGGGCCTATCTGTAAATCTATATGCTCTTCTCCTCCACTTGCTGTTTAGGCTAGAGGCTGCATTTTTAAACAACTTTATTGAGATATTTCCATGCCATATTATTCACCATTTAAAGTGTACAGATTAGTAGCTTTTAGTATCCTCAAACAGTTGTACATCTATCACTGTAATACATTTTAGAACATTTTCATTACCCCCAGAAAGAAGCCCCACTCCCTTACCTCCCAGGCTTCCCATCCCTCCCAGCCCCTGGAAACTACCAACCTATTTTCTGCCTCTGTAGATTTCCTTGTTCTGGACATTTCGTATACAAATGGAATCATACACTATGTGGTCTTTTGCGACAGCCTTTTTTCACTTAGCATAATGTTTTCACGGCTCATTGATATTTCGAGCATGTATTAGTACTTGATTCATTTTACTGCTGAATACTATTTCACTGCGTGCACATACCACATTTTGTTTATCCATTCATCAGTTGATGGACTTTTGGATTGTTTCCACCTCTTGGCTATTAAGAAAAATGTTGCTATAAACATTCTTGTACAATTTTTATGTGAACATATGTTTTCATTTCTTTTAGAGTATCTAGGAATGGAATTTCTGGAGCATATGCTAACTCTGTTTAACTGTTTGATGAAGCCTGTTTTTCTTGACATTATTAAAAACATCAAAAAGTCATTAACTCACTCCAATATCTTGACATTTTCAACAAGCCACTAAAGTACTCATCGCAGGAGACATGTAATCAGATTTCCAAAACACAAACAGGTGACAGTCTAATTTGTGTCCACCCTACAACCCAGATGTTCAGATGGGAGGTGGGAACAGAGTTCTCATTACCACTTACCACACCTCAGCTTGGACAATTCTATATTTTAAGGCCGTGACACTTGTTATATTCCACCTCCAATATTTATCTTATGATTACAAGTGAACAAAAATTCAGTTCAGTTCAGTTGAGTCGCTCAGTCATGTCCGACTCTTTGCCACCCCATGAATCGCAGCACGCCAGGCCTCCCTGTCCATCACCAACTCCCAGAGTTCACTCAGACTCACGTCCATCGAGTCAGTGATGCCATCCAGCCATCTCATCTTCTGTCGTCCCCTTCTCCTCCTGCCCCCAATCCCTCCCAGCATCAGAGTCTTTTCCAATGAGTCAACTCTTCACATGAGGTGGCCAAAGTACTGGAGTTTCAGCTTCAGCATCATTCCTTCCAAAGAAATCCCAGGGCTGATCTCCTTCAGAATGGACTGGTTGGATCTCCTTGAAGGCCAAGGGACTCTCAAGAGTCTTCTCCAACACCACAGTTCAAAAGCATCAATTCTTCGGCACTCAGCCTTCTTCACAGTCCAACTCTCACATCCATACATGACCACAGGAAAAACCATAGCCTTGACTAGATGGACCTTTGTTGGCAAAGTAATATCTCTGCTTTTCAATATGCTATCTAGGTTGGTCATAACTTTCCTTCCAAGGAGTAAGCGTCTTTTAATTTCATGGCTGCAGTCACCATCTGTAGTGATTTTGGAGCCCAAAAAAATAAAGTCTGACACTGTTTCCACTGTTTCCCCATCTATTTCCCATGAAGTGATGGGACCGGATGCCATGATCTTCATTTTCTGAATGTTGAGCTTTAAGCCCACTTTTTCACTCTCCACTTTCACTTTCATCAAGAGGCTTTTGAGTTCCTCTTCACTTTCTGCCATAAGGGTGGTGTCATCTGCATATCTGAGGTTATTGATATTTCTCCTGGCAATCTTGATTCCAGCTTGTGCTTCTTCCAGTCCAGCGTTTCTCATGATGTACTCTGCATATAAGTTAAATAAACAGGGTGACAATATACAGCCTTGATGTACTCCTTTTCCTATTTGGAACCAGTCTGTTGTTCCATGTCCAGTTCTAACTGTTGCTTCCTGACCTGCATACAGATTTCTCAAGAGGCAGATCAGGTGGTCTGGTATTCCCATCTCTTGAAGAATTTTCCACAGTTTATTGTGATCCACACAGTCAAAGGCTTTGGCATAGTCAATAAAGCAGAAATAGATGTTTTTCTGGAACTCTCTTGCTTTTTCCATGATCCAGCGGATGTTGGCAATTTGATCTCTGGTTCCTCTGCCGTTTCTAAAACCAGCTTGAACATCAGGAAGTTCACGGTTCACGTATTGCTGAAGCCTGGCTTGGAGAATTTTGAGCATTACTTTACTAGTGTGTGAGATGAGTGCAATTGTGTGGAGGTTTGAACATTCTTTGGCATTGCCTTTCTTTGGGATTGGAATGAAAACTGACCTTTTCCAGTCCTGTGGCCACTGCTGAGTTTTCCAAATTTGCTGGCATATTGAGTGCAGCACTTTCACAGCATCATCTTTCAGGATTTGAAATAGCTCAACTGGAATTCCATCACCTCCACTAGCCTTGTTCGCCCACTTGACTTCACATTCCAGGTGTATGGCTCTAGATGAGTGATCACACCATCGTGATTATCTGGGTCATAAAGATCTTTTTTGCACAGTTCTTCTGTGTATTCTTGCCACCTCTTCTGAATATCTTCTGCTTCTGTTAGGTCCATACCATTTCTGTCCTTTATCGAGCCCATCTTTGGTTGAAATGTTCCCTTGGTATCTCTAATTTTCTTGAAGAGATCTCTAGTCTTTTCCATTCTTGTTTTCCTCTATTTCTTTGCATTGATTGCTGAAGAAGGCTTTCTTATCTCTTCTTGCTATTCTTTGGAACTCTGCATTCAGATGCTTATATCTTTCCTTTTCTTCTTTGCTTTCCGTTATGCTTGTGTGCATGCTAAGTCATTTCAGTCATGTCTGATATCTTATGAATGGTAGCCTGCCAGACTCCTCTGTCCATGGAATTGTCCAGGCAAGAATACTGGAGTGGGTTGCCGTGCCCTCCTCCAGGGGATCTTCCTGAACCATGGATTGAACCCGTATTTCTTTCTCTGTCTCTATGTTGTTGTTCAGTCACTCAGTTGTATCTGACTCTGCGTCTACACCTACCTATTAATATGTTTCTTACTGTAAGGAAATAGTTCACAGATTCATTTATCTGATTCTTTTTTTTTTTTTTTCTTTTTCTAGTATCCTTGGATTTCTTATGCTTTCCTACAGATTTTAAAAGAGCCAGAGGGTGGAAAAAACTTTGTAGGGGTGATTCTCACAGTGTATTTTTGCTGTGTTTCTCTCAAATCTCCATACATGTTTATGTTAGATGCTACTGTGGGTCTCATGTTATCCACAGAATCTTAAAAGGGATTATTAGCATAGTTGTGGCTTTCTGCCTTTAAAATAAACCCCATCTGACTTGGAATTTGTATTCCTCAAGGGAGCTTCTTTTTCCAGATACACAATACTAAATGTTTTAATCAAATATGTGATCAAAAATATTTTCCATTTTACTTCTTTTATTTATTTAATGGACTCATGTTACCCATGCTTTTTGGAAGAGAATTAATTTGGAATAAAGGCTCAGCTTTTATATTCCAAAATATGAGAAAATAATTTCATGTCTCTGGGACATAGAAAATGACAGTCTAATTGTACCTTGTTTGGTATAGTCACGAGTAGTTCAAGAATGGATTTTAAATATTTGTATTTTCCTATACACTAATACTAAATTAAATGAATTGTTCTCTTTGGGAAATAACTGTCACAGTTAAGGGGTTGGGTTTTAGGGAATGTCTTAAAAGGTTAAATGAATCCTTTTATGATTCTCACACTATTTCAGTTTTCTTCTTTCATTTCCAGTGTGGTCAGATAGTCCCACACATCTGCATCTTTGAATCCCAGGGCACTGAGCTTACAGGGTGGTTTCTTCCTTCACCGCAAGTACAGAAAGCTCCTGGGTTGAAGCAGAGGTGAATTCACTACCAGGCATTAGGTTCCTTTCTCACCCCTGGTCTCCGATCTTTCTGCCTGATCCTTAGTCTGCCTTTCCTTCTGTTGCTGTTTTCCCTTTTTCCAGGTTTGCATTCCTCCTGGTTCTTATCCTCCTGCCGGGGTTTGGTTCTGTTTCATGGCTGGTTCTGACTTCCCAGCCAAAGCACATTCTGGATTCTATTGAGTTACAGGTTGCCGACCCCTCACTGATTTTTATTTATTCCACGTCTTCCAGCCAACCAGACTCACCTGTGGTCCATAATCCTGGTGTAGATTCATCACACCAGCTGCCAGTGCTTAGAGAGATAATCAAGTGGGGAAGCTCAGGCAGAGAATCAGAAACCAGAGAAAAACACAGACTACCAAAACTGACTCAAGAAGAAGTAGAATGTTGGACTAGAACTATAACAAATAAGGAATTTGAGTCAGTAATCAAATATAATGAATATATATATGTGTATGCATGTGGGCTAAGTCCCTTCAGTCATCTGCAACTCTTTGTGACCCTATGGACTCTAGCCTGCCAGGCTCCTCTCTGTCCATTGGATTCTCCAGGCAAGAATACAGGAGTGTGTTGCCATGCCTTCCTCCAGTGGGTATTTTCAACCCAGGAATTGAACCTGAATCTCCTGCATTTGAGGCAGATTCTTTACCATTAGCGTCAGCTGGGAAGCCTATATATTTTATACATATATATAAGCTTTATTGACTATGCCAAAGCCTTTGACTGTGTGGATCACAATAAACTGTGGAAAATTCTTCAAGAGATGGGAATACCAGACCACCTGATCTGCCTCTTGAGAAATCTGTATGCAGGTCAGGAAGCAACAGTTAGAACTGGACATGGAACAACAGACTGGTTCCAAATAGGAAAAGGAGTACATCAAGGCTGTATATTGTCACCCTGTTTATTTAACTTATATGCAGAGTACATCATGAGAAACGCTGGACTGGAAGAAGCACAAGCTGGAATCAAGATTGCCAGGAGAAATATCAATAACCTCAGATATGCAGATGACACCACCCTTATGGCAGAAAGTGAAGAGGAACTCAAAAGCCTCTTGATGAAAGTGAAAGTGGAGAGTGAAAAAGTGGGCTTAAAGCTCAACATTCAGAAAATGAAGATCATGGCATCCGGTCCCATCACTTCATGGGAAATAGATGGGGAAACAGTGGAAACAGTGTCAGACTTTATTTTTTTGGGCTCCAAAATCACTACAGATGGTGACTGCAGCCATGAAATTAAAAGACGCTTACTCTTTGGAAGGAAAGTTATGACCAACCGAGATAGCATATTGAAAAGCAGAGACATTACTTTGCCAACAAAGGTCCGTCTAGTCAAGGCTATGGTTTTTCCTGTGGTCATGTATGGATGTGAGAGTTGGACTGTGAAGAAGGCTGAGTGCCGAAGAATTGATGCTTTTGAACTGTGGTGTTGGAGAAGACTCTTCAGAGTCCCTTAGACTGCAAGGAGATCCAACCAGTCCATTCTGAAGGAGATCATCCCTGGGAGTTCTTTGGAAGGAATGATGCTAAAGCTGAAAGTCCAGTACTTTGGCCACCTCATGTGAAGAGTTGACTCATTGGAAAAGACTCTGATGCTGGGAGGGATTGGGGGCAGGAGGAGAAGGGGACAACAGAGGATGAGATGGCTGGATGGCATCACTGACTCGATGGACGTGAGTCTGAGTGAACTCCGGGAGTTGGTGATGGACAGGGAGGCCTGGCGTGCTGCGATTCATGGGGTCGAAAAGAGTCGGACACGACTGAGTGACTGATCTGATCTGATCTGATAAGCTTATATATAATAAGCCTATAAGCCTATATATTATATATGTATATATATATATATGTCTCCACAAAGAAGAAACCAGGCCCAGATGACCTCCCCAAAGAATTCTACCAAACATCCAATGAAGACTAAATGTCATTTCTTCACAAGCTCTCCCAAAAAACCAGAAGAGGTGAGAACACTTCCCAAATTATTCTATGAAGATAAATTTATCCAGATATCAAAATCAAACAACACATCACAGGAAAATCACAGAACAATATTTCTTATGAATATGGATAAAACTAAGCAACAAAAAGAAATAAAAAACATCCAGATTGGAAAGGAAAAAAATAAAACTATATTCACAGATGACACAATCTTGCATATAGAAAATCCTAAGGAATTCTCTTAAAAAACTGCTAGAATCAATAAATGAGTTCATTAAGGTTGCAGTACATAAGATCAATATATAAAAATCAATTATATTTCTATACTTGCAATGATCAATCCAAAAATGAAATTTAAAAAGCAATCAAATTATGATAGCTTAGAAAAAGAATACTTAGAAAAACATACTTAGAAATTAATTTAACAAAAGAAGTATAAAACTAATACTCAGAACTAAAAGTATTCTTGAAAGAAAGTAAAGAAGATCTAAATAAATAGAAAAACATTCCCACATTCATGGATCAGAGAACTTAGCACTATTAAAATGTCAGCAATCCCTAAACTGATCTATACATTTGATGTAGTTTCTTTCAGAATTCCAGATAACTTCTTTGAACAAACTGACAAGCTGATTCTAGAATTCATAGGGAATTTCAAGGGATTCAGGATAGCCAAAACAATTCTGAAAAGCAAAATTAAAGTAGGAGGACTCACATTCTCAATTTCCAAACTTATTAATACTACCAGGCAACATCCACACTACGATGCCACATTGAGATGTGGAATGGGCTCAAAGATAAATAAAATTGAGAGTCAGGAAGTAAATGTATATATCTATGGTCAACTGATTTTTGACAAGGATGTCAAGACCATTCAATGGGGAGAGAATAGTCTCTTCAACAAATAGTGCTGGGACAACTGGATAGCCACATGCAAAAGAGTAAAGCTGGACCCTTCACACCATACACAAAAATTAACTCAGGATGGATCACAGACGCAAATGTAAGAGCAAAAATTATCAACTTTTGAAAGAAACTTATGGGCATATCTTTATGGCCTCAATTTGCACAGTTTCTCAGATATGAAGTTGAAAAGCAAGGGTAACAATAAAAAATTGATGCACATTATCAAAATAAAACTTTTATGCTAAGGGACTTGTATCTAGAACATATAAAGAACCCTTCAGTCAGTTCAGTCACTCAGTCGTGTCCGACTCATTGTGACCCCATGGACTGCAGCACTCCAGGCTTCCCTGTCTATCACCAACTCCTGGAGCTTGCTCAAACTCATATCCATCAAGTCAGTGATGCCATTCAACCATCTCATCCTCTGTCGCCCCCCTCTCCTCCTGCCTTCAATCTTTCCAAGCATCAGAATCCTTACATCTCAAAAATAAAAACTAAATTAAAATTGAGGAGAGGATCTGAATATACATTTATACAGAGATGAGATACAAATGGCAAATAAGCACATGAATAGATACTTGAGAGTATTTGTTGTCAGGGAAATACAGATTAAAACCACAAGGGGATACCACTTCACACCCACTAGGATGGCTACAATCAAAAAGTCAAATAATAAAAACTTTTGGGGAGGACGTGGAAAAATTGGAAAACTTACACACTGCCAGCGGGAATATAAAATGATGCAGCCACTGAGCAATAATTCAACTCCTAAGTGTGTGCCCAGGAGAAATGAAAACATATGGCAGATCAGAACCATGTACACAAATGTTTACAGCAGTACCATTCATAATGGGCAAGAGGTGGAGACAACCCAAATGCCCGTAAACTGATGAGAAGATAACCTGTTGTTCAGTCACTAAGTGGTGTTCGACTCTCACCTCATGGCCTGCAGCACGCCAGGCTTCCCTGTCCTTCACCATGTCCTTCACCATGTCCGAGTTTGCTCAGACTCGTGTCCAGTGAGTCAGTGTCGCCATTCAACCATCTCATCCTCTGTTGCCCACTTGTCCTCTTGCCCTCAATCTGTCGCAGCATCAGGGACTTTTCTAATGAGTCAGCTCTTAATTCAAAAGCATCAATTCTTTGCCACTCAGCCTTCTTTATGGTCCAATTCTCACATCATATCCATGTGTGACTACTGGAAAAACACATAGCTTTGACTAGATGGACCTTTGTCAACAAAGTGATATGTCTGCTTTTTAATTTGCTATCTAGGTTTGTCATAGCTTTTCTTCCAAGGAGCGAGTGTCTTTTGATTTCATGGCTGCAGTCACTGTTTGCAGTGATTTTGGAGCCCAAGAAAATAAAGGCTGTCACTGTTTCCATTTTTTCCCCATTTATTTGCCATGAAGTGATGGGACCAGATGCCATGATCTTAGTGTTGAGTTTTAAGCTAGCCTTTTCACTCTCCTTATTCACCCTCATCAAGAGGCTCTTTAGTTCCTCTTCATTTTCTGCCATTGTGCTAAGTTGCTTTAGTCTTTTCCGATTCTTTGTGACGCTGTAGACTATAGCCCTCTTGGCTTCTCTGTCCATGAGATTAACAAAGGCAAGAATACTGGAGTGGGTTGCCATGCCCTTCTCCAGAGGATCTTCTCAACCCAGGGATTGAATCCGCATCTGTTACGTCTCCTGCATTGGCAGGCAGGTTCTTTACCACTAGAACCACCTAGGAAGGGGCTAGAGTAGGATCATCCGCATATCTGATTTTTCTTCTGGCAATCTTGATTCCAGTTTGTGCTTCATCCAGTCCAGCATTTCACATGATGTACTCTGTATATAAATTAAGTAATCAAGGTGACAATATACAGCCTTGATGTACTCCTTTCCCTATTTTGAACCAGTCTGTTGTTCCATGTCCAGTTCTAACTGTTGCTTCCTGACCTGCATACAGGTTACTTAGGAGGCAGGTCAGGTGGTCAGGTCTTCCCATCTCTTTAAGAATTTTCCACAGTTTGTTGTGATCCACACAGTCAAAGGCTTTAGTGTAGACAATGAAATAGAAGTAGATGTTTTCTGGAAATGCCTTGCCTTATCTATTATCCAACAAATGTTGGTTGGTAATTTGATCTCTAGTTCCTCCGCCTTTTCTAAATCCAGCTAAACATCTGGAAGTTCTCAGTTCATGTACTGTTGAAGCCTCACTTGAAGGATTTTGAGCATTATCTTGCTAGCATGTGAAATGAGTGTAATTGTACAGAAGTTTGAACATTCTTTGGCATTGCCTTTCTTTGAGATCGGAAAGAAAACTGACCTTTTCCAGTCCTGTGGCCACTGCTGAGCTTTCCAAATTTGCTGAAATACTGAGTGCAGCACTTTAACAGTATGATCTTTTAGGATATGAAATAGCTCAGCTGGAATTCCATCATCTCCACAAGTTTTGATCATAGTAATGCTTCCTAAGGCCTACTTAACTTCACACTCCAGGATGTCTGGATCTAGATGAGTGACCACACCATTGTGGTTATCTGGGTCAGTAAGACCTTTTTGGTACAGTTCTTGTGTGTATTCTTGTTACCTCTTCTTAATCTCTTCTGCTTCTGTTAGATCCTTTTATTTCTGTCCATTATTGTGCCCATCTTTGCATGAATGTTCCCTGAAACCTAGAATATTAGTTCCATGAATCAAGGTAAATTGGACATGGTCAAGCAGGAGATGGCAAAAGAGATCATTGACATTTTAGGAATCTGTACTTGGGTGCAATCTCAAAAATGACAGAATGATCTTGTTTCGTCTCCAAGGTAAACCATTCAACATCACAGTAATCCAAGTCTATGCCCCAACCACTAATGCTGAAGAAGCTGAAGTTGAGCAATTCTATGAAGACCTACAAGTCCTTCTAGAACTAACATCAAGAAAAGAAGTCCTTTTCATCAGAGGGGATTGGAATGGAAAAATAGAAAGTCAAGAGATAACTGGAGTTACAGGCAAGTTTGGACTTGGAGTACAAAATGAAGCAGAGCAAAGGCTAACGGAGTTTTGCCAAGAGAATACACTGGTCATAGGAAACACCCTCTTCCAACAACACAAGAGAAGACTCTACATATGGACATCACCAGATGGTCAAGACCAAAATCAGATTGATTATATTCTTTGTAGCTGAAGATGGGGAAGCTCTATACAGTCACCAAAAGCAAGACCCGGAACTGCCTGTGGCTTGGATCATGAGCCCCTTATTGCAAAATTCAGGCTTAATTGAAGAAAGTAGGGAAATTACCTAAATCTAAACCCTTATGGTTATACAGTGGAGGTGACAAATAGATTCAAGGGATCAGATCTGGTAGATAGAGTACCTTGAAGAACTACGGACAGAGGTTTGTAGCATTGTATAGGAGGCAGTAACCAAAACCATCCCAAAGAAAAACAAAAGCAAGAAGGCAAAGTGGTTATCTGAGAAACCCAGCTGAATGCAGGGTTCCAGAGAATAGCAAGAAAAGATAAGAAAGACTTCTTACATGAAGAGTGCAAAGAAATAGAGGAAAACAATAGAATGGGAAGGGCTAGGGATAGATAAAATGTGGTATATCCGTGCAGTGAAATAATTTTTGGCGATAAATGGGAAGAAAATCCTGGCACTTTTCTATAACATAGCTGGACCTTAAAAACATTATGCTCAATGAATGAAATCAGTCACAAAAGACCATATACCATGTGACTTCACTTACATGAAGTCCAGAACAGACAAATCTATAGACAAAAAGTCAAGTAGTGGTTGCTTAAGGGCATGAGGTGGGCGTGAGGTGGAAGTGGGGTGAGGATGGAGAATTGGGGGGATTATAGCCAAAAAACAGAGGTTTCTTCTTGAGGTGATGAAAATGTTCTAAAATTGACTGTGGCTGCATCTGTGAATGTACTAAAAACCACTAAACTTCACACTTTAAAGGGTGAATTGTATGATGTATAAATTATATCTCAATAAAGCTGTTAAAGAAAACATGCAAACAATAAGCCAAATCCATTCAAGGGTTGTATTTGATGGCTTTTCAAAACATTAGAAAGCTTTGAACATCTAGCACAGATTCCTGAAGGTTTAGCTTTGTGTATCTGTTTATTTTGCAATTAATGTCGGTTAAAGAAGCGTTCTGAAAAATTGTTACCTGGGAGCTTAGAATTTCTAGCCATGACTCTAAGCACAAGTATAGCACCAGTCATGTCTTTCAAGGGAGGATTTATTTGTCTTATTAACAAATCAAGAGTACTGAGCTTCTACCAAAGAGAGCAGAATGAAGAAAAAAGGTTAAATGTTTTACTTGCTCAAATTGTTTAGAAAAGTATGCTAGAGAATAATAGATGGGTTTAAACTTCTTTAAGAGTTACTAGCATTTCAAGTTCTTCAAAAAGGAATCATGCATTAAAGTTCATTTAAAACTTGTAAGAGTAACATCAATAACCATACAATAGAGGCTGAATGAGTATTCCAAGTTAAAATTCACTAGTAGACCAACTACTGGCTATTAGCAATGAAACTAAATACAGAGTAAAAGAGTTAGAGATAAAAGGAAAAAAATAAATAAATCCTGAGGAAAGAGCTATAACAATACCTGGATGAGAAGGTGATAGAACTAATTAGGAGGCAAAGCTAAAGAGAAGAGAAAAGAAAAACACTGAAATATTTAAATGGGTGCTGAAAATACGATGATTTTGGTCAGATAATTTTTTACTAATTTTCTCACACGTTTAGCAGAGTGGCTGATGTGGCACGTGGACAGTAATTTTTAATCACATAATAAAATAATTTAAAAATAGTAAGATAGGTTCGGTGTTTTTTTGTTTGTTTTTGTAGTGTTCTCTTCTACCTACTTCCTATGTTAACAAAGAAAAGCTGGAAATTGAGATTCTAAATGTAATCATTATTTACCCAGTCTAAAGTATTTAGTGAGAGGGAATCAAGACTATAAAAGGAAGATATCTACACATTACTGGAAATGTGAATGAAAAATAGGATTCCTGAGTATTTGTCAATTAGAGAAAAGCCAACTCAATTTCTGTTAGAAGAAATCATGCCTAACTAATCTGTAAAATTATTTCAGGGAAAAAAAATAAACATGTGGGAAAAGAAGATAGCAAGTGTATTTTATTCTTGGAAAAATCTTCGAAATTTTTTCACAGCAATAGTTGTTTTTTAATTGAGTTACTTTAGGATTAGACAGAGGGTTTTATTATGGATAAAGAATTAGTATCAAGGTAATGGAAATAGTATTAAGTGGAAAAATGTAAACTGTGGAATTTCCCAAGGAATCAATCCTAGACCAATCTAATTTAATGGTTTGTTATGTTTTGGAAAAGAGAGTGCACAGTAAAATCTCTTAATTTGAAAATGATACTTAATTTTTACAGGGAATGATATGCCAAAATGACAGGAATAAACTATGCAAAGTAAAAATGACAGATGAATTTTGGCCTATGTATAAGCTAAAAAACACACATCAGTGGGAAAATACCCCAAGCTCTGGTTGTACATGGATTTGATTGTTAAGTCACAACCGAGCACAGGGCATTGCTGAGGGTGCTCTTTAAAGATATCCTGATGTGCTATTGAGGTTCAAAGGTCAATACAAGGTTATTGGAAACAAGTCAGTTGATATTGTTCACTATTTTACCCATGAGGAAACTGCTGTCCCGACCTTTTCAGCACATTCGGTTCTGAGACTCAGAAGCATGAGTAGAAGGATTTGGCCATGCAGATCGTGCTTTTCTTCCCTAAGCATCATGAACATGCATGCTTACCCATAAAGACAGAATGCCAGGTTAGTTTGAGTCATTGGTAAGAACCCAAATGACATTTCTTGGGCTCTGTTAGATATCTGAAAATAGAAGGAGTGGGACTTCCCTAGTGGTCCAGTGGTTAAGAATTCTGATTCTGCATGCCACAACTAGAGAGCCTGCATGGCTGAACCATGCGCTCTAGAGCCCACACACCACAACCAAGACCCAGAGCTGCAAAAAATGATTTAAAAAATTTTTTTTAAGACTTTCTAAAAAAAGAAAGAAAGAAAATGAAAGGAGTGACTCAGATGCTTGCTGAAAACTGCAACGTGAGTTTCTAATGCTAAGGAATATACACAGATAAATTCCACAGGGTCCCTGCCTATTTGAGCTTCAAGAATACCCAGAGAATTGAGGTCATTCCAATATAAAGGAGAGAGCGATTTTGCCACATGAAAGGTATGGATGTGAGTGATCAGAAGGGGAAACCAAACACATCCATTCATTATTCATTCAAGTAACATTTATTGAGTACTACTCATTGTCCTAAAAAGCCTCTTGATGAAAGTGAAAGAGGAGAGTGAAAAAGTTGTCTTAAAGCTCAACATTCAGAAAACGAAGATCATGGCATCCGGTCCCATCACTTCGTGGGAAATAGATGGGGAAACAGTGGAAACAGTGTCAGACTTTATTTTGGAGGGCTCCAAAATCACTGCAGATGGTGACTGCAGCCATGAAATTAAAAAACGCTTACTCCTTAGAAGGAAGGTTATGACCAACCTAGATAGTATATTGAAAAGCAGAGACATTACTTTGCCAACAAAGTCCATCTAGTCAAGGCTATGGTTTTTCCAGTGATCATGTATGGATGTGAGAGTTGGAGTTTTCTGTAAAGAAAGCTGAGTGCCAAAGAATGGATGCTTTTGAACTGTGGTGTTGGAGAAGACTCTTGAGAGTCCCTTGGACTGCAAGGAGATCCAACCAGTCCATTCTGAAAGAGATTAGCCCTGGGATTTCTTTGGAAGGAATGATGCTAAAGCTGAAAGTCCAGTACTTTGGCCACCTCATGTGAAGAGTTGACTCATTGGAAAAGACTCTGATGCTGGGAGGGATTGGGGGCAGGAGGAGAAGGGCATGACAGAGGATGAGATGGCTGGATGGCATCACTGACTCGATGGACGTGAGTCTGAGTGAACTCCGGAAGTTGGTGATGGACAGGGAGGCCTGGCGTGCTGCGATTCATGGGGTCGCAAAGAATCGAACACGACTGAGCGACTGAACTGAACTGAACTTGTCATCCATGTATTACATCAGTACTTATTGACTGTTTTCTAGATGCTAGCTACCTTTCAAGGTGCTAAGAATACAGCAGTGAACAAGACAAGATCTTTTTCTCAGGGAGTTAAAGCAGACTTTTTGTTTGTTAGTTTTAAAGGATTAAAATCAACCTGATAACATCAGATATTGCTGTGAAGAAAACAAAACAAGGAATTCCCTGGTGGTCCCGTGGTGAGGACTCCCCTCTTTCACTGCCAAGGGCCTGAGTTCAACACCTGGTCAGGGAACTAAGATCCCACAGCCAAATGTGATAGAGTGACTGGAGGTTGGAGGCTTCTTTACATGAGATATCAGAAAGAGTCTCTCTGAGACTTCTCTGGTGGCACAGTAGACAAAGAATATGCCTGCCAATGCAGTGGACACAGGTTCAGTCCCTGGTCTGACACGATCCCACATGCCACAGAGCAACTAAGCCCGTGTGCCACAGCCACCGAAGCCCTTTCACTTAGAACCTGTGCTCCGAAACAAGAGAAGCCACCGCAGTGAGAAGCCCACACACCACAACGAAGAGTGGCCCCCCCCTCACTGAAACCAGAGAAAACCCACACTCAGAAATGAAGACCCAGCACAGTCAAAACTAAATAAATAAAATCTCTCCTCTCACCAAGAGTAGGTTGTGTTTTTGATTTTTTTTTTTAAAGAAACCATCTCTCAGAGAGGTGGCAGCTGACTGACAGCTGTTGATGAGGAGTCTACCACATGAAGATGTACAAGAACTCTGTAGGTAGAAGGGACAGAAATTACAAAGACCCTGAGGTGAGAAGGAGCTTGGTGTGCTCGAGAAGCAGAAAAAAGACCAGGGATAGCTGCTGAGGGAGCCTAGAGAAGTCAGACAGACAAGGCTGGAGGAAGACCTAGTTCTTCCCTTTGAGAATCCCTCAGGCCCAGTAGAAGAGAGTGAACATGTAGGCAATTATACAACAAAGTGAGGAGTGCACAGATATATGAAAGAAATTATTTTTTCTTTAAATGTGAAACAGGAGTTAAAGATGATAGGTTTTGACTTATATTGGGTTGGCCAAGAAGTTCATTCATGTTTTTCCATGAGATGTTATGGAAAAACCAAATGACCTTTTTGGCCAACCCAATGTTTTCAGAACATGGGCTTCCCAGGTGGCGCTAGTGGTAAAGAATCTGCCTGTCAATACAGGAAACGCAGGACACTCAAGTTCAATCCCTGGGTCAGGAAGATCCCATGGAGGAGGAAATGGCAACCCACTCCAGTATTCTTGCCTGGAGAATCCCATGGACAAGGAAGCCTGGCGGGCGATGGTCCGTGGGGTTGCAAAGATGGACACGACTGAACTCGCACACACAATATTTTCAGAAATGGCTGCAAATATAAAGCTGAGGGAGAAGGACTATGGACAAGGATGGTCCAAAAACACGGAAATCCAGACCTAGGGCTAAGATCACGCTAAACTGCAGGGGCAGCAGCAGTGAGGGTGGGTGATGGACGACTGTCCACTGCTGGAAGGCTAAGCTTCTGATACAGTGGGATTTGAGTGATTCCCGACACATCAGTCAACCCACCTTCTTTTCCACCAGAAACCTCTCAGGACTCACTGAAGTCTCAGAGTTACATTCACTTAACCTAAGGGAAGCTGGTGGCTCACAGGTAAAGAATCTGCCTGCAGTGCAGGAGACCCAAGAGATGTCAGTTTGATCCCTGGGCCTGGAAGATCCCCTGGAGAAGGAAATGGCAACCCACTCCAGTATTCTTGCTTGGAAAATCCCTTGGATGGAGGAACCTGGTGAGTTATAGTCCATAGGGTCGCAAAGAGTCGTACATGACTGAGCAACTAAACACAGGAAGCTTTTGCCCAATTAAAATGCAAAGACATTTTATAGCTAATTATCTTGCAGGGTGTTATTAGTACTTCATTTATTTGGGCATTTCATCTTTAAGAAGTTGAAGAGGGAATGGTAACACCTTGGTATGAATTTGTGCAGATGATTATAACCCTTCTATTTTATAATGAAGGAAGACAGAGTAATGAGACACTTGCATCTTTTGGATCAAAACAAATTGATAGTTTTGCAGAGACAGACTTGTGAACCCAAGTTCAAAGTCTGTGGACTGTTTCCCTGTGGGACCCGAGGAAAATTAATTGTTTGGAGTCCTAGCTGCCCTATCTGAAAGAATGCCAGCCCAAGAGATTTAATTGCATATCTTAGGGAAAGTGCCGGCTGGACTCAAATGTTTAATGGTCTATTCCATTCAAGCTTGTGACTGAAATTCAGGGTCATGGCGGGGGGTTCCAGGAGGCCCAGCCTAGGTGGGTCACAGGGAATCCATAGACTCTAAGGAGAAAGCAGGGGTCAAAGCGATGTCGGTAGGAGAATCTGTGCATGGTGCTCAGTCACTTCAGTCGTGCCCGACTCTGTGACCCTCTACACTGTAGCCCGCCAGGCACCTCTGTCCATGCAATTCTCCAGCAAGAATACTGGAGTGGGTTGCCATTCCAGGGGGATCTTCCCGACCCAGGGATCAAACCCATGTATCTTAAGTCTCTTGCATTGGCAGGTGGGTTCTTTACCACTAGTATCACTTGGGAAGCCCCAGGAGAATCTAGCACTTCTTACTACGCAAATGAGAGAAGATAGGCGAAAAAGGAAATTTAACTTTATGCCAAAAAGGATGCAAGGAGAAAAACTGTAGAATCCCTAGAGTTGTAATTTTCTCCCTTCTTGATACTGGAAACTAATACAGACATTGGTTTCAAGGGTGTTAAAATATAATAGGGCCAAAATCATTTATTGCCAGGATTTTGATAACAAATCCAAGCATAGGAAACATTAACTCCACTTACCAGAATTTAAACCAGGTTAACCTCAAATCAGTTCACAGTACATCCACAGGGAGAAAACATTTACATTGCCTGACATGGGATTCTAGCAAACAAACTTTTAACTGCGTAACTTTCTATTCCTCTTTAATACCACATTAGTCTAGGTTCATATCAATTATTTCTTGCCAGGAAAATAATTTTTAAACGGGTTTCCATTTGGATACAGTTCAATACCAGACTGAACAAGGCTTTTTGGAGGCATTGGAATGCACAAATGTCACCAGATACAGTCAATGCAATTTCAGCTTATGAGATTTTATTTAATGCAATTATTTAAAGAAACAAAGATGGCTGAAACAAGAATATTGGTATCAGAGGGACTGCAAAATCCATTGAAATGGCATCTACTGAAGAAGGATTAACTTAGGTCAGGCTCTTAGTTCCACTATTAAAACTAAATAAAGGACTTAATTGGATGAAGTGACTGATGTCTAATATTTTTCATTCTTATATACACAGAAGAGGTTCAGATCAGTGTAGCATAGATTCAGGTGCTCACCTTGGGATTGGGCAATTTAGTTTGAGGCAAAGAGGTGCTCCCAAACACACCAGACTTCTTGGAAATAAGTGAAGTGGCATTGATGATGGCCAGAACTGCCAAGGGTGTCAAATGCATTTACAAGTGAGCAGAGCCCAGGCTCACCGTTCCCGGGGTGGGGACACACCTGATTTCAGGTGGGCATGTTCCTTTTAGTGCTGTGCGCAGAACGTCCCCAGTGAAGGACCTCACCCCACAGCAAGCACAGCAAGATAACATGAAGGATGCTGGAGCTGCGGCTCTTGTCTTGGTGAAAATAGTGAGAGTGATGTTGTCATTGTTGGCAACACTTGCCTTCTCTTTTTGTTCTCTTTGTTTAATTCCTTTTAGGAGGGCCAGCCTCTCAGCCAGGCTCCTTGGTTTTGAACACTGGCTCTACCACTTGTTAAACAGGTGACACTGGGCAAGTCACCCAACTGCCCTGTGCTTCAGTCTCCCCATATAGATAATGGAGATAACAGTAGCACCTATCGCAAAGATTTGCTTTGAGGAATTCATAAAATACAGACTGTTTAGAGTAGGCCCAGATCTTAATCAATAAGTAATCAATTAGCAACCAATAAGGTTAGCTATTATTATATTTCTGTATGGGTGATTAGAACAATGAAACAAGCTTACCATGAAACAATTAGTACATAAAATTTTCAAAAGAATGAAAACCACCCATATTCCCACTCTTTATGGGCAATCTAAAAATTTGGGGAGGGAAGTACAAGATACTTTATATGTCTAGAAATGTACATAGTCTATATTTCCATTTGAATGAGAGTTTTTCTTGTGTTAAAATCTATACATAATTTTCCCTCAGAATTTTGAAAGCATAACTCTATTTTCCCTGGCTTGCAATATAATCCTCATAACGAGTTCCAACACTAAGAAAACCTTATGTTAAAAGATGTGGAACATCGTGGGAAAATGTTATGTGATATCTATTAAAGCTGAAAAAAAGCATATTTCACAACTCAGTAATCTGTCTAGTAGGTATACATTCAACAGAATTGCATCAATATGTTCAGCTAAAAGTTCTGTTCATGTGTATGAGCTCAGTTGATTCAGTCACATCCAACTCTTTGTGACCCCATGTGCTGCAGCTCGACAGGCTTCCCTGTCCATGGAATTCTCCAGGCAAGAATTCTGGAGTGGGTTGCTATTTCCTTCTCCAGGGAATCTTCCCAACCCAGGGATCGAACCTGCGTCTCTGCCATCTCCCGCATTGGCACACGTTTTTTTTTTTTTTACCACCAGCATCACCGTGGAAGCAAAGTCCCATTTACAGCAACACTATTCATGTGGTGGTGGTGGTGGCTTAGTCACTAAGTTGTGTCCAACTCTTGCAACCCCGTGGATTGTAGCCCTCCAGACTCCCCTGTCCATGGGATTTCCCAGGCAAGAGTACTGGGGTGGGTTACCATTTCCTTCTCCAGGGGATCTTCCCGACCCAGGGATTGAACCTGGGTCTCCTGCATTGCAGGTGAATTCTTTGCCAACTGAGCCACCAGGGAAGCAATGCCTGTTAACAGTTGAATGAATAAATAGTAGGGTGGAATTCTATGCAGTGATGAGAATGGACAAACTGTAACTCAACAACATGAATGAATCTTATAACAATAATACTGAGCAAAAGAAGTCAGATATTGAGTAAGCCCCAGATAATTTCTTTTATATAAAGAAGAAGAAACAGGTAAAATAATCGGTGCTCTTAGAAATCAAGACAGAGGTTACTTTCGGAGGAATATAATGGCTTAGGGCAGGAAACACGGGGGAGGCTTTGGGATGCTAGTAATTTTCTGTTTCGTACTTTGAATGAGGGCTATAGTTTGTGGAAATTCATTGAAGCGCATACTCACAATATGTCTACATTTGTGCATATATATTTTAATAGTTTTATTTTTAAATCAAGCTCTGATGGTACAATTCTAAGCATTAGCCATAAGATGAAGAGGATTGGTGGAACAACAATTAAAGAAATATTAGGAGGTTGTTGCCTCACCTAGGAATGAAGTCAGTCCTATACAGAACAGGACTGAAGCTAATTTATGGAGGAAAAGCTTAACTAAGCAAATATGCTGTGGAGGGTAACCAGGAACTCAAGATGACAGTAGATATGTTTCCCTAAAGTGAGAAACATCTATATGAAGTTAAATTCCAATACTCTGGCCACCTGATGTGAAGAAATGACTCATTTGAAAAGACCCTAATGCTGCAAAAGATTGAAGGTGGGAAGAGAAGGGGACGACAGAGGATGAGATGGTTGGATGGCATCACCGACTCAATGGACATGAGTTTGAATAAACTCCAGGAGTTGGTAATGGACAGGGAGGCCTGGTGTGCTTCAGTCCATGAGGTCGCAAAGAGTCAGACAAGACTGAGCAACTGAACTGAGCCATATAAATCCAGTAGAGACTCCCCATGCCCAATGCAGAGTAGCTAACATTTTATGAACCCCAAAGAAGGAATTTTACATATGTTACCTCTTTGAACATTCTCAAGCGCCTTGGGAAGTAAATATTCTGCCCTTCATTTTACAGGTGAGGAAATGGAGACGCTAAGACCTATTTGATTCCCTGGAAATAGATGGGTATTATTGATTCAAGTCTGCTAACTTATTATGAAGTCTTGCATTGTGCAGGACCCTGTTGATTGCAAGATTCAAACCAACTTAAGGAAAAGGGGAACGTCTTTGGTTCCCATATCTGGGAAGTGTAGAGGTGTAGCTAGTTCCTAGAGTGGCTGGATCCAGGCTCTCATGCTCTTTTGAGATTTGCTCTCACCACCTCCTGGACAGGCCTGCTCCAGACATTCTCCAGCATCCCCAGCTTAACATCCTACCAGTCTGGCAATCTAGCAAAAAGTAACAATCTTTCCCAATATCTCTAGCCCAGTAGTCTGGAGAAGGCTCTGACTAACCCAAGTAGGGTTGTATATTCATCCCTGGACCAAATTACATGGCCAGAGAGGACAATTTTGTTCTCGCTTTCTGTGGTTAGAGGAGATAAGGTCATTTGCTAGCAAATCGCATGAAAGGAACTTCCTACAGAGAAGAAGGGTTCTCTTACCCAAAGAAAGGCCAGAATGAACAGACTCCCACTACAATGTCTAAGGAAGATTTCCTGAGAACCCCAAAATTGTTCACCAATGAGTGCTTAAATATCACTATTTCAATGCAATATATGAATATCTTTTATTTGAGTAGTATTTCATATCAAAGAGATTTGAAATGAATGTTCTCATTAAATTCTTGCAACAAACACTAGGAGGAAAAATTATGTTCATTCCACAGTTGAAGGAATGATCTATAAGGTTAATAATTTCTAAGGTTATCAGGTTAAACGTGTAAAGTGGACCCAATTTAAAAACCAGGTCAGTCCTGCACCAGAGCTTGTGTTCTTTTTGGCAAACCTCTTGACCTCCCAACATAAGCAATACTAAGTGGACTTTGTGTGTCATAGTAGGTTTGGGGACTTTTAAAGTTATTTTTATTGTTTTTATTTATTTACTTTTGGCTGCACTGGGTCTTTGTTGCTACATTCGGGCTTTCTCTAGTTGCGGTGAGCAGGGGATGCTTTTGAATTGTGGTGTTGGAGAAGACTCTTAAGAGTCCCTTGGACTACAAGGAGATCCAACCAGTCCATTCTGAAGGAGATCAGCCCTGGGATTTCTTTGGAAGGAATGATGCTGAAGCTGAAACTCCAGTACTTTGGCCACCTCATGCGAAGAGTTGACTCTTTGGAAAAGACTCTGATGCTGGGAGGGATTGGGGGAAGGAGGAGAAGGGGACGACAGAGGATGAGATGGCTGGATGGCATCACTGACTCGATGGACATGAGTCTGAGTGAACTCCGGGAGTTGGTGATGGACAGGGAGGCCTGGCGTGCTGCGATTAATGGGGTGGCAAAGAGTCGGACACGACTGAGAGACTGATCTGATCTGATCTGATTTATTTTAATTGGAGGCTAATTACTTTACAATATTGTATTGTTTTTGCCATACATCAACATGAATCTGCCACAGGAGTACACGTGTTCCCCATCCTGAACCCCCCTGCCACCTCCCTCCCCATCCCATCCCTCTGGGTCATCCCAGTGCACCAGCCCCAAGCATCCTGTATCATGCATCGAACCTGGACTAGTGATTCGTTTCACATATGATATACATGTTTCAGTGCCATTCTCTCAAATCATCCCACCCTCGCCCTCTCCCACAGAGTCCAAAAGACTGTTCTATACATCTGTGCCTCTTTTGCTGTCTCGTATACAGGGTTATCATTACCATCTTTCTAAATTCCATATATATGCGTTAGTACACTGTATTGGTGTTTTTCTTTCTGGCTTACTTCACTCTGTATAATAGGCTCCAGTTTCATCCACCTCATTAGAACTGATTCAAATGTATTCTTTTTAATGGTTGAGTAATACTACATTGTGTATATGTACCACAGATTTCTTACCCATTCATCTGCTGATGGACATTTAGGTTCCTTTCATGTCCTATTGTAAACAGTGTTACAATGAACATTGGGGTACACGTGTCTCTTTCCCTTCTGGTTTCCTCAGTGTGTATATCCAGCAGTGGGACTGCTGGGTTGTATGGCAGTTCTATTTCCAGTTTTTTAAGGAATCTCCAAATCTCCACTGTTCTCCATAGTGGCTGTACTAGTTTGCATTCCCACTAACAGTGTAAGAGAGTTCCCTTTTCTCCACATCCTCTCCAGCATTTATTGCTTGTAGACTTTTGGATCGCAGCCATTCTGATTGGCGTGAAATGGTACCTCATTGTGGTTTTGATTTGCATTTCTCTGATAATGAGTGATGTTGAGCATCTTTTCATGTGTTTGTTAGCCATCTGTATGTCTTCTTTGGAGAAATGTCTGTTTAGGTCTTTTCCATTTTTTGATTGGGTCGTTTATTTTTTTGGAATTGAGCTGCAGGAGTTGCTTGTATATTTTTGAGATTAGTTCTTTGTCAGTTGCTTCATTTGTTATTATTTTCTCCCATTCTGAAGGCTGTCTTTTCACATTGCTTATAGTTCCCTTTGTTGTGCAGAAGCTTTTAAGTTTAATTAGGTCCCATTTGTTTATTTTTGCTCTTATTTCCAATATTCTGGGAGGTGGGTCATAGAGGGTCCTGCTGTGATGTATGTCCGAGAGTGTTTTGCCTATGTTCTCCTCTAGGAATTTTATAGTTTCTGGTCTTATGTTTAGATCTTTAATCCATTTTGAGTTTATTTTTGTGTTTGGTGTTAGAAAGTGTTCTAGTTTCATTCTTTTATAAGTGGTTGACCAGTTTTCCCAGCACCACGTGTTAAAGAGATTGTCTTTTCTCCATTGTATATTCTTGCCTCCTTTGCCAAAGATAAGGTGTCCATAGGTGCGTGGATTTATCTCTGGGCTTTCTATTTTGTTCCACTGATCTATATTTCTGTCTTTGTGCCAGTACCATACTGTCTTGATGACTGTGGCTTTGTAGTAGAGCCTGAAGTCAGGCAGGTTGATTTCTCCAGTTCCATTCTTCTTTCTCAAGATTGCTTTGGCTATTCAAGGTTTTTTTGTATTTCCATACAAATTGTGAAATTATTTGTTCTAGCTCTGTGAAAAATACCACTGGTAGCTTGATAGGACTTGCATTGAATCATTTTTATTAGTGACTTTAAAGCACAGGCCATTGCTTAGGGACACTCCTTGGTAAAGGTATACCACATGCCTTTAACACTGCAGCAGGCCAGTGGTGTTGGCTATAGAGTATCACTCTACATATTCATATTACCTCCCATCTTCATATTATCTTGCAGTAAAGTGGAAAATCAAGGCCCATCACTATGGCCATCAACTGGAACAGCCCACTGACTTTTCTGCAGTGCCCATAGCCTGCCCACAGAACAATGCACGGAACTGCCCAGACTGTTTCTCCTTCCTGGCCATACAGTCCCCAGCCTGGGGTGGTCAGAGGCTCTGCAGGCAGTGTTGCCAGGGGCCAAGACCACGTGCCCCACTAGTTGGTGTTGCAGCTGCTCCCTGCTCTGTCTATACCCTGTAGCTGTTAGGCCACACTGCTTAGATTTCTCAAGCATGTTGCTGATGGTACAGAAATTTCAAATGTTATGAAGTTCTCAAAGCACTTACTGTTAAGAGACTGTTTGTGTCTAGTTTTTGAATTCCATCTATTTTGAATTCTGAAAACTGAAAGTCTATTCTTCAGGGTCAGTAGCAGCCTTCCATCATTACATCACAGCCTTACCACAAACATTCACTGAAAGCCTTTTATGTCTGGGGCTGTGGGCAGCTACCTACATGGTGTGACTGGGTCTCCTCTAGAATCAGGCTCACCCTGTGACCAACTTGATGCAGGTTACATGCCCCCCTCCCCCATCCAGGTGAAGAGAGACACTGACCCATGACTAACCAGCTTTTGACAAGGTCCTCCCCCTGTGGATGTAAGACATGGGATTGCTAAATTCTGATGAAACAGAGGTAACCCAAGGCACAATACGCTCCCAAGTGGTGAGGCATTGCTGTAGGATATACCTGAGATGAGCAGGAACCTTGGAAATAATTTATTGAATGTACACCACGTGTCAGACATCCTGCAAACATTAACTACTGTAGATCAGTTTCCTCAGGAAACAGACTAGGGGATGAAAGTTCACCGGGAAGTGATGTCAACACCAATACCTGAGAGGGCTGAAGGCAGCAAGACTGGGCAGAGGGAGAAGTGGAGTGATGATGTAGTTGCTATAGCAACATCAGCCAGTCCTCCTATGGGAAGCCTCTGGAGCTAGGATGGTCCTTCAGCGCTGTCCTAAATTGAAGTAAAGCGGCTGGGCTCATGCCCTCTCTCCACCTTCAGTTGAGAAGTTGTTGGATACGGGTTGCCCTGAGGAGGGGGCAGAACTTCCAATGACTGACTCCCCTTCAGTTCAGTTCAGTCACCCAGTCGTGTCTGACTTTTTGCAACCCCATGGACTGCAGCATGCCAGGTTTCCCTGTCCATCACCAACTCCCAGAGCCTACTCAAACTCAGGTCCATCATGTCGGTGATGCCATCCAACCATCTCATCCTCTGTCGTCCCCTTCTCCTCCCACCTTTAATCTTTCCCAGCATCAGGATCATTTCCAATAAGTCAGTTCTTCACATCAGGTGGCCAAAATATTGGAGTTTCAGCTTCAGCATCAGTCCTTCCACTGAATATTCAGGACTGATTTCCTTTAGAATTGACTGACTGGATCTCCTTGCAGTCCAAGGGACTCTCAAGAGTCTTCTCCAATACCACAGTTCAAAAGCATCAATTCTTCGGCACTCAGCTTTTTTTATAGTCCAGTTCTCACATCCATACATGACTACTGGAAAAACTATAGCTTTCACTAGACGGACCTTTGTTGGCAAAGTAATGTCTCTGCTTTTTAATATGACTCCCTTCAGCTAACAGCAATTACTGGAAGAGGCTCAGCTCTGAACAGTCAGCAGGCACAGTCCCAGCCTCAGGGGAGGGAAGTGAAGGGTGCCTTGGTCCCAGCGGTGATCTGGGTAGCACTTCACAGCATCCACTACAATATATTATTCAATTCACCTGACAATTCTATGAACTAGTTATTATAATGAGCATTTTAAACTGAGGGAACTGAGGCTCAGAGAGGTTATCTAACTTGTCTAGGTGCACACAAGCAGGGTTTGAATTGAGGTCAGACTGACTGAAAAATCCATAGGCTTTCTTCCACCCTCCTGGTCTCAGAAAGGAAGGAGAAGGAAAAGGAGGGAGGGGATGCGGGAACACTGGAGATGACCCTAGCCACAGCACAGTTTTGTCAGAATTAGAGTACGAGAAGACTTCCCTGGTGGTCCGGTGGTTAAGTCTGCCTGCTAATGCAGAAGACACGGGTTCCATCCCTGGTCCCGGAGGATCCCACAGGCTGAAGGGCAACTAAGCCCGTGAGCCACAACTACTGAGCCACGTGCCACAACTACGGAAGCCCGAGCACCCAGAGCCCGAGCTCTGCAACAGGAGAGGCCACCACAATGAGAAGCTCAAACACCACAAGGAAGAGCAGCCCCCGATCACCACACCTAGAGAGAAAAAAGCCCGAGCTCAGCAACGGAGACCCAGAGCAGCCAAAGAAAAAGAAACAGTAGGAGCTGCAGATGAAGCGGTTAAGAGCACGGTCTCCAGAGCTGTTCTGGCTGGCTTTGAGTCTCGCCTGTGCTGCTCACCAACCTTGGGCAAGTGGTTAACTTCTCTGTGCCTCCGTGTCCTCGTTTATAAAATGGGGATGATAAAAATAACGTGTGCCTCAAGAGTTATTGTAAAGTTTAAATGAAAGAACAAACGTAGTACCTGCCAAGGACCCAGCACTGTGCCAGGGCTCTTCAAAGCACCTGGTAAATGTTATCCACTGTTATAACATTCCCATTTATGGGAACTTTTTGGACAGTGCAGGAAATGTTTTCTTGAAGGTTCTGCTGAATCTTGCTACCATATTTAAATAATGATACCTCACTCCAGGTACCATACACATAGCCTCATCACCAATGAAGGCTCTGGATTGCTCCCAGGACCTGGATATTCCAAGAATCCAGTTTTCGGGTGGTCAGGGTAACTTCAGAAATCTGAAAGGGAACCATGTGCCAACCACACCAAATCCTTCAATGCATAATCCCAGAAGCAGAATAAATAAAAGAGAACTGTTAAAATAGCTCTTTCTTGTCTGCCAAACAAAATAACCCCTTATTGAAGTCAGCTTTTTAGAAATGTTGGACAGTGCATGAACGAGTAGGGGCTGTTGGCTTCTCAAGAAGCCTCACTTGAGTTTTGTAATCTGAGTCCCACACCCTGGGGAGAGGGATCTGTAACCTTGCTGCTTCACTTTCACCACCACTTCCTCCGGAGGGCAAAGCACAGGGATCTAAACCCTCAGTGCATGTTTCTTAGGTGTTTGGCCAGTATTTTATTACTACATTATACCCTGGAGCCACTCAATGACTCAAAATGAGTTCTGCCCACCTTGCAGCCACACAAAAAAGGGACCCAGAAAATGGAACCAATCGATGTTTTTAAAAATCATTTTTAAGAGAAAAATTATTTATCTAAGTGTAGTCCCCAGTGGCTCAGCGGTAAAGAATCCATCTGCAATTCAGGAGGAGCAGGAGTCATGGGTTCGATCCCTGGGTCAGGAAGATCCCCTGGAGGAGGGCATGGCAACCCATTCCTGTATTCTTGCCTGGAGAATCCTATGGACAGAGGAGCCTGGCAGGCTACAGTCCGTGGGGTTGCAAAGAGTTGGACACGACTGAAGTGACTGAGCACAGCACACAGTGGTTTCAACGGTGCCCTCTTCCCACCTCCACTCCCTCAAATGGTATGTCCACCTGGAAGCTGTAAATGGGACCTGATGTGCAAAAGGGGTCTTTGCAGATGTAATTAAGGATCTCAAGGTGAGACCATCCTGAACTATCTGGGTGGTCCCTAAATTCAATGACAGGTGTCCTTACAAGAGAACAGTGGAGGGAGATTGGTGACACGTGGAGGTCATGTGAAGACAGACATACACACTGCAGTTGTGCAGTCTGCCTGCTGCTGCCAGAAGCTGAAAGAAACGAGGGAGGAGTCTCCCTAGAGTCTTCAGAGGGAATGTAGCCCTGCCAATACCTTGATTATGGACTTCTGGCCTCTAGAACTATAAAAGAATAAAAATTCTATTGTTTTAAGCCACCAAATTGGTGGCAGTTTGTTACAGCAGCCACAGGAAAGCAATACACCAATTATTTCCTGTATAACCCATTGTTGTTGCTGTTCAGTCGCTCAGTCGTGTCTGACTCTTTTGCGACCCCGTGGACTGTAGCCCGCCAAGCTCCTCGGTCCATGGGATTCTCCAGGCAAGAATACTGGAGTGGGTTGCCATTTCCTTCTCCAGGAGATCTTCTGGACCCAGGGATTGAACCTGCGTTGGCAAGCAGATTCTTTACTGCTGAGCCACCAGGGAAACCCTATATAACCTATATCTTCACTACCCATGAAGATGTTTATGATTCGTTTCTATATTCAATAAATTAAGTTTAAATAAAATAGGATCCATTTAAAATAATGATCCAGTTTTTACACATTACATGACAACTATGCATGGATCAATGAATGTTTGGTCTATATCTATATATTTGTCAGAAAAAAAATAAGATTTAAAAGGCTTTACACCCATACATGTGCTTATGGACATGCCACAGATCCTGCCCTCTTGTCCAGATTTGAAGAAGTCACTTCTGGGCCAGTCTTCCTCCATGATCTGGAAATATCTAGTTCTTTTCCCCTCAGTAGCCCCAGAGCAGAGATCAAATGTTCATAGGGGATGCTCATAAGCAGGAATGTTCTTCAATGAAATGGGCCCCACAGAAGACATTGTTCTTCAATGAAATGAAATGTCCCCAGGCATTTGGGGACAGTGGCAATGTGAGAAGAGCAAGCTTGTGTCACCTGAGAGCCTTAACTCAGCTCCAGCTGATTGTTGTCACAATGGAGTCAGATTGAATGTTACCAAATCTTCTGATTTTTCAACACACACGAGAAATTCAGAATGTTTATATAAAATCTGTTTTAGAAAAACTGATCTTTAAAAATTCCTGTTTTTTAAATGTGGGTTTCTAATTCAAATTCTCCTGAAACATTTTTTAGGCCAAATAAAACAGAAACTCGGGTCCCTAGGTTTCCATCTGTGATTCGGACCTTCATAAATAAAGGCCACCTGCCTCTTCCCAGAGGGTAAAAGAAATCTAGGCCTCAGAACACAGCGCCTAGGTTCCTTCCTAGGAAGAGATACTGAAAAATTCCTCTCATTCTTTGCTGATCAGCCTACATCCTTGAATACAGATACAGTTAATGCTGTAATCAAGTTGCTCTAACACATGAAAATTCTCATAAATTGCCCTGCTAAGTAAGCAGTGTGCCAGGCATATGGTAAATGCACAATGAATAGTGCATATATGCTAAGTTGCTTTCAGTTCAGTTCAGTTCAGTCACTCAGTCGTGTCCGACTCTTTGCGACCCCATGAATTGCAGCACGCCAGGCCTCCCTGTCCATCACCAACTCCCGGAGTTCACTCAAACTCAGGTCCATCGAGTTGTTGGTGCCTTTAATCATGTCCAACTCTTTGCAATCCTATGGACTGTAGCCCGACAGGCTCCTCTGTCCATGGGATTCTCCAGGCAAGAATACCGGGGTGGATTGCCATGCCCTCCTCCAGGGGATCTTCCCGACCCAGGGATCGAACCCGTGTCTCTTGTGTCCTGCATTGGCAGGCAGGTTCTTTACCACTAGCACCACATGGGAAGCCCACAATGAATAGTAGCTATCATCTTTGATATGATGGGTACAAATATTGCCCTCCTCCCCTGGAGAACAATTTTCTTCCCCTCCACCCAAGAATAGAGATGGCGTTGGATAAGTGGTACCCAGAAAATGGAAGCACGTCTATTCCTCAGGCCACCCCAGTTGCAGATACTTATGGCCCAGGCCTGCAGAATCTGTTCAAAGGCAAGTGGTCCTATTCATTCCATTACCCTCACTGCCAAGCAGCCATAGGAAATGTCCCTTGTGGCACAAAGAAAATAGCTTTTACTGGTGACTCTGGTCCCCAATTCTGCTTCTCTCCATCCCCAGCAAAAGTCCTGTTCCTTCTGGAGCACAATTTGGGAGTAGCTGGCCCCCTTCAGCCCTAGGGGCCCCTCTGTTTCTAGTACAACTCAGCTCTAATCTCTTTAGAAGCCTAAGGTTTGGAGGGTGGTGGGGGGTGGGTGAGGGAGGTTGAATCCCCTCCAGGAACCAAAGCAGGCCCACTCCCCAGGCTTCTTGGAGGAGTGGGTCAAGGACCAAGAGAGAGAAATTCCTCTCTTTTTTTGATTTTGACTTGTTTTCTTACAGTAGAAAACAACAGAAATTAACCTCAATGAATCAAGAAACCATTTTATCATACTAGGGAGAAATGCCCCTAAAATTCTTAGCAAAGCCAACAAGCCAAATAGTGCCTAGAAAGGGCCAGAATAAACCAAAGACATAGACAAGAGAAATGGAGGCATTTAGGTTGGGAAGGACTACAGGAACACCCTCGCCATGCTGGTCTGCTCAAAATTTTGGTCTCCAGGGTCTAAAGGAAAGTCTGTGGGCCAAAATATTTAACTTCCAGACCTGGGACAATGACCTCCTCCTACGGCTCAGCCAGGCTCATTGCTCAACATCTCCAAGAAATTGTGTGAATGAGAGAAACTCTCCACCTCTCTGTTTCAGCTTCTTCTCTAACACAGGACTGACATCAGTAAACTTGTCTGCCACAGAGAATTGTTGTACAGACCAAAAGAAGAAAATGCATGTATTTTTTTTTTAACACAGGCAATATGCTTGAAATCCTGCATTTTGAAAAGTTAGAAATGCCCTTGAGTCAACTGCCAAACTCCTCACAGAACAGATAAAGGAACTTTTATTCTGCCCGGAACAAAAAGATCCTGGCTATTCCATTAAAATTCTAACATAGCCTTGTAGTGTTATCTAAGAATTTGTTATGCATTTCGTAAACTTTGTTAGCTAGGATGACTCTGATTAGATAGATAACTGTGATTTAGGATTGTGGCATTTACTCCAAAAGATTTTTGAAACAATGTCATTATCATATATTATTACTAGAGGTTCAAAATAAATGGTTCTTTTAAGGTTTATATAGGCTATGTAATGACCAGTCTGCCCATAATTAAATATAAAAGGGCATTTTGATAACAAAGCAGTATTAGGTCAGGGCTTCCAAGGTGGCACTAGAGATAAAGAACTCGCCTACCAATGCAGGAGACATAAGAGATGTCGGGAAGATCCCCTGGAGGAGGGCATGGCAACCCACTCCAGTACTCTTGCCTGGAGAATCCCGTGGACAGAGGAGCCTGGCGGGCTACAGCCCATAGGGTCACAAAGAGTTGGACACAACTGAAGTGACCTAGGACGTGCGCACGCATGCATGCACACACACACACACACACACACACACACACACATTAGGTCAGCACTTACAATGCAGTTACAATCTATCAACCATGGATCTGGAATTTAAAAATAATAGCCAGGCTGATATCCTCCATACTGTCTCTGTTCTAGCCCAGAAGATTGTACAGCCTGTGTTTCAAATTCTATAGCTTAAGATGTTAAACTAATGCTCTCAATTGTTTTTTTTTAGACTTTTCATTCTTAGGCTCACTTTTTAAAATTTAGTGATGATACTGTGTTAATAAATCTAGTCATTCCACATTTTATGAAAAAATAACTTGAAAAGACTGTTTGGAATGACTACTATGTGCTATTTTTTAAATGTTTTCAACACACTTCTAAGACACAATAAAGAAAAGAATTATAGAGGCTGAGGAGACCTAAGCAAACTGGTTGATTCTCTGATTTTAGTGATGAAGAAACTGGGCTCAGAGATCTGGATGAACTGTCCTGTACTTAATGGTGGTATTAATTATAGCCAAACCTATTGAAAAACGTCTACTGATAGCAAATTCTTTTAAGAAGATGGACGTCATAAGTTACTATACTTGTGCAAGCACACCCCTTCTCTACTGTCATAGGGTCTACATAATATAATTAAGGAACTTATACATTTTGAGCCTATAATAGGTGAACTTGAAGGTCTGCTCCCTGCGTGTATGAAGTAGAACAAATTAATTAGGGTGGGTCGATCAGTTCAGTTCAGTTCAGTTCATTTCAGTCACTCAGTCGTGTCCGACTCTTTGCGACCCCATGAATCGCAGCACGCCAGGCCTCCCTGTCCATCACCAACTCCCGGAGTTCACTCAGACTCACGTCCATCGAGTCAGTGATGCCATCCAGCCATCTCATCCTCTGTTGTCCCCTTCTCCTCCTGCCCCCAATCCCTCCCAGCATCAAAGTCTTTTCCAATGAGTCAACTCTTCACATGAGGTGGCCAAAGTACTGGAGTTTCAGCTTTAGCATCATTCCTTCCAAAGAAATCCCAGGGCTGATCTCCTTCAGAATGGACCGGTTGGATCTCCTTGCAGTCCAAGGGACTCTCAAGAGTCTTCTCCAACACCACAGTTCAAAGGCATCAATTCTTTGGTGCTCAGCCTTCTTCACAGTCCAACTCTCACATCCATACACGACCACTGGAAAAATCATAGCCTTGACTAGACGGACCTTTGGTGGCAAAGTAATGTCTCTGCTTTTCAATATGCTATCTAGGTTGGTCATAACTTTCCTTCCAAGGGGTAAGTGTCTTTTAATTTCATGGCTGCAGCCGCCATCTGCAGTGATTTTGGAGCCCCCCAAAATAAAGTCGGACACTGTTTCCACTGTTTCCCCATCTATTTCCCATGAAGTGATGGGACCGGATGCCATGATCTTAGTTTTCTGAACGTTGAGCTTTAAGCCCACTTTTTCACTCTCCACTTTCACTTTCATCAAGAGGCTTTTGAGTTCCTCTTCCCTTTCTGCCATAAGGGTGGTGTCATCTGCATATCTGAGGTTATTGATATTTCTCCCAGCAATCTTGATTCCAGCTTGTGTTTCTTCCAGTCCAGCATTTCTCATGATGTACTCTGCATAGAGGTTAAATAAACAGGGTGACAATATACAGCCTTGACATACTCCTTTTCCTGTTTGGAACCAGTCTGTTGTTCCATGTCCAGTTCTAACTGTTGCTTCCTGACCTGCATACACATTTCTCAAGAGGCAGGTCAGGTGGTCTGGTATTCTCATCTCTTTCAGAATTTTCCACAGTTTATTGTGATCCACACAGTCAAAGGCTTTGACATAGTCAATAAAGCAGAAATAGATGTTTTTCTGGAAGTCTCTTGCTTTTTCCATGATCCAGTGGATGTTGGCAATTTGATCTCTGGTTCCTCTGCCTTTTCTAAAACCAGCTTGAACATCTGGAAGTTCACGGTTCACATATTGCTGAAGCCTGGCCTGGAGAATTTTGAGCATTACTTTTCTAGCATGTGAGATGAGTGCAATTGTGTGGTAGTTTGAGCATTCTTTGGCATTGCCGTTCTTTGGGATTGGAATGAAAACGGACCTTTTCCAGTCCTATGGCCACTGCTGAGTTTTCCAAATTTGCTGGCATATTGAGTGCAGCACTTTCACAGCATCGTCTTTCAGGATTTGAAATAGCTCAACTGGAATTCCATCACCTCCACTAGCTTTGTTCGTAGTGATGCTTTCTAAGGCCCACTTGACTTCACATTCCAGGATGTCTGGCTCTAGATGAGTGATATCACACCATCGTGATTATCTGGGTCGTAAAGATCTTTTTTGTACAGTTCTTCTGTGTATTCTTGCCACATCTTCTTAATATCTTGAGAAATAGATTTAAGGGCCTAGATCTGATAGATAGAGTGCCTGATGGACTATGGAATGAGGTTCGTGACATTGTACAAGAGACAGGGAGCAAGACCATCCCCATGGAAAAGCAAAAATGGCTGTCTGGGGAGGCCTTACAAATAGCTGTGAAAAGAAGAGAAGCGAAAAGCAAAGCAGAAAGGAAAGATATAAGCATCTGAATGCAGAGTCCCAAAGAATAACAAGAAGAGATAAGAAAGCCTTCCTCAGCAATCAATGCAAAGAAATAGAGGAAAACAACAGAATGGGAAAGACTAGAGATCTCTTCAAGAAAATTAGAGATACCAAGGGAACATTTCATGCAAAGATGGGCTCGATAAAGGACAGAAGTGGTAGGGTGGGTCAATAGAGAAGATCAATTCCTAACAAATTTCCAGAAAGATCCTATTACAGCTGGTGATAGTTTTTTTTAAGTTGAGGGACTAAACATTCCAATAGTTCACAGTGATCAAAGTTCATGAAAAAAGATAATGGAAACATCAAACTTCTGACTAAAGAAGATAATAATGAAGTAGATGACAGAAGCTTGTACGAAGAAGGCCAGCATTGGCTCAAAAAGAACGTCGGTGGGAAGATCGATAGGCTTTTAATCATATGTCGGTATCATCACTGTAATAATGAATGACTATCCAAAATACAAGTATGCTCTTTTGGCTGCAGTGGGTACACATGTGTTACTAAAACGTGAATCCTAAAATGAGAAGCAGTTCCTGGGACCAGAATGAAATGAATTCTGTTGAAAAAGAATAAAACTAATACACTTGAAGTGTTCTACTTTATAAAAAGAAACAACATGGGGATGCTTTTGTCTTGCCCAAATGAATACAAAAGAGCTTTCCCTTCACCCTATTTATTTATTCAATTATTTAGTTATACCAGTATAGAATCATGAATTCTTATTTTATTCTATCCCCATAGAATAAATCCATTTCTATCATTATTTATTTTGATGCTCAAATTGTGCCAATTTGGCCACCAGTTGTTGTTGTTCAGTCGCTAAGCCATGTCTGACTCTTTGCGACCCCATGGACTGCAGCATGCCAGGCTTCCCTGTCTTCCACCATCTCCCGGAGTTTGATCAAACTCATGTCCATTGAGTCAGTGATGCCATCCAACCATCTCATCCTCTGTCACCCCTTTATCTGCCTGCCTTCAATCTTTCCCAGCATCAAGGTCTTTTCCAATGAGTTGGCTCTTTGTAACAGGTGGTCAAAGTATTGGAGCTTCAGCTTCAGGATCAGTCCTTCCAATGAATATTCACTGAGAATCCCTTCCAATTCCTTCTGACATGTTCCTTTCATTTGCAAGGACTTCCTTTCTTTCTGGCACAACAGATGTTCCAGCCTCAGCTTGTATTTTCCCTCTCTCAATCCTGAATGAAGGGATTCTTTGATTTTAGAAATTTATGTTCTTCAGTTCTGACAGGTTTTTTTTAATTACTTTTTGATAATTTCTTTTCTTTCTTCTGCTCTTACTCTCTTAAATTCCTATTAGTCAGATATTTGGCTTTCACCTGATCCTGTAATTTTCTTTCTCAATAAAAAGTTTTATGATAGAAATTACAGAACTTAAAAAAAGCAGAGAGAACAGCCAAGCAAAATCTTATATGCTCATCACCCAGTATAATGATTAACATTTACCTTTTTGAAAAGTTATATTTTAGGGAATCCCCTGGTGATCCAGTGGTTAGGGTTCAGTGCTTTCACCACTAGAGCCCAGGTTCAATCCTTGGTGGGGAAATTAAGATCCTGCAAGCCACGTGGTGTGACCAAAAAATAAAGTTAAATTTTAAAATAAAGCAATGCCAGATATAATATCACTTTTCACCAATAAATACTTCAGTATATACCTCAATATTTTCACCAGTGGCTCAGTCTTAAAGAATCTGCTTGTAATGCAGGAGGCTCAGGTTTGATCCCTGGGTTGGGAAGATCCTCTGGAGAAGGGAATGGCAACCCACTCCAGTATTCTTGCCTGGGAAGCCCCATGGACACAGGAGCCTGGCGGGCTACAGTCCACGGGGCTGCAAAAGATCCAAACACAGCTGAGCAACAAAACAACAACAAATATATCTCAAATATATAGGAACTTTAAAAAATAACTACCATTATCATATTAACAATATTACTGTAAGTTCTTAATATAATGTATTACCCAGTGCACACTCAAATTTCTCTGAGTATTTTTTAAAGTGTCTTTTCAGTATTCACTATCGCTTGAAGTTCAAGGCACGATTACATCAAGGCTCGTGTTACATCTGGTTAACATATCCTCCACCACTCACCCCTTTCTATCTAAATCATTTCTCTGTTGAAGAAAATGAGCCACATGTGATCCATCAGTTTTCTTACCTCTCTCCAATTTCTATCTCTATGTCTCTTTTTCTGATAAATTAATTTTTTCTTATTTTTATTGAGATATAAGTTTCAGGTGTGTGGTATGACTCAGTATCTATCTATATATTGTAAAATGATCATCACAATAAGTCTAGTTAACATACATCATCACCATACATTGTTATAATATTTTTTTCCTGTGATGAAAACTTTTAAGATCTACTCTCAGAAACTTTCAAATATACAATATAGTATTACTAGATATCATTCAGAGAAGGCAATGGCAACCCACTCCAGTACTCTTGCCTGGAAAATCCCATGGACAGAGGAACCTGGTAGGCTGCAGTCCATGGGGCCGCTAAGAGTCAGACACGACTGAATGACTTCACTTTCACTTTTCACTCTCATGCATTGGAGCAGGAAATGGCAATCCACTCCAGGGTTCTTGCCTGGAGAATCCCAGGGACGGGGGAGCCTGGTGGGCTGCCGTCTATGGGGTCACACAGAGTTGGACACGACTGAAGCAACTTAGCAGCAGCAGATATCATTCTTTGTCTCTTATTCTACTTGCTGGACATTTCCTCAACTTATCTTCCAATCCTTCTATTGAATTTTTTTTTGGTAAAGAAATTTAAATCTTAGGTTTTCTCAATGTTTGTCTATTATAGCAAACTGTTCTTTTTTCATGATATGCTGTCATCTCTTATTTCTCCAAAGATACCTTTTAGTTAAATATTTTTCTGCCTTTCTGCATTATCCCTACTTCCTCTGTGGTTCCCCGCCCCGCCCCCACCCCCGTTTATCTGCTTTAGTGTTAGCCTTTCTTGTTAAAGTTCAGTTCAGTTCAGTCACTCAGTTGTGTCCAACTCTTTGCGACCCCATGAATCGCAGCACGCCAGGCCTCCCTGTCCATCACCAACTTCCGGAGTTCACTCAGACTCAAGTCCATCGAGTCAGTGATGCCATCCAGCCATCTCATCCTCTGTCGTCCCCTTCTCCTCCTGCCCCCAATCCCTCCCAGCATCAGAGTCTTTTCCAATGAGTCAACTCTTCACATGAGGTGGCCAAAGTACTGGACTTTCAGCTTCAGCATCATTCCTTCCAAAGAAATCCCAGAGCTGATCTCCTTCAGAATGGACTGGTTGGATCTCCTTGCAGGCCAAGGGACTCTCAAGAGTCTTCTCCAACACCACAGTTCAAAAGCATCAATTCTTCGGTGCTCAAGCCTTCTTCACAGTCCAACTTTCACATCCATATATGACCACAGGAAAAACCATAGCCTTGACTAGATGGACCTTTGTTGGCAAAGTAATGTCTCTGCTTTTGAATATGCTATCTAGGTTGGTCATAATTTTCCTTCCAAGGAGTAAGCATCTTTTAATTTCATGGCTGCAATCACTATCTGCAGTGATTTTGGAGCCCAAAAAAATAAAGTCTGACACTGTTTCCACTGTTTCCCCATCTATTTCCCATGAAGTGATGGGACCAGATGCCATGATCTTCGTTTTCTGAATGTCGAGCTTTAAGCCAACTTTTTCACTCTCCACTTTCACTTTCATCAAGAGGCTTTTGAGTTCCTCTTCACTTTCTGCCATAAGGGTGGTGTCATCTGCATATCTGAGGTTATTGATAGTCCTCCTGGCAATCTTGATTCCAGCTTGTGTTTCTTCCAGTCCAGCGTTTCTCATGATGTACTCTGCATATAAGTTAAATAAACAGGGTGACAATATACAGCCTTGATGGACTCCTTTTCCTATTTGGAACCAGTCTGTTGTTCCATGTCCAGTTCTAACTGTTGCTTCCTGACCTGCATACAGATTTCTCAAGAGGCAGGTCAGGTGGTCTGGTATTCCCATCTCTTGAAGAATTTTCCACAGTTTATTGTGATCCACACAGTCAAAGGCTTTGGCATAGTCAATAAAGCAGAAATAGATATTTTCTGGAAGTCTCTTGCTTTTTCCATGATCCAGCGGATGTTGGCAATTTGATCTCTGGTTCCTCTGCCTTTTCTAAAACCAGCTTGAACATCAGGAAGTTCACGGTTCACGTATTGCTGAAGCCTGGCTTGGAGAATTTTGAGCATTACTTTACTAGCATGTGAGATGAGTGCAATTGTGTGGTAGTTTGAGCATTCTTTGGCATTGCCTTTCTTTGGGATTGAAATGTGATCCTTGACGATCTGTCCTTTATGTTTAGGAATGAGACTCTCAAAAGCATGGGCAGGGCACGTTGACTTGTGTGTTCACTGGAAAGTGAGTGGGCAGGAACCCAGCCTTTTTGGTTGAAGGACACTCAAATATCAGTTGCTCTAGGACTTTTCTATCGAGCCACTGAATTTCCCCAGAGAGAAAAACTCTCCGATCTCCTTTCTGTGATGTGTAAGTTCAGCAGCCAGTGTTGCGAGCTATCTTACTGCCCAGTAGGCAGTTTGTACTACAGACTGTTCATTTTCAGCACGCACCTCATCCCACCGTATCTGTGTCTGGCCTCCCTGGGACTAAAGCCTCTGCGTTGACCCCTCCATCCGGTGACTGTTCTACCTTCTGTTGGACACTGGGAGGAAGAGGCTGAGCACTGGCTTTGACAGTGAGGGGGGCCGCGTGCACTTCTAAACTCTCCTACATATTTTCAATCCCACTGTTTTCAGGCCCTCCTTGCCCCCTGACTTTGGACATCTGGTATCTTCAATCCTTGAAATTTTCTAAAATTCAGTGGGATGAACCTACTTGCTCCTTATTGACTTTCTTCCATGAAACCACTTAGGTTCTCTCTTGTCCATCTATTTTCCAGTCTCCAAATTGTTATAGTCATTTATTGCCTTTATGATCTCATACTATTATATGTACGTGTGTGTGTGTACTTTTAGATTTTGTCTTTTTTATTTCTTTATTATCCATTTAGTGGGATTTCAGAAGGAAGTAAAGGCAAATAAGTATATTGAATGTGTGTTGTTTTAATAGAAATCCCTTGTATTGCTTTTTTAAAACCTTTAAGTTTTGAAGTAATTATAGATTCACAGGAAATTGCAGAAATATAAAGAGGTTTCATATACATTTCACCAGCTTCCCCTGAAGGTAAAATCTTACTTGACTATAACACAGTATCAAAATCAGGAAATTGACATTTGTTCAGTCTACAAAACTTATTCAGATTTCACCAGTTTTATATGGAGTTACATGCATGTATATGTATACAGTTCTATGCAATTTTATCACATGTGTGGATTCATGGAACTACCACAATCATGATATAAGAGTTCTATTATCACAAATCCTTCATGCTACCCCTTTATAATCATGCTCATCCCCCTTTCCTCACTGCCAAGCCCTGGAAATCACTAATCTGTTCTCCATGATTTTATCATTTAGAGAGTGTTGTATAAATAGAATCATACAATATGTAATCTTTTTATATTGGCTTTTTTTTCACTCAGGATCATTCTCTTGCGATCCATCTAAGTTGCTGAATATATCAACAAACCCATAATTTGTTCCTTTTATTGCTGGGTTATATTTCATGGTATGGATGTCAATAGTTTGTCTAACCATTCACCCAATTGAAGGACATTTTAATTGTTTCCAATTTGGGGCATTACAAATAAATGCACTTCTTATCTAATAACTAAAAAACCTAAAATATAAAATTCAAGGAAGCACCACAAATGTTGAAGGCAACCCATCTTTACTCTTTTAAAAGAGGGAGAAGTTGGGCTTCACTGTTACCTGTCACTGGTAAGTTCTTGTTCCAAAGTTCCTTTCAGTTCAGTTCAGTTCAGTCGCTCAGTTGTGTCTGACTCCTTTACTCACCATTAAACATGAAACATGTCCATCTGTAATCAGAGCCCGTCTGTGCTGGGGCAAAGAGGCAGGCCTGGTTTGGTTCAGTAAATTAGCCAGTGATTTTACATCCTTGGCAAGATCGGGCTCTTGTATATTATGAGAAGTTTATGAAAGTCCCTAAGGTCATTCTCCATAATGATGTGGTCAGTTACAACTGAGTTACAGGGATTTGTCCAACACATTTCTCATTGTTAATAGGGCAGTTCAATTTCTGAGATTTATTTAAATCTCTTTTACAAAGCCATGCCCAACCACACAGGGAACTTGGTAGATGGTATTGCAGTATTCTCTGCAGTTTTAGACAAAAACAATTTTTTTAAACAATGGTCCCCAGCATCACAAAAGTTTTCAAAAGGATTCATTCATTCATTGAGCACATTATATGTGCTAGATACTATTTTAGATACCTAGAAAATAATGGTGAATGCCCCCAAAAGGACATGGTTATTCATGAAGATTATATTCTAATGACAGAGAAAAGTTAATCAAATTATCACAGATTAAAGTGAAATTATAACTGGGAGAAGTTCTACACAGGAGAGGTACACAGTGCTATGAAATTGTGTAATGAGATTTTTGATCTAGTTGCTATAGGTTGTGGAAGCAGAGGGGAGGTCAGGGAAGGCTTCCCCAAGAAAGTGAAAGTTGAGCTGAGATTCAAAGGCTAGATGAGTAATATATCAGTCAGAGCTCAGATAAGAAAACAGCCCATGGTCAGGGGGAGGGAAAAACTAGGAGCTTGGGATTAACATACACACACTGCTGTAACCAACAAGGACCTACTGTATAGCACTGGGAACTCTACTCAGTATTCTGTAATAACCTATATGGAAAAAGCATCTGAAAAAGAATAAATATATATGTATATGAACAACTGAATCACTTTGCTGCACCCCTGAAACCAATATAACGTAACATGTAAATCAACTATACACCAGTAAAATTTTTTTGAAAAAAGAACTCATACCAGGCAGTTCACTAGAGGGGATTTAATTTAGGAGTTGAGTTATGAGTTACTAGGATGTGAAGAGTGAACAGGACAGGGATATTTTCAGAGATCATCAACAGCAGTAAGCTGTAGCCACCCCGGGCTTGGGGTGACCTAGGATAGAGCCCAGGAACCAGAGCTAGTAGTGAGAGCTGGGAACACAGAGGAAGGAGCCACGTGCAGATGCTGAAGCCAGGAAGGTAACACAGGTACTGCTAGGAGATGCTTTGTAAGTTGGGGGCAGTGGAGGCAGTTACCTGAGTTTCCACCTTCCCCTTGCCTTCTTAATTTCCTGCCAGGGCTTTCCATTGGCCAAATAGAACTAGAAGTCAATTGGAAAGGAAGTGTGGAAAATGGAGTTTGCCTGGGTTGGTCCCTTACTATATCAAGCAGAAGACAGGTGGAAATGGATCTGAGCAAATGACTGGGGCAAGGCGGTGGGGGACAGAGGCGAAGGGAGCAGGCACGGGAAGGCACTCTAAGTAGAGGGGTGACATGTACGGAGGCCCAGAGGCTAGAGGGGACACTGCCCAGCTGGAGAACATGACAGAAGACAGAGAGCAAGCTGAAACTGAGAGGAGGCAGGATGGGACGGTGCAGGTACAATGAGCCATGTTAAATTTTGGACTTGAATGGAAAAGCAATGAGATGACCAAAAAAAAGTGTTTTAAGAAAGTAGTTATTGAGGGGGACTTCCCTGGTGGGTCCAGGGGATAAGTCTGCCTTCCAATGCAGGGAGGCGGGTTCATCTCTGGTCAGGGAACTAAGATCCCATATGTGTGCTGTGCTTAGTCACTCAGTCGTGTCCAATTTTTTGCGACTCCATGAACTGCAGCCCACCAGGCTCCTCTGTTCATGGGGATTCTCCAGGCAAGAATCCTGGAGTGGGTTGCTATGCCCTTCTCCAGGGATGTTCCCAACTCAGGGATCGAACCCAGGTCTCCTGAATTGCAGGTGGATTCCTTACCAGCTGAGCTACCAGGGAAGCCCATGCTCAGAAGCAAATAAGCCCATGTGCCACAGCTACTGAGCCCGAGTGCTCTTGAGCCCATGTACCACAACTGGAGAATCCACGCATCACAACAAAACAACTGCACATTATGCTACAAAGATCCTGCATGATCCTTCATACCGCACTAAGACCCAACACAGCCAAACAAATGAGTAATTTTTTTTTTAAAGAGAAAGCAGTTATCATAACTAGCAACTGTACTTGAAATAAAAAATAATTATCATCCATTCTGCAGAGCTGAGGCTATCAAAAAAGGAAAATGCTGTGAGCACTAAGACAAAGCAAAGCTCCAGTGAACCCGCGGATCACCGTAGTGGGAAACCGAACCCAACTGGCATATGGACAGAAAGTGGGAAAAACAGAACACCATTCTCCAGACCTAACTGAAGGCCTCTATGGCAGTGGTTCTAGCACTTTTGAGCACCTACTATGTGCTATGGAAGGCGCTGAGGGAAGACAGAAGAAAAATTTTTTTTTTTTTTAATGTTTGCATATGCTAAGTGATATTAGGAAACGTGCATGCACACATTTACACTCACATTGCCGTTCAAGTTTTACAAGGATCCTATGAAATGTGTATTATCACGGCTGGGTTACAGATGAGCAATCAGAGGCTCAGGAGTGTGGATTCACATCCCAAGGTTACAGGTGCGAGACCCTGCATCAAGGTCATAGACGTGGAGCCCAGAACCAAGGTCACCTTGGGAACTGACTGAGCCCCATTGTAACTGTTGCCAAAAGCCCCCCGATCCTTACTGGCCAGCTTCTGGACCTCAAATGAGGAAAACTACCCACCCTAACCAGTCACCTAATGCCTCCCTTCCAGCAGGCATGTCCTTTGTCTTGAGGCTGTAAAAATTGCTGCTAACCCACAAAAGGGGTTGGCTCTCCTTTGAGCAGCCTGCTTTTCTAACAGCTTCTGTCGACTCTCCCTGGTCTGTCAGGAGGTTGGCCTGCTGTGTTCACAGCGCCCACATTATCTCTGCTCTTTGTTCATATAAACTCATTCCTTTCTGCAATACTCTGTACCTGGAAATTCTTTTGCAACCCACACTCGGATTGCCACAACACAGAGGAATGTTCTGGGTCATCAGCTAGGAAGCAAAGGAGACAGAATAAGAATTCTAGTCCTCCTGATTTCAAAGCCTGACTTTTTGCTGTGAATGGTAAACTCAGACTTCTAGTTTCTTCATCAATCTGTCAGTAGCACAGAGGAACCGTCCTAATGGTATCCAGGTCGAGGTGATGAAAGTGAGGTTTTCTTCATGGAAGCAGTGCTTCCTGCTGTTCTGTTTCACTGTACTGTCCGAGTGGTGGGCAATAACAAATGAGTGGCTGCCGTTTCTTTATTTTAAATGGAACAATCACAAAAGAGATGGGACTAAAACATTCAAAGGACTCAATGACTCAATTCTGGTAGAAGGCTGGCAATCAACCTACATTCTCTCAAAATGTAGTCACAGGGAATTCTCTGGCTGTCCAGTGGTTAGGACTTGGCACTTTCACTGCTGTGGGCCTAGGTTCCATCCCTAGTCAGGGAACTTAGGTTCCCCAAGCTGCACAGTATGGCAAAAAAATAAAAATGTAGTTCTAGAGATGAATTCAGGCAAGAAGCAGTGAGCTGGGGTGACTCCATTCTGGACAAGGGCACTAAGAAGAGCACCATATTATGTAGGTCTGGACAAGCCACAAAGCCAAGAAGTTACAGGGATGTTATGGCTCAAGAGCCCTCCCTGGCTAGATGCCAGACAGTAGGAGACCAAAGGACATGGGGCAAGGTAGCCTCTAAGAGGGCAAGAGAATCGAGACTCCACATGCTGGGGGAGGAGCAGAACAATGGCTGAATCTGGAAGCAGAGGCGGGTTTGAAGTCTGAGCTTGTGGGCAAAGGCGAGTCAAGTGTACCGGGGATGGCAAAGGGTGGTCCCCAGTGCCTCCAGAGTTTGAGACTTGGTCTTCAGGCTAACAGGTGGACTGATTTGATTTAGAGGGCAAGGGTTGGGCTGGATACTTCTAGTCTAAACCAGTAGTTTTCAAACTTAAAGCCGTGAAACATTTTCTCCAAAGGAAATCTTAACTGGAAGTGTAAACAACCAAAACAAATAAAGTGGATTTGCTCTAGTGGAAGCCAGTGGTGGAGATCCAAGTTCCTGCCAGGTTGGACCTGCTTTCCTCTTTTTAGGCCTCCTGATGGTCCCGCACCCAGATGCTGAAGCAAAGAGGTTTCACAAATGTAGTCATAATCATCTCTATTGAGAAGTCAGGCTGGAACTCCAACTTTCAAGTATGCAAATTAACTAGAAAGTCTCAGGTCTCTGCGAGATGGAACTCAGAAAGAAAAACTTTGAATTAGCACACCAATAATCGTTTTCAGCCTGCTCTCCAAGCAGTCCCCTGTGGCCCCTGTAATTTAGCTGGTTAAACCTTTTCCTCGGGGCCAAACAACTAAACTTGAGCCAGGTGGGCTTAAACGCATGAACCAATTCAGAGTTTACTGTCCAAAGATGAAAGAGAAAAGTCTGCCAACATCTTTTGCTTGTCCACGGAAGATTCCCAAGAGCAGGACTCGGTCCTCACCCTCCCCTCCCCACACCCGCTGCAAATACACAGAGAGGCCAGCCCAATATAACTTCAAACAGAGCGGCCCTGCAGCCCCTCAGACAAATTACACTGAAACCAGCCAAAGTGAACGCAACTGTCTTTACCAGTTTCATAGAGGAATTGCCTGGGAACCATTCCTTTTCAGACCTAATTATAAAGTCAGTTTTGAATTACAGAACAAGATGGTATGAAAGCCAGTGTTTAACAAGCAGAACAAACAAACACGCAAAGATAAAATGCAGTGGGCTTTTACCCGAGGGCTGCTGCCAACGACGGCAGAAATGGCCTCTTTCACCAAGTCTGGGGTGCCCTGGAAAACTTCATACCTCTCCAGGGAGACAGTTTCCAAACTTCCCCCAGCTCCTTTTACAAAGCAATCCAGTAATAAATAAATAAACTACATTTCCCAGAGTTCTCTTTGTGCAGGCATGGGGCTATATTTTAAACGACTCTGTAATTGTCAAAAAAAAAAAAAAACAAAAAACACTTGAAATGTTTAAATGTGATAACGTTTTGACATACAGAGTTGACTCAGCTCATTTCAGATCTCATCTTATCACTATGGCCCTTGGGCTTGTTTTCAAAGATAAAAATACCAAACTATTAGGCCATGCCAGGACCAGCAAAACATAACAGAAACAACGGTTGAGTGCTTTTTACACTCAGTGTATATATTACGCTTCATTCAAACATGAGCATGCGTCAGAATCACCTGAAGGGCTTATTAAAACACAGGTTGCCAGACCCCACTCTCACAATCTCTGGGAGTCTGGCCAGAGGGGTAGGGGGTCCGCAGAGCAGCCACTTCTAACAGGTTCCCAGGGGCCACCAATGTTGCGTGTCCCAGATCTCATCTTAAAGAGCCCCTGACTTAGATGATCTGCATTTGCCAAGTCTATGGGGGAATGCAGGCACACAGCTACTGATTTCTACTTACTCTCTGGGTCGGGAAGATCCCCTGGAAAAGGAAATGGCAACTCACTCCAGTATTCTTGCCTGGAGAATGCCATGGACAGAGGAGCCTGGTGGGCTACAGTCCACCGGGTCACAAAGAGTTGGACACGGCTGAGCGACCTCACTTTCACTTTCTTTTCTTTCAGCCAGCAGTATGTGGCTGTGAGGAAGCCAGCCTTCCCTAGCAGGGTCAGGAAAGGTTATGAGCAAAGCAATGAGTTCAGAAGGATCCAGAAACTGACACTACCTGGTCCAACACTTTTATCTTCCCAGTGAGGAAATAGAGGCTTAAAGAAAATCAGTTTGTGCAAAGTCTCCCAGCTAGTCTGTGGTTGTGCAAAGAACCCAGAGGTTGTGGCTCCCACTTCCCATTCTCCAAAGTGGACCCGACAAAAAAAAAAACAGGGAAGCCAACCTGATTGATTCATACTGATTTTTCCCTCGGCTTTTTTATCCCCCTCATCATTGTCTCTGCACTGGCAGAGGTGAAGTTCCTCTGCTCAGATCCCCAGCCCAGAACCTCCCTTCCTTTTTCATTTCGCTCCTCTGGGGCCCAAGACAGGCAGGCAGAACTGGGTAGGCAAATTTTCACAGCAGTCTTCAGTTACAATCTATGGGGGATAAATGAATGAATATAGAGCCATTTATTTGCTTTTCTATCTACTTTGTCCATGAGACAGCAAGTAATGTTAGAATCTTCCCAACCAACCAACCAGAGCCTGTGTGTCAGTCAGCTTACTCTGTTATTCTAAAGCAATTAGCCTTTAAGAAAAACAGTTTAGGTGCCCCAATCACTCCCATCAGCCACCAGGGTCACATAAATATAAGTTTTCAGTAGACCTTTCTAAGTCACCAACCTACCCTTTTCCTCCAAAGGCCTTGGTGCAACACATAATTCAGCAACTAGAATCCCTTGAAGAAGAAAAAACAAACACCTATAAAACTAGTCTTTTTCTCATTTCAGAGACATGAAACCCTTTAGGAGTTTAGGCCAGGGTTCACAACGATCCATTATCTAAAAGCATAGATATACAGATAAACCATTACTTTGGTAAAGATACATCTTCTAAACACCACTCATCCAGGCATTGTGTTTGTCCTTGAATTGAAGAATGATCACATTTTATTGTCTTAGCCTTGAGCATGGTTATCAATGCCAGACACCGAGAGGCTTAATTTGAAAGATGGCCACACTGTCCCACTGGCAAATGCCTTTTATTCAGTTTACAGGGATGACTGAAAGCTTATACACTGTCGCACAAGCAAAAAATCTGACTTCCTAACAGTTCTTCAAGGTGCCAGCTAGGAGCCTCTGCAGGCTTCCCAGGTGGCATGGTGGTAAAGAGTCCGCCTGCCAACACAGGAGACGTAAGAGATGTGGGTTCGATCCCTGGGTTGGGAAGATCCCCTGGAGGAGGAAACGGTAACCTGCTCTAGTATTCTTGCCTGGAAAATTCCATGGACAGAGGAGCCTGGCAGGCTGCAGTCCATGGGGTCACAGAGAGTAGGACACAACTGAGCGCAGACCTACACACACACAGGAGTCTCTACAGGCTAGTCTGCCAGGGCTGGAGCTGCAACCACAGCTCCGGGCTGAGCCTTTTCAGCTCAGCACCGCGCGGTGCAGCTGTTGCGCTGGCCAAAAACTCCCTGGAAGCCCCAGGAGAAACAGAGACTTAATTCACTTACAGAACTTTCCTGAAAGAGTCTTTTAAAATGCATTTAAGGCAGACCAGGTGCACTTATTTTCTTTTTAAATCTCATTGCTTTGTCAGATATTCTCATTTATGGCCTTAATATTCTTTGTCTACCACATTAACCACGCTTTGTTGCATTACAAATCATAATGAGAATTTAGAATACATATTTAAGTATAATGATTTCTAGGTAGATTCCTTGAAATGTACAACATCTGAATATCTGTGCTACAGCCCTTGCGGCAGTTACACAGCCTGGGTTGCTATTTGGGTTGCGTGGAATTTTGCTAAAGATTTTGTAAATCATGCATATTTTTAAAAAATAAAGCCATTTGTGTGTGTGTGTACACAGTGCTCGGATATAAACAGTAGTAAAAGCCAGTAGTAAAAGAAAGCTGGTTCAATTCAATATGTCATGCTATTAAAAGACTTTTAGCTGTCAACGGCCTCCACTATAAACAGGAGATGGGCAGAATGGGCTCCAAAGGGGAAAGAGGTTGCATAAAGATGAAACTTCATAATGTGAGAGACGGGGTGGGGATTGGATTCAAGATATCATTTAGGGGAAAATTGCCAGTAACCTGACTAATTCTAGGAAATACCCTTTGTAGTCCTTCACTACACTTTGAAAGCACTCAGCCCACAGACACTCCCATCCTAGCACGACAAAAAGCCTCCCGATGCCAGTAAGTAAAAATGAGTGCCAGAGCCATCCTTAAAGGTAAATATTTGGGATAGGCAGCTGTTTGCATAATGTGATTTTAAGTGTGACAAGCACGCACCCCACCCAAAAAATAACTATGCTTACAGACCCGGGTCACGGATGCCTTGCAATTCTGCCATTAAGGAGTATTTCCATCCCAGTCAGAAACTTAGGAATCATCCTTGGCTCCTCTTTCTCCTTCTCTGACCCCATTCAATCAATCACAAGATCCTCCTACAGAGCTCTTGGCTCTGTCCCTTCATCTTCATTCCTCTGACTGTGCCATAGTTCAGGTCTCTGGCAGTTCCTGCCAGGGCAACTGCAGTTCCCTCCTGACTTATCTCTGCGCCTTCAGTCTGTTCTCCACACCGCAACTAATGGAATCTTTCTAAGATGCAAATCTGCTTAGGACAATCCCCAGCTTAAAACCATTAGCTGGTTCCTCGTGCCCTCAGGATGAAATCTGGGCTACTCAACAGTGTTCTCGATACCCTGTGGTCTGGCTATTGCTGACTGCTCAGCCTCGTCTCTCACCACTGCCTCTCATCACCACACTCGCCTTTTCTTGGTCCCTCAGTCTTGCTTCCAGAGCTTGAACACATCATCCCCTTTGTTTAGAACACCCCCTCCCACTTTCTAACCTTCCCCCTCAAAGACTAAACTTAAATTTCAGTTCAGTTCAGTTCAGTAGCTCAGGTGTGTCTGACTCTTTGCGACCCCATGGACTGCAGCATGCCAGGTTTCCCTGTCCATCACCAATGCCCGGAGCTGACTCAAACTCATGTCCATTGAGTCGGTGATGCCATCCAACCATCTCATCCTCTGTCATCCCCTTCTTCTCCCGCCTTCAATCTATCCCAGCATCAGGGTCTTTTCCAATGAGCCAGTTTTTCGCATCAAGTGGCCAAAGTATTGGAGTCCCCAGCAGAGGTGTGGGTCGGTGGTGGCCTGCTGCAGGATCGGGGGCGCTGAGTGTAGCAGTGCCTGCATGGGACCTTTTGAAGGAGGTTGCCATTATCTTCATTACCTCCACCATAGTTTGGCCTCAAGTCAAACAACAGGGAGGGAACACAGCCCCACCCATCAACAGAAAATTGGATTAAAGATTTACTGAGCATGGCCCTGCCCATCAGAACAAAACCCAGTTTCCCCCTCAGTCAGTCTCTCTCATCAGGAAGCTTCCATAAGCCTCTTATCCTTAACAGAACACAATCACAGAAAACTAACCAAACTGATCACATGGACCACAGCCTTGTCTAACTCAATGAAACTATGAGCCATGCCGTGTAGGACCACCCAAGATGGATGGGTCATGGTGGAGAGTTCTGACAAAACGTGGTTCACTGGAGAAGGGAATGGCAAACCACTTCAGTATTCTTGCCTTGAGAACCCCATGAACAACATGAAACTTAAATTTGTCCCTACTTTATTTATGATTATTATCATTATTTAATTTATGTATTTACCATGAACCTCCTGATGTTCAAGCTGGTTTTAGAAAAGGCAGAGGAACCAGAGATCAAATTGCCAACATCTGCTGGATCATGGAAAAAGCAAGAGACTTCCAGAAAAACATCTATTTCTGCTTTATTGACTATGCCAAAGCCTTTGACTGTGTGGATCACAATAAACTGTGGAAAATTCTTCAAGAGATGGGAATACCAGACCACCTGATCTGCCTCTTGAGAAATCTGTATGCAGGTCAGGAAGCAACAGTTAGAACTGGATATGGAACAACAGACTGGTCCCAAACAGGAAAAGGAGTACATCAAGGCTGTATATTGTCACCCTGTTTATTTAACTTCTATGCAGAGTACATCATGAGAAACGCTGGACTGGAAGAAGCACAAGCTGGAATCAAGATTGCCGGGAGAAATATCAATAACCTCAGATATGCAGATGACACCACCCTTATGGCAGAAAGTGAAGAGGAACTCAAAAGCCTCTTGATGAAAGTGAAAGAGGAGAGTGAAAAAGTTGGCTTAAAGCTCAACATTCAGAAAATGAAGATCATGGCATCTGGTCCCATCACTTCATGGGAAATAGAATGGGAAACAGTGGAAACAGTGTCAGACTTTATTTTTCTGGGCTCCAAAATCACTACAGATGGTGACTGCAGCCATGAAATGAAAAGATGCTTACACCTTGGAAGGAAAGTTATGACCAACCTAGACAGCATATTCAAAAGCAGAGACATTACTTTGCCACCAAAGGTCCGTCTAGTCAAGGCTATGGTTTTTCCTGTGGTCATGTATGGATGTGAGAGTTGGACTGTGAAGAAGGCTGAGTGCCGAAGAATTGATGCTTTTGAACTGTGGTGTTGGAGAAGACTCTTGAGAGTCCCTTGGCCTGCAAGGAGATCCAACCAGTCCATTCTGAAGGAGATCAGCCCTGGGAGTTCTTTGGAAGGAATGATGCTAAAGCTGAAAGTCCAGTACTTTGGCCACCTCATGTGAAGAGTTGACTCATTGGAAAAGACTCTGATGCTGGGAGGGATTGGGGGCAAGAGGAGAAGGGGACGACAGAGGATGAGATGGCTGGATGGCATCAGCAACTCGATGGACGTGAGTCTCAGTGAACTCCGGGAGTTGGTGATGGACAGGGAGGCCTGGCGTGCTGCAATTCATGGGGTTGCAAAGAGTTGGACACGACTGAGTGACTGATCTGATCTGATCTGATTAGTTTTTTGGCTGCACCGAGTCTACAGTGCTGCTTGTAGGCTTTCTCTAGTTGTGTCGAGTCGGGGCTACTCTTTGTTGCACTGCTCTGGCTTCTCTTTGTGGGGGCTTCTCTTGTTGCAGCCAGAGTCTGGGCTCTAGGGCATTCAGGCTCAGTAGGTGTGGCACACAGGCTTCGTTGTTCCAGGGCAAGTGGGATCTTACCAGACTAGGGATCCAGTGCATGTCCCCTGCTTTGGCAGGTGGGTTCTTAACCACTGGACCCTAAGGAAGCCCAATTTATCCCTACCTTAGCACTTTCTTCGGAGAAGGCAATGGCACCCCACTCCAGCACTCTTGCCTGGAAAATCCCATGGACGAAGGAGCCTGATGGGTCACAGTCCATGGGGTCGCTGGGAGTCGGACACAAGACTGAGCGACTTCACTTTCACTTTTCACTTTCATGCACTGGAGAAGGAAATGGCAACCCACTCCAGTGTTCTTGCCTGGAGAATCCCAGGGACAGGGGAGCCTGGTGGGCTGCCATCTATGGGGTCGCACAGAGTTGGACACGAATGAAACGACTTAGCAGCAGCAGCAGCAGCACTTTCTTACTATGTCAGCTTTAACCATTTGACTCTCTTAATTGTTTCCCAACTGGGCTAGGTACTTCATGAACACCAGAAACTGTCACTTATCCACTATTGTATTTCCAGGACCTAGCACAATGCTTGTCACATAATAGTTCATACATATTTGTCCACTCAATGAACAAAGGAGTTCTAGTAAAGGCCATGTGCTGTGCTAAGTTCCTTCAGTCGTGTCCGACCGTTTGCAACCCTATGGACTGTAGCCCACCAGGCTCCTCTGTCCAGGGGATTCTCCAGGCAAGAATATTGGAGTGGGTTGCCATTTCCTTCTCCAAGGGATCTTCCCACAGGGATCTAACCCATGTCTCTTTTGTCTCCTGCATTGGCAGATGGGTTCTTTACCACTAGCTCCACCTGGGAAGCCCTAGTAATGGCTTATGTTCTATTAACTAGTAATATTGGGAATTCACACTTTAGTATGATTTTCTTACCACAGCTCTCTGAGAATATGTTTGAGAGTGTTAATGAAATAAAGGCAGAACTGGCTCTGGAGAACCAGAGTAGAGCAGAGAGGCAAAGCTCAGCCAAGAGAGGAAGGCGCTGGGAAGGAAGGAAAGAACGAGCACCCTTCATGGGTCCAAAGAAAATAACAACCAAGATTTGAGTTTCTTTCCTGTTCACATCCCTGAGCCTACCACCAAGGAGAGGTCAGTTCCAAAGCCTGGGCTGAACTCGAGGTACCTGGACTTGTCTCAGTGGCTTCAGTCACTTCAGTGGCCTGAAGATTGTGTGCTAACCCCAGGCCTCTGCTATGGAGAAGCTGCAAGGGCAAGGCAGAGGTCACAGGACAGACAGTTTCTTCCTGGCCAGTTGGACTGAACTTGTCTAGATACAGAAGGTTATGATTTTCTGCTTATCACAGCCTTTCAGAGACGTATTAAAGCTCTACATCCCATACTTCCTATATTTCCCTTTCCATGTACATTCTTTTATCTATAATCAGTATAGAGGAAGGATAATATGGAAGACCAGTTTCTTTGTTTCACCACTGACCTCAGTGAAGGACTCAGTGATGTTTCTGGGCAAAGGAAAAATGTCTTCTTCCTTCGATCAGGGCCTTCACCAAGGTTCAGCCATGAGTTTCTCTCCCATCTGGAGTCTTACCTGGGTGAACCAGTTGTAAAATGTGGCTCTCACTTTTAGATCTGGACACGATACTAAAGTGAAGTCTCTCAGTCGTGTCTGACTCTTTGCGACCCATGTACTGTAGCCTACCAGGCTCCTCCGTCCATGAGATTTTCCAGGCAAGAGTACTAGAGTGGGTTGCCATTTCCTTCTCCAGAGGATCTTCCCAACCTAGGGATCGAACCTGCGTCTCCCGCATTGTAGGCAGATTCTTTACCATCTGAGCCAGCATACTGCTGCTGCTGCTGCTGCTGCTAAGTCGATTCAGTCGTATCCGGCTCTGTGTGACCCCATAGACGGCAGCTCGCCAGGCTCTGCCATCCCTGGGATTCTCCAGGCAAAAACACTGGAGTGGGTTGCCATTTCCTTCTCCAATGCATGAGAGTGAAAGGTGAAAGTGAAGTTACTCAGTTGTGTCCGACTCTTTGTGACCCCCATGCTCCTCCGTCCATGAGATTTTCCAGGCAAGAGTACTAGAGTGGGTTGCCATTTCCTTCTCCGGAGGATATACCCAACCCAAGGATGGAACCTGGGTATCCCGAATTGTAGGCAGATGCTTTACCATCTGAGCCACCATACTAATGATGCCTAAATCTAAAATATCCACCCTGATCTTACCAGCATACTCCAGGCCCACATTTTTCATTGTCTATAGGATATTTCCCTTTGAATATCTCACCAAGAGTTCTACCTCAACAAGTCCAAAATAACTCAGTCTTGCCTATCTTGCCTCCTCCCTTCAACAAGACCCACAGTTTCAATGTCCTTACTTCTCCCCGTGGTACCATCATTCCTTCAGTCACACGTCAGAATACTCCACTCTTCCCGTTAGAACAAAAACTGCCACCTCCTCAATGAGGCCCATCTTGACTACTCCATTTAAAATTGCCACACCAAGGCCCCAGCAGTCTTGATTTATGCCCTCACTTGCTCCACATGTTTCATAGGACTTATCACTTTCTAATTGGTTGTTGTTGTTGTTCAGCCGCTAAGTCGTGTCCAACCCTTTGTGACCCCAGGGACTGCAGCACGCCAGGCTCGTCTATCCTCCTCTGTCCTTATCTCCCAGAGTTTACTCAAACTCATGTCCACTGAGTTGGTGATGCTATCTAACCATCTCCTCCTCTGCCACCCACTTCTCCTTTTCCCTTCAATCTTTCCCAGCATCAGAATCTTTTCAAATGAGTCAGCTCTTCACATCAGGTGGCCAAAATATTGGAGCTTCAGCTTCAGCATCAGTCCCTCCAGTGAATATTCAGGGTTGATTTCCTTTAGGATTGACTGGTTTGATCTCCTTGCAATCCAAGGGACTCTCAAGCATCTTCTCTAGCACCATAATTTGAAAGAATCAATTCTTCAGCACTTGGCCTTCTTTATGGTCCAGCTTTCACATCTGTACATGATTACCGGAAAAACCATAGCTTTGTCTACATGGACCTTTGTTGGCAAAGTAATGTCTCTGCTTTTTAATACAATATCTAGGTTTGTCATAGCACTCCCCCCAAGAAGCAAGCATCTTTTAATTTCATGGCTGCAGTCACCATCTGCAGTGATTTTGAAGCCTAAGAAAATAAAATCTGTTACTGTTTCCATTGTTTCCCCGTCTATTTGCCTTGATGGGTATGGGACTGGATGCTATGATCTTAGTTTTTTGAATGCTGAGTTTTAAGCCAATTTTTTCACTCTCTTCTTTTACCCTCATCAAGAGGCTCTTTATTTCCTCTTCACTTTCTGCCATTAGAGTGGTATCATCTGCTTTTCTGAGGTTGTTGGTATTTCCCCCAGAAATCTTGATTCCAGCTTGTGATTCATCCAGCCTGGAATTTCGCTTGATGTACTCTCATAGAATTTAAATAAGCCAGGTGACAATATGTAACATTATCATACTCCTTTTCCAATTTTGAACCAGTTATTTCATGTCTGGTTCTAACTGTTCCTTCTTGATCTGCATACAGGTTTCTCAGGAGACAGGTAAGGTGGTCTGGTATTCCCATCTCTTTAAGAATTTTCCACAGTTTTTTGTGATCCACAGAAAGTCTTCAGCATAGTCAATGAAGCAGAAGTAGATATTTTTTTCTGGAATTTCCTTGGTTTTTCGATGATCCAATGGATGTTGGCAATTTGATCTCTGATTTCTCTGCCTTTTTAAAACCCAGCTTGCACATCTGGAAGTTCTCAGTTCACATACTGTTGAAGCTAACTTGAAGGATTTTGAGCATAACCTTACTAACATGGGAAATGAACATAATTGTATGATAGTTTGCACATTCTTTGGCATTGCCCTTCTTTGGGATTGGAGAAAACTGACCTTTTCCAGTCCAGTGGCCACTGCTGAGTTTTCCAAATTTGCTGACATATTGAGTGCAACACTTAAACAGCATTATGTTTTTTAAAAAATACTAATTATTTACCTATTTACCATGGATCAGTCTCTCTGTGACTCCTACTAGAAGATAAAAAGCACTAAATATAGGGATTTGTACCTGTTTTTATTCACTCATGTCCTACCAGTGCCTACAGCAGTGCCTAACACACAGTTCAGTTCAGTTCAGTCGCTCAGTCATGTCTGACTCTTTGTGACCCGATGAATCACAGCACGCCAGGCCTCGCTGTCCATCACCACATACAGTAGTGTTCAATAAATATTTGTTGGATTAATTAATCCATTCCACAAATATATATAACAAAGCATATATTTTAAAATACATCTCTCCTCTAGCTAGAACTTAAGCTTCATGGAGAAGGGCAATTTGTTCATTGTTGTGCCTCCAGGGATTATAGGAATTCAATAAAATCTGTTGAATAAATGAATGAATGGATGGAAACTCACTGCTGCTGCTGCTGCTAAGCCGATTCAGTCGTGTCCGATTCTGCGCGACCCCATAGATGGCAGCCCACCAGGCTCCCCCGTCCCTGGCATTCTCCAGGCAAGAACACTGGAGTGGGTTGCCATTTCCTTCTCCAGTGCATGAAAATGAAAAGTGAAAGTGAAATCGCTCAGTCGTGTCCAACTCTGTCCAACTCTTCGCGACACCATGGACTGTAGCCTACCAGGCTCCTCCATCCATGGGATTTTCTGGGCAAGAGTACTGGAGTGGGGTGCCATTGCCTTGAGTATCGTTTATTTATGTATTATTTATGACCATGATGTGCAGCTTGAAGGATTTTAGTTCTCCGACTAGGGATCAAACCCATGCCCTGTGCAATGGAAACACAAATTCTAAGATAATTTAAACAACTATCTATAAAACAATGAGATGAAGAGATATGATAGAGGTAGGAACAAAATGCCAGGGAAGCTCAGGAGTGGCAGCACCAAAGGTAATTCTTTACACCTGGTCTTGAAGAAGACGTAGATGTTCACCTATTTTACATGCCAGGCAAAAGTCCTAGAAAGAAAGTACACAGTGTAGGGCAATGCTTCTCAAATGTTACTTACATGTATATGAATCACCTGGGGAATCTTGCTAAAATGCAGACACTAATTTAGGGACCTTTGCATGCTAAGTCGCTTCAGTCATGTCTGACTCTTTGCAATTCTATGGACTGTATGTAGCCCTCCAGGCTCTTCTGTCCATGGGATTCTCCAGGCAAGAATACTGGGCTGCCATGCCCTCCACCAGGGGATCTTCCCAATCCAGAGATCAGACCCACATCTCTTAGGTCTCCTGCCCTGGCAGACAGGTTCTTTACCACCAGCGCCACCTGAAACCTGAGGTGAGCCCTAAGCTTTTATATTTTTAACAGGTCCCAGGTGATGTTGAGGCTGCTAGTCCTCAAACCACACACTGAATTTCAAGTGTACTCAACTCAGCATCCTTTCCCTCTTGTGTTCTTTTAGTAAACTCCAACTTTGCTCATGTATCTAATCTTCCCTTCCCCAACACTCAGAGGAAATGATCCTCACCCCAGCCTTAAGATTAGACTGGGATGGAGCTCAAAGCCAATGAGTATAAGGCATTCTTCCAGCTGATGAGAATGGGGACAGGAACTCAGGATGTTTAGTCTATATTTAGGGGAAAGGTTTCTCTTTCCCTTCTGCTGTCCTTCAACAGGAAGCCTGTGCCTTGATCACAGCAGGCAGCCATCCTGTAACCTGAGTAGTAGCACCTTAAGATGAAGCCAATGCCAGGGGTATTGAGTGAAAAGAGGGAGAGAACCTGGGTCATTAGTGACATCACTTAGCTGTTGATTGTGCTGAGCCTTGAACTTACTCTGTCTCTGATCTAATAAATATCCTTATTCTTTAAGCCAGTTTGAAGTCAAAATTTCTCTTATTTGCAGCAAAAATCATCCTAATAGTTACATACCACCTTTTTTTTTTAGGGAATAAATATTTATTGAATACCTACTATGTCCCAGGTACCTTCCTAAGGAAACTAGACAGTCATAATCCCTACCCTTACAAAATTTATAGTCTCCAAGGTAAATTACTTTGAGCCCAAGTTAGTGAGATTAACAAAATTTCATTTTCTTTCTTTCTTGGCTGGAGACTGCCTCTCCCTCCCTGACTCTGCCTCTGAAATGGTTCTTATTACTTACATGCTGCCCTGGTTCAGCCTCCCTAATCCTAAATCAGAGCTGTCTCCTCACACTTGAAAATTGCAACAGAACCCTACTAGTCCTCTCAGATCCAGTCTACAAACTAGTACTCCGTGAGTCTTCCTAAAGCATCAAGTTCATGGAGCAAAACTTCCCGAGACGCTCCTTGCTTATACCAGTGATTTTTAAACTTGTTTTTATTAAAATGAGGAACAGTTCTTCAAAGGCAAAAAATTTTTTACACGAAGTCCCAACATGTAAAATAGGTAAACCAGTGTTGTGCTATGGACATAGGGAAGGGTAAGGGGCAGATGGAGTCTCATTCACCCCACCCCAGCCCACTCCCCAACCCTACTCCACCCCCCCAACACACCTGACCCCTGAGGAGTTATGGAGCTTTCATTCACACTATGTCACAAAATCAAACACTTCCACTTGTCATTCTTGTACTGCCCCCATTCTTGATTCCCTTAAATCAGTCTTCCCACAACCTTTCAAACACACGCACTCATTCTTAAGTCTTTGCTCAGGCTGTTTCTTGCATCAGGAATGTTGTGCGTCCACCTTTACGTAAAACTGATCCACCTCCACAAGAAACATGACAACAACAAAATACAACACTCCCAGCACCCACAGAGCAGGCATTACCAGTCAATCCCAGTCCATCATGCATTCTTCTTTTTGAGTCTTTTCTTTTGAGTTCATGTCCTTTTCTATGCATCACATAGTCAAGCACTATCAACCTCCCAAAAGGCAAAAAAAAAAAGGCAAAAACAATTTTAAGTCTTTTTTATCCCTTGTAATAATAGCTCTTATTCTATCATTCTACAGACTCACGTTATTTTTACTTAATTATAAAATAGATTGATCTGTATGGTTCCTCAGACTCTAAATGACTGGAGTAGGTACAGCCTGTACTTTCTTTTTGCCCCTCAGTTTCTGTAATAGCTCAGTTCTAGCCACTTAGCAGGGGCTAAGTAAATGCACTGGAAAAAATATCCTGAACATGTTCAAAAACAAATATTCTGAATATTCTGAAACAAATATTATGAACATATTCTGAAATATACTGAACAAATATCCAGGTAAAATTAATTTGTGTGATGCTGGGAAAGATTGAAGGCAGGAGGAGAAGGGGACGACAGAGGATGAGATGGTTGGATGGCATCACCAACTCGATGGACATGCATGAGCTTGAGCAAGCTCTGGGTGTTGGTGATGGACAGGGAAGCCTGGTGTGGTGCAGTCCATGGGGTCCCAAAGAGTCAGACTCGTCTGAGCAACTGAACTGAACTGAAAGCATGCTTATATGATCACCACGAAGTATCAAAACACGAGGTAGCACCTCATGAGGCCTCATGAGGCAGCTGGAAGAACCACCTTAGAAATCAAGAAACCTAAGCTCCCCTCCCACAAGCACTGCTAATAACTACGTGGCTACTTTGTCTTCTAGGCCTTGGTATTTCTTACCTGTAAGAAGGGACTTGATTAAATTATTTCTGGGAGGGACTCTTTGAGTTCGCTTGGAGAAACTGCACTTGGGTGACCAGATGGCCCTGTGGGAGTAGGGTCCCTTGGGAAAATATAAGGCATCCTCCATTTCTGTTTCTGCATTCTGGGTTCCGCGACTTCTGTGGCCATGTGGAAAACTCTTGACGCAGAGCGTGACTGACCAGCTTTCTTTGTGTGAACTCCTCATCGGTTCATCCCTATCCAACAGACCCTGCTGGTCAGGCAGAGTTTCCCAGTCAACTCTGTCAAAGGCTGTTCAGTTCAGTTCAGTTCAGTCGCTCAGTTGTGTCTGACTCTTTGCGACCCCATGAATTGCAGCACGCCAGGCCTCCCTGTGCATCACAAACTCCCGGAGTTCACTGAGACTCACGTCCATCGAGTTGCTGATGCCATCCAGCCATCTCATCCTCTGTCATCCCCTTCTCCTCCTGTCCCCAATCCCTCCCAGCACCAGAGTCTTTTCCAATGAGTCAACTCTTCGCATGAGGTGGCCAAAGTACTGGACTTTCAGCTTCAGCATCATTCCTTCCAAAGAAATCCCAGGGCTGATCTCCTTCAGAATGGATTGGTTGGATCTCCTTGTAGGCCAAGGGACTCTCAAGAGTCTTCTCCAACATCACAGTTCAAAATCATCGATTCTTTGGCGCTCAGCTTTCTTCACAGTCCAACTCTCACATCCATACATGACCACTGGAAAAACCATAGCCTTGACTAGACGGACCTTTGTTGGCAAAGTAATGTCTCTGCTTTTGAATATGCTATCTAGGTTGGTCATAACTTTCCTTCCAAGGGGTAAGTGTCTTTTAATTTCATGGCTGCAGTCACCATCTGCAGTGATTTTGGAGCTCCAAAAAATAAAGTCTGACACTGTTTCCACTGTTTCCCCATCTATTTGCCATGAAGTGATGGGACCAGATGCCATGATCTTCATTTTCTGAATGTTGAGCTTTAAGCCAACTTTTTCACTCTCCTCTTTCACTTTCATCAAGAGGCTTTTGAGTTCCTCTTCACTTTCTGCCATAAGGGTGGTGTCATCTGCATATCTGAGGTTATTGATATTTCTCCCGGCAATCTTGATTCCAGCTTGTGCTTCTTCCAGTCCAGCGTTTCTCATGATGTACTCTGCATAGAAGTTAAATAAGCAGGGTGACAATATACAGCCTTGATGGACTCCTTTTCCTGTTTGGAACCAGTCTGTTGTTCCATGTCTAGTTCTAACTGTTGCTTCCTGACCTGCATACAGGTTTCTCAAGAGGCAGGTCAGGTGGTCTGGTATTCCCATCTCTTGAAGAGTTTTCCACAGTTTATTGTGATCCACACAGTCAAAGGCTTTGGCATAGTCAATAAAGCAGAAATAGATGTTTTTCTGGAAGTCTCTTGCTTTTTCCATGATCCAGTGGATGTTGACAATTTGATCTCTGGTTCCTCTGCCTTTTCTAAAACCAGCTTGAACATCAAGAAGTTCATGGTTCACGTATTGCTAAAGCCTGGCTTGATTAACAGTCAAAGGCTGTTAACCTCCCGCAAATACAGCTTACACCTGATTGTCTCTGAGTTGGACAGAGCTGGTTCAATCAGCTGCAACCAAGATATCAGGGTTGGTTTCCCTCGGGGACCACTCTAGCAACTTTATTGTAGGAAGAACTAGTTTTCAGAAAAGGGGGTTGCAGGCACGGCGCCAACCTTGTGCTTCATGAACACTTCTCTCTCCTTTTCTAAAATGTTTTATGTTGTTGAACCAAATATATCCAATCGTCACAGAAAATATTAAGAAATGTGCATTATTATGTGTCATTTAATTCTCAGTTTTTCTAGAAAATAATTTTGTATGAGAACAGCCTATATGGTCTTTATCAGTTCAGTTCAGTCGCTCAGTCATGTCTGACTCTGTGACCCCATGGACTGCAGCATGCCAGGCCTCCCTGTCCATCACCAACTCCCGGAGTTTACTCAATCTCATGTCCATTGTGTCAGTGATGCCATCCAGCTATCTCATCCTCTGTCGTCCCCTTGTTCTCCTGCCCTCAATCTTTCCCAGCATCAGGGTCTTTTCCAATGAGTCAGTTCTTCGCATCAGGTGGCCCAAGTATTGGAGTTTCAGCTTCAGCATCAGTCCTTCCAATGAATATTCAGGATTGAATCCATATCATTGCTCTCCTTTACTGTGCTCATCTTTGCATGAAATGTTCCCTTGGTATCTTTAATTTTCTTGAAGAGATCTTTAGTCTTTCCCATTCTGTTGTTTTCCTGTATTTCTTTGCATTAATCATTGAGGAAGGCTTTCTTATCTCTCCTTGTTATTCTTTGGAACTCCACATTCAAATGGTTATATCATTCCTTTTCTCCTTTGCCTCTAGCTTCTCTTCTTTTCTCAGCTATTTGTAAGGCCTTGGCAGATGACCATTTTGCCTTTTTGCAGTTCTTTTTCTTGGAGATGGTCTTGACCATTGCCTCCAGTACAATGTCATGAATGTCCATCCATCCATAGTTCTTCAGGCACTCTGTCTATCAGATCTAATCCCTTGAATCTATTTGTCACTTCCACTGTATAATCATAAGGGGTTTGATTTAGGTCATCAATGGTCTAGTGGTTTCCCCGACTTTCTTCAATTTAAGTCTGAATTTGGCAATAAGGAGTTCATGATCTGAGCCACAGTCAACTCCCAGTCCTGTTTTTGCTGACTGTATAGATTTTCTCCATCTTTGGCTGCAAAGAATATAATCAATCTGATTTCTTTATCTATATTCACCAATAAATTCCATCTCCTCAGCTATTTGTCTTATCAGTCCTCTCTCTGTCTCCATGTATCTCATTGTGTTAGCATTTTGAATTTTCCTGGAGAAGGCAATGGCACCCCACTCCAGTACTCTTGCCTGGAGAATCCCATGGACGGAGGAGCCTGGTGGGCTGTAGTCCATGGGGTCACAAAGAATCAGACACAACTGAGCGACTTCACTTTAACTTTTCACTTTTGTGCATTGGAGAAGGAAATGGCAACCCACTCCAGTGTTCTGGCCTGGAGAATCCCAGGGATGGGGGAGCCTGGTGGGCTGCCGTCTGTGGGGTCGCACAGAGTCGGACACGACTGAAGTGACTTAGTAGTAGTAATGATTATTAATGTCTATCATCTTTCCATGTGTTTACCAGCAATACACAGATCTTCTTTGTAAAGTGTTTGTTCAAATCTTTTATCCATCCTATATTGTGTTTTTCATTTTCTTATTATTGGATTTTGAGATATCTTTATATATTCCTGGCACAGGAGTTTTAACAGATATATGATTTTCTCCAAGTCTGTTTCTTGTCTTTTCATTTTTATATCCCTCTTTGGAGGTGCACAATTTTTAAAATTCTAATGATATGTTGTATTTTAGGTATAATATCTTAGAAATGTTTGCCTAACTTCAGACATAAAAATTTTTTTTTCCTATATTTCCTTCTGAAAGTTTTACAAATAGTATAAATGAATGTATTTTTATTTTTTCATCATGAATTTGCTGCATATCTTGAAAAGATAAAGGCAATATGTATTTGTCTAATATATGATTCAAATAATAAAAAAGAAATATGCATTATAATAAAAGCTTATATAAATACCATATTCACTTAGGAGTGACTTAATCTTTCTGCCCAATAGAAAAACATACAGGAAGTAGACCTAAAGAAGAGGGAAACTACCCAAATGCAAAAAATTCAATTCTTCTTAAGACATTCTGGGACCCAAAAACCTTAAACATAATGCAGTATTGCTTCAGTATTAAAAAAAAATTTTTTTTTTAAAGAGGACACCAAAGATGATAGGGTTTTATAAACTTGTAATGTGGAGCTAATTCAAGCACAGCATGCCTGGTACAGGCTCAATCACAGCCAATGACAAAATCAACCCCTGTGGGCCCTTCCCCTCTCCCTTGTGCTGGGGTCTGCCCCCCTCCCCCCCACACCCTCTCACCTCCCCCAACCCACCCCCCTCCCCCCCACCCCCCCACCCCCACGACACACAAAAGGGCTTTCCATGAGGGATTGAAATGAGCTTACCCACGTATCTCACTTACACAGAGGGACCAGAGGTTGACCCGTGAGCCCAAGGCCTTTGGCAATGGACACATTTCATGAAAAATAAACAAAAGCACCACACAATATGTGACTTTGTCTCTCAACTTATCATTTCAAAACAGGTTATAAAATCCGAGTGCTTTTTTGTTGTAGTTCAAACAAGTTTAATTATTGGAATGCACAAATTTTTAAATACTTTAAATAAAAGTTTTAAAACCTGAAAAAAAATAGTGCAGCTGAAAATCTTAGGATGGTAAACTGTCAGGCCTGGATGACGGGACAGAGGATGCCTTAGGATGATCCCGGCAATAGCTCGAGAGGGGAGGAGCCTGGCTTTGCCCTTATACAGCCCTAGGAGTGACTATCTGTTTTTCCTGTACTAGTTTGCTAAGCCTTTTGCAAGATGCTTAATATTAATAATAATTGTTCATCGAGTGCTTTATTTTGTGCTAAGGACATGAAATGCGTAATCACATTTACTCCTCACAGGAACCCTGGAAGATAGAAATTATTGAGCCTCTGAGAGAGTAACTTTCCCAACCAGCCAGCTTCTAAGAGGGAGGCCGAGATACACAGCCAGACTGAAGTCTCTCTACTGCCTTCCTGTCTACCTTCTCTGACCCTTTACTTCCACAGCTGTAGAATCATCTCCCTTAGAGAATTATAAAGTGAAAGTGCTACTCACTCAGTCATGTCCGGCTCTTTGCGACCCCATGGACTGTGGCCCACCTGGCTCCTCTGTCCATGGGATTCTCCAGGCAAGAAGATGAGAGTAGGTAGCCATTCCCTTCTCCAGAAGATCATCCCAACCCAGAAATCAAACTTGGGTCTACTGCATTGCAGGGAGATTCTTTACTGTCTGGGCCACCAGGAAAGCTCAGAGAATTAGAGGGAGACTTCAGTTTTGTTCCATTTGTAAATGTGTGTGGAAGATAGTAATTGTTCAATAAATGTGAACTAGTAATATCACAAGTCTACACATGAAACACTGGAGTCCAGAGAGCTAAGTCACAGGGAGACCTGCCGGGCAAGCCTGGTTTCCTTGTTTTTTTCCAATCTGGAATGCTTTTCCTTTTTTGTATTTTAAAGAAATGTCGATTTTAACATTCTCCACAGTGCAAAATACATACAGAACATAAAACCACCCAAAATTCCATTATATACACACATAGCTTTTTGTGCATTTTCTGCTTCTATTTTCCCATGTGTTGTTTTTACATGGTTAGAGTTGTATATTCTGCTTTTTTCACTTAACATTGTCATTAATACTATGAATAAGTCATAAGTAATATGAATACTATGCTACTTACAATGTGTGCTATTTACAAATAGATGGAACATTTTTCTCTCACCCTCACTATTGTGAGGGCTTTCCAGGTGGCACTAATGGTAAAGAAATTGCCTGCCAATGCAGGAGACATAAGAGACATAGGTTCAATCCCTGGGTCGGGAAGATCCCCTGGAGGAGGACACGGCAACCCACTCCAATATTCTTGCATGGAGAATCCCATGGACAGAGGAGCCTGGTGGGCTGCAGTCCACAGGGTCACACAGTCTGACACGACTAAAACGACTTAGCACTCACAACTATGCTTCCTCTAAGCATAACTAAGCTTCCTCTAAGCACAACTAAGCTTCCTCTCCTTCTCCATCCATGCAGCATTACTTCACATTTTTAGTTCCTCAGTGGCTTTACAGAAATATGCTTAGAGATTACATAGGTTTAAGAGAGGAGGAGGAGAAAGGGAGAAAAAAGGAGAGGGGAAGAAACGGTTGGTGGGAGGCCCTGCCATGCCCTCCTCCGCTGCACATCACGCCCTCCTCCGCCCATCCGGCGGCTCAGCAGGAGCAGCGGGGGTCCCCAGGCTGAAATTCCATTCCCAGGTAGCTCACAGGGCAGATCTGGCCACGGCTGGGCCATGTGGGCTGTGCCCACCTGCTCCCTCCCTGCAGCCTCATTCCACGCCGGCTCCCCCGGGATGCCCGAAGCCGCCGAGGCCGGGGATGGAGGCAGCTGGGGCGAGCAGGGCAGCTTTAGGCGTTCTCAGAGAGCTTCTCAGTTGTCTGAAATCCTCAAGCTTTTCAAAGAAGGGCTGATCCCTACAGAGAAATGTGAAACTGCTGTGAGGCAAATAAATCATTAATAGGCAAGCTGGGAAAGAATGGGCAATAAAGAGGACAAGGGGTCAGCCTTAGGCCTTCTCAAAAGGACTGACTTCACATGTGGGCTCCACTTCCTGGTTCCAGTCACCCTCCTACTTGGGGGATGAGTTCTGCTCCTCCAGGGAAGCTCCAAGGGAACTCCTCCAAGGGAGTGCCAGGAAAACTCCTGCACCCTCCCGCCCAGCTGAGCCCTCTCTGCTTCTTAAAACTCTCCTTGCTTGGTTTCCCTGACACTGCTTCTTAAAACTCTCCTCGCTTGGCTTGGCTTCCCTGACGTCATCCTCTCTGGGGCTTTCTCCTCCTCCATCTCACCCTCCTCCGTCAGCAGTTTCTCTTCTACTTGACCTCTAGGCATCAGGTGGGGGATGGTGCTAAGCCCTGTCCTCTTTTTGGGCTTTCCTTCTTCCTAGGTGACCTCATTCATTTGCATGATTTGAAATATCTACATCCTACTGTGCTGTGCTGTACTTAGTCACTCAGTTGTGTCCCACTTTTTGTGACCCCATGGACTGTAGCCCGCCAGACTCCTCTGTCCATCCGGATTCTCCAGGCCAGGATACTGGAGTTTGGGTTGCCATGCCCTTCTCCAGGGGATCTTCCCAACCCAGGGATCGAATCTAGTTCTCTGGCATTGCAGGTGGATTCTTTACTGTCTGAGCCACCAGGGAAGCCCACATCTTGGTGACTCCTACATTTTTATCTCCAGTTCAGATCTCTTTTCTGAGCTCTATACCAATACATCCAATACTCCGAACATACAAATCTTAAATTTGGATGACTCAGAAAGGTTCTGTAACTGAACAGGTCCAAAATGTAACTCCCTCAAATTGTCCCCTCATCCAGCATTCCTGTCTCAGTAACTCTCAGTCACTCCCATCTGCTCAGTAGTTCATCATCCCTGAGATCTACGAGTTATATCCCCAACTCCTGCCTCTTCTCTCACCAACCCCATTCCAGTTTAACACAAACCCCTCTCAATTCCTCCTCTACAATATTTCTTGCATCCTCCCACTGTCAACATCCTCGTCCAAGCCTTCTCTTCCAATAACCAGCTAGCTAATCCCCTGAGCTTTCCATATGGCAACAGGGGGATCATTTAAAAACACGATAAGTGGGATTGTGTCACTATCCTACACAAAACACCTCATGACTTCCTGATGCACTTTAACTGCCAATGTATCAGAAACTGTGCAAAGAACCTTTCATTATATTATCTCAATGAATCCTCACAACCTGGCGATTACCGTCCTGTTTAACAAATAAGGAAACTGAAGCTTGGAGAGATGAAGTAATTTGCCCAAAATAATGGAACTAGAATGAAGTAGAATTAGGATTTGAACTCAGTCTGAACCCCAAACCTAGGCTCTTCAATTATTGCTGTTTGGCCTTTCAACTGGTCTAAAATCTCTAATTCACCTAACATGTTCTACGGGACCAAGACTCTATCCAGTGTTATGTCCTTCATCTCCACTGCTCCTGTTTTCTAGCTACAATATCCTTCTTTCAGTGACTCTAGAACCCTACGCACTTTGCTGTCTCAGGACATTTGCATATACAGTTTACTCTGTCAGTAACACTTTTCCCGATGTGTGGACTACTGTTCTAGATCCTTCAGGACTCAACTTTATTGTCATTTTCTCACTAAGAGAACGTGTCCAAATTCCTTACCTAAATTATTCTCCTTCCACTTTCCGAACAGAAGATGCAAGTTCGATCTCTGGTCCGGGAAGATTCCTCATACCGTGGAGCGACTAAGCCTGTGAGCTGCAACTCCCGAGGCCACCTGCCTAGAGCCAGTGCCCTGCGTCAAGAGAAGCCACCCCCACAAGAATTCTGAGCACCACAACTAGAGACACCCAGCATGTAGCAGTAAGGTCCAGTGCAGCCAAAAATTAATAATAAATAAAATTTTAAATAAAATAATTTTCTTATGTTATGCTTTCTCACTTCATCCATTCTTTCTTCTTTGTATCACTTACAAAAATTAATTATATGTGTATACATAAAGTTGTTCAATGTTTAACTCTCCCATAAACATAAGCTCCATGAAAGCAGAAACCATGACCACTTTTTTCATCACTGTATCCCCGGAGACTAGATCGTAGTTGGATGCTAAATTAATATTGTTAAGTAAATAAATTTATCTTTATGGAATAAATAATACAAGCACATTAATAAGAAGAATACTACATTCCCCAGTAGATAGAAAGGTAAATGATACCAACAGACAATTAACAAAATTGGAATAAAATAAATAAAAAGGGGATGTTCTATGTTATTAATAACCAGGTAAGTTGAAACAGAAATGAGATATACTTTTTAATTTATTTCAATAGCCACAGTGAAAAATAAAACTTCTTAATGTTGATGATGGACTGACCCTTTAATGTTTTAATGGTGAAAGTGTCAATGGGTTTAAAAAAAAAAGGAAAATCTTATCAAAAATTTGACCTGTATGAAGAATCTTAAAATATTTATATTCTTTATAATATAATTCTACTTCAGGAATTCTATTGTAAGAAAATAAGATTAAGACAGAAATTGCTTTTGTATAATTATAATAGTGAAAAACAAGGTAGATCAAATGTCTTACAATAAACATTAGTATATCCACCACATTGTATGCAGCCTTTAAAATTATTTTTGCTACAACTTCATAATACCATAGAGAAATGGCTTGGCTATGACCTTGAATACATTGAGTGAAAACGTGTAATCCCTTATATTATATATGCCTGGACATGAAGCAACATCAAATATTACACAATCCCAAAACATCCTATTTAAAAATTTAAAACAATTGAGCTTTTAGGGGAAGGGGGCATGAAACTGGAATATGCAAGCTTTTAGTGATGAACGTGAAATATTTATCTTCTTGCAATATATGATTTATTCAGTTCAGTTCAGTCGCTCAGTCGTATCCGACTCTTTGCGACCCCATGAATCACAGCAAGCCAGGCCTCCCTGTCCGTCACCAACTCCCAGAGTCCACCCAAACCCATGTTCATTGAGTCAATGATGCCATCCAACCATCTCATCCTCTGTTGTCCCCTTCTCCTCCTGCCCTCAATCTTTCCAGGCATCAGGGGCTTTTCCAATAAGTCAGCTTTTCCCATCAGGTGGCCAAAGTATTGGAGTTTCAGCTTCAGCATCAGTCCTTCCAAAGAACACCCAGGACTGATCTCCTTTAGGATGGACTGGTTGGATCTCCTTGCAGTCCAAGGGACTCTCAAGAGTCTTCTCCAACACCACAGTTCAAAAGCATCAATTCTTCGGCACTCAGCTTTCCTCACCGCCCAACTCTCACATCCATTCATGACCACTGGAAAAACCATAGCCTTGACTAGACGGACCTTTGTTGACAAAGTAATGTCTCTGCTTTTGGATATGCTATCTAGGCTGGTCATAACTTTCCTTCCAAGCAGTAAGCGTCATTTAATTTCATTGCTGTAATCACCATCTGCAGTGATTTGGGAGCCCAGAAAAATAAAGTTTGACACTGTTTCCACTGTTTCCCCATCTATTTGCCATGAAGTCATGGGACCAGAAGCCATGATCTTAGTTTTCTGAATGTTGAGCTTTAAGCCAACTTTTTCACTCTCCACTTTCACTTTCATCAAGAGGCTTTTTAGTCCCTCTTCACTTTCTACCATAAGGGTGGTGTCATCTGCATATCTGAGGTTATTGATATTTCTCCCGGCAATCTTGATTCCAGTTTGTGCTTCCTCCAGCCCAGCATTTCTCATGATGTACTCTGCATATAAGTTAAATAAGCAGGGTGACAATATACAGCCTTGATGGACTCCTTTTCCTGTTTGGAACCAGTCTGTTGTTCCATGTCCAGTTCTAACTGTTGCTTCCTGACCTGCATACAGGTTTCTCAAGAGGCAGGTCAAGTGGTCTGGTATGCCCATTTCTTTCAGAATTTTCCAGAGTTTGTTGTGATCCACACAGTCAAAGGCTTTGGCATAGCAATAAAGCAGAAATAGATGTTTTTCTGGAACTCTCTTGCTTTTTCCATGATCCAGAAGATGTTGGCAATTTGATCTCTGGTTCCCCTCCCTTTTCTAAAACCAGCTTGAACATCTGGAAATTCACGGTTCACATATTGCTGAAGCCTGGCTTGGAGAATTTTAAACATTCCTTTACTAGTGTGTGAGATGAGTGCAATTGTGCGGTAGTTTGAGCATTCTTTGGCATTGCCTTTCATTAATTTAGCTTAAAATACATATCCAGGGACTTCCCTGGTGGTCCAGTGGCTATGACTCCACATTCCCAACATAGGGGGCCCAGGTTTGATCCCTGGTCAAGGAAATAGATCCCACATGCCTAAACTAAGAGTTCACATGCCACAGCTAAAGATCCCATGTGCCACAATTAAGACCTGGAGTAGCCAAAATTAAAAAATAAATAAAATACAGGGACTTCCCTGGTGGTCCAGTGGTTAAGAATTAGCCTTCCAATGCAGGGGACACGGGTTCGATTCCTGGTTGGGGAACTAAGATCCTACATGCTAAAGGGCAGCTAAGCCCTTGTGAGGCAACTACAGAGCCGCAGCTAGAGAGAAGCCCGTGTACCTAGAGAAGCCTGCACACTGCAGCAAAGATTCTGAGTGTTGCAACTAAGACCTGATGCAGCCATTTAAATATAAATAATAAATATTTTTAAAATAAAATACATATCCCAAATCACATGTATCGAAAATACACTGCTAAAACTTTTTTCCATTCTCACATTTCATGGAAAAATTTTATTCACACTCTTCAGGGGCATGTTTGATATGTGTCTTCATCACCTCTAAAGAGATACCTACCAATTTTTCAGGCCTTCACGTCTTTCTAAACTGTTTGCAGCAATGATACTTTCCTGAAAAAAGAAAAAAATTGCCATTACAGAAAATTTTAAACATAAGCAGAAGTATATAGAAATCTCCACAATTAACAACTCATGGCCAATGTTTTGTTTCTATTCCCCCATCCCAGACATCACATCATTTTATCCAAAAATATTCCAATATGTATCCCTATGATAAAGGCCTTTGAAAAATACAACTGCAACACCATTGCCTTCACCGTTGCCATTGCCTTCTCCGAGCTGATTTCCTGGCACTCATCAATAGTGACCAACAAGGTTTGTACGTGTGCGTCACTGAGTCTTTTCTTATCTTATTTATGACATCCATGCTTTTTATTCCATGTAGGCTTCTGGCTCTCGAAATTGTATTGCAAGGCAAAATGAATTGTAAAATATTAGGACAGTGGAGTTGTTTTTCAGTGGGTATGTATATGAGCGGAGAAGGCAATGGCACCCCACTCCAGTACTCTTGCCTGGAAAATCCCATGGGCAGAGGAGCCTGGTAGGCTGCAGTCCATGGGGTCGCTAAGAGTCGGACACGACTGAGCAACTTCACTTTCACTTTTCACTTTCATGAATTGGAGAAGGAAATGGTAACCCACTCCAGTGTTCTTGCCTGGAGAATCCCAGGGACAGAGGAGCCTAGTGGGCTGCCGTCTATGGGGCCGCACAGAGTCGGACATGACTAAAGTGACTTCGCAGCAGCAGCAGCATGTATATGAGAGTGAGAGAGGAGAGATAAAAAGCTGGCTCAAAGCTCAACATTAAAAAAACTAAGATCATGGCATCCAGTCCCATCACTTCATGGAAAATAGAAGGGGGAAAAGTAGAAGCAGTGACAGATTTTCTTTTCTTGGTCTCCAAAATCACTGCCGATGGTGACTGGAGCCATGAAATTAAAAGATGCTTGCTCCTTGGAAGGAAAGCTATGACAAATCTAGACAGTGTATTAAAACGCAGAGACATCACTTTGCCAACAAAAGTCCATTTTGTCCAAGCTATATGATCTTTCCAGTAGTCTTATATGGATGTGAGAGGTGGACCATGAAGAAATCTGAGTGCCAAAGAATTGATGCTTTCAACTTTTGGCGCTGGAGAAGGCTTTTGAGAGTCCCTTGGACAGCAGAGATCAAACCAGTCAATCCTAAAGGAAACCAACCCTGAATATTCATTGAAAGGACTAATGCTGAAGCTGAAGCTCCAATACTTTGGCCACTTGATGGGAAGAGCCAACTCATTGGGAAAGACCCTGATGCTGGGAAAGATTGAAGGTAGGAGGAGAAGGGGATGACAGAGGATGAGATGGTTGGATGGCATCACTGACTCAATGGACATGAGTTTGAGCAAACTCCAGGAGATAGTGAAGGACAAGGGAGCCTGGCGTGCTGCAGTCCATGGGGTTGCAAAGAGTCGGACACGACTTGGTGAATGAACAACAACAAAAGTGTGTTTTATTGATAGATGATGTTGAATTATTCTTTGTTCACTTGATTTTCTTTTGATAGAGTCCTTGTAGCATGCAATTCACCACTGTGCAATCCAGTGTTTTTCAATATATTCACAGTTGTAGAACATTTTCATTAGTTCAAAGACAAATCCCATAGTCTTTAATCATCACGCCCCTCTCTCTATGTCCCTACCCCATCCCCCAACTTTAAGCAACCACTAATCTACTTTCTGGAGAAGGCAATGGCAACCCACTCCAGTACTCTTGCCTAGAAAATCCCATGGACGGAGGGGCCTGGTAGGCTGTAGTCCATGGGGTCGCTAGGAGTCAGACACGACTGAGCAACTTCACTTTCACTTTTCACTTTCATGCATTGGAGAAGGAAATGGCAACCCACTCCAGTGTTCTTGCCTGGAGAATCCCAGGGACGGAGAGCCTGGTGGGCTGCCGTCTATGGGGTCGCACAGAGTCAGATACGACTGAAGTGACTTAGCAGCAGCAATCTACTTTCTGTTCTATGGATATTTGTGTTCTGGACTTTCATACAAATGTAACCATGTTATATGTGGTCCTTTGTGACTGGCATCTTTCACTTAACATAATGGTTTCAAGACTCATCCATGCTATAGAATATATAGAATATAGAAATATAGAATTTCTTTATGGTTGAATAATATTCTATGTGGTTATACAGCATCTCATTTATCCACTCATCAGTTGATAGACATTTGGGTTGTTTCCACCTTTAGGCTACTATGAATCATGCTTCTATAGACATTCATGTACAGCTTTCTGTGTGGACATATGTTTTCATTTTGCTTGGGTATATATCTAATTGTAGAATTGCTGGATCACATGGAAACTCAGTGTTTAATTGTTTGAGGAACTGTCAGACTGTTTTACAAAGCAGCCATACTGTTTTACATTCCCATTAGCAGTGTATGAAGATTCCAACTTCTCCATGTCCTCACTAACAGTTGCTGTTATCTGACTGTTTTATTCTAGCAAATCTGGTGAATGTGAAGTGATATCTCACTGTGTCTTTGATTTGCTTTTCCCTGGTGACTGATCATACTAAGCACCTTTTCTTGTGTTTATCGGCCACTTGTATATCTTCCTTGGAAGAATGTTTATTCAGATCCTTTGCCAATTTTAATTGGGTTATTTGCTTTTCTATTGTTGAGTTTTAGGATAGTAGATTTAAGAAAAAAAAAATTTTATTTGGCTGCACCGGGCCTTAGTTGCTTCATGTGGGACCTAGTTCCCTGCCCAGGGATCCAACCCAGGCCCCCAGCATTGTGGATGTAAGTTCCAGGATAGCTGATCTTTAAAATACACCATGTAGATGTATATTTACAATATTCTTTAATATAGCCACTTATGCTTTTTAGAAGTGACCTAGGAAAGGCTTACTTATAACCATAACCAGCACTTACAGTTGTGTAGTTATGACCTCAGTCTATTAGGGTTCTCCAGAGAAACAGAATCAATAGATATAAAAGGAGATTTAGTATAAAGAATTAACTCACATGACTATGGAGACTGAAAAACCCTACCATCTGTAAGCTGGAGACCCAGAAAAGTCGGTGATGTAATTTGGTCAAAAGTCAGAAGGCCTGAGTACCAGGGGAGCTCAATCCTAATCTGAGGGCAGGAGAAGAGTTGTCCACAAGGTGATGAGTTGTCCCAATTCAGCAGAGTGGGGGGCGGGGGTGACAGGGCTGCGGTGGAAATTCTGTCTACCTCCACTTTTTGTTCTGCTCAGGTCCTCACCCCAACAGAATCAATGGTGCCCACTACGTTGGGGAGGGCAGTCTGCTTTTGAGTCCCCTGATTCCAACACAGTCTCCTCCAGAAACATGCTCACAGACACACACAGAAACACTGCTTAATCCCAGCACCCCATGGCCAGTCAAATCACCATATAAAATCAGCCATAACATTCAAGAAAGAATTGACTCGCTATTAAGTTTCTTAATTAACTTGTAAAGATTCCAGCAAGTGATCGCAAGAAACATGGAAAAATGGAAAACTAGAACTGACTGCAGCTTCTTAAACTAAAATATCTTCCTGAATAACATATTGTTATTCAAAACAAATTAATCAACTTTCTATCATATAATAAACTTTATAAAGACTTATACACATGGTTACTCTTTTCTGAAGAATTCTTTTCAGGAAAACTTGTCTTTCATTGGATATAGCACAGGATTTACAACTGTGTTTTTAAATGACATCCTATCCCTACGCAGCCAGCATTATTGGATGATTAATCATTAATCCCCCTCAGTTGCTCTAGGGTTGTAGGAGATAGCAATATTAAATGATATTACACAGGAAGTGTTCCTGAAATCTGTGTTCTGCTTGTGAGGGTGTCCTTCTTTAGCTCAGACTCCAGAGGAAATGAGTCTCTCCACATCTTTAAGATGTCCTCCCCTTGGTTATAGTGGCCAAGAGAAAACTGACTGGACAGAGAGATCGCGGCCCCAGGGAGAGCACAGGTGCATAGCCTCCTGGGGAGACCTTAGCAGCCAGCCAGTGCACTCAGCAAGGGAAGCAGAGAGCTGAAGAGCTGCAGGAGAAGCAGGGACAAGAGAACGGCCACATCCCAGGGCTCGGGAAAGCCCCTGGAATGGGCTGCTGAGTGAGGGTCCTTTGAAAGTGAGCCATAGTAAAGTGGTTTTTGTTGTTCAGTTGCTCAGTCGTATCCGACTCTGTGTGACCCCATATACTGCAGCACAACAGGCTTCCCTGTCCTTCACCATCTTCTGGAGTTTGCTCAAACTCATGTCCATTGAGTCAGTGATGCCATCCAACCATCTCATCCTCTGTCATCCCCTTCTCCTCCTGCCTTCAATCTTTCCCAGCATCAGGGTCTTTCCCAATGACTTGGCTCTTCCAATCAAGTGGCCAAAGTATTAGAGCTTCAGCTATAGCATCGTCCTTCCAATAAATATTCAAGACTGATTTCCTTTAGGATGGACTGGTTGGACCTCCTTGCTGTCCAAGGGACTCTCAGGAGTCTTCCCCAACACCACTGATCAAAAAGCATCAAATTCTTCAGCACTCAACATTTTTTATGATTGAACTCTCACATTCGCACATGACTACTGAAAAGACCACAGCTTTGACTATATGGACCTGTGTCAGCAAAGTGATGTCTCCACTTTTTAATATGCTGTCTAGGTTTGTTAACAGCTTTTCTTCCAAGGAGCAAGTGTCTTTCACTTTTTTTAGACAGATATACATTCCATAGGATGAATGCAATCGCTCTCAGAAGGTGAGAGCAGGCCCCAGAGTGTGCGGTTTTTAGTTTTTATGGGCTGGATTATTAAAGAAACGGGAATACCAGACCACCTTACCTGCCTCCGGAGAAACCTGTATGCAGGTCAAGAAACAACAGTTAGAACTGGACATGGAACAATGGACTGGTTTAAATTTGGGAAAGGAGTATGTCAAGGCTGTATATTGTCACCCTGCTTGTTTAATTTATATGCAGAGTATATCAAGCAAAATGCCAGGCTGGATGAAGCACAAGCTAAAATAAAGATTGCCAGGAGAAATATCAATAACCTCAGATATGCAGATGACACCACATTTATAGCAGACAGTGAAGAGGAAATAAAGAGCTTCTTTATTTATGAAGGTGAAAGGGGAGACTGAAAAAGCTGGCTTAAAACTCAGCATTCAAAAAACTAAGATCATGGCATCTGATCCCATCACTTCATGGAAAATAGATGGGGAAACAATGGAAACAGTGACAAACTTTATTTTCTTGGGCTCCAAAATTACTGCAGATAGTGACCACAGCCATGAAATTAAAAGACCTTTGCTCCTTGGAAGGAAAATTATAACAAACCTAGACAGCATATTAAAAAGCAGAGATATCACTTTGCTGACAAAGGTCCATCTAGTCAAAGCCATGGGTTTTCCAGTAATCGTGTATGGATGTGAGAGTTGGACCATAAAGAAGGCTGAGCACTGAAGTATCGACACTTTCAAATTGTGGTGCTGGAGAAGACTCTTGAGAGTCCCTTACCCTGCAAGGAGATCAAACCAGTCAATCCTAAAGGAAATCAATCCTGAATATTCATTGGAAGGACATGCTGAAGCTGAAGTTCCAATACTTTGGCCACCTGATGGGAAGAGCCAAGTCATTGGGAAAGACCGTGATGCTGGGAAAGATTGAAGGCAGGAGGAGAAGGGTATGACCAAGGATAACATGGTCGGATAGCATCACAGACTCAATGGACATGAGTTTGAGCAAACTCCAGAAGATAGTGAAGGACAGGTAAGCCTGCAGTCCATGGGGTCGCAAAGAGTCAGACACAACTGAGCAACTGAACAACAACAACAGCAATTTCATACTTACCAGGAACATTGTAATTTTGTAAAGGAACACTATTTTAGAGGATGGGAGGGGCTTTCCAGGAATTGGGCCACTGTCCACTTCTGGCCTTCTATGGTCAGCCTCAGAACTGTCATGGGGCTGGTGGGTGTGTCCTTTAGCATATGCTAATGTATTATAATGAGCATATAGTGAGGCTCAAAGCCTGCTGAAAGTCGAATCTTCCACCATCTTGGGCCATGTTGGTTCTAACCAGTTTTTATCCATATCCTGTTTTTCTCAACAGCTGTGTCCCCCTCTTCTTTCTTCTGACATTTGTACCTTTTCCTCTTCCTGTTTCAGAAACATGACCAGGCTCCTGAAAATGCCCACACACAGCAAGGCAGCAGGTCTCCAGCAGTTTTGCAGACTGCAGAAGGAAGAACACACTGGAGAAAGTTAGGACTCATTCTTTCTGAGGAAGAACGAGGGACTGGAGTTAGATGACACTGTTCAACCTTGTGTAGCTCGTTGCATATAATCTTGTAAGTAAACTCCAATTCTCTTTACCAAGAGTGGGTTTGCAGAAACAGAGTTACAGAAAACAAACTTATGGTTACCAGGGGATAAGGGGGGATGGATAAATTGAGAGACTGGTATTGATACACGCACACTACTATACACAAACTAGATAAATAAGGACCCACTGTACAACACAAGGAATTTTACCCAATGCTCTATAAAGACCTATATGGGAAAAGAATCTAGAAGAGAGTGCATATGTAGAACTGACTCACTTTGCTGTACATCTGAAACTAACACAACATTGTAAATCAACTGTATTCTAATGAAATTTAAAAAAAAGAAGAGTGGGTTTAGGCCTTCTCAACAAATTATTTTGTTGTCACCCTGAAGTTCTAAGTTAAAGAAGCTCTCCCTAAGTACAGACACATTAGGTGGACTACAACTAATAGTTAGGTCAAAATTCTGCCCTTGGATATGATCAATAATATAGATCAATAACATGTCACCTCCCTTACAAAATGACTAAGGCTGCTAGAAGGGTATATTAATTACTCATAGAAAATATTCTTAAAGTAAATATACCAAAACATTGGTTTCAGTATATTTTGAGTGTTGATCTTATAAGAGTATTTATCCTACTTTTCCACCTTTTCCAAATTATGTCCAAAGGGAATGTATTTATTTTAAACATCATTTCTTTTGTAATGCTTATTTTTACCTATGTATTTATTTGGCTGCACAGGCCTTAGCTGTGGCACGTGGGATCTTCAGCTGTGGCATGTGAACACTTGGTTGCAGCATGTGGGATCTAGTTCAACCAGGGATGGAGCCTGGGCCCCCTGCACTGGCAGCATGGAATCTTAACTTCCTGACCACCAGGGAAGTCCCAAAGGGCATGTATTTTTAAATGAAAGCGAATAAAATAAAAAATGAAGACGAAGTTTAAACCTAAATGACTCATACTCCTTATAGTTTATTGCTGTGCTATCTAACCTGGAAATATTAACCAAAAAATTACTCCTAGTCCAAACAGATGAGTTATAAAAACAATAGTTAAGAATTTGCCCATATAACATTATATCTGTTGACGTTCTAGATACAGTGAAAAGTGAAAGTGTTAGTTGCTCAGTCGTGTCCAACCCTTTGGGACTGCATGGGCTGTAGCCCACCAGGCTCCTCCCCTTGCCATGGGATTCCCCAGGCAAGAATACTGGAGTGGGTAGCCATTCTCTTCTTCAGGGGATCTTCCCTACCCAGGGACTGAACCCAGATCTCCCACATTGAGGGCTGATTCTTTACCATCTGAGCCACCAGTGAATATTTTAGAGAACCGAGCCCTTTCCTCCCTTCTGAGTTTAAAATGCAGAGACTGAGTGATAGACATGAGAGTTAGTTGAAGATCAAAACTTTTGTCTTGATCACTAGTAAGGCTGGATTAGAGAACGTGGCTTTACATGTGTGACCACAGTGGACTTAGAAAGAAAGTGAAAGTGAAGTCCCTCAGTCGTGTCCAACTCTTTGCGACCCCAGGGATGGTAGCCTACCTGGCTCCACCATTCATGGGATTTTCCAGGCAAGAATACTGGAGTGGGCTGCCATTTCCTTCTCCAGCAGACCTTCCCAACCCAGGGATTGAACCCAGGTCTCCTGCATTGTAGACAGACTCATTACCGTCTCAGCCACCAGGGAAGCCCAACCCCATGGGCTGTAGCCTGCTAGTCTCCTCTGTCCATGGGGAATCTCTAGGCAAGAATACTGGAGTGGGTTGCCAGTTCCTTCTCCAGGGGATCTTCCTGACCCAGGAATTGAACCCAGGTCTCCTGCATTGCAGGCAGATTCTTTACCAACTGAGCTATGAGGGAAGCTGGACTTACAGATTGCCCCCAAATTAAACTTACCTGCCTGGTCACAGGAAGGGCTGGAAAACCAAAGGCTGTCCTGACAAGGATGGATGGTGCCCTGCAACTGTACTACACGGATAGCAGACCAGAGGACGTGCTCTCGGCAGACGGCTGGGCCAAGGGGATAGTGAAATCCCAAAGGGCTGAGCCATGCAGGCCCAGTTCTTATGCCCAAACAAACCAAATGTAGAGGGCTAGAGAGAGCCCAGGAATGTTACTTTAAGGAAAGCCTTCTATATGGAACTATGAGACCACGGGAAAAGAAAAATCCCAACCCATCCATGACTTGACAAATGGTAAAAACTTCATTCAGATGACTAAGGCTATGTGAGCCCAAGAAACAGTTTTGACTGTTTCCTAAACTAATAAAAATTTTGGTGTCAAGTCAATGCAAAAACACACAGAAACAGAAACAAAAAGTCATTGAACAGAAGCAGCTCTTGTATTTTGAAAACAAATAAGAGCTTTCTTTTTCACACATGCAATAATAGGGATGTCCCTGGCAGTCCAGTTGGCACGAGTTCTATCCCTGCTAGGGGAACTAAGATCCCACAAGAAAAAAAATAAAATATATAACAGTATATGTAGTTGTCTTGTACTTCTTTCATATTCCACAAATGAAGTGTCTTACCCATTAAAATTAGAAGAAACATTGCCATGCCTAATAGAATTCTTGCTCCGTTCCCTAAAGACTACTCAGCCAGACACAAAGACATAAAAACGTCCTGAAAAGAGAGTAAAGAAACTGTTGTTTGTTTTTAAAAAGCTAATCCAGTGTTAAAACTAGTAAGGAAAGCCCATCCTCTTAGCTGGAGTTGCACAACCTTCAATGAAGAGTCCCTGGAGGGTCATAACCAGGTATGTTGATTCAACACCCACACTTGCTGTGCAAGACTCCTGGCCTTCATCCAGGCTCCCTGGGACAAGGTGTCCACATGCATCTGAGTGCCGCGAAGGAAATACCGGGAAGGAGCTTTTCATGCAGGGATTTCAGCATTCAAGCCCCTTGCACCACATTTGCCCACTCAGGCATTAAGCTAAATCCCTTTCCACACCACAGTGCGACTCAATCTGAGGAAAAGAGTTTTCCACATCGGCCACAAACGAATATCTCCGCTTAGGAGCAAACAGAAGTCCAAGAATGAGAACAGCGTCCTCCACGGTCATCGCCGTTGGCAGCTACAGGCTGTCAGCCGGGGCCTCTCTTCACTGAAAGACCTTGAGTCTCTTCCAGTCTCTCCATCCTTAGCTCAAAAATACTGAGGCTGGATTCATCAGGCTGGAACTGTGTTGAAATTCTATGATTCTTGTTTCTTTCTATCCAAATATTCTAATGGAAATCCAGTAGATTAAGGTGAAAACTATGTTAGTGATAGATTGCTCTGTTAATACAAATTCAAAAAAGTATGCTTGTAAGATAGGCTGCCTGGAGAAGGAAATCCACTCTAGTATTCTTGCCTGGAAAATCCCATGGATGGAGGAGCCTGGCAGGCTACAGTTGAGCTAAGAGTCGGACACGACTGAGCGACTAACACACACACAAGATAGGCTTGTGTGTGTGAGTGTATACACACACACAGAGGAAGGAGCTTGAATTATTTCAACTGTTTGTTCACACAGGCCCAAATTACTCAACCTTGCACTTTGTGCTGCTGCCATTGACATGTTAATTGTACCAGGTTGTTTTTAGTTCTTTCAAACCGTCCTCATCTCTCTTTAACTGGAGTAGATTTCTGAACACGGGTCCTCAAAACAGGATGTTTGAGCCAGCACCGCCCGCTCCGGGGCATGTAAGAGCGAAATGTACTGATCACTGAGCATGTGCCTGAAAGATGGATGTGTGACACGGGACAATATAGTGGTTGACTGAAGGGAAAAGTGCTGAAAAATTGAAGACCCACATGTCTTTCATTAAGCAGAATCACATTTTGTGTGTTGTAGGACAATTCCCTAGTCAGGACTACATTTTTAAAAGAACATTGGACTTAGGTCCCGATTTATTTCTGTCCCTTACTGTGTAACTTTAGGCAAAGTCCTTAAGCCCTCTCTCTCAGTTTTAGTTTCTCCTCGGAATAGTGTAGATAAAACACCCATCTCAAAGAGGGGATGTGAGCATTGAGCAAGAGACTGTATGCAAAAGTGCCTGACATATTATTTAATATACTCAAAAGTTATCTGGATATTAAAATAATCATTTTATCATTGGAGAAATTTTTTGAAATGCAAGTAATAATCATCACTGACTCTGTGTGTGTATATAATTTTAAAAACTGAATCTTATTTTAAAATGTCCCCAGGTAGGATATATTCATCATTCCATCATATGGGGCAGAAAACACACCCCCCCCACACACACACACATACATATACACATTCAGTTCTTCTCCAATGAGCAGTACTCCCCCATTCCCAATGCCCCGGTGATATCTCATACTGCCTTTTCCAGTGACAGAAATCAAGGATTATAGGGGCTCTTTTACTCCTTTTCCAGAAACCATTTAAAGTAGAAGACAATTCTTCCTGTTTCAAAGACCTACAAAGGAGCAGCCGACTCAACACCTCCTGCTGGAGGTTCTACAGAGCCTTCATTCGCTGTTTCAAATATACTTTCTATTTCTCTGCTGTGGCACAAGCCTGCACAAGCTCCAGAGGGCAAGCTTCCCCCAGATAAACAGCTTCCAGCCTCGAGCTGGACATATAGGGAAAGATGCAAAAAAACTTAAAGAGGAAACAGGGAACATGCTGCAGGTGTAGAGTCAGTCTCCATAACTGAGGCTCAGTTTCTCATTCTGTCATCATCAGTTCAGTCACTCAGTCATGTCCAACTCTTTGTAACCCCATGGACTGCAGCATGCCAGGCTTCTCTGTCCTTCACCAACTCCTGGAGCTTGCTTAAACTCAATGTCCACTGAGTCAGTGATGCCATCCAACCATCTCATTCTGTACCATAAGTATAATTGCCTTCCCTGCCTACTCTGGTTTTTGGGAGGACCAGATGACTATGAGTGGCAGCTAAGCATTATCCAAATGGAATGACAATTATTAACTATCATGCATGTGACAAATATGAACTGAGATCACTGTCCTGGGCACAGAGGATTCAGCATTAAATCTGCCCCCAAGCCAGCTTCCTGTGTGCGCGCTAAGTCACTTTAGTCGTGTTTGACTCTCTGCGATCCTATGGACTATAGCCCCACCAGGCAAGAATACTGGAATGGGTTGCCATGCCCCCCTCCAGGGGATCTTCCTGATCCAGGGATGGAACCGTGTCTCTTATGTCTCCTGCATTAGCAGGGTGGGTTCTTTACCACTAGTGCCACCTTCAAAACCCAGCTTCCTCAGTAATTATAAAATAATTTCAGTTTGGGATTAGCACTAGGTGGGAAATTAACAGGGAAATGCAGTTAAAAAAAAAAAAAAAAAAGGCAGAGGGGATATGGGAATGGCTCTCTGAGGATGGGGATTTTTGAGCTGAGTGAAAAGAAGGAGGCATCCACAAGCAGATCTAGGAGAGGAACTTTCCAGGCTGAGAAGAGCATCTGCAGGGGTCCTGAGATGGACATGAGCTTCTGTGTCCGTGGGGTAGGAAGATGGCTAGTGCTGGACATACAGCTGTAACTGGAACACAGGAAGCAGACCAGAGCTGAACAGAAAACATAGTCAGAAAACAGATGGCAGCCAGGGCATGGAGGCCATGGCCAGGATTATTACAGAAACCTGCTTAAACGCACACGTTTCTGAGAACCTATTTCATTGCCTCAACACATAAAAGGCCCCTAGTAAATATTTATATTTATTGGATTTCCTGTGGGTATTGCCTTGACTACATCTGTGATTAACAGCCTAATTGACCAGGACTCTGAGCAACTGGCAGATGCACCAGCAAAGTCTTTTTTAAGAGAACAGCATGAAGATATCTTTCCAGGGAGCAGAATCCAGAAGTGGGCTCTTCATCCAACTTAACAGAATCCTCTCCCATCTCGCTATAGATCCCATATCCTACCAGCCCCTTGCCAAATACCAGGAACTGAGGTCAAGTTTAGCGCCATATCTTTTGGGTCCAAGGACTCAGAAGCCGTCCCCAGAGAGTGGGGTAGAGAAAAGGTCACCTACTTGAAGCCCCTTCTTTACTCCTAACTAGCTAGGCAACCTTGAGTGAGTTAGTTACCTAATAACAATGTAAGAAACATTTATACAGTGCTTTCTGTAGGCCAGGCTCTGTTCTAAGGACCTTACCGTATTAACTCATTTAATTTTCTGTTCCACCATCTGTAAAGAAAGGATAATAATAGTACTTAGATCATAGTCTAAGATGTCAGCTATAACACTGAAATGCAATAAATGGTTTCCCTTCTTTTCCTCTACAGACTAAAATGGATTACTTCAAAAGCACTAGTAGAAAGCATATAAAACAACTGGCCATAGTGAGTGCTCAACGTGTTATAGCTGTAATGATAGCAACGTCATCACTTCTCCCCACTGAAGCGAGCCCTAGTTCATCTGAACGGCCAAAGTCCTGCTGAACGATTTACAGAAGCCAGATACTTAGGGGTACCTTTTACTATAACTTATTCTAGAAGCTGATTGAGAGCCTGACATGTAACAGATGCTCAGCACATTTTCCTTCCTCTCTTTTGAAGCACGGTTTCACCATCAGACCAGGAACTATGTTAAAAGATAGTTATTGTACCTCAGAGAAAACAACTTAATATCAATTGTAGAAAAAATAAATCCAAATCTTTGTTTTGGTGGCATTCTCCAATGTTCAAATCCATCCCTCAGAAATTACAATTGGAGTGTGAGGAGGGTACCTGGGTGCCTTTCTGCCATGCCAGGACCTGCCTCAGAGTAAAAGGGAGCAGCAGGGTTACAGCCAAATAGAAGAAAGGGTTAGGGGAGTTGGCTCTAACAGGTGGGCCCACAACAGTGAGACTAAAGCCTAGTTATGATGGGAGGAACTAGAGAGTGTTCACAAGCAAAGATGTGCCTGTGTATCAGTGCACAAATCCTGTATTCCTCCCTGGATAGCACCACACACAATAGGCCCAAGGGAATAACTGTTGTCTCTTCCAACCCAGCTGGCCACAAGACCTCACCTTGGAAGAAAGACCCTTTGGGTCTACCGTCTATATCACCAAAGACCTCTGTGAAACGGCTAGACTTGACTTGAGAGCATCAGCAAATCCATCCATTGGCACGAACCAGTGGATGGATGAAGGCCTACTGTCTCAGCAGATAAGCTGGCTCCTGTCTTAGGAAGCAGAGAAGAGAGTTCAGAGATAGGATACAGATCAGAAAAATCTTTGTCAGTTCTAAAACAGGCCAAAAAAAAAAAAAAACCACTAAGGTTTAAGAAAAAAAAAAAATAATAGAACAATGGTTGCCTGGGGGGATTGACTGGGAAGATCCACCAGGGAACTTTTTGGGAACCTGGAAATTCTATACTGTGATGGGGTATAAGTTACATGGGTGGTGTATCCATTTGTCAAACTTGTACAGCTAAGAGCGGTGCATTTCAATACATATAAAGTTTACTTTAAAAGCTGTGAAAAAAACAAGAATGGAGTTGGGGGGAGGAGAGGAGAGGTGTACATAAGCTAAAAATGGCAGCATGTAACCAGTACAGGAGTGTTCTTTGTACTATTTGATTTCCTTTGTATATGTTTAAAATTTTCCATAAAAAAAAAACAAAACAAAAAAAAAAACACTTCTTTGTCAGGAAGGTTACAACCAGGGTCCAGGAAGGGGCTACATGGGATGAGAATCCACAGGGTCAAAGGGCAGCATGGGGAATGGACCAGAAGTGCCCAGGGAAGGAGGGCCCTTTGTTGCCTACACGTTTCTTGTCAAATTTAATCCTCCATGTTGCATATTCTTTGTCTTATTGATCTGATCCTTTCCCTTAGAATTTTCTAACTGTAGAAGAGAAAATTAATGTTATTTATGTATTTACAGAGGCCCCTGTCTTAATATTCACAAGCACTCTTAGGGGAGGGTAGAAGGTATAAATGTTGTTTAAATGTATCCCAGCCCTGCTCATACCCAGTGAGAGACTTTGGGGCAGAGAGGGCCGCAAACCCAAATTGCTTGAGAAAACTCCACACGAAGATTGTATTCCCAGAAATGATTGTCATCAAACAAAACCTGGGGGCTGGGGATGGGTTAGTGAATAGCCTTCATGTGTAAATGGATTTCTCCACCAGAGACGGGGCTGACAGACCGAGGCCTGCAAACTCATGGAAATTAGCAGTAATGAGACATAAACAGTCAAACCTCAAAATAACATCTCTGGCCTTTAGAATCAACACAGCTCTCCTGTCAGCCTGCACCTGGCCCGTCCGGCTGGGTCCGGGAGCCAGTGGGGTTTTAGGCCCCTTTTAACAGCTGCCAAGAGCACATTACTCATGGCCGGGATGTCGGCCTTTTATGTTGCCACAAGTGGCCCAGCCGTTGTTCGGGCCTGGCGAAGTCCATTGACGACTTTTCCCAGGGCTGAGGCTTTGCTCTCTGATTTTTCCAGCAGCTCCAGTTTGCCCACATGTCACCAGCGTACACCAAGCAAGCCCCCCGGACTCCTGTGCTGGCCCGCAGCCACGCTCACTGCCGGCCCACACCCTCAGGTCACTGCAGAGACAGGGCGCGAGGCTGCAGATAGCACAGCAAAGGGCAACGATTTCGCTCAACAAAACTGATCTGCCTTGTGAGTGCCTGGGTCCCTAAGACAGTGTCAACAGCTGGGAGGTGCCAGTGGAATACAAACAGTCTGCAGAGAGCATACCTGTGAAATTGCAGAGAGGCCTGATTGTAATTGTGTGGTAGTTTGAACATTCTTTGGCATTGCCTTTCTTTGGGATTGGAATGAAAAGTGACCTTTCCAGTCCTGTGGCCACTGTTGAGTTTTCCAAATTTGCTGGCATATTGAGTGCAGCACTTTCACAGCATCATCTTTAGGATTTAAAATAGCTCAATTGGAATTCCATCACCTCCACTAGCTTTGTTTGTAGTGATGCTTCGTAAGGCCCACTTAACTTCGCATTCCAGGATGTCTGGCTCTAGGTGAGTGATCACACCATCGTGGTTATCTGAGTCATGAAGATCTTTTTTTATATAGTTCTTCTGTGTATCCTTGCTACCTCTTCTTAATATCTTCTGCTTCTGTAAGGTCCATACCATTTCTGTCCTTTATTGTGCCCATCTTTGCATGAAATGTTCCCTTGGTATCTCTAATTTTCTTGAAGAGTTCTCTAGTCTTTCCCATTCTGTTGTTTTCCTCTATTTCTTTGGACTAATCACTGAGGAAGGCTTTCTTATCTCTCCTTGCTATTCTCTGAAACTCTGCATTCAAATGGGTATATCTTTCCTTTTCTCCTTTGCCTTTTGCTTTTCTTCTTTTCTCAGCTATTTGTAAGGTCTCATCAGACAATCATTTTGCCTTTTTGCATTTCTTTCTCTTAGGGATGGTCTTGATCACTGCTACCTGTACAATGTCACGAATGTCTGTCCATACTTCTTCAGACACTCTGTCTATCAGATCTAATCCCTTGAATCTCTCTGTCACTTCCTGAATGGTATAATGGTTTTCCCTACTTTCTTCAATTTAAGTCTGAATTTGGCAATAAGGAGTTCATGATCTGAGCCACATTCAGCTTAAGTAAAGTAAAGCAGACATTACTTGGCTGCCGACAAAGGTCCGCCTAGTCAAAGTTATGGTTTTTCCAGTAGTCATGTATGGATGTGAGAGTTGGACTATAAAGAAAGCTGAGCACTGAAGAGTTGATGCTTTTGAACTGTGGTGTTAGAGAAGACTCTTGAGAGTCCCTTGGACTGCAAGGAGATCCAACCAGTCCATCCTAAAGGAAATCAGTCCTGAATATTCATTGGAAGGACTGATGCTGAAGCTGAAACTCCAATACTTTGGCCACATGATGCGAAGAACTGACTCATTGGAAAAGACCCTGATGCTGGGAAAGATTGAAGGCAGGAGGAAAAGGGGACAACAGAGGATGAGATGGTTGGATGACATCACCAACTCGATGGACATGAGTTTGAGTAAACTCTGGGAGTTGGTGATAAACAGGGAAGCCTGTTGTGCTGCAGTCCATGGGGTTGCAAAGAGTTAGACATGACTGAGTGACTGAACCAAACTGATTGTAATCTTTGTGTTTGAAACACACTCTTGAAATGGGTCAGTGGCTTGAGTGGATGGGTGTCTGTATCAGATGAAAAGAATCCCACCTATAGCAATTTAGTAAGGTCCTTTCTGGATCAGTGGGGCCTGGCAAGGTTGGATTTGGGGTTAAATCCTAATGGGGACATTAGTAATTTTTAAAAATTATTTATTTGGCTGAGCTGGGCCTTAGTAGCGGCATGCAGGATCTTTCAGTTGTGACATATGGACTATTAGCTACAGCAAGTGGGATCCAGTTTCCTGACCAGGGATTGAACCTGGGCCCCCTGCATTGGGAGTGAGGAGTCCTAGCCACTGGACAACTAGGGAAGTCCCGGGTCATTAGTGTCTAATGGTGATAAACTCATCATATCTATTCATCTATTCACAGATGTCAAATTCATCATCTATCTAGTTCATCATCTATTAATATTTTTCCTTCCATACTTTAAGTTCTCCAAGGAATTGTGTCTGTCTTTACAGCTCTATCATCAGGATTCAGCCCAAAGAAAATCCTCAGAGTAATCTTTACTGAATGAAGGAATACATTGCATTTTGACTCTTGAAGTTGCCACAGTCCCTGGCAGAACCTTGTACGACCCCAGGTTCCTGCAGCAGTAGAGAGTGTTAGCTGGGGATCTGGGAGCCCTTCCGAAACAACACACTTCTCCCTTTCTCTCTCACTCTATGGAGGTTGGGCGGTACCCCTTCCAGCTAGGGGTCTGACCAATGAAGGCGTAAGTGTGAGTCTGCTGGGGTACTTCTGGGACAAGATTTGCTTCCTGATTTAAAAATTAAAAAAAAAAAGAAGAGAACTTGGAGAGCTTGCTGGTATTGCTCTTTCTCCCTTCTTTTTGCTCTGAAAAGCCCGATTCTATGACAGTCCTCTTCACCGAGTCACCGAATCATCCCTGGAAACACTGTCCTTGCTGTTGTTGTTCAGCCGCTCAGTTGTGTCCACCTCTTTGCTACGCCATGGACTACAGCACACCAGGCCTCCTTGTCCTTCGCCATCTCCCAGAGTTTGCTCACATTCATGTCCATTGAGTCGATGATGCCATCCAACCATCTCATCCTCTATCGCTCTTCTCCTCCTGCCCTCAGTGTTTCCCAGCATCAGAGTCTTTTCCAATGAGTCGGCTCTTCACATTGGGTGGCCAAAGTATTAGAGCTTCCTCTAACCTTCTTGTTAAGTGAGATGATATAAACATGTGTAATGTTTCTGCTACAATTAGTCTATTTTCTATTCCCTACAATCAAACACTTTGTAACTGGTATTTTCTAATTCCCACTTTAGATAGATGGAAACTGTTATTTATTCATCTTGTTATTCCCAAGCACATAGTTCTGAACCTGGTACACAGTAAGAGCTCAAAAATTACTGAATGAATGAAGAGTGAACAAATCAAAAAATGAATAAGAAGTGATTCAGGAATTCATTTACTGACCTTCTACTACGTATAAGGCATTCCTGGTTGATGAGTGAGGGCTGTGGTTAGAATGTATTATTCAGCTGAATATTTTAGAGGAATAGTATTTATAAAATCTTGGTTACCAACTATTAGGTTCTTGGTTCTCCCTTTTTGACTTATATAAATTATGGTTTAACAAAGTGCATGCTGTTTGCCTATTTTCTTAATGCACACATACTCATTCGTTCTTAAAGTCTGAAGAAAAGTAACTGCTCCTCTATTATGGTTATTAGTAGAACTCTTTCTATGAAATATGGAAGCTATTTTTCATCTTTGAATTAGCGAAAATTGGTTCCGCTGAGGATTGACAAACTCTGGCTGTTTGCTGACATCAGTTCATTTAGAGCACTAGGATCCATACTATCCATGGGTTTTCAAAATGTTTGATGTTTGGAACTTTAAATTAAAAAAAAATGTGGAGCCTTGATCAAATGGAAAGGTTTTAAATACATCCAATGCAAATTGTAATGAAGCAAAATTTATACTAGCTTACAATCAATGACCCATGTTAGAAGAAGGTCTAACATAACAAAAAGAACAGGAAAAATGCAAATTTTATGTTAATAGGTCTAGGGACTAAGTTTGTGGGAATTATAATAAATTTTCTCTTCCTTTTATGCTGATCTTCAGCAGAGCCCAAGTGAAACAAATGTAATGAATTGTGCATCAACAGGTGGCAACACTTGTATAGTTTGCTTTTTAGAGTGGGCCCTGATTACATTTCAGGACCCTGAATGCACTGATAGCTAGATAATAGGGTAGTTTTTAAAGCAACCACATCTAAAAATGACATCCTCAAACACAAAGTGAGAACTGTGACAGAAGAAATCACAGAAACAAACAAATAAGCTTAAAACCTAGCACACCTTACAAAAATGGCCCAGGAAACCCGAGGGATATTTACTCAAACAAAGATTGATTCTCAATGGGCTGAAACCATCTAGAGTTCCATGATAGGCGAATGAATGGTCCTGTAGCCTAAGTCGGAACAAGATGGAATACCCTCCATTAAAAATTTTAAGTTTCGAGTATCAGCCAAGTCATGGAGATGCATATGTGGAATACTGATAAGTGAAAAAAGCATAACGTGAAATCGTGTGTATACACAGATCACAGCTTTGCAACAACACGTGCGTGTGTTGACAGTGATGGAAGAGAATTTGGAGGCATGGTTAACGGTTTTATGTTGAGCTAACCAGTTCTTTTTCTTTACTTCCCTTTGGAAGTTGTTTAGATTCATGATATAAGAAAAAAGAAAAACCCTAGCACTAAAACCATCCATGGTACCCTGAAAGATTTGTCAGACCTTCTTATGGGGCTCATGGAAATTGGAAGGCCCAAAGAGTTCATGTCAAAAAAAAGGAAGCATGAAGACCAGGATGCTGGGTTTTTTGTGTTGTTGTTTTTTTTTGTGTGTGTGTCTTTCTGTGTATTTTTTTTTTTTTTTGGGGGGGTCTTTGTTACTGGACGCGGGCTTTTTATCATTTCGGTGCTTCTCCCTGTGGAGGTTTCTCTTGTTGCAGAGCATGAGCTCTAGAGCACAAGGGCTTCAGTAGTTGTGGCGAGCAGGCTTAGTTGCCCCAGATTGTGGAATCTTCCTGGGCCAGGGATCGAACCTGTGTCTCCCTGCATTGGTAGGCGAATTCTTAACCACTGGACCACCAGGGAAGTCCCAGAATGCTATTATTGCCCCTGAAAACTCCAGGGAGAGTGTTCCCCTCCCTTGGCAGGTCTCCCACCTCTTGCTTCCTCAGGCAGCAGTTTGGACAGCAGGGAGAAGAACCCTCGTCTGTTTAATACGTTAGGGAACAAAGGCTGATTGCTTCCCTTGTCAATAAACAAACATTATCTGCTTCTGTTTCTCTGCTAAATTGAATTTCTGCTTACGCTATCTGGTTATATAAAGACTTCATGTACACAGGAAAAAGAAATGACAAGGTTGTGTAAGCAGGCAGCCCTGGGTAGAGTTGTGAAGTTAGTACAGTTTATTTCTTGGGGATCCTTGCTTTTTTTATGCATACTTTCTCCCCTTCCAAAAGCCCAGATGGCTCATGAAGCCACTATTTTCATCTTTCAACAACCTATTCAGGAACCAATGGATTTCTTCACAAGATTCTTTAATAAGAAATAAGGGCTGGGTCGGGGCGGGGGCATGGTAGACAGACAAAGAACTGAATCACTATAGACCGAATTTGGGGCATGGAGGGAGAGTTTATGTTGGGGAAAGAGAACTTTAAATCATATTTTGTAAGCAGCAGTCCTTGTAAAAGCCAGAACTGAGGGACAAAGAGTTTAAGTGACTGGCTCAGAGTCAAATGGTTGAAAAGAGGGAAGGTCAGGGTTAGAAGTCAGGCCTGCAGAAAGCAGTAGGTGCAGTGAGAGGCTGTGAGAGTTCAAGAGAATGGGGGTGAACCCAGCTTTCTGTTCCCCCAGGGAAGTGGAAGCTGGGAGAGTTCCTTCCAAAAGATGGGCCTTGGGGCCATAACATGCCCCAGGATTGTTGCTAATGGGTGACATGATGTGACACCAACCAGAAGGAAGAGGACAAAACCCTCTGGTCTTGACACAGTGGAGAGGGACAAGGGAAGCAACCAGGAGATGCTCTGCTTATAAAAATCTTTCAAAGCTCGAGTCCACTGGTAGGCAGTCCTGCAATGAGAACGATGTTGCCAGGGTGTCCAAACATTCCAAACCTTCTCCAGGGTAGCCACCAGAAGGTCAGATTGGCCAGAGAGAGCAGGTAATCTTCAAAGACGTACCATCCATCAGACTCTTTTTTATATATATATATATATTTTTTTTATTTATTTATTTAGTTGACTGAACCCGATCCTAGTGGTGGCAACCCAGGATTTTTAGCTGCGGCATGAGAGCTCTTAGTTGTGGCATGTGGGATCTAATTCCTTGACCAGGGATGGAATCTGGGTCCCCTGCATTGGGAGCATCAAGTCTTAGTCAGGGGACCACCTGGGAAGTCCCCACCCTTCAGATTCTGATTGCTATCTCTCCCTATGCACCAGACTACCATGGCTCTTCTGACAATCCCCAAGACATCTTTTGGCTCATCCATCTTTTGGCTCAATAATCCTAATTTTTATGGCAGGCTTAAAGCTAGCAGTCATTTATCTTTCAGTTAAAAACAACAAAGTAAGGCATCCAGACCTGCAGTATCACCAGACATAAGAAGACACATTGAAAATTTAAAGAGCAAAGTGTGAATATTCTGCAAAAAAATTCATTAGCTCTCAAGATCAGTAAGCAGATTAGTAGCAGAACAGCACTGAATGCTTTACTCATTCATTTGTCTGAGAGACCCAAGTTTTGAAGAAATAGTGACATAAAATCCTTAGCATTTTATGCTGTAGAAGGCAGCCCCCATAGCATTCAATGTCAAAAATCTACACTCATTCCAAGACCTCTAATTTTAAGGGCTTTTTTTCAGTCCCCCTTTCCATCTGAAATTTGTATTGTTGTTGGCCCAAACACCACTGTTTGATTGCCCTTGGTGCTTGCTGAGAATGCAGTCTCTAAAGCACTCTGTTTAATCTTTGAATCAGCTCAGGAAGATGGAATTACCATCCCTGGAAAACTGCAGTTTCATTTCAAGGAACGTACTGCAGCTGCAACAATAAGATGGAAATGCGACTGGTCTGGAGGAGGCGAGGATTAAAGGTGTGGGATTGAGAAAGCTTCGCTCGCCCCGGCAAATAGAACGATCACATAAATCACAGACTAACCTTGGCCCCACTCAGCTCGTGTTAGAGTGCGTAGTGTCACAGATTCCCCACAATTGGGGTTTGTCATCTTGAGCATCAGGATGGAGGCTGCAAATGCCAAAGAGGGGCCGGAGGGAGAACAGAGGATGAGGAGGAAGTGAATTATTTTGGTGACGGTGACTACTATTTTGATAGGAACCAGAATGTCTGTAATATTTCAAGAATCATGTATAAGGGCAAGAGCTGTTGGAAATGTGCCTTCCAACTTCAAAATGTGCCTGACCGTAAGAAAGCTGATAAGCATTGGGGGGAGAGCAGCTGGAACTCCGCAGGCTGCTTGTGTTTCCTTTCTTGATATTTATTCCAAGACCACATTTGCAGCTGCTTTTATCTGCTCTTTATAAGTTCTTGTATTTGGGGAATCATTAATTGTAAAATAAATACCTACTCGCTGACACGAAAATGTGATTTATTAGCGAGCTTCAGAACCGGTTGTCTGCTAATGCATGCATAGTGAATCTAGAACTTTCCACCCTACCCAAGAGGCCATTTATGGAGACTCAAGCTTATTGCACCTCCCATTGCCTCCACATAAGTGCCCTAGGCTAAGGCGTTAAAAATGATGCTCTCTTCAAGAGAAAATTTTTAAATTATGTTACCCAGGAAGATGACTGGGGACATAAAAAGAGGTTTCTGAGTAACAGCCAGAGCCCTGAAAGGAGAGAAGAGACGGCATTGCAAATACAGCTGTAAGAGCAAGGTCATTGAGAAATAAGGTGTAGCCTGATCTTGTCAAAATGGGGCCAACACATGTTGGGATTTGGGGCAACACAAGAAGAAATTCAGGGACAGAGGTAAAACCATGAGAAAACTGGTCCCAGGATATCCAAGACACAACATCTTAGGATGCAGCAAGCTGAGGTGTGCATGCGTGATAAGTCGCTTCAACCACATCCAACTCTTTGAGACCCCATAAACCGTAGTCCCCAGGCTCCTTTGTCAACGGGATTCTCCAGGCAAGAATACTGGAGTGGGTTGCCATGCTCTCCTCCAGGGGATCTTCCCGACCCAGGGATCGAACCCATGTCTCTTACATTCCTGCATTGGCAAGTGGGTTCTTTACCACTGGCGCCACTTGGAAAGCCCAAACTGAGATGTGTTCAGTACCAGTTCTCTAGCTGGCTAATAAATTACATGCCCATTCAGTGAGTACTGACCAAACCAGTAGGTAAGGCAAGGTGCCAAGGGGTTTCAGGCAGCAACAGTGGGTAGTAGCGTGGGTGATCCACAGGAGTCACTGGACCAGAATCCAGACCAGGCTGTGTAAGGGCCATGGCCAAGCGAAATGCTGTTCATAGCGTGTCCCAGGTGTATTCAGGACTAGGAGTTCAAGGCTGGGTAACCAAGCTGCTATCCAGCTGGAATCAAGACATCTAGATGGGTCCTGTTCTGAGACAGGGAGGGTGATGATGCTTCCATTCTGGGGCTACATTAAGGACCCAGGCTCCATTAAGATTGAATGTAAGTAATTCATGCTGGTAATTCAACTTCATTCCAAATCACATGGTAAGGGCTGAGCCACCCATTTCTTTCCTGTCCTAGTCAGGTCTGGACCAGGTTTTGGCCCTGGAGTGGACACATGCCATTTGTCTGCCCACCAGTCCTTCCTTGGAAATGACTTCTCCATGACTCACTGTGATTCGGGTACTGCCTTCCCCAGGGCACAGGAGTGGAAATGTGACTCAGGTCTGGCCATCAGACTGCTTCATTTGCTCTCCCACACTGATTTCTCCAGAGATAGCAGATAAGATCAGCTTAGCCAACTCTTCCACTGAAGGTCCTCTCCAAATACTGGCATTTATTGAGTACTTGCTATGTGCCGGGAACTGCTCTAAATACTTCAGATGCATTTAATCCTCACATCAGTTCAGAAGATTAATGTTATTATCTCCCCCTCACAGATAAAGGAGGGCTTCCCTGATAGCTCAGCTGGTAAAGAATCCGCCTGCAATGCAGGAGACCTGGGTTTAATCCCTGGGTTGGGACGATCCCCTAGAGAAGGGAAAGGCTACCCACTCCAGTATTCTGGCCTAGAGAATTCCATAGACTATATAGTACATGGGGTCACAAAGAGTCAGACACAACTGAGCAACTTTCACTACAGATAAAGGAACTGAGATAGAGTAATTTGCCTAAGACCACACAGCTAGGTGGTAGAGACAGACTATATAACTAGGCAGCTGAGTCCCAGAGTTTAGGCTACTGCTGTGCAAGGAAAGACGCACTTGCTTCCTCTGGGACTGTAAACTACGAGGATTATGTAAACTGGAGATACAAGTGACCATCTTCCCGGGCCTCATTGTGGAAGTTGTCTGCAGTAGAGGAGAATGAGGCCTTACATTTTGAACAGGAGAGAGAAGTTGAGGAGAAGAGAGAGGTTGAAAGAGACTTTCATCATATGGCTTGAGTTCCTGGATCTAGGTGTGCCCAAAGCTGTTCAACCCATGAGCTTTTCAGGGACTAGGAACTAACTTTTCGGTTACAGGGATTAGGAAACCCCCTTTATTGCTTAAGCTAGTTAGAGTTGTGCTTTTGTCATTTGCAGATGAGTTCTGATTAATTCAGGCTTTGTCCTTGGGGTTACTCTATACGCACTGGTAGGGTTGGATAAGATGAGTCAGGATGTTAAAAAACACATTGGCATCCTGTGTTTTGTACACATGACATGTGTACAATTGCTATGGCATTCCATGGCTCCAGTTGTCCTCACATCACCAATGCGCCCTGCCTCAGGGATGCTCTGTAAACATACTGACTATTCCCCACCCCCCACCCCCAGATAGAGTCCACTGGCCCCTGAAGAGAGGTTTAAAGTTAAAGCAATACGGGGCTATCACCTCATGAGGAGGAAATGTTTGATCTGCCTTATCAATGCCTAGGTTTATAGCACACTGCAAATAACCTGTAGAAATCTGGTTGAACACAAAAAGGGCACACCTGTGAAACTGTGAAAAGCAAGATAATCGCAATGCTTGTGCTTTGCAACACACTTACATGCCCCTTTTTAAAAAGTTAGGGGATTGGGGACTTGGCTGGTTGAACTTTCAGGAAGAGCTAGTAGATTTTATACTTGTTCCACATTTGACTAATTAAACGTGTCCTTTCTAGGTTCCTGGGCTCACAGAGAAGTGGGCCTTGGTGTGGTTTGGCCTTGGGGTTAACACAAGTGAATACAGACACTCATACAACAGTGTCTGACACATAGTAACTGCTCATTAATCTTTGGTTTTCCAACAACTTCAGTATCTGGTATTACTTTTCTAATGAACAGATTCTATGATGGAATAGTGGGAAAGCAATTAACAGCTGGATGAATTATTGAAAGAAAGTCTCTAATCAATACTCCCCCCAATCCCCCACCAAGGACAAGTTTTAGAGATGGAAAAGATTTTTAATTCAAAGATCAAAACTGGAGAAACCGAGGTTAAGTGAAAGCCCAGGTTACACAGCTGATGAGTAACAGCATGACAATTAAAAGTTCGGGTTACCACAATTAAATTATGACAGCCTGTCAGTTACATGGACAATGGTTTAGTCACTAAGTCGTGTCTGACTCTAGCAACCCCATGGACTGTAGCCCGCCAGGCTCCTCTGTCCATGGGATTCTCCAGGCAAGAATACTGGAATGGGTCACTATTTCCTTCTCCAATGAGAACAGTTAAATCCCTCTAGTTTGAGTGTGGTATAATCCAATCTTTAAAATCTGAATTATCACAGTTTTCTCTGTTATCAACTAGTTTGGAAAGCAGAAACTGCTTGGTCAGCAAGAACTATAGAACTTTACAGCTGAAAAAAATTGAAATAGAAATGGGAAGATGGGGTTGAACAGATGTCTCTCCTATAGGACCTCTCATAGCGTTGGCTCTGCTAACATGACTTTTGATTGTCCAGTAGGGAATCTAGTATACATCTTTTTCAAGTTTATTTGACCATGGAATCGTTTTCCTCAGCAAAGTTATTGAAATTTTGAGGTGTCCTAAACACCACCTAGGAAAATGGGAGTGAATCTATGGAGTCCCTGAGTAGGTGCACGGTTTATTCTATAAATCCTCATTATTTTCCTGATGGCTGGGGCCCAGAGAGACAGAACCTTCATTTTCTGCTCAGTGAACCTCAATTCCCCTCACTACTGGGGTTTCTGCTGGGACCTCCAGATCCCTCCCATGCTTTCAGCATATGAGGGGAGAAGCCAGAAACTGCAGCTGCCGCCCCAGGCCCCCAAACTCCGCTCCCCACCGCAGCTTTGAATTCCCTCCGCGTGTAATTATAAAGTATGTGTTCAGTTATTTACTTTCCCTGTTCCATGCAGAGTGTGTTACTGAATAATACAGCTCACAAGTGAGCCCAGCTTTCCTGCTGCAAGGTCTGAATTAAAAAGATTACAACCCTGTATCATCCCAGTTTAAAAAGAAACCACTACTTATATAGCTTAAAAAAAAAAAATAGAAACAAAGGTTCTCTGTCCTCTCAGAAATGCCAGCAAAATTGTAAAATTAAGACTTTTACATGGATTTTGTTGTTTTTGACAGCCCTAAATTGCCTCATTTAGAAAGGTAGAAAATAAAATGCCTATGTTTCTTGAATTTCCAGGAACCGAGTCTGGCAGCTGGTTCACTGTTGCCTTTTGGAGTTTGAAAGCAAGAAAAATTATAACCAAAGTGGTGTCAATTTGCTCTATTTATCTTGGGAATTAACTTAAAAGCTTAATTGTTGCAGACAGTGACCTCTATACTCAAGTAAATCCCCCGGGCATTACAAAAGCAGACTACTCGGAGGGAATGTGAATGCATTTGCAGTGAATGGCCTACATAGCGCCTGTAGGAAGACACTCACCCCATGAGGGAAAGAGTTGACCCCACAAGTTTGGTACTCACTTTCCAACACTCAGATCTGATTCCTAACCTGTGTTTCTGCCCCTGAGCTGGTCACAGAACTGCCCGTGGATGCTCCTCATCACAGAGACACACAGAGAATCTTGACATGAGCTAAGCTGGGGTTCACCAAGGGACTCCATTCAGCTTCCAAAAGCCCCTAGGGAGACAGCACAGTGGAGAGGGGCTGGGTGGATGAAGCTCTACTTACTTAGGAGGGTTTCTGGGAAGAGTTTTGGTCTGAAGACATGCCCTTCATCTGGCAGAATTTGGAACAAATGTTTGGCTGAAACCATATACTATCAAATTAATAGAACAATTGCAGGATAGAGAACAATAAGTCAGAAAACCAAAATGCAAGTGTACAACTCACAAAGTCTACTTTATGGACGTAGTACAACACTGAAGAAGTACACCATCCCCACCCCCATCCCGCCCCAGCCTGATCCGTCTTGCGCATGAAAGTTGCTCAGTTGTGTCCGACTCTTTGCAACCCCATGGACAGTCCATGGAATTCTCCAGGCCAGAATACTGGAGTGGGTAGCCGTTCCCTTCTCCAGGGAATCTTCACAGCTCAAGGATTGAACCTAGGTCTCCCGCGTTGCAGGCAGACTCTTTACCAGCTGAACCACCAGGGAAGCCCAAGGATACTGGAGTGGATAACCTATCCCTTTTCCAGCGAATCTTCACGACCCAGGAATCGAACCGGGGTCTCCTGCATTGCAGGTGGATTCTTTACCAGTTGAGCTACCAGGCACATATTTAACTTAAAAAAAAAAAGAGAGAGACAGAGAGAGAAGGAGGAAGAGGAATAAATCATTTGAGTAAATAATACCCAGGCCTCTGCTGTGGTCAGTGTGAGTCCAGATACTCAGCAGATATCACTGAGGTAAAGGTGGAACAGTCATGAGAGACAGTGGGTTTTTGGCAAATAGCCTTTTATAAACATAAAATATGCTGCTGACTGGCCCTGCCCTAAACTGTTGCATCTTAGGAGAGGAGACCTTCAGAACAAAAATAATAATGCCGAACTATATTACACTCTAGTATACACAACTGTCCCCTCTCCTGGAATCAGCTCAAATTTAGAGCTGGGAGCCATGCGTAAGCACCTTCTTTCACTCTGAAAAACAGAGCTCATTAACTGGCGTTTAACCTTGACTTGCTCTAGAAATGTTGTTCCCTCAGACCAAATCACAACCTCAGGAATGAGGAGCTAGGTGGAGACTTGCGTTTAGCAAACCAAATTAGTCAAATCAGTCCTGAGGATCCTTGGGAGAGCAGACAAGGCAGCCAGATCGTTCTGATGACTGGATCTCAGAATAGTCTAAAATAGGCCTCCGGGATACTTAGCTCCTGATTAACCAGGGGGAAGTGGAAGAGGAAATTTTAGACTCCAGTTTATCTTCTCAAATCAGGAGCAGGTGAGAAGCCAACGAAAGGGAAAGAAATAAGAGAGAAAACAGACAGTAGAAAGACCGCTTCTGTAATCTGACTTCTGTGTTTCTCTGCTGGTTGCCCATGTTTCCCTGGGCTTCCCTTATGGCTCAGCTAGGAAAGAATCTGCCTGCAATGTGGGAGACCTGGGTTCCATCCCCTGGGAAGATCCTCTGGAGAAGGGAAAGGCTACCCACTCCAGTATTCTGGCCTGGAGAGTTCCATGGACTGAATAGCCCATGGGGTCGCAAAGAGTCGGACACGACTGAGCGACTTTCACTCCCCAGGTTTCTTGTCATTGTTGTTCAGTTGCGCAGTCGTGTCTAACTCTTTGTGACCCTGTAGACTGTAGCCCGCTGGGCTCCTCTGTCCATGGGATTTCACAGGCAAGAATACTGGAGTGGATTGACATTTCCTTCTCCAGGGGATCTTCCTGAATCAGGGATCGAATCAGCATCTCCTTCATTGGCAAGCAGATTCTTTACCACTGAGCCACAAGGAAAGCCTTCCCAGATTTACCTATCCTAAATTATTCCAACACAACATCTTAGGTCAATTGTTCCCAAACAGCCAATTTAAGGACCCATGAAAGCTCAACATTCAGAAAAAGAAGATCATGGCATCTGGTCCCACCACTTCATGGGAAATAGATGGGGAAACAGTGGAAACAGTGTCAGACTTTATTTTTGGGAGGCTCCAAAATCACTGCAGATGGTGACTGCAGCCATGAAATTAAAAGACGCTTACTCCTTCGGAAAGAAAGTTATGACCAACCTAGATAGCATATTCAAGAGCAGAGATGTTACTTTGCCAACAAAGGTCCTTCTAGTCAAGGCTATGGTTTTTCCAGTGGTCATGTATGGATGTGAGAGTTGGACTGTGAAGAAAGCTGAACACCGAAGAATTGATGCCTTTGAAATGTGGTGTTGGAGAAGACTCTTGAGAGTCCCTTGGCCTGCAAGGAGATCCAACCAGTCCATTCTGAAGGAGATCAGCCCTGGGATTTCTTTGGAAGGAATGATGCTAAAGCTGAAACTCCAGTACTTTGGCCACCTCATGTGAAGAGTTGACTCATTGGAAAAGACTCTGATGCTGGGAGGGATTGGAGGCAGGAGGAGAAGGGGACGACAGAGGATGAGATGGCTGGATGGCATCACTGACTCTATGGACGTGAATCTGAGTGAACTCCGGGAGTGAACGCCAGGGAGGCCTGGCGTGCTGCGATTCATGGGGTTGCAAAGAGTAGGACATGACTGAGTGACTGAACTGAACTGAACTGAAGGCTAGTCACAAGTGGACAGCTTGAAATATCTCAGTTTCTAGATTGACCTATGAAGTCTAACATCAGACCAGGGTTCTTAACGCTTTACAGGAAAGTGATTAAACAGGTCTTTAAGGAGACAGTGTGGCAGTAGAGACACAAGCCTGGAGGAGCTGTTGCTGAAATTTAATCTATAGACAAACTACCTGGGGATCTAGTTAAAATGCAGATTCTCAATCAGTAGGTCTGGCTTCTAACCAGCCCCCAGATCAGGCCAAAAGTGCTGGTCCTCCAACCACATTTTGAAAAGCTGAGTCCTGGAGGAAGGCTGAGGCTGGATATCTGGTGCTCAGAGGCTTGGTATGGCACAACAGGCTGCTGGGATCACCTTTTTCCAGAGGAAAATTCCAGCTGCAGACTAGAGATTGTGAGGTATGATAGAAAGAGCCCCACTTTGAAATCAGGAGTCCCGGTTCTGGGCTGTGGAAAAGTCAGCAGCTTGAGAAAATTACTTTCCTCCTAAGCCTCTGTGATCACACAGGTAAAATGACAAGACTGAATTATGTTGTTTCTGGAATACTTTCTCATTCCAGGATCCTAAATCCTTTAACCCCAGAACATAGAATAGGCTCAAACCAACTTAGGTGGCCTTTTCTAACTTTTCAGGTTATTAGTTACTGTAGTTTTAAAAAATCAACAAGAGTGTCATACATCCTTTTGGTATGTTTGCTGTAAAATGTGCATATCCTTCCTATACCTTGATTGTATACATTACTATTTAGACATGTAGTTACACCCTAAAGGGGGGAAATACATTTGTATGTGGAGGGTTGATAAAAGAAAATGCTATTGTATACAGACTGAAAAACATCATACTTTATTTTTAAAATATTGTAAGGGCTGGTATAAACAAGTCATCGCTTGCAGATGTGTATAAAAGCTGCACGAATTGTGCACATGTACTATTTGGAGGGGGAAAAAAACCTGGTTTTTAAAAATTGTTTGGACTGTATGTTCTTTTCCTTTTTAGCAGGGTGGGGAGCCAAAGGAATTGAATTACAGGGTAGAATATAAAATACCTCCTTCAAGGAAATAAATGTGTAACAGAAACTATCTAGCCAGTTCTCAGGCATGGGAACCCCCCAGGCCTGTGTAAATGTGTGTAACTGTGTCCTCAGTGTCACGCCAGATGTTTCTGCAGGGGAGGGAGCCTCTTCCCCCTACACTGGCATTAACGCTGTGCATGTCACCTCCACACTCAGACTTGCCCCTGGCCAAGTAGCACCCTGAAGGAGGACCCCAGATGAAACTGGGGGTCCACAGGCCCTTCACATCCACCTCTCTCCATACCTAGAAAGTCACGTTTGTTGCAAGCATCCTCCTAGGCTAGGAGAAAGAATAGAGCCTGTATTAACAGAGGATAAGGCTCAGAAGCAAAGTTAACCAGGCAGAGAGGTCAGGCCAGGACAACTTTACATGGTAATTAAGTCTCTCCACACTTATCTTTGGAGACTGTCCTTGGGCTCTAGCTGCGCAAGGCCTTCTCTGCTGTGTGGGGGGTCCGCTGGTAGCTTTGATTCTGCCCCTCAGGGCAACCTGAGCTGCACATTTTTTGTTGCAGCCTAAGGCTGCCAAGACTGTAGAAAGGCAGATCCTGGCTTCTGCAGTTGCCCCCCACACCTGCTTTACACAGTGACGGGGCTAGGAAGAATCCAGGACCTCCGCTTTTCCTCTAGTGTGTTCTGTCTCATTCCTCTTCTTATGTTTCAAGGGGAAAATGAAGTACTCCTGCAGAACGCCCACTTACATGGCCCACCTATCACCCAGTGCCCATCCCACAAAGGGTGTTCCCCACGATCGATGGATCCATCGTCCCCAGGCAGGCTCCTGACACTCCTCATCTCCCAACCTCACCCACTTTAGTTCACACCTCCCCACTCTAAGCAGAAAGTCACCACAAGTAGGAGTAAGTGGGCCAGGAGTCAAACCGGCATCCCCTACGTTGCAAGGTGGATTATTAATCAGTGGACCACCAGGGAATCGCAAAAGTCATTTCTTGAAGAGCTAGACACCACATTGACTCTGACTTGCCTATGTTTATGTGAGAGATAAAATAACTTCTTTGTTGCTTAAACTCTCATTATTTTGGATTTCCCGAAACTCACAGCTCAATTGTATTCTAACTAATACAATCTCTTGCCCCTTAAGACCTCAGGAAATGTCAATGACATTTCAAAATTAATTGTATCATTGTTTCACTAATGAGTAACATCCAAAATAATAGCTTTGAAGCCTAAAAAAAAAATCTATTCATTTTAGATCTACTCCACAAATTCTCTAATTGCATAAAATATAACAAAATACCAAAAAATGTAATATACAGTACAGTATTCCTGTTTTTTAGTATCGACAGTAAAAATAACTCTTGATAAAAGTCTTACTGTCAAGGCAGATGACTTTTTCTCTAGAAATATTTGTTGCAATGACTTAATTCGCATATAATTGACTACTAGATACCAGACACCAGGTCAAATTTCTTCCCTTCAGTTTTCTTTCCAAATTCTTGGAGGGGTGACAAGAATAATTTTGTGTTGAAGAGGTCAGTTTATGTTAATGGGTAAGAAAAAAAATCATAACTTTGCATTAATATGACTTCATATCATTTAACCCTTAGAATATTCTTAATTTGCATATTCAGAACTGAGGCGCCAGTCAGTGGCATGACTTGCCCAAGATAATAAACTATTAACTCGTACCTTTGGATCCAGGCTTTCTAATTTATACTATATCATAATTGTCTATTGACTTGTTTGTCTCTCCACGAGACCATAGCTCCTTACACATTGTTGTATCCCCAACACTAGCACAGGGCCAGCCATGCTAAATATCCTCAATAAATACATGTTAAATGAATTAACAAGTATAAAATCTCACTTTGCCATTGCTGCCTTGTTCTGCAAGGGTTCTACAAGCCGACGCTTTTAATATATTCCAGGTCACTCCCAGGCCATATGGCCTGTCAAGAGAATGTGGTCAAGGATGAGACAGAGGGGAGCAGGCCTGGTGAACACACCCGTATGACACACTCATGTTCTCCTCCACACTCTCCTGGGCCTGGGTGGGCCCACCACGTAGGGCATTTGGACGAGTGCCTCCCAGCCTGGGAGCCGACTTGCACTTTGTGTACTTTTCCAGGGAAAGGACAAGGCAACCGGAGTCTAACATGTTAGAAACGCTGCTGCCTGGTGTCCTGACACCATAGCATCCACCCAGTCTGGTTCCTGGAGGGTGGCCCACTTGCCAGGCATGGGCCTGGGCTGGGGGAGAGGCGCTGGGGTTGGGGAGCAGTGTAGGGGAAGAGAATATGGGAAAAGTGTTAAGCACCATAAAATGGAGTATGTGGTTAAGACATGCAGTGTGACCAGGTACTGCGACGCAGTGCATGGAGTAAGGGTAGAATGATACGTTTGTCTCCATATACATTGACACTAGCTGTGTTTTGTGCTCAGAGTCAAAGATAAAAGAGCTCACCATTTCCTGTAAGACCTGGATTCCCCGAAGCCAACTGGATCTGAGCTGCTTCTGCTCCAAGTTCTGCTGAGGAACAGTGAGCATGGGGCCAACCTAACTGTCTGCCACTTCTTTTCCCCCTCCCTCCAGTAAGAGTGCCAGAGGAAGAAGGGTGTTTTTCTTTTCTGTGGCTCCTTACAGAGTCAGGAGGTGAAAACAGGCTTGAGTGAGCTATGGTCACCAATCATAAGGAATCTACAGCTAAATTATCACCTGGCATGATGGAAATAACATTATTGTAAAATGCTGTCATGATATTAAGGCCTTCCAGTTGGAAAGCCAAAAGTTAAGCCTGTGCTGGCATTCGTTTTCCAATAAATGAGCTGGCTCAAACACTGACTTTCTCTCCTTGACTTGTAAAAGTGACCTAAAAATGTAAGAAAAAGTTCAATAAATGTTTTAAAGATTGCTATTAAGTACAAATACTTTAACAATTTAACAAAACCAGAGGAAAGCAAACTTAAAGTTCCACCTTCCTTTCCCTTGCCCCCACCCCAAGTCAGGATGAAAGCTCTGGGTCTCAAACAATAACACAATTGTCTTGTACCTGGTACGCAGTAGACACTCAAATATATTTGGTGAAAAGGAATTCTATGTGCCTTATGAGTTGGCACCTCTCAGGCTTTTCAGAGAGTTTGATGACTTGGCATAGATTCAAGAATAGTGTATTAATCTTCTGGGGAATATTCACAGGCAAACAGCTACAGGGATATACATTTTCCTTTGTTAAAACTTGTATCTGCATTCAAATGCTGGCCTTGGCATTTCCTAAGTGCTGGCTGCTTTGAATGTTACTATGTCAGACCATCTGCACTGGAAAGCAAAATCCTGTTAAGAAATATGATCACAGGTTGTAAAGAGATTATCATGTTCCTGACCATTATACGTTTTATATTTTGAAAATCCCCATAAGAAAAGGTCATACTAAAATAGCAACTCTTTGTCAAAGTGAAGCTGAGTACTTTTAGACAATTTATGACTAAGGCGATATGAAAATTCATTTTTGTTTGTGGGCATTTTCAGTGGCTTTCCTGTACCAGCACACTCAAGTCAAACTTTTTTTCTGACTGAAAAGAGACAAGAGGTTTCCAGATATTTAAGCAACTGGCCACTGACTAAGGGGCAAAGTGCCTTCCACTGTTCTCACTGCCTAACAGTGAGAAAACCTCAGTGGGTAGCAAATGGTCCAGTGGAAGCGGCTCTTTGCCTGGCTGAGGACAGAAGTTCAAGTCAAGGTCCTGGAGAGAAGGGGCAAAGTGAAAGGTTAAGGGAGATTGATTTGGTATAAGAAAACCAGAAAGTGAGAGTTTCATCTGGAATTACAGAAACTCTGTGAGGGGGAACAACAAAATTTTGTACTATCAAGTGACAGGTAAGGAGATTTGACGCAGTCGTAAGGTGAGAAATCTGCAGGTTGAGGATCAGGATGTTAACATCTGGGTACTGCCCCCGCCCCCTCCCCAACATCCCCCACTCCCCCACCCCCACCCCACCCCCAGTTTGGAAACTGGTCAGTTCAGAACAGCTGGATGCAAGATGGGAGCTAGTGCCCAAGGTCTGTGAGCCAGCGTGTGTGTCAGTTTCAGTACCAAGATCTCCTTGTAGGGCCTCAGGGAAATCCAAGGGCCCTGAGACTTCGAGCCCGGTCCAAGCACGTTCCCACCCAGCGACTGTGGCACTACCACACCCCAGGTGCCAAGCACTCTGCCCCAGCGCGGAAGGCATGAGATGCGGGCCGTGTGTGTCAAGGTGTGTGTAGAAGTGTCTGCAGCAGACACAGAATCTCCAGGATGTGATGAAAACCGGAAAAAAAATTTTAAAAATAGCCCTAATAGGGCTATTTCCGGAAGTCACATCAAATCTAAAGAATCTGCCTGCCAATGCAGTTCCATTCCTGGGTGGGGAAGATTCCCTGGAGGAGGAGATGTCAACCCACTCCAGTATTCTTGCCTGGAGAATCCCATGGACAGAGGAGCCAGGCTGGCTACAGTCCATGAGGTGGGGAAGAGTCGGACTCGACTGAGAGACTGAGTACACCCATTCTAATCCGTAGGGCTTTCCCTCCCTTGCTCTTCTGCAGGCGACCTGAGTCCTTGAAAGGAGGGGTTGCGCCTAGTTTACCTGGGGATCCTCTACAAGTCTCCAAGGACTTGGGAGGGGCCTCTGAAAAAGTCAGATGAATGAGTGAGGAAAAGAATGAACGAAGGAATGAACTAGTTGTCTTAAGCCAGACTAGGCGGGCATTCCCTGGAGAGAAAGGAAAGGAAGGGAAGGAGGGAGAAAACAAAGAAGGGAGGGAGGAAATTAGGGAGAGAGAGAGAGCCTGAAAGATTAATCGCGCACGTAGGCGATGGCTCCCAAAAGTGAATTCCATCTAGGTCAGTGATTCTTAAACTTCAGCGTGCATCAGCATCACCTGGAGAGCTTGTTCAAATGCAGATCGCCAGCCCGCTCCTAGAGTGTCAGGTCCAGAGAATCTGCTTTTCTAACCAGTTCCGGAGGTGGCTGATGCTATTGGACCACACCTTACGACGGTAACTCTGGGCCGATCCCAGAGTCCCAGAGAAATGACCTCTGCAGCTAGAAACGGAAACTCCAAGGCAATCCCAGGCCCGGCATGGTAAAAATAGACCGCAGACAACAGCAGAACCGCTCAGCCCCGGCCAGCTCACTGCGGCGTTAAGGAGAGGGAGCGCATTTGGAAATCAAGATTTTCGTTAGAATGTTCCCAACGGTTAAGGATTCGCAAGTAGTCGTTTGTGTGTGTGTGTGTTTAAGTGAAAACGTAATAAAAATAGATTTGCAGACTGAGCCCTCGTCTTTTCTGAGGATGATCTTGCTCAGCGCGAGGGCTGGGCCAAGCCTACTTGGCCCAGAGGGGGCACATCTCCATCCTTGGGAGGCGCCCGGGTCTTGTCCTCCCTCGGCTGCGGAAATCTCCTGTAAGCCCGGTCTTCCGAGTCACCGACACCATCGGGCTCCGTTAGAAGAGCAGCTTGAACTGGAAACTGCCCTTGGACACGGGAGCCTCCTAGGGAGTGACCTGGCTGTCTCCGGCGAGGCGAACTGCGGGAGACCCGCTTCCCTGCGGCGCTAAAGGCTAAAGCTCTTGGTACCCCCGCACGTCCTGGGAGCCCGCGCCCAGCACGTGCCTGGGACCGCGCTGGGACCTCCCGGGACGCCGGGCGGTGGGGGACGGCGCCGGGCTGCACTCGCGCTCGCCAGGGGCGGACGGATCGCTGGGCGGCCTCGAGTTGGCCTGGCTACGGCGGCGCCCGACCACCTCCCACCGGAGAAACCAAACTCGGACGGACCCCGGGCCCGCGGGAAGGTCTGCCCAACCGCGGCGGGGCAACGGAGCTAAACCCTCCCACCCGGTCTTCCGCGTCTACAGGTAGCTCCGCTTTCCCGGCGACTGGGTGCGGCGCCAGCTGGTGGGCTGGAAGGGCGCCCCCCGAGGCCTCCCTCAGGTGGAGCGCAGCTGATTGAGGAGCGCGGGCACCAGCGCCCCCCGGACCCCCAGTCCCACCCCGGGAAGAGCCCTCGAGGTTCGGCCTTCCTCAGACGCCTGAAGCTGTCCCGCCCGGCCGGACTCCCGAGGTGGCCGGGTGGGTGGGGGCTGGGACGTCTGGAGGCGGCGGGTGGTCCTCAGTCCCCCAAGGCCCGGGAAGGCTCCCGCGCTCTTGGTGCGCATCGCTACGCGCATCGTTCAGCTCTCGGGCTTAGGGAGAGCACAGCCTGCCCAGGGATCCATTTCCGTTAGGGCTTCAAAAGCTGGGTGAGATGAGGCGTACGGCGCGGGGAGTGGGAGAGCCTTTCCAAAAGCAGTCCTGAGCAATCTCTCTTGCCTCTCCCCCTGGACCACGTCCGCGGCCTGGGAATATGCCGGAATCTGAGCTGATCACCCGGCCGCAGCCAACTCCCCGAGCGACGGGAGGATGTCTTTCCCCTGCCCTGGGGAAGTCAGAGTCTCCCTGGGCAGCGACCAGAGTCCGTCTAGGGACAACCGGCCTGGAGGGCAGTTTGTGCAAGGCCACCGGGCGGGGATGCTCAGAAAGGCCCCGGCGATGAGAGTAGAGCGGCTCCCTGGCTCTGACAACAGACCAGGCCCTCTCCGCAGCGCCCGTGCCGCGCACACGACTCTACACCCCCCCACCCCACACGGCAAAGGGCCCAGGACGAGGTGAAAGGAGCCCAGGGCGGGCAGGACCGCCGGCTGCCAGGCATTCACCCCCCGAGCCAGCCCGCCTGGGTGACCGCCCCGAGTGCCCGCGCCGCGTCGTGCTCGGCCCGCGCCTCCAGGGGGCGCTGCGGCTCTTCCCGCCGAGCTCCCGCCCGCGGCCGCGCTTTCCCAACCCTGGACGCTTTGTAGAGCGCAATAGCGAAAACTCCTTTTTACAAGAGCAAACTCTCACGTTTTCCCGCCGTCACAACCCTCAGTTCCTGCGTCCAGTGCCCGCGACCGTCCTCTAGCTTTCCTCACGACTCTGGGGCTGGAGGGCACGCGCCCAGAGAAGAGCTGGGTTCGATGGAGACTCCAGACTCCTGGCGAAAAGTGGCCAACAGTGCGGGAAGTTCAAATGCAAAAGGTGCCCCTCGCCCTCCCCAACACCACCACCCGGCCCTGGAGAGGCAACGAAGGCGGGAGAGAGGGGAGGCGAGTCCCCAGTCCTCGAAGGTCATGGCACCTGGGATCCCTGGGAAAACACGGGGTGTCCATAATTTGTGACATCAAGGGCCAGAGTCTTTTTTTAGGATGTCCGCAGCGCGCGGGTCAGAGGGAGAGGCTCAGCGTCGACCTCAGGGAAGTGTGTCTGACACCTGTTCGCGGGGTTTAACTGGCGGAGCCTCCTGAGTGGGCCGGCAGGGCGGGTAGGGAGAGGTTGGGGGGAAGGGGCCTACCGCTGACGAACCCCCTCCTCCTCCTACTTGGCCGCCACCGTCCTCTCCCCTGCCTGCGCCCGGGGAGGTTCGGGTTTGGGCTACAAGTGCTCGCGCTCCCCTTGTCAGTCTCTTAGCCATTTCCCTGGAAGCGTCCTTGGTTGGTGTCGAAAGCCCAAGAGACGCGAGGACAGCAGACGATCAGTCGGCGGAAACTTCGGAGGGAACCGCAGCTCAGCTCTGGGAGGGCGCAGGCAGAGCTGGGACTCAGCCCCAGGGCACGCACCCCCGGACCCCCAACCCCACCCGCCAACTCGCCGCGGGGCCCATCTTCCGTGCCAGGCGGGGTCGCTAGGGGAGTCCCGCCGACGAGGCTCCTCCTGGGTGGGCCTCCACGGACCGTGCGCTCTCGACGCTGGCGGGGTCAGGGTGCTTTGCCCCGGGGCAGAGCGTGGAGCACCTCCAGGGCCCGGCCCTGGGTGGCCGCAGAGGTGGCCCGAGGGGACCCCCGCGAGCCGCCTCCAGTGGTTCTCCGCGTGGCGCGTACACCTGCGCGCGGCGATGGCCGGGCCTGCAGGCTGCCGACGCGCCGCCCCGCCACGAGGCTTCTCCCCAAGGTCGCCGACGCTTCCCTACCTTTCCAACAGCCGCAGGGCTCTGGCCGGCTTGGCCCAGACGCCACTGTGGCACTTCGGAGCCTGGGGTGGGCGAGGTAAACACGGTTGTGGAAAAACCCGGGCTCAAGAGGTTTGCGGAAAAGAGGGAGCCGTTCTGGTTGGAAATTCTGTTTACCTCCCTGGAAGAGCAGGCGGTGCGGCACACGCACACACGCACACACACACACACACACGGTGGGAAGGTGTGAAGCCCACCCCTGGGGAGTTTACACACACGCACGCACGCACACACACACACACACACACACAGGGAAGGTGTGAAGCCCACCCCTGGGGAGTGGCCTCCACTTGCAGAAAAGGAAATATGAAGCGTAGGAACACTCTTCAGGTCACCACCCCGGGAGTTGTGTCCTGGGGGTCTGAAAGAAGAGAAAGTTCCCTCCAAATCTTCCAAATTGAGAAAAGCTGCGGAAGGAATGAAGCGGTTAGAGAGAGGGGACCGCAGGCACCCCCGTGGCTGGGGCTCAGGACTGAGCGCTAAAATGAAAGCACCCCTATAGAATCCACTAGGGAAAACGTGTGTGTGTGTGTGTGTGTGTGTGTTTAAAGTCCTAAACTCAGGCATTCCATACTTCCACGCTGTTGGTTAAGTCTACTTTGAAGCAGTTAAATGTTGAAGGATATTAAACACTCTTCATTCCAAGCTCACTTTTTAATCTTTGCAAATTTGAAATTGGAAAAAAAAAAAGATCTACTATCTCTGAATTATATTTTACCAAAGGAACGAAAAAATGTACCCACCTCTGCATAAATAAAATGGAAGAGATTATATCCAAATAAAATAATAACCCGTAGCTTCTGCGTGGCTCCCCAATCACTGTTTGACCTTTTGACAGTTTTTAGTCTTCTGCTTATACCTGTCCACTTCCCCGCACAATTGAGATTATTTGGGGCGGCACATTCAAAACCATATTTTGGCGGAACACCTTTGAATTGTACTGCCTCTTGGCTTGAAGATCTGTGCCCCTCAAAGCGCCGACTTGCAGGGGGCTGATGTAAATCGCCTCTGGCGAACTCGTCTGGGACGAAGGGCGTTTTGCTCAGTGTTGCTCGGCGGATCTCATCTGGAAAGAGGCTGTTTAAAATGAGAGTATGTCATCCCCTTTCTGTCACTCGGTCACCCTACTTCCAGAGTAGCTGAAGTGCGTTCTGCAATTACACTCACACAAGACCAAATCTTTAGAAGAACCTGAAAAAATGTATCACTACACTTCAAATTCGATTAAGTTTCCTGGCGACTGAACAATGAACTCTTTTTTTTTTTTTTTTTTTTTTTTTTTTGCTGGGAATGAAGATGTACACGTTTGAGACGCTGGAATAGTATTTTCCTAAATATTTTAAATGATTGCTCTTCACCCATTCCAGATGGATTCTTTATTGTTTGCCAATGGGTTGCATATGCCCACCCCTTTAACCAAGTTGGTTAACTGCTTATGAAATGTACACTGACTGATTAAAGCTTAAATTTTGGGAGAAATTTCTCCTGGGATATTCCACATATGTCTTTAAGGTAATTACGAAATTAGTCAATTGTCACCTTTATAAACAAACTTCGTTTTGAAAACAGCAGGGGGAAACAGACTACCCATAGAGTCATAATTGACCATAAGTATGTGCAAAACTGTATTTAAAATTGGGGGAAGGGTGATATATGCTGGAGAATACAATCTAAAAGTGACTGGTTTTACCTATGAAGAAGGTAGTTATGTTAAACGTGTTAAGATGTGGAAATTAACGCTGCGAGCGCGCCAAGTAAAGCTACAAAAACGCCCTTTGGGTTTCTCGGCGGGGGTCTTCGGAAGGCAGAAAGCCAATTGTGCAGCTTCTAACATTATAAGGAAAAGTGGCACCGAGAAGGAAGGGGCCGGGCGTTGTGTTTGTGTGTGAGTTTTGAATAGCGTCGCCTCGGCTCTGCTTCTGTAACAGGGGAACCTCGAGCAAACCTGTGCCTTTAAGACTCAGTTGCTATCCAAACACAAGTAAACAGAGTGGACCATTAGCGGGCGCCGGGCGCGGAGGCGGAGCCTGGGCGCAGGGGGCCCCGCGCGGCGGCGGGACGCCCGCCCGAAGGGGAGGCGGGGCCGCTACTAAAGCTGGAGTCTGCCGGCCGCGGGCAGCCTGGGGAGGGACGCGGGCGGGGACAGAGCTCGGCGTGCTCGCTGCTGCTGGAGGGTGATGGCCCTGCGAGGCTGCAGGCTCCGACCTTACCCGGAGTCGGCGGCGAGAGGTTCGCAGGGGCGCGAGGTTCCAGGCGAGCGCTGAGGGCGGGCTTCTACCATCCCCGGGTCCTTGCACATTCTAAGTCAACAGACGAAGACGAGGATCCGCTCTCGGTTTGGCTGCCCGTCGTCCTCCAGATCATGTCCGCTGCTCCCGGGACTCCGCGCAGAAAAAGCAGTTTGGCCGGCGTGGAACCAATGACCTTTCCAAGCTGTGCGCCTCACTGCCTGGACTAGGTCTGAGTGGCGCTGCCCAGGCGGACCTTTCTGCTGGAGGTAAGTGTCCACTATGGGAAGGGGACTGCAGCCGCCCTAAGGAAAGCAGGCTGGAGCCGGGGCGCTCCGAGTCTCGGTCCGGCGTGCCACAAGTTCCGAACTCGGGTAAAAGAAATCACATGGATGCGTTCCTGGGGCATTGTATTTTTCACTATATGGGATCCTAGGCTCGCCACTCCCAGATAACACGCAACAACACGCGCTTTCGCATACTGTTTTTAGTTTTGTTTTGCAACACTGAATCGAAGCCCTCAGCAAAGCTTCTTCTAAAAGCTTATCTACATACTTTGAGATAAAACCCCACAACACTCACCTCCCTTTTTTCCCCCCCTTACCCTGCCATAGTATTCCAGACCAGGGGGCAGCCGTCCCGCGGCAGCCGCGGCAGTGCGGACGGGCCGAGACACACGGTGCCTGCCGAGCCAGCGCGTTTCAGCAGAAAAGTAATAGTTCAGTCCTAGATAATTCTCCAACCTTGTGCCGGCCTTTTGATTTTCTTCCCACCCTCCAGTCCTGGCGGAGGCGGGCAGAAGGCAAATCCCCCTGGGGTTTAAACGCTGGGATTCTCGAGAAATAGCAACGGAGAAAGGTGTTTCATCTGTAGAATGAGGAGGGAGAAAAAGGTGTTTGTGGAGGGTGCGCTGGCTCTGTCTGCCTACCTGTTAGCAGGGGAACAAAAGAGGGCTGGAGTTTCCCGGAGCCAAACGGTGCAGACAGCTACTTTCTCTGCTAAACAAACTGCAGTCCCGAGCAGAACAAGAAAATTACTCATGCAGGGGGAGCGAGGGAGCAGAGAGAAACAGAACCCAGATTATGCGGAAGGCATCTTAATTTAATTAACTCCTTGGGAAGGCAGAGGCGCAGCGAAGGGGCAGGAACTTCGCGGTGGTTTCTCTCTGTTCACCTGACCCAGTCTGGCCATTTTTCTTTTCTTTTTTTTTTTTTAAAATGATCTCTTAAATCTACTTGGAGTATAGCTCTCTGATTAACGTAAAATTCTATTGTGGCTTGGGCTGAAATTCAGCGAGCCTATGGAGCCATCAGTCATTTCTCTCAGACACCAACCCACAGGTTTTAGCAGATGACCCCTGACTGTATATTATTTTTAGATAATTCAGTGTAATAACACATTACCAAAGAGCGAGACTCCTTATCGAATGACGATTTTTTCCCCTCCAGTGTTTTGAAGGCTTCACTGCACTGCAATTAGTATGTGCACCTCTCACTTGTTGACAGCCAGTGAGCTACATTTTACAAAACTTCTGTACATGTCTGGAAATTCTTGTGAAGAAGACCGATGAAAGAAAACAAGCCTCAATCCACTGTAATATTTATGTCTTTTCGTTGGTTTAAGTTTCTTTCCTTGCAAAATTAAAAGTAACCAATGTTCCGGAACGGGGTGGTGAAGAAGTGACAGCAGATGATGGCTGTTACTGCTTGAAACTGAGTGTGAGAACTACATGCTCAGCTCTAGACAAAAACGAAAGTACTTTAGATCTCTGCATTGACTTAAAGTATCTTTTGACATATATTTCCAACTACTCAGCAGGAGAGTGAAAACCTGAACTCCCTAATTATGCGAAAAATGTTTAATGAATATTTAGGGTGGTTCTGTTTGTGAAGGACTTGCTTTTTGTCTTCTATGAAGAAACTATTTGTCCTGCAAATCAAAACGAACACATACTATGAAACAGCGCTTTTGTGCCACCATGAAGCTGAATTATAACAGAGGCAATAATTTGGGTTATAAACCATTCAGTGAAAAGGGAAGGAAGATGGCTCTCAAGTTTCTGCTGGCAGAATTAACATGTAACCTTTATGGCAGAGTTCACTTTATGCATTTGGAATCAAACTCACAAGTCATGCTATTCCTTCAGTCGACAACACACCCCACACACATGCACATACTTACCAGGAGAATGTGGTGGGAATTGCACTTTGCCTCCTGTATTTATTTCTAAGAAATCCAGTCTGGGAATACACCCAAATAATAATTTGGGTTTCCTCTCTATGTGGGGAGGCCATTTTTTAATACTAGGGGAAAAATAATATTTTGAATCTCTAGAAAATCCTCCTTATGCAAAAGGAAGGAAATAAAGGTGTAACTTATTTTTAATGCAAGAGGAAAACAATCAGATAGATTACCAGAGATGTTAGTAGAATCCTTTTTTACCCCCTACCTCTCTAGGAGAGGGCTTGAGGTTGCCACTGAAGAAAAATGAATTGTGATTTGTGGTGGGAAAGTTTATTACTAATGGAGGTTTACAGTTTCGGTTGAACGGTCTGACTGAGACCCCCTGACTGTTACACACCTCTCATTAACTCCCGACCTCAACTCCCAGACCGCATACCACCAGGCAGAAGCGGTTCGTTAATAAATCGCTGTCTCCCAGTCGTTTCAAACAGAGGAGGAGGGAGGGAAGGTGTGGGCCCTCGTGGAGGCCGCCAGATTCTGCCTGGCCGGAGCGCTGTGTCATTAGCGCACCCCTCTAAGCCTGCCCTCAGAAAGAGCCACAGGCAACTCTTCTCCAACACTAGAGAAGGACGTTTAGGCGCAGAAAGGGCTAGGGCGCAATGAAGTCTGAACAGACTCTCCCATCTTCCTGCTGGGTTCAAAAGCCGGGCGTAAAGCTTGATGGCTCAGACTGGCCTGTCTGCACCTCTCCAGGGAAAGCGCTTAGCTTGTGACGCCCGCACCTGGGGAGCCGCCTTCAGAGGCTGGTGCCGGGCCGCCGAGCTGGCACCCCTGGCTGCTAAAAAGGGGGCTGGCGGTGGGAGAAAGTGGGCCTGCCCTGAAAGCAGGTGAGGCGCCGCGGGAAACGGGGTCTGAAACCAGACCTCCGCGTTGCCATTGGGGGCGCAGGGAGAGGCAAGCGCGTGCTCCCTGTTTAGGCCCAAGGCCGACGACCCGGGCGGGCTTCCCAGGGGCAGAAGCAGCGTCGCCCTCTACTGCAGGCCGATAAACAAGCTTCCGTCGGGCTGGCAGAGCGGCTCCCCTGCTGCTCCTTGCCTTTTCCTCCCCAGGGAACCCGGTCTTCTCTTTTCCTGGGGCCTCCCGGGTGTAGGAGCCGCTCCGGGGGCCAGATCGAGAGGCGCTCGGGTACTCCAGAGAGCTGGGCGCTGGGTCTGGGAGAACGGGCTCTGGCCTCAGCCACCCCCCCTACCCTCCCTGTCTGAGCCCGAACCATCTGGAAGGGATCTTGGTGGGGGGTGGGAGGGGACGGCCCCTGGGAAGGAGGAGGGGGCGATTCCAGGCCTCACTGGCCCCGAGGTGTCACTTTTCTTTCCTGTGGCCCGTCACCGCTGATAAATGGGACCAAGGCAGAGGAAGGAAAAAGAAAACCTCTGAGGTCAGCACCGGGCAAGGCGGCCCCTCCGAGGGCCAGGCAGCCCAGGAGCGCAAAGCGTCCCCGGGCTGCGCACCCTCCGGCGCGGTCCGGGGCAAGCGCAGGAACGGCGGCCCGGCCGCGGTCTCGGGCACGGCGGTAGGAGCCGTTCCGGCCGAGCCGGGCCCTCAAGCCCGGGTCCGACCCACGACGCACCGTTTTCTGGGACCTCGGAGGCTCGGTGCGATCGAGGCTCGGCCGGGCCCGGCGGGCGCTGGAACAGCGGGGTGTCAGGGATGACCAAGCTTCGCCCCACCGGGTAGTGGGTGGGTGGGCCGGGCTACGTGCCGCCTGGAGCACCCCCCCCCCCCCCCCCCGCTCATCTTTCTTCCTCCCCGGCCCGGATCTCCGGCTCCTGGAGTCCGCGCGTGCCCGGAATCCGATCTTCCCACGGGCCACCCGCTCTCGCCGGCGACCACGCCTGACACCCTGGCCCTCGGGATTGAGCTTGAGCCTGGTGTCAACTCGCCCGGCAGGCGCGCTAAGGTCCCCTCCTTCTGGGGGGGCCTTGGGGTGGGTGGGGAGGGGGTCTTAGAAGGAAGGTGTGGAAGCCCACGCGGCGCCAAGGGACAGACCAAGCGGGCTTGGATAATAGTCACGACTTTCCCCTCTCTCCCCCAGCCATCTTTAGGACTCTCTTCGCGTGCCGTTGTCTGGGTTTTCGCCGGAGCCCCACGCCCATCCTCCTCTGAGTCCTGGAAAAAAGGGGTGGCTACCCCTGCCCTGCAACATCCCGGAAAATGGGGAGCAAGGCCCTGCCGGCGCCCATTCCGCTCCACCCGTCGCTGCAGCTCACCAATTACTCCTTCCTGCAGGCCGTGAACACCTTCCCTGCCGCGGTGGACCACCTGCAGGGCCTGTACGGTCTCAGCGCCGTGCAGACCATGCACATGAACCACTGGACTCTGGGGTACCCCAACGTGCACGAAATCACCCGCTCCACCATCACCGAGATGGCGGCGGCGCAGGGCCTTGTGGATGCCCGCTTCTCCTTTCCGGCTCTGCCCTTTACCACCCACCTCTTCCACCCCAAGCAGGGAGCCATTGCCCACGTCCTCCCGGCCCTGCACAAGGAACGGCCCCGTTTTGACTTTGCCAACTTGGCCGTGGCCGCCACGCAAGAGGATCCCCCTAAGATAGCAGATCTGAGCAAGCTGAGCCCGGGCTTGGGGAGCCCCATCTCCGGCCTCAGTAAATTGACTCCGGACAGAAAGCCCTCCCGAGGGAGGTTGCCCTCCAAAACGAAAAAAGAGTTTATCTGCAAGTTTTGCGGCAGACACTTTACCAAATCCTACAACCTGCTCATCCACGAGAGGACCCACACCGACGAGAGGCCGTACACTTGTGACATCTGCCACAAGGCTTTCCGGAGGCAAGATCACTTGCGGGATCACAGGTAAGGTGGGGAAGGAGGGTGGCCTGGGGAGGGGAGGACAATTTATCCAGAATATCGAGTTTTGATAGACATTCCAAGTGTCACTAAAATCCTCTTGGAACTAGACTATATTCCCCACCAAAGCCCTTCCCATCCAGCTGTAACCAACCCCCAACCTTTACCTTTTTCCTCAGCAGGGACCCCTGCTGCAGTGTCTTGTTTGGGATGAGGGAGGGTCGTCCCATCCTTTGGTAATTAAAATCTGCTGGGTTGCCCTTGGTTCCGGGAGCGGTTTTCCAGTTTCCACCAGGTAGACCTTAGGAGGTGGGGCAGGTAGAGCCCGGGAGCCTGGAAGACCTTCTCTGGTGCTCCAGGTACCACCTGCCCTAAGACCGTTTCTGTTAATCTACGGTGGCCACCTCCGCTTGGTTCCCTCCCTTCCCTGACTGGTCCCTAGGTGCACCCCAGAGCCTGCCGTAGCAACCTTTCTTTTAAACTTATTTGCGGGGTTCTTGAGATTACAGAATTTAGGAACAGCTCCCCACATCCCCTCCACACTCTCAGCTCCGCATTAATCAAAGGCAATTGAAGAAATACCATAATGTCAGTGTTTTCCTCGGGGAGGGGGAATGGGGGGGGGGCTTCCCAGGAGTGGGGATGACAGTATCTGTTTCCTGGACTCTACTTGCTGCTGTTACCCCAAAGTAGGACTTCTGTAGGGATCCTCCGCGGCTTCCAAGGGGTTCGCTAAAATTGGTCCCCCTAAACTCAGCCTTGCCTTACATCCTGATTTGACCACTTTAAATCTCAGAGAGCCGCAGAGGCCAGAAAGAGCTCATTCGGCAGGGCTTCAAGCTCCAGGATACACCAGAGAGGGCGATCAAGTGTAGATAAAGCTGGCGTCCGGTGAATGTTCTGAAGAGTCTGTTAGTTGAGGTTAACCATAAACAGAATTATACAGGGGATAAAAAATGTAAAAACAAAAATAATGGAAATCCTTTTTCTTCCCCCGCCCCCCTCGCGACTTCATTTAAAGCAATTATCAAAAGAAACTCCTCACCGTGGTGGTAAAGCCATTTCAATGAGACCTTATGTTGATTTTCAGGTATATCCATTCCAAAGAGAAGCCCTTCAAATGTCAGGAGTGCGGGAAAGGATTTTGTCAGTCTAGAACTCTAGCTGTTCACAAAACTTTACATATGCAGGTAAGTTTGTTTTCTTGTTTTAAAGCAGTGACTGGTTCTGTTTTATCATTTTTGCTCTACAAAAGGTGTTCAATGGCAGGCTCTTTCTCATAAAAGGCTCTATTTAGATCAGTTTTCTAGGTAGAGAAGGCAACACTCGATTTTTTAATACATGAAATTAATTTTATTTAACATAAAACATGTATGTGTTTTTCTTAAAGAAGAGGCCACTCTCATTGTTCTAAATACTAATTTTAGAATTTTATTTCTTTTTTCACCTGATGTGCCCTGCATTTAAAGCTTTCGTGTTTGGGAGGAAATAAAGGTAATTTCGATAATGGAGGCATGGTGAAATCCCATACGCTCTCTCTCCCAGGAGCCTCATAATTTGTAGTTTTCAGAACATTGAGGAATAGTTTAATTTTGCACCAAAGAGGGGCATTATTACCCGGGGAAATGTCGTTCCTTAAGAGAGGATTAGAGTTTTTCCTTCCCCCCTTTCCTGCCTATGACATGGAGATGAAATGTAAATCACAAAGCCCACAGCGGTGGGCGGTTATCAGTGTGATCAGGCCCCTGTGTGTGCCCCTGCCTGTGTTTTCCTGATTGGAGGATTAGGAGCACAGCTTTGTTGCTGCAAGTCCCCTCTTTGTTGTCGTGTGCGTGTTCTGTTAACGCTTGTGATGCCTATAAGACAGAGACTGTTGAGGAGGGTGCATTGTTGGTGTGAAGGATTAATCCTTTGCTTGCTTCACATCTGAACAGGAATCTCCACACAAATGTCCCACATGTGGAAGAACCTTTAATCAGAGAAGTAATCTGAAAACTCACCTTCTCACCCATACAGACATCAAGCCCTACAGCTGCGAGCAGTGCGGCAAAGTGTTCAGGCGAAACTGTGATCTGCGGCGGCACAGCCTGACTCACACCCCGCGGCAGGACTTCTAGAGAAGCCCCGGATCTGTCCGGGCCGCCGCCACCCCCCTCCCCAGACACCTCTCCAGCCTCCCACCCGAGGGGGCCCGTCCCCAACCCTTCACTGACCCCAGCTCTTCCCTGGCTGCAGCCACACCTGCAGCTTCAGGGGGTTAACTCTCCTTCCCCAGGACTGAGAACTGTAGAAAGCCACACAAGTACATCCTTTCACAAAGCGCATATGCTAGTTTCTTGTAGATATTCACAGCTCATTTTAGAGCTCTGTACATAATGTCGAGGGTCTCTGTTTCGTTGTTTTGTTTTGTCTGTTTTTGTACCTTGTTGGATGCACCTAGGTATGGGAAATGGAAGCCAAATTTATCTTTAAAGACTGTATTTTCAAAATAAAAATGTTTTCTTGTTTGTTTCAACACTCCTGCAAAAGTGTCTTGCTATTTGACTTCTGTTTTTCCTCTGGATTCTGGAGGCGTGGTGTGTCTCTGAAATATTCCGTATTGAAGGGCATTCTTTATCCCGAGGTTTTTTTTTAAATAAGACTTCTCACAATCCTCTGACGGAACCTTCATCTCTTCCCTTTTAGTGCTTCCCTTTTAGGCATTTTGGAACTGGTCAACTGCGCTGTCATTCTGGCTTTTGAAGATATTAAAAGTGATACCTCTGAGGTTTTTCTCCTTTTTTTGTTTATTCTGATTCCTTGTGTATTATTCCTTTAGTAAAAGTATAATTATCACTGTTAATAACCAGCAATTCCAATAACTGAACCCACTTGAAAGCACAAGGTGGGAAGAAGCATAAGGAAAAAGAAGGGAGTTTCTCACCACTTCACTTTTAGAAGTCCTTGACCTATTGTAATGGTTTATGATGGGCAACTTCTCTTACCATTAGACTTTGAACACTATGATTTGGCTCTTAGACAGACTTTACCCCGCCTTTGGGGGAGAAGTCTCAGATCCTCCTACAGAAGAATGCAGGCAGGTACAAGCTTCAGAAGATGGGGGACAAGACGAGAAAAGAGAAACTACTTAGCTATATTTGCACAGAATTATTTTTTCCCCAAGAGTGGAGATCTTTTCTTCTAGAAGGTTCAGATTTATCTGCAAAGCAAACTGACTGAGGTCACTAGCAAGGTTTCCATCACTAGTTGGCCTTTTGTCCCTGGGAAGATGCCAGAAGTACAGGTTATTCTGTGTATAGAGCTCAGGCCAAATATGTAATCACCTTCTGAGGCACTTCAGTTCTTTCCCAAATGGTTCCTGGGGAATATGACACTAGTGTGTGACACTAAGAATATGACAACCTCTTGTAGGACCTGAGTGCAAGGCTTTGGATACAGACAAACGGTAGTACTACTGCAGAGACCTAAAGGGACATAATTGCACCTAAAGAGGGACTATCAGAGGAACCTGGGCCCAGTGGCCCTATCCTCACAAACTTGAATACTGAGCAACAGGGTGAATTAAGTATCCTCAGATTTTTTTTTTTTTTTCCATTTGTGTATTTGTGTGGGCATGGCATGTTTCATCTTCAGGGAGATACCAGGCAAAATGCCCTAAGTTTCTACCTTAGAATCCTAAGGGGTAGGGATTTGAGGACCAGACTCAAAATTTCTCACCTATGCCTTGTTCAAAACAACTTATAAGGAAGTCTCAAAAAGTGTTCCTGACTCACGGTTCACTTTGCACGGGTGCTGGTCAGAAGTCCTTTCTTCTTCTTATGGGAGATGAGTTCTCTCCCACAAAATGTCCACTCGCTAAGCCTGTGTGTCTAATGCTCACACAAATGCGTTTCTCAACAAGGGATGGGCCCAAAGGGCGTTGCGGAGGAGAGGGGGCGGGGATGGAGTGAGGGGATGCATGTGTGTGTGGTATTCGGAGGAATGAAACTGTTTGTCTTCTTTTGTTTGTACAGAATTAACTCGGTGACCTCCCTACCCCTACTCCCTCAAGATCCTGCCCACCTTGGCACAGAAGATTTGAATACTTCAGGGCAGGGTTACACATTGACTGTCCCTGGAGCTCCCCTAATCCAGCAGGCTTTTTCCATGTAGTCAGTCTTGCTGCCGCACCCACCCCAACTGACTCCCAGCAGCACCGTTCCACAGCACAGGGTTCAGTCGAATTATCAGAGGTTGACCCTTGCTCGTTTCCAAGCTCAGGCATATCCTTGAAGTCCCTGTCACAGGGAAATACAGACAGGTGCAACCAGAATACTCTTCCTCTCCATTTATTTTTATTGAAAAAAAAAGGAGGGAGGGAGGTGGGAATCAATAGTGAATGAGGAAAAATAGAGAAGATGGAGAAAGCAATTTCCCTTTCCATATACACACTATCAAAATTCAGGTAAATTCATTTAAAATGTATTTATGCAGTCACTTCCTTAACAAAAGTTCCTTATGTGCTTTTCCTGTGCCAAGCCCTATGCTATTAATAGTTTCCAATGACTTTTTTGATCAGTTTCTGCCCTTCTATATCTAGCAGCTCGTTTTTGGAATCCTTTTTTTTAAGATTTATTTATTTGTTTATGTCCGTGCTGGGTCTTTACTGCTGTGATCTTTTCCATAGTTGGGGAGAGTAGGGGATGCGCTTCCACTGTGGTGCTCAGGCCACTCACTGCAGTGGCTTCTCTTGTTGCCGAGCACAAGCTCTCGGACAGAGGGCCTTCAGTGGTTGTGGTGTGTGGGCCCTAGAGCACAGACTCAGTAGTCATGGTATACGGGCTTAGTTGTTCCATGGCATGTGGGATCTTCCCAGATCAGGGATTGAACCTGTGTCCCCTGAATTGGCAGGTGGATTCTCAACCACTGGACCACCAGAGAAGTCCTCATTTTTGGAATCTAGACTACTTAGATAATTTTTAAAAATCTATAATAGGGCTTAAATTAATGGTTCTCCTCAATCTGGACTCTTACATCCAGCATCCATCTAGATTCAGAAGGGAATAGCCTCAGTGTAGACTCTTTTCACATTCTGGATGATGACAGGTGAACTTTTGAACAGTGGGTTCCTCCCTGCATTCGGAGTTTTGTTTTCTTCTTCTTTGCACGTCACCGTAAGCAGGAAATGATTCTTGCATGAGACAAACTTATGAGACCTCATAGGGGAAGTGATAGCTTATGAAATTGATTTGCTGGGTATTTTTTTGGTTTGGAAAAGAGTCATTATTTGAGTTTTAGATTAGCCTGTGTTCCTTACACCCTCTACCATAGTCAACTTATGAATCAATACTCCTGGCCTCTGGCCAGGAGTGGGAAATGTCACGAGTCATAACCACAGTGCTGAAGAACTTTACAAACAACAGTGAAGTATTTAGTTGTGACTTTAGTCTCATTTTGTAATCTGTGTGTGGGATTTTAAATATAAGTTCTATAAATGAATTCCATTGTAATCAGTTGTTATATTCTGAATGTGTTATTGTTGCTAATATAGAAATATAAGTCATTGTATTTATTACTAGTGCTTGATAAATGCAGTGATTAAAATTGTTACTTTGCACAGGCATATCCTTTCTTACATGAGGAAACTTTCCAAAATTTGACTCTAAGACAGCTAAATATTTAAGAAGTAAACAAATTTAAATTCTCAAGTTATAAATGGGCCCAACCACTACTGGTGATGAAACCAGAGGCAGTTACTGGAGGTTTCTTCTACTGTTCATTTGTCAGATATTAGCATTGACATCTGAACTTCTTCACTTAAATCATTTCAGTCGGGGACTCTTGCCCCAGTTTTGATTCTGGAGGTACAGCCAACCCCTGGAAGGCCCAGCCAACCCCTGGAAGGCCCTTGGGAAACATTAGGTTTTGAATATTGTCAATGGGAGAGACTAGATGCGTTTAGATTAAACAGTGTAGAACCTACAGTAAATTTTAACATGAGAAGGGAATTACCACAGCATAACAGGTTGCCTTTCTTATGACCAAGTAATTTTATTATAATAAAGAGAAAAAGTTCATACAGCCATGTAACACTACAAACAGGAATAGCTTTTCTATTTCAGAGGAGTATTTCTGTTCACCTTAATAGCATGTTATGTTGAGATTGTATTTCCCAATTTTTCCTTCTGAAATGTAACTTGCCACTGATAACCACCGCTGCTGACAGCAATGAGCAATAAAGGGAGTGGAGATTCAGAATGATTCAGCTTTGATGACCTGAGAGATTTCAAGTTCATTCCTGTTTCTTTTCTTTATTGCTTGTTTCCCACCCCCTCCAACACAAATTACTATCTAAGCTATGTAACTTTTTTCTCTTTGAAAAAACTGATAGTGAAAAATTGTAAGTAACACAAGTAGCCTAAAGAGGAAACTTTTTAGGAAATTATCATGCTATATCTGTTAGGATGCTTTCTATTGCAAGAAACAGAAAACCGACTTAAAGGGGCTTAAAATATAGGGGATTTATTTTCTGACCTAACAAGAAGTCTCAAGGTAGGGCCCAAGGATGTGTGATTAATTGGAGTGACAAGATTTTCCAGAGCCCAGTTCTTTCTACTTCCCTCTTCTTCCATCTTCAATGTGTAGCTGGCTCCCTTCATGGCCACACCATGGCTGCAGTAGCTCCAACTCCCAGCTCCAGTGTTTCCTTCTCATACACATTCCATAGGCAGAAAAGGGGGTTACCTTTTCCTTGTTATCACTTTTTAAGAACTAAGAATCTCTCCTAGAAATCCAACCTCTATACCTGCTCTCATATTTTATTGGCTGGAATTAGGTCACTTGTTCCTTCCTCAGGCAACCACTACCAAGGAGAATAGAATTACACCCTGATTGACTTAGACCAAATAAAATTCACATTCTGCCCACCAAATGGAACCAGCCTTCCCTAAAGATCTTGACTGCCTGAAAAACCTAAGTTCTGTCAGTAAGGAAGAAAGGAGAACTGACTATTGTGAATATTAAGCAGATGCTAAAAATGAAGTTTCCATTAATAACCTTATGTTAGGAGATGCTTATGTAATAAAAGCAGGATATTTAATGACATATACAGATATCCCCTGCTTTTACTTTACTCCATTTTATTTTTCCCAAAGACATCAGTATCTGTTTTCACTAACTAGAGAAATACCAAGAGGATTTTCGCTTTTACATAAAAAGGTGAAAGTAGCATTTAGCATTTGTTTTGCAGGAGCTATTATAGAGACAGTGCCACACGCTAAGCAGGGAGTATGGCACCGACAAGGTTCTTCTCTGAGAACTAGACTCGGCATCTCACCATCAAGCCTCCATAGCTTTGAACTGTGTCTCTGAGCATCTGGGCTTTATCTCAATTTATTCTGTGTATCCATTAGCAAGATGTGTGTTAAGATAATCGCTTCTTTGGTGTACACCATTTCTTATGAAAGGTTTCTTGGGAGGCTCTACTTCTGGATAGTGGGGTAAACCATATAACCAAACAAAACCTTCCAGAAACTCAGCAGAAACAAAAGACTATCAGAAGATACACAGAAATGTTAACAGGAGCTATTTGCAGCTAACAAACTAAGAGTCCATTTTTCTTCTTTTCTTATATTTCAACTCTTCCACAATAAATATGTATTATTGCTATAAAGGAGAAAAATAATAAATGTTAAATAATAAATAAATAATAAATGAAGATAAAGCCTTCATTTCCTCAATATTTTTAGTTTTCATCTTGCTTTATTGCTTCTGATTAGTCACACCCACCTTCATGCTTCTTCTAAATCATTCCTTTAATTTAGTTACATCTTTTACTTTCCTTTTCTTTCTTCCTTGATTTCTATTCAAATATCTCTTTCCTATCTTTTCTCTTCTCTAGATTTCTGTACCCTGATTCTTTGCTTTCTACCTTTTAAGAGTTCCAGTAATTCCAGTTCAGTATTCCCCCGGGTGTGGACTTATCCAGGATACTTATTTCTGGTGCTAGTCACTCAGTCGTGTCCCACTCTTTGTGCCCCCATGGACTGTACCCTGCCAAACTCCTCTGTCCATGGAATTCTCCAGGGAAGAATACTGGAGTGGGCAGCCATTCCCTTCTTCAGGGGAATCTTCCTGACCCAGGGATCGAACCCAGATCTCCTGCATTGCCGGCAGATTCTCTACATTCTGAGCCACCAGGCCCTCCCTTATTCAAGGGGTGAGTTGGAATTCCTGGTGATAAAGACTCAGGACTCCACACAAAAAAAACACTTCAGGTAGTTCTTATGTCTATTAGAAACTGAGAACTGCATTAGCCTTGACATCAACATCCCCTTTATCTTATCCATCAGCCATTTACTATCTGCCTACCATAATAAATATAAAACAAATCTCAGCTCATTAAAAAATAAAAACTCACTGTCCTTGAAGTTGTCATATTTTTCTCTGCCTTGATTCTTACTACTCTACCATGGTCTCTTCAACTACTTTTCTATTGCTGCTGTCCCCAAACTTGATTTTTCCTTTTTTACATTAATAGGTATGTTTGGCTTCCATGTTTTATTTCTTTGCCCTTCTTTGTTTGCTTAATCCAGCCACTAATTTAAAGAGGAAGGAGAAAAAAGAGAGTGTGATAATTAAGATGAGAAAATCACAGAGAAGTAAAAATAATTCTTTTTAAATACTGTAACCAGATGACCTGTTACTGCGGCTTCTGTATGAAGAACATTAATTTGCTATGAGTGATGCTTTAGGTAGTGAGGTGTGGATGTATGCTGGTTTAAGATCAGAGCTAAATCACATTGTTTTTCTTTTTTTTTTGTTGTTGTTATTTATATTATCATTACAGTAATATTTCAGTGTAGGAGGCAATTTTGTGATGGAAAGAGTCATGGACATGTAGTCAGAATATTTAATTTTTTTTAAGCTCTGGAACTGTTTACAGACATTTAACCTCTCTGAGACTCAGTTTCTCACCTATAAAATGAGAATTTACTCTGTATAATAAGGTCTTCTCTAGCTTGTGGGATGAATGGTTCTCATTGGGGTAAGCATAAACACATTGTTAAGTAACTATTGTTGACTTCACAATAGCTAGAAAATATTAAGAAATTCCTTTACTTCACTCCCATAAAATATTTCATTAATTCAGTAAAAATAAATGTGGATTTACAAATTAAGTTCTACTTGAAAATGTTGTATCATTTGTTTTTCTAAATCTTTTGAACTTTTAGAGACTCTTTAGAAGACTATCCATTGAAAGTAATGTTTTTAAATCGAAAAATAAATGTATCTTAAAATTATTTTTTAGAGACAAAAGTCATGCTTATTATAAAAAAAAATTCAAATAATATGTGTGTGCGTGCTTAGTTGCTCAGTCACGTCTGATACTTTGCCACCAAGTGGACTGTAGCCCGCCAGGCTCCTCTGTCCATGGGGATTCTCCAAGCAAGAATACTGGAGTGGACTGCCATGCCCTCCTCCAGGGGATCTTCCCAGCTTAGGGATCTAAGCCAGGTCTCCCGCACTGCAGGCAGATTCTTTACCATCTGAGCCATCAGGGAAGCAAAATCTCTTATCTCTCCTTCCTTCAGTAATGATGCTGTTAATTCCATTCCCCAAAGGTAACCATTATTAATATTTTTGGTATGTTTTTCTAGACATTTTGCAGTGGATATACAAATGTAAGAACATACTTAAAAATATACAACACAAATATGATCACATTGTTGTTTTGCAACCTGTTCCCCCCAACCCAGACACATTTAACAGTAAAAACAATCTATATTCCGTCTATTTTTCCATATCAGCACAAAAATGTATTCTTCTAAGATAGTGGGGGGGAGAAAACTCTAAGGATTTTTAAACCTGAGGATTAATTCTTTCATTATAATTTAATATGGAGAAATAGGAAAAAGCATTTTGTTCCTGAAGTTATTTGTAAGACACCATCTTTAACTGACAGCCTTTAGTCACATATCTTGATGACAGCAGCTGAGAGAGTGCCTGAGGGTTTTGAAGATTCTTCAAGGTGTGTCATATTATGGTTCACATCAATGCACACTGATATACCTCCCTGGCAAGAACTGAAAGATACAGTTCTTAAATCCCCTGGTGACCCATTATCCATGGATCATTGACAAGATAGAATGTAATAGCTCCTGTCTTTTTAGCAAGGTAAACTTCCCAGTGAAACTGTTCTGTTCATGCCCTACATCTTTTATCTAAACAAGAAAATTAATCTTTGAAAAAGAAACTATATTAAGTAGATAATACAGATGCTCTCCAATTCTTTAATATTTACTGAATGAGGAAATATCTACTGAAATATAGTAGCTGTTTAACTGTATAGACAGACTGAAAACTTTTCCTATATCCTATCTTTCCACATAGATCATCTGAAATTCAAGGCAAGATTAAAAATTTGGAATGTCAAGTTAAACTGAGATATTTTGCCTATTTAAGGACAGGGTTAAAACAGTGGTTCAATTGATATTATGGCTCAGAGTTGAACACTTCCCATTATTTTTCTATTTGGTCTGAAAAGTTGCTGCTTCTCTGTCCTAAAAATGATTTCCTTATGAACTGGGTCATAGTCATATGCTTTCAGAGGGACTCTATTCATAGGCCTCTGCAATATTTACCATGTGGCACTGTTTTTACAACATCACATATTGACAGTGCTGTGTTGTAAATATCATTATGTGATGACAGGCATGGCCTTGTTCTTACGTGATTCTGATCTAGATACATCTGCATTTCCCTATTTTATGTTAATCTTCTTGACTTCTCTAAGGGTTCTGCCCTATTTCTGTCTGGTTAGAGGTAGAAAGACTAGAAGTAAAAAGATGATGCTCTTGTCAACTTGATTAATATTTCCTTTCCTGCCCAGGTCAAAAGAAAAAAATAAATAAAAAGGAAATAACTTGATCAACTATCTCCATAAAAATATAGGCAAGTGAATCAGATATTGTAGCCTAGATTAGTGAATTTGAAGATTTTATCTGTTCAGTCGAGCGATTCCACCACAGAAACTTAAGCACATCTGTAGAAACAGACATGAGTGAGAATATTGTTCGAAATATTGTTTATAATCAAAAAAACTCAAAAGAACATAAATGTCTGCTGCTGCTGCTAAGTCACTTCAGTCGTGTCCGACTCTGTGAGACCCCATAGACGGCAGCCCACCAGGCTCCCCCGTCCCTGGGATTCTCTAGGCAAGAACACTGGAGTGGGTTGCCATTTCCTTCTCCAATGCAGGAAAGTGAAAAGTGAAAGTGAAGTCGCTCAGTTGTGTCCGGCCCTCAGCGACCCCATGGACTGCAGCCTACTAGGCTCCTCCGCCCATGGGATTTTCTAGGCAGGAGTACTGGAGTGGGGTGCCATTGCCTTCTCCGACATAAATGTCTGCTAACAGGAAAATGGATAAATAAATAATGGAATAGAAGTTAAAATGGATTAGCACTATGTGTATCAGCATGGATTAATCTCAAGCACATAATGTGTGAAAAAATAAGCAAGTTGTAGATTGACAAGCATATGTCATTCATGTAAAGTTTGAAGACATGATATGTAGTTTATATAAATATAGTAAAAGTGTAAAACGTTCTTGGAAATAATAAACATAAAATTCTAAAAAATAGTTACTTCTGGGGAGAAAGAAGAAAGAAATTGGAAAATGGTATATGTGCAGGGGGATTCTAATTGTATTTATGATATTTGTTTCTTTAACAAAAAAACATGAAGCAAATGTAGATGTTGTTAAGACTTGACAAAACTGAGTGATACGTGTAAGGGGTTTGTTGTATTAGTCTCTATACTTTTCTATATGCTTGGAAATATTCATAATAAACTTTTTTTAAATAAAAGAACAAGATTTTAGAACTGAAGAGGACTTTAGGAATCATCTACTATGGGATATTTAATAAGCAGCTACTCTGTGAAACTAGAGATACACTGATATACCAGAAAGACAAATTTTCTTCACCCTTAAAGCTTATAGTTTACTGGAAAGAGGCCAAATTAAAAAAAAAAAAAACTCATGTCACTATACAAAAACAGGCATTATTAAGGACCACACAGAAGATTTTATTGATACTTCATTTGAGGATGAGGAAATTGAGGAAAAGAAAAGTTAAGTGATTTTCCTATGGTGCACGCTAGTTCTAGAATCTTGCCTAGAACCACACACTTCTATTTTCCCCTCAGTCACCTACTAACTTATTCTAACTATTGATGGTGTTAGTCACAAACTCATTGACAATGGCTCATTTGTTTTGCAGCCATGTTCGACTGAAGATGTAAGGCAAAAGGGACAAATTTACCAGATGCTAAAACTTAGCTAAATAAGCTTTAAAACTATTGAAATATTTCTGACATAACATTAAATTTATACAACTTTCCTATTAGATCAGCATTATCTTCATTTAATGGAATAAGAAAGAGAGAAGCTTGGGAGTGGCAGTGGGGTGAAGTAAATTGCCTAAAGCTCTGTGGGAAATATTAATAGGAGTGACAAGTTCTGGATCAGAATTCAGAACTCTGACTAGTTCAAAATCATGAGCACCTTTCTCTCTGATCTTTCCTTTCAGGTTAATGTGCCTCACTTCCACAAATTCCTATAAAGTCAACACTACTCTTGGGAATTTTAAGAGGGACCAGAACACTAATATTTTCTCAGACAAATTGAGCATTTTTTTCACCTCCAAAGTTTCAAATTTATTGATGAAAATGTTCCACGTAAATTTTTGTGTCCATCTAAGTGTGCAAACCCTTCTCTCCAGATGGCTCAAAGAATGTTCAGGAAAATGATTCCCCATATTGCAACTATTCTATTCAGAGCTTTGAAGACTGATTTTTATCCATCTTTAGCAAGTAAAGTACTCTTGCCTGGAAAATCCCATGAACAGAGGAGCCTGGTAGGCTGCCTTCTATGGGGTCGCACAGGAGCGACTTCCCTTTCACTTTTCACTTTCATGCATTGGAGAAGGAAATGGCAACCCACTCCAGTGTTCTTGCCTGGAGAATCCCAGGGACAGGGGAGCCTGGTGGGCTGCCGTCTATGGGGTCGCACAGAGTCAGACACGACTGAAGTGACTTAGCAGCAGCAGCAGGAAGTAAAGGGAGTGGAAGAACAGAATGATTATAGTGACCCATTCTACCTATGTGTGGTGTTAAAACATCCATTCTACTTATAAAATTCCAGCAATATAATTTATATTATATTCCAGCAATATAGTTTCTATTAATTATCTTTCATTATTGAAATAATTGTTTCAATATTATGACAGCCAAAGGGAACTGTTTCAGCTTCTTCTTCCTGTATTCATTTTTAAAAAACCTGTCACTTAGATAAATTAAGTCTTTCTGGGGAAAATTATTGAGCAGAATCAATATTCAACATCAGAAGGTAGTATGATCTAACTCTGTTGCTTCCCAGGAATCTACCAGCGGACTTTAGCCCTGTCACTTACACACTTCCCTACAAAGCTGATTATAGGTTTATGCTCTAAGTGCTCAATATTGACTGGTACAGGAACACTCCAGAATTACTTATTATCTTAATTTTCCAATGAATTCTTTCTTCCCTTGGCTGATGTGTGAAGCTAGGCTTCTAAGGATTTCTTCAGTGTCCTTATTAAGAACATCTGTAAAGAAAATCAGAATGAAGTGTTGAATTTCACCCATTTGGATTTCATTAAAGTGTCTATAGTTGTCAAGCATTTAGAAAGTCAAGACACTAAGAGTTTGGGGTTTGACCCAAAGGAAATTGGTCCTCATTTTAAGGCTAAACAGGAGGGAACACTGAGCCAAAGTTTTTTAGGGAGATTTAAAAAAAAAAAATCATTCCTTTCGGATGCATGCCCCTAAAGAAGGAAAGCTTAAACAATCATACTTTCTAATGGTAAGTTTTCTACTTTGCCAAAGCCAAGTGTGGGTTTATTGCGGAGGTTCTTAACCCAGAGTTCATGGACTTCTGGTGGGTCCATAGGCAGACCTCAGAGAGTCCATGAACTGTAAAATTTAAGCAAAACTTCATGTGCATATACACACATGTGCTTTTTTCTAGGAAGAGGAAGCTGCAGTTTTCATCAAATTTTCAGAGACATCTGTGATTCAAAACAAGTTCTACAATGTTGGTTTATTGTTTTACATATTAGGTGTCTGAAAATTCTCAGTGTCTGAATGAGCAAAGTTTTCAGTTTCTTTTTTACTAAGAGTACATAAATGTACATAACTTTTAAAATACTTCAAAAGGTCAACTAATTTTTAAATTAACAAATGACCAGAATTTTGGTAATTTTGAAATCTCAATTATGACTAAATTCACCTACATATACACTCTGATTCAAACAGGTTTAACAAAAGTAACCTCACTGATTATTTGGAATATATAACACAAAAATAATAATTTGGTTGAAAAGCAAAAATATGTTGTATTGGTAGCACAAAGTGATTAAAATCTTAAAGAAGCTTGAAATTTTTTCATTATATTTAGTAATAATAATATTTGTTAGATTAATTAATTATGCTGTCATTAAAGTGGATGAATTAATTTATAATGTGAGTGAAATCTACTTCAAGTAAAAACAGCAATTTCATTTCATAAGGAACAGTAAGTACAATAAATTCTGATGTGAAAAATCCACTGAGTATAAGTTTGTAACATTTAAACAGAATACAAAATAATCTGATCATCATTACATTAATTATCACTACATATGTATTTAAAACAGTTGGTAAAATTTAAGAGCTCACGTTAAGCTCAAATACAATATATCATTTCTTCTCTCCATGTGATTCTTAAAAAGCATTGTTTTAACTGGATCCTATAATTACATTTGGCTTTTAAAATAGATTATTTAGTATATGGTAAACTAATGACATTTTTTTAAGTGTGCTTTTCCTGGTGAATCATCTACTTTAGATTGGACTCAAAATACAGAATGCAGAAACACAGAACGAATCTTTAATTCATAGGCTATCTGCCACTTGTCCTCATTTTATATTGCAAAAATATATATACAATTTATTTTTATCCCTTGAGTTAAACTTCAGACATCAGTCTATTTTGATTTATCTTTGCTCCTTGTGCAGCAAGCTTTCTTTGGCCACCTTCTTGAATTACCAATCCTCTCGGATAGTTCTTACCTTATTATACATGAAGCTGGCTTATTTCCAAATTAACTTGGCTAGTCTTTTAATCTTTCCCATCCTCTCTCAAAACCCCTGATCAGCTCTCTAGATATTCACCAAACCAAACTTAGTTTCCAGACTCACTCCCTTGATATATATACTTTATATCATCAACTATTCCTTTCTTATGCTATTTTTTAGATGCCTTTATTCTCTCCTCAAACTCATCTAACTTTGCCTCAAAATATTTTCTTCCTTTTAATCTGCCTTTAAAACATACTTTAATTTAAATATTAGTGAAACATGAAGTCTTAAAGAATTGCTCATTTTTTTTTAACAGTTAAGGCTTTTTCTGTTTTATCTCTTACTGTTAAGGTTAAGAATTAGTGAAGGTTATAGTATATGAATGCTACCTCAATAAAGTTACTAACAAAAAAGCCAAAAAACAGTAAAGCAGAGAAAAAAATCCCAACAAAGTAAAGGAGTGTACAGTAAAGCATTTTAAAAGACAAAAACTGCAATGTGGACCCTAGATATTTATCATTATTGTAATTACTATTATATGCACTGAATTCTCTGAAGCTTTCCTATGAACTAATAATCTAAACTCCTCTGCTAACTCATTGCCCTACAACTATTTATCCAAATGCAAGCTATGTGAAAGCGTCTAGCACAATGGTTTGCATATGATGTGTCCAATATGTCTTGAAAAACAAACAAAAATTAAAGTACAATTGATAGAGTAAAATCATATATATTAGTATAAAGACTAGAAGAATTTAATGTATGCCTAAAGTAGTTTGGAGCCAATTTAAAGTTATGTTTAAAATCTTATTCTTTGATATTAGAAATAATATATGCTGTAATATATATATAGCGTTGGAAAACATCAGATTAAGAATCCATTTTTCAGGCCTTTCTTAGAAGACTTAGTAAATATTAGTTGAAAATTGATTTTATAGATGATTTCCAATATGATGATTGGGAATATGATTCCCAATCAACTTTCTTCTCATTATGGGGATCTCACAGTTCTGGTGAACAAAGAGTATTTATTCCAACAGGGTTCCTCCTTTTGGAAAGAGAGAGCAACTTTAAAATTTTCTATTAAAATAGGCAACAAGTTGTTTTATTTGCTCAGCAGGTGTTTTATTTTTTCAACCCCACCTCCTTTTCCAGCTCTCAGCACCAGTGAAGAAGGAAACATTATTTATCAAACAAGTTAAGGACCAGAGCTGATGGGCACTAATTTGCTCCTCAGGACAGCTAGCCTATGTTCAAGTGGTGGTCTTCATTATGCTTCAAGAATTGAAATGTCTTTGAATTGGAAGGTACTTTAGAAATGTCTTTGTCCATCCCTCACATAGTATTACTAATGGAAAGAGCACTCATTATTTAAAGAAGTTGCAGACTCATTGTTAAATAACACGGGATGAGAGAAAAGTCTTAGGCTCCATTCAAAATTCACCTCCTTGCACCTTCCAATGACTGGCCTCAATTCTGTCCTCTACTTTCCCTAATGGTTAGAGGAGGAAGGGGAGGGTGAGGAGGAGGAAAATTTCTCTTATATAAACAGATGAGATGTTTGAATTGTGCTTTGTAAAATGTTTAGAATTGTTAGGGAATTGGGTCAGCACATCCCTAGGTCCTCAGAAAAATACATTGCTTATTCTTTTCTTTGCTTAGATTCTGGACTAAGAAGTTTTCATCTCTTTCATCCAAATGTGTCTGTGAATTTAGCACATTTTAGTCTTCCTGGGAGATCTGTCAACAATTACCAATGAATCAATGTTAGCACACCTTATGGGAGGAAGGAGAAGGAATTAGAAGCTTCATTGTTTTATTTCCTTCTCTGGTGGTGTGGTAGGAAGGAGGATTAACTGGTTAGAGCTGAAACCTTACTGGCCAAATCCTTGGCCCAGATTAACTGAATGATCCCAGCATTGAGCACACAGGCCATGGAGAGTACTTGTATCACACTGATTTGCCTAATAAGGAAGCTGTTTGCAACCACCTACACATTTAATGAGGAGATTTCATTGTCCTCCTGCAAGTTCTAACTTGCTATATTTGTATCTTTATTTAAAAGGGCCCGAATTGCATGATAGTAGCTCAAGCTGCCAAAGGCCACAGTTTCTTCATTTAAAATAAGTAAAGAAAAAGAAAAAAAAAAAAAAAGATATTAAGATCAGGCAGCAGGACTCTTAGAGTCTACACCTGGCTGGACCAGGTTTGGCTCTTCCTCATCTATTAATTCATCCAAATAATAACTTCCAAAAAAGTAAGAAAAAAATGAGTCACTCTGGTACCAACTTGAGATAATGTGTATCAGCTTTGATCACATGCTCGGAGGTTTGGGAAAACGAATTATTATAAACTGGGTGTCATCCTCAGCTCTTCCCTGGAAACACTTTTCTTAAATGTTGCTTTTGATCATATTTTAAGATGTAATTAAGGATTCCTTTTCACTAGTCATGTTTTTTTTCTTGAGTTAAAAGCCTTATGGAAACAATCCAATGGAATTATATAGCTATGGTTCCACTCACAGGAGCTCTTGGTAATGATTAAGTGTGCATGGACAAAAGAATACAGAAGAGGTGTTTGCCTAGTGGGTGTATCATTGGGGGTGTCCTTTTTATTTTGATAAAAACCTGAGATACTATGAAATCCCTGAGATATATCTGTAACCAAGAAATTCCTCTGAATGAATTTATATTTTCTTCCAATAATTCCCATTCATTTGCTAGCCATTCAACAAATATTTGAGTATCTCCATGTGTCAGGCACCATATTAATCTAGTATGAGAGACAAATACAAGAAAAACATGAATAAATGAATAAATGTCATGATTCAAGTATATGTTGGTGTCTGTGGCAGATATGTAGAAGTTTTCCTAGTCAGTGAGAGAGAAAGGGAGGGGGGGATAATGGATACTCCCTGGAGAAGGTAAATGTGATTTCAATAAAGAGAAAGCGTTCAAGTGACTTTCTCCAATGGAAGAAGCTATCCCAGTAAAGATCAAATAGTTATGGCAAATAACAGTTTCCTTAAAGCATAATCCATGACACAAAAGTCTCTTTAGACTCTCTGAGACAAAAGAATTTTGTAGTCAAATACATCTGAAACTTCACAATGCACATTAACAGTTCTTGGGACTGACACATATACACTGTTGATATTATGTATAAAATAGATAACTAGTGAGAAGAGACTGCACAGCATAGGGAACTCTACTTAATACACTGTGCTTCCTGAATGGGAAGCAAGTCCAAACGTGAAGGGGTATATTGGGTTGGCCAAAAGGTTTGTTCAGGTTCCTGAACGAACTTTTTGGCCAACCCAATATGTATATGTATAGCTGATTCATTTTGCTGTACAGTAGAAACTAACACATTGTAAGGCAAATATACTCGAATAAAAATTAATTTAAAAAAACGGTTAAGGTCTCAAAGAAGCCCAGTAGTAAAGAGATCTGACTAACAAAGCATAACCCAACATTTCCTACAATGCCCTGACTATAACGCTCCTCTTTTTTTTATTGAGGGGAGACCTACTGCCATCATGACAGATTCCATTAAAAACTTTAACCTAAAGAGGATAATTTCCCATGAAAAATGGATGTTCTGGGTCAGTGAAATACATTTCAGCTTTTCTATGTTTCACAGGTAACTATTACCATAAAATGGTTAACGGAGATGACTTTTAGAATGGGCAAATTGGGCCACGGCTTGGAGTCTCTTGCTGACTGAATTTCTGTGCTAACTACTCAAAAAGTCTGCATAGAATCCCTACCTTAGAGTAGAGGAAAACCGATTGGAGCCCTAGGGCAGACTATGTCTCCACATTCCTTGAAACAAGTGTGAAGAAACAAATAAAAGAACTGCCATTATGAATTGTACTAAAGCCATGATCAAAAGTCTCTATACTTTGAAATACCTAATCATATTATAGGATTAAAAGCACATGAGTGAACACTAACCAATAATTTATTCATTTCTATATCTACTTACATCTTCTAATTTCGAAAACATAAATTTATGGTTCTTTCTCAATTATACTGACAAAACCTTTTTTCTTACTCTCAATCTGGCAGGTCCCTTTTGCTATATGCTTGTAGTTGTACTTTGACTATAGTCAATTTCTGTATTCACGTTCAATTTTCATAGTGACTTTTGAGTAGAAAATGGGTTTTGAAAGAATAAGAAGAGTTTGCAGAAGTCTCATCTTTTCTAGGAATTATGAAAAGGGTGTAACACTCATATGAATGTTGCACTTATTTGATTTTGTTCTAATAAGGCTCTACTGTTGAGGCCATAGTATAAGACCATACTCCTAGAGATAAATATGATCCTCTTTGAGGAAAGTGAGCATCTCTATATCAATCATCTGGAAAGGGAATGTCCTCAGATCAATATCAAGATCTTAGAAGGTAGGTCTTGGACTTGGGCGAGAACCCCTGACTCCCTGTGGGATCATACTCTTGCTGGACTTCTAGATATAATGACTATTTGATGATGCTCCCTGGAGGTACGGAAAAATGGCTTCTCCCATTTTTCTAGGGAGAGGGCAGCTAGGCAGGAGGGCAGCTAGGCTTCTAGTCAATGGCCTAAGACCTTTATATACATTATTTCCCTGAATTCTTATGGCAACCCTAGAAGTTAGATGTCATCAAACAGAAAAACTTAAGTTCTGAGTAGTTAAGTGATTTGACTAGAGTATGCTCAACCTCTGGAGTCAGATGAAACCTCGATTGAAATCCCACTCCCTGGTAGCTATGGGATGTGGGGAAATTTGTAATCTCTCTGGGTCTTGATTTTCCTCATCCATGTAGGACACAAATTGAACCTACTTCTGAAGATTGGGCTGGGCAGGAAGGCAGCACCTTGTAGGGGATATTAAGATGAAGTGATACACTTTCAGATTATCAAGCTCTATGTTGCTCTCTGTGTTCATTCTCATCTAGTTATGTGCAAGTCTTTAGCAAAGCCTTATGAGAGTTTAGCCTGGCTCAGGTCTCAGTTGTACACTAAGGACCTTAGGTGAGAATGTGGAGTACATTTTCAGCTCAAGGAGCTAAAAAGAAGAAACAGTAACCTGTTAACATAGTTCTGTGTGCTGTGTGTTAGTTGCTCAGTCGTGTTGAACTCTATGCTACCCCGTGGACTGTGGCCCACCAGGCTCCTTTGTCCATGGGATTCTCCAGGTGAGAATCCTAGAGTGGGTTGCCATTTCCTTCTCCAGGGGATATTCCAGATCCAGGGATTGAACTCTGGATTACAGGCAGAGCCTTTGCCTTCTGAGCCACAAGGGAAGCCTGGTTATTATGGTTATTAATAAGAATAATAACTATCAGGTATCTAGTACCCACTCTGTGCCAAGCACTTTACATAGGCCTTCTCATCTAATCTTCACAACAGTTCTCAGAAGTAGGTTCTATTTGTGTCCTATGTGGATGAGGAAATCAAGACTCAGAGAGATTACAAATTTGTACACATCCCATAGCTACAAGGGAGTGGGATTTCAATTGAGGTTTCATCTGACTCCAGAGGTTGAACATACTCTAGTCAAATTACTTAACTTCTCAGAATTTAAGTTTTTCTGTTTGATAATATCTAACTTCTAGGGTTGCCATAAGAATTCAGGGAAATAATGTATATAAAGGTCTCAGGCCACTGACTAGAAGCCAATAGGTGTCCCCCAAAATGGTGCTTATCATTATGCTTTCCTTCTGTCTTTCTGGACAAACCTTCTTAATATCTTTCAAGGCTTCCTCTTCTGACAGCCTGCTAAATTCATGTCCCCTAAATTTGTTTTCTATCTAAGCATTCTCCTTAACACAGGACCTTCAGTTACCATTTTTATGCTGGTGACATCTAAGTCTTTACCTTTAGCCCTGATCACTGCTGAACTCCAAACTCAGATATCCACTCATCTGACATCTCCACTTGTATGTCTCATGGACGCACAAAATTCATTATGTCCCAGAGTGAACATGTCATCTTTCTATTCTCATTCTGACCTCTCTCTCAGTAAGTGGCATCATCAATTTTCCAGGTATCTAACCTAGCCTGGAAATCTTTCTCTACTCCTCATTCTCTCATCCCTCACACTCAATTAGTTATCAAGTTCTCCTAGTCTCTTTTTATTATCTTTTATATCAGTCCCTCCGTCTCTCCCTGTCATCCCTCAATTTCATTTCTACATCCACCATCACTGCTTAAATTCAGACTCTCACCACCTCTGTCAGGCAATACTGCAATCATCTTCTAACTGGTTTCCCTACAAACTACTTAATCCCTCCTATGTGTCCTCAACATTACTGACAAAATGATCTTTCTAAAAAGAAAATTGTGTCATCTGTTTCCCACTTGAAATCTTTCAAGAGCTTCCCATAACTTTCAGGACAAAGTTCAAATTCAGCACATAAAGCCCTTCAAGATATAACTTCTTCCTACTTCTTAAGTTGTAGTTCCCATTATTCTTTTTTCATTTTACTCTTTGTATTTGCTTTAAAGAATTGCTTGAACCTCTCTTGTTTTGTTGCTGTTCAGTCCCTAAGTCATGTTTGCCTCTTTGAGACCCCATGGACTGCGGCACACCAGGCTTCCCTATCCTTCATTATCTCCCAGAATTTGCTCAAATTCATGTTCATTGAGTCAGTGATGCTATCCAACCACCTCATCCTCAGTCACCCCTTTCTCCTCCTGCCCTCAATCTTTCCCAGCATCAAGGTCTTTACCAATGAGTTGACTCTTCACATCTGGTGGCCACAGTATTGGAGTTTCAGTTTCAGCATCAGTCCTTCCAATGAACCTCTCTAAAGGAAGCTATGTCTATCCTTGGGCCTTCTGGCATGTCCTTTGTATGCTCATCCTTCCCTCCTTCTTCCCCCTCTGCTGCCCCCTTGCCCAACTGTCTCCTCTTCCAACTCTTTCCTTAACATTCAGCTTAAGAGGAACTTTTCTGGAGAGCTTTTTCTCGATCTTGACTCTGGTATTTCTTCTTAATATACCCATGTATTGCTATGTCAGAGTGCGTTTCATACCACCCATCTTTTTCACTAGTTTGTAAACTGGATCCCCAGATTTGTCCAACGTAGGGGACCTAGCACATAACCTGTAGCGTCCAGTCCACAACAGATGCAGACAGACTCTTAGTTTATGAAGGAATGAGTTTAGCATGAGAGATTTCAACCTTTGGCTCTGTCAACCTAAGAAGCTAGAGAAAGTTTTTTTTTTTTTTAAGACATTACATTGCTGGAGATTCCTTAAATCTCATTTCTTTCTTCCCCACCCAGTCATTTTTCCATTTTACTTATGGCCAGGTTCCACCACTCACCCTAGGAACATTAAGACAACAAAGAGCTTTTAGACACACTGGTGGCACTAGTGGAAAAGAATCTGCCTGCCAGTGGTGGAGACATAAGAGACACGTGTTCGATCCCTAAGTTGGGAAGAGCCCCCTGGAGAAGGGAATGGCAACCCACTCCAGTATTCTTGCCTAGAGAATCCCATGGATAGAGGAGCCTGGTGGGCTACTGTCCACAGAGTTCCAAAGAGTTGTACACAACTGAAGGGACTTAGCACGCACATGGAACAAGCAATTAAGATGCAAAGTATTCCATTTGATGGTCTAGAGAGATGAGATAGTGTGATTGGGACCCACCAAACCAACACACACCCTGCCCTCTACAAACTTGACCTTCAGTGCTCCTTTGTAATCCTGAGCCAGAGGGTTAGTCTTAAGCTGCTCTGTTTGGTTTTATTTTGACCCCCTAAATTAGGATACTTTAAAAATTATTGTTATTATATTAATTGATCTCTTCACTTTCTTTTTCTTTCTGCATTTTTTGGGTAACTTTTCTGAATGTTTTCCCTTTAAAAATTTTAAGCTATTCCTAACTTCTCTTTCTCTGAATGTAACAGAGGTAAAAAGAAAATCAAAACCAACTAATTCAAATGGTCATCAAATTCTTTAAAAAACCTCTTAATGGGGGAGAGCCTCTGAGTTGGAAAAAGAGCATAGGAACCATATGGCTTACTCAACAACTTTATCTAGTAAACAGTGAAATGAAAGGAAAAAGGGAGTTAGTGACTTGCCCAAAGACACTTAACCAGTTGAGCACAAGAGTTGTATTGGGTCCTAAGTCCCCCATATGCCAGTCTTGGCAATCTCTTTTTCCTTGAAGATTCTCTCCTTGTGCCAACAGCTAATACATTTCTGTTTATGGAGAAGGAAATGACAACCTATTTCACTATTCTTGCCTGGGAAATCCCATGGACAGAGGAGCCTGGCTGGCTACTGTCTATGGGGTCACAAAAGAGTCAGACACCACTTAACCACTAAACAAGACCATGGTAAAAATAGTTTCAAGAATAAAGGGTATTTTCTTACCTCCATTGTTGGTTTAAAAAATAAAAAACCATTAAAAAAGATAAAGTTAGTATGTCCAAACATTGCTAATAAAAGACAAAGTAACTAAAAGTTATTAAATATCCAGGGCTTCTCTGGGAGAGAAACATCATGTATTGGTGGCTAATTTAAAATTGCTTTGAATTTTTAATTTTTCATATTGTATATTAATTTAAAAATTTTAAGTTGTCTAATTTAAAATTGTTTTGATAAAATGATTTATCTAAAATCAATTGACTTTGGTTGGCCGTTATACCTCAAAGTTGATTTTCCTCAATTCTGTGATTTAGATATTTCCCACACGGAGCAAGTAATAAATTTGAACTTATAAAAAAAGAATATATACATATATATGTCATATATACATAGTTAACTATAGTTAACACACTGGTCAGAAAGAAGCCACGTGGTCGACCATGCTCAGAGCTCAGACATGGCTCCGGATATGTTGCCCCCGGGAAAGTAAGAAAGGTCGCCAAGGGACTCCAGGCTCGCGGATACCAGCAGCTCGGAGCTGGACAGAGCCACTGTTCCTCTGGGGCTTTTCTTCAAAGAGTGAAATGATGCACAAAGGGAAAATCAGGGCCTTGCCTGCGCGGGCAGCAGGGCCTTCTACGAAACCCGGAGGCACGCCTGTCTCTGGCGCCTGGCGAGAGACAACTTCCAGGAACCGGTCCTTGGCAAGAGTCTTCGGAGAGTCCGCTTGGCCTGACCTTTGGGCGCCCGCTCTGAGCTTCGGGGCTGGGGCTGCGGCAGGGGGTCAGGGCGCTCCCACCGCCCGGATGCAGGCACCTGCCTGCGCGTCTGCCTCGAGGATGGGGCGTTTTAGGAGCCTGGACCCCCGGCCTCCAGTTTCTCACTGCCCCGCGCGACACCCGTAAGAGATAGCCCCGGTTCTGTCTGTCCTTGAGTCTCCGGAGCCTGGGCTGTACCCGGGTCAGAGAAGGATGGTTTTGAGTTAAAACAAACGTCAAACCCTCGGGTTTCACTGATGGAGAACACGGACCTTCGACTTTACCGAAGGGAGGAAACGCCTGCGCATGGAGATCCATTTCCTTTTGAGAGTTATTTATAGATATTTAGGCAGCGCCCCTTGTATACCAGAAACTCTATTATGTGCTGTAGTTTAAAAAAAGATGAAATTAGACTCATATCCGGGGACAGTTTGCTTTTAGTAAACTTTTAGAAACATTAGCTTTTTAGATGTTGAGTGCCAAGTGAGGGGCGGACGCAGGCGAGAGGGGAAGTGGGGAAAAGAGGTGGGGAGAGGAGAGGGCTTCAGGGGTTTAGAAGGAGAGGGGAAGAGAAAAGAGAGTGTTGGAGGGGAGGTGGGTGAGAGAGAGGGAGGGGAGATGGCGAAGGAGGATGGAGAGGGAAAAGGGGGAGACGGGTAAAAGCGCGGGGTGGGGGAAGGACCTAGAGGAGCGCCTAGGAGCAGGATCGAGGGGAGGTAGGCGGGGAGAGAGAGAGGCCTAATTTGTGAGCCTCTCCTCAGTGCCCTCTTCCTCTAGGAAAAGTCTCTCAACTCCCCAGAGACGCTCCCGGGATGCCTCCCCGTCTTGCCAAGCGCGGTCCGGCTGTGTGACCGCGCTCACTCCGCTGCCAGCAGAGTGCCTGCCTCCCGCTGTCCAACCTACACGGAAAAGGGGGCCCGACGGCTTCCGCCTGAACCAAGGGGTCGCCTGCCTCGACGGCCGTCCTCCCGCGCGCAGGCCCGAAGCCAGGTGAGGGCGGCCCGAGCGAGGCCCCGCGCGCCCAGACCGTCGGTCCGGAAGGGAGGCTCCTGCGGCGCGGGCCCAGCTCCCGGAGAAAAGACACGAAGCGGGGTACTGGGGGCCATCGAGGGACTCTCCTCGGTTATCGCTTGTTTGTGCTACTCCTGCGCGTTTTACTCGCTGAGGAGCGCAGTGGGGGGCTGTGAGAAGGGAACGCGCCCGGCCGGGCCCTCCGGGAGGTGGCGGGAAAGAAGAATGGAGACTCGGGCGAGGATGGTGACTGCTCACGGCAGCCAGGGCTCGCTCGCGCTCGCGCCTCACGCGGGGAGCAAGGGGCGGCCCGGAGCCGCGGGCCCAGATGGGAGGCTGGCGCGCGGCCCAGTCAGGATGGGAGCGCGGGGCCGGACGCGGACAGACTGACCCGGGTCCCGCGTCCCGCGTCCGGGGTGTCCGGTGTGGCCCGCGTGGGGGCAAACCCTGGGCGGCGGCCTGACGTGGGCGCGCAGTCGAGGCCGCCCCATCCTGGAGCCTCGCCCTAGACGGGGCCGAGGCCTGATGGGATCACTGGGACGCAGACCAGAGTTCGGGGCCCTGTTCCGTCTCCCGGTGGGCGCCCGCGTTTTCCCGCCTTCTGTGCGCAGCGGGGTCGGAGGGCTTGGGGCTGGCCGGCGGGAGGAGGGCGGCGGAGCCAGGGAGGCAGCCCGGCCCAGGGCCTCCACCTCCGCGGCCCTTCACGGCCGGCAGGAGGCGCTGTGCGGACGACGTAGAATTAAAAGATTTTCTGGATGGCATTTTCGCATCTAGGACGGGACTCCTGTAGATGAGGGACCCGTCCAGACCAGTTCCGCCTTCATCCTCTTCCTCTCCTCTTTAAAGTGTGTGTGTGTGTGTGTGTGTGTGTGTGTGTGTGTGTGTGTGTGTGTGTTGGGAGGGAGTTAGTCAGAAGGATGCAATGTCAGCGAAAGAGATCGTAAGTAGAAAATCTTAATATTTCAGATTCGCTGACGGTTTTAAAGGGAGATGTAAGGCAGAAATTCTGATTCTTGACTATTTGCAAAGGGCTCGCCTATCACTGTCATTTGTTACAGATTGACAAATGAATCTAACACTCTTAATACTCATTCGTAGGGTTTGGTTCAAATTCTTTTCTAGAAATAGGGGTTTGTTCAACAACTATTTCTGCTTATTGCTATCTGTAAGCTCACATATCAGTAACAGGAACAAGGAGAAGTAACTCCAGTATATAATTAAAATTCCAATATGATTATAAAATATTGTGTTTGGGATAGTCTTTATCAAACTGTAAGAATCCTATTATTTGCAAATGTGTCATGGTCTGTGAATCATTAGTGAATCCACTGGAACTGGAGCAGTTGTGCGAAAATGAAATGTGTTATTGAATTTATCATCATACTTAAGTGTAAGACCAAATCATATCAGTGAATAATCTTTGGAAAACTCCCATCAGAAATAAAAGGAAATTCCTGAACTCCTTGTGTTTATGACCAATATAAATTCTTGAGTTCTGTATGGATAGTAGGGCTATGAAGAGATTGAATGGCACTAACTTAATCTGTGTATATTTTCAGTCTCATAGAGATCTGCCTGTTGGTAGATACTGGCACTCCTGAACTTTGGTTTTTAAAGTGATTTTATGCTGTTTTGGAAATTATTCAGCAGTGATTATAAATACAAAATGACTAAAATGTGCAGACTATAAAGAGACATTTTATTCTGTTAATGACTAGTCTAATATATGGAAGAACTAATTTCCAAACAAAGCCTCTATTTAAAAAAAATTATCATTTATTTTACATAGTGTGATCTGAAAGTGAACCTGTTCTAGTAACTATTTCAGGACCTCAGGGTATTAGACTTAAAACCTGCATGAATTTTTGGGGAAAGAAATAGAGTTTAAACAGATGATAATTGAACTTGACCAGAAGGAAGCCTTCTGGCTTCCCTGGTGGCTCAGTGGTAGAGAATCTGTCACTCCAGGAGACACCGGTTTGATCCCTGGGTTGGGAAGATGCCCTGAAGAAGGAAATGGCAACCCACTTCAGTATTCTTGTCTGGGAAAATCCCATGGTCAGAGGACCCTGGTGGGCTACAGTCCACGGGGTCACAAAAGAGTCAGACACGACTTAGCGACTAAACAACAAATCCTTCAAGGTTTTGCTTCCAGTTTAGTTTCAACCTGATATGCAAGTTTCTGATAGTGTGATTCTATGTCTTCTTTGAATATGTATATAAAGTAGTTAAATAGAATGGTTTCTTTTCTATTTGATAAAGATTATGTTAGTTAAGTAGGTAGTAAAATTACATAGGAAGTTAAATATATATAATAACTACATTACCTTACCTTTGTGTAGTATTTTGTGTCTTATAAAGTGCTTTAAGGTATGTTTATCTCATGTGATTTTCACAATAAGCCTTCTGAAGTAGATACCATTGTGTTGATTCTGTCACTGGGGAATCAGGTAGACAGTGGTGACCTCAAGTTCACACAGCCAGTTTGTAGCAGAGGAAAGAGTCAAACTCCAGATATGGGTAGACATTTCTTTTTTATATATATTTGCTTTTACATTTTAAACATATGTTTTTAGATTTTTAATCAAAGTTTCTTTCAAATTTCTCAATCTAGATTATTGGATGATCTATTTTACTCCAGTTAAGAAAACATGGAGGTGCGAATGATTGAAGTGTATCAAAAATATTGCTTCCAACACCTGGGTTAACCAGCACCTAAATATGTTCTATGTTAAATTGGTGCAATTATGCAATATGCCTCCTGCTATTTTTGTGTTTCATTGGTTTTATATGTCAGAATATTATTTTTGTTTATTATTTAGGATATATATCCTACTGGACTACAAATTTCATTCATGCAGAAAATGTATTTATGTATCTTGTTAATAGATGTCTCCTTAGTACCTTACATGTGCTAGGAATATACTGGATATAATACATACACCATAAATAGTGTATTTATGTAATCCTCCACCTCATCTCTTTGGAAATTCAACCCATCCTTCAATTTCAGACAGGAAATTCAACCTGTCAGATGCCTCATCCTCTGTGAAGTTCTCTGATCACTCCCATCTGTAAATTCTCCTGGTGCTTTGTATTTCTCTCATTATTTACAGCTTTTATTTATTCCAGTTGCTTCCTGTTTGTGTACATTTTTTTAAATTTACCTCTTAGACTTTAAGCTTCTTGTGGGTAGAGACAACTTACCTAGCATGATGTCTTATACCATGTATTCCATTATTGTTAACTAAATGAATAAAACCAAAACTGTATACATGTGCTATTTAATATGAGCTTATGCAACTTGATTATAAGTTTTATGGTAAAATTTATAAGCAAATATGTATTTGCCCTAACAAAATGAGTTGCATGCTCAGTATTGGTCATGATCATTTTTATCAGGGGTAGTTCCATCCTAAAGGAGATGAGTGTTCATTGGTCCTGAGTGTTCATTGGAAGGACTGAACACTCCTGAACAGTCCTGAGTGTTCATTGGAAGGACTGATGTTGAAGCTGAAACTCCAAAACTTTGGCCACCTGATGCGAAGAGCTGACTCATTTGAAAAGACCCTGATGCTAGGAAAGATTGAGGGCAGAAGGAGAAGGGGATGACAGAGGATGAGATGGTTGGATGGCATCACTGACTCAATTTACATGAGTTTGGGTAGGCTCCAGGAGTTTGTGATAGACAGGGAGGCCTGGCGTGCTGCAGTTCATGGGGTCCCAAAGAGTCGAACACTACTGAGTGACTGAACTGAACTGAACAGTTTTTTTTTACCTCATGATGTATTAATAGCATTATATTTACTGAAACTTTGAACATTAGCCTTATACTTAGAACAAAAGTTATAGGGATTTTCAGTATAGCTTTTTATGGCTAACAGAATTTATTTACCAAATTACATACTACTACTTCTCCAGACTGTAAGATGTGTGATATAACAATACACAATACCATTGCATATATTTTCCAGAGATGAAAGACTGATTAACATTCTGTGTTACTTTTTTAACACTAGGAAAAATTAGTACTTGAATGGCAAGTTAAAAAAAAAACACCTGAATCATAAGCGACTATTTTTTATTTTTTTACTCCTAGAACATGATTTGAGGCAAAGGGAGCTTCTTAAGTTCATTTATTCGGCTTCCAAAATTATAAATGATTTTGTCCCAATGGCAGAATAGGATTGGATCTCAGTGAAAAATTCTTGCTCTTCACTCTAGTAATTTCATATATGCAGTACTACCAGAAGTGTGCTAGGGATAGATATACTTACTGACTGAAATTTATGCCATACCCTTGCAGAATGAGCTGGCTCTTCCATAGTATTCTATGCTTGATCTTAGCCAAAAGGCAGAGAAGTGATGCCATAGTATTCTATAGTAAATTTGTTGGGACATTTAATTCTTACATCTAATTCAATTAACTCCCCCATGCAACTTGAGTAATCAGCAACCAGTAATATCTTGATTTTCAAACTGTCCGGAAGACTTGGTGTTCCTGAACCAAATGAATGGATTCTGAGCAGAGAATACAGAAGCAAAGTTGTGATATATATAGTTTTGAAGTGGAAGGTTGATGGGAGTGGGGAGGGGGGTTGATGGTTTTTCTAGTCTACGTACAAATTGAGAGCCCTTAAAAACTGTAATATGATATATTTAGCTTCCCAGGTGGCACTAATGGTAAAGAACCTACTGGCCAATGCAGGAGACACAAGAGACACGGGTTCTATCCCTGGGTCAGAAAGATACCCCTGGAGGATGGCATGGAAACCCACTCCAGTATTCTTGCCTGAAGAATTCCATGAACAGAGGAGCCTGGCGGGCTAGAGTCCACAGGGTTGCAAAGAGATGTACATGAATGAGGTGACTTAGCACACATGTTTGTGGCTAAAATTGTTCTGCTTTTTAAAAAATTGAAGTATGGTTGATTTGAATGTTGTGTTAGTTTCAGGTGTACAGCAAAGTGATTCAGTTATACATCTATTTCAGATTCTTTTCGCTTATAGGTTATTACAAAATATTGAGTATAGTTCCCTGCGCTATATAGTAGGTCCTTGTTTGTTGGTACTTCTTTCTTTAAAAGGAAAAAAAAAAACCCTATGCAGCTCAAAATTTAAAGTTGTAATCCTAAAATCTTTTATTTTGGTTAATTTAACTAAATGAAAGCAACTTATAGAGGTTTTTCCCTTAAACTTTGGAATGTAATATATTTTGGCCAGGTGATCTGAAATAGAAAACAGATAAAGATGACTTAGTGGTTAGTGAAACACCGGTCTGAAGCAGACAGCTTACTTTTTTCCCCCCTCTTCATTTCCCCTGGACCAGCTGTTAATGTTTAACCTTCATTTACTACTTCAAGAGTTATATTTACACTTCTCCAGCAACTCTTTATCCATATGTTCCTTGGCCTTATACATTATATAAGGCTCTTTTAGGGCAACTTCCTAATCTTCTCATTAAGAAAATGTCACACTTACCCCAAATAACCCTATAGAAGATGTCAGATGGTATCACTACTAAAATGACCCCATGGAAGATGTCATCTGATATCAGTTACAGGCTTCCTTTCATTTTTGCCAGTAACAGTCTGCCAGGTTGTTCTCCCCAAATTTAGACAGCTTGAATATTTCCTTTTCTTTATTCAATTGATAGAAAAAAATCTTCTAAAAATACTTCACAATTCACCTGATACCAGATAATGAATTCAGTTTCTTTAAGAGTATCATGATAACAAAGATAATTTTTCTTTGTCAAATCAATTGTCTTATTTGAAACAAGTGATCATTATTTGGTTTGTAAATTTCAAACTGGAATGTTACAGCTTTAAGACTGTAGGGGATGTAACCAGGAAGAATGGAATGGACTTTACCTCTTATCTGTTAACTTGCTTTTTCCTAGTTCTTCATTATGTGCCAGATATTGAAGAATTGACAAGTAAGGCTTGGGAAGATTTTTTTTATGAACAAATAATTTTTATTAGTTTGCCTTGGCCACTTAAGATGGTTATATATTGGAGAAGAAATTAGGTCAATAACTTTTCAAATGGTTCTGTCTAGATTTGGTTGTTGGTTATTGATAGTAATTAGCTCAGTGAAGTTGGACTAAGGTTCTTATATTTAAAACTTTGCTGGGAGAAGTTTCAAAAACCTCAGATACACAGCTGACACCATTGTTATGGCAGAAAGCAAAGAAGAACTGAAGAGCTTCTTGATGAAAGTGAAAGGAGAGTGAAACAGTTGGTTTAAAACTCAGCATTCGAAAAACTAAGATCATGGCATCCAGTCCCATCACTTCATGGGAAATAGATGGGGGAACAATGGAAATAGTGAGAGACTTTATGTTTTTGGTCTCCAAAATCACTGCAGATGGTGATTGCAGCCATGAAATTAAAAGACACTTGCTCCTTGGAAGAAAAGTTATGACCAACCTAGACAGCATATTAAAAAGCAGAGACATTACTTTACCAACAAAGGTCCATCTAGTCAAAGCTATGGTTTTTCCAGTAGTCATGTATGGATGTGAGAGTTGGACTATAAAGAAAGCTGAGTGCCAAAGAACTGATGCTTTGGAACTGTGGTGTTGGAGGAGACTCTTGAGAGTCCCTTGGTCTGCAAGGAGATCCAACCAGTCCATCCTAAAGGAAATCAGTCCTGAATACTCATTGGAAGGACTGATGCTGAAGCTGAAACTCCAATACTTTAGCCACATGATGCGAAGAACTGACTCATTGGAAAAGACCCTGATGCTGGGAAAGATTGATGGTGGGAGGAGAAGGGGACAACAAAGGATGAGATGGTTGGATGGCATCACCAATGCGATGGACATGAGTTTGAGTAGGCTCTTGGTGTTGGTCATGGACAGGGAGGCCTGGCGTGCTGCAGTCCACAGGGTCACGGGGAGTTGGACATGACTGAGCGATTGAACTGAACTGAATAATGTACTGATTATCTAATTGAACTTTAGCCTTTCAGTATCACTAGGCTCAAGGGTTCATCTGTAAAATAGATTCAATCATATTTGTCACCTTTGATGGTTCTTTAACATTTTGGTTTGAAAGCTTCCAGATAAATTCTATCATAAAAATAAGTTTAATATAGTACAGCCAATATTAGATCACTGATATCTTTGACGTTGCTTAGAGATTTTCAAATGTGTGATCTGAGTGAATGTGTCTCATCCTGTCTGATTTATTCTTGGCTCAAGAAACTACTAACTTTTACCAGAATCTACCACTCCTTTCAAAGTAGACCCAACTGACCAAGAAAAAGTTGAATTCAAATTTCATTTTGTCAAAAATAATTTCATTTTGCACAGGATTAAGCTGTCCCATCTAGGGGAGTTCTATGTAGTGATATGGTGCTGATTCTCAGTTTTACTCACCTTCATTTTTAAGTCTATAGAGTCATCCCTATGATTGTCTATTTCTGGAATCAGTGTGAATGAAACCTTGCCTGAAAATCCATATATCTGAAGCAAAAGTTACAGTGATTTTCTATCTAATCTTTTGTGACTAATAGAGTTCTCATACTAAATTACATGGTACTTCCTCTCCAGACTATAAATCATTATGCCGACTTTGAAAGTTGAGAGATATTGACAGCTCTTGTTAAAATAAATTACAATCATCACATTTAAATTTACTACTCTCAATTTTGACATCCTTATTGCCCAAATCAGTAATTTTGGCACCAATTCCAAGCTTGCATTTTAACATTTGTTTTATGCTTTGTTCTCATTGAGATTGTAATGCTTCTGAAGACAGGTTCTAAGTGTTATAAGATTTCTTTTTTAATGCTTTACAACACTTGAGTATAGTTTTGGGCATGTGGTATGCACTCAATAAAGATTTCTTCAAATAAACATGAACTGTTTTATTGAGCATTGTATACTTTTCTAGAAATACAAAGAATTAAAAGACATGATTTCTGCCTTTGTGATACCTACATTGATACTAAGCTTCACATAGTTTATTAGATTACAGTCTTTTATGTGTAATTCTGAAATCCCAGAAAACTTAAATTTTGTTATTTTCTGTATCATATTTAGCAGTAGAATCTAACTCAAGATTAACTCATTTGGTTAATGGTTAATTCAAGTCAGAAAACCTGACTTGAACTGATGTGAAGCTTTTTATATTCTTCATTTATTTCACTTAAGAGGAATATTCATAAAAAGAGGAATATTCTTATGTTTAACTTCAGATATATTAATTATTTTAATTACAGTGGGTGTGTTTTGCATAATATATGTGCTATATTTTTGAAATCTGAAAAATTCTGACTTCCAAAATGTATCTGACCTCCGATTTTTGGGAATTGCAGATCTGTGTAACATACAAAAAGTGGAACTTCCCTGGCAGTCCAGTAGTTAAGTCTTTTCCTTCCAATGCCAGGGATGTGGGTTCCATCCCTGATTGAGTATGCTAAGATCCCACATGCCTTGAGGTAAAAAAAAAAGCATAAAATAAAAGCCCTATTGTAACAAACTCAATAAAGACTTTAAAAAAGGTTCACATCAAAAAACGAATTAAGTACAAAAAGTTAAATGATAAAATATTTAAGTAACAACTGATAAAATAATAGGAGAAATATCTCAAACCATTACTTGGAAAGATGCCTCAAACTTGGTGTCTTTCTTGGGTGTCCCTGCAAATGGGCAGGTGCTCAGTCTTGGATCCCATGGGCCAGAGGCAGATGATGTGGGAGTGTTTTCCTGACATGTTCAGGCATAAGAAGAACCAGAGGATCTGTGCAAACCAAGTTCTTTAGAAAGCAGTGAGGATCAGAACCAGGGAAACAGAGTTCAGTTATCAGGTAAGAGATAGCCTGAAAAAAGGAGCCAGAAAGCCACTGGACTAGCAGGAGGAATAAAGGGTAAGGTGAGAGCCCTGGACAGTTGCAACAACCCCAGGTGATAAAGCTGCAACTTTACACTGTGTAAGTGGATGGCTTTGATAGAATGTTAGAGTTGGGATGGTCTGGTACAGACAATTGTTGCTTGGATCTGAAAGGGGCCTTCAAAGCTCGTTTACTCCTGTACCCTCTCCCTATTTGAAAAACCAGTAACCTGAAGCTGCATGATTATTTTTCAAACATCTAGTTAGTAGTTGAGCCACAACACAAAACCAGGCTTCATATTGCCTATCTGTACTCTTACTACCAAAGAGAGATAATATTTCAATCTGAAGTGATCACGAATGATTCTTTGGAGGATATGAGATTTAAATTGAATTATTATAGTAGTTTACTAAAACTTAATTCCACGTAAATCTATGAATGTATTTTTGTGTATATTTTTATTTTTTAAAGTACCTTGATACCAAGGACTGTCTTAATTTTTTAAATCCTTAGATGACTTAGGAAGTATTTTGCATATAGTATAGAATAAAAAAGAAATGTGAAGTGGAGGCAGTCTGAAAATAAGTGTGTGTTATAGAGGAAAGAATACTGCTGGGTACTGTAAGACCTGAGTCCTAGTCTAGCCCTGCACAGGTTATCTGCATAACCTCTCTGAGATCTCATTTTCTCCTTGAGAAAGGGTAAGATCAAGTGACCTTTACACACTCTTATTCTGTAATTTAAGTCTGTGTCTGTATTTGCTAGGACAAAATAATTGCTATAACGCATACTAGGTTTAATTGTTAAAGTATTGCAAAGGCATAGATCAAATGGGTTTAGATTTTCTGGGGACTTTCAATGGAGAGAGATCTGTCAGTATATCTGGGACATCAATTCAGATGTTTTGGTAAAGTGAAAGTATAAAATAAATATCAACAATGCATTCAACAGTAGTCATTTAGCATTCACTATGTGTATGCAAAGCATTAAATAAGACGTGTTCTCTGACTTCAAGCTGTTTAGGATTTAGTCAGAGTTTACTTTAAATAAATTAAAAAAGTAAGTAAACATAACAAGCTCAGTGGAGCTCAGATATGTTTAGCTGGAATGAATCAGCCTCTAAAAAGTGTGGTATGACTGGCCGGTCAATCTTTTGTTGGAACTGTTTAAATTACTTAGCATTTCATAATGTAAATATTTTGATACTGCGCACTCCTTGATTAATATGAAAGTGGTTTACCACTTTGAGGAAAACTTATAATTCTTAAAAATCAACTCAGAGTGTTGAACTCAGAAACAAACTCAATGTTTCTGAGTATCATCAGGGGTAATATAACTATATCCCCAAACCCCCTCTTTTTAGTCCCAAGCATGTTAGAGAAGTATCATATTCATTTCATTTTATGTTGAATTAACTAATGGTAAAAATATTTGGTTGGAACTGCATAGCATTGTGATTGACTGGGGAACATTTTAATAAAGGAGATCTAAATAAAGATAACGTTTTTCAAAAGAAGGATATTGTTTGTGCTTGACTACCTCTTTGGTAAGACATTTATTCAGTCATGTCAGTTACTGTAGACTAGAACATTTGAAGTTACCAGCTTGTGAACATCTTTATGGGATGAACTATTTTGTGAAACTTTCTTGCAGATATTTTCCTAAACAAAGGGTTTTTTTTTTTTCCCCTCAAACTTTTGACAGTATGAAAAAATTTTACATTGTGGCTCAGTGCACACACATATGTAGGTAACTGAAACAAAGCCTTCATGAAACAATACTTACCTTACTATGTGCTATATAGTGAGTTTTAAGATTCTATTCTAATCATTGTATCCTTTTGAAATAGTTGGTCTGAAACCCACTAAATTGATTCAAAATTCCTGAAAGGTCATAACCTGCAGTTTGAAAGGCTTGAGCTAAATCTCTGTTTTGAGACCATTTACTGTGTTCTTCCTATTTAACTTTGTTATTCCCCAGTGCCTAGATATGTGCTCAGCATATAGATGGTAGACAAATAGTTTATTGAATGCTTTGTTCCCAATCTAGTTTCAGACATGTTACTGTATCAGTGAGGTTTGTCTGTAACAGTTACATGGAACTGTTGAAAGAGAAAAAAGTAATTAGTAATTAGAAGATGAAGGTAAAGCATATATGAGAAGAGGCAGAAGTCATCATTCACTTAAAAAAAAAAATACCGCAATAACAATGTGTTAGTTCTCTTAGAAGTTATAAAATCAAGTCCTGACTTGTCTTTTTTTCATATGCCACTATTTTAAACTCAGTATTCATTCCGCAAATAATTTTATCTTGAAATTATTCTCAAAAGCATATAGTGACTTTCTCCTAACTGCTTTTGTGTGTCTGTGTGTGCGAAGTTTACCTTTGATTAGTTGTCTTATTTTTCCAAAAAATATGATCTATATCTTATAAATTTGTTTAACTTATTTTTTATTACAATTCTTCAAATAGTACTCTGAGCCAAATATTATTTGTGTGTACATCATGATTTTTTCTTTTTTTTGTCGTCTAATAGTACAAAGTTTTTTTTCTCTGTGGTAATGTCTGCTTAAATTTATCTTGAGTATGGTCATTAATAATTTAAACTTTCCCATTCATACTCAATAACTTTTGAGGGGGGATTTTGATAAATATTTTGGTTTCTTACATGTTCAACTGAAATTACATTCTATTATAACAGATATTGTTAGAACTAAAATTTCTGAAAAGATTGCCTGGTATATCATAGTTGTTAATTGTTTTTCTTTGTAGCAATAATTTCTATATAGCATTTCTGTTTAGCAAAAGAGAATTAGTACGATAAAATTTTCTGAGATTTTATTAATCCAAATAAAAAAAATACATAATTTGTTATCAGATTTGAGCAGGGTTAAATTACATCAGTAGATGAGGTATTTTCACAGCTATTTTGCACTGAATGATATATTATTTTATAATTATTCTAAAGATTAATGTGTCCATCTCAGCCTTCTCAGGCATATATTAAGTTCTTCAGTGGAATCTTCTCGTCCTCTCTTTTTTCAATTTTCCCTCTCTTTTTCTATTTCTTTTTATATCACACAAATACTTCTGTGTTTTATACAGTGTAGAAACTCAATGAACGTTTGCTGATTAACTTTAAGCTATTTCCTAAATCATTTAGGAAGTCCTAAATCTAAGACTCTCTGATATTAATGTTATATAGTGGATAATGATTCAGGATTAGAAGGTAGACAACTAAATTCTTAATTCTGTTTTTTACTGACTCAGTGATTTTAATCTTTATGTCTTTTATTTTCTTATCTGTAATCTATTTAGAGCCAATAATTGCTTTTGTCTTTTGTCTAGTTCATAGCATAATGTGAAGATCATATGAGAAAATCATAGAATGTTTTTTGAAAATTTCAAAGTACTCTTTATGTGTAGATGGTTCATGAGGCCCTTCATGCAAGGTTTTGATTAAATGAAATGATAGAAAATGACCAGCACAATGCGTAACACAGAGTAAGCACTTAGTAATAACAGCTGCAGTTGATATGATTTAACTTGTGTATGTACTTTAAAATTTCAGTTATTTTATATTTCACAGTTTAAAATTTAATAAAGCCTAATAATAACTAATTTTTTGTAAATCTAATTTTCATGCTTTTCATTTTCTGTGGTTCTTTTAACTGGTATCTTCCTCCCTCCAGTCTATTAGTTTTCATACCTATTTGCCATTTTATAAATTTTACATATAAAATAATTAAAATTTATAACTGGATACTTGAAAATAAAAATTCAAAGTCATTCTTTAAATTGACAGCTAATTTATAAGATTGAATATTTTGAGTTCTGTATTTTGTTTTAGACAATTTGAATTGTTAATATGTAATCATATAATAATGGGACATTTGAGTAATGGCAGTTGTTTTGAATTATACAATTTTGTTTAATTATATTTTGCCCTGTAGCACATAAATAAAATTTATATTGCATTATTTTTTGTAAGCCATAGATATTTTACCCAAAAGAGGAAGTTTTAGCTAGTTGAAGATAGGAAAGTACAAAAGCAATTTGAACTTAACAGTTTAGATCCCTTTCAGATGATTATATTTTGCTTATTTTTATTTAAAATATCACCATAGATTCCTTCATTTTTTAATTGTTTCCCTTACCAAAAAAGTGATCCCTAATATGACTGGAGCCTTCTTTAAGTATTAAAGGTAATTTATGTTTTTTGCCATTCAAAGTTTTATAATTGTGAGTTATTCAAATGTTTAACTATTCCTAAAAAGGGGAAAAAAGTGTGTTCCTGTGTGTGTGTGAGTGAGAGACTTAATTAAATTGAGTCTATTTTTTTTTTTCTTTCAGAAACCTTTCCCAAAATGCCAAAAAGAGGCATAAAAAAACATTTACAGCTTTTGTTTCACTTGGTGAACGAGTCAGGAACTGTTTGCACACAATAATCCAACATCAGCTTAAATTGGCTCTGTTTTTACAAGAGGGAGAAAAGATTTTGCTTCCAATTCATGCACATTATTTTTGGGGGGAGGGGGTTGGTTGGATTTCTTATTCAGCACCACTTTACTTTCATTCTTTTGGTCATTAATCTGTTCATTTAGGAGGCATAAGTAATCAAAACAGTTTTGTAAAGTACTTGTGTGTGTGTATGTGTGTATGATATTTTGTTGGAGCATCTACAAAAGCAATAAAAGTACTTATTCAAACCCTCAAGATACAGATGGTGTCATTAATGTTTTGAAGGCAGGAAACCATACAATCCTATTTTAAGGAATTGTATTTATTTTAAAGTCAAATAAAAAGTTTTCCCTCCTCTTTAAAGTACCTGACTGGCAAGAGAATTTTTATGGTATCCATTTACAGAAATAAAAATTCTTCTAGTAGACTGAGGTTTGAATACCACATCTCTTGGGCATATAGAGATCTGGGGCTTACTTTGGAGTTAACTTTATGTTTTCATCTACTTACTTGCTGACTTCTTTAAAATGTGTTAATTTTTCATTTGTTTTTCTATTTCTTCAGTATAATTACATCATCTCCTTAACCAGGAGAATTCCTGTCTACTCTTCAGCTCTGTATCGTTAATGAAGATCTTTACCTGTGTGTTGGGTTTTCTCAGTACAGGTTAGTACTTGACTTTTGATTTGCTTAGATTCATTATCAGGATTTTTCTGACTGTAACTATCAGTGCTTTATTTCTTTGTTTTTCATGTGGTAGTTCATTTCTTAACATTTTTGTATTGTTCTTTCTCCTTTCTGTTCTCTCATTACTTTCTGTTTCATAGGAGTTCTACTAAAACCCACCAACCAAACAAAACAAAATACCCACAACCTTTCTGCTTCCTGAAAACCTTGACCCTCTCCCTTTTGAGTTTCCCTTTTATTCCTCCCTCAATTGTTACTACTTTGAAAATTACTTGGAACCTCTTTTAATTCCACAAGGCCATGCTCCCTTTATTCCTAACATTTCTCAAATCTGCACCTTCTATATTAGCGTCAATATAGTTCCCAGAGTCAAGAAAGTGATCTCTCTAAATCACAAACATGAACAGATTACTTCTCCCTAGGAAAACATTTAATAACTCCCCATCACCTACAGAAGAAAATTAATCTTAGCATTCAATACAGTAATCTATCCCATGCCTATCTCTGTAACACTTATTTTGGAAATAAAAGATTACACATTGTTCCTGGAATTTATTATGATGCTTTCTTGCCTCTGTGCCTAGCTCACGGTTTTCTTTTGTGTGAAACTTTTTCTCACTCCTTGATTAGCTGCCTGGAAAGGAAGATTTTCATCTTTCAAGACTCTGCTTGGACTTTGAGGAACTCTTACTGGCAGGTCATGTGACACTTTCTTCTTTGATTTTCCATTGGAGTTCTTATGCATCTCTCTGATAGCACTTATCTGTTCATCTGTTGCTATCATTCATTAGAAAATGAGCTTGTTGAAGGCAGGGGCCATACTGAAATTGGTTTTTGTGACTGAAAGCATTGATAAAATATCTGTTGAACTTTTCTCCACTCTGTGTAAAAGAATTTGAATGTACTGTGAAAGGTGCTGGTAAAAGAGAAAACTATGTCAAACACCAGATGTTCAAGCTGGTTTTAGAAAAGGCAGAGGAGCCAGAGATCAAGTTGCCAACATCCGCTGGATCATGGAAAAAGCAAGAGAGTTCCAGAAAAACATCTATTTCTGCTTTATTGACTATGCCAAAGCTTTTGATTGTGTGGATCACAATGAATTGTGGAAAATTCTGAAAGAGAAGGAAATACCAGACCACCTGACCTGCCTCTTGAGAAACCTGTATGCAGGTCAGGAAGCAACAGTTAGAACTGGACATGGAACAACAGACTGGTTCCAAATAGGATAAAGAATATGTCAAGGCTGTATATTGTCACCCTGCTTATTTAACTTCTATGCAGAGTACATCATGAGAAACGCTGGACTGGAAGAAGCACAAGCTGAAATCAAGATTGCTGAAAGAAATATCAATAACCTCAGATATGCAGATGACACCACCCTTATGGCAGAAAGTGAAGAGGAACTAAAGAGCCTCTTGATGAAAGTGAAAGAAGAGAGTGAAAACGTTGGCTTAAAGCTCAACATTCAGAAAACTAAGATTATGGCATCTGGTCCCATCACTTCATGGCAAATAGATGGGGAAACAGTGGAAACAGTGGCTGACTTTATTTTTCTGGGCTCCAAAATCAATGCAGATGGTTATTGCAGCCATGAAATTAAAAGACACTTACTCATTGGAAGGAAAGTTATGACCAACCTAGACAGCATATTAAAAAGCAGAGATATTACTTTGCCAACAAAGGTCCATCTAGTCAAGGCTATGGTTTTTCCAGTAGTCATGTATGGATGTGAGAGTTGGACTGTAAAGAAAGCTGAGTGCCGAAGAATTGATGCTTTTGAACTGTGGTGTTGGAGAAAACTCTTGAGAGACCCCTGAACTGCAAGGAGATCCAACCAGATCAGTCCTGGGTGTTCACTGGTAGGACTGATGTTGAAGCTGAAACTCCAGTACCTTGGCCTCCTGATGTGAAGAGCTGACTCATTGGAAAAGACCCTAATGCTGGGAAAGATTGAGGGCTGGAAGAGAAGGGGACGACAGAGGATGAGATGGTTGGATGGCATCACTGACTCGATGGACATGGGTTTGGGTGAACTCCGGGAGTTGGTGATGGACAGGGAGGCCTGGCATGCTGGGGTTCATGGGGTCGCAAAGAGTCGGACATGACTGAGCAACTGAACTGAACTGAACTGATGCCAAACACAAAAGCATGTTATAGGTTTCTGATAGCTTTATTGATAGAAAGGTAACTGATTCAATGGGGCTTCGCTGGTAATTCAGCTGGTAAAGAATCTGCCTGCAATGCAGGAGACCTGGGTTCGATCCCTGGGTTGTGAAGATCCTCTGGAGGAGGGCACGGCAACCCACTGCAGTATGCTTGCCTGGAGAATCCGCATGGATAGAGGAGCCTGACGGCTGCTGTCCATGGGGTCACAAAGAGTCTGACACAACTGAGCGACCAAGCGCAGCACAACTGATTCAGTATCCTAGAATTCTAGCTTTTTCCTGTTCTGAATCCATGCATGATGAGGCAGTGAGACACAGCCTTACATCCTGAAAACTCTGGATCAAGGGAATTTTCTTTGCTTTGTGAAACTGTCTGACTTGGACAGTTTTTGGCAAGAGTAATAAGCTCTTAGATAATTTTAGAAACGATGAGCTCTGTGTAGCAAGGTGTCTTTCCCAGTGTAGGCTGACAACAGAAAGAAAAATACAGCTAACCAATTCCAGGTCCAAAACAGTCTCATCTGTAGCCATTCTCTGAAAGCCTTTGGCAGGAGATATATTGGAGTGCTCTGTCCACATTCTTGCAAAGAGGGAAATAGGGAAAAAGTTGCTTTCATCAATACAGTGTTCTCCATGTCTGCAGTTCATGAAATTTAACCTCTCAAAGAACTTTTAAAAGAAAATAGAATTGGGGACTTCCCTGGAGGTCCAGTGGTTAAGACTCTGTGCTTCCACTGCAGGGAGCACAGGTTCCATCCCCGGTTGGGGAGTGAACATTCTGCGTGCTCCACCGTATAGCTGAAAAAAATAATAAAAATTATATATAAATATAAAGGAAATAGAATTTTAAAACATTTAAGAAAGCATGTGTATGCTAAGTTGCTTCAGTCATGTCTGACTTATTGTGACCCCATGGACTGTAGCCCACCAGGCTCCTCTGTCCATGGGATTTCCCAGGCTAGAATACTGGAGTGGGTGGCCACGCCCACCTCTAGTGAATCTTTCCAACCCAGGGATCAAACCTGGGTCTCCATTGCAGGCGGATTCTTTACTGACTGAGCCACTGGGAAAATCTCTGTTTCTATGCATTCTCATAGAACTTGATTCATTCTTCATTTATTTTTGGGAGAAGAATTGCCATAGAACTCATGGGAAATAAACTTTTAAAAACTGTTCATATATATTTGAAAGGTACATGTGCACTTGTCAATTTATAACAGGAAGGATGAAAGTAAGAACTGTTTTATAGTTTATGTGAATTAAAACACTTCTCTTGCATTTGGTTAAATTGTTTAACACTTTTCTCAGCTACTTAATTAGGATTATATGATGTCATCTTATGACTGCTAAAAAGAAGAGATAATCACCTTTATAGATATAATTGAAATTTGTTTATAACTGGCTGATAATTATACTGATTAGTGTCTGAGGCTATCTTTAACTTTTCTAGACCAGTGTTGTCCAATAAAGCTCCCTGCAATGATGTAGATGTTCTGTCTGTGCTGTCCAGGAGGGTAGCTAATAGCCACATGTGTCTACTGAGCATTTGAAATGTAGGTAGTGTGACTGAGGAACTGAATTTATAATTTAATTTTAATTAATTTTAATTCATGTGGTTAGTGGCTATGTTGAACAGGGCAGATCTAGGCTATATACAGTATTATCAGTAAAATTCCATTATTCACTGATCTGTAATCTATCAAAATGTTAGTAACTCAGGCGTATCCAACTCTTTGTGACCCCATGGACAGTCCATGGGATTCTCCAGGCAAGAATACTGGAGTGGGTTGCTATTTCCTTCTCCAGGGATCTTCCTAACCCAGGGATAGAACCCGGGTCTCCTGCATTGCAGGCAGATTTACCATATGAGCTACCAGGGAATGCTGATTATACATCTTACTACTAGAGAGATGCGCATTCTTATATCAAAAATATCTTCATGGCCTGAAAAGCTCATTGTATGTGGTATATTTAAGAGAACTAGGCATCTTATGTTAGGACTTACCTGTAGTTCAAATGGTAAAGAACCTGCCTGCGATGCAGGAGGCCAGGGTTTGATCCCTGGTTTGGGAAGTTCTTCTGGAGAAGGGAATGGTAATCCACTCCAGTATTTTTGCCTGGAGAATTCCATGGACAGAGAAGCCTGGTGGGCTACAGTCCGTGAAGTCGCAAAGAATCGGACACGAGTGAGTGACTTAATACACACAACAGACATCTTAAAAGGATACTCTCTTGTTTCTCAAAGGATCTATAATTTTGGTACAGAAAAGACAGTGGTGCTGACTCTGTGTTAAGAATTTTAGTATAGGAATCTCCCTGGTGGCAACTGCAGGAGGTAAGGGTTCTATCCCTAGTCAAGGAACTAAAGATTCCGCATGCCGTGATACATGGCCAGAAAAAAAAAAAGAGAAAAAGAATTTTAGCATAGACTAACAGGCACTTTTTATAAGGTTCTTTCATTGTATTTTGTGAGAACCTTTAAAACTTTCCTTCGTGGCTCAAACAGTAAAGAATCTGCCTGCAATGCCTGGATTGAGACCTGGATTCAATCCCTGAGTTGGGAAGATCCTCCCAGAGAAGGCCATGGCAACCCACTCTAGTATTCTTGCCTGGAGAATCCCATGGACTGAGGTGCCTGGCAGGCTACATACAATCCATAGGGTCTCAAAGAGTCGGACATGACTAAGTGACTAACACTTTAAGACACTTAACATTTTTAGAAATCTAAAAACCAGAAATTTTACACACTAATCACTACCCAAGAATTTCACCATTTTTATGAGGATGTAATTAAACACTTTTGTTAATTGAAGTCTGTGCCTTGGAGTTCCTGGTAGAGGGAATTACCAAAGGGGGAAGTTGAAAAACAAGGACAAAGGAAGGAATGAGGCAGAGAAGCTAATTTGTTTTGACCTAGGAACTCTGAACTGATATAGAACATGTATACAGGTTTTAAACTCATCTCTGTTGAGATCCCCAATCACTTCAGAGTTCTGGGAAGATGGATATTATGAAAATGAGAAGACAAGGGAAAATTGGCTGGAAGATATTCTTGCTGAGTGGGAGGAGATGAGATTAATGGTTAGCCAGAGCAGTCCAGAATATATGAGGCATGCAGTCTAACTCCAGTTATGCTTCTGTTACACTGGAATAAGATCATCTTTATTTCAACTGGTTGTTTTTTATCCTATTTTCTAAAAATGAGTATCTTTAATTAAAGTATATGGTATATTTGCTATATAACATTTTAATGTTTCTTGGTTAGTGCCTAAAGAAATTTTGCTATGTGAAAAGCCATTATTATTCCTTATCATTTTCCTCCACAAGGAGTCAAAAAGGGAAATCAGTTACAGTGCATTTTCCACCACCTATTGAGGTGATGGGCTTCCCTGGTGTCTTGGGCGGTAAAGAATCTGCCTGCAGTGCTGGAAACCTGGGTTCGATTCCTGTGTTGGAAAGATCCCCTGGAGGAGGGCATGGCAACCCACTCCAGTATCCTTGCCTGGAGAATCCCCATTGGCAGAGGAACCTGGCAAGTTGTAGTCCATGGGGTCGCAGGGTCAGACATGACTGAGTGACTAAGCACATTGAGGTGATAGTTCCACCAATCTGAAACTAAGCCATTTCAAACAGTAAGAATGCATTATTGCAGAATAAATAAAAACCAATTCAAGTCTTTACTCTAAATTAAAACGAATCTAAGATTTGATTAACTTTCTCTTGAAATCATATTAACTCTTGGTGATATGCTCATACCTCTGAGCAGGCAGGTTCTTGAAAATTTAGATTTTCAAGCAGAAAATCCGAATAAAATGTCTCAAGACATTCTTGGCACATTTAAAAGCATGAAGTGCCAAAAACTTTCATGAGAAAAAGACAACTTGTTTTCTCAAGATTTCTAGTCCAGCTTGGGAAATGCAACAGAGAGGCGATTAACTCCTAGAACTATCTTTAGCTTGTGGAAGAGAAACCAAAGACCAGAAGTTAAGTAACAGAAAGCAGAATAGTAAAAGGGTGTTACCACCTGTGTCTGCTCGATAGAAGGGAAAGATAAAGGGTGTGCACGTGTGTGAGCAAAGGTATAAAGTGCAGGCCTTCAGCAGCTCAAGGTCAGTGAAAATAATGAGTATTGAAGTTGATTTGCTTCCAGCTTTCGATTTGTTTCCAACTGTAAAAATGCTTTAATGAATGTAATGTGCTTGGAATCATAACCTCCTTTTTTCTCATCAGCATCTTTCTCATTTTTATCTTTTTTAAAAAACTACAGTAACATTTTATTAAGTGGAAATACCAAGTCAAAAAAATCTGCAAATATTTTGAGTCCACGTTTGATTTTTTAGGTTTAACGGTCTCTTTTTTTTGGTTTTGTTTTCACATATTAATCTACTTTTCTCATAAGCATTCCTTTCATTTTCATTCCTTTCAAGGCATACACTCATGTATGGTTTTGGTTTCTTTCATTTATCTATTTCATTGTTACATGTTATATCAGGACTTTTTACAAAAGTAACAATTTGTGAAGTGAAATTGGATTTTTCCTTCAGTTTTGTTTTTCTGTTGTTGTTCAGTGGCTGAGTTGTGTCCTACTCTTTGTAACCCCTTGGACTGCAGCAGCCAGGCTTCCTTGTCCTTCACTCACTGTCTCCCGAAGTTTGCTCAAACTCATGTCCATTGAGTCAGTGATGCCATCCAGCCATCTCATCCTCTGTCACCCCCTTCTCCTCCTGCCCTCAATCTTTGCCAGCATCAGAGTTTTCCAGTGAGTTGTCTCATCATATTAAGCAGCTGAAGTATTAGAACTTCATTCAGCTTCAGAAGCAATTCTTGTTTTTCTGTACATTCACTTATTTTTTTCATTTCCATTTCCTTTCTCCCACCTTTGCCTCTCCCCACTTTTTATTCCATTTCTTCAGAAGGAAATACACATTTATTGTGTGCCAACTGTTTGCCAAGCTCTTAGCTTTTCACATTTACAGAGAAGAAATTGTGTACCTTGCCTAAGGTCACAATGCTAAACAATGGATGAGTTGTTTTAAATCCATCATCTGCCTAACTCTAAAACCTTCTGTCTCTAATATGCCCTGTTTATCCCTTTGAAGTCATTCTTCAACTCTGTTCATTCTTGCCACTGTTCTTCCCGTCTCTTGTTTCTTCTTTGGCAGCAATTTTTCTCTATGAGTTTCCCTCCCAACATATGCTTTTCCAGCTTTCTCTCATGGTCTCTCAAACTCTTTACCTCTTCTCATCCGCAGAGTTGTTTTTCTTCTAGTGAGAAAGCAGAAGTGGCACCATTATTTATTTAGTTACGGCTGTGCTGGTGTTGGTTGCCATGCCCAGGGCCTTCTCCGGTTGCGGTGAGTTGGCGCCACTCTCCAGCTGCGGTGCTCGGGTTTCTCCTGCAGTGGGGCACGGGCTCTAGAGCACTGGCTCTGTAGGTGCGGCTCATGGGCTTAGCTGTCCCATGGCATGTGGGATCTTTCCAGACCAGAGATCGAACCTGTGTCCCCTGCCTTGGCAGGTGGATTCCTTACCACTGAGCCACCAGGGAGGCCCCTGATTGTATTTTTTGGATTAAATATCTTAAAATTGTTTATATTTCCTGACCTTGTAATTCTACATTTAGTCTCAGGAAATCACAGAGATGTATGCAAACTGTGTATACAAGGAAGAAAACACAAGCATCATTTGTAGTTTTAAAAAATTAAAATAATTTTAATGCTAACAGTGGGGTTAAATATGGGTTAAGTAAACCCTAGAAGACATATAATGTAATAATACTTAATGACATAGAAAAATGTTCATCATGTATTATTTAAAAAATTCATTGATTATGAAAACTCATTTATTATTAAGTTATCCTTCATACAAAAGAGAATTAAAATGCACATATTTAATTTAAAGAAAAAATGAATACCTGTATCAACCACACACTTATTAAAATGAACATTACTAATTTCTTTAAATCCCCCATAAGACACTGTATGATAAGTATAAGAAGCAAAACAGCATCTTAGTATATAAAAATGGTAATAGTATGTTCAGTATAACTTAAGTTTAGTGAAAAAAATGTTAGCAGTTGTTACCTCAGGTTGATGTCATTGTAGGTGAATTTAATTTTTTTAATTTCTAATTTTTTATTTCATTTTTTTTCAATGAACACTTATCAGACTTATAAGTGTAATAAAATTTCACAACAAATAAAATAAGATTTCACAAAAATGTTTTATATATATATAAAACTTTATTATCATTATCTTTTTTGGTGAAAAGGGTAGATTGAAAAGTCAAGAAAATATTTTCTTCTTTTGAGGCTGGGAAGACAATAATCAGAGACTGGAAAGTAAAATAATTGTTTATAATTCATCATTAAACACAAATGATTTTAAATATCATTCTTAGTATAACAATACTAATTTCTTTGAGGCGCAAGTTCTACTAGGTCACTTGAGTAAAAGAAGCACAAGTGTGTAAATGCCCCAGGTATTTGGTATAGACAGAGAAGGAGTTCCTCCCCACTTGCTGTGGTCAAAGAGCTTATCAAGAAGGAAGATTTTTTTTGGACTTTAAAGGGTACAGAAGATTTAGATCAGCATTGCCAAACTTTATAGTCTTGGGACTCCTTACTAATACTTTTCAAAATTATTGAAACATCACCCTGATACCAAAATCAAAGATATCACAAAAAAAGAAAATTATAGACTAGTATCACTGATAAACATAGATGCAAAAATCCTCAACAAAATACTAGCAAATAGAATTCAACAACACATTATAAAGATCATACACCATGATCAAGTGGGATTTATCCCAGGGAAGCAAGAATTCTTCAACATATGCAAATTAATGAGTATGATATGCCATATTAAAGGAATAAAACCCATATGATCATCTCAATAGACTCAGAAAAAGCTTTTGACAAAATTTGACACCCATTTATGATAAAAACTGTCCAGAAAGTGGGCATAAAGGAAACTTCCCTCAACATAATGAAGGCCATATACAACAAACCCACAGCAAACATTCTCAGTGGTGAAAAATTGAAAGCATTTCCTCTAAGATCAGGGACAAGACAAGTATGTCTACTCTTGCTACTATTATTCAACATAGTATTGAAAGTCCTAACCACTGCAATCAGAGAAGAAAAAGAAATGAATACAAAGTAGAAAAGAAGAAGTAAAACTGTCATTATTTGCAAATGACATGATATGATACATAGAAAATGTATCATTTTCTATGTATTATCTAAAGATGCCACCAGAAGACTACTAGAACTAATCAGTGAATTTGGTAAGGTTGCAGGATACAAAATTAATGCACAGAAATCTCTTGCATTGCTGCTGCTAAGTCACTTCAGTTGCGTCCGATTCTGTGCGACCCCATAGATGGCAGCCCACCAGGCTCCCCTATTCCTGGGATTCTCCAGGCAAGAACACTGGAGTGGGTTGCCATTTCCTTCTCCAGTGCATGAAAGTGAAAAGGGAAAGTGAAATCACTCAGTCGTGTCCGACTCTTAGCGACCCCATGGACTGCAGCCTACCAGGCTCCTCTGTCCATGGGATTTTCCAGGCAAGAGTACTGGAGTGGGGTGCCATTGCCTTCTCCGCTTGCATTGCTGTACATTATCAACAAAAATTGTTGAGGACCTCAATGATATTTTGTTTATGTGAGTTATATCTATTCATATTTATCATGGTGGGGGTTTAGTCACTAACCCCTTTCCGAATCTTGTGACCCCCATGGACTGTAGCCCAACAGGCTCCTTTGTCCATGGGATTTTCCAGGCAAGAATACTGGAGTAGGTTGCCATTTACTTCTCCAGGGGATCATCCTGACCCAGGGATTGAACCCTGGTCATATCCATTGCAGGCAATTTCCTGCATTGCAGGTGGATTCTTTACAGACTGAGCCACCAGGACTATATATTCATCATATTAGAAATTAAAATCAAGAAAATTTAATATATTTGTCAATGTAATGTAAAATAAATTACATGTTAAGGTAAATAATTTTATGAAAAATATCTGTGTTTTCCAGAACAAAACCATTTAATCAGAAAAATGGTGTTGTTTTACATTTTGGATTTTTAAAATTTATTTACACTTTGTATTTTAATATTTGGCTTAACAGAAGACAGCTGGATTCTGTCATCTGCTCTGTTGTGATATCACATGTCTTATGGCTTCTGGAAAACTCCACTGTATACTTGTGAGAGAATGAGGTGGAAAAGTAAATGGTATCTCAGAGTACTATGAACATAGTGTTGATATCATGGCTCCCCCTGAGAACCATTTTGAGAATTACTAATTAAGATAGACTGAGGGCAAAATAGAGGAATGGCATAATCTCAGAGGTAGGAAAGCATAAAGCATTATCGGAGAGAGTGGACACACCAATCTGGTGGTTCTGAAGGATTCATGTCGGGGAACGTGCAAGAGATACGGTTAGAAATGTAGTTGGGAAAATTATGTCAGTTAAAAAATACCAGTTTCCTTATTTAATACTGTAATTGCTAGCCTCTACTTTTGGCTTCAGAAAACTTAAGGAAAAGGGTGGTAGAAGAGAAAAGTATAAGGTATGTGGTTGGCAGTATTCCTATTGACTCACTGATTGCTTTTTTTCATTTGTTTAGGGTCTGCTGTATTTCAAGCATCAAGACAAGAACTAGTGATACAAAGATGATAATGACACAGTCCCTACCCTTTTAACAGCTCTCGATCAAGTGAGGGAGTCAGGATATTAAAAGGTAAGTGATTCATCCTTTAAATTGACTGACTTGGAAGTGTAACGAACATGTTGTGAGATGGAAAGGAAGTCTTAAAGATAGAAGCCCAAAATACCAACAGCCAGTCATATCGAACCTTGGTGAAAAATACTAGAAGTATGGGGTTGACAAATACAGAGCTAGTATTAACAGAGCACATCTGTGGGAGATGGTCAGATGGTGGTAGAGGAGACTTTGCTGAATATATCTTCTCTTTTGGAAAGTACAAAATCTTTTGTACAAATGTACAAAATCCCTTTCTCCTAAATCTCTACAAAATATTTCCACTGCCAGGCCTGGGAGACACCATCAATTATCTTAAAACCCTGCTTCTCTTCCTCTGCATCACCTTTTTCAGTCTTTTTGTTCTCCTCTGTGACCCAGTAATTAGTGTGAAGAGGAGGAAGAAATTAAGATAATTACAACAGCTTTAAACCAGCACCGAGAACACCTTTGCTTGCCCATACAATTATGATTAAATAAGTAAATAAGTAAACTGTCTCCCAGCACCACCTGCAGGGGATGAAGAAGGCTGCAACAGGATTCAGTACTCTGCCGGAGTATCTTCAAGCCAACATTCCTTTATTGAGCATCTATTAAGAGCCTGATTTTAGTAGCTGAGGAGAACACAAAAAGCTTAGTAAGAGATCGTCCACCCACATTCGAAGGAACTTTATTAGAACTTGCAGATTTTTGTGGTGGTTATCTTGGAAAGAACTAACTAATTTTAAGAGAATCAGGTTTCTTCTGTGCAAATTCAGTAGTAAAGCAACTACTGCATTGCCTTTTTTACACTCTCCACTGATGGAGAGCAAGAAAAAAAGGTGATTTCAAGTTTTAAGTAGTGAAGTAATGAAGTCTGTTTTTCGAATCCTCGTTGAGCTTGTAAATATGATGAGAAAGGCCTGTGTTGCACACTGTTCTTTGCAGCCCGGTTAAGGTTGTTCATTTCTTAATTTAGAAGGCAACGGCACCCCACTCCAGTATTCTTGCCTGGAAAATCCCATGGACGGAGGAGCCTGGTGGGCTGCTGTCTATGGGGTCGCACAGAGTTGGACACGACTGAGCGACTGCACTTTCACTTTTCACTTTCATGCATTGGAGAAGGAAATGGCAACCCACTCCAGTGTTCCTGCCTGGAGAATCCCAGGGACGGGGGAGCCTGGTGGGCTGCCATCTATGGGGTCGCATAGAGTTGGACACGACTGAAGCGACTTAGCAGCAGCCAGGCAACTGTCTTATGGGATGGTTCTCTGCTGGTCATAAGAGGAATCGGATGGAAGTAGATGCATGGCTTAATAGAAATTCATAAGTACCCATCTGAAATAAACTCGGAGTGCATACCAGTAAGAGCCTTTTTCTTTCCCTATCAAGTCATATCCTAGAAGCTAGGAAGAATGAGGTTTCCCAAAGTCCCTAGCCTTTGAGAATCTTACAAACAAGTACAGAATATTTTCCTGATTTCTGGCATTTAAAATAGAAGCAGAATACATCACATACAAAAGAGGCAATATAGATGAAATGAGTGTTCATTACACATTTAGAGGAAAGAAAGACTTCTGCTGGGTGAGTGATCACTTCAGTCAGTCCAGTCGCTCAGTCGTGTCTGACTCTTTGCAACCCCCTGGACTGCAGCACTCCAGGCTTCCCTGTCCATAACCAGCTCCCAGAGCTTACTCAAACTAATGTCCATTGAGTTGGTGATGTCATCCAATCATCTCATCCTCTGTTGTTCCTTCTCCTCCTGCCTTCAATCTTTCCCAGCATCAGGATCTTTTCTAATGTCAGCTCTTCACATCAGGTGGCCAAGTACTGGTGCTTCATTAGCAGTCCTTCCAGCGAATATTCAGGATTCATATCCTTTAGGATTGACTGGTTTGTTCTCTTTGGGAGTCTTCCTTTATATATAGACAGGATTTTTAGGGAAAGCAGCTGCAGCCAATCAGCTGTCACCTCTATGACCCACCCCACAACCCTAGAAAAATGCATACAGGATTTGGGGTAGTCATATTCTGGTGTCTTCAGCATTTTTTTTTTCTGACTAGGCATTTGAATGTGGAGAAGGCAATGGCACCCCACTCCAGTACTCTTGCCTGGAAAATCCCATGGATGGAAGAGCCTGGTAGGCTGCAGTCCATGCGGTCACGAAGAGTCGGACACGACTGAGCGACTTCACTTTCACTTCTCACTTTCATGCATTGGAGAAGGAAATGGCAACCCACTCCAGTGTTCTTGCCTGGAGAATCCCAGGGACGGGGGAGCCTGTTGGGCTGCCGTCTATGGGGTCACACAGAGTCGGACACAACTGAAGCGACTTAGCAGCAGCAGCAGCAGCAGCAGGCATTTGAATGAGTGCAGATTAAGTCCTGAATCAACTCTCCCAATTATACCTCTTTCTAAAATCATACCACAGTTTATAAAAGCAATGACATAGGCTGGTAAGTGAAGTAACTGTCAGAGGTAAGGGGAATCTTGGTATCATGCAGTCCAGTATTTCTTAGAGTGTGGGTTCTTTATCTGTGGAAGAATTTCTTGCTCACTCCCAATGCAGATTTGGCCTCCACATCAGACCTAATCAATTTCAGTCCTTAAGGGTGACATCCAAAAATCTGCATTTTAACAAGCATCTTAAATTGATATGTGCGTTAAGGTTTGGGAAGCACTCATCTAGTCAAACTGCATTATATGACGGATGAGGAGCTAATATCAGAGAAGTGAAGTGATTTAATGAAAGTGACACAGCCTGTCGAAGGCAGAAACTGGATTCAAACTCAAATCTTTTGATTCCCATGTTAGACGTTTTTCAGCTATTGATACAAGCAGTTTGTATTTACTTGTAAATTCTCAATAGTCCTCAGTGAAAACAGAATTTATTTGAGTTCTTTGTTCCTTGACACCCCTAAGTTTAATACCAATAATTTACCATTAGTGAGTTCGCAGTACCTGGTAAGTAAGCTGTTGCCTTGAAATTTTCGGAACATCAATTATAGAAGCTTGTGGACAAAAGTATTTTGTTATTAATGTCTTGTTACCATTCCATTCTCCATCACTATAATCAAGCAAGATCATTTATCAGCAAGAATGTATGCTCATTTTCCTGAAATCACCGGAGACAACAATAAAAAGTAAAGGGAAAAACCTGCTACTAGTGTTAAACAAGAATATCCCACCCTCTGTAACAACATACCATATGGTATTTCCCTACCTTGTTCAGTATTTAACCTAACAATTTATTGCTAGGCGTCTTGGCAGCAAGCTGTGCAAGTTGAAGTGGAATCTGATTGAGGTGAGTTAATTAATGTGGTGGCAGCTTGGAATGTTGTCCAGCTGCCAGTGAGAATTATGTTTGTTTGCCTTTGGCCCAAGTGTGAAATGGCTGGCTGTTGATTTCAGAAGTGTGAGTGTACATTTTTACATCTCACATGAATGAATACATTTTTTGTATCCTACACATTTGGGGAAATGCTGAAATTTATTGGGTAATGTTATTTACCACTTGTGTGGCAGAAAGAGAAAGGTGGGATTTTGCCCCAGAGGTTGACTTTGCATCTGTAAAAAAAGCAAAAGCAGGTGGCAAATAAATCTATAAGCAGGTAAATAAGCCATCTGAAATTAACTCATCTGGGCTAACGTTTTCAGAAATTACTTTAAAAAGAAGGTAAGCAAGATTTGAATCAGCAAAGAATAGCTCTTTGATGATAAAAGGATTCTGAAGGCAGAAAACACAATGTTAAACTTTCCTTGAAAGAAATGGTTTTTGGATTTACTATTGAATTACATTTAGACCTTTAATTTTCTTTTCACTGAACACAACCTCTGTTGAAGACATCATCTCTCTGTGCAATCTTTCTTCCTATCAATAACTGATGATAATGATTCCTGTGAAGTGTTTTTGATGTTAAAGGTACTGTGTAGTTTTGACTGGTTGTTACTGATACGGGCAGGGGTTCTCCAGCTCGAATAGTCAATAACTGACACTAAACTAACACAGTTCAAGATGCATTCGAAGGGGTGTCAGATATGATTGTTTCCCTACCACTTTTTAATGTAAAAATACCATTAAGATAAAAGGCCTTGACCAAAGTTTACTTTAGTAGATTAAGGTAATGAATACTTAAAAATGTAATGTGTACATACATTTCTGTCTTTTATTTCACCATTTGAAGAAATTTAAAATACACTAAAACTAAAGGTGATGGCAGGCAGGAAATGTAAGAGCAAATAATATGAAGAAAAGTTTGCAAACCTAACAAAGCAAGTAATACCAGAACTCCTTTTGATGATTTCCTTAAATTTTGGTGTTGTCATGAGAATATTAATAAAACTTAAAAGTGTTCACACTTTTGAAGATGCTAAATGAAATTAGTTTGCAGATAAAAATCTAGCAAAAATAGAATTTTAAAAATAGAAATAGAAAAAAAATCCAATGCAGGTCTTACCTCCTAAAAGCTTTAAGAAAATATGATAGCTTTCGAAATTTTTATTCAGATAATTGAAATGTATTGGAGATTTGGACTTCATTTTATTGGAAGCTGAACAAAGGTAATTTTTTTGATCACATACTAAATAATAGAATATAATAATGTTTCCTCTTTCCCCAAGGGTATTTGATATCACATTATGATGATATTTTTCTATGCTGAACATTTTTAGTAATAGAAGAAGTTATAATTATGTATAAGGCTATAGTTATCCCCTTGTTACTTAATTTTTTTCTTTATTGATATGGAAATTTCATATATGAGAAAGACATTTTATGCCTGTCTTTCACATAAAAAGTCAGAAAGAAAAGCTGGTAAGTATTGTACTCTTCAGATTAGAGGGTTATCATATCCTTGACCTTTCAGGCTAAAGTAAGCTTCAGAGTCTTGTTTTAGATTATATTACTGTCAGAGTGAATAAGAAATCAAACATTTTAATCTAATGTACACCCTCTGGGCATCTCATAAGGTCAGACTTATCACAGATAACTAGCCTGAGAATGAACTTTTATAAATTATTTAGTTGTTATTGAAAATTTAAAAAAAATTTAGTTTGGCATAGATAAAATGTTTTTCCCTTAAAATTTTGTGATGTTTGTGGTATATTTACAAGTATGTAATGACTGTGAAAGATGCCCTTAACACAAAATTTGATTATTTTTCTTACATAAACTTTACATTGACATAGTTAATGTGTTAAATACTTTTGGTGAAATGCTACATTTTTTAAATGTGGGTTTTTTAATAATTTAAAATTTTTATTTATTTATTTTTGTTATTTTTTAACATTACATTTTTATTTAGTTATTTTTTGGCCATGCCATGCAGCATGCAAGATCTTAGTTCCCCGATGACCAGGGATTGAACCCATGCCCCCTTAGAGTGGAAGTGCAGAGTCTGAACCTCTCTCTATACGGCCAGGGAAGTCCATAAAACGTGTATTTTTTTTTTTTTTTAATCAGAATAATTTAATATTAATGAAAGGTCCTCAAATAATTCTAACATCAGGAGATTAAAATAATACTACATTATGTGTTCTCAAAATACTACAGAAAAAAAAATGCACCTTCTTTGTACAAAAGGATACATCAATGGAGGATAATATAAATTTAAACAAAATCTGTTCTGTGGCATAGTGAGGTAATTTATAAGAAGCTTTCACTGTCTCTAGGTAATGAGTCCTGCCTTTACTTCACACCACCTCGTAAGTTCTATGTGTTAACATTTGAGTTATTATAATGAAATAGATTTTAAAAATTATTTTAGTGAACTTGTTTTCTTAAGCATTACAAAATCATTTGAATGCTTCTTCATTTTCCCAGGTGCTCTTTTCAGGTATAACTTAATTAGTACAGTAATAGAATCAGGGTTCTTAGAACTTTAGACTTTAAAGAGACTTCAGGCCCCTCAGTCTGAAAATATAAGGTGAGCAAACTAATGTCTAGAGATTTTAAGTGACTTAGCTGAAATCATGAAGCAAATCATGGGTAGAGGCTTGAGACTCAGACCTGTAAGTTCAATATGCTTCCATCTGCATTAATTATTGTCCAAAATAGGTATAAGACTATAACTATATATCTGTATATTTAAACATTTTTTGTTGGAGTATAATTGCTTTACAACATTGTGTTATTTTCTGCTGTACAACAATGTGAATCAATTATACATATACATATGTGTGTTAGTCACTCAGTTGTGTTCGACTCTTTGCGACTCTATGAACTGTAGCTCTCCAGGCTCCTCTGTCTATGGAATTCTTCAGGCAAGAATACTGGAGTGGGTTGCCATTTCCGCCTCCAGGGGATCTTCCTGACCCAGGTATCAAATCCAGATCTCCCTCACTGGGGGCAGATTCTTTACCGTCTGAACCACGTGGGAATATTCCCTCCCTTTGACCCTCAGTCCCACTGCCCGCCCCCCCACCATCTTACACCTGTAGGTCATCACAGAGCACCAAGCTGAGCTCCCTGTGGTATACAGCTGCTTCCTACTTTTTAAGAACAATTTTAAATTTATAAGAAAATTCTGAATATAGTTCAGAGAGTTCTCATACCTCATACCCAGAGTCTCCCTGTTATTAATATAATACATTAGTATGGTTACATTTGTTACAATCAATGAACCCTTATCAGTCAATTCTCATTAATTAAAGTCCATACATTTTCAGATTGCCTTACTTTTTACCTGATGTCCTGTTTCTGTTTCAGGATCCCATCCAGGATTCCACGTTACATTTGGTTGTCATGTCTCCTAATGCTTTTCTTGGCTGTGAGTTTCTGAGACGTTCCCTGTTTCAATGACCTTGACAGTTTTGAGGAGTATTGTCAGATATTTAGTAGAATGCTCCTCAATTGCAGAGTCTTTACCAGCTAAGCTACAAGGGAAGCCCTCCTCAGTTGAGATTTGTCTGATATTTTCTCATAATTAGATTGGTTATGGAGTTTTGGAAGAAAGACCACAGAAATAAAGTGCCATTTTCATCAATCTTATCAAGGGTACGTACTATCAACATAATCTATCACTGTTGGTATTGACCTTAACCAGAGCTGGTAGTCTTGTCAGATTTTGCCACCAGAGTTACTCTGCCCAACCCTTTTTCACCTTTTCATACTGTACTCTGAAAGTATACACTATGTTCAGTCCCTATTTAAAGACTCAGAAGTTATGCTCCATCTTCTTGGGTATATGCATAAACTGTTTGAAATTCTTCTGCAAATGAGATTTGTCTCCCTCATTAATTTACAAATTCATTCAATTATTTATTAAAATACCCTATGTTGAATGGGGATTTATTTTATGCTTTAGATTACAATTCTACTATTATATTTAGATTTTTGCTCAAATTGTTCCAGATCTGGCCATTAGGAGCTCTTGCAGTTGGCTCCTATGTTCTTTTGACATACCCCAACACTCTGTATGGGCTTCCCAGGTGGCTCTAGTGGTAAAAGAATCTGCCTGTCAATGCAGGAGTTGCCAGAGATGCAGGTTCAATCCCTGGGTCAGGAACAATCCCTGGAGAAGGAAAGGACAACCCACTCCAGTATTTGTGCCTGGAAAATTCCACGGACGCGCCTGGCGGGCTACGGTCCACGGGGTTGCAAAGAGTCGGACGCAACTGAGCGACTCAGCACACTTCACTCTGTATGTGTCTGTGTTGTGTGTGTATCGCTTCCTTACTCTCTGGCACCACAGGATGCTCCACGCTCATCTTAAATATTTCCTGCCAGAGTCCTAAAATTAGCCACATCTCCAAGGAGCTCTGGGTCCTTTATTGGAGAATAGTTTTAGGGAATAGGAGGTAGGCACTGGGTATGAATGTTGCTACTGGTGTGTGCAGCTATAGCCTCTCAACTGACAAAGCATGGAAATAACTGTGCATGCACATACACATAGCTGTAAATATTTACATAACCGACTGCATCTGTGTTAGGCCAAACATGGGTTCATACTATATATTTTTAAAAGTTCTTTTTTTTGTTTTTTAAAATTAATTTTTTTTTATTGAAGGATAATTGCTTTACAGAATTTTGCTGTTTTCTGTCAAACCTCAACATGAATTTTGTATTGGCAGTTCAGTTCAGTCACTCAGTCGTGTCTGACTCTTTGTGACCCCATGAATCGCAGCACGCCAGACCTCCCTGTCCATCACCAACTCCTGGAGCTTGCTCAAACTCACATCCATTGAGTCTGTGATGCCATCCAACCATCACATCCTCTGTCATCCCCTTCTCCTCCTGTCTTCAATCTTTCCCGGCATCAGGGTCTTTTCCAATGAGTCAGCTCTTCGCATCAGGTGGCCAAAGTATTGGAGCTTCAGCTTCAGCATCAGTCCTTCCAATGAATATTCAGAACTGATTTCCTTTAGGATTAACTGTTTGGATCTCCTTGCAGTCCAAGGGACTCTCAAGAGTCTTCAACACCACAGTTCAAAAGCATCAATTCTTCGGTGTTCAGCCTTCTTTATGGTCCAACTCTTACATCCATACATGACTACTGGAAAAACCATAGCTTAGTTTAGACAGAACTTTGTTGGCAAAGTAATGTCTCTACTTTTTAATATGGTAGGTTGGTCATAGCTTTTCTTCCAAGGAGCAAGCATCTTTTAATTTCATGGCTGCAGTCACCATCCACAGTGATTTGGAGCCCAAGAAAGTAAAGTCTGTTACTGTTTCCATTTATATTGTAAATATACAGTGTATTCTTTTTTGAGGTGAAGTTATTAATACCTAGCATAAAATTAATAATTTTAAAGTGTACAATTTAGTGACAGTACGTTAACAGTCATGCAACCACTAACTCTATTCAGCAAGTTCTTCATTATCCTGAAAGAAAACTTCATACTCATTAAGCAGTCCCTTCTCATTCTTCTGTTGTCTTAGCTCCTGACAAGCTGTCTCTATGGTACCCATTCTTAATATTTATTATAAACTAGACCATATAACATGTTATCTTTTGTGTTTTTTCACTTAGCATGTTTCTGAGGTCCATTCATGTTGTAGCTTGTATCAGAACATCATTCTTTTTAATGACCGAATAATATTTCACTGTGTGTATATACCACATCTTATTTGTTCACATGTTGATGGGCATTTGGGTTGCTTCCATCTTTTACCTATTGTGAGTAATACTGCTGTGAATGTGTGAGTGCCAAGTTACTTCAGTCATATCTGACTCTTTGCAGCCCTATGGACTGTAGCCTGCCAGGCTCCTTGAATGTATGTAGGTTACTAAAATGTGATGATAGACTTTTAGTTTTAATTTTTTAGCTCTAAAAATCTATGTAAGCATTTTTATTTTTGTAATTTGCTCTCTTAAACAGCATTTTTAAAACAAGTAGTAGTTTAAAATCAGAAACTGTTGCTTTAGTTGATATCAAAATAAACCACTTGATAATGTCAAAAAATTCTTAAATACTGCTTTAGCAAAAGAAGACGATTCAGTTGAAGCTTTTAAACATTTTTCATTTGAAAATCTGAAATAAATGGAAAGGGTCTTGATTTTCCCATATTTGTTTATATGTTAAGACCCTCACTATTTTGTGAGTTCAGAATCCAAGCTGTCTTCTTAATCACATTTTTTAAAAATTAGGAATTTTGTTTTAGTCTCTAAGCGTATCCAACTCTTATTACCCCATGGAATGTAGCCTGCCAGTCTTCATTGTCCATGGGATTCTCCAGGCAAGAATAGTAGGGTGGGTTGCGGCACCCTCCTCCAGGGGATCTTCCTGACCCAGGGAGTGGTTCTTTACCACTTGAGCCACCTGAGAATGCACATATGTTTCTGTTTGAATCCCTGTTTTAAATACTTTGGAAGTATCTACCCAGGGGTGAAACTGATGAGTCTGGTGGTAATTCCATGTTCAATTTTTTGAAAAATTTACCATATTGTTTCCCACAGCAGCTGCACCAGTTTACAGTTCCAGTAGCAATGTACAAGGGTTTCGATTTTTCCATATCCTCATCAATACTTGTTATTTTCTCTTTTTAAAATTACAGCTACACTAGTTGATGTGAAGTTGTATCTTGTTATGTTTTTGATTTCAGTTCAGTCGCTCAGTCGTGTCTGACTCTTTGTGACCCCATGGACTAGCCTACCGGGCTCCTCCATCCATGGGATTTTCCGGGCAAAGGTACTGGAGTGGGTTGCCATTTCCTCCTCCAGAGGGTTTTCCTGACCCAGGGATCGAACCCAGGTCTACCTGCGCTGCAGGCAGACGCTTTACCCTCTGAGCCATTAGAGAGGCACCTAGATAGCATATTGAAAAGCAGAGACATTACTTTGCCAACAAAGGTCCGTCTAGTCAAGGCTATGGTTTTTCCAGTGGTCATGTATGGATGTGAGAGTTGGACTGTGAAGAAAGCTGAGCGCCAAAGAATTGATGCTTTTGAACTGTGGAGTTGGAGAAGACTCCTGAGAGTCCCTTGGCCTGCAAGGAGATCCAACCAGTCCATTCTGAAGGAGATCAGCCCTGGGATTTCTTTGGAAGGAATGATGCTAAAGCTGAAACTCCAGTACTTTGGCCACCTCATGCAAAGGGTTGACTCATTGGAAAAGACTCTGATGCTGGGAGGAATTGGGGGCAGGAGGAGAAGGGGACGACAGAGGATGAGACGGCTGAATGGCATCACTGACTCGATGGACGTGAGTCTGAGTGAACTCCGGGAGTTGGTGATGGACAGGGAGGCCTGGCGTGCTGCGATTCAGGGGTCGCAAAGAGTTGGACATGACTGAGCGACTGAACTGAACTGAACTGAATGACTAATGATGCTGAGCATCTTTTCATGTGCTTATTGGCCTTTTGTATATTTTTTTTGGAGAAATGACTTTTCAAGTGCTTTGTGCATTTAAAAATTGGGTTGTTGGTCTTTCTGTTGGGTTCTAAGAGTTCTTTGTATATTCTGGATTTTAAATCCTATCAGATTTATTATTATTATTCTGTAGGTTTTCTTTTGACTCTCTTGATAGTGTTCTCTTACACACAAACATTTTAAATTGTAATGAAGTTCCATTTATGTATTTTTTTCTCTTTTTTTACCTGTGCTTACCAAAATTGTCATTTAAGAAGCCAGTCAAATACAAAGCTGTGTAGATTTGCCTCTGTACTTTCTTCTACGAGTTTTATAGTTTAGCTCTTCACTTTAAATCTTTGATCTGTTTTGAGCTAATGTTTGTATGTGGTGTGAGGTAAGGGTCTAAATCAAATTATTTGCACATAGATATTCAGTTTTCTCAGCATCATTTGTTGAAGGAATTATTCTCTCCTCACTGAGTGGTCTTGGCTGGCTTGTCAAAAATCAGTTAGCCAGAGTTTATTTCTGTGCTCTCTGGTCTATATGTCTGTCCTGATGCCAGTACCAGATTGTTTTGATTACCTGTAGCTTTGTAATATATTTTGAAATCAGGAAGTGAGAGACCTACAGCTTTATTTTTAAAGATTATTTTGGTCATTTGGGGTATCTAGAAGTTTCTTACTACCTTAAGAATGGGCTTTTCATTTCTGTAAAAATGTCATTGTAATTTTGATAGGTATTGGAGTGGAAGAAACACAAGCTGGAATCAAGATTGCTGGGAGAAATAACAATAACCTCAGATATGCAGATGACACCACCCTTATGGCAGAAAGTGAAGAGGAACTCAAAAGCCTCTTGATGAAAGTGAAAGTGGAGAGTGAAAAAGTTGGCTTAAAGCTCAACATTCAGAAAACGAAGATCATGGCATCCGGTCCCATCACTTCATGGGAAATAGATGGGGAAACAGGGGAAACAGTGTCAGACTTTATTTTTCTGGGCTCCAAAATCACTGCAGATGGTGACTTCAGCCATGAAATTAAGACACTTGCTCCTTGGAAGGAAAGTTATGACCAACCCAGAGAGCACATTCAAAAGCAGAGACATTACTTTGCCAACAAAGGTCCGTCTAGTCAAGGCTATGGTTTTTCCTGTGGTCATGTATGGATGTGAGAGTTGGACTGTGAAGAAGGCTGAGCACCAAAGAATTGATGCTTTTGAACTGTGTTGTTGGAGAAGACTCTTGAGAGTCCCTTAGACTGCAAGGAGATCCAACCAGTCCATTCTGAAGGAGATCAGCCCTGGGATTTCTTTGGAAGGAATGATGCTAAAGCTGAAACTCCAGTACTTTGGCCACCTCATGCGAAGAGTTGACTCACTGGAAAAGACTCTGATGCTGGGAGGGATTGGGGGCAAGAGGAGAAGGAGACGACAGAGGATGAGATGGCTGGATGGCATCACTGACTCGATGGACATGAGTCTCAGTGAACTCCGGGAGTTGGTGATGGACAGGGAGGCCTGGTGTGCTGCAATTCATGGGGTCGTAAAGAGTCGGACACGACTGAGCGACTGATCTGATCTCACATTGAATCTGTATATTGTTTTGGGTGGTATTGTTTTCCTAACAGTATTAATAATATTAGGTCTTTCCATTTGTGAACACCTGCTTTTGCTTTTTTACAGGATGAAATTATTCTATTTTCTTAATCAGTTGACCCTTGTAGCAATATATACTGTTCATCTTTGTCTTTTATCATAATCTTTAACTAGTATCGTGTCTGTTAGTATAGACATCTGAGATCTCTTTTAGTTACCATTTGCATTTAATATCTTTTTCCGCTTTTTCATTTTTAGTCTATTTGTGTCTGTGGATCTAAATTGAGTTTCTTGTAGACAGCATATAGTTGGATCATGCTTTTCTTTTTAAAACTCATTCAGCCTATCTCTGTCTTTTAATTTGTGGATTTAATCTGTTTACATTTCAGGTAATAATGATAAAGAATGGATTTATTTCTGTCATTTTGCTGTTCATTTCCTTTATGTTTTATATATATTCTTTGTTCCTTAAAACACAAATACTGCCTTAATTTATGCTTAATTGATATTGAGTTCTTCTATCATATCTTTTAATTCCTTTTTTCCATATATTTCTTGGTTATTTTCATACTAGTTATGTTAGAGCTTCCAGATAACACCTAAATTTGTAACAATCTAGTTTCAATGTATACCAACTTAGGTTCAATAGAATAAAAAACTCTGCTACCATATAGCTTTGCCTCCCCATTTTATTTTGCTGTTGTCACAAATTGTATCATTATACTATTGCCTATTAACATATACTTAGAAATAGTATATAAACAAATGATTTTATTCATTTGTCTTTTAAATCGTAAGAAACAAAAGAAGATTTACAAACCAAAAATATTATAATTCTGGCTTTTCCATTTACTTTTGTAGTTCTCTGCTGGCATCTTTGCTTTGTTCATATGCCTTTCTATGTTATTGTCTAATGACATTTCATTTCTCTGATGTTAGACAATAACACAAAAAGCCATATGAATAAAGAATATGAATAAGCATACCTTATTTATTAATAGCATATGAATAAATAAACACAATAACACAAGTAGCATTTCTTATAATGCTCATTTATTGGCAGTGAATTCCCTCAGCTTTTATCTAGAATGTCTTAATTCTCCCTTATTTTTTGAAGAATAGATTTGCCAGATATAAAATTTTAAGAGTCACAGTTTTTTTTTTCCTTTGAACATTTAAAATATGTTATCCAACTGCCTTCTGGCTACCATGGTTTCTGATGAGAATAGGTTGTTAATCTTTTTAAGGAGCCTTTGTACATGTCACTTTTGGTGCTTGCTGGGTCTCTCAGCAATTTTTTGACAGTTTTATTATAATATGTCCTGGTGTAAATCTCTTTGACTTTATCCTTTGTAGTTTGTTGAGCTTCTGCAATGTATAGATTCGTGTTTTTCATTAAATTTGGGCAGTCCTTGGCCATTATTTCTTCAAATACTCTTTCTGTCCCTTTCTTTCCTGGGACTCCCACATAATGAAATAGTTAATGATGTCTCACAAGTTCCTTTGGTTCTTTTTTTTTTTCATTCTGCTCCACAGATGGGATAATTTCAGTTGTCTTATCTTCAAGTTTTCTGATCTTTATTCTGCCTATTCAAGTCTGCTCTTAACCTTACCTCTAGTGAATTTCATTTTAGCTACTATACTTCTTAGCTCCAAAATTTCTATTGGGTTTCTTTTTATAATTTTCGACTCTCATTGATATTTTATATTCATATATTGTTCTCTTGCTTCTGTTTAGTTCTTTGCCCATGGTTCTTTTAACTTTTGAGTATATTTAAGATAGCTGACTTTAAGTCTCTGCCTAGTATGCCTAGGCTTCCTCAGTGAATGTTTCTGTTACTTTCTTTCCAATGAATGGGCCATACTTTACTGTTCTGTATACCTTGTGGGTTTGTTTTTTTTTTGTCAAAAACTGAACATTTTGATATTGTAACTCTGGAAAACAAATTTACCCTCCTCCCCAGAGTTCACTCTTGTGGCTACAATCATCCACTAGTTTAGTGACTTTCCCATACTCTTTTTGGAAAGATTGTATTTCTTATTTGTGTGTGGTTACTGAGTCTCTATTGCATTATCTTAGTGGTCAGTCAGTGACCTGAAAGAGATTTCCCTAAGTAGCTGGAGCCAAAAAGGGAAAAAAAACACACATGCTCTTTCCTTGTTTTTATAGACTAACTCTGAGCAGATTGACTGTAAGCAATCCTTCAGTGCTTACACAGTTCACCTAATTCTGCCTTAGTTTTACTTTCTGCTTGTGTAGACCCAAAAGATCAGCCAGAGGTGCAAGCTTAGGGCTCACTCAGGTCTTTTCTGAGCAAGCATTGAGCTCTAGGCATGCATGGTGTTTATATTAGTACTTCTTTTATTACTAAGTAGTATAACTTTTATTGCTAGATAATACTCCACTATATGGATATATCTTATTTTATTATTTATCCATTGATTGATAGACATCTGGATTGTTTCTGCCATTCACATGTTATGAATAATGCTGCTATGACATGGACTTTTTCTAGGCTAGCTAGGTATGTATAAATATAACTTATTTATATTTAAAAAACAGATTTGTTAGATATCATTGATGTACAATGCACTGCATATATTTAAAATTTATAATATGAATTCTAAAATATGTGTAAATCTATAAATTCATCACCATAATTAAGAAAATAAACATTTTCATTTCAGAAGCCTCCACATGCTCTTCTGTTGTCCTATGCAACTCCACAACCCTGTCTGACTGTACCCACTGATCTAATTTCTGTCACTAAGCATTAGTTTACATTTTCTAGAATTTTATATTAGTGGAATAATACAGTGTTACACTTTTTGTGTGGGTTATTTCACTCAGCATAATTACTTTGATTTTTTTCCATGTTGTTGCATGTATTAAGAAGTTACTTAATTTAGTGTTGAATAGTATTCCATAGTATGTCTGTATCACAATTTGCTTATCCATTACAATTACAAATAATCATTCAAATGATCTGAGATATTTCAGATGATCCTGTTTAAGCACTTTTGTACAAATCTTTTTGTAGACTAATTCTGTATTTCTCTTTGGTAACTACTTACAAGTAGAATGTCTGGGTTGTATCATTATTGTTCAGTTGCTCAGTCATGTCCGACTCTTTGCAACCCCATGGACTGTAGCATACCAGGCTTCCCTGTCCTTCATCATCACCCAGAGATTGCTGAAACTCATGTCCATCGAGTCAGTGATGCCATCCAACCATCTCGTCCTTTGTTGTCTGCTGCTTCTCCTGCCTTCAGTCTTTCCCAGCACCAGGGTCTTTCCCAATGAATCAGTTCTTTGCATCAGGTAGCCAAAGTATTGGAGCTTCAGCATCAGTCCTTCCAATGAATATTCAGGACTGGTTTCTTTTAGGAATGACTGGTTTGATCTCCTTGCTTTCCAAGGGACTCTCAAGAGTTTTCTCCAACACCACAGTTCAAAAGCATCAGTTCTTTGGTGCTCAGCTTTCTTTATGGTTCAACTCTCACATCTGTACATGACTACTGGAAAAACCATAGCTTTGACTATTTGGACCTTTATCAGCAAAGTAACGTCTCTGCTTTTTAATACACTGTCTAGATTTGTCGTAGCTTTTCTTCCAAGGAGCAAGTGTCTTAATTTCATGGCTGCAGTCACCATCTGCAATGATTTTGGAGCCCAAGAAAATAAAGTCTGTCTCTGTTTCCATTGTTTCCCCATCTGTTTGCTATGAAGTGATGGGACTGGATGTCATGATCTTAGTCTTTTGGATGTTAAGTTTTAAGTCAGCTTTTTCACTCTCCTCTTTCACCTTTATCAAGAGGCTCTTTAGTTCCTCTTCACTTTCTGCCGTAAGGGTGATGTCATCTGCATATCTGAGGTTATTGATATTTCTCCTGGCAGTCTTGATTCCAGCTTGTGCTTCATCCACCCTGGTATTTCGCATGATGTACTCTGCATTAATAATAATGCAGTTAAATAAGCAGGGTGACAATATACAGCCTTGACGTATTTTATTTGGAAGGTGTGTCAATGTTTTAGTTGCTTGTTGTTGTGTAAGAAATTGTCCCCAAATCTAGCAGATTAAAATAATATACATTTATTATCTCACAATTTCTGCTATGGTTTAGGAATTTAGGAGAGCCTAGCCTGGTCCTTCTTACTCAAGATCTCTCATGAAGTTGCAGTTAAGATGTCAGCAAGGGCTGTGATCTTAAGGCTGACTGTTGACAGAAAACCCCGATTTCACCCTTGCCTTTGGCAGAAGCCCTCAGTTTCTCACCATGTGAACGTCTCCCTAGTGAAGCTTGAGCATTCTCATGTCATGGTAGCTGGCTTCTCCCAGAGCAAATAATGCAAAGAGCAAGGAAGAAGTCACAATGGCTTTTTTGTTCTAATTTCAGAAATCACATATTGTCCCTTCTGCCTCCTCAAATGACTTAAAAGTGAGTCACTAGATACAACCCATACTTGAAGGGGAATTAGACTCCACCTTTAGAAGGGGGCACTATTAAAGAATTTGTGGACATTTTTAAAAACCAGTGCAACCAACAAGGAAGTTAGTGCATAAAAAGATTTTAAGGATCTTATATTTTGTTGATTTAGGAAAGGAAGTGTTAAGCCCATAATCAGGTTTCTGGATATAGCTTTCCTTTAAAATCACAACACCATATATATTTCCTCTCAAGTTTGCTTCCTAACATATTGGAAGGAATGTTTCAATTATTTAATTATCATAAAATCCTGACATCATGGAGAGATAACCAGTCTTTCTCTGTAAAAGAGTCCCCATTGCCTTTCTGTCTTAAGTCTTTTGGCCTTTCAAGATAAGACTTTTAACTTATATTCTGCTGGCTCAGGGTTAATCTTCCTGTTACATGAAGACTGTCTCCCTTGTCATTCTGACCTAGGGTATTAGTTTCCGGTGGTTGCTGTAACAGATTACTGCAAACTGAGTGGTATAAAACAACACAATTTATTCTCTTGTAGTTCCAGAGGCAGAAGTCAAATGTCAAGGTGCCAGCGGGGTTGCAATCTCTCTGGAGGCTGTAGGGGAAGAATCTATTTCTACTTCTTTCATCTCTGGTGGTTCTTGGCATTCTTGACTCAGAGTTGCGTCACTCCAGACTCTGTAATCACATTGCCTTCTCCTTTTCTGTCTGTGTTATCTTCCTTTATCTCACTCTTATAAGGACAGTTGTCACTGGATTTAAAACCACCGTAAAATCTAGGAGAAAGCTTTTCTTCTCCAAATTCTTAATCACATATTTTGCTATATAAGGTAATATTCAATTTTTTAAGTACTGTACTACTATTAATATCAAGATAATATTCACAGGTTCTGAGAATTAGGATGTGGTCATATCTTTTGTGGGGCCACCATGCGGCTCACTATCCCTATTATCACTATTAATTACCCTGGAAAAATAGGATATCCTTAAGATAGCCCCTAATATATGACTAAAACTTTTATTTCTTTAAAATTTAAATGATTAAGATAATCAGTGTCTGAAGATATATAATTTCTTAGAAAAAGTAAGCTTTATGATTTTTGAAGATATGATACAAAGTTGAGAAATATTGGTCTAATTGATTAATATTTTATTATAAAATATTTTGTGCATATATAAAAATACAAGTGCTATACTCAATAAGCAAGCAAATTTGGAAAACTCAGCAATGGCCACAGGGCTGGATAAGGTCAATATTCATTCCTGTCTCAAAGAAGGGCAATGCCAAAGAATGTTCAAACTACCATACCATTGCATTCATTTCATATGCTAGCAAGGTAGTGCTTGAAATCCTTCAAGCTAGTCTTCAACAGTATGTGAACCGAGAACTTCCAGATGTAAAAGCTGGGTTTAGAAAAGGCGGAAAGACCAGAGATCAAATTGCCAACATCCGCTGGATCATAGGAAAAGCAAGAGAATTCCAAAAAAACATCTATTTCTGCTTCACTGGCTACACTAAAGCCTTTGACTGTGTGGATCACAACGGACTGGAAAATTCTTAAAGAGATGGGAATACCATCTCAGACCACCTCACCTACCTCCTGAGAAACCTTTATGCAGGTCAAGAAGCAAGTTAAAACTGGACATGGAACAATGGACTGGTTCAAAATAGGGAAAGAAGTGTGTCAAGATTGTATATTGTTATCCTGCTTATTTAACTTATATGCAGAGTACACCATGTGAAATGCCATGTGAAATCAAGACTGCTGGGAGAAATAACAACCTCAGATATGCAGATGACACCACCCTAATGGCAGAAAGTGAAGAGAAACTAAAGAGCCTCTTGATGAAGGTGAAAGAGGAGATTGAAAAAGCTGGCTTAAAACTCAACATTTAAAAAACTAAGATCATGGCATTAATCTGGCCCCATCACTTCATGGCAAATAGATGCAGAAAAATGTTAACAGTGGCAGATTTTATTTTCTTGGGCTCCAAAATCACTGTGGATGGTGACTGCAGCCATGAAATCAAAAGACGCTTGCTCCTTGGAAGAAAAGCTACGACACGCCTATACAACGTACTAAAAAGCAGAGACATCACTTTGCCGACAAAGGTCCATATTGTCAAAGCTATGGTTTTTTTCAGTAGTCATGTACAGATGTAAGAGTTGGACCATAAAGAAGGCTGAGCATCAAAGAATTGGTGCTTTCAAACTGTGGTGTTGGAGAAGACTCTTGAGAGTCTTTTGGACTACAAGGAGATCAAACCAGTCAATCCTAAAGGAAATCAACCCTGAATATTCATTGGAAGGACTGATGCTAAAACTGAAGCTCCAATACTGTGGTCTCCTGATGTGACAAGCTGACTCATTGAAAAAGACAGTGATGTTGATTGAAGGCAGGAGAAGGGGGTGACAGAGGCTGAGATGGTTGGATGGCATCACTGACTCAATGGACATGAGTTTAAGCAAACTCAGGGAGATAGTGAAGGACAGGGAAGCCTGTCATGCTGCAGTCCACGGGGTTGCAAAGAGTTGGACACAACTTAGTGACTGAACAACAATAACAGAAAAATACAAAAACGCCTATGTACTTACATCCTAACTCTCAAATATTAAATTTTGCATTATTAAAAAAATTACTGCTAGAGTTGGAAATACTTTGTATTCCCTTCCTCTGCTTTATTCTTCCATCTCTTCTTCTTCAGAAATAATTACCATCCTTAATTTGGTGTTTCTCTGTGTCATCAAAATATTTAATACTATTTATAAATATTGGGTTGGTGAAAAGATTCATTCAGTTTTTCATAAGGTGGCTCTAGTAGTGCTTAATTGTCTTTAACTTCATTCAAAACAATTTCACTAGATTGTATTATAAACAGATATCATATCAGCATGTATTTAAAAAAAAGTTATCAAAATTGGTGAATTTTTGTGTAGCCATTTTAATAATGATGATGGAGTAAAATAAACATTTTTGGGACCTTATGCTTTCTCATTTCAAACAAATAATAAATGCAACAGAAGCACACTAAAAAAGATTTGTGCAGTGTATTGAGAAGGTGCTGTGACTGACTGAACATTTCAAAAGAGGTTTGTGGGCAGTGCAATCAGTGGTCCCTCGGCTCTCTCTTCCTTCAGCAGCGCTTGGATGGAACAGACTCAGGGACGCCTCTTGCTCCAGCCTCTGACCACCTTCCAACCTTTTCTCTGGTTGCAATCTTTGCAATCAGCCATTAAGCTGTCTGCAAACATCAAGACCGGAAACACCATTTTTTGAGCTTAACTCCTTAGGATCAACCATGAACTCCAAGATTCATCAGAATTATTTCACTGAGGTGGAGGCAGCCATCAACTGCCTGGTCAAAATGCATCTGCGGGCCTGCTATACATACTTGTCTCTGAGCTTGTATTTCAACCAGGACAATGTGGTTCTGGAGGGTGTAGGCCACTTTTTCCATGAATTAGCCAAGGAGATGCAGGAGGGTGCAGAGCGTCTCTTGAAAATGCAAAACCAGCATGGTGGCCAATGTGCAGAAGCATTTCAAGAAGAGTTGGGTAAAAGCCAGGACTCTACGGAAGCTGCCCTTTTCAAGGAGAAGAACCTTAACCAGGCCCTTTTGGAACTTCATGGCCAGGGTCTACCCAAGCAGACCCCCACATCTGTGAATTTTTGGAGAGCCACTTGCTAAATGAGGAGGTGAAATTCATCAAGAAGATGGGTGACCACCTGACCAACCTCTGCAGTCCAGCTGGTTCCCAGGTTGGGTTGGACAATATCTCTTTGAAAGGCTCACCCTCAAGTATGATTCGGAACCTCTGGAGCCCAGTGACCTTTGAGGAGACCCCCTAATGTTAGGGCTTCTGCCTGAAGCCTCTCTTTGCTGACACTAAGCAGCTTTTTAACACTATGGAGCCCTCTTCCAAGCCTTGGACCAAATGGAAACAATAAAGCTTATAGCAGCAAAAAAAAAAAAAAAAAAAGGTTTGTGAAGTTTTGTGTTGGAGATATCTAGCTGGACAATGCTCCACGATCAGGTAGACCATGTAGAATGGTTGAAGTTGATAGTGATCGAGTCCAGACATTAATTGTGAACAATTGTGAACAATTGTGATTACAAATAATTGTAATCAATGTTACACCATGCAGAGACATACTCAAATATCCAGATCGAGTGCACCAGCTTGGTTATATTCATCACTTTGATTTTTGGGTTCCACATAAGTTAAATGAAAAGAACCCTCTTGATTATATTTCTGCATGCAGTTCTGTACTTAAGTGTAACAAAAATGTTCCATTTTTAAAACAAATTGTGATGGGTGATGATAAGTGAATACTGTACAATCGTGTGGAATGGAAGAGATTGTGGGGCAAGAGAAATGAATTAGCACCAACCACACCAAAACCTGACCTGCAGTCAAAGAAGGTGATGTGTATATGGTGGGATTGGAAGGCTGTCCTCTATTAACAGTGTCTGGGAATCCAAATGATTAATTCCAACAAGAACTACTCACAATTAGACCAACTGAAGGCAATACTTGACAAAAAGCGTCTGGAATTATTCAGCAGAAAACACATAATCTTCCATCAGAATACCCCAACAATGCATGTTTCTTTGATGACCAGGCAAAAAGTTGCCTGGGAAGTTCTGATTTATCCACTGTATTCACCAGAAATTGCACCTTTGGGTTTCCATTTTTTTCAGTTTTTACAAAATTCCTTTAATGGATAAAATTTCATTTCCCTGGAAGACTGCCAAAGGCATTGCCAAAAGAAGAGTTTTTTTGTTCAAAATGATAGAAAGTTTTGGGAAGATGGAATTATGAAGCTGCCTGAAAAATGGCAGAAGATAGTGAAGCAAAACAGTGTGCATTGTTCAATAAAGTTCATGGTGAAGATGAAAAATATCTTTTATTTTTTTTTCATTTTTTTATTGAAGGATAATTGCCTTCTTTCATTTCTACTTAAAAACCAAAGGAACTTTTTGGCTAACTCAATATATATGTAGCTGTCTTAATATGTGGCCATATATTTCTTGGAATGCCATATGTATGTATATGTATATATATTATATATGTGATATGCTATATTTGTTATTTTCTCTATGTTTTATTTTTTGGATATTGGTAAATATATAACTTTGTTCAGTTTTTTTTGGTAGACCAAATTGCAAACCATTAGCAGGTCACATTAATTTGGTAGGTCATGAACTATTTTAGAAAAAAGAAACAGAATAACGAAAATAGAATACACCACATGTACTCAATTTTTAAGTATAGGTTTGTGAAAGTGCTCTTTCTTTTTATATATAAGCTGAGTCATGGTGTAAACTATATTTCTAACTGAATAAAACATTTGAAAGTCATAGCTCTATTTTCATTAATAATATTTCATTATATGAATATACCACATTTTTCCTGTTATACTTCAATTGTTTGCACTGTTTTACTACTACAAATGTTGCTGCAAAATACTGTTAAGCTTGTCTCCTTGTTCACATATGCAAGTCTTTCACTGTATTACTTACAAGTGGAAGTGCTAGAGTAAATGGCGTTTTCAACTCTGGGATATTGCTCAACTCCTCTTCGCTAAGGAATTTTTACTGGTATACAACATCCATAGGAAGTACAAGAGTGAACCCTAATGTAAACTATAGATGTTGAGTTATAATGGTATGTCAATGTAGATTCATCAATGTCACTCTGGTGGGGGATGTCAATAATGGAGAAGGTTTTACATGTGTGGGGGCAGAGGTTATATGGGAACTCTGTACTTTCAGCTCAATTTTTTCATGAACCTGTAACTGCTCTAAAAAAATAAAGTTAATTAAAAAAAGCAAAAAATTTCACCTCACCCTGGAGAACTACTGCCTATATAGCCATCCTGCCTCAAAGGCTTATTAAGACTTAAAAATATTTTTTTAGGGAGGGAATCTCTCTCAATAAAAAAACATAACAGTAGGAGATCTGGGAAGGGCTGTTTATTTGACCAAAAAAACAGCAATTTTGGAAATATATTAGTGAAAAGGAATGAAATGTATCTCGACTGCTTATAAAACAGGGCACAGCAGAACAGGTTGAAAACCACTATTTTTTGATTCTTAAAACGAAAGGAAAAAAATCAGTGCCTAAATAATTTTTCCAAGGCAGGAATTTGGCAATTTTCTTTTGTTGGCTCCAAGAGAAAAATGGCATAATAAAACAAAAAATGTTTAATATTATTCCATGATTGGATATTATTTTGTTTATACAGCACAGTAAAAATCTATTAAAAATATCTGGCTAATTTATTCTAATACATTGGTCTGATTTGTTAAATTGCCACACAAATAAGATTAAGCCCTTTTTCTTTCCTTAGAAAAATAAGGAGGCTTGGCGCTCCTGCTCTAGACTTCCTAGGAGTTTCATACAATTAGTTGAACCATTTATATTAAAACTTCTGAGTCATGACTTCAACCCCTTCACTTTTTAAGTGAAGCAGATAACTAAGATATTACTTGGATAATTTACTTGACTGATTTAGTAGGCTTTAATAAGATGCGAGTTACTTGGGTTTTTCGTGAAGGCTTTTTGTGAGAGGACAATTGCTCTGAATTAGCATTAGCTGCTTCCTTTTCCCTTTTTCAACTCCTTCCCCCCCACCCCCCGCCCCTGTCGTTTCTTTTTGAAACTTAGTTCCTTATTTTCATTAACAAAACAGATCTCAACACCTTGGCACCCTCACCTTTGCCTCTTTCCTACTGCAGTTTCTGAAACTTTGAAGAAATCTTGACTTTCAGTAGTTTTTTTAGGAACGTATTTACAAAGTCTTTTCAATGCAACGAGAACACGGATGGATGTTTTAATTACTTTATAAGGTTTAAGTCTGTTTTCAATATGCAGTGGTAGGTGTCTTCAGAAGTTACTAAAAATAGTAAACATTGGTCAAAAATTAGGCAGCATGTCCTATGCTATCCCTTTAAGCCCAGTATTTGGGTGTTTACCAGGTGTTATGTGTTTAAGTTTGTTGCCTGTGTCAGCTTTCAAGGCACTAGAAGGAAAGGTAGTATTTTATACATTCATTTCAGCTTAATATAACCAGCACCGACTCTTTGAATTCATTCTCTCTCAGCTATTGCTTTTCGCTTTCTCTAAGTCTCCTTTTCCTCCGTAGTCTCATTTCTGCCTTCTGCTATTCATACCCCTTTCTACAGTTGCTTGTATCAACTGCAGTCCAATAGACCGCCACGATTTTCTATTTTCCCCCCGCACAAATGTAAGCATAACCACTTCTTCGCTAAAGTATTAAAAAGTACGCCAAAGCTGGTCTACACCTTTGGTCAAAACGCTCTCCCCTACACCACACCCTAATTCTTTCCATTTCTCCTTTCCTCCGGCAAAAGAAGCTTTCGATCTAAATTCACCCCCTTCCCCACCAGCAGTCTTATTGCTATTGCTCTGCCCACCGAACCGAAGTTCTCGCCAGCCCTTCCGTTTCCAGAGAGAAACGAAAACCACTTGGTTCTGAGGGCTTTCAAGACCACGACCCGCTTTCTTCCTCCTCATCGGACCTCTGGCCCTCTGCACTTCCTCATTTGGAATCCATCTCCACCTAAGCGACTGTCTTCCCGCAGCGCCACTTCCGGATCTCCGGTGTCTCCACTTTACGGGTCCGCCCACCTCTCCCGCTCACTTCCTAGAGCTTGGTCCGACCACCAGTGGGGTCGGAGCGGAGGCGCGGGCTGGCGGAGCGAGGGTGTCCCCTCCTAGAAGACGCACTGCACGGCGTCTAGGGTCTGAGAACCCCGGTCCTACCTCGGCGTCGAGTGCGAGCAGGGGGCGGAACAGTTCGTTCCGAGCACCGAGCGCCGCGCACCCGGAAGTGGCGCGGTAAGGGCACTGCGCCGCCTCCGGAGGCGGGTGCCAGGTACCGGGAGGTGGAGGAGACGCCACGGTACGCTTGGGCGTGAATGTCAGCCGAGGGCGCAAGACGGGTAGAGGCGGGAAGCCGGCCTGGTTCCTCGGCGGTACATGCGGCTGGGTTCCGGGGGCCGAGGGCCTCCGCGGCGGCTGGGCTGGCTAAAGGGCTGCAGTGGCCGAAGGCGACCCCGGCCTCCCTTCAGTTCCCACTGCCGGGACCAGCTTTCTTCAGGTTCACCACCGGCTCCTCCTCCCGCTGCTCGCCGGGCGGGTTGAGGGGAGTTGTTCTAATGAGGAAGGCGCTGCTGTAAAGCCCACTTGAGTTTTCTCTGCTTCTGGGAGAAGGCGAGCGGCCGCTTTGGTGGTGGGGGGTTGGGGGGGGTGGGGCTCTTGGTTTTCGGCCTCTACACCCCTTCCTGAGAAATGCTTTTTTCCCTAAGGAAATGCACCACATACTTAATTCCCTCTCTTGTTTCTGTCTTTACTTCCTTTCAGCTTCTGACTTTGTGACTCCTGTGTACCTTAAAAGATGCTGGAGTCGTATGTGACTCCTATTTTAATGAGCTATGTGAATCGCTACATCAAGAACTTAAAGCCGTCAGATCTACAGCTTTCGCTATGGGGTGGAGACGTGGTTCTCAGCAAGCTGGAGTTAAAATTGGATGTGCTGGAGCAGGTAAGCGGTGCAGCTGTCACGGATTGGAAACATTTTCAGCCTGTTTAGAAGTAATCTGGTCTTTCCTGAACTTTGATTTTATGCTTTAAAACCTTCGTTTTTCTGCCAATGTATTTAGGGCTATCTTAAAACTAGAGACCCTCTAAAGAATTTTTTTCTTTTACGGTTTGTTGCTAGTGATGGATTGTTAGAATCGTAATCCCCCAAATTGCCGCAACCGAAAAACAATTTCATTGTTCTTGTCAGAATTCTTCCAGAACCGAATATGCTAATTTACACTGCTAGGATTCTAAATGATGCTGGAAAATACTATATTCCTTTTTTCCCTTTTGGGGAATGAAGGGGTCCTGAAGACAACAAGGTTAGATCTTGAGGAAAGTTCTCTTCGTAGGAAAGATGACATTACCCATGGAATCCTCAGAATATTGAGTAGACAAAGATTGAAAATGCCAGCATAATTGAAAAGTTTCTTAATCACTTTAAAAATTTTCTTTTCAACGTGAGAATGGTCGGATGCGAATTAACTAACTTCAAAGTTTTTATATTTAATAGGTCACTTAGTACATTTATTATTAACATATGTCAGGTAATTCTATTAGCCTTGAGAATACACAAGTTATCTCTGGAAACTCAGGAGTCAGAGACCAATTGCTTTTTAGGATAAGGGAATTCACACCCATGGTGATGTTATTAATAATTTTTGGTTATATCCCACTGCTTTCTCTATTGTTGAATAATCTAGTGTTAACACTGAGAAATAATATTCTTGGTTTCTTCTCCGTCCTCTCTCCAAGATTGATTATCTTAATATTTTCATTGTTTTTTAATGAGCAGAAATCCTAAGCATACAGCTTAATTTTTGCAAACTGGTGACACCTTTGTAACCACTATCCAGATCAAGAAATAAAATATTTCCTGCACTCAAAAAGGCTCTCCTTGCTTCTTTGTAGTTAGTAGCCCCACCCCTAAGACAGGTAATTGCTGTTCTCACTTCTGTCAATACATAAATTTCTTGAATCTCTTCTTGAAACTTTAATAAATGGGAATCACTTGGTTTTTTTTTTTTTTTTTTTTTTTTTTTTGGGAATCACTTGTGTTTGAATCTTTTGTTGACATTGAGGCTAAGATTGACTCAGGTTGTTGCATGAAAGATAGTTTATTCTCTGTATTGCCTTGTATTCCATTGTATAAAGATTCATTTTACCTATTTTATATATTTATTTTCCTTTTGATATACATTTGGATTTTTTTCTACTTTTGGCTATTATGAAGAAAGCTCTTATGAACATACTTGTTTTGGACATAGGTGTTTATTTCCCTTAGAAGGCAGGCATATGTTTAACTTTAATGAATATTGCCAGATAGTTTTCTGGTGTGGTGGTGGTGGTGGTGGTTTACTTACACTAAGTTGTATCCCACTCTTGCAACACCATGGACTGTAGCCTGCCAGGCTCCTCTGTCCATGGGATTCTCCAGACAAGAATACTGGAATAGGTTGTCATTTGCTTCTCCAGGGGATCTTCCCAACTTTACATTTTCACCAGTAATGTGTGGGAGTTACAGTTACTTCTTGTTATTGCTTGTTATACAATGAGTTTGTTATTTTTAGCCTTTCCATGAACTATGGACTGTTTGTATATCTTTTTTTGGCGAAATGTCTGCTCAAGTCCTTTGCTCATTTAAAAACTTTTTGTACTTGCTACTGAGTTGTAGGAATTATTTATATATTTTGGGTATTAGTCCCATATCGGATACGATTTGCAAGTATTATTGCCCACTGTGGGTTGACTTTTGACTCTATTGATAGTGTCCTTTGAAGAATTAAAGTTTTAAATTTTGACAAGTCCAACTTAGACTTTTATCTTTTGATGTCTGGGCTTTTGATGTTATATCCAAGAAATCATTGCGAAATCCAATGTCATGAAACTTTCTCCGTATGTTTTTTTCTAAGAGTTTTATAGTTTTAGCTCTAACATTAGGTCTTTGATTGCTTTGAGTTAATTTTTGCATATGATACAAGTATCCAAGTTCGTATATTTTTGCATGTGTTTATTCAAGGGTTACTTAGAAGTGTGTTGCTTAATTTTCAGGTGTTTAGGGAATAGCTGATTATCTTTCTGTTACTGATTTCTAATTTAATTCCAACTGTTCAGCATATTCTCTGTGATTTTGATCCATTATAATTTGACTCAGCATGTAGTCATGACTTTTTATTTTTGGAAATATTTCATGTGTAATTGATGAGAGATATGTATCCTACAGTTGTTGCCTTTTTCTTCCATAAATGTCAGTTGCTTCAAATTGGTTACTCGAGTTCTTCAAATCTTACGTATCCATATAGATTTTCATTGTCTGCTTGTTCTGTTAATTACAAAGAGAGTTACTTTAATGGTTAACATCTCCAACTATGATTGTGAATTTGTCTACTTCCTTTTTATAGTTTTGTCAACATTCACTTTATGTGTCGTGAAGTTACATTGTTAAGTACACACAGGTATAGTGTTTTGATATCTTATTTTTCAGTTCAGTTCATTTGCTCAGGCGTGTCTGACTCGGCGACCCCAGGGACTGTAACACGCCAGGCTTCCCTGTCCATCACCAACTCCCGGAGCTAACTCAAACTCATGTCCATCGAGTTGGTGATGCCATCCAGCCATCTCATCCTCTGTTGTCCCCGTCTCCTCCTGCCTTCAATCTTTCCCAGCATCAGGGTCTTTTCCAGTGAGTCAGTTTTTTGCATAACGTGGCCAAAGTATTGGAGTTTCAGCTTCAACATCAGTCCTTCCAATGAACACCCAGGACTCATCTCCTTTAGGATGGACTGGTTGATTTCCTTGCAGTCCAAGGGACTCTCAAGAGTCTTCACCAACACCACAGTTCAAAAGCATCAATTCTTCTGCGCTCAGCTTTCTTTACAGTCCAGCTCTCAGATCCATACATGACTAATGGAAAAACCATAGCTTTGATTAGACGGATCTTTATTGACAAAGTAATGTCTCTGCTTTTTAATATGCTGTCTAGGTTGGTCATAGTTTTTCTTCCAAGGAGTAAGCATCTTTTAATTTCATGGCTGCAGTCACCATCTTCAGTGATTTTGGAGCCCAAAAAAATAAAGTCTGTCACTGTTTCCATTGTTTCCCCATCTATTTCCCATGAATTGATAGGACCAGAGTCCATGATCTTAGTTTTCTGAATGTTGAGTTTTAAGCCAACTTTTTCACTCTCCTTTTTCACTTTCATCAGTTCAGTACAGTCACTCAGTCGTGTCCGACTCTCTGCAACCCCATGAATCGCAGCACGCCAGGCCTCCCTTTCCATCACCGACTTCTGGAGTTTACCCAAACTCATGTCCGTTGAGTCGGTAATGCCATCCAGCTGTCTCTTCCTCTGTCGTCCCCTTCTCCTCCTGCCCCCCAATGCCTCCCAGCATCAGGGTCTTTTCCAATGAGTCAATTCTTTGCATGAGGTAGCCAAAGTATTGGAGTTTCAGCTTCAACATCAGTCCTTCCAATGAACACCCAGGACTAATCTCCTTTAGGATGGACTGGTTGGATCTCCTTGCAGTCCAAGGGACTCTCAAGAGTCTTCTCCAACACCACAGTTCAAAAGCATCAATTCTTCTGCGCTCAGCTTTCTTTACAGTCCAGCTCTCAGATCCATACATGACCACTGGAAAAACCATAGCCTTGACTAGATGGATCTTTGTTGGCAAAGTAATGTCTCTGCTTTTGAATATGCTATCTAGGTTGGTCATAACTTTCCTTCCAAAGAGTAAGTGTCTTTTAATTTCATGGCTGCAGTCACCATCTGCAGTGATTTTGGAGCCCCCAAAAATAAAGTCTGACACCGTTTCCACTGTTTGCCCATCTATTTGCCATGAAGTGATGGGACCAGAGGCCATGATCTTAGTTTTCTGAATGTTGAGTTTTAAGCCAACTTTTTCACTCTCCTGTTTCATTTTCATCAAGAGGCTCTTATTTTTGAATACACTTAAAAAATCATTCTGAAATGTGTCCCTCTTTCACTCTAGTAATTCTTCTTGCCTTAAAGTCTTTTTCATTATAAAAAAATATTTCTGTTGCTTCTCTAAAGATCACAAAATGGATATTTGACTTACTAGCATCTACCTTAAATTATTATAACATTCTTACCATTTTCTCAGTGATCTTACAGTAGTTTAACTGTATGTTCCGCCTTTCTCTATCTCTTTCTACCTTTATTTGGTTTTGTGGTCCTTGTGTTTGTTTGTTTGGTTTCAGTTACCTTATTTAGTTTGTTTTCTTGCTGTCTTCAGGTAGAAGCCTCAATTATTGATTTGAGATATTTCCCCTTTTCTACTATAGGCATTTGCAACTATAAATGTCTTTAGCTGGTTGTATCCTATACATTTTGGTATGTTGTGTTTTCATTTTCATTCAGTTCAAACTTTTTCTGATTTTTGTTGAAATAGCAGTGTATTTTTGCAGTTGTTGGATGGAATGGTTTATAGCTGTCAGGTCAAAATTGGTTGACAGTATTTTTCAGGTCTTCTATATATTTGTTGATTTTCTGTCTGTTGTTCTATTCATTGCTGTAAGTGAGGTATTCAAGTTTCCATGATTAGTGTTGTCATTGTTCAGTTGCTAGGTTGTGTCTGACTCTTAGTGACCCCATGGACTGCAGCACGCCGGATTCTCTGTCTTTCATTGTCTTTTGGAGTTTGCTCAGATTCATGTCCATTGAGCTGGTTATGCTATCTAACCATCTCATCCTCTGCCACCCTCTTCTCCTTTTGTCTTCAGTCTTTCCCAGCATCAGGGTCTTTTCCAGTGAGTCACCTCTTCACATCAGGTGACCAGAGTGTTGGAGCTTCAGCATGAATCCTTCCAATGAATATTCAGAGTTAATTTCCTTTAAGATTGACTGGTTTGATCTCCTTGCAGTCCAAGGGACTCTCAGGAGTCTTCTCCAGTACAATTCGAAAGCATCAGTTCTTTGGCGTTCAGCCTTCTTTATGGTCCAGCTCTTATGTCTGTACATGACTACTGGAAAAACCATAGCTTTGACTAGATAGACCTTTGTCAGCAAAGTGATGTCTGAGCTTTTTAATACTGTGTTTAGGTTTGTCATAGCTTTTCTTCCAAGGAGCAAGCATCTTTTAATTTCATGGCTGCAGTCACCATCTGTAATGATTTTTGGAGCCCAAGAAAATAAAATCTGTCACTGCTTCTACTTTTTCCCCTTCTAGTTGCCACGGAGTGATGGGATCAGATGTCATGACCTTAGTTTCTTGAATGTTGAGTTTTAAATCCGTTTTTTCACTCTCCTCTTTCACCTTCATCAAGAGACTCTTTAGTTCCTCTTCTCTTTCTGCCATTATGGTGGTATCATCTGCATCTGTGAGGTTGTTATTTCTCCCAGCAATATTGATTCCAGCTTGTGATTCATCCAGTCCGACATTTTGCATGATGTACTCTGCATGTAAGTTAAATAAGCGGGGTGACAATATAGTGAGCTTGACGTACTCACTTCCCAATTTTGAGTCCGTCAGTTGTTTTGTATAAGGTTCTAACTGTTGCTTCTTGACCCACATACAAGTTTCTCAGGAGACAAGTCACGTGGTCTGGTATTCCCATCTCTTAAAGAATTTTCCACAGTTTGTTGTCATCCACACAGTCAAAGCCTTTCACAGTCAGTTAAGCAGAAATAGATGTTTTTTCTGGAATTCCCTTGCTTTCTCTATGATCTAGTGAACATTGCAATTTGATCTCTGGTTCCTCTGCCATTCCTCTGTGGTTTTTGAGATTGCACCCAAGTACTGCATTTCAGACTCTCTTGTTCAAGACTATGAAGACTTTTCATTTCTTCTAAGGGATTCTTTCCCACAGTAGTAGGGAATTAAATTCGCCCATTCCCATCCATTTTAGTTCATTGATTCCTAAGATGTTGATGTTTACTGTTGCCATCTCCTGTTTGACCATGTCTAGTTTACCTTGATCCATGCAACTAGCATTCCAGGTTCCTATTCAGTATTATTCTTTACAACTTCAGACTTTAGTTTCACCACCAGACACTTCCACAACCAAGTATTTTTTTTTGCTTTGGCTGAGCTGCTTCATTCTTTCTGGAGCTACTAGTAATTGCTCTCTGCCTTTCTCAGTAGTATAATGGACACCTTCCAACCTGTGGGGCTCCTCTTCTAGTGTCATATCTTTTTGCCTTTTCATACTGTTTATGGGGTTTTGGGGCTTTCCTGGTAGGTCACATGGTAAAGAATCTGCCTGTATGTAGGAGACCCAGGTTCAGTCCTTGGGTTGGGAAGATCCCCTGGAAAAGGGCATGGCAACCCACTCTAGTATATTTGCTTGGAAATTTCCATGGACAGAGGAGGCTGGTGGGCTGCAAGTCCATTGAGTTGCAAATAGTCAGACATGACTGACTGACTTTCACTCATGAGGTTCTTGTGATCAGAATACTGGAGTGGTTTACCATTCCCTCTTCCAGTAGACCATGTTTTATCAGAACTCTCCACTATGACCTGTCTGTCTTGGGTGGCCCTGCATGGCATGGCTCATAGCTTCATTGAATTATGCAGGCCAGTTTAGCACAACAAGGCTGTGATCCATGAAGGAAATTAGCGTTGGATTATTTCTTTTTTCACTTTTTATGTATTTTGGGGTTTATTTCTTGGCTCATATATGTTTTATATTTTCTGTTATAAATATTCATTGGTGTATAGTTTATTTACAATGTTGTGTTAGTGTCAGGTATATAGCAAAGTGGTTCAGTTATACATATATTCATTCTTTTTTAGACTTTTTATCCATGTAAGTTATTACAGAATATTGGGTAGAATTCCCTGTGCTATATAGTAGGTCCTTGTTGGTTATCTGTTTTATATATAATACTGTGTTTATTTTAATCCCAAACTCCTAATTTGTCCCTACCTCCTATGTTTCCCCTTTAGTAACCATAGATTTTGTTTTCAAAATCTGGGAGTTTGTTTCTGTTTTGTAAATAAATTCATTTGTATATATTTTCTTCTTGAATTGACCCTTCTATCATTATTAAATGTCCCATGTTACCTTTAGTAACAGTTTTTTTTCTTAATATAGATTTTTTCCTGATAATAGTGTATTTGGGCTTCCCTGGTGGCTCAGTGGTAAAGAATCCACCTGCCAGTGCAGGAGATGCTGGTTTGATTCCTGGGTCAGGAAGATGCCCTGGTGAAGGAAATGGCAACCCACTCCAGTATTCTTGCCTTGGAAATCCCATAGATAGAGGAGCCTGGCAGACTACAGTCCATGGGGTCGCAGAAGAGCCAGACATGTCTTAGAGACTAAAAAAGAAAACAGTGGTGTAATTGATCTACCTCTCTTATCGTTACTGGTTGCATGAAGCATTTTTTGTTTTTTCCCCCTCTGTACTGCATTTTAAACTGCAGTTTAAAATGTATTGCATTTTAAACTATCTTACCACTTTTGCCTTGTGTTGTATTTCTTGAAGCCTGGTAACATACTTTTGAATGTTTTACAGGAATGTTATTTGGCTTCAACAACTCTTTAAAATTTCATCTGCTTAATACTGTTTTCACCCTATGACTGGGATAAACTTACTTGTTTTTTTTTGGCCCAATCCTGAAGCATGGAGAATCTTAGTTCCCAGATCAAGGATCAGGACCCACTATCCCTGCAGTGGAAGTGCAAAGTCTTAATCCCAGGGAAGTCTTGAGGGATGAACTGTTTTTAATTGTTCCTAATTCTTACTTGCATTGGAGAACAGTCATATAAAAAACAGGGGAAAATGCTGCTGGAAATTAAGATAGTAGAAATGAAAATTCTCTGTATGCCTAAAATAGAATACTATTTCCCTAGAGAGCAAGAAAATATGGTGATTTGATGTATTCAAGCAAGAAACTGGATCACATAGCTTCCTGGGATCTTGTTTATTATTATTATTTTTTTATTATGGTATAATAGACATGTAGTGCCAGGTATACAATGTAACGATCTGTGTGTGTTGCAAAATGGTCACCAAAGTAAGCCCAGGTAACATATGTCACCATCCATAGTTTAAAAATTTTTTTCTTGTGATGAGAACTTTTAAAATTTACTCCTTGCACCTTTCAAATATGCTATACAGTTATTAACTGTACTCACTATGCTATATATTATATCCCAGGATTTAAAAAATTTTTTAACTGGAAACTTGTGTCTTTTGACCACCTTTACCCATTTTGTTCACTTACCACCTTTTGCCTCTGGTAACCACCAATCTGTTGTCCTTATGTATATGGAAAAATGATACATTAAAATGAAAAACACTTTTTTGTCATTTGCAGTCTATTTGTGTTTTCGAATCTAAAGTATGTTTCTTCTTGAGAGCATACAGTTGAATCTTACTACTTTTTAAAAATCCAGTCTGACAGCCTTTGCCTTTTGATCGAAATATTTAATCCATTCTCTCTTTCATGATTGGATTTCTTTCTTCCATTTTGCTATTTTTTGTGTGTCTCAGGTCTTTTTTGTTTCTCTCATAATCCTTTGCTACCTTCTTCAATTTAAGATCAGTGGTAACAATGCTAATTTGAGATTAATGCTAACATTATTCCATCAAAATAAAGAAATTTCTCCACTATAGCTTCATTTCTTTTCCCTCCTTTGCGGTGGTATTTCTACATATATTGCATCTCTGTTATGAACCTAATATCATGTTAAATTGTTTTTTGTAATTGCTGTTTAAAAAATTTTTTTCTGGCTACTCTGGGTCTTTCTTGCTGCACGTGGGCTCTCTCTAGTTACCAGGACTAGAGGCCGTTCCTTGCTGTGGTGCACGGTCCTCTCGTCGCAGTGGCTCCTCCTGTGAGAGCACAGGCTCTAGAGGTCTCACTTGGGCTTCAGTAGTCGCAGCGGGCAGTCTCAGTACTTGCAGCACACCAGCTTAGCTGTCCTGGTCATGTGGGATCTTCCCTGACCAGGGATCAAACCTATGTCACCTTCATTGGCAGGCAGATTCTTAACTAGTGTACCACCAGGGAAGCCTAGTAATTGCCTTTTTTTTTTTTTAAAGGAAGTGACTTGCTGCATCGGGTCTTCCTTGTGGCACTCGGGCTCTTCGTTGCTGTGCATGGGCTTCTCTAGTTGTGGTGTGTGGGTTTCTCCATTGTGGCACTAGGTCTTAGTTGCGCCCTCCTCCCTGACCCCCAGCATGTGGGATCTTAGTTCCCTAACCAAGGATGGAATCTGCATCCCTTGCATTGGTAGATGGAGTCTTAACCACTGGTCTGCTAGGGAAGTCCTTGTTACTGCCTTTTGAATCAGAAGAAAAAAGAAGTAATAATACATTTATGCTATCTTGTAATAATCATCTATATAAATACTTTTATTAGTACTCTTTGCATGGCTTGGAGTTACATCCTGATATTACTCTCTTTTGGCCTGAAGAACTTCTAGTATTCTGTTACAGAGAATTATCTGAAACTTGATTTGGGTATGCCTTCATTTTTGAAGGTTAGTTTTGCTAGATAAAGAATTTTGAATTGAGAGTTAGTTTTCATTTGTTATTTAAATATGTCATGTATCTGCCTTCTTGGCTTTATTGTTTGTAATGAGAAGTTAGCTTTTAACCTAGATCCCTTATGATTATACAGTGGAAGTGAGAAATAGACTTAAGGGACTAGATCTGATAGACAGAGTGCCTGATGAACTATGGATGGAGGTTCGTGACATTGTACAGGAGACAGGATCAAGACCATCTCCAAGAAAAAGAAATGCAAAAAAGCAAAATGGCTGTTTGAGGAGGACTTACAAATAGACGTGAAAAGAAGGGAAGCGAAAAACAAAGGAGAAAAGGAAAGACATACCCATTTGAATGCAGAGTTCCAGAGAATAGCAAGGAGAGATAAGAAAGCTTCCTCAGCAATCAATGCAGAGAAATAGAGGAAAACAGTAGATTGGGAAAGACTAGAGATCTCTTCAAGAAAATTAGAGATACCAGGGGAACATTTCATGCCAAGATGGGTTCAGTAAAGGACAGAAATGGTATGGACCTAACAGAAGCAGAAGATATTAAGAAGAGGTGGCAAGAATACACAGAAGAACTGTACAAAAAAGATCTTCATGACCCAGATAATCACAATGGTGTGATCACTCACGTAGAGCCAGACATCCTAGAATGTGAAGTCAAGTGGGCCTTAGGAAGCATCTCTATGAACAAAGCTAGTGGAGGTGATGGAATTCCAGTTGAGCTATTTTAAATCCTGGAAGAGGATGCTGTGAAAGTGCTGCACTCAATATGCCAGCAAATTTGGAAAACTCAGCAGTGGCCACAGGACTGGAAAAGGTCAGTTTTCATTCCAATCCCAAAGAAAGGCAATGCCAAAGAATGCTCAAACTACCACACAATTGCACTCATCTCACACGCTAGTAAAGTAATGCTCAAAATTCTCCAAGCCGGGCTTCAGCAATACGTGAACTTTGAACTTCCAGATATTAAAGCTGGTTTTAGAAAAGGCAGAGGAACCAGAGATCAAATCGCCAACATCCGCTGGATCATGGAAAAAGCAAGAGAGTTCCAGGAAAACATCTATTTCTGCTTTATTGACTATGCCAAAGCCTTTGACTGTGTGGATCACAATAAACTGTGGAAAATTCTGAAAGAGATGGGAATACCAGACCACCTGATCTGCCTCTTGAGAAACCTATATGCAGGTCAGGAAGCAACAGTTAGAACTGGACATGGAACAATAGACTTGTTCCAAATAGGAAAATGAGTCCATCAAGGCTGTATACTGTCACCCTGTTTATTTAACTTCTATGCAGAGTACATCATGAGAAACACCGGGCTGGAAGAAGCACAAGCTGGAATCAAGATTGCTGGGAGAAATATCAATAACCTCAGATATGCAGATGACATCACCCTTATGGCAGAAAGTGAAGAAGAACTAAAGAGCCTCTTGATGAAAGTGAAAGAAGAGAGTGAAAAAGTTGGCTTAAAGCTCAACATTCAGAAAACTAAGATCATGGCATCTGGTCCCATCACTTCATGGCAAATAGATGGGGAAACAGTGGCTGACTTTATTTTTTGGGGCTCCAGAATCACTGCAGATTTTGATTGTAGCCATGAAATGAAAAGACGCCTACTCCTTGGAAGGAAAGTTACGACCAACCTAGACAGTATATTAAAAAGCAGAGACTTTAGTTTGTCAACAAAGATCCGTCTAGTCAAGGCTATGGTTTTTCCAGTAGTCGTATGGATGTGAGAGTTGGACTATAAAGAAAGCTGAGTGCGGAAGAATTGATGCTTTTGAACTGTGGTGTTGGAGAAGACTCTTGAGAGTCCCTTGGACTGCAAGGAGATCCAGCTAGTCCATCCTAAAGGAGTTCAGTCCTGGGTGTTCATTGGAAGGACTGATGCTGAAGCTGAAACTCTAATATTTTGGCTACCTGATGCAAAGAACTGACTCATTAGAGAAGACCCTGATGCTGGGAAAAATTGAGGGCAGGAGGAGAAGAGGATGACAGAGGATGAGATGGCTGGATGGCATCACCGACTCAGTGGACATGAGTTTGTGTGAACTCCAGGAGTTGGTGATAGACAGGGAGGCCTAGCATGCTGCGGTTCATGTGGTCACAAAGAGTTGGACACAACTGAGCGACTTTACTGAGCTGAACTATGAAGAATTTTCTTATATGTAACATGTTGATTTTCTGTTTCTGCCTTCAAAGTTTTCTTTTTGTTCCAGACTTTCAAAATTTTTGTTCTGATACGTCTGGGTGTGAATTTGCTGATTCTTTTTCTGCCAGCTCAAATCTGATGTTGAACTCTCAGTGAATTTTTAAGTTCATTTATTGTACTCCTAAGAAATTTATTTGTTTGGTTGTGTTGGGTCTTAGGTGAGGCAGGTGGGATCTTTTGTTGTGTCACAGGGGTTCTATCATTGTGGTGTGGGGGCTCAGTAGTTATGGTGCATGGGCTTTGTTTCCCAACCAGGGATCGAACCTGAATCCCTTGCATTGAAGGGTAGATTCTTAACCACTGAACCACCAAGGAAGTCCCAATTTCACTTATTGTTCTTTTCAACTCCAGAATTTCCACTTGCTTCTTGTTTGTAATTTCTCATTCTTGATATTTTCTATTCAATGAATCATTGTCATGTAATTCTTTAATTATTTAACATATTTATAATGTTTTAAGTCCTGCATTTGAGCATCCTCAAAGATAGTCTCTATTAACTACTTTTGTAAACTTTTCATGTTTCACAATGTTTAGTTGAAAACTGGACATTTTGCATAATATATTGTAGCAATTCTGCATTCTAATTTCTTGCCTCTGGGGATATTTGTTGTTGCTGTTGGCTTGTTGTTCAGTGACTTGCCTGGGCTAAGTTTGTGGTGTCTGTTTTCCCCTGTAGTATGTGATCTCTGATGACTGTGCTCAGTTTTCTTTTTTCTCTCTCCATTCTTTCTGTTTTTAGGCTTGGATTTCTAGGGATTACCCCTGGATCACTATAACTGAGTCATCTGCCAGTGATTGGCTAGAGGTTGTTAGAACTTTTGAACCAATAAGGCTTCTTCTCTTTGGTATGGGACATACACATGTACTAGATATGCTTTCAGGAGTTTACAGATCTGATCCATATGTTTACAAGGCTTCTTGGTCAGCCATGAATGAGTAGATTATTAAGGGTCTCTCCAACGTTGCCCAAGTAAGCACAACCTGGCACATACATACAGCTTCCCAGGTTACCAGGAATAATGGGGTCAGAGCAAGGCCATCCTTGGCTTTCTTGTTCTCTTGATTACTCTGATAATTTTCTGGCTGGTCTGCTGTTCTTTTTCTTGCACCAACTGGTTCATGACTTCAGGGTAGCCTTCCCTCATTGCCCCTGAGATTTCTGTTTTTTTTTTTCAAATAACTTTGTCCAGTTTTTTCACTGCTTTTTGGGGAGAGAATTTGCCAGCCTTCTAACTTAGAATTCTTGAAGTCCTGTTTTAAAGTTATTTTTATTTTGTGGTAAAAATGGAGATAGCATAAAATTTACCATCCTAACCATTTTTAAGTGGGCAGTCGTGTTTACTATATATACATTATTGTTCAGATTTCTAGAACTTTCCATCTTCTAACACTTAAGCTGTGTACCAACGAAACTGCTGCTGCTGCTAAGTTGCTTCAGTCGTGTCCGACTCTTTGTGACCCCATAGACAGCAGCCCACCAGGCTCCCCATCCCTGGGATTCTCCAGGCAAGAATACTGGAGTGGGTTGCCATTTCCTTCTCCAATACATGAAAGTGAAAAGTGAAAGCAAAGTTGCTTAGTCGTTTCTGACTCTTAGCAACCCCATGGACCGTAGCCCACCAGGCTCCTCCGTCCATGGGATTTTCCAGGCAAGAGTACTGGAGTGGGGTGCCATTGCCTTCTCCAACCACGAAACTACAGCTTCCCGTTTCTCTCCCCCCCTGGCCACCACTGTTCTACTTCTGTGTCTAAGAATTTGACTACTTTATGTACCTTTCGTAAGTGAAGTTAGACAATATGTGTCTTTTTGTGACTGGCTTATTTCACTTAGCAGGATGTCCTTGAGGTTCATTATATGTTGTAGGATGTAACAGAATTTCCTTTTTAAAGACTAAGTAATATCTTATCATATGTATATACCACATTTTCTTTATCCTTATCTTTCAGTGGACATCAGATTGTAGTAACCTCTTGACTATTGTGAATAATGCTGCAAAAAACATGGTTGTACAAGTATGTTTTCAAGATCCTGCTTTTGGTTTCTTTTTATTGTGTACTCAGAACTGAGATTGCTGGATTATATGGCAATTCTGTTTTTCATTGTTTGAATAATCTCCGTACTGTTTTCTATAGTGGTTGTACCATTTTACCTTTTCAGCAACAGTGCACAAGGTTTACACATTCTTTATATACTTACCACACATTACTTTCTGTGGTGGTGGGGTTTTTTTTTGTTTGTTTTTGTTCTTTTTTTTTTTTTTTTTGATAGGGGCCCTGCTAACAGATGTGAGATGATATGTCATTATGGTTTTTAATTTAATTGATTTATGGCTGCAGTGGGTCTTCGTTGCTGAATGCTGCTTTCTCTGGTTGAGGCAAGAGTAGTGGCGGCTGCTCTCGTTGCAGTGTGTGGGCTCCTCATTTGGGTGGCTTTTCTTTTTGCAGCATACGAGCTCAGTAGTTGTGGTGCATGGGCTTAGTTTCACTGCAGCATGTGGAGTCTTCTCGGACCAGGGATGAAACTCCTGTCTCCTTCATTGGCAGGCAGATTTTTAACCATTGGACCACCAGGGAAATCTGCCATTGTGGGTTTTTTAAAAAATAATTTCATTTATTTGTTTTATTTTTGCCTTTGCTGGGTCTTTGTTGCTACTCAGGCTTTTGTCTAGTTGGGGCGAGTGGAGGCTACTCTTCAGTAGTGGTGCACAGCCTTCTCATTGCAGTGGCTTTTCTTGTTGCAGAGCACAAGGTTTAGGGCACATGGGCTTCAGTAGTTGTGGCACGTGGGTTTAGTTGCTGCTTGGTCTGTGACATCTTTCCGGACCAGGAATCAAATCCGTGTCTCCTGCATTGGCAGGTGGATTCTTTACCACTGAATCAGCAGGGAAGCCCTGTCATTCTGGTTTTGATTTGTGTTTCTCTGATTAATGATGGTGAGCATTTTTTCCTCTTTGTTGGCCTTTTGTCTGTGTTCTTTTGAAAATTGATATTCAAGTCAATTTCCCATTTTTAAAATTTGGTTATTTTTTTGTTGTTGAGTTGCTGTAGTTCTTTATGTCGTCTAGATTTTAAACCCTTCTCAGATAGTTTCTGTTTCTCTCATATGATTGCCTTTCTGTTTTGCTGAGTGTTTTCTTTGCTTTCTGGAGGTTTTTAGGTTTGATATAGTCCTATTCATCTATTTTTGCTTTTGGGCCCTGTTACATTCATTTTTAAAGTATCCCTTTTTTTCCTGTGAGGATATTTTGTAATAGTCTTTCTACAGTGTGATTTATGAGAGCTGTTCATAAATAGTGAATTGTGCAGCCATAGATATTCTGTTTTAGGGATGCATTGTTTTCCTGAGTAGTTCCAAGTAAATAAAATATTTTTAAGTCATACAGTATATTTTAAGAATGAAAAAGAATGAAAAGAAAATCATTTCTTTGGGCTACCTTAGGATCACCCACTTGTTTTAACAGTCAACATTTTCTTTTGCCTTTTATAAGGCATAAATGTTCCCATTTGTTTATCACAGCAACTCTGAGATGAGGAAATGGAAATGATCTTGCTTATAGTGAGTTGATTAATAAGTGAACTTCAGTTGGATTACCAGCATGGGCCATGTGATTCAAAATTCCATGTTTTAATATAGAATATTGCCCTTTATGTTAACATTCAATTAGTCATTCAGATAAGATTAGTAGTATTCTGGTGATAACAAGGTCTTGAGTTTGGTTTAGGTGTCTTTTAACTTCTAAGAAAATCCAATTTCCCCATAGATTGCAAGTTTTGGTAGTCATTTCACGAATGTATCATTGTTATACACCTCAGGGGTAGAGATGGAAATGTCATTGAAACATTATCTAGATGAATGTATAACCAATGGAAATGTACTCATTGCTCATAAAGGAAGTTAGGTGTAGTGTAGTTTTATTAAGAGCAAGGGCTCTGGCATAATAATTTCCAGTTTTGAGTCATGGCTCTCTAAGATGAGTTTTTTTGAAAGTTATTTGACCTTTCTGTGCCTCAGATTTTGGAAATGTCATTGAAACATTATCCAAATGAATGTATAACCAATGGAAGTGTACTCGTTGCTTGTAAAGGAAGTTAGATGCAGTGTAGTTTTGTTAAGAACAAGGGCTCTGGCATAATAATTTCCAGTTTTGAATCATGTCTCTCTAAGATGAGTTATTTTTGAAAGTTATTTGACCTTTCTGTGCCTCAGATTTTTTTTTTAATCTATAAAGTGGGTATAATAGTATTTACTTTTTGGGGTTCCTGCTGCTGCCACTGCTGCTAAGTCGCTTCAGTCGTGTCCGACTCTGTGCGACCCCATAGATGGCAGCCCACCAGGCTCCCCTGTCCCTGGGATTCTCCAGGCAAGAACACTGGAGTGGGTTGCCATTACCTTCTCCAATGCATGAAAGTGAAAAGTGAAAGGGAAGTTGATCAGTTGTGTCTGACTCTTCGTGACCCCATGGACCACAGCCTACCAGGCTCCTCCATCCATGGGATTTTCCAGGCAAGAGTACTGGAGTGGGGTGCCATTGCCTTCTCCGACAAAGATTAAATATTGCATGTGAGTAAAGTACTTAAAACCATGCCTGGTGTACAGTAAGTGCTCATTAACATGGTATTCATTATAGACAGTGATCAAAATATAATCTCTCCCATTGATCAATGCTTAGAGAAATTACTGCATCTTTAAAATTAATGAAATATTTAGAACTGTTTAAAAAATTGTGACATTCTGTTAGAATAGTAGAAATATCAATAGATTTTTTGTATTCTGCTCTTTAATAAGCTTGTTGAAGACATAAAAGAGGCTTATACATTTGTAGTAATAGATAGTGTCTTTATATTGATGGCCTCTGAGGAAGACAGTGTCCTAAGTACTTTATGTAAATTAATTGATTTAATCCCCAAACACACTACTATTATCCATTAGATAAAGAAACTGAGATGCAGAGATGTAGTACAAGTTGCCTCTTGTCATTGTGCTAGTAAGTAGCAGGTGTAGGATTAGATCCACTTGTGCTGGTTCCAGATTTATTGGTCTTAACCATTTTGCTGTACTGTCTGTATATGTATGTTTAGCTACACTGCTGTGTTGCTAAACCAAGGTGGATACTTCTTGGATGAAGGAACAGCTTAATATTTATTTTAACTTTCACAAATAGTTACAATAATGTGACTGAAATACAGTTCAAATGCAATTTATTATTACTTTTTTTTTTTTTTTTTTTTGGTTTATAACATTTTATCTGAAGGTGAAATGATTTAGTATAAAGTGGTTGTGGTAACCTTTGTGTTTTCATTTCTAACCTTTTTAATAATGAAACAGTTATAAAACATTTAAAATTTATGATCATATAGTTTCTAGGTATAATCTTTAGGTAAAGTTCAAGACTTTTTTTTTTCGAAGTTGATCAGTGTTTATTTTGTCAGGTCATTCTCCTTTCTTTAATTAAGTTCCCCTCTTTCATCTTGCCTTAAAATCCTGTTCTGTTATCATTTCCATTTAGCAAAATAAGAAATAGAGGCCTTAACAGGTTAAGTGCCTTATTAAATGTAACTTGCACAATACGTTTTTGTAGCTCATCAGTAACTATAATTTAGCAAGTTATTTGATGCTGCTTTTTGATGAACAGTAATTCCCCGAATTTTTTTTTTGTAATATGATGAAATTTATTGCTTTTTATATTTTTTTAAATTGGAGGGTAATTGCTTTATAATGTTGTGTTGGTTTCTGCTGTACAGCAGTGTAACCCAGCTCTAAGTATATATCTGTATCCTCTCTGTCTGGAGTTTCCCTCCCACCCCACTGCATCGTCCCCCATCCCAGCCCTCTCGGGCATCACAGCGCACTGAGCCGAGTTCCCAGTGCTGCACAGTGGCGCCCCGCCAGCTAGCGGTTTTGCAGATGGTAGTACATGCATGTCAGCGCTACTCTCTCACTCAGTTCATCCCACCCTCCCTAGAATATTTTTGTGTTGGAAATTTTGTTTCTCTTTTCACAAAGTATTTTGGATATTAGAATGAAAAAAAAAATTAAGCTCTTACTAAACTTTATTTAATGTTTTGTGTTTTAAGGAATTGAAATTACCATTCACTTTTTTAAGTGGACATATTCATGAACTGAGGATCCATGTACCATGGACAAAACTGGGTTCAGAACCAGTGGTAATTACCATCAATACAATGGAATGCATTTTGAAACTTAAAGATGGAATACAGGTAAGATTATTGAACCTACTTGTTTATGTTAACCAATTAAAATACTTTATTTTGGGGGGCTGTTCTGGGTCTTCATTGCTGTGAGTCAGCTTTCTTTAGTTGTGGCGAGCTGGGGCTACTCTCTAGTTGTGGGGAACAGGCTTCTCATTGTGACGGGCTTCTTTTGTTGTGGAGCCCAGGCCCTAGGGTGTGTGGCCTCCAGCAGTTGCAGCTCCTGGGCTCTAGAGCACAGGCTCAGTAGTTGTGGTGCGTGAGCTTAGTTGCTCAGCTGCCTATGGGATCTTACTGGATCAGAGGTCGAAACTGTGTCTCCTGCATTGTTAGGCAGATTCTTTACCACTGAGCCACCAGAGAAGCCCTGACCAATTTAATAGTTATTAGTAATTGTTATTTCTTTAACTTTTAGAATAGGCCAGCTTTTACATAAACTAATCTTAGCTTATACACTTAACTTTTTTGTTTTTGGCTTCGCTGGGTCTTTGTTGCAGGCTCAGCAGTTGTGCCACGTGGGCTTAGTTGTCCTGTGCCATGTAGACCTTAGTTCCCCCATCAGGGATTGAATATACATCCCCTGCACTGGAAGGCAGACTCAATCACCAGGGAGGTTCCACACTTAATTTTTTTTTTTAACATAACTATGAAAGTAACATAATTAATTGCAAAAGGGTTTCCTTAAATTTGGATAAAACATCCTAGCAGTTATTTTCATATTAATCTTACTTAATCTAGTTAGAGCCTTAGTAGGGATTATGCTTGTTGCTTAGTACCTATATCTATAAGAAATGGGGCCTGATTGTGTTCAATTTTTAGGTGAAGGTTTTTGAACTTTCAGAGGATCTGTATGATTTTTATTTCCTTACATGACATTTCTAAATGAGATGAAATGTTTTAAAGTTATATTTTGAGAAGATGAAAATATATTGAATTTACCTTCATACCAAATTTCACTGTATCTTTGAAATTTTGTCATTAGAAACTGATGTTTTGGACTTACTTCTTGTCTGACCCATGTTACATTTCATTTTTTTTTTTAATTAAGGTATAATACTGATTTTAAGGAGTTTGTATGAAAAATCTTCTAATTTAGGAAACAAACAGGTTTGGACAGCAGGATGTTGTGATGGATTTTTCCACTTTTATCCTGTATAAAAGCAGTGTCATAGTCTTTCATTTTTATGACTTATTCCTTAGCCCATATTTAATTTTCAGTTTTAAGGAAGGGTTTCTAGAACCAAGTGAATTGATGAGTATTGTTAAATTTTAATCTCTGTGAAATGAGTTAAGGCTATTTATAAATTGGTAAGATCATTTCCTTCTTGAAGTAGATGACTTTGAGTGTCATATGAACTCACTGGGCTCAAACTTTTTTAAATCTCTTAATTCTGAACCTTTATTTTCCATTTCAACTTAACTAGTGTAAATTCCTGGAAATGAGTGTATCAGTGCCGTACTCTCATTAAAATTTATTTTGTGAACTTTAAATATTTGAGATATTGATGTGGGAATCTGTAGATAGTTATGGGCAACAAAATTTTATTTTACATTTATATTTAGTAATACTTAAATGGTTTTTAATCATTATGTTCTTGAAATTTAATTTTTTTAAGAAGTCTGGACTTTGTTATACCACCCATGCGGTGTTCTATATTAAGTGGAAAAAAAAATCCAGACACTTAAGTATTTTTTCAATGGGAAGGTGGAACTTTCAAGGCCAGATGTCCCATAAGAAACACATTTTAAAAGAGGCAAATTACAACTAATTATAGAGGTTTCAGTAAAAGATTTGTAACACATGACTTAGCGTAACCTAGAACTAATATTTGATATTGGACCATGCATATGGCTACTGCAGGAATGATCAGATTTCCTGCTTGTGTGGTATTTGAGACTTGAATTTTGTGGTGTGTACAGCAAAAGGTCAAGTGTCATGAGTGTAAACCACTCTCAAAACAAGTATTTTTTACAGATGTTTAAAATTTTGAGCTTGAAGGGATTTTTGAAAATTGCAGTTGACATTTGGACAAATTATTCAGCAGTGTGCACCCCTGGAGAGTTATGCTTCAGTTTATACTGGTGATTAGAATTATTATTATTTTTTTTTTTAACTGTACCTTGAAGTATGCAGGATCTTAGTTGCCCAACCAGAGATCGAACCCTGGCCATCTGCAGTGGAAACACAAGACTCTTAACCACTGGACCACCAGGAACGTCCCTGGTGTTAATTTTTTAGTGAAATTATTATAGAGGAAACATTTTAAAATAGTTTATTTTCCTATTTTAAGCTTTGATTAGTATAATAGGAAATTAAGTTAAAAAATCATATATGTACTAGTAAAATTGAGTAAGCCCATATTTGACTTATATTATTTCTAATTATTACAAATGCATAATGAAGAAAATACTTACTTTCTAAATAAAATTAACATAGGATAGTAGGTAAAATGAAGGGGCCTTTTAGAGTTACAGATATGAACTGCTGAAAATACTATTAATATATGAGAAAGTAGTAAAATTTGAAAGAAACCTGAGGTTTATTTAGAAATCATTATAAAAATATTGCTAAATTTCTTGATAAAAAGGCATGTGCAGTTTGTAAAGTTCAATTAAATTCTAACATTTGTTGATTTTATTTTAACCTGTCAGTGCACTGAAAAGCATTGTAAGATATGTAATCTCTGCAAACTACTTAGGAAAAAAGATTTGTAATTGTGACTCCAGTGGTAGTTATACTGCCTTAACATGTCTCTGATCATTTTTAATTACAGAGGTTTTTTTTTGATGTGAAGGTGACTTAAGTTGTGTGTTAGGTCAAGTCATCTTGATGTTCACTCTGAATTACTTTAATATATTGATATTTCACTTAGAAAGCATTATTTGTTATTCACGCTGAGAGACAGGTCTGTGTTAGTTATACTCACCTTTAGATCCTGCAGACTTGAACTGTTTTTATTTTTCTTTTTTGGACTCAAGACACAGAATTTGATTCATGATACATCATCACTAGTGATCCAGGTCTGATTTGTTTATTTAGCTATTTTTGTCCACTCTAGTCTAGTCTAAAAAATACGTGTGGAACCAGCATACAGCTCAAGGTTGAAAACCTTACCAGTAATTTACATTGAATGGCACCCCACTCCAGTACTCTTGCCTGGAAAATCCCATGGATGGAGGAGCCTGGTGGGCTACACAGTCCATGGGGTTGCACAGAGTCGGACACGACTGAGCGACTTCACTTTCACTTTTCACTTTCATGCACTGGAGAAGGAAATGGCAACCCACTCCAGTGTTCTTGCCTGGAGAATCCCAGGGACGGGGGAGCCTGGTGGGCTGCCGTCTGTGGGGTCGCACAGAGTCGGACACGACGGAAGTGATTTAGCAGCAGCAGCAGCATATGCTCCTCTTCTTTTGCATATTCTTGTTTATCTTCTATGGATCTCATCTGTAAAATAGGACAAGACTTGCTACATAGTTCCTTTATTTGATTGTGTATGTTTTCTCTGTTCATTGTGTTTATAATAAAAAAAACCTCCTTCAGTGTAAGGTGAGTAGTCTGTTTTTAAAGTACTTCTTTATTCTGCTCTTTGTGCCACCTAGAAAGTAAAATCTCAAAATCTTTTGACCTGTTAAATGTAACCATTTGCAAGGTGTTTATATAAGTGATACTTGCTATTCCTAAAAGAAAAATTAAAAAAAAAAATCTTCTGAACCTAAATCAAACTTTTAAGGTACCATTTAAAGCGAGATAAAGAACTAGGATTTTGGTTAATGTATATGCTTTTAAATCCTGGTTAGTGCTTGGAGTTGCAGAGCAATCTTGCCTGTTCTTGTTCCTTGAATGTTTTGATGCAGTGGACATTGGTTATTGGCTTACATAGTTGCTAAGAGAATAGAGGAGTATCATATCCTGTCCTTGAAGCCTGTGCACTATTAGGCTAGAGGAGGTTTTGGTAAGTCTGTTAACAATATTTACATGTCTTTTTTTTTTTTTTAAATACTCTAATTCTCTTATCTGAAGCTAGTTTAATCTGGTTGACTGCTGCCATGGTTTGAATGTCCTCTCAAAATTCATTTGTTGACATCCTAATCCCTAAAGATAGTGGTATATTAACAGGTAGGGCCTTCGAAAATCATGACAGTGGAGACCTCATGAATTCAGTTAGTGCTTTTTAAAAGAGGTTTTAGAGAGATCGCTACCCCTTCTGCTATATGAGGACACAGTGACAACCAGATAAAGGGCCCTCACCAGACCATGTTGGCACTGTGACCTTAGACTTCCTAGCCTATGAGAAGTATGAGAAATAAATTTCTGTTTTTTAGCTACCCAGTCAGTGGTGTTCTGTTGCTGCTGCTGCTGCTGCTAAGTCGCTTCAGTCATGTCCAACTCTGTGCGACCCCACAGATGGCAGCCCACCAGGCTCCCCCGTCCCTGGGATTCTCCAGGCAAGAACACTGGAGTGGGTTGCCATTTCCTTCTCCAGTGCATGAAAGTGAAAAGTGAAAGTGAAGTCGCTCAGTCGTGTCCAACTGTTAGCGACCCCATGGACTGTGTAGCCCACCAGGCTCCTCCGCCCATGGGATTTTCCAGGCAAGAGTACTGGAGTGGGGTGCCATTTACAGCAGCCCAAATGGACTAACACAATTACCTTTTCAGAAATTAAGGAAAAACAGAATTGCTGACTCAGGTTGGAGAATTTGTGGTACTATTACTGATTCCCTCACTTGCGCTGCTATAGGTTAGTGATGGTGGTGATGTTGATAGCAGATAGTATAGTTCAGATTCTGTCTGTAGATTCTTTCTATGAAAAATGAGGCAGAGTTCCCTATAAATGATGGGTAGCATCTTTACTTCCACTGGGGAATCCCTTTATGTTGGGTGTATAAATATTTACATATGTTACATATTCTTGTTGGATTGACCCCTTATCACTAGGTAATGCCCTTTTTTCTAATTACCACCTTTGTTTTAAAGTCTGTTTTGTCTGATAAAAGCATAACTACCCTCGCTTGCTTTTTGTTTCCATTTACATGGAATAGCTTTTTTCATCCCTTCACTTTCAGTTTGTGTGTGTCTTATATTTGAAGTGAATTTCTTGTAGGCAGCATATCGTTAGGTCTTGTTTTTTATCCTTTCAACACTATTTCTTGTGATTGGAGAATTTAGTCCATTTACATTTGAATGCCATTTTGTTAGTTTTTTTCTGGCTGTTTTGTAGTTTTTCCTTTTTTTTCTACCTCTTCATTTGTGATTTGAATACTTCCTTTCAGTTCTTTCCCTGGTGGCTCAGACGGTAAAGCGTCTGTCTACAATGCAGGAGACCTAGGTTCCATCCCTGGGTCGGGAAGATCCCCTGGAGAAGGAAATGGCAATCCACTCCAGTACTATTGCCTGGAAAATCCCATGGACAGAGGAGCCTGATAGGCTACAGTCCATGGGGTGGCAAAGAGTTGGACATGACTGAGTGACTTCACTTTCCTTTTCCTTTCATTTTTCCTGTATCTGCTATAGGTTTTTGCTTTGTGGTTACCATGAGTCTTGTATATAACAGCATATGTTTATAACAACCTGTTTTAAGTTGATAACATGTGTTTGAGTACATTCTAAAGCACTACCTTTTACCTACCCTCATGTTATAAGTTTTTGATGTCGCATTTTACATCTTTTTATCTTGTGTATCCCTCAACTTAATTATTCTAGTTATAGTGATCTTTTTACTACTTTTGTCTTTTAACCTTCATACATTACAGCTTTATAGGTAATTAACCCACTACATTTACTGTATTTGTACTATACTATATTTGTACTGTATTTACCTTTACCAGTGAGATTTATACTTTCATGTGTATTTTTTAATTTAATTATTTTTATTTGAACTATAACTTGCAGTGTTAGTTTCAGATGGACAATATAGTGATTCAGTATTTTTGTATGTTACAGAAAGATCACAGGATGAGTCTCAACTATCTGTCACTGTACAGAGTTTTTACAATATTACTGATTATATACCCTATGCTGTACATTATATCCCCTTGATTTATTTTATAACTAGAAATCTATACCTCTTAATCTATCTCACCTTCTTTCCCCCAAATCCCTCCCCTCTGGCAGTCATCTGTTTGTTCTCTGTATTTATGCATCTGTTTCAATTTTATTATATTTGTTAATTTGTTGTGTTTTTGGATTCCACATGTAAGTGAAATTGTATGGTGTTTATCTTTCTCTGATTTATTTCATTTAGCATAATGCCTTCTAGGTCTGTCTGTCTTGGCATTTGGCAAGATTTCTTTTTTTTTATGGCTGAGTAATATTTCATTGTGTGTGTATATATGTTTGTATATACTACATTTTCTATATCCATTCATTTTTTTGATGGACACTTAGGTTTCTTCCATATCTTGGCCATTGGAAATAATGTTGCAGTGAACACAGGGGTGCATATATTATTTCAAATTAGTGTTTTGTTTTCTTTGGAAAACTATTCTTCTTTGGAAGAGTGGACTTGCTGGATCATATGGTAGTTTAATATTTTGAGGAACCTTCTTTTTGTTTTCTGTGATGGGTGTATCAGCTAATATTCACAACAGTCCATGAAGGTTCTCTTTTCTCCACATCCTCACTGACTCTTGTTACTTGTTGTCTTTTTGATCATAACCATTCTGACAGGTGTGAGGTGATATCTCATTGTGGATTTGCTAATTTCATTCCCCTGATAATTAGTGATGTGGAGCATTTCTTCATGTGTCTGTTGGCAATCTTTATATCTTCTTTGAAAAAATTTCCAGGTTCTCTGCCTATTTTTTTTTAATTGGGTTGTTTGTTGTTTTTGATGTTAAGTTGTATAAATTCTTTGTATATCTTGAGTATTAACCCTTTATTGGTTATATTGTTTGCACATATCTTCAGTTCGTTTGGCTGCCTTTTCTTTTTTTTTTTTTTTTTGCATTTATCACATGTGTCGTTTTGTGAAACTGCCACCACCATGATTGAGATACAAAAGTGTATCATGACAACAAAGCTTCCTTGTGCTGCCTCATTTTTACTGTACTATCGTTTTCCCTACCTATTGATCCCTAGCAACCACTAACCTTTCCTCATTTTGTGTAATTTTATTTCAAGAATAACAAATATAAATGGAATCATAGTATGTAATATTCTGAGTGTAGATTTTTTCACTTAATATAAATCCCTTAAAGTTCAAAACTAAGTTGTTGTGTATCAGTGGCTTGCTCCTTTTTATTGCTGAGCAATATTCTGTATGGATATACCACAGATTTACCATTTATCCATTGAACAGCAGTTTGGTACTCTCTAGTTTTTGTTATTAGAGATAAAGCTACTGTGAACATTTGTGTACAAATTTCTATGCCTACATAAGTTTTTATTTTTCTGGGATAGATGCCCAAGTATGCTATTGCTGGGTCCTATAGTAATTTCATTTTTATTTTTAAAAATAATTGTTTAAACTGATTTCCAGTGTGACTATACCCGCTGTTCATTCCTGTTACCAGTGTATAAGTGATCCAGTTTTTCTGTATCCTCACTAGCATTTGTTATTATCACTGTTTTTAATTTTGGTCATTCTGATAAGTATGTAGTAATGATTTATTGTGTTTTAAAAAGTTTTTTTATTTTTGGCTGCACTGGGTCTTCATTGCCACATGAGGGCTTTCTCTAGTTGTGGTGAGCAGGGCCTACTTACTCCAGTTGTGGTTCCCAGCCTTCTCACTGCAGTGGCTGCTTTTGTCACATCACACAGCACAGGCTCCGGGGCATGCAGGCTTCAGTAGTTGTGACAAATGGGACTGGTAGGGATTGGTAGTAGTGGCTCATGGGCTTAGTTGCCCTGAGGCATGTGGGATCTTCCTGGACCAGGGATTCAACTTCTGTCCCCTGCATTGACAGGCAGATTCTTAATCACTGGACAACAGGGAAGTCCCTCATTGTGGTTTTAATTGGTATTTTCTATATGGATAATGATGTTGAACACCTTATCATATGTTTATTTTTGCCATATATATTAGTGAAATCTTTGTTCTTGTCTTATGCTTATTTTTAAATTTATTTTCTCAGTATTTTGAGACTTCTTTATATATTCTACATACAAGATTTGTCTGTGTCAGATATGTGATTTGCAAATAGTTTCTCTCAGTAATTTGTCTCTTCATGCTTTTAACAAGGTCTTTTGCGGAGTGAAAAGTTTAGGTTTTGATTAGGTCCAATTTATTAATTTTTCCTTTTATGCACTTTGGTTTCAATGTCAGATCTAAGAGTTCTTTCCCTAGCCCAATATCTTAAAGTTCTTATGTGGTTTTTCCTAGAAATTTTATAGTTTTACTTTTAAATCTGTGATCCATTTTGAGTTAATTTTAATATAAAGTATGAAGTTTAGTTTGACATTCATCTTTTTGCCTGTGGATATTCACTGGTTTCAGTACCATGTGTGAAAAGATTGCACTTCCTCCACTGAATTGTTTTTACCATTTTGTCAAAAATCAGTTGGGTATATTTGAGTCTGTTTCTAGGTTTCCTACACTGTCTGTATGATTAATATATCTATTCCTATGTCAGTAACATACTGTCTTGATTACTGTAGGGTTAGCATTAGTAACAGTGAGTCCTCCTACTTTTGTTGTTGTTGAGTTGCTAAGTTGTGTCTGACTCTTTGCGACCCTATGGACTGAAGCATGCCAGGCTTCCCTGTCCTTCACTATCTCCCAGAGTTTGCTCAGATTCATGTCCATTGAGTCACTGATGCTATCTAACCTCTGCTGTCCCATTCTCCTTTTGCCTGCAGTCTTTCCCAGGATCAGGGTCTTTTCCAGTGAGTCGGCTCTTCGCATCAGATGGCCAAAGTATTGAGGCTTCAGCCTTTGGCATCAGTCCTTCCAATGAATACTTAGGGTTGATTTCCTTTAGGATTGACTGGTTTGATCTTGCAGTCCAGTGGACTCTCAAGAGTCTTCTCCAGCACCATAATTCAAAAGCATCAATTCTTTGGTGTTTAGCCTTCTTTATGGTCCACCTCTCACATTGGTACATGACTACTGCTACTGCTAAGTCGCTTCAGTTGTGTCCGACTCTGTGTGACCCCATAGATGGCAGCCCACCAGGCTCCCCCATCCCTGGGATTCTCCAGGCAAGAATACTGGAGCGGGTTGCCATTTCCTTCTCCAATGCATGAAAGTGAAAAGTGAAAGTGAAATTGCTTAGTCGTGTCCGACTCCTAGCGACCCCATGGACTGCAGCCTTCCAGGCTCCTCTGTCCATGGGATTTTCCAGGCAAGAGTACTGGAGTGGGTTGCCATTGCCTTCTCCGAGACTGCAATACCATAAATTTGAGTAGATGGACCTTTGTTGGCAAAGTGATGTCTCTGCTTTTTAATATGCTGTCTAAATTTGTCATAGCTTTCCTTCCAAGCAGCAAGTGTCTTTTAATTTCATGGCTGCAGTCACCAACCACAGTGATTTTGGAGCCCAAGAACATAAAATCTGTCACTGTCTCCACTTTTCCCCCATCTGTTTGCCATGAAGTGATGGGACTGGATGCAATGACCTTTGTTTTTGAATGTTGAGTTTTAAGCCAGCTTTTTCACTCTCTTTTACCCCCATCAAGAGGCTTTTTGGTTCCTCTTCACTTTCTGCCGTTAAAGTGGTATCATCTGCATATGTGAAGTTGTTTATATGTTTCCCAGCAATCTTGATTCCAGCTTGTGATTCATCTAGCCTGGCATTTCACATGATATACTCTGCATATATTCTTTTTCAAAATTGTTTCTGTCTATTAGAAATAGTCTTTTCTTTCCAAATTTTAGAATAGGCTTGTTGTAGGTTTGGCAGAAATTGCCTTAAATGTGCAGAACAGTTTGGGGAGAATTGACATCTTTACCATGTTGTCTTCTAATCCATGAGCACAGTATGTTTCTTTAATTACTTAGATTTTCTTTGATTTCTTTCATCAGCATTGTTTTTCCAGCCTGTGGATCCTGTATATGTTTTACTAGATTTATAGCTAAATATTTTATTTTATTTGGAGTATTTATAAATGTTATTGTGGTTTTTATTTTCATTTCCAGTTATTTGTTGTTATGCAGTTGATTTTTCTGTGTTGATCTTGTGTTCTGCAACTTTGCTTCCTTTGTTAATTACAGGAGGGTTTTTTGGTAGATTTCTTATAGTTTTCTAACAATCATGTCAACTATTAATACAAACAGTTTTGTTTGTTTCTAATCTACATGTTCTTCCATTCCTTTTGAATTTATGACTTAATATTTATACCTCTTCACTGAATCTGCTTCCATGATGCCATTATAAACATTTTGGCAGAGGTCATTAATAATATCATTGTTGCAAAATCTTTGCTTTTTGGTCTCTTTTTGGAAACTTCATTTTTGTGGCTTTTGTGGTTCTCTTCCTATCTCTCTCTACCCTTTCTCTGGCTCTTCTTGTGGCTTCATTTCTGCTACCCATCCCAGAGTTTTAATTGGAGTTTCTTAGGCTTTCATTATTTTAGTCCTTGCCTCTCCTTGGATCATTTTATTCCCTAGTAGATTTAATTATTATATGCTGTTTATTCATAAAATACTATTTTAGGGTCCAGTCTCTTCCCCCCACCCCTGAGCTCCAAGACCAAGAGCAAAATGGACCTTCACTTATATCTCCATAGAATGTTTCAAACTGAATTTTATTTTAAACCTCAAATCCCTTCTTCCTTATATATTTCCTATTTCAGTGAAAAATTTCACTTTTTACCTTTAATCCAAACTAGCACCCCTGAAGTCATGCTGAACTTTGTACATCCCTTATATCCAGTTATTTGTCCTACTCTGGACTCTACTGTTACATTATCTCTTTTGCATATATCTATTTTAGTCCTCATTGATAACTTCTCTCTGGGCGTGATGTTTCTAAAATGTAAACTGAACTATATAACTACTGGGCTTAAAATTTCTTAATGGCTACCCTCCTTTTGTTTTCACAGTTCTTCTCAATCTTTTCAGTCTTCCAGCCTCTGGGGTCACTTTCTTTTTTCTCATATTTCAGCTTCCCTGAGTTATTTGTAGTTCCTCTGCTGCTGCTGCTGCTAAGTTGCTTCAGTCGTCTCTGACTTGGTGAGACCCCATAAACAGCAGCCCACCAGGCTCCTCTGTCCCTGGGATTCTCCAGGCAAGAATACTGGAGTGGGTTGCCATTTCCTTCTCCACATTTGTAATATCTTGATTAACATAGCATCTGTATAAATATGGTAAGCAGTTCATACATGGACACGGATAATAGATGAGAATGATTTTTCTGAGCGCTATTTTGGTTATATTACCAATAAAGTCCTGATGCTCAATTTGTATTAATATATTGGTTAACTGGAATATCCTTTACTTCAAACTTAGTGTAAGCAATATTTTATTTATATTTTAAATTAATGTTTTAATTGGAGGATTATTGCTTTACAATGTTCTGTTGGTTTCTGCCACACATCAACATGAATTAGCCATAGGTGTACACACATCCCCGCTGCCTCCTGAACTTCCCTCCCTCCCACCCCACCCCAAGCAGTATTTTAAAATGTCTTTTGTCCTTATGAAAATCCATAGAAGAATTCAATTTTGATTTTATATAGTTATCCACTGGTGGATGAATTGCACAAAATTTTATGTCTTATCTCTGGCTTTCTCATATTCTCTAGAGAACTTTGAATAAGCTTAATATTTGTATAAACAAATTTGTTGGTAGAGACACATCTACAAAAAATTTCAGTTAAGGTAATCAGAAATTAAATGTAAATACTCTTAGTTTTCTATTGCATTTGAACAGTGCTGTTCCCCTGCATTGATTATATAGATGATCAAGAATTGTGTACAATAGATTAACATAATTTTTTCTGTGGTATTGGATTTTCCTTGTATTATATATGTAAAGATAAAAAGCAGATAATATATTTAACATTTAATTTATGTGTAGAGTTGACATTTTTGCCAAACTGAAGTGTACAGACATTTTTGCATAGCTGTATCTAATATAGTAAAAGGACATTTCATTTGTAAAGCAGTAGCTATTTCTAAATGTTTATCCTGCTTAGTTAAAAAGATGTGTTGTTAAATGCCACTGAAACTCGTGACATCTGTATAAATTATCTAGCTTGATGTCATCATACTTTTTTGTTCTGCCTTCTAGCATACATAAGTCCTATGATGCCAGGTACATCATGGGATTATAAAAAGGCAAATTACAATTAATTTGCTACGTCTTTCTTTCTGATGACAGTTAAATTTTCCTCTAATTGTTTTTGCTCAATAATCTCTCTGCCAAAACTGGAAAACTTTAAGGAAAATTTTTACTTTATTTCCACATATTGGACCTTGAATAAATACTGAAATTTGAATTGTTTTCATTTTTACTTAGGAGTGGAAAGACCAGTAATTGGATTTGTAGAGCTGTAGTAAGGAAAAAGCAGAGTAAATTACAAAGTCAGTGTTACTCTCAATAGATTATTTTTACATATTTATTTCAGAGGATTATTTTTTTTTCCATTCAAAAAGAAGTACCTCCAGGGGATCTTCCTAACCCAGGGATCTTCCTAACCCAGGGATCCAACCTGTGTTCTAGAGCACGGGCTCAATAGTTGTGGTGCTTGGGCTCAGCTGCTCCGAGGGATGTGGGATCTTCCTGGATCAGGGATTGAACCCATGTTTCCTGAACTGGCAGGTGGATTCTTCACCACGGAGCCATCAGGGAAGCCCTCTTGAATGTTTTAAGGAAAAAATGTTATCTCATATGTAGCTTATGATTTTAATTTTAGTATGAAAATACTGTCTGTAGTCTTAGAACAACCAGGTGGTAAAATTTACTTTGTTTTAAATTTTGATTTGTTTTTGAGGTGAAATAACTTGAATAATTTAAAAACATTATTGAAAAGGAAATAAAAAACCAAAAGCCACGAACATGCACAGATAACTTGTGGATGAATGAAAATTAAGATAAATATGTCTTAAACTCTATTCTGTGCCTTAAAAATTCAGAAATAGGAGAAATCATGGTTTCTTAAACTTCTACCTGTGTCTAAAGCTTCCTAATCAGTAGTAGTAGAAAGAGGACTCCTTTTAGTTAGCTGTTTGGAAAAAAAAAACCCTATGTGTTATAAAGATCTAGTTCTTTATATATATATACATATATATGTGTGTGTATATATATAAAAATGATAAAAGTGAAAGTTTTAGTTGTTCAGTTGTGTCCGACTTTTTGCAAAACCAGGGACTGTAGCCCAGGCTCCACTGTCCATGGGGTTCTCCAGGCAGAAATATTGGAGTGGGTAGCCATTCCCTTCTCCAGGGGATCTTCCCAACCCAGGGATCGAAGCTGGGTCTCCTGCATTGCAGGCAGATTCTTTACTGCCTGAGCCACGAGGGAAGACCATGTTTTATATAATATAGTAGAATTTTTTGTTATGTCATGTATAAGATTGAAATTTGTGCCGCATGAAAACCAGACTTGGTATAAGGTGGATTTTTGATTTGATAATTTTTTTTTAACATTAATAAAGTTTTAATTCTTGTTTGCCACTTTAGGTGTTTTTTTGGGGGGGGTTCTGTTGTATTTATTTTATCCTTGGGAAGACTTTTATTTACTTATTTTTTTTCAGCTGTAGGAGCTGATCTCTTATAGCTCTTCTATGTTAAGAAGAAGAATAATTGGGATTGAGATAAGAAAGGAAGGCTTTAGTTTTGTGAAGGACTTTCTAAGAATGTTATGAATGAAAATATGGGGTTGTAATAGAAGTGCCAGTACAACCCTAATTATAGTGTTCAGTGCTGTGGACTCTGTAATTTCTATGTCTGAATGCTGGGGGGGAAAAGAAGCTGGTATGAAACATTGCAGCTTGCTGGTGGTTGCAAGTTCTTTGTTCCCCTGTTGGCTTTAAGCCATCCCAGTGTGTTAGCTGGCATGAAAGATAATGAAGAACACAGACTGCAGCTTCTAGTTTTTTATTTTGGTTTGGTTCACAAGGTCGTCTCTAGATTCCCTTTTTATTCATAAAATGCAACAGTTCTCTGGTTTTTGTTTTGTTAATTAGATGCTGCTAATTTTCTTTTTTTTTTGGATTGGTTCGTTTTTGCCTTGATTTTCTCTTTGAAACTTGGGGTATCATATCTTTAGAAACTGTATTGAGTCTATATATCTAAACTTAGTTTTCTGTAGTTAGATTATAGTTGAGTTTTACTAATCTGAATAACAGTTACTGTCTGTTAATTGTAGTGTGTTAGATTATTTACATTTTATGTAATTTTCTGTTTGTTTAGGTTTGTCTTTTTATTTATTTATAATTTGTCCCATCTAATTTTTCTTCCTTTTCTCCTGCCTCTTTTGAATTGAGTATATATTTTAGCATTCCATTTTATCTTCATTATTGTTTTATTCGCTATGTTCTTCATTTTCTTACTTAGTGGTTGTTCAAGGGTTGACAAATATGCACGCTTAACTTCTCATTGTCTGCTTTCGAATACTAATATGGATAATGTAAGTATTTTTTTTTTAAGTATTCTTTACAATAGTATGATTCTCTTTATTCCCTGTCATCATTTATGCTAGTCTTGTTATAACTCTTATGTATATGTTACAGACCCCAGGACTACATTGTCATCATCATTGTCTTTATCATCATCATAGTTATGATTGCTTTGAGCAGTTAATTTTTAAGAAATTAAAAACCAGAAAGTGTCTGTTGATTTTACTCACATAGTTACTTCTGACACTCTTCATTCCTTTATGTAGATCGAAGTTTTTAATCTACCATCGTTTTAGTTCAGCTTAAAGAACTTTTAAAAATATTTTTTGTAGTGCATTTCATCTTGCTACAAATTCTTTGAGCCTTTGTTTGAAGAAGTCTTCTACTTTCTCTGCTTAAGAATTCTGATTTCTGGATTTAACCTTTGGGATCATATCTGTCTCATCTGCTTGTGGTTGGGCTTGTCTAGTAGCAGCTGTGTCTGTTTTGTTTTCAGAAGAGGATAATAGCAGGAGTTGGAATGAGAGAAAGGTGGTCAACAGAAGATGAAAAGATGTTAGTAGAAGCCATATAAACAGCTTCAAGTAATTGCTTCTTTTTATGAACTCTTTAAACACTTTGTTAACAAACTCTAATGTTATTTGTTGAAAAATTTTGAGCTTTGTTTTTGTCATTTGTTAAATGGAAATAATATAGGATGTTTGTGATGATTATGAACAATAAATATAAAGCACTTGCATTGTTTATACCAGTAAATAATTACTCATTGTATTATTTTGCAGTTTAAGGATTATTTGATTTTAAAAATACTCCCTTATAAATAATATTCTGAAGATAAGGACTCTTTTTTCCCCCACTGTTGACAACTTTTGCCTCTGGCTTTGCACTGTGTATCCTGAATATAGCAGGTGCTTTTTTTTTTTTTTGATCTTTTACCACCTTCATTCTACTTGATTATTTTCAGGCTCTAGACCTAATAGTCTTTTCCTGTCTCAAGTTACTCAGCATCCACTCATTCATTAACTCAGGTAATATGGCTTCTTCCCTCACCACTATAAATGAATTATTCTTTCAAAGTTCTGTGGTCATCTGTTAGGAGTCGTAGTACATCTTAAGTGTTGGTTTTCTAGTTTGTATGTGTGTGCTCTCAGTTGTGTCCGACTCTTTGAAACCCCATGGACTGTAGCCCACCAGGCTTCTCTGTCCGTGGAATTTTCCAAGCAAGAATACTGGAGTGGGTTGCCATTTCTTCCTCCAGGGTATCTTCCCAGGGTTTGAACCATGTCTCTTGTGTCTCTTTGATTGGCAGGCAGATTCTTTATCACTGTACCACCTGGGAAGCCCAAAGACTTTCTGGTTTAAGATGATTGTTAATACTGTAGTATTCAGATTTGCTATCTTATTGGTGAAGAATTAAGTTTTGCAACATTGTCCAGAAATGGAATAATTTTAGGGAGTGAATTTCATTTCCTATTGATGGTTATTTTGTGTTGGTTGTTATTTTGTACATTTGCCTACACAGAGGTCCTGATCTGCACTCCCTAGTTGTTGAACTTTTCCTGAAGGTTAGACTCACACCTCCAACGTTATTGCACTGTTTAGCTCAGGCATGCTTTACTGTTTGCCTCAGCTGGGCTGACTATATATCTCTTCAAGTTAGATCTCATTCTCAAGTTTAGTTATCTTTTTTAGTAGAACCATTATTTATCTCTGATTTGCATTTGTTTTACAGGAATATAGAAAGTATCATTGCTAACTGTAAGTAAAATGTTTCTAATATTTCCAGTGTAAACGCAATGCCAAGAAAAAAGGGGAAAAATGTTATTTAGGATCCTATCATAGGCTAGCAAGGTTATGCTCAAAATCCTTCAAGCTAGGGTTCAGCAGTACGTGAACCAAGAACTTACAGATGTACAAGCTGAGTTTCAAAGAAGCAGAGGGACTAGAGATCAAATTGCACACATTCATTGGATCATGTAGAAAGCAAAGGAGTTCCAGAAAAACATCTGCTTCTGCTTCATTGATTACTTGAAAGCCTTTGACTGTGTGGATCACAAAAAACTGTGGAAAATTCTCAATGAGATGGGAGTACCAGACTACCTTACCTATCTTTTGAGAAACCTGTATGCAGGTCAAGAAGCAACAGTTAGAATTGGACATGAAACAGTGGACTGGTTCAAAATTGGAAAGGAGTATGAGTGGTCACAGGACTGGAAAAGGTCAGTTTTCATTCCAATCCCAAAGAAAGGCAATGCCAAAGAATGCTCAAACTACCGCACAATTGCACTCATCTCACACGCTAGTAAAGTAATGCTCAAAATTCTCCAAGCCTGGCTTCAGCAATACATGAACTGTGAACTTTCAGATGTTCAAGCTGGTTTTAGAAAAGGCAGAGGAGCCAGAGATCAAATTGCCAACATCTGCTGGATCATGGAAAAAGCAAGAGAGTTCCAGAAAAACATCTATTTCTGCTTTATTGACTATGCCAAAGCCTTTGACTGTGTGGATCACAATAAACTGTGGAAAATTCTGAAAGAGATGGGAATACCAGACCACCTGACCTGCCTCTTGAGAAACCTATATGCAGATCAGGAAGCAACAGTTAAAACTGAACATGGAACAACAGACTGATTCCAAATAGGAAAAGGAGTACATCAAGGCTGTATATTGTCACCCTGCTTATTTAACTTCTATGCAGAGTACATCATGAGAAACACTGGGCTGGAAGAAGCGCATGCTGGAATCATGGTTGCTGGGAGAAATATCAATAACCTCAGATATGCAGACGATACCACCCTTGTGGCAGAAAGTGAAGAGGAACTAAAAAACCTCTTGATGAAAGTGAAAGTGGAGAGAGAAAAAGTTGCTTAAAGCTCAACATTCAGAAAATGAAGATCATGGCATCTATTTAATGGGAAATAGATGGGGAAACAGTGGAAACAGTTTCAGGCTTTATTTTTTTGGGGCTCCAAAATCACTGCAGATGGTGACTGCAGCCATGAAATTAAAAGACACTTACTCCTTGAAAGAAAAGTTAGGACCAACCTAGATAGCATATTGAAAAGCAGAGACACTACTTTGCCAACAAAGGTCTGTCTAGTCAAGGCTGTGGTTTTTCCAGTGGTCATGTATGGATGTGAGAGTTGGACTGTGAAGAAAGCTGAGCACCGAAGAATTGATGCTTTTGAACTGTGGTGTTGGAGAAGACTCTTGAGAGTTCCTTGGATTGCAAGGAGATCCAACCAGTCCATTCTAAAGGAGATCAGCCCTGGGTGTTCTTTGGAAGGAATGATGCTAAAGCTGAAAGTCCAGTACTTTGGCCACCTCATGCGAAGAGTTGACTCATTGGAAAAGACTCTGACGCTGGGAGGGATTGGGGGCAGGAGGAAAAGGGGACGACAGAGGATGAGATGGCTAGATGGCATCACCGACTCGATGGACGTGAGTTTGAGTGAACTCTGGGAGTTGGTGATGGACAGGGAGTCCTGGCGTGCTGCGATTCATGGGGTCGCAAAGAGTCGGACACGACTGACTGGAGTGAACTGAACTGATGCCATAAAATGTCGTCCTGCTTATTTAACTTTCATGCAGAGTACATCATGCAAAATGCTGGGCTGGATGAATCCCAAGCTGGAATCAAGATTGCTGAGAGAAACAACAACCGCAGACACGCAGACGATATCATTCTAATGGCAGAAAGTGAAGAGGAACTGAAGAACCTCTTGATAGGGTGAAAGAGGAGAGTGAAAAAGCTGACTTGAAACTCAGCATTCAAAAAACCAAGATGATGGCATCTGGTCCCATTACTTCCTGGCAAACAGAAGGGGAAGAAATAAAAGCAGTGACAGATGGTATTTTTTTGGTCTCCAAAATCACTGCTAGTGGATACTACAACCGTGATATTAAAAGACACTTGCTCCTTGGAAGTAAAACTGTGGCACACCTAGACAGCATATTAAAAAGCAGAGACACCACTTTGCCAACAAAGGTCCATATAGTCAAAGCTGTAGTTTTTCCAGTAGTCATGTATGGTTGTTAGAGCACCTAAAATTGATGCTTTTGCATTGTGGTGCTGCAGAAGACTCTTGGGAGTCTCTTGGAGTATAAGGAGATCTAACAAGTCAATCCTAAAGGAAATCAAACCTGAATATTCATTGAAGGGCTTATGCTGAAGTTCCAGTACTTTGGCCACCTGATGGTAAAAGCCAACTCATGCTTCAGAAACACTGAAGGCAAAAGAAAAAGGTGGCAGAGGATGAGATGATTGAATGGCATCATCTACTCAATGGGCATAAGTTTGAACAAACTCCAGCAGGTAGTGAAGGACAGGAGAGCCTGGAGTGCTGCAGTTGATGGGGTCCCAGAGTCAGACACAACTGACCGACTAACAACAGTCTGATTCGCTGGATTTTCCTGTCCATCAAAGGAAAGTCAATGAGAGACTGGATATATGTTTAAGAAGCAAAATATTGTGATTCTTATTTTTCTAACCTGTTAAAGATTATATTATCTGAAAAATAAGATTATTTTATACATTAATTTTAAGTTCTTAATAGATAATATGTTGTTATCCTATAACAATTAAAGTATTAAGATCTGGTCTTAACCATTGTTGAAGGTATCTGTAAGTATGAATGGACACTCACTTAGAGAATACTCTTATGGGATTTCAAATACAAAATAAACAATTGTCTCTTTAAACAGAGATATAGTAAACATTATGGCTCTTGAGGTTTTTTCCTTTTTTTTAAGCAGCAGCACACTCATACTATAGCTCTGCCAGAATCTCCTTCATAGCAAAAATGAAATGAAGCATTATCATCTGAGTACCTAGCTAATATAAAATTTTAAAATTCTTATTATAGTGTATAATTTAAATCTCTTAACCTTTACTGCAATTATATAAAATCTTAATTGTCTTCATTAGTATTATTGAGATATATGTATGGTACTAGAGAAAATTCTGTGTTTTACTGAAAATTTGTCTCAAAATGTATTCTTCTTATGTACTCAATGCTCCCTGGGTTGGAAGATGTATCCAGTTTTGTTTCCCCACTCTTCTATCTGTTTTTCTCCAAGTTAGTTTTACATTTTACTTTCTTTATCATGTTAGCCAAATTTTAACTTCTCCTTTTGCATATGTTTAGAATGTGCTTTTTTGCTGTAATATTTTCTTCAGAAATGTTTTATTTTTCTTTTCCTTTGGGTCTGTAGAATTTTCTTCAGGCTATCTTCTTACTGAAAATTGCTTTTCTTTTTCTTAGTCAATATTTGTTGTTTTGTTAGAAATTAGTTATAAAAGGGATAATGGTAGAAATGTCTTATCTTCTTAGCAGTACTATAGCCAGGCAAAAAGATTGTACTTTTCCCCCAGGATATTTTAAAGAGTCCCTCATTAATTAGACATATTGTATTAGTTAGATATATTGTAGTCTTTTTTTTTTTTTTTTTTTGTCTTATATAATGAAAATATTGGATTCCAAACAATTTCAGATTGAATTATTGTTTATCCTGTATTTTTTATTAAGGCAAGTGTTTTAAAGCAAGAGTAATTAAACTTTATGGCTCATGGGCCTACTGCCTGTTTTTATAAATAAGGATTTTTTGAAACACGGCTAAGTATTGTCTATGGCTGCTTTCTTTTATTCACTTTTTAAATTGAAATATAACTGACATACAGCATTATGTTAGTGTCAGGTGTACTATGTGGTGATTTGACAGTCGTTTATATTACAAAGTGATCATCACTATAAATTTAGTAATGATCTGTCTCCATATAAAGTTATTACATAACTATTGGCCATAGTCTTTATGCTGTATGTTACATTCCCAAGGCTTATTTATTTTATGACTAGGGGTTGGTACCTGTTAATCCCCTTCACTTATTTTGCCCAACCCCTCACCTTCCTCCTCTTTGGCAACCAATGATTTGTTCTCGATATCTACGAGTCTCGTTTTTTTTTTTTTTTTTTTTGCTTTTAGATTCTACATGTAAGTGAGATCATATGGTATTTGTTTTTCTTTATCTGAATTATTTCAGTTAGCATTATACTGTCTGGATTCACCCATGTTATTGCAGATGACAAGATTTAATTTTTTATGGCTAATATTCTACTGTGTGTGTGTGTCCCACATCTTCTTTATCCATTCATCTATCAGTAGACACTTAGGTTGCTTCCGAATCTTGGCTGTTATTAATAGTGGTATAGTGAATATTGGGGTGCATATATCTTTTCAAGTTAGTGCTTTTGTTTCCTTTAGGCAAATACCCTGTATTGAAATTTCTAGATTATATGATAGTTTTGTTTTTCATTTTTTGAGCCATCTCCATACTGTTTTCCATTGTGACTGGACCAGTTTACAATCCCATCAACAATGCATACTGCTGCTGCTGCTAAGTCACTTCAGTCGTGTCCAACTCTGTGCGACCCCATAGACGGCAGCCTACCAGGCTCCCCCGTCCCTGGGATTCTCCAGGCAAGAACACTGGAGTGGGTTGCCATTTCCTTCTCCAATGCATGAAAGTGAAAAGTGAAAGTGAATTAGCTCTGTCGTGTCCGACTCCCAGCGACCCCATGGACTGCAGCCTTCCAGGCTCCTCCATCCAGGGGATTTTCCAGGCAAGAGTACTGGAGTGGGGTGCCATTGCCCTCTCCACGACAATGCATGAGGACTCCCTTTTTACCCCATCCTCACCAACACTTGTTATTTGTTGTCTTTTTGATGATGGTCATTTTGACAGGTGTGAGATGCTGTCTCACTGTATGTTTGATTTGTATTTCCCTGATGATTTGTGATGTTGAGCATCTTTTCATGTATCTCTTGGCCATTTGTATGTCTTCTTTGGAAAAAAAATATGCCCAGGTCCTTTACCTAATTTTTAATCTGATTATTTGTTTTTTCAGTATTGAGTTTTGTGAATTCTTTATATATTTTGGAAATTAACCCTTTCTTTATTACATGTATCTTTTGCAAGCATTTTCTCCCATGCGGTAGGTTGACTTTTCATTTTGTTGATGGTTTCCTTTGTTATGTAAAAGCTTTTTGGTTTGATGTCATCCCATTTGTTTTTTTGCTTTCGTTTCTCTTTCCTGAGGAGACACATTGAAAAAAAATATTGCCAAAACCTCTGTCAAAGAGTGTGTTGCCTATGAGTTCTAGGAATTTTATGGTTTCAGATCTTACATCTAAGTCTTTAACTCTTTCTGAGTTTATTTTTATATCTGGTGTGAGAAAGCAGTCCCGTTTGATTCTTTTGCATGAAGCTGTCCAGTTTTCCCAATACTGTTTATTAAAGAGGATGTTTTTCCCGATTTTATATTCTTGCCTCCTTATGTCATGGATTAGTTGACCATATAAGAAGCATTGGTTTCTTTTGTGTTCTCTGTTCGATTGATGTGTGTGTCTATCTTTGGTCCAGCACCATACCGTTTTGATTACTGAAGCTTTGCAGTATAGCTTGCAACCAGCGAGTGTGATACCTCCAGCTTTGTTCTGTCTCAAGGCCTTTTTGGCTATTTGGTTTTTTGTGTGCTTTTTTGTGTGTTTCCATACTAATTTTAGAGTTAGATGTTCTAGTTTTGTGAGAAATGCAGTTGGTATTTTGATAGGGATTGCACTGAAAGACAGCACACACACACACAAATTTTGTCCCAGTATCACTGAATAACATGGTTGCAAAATCCCCCAAAAATATCAGGTAGCCAAATTCAACAATACATTACATACACCATGACCAAGTGGGATTTATCTCAGGGGTGCAGGAATGGTTTGATATCCAGAAGTTCATCAGTGTGACACATCACATTGACAAATTGGAGAATAAAGACCATATGACCATGTCAATAAAAGCAGAAAAAAGCTTTTGATGAAATTGAACATTTGTTATTGATAAAAGCACTCAACAAAGTGGTTATGGAAAGTGCATACCTCAGTATAATAGAGGCCATATGTGGCATACCCACAGGCAACACCAGTGGTGAAAACCCATACCCAGTGGTGAAAAGTTGAAAGCTTTTCCTTTAAGATCAAGAGAAGACAAAGATTCAGTCTAGTATTGGAAGTTCTGGTTACAGCAATCAGACAAGAAAAAGAAAAGGAATCCAAAATGGAAAGGAAGAAATAAACCTGTCACTGTTTGCAGATGGCATGATATTATAGATAAAGAATTAAAGATGCCACCAGAGAATTACTAGAACTAATAAATTTCAGTAATGTTTCTGGTTACAAAATTGATATACAAAAACCTGATTTGCTTCTATAGACTAATGATGAACTTTCATAGACATGAAGAAAACCCATTTACAGTCACAGCAAAAGGAATAAAATACCTAGGAGTAAATCTAACCAGGGATCTCTCTACTTGAAATTGTAAAAGCTCATTGTAGTCATTTTGCAAAATTATGACATATACCATCTTCCCAGGTGGTGCAGTGGTATAGAGTCTGCCTGCCAGTGCAGGAAAAACAGACACAGCTTTGATCCCTGAATCGGGAAGATGCCCTGGAGTGGGAAATGGCAACCCACTCCACTATTCTTGCCTGGAAAATTCCATGGACAGAGGAGCCAGGGAGGCTACAGTCCATAGGATGTCAAACAGTCGGATACTACTGAGTGACTGCACACAGAAGGAGTCTTAGGAGACTGAGAAAATAGTAGCTATGTTTACTCATTGACTGAATTAGAAAGGACTGTTTTTTTTTTGTTTTTGAGGAGTAGAGGTTAGGGGAAATAAGTCTGTTGCAGAATCCATGAGTTTTAAAAATGTTATTAGAATGACTGACATTTTAAAAAATAATTTTTGTTTATTTTTGGCTATGCTTGATCTTGTTGCTGCATGAGCTTTTCTCTAGTTGTGGCAAGTGCGGGGGCTATTCTCTAGTTATGGTATGCGGGCTTCTCATTGCAGTGGCTTCTCCCACTGCAGAGTGTGAACTCGAGCGTTTGTGGGCTCAGTAGTTGTGGCTCCGGGGCTCTGGAGCATAGACACAAACGTTGTGGTGCAGGGGCTTATTTGCTCCAAGGCACCTGGGATCTTTCAGGACCAGGGACTAAATCCATGTCTCCAGCTTTGGCAGGTGGATTCTTTACCACTGAGCCACCAGGGAAGCTCCACAAATTTTGTTTTACCGTTGAGTTTGAAGTGCTAGCCTTTAAAAGAATTCTCATTGCTAATTTTCTGCATCATTTAATTTCTAAACTATTATAATGACCTATTATTGCTGTTGTTCAGTTGTTCAGTCGTGTCTGACTCTCTGCGACCCCGTGGACTGCAGCATGCCAGGCTTCCCTGTCCATTACCATTTCCTGGAGCTTGTTCAAAAGCATGTCCATTGAGTCGGTGATGCCATCCAACCGTCTCATCCTGTTGCCCCCTTCTCCTCCCTCCTTCAGTCTTTCCCAGCATCAGGCTCTTTTTTAGTGAGTCTGTTCTTCACATCAGGTGACCAAAGTATTGGAGCTTCAGCTTCAGCATCGTCCCTTCCAGTGCATATTCAGGGTTGATTTCCTTTAGGATCGACTGGTTTGATTTCCTTGCAGTCCAAGGGGCTCTCAACAGTTCAAAAGTATCAGTTCTTCGGTGCTCAGCTTTCTTTATAGTCCAGCTCTCACATTCATACATGACTACTGAAAAACCATAGCTTTGACTAGATGGACCTTTGTTGGCAAAGTAATCTCTCTGCTTTTTAATATGCTGTCTAGGTTTGTTATAGTTTTTCTGCTTTTCTTCCAAGGAGTAAGTGTCTTTTAATTTTATGGCTGCAGTCACCATATGCAGTACTTTTGGAGCTGAAGAAAATAAGGTCTGCCATTATTTCCATTGTTTCCCCATCTATTTGCCATGTAGTGATGGGACTGGATGCCATGAGCTTTGTTTTTTAAATGTTGAGTTTTAAGCCAACTTTTTCACTCTCCTCTCTCACTTTCATCAAGAGGCTCTTTAGTTCCTTGCTTTCTGCTATAAGGGTGGTGTGATCTGCATATCTGAGGTTATTGATATTTCTCCCGGCAATCTTGATTCCCGCTTGTGCTTATCCAGCCCAGCATTTCGCATGATGTACTCTGCATTGAAGTTAAATAAGCAGGGTGACAGTATACAGCCTTTATGTACTCATTTTCCTATTTGAAACCAGTTCGTTGTTCTATATCCAGTTCTAACTGTTGCTTCTTGACCTGCAATCAGGTTTCTCAGGAGGCAGGTCAGGTGGTCTTCATCTCTTGAAGACTTTTCCATAGTTTGTTGTGATACACAGAGTCAGAGGCTTTGGTGTAATCAATAAAGCAGAAGTAGATGTTTTTCCAGAATTCTCTTGCTTTTTCTATGATTCAACAGATGTTGGCAATTTGATCTCTAGTCCCTCTTTATTGTCTACATACAGCTTGAACATCTGCAAATTCTCAGGTCATGTAGTATTGAAGCCTCATTTGGAGAATTTTGAGCATTAGGTTGCTAGCATGTGAAATAACTGCAGTTGTGCTGTAGTTTGAACACTCTTTGGCATTGCCTTTCTTTGGGGTTAGAATGAAAACTGACCTTTTCCAATCCTGTGGCCATTGCTGAGTTTTCCAAATTTTCTGGCATATTTAGTGCAACACTTTCACAGCATCATCTTTTAGGATTTGAAGTAACTCAGTTGAAACTTCATGATCTCCACGAGCTTTGTTCGTAGTGATGCTTCCCAAGGCCATCTGGGATGACTTCGCATCCCAGAATGGCTGGTTCTAGGTGAGTGACCACAGCATCGTGGTTATCTGGGTCATGAAGATCTTTTTTGTATAGTTCTTCTGTGTATTCTTGCCGCCTCTTCTTAATTAATCTTCTGCTTTAGTTAGGTCCTTGGTGTTTCTGTTCTTTATTGTGCCCATCTTTGCTTGAAATTTTCCCTTGGTATCTCTTATTTTTCTTGAAGAGATTTCTAGTCTTTCCCATTCTGTTGTTTTCCTCTATTTCTTTGCATTGATCACTGAGGAAGGCTTTCTTATATCTCCTTGTTCTTCTTTGGAACTCTGCATTCACATGGGTATATCTTTCCTTTTCTCCTTTGCCTTTTGTTTCTCTTCTTTTCTCAGCTATTTATCATGCCTCCTCAGACAACCATTTTGCCTTTTTGCATTTCTTTTTCTTGGGGATTGTTTTGATTACTACTTCCATATGTATAATGTTACAAACATCTATCCATAGGTCTTCAGGCACTCTATCAGATCTAATCCCTTTAATCTATTTGTCACTTCACCATATAATTTTAAGGCATTTAATTTAGGTCATACTTGAATGGCCAAGTGGTTTTCCCTACTTTCTTTAAGTCTTAATTTTGCAATAAGCAGTTCATGATCTAAGCCACAGTCAACTCCCCATCTGACTAATAATGGCCTATTAATTTTTATTAATTGTTAGTATGTCTTCTTTTGTGCTTTGTCACGTTACCTGAAGATTCTTCCTGAATGAAGTACTTCATCTTGTTAGTCTCCTACTCATAAGTTTCATTGGCTCCTCAATATGTAGAATAAAGCTTATATTTCTTGAACTGATACTCATAACCCATTGCTGCTGCTGCTGTTGCTAAGTCGCTTTAGTTGTGTCTGACTCTGTGCAACCCCATAGATAGCAGCCCACCAGGCTCCTCTGTCCACGGAATTCTCTAGGCAAGAGTACTGGAGTGGGTTGCCATTTCCTTCTCCAGTAACCCATTGAAAATGCCATAAACAGAAAGTTTTTTCCTGTGTGTCTTTTTTCTTCTCTCTCTGCCATTCTTTTTCTTCCCTTTCTCTTTGTTTTCTGTCTTTTATCAGTAGCAGTGAAGGGGCTTTCTATAAGACGTATCTGGGCGTTCATCCTAGCTGTTTTTCTTCATGTCTTTTGACCTTAGAATCTCTTAAGCCCCAATTTCCTCATCCTTAAAATACTGGAGGTCTGGCACATATAAATGCTCAGTAAATTTTACTGTTATTTTTGCGTTTGTGTGTGTGAGACCTATGTAATTAATAGCTGATTAACTTGAATTGCTTTTAACCTTTTTATGCATATAAGTAAGGCTACCAGGATAAGTACCATCCATTTGTACTACCTGTTTTCTCTCAAAATGCCTAACAGATAGTTAAAAAAAAAATCATGGTTCTTGTTGAGGGAAGTTACACATGTAAGAAGACAAAGTGCAGTTTTATTAATCAGCTCACTCACCCAATCCCTACTGAATTTTGGTCAATATTAGATGGTGGAGTGTGGCTTAGGCTGGGATGCCTCTGTATGTACTTTTGTTCTCTCCTTCCTTAATTTCTGCCTATTTCACATTCCAAATCTAAGGATGAGTCTAAGCACTTCAATTCAGTGATTTTTAAAAAGAGGGGAGAAGTTGCCTATATGATATATACCGACTGATTTGAAGGAAAAAGAATGTCATAGGCAATAATAAAGGACAGATTTTTTCTAACATTATGCTGTTAACCAGTATAGTTTGATTGTTCTCTGGAAGGGGCAGTATCCTGGATTACACGGCTGAGAATGTGAAAAGAAGGCCAGAGGAGCGATGGTTCGTTATCGCGTCATGTGGGGAACATGGCTCTCAGGTAGAAGAGTGGCTCCACCACACAGGTGTTTACAGTTAGGACAGTGATCTCTTTCTCTGTTAAAATGTAGCCTAATATGTCTTAGTGTATGTTCAGTTTTGGCCTGTTAGGTTAGCTGTCCCTCCTTTTGGGAGGTTCCAGTAAAAGAAGGCAGGGGAGCATCAGCTCTCTTTTCTTCTTTCCCAGCCTGTCACACCCTTGATTGCAGAGAAGATGGAAGCAGCCTCTTGTGTGGGCTTAAGCTGATGTGTGAAGAGGCTGGGGGTATACACATCTCCTTTACTGAGGTGGCTTGGCTTTTTTTTCCTTTTAATGACTAAAGTTAAGTTTATTAATATTCCTCTCAGGGTAGAAGGGAGCCAGAGATGCCCAATTTTACCCCAGAAGGTAATATATATATATATATATATTTTTCCTGGCTAGCTCTCGTGTTCTACAAGTGTCCCTCTGCATTGCTGACTTGCCTTGGCTCTCTGACTCTCCAAAGTACAGGCTTACCTTTAGAGATTTTTTTTTTGCAATTGTTGTCTTTGTACTTGCTTCTGGAGGGGTTAGAGGTGAACTTACCTATGGGCTTTGCAGCAGTTCATTTCCAAGGCCCTCACACTCTCTTTGGGAGCAACCAGAGCTGCCAGGTGAGCCTTAGTTCTCTGCCTCCTAAGTTTGGTGCTGCAGGGCTGAAGAATGCAAGACATGGCACTTCTTGGTTGTGTCTTTTGGTCTCTCCTTCAACTCTTTTTTACTTTTAACCTTTTTCTAAAACGAGGACTTAGAATGATTCAGTCACCTGTTTTAAGTTTTGTCCTCAAGCTTACTCTACTGTTGTGAATCTGGGAGTTGATGGCTTTCCAGCTTTAATTGACTAGCCCTTCGAGGGCTAAGGTGAAAAGTATGCAACATGATCCCATGATCTGTCAGTGTGAAAGTAACGGATCTATTTAAATACAGGGTTTTGCCACATTTTCCCTCTGTTAGGAACTTTTGTAAGGAAATGACATTCTTGCTTGTTTCATGAGGAGCAAAGGGCAGTATTTTCAGAAATAGCTATGTGGTCCCCAAGAGACAACATTCTTTTGCCATGAAATATACTTAACTTGACATTTTGGAAAAATTGCAACCTAAATAAGAGAGATATAACTGTAATGTGTTTGGGGTTAAAAATTATCTCAAAACATTTTAGCTAGTATTTTTGAGAACAGAGTTTCTTTTATTAGAAGTTAGAGACTGTCAATGAATTAAAATGTGTAATAGTCACATTGGTTAAAAGCAGATGATGAATTCAAACTAATAATTCCAGTGTTAATAGTAAATATTATAATTATTTTACTTTATTTTTATTTAAGTTAGTTGGGGCATGGTTTGAATGGAAGCTCACTTATAATTGATGCAATTAAAATGTAATTGAAAAGAAAACAAGATGAAATTATCAAAAGAATTATTTTCTAATTATAATATATATGCACCCATGATTTCCTAAGCATAATTAAGAAAGAAGTGTTTACATATTTGGTAATGTTTGTTTCATTTCTATGGGTACCATGATTAATGCCCTTTTTTAAGGCACACTGAAATTTTAAGTTATTAAAATTTTTGTTTAAATAAATAAAGTTAGTTTGTTTTTCTTTTAAATGATAAAAACGTGAAGTTTGTAGGGAAGCTTTATTCACTTTTTAAAAGACTTTTTGAAAACTTATACTTAATCTATGCAGTTTACCCTTTTTTGCCGCTAATAACTTTTTAAAAATAAAATAACTTGTTCTTTCTTCTTGCTTTAAGATATTTGTCATCTAGTGTATGCCAGATTTATTGGACTGCAGTAGTTTTAGTGCATTTTGGCTGGAATGTTTATTATGACATCACTGTAATCTATATACAGTATGTGATTTCAGATGGTTTCAGTGTTAAATATTTTCATAATTATGCTAGTTTTGGCAGTTCACTTGGAACTTTTTCACATCTCTTTAATGAATATGTTTTACTTCTGGGCTTTTGAGACAACCATATGTTTCAAAAAGTAATAGTGTGCTTTTAATGTTAACATTGTGCAGAAGTGTATGACTACAGACATTTTTAAGGATCTAAGTTGAACTAAAAGTAATTACAGTGAGGTTTTATTCACAGTAGTAGTCTTTTAGTATTTAGAGACTATAACATTCCCCAAAATAACAGAAGATGTCATTATAAAGATTGAATAGTGAAGTTGTTTCGTGGAATGAAATGCTGTGAAGTTTGTTTTGCATTAACTTAAAATGAATACAAGTTCGTGCGCAAATTTTCTTCATTTTTTATTATAGCAAATCTTTCAACTTTTTACTTGTAACAAAGTTTCAGACAGAAATTTTTTCTTTTACTAATGTATGACTAGCATCTGAAGTCATGCCATATTGTAAAAGATTCATTTTTATTATTATATCATCCTGTTAGTGGTTGTAGTGAAGAACCTTTTTGTATCCTAAAGGAGGGCCTGTCACTGTTCTTATTGCCTGTGGTATCATATTAGAATGGTAAATTTAGTAGTTAACCTTCTTTTAGTTCTTGAAATTTTCTCTTCAAATATATGAGAAAAACTAAATTCATGACCATTCTTTTAAGCATTATGAAATAGTTTTATTGTTGATTAATGAGTTAATGATGCACAGTATACCATCAGTTTCCCTTTGTGTTGGAGAGGTGTTTGATCTCTGTTTCCTCATATGCATCTCTCAAGCAGAATGTGCTAGTTTAACCTCCCCAAAGGAATAAGGTGATGTCACATGCTTTTATTTCATATTACTACCCCATCTATTTCCTCCTTGTCATACCTGTTTTTTTGAAAGAGCAATCTATGAGTATTTTTTCCATCTTAACTTGTTATTCACCCTTTGATCTACTCTTTTACTTTTCCCACTCCTGTCCCTCTACTGGATTACCAAACTTCCCTTTTTTTTTTTTTTTTTTGTTTATTGGCACCCTCCTCCTAATTACCAAATCTTGAGTGTCAAATAGAATGAAGGTTGAGAACATCTCTATAGTTCTTTACATGACTGCGTTTTTATTGAACTAGATCCCGCCTTTAGCTTTTGGTATTGTTCTCCCATCTTAAATGTTGTCTATTGTGGCTTTTTTTTTTCTTTTGACTGATAATTATTCTTTGTATGTGCTATTTATAGTTTTCCCCCATTTAACCTCTGATTTTAACCTAAAACATTCACTCAGTTTTAATGACCTGATCTCTCTGGTTCTTCCAAATAGAATGACTCTTTGTGTTCCTATTACTTGAAAATAAACAAAAAAGTACTCTTGTAGACTGGTTTTATGTATTTCAAATAGATTCTGAAATCTTTGAGGACAGTTGCTTTTGTAAATCTAGCAATTAACACGTAAAAACATTTTATAAATGTTTGTTGAATCAAGTCAGGTAAAGAGTACTCATTCGTATTGTGTAAATTTCAAAAATATGTTTATTTTGAAGTTTTTATGTTATCCATATTAGAAACTAGTTAAACCTCTTATCTAATCTGAATAATAACAATTCAGTGAACATTGTTAAATGGGTGCCAAGAATTCTAAAGATGATTAAGATTAATCCTTAAAGGTGGGCTGGCTGATTCATATTGATGTTGGTAAAAACCAATGCAATACTGTAAAGGAATTATCCTTCAGTTAAAAAAAAAAGCTTAAAGAAATAGACTTCAAAAAAACAAACAAAAAATAAATTATTACCAAGAAAAAAAGATGGGTTTCCCCTGTGGCTCAGTGGAAAAGAATCTGCCTGCAATGCAAGAGACTGGATTCTATCCCTGGGTCCAGAAGATCTGGAGAAGGGCAGCCTGCTCAGGTATTCTTGACTGGGAAATCCACAGTGGAGCCCTAAGAGTTGGATACAACTTAGAAACTAAAACAAACAAAATTACTAATTAAAAAAAAATGTGATTAAGGAGACAGCTTGGATTCCCAACTCACAAAATAGTGAGGGTTTTAATATATAAACAAATACATGAAAATTAAAACCCTTACCATTTATTTCAGATTTTCAAATGGAAAATGTTTAAAAGCTTCAATTGAATTGTCTTCTTTTGCTAAAGCCATATTTGACATTATCAAGTGGTTTGTTTTGATATCAACTAAAGAAATAGTTTCTAATTTTAAACTACTACTTGTTTTAAAAATGCTGTTTAAGAATACAAAGTACAAAAATTTTGGTTACATAGGTTTTTATAGCTAAAAAAATAAAGTTGGAAGAGTCTAACATCAATTTTAGTAACCTACATACATTCAAGAAAACTTTTTAAAATTTTTGAATGGTGATTGATACTTTGCTTTTTTCTTCCAAATAAAAATAGGATGATCATGAAAGCTGTGGTTCTAATTCTACCAACCGTAGTACTACTGAGAACACAAAAACATCAGCAAAACCCCGAAGAATTCAACAGGCCACTCCCACAGATCCTGATTTGCCACCAGGTAACTTCTAAGGGGATTGATAAAACCAAAATTTTGATTGTTATTGATCATTGTTGTAGCCCTCTGTAGAATATATATTTTCCATATTTTTTAGTGTCATAAAGTATTTAAAGTATATGTACATTTACTGCATAACAGAACAGATTGAAAGACATTTGTGAGAGCTTTGGAATCATTCAAGGTTTGGTGCTCATTTGCTTGAGATTATTCCTTAAGTTTCTTTACATCCTCTCCAAGCAATGATTTGCCTCTGAGTAATAAATACTTATTGGAGAAGGCAATGGCACCCCACTCCAGTACTCTTGCCTGGAAAATCCCATGGATGGAGGAGCCTGGAAGGCTGCAGTCCATGGGGTCGCTGAGGGTCGGACACGACTGAGCGACTTCACTTTCACTTTTCACTTTCATGCATTGGAGAAGGAAATGGCAATCCACTCCAGTGTTCTTGCCTGGAGAATCCCAGGGACGGGGGAGCCTGGTGGGCTGCCGTCTCTGGGGTCACACAGAGTCGGACACAACTGAAGTGACTTAGCAATAGCAATAGCAATAAATACTTATAGTCTCTTCATTTCTCTTGCTTCTTGATAAACAAAGGAATGACACTAAGTTGTTCTCAGTTTCTGGAAACTGTAAAATTCACTAACAGAATCACAGAGTTTTGTAACTGGGAGACCATCTCTCTTTTCAGTTCCTAAAATTTTTATTTGTCTGGAAGAGTAGTCCTTTCAAATAACAGTTTCTTGATAAATATTTAATGAAGGGAAAAAACCCCAAAAAAACAAAAAACAGTGATTGTTACATGATGGCTCTGTGGCCAAGGTGCATTGCTGCCTTTTTACAGTTAGCAGTTATCAGTCACTTCTCTTTGATTTATCAGTTACTTTTTTTTTTTTTGAGGTATAGCTGACATTGGTATACACTTGTTTTCTGCCCCAAAGCTTTGTAAGCTTTCTGCTGGATTCAGACTAGTTATTTTTTGACTGTCTTCTGGCACCATCTACTTTACTTGTAAGAGGTTGGCATTAGTTGCATCATTTCATAGCCCTCCTGTCTCAAATTTAGGTTCTAAATTACATTTGAATTGAGCGTATTTAACTAGTGTTATTGTGATGTTATTACTGATGCTTTGTGTTCTTAGGAACTTTACCTAACAGGTCTCACTATTCCCTCTGGCTTTAGAATAAATAGATTAATTGCTATGGCTGGAGAAAGTGCTAAAAGAAGTTATTTTACTTCTGAATGTTTCTAATTCTTCTTAGAGTAGTGTGATGTTTATAGCACTTGATAAATTTTTTACTTAATTATTAACTCCTTGGGAGAAATCCCTGGTGAATTTAATTAAACTGTAAATTAAATTAAGCTATAGCTTATTCTTATTTGTTAAATGAGCAACCCCTATGTCCCTCCAAATTTCTGACTACATATCCCTATAAAACTTCTGAAGCCAACTCATTGTATAGAACTCTCTCCATCAGTATCCTGGCAAAGAATCAGTTTTAGGTTTAACTGTTGAGTCTTATGACATTTTTTTTCTTTAAGGAAAGAACTTGTTTAAGAAAAATTTAAAGCTTTGTCAGTTGTTGATTTCACTGATAAAAATCTTCTATGGGCTAACTTACATGTACTTGAAACAGGTCCCATACTTTTAATGATTCTTTAGAGTCTGTGTTGGAATTTACACTGATACTTAGGATGAGAACTGATCTATTTTTAGAAGTATAAAACATAAAAACAGACGTAGCATAAAATGTCCTATTTTTAGTGTCAGAAAACAGAGCTGTTTTCTACTGAACTACTTGGGGTAGCTTTTGGGTTAATGTGCTTTTCTGCCTTACCTAATAGGAGGACTCAGTCCTTTTTCATGCTGACATAAATCACAGTTATTTAGGAAGTAACTGAACTTGTTGGGCTGTTACTGGGAGGCAGAACAGCTAAACTTAATATTGCCAAAGGAAAGAAAAGGGATAATTTGAGAATCCGGTTGGATAATGGTAAATCATTTTATTTAAAGATTAACTCATATGGTTATTTGTGGATTCATTTCTGTAATATTATCCTGCCTGGAAATTATATTAAAGTTCTTTCATGGTAGAAATGAATTCCTGGTCTCAAAATTTCTTGGGCAAAGTTATTCTTCCAGCATCTGTGGTTATAATTTTGGAATTCAAACATTTATGTAGATTCAGAGTTGCTTTTTTGAGAAAAGTTTTGGTGTTGCCAGTAATTGTTTTGTGTCGTGAAGGATGGGCACCTCTCCAATAGGAAAGGAATAGCAAGTTGATATCTCATTTTTTTTGCAATTTCTGATCTTGTTACCTGGAACAGTCTTTTTGAGATTATGCATTCTGACCAGTGAGTGTATTGTGAAAGCAGTTTAGTGGGTCATGGAAAGCATTTAAAAAATATATAGCATAGACTAGAAAACCTCAGTGTGTGTGGCATGTAGTAAAGGTTAATCATATTTCAAGAGACTTACACATATGTGTGCTTATTCTGGGTTATGATGTAATACTTCTTGCTGGGAGAGAGGTCAAAAGAGTTTGAATCTGCCTGATTTGAACCATTCACATTTACTTTCAGCTAATATATAGACCAGAAACTTCAATAACTGCTAATAATAACAGGTTGAGTTGTGGGCCTAAGATACTCAGTAAGATATATTGACAGTTCCTATTTAGAGGGAAAGTTTAAGGATGTTTCATTTCTTTCTTTCTTCATTCATGCTTTCCTCAGTAGTCTCTGCACTTTATCTAGCTTAGAAATGGGATCACTTCTAATTGATTCTGTAGTCCTATGCTTTCTAAAGTGTACAGCCTTTGGCTTTGTTGAAGGTCATTGTAAGAAGCCAGCCTTTGATGCACTGCCTCTACATTTTCTCTAAAATGGCTTTAAGGGTATTGTCCTTTAATTTATTCAGGGCTTCTTAATTAACTGATGTGTTTTTTCTGATTAAATATTTTTTCATTAAATATTTTTTCTACTTATTATGGTCAAGAAACTCAGATAAATTTTGTGTTCCAGTGCATAGTTCCTTTTTCTTTTGTCATATAATTGTCTCTTCTCTTCTTTTCTCCTTACCTTTTTACTCAGAATATATATGTATATGTATGTATACATGTGCAGGTATTTAGGGTATAGAGAAATTAAAAATCATACCCACTGGGTCTGAAGTGACCTAGATGTCTTTGATATTCATCATCTGTCATGGAGGTTAGCAAATATTTTCTGTGAAGACCCAGTTATTAAATATTTTAAGCTTTGCAAGCCATATATTTTCTGTTACAGCTATTCCACTTTTCTGATGTACTGGTGAAATCAGTCATAAACTGTAAATAAACTAATGTTTGTGACTGTGTTCCAATAAAACTTTATAAAAACATGGCATGGCCTCATTTGGTCAGCCCCTGATCTAATACAGTGTCTGGTTCTTAATAGCCATTTATGTATTCATTGCATTGCACAAAAACTCAACTGCACAAAATCACAGAGTTTTCAGACTCTGATAATCAGGGTCATAGTGTCCTTGAAATGTAGAAGGAGAAGCTACTTCAGACGTTTCTGGTTTAGCTAGCTATCTTTTTTGGAATGTGGACCTTTGAAAATCTTTTGAAATAGTTATAGACCCATGTATGCACATTTAATTGGAGGAGGAAATGGCAACCCACTCAAGTATTCTTGCTTGGAGAATCCCAGGGACGCTGGGGCCTGCTGGGCTGCCGTCTGTGGGGTCGCACAGAGTCGGACACGACTGAAGTGACTTAGCAGCAGCAGCATGTACATTTAAAATTTGCATGTCACTTTAGGATATTCACATACTCACTGAAGTCTTTCAATAGGCCCCAGCTAAGCCTCTGATCTCGGAGGAGGCAATGGCACCCCACTCCAGTACTCTTGCCTGGAAAATCCCATGGACGGAGGAGCCTGATAGGCGGCAGTCCACGGGGTTGCACAGAGTCGGACACTGAGTGACTTCACTTTCACTTTTCACTTTCATGCACTGGAGAAGGAAATGGCAACCCACTCCAGTGTTCTTGCCTGGAGAATCCCAGGGACGGGGAAGCCTGATGGGCTGCTGTCTATGGGGTCGCACAGAGTCGGACACGACTAAGATGACTTACCAGCAAGCCTCTGATCTAGCTTTTGTTTTATGGATGAGAAAATGGCAACTTAGATATTTTGATGTAGATGACAAATACCTTATTATAATTTGTAATACTTGTGGTATACGGCTTCCCAGGTGGCTCAGTGGTAAAGAATCTGCCTGCTAATACAGGAGAAGTGGGTTTGATTCCCCAAATCAGGAAGATCCTTTAGAGGAGGAAATGGCAACTCACTCTAGTATTCTTGCCTGGAAGATCCCACGGACAGAGGAGCCTGGCGGGTTGCAGTCCATGGGGTCGCAGAGTCGGACATGACATGCACACACCTGTGGTATACGGGAGGTGTACCTTGTTAAATTAGCAGTCATTTAATCAAGATTTTGTCTTCTGCAGAAAATACCAAATATGAAATGAAAGCTGTGTTGTGTGTCTGTGTTTGCTTGCTTAATGCTTGTCACCTTAGGCTGGTTAGGGCTTGGTTTTCTGAAGAATAATCTCTTGTAGGGAGTTTAATAATAGCTGGAGAATATATCAAATAATTTAAGAATATTTGTAATGTATTAACTGTTCAAGAGCTTGAACCAAAAATGGAAATGTATTATTCTAGAAGATAGCACAATCATTTCTTAACTACTTGCAGAAGCTCAGCAGTTTAAACTCTAATCACTGTGCCTTTCTGGAACATTTAAGGAATACCTTGTTGTAAATGAAAAAGAAATGCATAGCTTATTTTACATTTTCTATTTTTATGCTTATATTATTGTAACATTTTTTTATTAACATTTTCAGGGAAAACTTAAGTGACTAATTGTGTAAGTTAAGTTAATGTTAACTGGAGGACACAATAACATAAATTTCAGGGGATTAGCATGACAAAAATGTTATGTTTTCTTTATGTACCAGTTAAAGTCAGTGTATCAGAAGCCCGACTCTTAGCGACCCCATGGACTGCAGCCCACCAGGCTCCTCCATCCATGGGATTTTCCAGGCAAGAGTTCTGGAGTGGGGTGCCATCGCCTTCTCCGATCAGAAGCCCAGACTCACTTTATCCAGAGGCTCTGCTGTGTGCCACCTAGGTTTTGAATTGTACTGTTTTCAGCTTTTTCAAGAGGATGCTCTGGAGAAGACCTGTCTACTTTTTGCTATCCCCAGGTTGAAAGTGATGTATATTCTTCTCAAATTTCATTGAGGAAAATTATTTTTATTGATGGTATATATGTCTTATAGTCATATCTCAGTAACAGTTCTGTATTCTGAAAGGGAAAGCACAAATATTGATGGGTAGCTAGCCATTTCTGCCATACAGGTATTCTTTCTCTTTAATATACTGAAAAGGACATTATGATTTTGTCAATAACCTTTACGATATCTAACTTTTATGCTTTGTTCATAACAGAAAAAAGTGATAACTGGAGAGTTTTTACTTCATTCTGACTACATTGAATTTCAAAATATTGCTTAGTGGAGGCAGGCTGTTCAGTTCCCTAAATCTGTATGCTGTATGCTGAAGCAACTAGTTGAAGGCTATCTTTGCCCTCAGAATTAATGGCTTTGTATAGGAGATATTATAGACTACTAACTACAGTGCGAAACCAGAGCAAAGAAGTAAGGAAGCGCAATTAATGCTTTTGGGATATTAAAAGGAAGGAGCAATTATGTCCAGGTATGTGTGTCCTCTGACACACAAAGGTAAAATGGAGAGGTAAGAAAGATTGAAAGTGAAAGGGTGGGAAATGGCTTAGTGGACAAGTACTATCCAAAAATAAAATCAGCCAAAATAAAACTTAATGCAAAAACATTGATGGCCAGATGCTGAGTTATATTAAAAGGTACAGTTCTCCAAACAGTATATGATGACTTTTTATGTACTTAACAACCTACCTTTGAAATGTGGTAGATCAAGCAGACCTCCTCCCCCCAAAAAATCCCCAAACTGGATCTTTAAATACCAGAATTGACAGGATTATTTTATAGAAACATAAAACTCTGTTCCCAGCAGATAAGACAGTGTACACTTTTTTGATATACACATTTGGTATCTATAGACACTGAAAAAGACTTGGTTAAAAAGGTCTTGAAAAATTTCAGAGATTCATTATCATAAACATCATCCTCTCTGGCCACAATACAATTAAATTAGAATAACTACTGATATGTTTGAATTGATTGCTACAGTTTTATTATTTGTTTTTTCTTTGTAAGCTCTGATTTTCATTTTTCTATTTCCTCTCTCATTTTCAGTGTCCTGAAATAAATGCTCCATACTTTCTTTCTAGGTTTTGTGGCTATTTCAGTGAGATAGAATGGAATATGCTTACTTTTATGTTACTTAGAACTGGAACCTGTTAACATTTTGATGTACAACCTTTTGAAGACATTTTTTCTGTGTGTGCGTTCATGCATATACACATACACTTATACATTTTCTTTTGTAATTTGCATATTTTAATGTTAGGAACATGTTTCAAGGACATTAATTTTTTCACATTAAACAAAAAAATTTAGCTGTACCAGGTCTTAGTTGTGACATGCAGGATCTAGTTCCCCAGACCAGGGACTGAACCCTGGTCTCCTGCATTGGGAGCACAGAGTGCTAGCCACTGGACCACCAGGGAAGTTCCCTTTTTCACAGTGTTATTTTAATCATTAGCATGTATTTTATTGTGTTCCACAGTTGGTTTAATCAGTCCCTTTTTGTTAGTTTTTTGGGTTATTTTTCATTTTCCGTTTTGTAAAATTCTCTGACAAACATACTGGCATGTAAATCTTTGCACATACCTCTGTTTAGTCTATAGCATCAAAATTTGTGAATAATTTTAAGGTTTTGACATGTATGACCAAATTATTCCCTGTGAAAAATGTAACAGTTTTTTCTTCCAAGCACATTTTTGGTCCAATGCTGTTTTTTACTATTGTATTTCTTTGAATCTTTTATAGATGGAAAATGCTATTTATTTTTTATTACTAAGTGGGATTATCAATTTTTTTTACCATGTTATTCTCCTGTCGTTTTTGTGATGTAGAAAAGCTAACTTTTGCATTTTGTTAGCTGATTGATACTCAGTATTTTTCAGTTACATCTTTTGGATTTTCTATATAAAAAACAGTCATCTTCATGTAATGATAATTTTGTGTTCTTCTTGTCAGTACTTACACTGATTTCTCTTTTGTATCCTAATTTAGTTGTTTATAACTTCTGTAACTATCTTAAATAATAATACTGATAAGTATCTTCAACTTATTGCTATTTTCCTTAGCTCCTACAGTAGCTGCCCTAAGTTATCTTTTACCTACCAAAGCTGATAGATTTTTAAAAATTATTATTGAACTTCTCTATTGTATTCCCAATAGGAATTCTTATTCTTAACCTTCTAAAAAAGTTTTATTTTGAAATAATTTCAGCCTTCCAAAAAAGGCAAGAACATTACAGAGAACTTACTTTTCCTTTAATTATTTGAGCATAAGTTGCCTATATGATGCTTCAGTAACCCCAGCTAAATTTTACACCAAAAACTTGATCAGGAAGTTTTTAAGTGCTGTAACCAAGTCATCAACCATGGAATTTCTGTTTTTGAGCAAGTTGGTTTCCTAGTGACCATGTTAGGGCAAATACTGTCTGTTTGTAAAACTGGTTTGTAAAACAAGCTTTTTTGTTTTTAGTCACTAAGTTGTGTCTGACTCTATTGCGACCCCATGGATGGTAGCCCACCAGGCTCCTCTGTTCATGGCATTTTCCAGGCAAGAATACTGGAGTGGGTAGTAGCCATTCCCTTCTTCAGGGGATCTTCCTGACCCAGAGATCAAACCTGGGTCTCCACCATTGCAGGTGGGTTTTTTACTGTCTAAGCAATCAGGGAAGCCCTCTTTTTAAATATTTGGTTATTTTACTGTGGTGAATTGGCTTATTCATCTCAGCTTGTATAATGGGAAACTGAGAGAAGGTATTGAAATGTAGGTGAAAAATCCATCAGTTTTTCTATCAGTTACAATACATTTATAGTATTACGTTTCTGTCATTATTTTGCATTGTATGTTTTCTGAGAGTCACTGCCCCCCCCCTCCTTTTTCTTCCTCCCCCCACAATAAAACCTCATGAACTCTTAAGTGGTTTTTATGAATTCTTTATTCATGACAGGTTTTCAGAAATAGGAAAATCAGTATTAGTCATGCTTCTTGACTTCTCAGAAGCTGTTTATTTTTAACATCTGTGTTTAATAGTGATAGCATGAGGGAAATATACTTTTTAAGGGTGAGCATTTTGATACTTAAAATTTATTTTTGAAGCTTAATTTATGTATCATTTTAGCATCTATCTTCCCTGGTACAATAATATCTGAAACCTTAATCTTACTGATATTTTGTGTGTTAATTTTATAGCATATGATAATTGGCACTTTAAAAGCTGCTAATATGAGAAAAACTTGAATTTAGTCATTGTACATCTCTTTTCTATTTGTATCCATTGGGAGTGAGTGAAGGAATTGGTTTTTACAAGCATGTTATGGTTGAATAACTTTAAATAAGTTTTCTTGGAGCAGGCTTCAGTGTAGGTGTTAATGTCAGCTGCTGACAGAAGTTGATTCTGTTTTGTCTAGTAAACTTGTGGTTTAAAGAATATAAGCAGATAGTTATTTAATTAAATAGCTGAATTTTAAATTAGTTTTTATATAGATTTTATAGTGGAAAATATATTTGAATAGTTTTTAATCTTTTTCTTCTGTCTTTTTTAATGCTATTTATGAAGGCAATGGCACCCCACTCCAGTACTCTTGCCTGGAAAATCCCATGGACGGAGGAGCCTGGTAGGCTTCAGTCCATGGGGTCGCTAAGAGTCGGGCACGTCTGAGCGACTTCACTTTCACTTTTCAGTTTCATGCATTGGAAAAGGAAATGGCAACCCACTCCACTGTTCTTGCCTGGAGAATCCCAGGGACAGAGGAGCCTAGTGGGCTGCCGTCTATGGGGTCGCACAGAGTCGGACATGACTGAAGTGACCTAGCAGCAGCATGCTTAGTTTTATTTATATTTTCTATTAAATTCCTCAGTAATATATCTATATATGCTTATTGTGTGAAAAACTTCTGATATTACGAATTCCTGTTACGCTTTTATCTATTCTCTTTCTTTCCCTACTTTTCTCTTTTGTCTTCATCTTTGTGTTCTTTCCCTTTCTTTCTTTTAGTACTTTCTGTATTTTCTTCCTCAGTCATATTCTCCCTTTCCCATTTCACTATTATACAATATTAAGTAGAAGTAGTCAAATTCATTGTGATGGTCATGTTTCTTTTATCTTCCTTTCTCGAGCCCTAATTTTTGAGTATTTTAATAGCTATTTAAAAGTAGAAAGAGACGATGGTAGCTGAAAAAATAACCTTAAAGAAGCTTTTCTTCTTATATATTGTATAATCAGTGTACAGTAACATTGTTTCATTTGAGAAAATGTTTATAAAATGGGCAGAAATCAACGTACTTGTAGATTACATGGCCTTTGAATGAGACCTAGTATTATGTTGTTAAAAAGGTGTGGCTTCTGTGATTTCTCTAGTACATGAAACTTCATGATACAGAACTTCTTTGCAGGGGTGTTTGTTGAGAAGGATCTGGTACTTATTAACTCTTTGGCAAGCCTATTTCCCTATCTGAATGTTGGTTTCATCTTTGCAAAAGATGCAAAATGATACTCTCATTGTTCATGTACATTAAGTTCAGTAACATTTTAAGGATAATTATTGATTTAACATTTAATTGGAATATTTTTTCCCTTATTTTATAGGCTATGTACAGAGTCTGATCAGACGAGTTGTAAATAATGTAAATATTGTTATAAATAATCTGATACTAAAATATGTTGAAGATGATATTGTCCTTTCAGTCAACATCACATCCGCAGAATGCTATACAGTAGGTGAATTGTGGGATCGTGCATTCATGGATATTTCTGGTGAGTAAATGTCAAGATTAGTTGACATTTTTCTTTTTCTTCTGTTGAAACATTAATCTTGGATTCTAAACCGTTTTTGGGCCACCAGGCTCTTTGCTAAGTCTACTGAAAGCTTTATATCTTCATCCTGAAAAAAATGCACATATATTAAATTTAGCATACAATTACAGGAGATTATTAGACCTTCAGATTAAGAAATCTGACTTGTTTTCTTTTTTATTCTTATCTCATGCTTGTTTCAAATGTTAATGTCATGTTTTATAGTACTGTGGGTTGAAGGAATAAAAATTGAATAATAAAATTTTGAATGTTTTTGAAAGAGAAAAAGGAATGTGTTGCTTTTACATAGTTCAGTAATGGCAAAACTGTGTCTGATGTATGTTTTAGATTTGTATACTGCAGAGCATATTTGGGGTTTTTGGATAATCACAAAGCCTCCTTTATTATGTGCTGCATTTTCCTTCTGCTTATATTAAAAGAACTATTTAATAATAATATATTTTTAATAACTACCAAATACTTATTATTATTTTATATATTTTCAACATGGAAGGTAGGCATGTTGTGAAGCCTTGAAAATACAGCTGTGAAAAAAGTGCTGCTGTTTTGCTAGAAGACATAATAGTTAAATAAATCACAACACTTTTTGATACATGTTCTGATAGTGTAGGGAGTGGATATTTTTGGAAAATACAGTAAGGAGACTATTGGGAACGCCTTTTATCTGTGATTTGCTATTGTACATAATTGCTAAAGGTGCTGGCACTAAAGGTAGACTACCTGAGTTTGAATCTTGACTCTCCCAACTTCATAGAGATGTATGATCTTGTGTGAGTTACTTTGTGGTTTCTTGTTTTCCTCAAATATATACCATAGCATAAAAGTATTTGGTACATAGTAAGTGCTCAGAAAGTGAGCTGCTGTAATTATTATTTAAATTCATTTTCTCAGATTCTCATTACAGTTCCATAAAGTGATACCCTTTCTCATTCGTTAGTTGTATATTCATTTATTTAAGTCCTAGTTACAAGAAAGCAAAGTGAAATTGAGTCTCAAGGTTTCCTAACTTGCCTTGTTAAGGCATACAAACAGGAACTAGAAGACCTGAAATACAGTGTGTTCTTTAAGGTTTGGTCTTCACATTTTAAAAATGAAAAATAATCCTGATATTACAGCTCTGTTGTAAGACATAAATTAGAGCATATGCAAAAACCCAAGCTTGTTTCTGAGACATTGTCAATGCCTCTAAAAGGGGAAGCAGTATCTACTTCAGAAGTTAAAGGATTAAAACAGAATAGTTAAGAAAGAATGAAGTCGTCATGTATGGTAAAACATGAATGAATCTTGGAAACATTATCCATGCATGTTAAGCATTTCTTTAGGACATACATAGTACTTAGGAATGGGTTTGTTAGGAGGATATGCAGATGTTCACATTTTGAAACTAATGCAGAGTCTTTTTCTACAGTGCTTGTTAGGTCAGCATAATTATTACCCTCATTTTATAGATTGGATTTTAGCACATTATCTAAAAATACCAGAAGTAGAATTCATTTTGTATGTTTTTAAGGTAGTTCTTATTAGTGTTTAGGAAAGTATTTTTCAAAACTTAATCCTTTTCACTTTCACAGAAATGTTTTCTAGAATATCCTTGAAATATGATTACTTTAGCATAAAGTGATTTTTATAGGATAATGGAGAAGAACATGTGCTCTGGAGTAAGGTTTTCAGAGTTTGAATTATAGCTCTGCTCTTTATAAACTGTCTGACAAGACAAATTATTTACCCTTATTGTGCCTTCATTCCACAGCTTTTAAACAGAGCCATATAAATATTATAAGAGAGAATGACTGCAAAAGATTTAGTGTAGTGTCTAATAGCAAATACTCAGTGAATTATAATTATTATAAAGAGAGGGAAGAAAGCAACTAGAGGGTTTCTTTCATTTCTTCTTATGATAATTTCTTTCCTATTTTGATAATTTCTTTAATTTGTGTATGTGTACATAATAGTAACTAAATCATTTATATAGTGTGTAACATGAAATAATGTTGTAAGTTTGTATTTTTTGCAGCTAAAAAATTTAAAATTTATTTCCTTAATAAAACCTTACTATTTTCATACATGTACATATTCTTTATACATGTTAAAAACTTAAATCCAAAAGACGAAAACAAAATTAAATGCTGAATTAATTAAAGGTTGCCAGGATGTACTCAGAAATAGAATGGACTAAAATATAGTTTATTGTTTTGAAGATTGCCATGGCCATAGTGTATGGATAGTTGCTAACCTAAAATCACTGAATAGGTAGATTTGGGTCTGATATTTACCAAGGAATTATTGTTAATTAGGAATAAATTTTCTAAAGGTTTTGCTCTCTAGTTTGATATTCTACCAGCAATTGTTTCCATTTTTATTCCCTTGAAAACAGACTTGATAATGTTACTGATAATTTGGAAATCTCCTCATTAGTCCTTATTTAAAAACATGTTGGCCACTAGAATTTTCTGTGATGATGGAAATGTTTTACTTTTTACTGTCCAGTACCCTAGCCACTAACTGTATGTGGCTTTTGAGTACATGCAATGTGGCTAATGCAGCCAAGGACCTGAAATTTTATTTTGATATAATTTTAATTCATAGGTAAATTTAAATAATACTGTATTGATGGTGGCTACCATATTGAAGAGTGCAAGCTTTTACAGCAGTATTTCTGTGGAGAAATAAATGTTAAATAAGCGACTATTACTCAAATGTTTTTATAATGTGATTTTTCAAGAATTTTATTGTTGTTTAGTATTCCATTGCAGATAGTGAAATGTAGAAAAATTTTTATAAACTTTGTCTTAAATTTGTAGTTGGGAGTCAAGCAAATTGGGGACAAGCTGCTTTATTTCTTTGCCTTCTGTTTGATTCTTCATACATTAAATGGGGATTATTGTGCCTATTTCATAATATTGGAAGCTTTCAGTGATACATTAAATGTGAGGTTCTGTTCATAGGTGCTGACAGTCCTATGTTAAATGCTTTATTAATCTTATTTCTGCTATTATTTTTATTACTGTTATACTAATAAAGAATTGCCTTTTTTTCCTTCTAAGTTTACTTTTTACTTAAAATGTTTTTCTCTTCTTTTTTCTTTTAGCAACTGATCTGGTGTTGAGAAAGGTTATCAATTTTTCTGACTGTACAGTTTGTCTTGATAAACGAAATGCCAGTGGTAAAATAGAATTCTACCAGGATCCTTTATTGTACAAGTGTTCCTTCAGAACTCGTCTGCATTTTACTTACGATAACCTAAATTCTAAGATGCCATCAGTTATAAAAGTAGGTGTTTCTTTTTCTAATAGTCAAGTTGCATGTTTCTACTTTGTTTATTGATTGTTATACATACAAATCATTGTTAAAAAGCAATGAGGAAATTAACCTCAAATATATAATGTAAAAACGTTTTGTTCATATTATAACTTTTATGTTATTTGTTATGTATTATAACTTTTTTTCATTTAGTGTTCTAATAGAGATATTTTGGGGACAGCTTTTTTTCCCTGTGACTTAGAGGCCATTTTAGTTTTTCCTGCTGATTGTTAGTGTTTTTCTCTTCAATTAGATAGAGGAGATCATATCAAAAAGTGTATTTATACCCGTGGTGGACTGAATATTAGTCTTTATTTCAATCCTTATAAATTTTTCATCCGATAATAATAGTTTCTGACCCTTGTTTTCCTTAGATAACTTTATAAGACTTAATTTGCTTATCTATTAGTTTATTGGTTTAGGGAATTTTAGCTGTCTATGGTTTCAAAATGTGATTAAAATCTTAAGAATATGTGAATGTTTCAGTAATATCTTTTGATCCACATGAAAATTTGTTCTCCAGGTATTGGCAAATATTTTTAGTGTGTATAGTTATTCTCTAAGGGTAAATTTTGTGTTGTTTTATTGCATAAAAATTTTCTCTATCTCTTACCTATTTATCTGTCTTTGAAAAAGAATTCACACAGTGACTTGTGATTTTGTTAACTAAGTTTTCACATGGAATAAATTTTTATTATTGAATTATAAGCTTTTGTATTGTAATGAAAAAGCCAGTCCTAAGTCTGAACACTGGTATTGACCACTGTGCTTGTTTTCGCGTGGCTATAGAAATTATTTATTATTTTTACATAGTGCTTTTAAAACATAAGACATGTCATTTTATGTAGCTTTGAATTTATACATGAATTCCACCCACTTTTCTTTGGTAGTGCTCACTCTTGAGTATCTTTTTTTCCTTACACTTTGTACAGAACACATTGTTTTCTTTAAATTCTGTTACTCTTTCCTTCTGTTTTTGAATTAGCTTCTTAGACAAATATAAGCACGGAATAGTGTTGATTCAGTAGTAATTGTGTCCCTGTCCCAGGACAATGGAGTTAAACATTCCTTCTTTGACCTTGACTCTACCAGTGAAGTTGGGGAATGTTAAGAGTAAATTCAAGATATATTTTGAAAGCAAGTAATGGATATGGGGAAGCCTTACCATATAAACATTTTTTCATTGATCTTTAATACAGATTTAATTGTACATTTTAGGATGTGGGTAAATTAGAGGAGAGTGGTACCACTTATGCTTAACTGAAATTAAATTTTCAGTTTTTTATTAATAGTACTGTGATATAAGATTTGGTGTTTTGAGTTATAACCATCATTTTTTTGCTGTTAGTCCTAGGAAATAAGTATTAAATGGACATGGTTAAGCTCATTGATCATCTCAAAGACAGGGAATTTCCAAAAATGTTTGAGACACTCTAATTATTTGTCTAAGGTTCTCATATATGTTTCATTAGGTGACTTTTGAATTTATTTGTATTTGGGTAGACTTTTTGTAATTTTCTGTCTTTTGTGAGTAATAAATGTCTTAGAGATTATATCATCTACAAGATACAGAGCATACAGATGTGTTATTTAACATTTCCCCTTGTTAGTGAAAATTTACTTTTTCTTAACAGTTTTTCAGAGGAATTAAAGTCTACACATAAATCTTTGACCACATCTCTGATTGATTCCTTAGGAATGATTTCTGTAATTGCAAATATCTTATTAATGGGTTTAAACTTTTAAGGCCTGTCATCTGAAGTACAAAATTGCTTCCAGAAACGTTTAACCAGTGTACATGCTCATGAACATTAAGGGGAATGCCTGTGTTATACTCTACTATCCTTAAATATGATCATACTTATATAAAAGCCAACTTGTTTAGCAAAAATAATGCAATTTAATATTAATTTGATTATTAGCAAACTTAGATATTTGAAAATATGTTCAGTGGCCGTTATTTTTTTTGAAAAATTCATTCAGGGTCTTTGTCAATTTTCCTATTGTTGGTTAGCTTTATTGATTTTAAATATATTTTTATATATAATGTATAAAATATCTTATATATTTTAAAGGTATATATGTTTATGTGTATAAGATTTTAAGTGCATACATATGTGCATACAGGATTGAGGTTGAGCTTGCTAAGATAGCTATCACTGGTGCTATTGATGCCATATGGTATTTAAAAGAATGTGGCAGATAAATGTCAGATTTAAGAAGAGCTTCGCAGGCCTGCATTGCACACCTGCACAAGCCTTCCTCAGTTTTCTTACCTCATCGTAGTCTATTTGGTGTATGATTTTTGTCAGTTTTTAAAACCTGTACTCATAATTGAGTATGGTATTTTATACTTTCCTGTATAACCTGCTTCCCTTGAAGTAGTTTTTTTGTGCCTTTGTCCCTAAAGATATGCTGATTGCCATTACTTTTTCAAGTTTCATAGATACTCAAATACCAGTTAGTTAAAATAAACCTTCCAAAAGACTTACTTTATGGCTTAATTGGTTTTATTCCATGTTTATGTAGCAACAGGAAATTATTATATTGAGCTTGTCTTTATATTTTACTGATGTATTGTTCTGTAAGGAGAACTTTGATTGTTGACTTTATGCCCTATTGATAGTAATTAGTCTTACTTCTTATAATTAATTCATGTTGTAAATTTTATACCATGTTTAATTCTTTTAAAGTTTGTTTGAGAAATTTTCCTGGTCATATTTTCACTTTGTTTTCTATATGTGACAATTATTTTACCATGTGCATACTTCCATAGTTATAGTGTTAGTAGTTTACTCACTTAACATATGTTTTTAGGATATGTATGCATTCTTTTTGGTTAATAAAGCTGGAAGGGGTGGATTAATGACTTATAAAATGACATTATGAAACTTTTATTCTTATTTGTGACAGAGATCTTTATGGTTTTTGTTGGAGTACTGTTATACTCTTAATATTATAGGATGGGTACTTTGTTAACAAAAAATTTTTGGAAAAGTAATCTTGAAATCCATTGTGACTGTATCTTGTCATGATCATTTCTATTTCCACTTAGATAGTTGGGATTAACATTGCTTCTGTCTAAAGTTAGTGATCATCATAGGAAAATTTGTTTAAATTTCTAAGATTTTAGAACTGTCATTTTGGCTTAAGTATTACAAACATTGAGACATTACTGTTTTTCCTATGGTACTCCATTTTAAGGCTTAACATTTCTGTACTTATGTTTAAATAGTATTCTCTTTGAGTATACTTTTGTTGATGCTTTTGTTTTCTCCAAAATACAGATTCATACCTTAGTAGAGAGTTTGAAACTTTCTATCACTGATCAGCAGTTGCCTATGTTTATCCGTATAATGCAACTTGGAATTGCTCTTTACTATGGAGAAATAGGAAATTTTAAAGATGGAGAAACCGAAGATTCTACTTGTCACAATAAAGATATGTTGGGAAATGTTACAGGTAAATACAACAAAGTTTTTATAACTATTGTTCTTACAAGTGTTTTCACCATTGTGAAACTTGAAAAGCTACAACATTAGATTATGTTTTATAGTATTCTAATATGATGGGATGATGTGCTTAACACTGATTTTTTTCTTTACTACATTTTGCATATTATTCTCACTTTTTTTTCCTACATGCTAAAAATAACTTGACTATTTCTAGTAGGTATTAGTGTTCAGAATATACATTATATAAAAGGATAGTCCAGCCTCAAGATTTCCTAGTAAGTTATAGTACAGTTGACCCTTGAACACATGGGTTTGAACTGTGTAAGATCCACTTACACACAAATTTTTTTCAGTAAAACCGCATGATCCATGGTTGGTTGAATCCTCAGATACAGAACTATAAATATGATAGTGAGTTGACTATAAAGTTATACCTGGATTTTCATCTTCTACTCCTAACCACCTTGTTGTTCAAGGACCAGCTATATTGATAACTTTTCTATAAAGTCTCACTGAGTTATTTTAACTAAGTTATTTATACTTAATTATCATATGTAATTATAATTAACTGTGTGTGCTGTGCTTAGTTGCTTAGTCGTGTCTAACTCTTTGTGACCCCATGGACTGCAGCCCTTTATGCTCCTCTGTCCATGGGGATTCTCCAGGCAACAATACTGGAGTGGGTTGCCATGCCCTCCCAGGGTTCTTCTTAACCCAGGGATCGAACCCAGGTCTCCTGCAATGCAGGTGGATTCTTTACTGACTGAGCTACCAGGATAGTCTATAATAAACTATAATTACACCTAATTAACTGTATGTTTTAGAGGATACCTAGTTAATTAATTGGAGCATTACTCATTGAAGTATATACTTCATTGAAAGATACTTAGTGGGTTAATTTCACTTATTCAGTTGATTATACTTTTACTAAAGCCTATTTGTGTGTAAGACATTATTGCTGGGAATGTAGGAGAATGCAGAGATAAAGAAATGTGGGAAAGTACAGAGACAGATTTAAAATCTTAAAATCTTAATGTACATTGGAGTGGACAGACATGTGAACAGTTAATTAAGCACTTAAACAGTTAAGTGGAGGGCAGATGTTTGACTTATTAATATTGGAGGTATTAACGATTGGAAGTAGAAAAATGGTGAAAGGAGTGGTAGGCTTTGACTTGTGTTGGTCTGAGTCTCAGGAAAAATTTGGAGAAGGTGATGATTGACTTCCATAGTTAGAGCCTTTAGCTAAAGGGCAGTTAAAACTTGGGAACAAATAACCCCATTAAAAAGTGAGCAAAAGGTCTTTATAGAGCTGTTCCCGGAAAGAATATTGAGGTGGCCAACAAGCATGTGAAAAGATGCTCAGTATCATTAGTCATGAAGGGTAACACAAGTCAAAACCACAATGAGTGCTTTATAGCTACTAACCAGTGTAGTTAAAATTAAAAACTACTCATAATAAGTGTTGTCAAGGATGTGGGAAAATTGGAACCTTTAAGCATAGATGGTGGGAATGGTACACAATCTGGTTTGTCAAAAAGTTGTACATAGAGTTACTATATTATCCAGCAGTTCTGTTCCTAGGGTTATATGACAGAACTGGTAGAACAAAAACTAGTTGAACAAAACCTAGCATACAGAAGCTGGTCAGTTCATTTTTTCCACCATGCTATTATGGTAAATTTCAAATATTAATATATGGAAAGTTGAAAGTATTATACAATCAACAGCCACTATGTGGTTGAGTAGATGTGTAGGATCTACTCATCATCTGGATTCTACAGTGAATATTTATTACATTTGCTTATCATGTATCTGTTCATCTAACATCACTTTCTCTACATCAATTCAACCAGTTTTTGCTGCATTTCACGGTTAAGTTATGGACACCAATGTACTTCACCATTAGATTTCAACAGTATATCCCTAACTAAAGTTTATGTTTATTGACAGTTCTTTTTCTTTTTCCTTTTAAAGGTTAAATTCATAAGGTGAAATGCATAAATGTTAATTTAAGTATGCTATTTAAGAAGTTTTGAGAAATGTGTATGCCTGTGTGATATGGGACACTCATCAAAATATGTGTTATTAATATCTCAAAAAGTTATCTCATGCCACTATTCAGTCACTTCCCTTCTTCCAACTGCCTGCCCGCTCCCCCTTCCACTCAAGAAAACCCTGTTCTGAATCTCTAAAAAAGAAAGAAGCCATGCATTAGTTTTTGCTGATTCTGGAATTTCATGTAAATAGAAAACATACAGTATAAATTCTCCTGTGAAAGGATTCTTTCCTCAAGCATAATATTGTTTTTTTACTTTTCATTTTTAAAAACTTTTTAAGACTTAATTTTTTGAGCAATTTTAGATTTGCAACAAAATTGAAGGGTAGGTACAGAGATTTCCCATATATCCCCACTCTCATACATGCATAACCTCCCCCATTATCAGCATCCCTCTACTTATCACAACTGATGAACCTACATCATTATCACCCAGAGTCAGTAGTTTAAAGTTCACTCTTGCTGATGTATATTCTGTGGATTTGGACAAATGTATCCATCATTATGGTATCATTCATAGTATTTTCACTGCTCTGAAAGCATTGTATTTGGGGGTTCATCTGTATTGTTATATATATCAGTGTTTGTTTCCTTTTTATTGCTAAGTACATTGAATGACTATGCCATATGAATGTAACATAGTTTATTTAGACATTACCCTGTTGATGAATGCTTGAGTTATTTCCAGTTTTGGTTATCATAAGTGAAGGTGACCTGAACATTCTTCTGAAAGTCTCTTGAAGACATGTAGCTATTGTTTTTCTTGGTTTAATACCTAACAGAAGAATTATTACATACTTTTTAAAAAAATAAATTTTCAGGCTTTTCCCCCAAAGTAATTGTGCCATTTTACATTCCCATCCTTGATGGCTCAGAGGGTAAAGCGTCTGCCTGCAATGTGGGAGACCCGGGTTTGATCCCTGAGTCAGGAAGATCCCTGGAGAAGGAAATGGCAGCCCACTCCAGTACTCTTGACTGGAAAGTCCCATGGACGGCGGAGCCTGGTAGGCTACAGTCCATGGGGTCGTAAAGAGTCAGACACAACTGAGCGACTTCACTTCACTTCGACTTTACTTCACATTCCCATCAACAGTGTATGCTAATTGCTTCACATCCTGGGCAACATCTGTTGTTGTCAGTCCTTTTTCACTTTTTGCCATTCTGATGTATATGTTGTGGTTGCTAATTGTGGTATTAATTTGCACTTCCCTGAGGAACATTTCATGCAAAGATGATCTCGATAAAGGACAGAAATGGTAGGGACCTAACAGAAGCAGAAGATATTAAGAAGAGCTGGCAAGAATACACAGAAGAACTGTACAAAAAAGATCTTCATGACCCAGATAATCACAATGGTGTGATCACTGACCTAGAGCCAGACATCCTAGACTGTGAAGTCAAGTGGGCCTTAGAAAGCACCACTACGAACAAAGCTAGTGGAGGTGATGGAATTCCAGTGAGCTATTCTAAATCCTGAAAGATGATGCTGTGAAAGTGCTGCCCTCAATATGCCAGCAAATTTGGAAAACTCAGCAGTGGCCACAGGACTGGAAAAGGTCAGTTTTCATTCCAATCCCAAAGAAAGGCAATGCCAAAGAATGCTCCAACTACTGCACAATTGCACTCATCTCACATGCTAGTAAAGTAATGCTCAAGATTCTCCAAGCCAGGCTTCAGCAATATGTGAACCATGAACTTCCTGATGTTCAAGCTGGTTTTAGAAAAGGCAGAGGAACCAGAGATCAAATTGCCAACATCTGCTGAATCATGGAAAAAGCAAGGGAGTTCCAGAAAAACATCTATTTCTGCTTTATTGATTATGCCAAAGCCTTTGACTGTGTGGATCACAATAAACTGTGGAAAATTCTGAAAGAGATGGGAATACCAGACCACCTGCTCTGCCTCTTGAGAAATTTGTATGCAGGTCAGGAAGCAACAGTTAGAACTGGACATGGAACAACAGACTGGTTCCAAATAGGAAAAGGAGCTCGTCAAGGCTGTATATTGTCACCCTGCTTATTTAACTTATATGCAGAGTACATCATGAAAAACGCTGGACTGGAAGAAACACAGGCTGGAATCAAGATTGCCAGGAGAAAGATCAATAGCCTCAGATATGCAGATGACACCACCGTTATGGCAGAAAGTGAAGAGGAACTCAAAAGCCTCTTGATGAAAGTGAAAGTGGAGAGTGAAAAAGTTGGCTTAAAGCTCAACAGTCAGAAAACGAAGATCATGGCATCCGGTCTCACCACTTCATGGGAAATAGATAGGGAAACAGTGGAAACAGTGTCAGACTTTATTTTTTGGGCTCCAAAATCACTACAGATGGTGACTGCAGCCATGAAATTAAAAGACGCTTACTCCTTGGAAGGAAAGTTATGACCAACCTAGATAGCATATTCAAAAGCAGAGACATTACTTTGCCAACAAAGGTTCGTCTAGTCAAGGCTATGGTTTTTCCTGGGGTCATGTATGGATGTGAGAGTTGGACTGTGAAGAAGGCTGAGTGCCGAAGAATTGATGCTTTTGAACTGTGGTGTTGGAGAAGACTCTTGAGAGTCCCTTGGAGTGCAAGGAGATCCAACCAGTCCATTCTGAAGGAGATCAGCCCTGGGATTTCTTTGGAAGGAATGATACTGAAGCTGAAAGTCCAGTACTTTGGCCACCTCATGCGAAGAGTTGACTCATTGGAAAAGACTCTGATGCTGGGAGGGATTGGGGGCAGGAGAAGAAGGGGACGACAGAGGATGAGATGGCTGGATGGCATCACTGACTCGATGGACGTGAGTCTGAGTGAACTCTGGGAGTTGGTGATGGACAGGGAGTCCTGGCGTGCTGCGATTCATGGGGTCGCAAAGAGTCGGACACGACTGAGCGACTGATCTGATCTGATCTGATCAATTATTTTGAACTTTTTTTCTGTGATTTTTGACAATTAATATATCTGACTTTGTGCCATTTTTAAAATATTTGCCTATTTGTAAAACTTTTTTGAGTTTCCTTGCTGATTGGTGACTTTTTTCCTTAATCTTTTTTATTCAAGTATAGTTGATTTACAGTGTTATGTTAGTTTCTGCTGTCCAGCGAAGTGAGTTGGCTATGTATAAGGATGGTTCTTTGTATATTTTGAATTCAAGAATGACAATACATGTCAAATACCCCTAGGGAATATTTTTTTGCTGGTCTCTGACTTACCTAATTCATTTTTTAATAGGTGTTTCTTGAGCAGTTTAAATTTTGATTGAATGCAGTTTTCAAAACTTTATGACTATTCCTTTATGTATTCTAAGAAGATGATTAGGTTTGCTCTTTTTTTTTTTGTAAAGAAAAAGGTTGCTTGCTTCCAAACACATCTGAATTGTTTTTTTTCCCCAGCTGTCTAAAGCAGAAATTCTTAACCTTCTATTGTGCATGTTATGGATTCTTTTGACAAACTGGTAAAGCCAGTGAACCTTTTCTTGGAAAGTTTTAAGTACCTTGATTTTCATGTCTTCATGTCCTTTCTTCATGTTATTTGTACTTGGAGTACATTAAGGTTTTTTCATCTGTGAGTTTATAGTTTTCAGATATAGTTAGAAAAATTGGGGGCATTATTTCAAATATCTTTTTCATTTCCCCTTTCTCTTCCTTTGGGGACTCGAATAACATATATTGTGCTGCTTGAAGTTCCACAGAGCTCTCTGATGTTCTGTTCATAATGTTTTTCTTTTCCCTTTCATTTTCTGGTTTCACTTTTGATAGTCTGTATTTCTGTTCAAGATAACTAGTCTTCTGTAGCTTATCTGCTATTAATCCCATCTACTTTATGTTTCATTTCAGATAGTGTATTTTTCATCTCTAGAGGTTCAGTTGGGATTATTAAAAATAATGTGCTTTTTTTGAATATCATTTTATTCAGATAGCTGTCTTAATATTTTTGTTTACTAATGCTATGAAATATGTTATTGCCAGGTCTTTTTCTGTGGACTAACTTTTAGTTTTCCTCATTGTGATATCCTCCTGCTTCTTTGCACATCTGATAATTGGATGCCACACATTGTGAATTTTATTTTGTTGGGTGCTGGATATATTGTATTCTAGAAAACATTTTAAGTTATTTGGAAGCAATTTAATTCAGTTGTCTTGCCTTAAACGTTTTTAGATGGGGTCTAAAACCTTTAGCAGCCATTAGCTTAAGCCCAATTTTATTCCACTACTGAGATAATTACCCCTTTGAGTACTGTACGTGGTCTTCTGTGAATTAGATCTTTTCTCTTTCTTGGTGGTAGGAAAACAGACTATTCCCAGTTGTAAGCCTTGGGGAGTATTTTCTTTGCCCCTTTCTGGTTGTTCTTTTAAAGGCCTTGGTTTCCTGATATGAATCTGATGAATACTCAGGTGAAGACTGGAGTGGGGCCCTCTGCAGGCTCAGGAGCTCGCTCTCTCTGAGCAGGTCCTCTTGTTGGGTGATCTGTTTTGCAAATTCTATGCACCTTAGTGTACCTACACTCAGTAGTCTGTTTTCTCATCTGTGAGACTCTGAGCTCTACTTGGATTCCCTCTTTCTTATTGTAGTTTAGAAACCCATTCCAGACAGTAAGCCGGGCCAGTCAAACTCAATTCTGTTGTTTCTCTTCTCTCAGAACTTACTGTCTGAAGTCCAGTGTGTGAAAACTGTTACTTCCTGTATTTTGTCTTTTTGTTGTTTTTTAATATGTGCTTCAGTATTAACATGTTGAACAGTGAAGTAGAGCAGAAAGTCGAATACCTATTATAGTTTCAAAGTACTGACATGTGTAAAGTGTTTTGAGGTGGCTTCATGCTATTTGATATATTTATGATTTCTTTAGGTTTTAGAGTTGAAGGTACTAGTGGTGTAACTGTGATTTGTTACCTGCATTCATAATTAGAAGAATGCTTCATTTTATTTTAGTACTGAATATATTTTTTTTCATTGAAAGTTATGAAATTCCTGAATTCTGCCAAAGGGTCCCATGTTAAGATGCACCATTTCAAAGGAAAAGAATATTTTAAGAAATTCTGACCAGAGATCAAAGAGATGCTTTTTTCTTCTCCAGGTCCTAATTCATTTTTTTGACAGAGGAGTAAGCAAAGATTTGGAACTTCAATAGCATCTTTCATAAAAAACCTCTCTTCATGATTAGTTAATAATAAGTGTAAATTATAGTGACTGATTTCTTAGACTTCTCTGAGTGATGTTTCTTTTGCTTCAAAAGAGCAAGCAGTGGGATACTCCTTCTGTTGAATGGTTTTGATAAGAGAGGTCCAGAGTTCAGCTCTGTGGACCCAGTCTGGTCTTAGGTTGAGCTGGCCTGACTTTTTGTTTTATTACCAAGATGATATTCAGTGATGATGACCTATTTGAGATCTTATTAGGGACAGTTAATAATAAGCTTTATTTATTCCTCAGTAGAAATTTATATGGTATTTATGGTTAAATAGCAAGATATGAAGATGATGTAAAACATTTTCTGAAATTATAAGTTTTCTAATATATGTTGAAGTAAAATGACTAATGTCTCTTGGTACTATATTTTAGGTACTCTAGTTATTATTTATCAAGTTTTGTCCCAGCTGAAAGAGGTCTATCAGTTCATTTCAGTCGCTCAGTCATGTCCGACTCTCTGCGACTCCATGAATCGCAGCACGCCAGGCCTCCCTGTCCATCACCAATTCCCGGAGTTCACTCAGACTCACGTCCATTGAGTCGGTGATGCCATCCAGCCATCTCATCCTCTGTTGTCCCCTTCTCCTCCTGCCCCCAATCCTTCCCAGCATCAGAGTCTTTTCCATTGAGGCAACTCTTTGCATGAGGTGGCCAAAGTATTGGAGTTTCAGCTTTCGCATCATTCCTTCCAGAGAAATCCCAGGGCTGATCTCCTTCAGAATGGACTGGTGTCTATAGCCATGTGTTAAAAGTCTGTGATATTCCAAAAATCTCGTCATAAGGATTAAAAAAGTTAGGTTTTTCTCGCCAGAAAAACTAGAAGTGAATCTGAATGAGGATGATGTTTAATTGAGTATGTGTATTTATAGATTTATCAGTGAAGAGTAGATGAGTGAATCTGCTGGTTGCTGTTTATACAAATATGAATTTGTTTAAAAATAATTTCTCCCCTAAATTCCATGATGATCTGCCTCTTTTGTTTGTATTGTTAGAATAATGTTAAAGTACCTTGATGGATTTTATCTTTAAAAAGATAGAATAAGTTACAGTAGTTGGAATTTAAATCCTTAGTTTGCCAATTTATAACCAAATAAAAGTTCTTTGCTATGATTTTTTCATCTGTAGAATAAGAAAGATGTTATTGACTAATTCAGTTCAGTTGCTCAGTTGTGTCCAACTCTTTGTGACCCCCTGGACTGCAGCAAAGCACCAGGTTTCCCTGTCCATCACCAACTCTTGGAGCATGCTCAGACTCATATCCATTGAGTCAGTGATACCATCCAACTTCATGATGTTAGATTCAACAACATTTTGAAAACAGAGAGCTAATACAAACTAAGTGAAGAAAAAAACTGTTCTACTGTGTTTCATTTAAGCCCATGGGAGACCATCACCTAGAGATTATTTTTAGTAGTATGAGCCTAAAAGGAAGTGTGGTTCATGGCCTAACCTAATACTATAGAACAGATTTAGTTTGCTTTTGTTAAAAGAAAAGCAATACAGTCATAAACCTCTACAACCATCTCATCCTCTGTCACCCCCTTCTCCTGCCCTCAATCTTTCCCAGCATCAGAGTCTTTTCCAACGAGTGGGTTCTTTGCATCAGGTGACCAAAGTATTGGACCTTCAGTATCAGTCCTTCCAATGAATATTCAGGACTGATTTCCTTTAGGTTGGACTGGTTTGATCTCTTTGCAGTCCAATGGACTCTCAAGAGTCTTCTTCAGTACCACAGTTCAAAAGCATCAATACTTTGACTTTCGGCCTTCTTTATGGTCCAACTCTCACATTCATACATCACTAGTGGAGAAACCATAGCTCTGAATACAGGGACCACTGTCAGCAAAGTAATGTCTCTGTTTTTTAATATGCTGTCTAGGTTGGTCATAGCTTTTCTTTCAAAGAGCAAGCGTCTTTTAATTTCATGGCTGCAGTCACCATCTGCAGTGATTTTGGACCCCCCCCAAAATAAAATCTCTCACTGTTTCCACTGTTTCCCCTTCTATTTCCCATGAAGTGATGGGACCAGATGCCATGATCTTAGTTTTTTGAATGTTGTGTTTTAAACCAGCTTTTTCACTCTCCTCTTTCACTTGCATCAAGGTCCTCTTTAGTTCCTCTTCGCTTTCTGCCATAATGGTGGTGTCATCTGCATATCTGAGGTTATTGATATTTTTCCTGACAGTTTGGATTCCAGCTCGTGCTTCTTCCAGCCCAGCATTTCACATGATGTATTCTGCATATAAGTTGAATAAGCAGGGTGAAAATACACAGCCTTGACATCCTCCTTTCCCAATTTGGAACCAGTCTGTTGTTCCATGTCCAGTTCTAACTGCAGCTTCTTGACCTGCAAACAGGTTTCTCAGCAGGCAGGTCAGGTGGTCTGGTGTTCCCATCTCTTGAAGAATTTTCCACAGTTTGATGTGATCCACACAAAGGCTTTCGTATAGTCAATAAAGCAGAAGTGGATGTTTTTCGGGAACTCCTTTTTTTGATGATCCAGTGGATATTAGCAGTTTTGTCTCTGGTTCCACTGCCTTTTCTGAATCCAGCTTGAATATCTGGAAGTTCACAGTTCACCTCTGTTGCGCCTGGCTTGGAGAATTTTGAGCATTACTTTGCTGGCATGTGAGATTAGTGCAATTGTGTGGTAGTTTGAACATTCTTTGGCCTTGTCTTTCTTTGGGATTGGAATGAAAACTGATATTTTCTAGTCTTATGGCCACTGCTGAGTTTTCCAAATTTGCTGACATATTGAATGCAGCACTTTCACAGCATCATCTTTTAGGACTTGAAATAGCTCACCTGGAATTCCATCATATCCACTAGCTTTGTTTGTAGTGATGCTTCCTAAGCCCCACTTGACTTCACATTCCAGGATTACTGGCTCTCAGTTCAGTTCAGTTCAGTCACTCAGTCGTGTCCGACTCTTTGCGACCCCATGAATCGCAGCACGCCAGGCCTCCCTGTCCATCATCATCTCCCGGAGTTCACTCAAACTCACGTCCATCAAGTCAGTGATGCCATCCAGCCATCTCATCTTCTGTCGTCCCCTTCTTCTCCTGTCCCCAATCCCTCCCAGCATCAGTCTTTTCCAATGAGTCAACTCTTCGCATGAGGTGGCCTGTTATTCACTAATAAGAAAATAATTAACTTTTATTTTCTTAATATCATATTAAGAATAATTTCATCATAACATTTACTTTCATCCTTGGGATAATCCTTTTTTTGGGAGAGGAGACATTCTGCCTAGGAACACTTGCCATTCTCTTTCTCTTTTGGATGTATCAGGAAATCAAGAACTCTTCTTTCATTTTTGTGATGTTTCTGAAAACAGTCATTTTTTCAGAACCTTAGCTTTATTTTTGGGAGGTAAGTTTTATGTTGTTGTTGTTTAAATTAATGAATGAAGCCCTAAAGAGTGAAGTTATTCTTTGAATTTATCAAAATTTATCAAAAGTATATAATAAATTACGGTATAATACTGTGTAGTATTAAAGGAGATTGATTCAGTATAATGTATAGAAACTTGAAAGTGGTAATGCTAAATTATTGGTTTCAAATAATAATAACCAGTATATGATTTGTTCATGCTTTATATGTAGACAGAATCACGTGTGAGAAACATTTTTATATAATTTAAATTCCTAATTGTTCTTTTGTTTTAATTCTCTTGATTTATTTAATACAACTTTACGTTGATAGGTGCTGAAGATGAAACACGAATAGATATGCAGTATCCTGCTCAGTACAAAGGCCAAGAGCTGTATTCACAGCAAGAGGACGACCAGCCACAGGGATGGGTATCATGGGCCTGGTCATTTGTCCCTGCCATTGTGAATTATGATGATGCCGAGGAAGACTACCTTGGGAATGATCCTACATCAACTACACATCAACAAAAAACACAGACTTTGAAGGATCCTATTGTTTCTATAGGATTTTATTGTACAAAGGCAACTGTGACTTTCAAAGTAGGTTTCCTTTTTTTTTTTTAATGTTTATCTCTCAACTTTAATGCCTAAATTTTGACTTCTAGTAAGAATCTAGGTTATTTTACATTTACTAGATGTGTGATGGAGTCTAACTATCTTTACTTCATAAAATTATATGTCCCCTCATCTGAAATCTCTGAACTTTGGTCTCTTTTTGTCGTCTTAAGGCCCTCTCCACTTTGCTTTTTTAATAGCGTTAAAGAAAGTTTTTCTTTCCCTATGAATATTTCATTTGGCATACAAAGATGTCATAGTGTTTCCGTTAAAAAAAGAAATGCACATGAGAAAATCTCCCAATACTTCATGTATCCCTCCAGCTACTGTTTCATCTCTGTGTTGTCTTTCATTGCAATTTTTTTTCTTGTTTTACTTTTTTGAATTGTTGGAATATAATTGCTTTACAATGTTGTGTTTCTGCTATACAAAAAGGTGAAATCAGCTATATGTATGTATATATGCCCTCCCTCTTAAGCCTCCCTCCCCTCCTTTAATTCCACCCCTCTCGGTTAGCACACAGCATTGAGCTGAACTCACCGTGATATATTGCAGCTTCCCACTAGCTACCTGTTTTATGCACGTATATGTGTTAATCGCTTATGTGTCCAACTCTTTGCTACCCCATAGACTGTAGCCCACCAGCCTCCTCTGTCCATGGGATTCTCCAGGCAAGAATACTAAAGTTGGTTGCTATTTCCTTCTCTAGGGGATCTTTCCGACCGAGAGATTGAACTCAGGTCTTCTGCATTGCAGCAGATTCTTTACCATCTGAGCTACAGTGAAGTCCCTATATATGTATATATGTTAGTGCTACTCTCAATTTGCCCTACCCTTACCTTCCCTGTCCCCCCCATGTCCACATCTGTTCTCCATGTCTGCATCTCTGTTTCTGCCCTGCAGATAGATTCATTTGTACCATTTTCTAGAAACATATATAGAGTTGTTTATATAGTTTCTCTCTTTGCTCAGCTCTCTTTTTCCCTTTAAGAGTCCTTTTTTTAAATTATCTAGATCTTGCTGCCCTCAGTTTTTCCCAGGGTCTTTTCAAATGAGTCAGCTCTCCGCATCAGGTGGCCAAAGTATTGGAGTTTCAGCTTCAACATCAGTCCTTCCAATGAACACCCAGGACTGATCTCCTTTAGGATGGACTGGTTGGATCTCCTTGCAGTCCAAGGGACTCTCAAGAGTCTTCTCCAACACCACAGTTCAAAAGCATCAGTTCTTCAGCGCTCAGCTTTCTTTATATAGTCCAAGTCTCACGTCCATACATGACCACTGGAAAAACCACAGCCTTGACTAGATGGACCTTTTTAGTATCACACATACAGTGTTCCTGAATAGTATCTAATTCATTCAACAAACTTACATTAATGCCATGTACGTACCAGGCATTGTTTTGCCTCTGGAGATTCACAGTGAACAGATTAGATGTAAATCCCTCTGCCTTAAAATTTAAATTGTTAGTGAAAACAAATAAAATATATATAATATTCCCCTTGATGATGAGGGTTATGTAGAAAAAAATAGAAGGAAAGAGTAATAGTGAATGCTTCCACTAAATGGGAGGAAATTGTGTAGTTTATAAGAAGGTGATGAGGTTTCATACTGAATGATGTAAGTCAGAAAGAACAATATTGTGATATTGCTTATGTGTGAAATCTTAAAAAGTGGTACAGATGAACATATTTACAACACAGAGATTGACTCAAAATGTTCAAAAAACAAACTTGTGGTTACCAAGGGGGGAAGAGTAAGGAAGGGATAAATTGGGAAATTGGGATTGATATAAACACTGTGTGCTTAATCATGTCTGACTTTTTGTGACTCCGTGGACTATAGCCCACCAGGCTCCTCTGTCCATGGGGATTCTCCAGGCAAGAATGCTGGAGTGAGTAGCCATGTCCTCCTCCAGGGCATCTTCCCAACCCTGGTCTTCTACATTACAGGTGGATTCTTCACCGTCTGAGTCACCAGGGAAGCCCATGCACTATTACTTACAAAACAGATAAACTAATGGTATCCTACTGTGTAGCACTGGAAACTGTTCAGGACTCTTAATGACCTATATGGGAATAGCATCTAAAAAGAATACATGTATGTATATGTGTAACTGACTCACTTTGCTGTACAGGAGAAACTAACACAGCATTGTAAATCAACTATACTCTAGTAAGTAAATAAATAAATAAATAGAATGATCAGGGAAAGCCTTAATGGGAAGTGGGTATTTAGTATAGAATTGCGAAAAAGGAAGCTTTGCAGACACATAAGAATGAATATTCTAGGAATAGCAAATACAGAGGCCCCCAAATTTCAAGGAACAGCAAGGAGGCAGTGGGGCCAGAGCACAGTGAGTTAACATGTAAATAGTACAAAATCATGTCAAAGAACTTATGGCCCTGGGGGAGGCCCATAAATTGTCCAGCCTTGTAGGTCACTTTAGGGACTTTGTCATTAACCTTGGATGAGATACGGTTTGGACAATTTTTAGCGTAGTAATTCTAGGATAATCTGAATTACATCTCTGTGTTGAGAATAGGTTATAAGGGGGCAAAAGCAGCAGTAAGGAGATCAGAGAGGATTGCAATTTTCAAACAAGATGATGATGATGATGTCTTGGACTAGGGTGATAGCAGGTGAAAGTGTGAAAAGGAATTGAATTTTGGATTTCAATTGTTTGGAAGGTCAAGAATGCAGGACTTCCTGTTAGATTTTATTGGCTGATGTAAAGGAAATAGAGGATCCAAGGATGACTCCTGAGCAACTGGAAGGGTTGAGTTCACATTTTCTGACCTGAAGAGTACTGTGAGAGAAATGGCTTCCCGGGTGGCTCAGTGGTAAAGAATCCACCTGCCAAATGCAAGAGACAAAGAAGACAGGAGTTTGATCCCTGGGTTGGGAAGATCCCCTGGAGGAAGAAATGGCAACCTGCTCCAGTATTCTTGCCTTTAAAATCCCATGGACAGAGGTGCTTAGTGGGTGCCAGTCCATAGGGTCCCACAGAGTTACAAGCCACTGAACATATGCACATAAGAGTGTTAGGTTTGTGATGAATTTCAGGAGTTTGGCTTTTGACTAGTCAGGGAAGGATTTGGAAAATTGGTGACTAGTGATGTAGATGGAAAACCAATACAGTGCCTGTCTGGAAGCGAAGTGTCATAAATGTTTTATAATGGTCTGACTAAGTCATCTGTGAGAATGAATTCATTAGATTTGTCACTGTGGGAATTATTGGTGATTTGACCAGAACAGTGATTTGACACTGGTGGAATCATCAGATCAGATCAGTCGCTCAGTCGTGTCCGACTTTGCGACCACATGAATCGCAGCACGCCAGGCCTCCCTGTCCATCACCAACTCCTGGAGTTCACTGAGACTCAACGTCCATCAAGTCAGTGATGCCATCCAGCCATCGCATCCTCTGTCGTCCCCTTCTCCTCTTGGCCCCAATCCCTCCCAGCATCAGAGTCTTTTCCAATGAGTCAACTCTTCGCATGAGGTGGCCAAAGTACTGGAGTTTCACTTTAGCATCATTTCTTCCAAAGAAATCCCAGGGCTGATCTCCTTCAGAATGGACTGGTTGGATCTCCTTGCAGTCCAAGGGACTCTCAAGAGTCTTCTCCAACACCACAGTTCAAAAGCATCAATTCTTTGGCGTTCAGCCTTCTTCACAGTCCAACTCTCACATCCATACATGACCACAGGAAAAACCATAGCCTTGACTAGACGGACCTTTGTTGGCAAAGTAATGTCTCTGCTTTTGAATATGCTGTCTAGATTGGTCATAACTTTCCTTCCAAGGAGTAAGCGTCTTTTAATTTCATGGCTGCAGTTACCATCTGTAGTGATTTTGGAGCCCAGAAAAATAAAGTCTGACACTGTTTCCACTGTTTCCCCATCTATTTCCCATGAAGTGATGCGACCGGATGCCATGATCTTCATTTTCTGAGTGTTGAGCTTTAAGCCCACTTTTTCACTCTCCACTTTCACTTTCATCAAGAGGCTTTTGAGTTCCTCTTCACTTTCTGCCATAAGGGTGGTGTCATCTGCATATCTGAGGTTATTGATATTTCTTCCAGCAATCTTGATTCCAGTTTGTGTTTCTTCCATTCCAGCGTTTTTCATGATGTACTCTGCATATAAGTTAAATAAGCAGGGTGACAATATACAGCCTTGACGAGCTCCTTTTCCTATTTGGAACCAGTCTGTTGTTCTATGTCCAGTTCTAACTGTTGCTTCCTGACCTGCATACAGATTTCTCAAGAGGCAGATCAGGTGGTCTGGTATTCCCATCTCTTTCAGAATTTTCCACAGTTTATTGTGATCCACACAGTCAAAGGCTTTGGCATAATCAATAAAGCAGAAATAGATGTTTTCTGGAACTCCCTTGCTTTTTCCATGATCCAGCGGATGTTGGCAATTTGATCTCTGGTTCCTCTGCCTTTTCTAAAACCAGCTTGAACATCTGGAAGTTCACGGTTCACATATTGCTGAAGCCTGGCTTGGGGAATTTTGAGCATTACTTTACTAGCGTGTGAGATGAGTGCAATTGTGTGGTAGTTTGAGCATTCTTTGGCATTGCCTTTCTTTGGGATTGGAATGAAAACTGACCTTTTCCAGTCCTGTGGCCACTGCTGAGTTTTCCAAATTTGCTGGCATATTGAGGGCAGCACTTTCACAGCATCATCTTTCAGGATTTGGAATAGCTCAACTGGAATTCCATCACCTCCACTAGCTTTGCTCATAGTGATGCTTTCTAAGGCCCACTCGATGTCACATTCTAGGATGTCTGGCTCTAGGTCAGTGATCACACCATCATGATTATCTGGGTCGTGAAGATCTTTTTTGTACAGTTCTTCTATGTATTCTTGCCAGCTCTTCTTAATATCTTCTGCTTCTGTTAGGTCCATACCATTTCTGTTAATTTAGAACAAATGGGAAGACTGGTGGAAATGTAACATGGTGCAGTCACCGTGGAGAATTGGCAGTTCCTCAAAAGGTTAAATGAAGAATTATCAATGACCAAACAATTATACTCCTAGCTATATAGTAAAAAGAATTGAGTTCTTTTTAACTTTTGTCAAAGTAGATAAGAAAAATCTTTGTTTGAACTCAAACAAGTAGATGTACATTAATCTTCATAAAAGCACTGTTTACAATGGCAAGAAAATGGAAACAACTTTAATGTCCATTAGACAGATGAAGGAATACTAGTCTTTTCAGAAAATAGTGGCTGTTCTTTTTTGATAGGACACAAAACTTAGTAAGTAGTAACTTAAAAAAAGACTAGTTGTATCTCTAGCTCTTGGAAATTGTCTAGTTCATCGTCAGCATTGGTACATAGTCATCTTAGCAGCAGCAGCATCTATCCATCTACCCATCTGCTTATCTTAACTTAGCATTTTTCTAAATTTTTGGACTCTCTTTTAGATTATTTTTCTTTGATTTTATTTGTCTTTGTGGATTTTTTTTTCCTATGGATGCACTTTTCTGAAAAAGATAAACTTATGTATCTAGCCTGTAGAAGTAGTATTACACATACTGTTCCAGGCAACTGTTAGATACTAGAAATATAGCAATGAAAAATCATTTCTGCTCTGAAGTTTTAAATTTACCTTAGATTGTTTAACAGCTTGAAATACACTTTTTCAGTTAGTAGTAAAGCTGTATAATTTATAACTCTAGCAGATGGTAGATTAAATATACTTTAAAATAAGTAGTGTTTGATGATTTTTCTAATTAAAACTATTCCATATTTTCTCATTTGACAGAGCTCAAAAATGTAGAGAATAAGTTTCAACAGAAGTTTAGTCATGGCTTGATTAATTTAAAAGATTTTTTTTTTTTGAAGGGGGATAGTTTGGGAAAGAAATGATAAATAATGTAAATGTTACCTCTACTATTTTAACACTATTGTTTATTATTTCTGAATTTTATGAAGCAAATTTTGCATCTGAAATTCTCTGATTTAGCTTTGTTTAAATTAAAAGGATATGGGCCAATCTGAAAAAAATAAAAATGATAGAACAAACTCTTTAAAAATATAACAAAAAAACAACTTTTGCAAATTGTTGCTAGATGTCTTGCCAGTTTTAAATGATCCAAGTGCAGTTATTTTTATTTTAAGTTTATGAGTGAAGCCAAGGATTGCTAGTAAAGTACTATCTTTTCTGGTGACTTTTATATGTTTACTTTTAAATTTGAAATTATTCTGGTAATGTTTCTGTTAACTTCACTGATGAGAAGAATTGTATTAAATCGAGTCAGTCAGAATAGGCATTTTATATACAAAGCTTTTATAGACTTTTTGGGTGTTATTTGTCATTAGTCAATATATCTTAAATTTAAAGCACTTTTGTTTCTCTAAGGGAAATATGTTGATATTTAGGAGGAAAACATTAGAATTCATTGTTCAGCTAGGGTTTGAAGAATGTATGGAATTAATTTGTGGTTCATAGTTTGGTCAGAAAATAAGGTCATGTTTCTGCATTAGCATTCTGAACAGTTGATATCAATCCAACAAAAATCATGCCAAATTAAACATAGCATTTAAAAAGTAATGTTGAAAATTGTTCTTGTAATGTTTGAGTCCTTTTAATCAATTAATTGCTTTTTTGCTACAATAACTGTAGACAGCTAAAGGACAATCAACTGAAATATTCAATTTTACTTAAGCATTTTAGATTATAGAACTGTACTTTGAAACAGCAGCATTGTGTATACCAGTTCTAGGAGCATCCAAGAAATAAAGCCTTATATAAAAACTTATTGTTGTAAAATTTGAGAATAATTTTTTGATTCCTAAGGTTATCAAGAGGTTATCATGCTTAGAATTGTAGCTTTTCAGTTCAGTAAGTTCGATATGACACAAAGGTAATTTTTAAAAATGTTATCTTTGATTTTGCATTTAAGTTCAAAGAATATATCCATTTCATAAGAATAAAGGTGACTTTATTAGTCATTAGTAAGCATGAATTATTAGTAAACATGAGCAGAATACCTTTGTTTTTTTTAAGTAACATCTTTATTTTGGAATAATTTTAGATATATAGGAAAATTCAAAGGTGCTTAGTACAGAAAGTTCACATACATTTCTTACCCAGTTTTCTGTATTATTAATATCTGACACTATCACAGTACATTTGTCAAAACTAGGAAGCCTGTGTTGGTGCATTACTGTTAAGTTACAGACTTTAATTTCATGACTTTTTTTGTAACCTGATACAAAGCAGGGTACCACATGGCATTTAGAAAGTTTCTTTTAATAATAATTTCAATTATGTAATTTTTGAGTATGTAGAAATAATATATGCGGTGAGTTTCAGGGAAGTGAGCGCGCATATACATACATACATATATATATATATATATATATAGTTTTGTTAGCATCTAGGTTAATCCTTGTTATGGAGCAGACACTCAGTAAGTATTTGCATGCTTGAATGAGTCTGTGGCACATACCATGAGATTACATACTTTGAAAGTAAAGCACTTGGATCTGTTTCTCTCTTAGAACTAAAAAAGTTTTGTTGAATCTGTGTTTCTTCACAGCTTTCTTTGAAAGTGCAGATTGGTAGAAATCTTAGAAATGATTGAACTAAAGCTGATTGAATAAATTAGTAAAGATAGAATGAGGTTAAAATACCCATAAAATTTTCACAGAATATATGAACCATTTTATGAGTATGGAACTATTATAGCTACATAGCTTTTGCCTTTTTAAGCAATATTATTAACAAAAAGGAGTTAAATAAAAGTAAAAGTAAAGTATTTATATTCTCTGTATGATCTTACTAGACTAGCATATTCAACCTTTCTTTATACCATGGATAATCTGTTACAGCTGTTTTTGTTGCACCTGTTTTCCTGCTTAATAATTAAATTTCCCGAATCTTAAAATTGGCCTTGTTTCCATCAATTCATCATAATAATGACAGTTTATTGCCATTTAATACTAATTTGACTTACTTAATATTCTTATATTGTTTCATAGCTTACTGAAATGCAAGCCGAGAGTAGTTACTACAGCCCTCAAAAAGTAAAATCTAAAGAAGTATTATGTTGGGAACAAGAAGGAACTACAGTTGAGGTAATCCATCAACATTGAATGTACTTTCAGAAATCTTTGGAATGGTCTTTAAGGTTAATATTTAATAAATACAGGGTTTTTAAAGTCATAAATTATATATTTAAAATTATAGCTTTGTATTTCTATTTTGGTGTTCAGTAGTATTGACTGAAAAAAATATTCTTTACTGAAGATTTTACTGGAATATGCAACATTAGCTTATTCTTTCATTCTTTCATTTGACTTGTGTGTGCTCATATGTATGTGTGGATTAATGTTCTTCAAGTGCCAGTCATTGAGGATACAAAGGTTTCAGGATACAGAGACAAATTAGATGCTTCTTTTTTAAATAGGGTTTGTAATCTGAGGAGAATAAATTTGGAAAGGTCATAATCCTAAAGATGTCTCAGCTGATTTAGAAATTCTACAAGGAAAGCCTGTAACATTTTTGTTGAAATCCAAGTTCATAATCCTTCTTTTCCTTCTATAGGCCCTTATGATGGGAGAGCCTTTCTTTGATTGCCAGGTTGGTTTTGTAGGTTGCAGAGCCATGTGCCTTAAAGGAATTATGGGTGTTAAAGATTTTGAAGAGAATATGAATAGAAGTGAAACCGTAAGTCAAAATCTCCCTGTTTCTCCATTTTTTTTTTTTTTTTTTGGATAGAATGCAGGGATAATGAGGTGCTTATTGAAGTGTTTAACTATACCAAAAAAATCTGTGAGACTGCATATATCTTTGGCTTCAGAGAGGAACTTTACTGTTTTCCCCTGTAAGAAATTATAGAGCTCAGGGGAATTGAGAAAGTTGGTAGTACTTAACACCTGGACAGTAGTTCCAAATTCTTTCCAATTCATAAATGTTTCTTCTTTCTTGTTTATGGCACTACTTGGAGTTCCTCTTTGGTTTGTTAAAATGTTCTTTGCCAAAATAGGCAGTGAAAATGAAGACAGCATTCCTTGTCTTTTTACAGGACTTCAAGTTGTAATAATTTCTGTTGACTACTGAATTGGTGTTACAAAACCAACGTTTTATTTTCTTTAACAATTTTCCTCCTGTTCAAAAATTTTGCATTTATTTCCAGGAAGCCTGTTTCTTCCTTTGTGGTGAAAATTTGAGTATAAAAGGTTTGACATACCTCACAAATTCATTGTTTGATTACCGAAGCCCAGAAAATAATGGTACTCGTGCAGAATTTATCTTGGATGCAGCTACTCATAAGGTCAGAGCATGTATTTTTGAGCTGAATTCTAGGTTGTGCTGGGGTGGAATACTTGTGCTTGCCATGTTTCTTTCCCAGTAATCTATTCTGAATGCTAATTGTTCATTCAGACATCTAGAATGTATTTATACAGCTTCTGTATCTATTAGTTTATTTATTCATTCCCTACTGTTAAAATAGTCATGGCAGAAAGATGTAGAATTATTTCTTTTCATTTCAGTTACTTTTGAAGTATGGAATTAATGAAAAGATGTGAATAATTTCACATTTTACTGTTTGTTTGTCTTAGTCTTATTTGAATTTTTCATGTAAGATTATATTAATGTACGTTTTATGGAATAAATTTAAAATTTAAAAAATGTACCAAAAATTAGTGTAATAGACTTAGTGATTTACACTGCTTCTAGACTTAATTTTATAGTTGAAAGTAAAGAATTTAATTTTGACCTGCATAATTAACATACATTTAAAGATATTTTAGTATTTTTTAGTGTTTGAACTGTTTCATATAAGTGTACTGAAATATTAACGATTGACTCTATTTGATAGTATGTATTAGACTGTTTTGTGATGGTGGTAAAGGTTAAGACCACACTGCCCTACTCCATGGTAGGTATTCATTAACCAGACATTTTTGACTAAGTGGTGAAATTATCTAGTAGAATTATAGATGTCCTTTTGTGTGGTCTACAGTAGAGGTAAATACTGCCTTTTTTAGAAGTAAATTCTTTGGGTAACCTCTGTTCTTCTTTCTGCTTTGGTGATCTTTTGAGTTGGTACATATTCTCCATAAGGATGTATGTCTGATTCTTGACCTGTCAGGTTTTTAACCCAGTAGTCTGTGCTATACAATGTGTGTTCTGTTCGCTTTGCTTTGTTGGCAGGAGACATACACTGAGATAGCTGGAATGCAAAGGTTCGGGGCATTTTACATGGATTACCTGTATACAATGGAGAACACCACTGGCAAAGGTACTGGTTTCTTTCCTTTATGTTTGCTTTTGCTTGACTAATTGCACTCTGTAACGTCAGAGTTATCTTTTGTTACTTTGGGGAATAATTTAATGTCATGTTAGAATTTTCTTAGATTCTTAACATTTTTAGTCCTTTCTTTGTGCTGATTGAAAATACTATATTTTGTATTATTAACTAGAATTAGTTTTTAATATGTACCACATATTAAAAATTCCGATACATCAAATTTCATGTTGTCAAAGAGCATGAACATTGCCTTTTCTGTATTTAAATACATTTTGGAGGTTATATAGATCCTTTTATTAAAAAAGGAGCTTGTTTCCGAGATCAGACGAGATCGGGCGCCTTGCACTGGGACGACCCAGAGGGATGGAATGGGGAGGGAGGAGGGAGGAGGGTTCAGGATGGGGAACACATGTATACCTGTGGCGGATTCATTTTGATATTTGGCAAATCTAATACAGTTATGTAAAGTTTAAAAATAAAATAAAATTAAAAAAAAAAAAAAAAAAAAAAGGAGCTTGTTGTTTCAAACAAAAGTAGAAATATATTTTTCTAGAAATTAAGGACACAGTCTTATTTTATTATGTTTCATTCATTATATTAACAATCAAATGATTTCAGAAATTTAGCTATACTGTGTTGTGCTTTTTATTCTGACTCTTTTTCATATTGAAAACTTAGTCGAAATAGGGTCACCATGTTTTGTTAATTTTTCATATTTTAATACATGATCTCTTTGTGTTAGATAATAAATTAGGTATTATGGATGCAAAGAAGAACAAGGCATTTCTCAAGAAAGCAATAAATAGTATTTATGCACTTAAATAAATGATTTGAATATAGCATGTTAGAGATAGTAATATAAACAGACAGCTAAAAGAGGTCCAAGTGAGAAAGGGATTACCTTGTCTGTGGTGTTGACGACTTCACAGAGGAGTTGATCTTGAAGGATTGTTAAGTTTTGTTAGATGAAAACAGAAGGCAAGAGCAGTAATTTTCTGCTTCCTCTTTTCAAAATGGATTTCTAAATGTTGGTGTTCTCATTGGTCAAATCTTGGATTCACTTCTTTCCCTAAACTCTTCCTGAAGTAATCTTTTCTTTTTCATGTATTTGGGTACCTTCTATATGTTGTTGAAGCCCATATTTGTATTTTTGGTCCATACTTACTCTTTAAAATGTAGAATTAAATATATGCCATGCACAATTGACACTTTCACTTCTGTGTCTCATAAATATCTCAGAATTGAATGTCAAAATTGAATCCTTGATACTCTCATAGCCACAGTCAATGGGATCACAAGGTGGACATGATTGAGTGACTAACGTACACACACATACCCACCTACTACTTTTCCCCTATTTCATGATTCTGTTGCTCTTGTATGCTCAGTCGTGCCTGACTCTTTGTGACCATATGGATTGTAGCCCTCCAGGCTCTGTCCGTGGAACTTTCCAGTCAAGAATACTGGAGTGGGTTACCATTTCCTACTCCAGGAGACCATCCCGACCCAGGGATTGAATCCACATCTCTTGTGTCCCCTGCATTGGCAGGCAGATTCTTTACCAGTGCACCACCTGGGAAACCCATTTTCATGGTTTTCTTATTGGAATATTTTTACTTGCTCTCTTTTAGCTGTGCAAGCCAGAAATCGGAGAATCATCCACATCACACTCTCTCTCCTAACATCTAACCCTTCAGAACATTTCATCACATCTTCTCTATAGACTCTCTCTTGAATCTATCTTTTCTTAAGTCCTACCATTAATGCTCTCATCCATTCTTTTATCATCTCTAGATTCTAGTAGCTTTTTCACTGGCTTTCTCTTTCCACTCTTGCCCTCCTGTGATCCATACTGCAATCAGACTGGTTTAATTCTGTGCTTAAAATCCTCACTGCCTTCGCATTGCTTTATTTAAAAATAAAATTCAAATAGTCGACCCAGTTTTGGTCTTGAGTTACTTGGTAGACAGTGATAATCATTACAGAAGATAGAGACAAAAAAGGAAGATTTTTGGAGGAAAGGATGTGTTTTGAGGTACCCATGGACATTGGTAGAGATGTTTCAGGTTCTCCACTACAGCGTTGGTATGAAACTGCTGGTAATCCAAAATGGTATAAAATGAAGAAGCAGTTACCTTAGTGCAGACCTTGTTAATGGATGCACGAAATAAACGGAGATAAAGCTCAGATACTCAACAGACAGAGTTCACAGCTATGGCAGCTTGATACTGAGATTCTGAATGTAGTTCCTGGGGAAGGAGCTTGCTGGAGCCCCCTCTCCATGCTGGGGCTGCCTGTGAAATGCTTTGCTGAGAGACAAATGGTGAATGCTATTTTCACCTTCTTATATAAAAGTAAAAATTATCTTCAGATTTCTTTTGATTAGGGGAACAGGTATTAATGTAGAACTTCTGTAAAAGAAAAATGGCCTAAAGCTAACTTTTGAAAAGCAAGGGATAATTGTATATGAAAGTGCAATTCCAAAGTCTCTGTTCTAAGAGCTTGGCAAATTTTAATTGTATTGTAGTTGTCAAAAGTAAGCTGGTAGGTTTCTTCTTGTTTAGTGTGGTGTCTTCTGCAGGTGCTGTGTCTTTGGTATTTTCTGAGCAGGTGAAGTTTGAAGTAGTCTGCCTTTCAAGTAAAGGAAACCTCACACTGAAAATTTTGTTATTTGTATGTATTTGTTTCTAAAGTTTTTAAAAGATTGACACATGATTTTATATTTACTTAGGATGCATATTTATTTTCTGACTGACATGCTGGTAGTTTGTTAACTTTTGAATTTTTCATTTACTTCATTCCTGCGAATAATATGCATTGTTGTATAATCTTTTAACTTTTTAAACAAAATGTTAGATCATAACATACGAACAGAAAAGTTCTGTACGTTTGTGTACAGAATAGCAAAGAAATATAAGCACCTGTGTGTTTCCCACATGAGTTGAGTAACAGGAGATGTCAACATTGCAAGCACCCTGTATGTTCCTCTTCCATCAAGTCTTCTCCTTCCCTCACTGTAGGAAATTGCTGTTCTGAGATTTGTGGTCATCGTTTTGGTTTACTGCTTACCTAGATACTTTCTCAGGTGTGTGAGCAGATAATTTTTTTGAGAACAAATAATAAAAATCCACTGTTAATTTAACTTGTGAGTGTCACATGTACATTAAAGATATGTTCTTTCATTCACCCAACAATCTGTTCATTTATTCGTTGCCTGCTTTTTGGTAGCTGCTTTCATGTTTTTTTTCCTCATTGTGAATCTATATTCATTTATAATATGGTGATGGTGATAATAATAGCTAGTATTTGTTGAATGGTTTTAAATGGAAAGCACTCTTCTAGATGTTTTACGTATATTAGCTTACTTAATCTTTGTAATAACCCTGTAAGGTAGATAACAATATTCCCATTTTCCAGATAAGAAAAAAGCCAGTCGTATACAGATTTCATAACTTGGCCAAGATCATGCAGCATATATGTGGGATTTGAACCCAGAAAGAAATGGCAACCCACTCCAGTGTTCTTGCCTGGAGAATCCCAGGGACGGAGGAGCCTGGTGGGCTGCCGTCTGTGGGGTCACACAGAGTCGGACACGACTGAAGCGACTTAGCTGCAGCAGCAGCAGCAGTTTAACTCTACAGCTTGCATTTGTCCCTGCTCTGTTCAGATTTTCTTCTTTCTTGGATTACTTGAAACAGGAAATTTGTGGAATTTTTAGTATTTATATACCTAAGGAAAATATTTTGAATTCTCAAGAGATTAATTTTGAATTCTTCAAATAAATATTTTACCTAAAATTCTTGGTTTGTTGTGACTTGACATTTATTTGTTTCTGTAGTTCAAATTTGGCTTCCCTTGTGGCTCAGATGGTAAAGAATCTGTCTGCAATGCAGGAGACCTGGGTTCAATTCCTGGGTTGGGAAGATCCCCTGGAGAAGGGAACGGCTACCCACTCCAGCATTCTGGCCTGGAGAATTCCATGGACTGTATAGTCCACGGGGTCTCAGAGTTGGACACGACTAAGTGACTTTCACTTTTACATCTGAGATGAGAAGATGGAATAGAAGAACGTATACTCATCTTCTCCTGCAAGAACTCCAAAATTGCAACTCGCTGCTGACCAACCATTGACAGGAGAATGTTGCTGCTGCTGCTAAGTCGCTTCAGTCGTGTCTGACTCTGTGCAACCCCATAGACGGCAGCCCACCAGGCTTCCCCGTCCCTGGGATTCTCCAGGCGAGAACACTGGAGTGGGTTGCTATTTCCTTCTCCAATGCATGAAAGGGGAAAGTGAAAGTGAAGTCACTCAGTCGTGTCTTACGCCTAGAGACCCCATGGACTGCAGCCTACCAGGCTCCTCCGTCCATGGGATTTTCCAGGCAAGAGTACTGGAGTGGATTGCCATTGGCTTCTCCGAGGAGAATGTTGGATCCCACCACAAAAATATACCTGACTTCCAAGGGCAAAGGAGAAGCCTCAGCAAGATTGTAGGAGAGGTGAAATCACGTTTAGAATCAAACCCCATATCCACCAGAGATTCTCAGAGGGCTCAAACAAAACCTTGTGTTCACTAGGAGACTCCATAGAGACTGAGCCAGACCTGCCTTTGAGTGTTTGACTGTCTCCTGTGGAGGTATGGGTCAGCAGTGGCCTGCCCCAGGAGCAGGAGCCTGGGTGCAGCAGACCTGGGTAGGGAATAAGCCCTCTTGGAAGAGGTCGCCATTAACCCCACCATAGAGCTGCCAGAACTTACACAGAACTGGGAAATCAGACTCTTGGAGGGCACAAACAAAACCTTGTGCACTCCAGGACCCAGGAGAAAGGAGCAGTGACCCCACAAGAGACTGACCCAGACTTGCCCATGAGTGTCTAAGGGTCTCTGGCGGAGGCGTGGGTTGGCCATGGCCTGGTGCAGGGTTGGGGGCACTGAGTGCGGCAGTGCACGCATGGGACCTTTTGAAGGAGATCGCATTATCTTCGTTATCTCCACTATAGTTTGGACAGCACAACCGCTGCCCATCAACAGAAAATTGGATTAAAGATTTACCCAGCATGGCCCTGCCCATCAGAACAAGACCCAGTTTCCCCTCAGTCAGTCTCTCCCATCAGGAAGCTGTCATAAGCCTCTTATCCTTAACAGAATGAAAACCACAATCGCAGAAAACTAATCAAATTGATCACATGGACCACAGCCTTGGCTAATTGAATGAAACCATGAGCCATGCTGTGTAGAGCCACCCAAGATGGATGGGTCCTGGTAGAGAGTTCTGATAAAATGTGGTCCGCTGGAGAAGGGAATGGCAAACACTTGAGTATTTTTGCCTTGAGAACCTCATGAACAGTATGAAAAGACAAAAAGATTGGACACTGAAAGTGAACTCTCCAGGTTGGTAGGTGCCCAATATACTATGGGAGATCAGTGGAGAAATAACTCCAGAGAAGAGACGGAGTCAAAGCAACAGCAACACCCAGCTGTGGATGTGACTGGTGATGGAAGTAAAGTTCGATGCTGTAAAGAACAATGTTGCATAGGAACCTGGAATGTTAGGTCCATGAATCAAGGCAAATTGGGAGTGGTCAAACAGGAGATGGCAAGAGTGAACCATCGACATTTTAGGAATGAGTGAACTAAAATGGGCTGGAATGGGTGAATTACCTCAGATGACTGTTGTATCTACTACTGTAGCAAGAATTTCTTCTCACTTCAGAAGAAATGGAGTAGCCCTGAGTCAACAAAAGAGTCTGAAATACAGTACTTGGGTGCCGTCTCAAAAATGACAGAATGATCTCGGTTCACTTCCAAGGCAAACCATTCAATATCACAGTAATCCAGGTCTATGCCCCAACCAGTAATGCTGAAGAAGCTGAAGGTGAATGTTTCTATGAAGACCTATAAGACCTTCTAGAACTAACACCCAAAAAAGATGTCCTTTTCATTATAGGGGACTGGAATGCAAAAGTAGGAAGTCAAGAGACACCTGGAGTAACAGGCAAATTTGGCCTTCGAGTACAGAATGCAGCAGGGCAAAGTCTAACAGAGTTTTGCTAAGAGAACGCACTGGTCAGAGCAAACACCCTCTTCCAACAACACAAGAGAAGACTCTGCACATGGACGTCACCAGATGGTCAATACCGAAATCTGATTATATTCTTTGCAGCCAAAGATGGAGAAGCTCTATGCAGTCAGCAAAAACAAGACCGGGATCTGACTGTGGCTCAGATCATGAACTCCTTATTGCCAAATTCAGACATAAATTGAAGAAAGTAGAGAAAACTACTAGACCATTCAGGTATGACTTAAATCCCTTATGATTATACAGTGGAAGTGAGAAATAGATTCAAGGGATTAGGTCTGGTAGACAGTACCTGAAGAACTATGGACAGAGGTTTGTGACATTGTACAGGAGGCAGTGATCAAGGCCATCCCTAAGAAAAAGAAATGCAAAAAAGGGAAAATTGTTGTCTGAGGAGGTGTTACAAATAGCTGAGAAAAGAAGACAAGCGAAAAACAAAGGAGAAAAGGTAAGATATGCCCATCTGAATGCAGAGTTCCAAAGAAGAGCAAGGAGAGGTAAGAAAGCCTTCTTCAGTGATCAGTGCAAAGAAATAGAGGAAAACAACAGAATGCGAAAGACTTCAAATCTCTTCAAGAATATTAGAGATACCAAGGGAACATTTCATGCAAAGATGGGCACAATAAAGGACAGAAATGATATGGACCTAAAACGGAAGCAGAAGATATTAAGAAGAGGTGGCAAGAATACACAGAAGAACTATGCAAAAAAGATCTTCATGACCCAGATAACCATGATGGTGTGATAACTCACCTAGAGCCAGACATCCTGGGATGCGAAGCCAAGTGGGCCTTAGGAATCATCACTACATACAAAGCTAGTGGAGGTGATGAAATTCAGTTGAGCTATTTCAAGTGTAAAAGAGATGCTGTGAAAGTGCTGCACTCAATATGCCAGCCAATTTGGAAAACTTCAGCAGTGGCTATAGCACTGGAGAAGGTCAGTTTTCATTCCAATCCCAAAGAAAGGCAATGCCAAAGAATGTTCAAACTACCTCACAATTGGATTCATCTCACACGTTAGCAAAGTAATGCTCAAAATTCTCCATGGACAGACTGGCAAGTCCTTCATTATCCTTAGGCTAACTGGATATTATCTTTACTCTTAATAAGGATAGCCAACCATTCAGGGGGCTGGAATTACCAAACATATTGAGGTGGGCATGAGTAAAATACCTTGCTGAAAAGATGCAGCTAAAAGTCACAGTTTTACCTTTGAGATAGGCGACTGGCATCTAAATTTAAACTGCATTATAATCATGTTGCATTATCTGAAAAAAAAAATAGAATCCTCTAGACTTCATTGTTTTAGAGACAATCTGATGTCTAAAAGAACGGTCTTCTTATGAAGTGAAAGTTTTTAAAAGAAGCCTAGTAGCTCCTGCAGGACTCAAAAGCAGGATATTTGCCTTATTTTTGAATATTTTGATTTGCAACCATAGTCCTTCTGATTATCTTCAAGTTGCCTCATCCTAACAGGTAACTCTAGAAATACCTGGTTTATCTATGGAAAGTGATTTTTCTTTTTATGTTAATGGTAATGTTATTTTCACCTAATATGTAATGTGATTCAATATTATTTACGTGTATCATAAAATATATTTTAAGATTAACTTTGTATGTTTATTTGTGACATTTCCATTTGTATATAGTCATCTTGTTAAGAATATATGAATAATAAATTTAATTTTTTTTGTATGTGGTACTGAAACTAGAGATTGAGCTGGATTCCTTTTTTCTGAAATGTATTTTTGAAAAAGTTATTAAGTGTATGTAGATGGAGAATTTTTGTGTTTAACTAAAAATAGTAAAATGCTAGAATGTTTGCTTTCCTATTTTTGTTGGAATAAACATAAGACTCAAGAATTGAAATTTACTGTATGTTATCACTTAAAATAGTGAATTTATATATTAAAACCAAATATTTAATGTAAGTGTAGACATACTGGATAAAAGGAAATACCTATAGGTTGAGCCAAGATTTTCTTTAGAAAACAACCTTGGTTCCTCTTTGATATATGGGCAGATAAGGGATTGAGGAAGTTGGCTTCCACCCTTGGAGCATGACCATAGTGATTTTATTCTGGAAAAAGTTCAAAGTGGGTAATACCTGTTGTTAACTTCCATGCTCATTATAAAACTCTCAAGTCACCTTTGAATATGTAGTTTTAAGCAATCAATTTTTCAGTGAAACTTCTAGCATAAAATGGTAATAAAATGCAACTTCTTCCAGAATCTGACTTCCCAGTCAACCTAATAGTATTGTGTGCAGCATTACTGGGTATAGGCCAATTAAATGTTAGAGAATAATTTTTCAAGAATTTTAGTTTTATGGCAGATCTTATAACAATAAATAGATAATAGGAATAATTGGTTTTTAAAGTAACTGGTTTCTTTGTTGATAAAATCTCATTTGTATAAAGAAAAATAGATCAGCAGGGTTCTATGTATCCACCTGATGTAGAATTGTTCTTAAGGCATTAAGCTCTAAGCTGTAAAGATAAGAGTAATGTTAAAATACACATTTGATATATCTCATTGATGCTTACAATATTAATATGAATTTTGGCTTCTTGTAGGTTCTGCAAATCAACAAGACTTTTCTTCAGGGAAGAGTGAAGATTTGGGAACAGTTCAGGAAAAGTCTACCAAAAGCCTTGTTATAGGTCCTCTTGATTTTCGCTTGGATAGCAGTGCAGTGCACAGAATTTTAAAAATGGTTGTTTGTGCCTTGGAACATGAATATGAACCATATAGTAGACTAAAACCAGGTTTGTTTTGGCTTAATTCTGAATCTCTTGCAAGTTGATTTGAATGATGCTTCCCTAGTAGCTCAGATGGTAAAGCATTTCACCTGCGATGTAGGAGACCTGGGTTTGATCCCTTGGTCTGGAAGATCCCCTGGAGAAGGAAATGGCAACCCACTCCAGTATTCCTGCCTGGGAAATCCCATGGACAGAGGAACCTGGCGGGCTACAGTCCATGGGGTTGCAAAGACATGACTGAGCAACTAACACACACACGCAAATACAGATGATATATTTAAAGTAAGAGCTAATAGAACCTTCATCCAAAGATTAGTGCCTGTAAAATCACATAACACAGTGCCATAAATGCTTGGTATGTTCATGAATTCTTTTTTTGCAGCTCGTTTGAGTGTGTGCTGCATGTCAGTCATACTGATGAGTGCTAGGACAGTATACCATTCAGTATCACAGTCATCGAAGTCTTTGCCCCAACCACTAATCCTGAAGAAGCTGAAGTTGAACGGTTCTTTAAAGACCTACAAGACCTTTTAGAACTAACACCAAAAAAAGATGTCCTTTTCATCATAGGAAACTGGAATGCAAAAGTAGGAAGACAAGAATTACCTGGAGTAAAGGCACGTTTGGTCTTGAAGTGCAAAATGAAGCAAGGCAAAGACTAACAGAGTTTTGCCAAGAGAATGAACTAATCATAGGAAACACTCTCTTCCAACAACACAAGAGATGACTCTCCACATGGATATCACCAGATGGTCAGTACCAAAATCAGATTGATTATATTCTTTGCAGTGGAAGATGGAGAAGCTGTATACAGTAAGCAAATGCAAGACCAGGAACTGATTGTGGCTCAGATCATGAGCTCCTTATTGCCAAATTTAGACTTAAATCGAAGAAAGTAGGGAAAACCACTCGACCATTCAAGTATGACCTAAATCAAATCGCGATTGTACTATAATTTGTACAGTAGATTGTACAGTACGAAGTGACAAGGAGATTAAAGGGATTGGATCTGATAGAGTGCCTGAAGAACTGTGAATTGAGGTTCATAACATTGTACAGGAGGTGATGATCAGAACCATCCCCCAGAAAAATAAATGCAAAAAGGCAAAATAGTTGTCTGAGGAGGCCTTACAGATAATGAAGAAAAGTAGAAAAGCGAAAGGCAAAGGAGAAAAGGAAAGATATAACCATCTGAATGTAGAGTTCCAAAGAATGGCAAGGAGTGATAAGAAAACCTTTCTAAGTGAAGAAACAGAGGAAAACAATAGAATGGGAAAGGCTAGAAATCTCTTCAAAGAAAATTGGAGATACCAAGGGAACATTTCATGTAGAGATGGGCACAATAAAGGACAGAAACGGGATGGGCCTAACAGAAGCAGGAGATATTAAGAAAAGGTGTCAGGAATACACAGAAGAACTATACGAAAAAAGATCTTAATAACCCACGTAACCATCACGGTGTGATCACTCACCTTGAGCCAGACACCTTTCAGTATGAAGTCAAGCGGGCCTTAGGAAGCATCACTATGTACAAAGCTAGTGGAGGTGATAGAGTTCCAGCTGAGCTATTTAAAATCATAAACTATGCTGTTAAAGTGCTGCACTCCATATGCCAGCAGGTTTGGAAAACTCAGCAGTGGCCACAGGACTGTAAAAGGTCAATTTTCATTTCAATCCCAGAGAAAGGCAGTGCCAAAGAATGTTCAAACTACTGCACAATTGCACTCATCTCACACTCAAAGTAATGCTCAAAATTCTCCAGACTGGGCTTCAACAGTACATGCGCAGAGAACTTCCAGAGGTTCAAGCTGGAATTAGTAAAGGCAGAGGAACCAAAGATCAACCAAAGATCCAACATCCATTGGATCATAGAAAAGAGAATTCCAGGAAAGCATCTGCTTCATTGACTACGCTGAAGCCTTTGACTATTTGGATCACAACAAACTGTGGAAAATTTTTCAAGAGATGGGTATACCAGACCACCTTACTTGCCCCATAAGAAATCACCAACTCGATGCCCATGAGTTTGGGTGAACTCCGGGATTTGGTTAACTCAGGGAGGCCTGGCGTGCTGCGATTCATGGGGTCGCTAGGAGTCGGATACGATTGAGCAACTGAACTGAAGAAATCTGTATGCAGGTCAAGAAGCAACAGTTAGAATGAGACATGGAACAACGGACTGATTCCAAATTGGAAATGAAAATGTCTAGGCTGTGTATTTTCACCCTCTTTATTTAAGTTCTTTGCAAAGTACATCATGTGAAATTCAGGCTGGATGAAGCACAAGATGGAATCAAGATTACTGGGAGAAATATCAATAACCTCAGATATGCAGATGACAGCATCCTTAGGGCAGAACGTGAAGAGGAGCTAAAGACCTCTTGATGAAAGTGAAAGAGGAGAGTGAAAAAGCTGGGTTAAAAGTCAACATTCAAAAAACCAAGATCATGGCATCTGGTCCCATCACTTCATGGCAAGTTTGCGGGGAAACCATGGAAAGAATGACAGCCTTTATTTTCTTGGGCCCCCAAATCAAATGCAGATGGTGACTGCAGCCATGAAATTAAAAGGCACTTTCTCTTTTGAAGAAAAGCTATGACTAAACTAGATAGCATATTAAAAAGCAGAGACATTACTTTGCTGACAGTGTTCCCTGTAGTCAGAGCTATGGTTTTTCCACTAGTCATGTATGAATGTGAGAATTGGACCATAAAGAAGGCTGAATGCCAAAGTATTGATGCTTTTGAACTCTGGTGCTGTAGAAGACTCTTGAGAGTCCCTTGGACTGCAAAGAGATCAAACCAGTCCATCCTAAAGGAAATCAACCCTGAATATTCATTGGAAGGACTGATGCTGAAGCTCCAATACTTTGGCCACCTGATGTGAAGAGCTGACTTATTAGAAAAGACCCTAATGCTGGGAAAGATTGAAGGCAGGTGGAGAAGGGGATGACAGAGGATGAGATGGTTGGATGGCATCAGTGCCTCGATGGACATGAGTTTGAGCAAGCTTCGGAAGCTGATTATGGACAGGAAAGCCTGGCATGCTGCAGTCCATGGGTTCTCAGAGTTGGAGACTACTGAAGGACTGAATTGAACTGAGGATAGTATGTACAGAAAATGGTGTCAACATCAAATGTTGTGGAGGATGTGAAGAAGGCTAGATTACTGATTCATTGCTGCTACGAATGTAAAATGGTATAGCTACTCCTAAGAACAGTCTGACAGATTTTTTAAAAACTTAACATGCAGCTGCCATATAGCCAGCAACTGCATTCCTGAGCATTTAACCTAGAGAAATGAAAACTAATGTTCACACAAAAAACAGTATATAACTAATTTTTATCATGTTAAAGCCAACACTGGTAGGTAATCCAGGAGACTAGGGTGACTCTGTTTCATGATGTTGATTTACGCCCAGATTTCCTTATATCTTGTTTTCCTGCCATCTGAGGTACACCTCTCCTGCATGCTCAATATTGACTCAGCATTACAATGTCTAATTTTAATCAGTATCAACTAGGGTAAGAGAAAATATTAGGTATGTAGTTTCATTTAATGACATGGCTCAATCATTTCATTGACCCAAACTTAGTAGTATGTCCTTGTACCCAGCAGCCAGGGAGGCTGGAAAATATGTTCTCTAGAAGGAGTCCATACACTTGACTAAAAATTCATATTTTTTTTTTTTTTGTAAAAAAAAAAAAAAAGCCATTTGCAATCTCTTCGACAGTTGGATTATGCTATATACACACATACATACACACGCGCATATATGTGTTTATGTAAAATGAATTATTTGAAGCAGTTTATCATTTCAGAAATAGGCCCTATGTAAAGAAACTGCTGCTGATTGACTTGATGCATGTAGTTCTCATTCTGAGTAATTAGCAGTTCTCTTCCACTTTTTTTTTTATTAGTTATTTCATTGAAATGTAATATATGTACTGGAAAGCACACAAAATCTAAGGGTAGAATTTTGTGAATGTTGTAAACTTAGCCACATCTATATGATTAACCGTTCAGGATATGGAACCTTACCGGCACTGCAGAATACTCCTTGCCCTCTTTTGATTATTACTCTGACCCCCAAGGGTAAACACTCTCCATACTTAACCTAGATTTATTGTGCCACATTTTATTAAAAAAATTTTTTTTTTTTTTAAATTTTATTTATATTTGACTGTACTGGGTCTGTCTGTATTGCTGCATGTTGGCTTTCTCTGCTTGCGGCGAGCAGGGCTACTCTTCGTTACGGTGTGCAGGCATCTGACTGCAGTGGCCTCTGGTTGTGGAGCACAGGCTCCAGACATCCAGGCTTTAGTAGTTGTGGCACGCTGGCTTAGTCGCTGTGTGTCGTGTGGGATTTTCCTGGACCAGAGATTCAACCCATGCTCCCTGCATTGGCAGGCAGATTCTTAACCACTGGAGCATATGTATCTTTTGGCATATTTTAGAACTCATGAATACGTAAGCACACAGTGTATACTCATTTGTCCGTGACTCTAGTTTACATTACGTTTGTGGTATTCTCCTTTCCTTTTAGTATCCCCTTTTTTGAATATACCATAACTTACTTATCCATTTTACTGATGATGAGTTTTTGGTTAGTTTCTAGTTTTTGGTTATTATGGTAGTGATGCTACCAAAATTCTAGCACATCCCTTTTGATAAACATATGTATTCATTTCTGTTGGGAATTTAAGAGTAGAATCACTTAGGTAAAGTGATTATATATGTTACCTTTAGTGTGTATTTCCAAACTATTTCCCCAAGTGTATGTCAGTCAGCAGTGCAGGAGACCTTTAGTTGCCCTTGATCAGGGGTTTGGTCAGTTATGACTTACTGCCTCTTTTTGTACAGCTCATGAGTTGATAATGGGTTTTGCATTTCAAATATTGGAAAAAATACAAATAAGGTTGATATTTTGTGATACATGAAAACTATATGAAATCTAATTTTCATTTTTTATAGATAAAATTTTATTGGAACATAGTCATACTCATTCAGTTATGTTTTGTCTGTGGCTGCTTTTGTACTGCAGTGGCAGAATTGAATAATTGTGACAAACTAACACACAAAACCTACAGTATTTTCTTTGTGGCTCTTTATAGAAAAACTTTGCTGGTGCATACTTACCAACTTTTGTATTCTTAGTCTTTTTCGTTTTAGCTTTTTCAGTGGATGTGTAGGGCTACCGCATTGTTACATTATTTGTGGTTATCTGGTATCTTAATGATGTTAACTAGCTTTTGATGTAATTTTTGGCCATTTGGATATGTTATCTTTTGTTTGTTCAAGGCTTTTTTGCCCATTTTTCCATTGAATTATTCATTTACTTTTGATTTTTAGGTGGTTGTAAATTTTTTAGTAGGTTGCAGGCACAAATCCTTTGTACAGACACCTATGTTTGTCTATGTATCTGTCTGTGACAAGTATTTTCTTGTAGTCTATGGCTTGCATTGATATTATCTCAATGATATTTTTATGAAAGGAAGCTATGGTTCTTTTAATGACAGAGATTAAGAATTTTTTAACATTTAATATATATTTAAAAATATAAAACATACATTCTTATATAGCAAAGACATACATTTTCTAGAGCAAAGTAATTTATTCTCGTTAAAGGAAGCACTATTTTATAGCTGCTTCATTGTTGAAAAAAATTTGACCTTCAAATTTGGAGAACTAATTAATTTGTTAGTTAAGGAAATTATTTAAAAATAATTTTTCATTGAATTTTTATTATTTCATTTTAGATATTAAAGATGAAAGTGAAACAATGCTGAATCCTGAGGAAGTGGCATCTTTGGAGGAATATATTCCTACTCGACATACAAGTGTTACTCTCCTCAAATGTACCTTCACAATTTTCATGGCTGAATTCAATTTGCTGGATCATTTGCTACCTGTTATTATGGGGGAAAAGGTATACTTTGTCATTCACGACTTGTTTTCTCATATATGCATATTGTTTGTCCTGTGATATTTTACGAGTAAGCTGTGTAAGAGAGTATCTTTTATATAGTTATCCATGATGATGTTAAGCAATGTAACTATGATTGTTAATTCTTAGAAAGTAAGATGAGATGGTTAGATAGCATTGGTGACTCAATGGACATGCATTTGAGCAAACTCCAGGAGACAGGAGGATGGGTAAGGACAGGGAAGCCTGGCGTGCTGCATTCCATGAGGTCACAAAGAGTTGGACATGACTTAGCGACTGAACAACAACACATATAAATAATTAGATAGGTTAACCTCAAGCCAAAGCTCTATGAAGAAATGTTGAAGCACATGGGCATAGATATCAGACCGTGTATAAGCTATGACACCTTCGAGCACTTTGCTTTATATTTAATCTCTAAGCCTTGTTTTCCTTTTCTGAGAAACAAAAGAAAATTATAAGTTTTCATTTAGGCTGATAGTCATCCAGTAAAGAAGCAAAAAGTCTCAGGTAGATTCAGATAGTTAATTACTTACATAGACAGCAAAAGCAAGTCAGTAATCGTGTCAGCTCATCTTGTCCCTTTCAGGACAACCCTGAATCTAGGGCCCACCTGACCTGCAGCACACATGGTAGGGTACCTTGTTGACAGGGATTCTGTTCCAAACTGCAGTCAAGCAGTTATATAGCCTTACAGTGTACTCTGAAAGAGTAAATGGAAAGCCCCCTGAAGGAGGGATGCTAATGAGAAACTTTCCCATAGCAGCATTTCTCAAGATGAGAAATTGAGTGAGAAATGCACAGGATGCTCTGCCATTAGGTCTCTTGTGGTTTAAGCCTTACTTTGTGGTCTACTTGGATTTTAAGATTGCCACGGTGCTGCTTAACAGTTCCCCCAAAACACCTAGCTCCTAGAATGATTTAGAATATTAAATGAGATAATGTGTCTAAACCATTTTGCACATATTAGGAACCCAGTGATTATTACTGTGTTTGTTAACACTTACTTATTAGATGCTTAATATTTTAGGTTCATAACCAATGTATTGCTTTCTGAGTCTGCTATATACATATAAAGTATTATCTGTTATTTTTAATTTATTACTTTGGGGGATATATTTCTTTTCATGGTGACATAATGATTATAGAAATAAAAATTGTCCTAACTTTAAATCAGAAGAGCTTGTGGAGGTATGGCAAAGAATTAAGATGCATTAATTTCATTTTGTGTATTTGTTCTCTGTCAGCCACTGGTAATTTATTCATTGTGTTGCTGGGTAAAGAGATCATCTGGGAAAATTTTAGTGGAGAAAAATTAAAATATGATAGTATAGACTTGGATTTTAAAGTAACTATGATTAGTAAGTTGAAGAAAGAAACAAAAAAGTAGAAGAGTTCATAAGATTTCACTGCATTAAAAAAAGAACAAAGTGAAATTCTGGAACTGAAAACACAAGCTAGAAAAAAGAGGATGAAAAAAGATACACCATTTAATTGCCAATCAGAGGAAGGATAGAATGGCTATTTTAGAATCAGAAAATGTAGAGCTTAAGACAAGCGTTATGAGTAGAAATAAAAATAGTCATTCCATATGATAAGTGTTGACTCAAAGAGTGAACAGTAGATAATTATCAGATGATATGTTGAATGAAAGAAGCAGACATAAGTATATACTTATGTGTGATTTTGTTCAAGTGAACTTGATGGACAGACAGAACTAATCTGTGATGGTTAAGGTGAGAATATTGGCTGCCCCTGTTGGGGCCCTACTAGTGTGCTTGAAATGTGTGGTGATTACATACATGGAAATTTGTTGAGCTGTATGTTTAAGATTTGGATGCTTTACTGTATATTCTATCTCAGTGAAGTGAAGTGGCTCAGTTTTGTCTGCCTCTTTGTGACCTCATGGACTGTAGCCTGCCAGGCTCCTCCATCTGTGGAATTCTCCAGGCAAGAATAGCGGAGTGGGCTGCCATTTCCTTCTCCAAGGGATCTTCCCGATCCAGGGATCAAACCCGGGTCTCCCACACTGCAGGCAGACTCCTTACTGTCTGAGCCACCAGGGGATCCTATATTTTAATAATCCAAAATAAAGTCCTTTAATATAGTAATTGCTCAATAAATGAAGGTTTACAAATTATTTGTGAGTCAGAAAAGAAGAATTATATGTCCAGCTTAGTTTTAGGCACAGTGTTCCTCAATAATGGCACTATTGACCTTTTGGGCTAGAGAAGTGTCATGTAGCACTTACCATCTTTAGCCAGTGCCTGCTAAATGCCATTATGGTTCCCCTATTCTTATGATGATGAAAGACGGACAAAACAATTAAATTGCTCTTCCCATATATTTTCACATACCTTTGGCTGGAGGTCATACTGTTCCTCATTGAGAGTTACAGGTATGGAAATAAGTTCAAGGACCATAGTTGATGGCTTGCTAATGAATTTCATACCCTGGATGTGTGGAAATTTATCTGCATTTACTCCGAAGCTTAGAAAAATTCTGTTAACACTAAAAATACCTAGCCTACCTTGAGATTCTTAAGACTTTATGAGCCTTTAGCGTGTTTGCTATTAGTAGATATAATACGGATCAGAAATTTTTCTGTCCTACAAACTTTTCTTATTGTCAGTGTCTTTCAGATTGTCTAGAGTAGTCCACTTAGTCCTTTAGTCATCTAAATGTGAATAAAAGAAAGAAGAAAAAAGCTCTGCAGTATCTGGGATTTGGGGGCAAATTATCAAGTTAAGAAAATACTTTCAATATACTGAGGCATGTAGTTTGAATATTCTAGTTGACTGAAAAAAAGCTCTAGCTAAAAGGGCATTGATAACTTTGCAGTAAATAGGCCTCCTTTTAAATCTTTTTTATTTTTCTTAAATATTGGCACAACTTGAGTACTTAAAAATAGAAGGTGTTTCTGTTTGGTTATGGTAAGAGAGTCCCATAGGAAGGCATCATTTCTAGGATAATTTGATGTCACTGCATTATTTGTCACTCTGAAGTGTCTCTAGAGGACATGGCATACCAGTTATTTCTCTGGAAATATAAAATGATCATTATTATTTTCCAGAACTCAAGTAACTTCATGAATACTACAAACTTCCAGTCTCTCCGGCCATTGCCTTCTGTTCAGATATTGGTGGATAAAATTAATCTGGAACATTCTGTGCCGATGTATGCTGAACAGTTGGTGCATGTGGTCAGCAGTCTTACTCAGCCTTCTGATAATCTGCTTCATTATTGCTATGCACATTGCTACCTTAAGGTATGAAAAGTGAATTTTCTTGTGTATTAGTATGTGGTTGGCTTTGGGAGAATCAAATACATCTTTTTAAAAAAAATTTTTTTTGAGTTGTAATTTTACAGAATTAGTACCCCATTAGATGAGATTTAAATAAGATATATGTATATAATCATTATTTAGTATAATTAATATAAAAATAAAGATGTCTCTGTATTAAAGATTTCTTCAATTATTTGGTGTTAATAGCTTGGGATTTATAAGATAATGGTAATTAAAACTTTTGAAGATTTTATGTAACATTGATTATAAGCAATGAGAAATTTTAAAACTAAAGATGTTTTAAAAAATTGATAATTTCTTTCAGGGGAATATTTATGTGAGACAGTGTTTTGCACAGTGGGGATAACATGATTGTTTTTAGTCATTTTCCTCTTATTGAATCCATCTTAATTTCTTAATGCAAAGGAAAAGTTTATTACTTTAAATCAAGTTGTGAAAGTCGATCAGTCATGTCTGACTCTTTGTGACCCCATGGACTGTACAGTCCATGGAATTCTCCAGGCCAGAATACTGGAGTGGGTAGCCATTCCCTTCTCCAGGGAATCTTCCCAACCCAGGGATTAAACCCAGGTCTCCCACATTGCAGGTGGGTTGTTTACCAGCTAAGCCACCAGGAAAGCCCAAGAACACTGGAGTGGATAGCCTATCCCTTCTCCAGCGGATCTTCCTGACCCAGGAATCGAACTGAGGTCTCCTGTGTTGCAGGCAGATTCTTTACCGGCTGAGCTACCAGGGAAGCCCCTTAGATCACGTTATGTAAAGTTAATTGTTGGAGACTTTGTTCAGCTCTTCCATCTCTCTCTCTCTTTTATTTTTAAATAAATAAGTAATACATTCCAGTATCAGTCAGTCAGTTCAGTTGCGCAGTTGTGTCCAACTCTTTGTGACCCCATGAACTGCAGCATGCCAGGCCTCCCTGTCTATCACCAACTCCTGGAGTTTACCCAAACTCATGTCCATCGAGTCAGTGATGCCATCTAACCATCTCATCCTCTGTCGTCCCCTTCTCCTCCTGCCTTCAATCTTTCCCAACATTAGGGTCTTTTCAAATGAGTCAGTTCTTTGCATCAGGTGTCCAAAGGATTGGAGTTTCAGCTTCAACATCAGTCCTTCCAATGAACACCCAGGACTGATCTCCTTTAGGATGGACTGGTTGGATCTCCTTGCAGTCCAAGGGACTCTCAAGTGTCATCTCCAACACCACAGTTCAAAAGCATCAGTTCTTCTGCGCTCAGCTTTCTTTGTAGTCCAACTCTCACGTCCATACATGACCACTGGAAAAACCATAGCCCTCAGCAGACAGACCTTTGTTCACAAAGTAATGTCTCTGCTTTTTAATATGGTGTCTAGGCTGGTTATAACTTTGCTTCCAAGGAGTATGCCTTTTAATTTCATGGCTGCAGTCACCATCTGCAGTGATTTTGGAGCCCAGAAAAATAAAGTCAGCCGCTGTTTCCCCATTTATTTGCCATGAAGTGATGGGACCAGATGCCATGATCTTAGTTTTCTGAATGTTGAGCTTGAAGCCAATTTTTTTGACTCTCCTCTTTTACTTTCATCAAGAGGCTCTTTAGTTCTTCTTCACCTTCTGCCATAAGGGTAGTGTCATCTGCATATCTGAGGTTATTGATATTTCTCACAGCAATCTTGATTCCAGCTTGTGCTTCATCCAACCCAGCATTTCTCATGATGTATTCTGCATATAAGTTAAATAAGCAGGGTGACAATATACAGCCTTGATGTACTCCTTTTCCTATTTGGAACCAGTCTGTTGTTCCGTGTCCAGTTCTAACTGTTGCTTCCTGACCTGCATACAGATTTCTCAAGAGGCAGGTTAGGTGGTCTGGTATTCCCATCTCTTTCAGAATTTTCTACAATTTATTGTGATCCACACAGTCAAAGGCTTTGGCATAGTCAATAAAGCAGAAATAGATGTTTTCCTGGAACTTTCTTGCTTTTCGATGATCCCACGGATGTTGGCAGTTTGATCTCTGGTTCCTCTGCCTTTTCTAAAACCAGCTTGAACATCTGGAATTTCACGGTTCACATATTGCTGAAGCCTGGCTTGGAGAATTTTGAGCATTACTTTACTAGCGTGTGAGATGAGTGCAATTGAGCGGTAGTTTGAGCATTCTTTGCCATTGCCTTTCTTTGGGATTGGAATGAAAACTGACCTTTTCAAGTCCTGTGACCACTGCTGAGTTTTCCAAATTTGCTGGCATATTGAATGCAGCACTTTCACAGCATCAGTCCGTCAGTTCAGTTGCTCAGTCGTGTCCGACTCTTTGTGACCCAATGAATCGCAGCATGCCAGGCCTCCCTGTCCATCACCAACTCCCGGAGTTCACTCAGACTCTAGGTACTTAGAAATAGGTAAACTCAGATTTTGAGTAATAAGTGTTTTTACTAAGCAAACAGACGTGTAATTTAAGTAGAGAAAGCATATACCAGAAAGCAAATACCTAATTATTTTATGTTTTATGGACTAAAGGAAACTATGCCAAGTTGAATTCAAGAATAAGTACTAAAAATGCACTAAATTTTTCGTAAAGTACGAAAATTAGAGGACTGCAAAAATAGACTTTTGATTTTATTGGTTCATGCTTGATAGTTTGATATTTTAAATTCTTAAATATTTGTGTCTGTATAAAGAGAAATCAATTTAAAGATATTAGTTTTATTTCACCTACAGGCATATTTAGATTTAAGACATTAAAATTTGACTGTTTTCAAAGCATGTGTAATGGGAAAACACATTTTTTAGATATCTATGCAAAGCTGATTTTTAAGATGATGGAGAATGAAATTCTACTCCCTTGATGGAGGAGTTGACAGTATTATGTTTCAAAGAGGTGTGGACACAGGATAGTCTGATTCTTTAGGTGCCATTGTTGTAATGATCTATTACAAGTGTTTTATGTCATATGGAGAGTAGTAGAAGATATTTTTGAAAGTTATATACATAGAGAATATGTTACACTTGTACTTTTTTATTTATCCCCCAAATTAATACACTGAGGTATATTGGCACAACTTGAATATCAGATTATATTTTTAAGAATATTAGCCCTGTTTTATCAAAGCAAGTCTAATTTTGGGCAGTTCTTTCCAAGGTATTATACTTACATGGGATTCGTTCGTTTGGTAACTGCTGAGTTTTTTCTGTATTGCAGATACTTAGCATTAAAAATGAGTTAGGCATACCCCATCCTCAAGGAAAACCATTACCAAAGCTATTGGTTACCAATATGATTGTCATTCATGCTGACATAAAAGTCATTGGTAATATATTAAATGCTCACTTGAACTTCCAGGGAAGTGTAAAAGTTAAAGTGTAGTCCAGATAAAATTATGTTTTGGGAAAAGGTCTTCACTCCCTTTTTATCTAGTTGTCGTTTATATTTTAGTTAGTTTGACTCCAGCTGTAATGGAAAAGTTAAATGTCCTAGGAAGTTAGTGTTGGGCATAGTATATGTAGAAAAACTTTTCATTGATGTTAAGAATTTTGAATATTCTAAAAAATAAAGCCTTGAATCTTGATAATTTGATTGCATTTAAAAAATTTAATGCATTTCTGATACTTCTTCAGGGAACTAGTACATTTAAAAATTTAAGGATTTGGTAAAGACTTAGTTTTGTGACTATTTGGAACTGGCTAAAAATAGCAATTTGTTATAAAGTTTATAGCAGTTCATGTTACTTTGGAATGATTACTATAACCTTTGAGGAAGTTTTCAGTTTAATTTTCACTATTACAGTCTTAAAATACTATAGTGAAGGATTTAAATGTCTATTTCATGTGTTTGGCATTTTGAAGTCTAATTTTCAATTAAATATTCATGCTTAAGTTTTAATCTGTATATGTAAATGTGAATCTGTTGACTATGTGACAAGATAGTATATTCTTCCCCCTGCATGTAATGACATTTATTAATTGAGAGATTTGGCACGGAAGGAAACATACAGATGGAACTTTCATATGTCTTATCAAGTCCTGTTTATTTAAATGCTAAACCCATCTTTGAATATGTGTGGAATCAAGTAGCTAAGACATTGCAAGCCATCTGAGGTTTGAAGCATATAAAAAATAAATTAGTGAAAGCATTCTGTAAATTATAGAAAAATAGATAAATTTAAGGCCTTGTCGCATAGGGTGGCAAAGAATCGGACATGACTGACTAACACACGTAGACACACAGGCCTTGTTACTCATAAGGATCAGCTATGGCAAATGCTTCAGAGAGATCAGGAAAGTTCTAGTAGGATTGAAACCCTTTGACTTTCTTGGATTTGGGAATATTTGACATCAAGTAAAGAGCTCTCCCTGAAGATGTCAAGGAATTGTGCTTTCATTTATGGCTGGTGGATGTATAACTGGTATCATTTGGATTTTGAAGGATTTCATAAATTTGAAAACACACATCCATTCCAGTTTTCAATATATATACTATGGTAGGGCCCAGCTTTTCTTTGAAGGTTCAGATACTATTTTAGGCTTTGTGGGCTATGAGGCAAAATTTAGGATACCGAATAGGTACTTAAATAATAAGTGAACAAATTTCCATGCATTTGAGTTGCCAGAATTAAAGATGCAGGATAGGACTCTCTTTTTGTAATATAGTTTTACTAATGAGGAGAATGAAATTCTTTTTATTGGGGTAGTTCAGTTCAGTCACTCAGTCGTGTCTGATACTTTGCAACCCCATGATCCACAGCATGCCAGGCCTCCCTATCCATCACCAACTCCCGGAGTCCACCCAAACCCATAGCATTTACCCAATTGGAGTGTAAACTAACTTAGTGTTCCCAATCATTAAATCAGTTGTAAATGTACACGTATAAAACTTATTCTTAGCTTGTAGGTAGTACAGAAACAGTGCTTGGAATTTGACTTGTGTGCTGTAGTTAGTTGACCCTTGTCTTAGAGAAATTTTTGCGTATACAGATATGTACGACTTGAGGTCTATAAATGCCCACATGAATAGTTCTCTGTAGCATAATTTTTGTTGGGAATATCAGGAAGCATAATAGTACGTATAATGTGATGCCATTTATGTAAATTAAGAAGATAAAATAGTGCTAAAGATTGTTCAGATATAAAAGGGTTTATAAATGTGTAATAAAAGAGCGGGATGCATTCTGATCTCCTGAAAGATCGAGGCATGATGGGGGGTGGGGTGCGTTGAGACTAGTGTGAGGGTCATGGTTCAGGTAAACTTTAGTTATGTAGTAAGGTTTTTAATTTTTAAATACCTTTATTGAGGTAATTTGAATACCATAAAGCCACCTTTTTTAAAGAATAGAAATTAATGATTTTAGTCTTTTCACAGAGTTAAAGCAACCATCACCACTGTCTAGTTCCAGAACATTTTTGTCACTCCCCAAAAAGAAAGCATTAGTATTTACTCTCCATTTACTCCTCATACTTCTATAAACACTGATCTACTCCCTGTATGTATTTGCCTAGTCTGGATATTTTATATAAATGGAATCATACAATGTACAGTCTTTTGTGACTGGCTTCTTTTCACTTAGCATAATGTTTTTCAGAGTTCATCCATGTTGTCACATGTATCAGTACTTTATTCCATTTTTATGAGAGAATAATACATTGTGTGGATATGTGCTATATTTTTTTATGCATTTATCTGATTGGTGGACATTGTGTTATTTCCAATATTTAGCTGTTCTGAATAAGATAGCCATGAACATTTCTGTATAGTTTTTGTGTAAACACAAGTTTCATTACCCTTGGGTATATACCTTGGTGTGGAGCTGTCTGTTCTTTAACATTTTTAGGAACTGCCAAACTTTTTTCAAAGGGATTCTTGCATTGTTTTACTGTCCCAGTAGTAGTGGCTCAGTGTTCTTCTCCACATCCTCACTGACGCTTGTTACTGTCTTTTTGATTTTAATCATCTTAATGATTGTGAACTGGTGTCTTCCTATGGTTTTGATACATTTCCCTAGTGACTAATGATGTTGAGCAGGTTTTTTTTCATGTGGTTCTTGGACATTTGTGTATATTCTTTGGAAAATATTAAAATCTTGCCCATTTTAAAATGAAGTTCTTTTCTCTTTTTATTGTTGAGTTATGAGCATCCTTATGTATTCTGAAGGCTTTTATTTCATTAATGCTATAGATGACAGCATGACAATATTCATTTAAAAAATCTGGGTGATGAAAAAATTTCTTATTATTTATTGTTTCCTCACTTAAATTTTGTTGGAAAAAAATTGGGAGAAAATACTTAGTTTTTCTGCGTAAGGTATCAGTTTCAGTCCAAAGTTTGTTTTTGTTTCAATGAATACATGACTAGAAACTAGATTTAGAAGGCTTAAGGACTGAGTAGGCAATGAAAAAAATGTAGCATTTTACAGCCTACTTTAAAGATTTTTGTTGATGCCAAATGAGAAATGGAATTTCACTAATGGTTGGAGGGGAGAGGTATTGGTAAGATTGTTTTTTTCCTTTAAGAGTAAGTGGAGAATCAACCGTATATTTTTGGATAGGGGAAGGAAGGGGTAGGGTGAGGAAGTAAGGCAGAGTGGAATTGTGAGCTAATAGATGAGCTAAATCAAATGAACCATCATATTGCTGTTCCAGCAATAGGTAATTCTGAAGAAGCCCTTTGTGCTTTTTAGACTTCATTTTCCCCTATTTAAGAAGTGGTAATTTAGTTCAATTGTTCTTTAATAGAATTTTTTAAGAGATGGCAGTACATGTTTAACTTTTCATTTAACGTGATATATAAGTCATCTTTCTTAAGTTGGTATTTCCTTCAGCTGAGACTTCTATTAGTAGTTGCACTTAATTGTTTCATACATTGTTTTTGCCTCAGACTATTGGTTTGCAGTGTTAAGTACTTTTATTGAATTTCTAAGTTTATGAACAGTCCTGATGAAAACAACCTCAATTCATACAGTGCTGATTTCCCTTTTTCTGGATAAAGTATCTGTAATCTTGAGCAAGTGTTGTTGACAGGTCATTTGGTTATATAGGTATTGCAAATCTTTGCGTCTTATTGCTATGATTTAAAAGAGTTGAAAATTGGTTATTTTGAAATAATTATTTTTGATGTGGTAGATGGGCCCTTTTTCACTGTAGTTTATACTTGAATGTTACCTGGAGTCCTCTCTGGGTAGTACGAAAATTTAGTAAAAGCTTAAAAAAATTACTGAATAATATGCAGGACTTTCTCCAGAGTCCTTTGCAGTTCTGAAAACAACCAGCAGGGGATCTCCTCAACACCCAGTTTCCATCTGAATACATTAATGATAGCATCTGTGATTATACTGTTGGGACATTTATAGACTATTAGAAAGGAGCTTGAGAGAGTTCTTAGTTGAACACAGATAATCTAGTTTGAGAAAGTTTTACCCTGATTTGTACTTTAGAAATATTTGGAAGTTGGGCATTGTTTTAATAATCATACTTTGTATCAAGTGGTATTGATAATTATAAATTTCAGAAATCTTTAAATACTGGGTCTTTCAGAGGAGATGTGAAATTCTGAAACTGTACAGTTCCCAGAAGTTCTTTGCATATAGTGTTTCTTAGAGCAAGTCTTCAAAGAATGTAAGTGTGGAATGACTTAATTTTTAAAGTTGATCAGTTAAATATTAGAAACATGCTTTTTTCTTCTCAATACTTTCTTATATCTTGGTTAATAGTGGGATTTATAGGAATGAATAGGTATATCACTTTCATTTTTCTTGATAGCAATTAAGTAGGTCTTTTGAAATTCAGTTTGAAAATGCGACATTCTAATGCCTGTTTTCCAAAAAATTACTTTATTGCTAACTGACTTTACGGGAAAAGATTTGACATTGTCAACTTGATGAATGATAGCACAATAGCTTTTTGAGACTGTTTGAAAGTAGTTTAATACTGCTTTCTAAGAAATTGATTATTTATATTCATTAAATGAAAGTATTTTTATTGAAAATTGGTTATTGAGGTATTTTAAATATGTTTCACTGTAGATTTTAGGAGCTAATATTAATCCTAGAGGTAAGAAAGTTAGTGCTTTATGAACTGAAGGAATAAAAAATAATAATGAAAGATAAAATTTGGGATTAAACTACTTTTGCATGTTGTTCAAAACAGTAACTTTGCTTTGTATCTCTGTGTGTTTCCAGTTTGAAAGATTTACTTTATTGAAAATAATGGAAGAAGAAATATCATATTCAGTTCTCTGCAGTGTTTCATGTAAAATGTGATATTACATGGATTCTTCCTATTAAGGCAGTGTAGTGTTCAGGAATTTCAGAGAATGCTTATATTTTTTTGAGTGTGATCTACTTGTTTTAAGTATAAACATATAAAAAGTAATTCATGCCATTTACCAAATTTCCTGAGGTGAAAAACCTCATCCCTATCATTTTCACAAAAGAAAGCGAAAAGAAGTAACATTTTTTAGGATATATTTGGATATCCCTTTTGTGTGTGCATACTGTAAGTTGAAGGCAAAAATACTTTTAAGATTGTTTTCCTTGTAGTTAATGTCCTTTGAGGCATAAAATGATATAACTAATTTATTACTGTTAATATCTGTGATGTGCACAATGTAATCAGTTGTCTTAACAGAATATGTACATTTTAGCAGACAGTAAAATGCTAAGTGAAAATTATGTATAGAGATAAAATATGAAACTTAAAATTGATCAAAAGAACAGTAATCTCTCAGGGATATGAAAGAAATACTATATATTTAAATTTCTTAATTCTGAGTTAGTTAATGTCAAAGTGAATAAAAGAAAATGTTGATGTTTGGGAAGTGCAAAAAGACATTGGAACATATTTAGTGTGCAGCTGTTGTAGAGCAAATTGAAACTGACGTATTTCATCCTGTGCTTATTAAAACTTTGTCTCTGTGAACATTTGGGTCTTTTCTTTTTGTTGCAGATATTTGGTTTCCAGGCAGGACTGACGTCTTTGGATTGTAGGGGATCTTACTGCTTACCTGTACCAATTGTTCCCTCTTTCAGCACTGCTCTTTATGGTAAACTTCTGAAACTACCCACATGCTGGTAAGTATTATGTTAAAGTGTGGTTTATGATAATTTTCACTTATTTTAGAAGGGGATAAAAACAATCATATCTGTCTTACGTCAATATATTAGTTTTATACAAAACTTTAGAAAAATATGTAAAGTTAATACTTCATTTTTTTTTTTTAATGTGATGTTAGAAATCTCTTTTAAATGTCTGAAATCAATTAGTTTATAGTAGTTGTGGTAGAGATAACTGTTGTTGGGGTAATAACTATCAATCCATGTTGCAGCTATAGTAAAATGTTGCTGTTTCACCCTGTATAGGAACTGCAAAGGCAAGTTTTTTTTTTTTTGAAATGAGAATACAAAATTTTTTTTTAAAGTTGCAAATTAATAACAAGACCAAGGTATTTCAACTAAATACCAATTTCATGTATATTCCTCACCACTGAGAAAAGTGGTTATGTCATTTATTCTTATGACATAAATCTAGTATTTTTGATGTGTCTGTGTATAGTCACTGCATTTGGGCAGAAACTGATTTTAGCCCTTGCTTTCATTTAGTACTAGATTCCTTTATTTGGAGGTCGTTCTTCCTGAATTAAAAGAGATTTATAGAAAGAGAGTCAGTAGTTAATAATCATACCTTTTTTCCTTCAATAGAAAGCAGTGCTTTTAATGTTAGAGAAATGATTGTTTAACTGTATGAAATAAGATGAAAATATATGAAATTATATTCTAGTGAAATATTTCTATATTTTAAAATTTGAATTACTTCAATTATTTGAAATACATCTTTGCTTTTTTATCCTAATTAGAAAGCTTATTATTGTAGGATTTTATTTTCATTAGTTATTTATGAAAAGCAACATACCTTTCAAAAATAGATTTGACTTCTTTATTTAAAGTACTTGATTTGTTAAAGATATATTTCCTTGAATAAAACATAACTGTTAAAATGAAATTTGTAAAGTAAATGATAACATTTTCAAAGGAATTTGCCTATTGATGCAGAAAATTGAAAAGATATAGAACTTAAAGTTAACTGAGTCTTGGAGCCAGTTTTTCTATAAATTAAATCAGTTAAATGATTTTACTCTTAATTTTTCTTGATAAGTTTAATTTTGTCCTTAGACCTCATATGGCATATTATTCCTCATCCATATGCTTCATATGGCACTTATTATATTGTGAGAGATTGCACTTTTCAACTTTGTATTGGTGTTCATATGTTTCATTTGAGCCAAGAATTATATATTCTGATCTATTACAAAAGACCATGGGATATGTCCCAGTTGATAAGTTGATATTAACTTTAATAGATTCTTGTATCTGCTGATTTATTATTCATGACACTAAAATTTTATTAGATACAGTGCCGTATTTACTGTAGAAAATACTTGTTTTTAAAAATAAAGCAGCCAAAATTTCCAAAGTGAGTTATAGACTTTATATGAAAAAAGATGAATATTTAAATAGGTATGGCTTATTTTAAGGATGTGTACTGATTTTAAGGATTTTACTCTGAATATTGCCAAATTTGGTTTAAAATATATCTCTGACATCTGAATGAAAATATTCCAATTAAATACTAAAAGCATGAGATCACAGAATGCTAATATTTATTTGGATGTGATTTGCTTTTGTGCAGTTAAGACCACTTCTCCATTATTTCAGTGGTATTTTTTGCTATGCTTTCCAAAAGTATGTTGTTTTGAAATAGTTTCTTTAAGTTGTTTTCCTTAGCAAATACAAAATAAACTATATTTTTTAGCAGCTCTAAATGGAAAGTAATCAATACAAAAGTCAGTAAGTTGAGATATATCTTAGATAAATGAAGCATATAAAGCACCAGATAAAGTATATCATATAATACTTCTATGGAATAGAAATCATAGGAGAACTGAGAATTTTGTTTAATGGTTGCAGGGAGTGAGGATTATGTCAAGTCTGTCCCCATTCACAGTCTTTCCCTTCCTCAGATAATACAAGCTGTTTGGTTTTTTAAAATTCACATTCCAGAATTTCTTAAAGCATATTTATCATGCTCTGTTTGTATTTCATGCAATAATGAGAAGAGCATATTCACTACACGCCATAGCTTTTGAAACAAAGGCATTTTATAATGCACTGAAAAATTTTTACGTGGTATGTTAGTAATGTAAATCTAGATTTTATTTAAGTCAGCAAAATAGTTTATACTTTTAAAAATATTTTTAAATTGGGATGTTAATTTTGTATGAATCTTGAAACTAATAATATTAATCAGGTTTGGTAATTTTAAAAATATGTGAATTAAGTAACATTGAAAAAAGGTTATCTTCCATTTAAATGTTCATGGTAAAATATTTTAATCTCAGTGAGCAAGCTATTACAAAACTTTTTTTTTCCAAAATATTTTGGTTATATTGTATCTTTCATTCTATATTATATAGTTTTCAAACATATAAAAATAAACTTTTCAGAAAAGCTTTTTTATTATTTTGTATCAGGTAAGCTTTAGTTCTTTTAGTTTCTTGGAACACAACTGAAATGGGTAGGATGTAGTGACAAAAAAAGTGACCAGTAATATTTAATGGGATAAATTTTGAGCAGTTAATTTAAATTTTCACTTGACTCTTTTTTCAGTTATGAGTTGTTTAAAAAAGGGCAGTAAGCGATTGATTAAAGGGCAGTAAAGTATGAGCATTGTTATTGCTAGCAGAATTAAGCATTGGTCTACTGTTATAGTTATTTTTAAAATTTCTACAGTGATGACGATTTTAGGCTTTTAGATGTATTCTTAGCATTGCCATTTTTCTCAAAACAGAGAAATGATATACATTTCAACTCTTTTAAATGTTTTGACTGAAATATTAATATCCTATAGAAAAGTACATATTTTACCGTGTTTCATAACTGAAGTGAGTGCTTGGTAAATAGCTCAAGAAACAAAATATCAGCATCCCGAAAACCTCTCTCTTCCATCCTCTTTCCAATATTAGCCATTATCCTGATTTCTAATAGCGTATATTCTTGGATTTAATGTAAATGGAATCATACAACATATATTCCTTTTTTGGTGGCTCTGTCACTTTAAATTTGTGAGATTCATCTGTCCTGTGTAATGTAACTTTTAGACTGTTTGCTTTTGTCAGTATACAGTGTTACATTACATGAACATTGACAGTCTACACATTCTTGATCTGCAATTTTAATTTAAAAATAAGTACTTGAAGTTTGTGTCAATTTATTTTTTATTCCTTTGCCATTTTTTCCTTTCCTTTAAGACGTTTCAGGTGTATTAAGGGACATTTGATGACATTAAATATTTTTCTGTGTTTTGATAGTCAGCGTGCTAAGTGTTGGGATTGAGGAAATAGTAAAGTATAATATAATGAAGTTGAAAGATATCTCCTCACCATAAAAACTTACAGTCTAGTAGGGTAGGGCACTAGACACATGTGAAAACAGTTACTAGTAAATTGCAAAATTGAGGCTTAAGCAGAATGTCTTGTTTAAAGAAATCAGAGAATTTCTCTAAGACCTCAGGAATAACTCCAGAGAAGTGACATTAGAGTTGGTCTTTAATGCCTGAACCAGTTAGATATCCAGTTCTTGAGAGGCTAGTTAGGGTGTAGAGGCTTCTAAGTAACAATGTTGTCTGAACAGTAAGAGTTTATTAGTCCATTAAATCCGTGAATGAATACAGTGGGGGAAGAATTTGGAAAGTTACTTTAGGCTTGTACACAAGTGAGGATGTCTACGTTTTCCATATGAACACTTAAAAATAGTTATAGAGTTAATCAAATATTCATTAGTCCCATTTCTTTTTGATACAGCTTATTAAACTACAACCATAATACAGTTTTGAGTTCACTTTCTCCTATAATTGTGGGTTCAAAAATGTGATCTTACTCATAAATAAATTTTGTAAGTTCAGTGAAAAATTGGAATGTCTTAGAAAGTCATGTAGAAGGTAACTTTTAAGCTGGTTATTGAAGAATGGGTAGGAGTTGAAAGAGAATACTGTACTTTTTTATAGAGTGTTAGGTAATTAGTTTAACAGCACTTTCCTAACCACCCTGTGAAGTTGATGTTCCCTCTTACAAAACTAAAGCTCAGAGAGGTTACATAGCTTGTCCAAAGTCACACAGTTCCTAGACAAGGATTCTCACGGAGGGTTATTTAATCCAAAGTCCTTGATCCCTACCCTACCTGAAAGGAGTGAAGGTTTACATTATCTTTTAATTATCTTGCCTTATAGTTAATACAGATTTCCATGTGTAGAGAGGCTAGTTATGATAGTATAACATATAAATTTTTCTAGTAGCCATTAATGGTAAATAGATATTATTGTGCTGCTAATCTCAGAGAATTGGAGTTATTAGGGTTAGGTGAAATATTAGGTATTACGTCAATTTCTGAGTCATATTTATGACATAGCTTTGATTTATGGTCATCTATGATTGAACATTTTATGCACAGGGAGTTAGCTCCTTTCTGAGGCAGCCATAGTCATTGTTGGGCAGCTCTAAAGCGCTTTCTTATATTGAATCGAAATCTGTTTTCTTGTTTCTTCTTTCTTCATAATTATTGCTTGCTGATTTATATCATGAGCCATTTTCATACTCGTAGTAATGGGGGAAGACACATATTTCTTTACAAGATTAGGGATTCCTCTAAGTATTCATTCTTAGTCCAGTGCCAAAGGTATCATGGTTTTGGCTAGTGAAGTTGTTGAGCAGTTTGTTTGTGGGAGGAAGATACTTCCGTGGAATCTGTGTTTGAGTTCAGTGTTAAATAGAAAATACAGGATTTGGTGCTAGCAGGTTCATGGTATTGATGAGGAGAGGTGGGGCAGATAACTGATCATTTGTTTCCCTGAAATAGAAACTGAAGCAGCCATTTTTCTGCCATATGAATAAGTGGTTTTAGCTTTAATGGAAGCTGGGCCCTTCAAGTATAACAAAAATGCCTGTTACATTTATTAGAAAACAGAGTAAGTAACCCATCCCACAGGGCTAAAAACAGTGTTTGCTCAACTGCCCAGTTTGAGGCCACAGAAACATAAAGAGTTGGGTGTTTTTAATGTTACTCTAGATAGATCTTTTTCATTCCTTTGTTTCCAAAGCTGTATTTATTATAATCTGTCTGCTTTTGTGATTAACATTGTCTGTGACAGAATGTAAGATTTAACTGGTAAGATGTAACTGAGATGTTAACTCTCTTATTTCCATTTGAGTGGCAACAGCCTGATTTCCAGCTTTGGTTCTTCTGGTGTCTGGAATATTCTTTCATGAAATGTTTCTAACTGAAAAGAAATACCAACATCATCTACTACAATCTTCTTATATCAAAGATGAAAAAACTGAATCCCAGCGAGGTCAGATTACTTAGTTAAGAGCACACAGTGGCAACCCACTCCAGTGTTCTTGCCTGGAGAATCCCGGGGATGGGAGAGCCTGGTGGGCTGCCATCTATGGGGTCGCACAGAGTCGGACACGACTGAAGTGACTTAGCAGCAGCAGCAGTTAATACCAGTTACCTCAACTTGGTTTTCATTGTCTTGATTCAGGGTTCTTTCAAGTGTATCACAACACCTTAAAAATTACTATTATTGTAATTTCTATCATGGTGAAATGTACCTAACATAGAGTTTATCATTTTATCCATTTTTAAGTGTGCAGTTCTGTGGCATTAAGTACATTCATATCATTGTGCTGCTATTAACCACCATTCGTATTACCACTCTTCAGAAATGTTACATTCTGTACCCATTGAAACAGTAACTCCCATTACTCCCTTCAGCTCCTGGTAACTACTATTTTACTTTCTGTCTCTATGAATTTGACTATTTTAGATACCATATGTAAATGGAATCGTTGAATATTTGTCCTTTTGTATTTGACATACTTCATTTAGCATAAAGTTTTCAAGGTTCATCCATGCTGTAGCCTATTATTTCTTCTCCTCCCCTCTTCCTCCCTCCTTCCCTTCCTTCCTTTCCTTCTTTTTCATTCCGTTTTTTCCCTTATAGCTCAGTTGGTAAAGAATCTGCCTGCAGTGCAGGAGACTGTGGTTCAGTTCCTGGGTGGGGAAGATCCCCTGGAGAAGGAAATGGCTACTAACTCCAGTATTCTTGCCTGGAGAATCCCATAGGCAGAGGAGCGTGGCAGGCTACAATCCATGGGGTCGCAAGAGTCTTAGCGACTTAGCGACTAAAGAGAGAGAGAGAGAGAAATCATTTCATTGTATGTAAATGTCACATTTTGTTTATTCATGCATCAATGGGTATTTGGGTTATTTCTGCCTTTTAGCTATTGTGAATAATGCTGCTATGAACATGAGTGTGCAAATTATCTGTTTGAGTCCATTCTTTCAGCTCTTTTGGGTATATACATAGGAGTAGAATTGTTGAATCATATGATAATTCTATATTTAATTTTCTGAGAAATTGGTATTCTGTTTTTCACAGTGACTGCACCATCATATCATTCTCATTAGCAATGCACAAAGGTTCCAGTTTCTCTATCGTTACCAACTCTTGTTATTTTCCATTTTGTTATAATAGCCATCATATTGAATGTGAAATTATATCTCACTATGGTTTTGATTAGCATTTCTCTAATGATTAGAGTTTTTTTGAAGTAATTTTGCATAGAGTATTATATTACTTTCAGGTGTAAAACATAGTGATTCAACATTTAAATTATGAAATGATCTTGATTAGTAACCATCTGTTACTGTATAAAGTTTTTACATTATTATTGATTGTATACCCTGTACTTTATATACATCTCCATGACTTATTTATTTTATAACTGGAAGCTTGTACCCCTGAATCCCTTTTATCTGTTGCATGCAACCCCTTTACATGCCTCCATCTTTTCAAGTGCTTACTAGCCATGTATAATAATCTTTGGAGAAGTATATATTTAAGTCCTTTGCCCATGTTTAAATCGGACAGTTTTTATTGTTGAGTTGTAGGTGTTCCTTATATATTCTGTATATTAATCCCCTGTTATATAGATGTTCTTTTGTAAAGTTTTTCTCCAATTCTGTGGGACTCTTGCATTTTAATGTTAAGTCGTCTCTACCTTAATCTAACTCCAAAGCCAGAAGCTGAGTTTATCTCTCGTATATCATTTGCTTTTTGTTTGAAATTTTAACTTTCCGATTTGACACATATTTTCTTAAGAATTGGTATAGCTTAAGCAAGTAGAAGTGTTAATTTTGTTTCTTTAGAATAAGTCTACCTAATTTGGGGAAGAGAAGAAAGCTGAATTTGTTAGGGTTGTTTACAGGTTTCTTTGGGTTGTTTACAAGTTTATCTTTGCTTTTTTTTTTTTTTTTTTGCTTTTACTGTTTGTGAAATTATGAGATTATTACTTACTTACTTTTACTGTTTGTGAGATTGTTTTTCTGCAGAATGATTTTATAACTTTCTGTGGTATAGGGAGATAGTTTTCTGTTTAATTTTCTCATTTTAAACATGTTTTAAAGATATATATTTGTTAAGTTCTTCAAAAGGTAGATACAGTGCTTGCCATAGAATTTACAAATCTTTAGATTATAGACAAGCTCAGTACTGCAAAATAGAATCAAAATTAAAACAGATGAACAGTCAATAAAATTAAATGACCATTCAACGGATTACTTTCTTTTATTCAGAATAGTCTTTAGGAGGACATAGAAGTTTTTAAAAATAGTAAGAAGGTTGGGATCTTAGTACCTATTTTTAACATGAATTTATAAACACCTTATGGTTTCCATTCTGGGTTGACATATATATAGGTCATATTTTGAAATCCATATACATATTTGTTTTGTCACCTTTTTGTTATTAGGAATAGGACTTAATAATTACAGAAACTTTTTAAAAGTAGGTAATGGTGCAGGAATCCAAATTATTTTGGGGAGTATTATTCATTAAAAAAATACTGTCACAGGCCTGTTGTTCATTGCTATTCAATTTGAAACTGAAGAGAATATTGAAATATAGCTCTTTGAGGTTTTATTAAATGGTAAGTTAGTTCAGCCAAGACACTTATTCTGATTACAAGATTTTTTCTTTGGTGATAGAGATTAACACTGAGTTTAACAATCTGTTGCTAGAGAATTTAACAAATCCAAGCAGATATGAACACTGAGATGTGTGTGGTCACATAGCTAAATATCTCAGTATAGACTGGGATTCATATGTTAGACTCTGAAAAGATCTAGCCGTGTTTGCTTTGTAGCTCTGTCTCATCCTCTTGAAATGGACATATATTGCTGATAACAGGTTTTTAATTCAAAGTGTACTTTCTTCATCAAAGTAAGATTCAAATTTATTGAAGTGTGTGAATGGCATCTGAAAGTGGTACTTTATTCCAAATAGCTATACAGTTCTTAAAAAATTATGGATCTTTTGAAGAAGCTTAGGAAGTTTGACAGTAAGACATACAGCAATCTTCATTTGTCTTGGCTCAATTCATAGATTGATTTTGAGTGTGAACTTTAAATTTCCTTAGAAAATACTCTTCTTTTTTGGTCTACCTAAAATTTTAGATTAGACACACAAGAATGTTGTATTTTGTGAGACCCTAAGCAAGGAGTAACTCCATATTTTATAGGTTTGAAGGAAATAAAATATGTGTGCTTTTTTTTTTTTTATCTCATTAACCTACACATTAGAGATGGTTAAGCATGATCACAATGAAAATAGTCCATCTGATCAATTTCTCCATTACATCATATGGTAAATTTGATTTGGAAAGTTCATAGTACAAACTGTTCTCATTGTAGTTTTTTTCTTTTGATTTGGATAACTTGCTGAATTTTTTTCTTTTTTATTGTAATAACTTCCTTTGTAGCAAATGGTTAGGTCTTACTAGTACTGTGTACTGAGGTGCTGTATTTTTATATGAACTGTAGTCTCAGGTCAGGCATACAACAGTGGACTCATGCTGGATGCTCTGTGCATGATGTAACTTAATCTTCTATCTTATGGGAGTCTGTGTTGTGTGACTTGCCCTGTTTTGTTAATTCAGTCATCTTTTTATTATAAATCAAGCATTTCTTTGCATATTTCTTAGAATCTTTTTTATCTTGCTCATACTGTTTTTGTCTTCTACTAACTTTTAAAAAATGCGTAATTTTTTTTTTGTCCTTATTGAGTTGATTAAAGCAGGGAAGGCTGACCAGATTAGACAGAATGCATGTTTTCCTCAGTTTTTGAACAGTATTCCCCAATCTGTTACAAGTTTTTAAAAACACCAATGAGGTTTTTCACAGTGTTTATCTGCCTTTGTGCAAAGATTGTTTTTTATTTATTCATTCAGATCTATCCCACAGATAAGTGATGAATGCCCATTGTGTGCTGTATGCATTGCAGGGGCCTGGCTAGAGATGCACTAATAAACAAAATAGACAAAATACTTACCTAATACAACAGCAGAGAATACACAATATGTTAAAGGAATCTTGAGAGAAAAACTGCTTTAAGAGGCAGTTTATATTGTCTTTTTTATATATATATATATATTTTATATAACTAAAATCTAGTTATAAAATTGTCCTTTTGCTGTTTTGGGCCTTAGAAGGAGATGCATAATATTTTAAAATTATTCAGTATTTTTCTGTTTAATTTTATATATGATTTATGTTTGAAATGAAAACCATCTAATTAGTAGTAAAGCAAATGGTGTTTGGAACTGAAATATAGGTTCCTACAGATAAATGAAGACTAATTGAATCAATAAACTGAATCTATTGTTTTTCCATTTTCCAGCTTTTGAAAACATTCTTCAGTTATTATTGAACGATTTGTAGAGTATATTTGATAATTATGAACTTAGTGTTAGCTTTTCTAAAAATTTGATTTCTCAGCAGTTATTTTAACATGTATATAATCTCCAGTATTTATGGAGGTTAATTTATGTTAAGGCTTTTAAGACCTATTTATAAGTACAGATACTTAATTACATTCTTGCTTTGTACTCTTAATTCCACTTTTCTACATTATAATGTTTAGTGTAAATATACCTCAGTAATCTGTAAAGTCTTTCTAATTAAAAGATTTTAAAGTATTAAAATAAATGTTCATGTGAAGATACATTCTTTGACTACAAATTACTGAGGTTAATTTTTTCTGCAGGATTTTCAGAATATCACTACTTCATCATCACAGCTCATGCTAACAGTTACTTTCTATATTCATTGGGAAGTACTTGTATTTCTAATTTGCATGTAAGTTGTATTTGAAAAACTCATGTATGGAGTTATTTTTCAATTTATGTGTCTGTGAGAAATTTGTGAGAGAACTTTAGTAACACAGACTTAATAATAGCATATGTGTGCTAGGAGTAGTGCTGAGTCTTATATGCACTATCTCTTTAATCTTCATGTAGCTTTCTGAGATAGATACTGTACACATTTTATACATATCTTTGCCTTAGTTTCTTAATGATTATACATATAAATAGTGAAGCTAGAATTCAATTTTAGGTCTGTTTGAATCCAGGCCCCAAGTTAGCAGTTGCATCCACCAGTGATGAGTGTATTGCAAGTTGGTGTTAAGATTGCATCCTTAAACCTCCTTTTATGGAAATAACTTTGCAAGCTTGTATTTAATTTATAAATAAAATAAAACTTTATTGAGGTATACTTCATGGCATAAAATTCACCCTTTTTCAGTGTACAATTCATTGATTTTAGTAACTTTACTGAGTGCTGCAGCTGTTAACATAAGTCAGTTTTAGAACATTTTCATCCCTCCAGTAAGATCCCTTATATCCATTTACATTTAATCCCCATCTCCAACCCTAGGTAATCACTAATCTACTTTCTTTCTCCATATATTTTTCTTTAATGGCATGTAAATAAATCATACAAAATGTGGTATCCTATTTCTGGCTTCTTTTACTTACCATAAAGTGAAAGTGAAAGTGAAGTCCCTCAGTCGTGTCCCACTCTTTGGGACCCCATGGACTAACCCTATCAGGCTCCTCCGTCCATGGGATTCTCCAGGCTTGCGTCTGCCTGCAATGCGGGAGACCCAGGTTCAATCCCTGGGTCGGGAGGATCCCCTGGAGAAGGCAGTGGCAACCCACTCCAGCACTCTTGCCTGGAGAATCCCAGGGATGGAGGAGCCTGACTGTTTGTGGCTCAGACGGTAAAGCGTCTACCTGCAATGTGGGAGACCCGGATTCGATCCCTGGGTTGGGAGGATCCCCTGGAGAAGGAAATGGCAACCCACTCCAGTACTCTTAGCTGGAAAATCCCAAGGATGGAGGAGCCTGGCGGGCTACAGTCCACGGGGTCCCAAAGAGTCAGACACTACTGAGCGACTTCACTTTCTTTCTTTCTTTCCTTACCATAATGTTTTTAAAGATTATCCTTGACACACAGCATGTGTTAGCAACTAACTTATCTCTTATTCTACATCTCTGTGTGACTTTCTTTACCTGAGTAAAATGTAGTCAGACTTACAAATAACTATCCTTGCTATTATCCAGAGATATTTAAATTCCAGAATTGGATGAGGAGTTTCACAGCCTTGTTACAATTGCTGCTGTTAACTGTAATGTTCTAAGAGTGTCCTTTGTGTCATTAGCCTCTTCTTTGATCTTAAATAGACATTAACCTTTGCCATAATTTTTGGGAAATTATAAAGGTGGGGATGGTGTTTGGACTCCTTCTTGCTCTGTGATTATTGGTATTAAAACTCACAAATATAGAATTTAATCTGTATCAGACTTGTCAATCTCAGGGAGATGAATAGCTGGTAGTGGGTCATTTTCCTTCCTTTTTTTTTTTAATTGGGGCTTCTCTGATAGCTCAGTTGGTAAAGACACCCTGGTTTGATTCCTGGGTCAAGAAGATCTGCTGGAGAAGGGATAGGCTACCCACTCTAGTATTCTTGGGCTTCCCTTTTTTTTTTTTTTTTTACTAGATATAGGTAAGTTAACTCACTTTGAAAATGCCTGGTCTTGTCATTATATATCATTTTTGCATCTTGACTGGTTTTGCTTTTCACATCTGCATTTATACCCACCCCAAGAACATATAGTTGACTTTCAATAAATGCTAATTAAAATGAGCCAAACTAGAATTTAATTAATTTTATAAGTATTTAAAAATCAGTTGTCCTTTGAAGAGGATGGAGAAAAAACAGGTGTGTTCAGTCTCATTAATGTTTAAGGAAGAGAAGGCAGGCAAACTACCTAAACTCAGTTTCCTTTTTTGTTCATCTTTAATTTTTTTAATAAGTGAAGCTGTGATATTCTAAAGCAATATTCTTTTAGAGTCTAGCATCTAAAGAGAAATATAAGTCAAATGTATCATTCTTTAATATCTTCAGTTTTTATTGACTCTGATAAATGCAAGCATTCACGTATGAGTACTCTTGGCGTTTCTCTCTTTAGATATTAGTCTTTTTTTTTTTTTTTTTTTAAGTTTCATGATTTTCTTTTAACTCATTTTGGGAAGAATAATGTTTGGTGAATGCTTAATTTTTAATAATTTATTTCTCAAAGTATTCTTGTTTTATTCTCATAAACTTCCTGTAACTTAAAAAATTACAGAAATACTTAGGGGTCTGGTTATACCAAAAAATACTGTGTAACCATAGCAAGTTTTCATAGTTTTTTTAGAGCTATGTAGAATGTGATTTATAAACTTCTCTTTAATGGTTTATAATATGAATTATACCAGTATTTTCAGTAACATTTTCATTTTAAAATTAGACTGTAATTTAAATGCAACAAAGTTCAACATTTAGATGACAACAATTTAGTGATTTTCTACAGATAACTGTAGTCATGTAGCCACCAGCAAAATGAAGTTATGGAACCTTTCTATCACCCCTTCCAAAATCTCTCTTCTGTTCAGTCCCTTTTTCTTCCCCCTGGAGTTTGTCAGCTTTTGATGAGGGGCAGCTAGCTCATAGTAAAGGTGTGGCCTATTTAGATTCCCTTCTTGTAGGGGAAACTGGCTGGCAGCTTGTTAGCTTGCAGCCACTGTTTCTTGCTCTGCTGTTCATCCTTCACTCAAACCTGTCAGGGGACTGGTTCTCTTCACTAGGGCTTCTGGGTTTCTCTAGCTCAAAAGGCTGCCAGAGACTGAGGCAAATAGCATTTTCAGTTACATAATAAAGGATTTTGTAGCTAGATTTTATATACACACTTTCATGTATCTCCATTTGATTTCATTGAGCATTTTTTGCTTAGGTTTATGTTTTAAAAAGATAGTTTACAAAGAGTAATAAAAATAGGAAAAGAGAAATGTGATTTTAATGTGAAATATCATGGGACTCTAATGTATTTTGTGACAATAAGCATAGTAGTTTAACTCTGAAAAAAGATTAACTTCAATTAAAATAATTGTTTTACTGTTGTTCTGCATATTTGACTTAATTAGATGAATGTATTTACAGCCTTATATTTCAAGTTGAAATTTTTACCTAAATTGCATTTGAAGTAAGTTTGTTCATATCAGAAAGAATAGTGATACTATATAAATCCATATAAGTTTATTTTTATTTTTATTTCTTTTGGAGTGTTGAAAAATAATAGAAGTGAATCTAGGCTTTATTTTGATTAAAGATGTTTTCCTCCTAAATATGTCATTATTCATCTGTAAATTTGTCTTGATTGAATGATTTTTAAATAACATTTATGTTTTAAATTTTTAAATAATATCTCAATTGGCTTTATATGGATAATAGTGCAGAATCTTAAATTTAACAGTTAATACAATTGATTCTGAGCATGTTTTCATCTGATGTTTTCTTTGTATCTTTCTTAGTACTGTTACTAGGGGCTTCCCTGGTGGCTCAGATGGTAAAGAATCTGCAGTGTGGGAGACCTGGGTTCAATCCCTGGGTCTGAAAGATCCCCTGGAGAAGGAAGTGGCAACCTACTCCAGTATTCTTGCCTGGACAATCCAATGGACAGAGGAGCCAGGTGCAGGCTACAGTCCATGGGGTCGCAAAGAGTCGGACATGACTGAGCGACTAACACTTCACCTTCTAGTACAAATACTAACTTGTAAAATCTTTGTTTATCTTGATTTGGGTTTTAGTTTGGTTACTTTCAACACTTTGCCAAATTGTAGGTATAAAAGATTCAATTCAGTTCAGTTCAGTTCAGTCACTCAATCATGTCTGACTCTTTGCGACCCCATGAATTGCAGCATGCCAGGCCTCCCTGTCCATCACCAACTCCCGGAGTTCACTCAGACTCACGTCCATCGAGGCGGTGATGCCATCCAGCCATCTCATCCTCTGTCGTCCCCTTCTCCTCCTGCCCCCAGTCCCTCCCAGCATCAGAGTCTTTTCCAGTGAGTCAACTCTTCGCATGAGGTGGCCAAAGTACTGGACTTTCAGCTTTAGCATCATTCCTTCCAAAGAACTCCCAGGGTTGATCTCCTTCAGAATGGACTGGTTGGATCTCCTTGCAGTCCAAGGGACTCTCAAGAGTCTTCTCCAATACCACAATTCAAAAGCATCAGTTCTTCGGTGTTCAGCTTTCTTCACAGTCCAACTCTCACATCCATACATGACCACAGGAAAAACCATAGCCTTGACTAGATGGACCTTTGTTGGCAAAGTAATGTCTCTGCTTTTGAATATGCTATCTAGGTTGGTCATAACTTTTATTCCAAGGAGTAAGCGTCTTTTAATTTGTTAGCATACAGTGTCCTTATTAAAAGAGAAATATCTTGGTTAGAAAGCACTACATTTAGTCTAAAGGTTTTTCTTATTTATTTTTTTTTTAGTAATTGCCTCTAAATTACTTTCTTGTGTTTGGTGATTTAATCTTATTTAATACACTGCTGCTGCTAAGTCGCTTCAGTCGTGTCCGACTCTGTGCGACCCCATAGATGGCAGCCTACCAGGCTCCCCTTTCCTTGGATTCTCCAGGCAAGAACACTGGAGTGGGTTGCCATTTCCTTCTCCAATGCATGAAAGTGAAAAGTGAAAGTGAAGTCGCTCAGTTGTGTCCAACTCTTCGAGACCCCATGGACTGCAGCCCACCAGGCTCCTCCGCCCATGGGATTTTCCAGGCAAGAGCACTAACTTCAAATATAGGAACAAATAGTCATTGGAGGTCCCTGTGTTCAAAAGATCATACAGTGCATAGTTTGTCGTAGAAGAAAATCTCTAAGAACAGCATCATAATACTCTTGTATAACATTTTGACTTAATTCCACTGCATACAGTGATTTCTTTGAACCTCACAACTGACATTTGAAATAAACAAGTCAGTTATTTTTACCTCTTTTAATAACCTCTTTTTCAGAAAACTAAGATAATGGCATCTGGTCCCATCACTTCATGGGAAATAGATGGGGAAACAGTGGAAACAGTGTCAGACTTTATTTTTTTGGGCTCCAAAATCACTGCAGATGGTGATTGCAGCCATGAAATTAAAAGACGCTTACTCCTTGGAAGGAAAGTTATGACCAACCTAGATAGCATATTAAAAAGCAGAGATATTACCTTGCCAACAAAGGTCCGTTTAGTGAAGGCTATGGTTTTTCCAGTAGTCACGTGAGAGTTGGACTGTGAAAAAAGCTGAGCGCCGAAGAATTGATGCTTTTGAATTGTGGTGTTGGAGAAGACTCTTGAGAGTCCCTTGGACTGCAAGGCTATCCAACCAGTCCATCCTAAAGGAGGTCCGTCCTGGGTGTTCATTGGAAGGACTGATGCTGAGGCTGAAACTCCAATACTTTGGCCACCTCATATGAAGAGTTGACTCGTTGGAAAAGACCCTAATGCTGGGAGGGATCGGGGGCAGGAGGAGAAGGGGACGACAGAGGATGAGATGGCTGGATGGCATCACCGACTCGATGGACATGAGTCTGGGTGAACTCTGGGAGTTGGTGATGGACAGGGAGTCCTGGCGTGCTGCGATTCATGGGGTCGCAAAGAGTCGGACACAACTGAGCAACTGAACTGACTGACTTTTATAGATATGGAAACGGACGGTTAGGAAAGATGATGCAGTGGATTGAGAGAGATGAAATCTGCCATATCTAGAAATGCACTTGTTCTAGATGTTTAGTTCTAGGTCTAGTTTAGTGTTGGTGATGGAGCCATTAATAGTAGTTGGTAATAACGAGTTTTTGATAATGGCTTTGATTATATTCATTATAATTTATAACTCTAAAAATATTTCCAGTTTCCTAGATGAATCTGTTACTACTCAGCGCTTTTTAAGTTTCAGCTGCTTTTTTTAAAAAATTTTTTTACTTATATGCTGTAATGAGTCTTAGTTGCAGCATGTGTGGTCTAGTTCCTCAACCAGGGATCGAACCTAGGCCTGCCACATTGAGTGTGCAGAGTCTTTGCCACTGGACCACCAGGGAAGTCCCATTCAGTTCCTTTAAAAATATTTTTTTGATACCTGTCAAGTGCGAACTGTTGTGTTTTAGGCCTTTGAGTCCCAATATGAGTAACATACAGGTCTTTGCATTTTCTTTCTTGATTCTCTAAGTACTTAGAGAGGAGTTCTTAGTCCTTGGTGGCTCAGATGGTAAAGAATCTACCTGCAGTGCATTAGACCTGGGTTCGATCCCTGGGTTGGTAAGATCCCCTAGAGAAGGAAATGGCTACCCACTCCAGTATTCTTGCCTGGAGAATTCCATGGACAGAGGAGCCCAGCAGGCTATAGTCCATGAGGTCACAAAGAGTCAGACACAACTGAGTGACCTTCACTCACTCTCAGTTACCAGCTAATACATAGATCTAAAGCCAAATTTTTGTAATTTGATTTTGGAAGAAAGTTCTATTTATGTTGTTTTCCTGCCTGAAACACTTTACTTCTCATAGCTTTTATTGTAAAGATTAGAACATTTAAAACTTTCAATGATATCCTCTATTGTCTGGCCCCTTCTTAACTGTCTGGATTCATCTGAGTATCTTCCTCTCCATCCCTTCCCAACTCCTTGCCTTTTTCAGTGTCGTTTTTTTTAAAGCCAGGTCTTTCACCATACTGTCTCAGTAGACAGTAGCCTAAATAATTTTTACTCACTCCTCAGATACTGACTCAACTGATACTTTCTCTGGATCATATCCCCCTATTATATTTTTTAACAGATTATTTTTCCTGCTTTGCATTGTACTTTTCATAGGAGTGATTTTTACAGTTTTCTTTTTTGGGTGATTATTTAATAGCGTTTTCCCTTTTTACATTAAGTTCAGTAAGGACTGTCTCTTTTTCTATGGAGGTCATTAATCTTCAAAACCTTGAAACTGTGGAAAATATAAGTAAATACTTATTGACATGCAGTTGCTAATTTCTTCAGCCATTTTAGTGGTTTTTGATTTTTTGATCAAGATTTTAGTTTGTATGCTTTTTTCTGATGACCAAATTTGTATCCTTTTTGCTTACATAATATATGTAAAATGTGCTCTTGGCCAGAGCAAAAACCAATGACTTTAATTACTGAAATTAAACTAAAATTTTAGTGATTTTTTTCTTATCAGAATTCTCAAAATAATATTTGAAAGTTTTTAATTACGTATATAAGATATATCGCATGAACACACTTCTTTTTTTTCCTAAGTAAACATTTTTGCTTAAGTATGTGAACTGTCTATATTGAATTAACTTGTGTGAGAGATAATGAGATTATTGAAGAAACAACATTTTGCTCTCTTGTATTTTGTTGGTTTGCTACAACCTGTAGTTCATTGTAAGATTTTGAACTTTATATGTTACAATAAGGCATTCATTAATTTTTAATTTTAGTGATGGACAACTTTTATTTCTCATTTTCTCTGTCCATATGTCATCTAATATTTAAGTTCCAAATATCATTTCAAAAATTTGGAAAATGGTAAAATGTTCTCATATCTCAATAGAATATAATTTGTATTTTGCAGGTATGTGAAATGGTCAAATGGTGGTAATTAAATAAATATAGCAGTTAATATTGTAGGAATATTGATAAAGTGATACACTGGCTAATGAATGTAAATCTTGATTCAAACAACAGAATGTCAAGTATGCATTAAAAACACCAATGTGGAAGAGTATGTAGTTATGTAGAAAAATCTTGATCGCTGAGATATGTTGCTTAGTCATAAAAAGCAGGCTTATATATATATATATGTATATATAAGACATATATATATGTATATCTTCATTAAAATTATAAATATGTCTATGAATCATAAAATAAAGAGACAGAGGCATGTAGGTCTGTTTGCTGAATTCATAAAAAGTGGTTATTGTGGGGAGTGGAGTGGGAAGGAGGAGGAAAGAGGGGCTTTAACCTTTCATTTTACCTACCATTTAGGTAAAGAAGTTTTTTCTCATCTCTGAGTGTTGATATATTGTGTAAGTTAAAGAGTCATTGTGTGCAGAATGAAATACAAATTTCTAAGCTTTTTAAACTGCTTTCATTTCTCAGTTGAATTAGTGAGTTTTGTACTCATTTTATTTTGGAAAAAGTGATCTAATCTTATTTTACTGTACAGGATATGAGTAATAACAAAAATACATTTTTGGAACCAATTTGTAGGTTCAGACCTTGCATTTGGGGACTCTGTATAAATCTTTAGATCCAGCTGTTGCTGAGGATATTCTTGCAGTTGCGTGAGGTGTGTTGATTTTAAAAGAATGGATGATTGTCCTGAAGTGTACGTATGGCAAAAATTTTATAGTATTGCTATGAATGTGAATGGATTGTTTAATTCCTTTGCATGAGTAGTTAAAGCCACTTCCATGTTTTTTATTTAAAATTTTGGAGGAAGAATTTTCTTTACAGAAATGTCAGATTGGTCCAAAAATTTTATCAGCTCTGTATTGTAATTTGCCAGCAAATGATACAGACAGAATCTTTTAAAGTGTTTGTTAATTAGGGCATATTCATTTTCAGTCTTTGCTACTGCACAATCAAGACCTACTTGTTTCTTTTTCCTTAAATTTGTCCTGGAGTTTGTCCAAGTTGAGTTTTAATGAATTGTTTATCCCACTAGTTACATTAGGATTTATTTTTCCCTAGAGAGTAATGTTTGAATTGATAGTTCTTAAACCTATTCTGTAAAATGAACATATGTTCTGACTTGGACTTCTAGATATGTGAAATAGGCATTTGTTAAATAAATTATTTTATTTTCACCAACTTAACTGTTAAAATGTAGGTTTAGTGATATTTCAGAAATGTGAAGTAAATCCAGAAGTTGTTAGGTAATTTTAGTATAACTTTTATTGAGCTGTTTTATTTTAAGCAAAGTTTAAATAAATTTGTAGTGGTATAAATCACAAGGAAGGTTATACTTTTATTGTTCATTTTAATTGACATTTTAATGAGCTCCCAAAATAGCTTAAAGTTATATAAAATCTATTGATCTCTTTAAAAAAATAATTGAAGCAAATACAGTATAATGGTATGGTTTGATGAATTGTGTTTGTTGAAATGGATCCATGGATATTTCCTATTTTCTATATTAATCTGTTAGAAATATCTCAAAGTTGAAAAAAATAAAAGAGAAAAAACCCTCTTCATTGATACTGTTACACTAACAGGCACATCCTATATTCTACCATCTGCCAAATCAATTATAAATGGTTTTAGTTCAGATGATACTGGAGTATTTAGCAGAAATATAATAAAATGTAATTTTATTTGCAGTCGGTTACAGCTGGAAAATAAATCACAAAACATTGCCTACGTGTATGCTATAATTTACTTGTTTGTTATTGAATTTTGGCTTTTGTACAAAGTATAAATTCTTTCCTTTGATGTTAAAGTAAGTTGAACCTGAAGGAGAGCATTACCTTCTACCCTTGGGCAGTATTAAAATGTAAATTAATCTTTTTGAATTTGCATATGTTTAAGTTTTTATTCAAATCTGTGTTATCCTTTTGGGAATCATTTTATGTGACATATGATGGCTTGCAAGTTAGAGTACCATATACAGTAGCTGAATTTTTTATGAAATGGTAAAGGCCCACTTGTAAAAAGAATCCTGACTGTAATTTTGCCTTATAAATAATTATTGCTAGAGTTATAAGAACATGGCTCTGGCTACACCATAGGACTTCCTGAATACCACAGAATATCTGGCTAAAGATAGATATTGTTAAGCTAATTATACATATTTATATTATAGGTTTCCAAATGTGTGTTCTGTTTACTTAGTATCATTACTAGTAAACTGTTGTGTTTTTGTTTTTTTGTTCAAGAATTTTGAACAGAAATTTGAGAACATAGTAGAGAGAGAACCACCACTCAATGGTTATACTGATAATAATAGAAAAGAAAGTGACTTAAATAATGGGCACAGTGTTATAAAACCTAAAGAAACCAGTAAGAATAAATATAAATGTATGAATTAGATACTATTTTCCCCTCCTCCCTCATTGGATCTCTATTATTATTATTAATAATTGTTATTAATAATTAATATTATCAAATTAATATTATTAATATCTCTATTATGTTGCTTGCGTGGTTTAAGGAATGTTTTATTTGGTACATTTTAAAATTTATTAAATTTTTGAAAACTTTTTGGCCCCACCACATGGCATGTGGAATCTTAGTTCCCTGACCAGGGACTGAACCTTCTCCCCTTGCAATGGAAGTGTGGAGCCTTAACCACTGGACTGCCAAACCCTTCAGAACATATCTGTCTCTTTGTTTATTTATTACAATCCTTTGATTTTTTGGCAAAATGTGACCAGGTTTGTCAAGTGAACGCCAAATCCAAGTAGAGCCACATATTACTATTATGTATTTGAGAGTTGTATGGACAGGGTGTAGATGTCTTAATGTTCAGCTGTTTATTTAAATTATGTGACATGCTAATGGAGACAAATACTTTAGGGAGTTTTTTAATTTAAATTGAGATAAAATTCACATAACATAAATTTACTTTTTTAATTATTTTAAACTGTTTGATTCACTGATTTTTACTATATTCACATTGTTGTGCAGTCATCATCACCATCTAACTCCAGGGCATTTTCACAACTCCAACAAAGAAATCCTGACTCTCTGATTCTGGATAGAGAATGCCACATACAACATGTGGCATTTTCTGTCAGTGGCACTGGTGGTAAAGAATCTGTCTGCCAATATAGGAGATGCCAGAGATGCAGTTTCCATCCTGGGTAGGTAAGCTCCCTTGGAGAAGAAAATGGCAACTGATTCCAGTATTCTTGCCCCAAGAATTCCATTGACAGGAGCCTGGCAAGCTACAGTCCATGGGCTTGTAAAGAGTTGGACATGACTGAATGACTGAGCTTTTCTTTTACTTACCATGTTTTCAATGTTTCTCCATGTTGTGGCATGTATCAGTACTTCATTACTTTTTATGGCCAAATACTACTATTGTTTAGGGATATTTTGTTTATTTATCAGTTGTAGCTTTGCATCTTTTCCACTTCTTGTGCTGTGCCTAGTCATTTAGTCATGTCCAACTCTTTGCGACCCCATGGACTATAGCCAGCCAGGCTCCTCTGTCCATGGGGACTCTCCAGGCAAGAATACTGTAATGAATTGCCATGCCCTTCTCAGGGGATCTTCCCAATCCAGGGATTAAACTTAGGTCTCTTGTGTTGCAGGCAGATTCTTTACTGTCTGAGGCACCAGAGAAGCCTACTTCTTGGGTAATAATAATGCTGCTGTGAACATGCATGTATGAACTCTAAGGTGAACAGATTTTCAATTCTGTTGGCTAAATACCTGACAATACAATTGCTGTTTTTACATTTTTGATAAACTGTCAAGTTGTTATACACAGTGGTTGTACTGTTGTATACATCCACTTCAATGTCTGAGAGTTCTAATTCCTCCCCATCCTTGCCTACCCTTGTTATTTTATTTTTTTTCTTTCTTCTTTTATGTCCAACCTAGTGGGTGTGAAGTGGTATCTCTTTGTGTTTTTTTTTTTTTTTTTCCTTTTTGTCTTCTCAATGTGTGGCATGTAGGATCTCAGTTCCCTGACTGAGTATTAAACCCGTACTCCCTGCAATAAAACTGCTTAACCACTGGACCTCCGGGAAGTCCCTCTGTGTGGTATTGATTTTCATTTCCCTAATAATGTTGAACATTTTTTAAGTGCTTATTGGCCATTTGTGTAATTTCTTTAGAGAAATGACTGTCCATTTTTAATTGGCTGTTTATCTTTTTTTGCTGTTGGGTTGTGGGAGTTCTTTGCACATTCCAGATACTAGACCTTCTTAGATATATGATTTGCACATGTTTTCCCCCATTTTGTGTGTTGTGTTTTCAGATTTTGGATATTTTACTTTGATACACATAAGTTTTGAAATTTGATGAAGTCCTCTTTATCTGTTTTCCTTTTATTGCTTTCGCTTTTGATATCGTATTTAAAAATGAATTTGTTCTCTAATCCATGATTGTGATGAATTACACTTCTAGAAGTTTTATGGTTTTAGCTTTTTGATCAATTTTGAGTTAGTTTTGGTATATGGTGGGAAGCAGGGGTCCAAATTCATTCTCGATATTTTGATATTTGATTGTTCTAAAACTATTTGTTAAAAAGACCATTCATTCCCTACTGATTGGTCTTGACCTTTTATCAGAAGTCCATTGATCATAGATGTATGGGTTTATTTGTAGACTTTCAGTATTAGTGCACTGATTTATATGTATATGCATATTTGATTAGTGTACCTTGTAGTAAGTTTTGAAATGTGAGTCTTCCAACTTTGTTTTTCTTTTTCAGGATTGTTTTGGTTATACATGGTTCCTTGTAAATCCATATGAATTTTAGGATTAGTTTAATCATTTATTCAAAATAGATAGGATTTTGATAGGGATCATATAGAATATATTGAGTAATTTGGAGAGTACTATCAGTTAACAGTATTAAATTTTCCAGTCCATAAATGTGAAATGTCTTTTCATTTATTTAGATTTCTTATTTAATTTATTCAACAGTGCTTTGTAGTTTTCATTGTAAAAGTCTTACATTTCTTTAGTAAAATACTTATTCTTAAGTATTTATTCTTTTTGTTACTGTTATGTATGTAATTATTTTAATTTCCTTTTCAGATTGTTCATTTTAAGTGTGTTGTTTAGTCGCTTAGTTGTGTTTGTGACCCCATGAACTATAGCCCACCAGGCTCCTCTATCCATGGAATTTCCCAGGCAGGAATACTGGAGTGGGTTGCCATTTTGTCCTTCAGGGATTTTAAGTGTATATGGGTAGAAAACTTACTTTCTGTATAGTTACCTCGTACCTTGCAATTTAGTTGAACTTGGTTTTAGTTCCAATAGTTGGTGTGTATGGGGATGGTTTTCAATGTATAAGATCATGTCATCTGTGATAGTTTTACTTTTATTTTTACAATCTGAATGCCTTTAAATTTTTTTCTTGCCTAGTTTCGTGGCTGGAACCCTTACTGCAATGTTGAATAGATAGAGTGACAGGTGAAAAATACTTTACTTCTTCCTCATCTTGGAGTGCAAGCTTTCAGACTTTCACCACTTTTATGCTGTTATGTGTTTTTCATAAATGTCCCATATCATGTAGAGGAATTTCTCTTTAGTGTGTTGAATGTTTTATGTTATGAAAGAGTGTTGGATTTTGTCAGATACTTTATTCCTGTGTCGGTTGTGATAGATGTGTTTTCGCCTGTCTTCTTTCTATAAGTATGTATTGCACTGACTTCTTGAGCCATTCTTTTATTTCTGGGATAAGTTTCAGTTGTTATGGCGTATAATGCTTTTAATATTTTTCCAAATTTCATTTACTGGTATTTTACTGAAGTTTTTGCGTTTATGGTCGCAAGGAATATTAGTGTAGTTTTCTTGTCTTTGGCTGTGGCATCAGGGTATTAACTGATGTTATAGAAAAAACTGGGAAGGATTCTCTTTTTCCCCAAAATTTGAAAAGGATAGATACTTTTTTCTTTACATGTTGGTAGAATTCAGGAGTGAAGCCTTTGGTCCTGGATTTTCCTTGGGAGATTTCTACTTCATTTTGAAGGACAGCTAAGTCAGAAATATAATTATTAACTGCCAGTTTTTTCTTTCAGCACTTTGAATATGTTGCCCCACTGCCCTCTGGCCTCCATGGTTTTTTGTGAGGAATGCCTTCAAAGCTCAACCAGGCAGTTTTTAACTCTGCCACTTTTTCTTGTTGTGCAGACCCTGAAAGTCAACCAGAAGTGAGAGCTTAGGGCCTTTCTCTTGTCTTTCATCTGCAGGTGCACAGCCTGAGAATGTGTAGTGAAAGTCTCAGTTATCTCCGACTCTTTGTGACCCCTTGGACTATACAGTCCATGGAATTCTCCAGGCCAGAATACTGCAGTGGGTAGCCATTCCTTTTTCCAGCAGATTTTCCCAACCCAGGAATCGAACCGGGTCTCCTGCATTGTAGGCGGATTCTTTACCAATTGAGCTGTCGGGAAAGCGAGAGCATCTGTATGGCCTTCCTCATTCCCAGAAAGGTGCCTGAGCTTTTCAGTGTGTTTATTCCCCAAAGCATCATTTCCCTGGCTTGCTTTCTAAGATTTTGGCTAGTCTTTTTTTTTTATTTTGGCCTCTTCTGTTATCAGTTATCCCAGGCAGCAAGGACTAGTGCAGTACAATTGCCTGTAAATGTTTTCTACAAATGCCCTTGGGTGGTAGTTTTTGTTTGGGGAGGGTTCTGAATTAAGAGAGAGAAAGCAGGCTCTCTGCATTGATCCTCTAGGTAAGTTACCAGACAGGTCAGAACAACCAACCACAGTTTCTTGTGTAAGATCTTTTTTTGCTTTCTCTTTTACCTGTTACTAGGGATAAGAGCTATTTGCTATCACTGCTGAGCTGGAGGCCAGAGGAGGTAACATAGGTAAATAAAAATACCGCAGAACTTACTGTTCTACTGAAATTGAGTTGTTTAAAATTTTAATTTAATTTTTTTTGATTATGTGATCCCCTGTTTGATACAGGTTTTGTTAGTTTCTCGAGTTCTGAAAAAGTTGATTTTTGACAGTGTTGCCAGCTTTTTTGTTGCTTCAGTTCGTAAATCATCTGCCTGCAATGCGTGAGACCTGGGATTGATTCCTGGGTCAGGAAGATCCCCTGGAGAAGGAAATGGCTACCCACTCCAGTATCTTGCCTGGAGAATCCCATGGACAGAGGAGCTTGACAGGCTAGAGTCCATGGGATCGCAGGAGTCAGACACAACTTAGCGACTAAACCACTACCACCAAACTTTTGGTGTACCTTACTCTACCATTTTTGATGATACCATTTCACTTTTGAAAGTTTTAAAATGCATTTCTCTCTCTCTCTCTTTTATTTAAAATGTTTTTAATTGAGATACAATTAATTTACAGTGGTTCAGGTGTACAGCACAATGATTCAGTTGCATATATATATCTATATATATACTTTTTCAGATTTTTTTTCCATTATAGACTATTATAAGGTGTTGAATATAGTTCCCTGTGCTATACAATAGTTCCTTGTTGTTTATCTGTTTTACATATAGAAGTATGTAACCCCAAATTCCCAACTTATCCCTCTTTCCCCTTTGGTAACCATGAGTTTTTTTGTATATCTGTGAGTCTGTTTCTATCTTGTAAATAAGTTTATTTGTATCACTTCTTTAGATTCCATGTGTTAAGTGATATCATATATTTGTCTTTCTTTATCTGATTTAAAAGTGAAGTTTGTATCTGTGAGAAAGTAAGAAATTATCTGATAATTCAGTGTTGAGTCATGGAGTGGAGATAATTTGATATATTGGTAATGCTCATGTCTTACCCTCTCATTTTAAAAATGTTTAACGAAATTAATTCATTTTGATATAGTTTATGATTTCCATAGTCCATTCTTGAAGTATTGCAGTTAGAATTTTTTGAAAAAAAATAATGATACATGTTTCTCAAAGAAACAAGCAAAAGAATACAGATATTTACATAGGGAAAAGATCATGTAAAGTCATCGTCTGTTATCATCCCCCAGGAATAAACATTATCAATAGTTCTATGAAGAATTCTTTCTTTCAACATATAAACAATGCAGACATATTTTTATGTGTGCGTGACCCACCATTTCCTGCTGTTACATGGAATCATAATGCAACTATATATGTTTTTGCCATATTTCAGCATCTCCTTTCAGTAGTTTCATCTCTCTCTCTCTCTTTTTTTTTCCTAACTATGTGAGTATTTTTGTAACAGTTGTTTTGGCTGTGCTGGGTCATGAATTGCTGTGTGGGCTTTTCTCTAGCTGTGGCGAGTAGGGACTGCTCTAGTTGTGGTGCGTAGACTTCATTGCAGTGGCTTCTCCTGTTGAGGAACATAGGCTCTAGGTGCATGGTCTTCAGTAGTTGCAGTTCCTGGGCTCTGGAGCACAGGCTCAATAATTGTGGTGTGTGGGCTTGGTTGCTCCAAGGCACATGGATCTACCCCGACCAGGGATTGAACCCATGTCTCCTCCATTGGCAGATGGATTCTTTATACTACTGAGCCACTAGCGAAACCCTATCTGAGTAGTTTTGCATCAAGTCATTGTATCAAAATTTGTTCAATGATGAAATTTTTTCAGGTTGATCACATCAGATCAGATCAGTCGCTCAGTCGTGTCCGACTTTGCGGCCCCATGAATCGCAGCACGCCAGGCCTCCCTGTCCATCACCAACTCCCGGAGTTCACTCAGACTCACATCCATCGAGTCAGTGATACCATCCATCCATCTCATCCTCTGTCGTCCCCTTCTCCTCCTGCCCCCAATCCCTCCCAGCATCAGAGTCTTTTTCCAATGAGTCAATTCTTCGCATGAGGGGCCCAAAGTACTGAAGTTTCAGCTTTAGCATCATTCCCACCAAAGAAATCCCAGGGCTGATCTCCTTCAGAATGGACTGGTTGGATCTCCTTGCAGTCCAAGGGACTCTCAAGAGTCTTCTCCAACACCACAGTTCAAAAGCATCAATTCTTTGGCGCTCAGCCTTCTTCACAGTCCAACTCTCACATCCATACATGACCACAGGAAAAACCATAGCCTTGACTAGACGGACCTTTGTTGGCAAAGTAATGTCTCTGCTTTTGAATATGCTATCTAGGTTGGTCATAACTTTCCTTCCAAGGAGTAAGCGTCTTTTAATTTCATGGCTGCAGTCACCATCTGCAGTGATTTTGGAGCCCAAAAAAATAAAGTCTGACACTGTTTACACTGTTTCTCCATCTATTTCCCATGAAGTGGTGGGACCAGATGCCATGATCTTCGTTTTCTGAATGTTGAGCTTTAAGCCAACTTTTTCACTCTCCACTTTCACTTTCATCAAGAGGCTTTTTAGTTCCTCTTCACTTTCTGCCATAAGGGTGGTGTCATCTGCATATCTGAGGTTATTGATATTTCTCCCAGCAATCTTGATTCCAGCTTGTGTTTCTTCCAGTCCAGCATTTCTCATGATGTACTCTGCATATAAGTTAAATAAACAGGGTGACAATATACAGCCATGACGAACTCCTTTTCCTATTTGGAACCAGTCTGTTGTTACACGTCCAGTTCTAACTGTTGCTTCCTGACCTGCATACAGATTTCTCAAGAGGCAGATAAGGTGGTCTGGTATTCCCATCTCTTTCAGAATTTTCCACAGTTTATTGTGATCCACACAGTCAAAGGCTTTGGCATATTCAATAAAGCAGAAATAGATGTTTTTCTGGAACTGTTTTTGCTTTTTCGATGATCCAGCGAATGTTGGCAGTTTGATCTCTGGTTCCTCTGCCTTTTCTAAATCCTTCACGGTTCACATATTGCTGAAGCCTGGCTTGGAGAATTTTGAGCGTTACTTTACTAGCATGTGAGATGAGTGCAATTGTGCGGTAGTTTGAGCATTCTTTGGCATTGCCTTTCTTTGGGACTGGAATGAAAACTGACCTTTTCCAGTCCTGTGGCCACTGCTGAGTTTTCCAAATTTGCTGACATATTGAGTGCAGCACTTTCACAGCATCATCTTTCAGGATTTGGAATAGCTCAATTGGAATTCCATCACCTCCACTAGCTTTGCTCGTAGTGATGCTTTCTAAGGCCCACTTGACTTCACATTCCAGGATGTCTGGCTCTAGGTCAGTGATCACACCATCGTGATTATCTGGGTCGTGAAGATCTTTTTTGTACAGTTCTTCTGTGTATTCTTGCCATCTCTTCTTAATATCTTCTGCTTCTGTTAGGTCCATACCATTTCTGTCCTTTAACGAGCCCGTCTTTGCATGAAATGTTCCTTTGGTATCTCTGATTTTCTTGAAGAGATCCCTAGTCTTTCCCATTCTGTTGTTTTCCTCTATTTCTTTGCATTGATCGCTGAAGAAGGCTTTCTTATCTCTTCTTGCTATTCTTTGGAACTTTGCATTCAGATGTTGATATCTTTCCTTTTCTCCTTTGCTTTTTGCTTCTCTTCTTTGCACAGCTATTTGTAAGGCCTCCCCAGACAGCCATTTTGCTTTTTTGCATTTGTTTTCCATGGGGATGGTCTTGATCCCTGTCTCCTGTACAATGTCACGAACGTCATTCCATAGTTCATGAGGCACTCTATCTATCAGATCTAAGCCCTTAAATCTATTTCTCACTTCCACTGTATAATCATAAGGGATTTGATTTAGGTCATACCTGAATGGGCTAGTGGTTTTCCCTGCTTTCTTCAATTTAAGTCTGAATTTGGCAATAAGGAGTTCATGGTCTGAGCCACAGTCAGCTCCTGGCCTTGTTTTTGCTGACTGTATAGAACTTCTCCATCTTTGGCTGCAAAGAATATAATCAATCTGATTTCGGTGTTGACCATCTGGTGATGTCCATGTATAGAGCCTTCTCTTGTGTTGCTGGAAGAGGATGTTTGTTATGACCAGTGCATTTTCTTGGTAAAACTCTATTAGTCTTTGCCCTGCTTCATTCCGTATTCCAAGGCCAAATTTGCCTGTTACTCCAGGTGTTTCTTGACTTCCTACTTTTGCATTCCAGTCCCCTATCATGCAAAGGACAATTTTTCTGGGTGTTAGTTCTAAAAGGTATTGTAGGTCTTCATAGAACCGTTCAACTTCAGCTTCTTCAGCGTTACTGGTTGGGGCATAGACTTGAAATACTGTCATATTGAATGGTTTGCCTTGGAAACCAACAGAGATCATTCTGTCGTTTTTGAGATTGCATCCAAGTACTGCATTTTGGACTCTTTTGTTGACCATGATGGCCACTCCATTTCTTCTGAGGGATTCCTGCCCGCAGGCTACTGTAAATAAGCTGCTGACACTGTCATTATGTAAATATTATTGCAGACTCATGTGAAAATTCTTTTCAGATAGATTCCTGAAACAATTAGAGGCTGGGAGGCCTTGTTAGTCCGATAGGTTAAAACGATCATTTGTTGTTGGGAGATGCTCAGTCGTATCTGAGTCTTTTGTGACCCATGGACTGTAGCCCACCAGGCTCCTGTCCATTGCATTTTCCAGGCACAAATACTGAAATGGATTGCCATTTCCTTCTCCAGAGGCTCTTCCCCTCAAGGGGTCAAACCCATGTCTTCTGCACTGCAGGCAAATTCTTTACTGCTGAGTCACCAGGGAAGCCTTAAAGTCATATGTTGTCTTAATTTGAATTTCCCTTTTTACTGGTTAGGCTCAAGAATCTTTTCATGTTTATGGATCATTTCTATTTTTACATTCCGTGCGTTTTTTATTTATATCTTTGTACCATTTTTGAATTGAGGTATCTGTTTTTCTTTAATATAATTTTTTCTCTTAAAAATGATTCATATTTATTCTTCAGGATTCAACTTAAATACAACAACTGCACTTTTCTCTCAACCATTTTAGTGTATCTCACAGGAACTTGTTTTCAGCATTGTTATAGCATTTGTTTTGTTAAATTCTAATTAGTGGTTTATTATCTCACAACTGGATTCTGAATTTTTTGTGTAAAGATAGTCCCTGTGTCTTCAATTATTAGCAGAGGACATTGTGTCTGTTAAGCTTACAAAGTTGCTCATGACTGAGGGACAAAGCACATAATTAATTTTAACTGTAGTTTCTGTGGTAGATTGGGCAGGGATGATTATGTTGTTTTCATTGTGTAGTCACTAAGTCGTGTCCAACTCTTTGTGACCCCATGGACTGTAGCCTGCCAGGCTCCTCTGTCCTTAGGATTCTACCTGAATCATCTGCCTGAATCACTCTCTAGAAATCTACAGAACTGTCACTTACTTCCTTCTAGTCTGCTGAAGTTTTGCTTGGAATTAAACCTTTCCTTTTAATAAGATCTACACTGTGTGTGTGAAAGTTGCTCAGTCATGTCCGACTCTTTGCGACTGCATCGACTATACAGTCCATGGAATTCTCCAGGCCAGAATGCTGGAGTGGGTAGCCTTTCCCTTCTCCGGGGATCTTCCCAACCCAGGGATCAAACCCAGGTCTCCCGCATTGCAGGTGGATTCTTTACCAGCTGAGCCACAACTACCCACTGTATATGAAATTGCTCCCTCTTCAGTAGTTCCTGTTCCATGCTCTTCTTTTCCTATTTCTGAGGTCATTTGTCTTCTGACTTCCTTAAATCATTTGTTTATGTTTATTGATTGATTTTTAAAATGTTTCCTATCCCCATTAAAATGAGGACACTGGGATTTTATTTTATTGTTCTTTCTTTTGTTCATTGATGTTTTAAAATGGCTAGTACTAACTTGTGGAGAAGGCGATGGCACCCCACTCCAGTACTCTTGCCTGGAGAATCCCATGGATGGAGGAGCCTGGAAGGCTGCAGTCCATGGGGTCGGGAAGAGTTGGACATGACTGAGTGGACTTCACTTTCACTTTTCACTTTCATGCATTGGAGAAGGAAATGGCAACCCACTCCAGGGTTCTTGCCTGGAGAATCCCAGGGACGGGGGAGCCTGGTAGGCTGCCGTCTGTGGGGTCGCACAGAGTCGGACATGACTGAAGTGACTTAGCAGCAGCAGCAGTACTAACTTGCCTCAGTCATGTCCTAGTCTTTGTGACCCCATGGACTGTTGTTCAACAGGCTCCTCTGTCAGTGCGATTCTCCAGGGATGAATACTGGAGTGGATTGCCTTGCTCTTCTTCAGGGGATCTTCCCAACCGAGGGATCAAACCTGTGTCTCTTATGGCTCCTGCATTGTCGGTGGGTTCTTTACCACTAGTGCCACCTGGGATACTTCCTAAGTAGGTAGTGCCTGACTACTGTACATGGGCATTTAATAAATATACGTTGATTTTATAGATTTTTCTAGAGACCAGCTTTACTATGAAGCGTGAATACCAGCTAGGCTTAACGTGAGACCTAAACAGTCAAAGTCATAGTAGCATTGTAGCTCTTTTTGTTTTTTTTACAACCCTAGAACTGCAAAGTAAAAATCCAGTCTTGACTTTGAAGGATATTAGGTTTATTATTAATAGCAAGATGGTTCTTAGCTGCAATACCAATGGATAGAAAAGGAGCCCATTGACTTTAAAGATGACTGAAATTAGAAGCATTTCTGGAAGGGTTCTTCTTTGGTGGTCTTGTGGTTAAGAATCTGTGCTTTCAATGCAAGGGACATGGGTTTGATACCTGGTTGGGAAACTAAGAACCCATATGCTGCACAGCGCAGCCGAAAAACAAATAGAATAGTGTCAGCAGAGACTTCAAAAGAAAAAAAAAAAAAAGCCTGCCTGGAAAATGTAAAAGTAACCAATTAACATGAGACTGTCAGTGTCTCATCAGTATAGAGTATTGCTTGAAACCCCTTTATAGTCGTACGGTTAAGTGGCCCCCATACACTGGTTGTTTTTACTAGTCTGTAGTGGACAGGTTAGGGAATTTTGTAGAAGGGGAGTTCTGGAAAAGTCCTGGTCCCTCCATGTTACTTTATTAAAATGAATGCCCATAGCACTTTTTTTCTCTATTCGTTCTTTTCTCCAGGAGTATAAATTATGTATATTTTAGGTTATCCTTTTCAGACAGTCATATCAATGTCCTTTTCTAAAATCATTTTATACTTTTGCAAAAGTTGTGTGTGACTTTCTCAATTTCATTTGCTCTGTTCTTCAGTGTATTTTATGTTTTTAATATCTAAATATCTGAGGATTTTACAGATACTTTTAGTAATTTATAGTTTAATTCCAGTATAATCTGCACATATGTTCTGTATGATTTCATTCCTTTAAATTTTATTGAATTTGGCTTAGTAAATGTAAATTGGTGCAGCCTCTGTGGAAAACAGTGTGGAGATTTCTCAAAAAGCTAAAAACAGAACTATCATATGATCCAGTAGTTCAACTCCTGGGTAAATGTTTAAAAAAAATAGAAACACTGATTTGGAAAGATAATGTACTCTAGTGTTCATAAGCAGCATTATTTGCAGTTGCCAAGATATAGAAACAAGTGTCCATCTACAGAGGAATGGATAAAGAAGATGTGGTGTGTGTATATACACACAGTGGAATACTACTCAGCTGTAGAAAAGAATGAAATTTTGCCATTTGCAACAATGTGGATAAACTTGAAAGATATTATGCTAACTGAAATAAGTCAAAGACAAATACTGTATGATATCATTTATATGTGGAATCTAAAAAAAAATACAACAAACTAATGAGTGTAATAAGAAAAAAAAGAAAAAAGAAGCAGACACACAGATACAGAGAACCAAGTAGTGGGTACCAAGGGGAGAAGGGGAGACACAAACAGTGGGATGTAAAATAGGCTCAAGGATGTATTGTGCCACATGAGGAACGTAGCCAATATTTTGTAATAACTGTAAAATGAAAGTAACCTTTCTAAATTGTGCAGAAAGTATATTTAAGAAAAGAGAATAAGGATTTACTACTAGTAAATCCTGTTTTAAGTATTAATTAGTATTATTTTTATTTTTGATGATTGACTTGATTAAAGTATAATGCTCGAGCAGTATATATGTGTATGAATATGTGTGTGGACATTATTCTAGCTTGTATTTTTTATTATTGTTACAGGTTCTGAAATAAAGTTAGTAGAATTGCATTTCTCGTTGATGGAACTCTAATTAAAATAATGTCCCTGGATACCTTTTTGTCTTGCAATTTTATTTCTTTTTTTTTTTTTTTTTTATAAATATCACTTACTATATTGTTTGTTATGCTTTCTGTTTTCTTATGCAGGACCAAAAGATCTCAGATTGCTATAACTGAAGGCATTTTTGAGCTTCCAAATCTTACAGTTCAAGCTACAAGAGCTCAGACACTTCTGCTTCAAGCAATATATCAAAGTTGGTCTCATAGTGGAAATGTCAGCTCTTTAGCAGTTAATGAAGCTTTGATGAATGAAGTTTTCCAGACTGTAGGTAAGAACACCGTCTTCTTGACAGGTCTATGGAAAACTCTTATTAGATGTGACTAATATTTTATCATTCAAATTCATTTGTATAGCATGATCAACTTAAATTGAAGTGTATTTCTGTGAAAGCAGGCATTTATAGTTCCTGTGGAAAATCCAAGATATGAGTTAAGTCATTCATTTTTGTTCTCTGCCATCAACTTGTAGATATATTTTGTACTTGCAAGAGATTATTTTTTACCAAGTCTTTGTTCAAATTCTTGGACAACTTTTGAGGGGATCAGTGTGTATATTTGAAATGATTAAAGTCAATGATAAATATAATATATTTGATTATGCTGGTAGAGTGGAATAAAATTCCTTTTTTTATTTTATTTTAAATTTATTTATTTTTTAACTGAAAGATAATTGCTTTACAGAATTGTGTTGGCTTCTGCCAAACATCAATATGAATCAGTCATAGGTATACATATGTCCCCTCCCTTGTGAACCTCCCTCCCACCTTCCTCCCCATTCCACCCCACTGGGTTGTTACATTACAATATGTAAAATAGATAGCCTGTGGCCATTTGCTGTATGAATCAGGGAACTCAAACCGAGGTGCTGGAAAAAAATTCTTGATTGCAGTATTTTAGCATTTGGTAAGCAAGTTATTTATTTTATTTATGTGAAAAACTTGAGTCTTACACCCTGAATGAATGAACTACTGAAAATTAAAAATTTACTTTGATGCCAGTATTCATCTTATCACTCACTTTATACATAAATAGGAAAAATTTAGAGAAGGCTTGCTTCTTTTACATTTTATCAGCTCAAATAAAGTTACTTTTGTTGGTAACATAAAAGGATGTATTTTTATTAAGTGTAGTTATGCTTAAGATGTTATTGTATACATTATTTATTTATTAAAATAAATTTGGTTTTGTTGTTGTTATACAATGCTTTTTAAGGTTTTAAGGTCAGACCTTACTGTGGGGAGTGTTTTATAAATTCTTAAAAGACACAGTTTAATTAGAGCCTTTTAAAATTTGATATAGCCATTGCCTAATGCAAAGTTTTATGGTTGTTTTTTGTCAGGTTTTTAGGATTCTATAAAGAGATTATAGGACTGATGTTTCATTTGTTTAGAAGTTCTTAGCTTATGAAAGGGCTTTGAATTCTCTAAATCCTCTGAGATAGTGTGCAGATCTTCTTATATGTATATACACCTATACACATCCATATTTATATTCTCTTTTTGATTTGATGCTTTTATTAAATGTAGTGACTCTGTTTCATAGTCTTTTGAATTATATCTATTTTTATCATATTAACATAGTTATAATTGTTTTATCTTCCGTTGGTTTTTGCTGTACTTCTATTTTCATTATTTTACTTAAAACCTATCTATATTTTTATGCTTCAGGTATATGTCTTGGAAATAGCATAGAACTAGATATTTTAGATCAAATTTTATAATCTGCCTTTTTGCTAGTAAATTCATTTATACTTGTGATTGTATTTTTTTGTCTTTGTTTCTATCATCATATTGTTTCATTTCCTTTTATACTGTTTTAGTTACCTACTTTTTAAAAAAATGCTATTTTTCTCATTTAATTTTCCTGTGTATAATTGTTTGAAATTTGTATCCTCTTACTGAATTATTAACTTACAAAATAACTGATACTGCTTTGAAAAACAGTTTGTTCTTCAAAAAGTTAAACGTAGAGTTAATGTGTGTGCATACTAAGTTGCTTCAGTTGTGTCCGACTCTGTGCACCCCTGTGGACTGTAATCCACCAGGCTCCTTTGTCCATGGAGATTCTCCAGGCAAGAATACTGAAGTGGGTTGCCATGCCCCACTCCAGGGGATCTCCAGACTCAGGGATCAAACCCGGTCTCTTAGGTCTCCTGCATTGACAGATGGGTTCTTTACCTCTAGTACCATCTGGGATATAACCCAGCAGTTTTACACACACACACATATATATATATATATATATATATATGTAGCTGAGAATTGAAAACACATATCTACATAACATCTTATACATGAATTCATAGCATTGTTCACTTTTCCTTTTTGCATGCAGAAGTGTTTATTGATTTATTTTTATTAAAAAATAAAAAGATTATTTTTCTTCATGCTGCGCAGTATGTGGACTCTTAGTTCCCCAACCAGGGATCAAACCCATGCCCCTTGAAGTGAAAGCATAGAGTGTTAACCACTGGACCACTCAGGAATTCCCATAAGTATTTATTTTTTAATAACAATTTTATATATTTAAGGTGTGCAACATGATGTTTTTATATATTTAGTGAAATGATTACCAGTCAAGCTAATTAACATACCTTCTCACATAAGTACCATTTTTTTTCCTATGATGAGAGCACCTGAAATTTACTCTTAACAAATTTCCAGTATATGATATAGTATTATTACCTAAAATCATCATGCTGTACTTTAGATTTCTAGAATTTACTCATTGTATAAAACTGCATCTTTGTATTCTTTGATCAATATCTCTTATTTCCCCCACTTCCCTACTTCTGGTAAACAGTATTCTGCCCTCTGCTTCTATGAATTTGACCTTTTAAAATTCCACATGTAATGGAGATCACATAGCATGTATTCTTAACAGCCAAAGGTGGAAACAGTACAAATGTCTCTTACTGATGAATGGATAAGCAAAATATGTTATATCTTTACAATGAAATATTATTCTGACATAAAAAGGAATGAGGTACTGATACTTCATTATCTTATGTGGATGAACCTTGAAAATATTAACGCTAATTAGAAGAAGCCCGATGCAAAAAGTCTCATATTTTGATTCTAGTTTTATGAAATGCTTAGAATAGGTGGATCCATAGAGAGAAGTAGTAGATTAATGGTTGCCAGAGCCTGGGGAAAGGAGGGATGGGGAATGACTTCATGAGTTTCTTTTGGATTGATGAAAATGTTCTTGAAGTAGATAGTGGTGAAGTTTTCACTCTTGTGAATATGGTAAATTCCTCTTAATTGTACACTTTAAAAGGATGAATTTTATGTTACATGAATTTTATCTTGTTAAAAAAATGTTTTAAATTGATGACTGTTTTAACTGGATTGAATTATGTGTTGTGGTCCGAATGTTTGTGTCCCACAAAAATTCATATGTTGAAATTCTAATGCCATTTCATGGCATTAGGAAATGTGGAGCCTTTGGGGGTTGATTAGATCATGAGAGTGTAGTCATGAGATCAGTGTCCATATTAAAAGAGGCCAGAGAGTAGCTCCCTTAACCCTGCTATCATCTGAGGACAGACGAAGAAGTAGGTAGTCTGGAGCAGGAGGTGGTTCTCACCAGACCGTGACCATGCTGGCAGACTGATTTTGGACTTTCTGTATCCAGAACTGAGAGAAATAACTTTCTGGTAGCAGCCCTAAGGGACTAAAACATTTTGTCATTGCCATTCATATGACCATTATTTTATGTAGAGTTACTGTACAAAAGCTTTTCTTTCAGATTTTCACCTGAATCGTCTACAGTGAAGCCTTTCTTTGGCAGAAGCATTTATCACTGTTTGAAATTAACTAATTCTTTTTGTTGTTGTTGTTGTTTATCAAATTTCTATTTTCTGTGACATTCCTTCCAGAGTTTTTTGTTTGTTTTGTTTTTTGGTTGGGTATCTCATAGTATTTGTTGTTTGATGTTCAGTTGCTAAGTCGTATCTGACTCTTGGGACCCATGGACTGCTGCACGCCGGATTTTCCTGTCCTTCACTATCTGCCGGAGTTTGCTCAAATTCATGTTCATAGAGTTGGTGATACTGTCTAAACGGCTCATCCTCGGCCATACTGTTTTCCGTTTGCCTTCAGTTTTTCCCAGGATCAGGGACTTTTCTGCATCAGTCCTTCCAGTGAATATTCAGAGTTGATTTCCTTTAGGATTGACTGGTTTGATCTCCTTGCAGTCCATGAAACTATCAAGAGGCTTCTTCAGCACCACAGTTCGAAAGCATCAATTCTTTGGCGCTCAGCTGTCTTTATGGTACAACTCTCACATCCGTACATGACTACATGAGAAAAACATGTTTGGATCTTCGTTGGCAAAGTGGTGTCTCTTTAATATGCTCTCTAGGTTTGTCATAGCTTTTTAACAAGGAGCAAGCATCTTTTAATTTCATGACTGCAGTCACCTTCTGCAGTGATTTTGGAATCCAAGAAAATAAAGTCTGTCACTGTTTCCACTTTTTCCCCTTATATTTGTCATGAAGTGATGGGACCGTATGCCATGATCTTATTTTTCTTTTCTTTTTTTTTTTATTTATTTATTTATTTTTTTTATTTTTAAACTTTACATAACTGTATTAGTTTTGCCAAATATCAAAATGAATCCGCCACAGGTATACATGTGTTCCCCATCCTGAACCCTCCTCCCTCCTCCCTCCCCATTCCATCCCTCTGGGTCGTCCCAGTGCTCCAGCCCCAAGCATCCAGTTTCGTGCATCGAACCTGGATTGGCAACTCATTTCATACATGATATTTTACATGTTTCAATGCCATTCTCCCAAATCTTCCCACCCTCTCCCTAGTCTTATGATCTTATTTTTCAATGTCGAGTTTTAAGCCAGCTTTTTCACCCTATCACAAGGCTCTTCAGTCATCTCATCTTATTAATCTACCTTTATTTAAAATTTTTGTTTTTGTTGCTTAGATAGCCTAAAAATTCATACTAATTTTTGATCATACTTACTTTATAATATTCAATCTGACAAATTAATTTCATATTTCCTTTTCTGAATTTATTGAATGGACTGTGGTATGTAAAAGCATCTTATTTAAAATTTCTTACTCTGAAAACATTCTCTCCTGATAGGATTCTGCCATAGTCTTAAAAAAATTGAATAGATAAGTAATCACAGATTAAATGGTTTGTAACCTGATAATCTGGGACTAATTTTTTTGGAGATTAAGGGAGTTGAGGAAAATGAAATGTGTTAGGAAGTTTTTATCTCTTTTCTAAGATTTCTTATTTTTATCAAATGAAGCAGATATAAAGTGTATCATTGAATTAATCAGCTAAAATATTTTTTAAAAGCCTGATTCCCAAGTGTCTAGTTTTATTTATTTATTTTTTTTGCTCCCATCTCGCCCCCCCAAATCTTACTCTTTTCATTTTATTCTTAGTACAGTGCTTTTGCTGTTTGGTCACTCAGTTGTGTCTAACTCTTTGCGGCCCTATGGACTGCAGGACACCAGACCTCCCTGTCCTTCACTATCTCCTGGAGTTTGCTCAAACTCATGTCCATTGAGTCAATGATGCCATCCAATCATCTCATCCTCTGTTACCCCCTTCTCCTCCTGCCCTCAGTCTTCCCCAGCATCAAGGTCGTTTCAAATAAGTCAGTTCTTCGCATCAGGTGGCCAAAGTATGGAGTTTCAGCTTCATCATCAGTCCTTCCCATGAATATTCAGGGTTGATTTCCTTTAGGATGAACTGGTTTGATCTCCTTGCTGTCCAAGGGAGTCTCAGGAGTCTTCTCCAGCACCATAATTCGACAGCATCAATTCTTTGGTGCTCAGCCTCCTTTATGGTCCAACTCTTACATCCAGACATGACTCCTGGAAAAGCCGTAGCTTTGACTGTTTGACTTTCGTTGATAAAGTAATGTCTCTGCTTCTTAATATGCTGTCTATGATTGTCATAGTTTTTCTTCCAAGGGGCAAGTGTCTGTTAATTTCATGACCATTGTCACCATCTGCAGTGATTTTGGAGCCCAAGAAAATAAAGTCTGTCACTGTTTTCACTTTCCTCCCCATCTGTTTGCAAAGAAACGATGGGACTGGATGCCATGGTCTTAGTTTTTTGATTGTTGAGTTTTAAGTCAGCTTTTTTACTCTCCTCTTTCACCTTCATCAAGAGGTTCTTTAGTTCATCTTTGCTTTCTGCCATTAGAGTGGTACCATCTGCATATCTTAGGTTGTTGATATTTCTCTCGGCAATCTTGATTCCAGCTTGAGCTTTATCCAGCCGGACATTTCACATGATGTACTCTGCAGAGAATTTAAATAATTAGGGTGACAGTATACAGCCTTGATGTACTCCTTTACCAATTTTGAACTAGTCCTTTGTTCCATGCCAGGTTGTAACTGTTGCTTCTTGACTTGCATACAGGTTTCTCAGGAGGGAGGTAAGGTAGTTTTGTATTCTCGTCTCTTTAAGAATTTTCCACAGTTTGTTGAAATTCACACAGTCAAAGGTTTCAGCATAGTCAATGAAGCAGAAGTAGCTCTTTTTCTGGAATTCTCTTGCTTTTTCTTTTATTAAATGGATGTTGGCAATTTGATCTCTGGTTCTTCTTCTTTTTCTAAATCCAGCTTCTACATCTGTAGGTTCTTGGTTCAGGTACTGCTGAATCCTACCTTGAAGGATTTTGAGCATTACCTTTTAGCAGTAGAGCAATAATTGTACTTCCTATGCAGCATTTTTATATAAAGAAAACTAAGCCCAGAATAATAATCCTTTATTCTTGGTTTAAAGGTACAGAGTTTTTTTTTTTTTACTATTTTATTCACCTCATTAGTTTCTTAAAAATACCTATTTAATCTTAATTAATATTTTCTCTTTTAATAACCGAAGGTATTAAACATGTCTATATATGTAAAATCAAGTAACTTTAGGTTGATAGATTTCACTGGGTCATAGAATATGCAACAGCCTTATGCACTTGTCTTTAGATATTAGGTAATAATGGTGCTTCAGAAATGAAACATCAAATTTTGTTTCAAATATTAAAACTGCAAATCCCTTTAAGGAAGAAAAGACATTTTCTTTATAGCCTCTGTATCATTTATTTATTATTTTAATAGACTCTGTGTTCTCTTTATGCAAATATCTGTGTAAATATTGAATTATGCTACATGTTCTTAAAGTTACACTGGATTTTTCTTCTCAGCCTTTTAAAAAGAGAATAAAATTAACAATTATTAAAATAAGTAGGAAAAACTTTCTGTGCTAATGCTTGTTAGAGATATAATTTTGTGCCTTGAGTTATATTAATCTGTTACATATAGATCCTGGTATAGTGACTGCCTTACTATCTCTCTCAGATAATAAGAGTATTTTTAGTTTTCAACTATTAAAATATACTGAATTATAGCATGGTCATCTATTTATGTCTAAACAAAGGGCAATTTGTTTCATTTTATTTGTTACTTTTTTTATTTAGAAAATGGTGATAATATTTGTTGATCTACTCCTAGAGTATTTGTGAAATGCAGTATTGTTTGTGGAGTGCATTTGTTGTCTTGTCCTGGCTATAGGTTCCTGCTGGCATCATACACCCGGGAATATTGCTTATGAAAGTGGTTGTAAGGTGTGAGGTTCTTGGAGACCGAGATAATGACTGTCAGAATTGGAGTCTCATTGATCCAGTGTTTTAGCTGAGAAGATAATAGGGAAAAGGTAAATTCAAAGAATAAGGAAGAAAGTAAATAGGATAACAAAGTAGTGAATTATATAAAAGAAGAACAAAATTCAAGATGTAGGTAAGGTCTTGTTTGAGCTTATTGAAGAGATTGTGCATTGTGCCTTTTTAATATAGTTGTTTACAAGAGGCTATACCAGGCTCTTGGTCAGCTGTGAAGAACCATGTATTCTCTCTTCTGCTAGAGATTCCAAACAGGAGTGGAGCAACAGAATATTGAAGTGCAGTGGGATGCTAGAAGTATATGAAACTGTGTCCTTTAATCTGCTTTTCACATACTATACAGTTGTCTACCATGCATTTTTCCTTTACTGAGCTGCATTTTGCAGGGACTGGATACCATAAGACTTACTTGAACAATCTGAATTGACTCACCTTTTTTAGGCTATTTCTCATACATTAATTTCTGTTTATCTTACTTGTAATATTGATGTCAGCAGGTTATGTATCCTCCGTTACATGGTGTGAAAAGTTTTGCTTAGAGCAATCCAGTGTATTTCTCATGTATCATCCCAGAGATATTCATGAAGTAAGCTAGTTTTTGAAGCCAGGGCTTTGGACCTTTCTGTTACTATTTGTTTTTGTTACATCTACCAAACTCTCTGGTAAATAAGAACAGAATAAAAGTAAGATAATCAAAGTTTTCTATTCCATAGAAATCATGTAATGAAAGAATATAAAATATTGGGAATTTAGTTAAAATAATAAAAAGTTATAAATAATAAAGCAGAGATATTAAAGTTGGAAGTAAGTATGTATTAGTAATTGAGATCTTGATTTACACATTTTTATTGTTTGTTTCTGATGGTGCTCATATCATATAGGTTATAAGTTTTGTCCTTTTGCTCAGGGTTAAAATACAAAGTCACACATGGCTTTTGTTTGCTCAGGGAAACGAAGACTTGTTATTTCTTTTTCTTTATTCAGATAGTTCATTGTTTTGTTGACAGTCTAGCTCTGGTCTTTGTTGGGAAATTACTTACAGACTTTAAAATCTATGTGCAAGGTGATCAAATGGACATTTGAATCTGTTATTTAAGTGTTGTCTTAATGTTAAAATAAAAATCTACTTTCCAGAATGTAACTGTAAAAGTATTTTATGCAAGATTTCATGTGGGATACCTTAATGGTTGAATAATAAATTTTACCTCATAAAAATGAAATTCAATAATACAGTAGCTTTCTCAGCTCAGTAGCATCTGGTCTATTCTCATGAGAGCCAATATTTTCCAACTCATTAGGATCATGTCGTTCTGTATGTCGTCAACATTGACTTAGCCAAGCTACCTTTACTTACATAACCGCCAAACTATTAAATAGGTCTCTTGTGGAGTGAAGTCAAATATTCCTCTTACTTTACTTCTGCCTTAGAAGAGGGGAAGAAAATGTACATACTGTAACATTTAAACATCTGGTCTGAAACCACATCAGTGTAACTCTGAGGAAAGTTTCGGATTTGGTATTCTTCCCAGGTGTGCATATAAAAAGGGTTTTGGAGTTGTTGAACAGTTCTTTAACCGTTTAGGGAAAAGATTGAGGTATAGTGATACACCTTTTCTATCCCTCACTACTTCCCTCAACATGTATGTCCAGTGCGTTCTGAAACATGTATTTTGAACTGTGATAAAATTTTCTTTCTAGATAGAAGTATTGATTCTTAATTTATCCTTGGCTATAAATAAAAATACTTGAGTTAAATTTGCATTAAAATTACCAGTAAGACTTTTTGATGTTTAAATCAGAATAATAATTTAATAAAATAAATAGCAAAGACACAAATGAAAAAGATACTCATGCTCATGGATTGGAGGAATCAATATTGTTAAAATAGTCATGCAGCATAATGACTTGCCTTTCACTTATTGGGAAATGATTACTACAGTAAGTTTAATTACTATCCATTGCCTTGTATATTTAGAATAAAAAAAGAAAATATTTTTCCCCTTGCGATGAGAACTTACAGGATTTATTCCTTTAGCAACTTTCAAATATAATACTCAGCAGTTAGCTATAGTCATCATGTTGTGTTTTACATTTCCAGTACTTATTTATTTTATATGTGTGTTTGTGTGTGTGCTAGTCACTTAGTCGTGTCCACCTCTTTGTGATCCCATGGAATGTAGCCCACTAGGCTCCTGTCCATGGGATTCTCCAGGCAGGAATACTGGAGTGGATTGCCATTTCCTTCTCCAGGGGATCTTACTGACTCAGGGATTGAACCCAGGTCTCCTACATTGCACACAGATTCTTTATCATTTGAGCTATAGGGAAGTCCCTCATTTATTTTATAAGTGGAAATATATATCTTTTGACTGCGCTGAGTCATTCAGTGGTTTCCAACTCTGTGCCCCCGTGGACTGTAACCTGTTGGGCTCCTCTGTCCATGGGGATTCTCTAGGCAAGAACACTGGAGTGGATTGCCATGCCCTCCTCCAGAGAATCTTCCCAATCCAGGGACTGAGCCCAGGTCTCCTGCATTGCAGGTGGATTCTTTTCTGTCTGAGCCACCAAGGAAGCCCAGGAATACTGGAGTGGTTTGCCATGCCCTCCTGTAGGGAATCTTCCCAACCCAGGCCTCAAACCCAGGTGTCTCACATTGCAGTCAGATTCTTTACCAGCTGAACCACCAGGGAAGTCCAAGAATACTGGAATGGGTAGCCTATCACTTCTCCAGGGTAACTTCCTGATCCAGGAATTGAACCAGGTTCTCATGCATTGCAGGTGGATTCTTTAACAGCTGAGCTTCCTGGGCAGCCCACCTTTGGACTACTTTTATCCAGTTTCCTTACCCACCTTTTGACTGCCTTTATCCAATTTCTCTACCCTCTATACTCTGCCTGTTGTAATCACAAATCTGGTCTCTTTTTCTGTGAAGTCTCCTCTCCTACTCTCAACATATATGTGAGATCAAACAGTATTTGCCTTTCTTGACTTATTTCACTTAAGATGGCCCTTAAGGGCCACCTTTTCTTGTGTGTGTGTGTGAGAGAGAGAAATGCCAGAATTTCCTTTGTTTTTTTGATTGAATAATATTCTGTGGAATACTTTTGGAAAACTCAGCAGTGGCCACAGGACTGGGAAAGGTCTGCTTTCATTCCAATCCCAAAGAAAGGCAATGCCAAAGAATGCTCAAACTACCGCACAGTTGCAGTCATCTCACATGCTACCAAAGTAATGCTCAAAATTCTTCAAGTCAGGCTTCAACAGTACGTGAACCGTGAAATTCCAGAAGTTCAAGCTGGATTTAGAAAAAGAGGAACCAGAGATCAAATTGCCAACATCTGTTCAATCATAAAAAAAGCAAGAGAGTTCCAGAAAAACATCTACTTCTGCTTTATTGACTACACCAAAGCCTTTGACTGTGTGAATCACAGCAATCTATGGAAAATTCTGAAAGAGATGGGAATACCAGACCACCTGACCTGCCTCTTGAGAAATCTGTATGCAGTTCAAGAAGCAACAGTGAGAACTGAACATGGAACAACAGACTGGTTCCAAATAGGGACAAGGCTGTATGCTGTCACCCTGCTTATTTAACCTCTGTGCAGAGTACATCATGAGAAGTGCTGGGCTGGATGAAGCAGAAGCTAGAATCAAGATTGCAAGGAGAAATATCAATAACCTCAGATATGCAGATGACACCTCCATCATGGCAGAAAGCAAAGAAGAAATAAAGAGCCTCTTGATGAAAATGAAAGAGGAGAGTGAAAAAGTTGGCTTAAAGCTCAACATTCAGAAAACTAAGATCACGGCATCTGGTCCCATCAATTCATGGCAAATAGATGGGGAAACAATGGAAACAGTGAGAGACTTTATCTTTGGGGCCTCCAAAATCACTGCAGATGGTGACTGCAGCCATGAAATTAAAAGACACTTGGTCCTTGGAAGAAAAGTTATGACCCACCTAGACAGCTTATTAAAAAGCAGAGAACATTACTTGTCAACAAAGGTCCGTCTAGTCAAGGCTATGGTTTTTCCAGTAGTCATGTATGGATGTGAGAGTTCGACTGTAAAGAAAGCTGAAAGCCGAAGAATTGATGCTTTTGAACTGTGGTGTTGGAAAAGACTCTTGAGAGTCCCTTGGACTGCAAGGAGATAAAACCAGTCCATCCTAAAGGAAATCAGTCCTGAATACTCTTTGGAAGGACTGATGCTGAAGCTGAAACTCAAATACTTTGGCCGCCTGATGCGAAGAGCTGACTCATTTGAAAAGACCTTGATGCTGAAAAAGATTTAAGGCAGGAGGAGAAGGGGGATGACAGAGGATGAGATGGTTGGATAGCATCACCAACTCAATGGACATGAGTTTGAATAAACTCCGGGAGTTGGTGATGGACAGGGAGGTCTGGCGTGCGGCAGTCCATGGGGTTACAAAGAGTCGGGCACGACTGTGTGACTGAACTTGAGTATTCCATGTGTGTTTGCAGCATATTTTCGTATTTTCTTTATCCATTCATCGGTTGGTAGAGACTTTGGTTGTTCTCATATCTTGGCTATGTAAATAATGCTGCAGTGATCATGAGAGTGCAGATATCTCTTTCACGTATGATTTTATTTCCTTTGGACATAGACCCAGAAGAAAATTTGCTGGGTCAAATGATAGTTCTATTTTTAATTTTTTGAGTAACTTGCATTCTGTTCTCCATTATAGTCAGGCCAGTTTACAATCCCAGCAGCACTGCTCAAAGGTTCTCTTTCCTCCACATTTCCTGGCCAGCGTTTGTTATTTTTTTCTCTCTTTTTTAATGATAGATAGTCTAACAAGTATGAGGTGATACCTCCTTGTGGTTTTGATTTGCATTTCCCTAATGATTAGTGATGCTGAGGACATTTTTGTGTACCTGTTTGCTATTTGTATATTTTCTTTGGATAAATGTCTATTCAGCCCCTTTACCCATTTTTAAATTGTATTTTTTTTTCTGCCGTTGATTTATATGAACTCTCTATATTGAATATTATTCAATATATATTGAATATTTGTCTCTTAGCAGATAGATGATTTTGAATTATTTTTTCCCATTCTGTAGATGTCCTTTTCTTTTTGTGAATTTCTTTTGCTGTGTAGAAGTCTATTTTTTTGTGGTTAGTTTTGATGTACTCATTTATTTTTGCTTCTGTTGCTTGTGTTCGTATTATATCCAAAAACGTGTGAGATAGGAATCTAATTTTATTCTTTTAACATGTGAATATCCAGTTTTCTCAACCATCATTTTGAGTGTTCTTTACTCCCTTATCAAATGTTAGTATGCTTGTGTTCATTTCTGCTTTCTTGATTCTGTTCCATTGTTCCATACAACTGTTTTTATGCCTGTTCCATAGTTTTTTGATTCCTGTTGCTTTTTAATATAGTTTGAAACCAGAAAGTTGATGCTTCTAGCTTTGCTGTTCTTTGTCAAGGTTGCTTTGACTGTTGAGGTTTCTGTCGTTTCATGTAAATTTTAGGTTTTTTTTTTTTTTTTTCCCTATGTTTGGGGAAAAAAAAACTGATACTGGAATCTTTTTAGAAATTATGTTGAATCTGTAGTTGGCTTTGGGTAACATAAACATTTTAACACTATTAATTCTTTAGGTCCATGAACATGGACTATCTTTTCATTTATTTGGGTTGTCTTCAGTCTTTTTCATTATCAACGTCTTATAATTTTCACTCTAAAGATCTTTCACCTCCTTGATTAAATTTATTTGTAAAGGTTTCATTGTTTTTGATGCTCTTGTAAGTGGAACCATTTTCTTTGTTTTTTTTTTTCCACATAATTTGTCATTCTTATATAGGAAATGCCACTGATTCACTGATTTTTGTATGTCATGTTGTATGACATGTTGTTATGTATGTCAAAGTTGTTTCCTGCAACTTTGGTGAGTTTGTTCATGGGAGTAATAGTTTTTTAGTGATGTCTTTAGGATTTTCTCTCTATACAATAATGTAATCTGCAAATAGAGATGGTTTTAGTTCTTCCTTTCTAAATATGATTTTTGTGTCTTGCCTGTTTGCTCTGGTTGGGCCTTCCAGTATTATCTTGAGTCGGATTGGTAAGAGTGGGTGCCCTTTTGTTGTTTCTGATCTTAGGCGAGTTTCCAACCTTTCACCACTGAGGATGATGTTAGCTGTTTGCTTTTATGGCCTTTATTTTGTTGAGTATGTTCCTTCTCTACCTAGTTTTTTATGTGTATTTATCGTGAATGGAAGTTGAATTTTTCCAAATGCTTTTCCTGTATCTATCAAGATGATTGTATGATTTTTTTCTTATTAGTGTGATTGTGTCACATTTATTGATTTGCATATTTTGAACCATCCTTTCATTCCATGGATGTGTTTAGTAGCCTTATCTGGCTACCAAAGTACTGCTGGCCTCACCCTTCCTGAAAAATGCATCAAGAAAGGAAGAGTAACCTCATCAGTCCGTTTCTTAATAATTATCAGTGACTTGCCATTGCTCTCAGGATAAACTTAAAACCCTTTCGGACCAGCATTCTATCTAGCCTCATACATCATCTCTGGTTGAATCAAATCCTGCATACCTTGCTCTTCAAATTCCTTGCCTTCATGCCCCACCACACCCCAAAAGAAGGGCTGATTTATTATCTCTTTTCTATTTTAAATATAACATTAATATTAATGTTCAGTATTAGTGTTACTGTTTCCTCTGCCAGTACTTGGAAGAATTAATTATTTTTTCTTTTGTGGTATCATTGTGGTTAATATATCAGCTCAGTTAAACAGTTGTTTATTATTACCCTAGTAACTGCTCGACTTGGACACTGCGTCAAAGATGTATCAATGTACCTGGGAAATATGTGATCTTTGATTGCACACATTATTCTTTATTGTTATTTTTGTCCTGAGGTTCTAATATGCTGCAATAGATCATATTATTTAGATGATCATATGAATTATCTTTCAGTTATTACTTAATTTTAAGAACTGGATTATAAATTTGTTGAAAATATTCAAGTAATGTACATTTAATAAATCATTGGTTTTAAGTATCAAATATAATAACATTTACCCCAGATTTTATTGTCAGAAGTAAATAATAGATAGTCCTCTTACAAAAAATTTTATTAGTAAGTAACTAGATACAGCTTTATTCTGTTTTATTGAAATTTAATTATGAGTAGAAAGCATTAGAAAATCTCATGTGCTGTTAGATTAATATTATTTGTAAATTGGAAAGCAGAACTTATCAGTAAAAAAACTAATGCTTTTTTTCCATTATCTGACTTGACCTAGTTTTGTTTATCTTTCCCCTTAAGTAGTAGTAACTATTTTGTAATTCCTCATTTTTCTAAGAGCATGCTTGATACTCTGCAACCACCTTACTTTTCTGTATAGCCACATCCACTTGATCTCTGCTTGCTTTTTCATCTGTGCCTCACATCTGGGTTTGATTCTGAAGTTAATCTGGGAGTGATTTAAGAAATACACATCCAGGTTGACTCAGGAGCATCTGCTCAGCTGTGCAGTTAATCCTGCTCTGACTATGTGCCTTAGCTCTGTTGCCTGAACTTCTCCTTGAGTTGTCCAAGCTTCCATGTTAAACTGCCATTTCATTCCTAGATGTCTGTTCTGCTGGGCCGTTCCTTGTTTCATCAAAGACTAAGGTCATAAATTACCCTTTCCAGACTGCCATAGATTCTGGAGGCTTTTTCCTTAACTTCAGTCTTGTGGATGTGCTACTCTCCACTAAATGTTACCAGACTGTTTATGAAGGATATACCTGCAAACTGCGAATTTTACTTTTTTTTTAAAAAAGATAATTACTGATCATATTGCATATGCCTGTTTACTGCTTTGCTTCTCATTGGCCAGGTATCTGATCTGACCATTTGGCTCGACTTTTGCATTTTCTATGTGTTCTTTATCTAGATCGGGAGTTGGCAGCTCTAGCTTCCTGCTTGTTTTTGTAAATAAAAACTTATTGGAAGATAACTACCATGTTCCTTTGAATATTGTCTTTGGCGTCTTATGTCCTACAGTGGCAGTGTTGAGTAATTGCAGCGGCGACATATGGCTCACAATTAGAAAATTTTTACTCTCTGGTCCTGTACCAGAAACAATTTGCTGACCATTGGTATAGGTTTGTTTGCTTTTAAGTTTTATTTTATTACTTATTTGGCTGAGCTGGATTTTTGTTGCTGTACATAGGTCTTCTCTAGTTATGGTGGGTGGGGGCTATTCTTTGTTGTGGTGCATGAACTTCTCATTGTGGTGGCTTCTCTCGTTGTGGAGCACAAGCTCTAGGTGCATGGGCTTCAGTATTTGCAGTACTCAGGCTCAGTAGTTGTGGTGCACGGGCTTAGCTTCTCCATGGCATGTGGAATCTTCCTGACCATGAATTAAACCCAGGTCCTCTGCATTGGCAGGCAGATTCCTATTCACTGCACCACCAGGGAAGTCCTGGTATAGGTTTATAACCTTGTACTCTTTATTTGGTGCCTTTTTAAAACCTTGTATTTTTTATTTTATAGAAATTTTGTGAGAAAATTAGTATATTTATTCAGGAGACGTCCATGTAATTTTTAAATTCATTTAATCACATATTAGGCAGAAGATGTCCTATACTTTAGATCATCTTTGTTGCTAACTTTTTTCATTTTTAAATTTTTTAGTATTATTATTTTTTTAGTATAAATTTATTTATTTTAATTGGAGGCTAGTTACTTTACAATATTGTATTGGTTTTGCCATACATCAACAAGAATCTGCCATGGGTGTACACGTGTTCCCCATCCTGAACCTCCCTCCCACCTTCCTTGCCATACCATCCCTCTGGGTCATCCCAGTGCACCAGCCCCGAGTATCCTGTATCATGCATTGAACCTGGACTGGTGATTCATTTCACATGTGATATTATACATGTTTCAATGCCATTCTCCCAAATCATCCCACCCTCACCCTCTCCTGCAGAGTCCAAAAGACTGTTCTATACATCTGTGTCTCTTTTGCTGTCTCGCATACAGGGTTATTGTTACCATCTTTCTAAATTCCATATATATACGTTAGTATACTGTATTGGTGTTTTTCCTTCTGGCTTACTTCACTCTGTATAATAGGCTCCAGTTTCATCCACCTCATTAGAACTGATTCAGATGTATTCTTTTTAATGGGTGAATAATACTCCATTGTGTATATGTACCACAGCTTTCTTATCCATTCGTCTGCTGATGGACACCTAGGTTGCTTCCATGTCACTTTTTTCATTTTTAAGCACCGTTTTGTTAAAGTGTTTCATGCTAAGTAGAATTATGCCATTACAATAATTGATACTTTTTACCTTGTTTAATCATATACCCATAGTAAATCAGTCACCAAGGATTGTCAAATTTATTTTCTAGGTACATTTATAATACATCTATTTTGCTCCATTTTTACTTCTGTTACTTTAGGGCAACTTCCATCATTTCTTTTTCCTCTTCCAGTCCATGGCTTACCATGTGCCTGAGTAAGCTTTGGAAAGTTCAAATATGATTGTAGCACTCAACCTTCAATGATTTCCTATTAATAGTACGAAAACTCAAATTTGGCTCTATATTAACCTTTCAGTTTCTCAAAATAGCTATGCTTCTTTTTGTCTTAGGGCTTTGCTCAAGCTTTTCCATCCTTCTGCAGTGTCCTTCTCCCTCGGTTTCACTTATTTATATTAACTTAACATTCAGAGCCTGGCTCAGATGTCATTTGTTCAGAAGATTTTTGAAATAGAAAATAGGGTCCATGAGGCCAGATGCCATGTTTCAGTTTGTTCTGCTTTATCTCCAGAGGTTACTGATTTCTATTGAGAATGTCTAAAGATGTAAGTGTTCCTTTGTGTTTTCGAGTGAGCATTCAGAATGTAAATAGTCTATAAATTATACCCATTTTTAAAGTCATCTCTCTTCCCTCACCCCTCCTCCCTGCCCCCCAAATTATCTATATAATGTTGTAGTGTGGATAGAATAATGTGTAGTGTAGTGTAGATAGGAGTTCAAGATCTCTCTTTGCTAGTGAATGAGAAAAGTCAACCACTTAAAGAATATGAAATTGAAAGGGTTAGTTACTCAGTCATGTCCGATTCTTTGTGACCCCATGGACTGTAGCCCACTAGGAATTCTCTGTCCATGGAATTCACCAGGTAAGAATACTGGAGTGGGTTGCCATTTACTTTTCCAGTTGATCTTCCCAACATAGGGATTGAACCCGGGTCTCCCACATTGCAGGCAGACTCCACTGACTGAGCCACCAGAGAAGATACTTAAAGAATATAATCACTGATAAGTTATGGAAGATAAATGTTAGCAAGAGAATACTGTGATTTAAATTAACTATGAAAAATGATTAAAATAGAATTGAAATTCATACACAACCCTCCTTCTAAGCCCTCTACCTACTGTGAAGGTACACTTGAACTGCTTTTCTCTACCAACAAAATATACACTAACATGTGCACTGTTTCTCTCAGGGAAGCCTGTTAGTGATTCAGTGACCCAGATTTTTACTGGGTCTTTTCATGCAAGCAACCTCTTATCTAGCACATTACAAAATTCCTGACTCCCAGAAGGAAAGCAGGTGTTTTATATAATTTTTTTTTTTTTGTATAAAAGTCTTCAGTAGAGCAAACCATACTGATAACAGAGAATAAAGGTAATAAAGGTTCCCAGATGCTGTCAGTCAAGGAACAGCTTCCCAAGTAGGCCTTGCTAAAGTTAGCAGCCTTAAACTTGCTACTGTTAAGTGTTTTATGCATAGTTCTTAAAACAGTATTTATATTACCTGGCAACATCTGCTTTTTATTCTAGTTAGGGAGGTGAGTATTAAGTATTTTTAGCTAGATATGTTCCTACCCTGAGCAAAGTTGGGGAATGAGTTTTAAGTAGACAACTGTTTATGACTTTATTCTGTTTTTTTTTTTTCATGTTTCCTGTAGGGAAAATTCGAATGCCTGATGGGGCAAATCATTTGCAACAGTTATCCTTGTTTATTATGTTTAAGTTGCATTGATCTTCATTCTGTTCTTCAGGTCTGTACTCTAAACCAGGGGACTGTCCCCAACCCCTGGGCCGCTGACTGCTATAGGTTGGTAGCCTGTTAGGAACTGGGCAGCACAGTAGGAGGTAAGTGGTGGGTGAACCAGAGAAGCTTCGTCTGTATTTACAGCTCCCCATCACTTGTACCACCTGAGCTCTGCCTCCTGTCAGATCAGTGGTGGCATTAGATTCTCATAGAAGCATGAACTGCACATACGAGGGATCTAGGTTGAGAGCTCCTTGTGGGAATCATCCTGAAACCTTCATCTCTCCAACCCAACCCCCACTTCCACGGAAAAATTGTCTTCCATGAATTTGGGCCATGGTGCCAAAAAGGTGGGGACCGCTGCTCTAAACTTCTTTTGTTTCAGGACTTTTTCCTTGTTTTCTTTGCCTGTCATGTACTTCCCATTTTTTCTTAGCCTGACTTACCTTTGGTGTTTCAATTTAGACTTCATCTATCTGTATCTCTCTACCTTCTCCTTCAAATCTCCTAAAGGGAGCTCTCAGATCACTTTCCAGTTGTATTAAGATTGTTTATTTGTCTTTCTCCATTTCCAGAGGAATATATTCTTTAGCATATCACATGAATGAATGGATGAGTTTAAAATTTGGGTGGAGAAGGAAAGAGGAGTGCTGGAGGAAGAGGAGAAGGGAGAAAGATTTAAATTTGTTTAACATTTTTGAGAATTATGTATTTAATAACTCAGAATTGTGATATCCAATATGATAGCTGTTACCCACATGGGACTAGTCTGAACTGAGATGGCTGTAAGTGTAAAATACTTATTGGGTTCAACTTATAGTAAAATAAAAGTATGTAAAAATAACAATTTTTTGCATTGATTAAATATTAAATGATAATATCATATATTTTAGATAGTCTTAGCCAGTACTCTTGGCTGGAAAATCCCATGGACGGAGGAGCCTGGTAGGCTGCAGTCCATGGGGTCGCTGAGGGTCGGACACGACTGAGCGACTTCACTTTCACTTTACACTTTATCATGCATTGGAGAAGGAAATGGTAACTCACTCCAGTATTCTTGCCTGGAGAATCCCAGGGACGGGGAGCCTGGTGGGCTGCCGTCTCTGGGGTCGCACAGAGTCGGATATGACTGAAGCGACTTAGCAGCAGCAGCAGCAGACATATCTAGATATATATTAGATATATTAAATGATAATAACTTAGATATTTTGAAATGTTATTAAAATTAATTTCACCTACTTTTACTTTTTTAATGTAGTAAACACAAATTTTAAATTATATATTGTTTGAGGAAAAGTAACCAACTGAAAAATAGCATATAAGTGCTTCTTTTATATTGTGTTATAACTAGTCTGTGGGCAAAAGTGACACAAAATTTGCTATTTACTTCAAAAAATGTTGAGTAAATGGTCAGAACAAGTATAAGAGATCAGTTGGCAGATTTATTAAAATGTAGTCTTTGTATACCCCTTCGAATAATAAATTATAATAGTAATGGTAATTGTTCATGTATAAGGGGATATTGTGTGTACCTTTCTAAGTGCTTTGTATGCATTAACCCATATATTACTTAGAAGCACTTTTCTTAGATAAATAGTTTTTCTGTTTTTTTCCAGATGAGGAAATTGGAACATAAAGACATTACCTAACATGTTTAGGGATATAGTATGTTTGAATTTTAATTTCCATGTGTAGTAATGATAGTACCTCAGAAGGTGATATGGATGATTAAATGAGGTAATATAATTTCCAGTCTCTGGGTATGTGATTTACTACATACCAAGCATTTAATATTTTTTATTTGAATCGAATTAAGGTATCATTTTTAGTTCAGACTGTTCAGATATGGTATATATGGTTGTTTTCGTGTCCTATAGTGTTGAATCGCAGAGTACAAAACAGTATAAATATGAACCTTATAACCTTACTGTTGTAAAAGGCATATGAGTTGACTCCTTTTTCTATGCAAGTCCTTCCAGGATAGAAATAGAGCTGAAAGAGTTATTATGCTTCCCTTTCCTTCTGTCATATAGAAAGAGAAAACCACCAGCAGCTTGACTTGCTTTGGGGCAAATCTGGTTGTACCCATTTGTTTTCTTATTGTCTGTGGCTGCTTTAGCACTCAAGTGCTGGATCTGAGTAATTGTAATAGAAAGACTGTGAGTCACAGAAGTTAAAATACTGTCTGGTCCTTTTCATAAAATGTTTTTTGCCTAATAAACATATCATTAAATAAAAGAATCCAGGTCGCTGGGCCATAGTTAAATTTGAACCCTAGATTTCCTTTGGCTGGGCTGCTACTTGGATGGTACACAAGTTAGGCTTGCTTGGGACTGCTGTCAGAGGAAAGTAAGGTACATCCTACCTAGGAATGTTCAGAGTAGAATCCTGAAGTTTCAAATGTATATACCAGAGGTTGGTAAACAAAAGCCCCTGAATCAGATCTGGCTTATGGCCTTCAATAAAAGAAGGCCTATAAACTGACCATGGTGGTTTTACAGTTTTTTAAAAGATTGGAGGTAAAAATAAAGACTAATGTGACAGAGATCATATGTGGTTCACAGAGTCTAAATAATTACTTCTAGCCCTTTACATGGAGGGTTTGCTGAGCTCTGTTGTCTTTATAGTCCTCACTACTTTTTTCCAGATTATTACCCTGGAGGTGTTCAAGAGGAGATGAACTTTGTGTTTTGAACAGCTGCATTTGTTGACCATATTACTTGACTGAATTTTGTGGACCTAAAGAAGGTGAAAGAGGTGGAGTCAGAAATCTTTCTTAGTTGAGTTATCAGGAGGCCATTCCAGTGCTCAACAATATTAGATGCCTGGGGATTAGGTAGGGACATGGAATGTTCATCAAATATTCCAACTTTTGACCTGTTGTGTGCCCTTTATAATAGAAGTCCCACCATTGTTAGCTGGTAAATGGTCTTGAACATAGAACAGCTTAGTTTTGATGGCCACGTTGGTATGGCTGGTGTTAGCTGATCACACTGAGAATTAGGGTTAAAAAGTCTGATGTAGTGCATTTGCCAGGAGTAGGCTCGACAGGGATGGGATGGCAGCACCTTGTGCAGTGTGACCTCCATCACGACATTATAACCTGGTTGACTGTGCGGTCATGAGTTGATCATATTATGGTGACCTCTACATTAGGAACAGAATCTTTTACTTTATGCCAAAAATCCATGATTATGAATGTTTTGCCGTGTCTGATATAATGATAGATTCAGGCAGCAGTGGTGGCAATCTGGATGGTGCACATTTATTCTAGTTGAGCTCATCAGTGAAAGAGTCTCTGCTGCAGGCATCAGTTTGAATAACCCATATGATTTGATTATCTGTGATTTTTTTTCTTACGGGTTTCCCTCCTATAGTTTCTTTTTTCTATAATTTGTGGTCGCTAACCTTTAGTCTTTAATTCACCAGTCTCTAGTTTTCTGAGAGGCAGACAGATAGGCCATTGGCAAGAACCCAGGGATCAGTAGTTGAATCCTGCTACTGAGCTAGTTTACACGTTGCTGGAGCTAAGATTGAACAGCAGCAGCAGCATAGTGCACACCATTAGGTTTCAGTTTCATTGAACCATCAGTGAATCAGATTGAGGCATTTTGGGGAACCCTTGTGTATCAAATGTGTTAGTGTTAGTCGCTCAGTCGTGTCCAACTCTTTGCGACCCCACGGACCACAGCTTGCCAGGCTCCTCTGTCCATGGAATTCTCCAGGCAAGAGTACTGGAGTGGGTTGTCATGCCCTCCTCCAGGGGATCTTCCCTACTGAGGAATGAAACCTGGGTCTCCCGCATTGCGGGCAGATTCTTTACCCTGAGCACCTCCCCCCCCCCCCCCTATAGCCTACAGCTTTCCTTCATTTGCAGAAGTGAAGGTTAAGGTTCCTTCAGTTCAGTTCAGTTCAGTTCAGTTGCTCAGTCACTCAGTTATGTCCGATTCTAGCAGTAATTGCCACTTTTTCATGTAAATCGAAATTGCTGGGAGGGCCAAACCAGGTATGCTTTTTTTTTTTCTTTTTAAATTTTATAGGAGTATATTTGATTTACAATGTTATGTTAGTTTCAGGTGCACAGCAAAGTGATTCAGTTATGCATTGCATACGTTAATTTTTCTTTAATTTGTTTCCTATATAGGTTGTTACAGAATATTGTGTAGAGTTTCCTGTGCTGTACAGTAGGTCCTTGTTGGTTATCTATTTTTTATATAGTAGTGTGTGTTTATTAATCTCTTATTTTATTCCCTCCCCTGTGTTTTCTCTTTGGTAACTGTAAGTTTGTTTTTGAAATCTGTGAGTCTGTTTCTGTTTTGTAAATAAACTCATTTATATCATTTAAAAATGCTTTTGATTTTCTCTTTTGATGTAGGGATTGGCCACTTTACTGAGTCATTTAGGGTTCCTACTTTTTCAAAGTCCATGAGTTTCCAAGTCACACCAGTCAGAATCTTTTTTTCTGGGAGTTTGAACTTGAAACCAGAGAAAATGAGATTAGTTCTTTCTAGTAGTAGAAGACATAAAATGTAGGAATTGGGAGTTATTGTTTTTGTTAACTGCCTTGGTGCTGAAACATCACTGCAGAAAGGTAAAGTGATCTAAAGAGATCCAGGAGACAGACTTCTGGGGTCATTTGTGACCGTGGTACCAGTTGTTTCTGGGGACTTGTCTTTTCTTATCACCACTGAGTTTTAGCTCTTCTCTATGTCCTATAAACTGATTAATCTCAGCCTTTGGGTTAAGCTAGTTTAAGTTGGATTTCTGTTTCTGACCAATATGAATCCTAACAAATACCTATTGTTGTCTAATGCAGAATATAACCACTGATGGCTTGGCATCTTTATCAGAGATATATTAATTGGAATTTCACCTAGACCTATTTCTACTTATATTGATGTTGTGGAAGAAGGAATGAAAAATATATTCACATTAAATAGATATTATTTATAAATTGATCAGAATTATTCATATAAAGTGAATCTCTAAGACTGGGAAGAAATATAAATGGTTAAAATGTGCTTTGGATTAAAAGTAATAAAATTAATACTAATTTTGACAAATGTTTCATAATAATGTAAGATGTTAAATGTGAGAACTCTTTGTACTGTCTTTGCAGTTTTTCTATAAATCTAAAACTGTTCTAAAATGTAAAGCTTGTTAAAATAAAAAATTAAAAAAAACAAAAAATGTTATAACATTAGATAGCAAAGATTTGACTGAAACAAGCAAGAGAAGTTATGGGCTATAATGGTTGCCTAAGGGAGTATGAGGAGAAGGCAATGGCACCCCACTCCAGTACTCTTGCCTGGAAAATCCCATGGATGCAGGAGCCTGGCGGGCTGCAGTCCATGGGGTCGCTGGAGTTGGGCACGACTGAGCAACTTCACTTTCACTTTTCACTTTCATGCATTGGAGAAGGAAATGGCAACCCACTCCAGTATTCTTGTCTGGAGAATCCCAGGGACGGGGGAGCCTGGTGGGCTGTCGTCTATGGGGTCACACAGAGTCGGACACGACTGAAGTGACTTGGCAGTAGCAAGGGAGTATGAAGCCGTAGCTTGAACATGAATTAGTACAATGGTGAAAGAGCTAACATGATTTTGGATTGATTCCAAATAAAAAGAATTCATGAGGAAGAATTGAGAAACTTCTTAATTTTATTCTTTAGTGATCAGAATTTTGAGTATTGCTCACTATACATTAGAAAATATTTTTTAAAAATACTGAACAGTTTTAAATGAACTATTTTGAAGAGGAAGAAAAATGAAAAAAGTCTAACAAAAGAATAATAATGTTACAGGTTTTTTTTTTAAAAATCACAGACTATTAATGACTATTCTGTAAAGAATAAATCTTTAAAACTTATTCTGTTACAGTGAAAACAAAACTTATATATCCAAATGACTTGCTTTTCTAAATGATTCTTTTGGTGTACTTTCCAATCCATAGGTACTGCTAGGTTCACAGATCTTGAAAACCTCTCTGAAATTGTTTTAGTAGCCAGTTTAGCAGACGTTTGAGGGAATTAATACCTTAGTTTTAAATACACACTTCCTTTTCTTTTCAAGACAGTGTCAGAGAAACAAAATGTCATCTTGAATACATATCTAGTACCATGCCTTGTGTTAGAAAATAAAGATTTGTTGAGATCCAGTGTCAACCTTACTCACTGTTCTTCACGCTGACCTGTATTTCTTTCTTTCTTTCAGTATTCAGATTCATGCCTCAAATGAAAAAGATTTGTAATCATTGGGACAAGTCAGAAGGATGACTTGAAGGCCATAAATGTAGTTGTACATAAGGAGTATCAGAAATGTTTTGATCAATGAAACATTGGTGTAGTTAGATTCTTGGCTCTCTGCTAGTTCAGTACAGCATGGTCAGGACCTGCAGTTTAAATTCTACTCTCACCCAGCTCCTTCTTACCTAGTTCCGTTTACTAGTTGTGGAATCTTAGACATGTTGCTTTGATACTTAAAGTTTTAGTTTTTCATTGTAAACTATGGAAAATAGTACATTTTCATGGTTTTGTTGTGATAAATTGCATTCATCAATGTGTCTGGTGTAATAATTGGTAGCTACTGTTATTAATTATTTGACAGTAATAATAAAATATGTCTTGGGTTGTTTTCTGAAAGTTTCAGGGTTTCCTAATTCTATAAATGAAATAAATAAGAAAAAAAACTTGGAGGAATTTACTTTTATGGAAGGAAGAACCGGTGGGGTTTTAAATCTCTAAAGCTGGAAGGAAACAGGATGACAAGACTTCATGAAATGGCATTGCATTGTTTACTTGTTTTCTGATCCTTTCTACAGAAATCATTGTGTATCTCGCTTACAGGAGTTATCAGTGTGGTCATAGTATGTCAGTTATTTAAATATCTCCATTTCCTTTGAATGGATTTTGCCCCTAAAGGCACAGTTTTTAATGTGTATTGCAAAAGATGGCCATTATTAGTTCAATATTACTGTTGGTATTGGAGATGGTTTTCAGTAGTATGTTGGAAGCTTTTTTTTTTTTAAGTCTTTTTAATTTAAATATTCATTTTTAATTGGAGGATAATTGCTTACCAATATTGTGTTGGTTTCTGCCATGTGTCAACATGAATCAGCCATAGGTATGTGTATGTCCCGTCCCTCTTGAACCTCCCCCTACCTCCCACCCCTCTAGTAGGTTGTCACAGAGCACTGGGTTTGAGCTCCCGGCTTCATACAGCAAATTTCCACTATCTAATTTTACATGTGGTACACGTAAAAAACTGTGGGTAAATTTAAAAGAAGATATTAACAACAGTATTAGTTAGTTACTTATTTTGTGTTTATTGTGTGCCAGGCTCTTCTAAGAGCTTGTCATCTATTGAATAATTTAATTCTCAAAACAACTTTGAGAGGAAGGTACTGTTATTATTCCCATTGTGCAGATGAGACACTGAAGCTCAGAGAGATTGTCTTGCCCGTGGTTATAGATCACATGAGTGGCCAAGCTTGAGTATTAGTCCATGTGTTCTGACAGTTTTCAAGCTTTTAGCCACTGTGCAGTACTGCTTCTGTACTTTATTAAGTATCTAGTATTATAAGTGACACATGGATAGGGTAGCAGTGATATTGTTAGTATACAGATACATGAAATTCCATGATAGTAAAGTATGAAAACTCCAGATAGTAAAATATTTCTAATTTATAATGAATATATTTCCATATATACATATATGGGTTCAAATAGAGATGCTTTCAAAGTATCTATCAAGGTTATTCTAAGTATTAAATGAAGCATTATCACTTTATCATTCCTTTAATAGAATGAAATAATGCTCTGTTAAAAGGATCACAGTGAGGTGAGGTATAGTTTTTTTCACCACTTCTGCACCTGTTTCTGTGAAAAGGAAATATTCATACTTTATAAGTGGGGAAAATGGTTTTTTTTTTAAGGTCATTCACAACTGTATTCCAAACTGTTTGATATTTTAGTTTTAGGATTTAACTTCCTAACAAAAGTCATGTGACATCAGCAGCGAGGTGCAGTGAAAGCTCTCTCAGGAATACTTGTAATAGAAAGGAAGACTTTGGGTCTGTGAGGTTGTGTGGGCTTGAATGTGATTTTTATTTGATATATGAGCTGTGACATAACTATTGCATGACTGAGATGTACTTGTAAGTGCCGTACTATGCAGATGGGTTTTTTCTGAAACAAAGCCAGAAACGAAATCTTGAATGTGTTCATTTAGTGAGAGAAAGAATACTTCATAAAAACATATGGAAACATTTTGAAGTTTTTTTCATTAAATGAGGCTTTTACTTTCTAAGCATTTTTATGATTGTTTAAGTTAATATGTCATTTGCCTCATATTTTCCAAGTTTAGTGAGACATAGAAGTCTTATAGAACTGGGATGTTTTGAAACAACCAGATCACTTTTAGGAATGCACATTTTAGAATTAGATGATTATTAGAAAACTAGGATTGAATCATGGATATATTTTTCATTAAGTGATTAATCATAAAATTATCCATCCCTCGTTAATTATTTTAACATTATCATGGGATTTGGTGAGGAGATGTATAGAGTGTTATTCTCTTTTTTGCTCATTTTAAAATTGTTACAGCATAGGACAACATTAAAGGAAATCATAAAAAGAAAAATACCACAAGTAAAACATGACTTTTTAATTTTCCATTTTCCCTTCAAACCCACGTCCCTGTATATAAAGTTTTACATGGTTCTGTTTATTATGTATATACCATTTTATGTTATGCTTTTCTTTTATAACATTATATTAAATTTTTTCTTTTTGGTGTTCACTTACTTTTGTTTTTTCCATTGTGAAAGCATAGAAAGAAAATTTCCTTAGATTGTGAACCCTCTCAACTTCTCATTTTATCTTCCTCTTCCTTTCACAGAGAAGTAGCTGAGAATGATACATATGTTGCCATTCCACTCAGCTTTGATGCTGAATCCAGTGTATGTTTTGCAGTTTATATCTTCTTTTTACATATTTGACACACAGAACACTTTTTGATTTGTAGGTTTTTCTCTGTTGTCTTTCACCTTGACCTTGAGGAAGTGCTTGGAGTAATCTTTTCCTATATAACTTCAGTTACTACCCATCCACTGACGAGTGCTTTATTTAATTCTTTAGCTGAGAACTCTACCTTCTCTTACTCTTTTCCAGTTCTTTCTATTGCAGTCTCAGTGATCTTTATAAATTAGAATTCTGACTATGTCCTTCAGTGGGTTTTCCATCTGTTTTCATGATAAAATTGGAACTCGTTTGCATGTCAGTCCAAGATCATTTCATGATTTTTCAGACTCATCTCTGAAATCTTTCTTCAAGTCTCTTCCTTTAGCCATTTTGAACTACGAGGTGCCCAAATACACGTTTCCCATACCTCTTTGGTGTAACAACTTTTTTACCCTCCTACCTATTTCTTCCTCTTATCTGCTTAACCACTGCTTTTCATTTCAGACTTAACTGAAGCTTCATAGCCTTCAGTTTGAGTTATGTATACTTCTTTTATATTCCCCAAGTAAGCTAACATGATGCCAGATATATAGTATATGCCTCAAAAATTTTTTTTTAATTTAATTATTGAATTTTATTCCATTGAGTTAATGTTTTGGGAATTCATTAACACTTGAACACTCCAATATTCTTGCTGGAGAATCCCGTGGACAGAGGAGCCTGATGGGCCACAGTCCATGGGGTCACAAGAGTTGGACACGACTTAGTGACTAAAAACCAAAAAAAAAAAAACCACACTAACACTTGAAATTTAAGTGATTAATTTATTAGATAAAGCGTTTTGCATCTTTACACATATTAATATTTTTAAAAGTTATTTTCCTGCAAAATATTCCAAGAAATATTGAATTAAAGGTTAGGACACTTTGTGACTCTTGGACATCATCCTTTGGGTAATGATTTTTAATATCAATCTTGTCCAAAATATGTATTACAGAATGGGTATAGTGATTTTTAAAATCAAGAATATTGGTACTGGTAATATTTTCTTGGTTTAAAGACTTTTTTTTTAATCCTTACCAAAAATAAATGACTTTAGTATATTTATTAATTTTTGCATTTTGTAAACATTTGTGGGCACCATTGTGTGTCACTCTTTGTGCCAGTCACTGGGAACATAAATATAGTAAGATTCATCTTCACCCTAATTCTTTCCTTGATCAATAGTGTGTGCTCAGTCATGTCTGACTCTTTTGCATGCGCATGGACTGTAGCCCACCAAACACCTCTGTCCATGGGATTTCCCAGGCAAGAATACTGGAGAGGGTTGCCATTTCCTCCTCCAGGGAATCTTCCTGACCCAAGGATTGAACCTGAATCTCTTGCATCTCCTGATTGGCAGGTGGTTTCTTTACCACTAGTGCCACCTGGGAAACCCCAATTCTTTTCTTGATTAGGTGCAAAATAGATTTCCTAAGAGCTTTGAACAGTAATTCAAATGATATAATTCATGTACATTTATTCCACTAATTGGAACTGCCTGTTAAATAGGAAGACAAATCAATGTTAAACTATTAATGCCATAAAAGTTTAACAATTTTTTTGTTATTTGTGTTTGAGGATGGCTTCATTACTTGTAAAACTGCCTTTTTTTTTTTTATTAACATGGTATTTTAATTTTTATCCATTATGTTAGAGGAATGTTGTTTCAGTTAGGATCAGATTTTAATGAGTAATAAAAATAAAGTAATTTTTTTTGTCAGAAAATATAATTATTAGATTGCTGAATGAATTTTTTCTATAACAAGTTGAACTAATAGTATTTATAATATAGTTTATCTGTGTTTATTTCTTTATTTAAAGTATTGTTCTGGTATGTTACATATTTAGATATTAAAATGTAAGCAGATGGTTATAGTATTTCTTTGTACATGTTATCCACACAAGAACTCTTTGTACTGTTGGCGGTACTGTTACACAGTTCCTTACTATAGTAAGTAAATATATTACCTCAGCCCGTAATCAGCCTACCATTGCCACTGATGACCCAATGCTTAAGTTGTAACACTATGCTGCTGACCCAGACTCTGGGGGCTTATTTTATTTTATTTTTTTGATGCATTGCTGTAGGCAGTTTTAAGGGTGTGGAACCAAGCCATTTTCTCCCTTGGACTCATTTCCACTTTTATTTCCTATGGGAGGCTTAGCCTTCCTTTAAAATACTAGCATTTTTAAATTGTTCACCTATTTTATGATTACTGGGTAGATTAGTTATGCTGCTTGCTCATTTTAGCTCACTGACTTTAAAAAGAAAATTAGTGTGACTTAACCATTGGTGTTAAACAACTCTCAAAATGAAAATTTTCTCATTTATAAAGTGCTTTTCTATTAGACACTTTGTTCTCTTGTGTATATTTGTGTGTTTCGTTGGTTTAGTATTTTTTTATGTTTATATGCTAGGGATGTTTGGCCTAATTTTGTCTTGCTGCTGCTGCTGCTAAGTCACTTCAGTCGTGTCTGACTCTGTGTGACCCCATAGACGGCAGCCCACCAGGCTCCGCCGTCCCTGGGATTCTTCAGGCAAGAACGCTGGAGTGGGTTGCCATTTCCTTCTTGGGAGAGTGTAATTGAGAACTGATAGGTTATATGAAGTTGAAAAGTAATTAAATGAGTTATAAAAAAAAATCAGTGCTTCATTTTTCCTTGGTAACTAGTATGTTATTTGTAAGGAAGTGTCCTAAAAAGCGCAGAATGAATAGACCTCTAAACTGCATAATACGGTTCAATATGTAACAGTAACTGACTGTTGAAAACACAATGAAGTTTAGTCACTAAGAATAATAAAGTTATTTTTAGAATGTATGGATGTTTGGGGCTTCAGTATGCTGACCACAATTAAGCTTATAGATTAAATTTAAGTAAAAGTCATATGGTTTTAAAGGTTTATCTTTTAAAATTACTCTTATTTTAGTTCATTTAGTTCATTTCCTGTCTTCATCAAGAAATTTATAGAACACTGTACTTGAACCAGGTGCATTATATGGCACTAGGGTTATTAAGATGAGGCAGGCACAGATTAAAAGAGTTTCATCCTTAATAGAGAAACATACATAAATAAGCAGATAGTTATAATACAGTATAGTAGGTACTGCTGTATGTTGAAAAGAGAGACACAAAAAAAGATCAGTTAATTGGTTTTGAAGTCTTCATAGAGGAGGTGGCATTTAACTAAGACATATGTAAGGTAAGAATCTGCTAAATGGCATGTGGCTATGAGTGTGAACATTAGTGCGGAATGAGGGTGGTGGGTAGTTATTTCATCAGATGCTTGATATTAAATGAATGTTTGTGCACCGTTAAAAATGAACATTTTAATTTGTAGGTAGAAAGAATAATTTTTTGAAATGGAAACTGTGCTTGTTGGATTCTCCAGGAAGCAGACATTGAGATGGAGTTAGGACTGCAAATTGTTTACTAGAGAGTAACACCTGTGAAAAGAAAAGAATGGGAGCAGGAGTGGTCAAACCAGTCTTCATGTTGTGAAGCTGACTTGACCAAGTCTCTACCAATCCAGTCAGGAACCTCTGGAACAAAGTTGGAGGAGTCCTGCTGCACTGGGTGCAAAGTGCTACTTGATCTATGTGATGGTTGAGTCTGCCAATGTGGAACCCATTGACAGGGAGGGTTGATTGTAAGGGATTTGAACATCTGCGGATTTTGATATCTGTTGGGGTTGAGAGAGTGCGGGTTTTGGAACCAATGTTCCATTGATACCCAGGGAAGATTGTGCGTCCTTCATTGGAGAGCTGAAACAGACTCTAAAGAAGCCCATCTGGAGGCTGTTGGCTAACCACACTTCGTACAGCTGGGCAGTGTGTCTTTTGTTGGAGGGTAACCTAAGGTGTCTGCCACAAAGATGGTTTGGGTCTTGGAATGGTATTAATCATTCATTCATTCAGTAACTATCACTGGTGGCGGTGGTGGTTTAGTCGCTAAGTCGTGTCCGACTCTTGCGACCACATGGACCGTACCCTGCCAGCCTCCTCTGTCCATGGGGATTCTCTAGGCAAGAATACTGGAGTGGGTTGCCAGTTCCTTCTCCAGGGGATCTTCCCAACCCAAGAATCAAACCTAGGTCTCGTGCATTGCAGGCAGGTTCTTTACCAACTGAGCTGTGAGGGAAGCCCCAACTACCACTGGACACATGTGCTAGGAGTAGTGCTAGACATGGCTCTGGTCAGCAAAGCAGTTATGTCACTTTTGTCATGTAGGGAAAAGATCTGGAAGAGCAATATTCCAAACAAAAGGAACATTGATTATAAAGCCCCTCTCCAGTGGTCATGTATGGGTGTGAGAGTTGGACTATGAAGAAGGCTGAGCGCTGAAGAATTGATGCTTTTGAACTGTGGTGTTGGAGAAGACTCTTGAGAGTCCCTTGGACTGCAAGGAGATCCAACCAGTCCATTCTGAAGGAGATCAACCCTGGGATTTCTTTGGAGGGAATGATGCTGAAGCTGAAACTCCAGTACTTTGGCCACCTCATGCGAAGAGTTGACTCATTGGAAAAGACTGATGCTGGGAGGGATTGGGGGCAGGAGGAGAAGGGGACGACACAGGATGAGATGGCTGGATGCCATCACTGACTCAATGGACGTGAGTTTGAGTGAACTCCGGGAGTTGGTGATGGACAGGGAGGCCTGGCATGCTGCGATTCATGGGGTCACAAAGAGTCGGTCATGACTGAGCCACTGAACTGAAGGGTAACAGTTTGGCACAGAAGACGGAAAGAAGGCCACTTTGGCTGCAAAGTTCTGAAAAAGAGAGGGAGACAGGGAGGGACAGGGAAGGAAGGGAAATGAGGTCAGAGAGTTGGAAGGCCTTGCAAGCCACAGTAAGGACTTTGGATTTTGTTCTAATTGCAATGGGAGGTCATTGGAGGGTTTTAAGCAGAAGAATGACACAATTTGACTTACGATTTGAAAGTTTACTTTTGCTTACCAGCTTCCACATTTAGTAGTAATGGTGCAAATATGTCTTGACTTTTGACTTTTGATACATCATGTAGTCAGTTGGAGGATTCTTTTACATTTACATTGGCAATGGTATAATATAATATCTGCTGAAAAGATACATACATACACACCCACATCCTTTAAAAACACATTATTTCCATTATCAGAGTCTGTTTTTACTGATTTCTTTTATTTCTATAGTAACCCATTAATCAGTTCTTTTGTTTTTAAGTGACTATTTGATACTCAGTTACAAGTCATATTAATTATAGTTTTTAGCTATGTATAGAACCTTTTTTTTTTCCTTTTTGCCTATTCTTAGCTCTGAAAAAAACACAAATAAACTTCTTTGTTGGAATTTTATTTAGGCATTTGAAACTCTTTGTGAGAATGTGCTGTGAGTCTTTAAAGTTTAACTAGTCCCTTACTGAATCCATACAACTCTCTGGTGTAGTGCAGGACAGAATTTAAAGATCCCAGGTTTCTTGCATATAGCAGAGACCTGCACGTTGCTGGCTTCCAGAGCTGCTCTTATTTTTCTTGCTATCACAAGTTTGCCCTCCTCCTACAGGAATTTTTAGGACTCTTGTCTCCACTCAAATTATTGACTTTTCCAATATAGGATGATTTTAGTTATTTACGATTCTTATTTAAGGCTTGTATTATTTTTGCTGAACATTGTTTTAGTTTTTTCTGAAAAGTGTTTTCTCAGTACTAAAGTTTGAACCTTGGCCCCACCATTTGTTAACCACATGACCTAGTTAAGTCTCTTTACCTCTTTAAGACTCAGTTTCCTTCTCTGTAGAATGGGGAAGACCAGTGGTACCTGTTTTTATAGGCCTATGGCGAAAAGTAAGGGAAGTAATGCAAAATGTTTGGTATACCACCATTGTTCTATAAGTATAAATTGTCACTCTTTTTACTCTTACTTTAAGCTCTAGTTTTTAGTTTATTAGGGATGTATGGAAATACAAATTCAGTTGGTTTTCATCTAAAATCTGCTCTTCAGCTTTAGTTCTGGCCTCAGTCTTTGAAAGATTGAATAGCAGAATAGCCACTTCAGTGTCATTTTTGGCATTCTTGAATTTGTGTGTAAAAATTCTTGCAGCCTAACAGCATCAGTTTAATAAATGAGGCATATCACTTGGATTTATTATTAAGGTCTCAATTTTCACTTTCAATTACATGTAAAACATTCTTTGTATAACCGAAAATGAGCATTTCCTCATTGGTTTTATGTGTTGAAACTCTGTTAGTGAGTTGAAATATAAATATTTATTTTAAGAGAAAAATACTATAAGTACAAATGGTTTTAAACACTGTTAATTTTGTATGTAACAGTAATTATTATTTTAAAAGTTCAATGATTAGGTGTAGAGATTGATAGGTAACAAATATTAATATCATACCTTATTTAGATAACTTTATAAGGTCTTTTCATTTTTCTAAGTTAAAAATGTTCTTAAAGAGTTAATAAAAATAGAAGTTGGATTATACTCTTACTCTTTGTAGAATCTATAGTTTTTTAATGTGTTAGCGTTAATAAAACTTTAACATTTTCTTAATATTCTAGTTTTAGCAACAAGTCTCTCAAGATATGATCCCATCTCAAGATGGAAATTCACATCTTACGAGGTTGGATTAAACACAGAAATCAGAATATTTGAGGAGGGATAACTCAAAATGGTGCTAACTCATATCTAAGAAAATTGTCTTTTAGTAGTGAAAAAATATAATGAGTTTGAAAAGAAGAAGGTATTAAAGAACTGTAAGATATCCATAACACATTCTGTTTTCCCAATCAAATTATAGACTTTTTCAGGCATACTTTCTAGCCATTTCTGTGGAAGTTTAATTATTTTATGGATGTAAGAAAACTTAATAGCCCGGTGAAAAGATCAGCACCAACAGTGTTAGCCAAAGGAATCCTGTTCTCCTATCTACAATTGAACATATATTTTGTACTGAGTATGTGCAGACTAGAGACTACAGAAATAACCTAGCAGCTGATAGCAAATGAGAAATTGTATACTATACTATCAATTAAAAGTCAGTTCTTAAAATGCTTAATAAAAATTTATAATGATAATTTTTACTGAAATAATTACTCTTATTTCAGAAATTCATTCTGTTATGATGATATATGGCTTTGACTAGACCTGAGTAGTATGCTTTTTTTTTTTTTTTTATAACAATATAGGAAAATAGTAAACGTTTTCTTTTTCTCCTTCTATGTACCTAAAATATAAATCAGTTTACCAAGGGTATATAGAATATTGGGTAGTTTTAGAAGAGTTTCTAACATCAAAATCTTGCATTTCCATTCTACAAATTTTCAGAGGCCAGTTTCTATTTTAATTAATAATTTAGTAGATTATATATTATGCATGTTCAATCATAACCATTGCCAGATGTTTTTCTTCTTACTACCTTACATCCACATTTTAAAAAAAGTAATTGAAGTACCTTCTAACATAACTTCCATACAAAGAAGAGTATCATGAAAACATTTTCTGTATATTATTTCATTTTCCCCTTACATCAGTACTTATAATATCTGCTCTCAGGTCTTTGGTAAGATAGTCATTAAAGCACTAACTGAAATATAGGAGGGTGATACATAAATAAATTTTGCTTTTTAGCTTTGGCTGTGGTGGAACATTCTGGTAACTGTTTATTGATTCCATTGCCAATAGATGCAACAGAGAAGGTGGGGATGGAACTTTTATAGTTTATAAGCAATTGTGTGGTATCCAAATAAGTAATACAAGGCATATTTTAACAATACAGGAACTGGTTTAATTTAATTAACTGAGATCAAATGTGGTGTGCCTCCCACTTGTGGTAAGCCACAGTGGCATTTATATGCTGATGCTTCAAAAGCACTACTGTTTTATCTACCTTTATTGGCCAAGTGTACCATGGAGGCATTATCTAAGGCCTGGAAAATAGATCTCATGGATTTTGCTTTAATGATAAGTCTAATATATTAATTATATTAATTAACATATTAATATAATTCATTTATTGATGTCAATTTAGTGGAATTTCTAAAATCTGTTCTTAATGACTTTTAAGTATGAAACTGATGATTTTACCATGTTTCCTAAAGCAGAGAACAGATGAATTACAAGAATTTGTTTCTAACTCAGTAAGCAATTATCATTATGACCTATTACATTCACCCTATAAAATAATGTATATTGCTAAAAGAAGGCAAGTAGAGAATGGAGAAAAAAGAATTGAAATTTTATGTGTAGAATATTTTGGAAACCCTTAACATACATTTCATTATGCTGTGTCAACTGTCTTATACATAAAGCACTTATAAAAAATTCCAGTCCTATGGTTATTTTAACTTATATAGTAAAAGAGATTTATATATATAATAAACTGCAAATATTTAGTGTTTGCTATTACAGATACTTTTTGGATTAGTTGATAAGAACTTTAAAATTTGCTATGAAGTTAGAAGTATAATTCTAAAATTCTATCACAATTATTTTTCAATATGTTGCCAATGCAGGGATAGTAATTAAAGTCTTATATAAAATGGTAGGAACAAGTGACCAGAATAATAGGCTTATTTTAGTTAAGAGGTAACCAAGTCATAGAAATATACTGTCAGTAAGAAATGAATAAACATTAATAAAAAGTCACGATTAAAACAAAAAGTGTAATGAATGTCTTTGGACAGTAGGGACACCTTGTTAGGGATATGGCACTAAAGGTTGTCAGTTAAGGATGGCATTGTATAAATAATTTCAGTAATAGAATAGTTTTTCCTATTTCTCCATATTAAATTCTAATGAAAGAATTAATCCTCAGATTTAAAAATCCTTAGAGGTTTTATTTTTTTTTATTACCTTAGAAGAATACCTATTTGTGGTGATACATAAAAACAAACCCACTGTGGATTGTTTTTATTGTTAAATGGGGGAAACAGTTTGCAAACGAATACTATAATGTGATCATATTTGTGTGTGTATATTTTAAAGTATATTATTATATTTGCATATCCATAGCAAAATGCCTAGAAAGATATACCAAAAATATTAATAATGACTGCCTTTGGGGAGTGGAATTAAGATTATTAGTGGAGGAGGGCAAAATAAGAGACTTTTACTTTATACCCTTCTATACTATGGGGCTTCCCAGGTGGCACTAGCAGTAAAGAACCTGCCTGCCAGTTCTAAAGATAAAAGAGACACAGGTTTGATCCCTATGTTGGAAAAATCCATTGGAGGAGAAAATGGCAACCCACTCCAGTATTCTTGCCTAGAGAATCCCATGGACAGAAGAGTCTAGTGGGCTACTGTTCATAGGCTTGCAAAGAGTTGGACATGGGTGAAGTGACTTAGCACACATGCACATAGGGATATGTAATTAATTTCTGTTAACTTGATTACTACCAATAATGCAGTCTCAGTTCAGTTTAGTTGCTCAGTCGTGTCCGACTATGCGACCCCATGAATTGCAGCATGCCAAGCCTCCCTGTCCATCACCAACTCCCAGAGTTTACCCAAACTCATGTCCATCGAGTCAGTGATGCCATCCAGCCATCTCATCCTCTGTCGTCCCCTTCTCTTCTGCCCCCAATCCCTCCCAGCATCAGAGTCTTTTCTGGTGAATCAACTTTTCGCATGAGGTGGCCAAAGTCCTGGAGTTTCAGCTTTAGCATCATTCCTTCCAAAGAAATCCCAGGGCTGATCTCGTTTAGAATGGACTGGTTGGATCTCCTTGCAGTCCAAGGGACTCTCAAGAGTCTTCTCCAACACCACAGTTCAAAAGCATCAATTCTTCGGCGCTCAGCCTTCTTCACAGTCCAACTCTCACATCCGTTCATGACCACAGGAAAAACCATAGCCTTGACTAGATGAACCTTTGTTGGCAAAGTAATGTCTCTGCTTTTGAATATGCTCTCTAGGTTGGTCATAACTTTCCTTCCAAGGAGTAAGCGTCTTTAATTTCATGGCTGCAGTCACCATCTGCAGTGATTTTGGAGCCCCCCAAAATAAAGTCTGACACTGTTTCCACTGTTTCCCCATCTATTTGCCATGAAGTGATGGGACCAGATGCCATGATGTTCGTTTTCTGAATGTTGAGCTTTATTTTTTATTTTTTTTTTAAATTTTATTTTATTTTTAAACTTTACATAATTGTATTAGTTTTGCCAAATATCAAAATGAATCTGCCACAGGTATACATGTGTTCCCCATCCTGAACCCTCCTCCCTCCTCCCTCCCCATACCATCCCTCTGGGTCGTCCCAGTGCACTAGCCCCAAGCATCCAGTATCGTGCATCGAACCTGGACTGGCAACTCGGTTCATACATGATATTTTACATGTTTCAATGCCATTCTCCCAAATCTTCCCACCCTCTCCTTCTCCCAGAGTCCATAAGACTGAGAGTGAAGTAAGCCAGAAAGAAAAACACCAATACAGTATAGTAATGCATATATATGGAATTTAGAAATGCGGTAACAATAACCCTGTGTACGAGACAGCAGAAGAGACACTGATGTATAGAATGTTGAGCTTTAAGCCAACTTTTTCACTCTCCAGTTTCACTTTCATCAAGAGGCTTTTTATTAGTTCCTCTTCACTTTCTGCCATAAGGGTGGTGTCATCTGCATATCTGAGGTTATTGATATTTCTCCCGGAAATCTTGATTCCAGCTTGTGCTTCTTCCGGCCCAGCGTTTCTCATATTTCAAATTTGTGTTTTTATTTTTGTATAGATATATATGCAGGGATGGAATTACTATTTCATATGGTAGTTCTCAGCTTTTTGCGAATCCTCTGTAATATTTTCCACAGTGGCTGCACCAGTATACATTCCCATTAATAGTTTATGAGGGTTCTCTTGTCTTCAACATTCTCACCAACATTTGCTATTTGAGTTCTTTCTGGTGAAGTCCTTCTGACAGGTGTAAATGATGATATTTCATTGTGGACTTGATTTGCATTTCCATGGTGGTTATCTATGTTGAGCATCTTTTCATATGCCTCTTGGCCATCTGCATTTCCTCCTTGGAAAAATATCTGTTCAAGTCTTTTGCCCATTTTTAAATTGAGTTGTTTGTTTTTATGTGATATTGAGTTGTATTAGCTGTAAGTTTTGGATATGAACTTGTAGGTTATATCATTGGCAGATATTTTCTCCCATTTAGGTTGTCTTTTCATTTTGTGAGTGGTTTTCTTTGTTGTGCAGCAGCTTTAAAGTTTAATTAAATGTTTATTGTTTGCTTTTATTTTGTTTTTTTTTTTGCTTTAGGGGATATATCCTAAAAGTTATTGCTGTGATTTATGTCAAAGAGTGTTCTGCCTATTTTTTCCTGTAGAAGTTTCTGGTCTTAGAAATCTCTAGAGGTGATTTCTGGTCTTAATTCATTTTGAGTTCTTGTTTTGTATATGGTGTTAGAGAATTGTCTTACTTTATTCTTTTACATGTAGCTATCTAGTTTTCCCAGCTTTATGTATTGAAGGCTGTCTTTTCTCTCTCGTATATTCTTGCCTCCTTCGTTATAAATTAATTGACCGAAAGTACTGGATTTATTTCTGGCTCTTATGTTCTGTGCCATTGATACATGTATCTTTTTGCCTCAGTATCATACTGTTTTGATTACTGTAGCTTTCAAGTATAGTCTGAAAGCAGAATGATACCTCTAGCTCTGTTTTTCTTTTTCAAGATTGTTTGGCTATTTTGAGGTCTTTGGTGTTTCCATGCTGATTTTAAAATTATTTGTTTTAGTTCTGTGTAAAATTCCATTAGTTCCAAAAGTTCCAGTTGAATGAATCCGTCAGTTACCTTGGTTATCGTGGTCATTTTAATAATAATTATTTTTCTAGTCCAAGAACATTGTATATCTTTCCATCTATTTGTGTTGTCTTTAGCTTTTTCATCAGTTTTTTGTAGTTTTCTGAGTTCTGTTCTTTTACCTCCTCCTGTGTGTGTGTGTGCGTGCGCACGCGTGCTCAGTTTCTCAGTTGTCTCCAACTTTTTGCGACCCCATGGACTGTAGCCTGCCATGCTCCTCTGCCCATGGAATTTTCCAGACTAGAATACTGGTGTGGTGCTGTTTCCTACTCCAGGGTATAAGGAGGTTTATTCCTAAGTATTTTCTTCTTTTTGATGTGGTGGTAAATGGGATTTTTTCCTTCATTTCTCTTTCTGATAGTTTATTTTTTGTGTAGAGAAATGCAACAAATTTCTGTATGTTAATTTTGTATCCTGCAACTTTATAGACTTTATTGATAAACTCTAATAGTTTCCTGGTGTTCTCCATAGAATTTTCTATGTATGGAAACATGCCGTCTTCAGACAGTGACAGTTTTACTTCTTCTTTTCCAACTTGAATTCCTTTTGTTTCTTTTCCTTGTCTGATTGCACTGGTAACACTTTGAATACAAGTTGAATGAAAGTGGTGAGAATGAGCACTAATTTGAAAAGATACAAGCACCCCATGTTCACAATAGTGTTATTTACAGTTAAAAAGATACAGAAGCAACCAAAGTGTCCAACAGATGAATGCATGAAGAATATGTGGTGTGTGTGTGTATATATATATACACACATGCACATATATGGGCTTCCCTGATAGCTCAGATGGTAAAGAATCTGTTTATAATGCGGGGAGACCTGGATTCAATTCCTTGGTCAGTAAGACCCCATGGAGAAGGGCATGGCAACCCACTCCAGTATTCTTGCCTGGAGAATCCCATGGGCAGTGGAGCCTGGTAGGCTATAGCCCATGGGGTCGCAAAGAGTCAGGCACAACTGAGTGACTAACATGACAAATACACACAAACTACTCAGTCATAAAAATAGAATAAAATGTTGCCATTTGCAGCAACATGGATTTGGAAGGTACTATGTTAAATGAAATAAACAGAGACAAATACTTTATGATATCACTATTTATGAAATCTAGAAAAAAGAACCAACTGGTGAATATAACAAAAAAAAGAAACAGACTCAGATTTAGAGAACAGACTATGAGGAGAGACGGAAGGGGACAGGGGATGTATAAAATATGTTACTAGGATATATTGTACAATACAAGAATATAGCCAATATTTTAAAGTAACTGTAAATGTAGTGTAACATTTAAAACTTTTGAGTCAGTATATTTACACCTGTAATTTAGATATTATACTCCAATATATATCTATAAAAATTAAATATACCCTATATTTCTCCCATCATACTATCTATCATATTTTACCATAATTCCTGGTCACTTCTGATTTTTAGACAGTTTTTGTAGGAAAAGACAATGTCTGTGGTTAGCATGCATAAAATAAGTGTTTTAAATGAATGGATTCTGGTTCTAGTATTTATCAGTTTTTAAATTCAGGAAACATTTATTAAATGCTTAAATATTACCTTACCTCTTTGTTCTGCCTGGTGAGAATGGGGGAGAACTAGTGGCCATGAGGCAATTAGGTGGAAAAATGATGCCTGTGTTGAGCTTTGTAAGATGGGTAAATCTGGATCCGGTAACTAGTAAAATTAAATTTTATGATTTTTTAAAAAATATATTCTGAAACTATTTTAGTTGAATAAAAAGGAAGTCAAGGGATACTTGCTTACAATAAGATTCATAATCAAGTAAGAAAAAATAAAACTTTTATAAGAAATTAATTTCTCATGAAAAATCTAAAAGAACAGTTCAAAATGTGCAAATTCTTCATGTTAAGATTGACAGATTTTGGCCAGTTTATCTTTATTTCAGTTCATTTTAAAATGAAAATAATTTAAAAAATAGTTTTAAGCACTGAGATTAACTGCATGTTAAAGAATGAATAGCATTATATTAAAAACGCATAATATGCCTGACACGACTGAAGTGACTTAGCAGCAGCAGCAGTGAATGGTAAGAGTATGTTTTAGATATATCTTGGATTTCCAGAAACATCCAATGGGCAAATACCTTCCAGCATAAATTGTGTTATAAGCCTTTTTGTTTATTATTATACTCGTTGGAAAAATAAGAATGAGCAATATTACTAGAAAAGTCTGAAATATTTAATAGTCTAAATAATAATAATTTACATTTATTTACCTTGTACAGTTTACTTTGGTATTTCTGGCTTTCCACCAGTGACATATCCTGATAGTAAGTAAATCTTAATAATCTCTGGTAAACTGTCAATTTGGTTTTTGAAAAATAGTCAATTAAAAGATATTGCAATATAGCACTATGTTTTTCTAACTAACTTTGTAAAAGAATAAGTTTGTTTTTAATCTTGGTTATTCTTTGATTCTATTTTACTCATAAGAGAAAGCTTAGGCATTTATTTTTTTTTTAACCCTTAAATTTTTTATTAAGTTAAAATTAATACTGGGCCAGTTCTTTGATGAGTATCGATACAAAAGTCCTTAGCAAAATATGATTAAACCAACTCTAGCAATGTATAGAAAGGGTCATACATCATGATTATGCTGAATTCATTCCAGCGATGCAAGGATGGTTCAACATATACAAGTCAATCTTTGTGAGACACCACATTAACAAAGGGAAAGACAAAAACCACATGATTGCCTCATGTGATGCAGAAAAACCATTTGACAAATTTAAGCATCCGTTTATGATAAAAAGTCTCATAAAATGGGTATAGAGGGAACATACCTCAACATAATAAAAGCCATTTATGGTAAAGTGAAAGCGAAAGTCGCTCAGTCGTGTCCAACTCTGTGTAACCCCATGGACTATACAGTCCGTGTAATTCTCCAGGCTAGAATACTGGAGTGGGTAGCCTTTCCTTTTTCCAGGGGATTTTCCCAAGCCAGGTCTCCCGCATTGCAGGCTGATTCTTTACCAGCTGAGCCACAAGGAGGCCCATTTATGGCAAACCCACAACCGATATAATACTCAATTGTGAAGTCAGAAAGCCTTCCTGCTAAATTCAGGAACAATACAAGGATTCTTAGTCTCACTAGTTCTGTTCAGCATAGTATTGGAAGTCTTAGCCACAGCAGTCAAAAAAAAAAGTATCCAAATTGGAGAGGAAGAGGTACAACTGTCACTGTTTGTAGATACCATGACTATGTAGAGAACCCTGAAGTCTCTACCCCAAACCTATTAGAATTAACAAATGAATTCAGCAAGGTAGCAAGGTGCAAGATTAATATTCAGAAATCTGTTGCATTTCTTTACACTAATAGCAAAATATGAGAAAGAGAAAAATTTAAAAATCCTGTTTTAAATCACATCCAAAAAATTAAATTCCTAGGAGTAAACTTAACCAAGGAGATGAAAGACCTATATGCTGAAAACCATAAAACACAGGTAAAGGAAACAAAAGATGATTCAAAGCAATGGAACGACGTTCCCTGCTCTTGAATTGGAAGAATTAATATGGTTAAAATGTCCATGGTATCCAAAGTATCTACAGATACAATGCAGTCCCACAAATACCATATTTCTCACAGTGCTAGAAAAAATACTAAAATTTATATGGAATCACAGGAGATCTAGAATTGCCAAAGCAATCCTGAAGTAAAAGAACAAAGCTGAAGGCATAATCCTTGCAGGCTTCACACTGTACTATAAAAACTATAGTAATTGAAACAGCATGGTACAGCCAAAAAAATAGATCAGTGGAACAGAGCAGATAATCCATAGTAAACGGATGTACCTGTGGTCAGTTTATCCACGACAAAGGAGGCAGGAATATGAAATAGAGAAAAGGCAGTTTCTTGAACAAATGGTGTTGGGAAAACTGGACAGCTACATGTAAATCAGTGAAATTAGAACATTCCCTCACACCGTATGCAGATAGAAACTTAATGGTTTAAAGACCTACATATACAACATAGTGCATAACCATAAAACTTGTAGAGATGAACAATGGTTAAATTATTTTTTCACATAAATCATAGCAATAATTTCTTAAATTGGTCTCCCAAGACAAACGAAATAAAAGGAAAAGTAAACAAATGGAACCTAATTAAGCTCACATGCTTTTATACAACAAAAGAAACTGTAAAACATAACAAAAAGACAACATATGGAATGAGAGAAAATATTTGCAAATGATGATTCTGACAAGAGTTTATTATCCAAAATACATGGACAATTCATACAGCTCAGTATCAAGACAAACCACAAACAACTCAATTAAATAGTTGGCAGAAGACCTAAATAGATGTTTCTGCAAAGAAGACATACAAGTGGCCAACAGGCATATGAAAAGATGCTTAGAAACACTATTTGAGACATGTAAATAAAATCCACAATGAGGTATCACCTCACACAGGTCAGAGTAGCCATCCATCATCAAGAAGTCTGCAAATATTAAACACTGGAAAGGGTGTGGAAAAACACAACTGTCTGACACTGTTGGTGGGAATGTAAGTTGGTGCTGCTGTGGAAAACAGTGTGGAGTTTTCCTTAAAAACGAAAAATAGAGCTGCCATATTATCCAGCAATCCCACTTCTGGATATATTTCCAGTAAAAATGAAAAACCCAATTTGAAAAGATACATGCACTCCCTTTTTCATAGCAGCGCTATTTATTACATCCAAGATGTGAGAACACCCCAAATGCTTATGAACAGAAATTCGCTTAAGAAGATGTGATATACATACATATATATAAATACACACACACACACACACAATGAAGTATTACTCAGCTATAAAAAAGAATGCGATATTGCCATTTGCAGCAACATGGCTGGAGGTAGAGAAGTGGTGTAAGTGAGATGGAGAAAGACAAGTACCGTGTGATAACATTAATGTGAAGAATCTGAAAAGTAATGTAAATGAATAAATATACAAAATAGAAATAAGAGTCACAGAAAGCAAACTTATAATTACCAAAGTGGAGAGAGAGGGAGGGATAAATTAGGAGCATGAAGAGAGAAAAACACCACATCTGTAGGTTTGCACTGAGTATGTGTGTGTATTTCATCAAAAGCATATGCATATTCTGTAACCTGCACTTTACACTTAATACCATATTATGGTTATTTTTTCAGTATTACAGTAATACAACTTTTCTTTTATTAAATATATTCATGCTGCTTTATAATATAGAACTACTATTATTTATTAAGGTGTTGCCCTCTTTATGAACATATAGACTGTTACCCTTTTGCCACTAGTTGTATTGGTGCAGCATAACTTTGCATATATTGTGTGGATCACAACAAACTGTGGAAGATTCTTAAAGAGATGGGAATACTAGAGCACCTTACCTGCCTCCTGACAAATCTGTATGCAGGTCAAGAAGCAACAGTTACAAATGGACATGGAACAACAGACTAGTTCCAAAGTGAGAAAGGAATACGTCAAGGCTTTATATTGCTTGTTTAACTTCTGTGCAGAGTACAGCATGAGAAATGCCCGGCTGGATGAAGCACAAGCTGGAATGAGTCCAGATTACTGAGAGAAATATCAATAACCTCAGATATGCAGATAACACCACCCTCATGGCAGAAAGCAAAGAGGAGTAAAGAGCCTCTTGCTGAAAGTGAAAGAGGAGAATGAAAAATTGGCTTAAAACTCAACATTCAGAAAACTAAAATCATGGCATCTGGTCTATCACTTCATGGCAAATAGATGGGGAAACAGTGGGAACAGTGAGAGGCTTTGTTTGGGCTCCAAAATCACTGCAGATGGTGACTGCAGCCATGAAATTAAAAGACGCTTGGTCCTTGGAAGAAAGTTATGACCAGGCCAGAGAGCATATTAAAAAGCAGAGGCATTACTTTGCCAACAGGGGTCTATCTAGTCAAAGCTGTGGTTTTTCCAGTATGGATGGATGGATGGATGGATGGATGTGAGAGTTGGACTATAAAGAAAGCTGAGCGCCGAAGAATTGATGCTTTTGAACTGTGGTGTTGGAGAAGACTCTTGAGAGTCCTTTGGTCTGCAAGGAAATCAAACCAGTCAATCCTAAAGGAGATCAGTCCTGAATATTCATTGGAAGGACTGGTGCTAAAGCTGAAACTCCAATACTTTGGCCACCTGATGCGAAGAACTGACACCTTTGAAAAGACCCTGATGCTGGGAAAGATTGAAGGCAGGAGGAGATGGGGATGTCAGAGCATGAGATGGTTGGATGGCATCACCGACTCGATGGCCATGAGTTTGAGCAAGCCCTGGGAGTTGGTGATGGACAGGGAAGCCTGGTCTGCTGCAGTCCATGGGGTCTCAAAGAGTCGGACACAACTGTGTGACGGAACTGAATTTTGCATGTAAAGTCTCTACAGTTTTGATTTTCTTTCTATGAGATGAATTTAAAATGTGAGATTGTAGGTCAAAGAGAATGTGAATTTCAGCTTAATGAATTTTCTTTTGAAGATACGTAACAGTTTACATTCCTTTTTCTTTTTTTTAAACAAACATAGGTTATAGACCATAGGAATTACTATAAAATGTGAAATATGGAAATTACTATAAAACATAAAATTAAAAGTTACCTATAAATCTGTGACCAAAATGTCATCAATGTGATTGAATTACAGCATAATTTTCCAATTATTTTGTCTCATTATCTGCTTTTTTCCAATTCATTGCATCAGTTGTGTTATAAGCAGCCAAAGTTTATTTTTACATCTTGAGGGAGATTTTGTAATTTTAAGTTCATAATTTATATTATTTTTTTTAAGCCCTTCAGTTTTAAAATGTAGGTTTGCCTTTGTTTTTCCTACTACTTTTTCTTGGAGAGAACAGCTGAAAACTTCCAATAAAATTCATAATACAATCTGGAAATTACAGTTGTAAAATGCAAGGAAAAATAGCTGTGAATTAAGACTGAGAAAGCTTAAATTCTGAATGTGGCTTCTACTTGATTAGTCATGGAATTTTGGTGAAGTTACTTGACCTCTGAGAACCTCAGTTTCTTCCAGTGTTTCCAAGTGTTGAAAATAATGACTTAGTATTTTGAGAGTTATTTACTTGGAAGTGAAGAAAAAGAAGCAAAGATATCAAATGATTTGTTGATAAATGGTCTTGCTCTATGTTTTAGAACCAGAAATAATTTCAGAATTTTTCAGGCTCGGTAATGAGGAGTTCCTTTATGTTCCCTTGCAAATCATTCCTGATCACCTCTAGAGGCAGTTCTTATTCAGATTTCTGTCACCATCGATTAGTTTTGCCTGTTTTTGAAGTTCATGTGAATGGAGTCATATAGCATAGAGTCTTTCGTATCTGATTTCTTTCTCTCAATGGCATGTTTGTAATTCATCCATTATAGCAGAGTACTATAAAGGTAAGCTATGCAATATGTAGTGCTTTTTAACATTTACTTCAGTTCAGTTCAGTCGCTCAGTTGTGTCTGACCTTTGCAACCCCATGAACTGTAGCACACCAGGCCTCCCTGTCCATCACCAACTCCCAGAGTCTACCCAAACCCATGTCCATTGAGTCAATGATGCCATCCAGCCATCTCATCCTCTGTCATCCCCTTCTCCTCCTGCCTTCAGTCTGTCCCAGCATCAGGGTCTTTTCAAATGAGTCAGCTCTTCACATCAGGTGGTCAAAGAATTGGAGTTTCAGCCTCAACATCAGTCCTTCCAAAGAGCACCCAGGACTGATCTCCTTTAGGATGGACTGGTTGGATCTCTTTGCAGTCCAAGGGACTCTCAAGAGTCTTCTCCAACACCACAGTTCAAAAGCATCAATTCTTCGGTGCTCAGCTTTCTTCACAGTCCAACTCTCACATCCATACATGACCACTGGAAAAACCATAGCCTTGACTAGACGGACCTTTGTTGGCAAAGCAATGTCTCTGCTTTTTAAGATGCTATCTAGGTTGGTCATAACTTTCCTTCCAAGGACCAAGTGTCTTTTAATTTCATGGCTGTAGTCACCGTCTGCAGTGATTTTGGAGCCCAGAAAAATCGTCTTGTGTTAAAATATTTGGATAGATTGGTTGATTCTAAGTAAAAAGTGATTTTCAGACCAATATGTATAGCACCATGCCATCTTTATTTTTAAGAAATTGATGTGTGTACTTGTATGCGTGGATGCATATTTGTGTATTACTCATGGATGGATAATAAGTATATATGTAGGTGGTTGATAGTTTTCTGTGCAAAAAGTTTTCTTCATATGAAACAAGTGCCAGTTGTTACTTCTTGGGCAAGTGTAGGACATGGGTGAGATGGAGGATGCAGTATTTTAGGCCTCCTTCTTTATAAACTTAAAAAAGCCATGTAATTATGGGAGAGTTTTGTCTTTTCATTGTTTTTTTGAAGTATTTTTTAAATGCGGAAGAGGGTAAAACATCACCCTACCGATTACATAAAATCTTGAACTATTCTCATTTCCCTTACTCTCCTCCTTATGTCATTCTGTTGTTTCCGAAAATTCTAATTTTGGGGGTAACATTTCCTTCAATTTAGCTCTTAGCAGTTTAAGAATTGCTGTTAAACTCCCGTAAACAGGACTAGTATGCCCTTCGTGGTTTTTCTTGTGTGTTGTCTGTGCACTTGTGTGTGTGTGTTCATGTGTAGATTCCTGGCTATTTGTCTGTTATAATTTACCGTCTTTCCCCAGACGCATATAAAGGCTCTCTTAAAAGTTCTAGTAATTATTTACTAAGTGTAGTATTTTAAACAAGTGAGATATGATTTGTTTAGCTTAATGACAAACTTTTAGATAAAGATTGATCATTTTTTGTAACTGAGGAAAATTTCCAGTGTTTATATGTTGATTGTTGAAAAATATAAACAGAAGTAGAATTAATTTTGGGTATAGATTAAATCTCTGTGGAGTCAGGGAAAGCAACTTGAAATAAATATATATCATACCTTGCTGTCTCCTAGTCACTCTATTTCATAATCAAATCCATGCATATTGAAACTGAAAGTGAAGTTGCTTAGTTGTGTCTGACTCTTTGCAACCCCATGGACTGAAAGTCCCGTCCATGGGATTTTCCAGGCAAGAATACTAGAGTGGGTTGCCATTTCCTTCTCCAGGAGATCTTTCCGACCCAGGCATTGAACCTGGGTCTCCCACATTGTAGGCAGATGCTTTACCATCTGAACCACCGGGGAAGTCACTCTATTTCATAATCAAATCTGTGCATATTAATATCATGTAATATCATTGTAAATAACAGAATAATTATAAAATAGTAACACTTCAGCAGATTGCTAGCAAAAGAGGAATTAAATTTTTTAAATTTAATTTTTATTTTATATTGAAGTGTAGTTGATTAACAATGTTGTGTTAATTTCAGGTGTACAACAAAGTGATTCAGTTATACATATATCCATTGTTTTTCAGATTCTTTTAAAACGATTTTATTGCTATGAAGTGGTTGCCGGTCTCCAAAGATGGCTATGAGCTGTCCTTCTCAGTTTCATTGTGTCCGTTCATTCCTTTGAGTTCAGCCTAGCCCCATAATGCCTTTAACTAATAGATTGTGGCAAAAGTGGATACTGTAGACAGCTGAGACTAAGTAATAAGCTCTGCATTTTATGCCTGCATCACTTAGAGTATTTGCTTTGATCGAAGTCAGCTATTACGTCAAAAGTCTGGTGTCCATGAGACTGTCATGTTGTGAAGAAGTCCAAGGTAGCCAACTGGAGTCACTAATGTAGGGAAAGAGATGCCTGCCTGGTCCCCAATTGTTTCAGTTGTTTTGACTGAGGTGTCTGACACACGAATGATGAAACCATATGCATCACTAGCTCAGTAGCGTCTTCAGGTGATTCTAGTCCCAGCCACCATCTGACTTCAGCTGCATGAGAGCAAGACAGGCGAGATCCACCCAGATGAGTCCAGAAAATCCACAGAACTGTACGAGATAAAAATAGATTGTTGGTTTAAGCCACTGAGTTTTGGAATAGTTCCACATCCATAAATAACCGGAACAGATACTGTTAACTAAAATTTGTTTTAAATGTATTTTATTGTGAACATTAAAGGCCAAGATATTTTACTCACTCTCAGCATATGACACTTTTCTTGATGACAGTATTTTGGGCCAAGAGGTAGTGATGTAAATGTTTGAGATAGAATTGCTGAAAAAGAATTACTGTGTGGTTCAGAACCAAAATTCAGCTGGATCTAGCCTGGAGCATTTAAGGCTACTAGGAAGCTTTAAAGAGCTATGAATCACACCTCAGGGACCCGTCAGTAATATTGGGATCCAGGTTGAATTCCAAGTGTTTCCTATTTATAGTTTCAGAAAAGAATAAGATGTGAGATAATTTACTATAAAGCAGTCTAATTAATTAATTAGAAACCGTTACATCTTTTCCACATTTGCTGTCTCTTTTCATACTTTATTCATTTTTTAAAAAATATTACTTGTTAATAAAATATATTTGACACGTTTATGTTTAATGTATACAGCACATTGAATTAATGTGTTTATGTATTGCAGTATGACTGCCATTGCGGTGTTATCTAGTACCTATGTCACCAGAGCTCATAGAAACAGTAAAATGGTGGTTAATTGGGAAGTGGGAGGGATTCTGTTTAAGGGTACAAACTTGAAACTGTTGCTGCTGCTGCTAAGTCGCTTCAGTCGTGTCTGACTCTGTGCGACCCCATAGACGGCAGCCCACCAGGCTTCCCGTCCCTGGGATTCTCCAGGCAAGAACACTGGAGTGGGTTGCCATTTCCTTCTCCAATGCATGAAAGTGAAAAGTGAAAGTTAAGTCACTCAGTCGTGTCTGACTCGAGCGACCCCATGGACTGCAGCCTACCAGGCTCCTCTGTCCATGGGATTTTCTAGGCAAAAGTACTGGAGTGGGGTGCCATCGCCTTCTCTAAAACTTGAAACTAGTAGGTTAATAAGTCCTGGAGAGCCAGGGTACAGTGTAGTGGTTCTAGACAACAATATTGTATTGTAAACATTGAACTTGCTAGGAGAGTAGATCTTATCAGGGACAGTGTTTTATATGTATATAGAAATACCCATCAGCCTCAAGCCAGCCTGACTTATAAAACTGGGACAGTTTTCAAGTCTTTGCTGTTGTTTTTCCTTCCAGTTTTATTGAGGTATAATTGACAATACAGCATAGTATGTTTAAGGTTTAGAGCATAATGAGTTGACTTACATACATCATTATATGATTGCCACAGTAAGTTTACTGAACATCCATCATCTCAAATAGATGGAAGATAAAGGAAAACAGATTCCTTCATTGTGATGAGAACCCTTTAACTCTGTTCCTACATTAGATCCTATTTTTATTGCTCAGCTAAACTAGGATAGTACTTAATAAAGTTAGGTTTCATGCTGAAGTGTTTAATTTGTAGTTTCTAACGTCCTGTTGTACCTTCCAGATATGAGAAAAAGTGAGTTCCTTCATGTCAGAGACTGCTAGTGTTCCTTGATTACTAACTCTCTGACCTCAAGTTCACTGAAGATTAGTATATTAGGTATAATGCATTCAAGCTTATTTTCTAAGTTATCTTTCATGTTTTGTCAACTGCCAGGTGGACTTGGAGCAGTTCGGGGGAAATGTGGTTAAAGTAGTCATAATTATCAACTGCTTGAAGTGCTTACTTGGTATTTTAAAGAATATGAATAAGGTCACATTTAATTTTGTTGGGAGCTTTCTCCTGATTGCAAAATGATCATGTTTTATATTTTCATTTATTTCCCCTGCCATTTGTAGGTTGATATACTTTCATATCATATTTGAGAAGTAAATATTTGTTCAAAGTCTAATATTAAAACAGCATGTAACTTTTGATAGTTAAATGTCAAATGTAATTTTGGACACAAATAACTTGCATTGGCAAATTCATCTTAAAATACATATGAATTGAAAAGTAGAATTATAAAAATATAGAACTGATAAGTGTTTTAAGATATAGTGATTATGATTTGTAAATATTATTTCCAAGGCATTCAACTGCATTAACTGCCAAAAACTGAAACGAATTTGAAAATTTTTTTCACATTTTGGACTTAATAAACTCATTTATAGATTATTGGTTATGTTTAAAACTAAAAAACAAATTCTACTTTTTGCAGCCTTTCTAAGAAAAACTTAATAAGTAGGCGTACCTTTAAAAATGACACAATCCACCAGTTATTTGATAAGACTAGCATAATCATAAATTTCCTATCCATGCTTTTTCCAAAAATACTAACCCATATTGTTCTCCTTGGACCTGTTGTAGGGATGACTAATCCGACTGCTGAGGTTCCCTTTATGTGTTTGATGGAACACTTGGCTTGCTGGACTACAGCTGTGTGTTTATGTGCAGTGCACACCTGCAGGGGCCTGACAAATAGCTGTAGTATGCAGAGGATACAAAATTACCCTGGCAGTGCTGCAAATAAGGAAGTTTCTGTTTTGAAGTCCATATGTGTGTGTGCTTGAGATGCCAGCTGGGGTATTTATGTTGCATGCACAGATGTAAAACTGCCAACTGATTTTATACCAAATAAAGTTTAATCTTTTTATACGTACTTTGTGTCAAAGTTATGAAGTGGTACATAAGAATGTTCTCACGACTTAAGTCTTTTAAAATAAAAGGTGCTATTAAAAATATGAACTCATGACATGATTAGGAAAGAGGATAGTAACATAGATTGTGTATCTTTGTGTAGAAGAATGTTACTATTGCTATATCATTATATACATAAATAAGGCTTTATTATAATCATTGGTATATATCTTCTTTTGTGGCTAGAGTCAGTCAGGTCTGTGTTTAATTCAATTTATAAATACCGAAATGTGAAGACCAAATTTATACAGTTACCTGAAGTCTTTGGTCTTTCTATTTCTTCAGTATCCTCAAATTTTAACAAGTTGAAATGATTGTGTATTTTGGGTGGCATTCTTATCAATGAATTTAAATTTTTTCTGAAAAAGAATAGCATTATTTACAGGGATATTTTCTAACCCTGTGGAAATTTAAACACCAGTGTAAAAGTAGTCGAAAAGCCAGTTATTCAAAAGGATCTTTGAGAGAGGCTTTTTAAAAGAACATGTCCCCTCTAACAAAATGAAGAAATCCATTTTATTTAATATGTCCACCCTAAACAAGAATAATGATTTGATAGTTGGAAAATTGGTCTTTAAATTAATATTTGCAAATTAGCATTCTTATATTTTTACTGCAGAATTATTTTAGATTTGACATTATTTTAGATTAGTGTTTGCTGGAGTCATTTTCTCTAAGAACTTTCATAGCTTACCAGCTAATAAATTTTTTCAAAGTTTGGTTTCTAGTATTAACGGACTTTTTTATTTTTCTCAAATGAACAATTTTCAAATTATTAATTTTTACTATATTTAATTATGTCTATAAATTAAGAATTTTAGACGTTACATGAAAACTGGTCATCTGAATGGTTATATCTGTTTTTGCTTTGCCTATGATCTCTGAATAGGTTTATCTTGAATGTGACCTGTACTGGCTTATTACCATTTGCAAATGGAGAAAAGGGGTTTAAATGCTTATCCAAAATCATATTAATTTTAATTAGACAAATGTGATGATACTATACAAATGTTAGCCCATAATCTTCTATCCAACTTTGCATTTGAAACATACTAAATGTGTGTTTTACACTTGTACATTGAACTATAGTGATACTAATTGATTCTTCATTAATTGGTATAGTTTTTGTTTGTTATGACTCTGTAGAACTGCCTATCAGACAGTGCCATATATTTGTGCTCATGTTTTATATGTCTTTTAAATTATTCATTGTTATTGATATCATCAAACTCATTAATATTTTAAATAATCCATTTGTATTTAAGTAACACCTTAGTAGGCATTATTTCTTCTTCTTCAATAGTAGGCGTAAGTTTGTCACAAAAGGACATGCATTTACTATTTGTAGCATGATTTTACTTGAACTTTGGTTTTCAGGAAATATGACAAGGGTCTGAGCTTTTTGCATTATCCCTTACTGTTAAAAGCATGAATTTTGATTGAATCAGGCTTCTGAATTCATGAAGACCGCATGATTTGGAAAAAGTTTTATATAATGAGACAGAAAGGTGAGAATAGAAATCACATCTACAAATGGCTAACCTGAGGGATAGAATGGTTCTGACAAAATGTACAATTAATCACACATCAGAAGTATATATATCAGGAGACAGGAAGTCCACCTCCCCCACACCCCCCACACCCCAAAAAATAAAAAGGCAAAACAGGAAGGCAGTATAGTACAGTTGAATGAGCTGTTGATCAGGAGATAGACAATCCCTAGCTTTGTTACTCACAGTTGTGTGACATGAGGCTAGTTTCCTGGAACTTTACTTTTTCTACCAGAGAAAAGGAGTAGTAATTCTGGTTTAATAAGGTTGGTGTGAGTATTAATAAGGTAATAGATGTAAATCTCTTCCTAGGCTTAGGGTGTGGAGCCTGTAGTAGGTATTCAATAAATGCTTGCCTTTTCTTTAGCAGCAATAGTAATAGCAATTTGAAATAAGTAGGAAATAAGAGGTGTTTGTAAAATTAACTCAGAAAAGGATAGAAATGGGAAGGATTAATTGTTGCCTTATATTTTTTCTTAATATTTTAAAGAAAGGACCAAACCTCCAATTTGTATAGCTAAAGGACCAAACCTTTTATTACTCATTTGAGAGATTATGTTCCATACATCACTTGGTTATTTAGTGCCAGGGCCAACTTCTTTTTAGTAGGGTATCACTTCAAACACAATTGCCGCCACTGCAGGTTGCAAGCACATGATTGAAGGCTTCTAGTTCTCAGCTCATGCCCAGATGTCTTTCAATAACTATAGCCAGTAATTTCTTCAAATTGCTCACTTTATCAGCAGCACATGTCATCAATCCTGAAGTGGTTGCTCAAGTCAAACGGCAGAATCTTTAGCCACAGATGCAGCTGCAAACAGGTGAACAGGCAGAAAGTAATTTGTGCAGCTTGGTGGCTGTCAGACGAAAGACAGACAATCTGTGTTTAAAACAGATTGCAGGCCCTGTATGGGCCAGACAAAAGGGAATTCTCCAACTGCAAATAATTCCAAGGTTAACATATTTTCCTTTCTGCCATTAGGTGATTTGTTAAAATTGGAAACAATGAACATTATAAATCTACACAGAAACTGGAGACAAGATGAAAGGGAAAATCAGATCACTAAATAGGTTTACATTTGTCTTTCCAAAGAAATACAACTGGCATTCATATAAGCTATTTTCTCACAAATTAAGCCACGTAATAAAATAATTCTTTGAAACTTACAAGATTATAAATGTTTCAAGTTGCATTAAGAATTACTGATACTAAACAGTGAAATATGAACCTGTATAGTTTTTATAATAAACATTTTGACTTCTAGAGTTAATTGTTAATTCATGAATGTTAGAATTTCCTTTTTAAAATATTAGTGTTTTCCTTGAAACTTTCTTAATGTAGATTTTTTAAGTGGCGTATTCCCGATATATCACATTTTCAGTACATGAGGATCTATTTTAGTTAGACAAGAAAATTTCTTATAGAGAAAAAACAAATTCAAGGACTTAAACATTTAAAAAAGTTATCCTCACATTGAAGCTGAAGCTCCAATACTTTGGCCACCTGATGCGAAATGCTGATTCATTGGAAAAGACTCTGATCCTGGGAAAAATTGAGGGCAAGAGGAGAAAGGGGTGACAGAGGATGAGGTGGTTGGCTGCCTTCACTGACTCAATGGACATGAGTTTGAGCAAACTCAGGAAGATAATGATAGACTGAGAAGCCTGGCATGCTGCAGTTCATGGGTTCGCAAAGGCTGAAAGAAGCACAAGCTGGAATCAAGATTGCCAGGAGAAATATGAATAACCTCAGATATGCAGATGACACCACCCTTATGGCAGAAAGTGAAGAGGAACTCAAAAGCCTCTTGATGAACGTGAAAGTGGAGAGTGAAAAAGTTGTCTTAAAGCTCAACATTCAGAAAACGAAGATCATGGCATCTGGTCCCATCACTTCATGGGAAGTAGATGGGGAAAAAGTGGAAACAGTGTCAGACTTTATTTTTTTGGCTCCAAAATCACTGCAGATGGTGATTGAAGCCATGAAATTAAAAGACGCTTAATCCTTGAATTTATGACCAAGCTAGACAGCATCTTAAAAAGCAGAGACATTACTTTGCCAGCAAAGGTCCTTCTAGTCAAGGCTATGGTTTTTCCAGTGGTCATGTATGGATGTGAGAGTTGGACTGTGAAGAAAGCTGAGCACTGAAGAAGTGATGCTTTTGAACTGTGGTGTTGGAGAAGACTCTTGAGAGTCCCTTGGACTGCAAGGAGATCCAACCAGTCCATCCTAAAGGAGATCAGTCCTGGGTGTTCTTTGGAAGGACTGATGCTAAAGCTGAAACTCCAGTACTTCGGCCACCTCATGCGAAGAGTTGACTCATTGGAAAAGACTGATGCTGGGAGGGATTGGGGGCAGGAGGAGAAGGGGACGACAGAGGATGAGATGGCTGGATGGCATCACTGACTCGATGGACGTGAGTCTGGGTGAACTCTGGGAGTTGGTGATGGACAGGGAGGCCTGGCGTGCTGTGATTCATGGGGTCGCAAAGAGTTGGACATGACTGAGCGACTGAACTGATCTGAACTGAACTGATTATTCTCCAGGTTCTCTCATTTCATTGTGTTTTATCCCATTTCACAATCCCTTTAGTGTTGTAAGTGTTTTTAATGGATAGTGAACATTTGTAACATAGTATTTAAGAACGTAATCGTCAATGTCAAACTGGATTCAAGTTCCAGTTTGGTTATATTATGTGACCTTGAACTAGTTACTTAGCCTCTTAAATACTCAAGCGATGACAGTACTAATAAGTACTTACACTTATTAGTAAGTACTATAATAATACTAATACTAATAAGTACTCATGTTCTTTTTGTATTATTTTAGAAAAAATAATATAAAGCATTGTGCATGTTGTCTTGCACATATTTAAAGGTTCAATAAAACTTAGCTATTTTCTCCTACAGTTTCAACATCTTGAGGAGAGGTAGAGTGTTTGTTTGTTTGTTTTGAGAGTGTTTGTCTTGCTCTTAGTTGCTTGCCAGGCATTTGCCACCTTTCTTTGAATACTAAGAACTCAGTAGCTAATTAGAATGAATATATTATTGGTTCTGTAAGTTTCAATCTACTTTGCTGATTTTCTTTAGTGGTAACAGTCCTTCCTTGCCAAGTACCTTGACTTAGGAATTAGAACAATTTTGATTTATTTTTTGAGTTTGGACAAAATGAAGGGATATATGTATTTTAGTATTTCTTATTTCTGTCTACCTAACACTAATAACTTTTTATTTATTTTTATTAAAGTATAATTGATGCACAGTATTATATAAGTTACCGGTGTACAATGTAGTTATTCACAATTTAAAAAGATTATACTTCATATATAGTTACCTTGGTGCTGTATCCCTCATGTTGTCAATATTGCCTCGTAGCTTATTTTATATATAACTTGATCGTGGTTATTATTTGAATATCATTCATTTTTTTCAGCTTTATTGTGATATACTTGACAACATCGAAAGACTTGGTGTATTGCATATTTGAGAGTTGTGATGATTTGATATACATATACGTTGTAAAAGGATGAATATATACATCACGTTTCACATGTTTACATGCATGCACACATGTACGTTTTTAATGTGGACATTTACATTCTACTCTTTTAGCAATTTTCAGTTATTCAATTCAGTGTTATCAACTGTAGTTACTGTATTGTACATTAGATCCTGAGATTTTATTCATCTTGTAGCTGAAAGTTTGTATCCCTTTATAAACTTCTACGTATTTCTCCCACTCTTCTGCCCCCGGCAACCAATTTTAAGTCTATTAGTTTGGCTATTTTTTTGAATAAGTTTCCACATATAATTGATAATATACAGTATTTCTCTTGGCCTGTGTGGCTTATTTCTCTAAACATAATTCCTTCAAGGTCCATTTATGTTATTGCAAGCATCAGGATTTCCTTTCTGATGGCTGAATGATAATTTCATTATACACACATGCACACACATGTACACACACACATGCATACACACGCACACCATACTTCTTTATCCATTCATCAGTTGATGGACACCTGTTGTTTTAATGTCTTGATTATTGTGAGTAATGCTTCAGTGGACATGGGAAAGCAGAGATTTCTTTGATTAAAATATACTGATGTTTAATGCCAGGTTATTTGTGAGTATAAGCCTCATAATCTCTATAGGCTGTCACCTATAGAGACATGTCATTGTTCCTCTCTGTTCTTAGGTCAAAAATTGATGGGTGCAAGAACACAAATCTTTCAGTATTGCATGTTTCTCATATGAAAACTTTGTCCCCTAGCGGTAGCTGAAATTTCTAAAACATGCTGTTTTGTAGGCTGCACCAGACCTCTTACTATGGAGTTCTCTGAGGTTGGAGTTAGATCTTGATAATTAAAAAACAAACAAAAAAACCTTTTTATGTCAATCCAGCACAGATGTAAGGGTCGAGAACTGCTCCAAATAGCCCACAGGCCAAATCTAGCCCACTGCCTATTTTTCACTGGTACACATGGGGGTTGTTTAGTTCTTTGCTTAGTTTTTGTCTGTGGCTCTATTCTACTACAATAGCAAGTGTTGAATAAATGCAGCAGAGACCTTATTGCTCACAAAGGCTAAATATTGACTATTTGACCGTTTATAGAAAAAGTTTGCCAAATCATGCTTCAAGTTTGAGCCTGATCATCACAGCTTTGCCAGTTTCCTAGACTTCATGTTACTACTTGAGGTAATTGGTGAATTGGCCAAAATTTTTTATTATCTTTTCATTTCTTGCCTAATGGATTATGAGCTATTGGAGGTTGCTGCTGCTGCTAGGTTGCTTCAGTCGTGTCCGACTCTGTGCGACCCCATAGACGGCAGCCCACCAGGCTCCCCCGTCCCTGGGATTCTCCAGTCAAGAACGCTGGAGTGGGTTGCCATTTCTTTCTCCAGTGCATGAAAGTGAAAAGTGAAAAGGAAGTCGCTCAGTCGTGTCCAACTCTTAGCGACCCCATGGACTGCAGCCTACCAGGCTCCTCCGTCCATGGGATTTTCCAGGATTGGAGGTTAGGTACCATATTTTATAGGCTTTGAATACCTCAACACTTACTATGGTTAAAATTTTGCATATTTGAGTCTAAGTAAATGTTCTTTAATTGATGCTGTTGGCCTTAGGTTATTGCATGAGTGTACCAGCAAGGGGCAGCGAGGAGCTTTTGCCTTGGACACTTTCAATTCTTTTTTTACTTATTTATTTGTAATATTGCAACATGTTAAAACAGATTTGAGAATAGTTTACATTATTACCAAGCCATAATCTTAAAATCATTGCACATTTCTGCTACTTTTCCATTTCTGTAATTCCCTTCAGTCTTCATTGTTCTTTTTATCTGTTGTACTTGAGTTTTAAATCTATCTCAGATATAAAATGGCTCCACCAGTGGCCAGGGGTAAAGAATCCTATCTCTGGGTCGGGAAGATCCGTTGGAGAAGGAAATAGCAACCCATGCCAGTATTCTTGCCTGGGAAAGCCCATGGACAGAGGAGCCTGGTGGGCTGCAGTTAATGGAGTTGCAAAAGAGTCAGACACAACTTAGTGAGTAAACAACAACAGCTACTAAATAGCATATGACATTTTTATCCTTGTTGCTCTTTTAAAAATTTGCCTTCATTCATATTCAGCAAATTTCGACAATGATTGGGATATGTATGTCTTGAAAATGCTTTGGGGGTCTGGCAGATATGCAAGTGATTCAGTTTTAATAACAGTTTAGCCCTATTTCCAGACCTTTAATGGGTCAAAATTAACTTAAGTTTTTAGTGTGGTTACAGTAATTTTAAAATTGTAGGTTGCTCAGGCAAAAAGAAAAAAAAAAAACCCAAAAAACAAAAACACAGAAGACATCCCATACAGGCTTCTGTTTTATTTCCCTGGATTGATTTATTCAACTAGTTTTCAGCTGTTACTTCACAAACTTTGTTCAAGTTTTGTGTCTCACCATTTGTATTCCAAATACAGTCAATTCATATACATGTGTTATGTATTTATTAAGAAAGTAAGATCACCATCTTAAAAAGATTTTTTCATTTGAGTTGTTGAATTAAGTGAGTATGTTATTTAGGGCAGGGGAAAAAAAGCACTCAGGCAGGTTGCTGACTGCAGTCCAAATGGCTGATCAGAGAGTCTTTATATGCATTGGTAATGTGTTGTGCAATATAAGCTGAAATATATTCCACAAGGGAGGAAAACGGAATAGGTTACATACGCTGTTCCTAAGTGCAATGAATGTAAAACTCCATTACTCACTTTAGGCAGGTGCTTTTTATATGAGGCTTTAAAGAAATATAAAACTGCTGGTGAAATGATTGGTTTGTACAGACACCACTTAGCTTCTAGTGCTTTGACCAGATAAAGAGGCTCAAAGTATTCTTGCAAACATTTCTTGAATGAGTCAGGGAGTGAAGGTTAATATTCTCTTGATGTAATAACCTGTCAGAAGTGTTACATAGTATGTGAAATTTTTCTCTGACTTCCTTATAAAAAATTACTTTCAGGGACACATTGGAATAGTTCTGTAGTTTTTCTTTTTATCTAGTTAATGATAAAGAAACACCACTTAACAAACTTATTTTTAAAGATAGGTGTATTTTAAAAGTATTTTCAAAGAATTTCTTAAGTAATATTTCACTGTATTTTTAGTGTTCCTTCTTTAAGAACTGTAGAGTTTTATATGCATTAAAAATGTGATAAACCTTTGGAATGTAAAATAACTTTTTAGGATAGCTCTACAACAAACTGATGAACATCATGAGTGATTAAAAAGTATATTGATTAGTCTATAAAGATTTCTGTTGATTCCACCTACATATACAAATGCCTATGTTTCTCTTAACTTGTACTCTTAGAATAAGCACCTGTTAATAGTTTAAACACTGAGCATTCTTCCACAAATGAATTTTCATAAACATGAAGTAAAAGGAAGATGGAAAAGATAATAAATGGGTACTTTTCAAACTTCCTTTCAATTTTAAATATGTGAGCCAGTGGGTTTTCCTTTTCTTTTGATTGACTTTTCTCTCCTCTCTTTCTCTGTATTACTGAAGTGAAATTCACATAACACACAATTAACAATTTTAAAGTATATAGTTCAGTGGTATTTAGTGTATCTACAATGTGGTGACCTTTTTCATCACTCTCTCAAAACATCTTTTCCTCTTGGAGTAATTACTTCACAGTCTCTCCTTTGCCTCATTCCCTGATAATCTCTAATCTGCTTTCTATTTCCAGTGAATTTGCCTATTACGGAGATACCAAGAAAAAGGAATCATATGATATGTGGTGTTTATCTACATTGTTGTGTGTATAATTAGATAAGTCTTATTGCTGCATCATATTCCATGGTATGAGTTTATCGCAGTTTGTTTTGCCAGTTATCTATTGAAGGACATATGAGTCATTTTCAGTTTTTTCCTTTCTTATCTGTACCTCTTATTTTTCTTTCTTGTAATGCTCTAGATAGAACTTCTACCATTATATTGAAAGACAGTGGTGAGAGCTGACGTCCTTGCCTTTGTACCAATCTTTGTGTGAAAACGTTGAGTTTTACACTATTAAGTAATTTAAGTTGTTTTTGTGGATGTTCTTTCTAATGTTAAGAAATTCTCTATTCCTGTTTCCTTGAAAGTGTTTATCATGAGTGGGTGTTGAATTTTGTCAAATGTAATTTTATACATCAGTAGATGATATTATGATTTTTATTGTTTAGCCAGTTACTGTGGAGGATAACATTGATATTTCAATATTGAACTAAAAACCCATTCCTGGAATAAATTCCACTTGGTCATGATTATTTGTTTATATTTTTTATTTATAGTTATGTACTGACAGACTTATTGCTGAATTCCTTTTGTAATGTTTTGTTGTGTATTTTCACGTGTATATTAATGAGGAATAGTTGTATATAATATTCCTCCTGTTCTTTATTTTGGAAGAGATTGTTTTGAAGGGACATCAGTTCTTCGTCAAAGATTTGATAAACTTTCCATGTGTCCCGGATTTACCATTCAGTGTTTTTTGCATTTTTCTTGATTTACTGATCTGTATCATCAAAGCTGTCACATGTTGTATGCAGGCTTGTTTGTAGTATTTTTCTTTAACCTTTTGATGTTTGTAGTCTGTTGTGATACCTTGTTTCATTTCTGATATTGGCAATTTATGATCCCTTTCTCTTTTTTCCCCCTTTTGCAAATTTATCAATTAAAAAAACAGTTATTTAAAAATCAACTTCATTAATTTCTGCTTCCTTTTTTTTAAATTATAGCTTCCTCTGCTTTTAGCTTATCATTCTCTCCTTTTTCTATGTTTTGAGTGAGAGCCTAGATTAGTGACTTCAGACTTACTTACTTTTTCCAGTGTGTACATTTGCTGCTATAAAATTTCCTTTCTGTACTGCTTTAGTTGTGTTACATATATTTTGATATGTCATATTTTTACTCAGTTCTATGTATATATTTAATTTTTCCTGAGTGTTCCTCTTTAAATCATGGAATATTTAGATCTGCTTAATTTCCAAGTAATTGGAGATTTCCCTATTATTCTTTTCTTATGATGTCTAATTTGAATCACTTGTGGTCAAAGAAGAACCTCTGACTTCAGTTCTTTTAAATTTATTGAGCTTCTTTTATGGCTCAGCATATTATGGTCTATTGAAGTGTATATTCTGTAGACACGTGCAAAGAATGTTTCTTCTTTTGTTCTGTGATATCACAGAGAGCTTATTGATTGGTAATACTTTTTTCCATCTTCTATAGCTTTGTTGATATTGTAGTTTTTTCTTTCTGTTGTTAAGGAACTGTTGAAGTGTTCAATTAGAAATGCGGATTTATTTCTCTTTATCAGCTGTGTGCTACAGTTTTTCAGCTGTTAGTTTCATATGCATTTAGGATTGCTGGGTATTTTTGGAGTATCTCCTATGTTATTGTTTTTTCATCTCTTAAGTCTATTGTATCTGATGTTAAGCATTCCTGCTTTTTTATTTTTTTTTAAAAATTGAGATTAAATTCACACACAATATTTACCATTTACTCATTTTTAAACACACAACTTAGAGGTATTTATTATATTCATAAAGTTGTGCAACCATCACCACTGTCTACTTTTAAAACATATTTTATCACCTGAAAAGAAACCCATATCCTTTTATTGATAACTCCCCATTCCACTTAACTCCAGCTCCCAGCAACCACTAATTTATGTGTCCTTATGGATTTATCTATTCTCAATATTTTCTGAGTGGAATCATGCAATATGTTACCTTTTCTAGCTGACTTCTTTCACTGAGTGTGGTGTTTTCAAGGGTCATCCATATCTTGGCATTTATTTTTGAATATTAACAACAGTGCTGTTTTGGGAACATCCTTGGGTAAGCTTTTGATTGGATGTGTGTTTTGAATTCTCTTGTGTGCCACCTTGGAGTGGCATTGCTGGATCGTATGTTACCTCTTTAACTTTCTGAGGAATTGCCAAATTGTTTTCCATAGCAGCTGCATCATTTTACATTCCCACCAGCAGTGTAAGTGTGTCAAAAATTTCTCCACTTCCTCACCAGTACTTTTGATTGTCTCTCTTTTTAGCCATGTAATTGTGTGAAATTATGTGTCACTATGTTCTGTTTTCTTTAGATTAATATTTTGTGATCTACCCTTTTCTGTTCTTTTACTTTCAACACTCTTACCTCATCTTTGAAATGAGATTTCATAGATAGCATATGGTTGGATCGTGTTTAGTCCAGTCGACCAATCTTGTCTTTTATTAGCTAGATTTAGACCATGTACATTTCAGGTCGCCTTTGGTTGATTAGGTCTTAAGTCTGCCCTTTTAGTTTTCAGGTTTCACTTTCTGTTTGATTACTCTGTTTCTAACATCTTTGTTTTCCTGCCTTTTGTTACTTGAATGTTATTTAGAATGCCATTTTGATTTACGTGTAGTCATTTTGAGTGTACCTTGTGAAGGGTTTTTGATGGTTGTTTTGGGTTTACATTTCAAATATCTAACTTATTGTAGTCTACTGGTATTGTCATTTTTATAGTTCAACTGATGTGTAGAAAGCATACTTACCTTTGTTTCTTAAACCTCTCCTGTTTATAATATAGTTTGTCTTTGATTATTTCCTCTATGTATATTGAAAACCACATCAGATATGACTTTTGCTTCGACATGAAACATTTTAGAAATCTCAAGAAATGAATAAAAGTCTGTTAATATGTATCCTATTTTTATTTTATTCTTTTTTCCTAATATATCACAGCTCCTTATTTTAAATCCTTTTTGCTTGGAGAACTTACTTTATTCTTTGGGAAGAGTCTACACGTTACAAAATTTCCTACTTGCCCTTCCTCTGAGAATGTCTGGTTTCTCCCTTCAAATCCTGAAGTCTTTATCAGCAGTTGAAAAATGTTGTGCCACTTCCCGCTGTGGTTTAAAGTAAAAAAAACAAAAATTACTGTCATTTGAGTTGTTTTTCCCCTGTGAGTAAGGTGTCACTTCTCCTTTACTTCTGTTAAGATTTTTTTACTTTGTCTTTAGTAGTTTATCTTTGTGTTTTGATTTCTTTGATTACTCCGGGGTTAGTGCAACTTCTTAATTTTCATGCTTATGTCTTTTGCTGAATTTGAGAAGTTTTTTGCTGTTATTTCTTCATGTACTTTTTCAGCCCCACCTTTCTCCTTTACTTCTGGTACCTTGGTGACATCAATGTTAGATCTTTTATTATGATCCTGTAGGTACTTGAGATTCTGTTGTGTGTGTGTGTGTGTGTGTGTGTGTGTGTGTGTGTGTGTGTGTTTCCTATTTTCTTTATGATTCAGAATGGATAATTGCTATTGTGTTATCTCCCGTTTAATGAATTCTTTCCTTTATCTTCTCCATTCTGATGTTGAACCCATTCATTGAGTTTCTTATTTCTTTTGCTGAATTTTCCAGTTCTAAATTTCTTTTTGAATCCTTTTTCGTTACCATCCCTACCTGCCTGCCTTTGGTAAATTATCATTTTCATTTGTTAATGCATGCTTACAACTGCTCATTGAAATACTTTTATGGTGCCTTTTAAAAAGCGTTTGTTGGATCTAACATCTGTTGTCATATCAGTGGCATATATTAATTGTCTTTTTCATTCCCTTTGTGAACTTGGTTTTTGATATGACAGTTGATTTTTGACTGAAACGTAAAAATTTAGAAATTGTTTTCTGAGACCCTGCTGCTGCTGCTACTGCTGCTAAGTCGCTTCAGTCATGTCCGACTCTGTACGACCCCATAGACGTATGACCCCATAGACAGCAGCCCGCCAGGCTCCCCCCTCCCTGGGATTCTCCAGGCAAGAACACTGGAGTGGGTTGCCATTTCCTTCTCCAATGCATGAAAGTGAAAAGTGAAAGTGAAGTCGCTCAGTCTTGTCCAACCCTCAGCGACCCCATGGACTGCAGCCTTCCAGGCTCCACCGTCCATGGGATTTTCCAGGCACTAGAGGGGAGCCTATAACACCCCACTCCAGTACTCTTGGCTGGAAAATCCCATGGACGGAGGAGCCTGGTAGGCTGCAGTCCATGGAGTCGCTAAGAGTCGAGCACGACTGAGTGACTTCACTTTCACTTTTCACTTTCATGCATTGGAGAAAGAAATGGCAACCCACTCCAATATTCTTGCCTGGAGAATCCCAGGGACAAGGAGCCTAGTGGGCTGCCGTCTCTGGGGTTGAACAGAGTGAGACACAACTGCAGAGACAACTTAGCAGCAGCAGTAGCAGCAGAGAGGAGCCCAGTGGGCTGCTGTTTATGGGGTCGCGCAGAGTTGGACACTACTGAAGCGACTTAGTAGCAGCAGCAGCAGATCTTATTTAAACTTTCTAGTTTATACAGCTTCATCTGATGATGCTCCAACTGTGGAAGGGAATGTGTACCCTTCTTATTCACCGGTGGAGGTAGAAGTCCAGGTTTTCCATTAGACTTCCATTGGTATCTAAGGCTGGTGGAGTGGACGGTAAGTTCTGGCCCAGGGTGGGAATTCTAGCTCTTATACAGAACTCCAGTTATAATTCTCTGGCTTGCAGTGGTTGGATCACAAGACCTCATTGCTGTTCTGCATGAGGTCTCTACTGATACTGTGGTGGTGGTAGTAGAGTAGCTTATTATTGCTGGAGGTTGGTGAAAGTCCTAACTCTCTGCAAGGGCTTCTTTGATCCCACCCTGAAAAGTTGAGGGGTGCCTCCTTATTGCTGGGTTGGGTTGGAAGTCCATGTTCCCTATTAAGTCTCCTCTGTACTACTCAAGTTGGAGCACTGGGCTTCCTTGTTAGAGCATGTTGAAAGTAGAAGTCTAGTAGACCTTTGCTAGTATGGTGGGAGTTGGGACGACTGTTTTTTCTGTGCTGTTTACCTGGAGTAGAGCAGTTATTATCTGTGAGATTTTTGTCTTGCTGCTGATGCTTTTTATTCAGTTACTTTGGCTAGGGAGAGTGAAATGTTGTTAATATATTTTATGTCTGTACCTGTTGGCCTTCATGGGTTGCTGGCTTCTTCAGCTTCCAGTCTGGAATATGTGAGGCAAAAACAAAGCTTATGCACCTCACCATTGTGACTGTCTTTGGATCCTGAGGTCCCTAATTGATGGGCTGCCTTCTTTCTATCTTTCAGAGTTTTATTTTTGTTTTATATATAATAATGGGATTTTAGGTGTCCTTCACATGAGAAATAGGAGAAAATCTGTTCTGTCTTCCTGTAAGTGGAACTAGTTTGTTTCTGTAATGAACTGAGAAATATCTTTAAAAAAATCTTGATCATGTTTCTTTTTGGTTAGAATAAGGGTGAATGTGACTATGAGTCGATGCTATTATTTCCTAGCCTAAACATACCTAACTATCTGACAGAATATTTTACTCTGAATTTGGCAATAGTAATGTTTGTTCTTTAGGGATGTGGCCTGCACTGATTCATGAATAACTTAGAGTCCAATTTATGTTTAGATTGGACTATCATTTCTTTTTCTCCTCCACTTGTGTATTTTTTGTTTGTGTTTCATTAACAAAACAGTGTAAATGAACTCATCTCCCTCCTTTTCTTTCTTTTTTATTACAGTTGACTTATATTAGTTTCAAGTATACAAAATAATGATTCAGTATTTTTATAGATTATACACCATACTCTACTTGTGTATTTAAAAATGTTTTTCTTAGACTTTTGAGATCTTCAGTTACTTAATTTTTATTGTATTTGGATTATTTATTGGAAAGCTTAGTGTTATCTGTAAACTTACATATTGACCTCTGTTTGTTGTCTTTCCTTTAACTTTTAATTTTGGATATAAATGCCAGAATTAGTAGGGGGATTTTTTTTTGTCATCGTCTTCAGAGTCTACCTACAGTTGTTGTAGAGTATGATTTATTTGTGATCTTTAATATGAACCCTTATTTATTATATGAAGGTATTAAAGCTTCGAAACTGATTAGTAGGGCAATTTTTAGATTATATATGGAGTTTTATGCCAATTTCTATATAATTTCTAATATTTTTCCATGTGTCATTTTCATTGTTGTAACCATGTTGCATGCACTGTATTATATTCTATTATTGTTTAACATTTCATGTAGATACATTTTGCATATTTCACATAAACATCAAGTAACACAGGTTTTTTAAATTAATAATGAGATATTGTTGTTTCATAATACACTTAACTATTCTCCTCTTCTGACATTTAAAGTGTTTTCTGACTTTTGCTGCTGTAATTAATATTGCTATACAGCATTTTTCCTTCTTTTTAATTATTTCTTTGAGATAAATTCCCAGGAGTGAATTACTTGGTTATGGATTATAAACCTTAACAAGTAATGTATTTCTCTCTCAAATTATTCCATGAATATGTAATGACACTGGTAATGAAGGATAATGGTTGTTTTAATAAAACCTCAACAACTTTAAATGCTGTTGCTTAAATTTTCACTTTTCCTTTAACTCACTTTTCTTTAGTTACAGCAAAATTGATCTTCTGTCATATTTCTTTTTATTGTTTACATTTCCTGTTTCGGTGAATTTTCTTTTGTATTCTTTATCACTCACTGATTCATGGATCTATTTATTCATTCAGCTAGATTGTAGATTTCATGAGAGATGAGCCTGAATTAGTCTTGTTTATCCCTATAATCCTTGACTGTGCATGGTGTATAGTAGTGTTTAGTAAAACGTAGTGAATCAGTGAGTGAATGAGACATGAGAGTCAGTGCTATGCATGAAGAACCATTAGTAGATGATCATCCTTAGGTGATGCAGACAAAAGCTTGCATCCTCAAGCCTGAGTGATTGCTTTTGACAGTGAGAAACGTCCAGAGGTATATGTGGTAGACATTTGATTTTGTCCTTGGAGGTCAGTGATTGAAATAGGAAGAATGAATCTTGGTTGTATGCAGTCAGAGTTCGTACAGTAAAAGAATGCTTGATAGAGTCAAGGTTTCATAGTGGTTGGATATTTGGCTGGGCACTTTTACTTGTGGTAGAATTGACAGTGCCTTATGGCAGAATTAAACTAAGGGCAGAAGAACGATCTTTTCCTGTGCAGAGGGAGTGAATGTTGTATTTATTTTCATATTGGCGTGCCCTTTACCACCTACCTCTGCGTACACTTATGCATGCACAAACACACGTTTCCTTAATTTAAAACAGTGAAAAAAATCCGCCTGAAATGCAGGAGGACCTGGGTTCAATCCCTGGGTCAAGAAGATCCCCTGGAGAAGGGGATGGCTTCCCACTCCAATATTCTTTCCTGGAGAATTCCATGGACAGAGGAGCCTGGTGGGCTGTAGTCCATAGGGTTTTAGAAAATTGGACACGACTGAGTGACTAACACTTTGCCCTTCACTGTGATGTCTTTTATTTTGCCAGCTAGTAATTTAGCATCCTTTTCCAGAATTAAAAATTTTTTATTAAAAAATCTTTATGACTTTTACACAGTAGTCCTTCTTTAGATATTTCTACCAGTGGTTATTAATGAGAATTTATTTTCATGTATTTCCATCTCATATGTGTTATGAAATACCTAATCCAAGAAGCAGGTATTTTTTTTAAAGTTCTTTTGTGGGTATAATACTGAATGATCATAACAGTAATTATTTTATTATTCAAACTAAGAACTTTTATGTATAGAATAACCAAATATAATAATGTACCACTTTATTATTTGTCTCATAAAGTAATAATTATTGTTCTTCATCTGACAGTATAGCTCTAGAGGCTAATGGGATGTAGAAAATGTTTCAAAAGTTATTCTTGCAATATCAATCTGTAAATTGTATTTTTGAAAATTTTATTTTTCTCATCTTTCATTAAGGTTGCTGACATTACCTAGTTCATAGTTTTTCTATTATATATACAAAAACATAACAGTTCCATTTAGTGTAATTTTTCTTTGCCTTTAAAAAATACTGATGGTATATGACAATATTGTTCCTGTCAAAGGCCACTTTTCCTTTCCAGGTCCTGTTATACAGTCTTTAATTTCCTACACTGCAGCTAATCATTGGCTTTTAAAGCTTAAAGAAAGCTTCAGTTCAGTTCAATTCAGTCGCAGAGTCGTGTCCGAGTCTTTGCGACCCCATGAATCGCAGCACGCCAGGCCTCCCTGTCTATCACCAAATCCCGGAGTTCACCGAGACTCATGTCCATCGAGTCAGTGATGCCATCCAGCCATCTCATCCTCTGTCGTCCCCTTCTCCTCCTGCCCCCAATCCCTCCCAGCATCAGAGTCTTTTCCAATGAATCAACTCTTCGTATGAGGTGGCCAAAGTACTGGAGTTTCAGCTTCAGCATCATTCCTGCCAAAGAAATCCCAGGGCTGATCTCCTTCAGAATGGACTGGTTGGATCTCCTTGCAGTTCTTTTTTTTCAGATGAAGAAAGTGAATCATAGAGACTTTAAATCCAAAATTATACAGCTATTTGATGACAGAATTTATACTAGAATAAAAGTGTAGTGATTAATGTATCATTTATTAAACTCCCTTATTACTCCTTATGTATAAACTGAGCTTCCTCCATAAGCTTGTATTGTTGGTAGTGATAGTAACAGTGAGAATATACAGGCTAACATTTATTGAATCCTAACATACCAGATACTCTGCTATCATTTCTGCAAGGACTATTCTGTAAGGTAGCTAGTGAATTATACCCACTTTATAATTATGGAAACAAAATTGTTAAACTAGTACATTTTGGGATTTATAATGTGCTTTGTATCTCTTCATAACCTCTAGTGTTGAACCTCAAAAACTACTTGTTGCTTCCTCATCTAGCGTGGGTGTAATCCTAGGGAGGAAAATGTTCAATTATGGTGTATATTTACTTAAGAAACATATGGCATAGCGTGATGTGACTTCTATGCCTGGTAGCATGGTATGATAATTACCTGAAATCCTTTCCTTTATGAACACCCATGCTGGAAAATGTATAACACATACAACTCTATTAGTAAGTGAACTGCTGAACCTGTGAGAAAGAAAGGAAAAAAATCCCCAAACAAGGAGGAAATGGAAAACTAGAGTGGGAAACAGGTATTCATGCTTTGACTATCCTAATGGGCTTTGGCAACTCAGTTACCAGTGGGCTTGGCCTTTAATCACCAGAAAGGGGTGGAGACCAAAGAGGAGGAATTGGGAAGTGATTTCCATTTTCCTGAGCTCATAACTTCTAAGGACTAGTAGAAAGATGGACTGTTTTAAAAATCTGTCCCACTCTCGTTTTAACAAAGAAACTTCTTTGTTTGGGCCTTGATGTGGAAGATGGTGGGTGTTTTCCCTGTGAATTTGTAACCACAGTCCTGTCAGCGCTCAGATTTTAATTTCTTCATGGTCTAGGAACCATCAAACTAACAAGTTTACTTAAAATGTGATTCTGGGTAGACTGGTTACATCTCTGGGTATTTAATAGTAAACACAAATATTAATATTTGCTTTGGCATATACCCTTAACTCTGGCAATGTTTTTTTAAAAAGAAAGCCTTTAGAAATGTAAACCCAGAATCCCAAATTACCAAGAACTAGCTAGCTTTCTTGGTATACCTGTTTGTCCTTGCTTGCCCAGTCACTCTTGTTGAGACTTCCACTTTCCTCTCATGTAATAAATCTCCCTCTTATCTTGCTTTCTCCTTTTATTCTTCCCCTGAAATGATAATGCTTAGTTTTTATTACACTATCAGCAATTTAGAAGCTCTTCGCTACTATAAAATGTTCTCTAATAACTTTGCTAAGATGACAATTCTTTCAGTGTGTGTTTTAAAAGAATTTGCCTTTTCCCTCTACAGAAACTTTTACTGTCTGTTCATTATCTTGTGATTCTTTTTATTTTTGTGTGTCTGGAATGAGTCCAGCCTGCTTGAGTGACCTTTTGTTTTATTTTATTAAATTATCATTTTTTAGAGCCTGTAACAAAAAGGGCAGTTCTGTGGGTCCTTACAATCTCCACTGTTTTTTTTAGAGGCAATCATTTGTGGCTTATTCTTAGTTCAGTTCAGTTCAGTCGCTCAGTCATGTCCGACTCTTTGCGACCGCATGAATCGCAGCATGCCAGGCCTCCCTGTCCACCACCAACTCCCGGAGTTCACCCAAACTCATGTCCATTGAGTCGGTGATGCCATCCAGCCATCTCATCCTCTGTCGTCCCCTTCTCCTCCTGCCCCCAATCCCTCCCAGGATCAGAGTCTTTTCCAGTGAGTCAACTCTTCCCATGAGATGGCCAAAGTATTGGAGTTTCAGCTTCAGCATCAGTCCTTCTAGTGAACACCCAGGACTGATCTCCTTTAGGATGGACTGGTTGGATCTCCTTGCAGTCCAAGGGACTCTCAAGAGTCTTCTCCAACACCATAGTTCAAAAGCATCAATTCTTTGGCACTCAGCTTCACAGTCCAACTCTCACATCCAGACATGACCACAGGAAAAACCATAGCCTTGACTAGATGGACCTTTGTTGGCAAAGTAATGTTTCTCCTTTTGAATATGTTATCTAGCTTGGTCATAACTTTCCTTCCAAGGAGTAAGTGTCTTTTAATTTCATGGCTGCAATCACCATCTGCAGTGATTTTGGAGCCAAAAAAATAAAGCCTGACACTGTTTCCACTTTTTCCCCATCTATTTCCTATGAAGTGATAGGCCCAGATGCCATGATCTTAGTTTTCTGAATGTTGAGCTTTAAGCCAACTTTTTCACTCTCCTCTTTCACTTTCATCAAGAGGCTTTTGAGTTCCTCTTCATTTTCTGCCGTAAGGGTGGTGTCATCTGCATATCTGAGGTTATTGATATCAAGGCAAATTCTAGGAATCAGCGAACTAAAATGGACTGGAATGGGTGATTCTTAGTTATTTACCTCTAAATTTCTAAATAAAATGCTTATATTGAAGTTTTCTTATCTTTTCATGTTTAGTTAGATTTTATAATACTATCTATACATACTATCTATTACAATAACCCTAATGCCTTAAAATAGCATAAGTTTACTGTTTTATTACAGTTCTGTAGTTTAAAGTCTAAAATGTTCTTGTACTAAAATCAAGGTGTCAGTAGAGTTGTGTTCTATGAAGCCTCTAGGAGAGAATCCATTTCCTTGCTTTTTGCACCTTATATAGGCCACCAGCATTCCTTGGTCTGGTCCTCATGCCCCATTTTCAAAGCCAGCAAAATGCATTTCTCTGGTAGTGCTTCTGTCATGACATGTCTTTCTCTGACTCCTATCTTCTGCTGCCTTCTTTTAATAATATTTTTTAAAACCCTGATGTTTACATGTGTTCCACCTGGATAATGTGGGATACTCTCCATATTTCAAATTAGCTTATTAGTAATTTTAATTCTTTTTTTTTTTTACATTAATATGCCTTTGTCATGTAAAATAGCATATTCTCAGATCCTGGGATTAGGATTTGGGCTTCTTGAGTGATGGTGGGATGGTATTATCCAGCCTATCAAGAGGATTTAGCTTTTATGGGCAGTTCTTACTATAGGCTCTGTTCTTCTGTTCTCCTAAGTCATCTAATTATATCACAGGTTTTGCTTAAATATATATTCAGTGTTAATATGTTATGGGCATGTATATATGAAATATACTGTCATTAAATGTTTTTGTTATGTAATTTTATCCTTGGGGTTAATAACTTAATATATTTATCATGATAAATATAAAATAATAAGATAATTATTATCACCTAAGTTTTCTGATCCTAGTATCTATTTACCTGAAGTTCCTTTTCTGTTGTTTTTTTTATCTCTACTTTTCATTTTAGTGATTTATACCGAGTTTCTGATGATCCTTCATATTGTAGAATAAATTTTAAATAGCTAAAAATTGGAAAATAAATTGGAAACCTGTTTGTGAGGTTGAAGCTTACTGAATGGCAGGTGTCATTTTAGGAGTATTGGACACTTATTCATGTTTTCGGAGGTGAGGGGATAATGAGTTATCAGTATCTGTGGTTCACTTTTCTTGGATTGGCCAGTTTTCATAGAAATCCTTCCATTTCCTTGCTGCAGGTTTTAACTCTAGCATTCACGGTTCTTAGAGAGTAAAAGAAAAGATTTCATTATTCATTACATCTACTTTATATTCATTTTTAGACAGTCTCCCATTTTTAGTATGCACCCCTTTCCTTGTTAGTGTCCCTTAGTTCATTGTTCTTCTGGTTCAACTTCTCCATTGTTGGGATGTGAGTGGGATACTTTCATTGCTGCATGGATTAAGGCAAAGGATCTGTGGTCATTAGATAGACTTTCAGTCACTGCTCATCTTTTTGGCCTCATCTGCATTCCTGCCCTCGGAACTACCTGGCTTCTTTAATTCTTACCTTTCCTGGGCTTATTGCCAATCAACTTGCTTCTTAATATGGTAACTCACAGGCACTTTTCTGTAAGTCATCCTGTTGCTACTTGTTCATCAATATCGATCTTCTGAAATTTTGATTACACTGCTTGCCTCTTTGAGAGTTGCACTTTTAGCTCTTATCTTTCCATTTTCATTTCTTTGTTGGTATTGGACCCTAAAAATTAAGTCAGAAACAGGAATAAACTTATGTATCACTTGATCCTTAATCTTTTACCTCCACTCAGATATACAGCTTATTCTCATTAGTTTATGTTTTAATTTATCTGAATGATCATACTGAACACTGAGGGGTTAACATGTCTGTGAGGTTAGGAGAATTATGTTGGATAAAAAAGATGGTGGGCACCACTATTCAACATAGTTTTGGAAGTTTTATCCACGGCAAGCAGAGAAGAAAAAGAAATAAAAGGAATCCAGATTGGAAAAGAGGCAAAACTCTCACTGTTTGCAGATGACATGATCCTCTACATAGAAAACCCTAAAGACACCACCAGAAAATTACTGGAGCTAATCAGTGAATAAAGTCAAGTTGCAGGGTATAAAATTAACACACAGAAATTCCTTGCATTCCTATATACTAACAATGAAAAAACAGAGAAATTAAGGAAACAATTCATCATTGCAATGAAAAGAGTAAAATACTTAGGAATAAATCTACCTAAAGAAAGAAAAGACCTGTATGTAGAAGACTATAAACCATTGATAAAGGAAATCAAAGATAATACAAATAGATGGAGAAATATACCATGTTCATGGATCAGAAGAATCAGTATAGTGAAAATGAGTGTACTACCTACCGAAAGCAATCTATAGATTCCATGCAATCCCTATCAAGCTACCAACGGTATTTTTCACAGAACTAGAACAAATAAGTTCACAATTTGTATGGAAATACAAAAAACTTTGAATAGCCAAAGCAATCTTGAGAAAGAAGAATGGAACTGGAGGAGTCAACCTGCCTGACTTCAGACTATAGTACAAAGCTACGGTCATCCATACAGTTTGGTACTGGGGCAAAGACAGAAATATAGATCAGTGGAACAAGATAGAAAGCTCAGATAAATCCACGTACCTTTGGATACCTTATTTTTGACAAAGGAGGCAAGAAAATACAATGGAGAAAAGACAATCTCTTTAACAAGTGGTGCTCGGAAAACTGGTCAACCACTTGTAAAAGAATGAAACTAGAACACTTTCTAACACCGTACACAAAAATAAACTCAAAATGGATTAAAGGTCTAAACATAATACCAGAAACTATAAAACTTCTAGAGGAAAACATGGGCAAAACACTCTCTGACATAAATAACAGCAGGATCTTCTATGACCTACCTCCCAGAGTAATGGAAATAAAAGCAAAAATAAACAAATGGGACCTAATTCAACTTAAAAGCTTTTGCACAATGAAGGAAACTATAAGCAAGGTGAAATGACAGCCTTCAGAATGGGAGAAAATAGCAAACAAAGCAACTGACAAAGAATCTCAAAAATATACAAGCAGCTCATGCAACTCAATACCAGAAAAATAAACGACCTAATCAAAAAATGGGCCAAAAAACGAAACAGACATTTCTTCTAAGAAGACATACAGTTGGCTGACAAAGACATGAAAAGATGGTCAACATCACTCATTGTCAGAGAAATGCAAATCAAAAGTACAATGAGGTACCATCTCACGCTGGTCAGAATGGCTGCTATCAAGAAGTCTATGATAAATGCTAGATAGGGTGTCGTGGAAAGGAACCCTCTTACACTGTTGGTGGGAATGCAAACTAGTACAGCCCTATGGAGAACAGTGTGGAGATTCTTTAAAAAACTGGAAATAGAACCATATGACCCAGCAATCCCACTGCTGGGCACACATACTGAGGAAACCAGAATTGAAAGAGACATGTGTACCCATGTTCATCCCAGCACTGTTTACAATAGCTAGGACACGGAAACAACCTAGATGCCCATCGGCAGATGAATCGGTAAGAATGCTGTGGTATATATACACAATGGAATATTGCTCAGCTATTAAAAAGAACTCATTTGAATCAGTTCTAATGAGGTGGATGAAACTGGAACCTATTACACATTGTGAAGTAAGTCAGAAAGAAAAACACCAATACAGCATATTAACACATGTATAGAGAATTTAGAAAGATGGTAATGATAACTCTATATGCAAGACAGCAAAAGAGACACAGAGATAAAGAACAGACTTTTGGACTCTGTAGAAGGTGAGGGTGGGATGATTTGAGAGAATAGCTTTGAAACAGGTATATTAGCATATGTGAAATAGATTGCCAGTTCAGGTTTGATGCATGAGACAGAGCACTCAGGGCCGGTGCACTGGGATTACCTTGCGGGATGGGATGGGGAGGGAGGTGGGAGAGAGTTTCAGGATAGGGGGACAAATGTATACCATGGCTGATTTATGTCAATGTATGGCAAAAAGCACTACAATATTGTAATTAGCCTGCAATTAAAATAATTAAATTAATTAAAGAAAAGAGAAAGATGATGGGAAGAGAATCTGAATTAATGGTGTACCACAGGACTGAGATTGTGTGTTGAGTTAATATCATTCAGAAAAATACTAAAAGGACAAGAAATAACTATTATTTTATACTAAATTGTATTATGAAAATTCAGTATTTTTAGGTTATTCTATTGATAGTATATACCATGTGAAATTGTATTTCAATTGCAGTCCCTTAAGGATTCCTTCTTCCCTTCCTCTAGTAGATTTTGATAGCAATATTTGAGTAAATGCATACGACACTGCTTTGTGAAGTCATTATGTCAAATATAAGATACTGTCACTGTCTGTAATTGTTCTGTTGACTCATATCAGATGACTATACAACTTTCCAAAGTTTTACACGTCTTCCCTTTAATTAAGTTCCGTATAAAATTCAGATTTCTCAGAGTTAAATACCTTGAACAAACTGCAGTCTTTGGCCTCCACGTGAAACAGTAATTAATAGTGGCTTGCCTTAAGCCACATAACTACTAAATACATAATACTACCTATATCTGAAGCCTTGGCTTTTCAGTTTCAGAGTTTTTGGCCTTTTTGTTTCACCATTTCGTGTTCCTAACAGGAAGATTTCCTTTCACAATTTTAGGAAGCAGCATTCATTTAGCTTGAAAACAATGTGAGGGGTGCCCTGAGTTGTTCATTGCCAAGACTCTGTTCCTTTATCTCTTCCTAGTGCGTGTGTTTGGGGTATTTTACAAATTTTGGTTTGATGGTAGAGTGGAAATAAGCCAAGTTTATTTTTAAATTATTTTTATGAATACTATTTCTTGTTTAGAGCAATTTTAGGTTCACAGCAAAATTGAAGGGGAAGTCTGAAGTTTTCAATACAGTTTCTGCCTCCATATCAGTTTACATAGCTTCCCCCAATATTGACATCCCTCACCAGGGTGATATATTTGTCACAACTGATGAACCATGTTGAACACCATATCACTTAAGGTTCAGAATTTATATTACTAAGGTTATTTTTTATTAGCAGCTTTTCTCCATTGTTGAAGTGTATCAAGAGATGACTATAATTATCTTTTAAAAAATCTGAGGTTGAGCAATTAAAAGAAAATTACTTTAGGAAAAAAATTTTCTTACGGAGAAACTATACAGGATGTTTTAGTTTATAAAACATTTAAAAATATCTGAGAAGTTTAATGATAATTAAAAAGCGAAATAAATTCTTGATAGTTGTAATCTAAAATAAGATGCTTTATACATGTATGTCATTCTTATCAGAAGAGATTTCAGGCAAATTATTTTTTATTCAAATATAGTTGATTTACAGTGTTGTTTCAGTGTTTCAGGTATATAGCACAGTGATGCAGATAAATATATATTATTTTCTATTATTATAATATAGATTATTAGATTATTATAATAATCTGATAATAGATTATTATAATATCGAGTATGATTCCCTGTGCTATACATTACAGCTCTTCTGATAATACTCTTCAGAATCTTATCGCTATATATAGCACACAATAGATACTAACAAAGACTTAGACCTTTCATTTGAGATTCAAGGTAGAGCCTTAAACTTGGTGTAAACTTTGTAAAAGAAGCAGTTTATAAAGTAATTTTTTAAAAAGCCATGTTTGTCTATTTTTAGTTTTGCAGCCAACTGAACTATTTCAGTTCTAACCCTTGAGAGAATCTTTCATTTGCTCTTGCCTCCTGATTATTATCTAGATTCTTCAATTTTTTTCCCCCAAAAAACTGGTGTAGAATAAGAGTCTGACTCTGGGTGCTTGAATTAGAATAAGGTATTATTCCATTTTGTATCCCTCTCATCACTTAACATAATGATTGGAACAGGGTAAATTATCACTGATTATAACTTGTGCATCCACAGTAGATGTTAAATACGCTGAGGTAGCTCAGCTTCCTTTCTTATGAGGAGAAAAGTGATCCAAGCCTCCTCACTTTCTGACTTGAGCGTGGGCAAAATCCTTACTTCTCTAAACTTTGGTTTTCCTGAATATGAGATAGAATAGTAATAGCTATGTCTTTTTTTTTCTCTTTTGATATGAATAAAAATAGCAAATTAGATGTAGTGCATGGCACTTGACGTGCTCAGCGAATGTTAGGTGCTGTAATTAGCACTACTGCTACTACTGCTATTACGATTATTACTGTTACTGCTATGTTTATATCATATTGTAGGCATCGTTTTAACTTTCTGAAATACAACTTCTTAGTTTGTTGGTTCATAGATTTTTGAGAATTTGATAAAAGCTGATAAAATCATAGAAAAGATGTAAGTACATAGCATTTAGACTCCTGCTATGAGGATAATAGGTTCAAGTGGTGAATATTGGGAAATAGCAGCCAAATTGTTACATGTTCTTGTAACAGTCAAATAGAAATGAGCAAATTTAGAGTTTCTTCTGAAGCAAAGATTAGTATATGAGAGATGTTTCTCAAGATGATGTCCTTTAACTAGTGCATAACCATGTAGTGTTTTAGTGAAATTGCAGGCTTCCTGGGCCACATTTCACAAAGACTCTTTAGGCTTCTTGAACACACGGGAGTTTGAAATCAAAGATTTTGGTATAATGTTTAATATATCTGTCATAAAAGTTCATAGTTTTCTTAATTCTTCATACTTAGTTCTCCTTCATGAAGTTTCACATGTGAAGGATGATACGTATTTGATTGGAATGTGGAATGGGGAAAAGAAAGCCTCTTTTCATGAGTATTGGTGAAATGAGTGATGAAGTTTTCTGTGATAAGATCAAATTGTGTTAAATACCTCAGTTCTTCCTCTGCTGTAGGACTGTGCAGAGAGAAAATTACTGAACTCCTCTAATCCAGTGTATCCCAATTTGTAAGAATGAGAGAACAATGACATTTTTATTACCACCCTGTTTTGAGGATAGAATAAAATGCGTGGATAACACACAGTCCTTTGGCATATGTTAATGGATTAGAGTTCTTCACATTATCATCATTTTTTGTTGTTTACAGTAATATTAGTGTAATGTTCTTAAGGTTTCTCTGCCTTTTGAATTCTTACCTAGGCTTCAGGGCCAAAATGAGTTTCTCCTCTTTGAATTACATATTCCCTACCAGTTATGTCTTGGTAATTGTTTGCTTCTATGCTTTATGTCCTTCAGCAAGTCGCATACAGTAGAAAATATAATGCTCACTTTTTTTTATTAATTGATATAGAGTCCCTTTAGTTTCTTTTAGCTACAGTTGGCATATCGATTTTGCTTATAAGCTATTGTATTTTAACTTAGGAGCTGTTTTGAGCTATCTTGTTTCTCTCTTTGCATCCTACCTGACCAAGATATTTTGAGGAGTCTGTTTATACAGGTAGTTTCATGCTAAAATTAATGCCTCTGCATAAGTGAAAGTCAGTTTATAAGTTAAATTTGTTTCAAATTGAAAATCTTACTCTATATTCTAAAACCAAATGTGATTCTTTTTTTAGTATCCATATTTTTAAACAACTTATTTGTTTAAAATTTGCATAATTATAGTTTTAAGAGTTCAACCTGTTTGTTTTAAAATTGCATCATTTTACCTTCTAAACACTAAACTGTGAAGCCTGACACAAATACTGTAAGAACATCTGAGGTAGATAATTAAAGTATAATTAAGTTTAAATGCCTCGGTGAAGGAGTATAAAAATTATTTAAATTCAATCGGCTAGTACATTTGCAGTTTTCTTTTATTAGGTGTGAAATCTAAGAATCCCCTGCCAACTCTTGAGGGCTCAATCCAGAATGTTGAATTGAAGTACTGCAGCACATCATTGGTCAAATGTGCCTCTGGGACCGTGGGATCAATAAAAATTTGTGCCAAAGCCCCAGGTATGTGCAGCTGGACCGTGTAAAACTTTATTGCCTGTATAGGAGAATTGGCCTTGCGTTTTACAAGGAGCGTTACTGAAACAAGAATTTACTCATTGTTCCTATGAATCAGAGGTTTTAAATTTTTTTATTTTACTTGAAAAAAATTGTTAATTGTGCCAGGATGATACTTCTTGACATTAATAAATTAATTTTTACTTAAGAAAAAAATATATTGCATGATTTTAAGAATGGGTATGAGGGAAGAAAAATTAAAGGAAAGTTTATTCTTACACTTTTTAGGGTAGAATAGGAGGTATAGATGTATATAACATTTAAAAATTAAATTAAAATGTTGCTAGTACAATGAAATTAAACAGAAACCGCAGCTGTTTTTCAGCTTAAGGTTGTAATTGACTTTGCCTTCCTTCCAATACTTTTATTTCATAGTATTTTCCTTAAACTATTTGTTATTTAATTTTTTCCAGTGTGGATTAAATGTCTAGATAAGTTTAAAGAGGTATAGATTCCCTTGAATATTTACAATACAGTGTGTTCATGTTGTTTTATTTTATAAGCTTTTCTGAATGTGTTCTACATTCATCAAGTAAATACTAAAACATTTTAAGAGTTAAAAGTGCATTTAATTTTTATCAGTCATACTTTTTAGAATATAACTAAATGTACAACTAAAATTACTAAGTGTAAATAGAAATTTTAAATTGTTAGTATACTTTAAAATCAAGCATCCCCAGGCTACTCCTATATTTTTTTTGATAACCTTCTTTTTCATACATCTGTCTGTTCAGGTGACAGTGGAAAAGAGAAGTTGATTCCATTGCTTCAGGGTCCTTCTGACACTAAAGACCTTCATAGCAGCAAGTGGCTCAATGAGAGCAGAAAGCCAGAATCTCTCTTAGCTCCAGATTTGATAGCCTTCACAGTCCAGGTTCCACAGTGTATGGACTACTGTCACAGTTCCGGTAAGTACACCATTATTCACTTACTTTGAATTTTCTTTTCCAGCAAGACTTTTAAAAAAGGCACTTTCTTTCTTTCCTTCTCTCCTTTCCTTACCTTCCTTCCCCCCACCCCTCATTTTCATCCATTTTTCCTCTTTTTTTCATTTGTGTCCATTGGGATACACCCTGCAGTTATCCTCTTTGAAAATTCAAATGAAGTATTTTGTATCATTTTTGATAAATGATGTATTTACAAACAATAATGATTTTATTCTATTTTATTAAGAGATAATTTCTTTGTATGTGTAACAGTTAACTTCAGGTTCAGCCACTACTAAATCCAACTGAATTTTAAAATATATCATGTAATACATAGAAAGGAGTAAAAGAAATTTAAAACGTTGCAAAGAGAAAATATTTTTCTTGGGATAGTAGCACTTTGTGACCCATAGTTTGCCATATTAAAATAGGGGTTTGAGCGTTCTGTGTATTTACAAGAGGGAAAAGATATTGATGGTGTAAAAAAGGAAAAAAACGCAGAAGTAAGGCTCTTATTTCTTAGAATTAATTTTTTTTAGAAGCTCTTTGCCTAGAATCTATTTCATTTTATTTACTACCGTAATAGCAGATCCACACCTCTCACGATGAGAGGAGATATTAGAAGGATCAGTGAAGCCTGGGGATAAAGAGGTTGGTAAGGAGAGCCTGACGTCAGCAGTGAGTTCAGTTAGTCACTATGTCATTAGTGAAGCCAAGACAATGATGCTGGAAATAAAATAGCTAGATAGATATTCTTAAAGGGTCAGTGGTCTGAATTTCTTCTTTAGAATTAATTGGCCAGTGAGGTGATTTCAGACAGCTGCGTTAAGAGTAGAGCTCAATTAACAATATGTAACAAATACTGTAGCTTATAGAAAATGTATTAAGCTTAAGTTCAAACTAAGTTCACTTTGACTAAGTTCAAAGCAGAAACCATGAAAAGATTTGTAATTAGCTAGACAGAGATTGGGTGAACTCCCGGAGTTGGTGATGGACAGGGAGGCTTGGTGTGCTACGCTTCATGGGGTCGCAGAGAGTCGAACACAACTGAGTGAGTGAACTGAACTGAAGACAGAGATTATATGGACTGAATATTTGAAGCAGTGCACATATGCAGGGATACAAAACCATTTGAAAGCAGAATTTGATATAGTAGCCTTTGTAGCTGAATGACATCCACACTAGAAACTGGAAATTAGTATTTGAAAGGTGAGTCTGAGAACCCCTGAATCAACATTCTTTTGAAGAGAACTCCTCACAAAGACATTTTCATCTTGATGAGAATGAGAGTGGAACCCTAAGGAAAAAAATGTAAGGATGAGGCCACTACCCATCCCTTACGGGTTAAAGACTTTACCAGTGGTTTAAGGTAGAGTGTGGTAAACATTTTACTAAACATTTTACTAACATTTTGGGCTTTGTGGGCCATATGGGCTCTGTTTGCATTCTGCTGTTTTAGCACACAAAAAAAGCCGTGAAAAAGTGAAAGTCCTGTCTGACTCTTTGCTCAGTCCTGTCTGACTCTTTGCAGCCCCAAGGACTGCAACGCTAGGCTTCTTTGTCCATGGGCTTTTCTAGACAAGAATACTAGAATACTAGAGTGGGTAGCCATTCCCTTCTCCAGGGGATCTTCTCAACCTGGAGACTAAACTTGGGTCTCCTGCACTGCAGGCAGATTCTTTTCACTGAGCCACCAGGGAAGACCAAAGATAGCCATTCCAGTAAAACTTCATTCACAAAACAGGAGGTGGGCAAGATTTAGCCTTTGTGGATCACCTACCCCTGCATTGGGAAAAATGATTAGTGGTTAAATCATGCTTTTTTTAAATGCCTATTTAATCATATTCTTTGAATATGTTATTGGAGAATCTCCTTTTTATAATTGTCCAAATAGTTTTTGGTAGGTTTTGTTTTCATATCATTAAATCATTAAAATGTTATTAGAATGACCAGACCATCTGGTTAGAATTTTGATACCTAAGAAGGAACTAAGGTTACTAGAATCTATTGCACATGCTTTTTTTTTTAATAGTTTATAAAAATAAAAATAATTTATCTATTTGGGTATGTAGATCTTAGTTGAGGCATGCAGGAGCTTTGTTGCGTCACGTGGGATCTTTCATTGTGGCTCATGGGCTTAGTGGCTCCATAGTATGTGAGATCTCTGGTTCCCCAACCAGAGATTGAAGCTGTGTCTCCTGCATTGCAAAGTGGATTCTTAACCACCAGACCACCATGGAAGTCCCTACTGTATATTCCTACATAGGATAGGGACTCTTCATTTTTTTGTTTTGCCATGTGTACCACTAGAAAGAACTGAATCAAGCATATTTAGATAATACTCTGATCTTTCTCATAACAGTATTTGTATTATTTTTTGTAATCTAAATGCATATTCAGGATCTCAATATATATATTTGCATTTTGAACCTTTATATAAAAGTAAAGTACTGTAAAAATGATACATATGATATTTCTAAGATAAAGTTTTATAGTTTTTCTTCTGTTAAGGAGATTCATCTAATGTTCAACATAAGTGTTAACGTTTAGTGATATGTTTATGGATTTGCATGTAAAATTTTAATATGATCATGCATTTGGTTCTTTGAAAATATTCCTTGGGTGTGTTTTAATCCTAAAATGTAAGGTGTTTTTAGTTAAACTACATTCACATACTTTATTTAGGGTATTTTTAAATTTAAATTTTCCATCCATCTTGGGAACTGCCACCCACATTCATGGCTTAGGTATTTATGATATGGTAGTTATGATATGGTTATGAGAGAGCTCATAAGTATTATTTTTAAAAGCTATTTCTAAAATAATATTAATCTCACATTCCTGTAAAAAAGTTTAGAGAGTGTGTGTTTATCTGTGTGTGTGTGTATATGACTGATGGTATAAACAAGTTGTAAATAAATTTTAAATGAAGAAATAATTTATTAACAATCCTTTACAAGTTTATTGAAATATAACCCTTTCAGCAAGTTCTTTCCTAGCCACTGTATATAAAAACTTTTTTCTCTCTTGTTTGCATATATGTGCATACTCAGAGTTAAAGAATTTGCCTGCCAATGCAGGGGATGCGGGTTCGATCCCTCGTTCGGGGAGATCCCCTGGAGAAGGAAATGGCAACCTACTCCAGTATTTTTGCCTGAAAAATCCCATGGACAGAGGAACATGGCAGACTGTAGTCTGTAGGGTTGCAAAAGAGTCTCACAGGACTTAGTGACTAAACACACATTCACACTAACACATTTTATTTTCTTACTATTCTAAAGTTTTTCTTATCACACTCTGTCATAATATGTATATTACTGATTTGTCTTGTTGAGATTTTTTTTTTCCTGCTGTTAGAATTTAATGTTTTATTATGGCTGGAATTTTTTGTCTTTCTTGATCACAGATGTATTCCTAGTGTCTAGAACAATATCCCACAAGTAGTAGGCTATCAACGAATATTTACTGAATGAATGAGCAAGTAAGTGATGATTGTATTTGCTTTTCTTTGGTTTTTGAGGCTGGAGCACCCATGAGTCATTACTGATGTTTGCTTCAGGAGGGGGAAAAGATTCTGGATAGAATTCTGAACTCTTCTAGATGAACAATTAATGGAAGCACAAGTAATCCCTGCTGTCTTTTTTAGAGACAGACCATCCAAAAGAGGTTGTTAATGTGCTTTTCCCATTGATTTATATAATTTGAATGAGAGGTTTTGGAATGTGGCGGATGGTGTATTTTAGAGGAGTTTGGTGATCATTCTGATTGGATTCTGATTATCACGGCATCCTGTGTGGAACACAACTGCTTTTGTGCATATGCTCCTAAATTGAAGGGGGTTATTGAAATTGGGGACCAGATAATGTTGTGAATATTATTGAATATATTAGGAAGTGAGTTTTGAGAGAAGCTCACTCAGGATAAAGAGGCAGAGTTTTTTGACTGTGACTTCAGAATGTGAGAAAATGAACTTTTTAAATGGGATTAAATATAATTGACTAAAAGAAGTATTAACAGTATTAATAAAACTTATTATGGACACACTATTTTGCAACTTATAAATCACTTGCATGTAAGTTTTTCAATTAGTTTACAAAATAAGACTGTTTTCAGCACAACAAATTTAGTTTGTCTAACAGAGGAGGAAATTGAGGCTCAGAAATCGTCCAAATGTTTAACAAGTCAGACTTTGATTCTGAATATGGATCTTCTAACTGTATAATATTTTTCCACTGTCTTTTCCACCAAAGAGGCTTGAAATTGTCCAAATGTTTCTGAACCAAATAGGCACAGAAATTGTCCAAATGTTTAACAAGTCAGACTTTGAATCTGAATATGGGTCTTCTAAATGTATAATATTTTTCTACTGTCTATTCCACAGGTTATTTATTATTGTGTCTTTGATTCTTAACATCCATATTGTAAACATTGTACCACCCAGCCTTATACATTCTTAACTTTGAGAATCTCCTTCTTTCAGTTCAGTTCAGTTTAGTCGCTCAGTCGTGTCCGACTCTTTGCGACCCCATGAATCACAGCACGCCAGGCGTCCCTGTCCATCACCAACTCCCGGAGTTCACAGAGACTCACGTCCGTCGAGTCAGTGATGCCATCCAGCCATCTCATCCTCTGTCGTCCCCTTCTCCTCTTGCCCCCAATCCCTCCCAGCATCAGAGTCTTTTCCAATGAGTCAGTCTTCGCATGAGGTGGCCAAAGTACTGGAGTTTCAGCTTTAGCATCATTCCTTCCAAAGAAATCCCAGGGCTGATCTCGTTTAGAATGGACTGGTTGGCTCTCCTCGCAGTCCAACGGACTCTCAAGTCTTCTCCAACACCACAGTTCAAAAGCATCAATTCTTTGGCGCTCAGCCTTCTTCACAGTCCAACTCTCACATCCATACATGACCACAGGAAAAACCATAGCCTTGACTAGACGGACCTTTGTTGGCAAAGTAATGTCTCTGCTTTTGAATATGCTCTCTAGGTTGGTCATAACTTTCCTTCCAAGGAGTGAGCGTCTTTTAATTTCATGGCTGCAATCACCATCTGCAGTGATTTTGGAGCCCCAAAAAATAAAGTCTGACACTGTTTCCACTGTTTCCCCATCCATTTCCCATGAAGTGATGGGACCAGATGCCATGATCTTCATTTTCTGAATGTTGAGCTTTAAGCCAACTTTTTCACTCTCCACTTTCACTTTGAGAATCTCCTTCTTTAGTTCATATTTATTGTTGTTTAGTCACAAGAAGTTGTGTCGAACTCCTTGTGACCCCGTGGACTGTAGCCTGCCAGGCTCCTCTGTCCATGGGATTTTCCAGTTAAGAATACTGGAGTGGGTTGCCATTTATTTGTCTAGGGGATCTTCCCAGCCCAGGGATTGATCCTCTGTCTCCTGCATTGGCAGGTGGATTGTCTATGGCTTAGTCACTTGGAAAGCCCTGACTTCATCTTAAATACTATCAAAAGAGCCACACTTCCATGATGTCACAGGAGTGCTTTGTCTTTGAAGTCTTAGCAGCTCCATTTTCTCTTTTCCTTCTCCCCCCTTGATCACTTTCTCCATTTGACTGGCGCTGATTCCAGCGAAGGAGCCAAAAGCTCCTATGGGAGTCCAGTGCAGCCCACCTTCTGAATTCATTGCTACTATTCACAGGAATCAGTGGCACTTCTGTTACTTACGTTTGTATAGATAAATAGAGAGACTAGATTCTTCTTCACTTCCTTCAGAAGTAGAAGTATGTGGTGACTATAAGTTGTGTATGTAAAATATTTTAAAATAGGTTCTCAACATTTTGTCTTTTCTTTTTTTAAATATAAACTTTAGCTCTTCTTTATATGCTATATTTTGCCTATGATTTATAGCAGGTTCTGCTTGTTAAAAAGTTCTTTCTTAGTCTTTGTTAATCTGATCCTAATGTATAGATAAATTTTCGAGTGCCTGCTATTTAGAAATATAAAATGACTACAAAATACTATCAGCTTAGGATCAAAGGGAACTGACAGGACAGTCATTCCAATTTATGAGTCAGTGTTAGCAGCCTTTTTGCTGTGTCCCTCTTTTTCTCTGTGCTTCAGATCTCTTGGCCTTCTTTGAATTTCTCAGTGGTGATTACGATTTTGCATATTCTGTTTTTTTTTCTTCTGTCTGGGATTCTTACAACTGTCCTTACCCTTTTAACTTATCCCTCTTCAATTTCAGCTTAGTGTTGAGGTCTTAGCTCACCTACGATATCTTCAAGTGAAAGCCCGAAGGCTGCTTTTTCCCTTCTTGCCTTCCCAGTTTTCGTATTTCTGTTACATTCATTTTCATAATTCACTGTATATTTCTTTCATAGCACTTGATGACAGTAGTATTCACGTAGCTGTGTGACTTGAATGCTGTCTGTCTTCACCATTTGACAGTTCTGAGAGGACAGAGTTAGTCACTGGCTGCTTATCATTTTATCTCCAGTACCTAACATTTCCTGACATATAGGGAATTCTTAGAAAATCTTTTATTGAGTGAATGAATAAATGGATTATTATGACAGCCAACAAAGGTCCGTCTAGTCAAGGCTATGGTTTTTCCTGTGGTCATGGATGGATGTGAGAGTTGGACTGTGAAGAAGGCTGAGCGCCCAAGAATTGATGCTTTTGAACTGTGGTGTTGGAGAAGACTCTTGAGAGTCCCTTGGACTGCAAGGAGATCCAACCAGTCCATTCTGAAGGAGATCAGCCCTGGGATTTCTTTGGAGGGAATGATGCTAAAGCTGAAAGTCCAGTACTTTGGCCACCTCATGCGAAGAGTTGACTCAGTGGAAAAGACTCTGACGATGCTGGGAGGGATTGGGGGCAGGAGGAGAAGGGGACGACAGAGGATGAGATGGCTGGATGGCATCACTGACTCGATGGACGTGAGTCTGAGTGAACTCTGGGAGTTGGTGATGGACAGGGAGGCCTGGCGTGCTGTGAATCATGGGGTCGCAAAGAGGCCAACATGACTGAGCGACTGATCTGATCTGATCTGATGAATGTATTTGACAGATAAATGGTAAGTTCTTAATGTAATACATGTTGACCATCTACCCTCTTCTCTCCCTATTTCTTCCTCTTCTCCCTTCTCCAGACATACACACACACACCCACACACACCTCCCACCCCCCATTGGAGAGAATACCTACCAGTATCTTTCTTTGTTAAACAGATATGTTTAGTATTATGTCCTAAGTTTGTTGGACTGAAGTTTCCATTTATTAGTCTTATAAGTGACATGAAATAATGTGTGTGTGTGTAGTATGTGCGTGCACACATGTGTGTGTATATGTGCATGCACATGTGTGCTCAGTGGTGTCTGACTCTTGGCAACCCCATTGACTATAGCCTGCCTGACAGGCTCCTCTGTCCTTGGAATTTTCCAGGCAAGAATACTGGAGCAGGTTGCCATTTCCTTCTTCAGGGGATCTTCCCAACCCAGGTGTCAAATCTGTGTCTCTTGCATCTCTTGCATTGGCAGGCAGATTCTTTACCATTGAGCCACCTGGGAATCAACCCTATATATACCTGACAAAACTTATTATCTTATGTTTCATTGGCATTTATGTATGATCATACCTTTTCCATTGAAACCTTCAGCTCTCTTGGCCCTCAGAAGTTATAACACCTGATATCTTTTGCTTTTTTGTACATACTGTGAATGGCGACAATGACTGCTCTTTATTCTGGACTAGCTTTTAAAGGATATTTGTATAGTGAACAGTATTGGGAGATAGATCCAGTGTCCCTCTAGAGCCAATGGAGTGCCTGCTTACTGCCCGTTGTAAAAGATTTGGTTCCTCAACACAGGGTTCATTTCTCCTTTTTTTATTTGAAGTACTGTTGATTTACAGTGTTGAATTAGTTTCAGGTACAGGATTCATTTCTTATAATGCATTCCACTGCATGTGCAGTCATCTACCCGGATACATCTTTGTTGTTTCTCTGTGAAACTGGAGGGCAAAAGGAACTGTTATAAATACATATGTTGATACTCATGCTGCTTGCTGGGCCATGGGTAATATAGTCCTTTGTCTGACTCAGGAGTCTCCTGTCTTCCACGTCATTCATTATAGCTCACAGTTCTTGACACTAGTGCAGTATAGTCTGTTGGTTCTCCTTACTGAACCATCTTCATTTCCTTCCTCAGGTGTGTTTCTTTCCTTTGTATCTTAAGTATGTGTTGTTTCTGATAGTGTGACCAGTCCTCTTCTGTTTATTTGATTTAACCAACTGTGTGTGTGTGTGTGTGTGTGTGTGTGTGTATTTAGCAGCCAACCCTATGTGTATATCTCTGTGTCCATTTATTTTCTCTTTAGAGCCAAACTCCAAATTTTAACCGCCTCTTGAACATTGCCCAATGGATATTTTACTGTTGCCTAACATATTTAAAGCAAAACTCAGTGTAGTTTCCCTCATCCCACCTGATACTACATCATTCAATTTCAGTTAATGGCACTGCTGCTGCTGCTAAGTTGCTTCAGTCGTGTCTGACTCTGTGCAACCCCATAGACGGCAGCCCACCAGGCTTCCCCATTCCTCGGATTCTCCAGGCAGGAACACTGAAGTGGGTTGCCATTTTCTTCTCCAATGCATGAAAGTGAAAAGTGAAAGTGAAAAGTAAAAGTGAAGTCGCTCAGTCGTGTCCAACTCTTAGCAACCCCGTGGACTGCAGCCTACCAGGCTCCTCCGTCCATGCGATTTTCCAGGCAAGAGTACTGGAGTGGGGTGTCATTGCCTTCTCCAGTTAATGGCACTACATACCTCTTAATGATGAAAATTTAAGCACTAGGTTAATTGCACCTTCTTTCTCCCCTGCATATGGTAGATGTTCCACAAAACTTTTGTTTTTAAACTGAGTAGTCCAGGATAAACAGAATAAATTTAGTCACTTCCATGTGATTTGCCTTCATACTTCCATGACATGTTTGAAAAAAATCTCTTTTAAAATTTAATAGAATCCTTCATATAGCACAAATTATGGTGTATTTTCCAGGTATATATTAATGAACTTCTATTTAGTTATTACTTGTCTTGAACTTTTGTGCCGCTGGAAATTAGAGTTTTTCACACAAGCTACTGTTAAGACACTGTTCTGTATTTTGTAATCTTAATAAATTTATTAATTTCATTTAATCCTAGAAAATTTCATCTAATTGATTTTGTTCAGCATTAAGGAAGATGATCTTTTAAAATCAGGTTGTAGTTACTTTTGCAAATAAGATGAACATGCTGTATTTGCTTTTGACATATAAAACTCAAAACAGCTATTTCTTTCTAATACTAGAAAAACAGAATTAAATGATTTTGAGGATATATAAAAAATCATTTAAAACAACTGTACCTTAAAATGTCATTTAATTTATAAGATAGTTTAAGCTGAACTTTCTATTCCCTGGTTTTAATCAGTTTCAGAAATTGTTTTGACTTTACTAGATTGGCCTGTATTAAAAGTTATTTTATATTCTACCCATAAAATATGTACTTTTGATTGTAGTTTTTGGGAAGGACAGTCACAGTTCTGTTCTCTGGAAACTCATATTTAAATTGGGGAGATAGTTTTCTTTCCTGAAAATATACCAGCAAACACACACACTCTTCTTTCACCATTTTTAGTTGGTTGGTTAGGATATGGATTGTTAAGTAATCTTTAAAATGAAGACAGTATATTTTGGATTGTAAATTTTAATTTGGGAGAAATGTTTTTTGTTGTTGCTCAAAAAAATTCTTCTCATAATGTAGAATTAAGTAAATTGCCTTGAAGTTATATTTTTAGTATTTTTGACAGGATACATGAGTCAGAACGCTTATATATTGTAGCAATTAAAGACAATTCACATTTGTGGTTTGGGCATAAACGTGTAAAAATTATACCCATCTATCTTGTTACATTTCCTCTCTGCTCCCCGAGGACTTTACTATGTACTTTATCTGTGATTGCTGCCAGTTTTCTATCATGTTCCCACTGGGCTTCTGGTGCAAAAAATCTTATCCTCTTGATGACAGAGCTTGCCTGAATGATTTCATGCTCCTAGCATTTTTGTTCACGGGAATTAGGGGCAAAATGTAACTACAGCTGAACAGAACGTCTATTTTTGTAATTTTGGAGTTTAGGCTCTGTTATTGGAACTAAATGAAGAGATGCAGGTGTTCTCCAGTCCAAGCCCTTTGGGAGTTTTGATGGTAGATGCTTGAAAAGAAAATGCATGTGTTTCCAGAGTCAAACAGCAGCTGTGAGACAAGGATTTATGTTTTTCTCAGAACTTTGGGATTTCAAAATGTTACATTTAATCACAAGCACAGAAAGGGGAGCAAATGTTAAAGATGTTACGCATAAAAGTAAGTTTACTGATTTCTTTACCATATGAACTATTTGTGGGAATATAGGAGCATGGTGATTTTTAATCAGAATATAAACAATTTATAAAGGATTATGGTAGTTACCAGGACATAGCCTTTTGAGAATGTTGCATTTGTAGCACAGAGAATTTTTTATCCTACTAAGGATTATGCATTTTTTTTTTTCATTTAGACAGATACACAGATACACACACATATACAATGAAAGGTTTGATAAAATTTTTGCCAAATGCGTTTTTATTATAACTTTTGGGGCAGAAGTTTAAAAAAACATTTTATATTAACACAGCCCAAGGTTTTTAAGTATAAGAAAAAAAAATTCTATCTAGCATAGTAAGTAAGGGAATTTTGCACATACATAAATCATACGTTTATCTGTATTAAAGCAGATATACATTTAAAACTTTGTTTTCTTTTTCAAATCATAAAGTTTGTCTTATGGTTGATTCATCTTTAGCTAAGGAAAACTCGCCCATATTTCTTTGCTACTCTCATATTTTATGTTTTTTTTTTTTTTAAGTAAAATTATTCACTCATTCAACAAATTTTTTGCAAGTTTTCTGTGTATAGAAATAGTGCATCAAAATCTTTACTGTAAAGAAATTTATGATGTATTGAGGAGATAGGCATATAAACGCCAAGACTAAATCAATGAATAAATGAATGAATGACTTACTAAAACAGCTTATATTTTGAGTGCAGCTTTACCCATTGTAAGCTATATTACTTTGAGCAAATTAAACTCCTGAGATTGCTTTCTCATCTGTAAGATGAGTGTATTTTTATCTGATTGTTAGGATTGTTATGTACATTAAATTACACACTCTGTCTTCAAGTCCATTGTAATTGTAAAACATAATGCAAACTCTAAGTATTAACTTTATTCTATCCAAAGTAGTAATCTTTCTTAATCATTATTTTTATTGAAGGCTCATGGTTTTTCTCTTGAATCCGTTTCTTTCCTATCATGTTCTCTGTATGTCAACTGGTCCCTGTCCACTTTAAATTTTCCTCCAAGTTAACTGTGTAAACCTGTGTTTCTGAAGCTACAAGCAAATCCTTTACCTAGTCCCAGGATTCTACCTTCTTCCAGATTGAAATGTCTGCTGGATGGCATAATAGTAGGAGTCAGAAACAGTTCAATAGCAACAGAAAATTACTTTGCTTGCTTCTTTGAAAGGTCCCATATTCTGGAAGAAAGGCAATGCAAGGAATCTCGTGAGCCTTGTGGGTGACCGGTTGTTTTCCTTATTTATAGCACAAATTCAAAAATTTGTATTTTTTTTACTGCTTGTGTAGTAAAAAGAAACTGGTATTCTGAGTAAGTGATAGCTTTATTTGTAAATTATTATATAAGAAGTATTTTACATTGTAATGAGCTTTAAGGAAATTCAACATAAAATATATAATGTTTTGTGTATTTTCAATGGATCAAAAAGCTAACATTATTACTTCAGTTTATTTTTATATTTTAGATAATGATGTCTTCAAAACGAGTTTTTGTTTTTACATTTTCTATGTAGATTTTGAAGTTAGCTGTATAGTAGCTGTCATATTGGTCAAATGAGACGTAGAAGCCTTAGTGAACCACTAGGAGTTGATTTACAAAACAGGAGTAAATTGCCTATCACTTTTTGCTACTTGCTTCTTCCCCTAATTGCTGTTTCCCTTCCAGAAGAAACTTCACTCCAGAGGTCGCTTTGCATCTGTTCTGTCAGCACAGTATTCACAGCAGGCATCCTGAGGCAGTTAATTCATTTTGTAAATAAATGATGATAGTTGTCTGTTAATGTGTAAGAATTGAATCACTTTTCTAAGATTGTTTTGTTTTAATTATACCTTCTTCTAACTTCTATCCTTACTCCTTCTCTTCTTTCTTCTCTCTCTCTCTTCTCTCTTCCTAATTAATAACCTCCTTCTAAGCAGCACCATATCACAGGGCAAACAGGCATAACTCTTTATAGGATTCTTTCCGCATGAAACTGGTCAGGATCATAACAAGTACATATAAGTATTTGGTAAATACAGACGTCCTAAGGAAATAATTTTTGCCTTTTGATATAATCTTTTTGTCTTCAGGCCCACATCATTTTATTTCTAACTTGATCTGTGGGGGGAAAATTTAGTCTGGCTTCAGCCTGTTAAAGAATGTTTTTAAAAAGTGAAATCTTGTCTCTCATATATATATATATATATAAAATGGACAAATGTTAAAGATTATTATCTCATATAAGTATAAAATGAATGAATTTTAAAGATTATTAACATCATTGTCGATGAGAGAACCAGTCAGGTGTTACAACTAGATCAAAGGAGAGTTTATAAAAAGACATTTCTAGATCAGTACTACTGTAATAAATTTGGAAATGGACACAAAACAGGCTCCTTCTGCAGTGAGGGAGGGAGGTCATTTGTATTTCTACCTGACAATTTATTTGCATTTGTAGTGAATAATTCTTTTGCATTGCTATCGCTTATCTATAATTTAGAGATTTGTAAGAGAACTCAAGGGCAATGATAGGTACAGAGTCCCTCTAGAATCAGACTCAGATAAACTCTGAAGGTGTACTCTGAACAATGCAGAGCTCTTCACTGAAACACAATTTTTTCCCTATAAGCCTTATGGAATTCCAGATGGCTAGGCTATTTTTAGCTGAGACTGTTTAAGTATAGAAGCAGGTCAGAAGTAATTTTGTGAAGCAAATATTCAGTACATGGAAGAAAAAGTAAAGGAAAATAATACTACCGGCAGAGGGCAGTGATGAAGTTAACAGTTTCCTCTCATCAAAGGATACATTGATTGTTGAAGAATTCTGGGCTAATTCTGTAGACCTTAATTTGAATTTAACTTTTGAAATCTTGTCATATTAAGTTCCCTTCAACCAGGTGCTTTGTTAGCATCTGCAACTAAAAAAGGCCTTATCTTTATTTATTTTGTTAATATATAAGATATTTTGACCTGGTTTTAAAGTAAATAACGTGTTCTAACTTATTAAAAGGCTTTCCTGGTCAAAGTATTGATACAACAAAAATTTGAATACCTTCTCTGTATCTCATGCTGCTTTAAGTATTGAGAAAGATGATTTCACACACACACACACACACACACACACACAGAGGAAAGAGGAGTTGTTGAACCTCACAGAAGTAACCTTTGCTTGATTATGACATTTTTATTTTACTGGACAATTGTATTTTTTCTTTGAGAATTAAATGTTTTATACAGTATTATCTAAATTATAAGAAGCCTTTCTTCAAATGTGAAAATTACATCTTATCTGATATTTTCCACTGAAGAGATGGAATTCTGAAATACTGTGAAAGTGTTTGTAAGAATATAGTAGACAGAGTTGTGCAGAACTCAGTTATAAATAAATAGCAATAAAGAAAATAAAAAATTCATCACAGGAAGATGGCATTTCATTTCATTTTCATTTAAATGATGACATTTCATTTTTACTTAAATGAAAATGGGGTGGGACTATTAATTTGTGCAAACTCTCCAGAAATCAATTTAGCAAAACTTATTAAGGACTTTAAAAATGGTCATTAGTCATAATTATACTTTAAAGACTATATCATTAAAGGAGTAATCCCCTTTAAGTGCACTTAAAGACTTGTATTTAAAACATAAGCGTAATCATATCAGCTTACTTATAATAATCACAAATTTTCCTTGTTGTCCAATAGTAGGGAAATTATAAAGATAAATTTAAAGAAGAGCATCTTTGAAATCAAGCAATAGAAAATATATATCATGGAAAAATGTTTATAATAAAAGCTATGTGGAAAAATGTTAAACCTATATATAATAAAATTTGGGTTTAAAAAATTTTCTGTTAATATATGTATATACATATATATTTACATATATTACAAAAATTAATTTTTAATAATGATTATCAGTGTTTTATGGGATTGTGAGTCATTTCCCATTAATATTTATATTCATAGGAAGAGTATTTGGTTTTTTCTGCCAACAGTATGCTTAAATATTTCTTTTTGAAAATGCTTATTTTCAACTATTTTATGGATTATTATGGTTATCTTGCTCACAATTAAGCATTCTTGCACATTAAATCATATACAATCTTTGATATATAAATAGAATTTCACTTTGAAAACAACATGTGTGTCCTAAAATCTAGAGTTTACAGCTTAGTTTTTATAGATACTTTGGGGGGTGTTAGTGTATAGCTGAATAAAATAACAGATTTTAGGAGGGCATAATTTCCATTTCTCAAATAGTTTCAGTCTTGTGATTAAAATGTTTAAAATGATTTTATTTTTCCTTTAACTTGTTTTGTATTTATAAAGTGTCTTCCTATTCAGCTATCTGGGATCATTCTACACAAAAACGCTGCAGTAAAATTTGATTTAAGCTTGCACTTATGAATTAGCTCTTTGAATATTTGAATGGTTAGGATATTTGAATACAGATGTGAATATTTGAACACATAAGATCAAATAATTGTCATAGTTAAAATTCAAGGCCAACTCAATAAATTTCTTCTTAAACTAACAGTGAAGTTGAAATACTCTTTTTTTAGTGAAAACTAGTATAAATGAGTACTCTAAAAATAGTACTTTAATGGAAGAATAAATAAAAAAAAATCTTCATATCTATAATTGTTCTGTTTCAGGTAAAAGTAGACTTATGCAAATAGAATACTAAAAAGATACTTTTAGAGAGACAGTTAAAGATATTTACTGGCATTTCACAGACATTACAGGTTGATAACAATGTGGCTTTTTGTTGTTTTACTGTCATTTCCAAATAGTTAATTTTATTCTTCATTCAAGCATAATTTATGATTATTAGACATGATTAAGTTTACTTCTAGGGATTCCTAGGTGGCTCAGTGGTGAAAGAATTCACCTGCCACTGGAAAGAGTGCAGAAGAGGTGGGTTTAATCCCTGGGTTGAGAAGATTCTCTGGAATAGGAAATGGCAAACCATTCCACTATTCTTGCCTGGGAAATCCCATAGACAGAGGAGCCTGGTGAGCTAGAGTCCATGGGGTCTCAAAGAGTCAGACACGACTGGTAATTTTCTGAAGTTATGAGTTCTAATTGATGAAAGGCAGACAGAGCTTGGTGAACTGTCTTTGGGAAAAAGGGAAATTGATGGGCCTGAAACTTTCTAATATGGTAATGAGCACTCACTGAATAGAGAGGAGGAGGGAAGGAAGAGTAGACAACAAGCAGTTATTAGGTAAGAGTTTTAAAAAATTGATTTTATATTCTTAAAGCATTAATTGTCAGTTACCCTTAAAATAAGATTTTGTTATAATCAGTAATGCAGGGTAGAAGAATACATGTTTTTTGATGTATTTTATTTATTTTTTATATTACTGAAGTATAGTTGACTTACAATGTTTCAGGTGCACAGCAAGGTGATTTGGTTATACAAATACATGTATATTATTTTTGAAATGACTTTCCATCATAGTTTATTACAAGATACTGCCTGTAGTTGTCTATGCTATAGAGTAAACCTTTGTTGCTTGTTGCATATCTGTTTTTTAATTTGAAATCTAGCATTCTGTTTATACTAAATCAAACAAGTGGAATCAAAATGTTGTAACTTTTTTAGTTAGGCAAACATTTTTTTAAGTTTTCTGAAATATATATATATTATACATATTTAAGTTTTTGTACTACACTTGATAAAGGCTTGAGAAAGAACAACAAAAATAGATGGAGAAATTGGAGAACATAAACTTAATGAAATAGGAGCACTGAATATGAAATAGAAAAAGTGAAACAAAATAGATAAAAGATCATCATATAGCCTTTTTTTTTTTTTTTTTTTTTTTTTAACATGACTGCTTTCTCTGATAGTGAGTGATGTTGAGCATCTTTTCATGTGTTTGTTAGCCACCTGTATGTCTTCTTTGGAGAAATGTCTGTTTAGTTCTTCTGCCCATTTTTTGATTGGGTCGTTTATTTTTTGGAATTGAGCTGCAGGAGTTGCTTGTATATTTTTGAGATTAGTTGTTTGTCAGTTGCTTCATTTGCTATTATTTTCTCCCATTCTGAAGGCTGTCTTTTCACCTTGCTTATAGTTTCCTTTGTTGTGCAGAAGCTTTTAATTTTAATTAGGGCCCATTTGTTTATTTTTGCTTTATTTCCAGTATTCTGGGAGGTGGGTCATAGAGGATCCTGCTGTGATTTATGTTAGAGAGTGTTTTGCCTATGTTTTCCTCTAGGAGTTTTATAGTTTCTGGCCTTAGGTTTAGATCTTTAATCCATTTTGAGTTTATTTTTGTGTATGGCGTTAGAAAGTGTTCTAGTTTCATTCTTTTACAAGTGGTTGACCAGTTTTCCCAGCACCACTTGTTAAAGAGATTGTCTTTTCTCCATTGTATATTCTTGCCTCCTTTGTCAAAGATAAGGTGGCCATAGGTGTGTGGATTTATCTCTGGGCTTTCTATTTTGTTCCTTTGATCTATATTTCTGTCTTTGTGCCAGTACCATACTGTCTTGATGACTGTGGCTTTGTAGTAGAGCCTGAAGTCAGGCAGGTTGATTGCTCCAGTTCCATTCTTCTTTCTCAAGATTTCTTTGGCTATTTGAGGTTTTTTGTAATTCCATACAAATTGTGAACTTATTTGTTCTAGCTCTGTGAAGAATACTGTTGGTAGCTTGATAGGGACTGCATTAAATCTATAGATTGCTTTGGGTAGTATACTCATTTTCACTATATTGTGTCTTCCAATCCATGAACACGGTTTATTTCTCCATCTATTAGTGTCCTCTTTGATTTCTTTCACCAGTGTTTTATAGTTTTCTATATATAGGTCTTTTGTTTCTTTAGGTAGATATATCCCTAAGCATTATTCTTTTCGTTGCAATGGTGAATGGAATTGTTTCCTTAATTTCTCTTTCTGTTTTCTCATTATTAGTGTATAGGAATACAAGGGATTTCTGTGTGTTGATTTTATATCCTGCAACTTTACTATATTCATTGATTAGCTCTAGTAATTTTCTGGTGGAGTCTTTAGGGTTTTCTGTGTAGAGGATCAAGTCACCTGCAAACAGTGAGAGTTTTACTTCCTCTTTTCCAATTTGGATTCCTTTTATTTCTTTTTCTTCTCTGATTGCTGTGGCCTAAACTTCCAAAACTATGTTGAATAGTAGTGGTGAGAGTGGGCACCCTTGTCTTGTTCCTGACTTCAGGGGAAATGCTTTCAATTTTTCACCATTGAGGATAATGTTTACTGTGGGTTTGTCATATATAGCTTTTATTATGTTGAGGTATGTTCCTTCTATTCCTGCTTTCTGGAGGGTTTTTATCATAAATGGATGTTGAATTTTTTCAAAGGCTTTCTCTGCATCCATTGAGATAATCATATGGTTTTTATTTTTCAATTTGTTAATGTGTATTACATTGGTTGATTTGCGGATATTGAAGAATCCTTGCATCCCTGTGATAAAGCCCACTTGGTCATGATGTATGATCTTTTTAATGTGTTGTTGGGTTGTGTTTGCTAGTCATTATCAGAGAAATGCAAATCAAAACCACAATGAGGTACCATTTCACGCCAGTCAGAATGGCTGCTATCCAAAAGTCTACAAGCAATAAATGCTGGAGAGGGTGTGGAGAAAAGGGAACCCTCTTACACTGTTGGTGGGAATGAAACTAGTACAGCCAGTATGGAGAACAGTGTGGAGATTCCTTAAAAAACTGGAAATAGAACCGCCATATGATCTAGCAATCCCACTGCTGGGCATACACACCAAGGAAACCAGAATTGAAAGAGACACGTGTACCCCAGTGTTCATCGCAGCACTGTTTATAATAGCCAGGATATGGAAGCAACCTAGATGTCCATCATCAGATGAATGGAGAAGAAAGCTGTGGTACATATACACAGTAGAGTATTACCCAGCCATTAAAAAGAATACATTTGAATCAGTTCTAATGAGGTGGATGAAACTGGAGCCTGTTATACAGAGTGAAGTAAGCCAGAAAGAAAAACACCAATACAGTATAATAACGCATATATATGGAATTTAGAAAGATGGTAATGATAACCTTGTATACGAGACAGCAAACGAGACACAGATGTATAGAACAGTCTTTTGGACTCTGTGGGAGAGGGAGAGGGTGGGAAGATTTGGGAGAATGGCATTGAAACATGTAAAATATCATGTATGAAACGAGTTGCCAGTCCAGGTTCGATGCACGATACTGGATGCTTGGGGCTGGTGCACTGGGACGACCCAGAGGGATGGAATGGGGAGGGAGGTGGGAGGGGGGTTCAGGATGGGGAACACGTGTACACCTGTGGCGGATTCATGTCAATGTATGACAAAACCAAATACAATATTGTAAAGTAATCAGCCTCCAATTAAAATAAGTAAATTTATATTAAAAAAATAAACATGACTGCTCATCAGAAACATATCTGGAGCTCTGGAGAAAGAAAAGCAATACCTGAGTATTTGTAGAAGAATACATATGTTTTAGGGAGGAGAGATTTTCCAGGTAATTTCTAGTCCAGAAGAAAAGATTAAAGCAAGTCTGTTATATAGATGGTCAGATGTCATCAGAGTCAAGCAGCTAGAGAGTGGAAGAGGTAAAGGGGACTCTTCTTGTCTGATGTTCTTTTTATTACATAATTTAAGTTATCAGGTACATATTTACTTTGTGCACAAAACTTGGGATCTAAAGCTGAAAAAACCCTTTTATTTCTTTTGAGGTTATAGTTCATGAGGGACACTTACAGGTAAGCAGTTAATTAAAAGGTGGTTTAAACATTGCCATAAAAGAAGACATAGCAAGGGAAACTGTCTACCCATGCCTGGAGGTTAGGAAAGCTTTCATGGAATCAGTCAAGTGCAAGATGAGACATTAATTATGAGCTGGAGGAGGAAAAAAATGGGTCAGGTTTGGGGAAACTGCAGTTAAGTTCTGTATCGGCTTGGAATGGAAGGGGGAGCATGATAAGAATTAATGTCTTTTGAGATCAGCAAGCTCCCTCGGGTTATGAAAAACCTCGGAAGTCATTGTAAAGATTTTGGATTGAGGGCCATACGGAGCATTCGAAAATTTTTATCATCATTTTTATGCTTTAGAAATCCACATAGTAGTATGGATTATGGTAAAAGACAGGAAGCAGGGACAGTAAGCGAATGTTGCAGTGAAAAAACTGATACCGTCAATAGAATCTCACGAATTGATGGGATTGTAATGTGTTGGAATCAGCAGGAGTTGATGGATAATTGAATATGATGGCCAAGGGAAAGGGTGTAGTAGGCCAGTATCCCGTGTCTGGTTTAAAAAGCTGGAGTGCTGGGTACTAGGTACAATGCCTGTCCCTACAATGAGGTCCAAAGGAATGAGAATCAGGTTTGTTTTTGGGTGATAGAGACATTTGGTCTGCAGGGCGGGAGATGTAAGAGACCCGGGTTCAATCCTTGGGTCGGGAACATTGATCCCTGGGGTAGGAAATGGCAGCCTATTCCAGTATTCTTGTCTGGAGGATTCCATGGACAGAGGAACCTGGCAGACTACAGTCCTTGGAGTCGCAAAGAGTCTGACAGTACTGAGAGAATAACACACACATACAGACAGCCATTCGGTATTATAGTAATATTTTTCTGGTTCTTCTCATGCACCAGTTGTTTTGGTAAGCATTTTAAGTAGAACCGAAGCAGTCCATCTCTAGAACTCATACACTTACCCATTACACCAAGAGCAAAGAGTAGGGAAGAATGCAGATCCCTCAAAATTGATTAGTCAGCTCATTTCATTCTGCTTAATTTCATTTATTGGCTGTTAGCTGCATGCATGAAACTGCTAAAAGGTGGTATAAAAATGTATTAGATACCAGTCCCCATTGAATAATATACCCCTATAACTAATTCTAGAAAACAAGCTTAACAGATACTGTAATTGATTGGGAGAAAACTACATCTATCTGAAAATAGATGGCAGAGATTAATTTGAATGGGAAGGAGGATTGGATGATACTTGGAAAGTTTTCTCCAATAAGGACAGATATTAAAACCTGGAATGATAGAAGATTACATATGAATTGAAAATTGTTACTGTTTAAACATTGCAAATACTTTCAGTTTCCTACGTTGTTTTACTTTAAATGTTTGGTAATTATTATAAGTCGGCTTTCCCAGTGGCTCATAGATAAGGAATCTGCCTGCCAATGCAGGAGACATGGGTTTGATCCTTGGGTCGGGAAGATTCCCTGGAAAAGGAAATGGCAACCCACTCCAGTATTCTTGCCTGGAAAACCCTGTGGACAGAGGAGCCTGGCAGGCTGTAGTCCATGGGGGTCACAAAAAGAGATGGGCACGACTTAGTGATGGAACGACAATTTTTATGAGTATAAATCCATATTTTTATAAAGTTTAAAAGTATATTTTTGTTAAAGTTTAATTATTTAAAAGTGTATGGTATATATTTATGGTAATGGAGTTTTTCTTCTAAAGTGTTTCAGTATATTCAGATAACTATAATCAAAATTGTATTTAAAATTTTCAAATTTTACAGTGTGATTATACAATATGAAATATTTGTAATACTTGCTATTACTGCTTTTGTTTCCTAAGACACTTTTTAAAAATTAAATATTTGGATCATTAGATTGTATTTAGTTTATATGGCCTTGCTTGAAGTTAATTATTAATATTAAGTAGAACTTGGTTTTTAACTTTAGAAAAAGAAATAGCAGAAGTTAATAAAATTTTAAATTCTGTGCATTGTTAACAAGCCATAGCATAAGTAAGCCTTAGTCAGCCTGTGAAAGGGATGACTTAACACAACTGTTGATGCATTTGTAGTGAAACATCTTTATCAAGTTAATACAAGAAGCAGTCATGCCCTACTTGAATTACTCATTTATAATAGCTGAACAGCAGCCTGCATGTGGACTTTGAAATCCTGGGAAAATAAGATGCCTGCATATATCCAAATGTTGAAAGCCTTTACTCTCAGCAGCTGGAAAATGTTGAGCTCCGTTGTCATCTACTAGGTTTTTGGTTTTCATGGAGATGTGGTCAGTGTAATTACTGACCAGCTTTATTCATTACTTTTAATGATGATAGCCTCTGATGTCAGCCTCTGAAGTTTGTAACTTAAAAGATCGTGTTTAAGTACAGTGTATTTAAAATTTACAGAAATCTAACACATAGATGATTTTATTTTGCTCAAGCTTATCACATATCCAATCACATATCCAATTACTAAATATCTGAAATATTTTAGATGACATGATAGATATTACTTGTTTACTTTAAATGAATCCTGCAGTGTTTTTGTCTCCATGATTCACAAAATATGCTCAACATATTGCTATTCTGGGTAACTTTTATATATTCGATCCATTCATGTGCAGAATTTTTATATATATTTCCTAAAATGCAGGATGGGGTTCTATTTTAAATCAGAATTACTTATAAACAAAGCAACTAATTATTAGTACTTCTTATTTGTCATCGTTTTACTACCATCTGATGTCTAGTCAGGAGAACAGTTTTAGAAAACATGGAATGATAAAGGATAGGCCAAGACAAGATTGTTATATGAAGGAAGAAATGGATCTGTAACTTTGAAGCTGTTACTTGCATTTTAACTGTGGAACCTTATCTTTGTATAAATCATGTGATATCACTTTGAATGTGTCTTAATCCATTATGTGATTGCAACACCAGGCACTGAATAGTTTTCTGTGGATTGTCCACTGTACAGAGACATGCCTTTAAAGAGGTCATCGTTCATGTCATAAACCAAATGTATTTGCTAATTAATATTATTTTTATTATTTATTTCAGGATTTTCAGACAGAGGACAGTAAAATTATTATTCTTACAAACTTAGCATGTTATGACACTATTGAACAGATGGAAGTAAAATTAAGGAAGGTAGCATGTGACTAGTTAATAAACTATAGATAATATTAATGTTGCCATGTTTAACCAGTTTCTTTTTTTAAGTTGGTCTGTTAAAAGTATTTCTCACCCTTAAAAAGTGTTTATATAAGATATCATCCTCATTGACTAACAATTGATGATCCTATATTTACAGGTATTATGCCAGTGAAATAATGAGAAAATTTTACACATACTCATAGTAACTATCATTATATAGATATTAAAAAAAAATCTGTAGTTAACATGAGCTAAGTAGTTTGCTTTGCTTTTTTTTTTTTAATTCTTTAATTTTTGGCTGTGGTCATCGCTGCTGCAAGGTGGCTTTCTCTCGTCGTGGGGAGGAGGGCCTTCTCTCCGTTGTGGTTAGCAGGCTTCTCATGGCTGTGTCTTCTCTTGTTGCGGAGCACAGGCTCTAGAGCTGCTTGGGCTTTAGTAGTTGCAGCCACAGACTTAGCTGCTCCATGGCACGTGGGATCTTCCCAGGCCAGGGATCTGAACCCATGTCTCCTGCCTTGGCAGGCGAATTCTTAACCACTGGACCACCAGGGAGATCTGCTTTGCTCTGTTTCAAGACATGCTTCTGTAACTGTATCTTACTTGTCTGGAAGCAGCACATGCCTCAAAGAAAAATTTTATCTACAAAATTAGAGTTGTTTGTTTTTCTGAATCTTTGAATCTTCTTTTTAAACATATCTTGATATCTTTCTCTATGGCTGTTTTTTATTTAAACCCCTTATAACAAACCTGTATTTATGTGCATATGTGTGTTTAGCCAAAGGTGAGCAGTTACTTGTTTTTTTTGTGTGTGTGTGTATGTTGTTTGCTTTTGGCCACAATGCACAGCATGCAGGATCTTAGTTCCCTGACTAGAGATCAAACCTGCACTCCCTGCATTGGAATTGCAGAGTCTTAATCATTGGACCACCAGGAAAGTCCCAAGAGGGAGCAGTTTTGCAGCACTGCCCTCAGCATGGTATCAGTTCATATACTGTTGTTTGTTTCCTATGCCCTTCTCTTATTTCCAGTTCTGAAGTAGTTCCTGGGCTTTATCTTTGGTTATACCTAAGTGAATAACACATGCAGCATTAATTTGTTCTTTGATAAATAGTAGGTTGCTTATTCTAAATAATTTTATGTCAACATTTGAAAAATAACTTGTCAATTTAGGAAAAAAAAAACTTGTAAGCAAAGTGTTGGTTGTAGAGTAAATACTGAAATAGTATGCAACTGGAGCACAGTAAGGTTGCTGTGTGGGTTGTCTTCTATATTCTAAAAAACAAAACAAAAACACTCATTGAAATCTATTTGGATCTTTCTTAACTCAATGAGTTGTAGCTTAAATAATTTGTTGCTATACCCCCTGATTGGTCTGTGACCAACTGTAATATTTGTTTGGTTAAGAGTACTGTATAGGTTTCCAGATCATTATTGGTTTGTTTCTACCAGTCTTGGTGTTAATTATGGAAGGGCTTTTACTGGGAAATATGATGGGGTCTTTTCTGTGTTACCTACTTACATTTCTTTTACTTTACTTAACCTATTCAAGAGAGCTTGCCTGTGTTATTCTAGAGTTGGGTCCCAGTCTCAGCTGTGTCTTTATTGGGTGTTTATCGCTTATACAGGGCCTTCTAGATTTTTTGCTACACTAAGACTGCTATCCAGTCATCATCCGGGGGTTTCAAGATAATGAATTTTCTGTCTATTACTAGACTCATTTGGCCATTACTTTATTCTCTACAGCCAGGTTACTAGGGCAATCTCTAGTAATCTGTAGGACTTCAGATTAGCATATAAATATTGATACGCAGAAAGAAATAGAGGAAAACAACGAAATGGGAAAGACTAGAGATCTCTTCAAGAAAATCAGAAATACCAAAGGAACATTTCATGCAAAGATGGGCTCGGTAAAGGACAGAAATGGTATGGACCTAATACAAGCAGAAGATATTAAGAAGAGGTGGCAAGGATACACAGAAGAACTGTACAAAAAAGATGTTCACGACCCAGATAATCACGATGGTGTGATCACTGACCTAGAGCCAGACATCCTGGAATGTGAAGTCAAGCAGGCCTTAGAAAGCATCACAACAAACAAAGCTAGTGGAGGTGATAGAATTCCAGTTGAACTATTTCAAATCCTGAAAGATGATGCTGTGAAAGTGCTGCACTCAATATGCCAGCAAATTTGGAAAACTCAGCAGTGGCCACAGGACTGGAAAAGGTCAGCTTTTACTCCAATCCCAAAGAAAGGCAATGCCAAAGAATGCTCAAACTGCTGCACAATTGCACTATCTCACACGCTAGTAAAGTAATGCTTAAAATTCTCCAAGCCAGGCTTCAGCAATATGTGAACCGTGAACTTCCTGATGTTCAAGCTGGTTTTAGAAAAGGCAGAGGTCAAATTGCCAACATCCGCTGGATCATGGAAAAAGCAAGAGAGTTCCAGAAAAACATCTATTTCTGCTTTATTGACTATGCCAAAGCCTTTGACTGTGTGGATCACAATAAACTGTGGGAAATTCTGAAAGAGATGGGAATACCAGACCACCTGATCTGCCTCTTGAAAAATCTGTATGCAGGTCAGGAAGCAACAGTTAGAACTGGACATGGAACAACAGACTGGTTCCAAATAGGAAAAGGAGTATGTCAAGGCTGTATATTGTCACCCTGCTTATTTACCTTATATGCAGAGTACATCCTGAGAAACGCCGGGCTGGATGAAGCACCAGCTGGAATCAAGATTGCCGGGAGAAATATCAATCACCTCAGATAATGCAGATGACACCACCCTTATGGCAGAAAGTGAAGAGGAACTAAAAAGCCTCTTGATGAAGGTGAAAGTGGAGAGTGAAAAAGTTGGCTTAAAGCTCAACATTCAGAAAATGAAGATCATGGCATCCGGTCCCATCACTTCATGGGAAATAGATGGGGAAACAGTGGAAACAGTGTCAGACTTTATTTTTCTGGGCTCCAAAATCACTGCAGATGGTGACTGCAGCCATGAAATTCAAAGACGCTTACTCCTTGGAAGGAAAGTTATGACCAACCTAGATAGCATATTCAAAAGCAGAGACATTACTTTGCCAACAAAGGTTCGTCTAGTGAAGGCTATGGTTTTTCCTGTGGTCGTATGGATGTGAGAGTTGGACTGTGAAGAAGGCTGAGTGCCAAAGAATGGATGCTTTTGAACTGTGGTGTTGGAGAAGACTCTTGAGAGTCCCTTGGATTGCAAGGAGATCCAACCAGTCCATTCTGAAGGAGATCAGCCCTGGGATTTCTTTGGAAGGAATGATGCTAAAGCTGAAACTCCAGTACTTTGGCCGCCTCATGTGAAGAGTTGACTCATTGGAAAAGACTCTGATGCTGGGAGGGATAGGGGGCAAGAGGAGAAGGGGACAACAGAGGATGAAATTGCTGGTTGCATCACTGACTCGATGGACGTGAGTCTGAGTGAACTCCGGGAGTTGGTGATGGACAGGGAGGCCTGGCGTGCTGCGATTCGTGAGGTTGCAAGGAGTCAGATATGACTGAGCGACTGATCTGATCTGATCTGATTGATATGCAGATGGTGACTGCAGCCATGAAATTAAAAGACGCTTATTCCTTGCAAGGAAAGTTATGACCAACCTAGATAGCCTGTTCAAAAGCAGAGACATTACTGTGCCAACAAAGGTTTGTCTAGTCAAGGCTATGGTTTTTCCTTTGGTCATGTATGGACTGTGAAGAAGGCTGAGCGCTGAAGAATTGATGCTTTTGAACTGTGGTGTTGGAGAAGACTCTTGAGAGTCCCTTGGACTGCAAGGAGATCCAACCAGTCCATCCTAAAGGAGATCAGTCCTGGGTGTTCTTTGACAGGAATGATGCTAAAGCTGAAACTCCAGTACTTTGGCCACCTCATGAGAATAATTGACTCATTGGAAAAGACTCCGGTGCTGGGAGGTATTGGGGGCAGGAAGAGAAGGGGATGACAGAGGATGAGATGGTTGGATGGCATCACTGACTTGATGAACGTGAGTCTGAGTGAACTCTGCGAGTTGGTGATGGACTGGGAGGCCTGCTGTGCTGCGATTCATGGGGTCACAAAGAGTAAGACATGACTGAGCGACTGTACTGAACTGACTTGATATTTTAATGCTGAATACCAGTAAAATATGCTAATTAACATTATGAAAATGTCTTACTTTGTTGTTGGAAACCAGTTGAGAAAAAGAATACGTAAAGCATCATTATTTTGCAAAATCGATGCTAGAGACAGTCGCCCCATATTTCTGACAATGTGCAGACCACCCCATAATTCATACTGTGTTTTAACTTTATAACTACATGTTTTTTTCTATAGTGATGCCACCATTGAAGGAATTGAGGTGGCATTAAGAATGAAATCTGTTTCAAGTATTTTAAAGGCTAGTGCATTCCAGGATCAGTGAATCCAAAAGCGAAATTCCAGTAGTAGAAGGTTTTGAAGCAGCTGCAGAATTCTGTGCATAGCTCCACATGCCATGGAGCTTTAGAGTGCTTGTTTCCTTTGTGCGACCACTTTAGTGCTGAGTGTGCCTCAGTGCCTGAAAAGCAATTTATACAACAGATGTCTCACTAAGGAGAGCTGCTTTTCCATTTACACTCAAATCTACTTATTTGTGGTCTATCTGTAATTCTCTACAACTTCTGAATAAATTTTGATGTTTCCATGATCCTAATTTATTAGAGTAATTTATGACAGCATAAATGATAGATTGTATAGTAGTTAAAAGCATGGGCTTTGAAATCAGACTGATTCCTGACCCTATTGCATACCATCTCTGTGATCGTGAGCAAGTTTTTGGATTCTTCAGTAACTTTGTTTTCTCATTGGTAATACGGAGATAATAATAGTGTTCGTGTTGCAGGGTTGTCACAAGATTAAGTGATTTCATGTGGGGAAACTATTTTAGAGTAAGATTTGTTGGTATCAGATAACCACTGATACAAACCTCAGTGGTTATCATTGTCATGGTAAAAGTTTGTGACTAGAATTCCCCAAACAGAAATAATTATTTTCTAGTTAATCAGAAATTACTTGCCTGTGAAAAGATATATAGGTATAAGAAGGAAAATATTAATTAAGTTCAGTTGTTTTTTTTTTTTTTTTTTCATGGAATAAAACTTTGTATCCATTGTGTAAAATGAATGGATAGTATGTGTCTAGCATTAGATAATTCTAATCATTTTTGTAATGGGAACTCTTAAATTTATGCTGCTTGCTACTGTTTGGAGTACCAACATTTCCCTTGATCAGCAGATGAATTTTTGGTTATCTGTGAAACATTTTGTCTTGAATAATTCACAAGGATATTATACTCAGCCCTTCCAAGTTAAATTCACTGTTTTACTCCAACCCTGCACCTTAACCAGTGAATGGTAGTATTACCAGTCCAGTCAGAAACCTAGTAATTGTCCTAAACTTTTCCTTCCTTCATTTCCAGTGTTTCCTGTTTGGGCAATAATCAATTTTTCAAGACTTTTCTATAAAACTTTTCTGTAAGACAGATCTGATCCTTTCCCTTCTTTTTAAAATACCCTTCAGTGACTTTCTCATATCTTTCTGGATAAAGGACAGACTTGTTAGCCAAATACACAGATTTGTTCTTAGGTAATGTTTTCACTACACTGTGTGGAACTATTTTGAATTCCATGAACATGCCGTTCTCCCTTACCATCTTCATTTGTCTGTACAGTTTTCAGGGCATAGGAAGCACCCTGGTTTGCTGCTCTCCACAGAGCAGTTAAAGCATTACTACCGTTAAAAATTCATTCCCAGGTTTACCTGCCAAGACAAGTTAGGTTCCCTGTCATGTTTGCTTCCCCCCACCCCCACATTCTGTAACCCCTTAGGAAATTTTGTTAAACCATTTATCAAAAATTATGATGATTAATTTTTGTCAGCATTTTCCATTGAATTATAATAGCTCAAATACAAGGACTGTTTCTTTATATCTGTGTATGCTTAATGCTTAGTTTTAGGCAAATGGTTAGTGGTTAATAAAAGTTTGTTGAATTAATAAATGAATTTGAATGAAAACAAAGTCCTTGGTAACATTTACATGGTAAACTTGTCTTTAATGAAAGATAATGAGATTAATTCCTAGTAATTATTCTCAGGAGGCAAAAATGGACTGAACTCCACGCTTTTGCCCCTTTGAAATTAGTCATTCTGTTAGTTTGTCTTATTTATTTACCACTTTGGCTATAACTATTTGGTGTTACCATTTTTCTTGTTAATACTAGTCACTCTGTCAAAAAGTACCTTTCATCTACTTATGATTCATAACTTTTAATTAATGTTGTTTATTTTTGTTTTATTAGATGACCAGAAGTACACATTTCCCCCATAGTTTACATATTTATTATCATAAATGTGAAGTGGGTTCATTGAGCTATTTAAGGGAGTCTGACAAATTGGTTAGGAGGACTCGCCCTTGGATGGCATGAAACATGGATCTGTTATTCACAGGATAAGAAGTCAGAGAACTGTGTGGCCAGGGTAAATTTATGTCAGTTAGGGAGTTTTTCCTGAGAGTAGATAAGAGGCTTAGAATCTGCACACACGGAGGTCAGCACTATGGGGATAGGAGGTAAAAGTGATATCTCGAGTGCCAGAAAGGCCAACATGTTAGGGGTTTATATGTCTTTAATTATTATTTAGGGGTATCTGGCTTTTAAGTGCAAGGAGAATGCTGTTTGAAGGAGACGGGTTGTGAGTAGCAGTGAATTCCCATTAGAAGTTGTAAAGCGTATAAACAATGGAGCACCTGGACTTTGAAAGTGGGATACCATTTATGTTTATTGTACTGACACTACTAGGTACAAAACTATATATTTTTGAGTATGAATATGAATAACCTAGTTCAACCTGCCCTTCACGAAAAGCTAGAGACTAATGTTGATACCTGCCTGTTTAGTGAACAAATCTGAGTGGTTTTCTGTGCCCTTGGTGGAACAAATTAAACTTTCACTGGTTGAGTGGTTATACCCACACGGTGTAGTGTGGGAGGATTATCAGCTAGTTTGTCTTATTGGCTTTTTGGCAGCAGAAAACTGTTAAACTGAGTTTTCCCATGGAAGAGGTATCTTTCTTGAAATCCCACAACTTTTACTAAAAAAATTTATGAAGTGGGATGACAGTAAATTACTGAAGAATCATCAAAGCAAGTATGTTATTAATTGACAATTTATTGACTTCATCCCCTGAGCCAGTTTAAAGAAAAGGGAGGGTGGGTTAGATTTCAAGCTACACTTTGAATGCTGTGTGAGGTCTGTCTGAGATATTTTGGTTAGGCTGTGATTAATTAACTCAATTAAACAAGTACATGAGTCAAAGTACACTCTCTCATGCATCTGTCAAGTTGGTAATAATGGGTTCAGTACTGATAAAATTGTGAATCTAAATCTGATTAGCACTGAAAGGCACACAAAAATTCACCTGTCACTAATCTTCTGTGATAAAAAATGGCAATAATTTAAGGTTTCATGTATGTTTTCAGTATCTTTATATAGGTATATACATACATATATATGTATCCGTGTGTGTGTGTGTCTGTGTGTAGATGTTTATAGACAGTAAAGAATCTGACTGTAATGCAAGTGACCCAGTTTTGATCCCTGGGTCGGGAAGATCCCCTGGAGAAGGGAGTGGCTACCCATTCCAGTATCTTGCCTGGAGAATCCCATGGAAAGAGGAACCTGGCTGGCTACAGTCTATGGGGTTGCGAAGAGTTGGACATGACTGAATGACTTTCACATATGCTTATTTAACTTCAGAGATAATGGGATTAAGCTCTAAACTTCCTTTTAAATTGTGTTTTAAAATATTAACTTTTCAGTTAGTTGTGTTCTTTTAAAAACTGTTACAGATTACTGTCCTTGGGCTTTGTAGCTTATGTCGTTGATATAATTTTACTGACAGGTGTAAAAGCAAAGAGGTTTGAGACCTCCCTTCTTATTGTAAATACTCCTTAAGAAAGAGGTGCTTTCAGTATGATTCTTTTAAAATATAAATGTTTTCCTTATCATTAAAAAAAAAAAAGCTGCTTTCAGTTTGTGAACAGGAAACTGTAATTCCCTAGCTAGAACTTTGTCTTTTTCTTCTTTGAAAAAAATTTCTGAATTTTGAGATCGGTAGTTCCTTTTGTTCTGTTCCCTAAGTATAATTTAGTTTTTTTAAATTCTGAAAGCATCTGTGTGCTATCTCATTAATTATTAGTTTTGTGATTTTTCATATTTTAACATCTATAAAATTAGAAGTCCTTGTATAGTTAATGATATCTGACAGTTGCTCATAGCCTGAGTTGAGGTCAAAGGCTGTCAGAGAAATTATCTGCTTGCTTCTGCTGCCCATGTAGGGACACTGCAACTTGAGAGAACTACAAGTTAAATGATCTGCTTGTGAATTTTCTGGACTTTCTTGATAGTGTGAGTCCATACTGCAAATCTATGTGAATATCGGTTCATAGTTCAAATTCCCTAAGGTTTGTATTTGTCTCAGATCTCTTTGAAAATTGTCCCATATCTGGCAGTTTACCAGTGCTGTACCTAGCAATTTGGTGAGCACCCTTGATCTGAAATTTAGTAAAAGGTCTAGAGAAGCTGGGCCATTCAATTATTATTTAACCAGTGGCATCCCATTCTTATTTTTGAGGTAAGAGATATTGGAGGATTTGTTTACTATTAATAAAGATTTGCAATAGGGCAAAAATTATTGAACTTATTCTTTTAAAGTTTTGTCCTGAATTTAAGTTTATGCACCAAAGTCATCTCTCTAAAGTCCATAACTAGTAGAGGATGTCTGTTTCCTGTAGATTAATATGTATTTCCCAACAACTATTTGTACTTTGTGTTAGAAAAGTATGGGATCCTTGGAAAACCTTAATTCACAGTTAACGTTTTAAACCTTGACTTAAAAAAAAAAATTCAAATAGTAAGCCAGTTCCATTGTATGCTTTCTGTAATTTATTACCTCTGCAAAGTGAGCATTCTTTTTGTGAATTTTTATATTGGATGGGAGTAATATTTGCACCTCTATACTCAATAAAAATTTATTGTGAGTAGAAAGCATTTATACAGTGGTTGGTTGATTATTCAGTTCATGATATACTGTATTGAATAGGAATACTGTGGAATTACCATTCTATGAATAGATAGTCTTTGAACACAACATACTGGGAAATATGGTAAATGAAAGAGGGAGACTGATAAACACATTCCACTGATAAAATATAGGTTCGTCTAGTCAAGGCTATGGTTTTTCCTGTGGTCATGTATGGATGTGAGAGTTGGACTGTGAAGAAGGCTGAGCGCCAAAGAATTGATGCTTTTGAACTGTGGTGTTGGAGAAGACTCTTGAGAGTCCCTTGGACTGCAAGGAGATCCAACCAGTCCATTCTGAAGGAGATCAGCCCTGGGATTTCTTTGGAAGGAATGATGCTAAAGCTGAAACTCCAGTACTTTGGCCACCTCATGTGAAGAGTTGACTCATTGGAAAAGACTCTGATGCTGGGGAGGGATTGGAGGCAGGAGGAGAAGAGGACGACAGAGGATGAGATGGCTGGATGGCATCACTGACTCGATGGACGTGAGTCTGAGTGAACTCCGGGAGTTGGTGATGGACTGGGAGGCCTGGCGTGCTGCGATTCATGGGGTCGCAAGGAGTCGGACACAACTGAGCGACTGATCTGATCTGATCTGATACGGTGCTTTTATTGAGCTATTCTTGTCCTACCCAGATCTTATTTTAGAACAGAGAAAATAGTAAACATATTTAAATGATAAAATAAGGTACTTTAGTTCAATACAAGAAAACATTCTGCCATTGAGAATAACTTGTGTGAAAGTCTTCATGAGTAGAGATGAATCTTATAATTAAGGTGGTTTCAATTGTTTTATTTTTAGGCCAAGGATATGGCACAGTTAGTACCATTGTTAGGGGCACAATGGTAGTAGTGGTTCTTAGCACCGAAATCTCATGCTTCTTTTGATAGCATGTATTTTCTGATGCCTCTTTACCGTGTTGATATAAAATTCATAGTTAAGGTATATTTTTAAGCTGATAACTTATGGAGAAATCAATATAATGCCATAGTTGTAGGAATGGGAAAATGAAAGGAAAGTAATTTATTCAGTATTTAGAGTGTAACTAGACTAGAAGGCACAAATTGCTCAGGTTAAGACACTTAGCCTACCACATGTGTTACACCAGCATAGTTATACACTTTGCTTGCCTGTATATTGATAAATTGCTAGTGCAAATAGTCCAGTGGGATAGCCATGGGTGGAGTGATTTTTATGAAATGGTAAACACTTCTTGGTCAAATTCTCAATGATTCATAATTTTTCTTCTGTATTCCTGATAGTTAAATTACTGGACCTTTCAGATTCATTAAAGTAGGTGTGAACGCTACTGTATGTTTAAATGTAAAAGAGATTCTAATTATGACTAGATTTTTTCACTCACATGAATGTCAGGATACTTTAAAATTGTTACGGAATTTGAGATCATTCTTTGTTGTACAAGAGACTGTTTTGAGTGTTCAACAACTTTGATGTCTTGGTTGATGCCAAATGTCAGGTGGTGTCTCCTAATCATTGTGACAACCAGAAAGAATAATTTCCCAAAATGCCCCTAGAGGATGTTTATTGTTGTTCAGTTACTGAAGATGAAGTTGCTCAGTCATGTCTGACTCTTTGTGACCCCACAGACGGTAGCCTACCAGGCTCCGCCATCCATGGGATTTTCCAGGCAAGAATACTGGAGTGGGCTGTCATTTCTTCCTCCAGCGGACCTTCCCAACCCAGGGATCGAACCCAGGTCTCCTGCATTGCAGATGCTTTAGCTCTGAGTTACTAGGTGTGTCCAACTCTTTGTCACCCTGTGTGCTGTAGCATGCCAGGCCACCCTGTCCTTCACCATCTCTGGGCATTTCCCCAAGTTCATGTCCATTGAATCCATGATGCCATCCAACCATCTCATCCTCTGTCGCCCTCTTCTCCTTCTGCCTTCAATCTTCCCCAACATCAGGGTCTTTTCCAATGATTGGGCTGTTAGCATCAGGTGGCCAAAGTATAAGAGCTTGAGCTATCAGTCCTTCCAATAATTCTTCAGGGTTGATTTCTTTTAAGATTGACTGGTTAGATCTCCTTGCTGTCCAAGGAACTCTCCTCCAGCACCGCAGTTCAGAAGCATCAGTTCTTTGGCACTCTGTCTTCTTTATGGTCCAACTCTCACATCCATACATGACTACTAGAAAAACCATAGCTTTGACTAGACAGACCTTTGTTGGTAAAGTGATGTCTTTGCTTTTTAAGACACTGTCTGGGTTTGTCATAGCTTCCCTGCCAAGAAGCAAGCATCTTTAAATTTCATGACTGCAGTCACCTTCTGCAGTGATTTTAGAACCCCAAAGGAAAAAATCTGTGACAACTTCCATCCTTTCCCCTTTTGTTTCCCTTGAAGTGGTGGGACTGGATGCTTTGATCTTAGTTTTTTTTTTTTTTTTGAGTTTTTAGCCAGCTTTTCCTCAACCCTCATAAAGAATCTACTGAATGTGGAACAAAGATCATGGGTTACAGGTGGGAGTCACAGCCTTGGATTTCATTCTAAATCCTTCTTCTTCTTTGGACTTTGTTTTTTTGGGCCAGTTAGTTAACCTCTCATAGTCTCAGATCCCTTTCTAAAATACTGGGAAGATAATATCTTATGGAGTTATTAAGTGGATAAAACAATGTATTTTAGGTACCCGACCTGTGCTTCATGTGGAATGGGACTGTTTCTGTCTGACTTAGCACGTTACTTTCCAATACTAGTCAGTCAGTTCAGTCGCTCTGTCGTGTCCGATTCCTTGCGACCCCATGGACTGCAGCACGCTAGGCTTCCCTGTCCATCACCAACTCTCGGAGCCTACTCAAACTCATGTCCATCGAGTTGGTCATGCCATCCAACCATCTCATCCTCTGTCGTCCGCTTCTCCTCCCGCCTTATATCTTTCCCAGCCTCAGGGTGTTTTCCAGTGAGTCAGTTTTTCACATCAGTTGGCCAAAATATTCGAGTAATGCCAATACTAGTAGGCATTTAATAAATATTTGCTTACTCTTATTATTTAACTCTTATATGTCACACTGTATTCCAGTATTAAAAACATGTGAGGGAGGGGTGGCTTATAATAGACCTTAGGGCTATCATGGAAAAAGCAAGAGAGTTCCAGAAAAACATCTATTTCTGCTTTATTGACTATGCCAAATCCTTTGACTGCGTGAATCACAATAAACTGTGGGAAATTCTGAAAGAGATGGGAATACCAGACCACCTGATCTGCCTCTTGAGAAATCTGTATGCAGGTCAGGAAGCAACAGTTAGAACTGGACGTGGAACAACAGACTGGTTCCAAATAGGAAAAGGAGTTCGTCAAGGCTGTATATTGTCACCCTGCTTATTTAACTTCTATGCAGAGTACCTCATGAGAAACGCTGGGCTGGAAGAAGCACAAGCTGGAATCAAGATTGCTGGGAGAAATATCAGTAACCTCAGATATGCAGATGACACCACCCTTATGGCAGAAAGTGAAGAGAAACTCAAAAGCCTCTTGATGAAAGTGAAAGTGGAGAGTGAAAAAGTTGGCTTAAAGCTCAACATTCAGAAAACGAAGATCATGGCATCCGGTCCCATCACTTCATGGGAAATAGATGGGGAAACAGTGGAAACAGTGTCAGACTTTATTTTTCTGGGCTCCAAAATCACTGCAGATGGTGACTGCAGCCATGAAATTAAAAGACGCTTACTCCTTGGAAGGAAAGTTATGACCAACCTAGATAGCATATTCAAAAGCAGAGACATTACTTTGCCACCAAAGGTCCGTCTAGTGAAGGCTATGGTTTTTCCTGTGGTCACGGATGGATGTGAGAGTTGGACTGTGAAGAAGGCTGAGTGCCAAAGAATTGATGCTTTTGAACTGCTGTGCTGGAGAAGACTCTTGAGAGTCCCTTGGACTGCAAGGAGATCCAACCAGTCCATTCTGAAGGAGATCAGCCCTGGGATTTCTTTGGAAGGAATGATGCTAAAGCTGGAACTCCAGTACTTTGTTTGGCCACCTCATGCGAAGAGTAGACTCATTGGAAAAGACTCTGATGCTGGGAGGGATTGGGGGCAGGAGGAGAAGGGGACGACAGAGTATGAGATGGCTGGATGGCATCACTGACTCAATGGACGTGAGTCTGAGTGATCTCCGGGAGTTGGTGATGGACAGGGAGGCCTGGCGTGCTGTGATTCATGGGGTCACAAAGAGTCGGACACGACTGAGCGACTGAACTGAACTGAGGGCTATCGTGTGTGTCTCTACTCTTTTGTTTTGGGTCTTTGTGAATTTTAGTTGAGAATGCTAGCTCTTTGGATTATAGCCTCTGGTTTCCAAGAGAGTATTAAATTAGAAATGCAGTGGTTTGCTTTCTGTTTGAAAGAGACCTATACGGTAAGTCTATCTCAGTAAGCATATTAATTTTCCAGAATACTAATTTTTTTAAATTTATGTTGTTTTTCTAATGTCAAAGTGTTAGTGGGTTATGTGTTAAGAGGGTAAGGACTTTTAGCTCCTTGTAATTCTGATCTTTGTTACACAGATTCTTAAAATATAGCATCAGTAATTTCACATTTTTATCTTTTTTCTTCCTGTCATTATCACCATTTGAATTTTACACATTGTATTTTCTCAGTAAATATTTTGTAACTTTGTCCAGTTATTTGACTTGTTTATCTTTCATCTCGATCAGTTCAAACCATTTACTGGTGCTGCTGAATCGCTTTAGTTGTGTCCGACTCTGCGACCCCAGAGCCGCCAGCCCACCAGGCTCCCCCGTCCCTGGGATTCTCCAGGCAGGAACACTGGAGTGGGTTGCCATTTCCTTCTCCAGTGCATGAAAGTGAAAAGTGAAAGTGAAGTCGCTCAGTCGTGCCCGACTCTTCGCGACCCCATGGATTACAGCCTACCAGGCTCCTCTGTCCATGGGATTTTCCAGGCAAGAGTACTGGAGTGGAGTGCCGTTGCCTTCTCTGAAACCATTTACTAACAGAATAAAATTGAATAGCTACTTCTGGCTATTTTAATGAGACTAATTACATTGAAAATGTCGTAAGTGGGCATCTGGACCATAGTTGCCCTATCCCCACCATGAACCTCATATCCCAGCCTTTTTTCGCTGGTGCCCACAGCATGGTCTCCCCAGCCTGTAAGATGCTCAAGGAGGAGAATGAGGTGGCCATGCTGGAGGCTTCCCAGAGCCCAGTGTCTCCGTTGACCACGGTGATCAACATCTGCAGTGAGGCCTTCGTGCATGACCACATCGTCTGATCCCTGTTCAATACAATCTTCATAAACTGGTGCTGCTTGGGCTTCATGGCATTCATCCAGTCCATGAAGTCTAGGGACCAGAAGATGGTGGGTAACATCACTGGGGCCTAGAGCTTTGCCTTCACTGCCAAGTGCCTGACCATCTGCACCCTGATCCTGGGCCTCCTCCTGATTATCGTCCACATCATCATTTTGTCCACTGGCTTCCTGATGATTATTCAAGCTGTTTACGAGCTCATAATATGGAGGCTACTAGTCCCTGCCCGCAGCCCCGGGCTGTCATTCCTTTTCCCTGCACCCTATGCACGCATCTGTTCACCATAATATAAAATGAAGCATTTGCTGAAAAAAAAAGAAAAAAAAAAAAAGGAAAGAAAATATTTGAAGGGACCCTTGTCTTCCTTTTAAAATTGCCATACCATTTATTTAAGAGAGGAAGCATTTAATTTGTAAATGCTGTTCTACACTTTATAAAATGGTGAACCTTATGAGTATTGAAGCTCTCCTTAAATGTTTGTTAAACAATTTTAACTCCCCCAAATATATGATGATCATTATGAATATGACTTTTTTAAACAGTCACCGTGCTTTGATGTTTACAGCATGAAAAAAAAGTAAATTTTTCTGTTTTCATTGTATTCCTCCAGGTCACCTTTTGGTCAGCACTGCTGATTTGCAGATAAGCTTACCCTTGACCTTTAGTTACTCAGAATTTAAGTTTGGTTCTGAGCCAGTGAGTGCTTAAATCTATACAACTAAACAAATGTTTTGTATTTGTTGGTTTTGACCATTTGTCTTTAAACATTCAGTTACTTCTACACAAAGAGTAACTATTGCCAGTTCCAGATTCTATTATCAAATTCTAAGCATGGAGCATGCTGAAAACTTATCTGATTAAATTCAGATTGGTTCAGATGGTTATACGCTATTTTAAAATCTGAAGATTCTTTTATGCATAATTTTATAACTCTGCTTAAATAATTAAGGTGTATAATGATATTGGGTAATGACCATTTCTTTTTCCTATAAAAAGTTTAAAAGTTGTTTTAATTTGTTCTGTTATCACACTTATATCAGATGAGCTTTTTATTCCTTTCTGGTGCTGTGTTGGATAATTTTAAATTTGCATTTGAATAGCATTTATAATTCAGTTTACTTCCAAATAACATTTTTTTTTCTTAGTAAGCTTACTGGACCATTTATTTAAGTCCTGCCATACAAGGAATGTGATATGAGATATCCGGTTGATTAAGACCTAGTCATAATAAATAATTTATTCAATCTCATTTCTATTTCTTTGGAACACGGGGTTTGTAGCCTTCATAGATACGTTTTATATATGCAAGAAAGAAGGTGGGACTTTCATGTTCTTAGAGTTACTGATCAAATTGTAAATTTCTGGGAAGGCTTTTTTTTGTCTTCTGTGACACAATTGTTGTTGGAAGCCAAACTGGCTTTTCTCAGGTGTTAGGCTCTGGTTTTATTGTGTTCTCTATTTGCCTGTGTCCAAAGACTGTGTTCTCCTTTAGTTGTATCATTTTGATGAGATCCTTGAGTTTTGGTTTTCTTGCTTTTGACTTTGTGACTTTGTTCTTTTCTTAGAGCTCTTTGTTATTGACTGGTTTTTACTAAGGGTGTGGAGCAGAAGAGCCATCTTTTTAGATGAGATACTTGAGATCTCTACATCACTAAAATATATAAGGCTCTATTAAAATGTATTCAGTTATTTGTAAAATTAAATTATTAGATATAGGGTTTTACTAGATCACTAATATTTTCTGGATAGCTCACCAACTCAGTGGACATGAGTTTGAGCAAATTCTGAGAGATAGTGAAGGACAGGGAAGCCTGGTGTGCTGCAGTTCACGAGGTCACAAAGAGTCAAACACAACTTAGCAGCTGCAACTGAACATAAACAATAATGTTTTCTGAGATTTGGGAGACCCAAGATTATGCTGCCTCACTTTATGTTGTATTAGATGTACAAATGTAAATTTGCGTATTAAAAAATCTGAACTGGACATATAACAGCAGACTGGTTCCAAATAGGAAAAGGAGTACCTCAAGGCTGTATATTGTCACCCTGCTTATTTAACTTATATGCAGAGTACATTACGAGAAATGCTGAGCTGGAGGAAGTACAAGCTGAAATCAAGATTTCCGGGAGAAATATCAATAACCTCAGATATGCAGATAAACCACCCTTATGGCAGAAAGTAAAGAAAAACTAAAGAGCCTCTTGATGAAAGTGAAAAAGGAGAGTGAAAAAGTTGGCTTAAAGCTCAACATTCAGAAAAAGAAGATCATGGCATCTGCTCCCATGACTTCACGGCAAATAGATGGGGAAAGAGTGTAAACAGAGACTGACTTTATTTTTCTGGGCTCCAAAATCACTGCAGATGGTGATTGCAGCTATGAAATTAAAAGACGCTTACTCCTTGGAAGGTAAGTTATGACCAACCTAGACAGCATCTTAAAAAGCAGAGACATTCCTTTGCCAACAAAGGTCCGTCTAGTCAAGGCTATGGTTTTTCCAGTGGTCATGTATGGATGTGAGAGTTGGACTGTGAAGAAAGCTGAGCGCTGAAGAATTGATGCTTTTGAACTGTGGTGTTGGAGAAGACTCTTGAGAGTCCCTTGGACTGCAAGGAGATCCAACCAGTCCATCCTAAAGATCAGTCCTGGGTGTTCATTGGAAGGACTGATGTTGAAGCTGAAACTCCAATACTTTGGCCACTTGTTGCAATGAACTGACTCATTTTAAAAGACCGTGATGCTGGGAAAGATTGAGGGCAGGAGGAGAAGGGGATGACAGAGGATGAGATGGTTGGATGGCATCACCAACTCTGTGCACATGGGTTTAGGGAGTTGGTGATGGACAGGGAGGCCTAGTGTGCTGTGTCATGGGGTCGCAAAGAGTCGGACATGACTGAGCGACTGAATTGAACTGAATCTTAAAAGAACATTAGAGGAAAATAGAAGTAAAATTTTAATTTGAGGATTGGTTTTGGTTTTTGATCATATGAGTCTAATGTGAGCAGTGATTATAGTGTTTAATCTGAATTATTAATATTAACCAATTTTCTTTTAGATTTATTTTGCTTATGAGATTGAGAACATGAATGCTCATTTAACTTTTGAATTAATAATTTAATAAGAATGTAATCCACATGTCAGTGGCAAGGATTTGTGTTTTTTTATTGGAAGTGGAAAGTATATGCAAGGAGTTAGCTATTGCAAGAGTCCTATGTTGGTTCCTATTCTGTTTTGTTATGTGTATTTACAAAGGGACTTGAAGAAATTGAAATTGATTCAAAGAAAAGAAATAATATTTATTACTAGTATAGCAAGGAGAACATGTGAAAATCATGCAGTGATGGTTCTTAAATATTTTTGCCGTAATTCATTGATAGTTCACTGATGTATGTTATCCTCTGCACTTTATACTTACAAAGGTCATTAGCATTAGAATAATTTTTATCTGTTAAGTATAGAACAGAATCAGAGTGTGAATTACTTTCCTTTGGGAAATTAGTGTTGGAGAGTGTGAATTTTACCTGCTTTCTTGTCAGTTCCCTAGACTATACAGGTACTCATTATATGATTTGAGTATAATCATACTTTGCCTTTTCTACTCATTTTCTTGGTAGAAACAGTTTCAGACCTGAAAAAGTGGTCATCCTTTGTAGATCCTGATGATAGTTCTGAGAAAGCTGTAATGCCTGGTAGTTAATAGTTGTCTAATAAATATTTAATGAGGGAGCTCTCAGGAAATTTCAACCCAGAATAGAATGTAGGTTTCAAATTTCACTGAGATTAATTTCTGCCCATTTTGGCGGTCTCAAACCAAAGTCCACTGTAAAGAGTCTGTATCTTGGTCATCCAGAGAGTGTAAAGATTTATTTAAGCCTAGGCTGTTCTGCTTAAAGATACTTGCTTTAAAGTTTGCTATCCAACAGGGTTTAATATTATAATTGTTATGACAGCCACATACTAGCAATGACAGGGATCATCAACTTAGAGGGTGGGTGCACAGGGGTTAGCCAGTTTATATTCTCTCATTCCTGTTGAATGAAGGAGAAAGGAGTGTAGACATATGTGTTTATGGGTGTATTTTCACTTACATGTATGCCTAAAAGTGTTCCTTCACTTTCTTTTTCCCTTTCATACTTACTGTGACTTTCTTGACTCCATGACTGCACATGCAGAGATAAGATCTCTTGGTTATGGTATCCTCAGAGCTTGTAGAGAAATTGAACAGTAACTCTCACTTAAGTTGGCAATTTTCATCTCTACAGCAGATAGAGGGCAGAAAACTAACAAATATTGAACATTTACTGTTATTACCATTATTAAACATGTTATTACGGCTATTATATGCTATGCTTAGTGCTTTTTCCTGACATCTTTTTAAATCAGAATAACTCAATGAAGAAAATTATTTTCTTCATGTTTACATGGAAAAAACAAGGTTTAAGGAGATAAGACATATAGTTAACAAGTGGCGAACCAGGAATGGACCCAACATGTTCATGTCTCCAAAACTCTCTACTGCCTCTCAGACTTTCTGAAATCAGGTATCTGAATGATTGGAAATTTGTTATAATTGAGAGTCAAGTATATCTGTGTAACTATAAACACAATTAAAAACTGAGGTTACCAATACGATTCAAGTACACTTGAATCACACTGCTCAACTCTTTTCCCCAAAGGTTTTAGTTCTAAATAATCAGCTTGTGTTCTGATCAGTCTTTATTGTACTCGGATGCAAATTTTACCTTTATTTGACTTGCAACCTGCTTTATAGAGTTAGTGATTTAATGAATATCTTGGAAGCAAGTGCTTGACAGGCAGTATTTTAAGGTGAAATTGCTGTGTGAGGATTTTGTTAACCTGACATTTTGTGGTTTCGCCTCATAAAACTAGCAAAGGACTCCCAGCGTGGAATGTTAATGGGGTGAAGTAATGAATGCAGGCTGGGACACCAGCAACTAGGCGTGAGCCCTCCTATAGTTCATAGCCCATGATTCTTGGGGAGGTCTTTGGAGACGGTAGCTTTACTCAAAGATAAAAGCAGTAGGAGAGCTTTTTAACTCAGCAGTTGATCAAATTCTTTCTGAAATTTAGATTTAGAAGTGAAGCAGTGGAATGAACATGGGAAAGTAATTAAAGTTAAGCAAGTGCAATCTCTCATGATAATTTTCACTTTCTCAAAGTATTGAAGTACTTTTATTTCCTCTAACCAAATATTAGCCTTTTTAGTCCATTCAGCTTTCAAGGGCTGCTTATTTCACTTGTATATTTCAGTCTGTCAATAAGATAACTATTTTGATTTTAGTTTTGTGTAGATTTTATTCCACTGGACAAAGTGATATATAGTGTTTTCTTTTCCATTTAATTTTATTTTAAACTTGCACTCTACAGAGTCCAAGATATCTTAGAGTTGACATTGGGTAAGGCGCTAGACCTGTATTTCTAGATTCTATAAAAGTAATTGATTTTTTTCTGATTAGTTTGTTGGACTACTATTTAAGATTTTGTTTGAGTAAAGAATTCCGCTACTAAGAAATTTTTAAAGACTCATGTTTAGCTGCTGTAGGGAAAGAGCAAATTAGCCAGATGGTGTGGTTAGGCTCTCTTGCCCCACGTTTTTTGAATGATTATGTACTTATAATAATTCCCTGGGGTTGGAAGATCCCCTGGAGAAGGAAAAGACTAACCACTCTGATATTCTCACCTGGAGAATTCCATGAAGTGACAGTCCTTGGGGGGGTCACAAAGAGTTGGACAGGACTGAGTGACTTTCACATGTACTTATAGCACTGAGCATGCGCGTCACAAAGTACTCACTTGGCCACAGGCTACTTTTGTTATGTAAGCATATACAAGCTCCACCTGGAAAAGTCCTGAAGGAATGCTGTGTTGTTTTGTGTATGGCTGCATTAAGGCTACCTTATGGCTGCATTATGGTGGTGAGGCTGCGTTAACGGCTGTGATTGCTGGGTCAACCACCAGAGGAAAGAATATAGTGTGTCTGCTGCTACCGTTGCTGCCAGTCAGGTGAGAATAAATGTTTGCAGTTCCTACAGCCCCTTGAGTTTCTTCCAGCTTCCCCAGCTTGCCTTGTTTACCCTGGGTTCAGCAAACAGGATATTAATCTTAAAATGTATTTTCAAAATTTTTGTGATTGCACTTCAAGTAATAGAGCACTTGTTATATGAGATACCTTGAATCATGTATTCTAAAGGAGAGAAATGATTGTTTATTGGTTGAGGGGAACTTTTCAGATTTGTTACTTTAATCAGCTTCATAGGATTATTTTTAGTTGCAGAGATTAGAAGGATTTTTAAAATAATTGTTTTTTATGTTTTAATACTTTTAATTGAAATGCCTTTTCCTCCCACTGGATAAACTATTAAGGTATCTTTTAGGTAAAACCTGAGGTTTTAGTAACCATCTGTATTTTCATTTAGGTTCTGAATATGTAAACCGATATTGTTACTGTCAAAAGCCTAATGACATTTTAATCTGTGCTCTTCTTTGCTGTTTATTGGGTTAGTCAACAGGTCTTAAGGGTTCTTTGTCTTTAAGATTCTTTCAACTTTACCTTGCTTTTTATTCTTATTTCCCATAATTTAAACTAGATTGGCAGCATTAATCACAGAACAGTTTGGATAGTTTGTTTTCTTTCTAATTTTGCTTCTTTCATTCATTCTACATAAATTGTCAACTGATTTTATCACTTGAAAACCACACAGTGATTCCTTAATGGCTATCCGGTGAAATGCATTGTTTCAACCTTTTCAACTGCTCATGTATTATCTAACATAGTGAACCAAGCCAGTTTAATTTTATGCCTCAGTTTTTCTTCAAAATATAACTCTGTGGGCTAAAAGGTATTGACACTTCAGTCTAGTTTTCAAAGGCAGTTTTGTAAAATTTATTGCTAAGAATAGTTATAGCAGAGTACTTCTAACCTGTTTATGTATGGTTTAGGTCAAAATCTCAATCAACATACATCTGATATCTCAGGGGAAAGTTATGATCATGTTCTCTTAAGAGCATTATTTTACATGATTGACAAGGACCTTAGTCAAGATGTTAGTTCTTCGTAGAAAAAAGACCACTTTTGGTAGGACATGGTGTCTCAACTTTCAAGTTATCAGCCTGTTTTTCTGGGGCGATCTTTATACAAGTGCCTGTCGTTCTTATGGTACTTTTATATTATCCTTTTTGTGTCTACCTTCCAAATAGTTAAATTACACATTTGTTTAAAGGTCTTTTCTATTTCAAAGAAAATAATCTTTTTTCCTTTGGATATTTCCCCCTCATTAAATTATATGTTGCCCATAGGAAATGGCTTTGGGGACCGTTCTCCCATGTTCCTATAGTGTACTTTAATGATTGGGTTACTTATCTTTTCCACTAATTTTATTGAAAGAAAAAATATATCTTAATCATCATCTTTCCTTTTCATCTATTCTCTACTGGATTCCCTTCTGTGCATCTGTGTATCATACCTGGAAGTATTGAGAAGATAATGTCTCAAATAATTTTATGTCTTTTATGGTTCAGATGAGAAACCCTGGTTAAAAACACTTAAATGTTCCATGACATATATACAACAGGTACTCAGTATATATATTGAGTGAATAAACTTGTGTTATTCACATATAAGCTTTGAGACGTATAACCTGTTTTCAGTTTGCTTCTAAACTTCATGAGAGCAAAGACTGTGTCTTCTCTGATATGTGAATGTTTCCAGGTGTTGAGTAAGTAAGTAGTTTATGAAAAGCTTAAATAATTAGGAATAAGGCAGAATTTCTTCCTACTCAGTTGGTTGAAAGCAGATTCGTCTGGGAAAATGATTTTGCTTAAAATGGAAATTTTCAGTTTGACAAACCAAGGTATTACTTGTAAGAGTTGAAAACGAACTTGAAATTAAAATTTCTTATAAGAAATAAATTCTGATTAGAGAATATCTAGAAAATATAATACAGTTAAATTATATACAGATAGATGCCTAACATTTCACTCTTCCTTGGCCAGAATCTTATAGTTACAAAGAGAAGAACATGTAGGATAAAACTCAGCTGCTTTTAGCCATATGTTAGTTCAAGATGGTTGAAAAGAAGACTCGAGTGAATGCATGTTAGAAATTCATCTATTTTGAAATGGTTATTTTGCTGAAAATAGATGGTGAGAATGACTTCAGCAGCAGCCAGATTTAAAGCTACATGTTGCAGTAAATGAAAGTATTTGCATAGGCCCCCATATTTGTAATTAAATTTCATGTATTTGTCTGTTACAGATGTATCATTTATCACACAGAATTCATACCATAAGTCATCAATTTTGAGTTACTTTTGAGTTCCCCTCCCCTCCCCGCCCCCCGCAGATTTTAGCATTTCTTAAAATAAGTGGTCTTTTATTTTTACCCTTGTTCTCAGTTGAAGTCTAGTTCCTATAAAGGGAGTTTGTTTTTGCATCTTCCAGTCATCTCAGACATCATCAACCTGAGACCACTTTATATTAGTTATTTCTTAGGTGATGTTTGAATTTCATTGTTAGTATAAACTCAGACTGTCTTCACAGTGTGAGTATTGTTTTGTGGTTTAAATTTTTTCCAGAGATTGTGTCCCCTACCCTTCACTCAGAGTAAAGGCTATTTCATGAGTTTTATTGCTTTTTCTATAAACTAAGAGGGTTTATTTTATCTTAAGTCTTATACAAAGATGTACTCCTGGGGTGCTTCAGCTCTATGGATGTATGAAATAATAGTATATCATAATTGGTGGTGTTTGATAAGAAGAAATACAGCATTATAACCAACATAAATGGGTAAAAACAGTAGCAGTGTGAAATTGAGTCAGCCCAGTTCAGTTTGAATCAGTGACTAAATGAAAATATTGGGATTTTTCTTTCAAGATGGAAATTGCACTAGTGGATTATTCAGCCTTAATGTATTAACTATATCCATAGTTTTGAAAAGTATTATTTTCTCAAATTTGAAATGTCTCATACTTTGAAGACAGGTTTCTGTTTAGTAGATTCAATCCTTTTATTATTCTTTTACAAAATTTTAATTCTTTTTAAATTCCAAGAACCATTTCCTTGAATATAAGAACTTCTGTTAATTTAAATTAACATTATACTTGTGCTAGATAGACAGTCAGATACTTTTTTACCCCCCTGTGGAATAAAACCCTCTTCTTTCATTCAATGTGATTGGGTTGACTTCAGCCACATGCCCACGTTTAAACCAGTAATTGCCATGGAATACCATGTGTTGATCAGCTTTAGTTCAGGTTCTTCAAAACCTGTAAAGCTGGATGGAATGGCCGTGACAAGCTTAGACCTAAAGTGGAGGTAGCATTCAGTTCCGGGTTCTTGCATAAAGTTTGGGATTCTGTTCAGAAGGAAGAGAAGCGTGGCTGCTGGAGAGGAGCCAACAGCATCCTCTTCAGGGTGTAATACCTATATAAACCATTTGTTTCACTCCCTTAAATATCTTGGATGAAATTACTCATTTCCAGATTGTATTAAAAGCTCTTAATTGGTATTGACTTTTTGTGTATGTCCCCTGCTGCAGCACAATATCAGTATTGAACTTCTCTACTTTGATTCTGTCCATCCTAATAAATGTTAAGCTTCACGTAAATCAAGAGGGAGTTGATATAAATATGTTTTAAATATCAGCTCATAAATTATGTCTTCTCTAATAGTAATAGATCTTTGGAAGAAATAAAAAAGAATCAAAATACCAAGTTTTTTTTCAGATTTTCTCAATATAAGAGAACCATATTGAGTATCTTAAAAAAACAAACTTGGTGGTTAGACTTTTTTAAGTGAGGTCTTACAGTGTGTAGTTGTCTTTTCTTAAAACATCAGGTTAACAAAGTCCTTGCACACCTATTTACTTTGTTCTAAATATTCAATAAAGTCTGTAAAGCAGGTTACAAGTCAAATAAAAGTAAAATATTGCATCAGAACACTATCAAGATTAATTAGAACACAAATGAGAAGCAAAAGGCTTCTCAAAAGATAAGTCAGTCAGCATGCATAGGTCAAAATGTAAGTAGGACAGTCCACACTGCTTGCATCCTGTATCCTGTGGCATGCAACATTTATGTGTTTTCTCTCTCCCCTACCCTAACAGATTGCTAATTTGCTACCTATATTTAAAATATTTTGCGAATTCTGTTTCAGTAGCTTCTTGCTTCCTCACATATTTTATGAGTTCTACTTGTATCTCAAGATATTTTAAAATTTACTATCCAAATGGTTAATGTTTCTTAGGAGTTTTATACATCTTATTTTCCTGGACTTACACTGTAATTGAATATGCTTGAACAACATAAAGGGCACCTTGCAGAAATCCTCTGTTAGTCAAGGTTTAATCAGAGAAGCAGACCACTAGGAGATACACATTTGAAGGATTTATTATAAAGACTTCTCCATACTCAGTTTTGGGAGCTGTTTAAACAGTTTGTGGGAGTTGGTCATTCTATGTTTGGTGCTGTTACCCAAAGTCATCAAGGCAGAAAATCAATAAGGGAATGTTGACATGAAGTAAAGGGAAGCAAGGACAAAAGGGAACCTGTGAGGATTACTGGAAACTGCCCTCTCACTCTTTCCTAGTTTGATGAATATAGTTATCTTGTGAGAGAATATTATATCCTTCTTCTTGTAGCTCACAATGAATAATGCTCCTGGCCTAGGAGTCAGAGAAGTTGAAAGAGGAGGTTTGGTAAAAGCTGGGGTTAAGGGGCAGCTGCTGCCTGTGCCAAATTGATGAGCCAGCAGATAAGCAACAACATGCATGAATAACAGTATCACCTGAGTGTGAAAAATACATGGCTGCCGCTTCACTTCCAGTTTTCAGATCTTGCTAAAAAATGTAGCCAACATCATCTTTGAGCTATCTAGAGAAGAGAATTTTAAGAATGGCTCACCTTTAATTCAGTTCAGTGGCTCAGTCATGTCCGACTCTTTGCGTACCCATGAATTGCAGCACGCCAGACCTCCCTGTCCACCACCAACTCCCGGAGTTCACTCAAACTCAGGTCCATCGAGTCAGTGATGCCATCCAGCCATCTCATCCTCTGTCGTCCCCTTCTCCTCCTGCCCCCAATCCCTCCCAGCATCAGAGTCTTTTCCAATGAGTCAACTCTTCGCATGAGGTGGCCAAAGTACTGGAGTTTCAGCTTTAGCATCATTCCCTCCAAAGAAATCCTAGGGCTGATTTTCTTTAGAATGGACTGGTTGGATCTCCTTGCAGTCCAAGGGACTCTCAAGAGTCTTCTCCAACGCCACAGTTCAAAAGCATCAATTCTTCGGCGCTCCGCTTTCTTCACAGTCCAACTCTCACATCCATACATGACTACAGGAAAAACCATAGCCTTGACTAGACGGACCTTTGTTGGCAAAGTAATGTCTCTTTACAATAGCAAGAAGAGATAAGAAAGCCTTCCTCAGCGATCAATGCAAAGAAATAGAGGAAAACAACAGAATGGGAAAGACTAGAGATCTCTCAAGAAAATTCGAGATACCAAGGGAGCATTTCATGCAAAGATGGGCTCGATAAAGGACAGAAATGGTATGGACCTAACAGAAGCAGAAGATATTAAGAAGAGATGGCAAGAATACACAGAAGAACTGTACAAAAAAGATCTTCACGACCCAGATAATCACGATGGTGTGATCACTGACCTAGAGCCAGACATCCTGGAATGTGAAGTCAAGTGGGCCTTAGAAAGCATCACTACGAGCAAAGCTAGTGGAGGTGATGGAATTCCAGTTGAGCCATTTCAAATCCTGAAAGATGATGCTGTGAAAGTGCTGCACTCAATATGCCAGCAAATTTGGAAAACTCAGCAGTGGCCACAGGACTGGAAAAGGTCAGTTTTTACTCCAATCCCAAAGAAAGGCAATGCCAAAGAATGCTCACCTTTAATTAGGTATATAATTAGGAGGGAAAACCCTCCTTTGAGAAGTTTAGCTTGGGATGACTTCTAAATTTTCATTCAGTTAGGCTGTTCTTGGATTATAGGACTTTTCTCCTTGGGCAGTATTATCTTACCAGTTTTATGTGAAACATATTGAGTGAAAATTTCAATCTTTTGACATTTTTTGAGCATTCTAAACCCTGTAATTTAGTTTGGGGGCATATTGTTTTAAATATCATTCATTTTAATAAATACTACTTAAGCAGCTACTGTAATTAGATTCTATACTACTAGTAAAATGAATGACTAATTTTGAAAGGATATATTTTTAAGGAACAGTGTGATCTATATTTCTTGTTTGCTTGACAAAATCACCTTAGGGAATGCTGATCTAAATTTTATGTCTACATTTTTTGCTTTGATATCCAATGCATGTTGTTAGTGGTTCAAGGAAATCCATCTGCATTAAGGGGAAAAACCCTGTTAGTTCCAGATTATAAATAAAATTGATCTTTTTGCAGTGTTACTGCCAGTTTAAGTTTTGAAGCCATGTTTTGAGCCATCAGCTGTAGTGGATTATGTTAAATTTGACCATTAAGTTTTCTCAGTGATCTTTAGCTTCCTGTTCTGTGCTGACAATATTTCCTATGGGATTTCACTAAATAATGTCTCTTATCATTGTGACTAATCTAATGACATACTGCAGCACAGAGATTCTGTCAGTAAATAATTTACTAACCTTCAGTGTTCTTTTAGAGCAAAATAATTTTTGGCAGTGGTTCTGTGGACGTTTTGGACCAGGTAATTTTTATTGCTGGGGACTGTCTCGTGCAATTTAGTATGTTCTGCAGCATCCCTGGTCTCTACCAACTAGGTACCAGTCATACCTTCCAAACTGCGACAACCCAAAATATTTAAGAACCACTGCTTCAGCATGTGTGTTTTATTTTGTAATTTATGTTAACTTACTAGAGATGCCTATTTAAAAGTATTTCCCTAGGATTTTAGAAAGGGGTTTAAAATATGGACAGATTATTTGGAATAGTTATATTAGGGCTACTGTTTCAGAATGTAACTGTGCTGGAATTGTTTTTTAAAAGTAAAAGTATCCCATATTAAAACCTGTAGATCACACATAAAATGCAAACAGTGATAGTACTGTCTGCATTGTTATATTTTTATGGTCGTACATAGAGAATATCAAGTACTAGTCAGCGCCCAGTGATGGAATTTGTGTGTGTTTAATTAGTTATCTTATTTGAAGGATGAGACTTTGCAAGAGAACGGAGAATTAAATCTTGGGAATTTATTATATATACAAGTGTATATGTGGATTTCTTTGCCTTCTCTGATTGAAAATCAGTATTTATTTGGTCCTCCTGAATGTGAACTCCATGAACACCAAAATTATCTATTTGCTTCACTGTTGTATCCCATAAAGGTACTCAGCAATTATTTGTTGAGCAAACTGTCCAATATGTTCTTTCCATTATCTGACTTAAGCCTCAAAACAACACTGTGCTCAGTTGTGTCCACCTCTTGGCGGCCCCATGGACTATAGCCCACCAGTTTCCTCTGCCATGGGAATTTCCAGGCAAGAATACTGGAGTGGGTTGCCATTTCCTATTCTAGGGGATCTTCCTGACCTAGGGATCAAACCCACGTCTCTTGAGTGTCCTGTACTGGCATCGGGTTCTTTACCACTGTGTCAGCTGGGAAGCCCAAAACAACGCAGGGAAGTAGGTATTTTGCTGACACTCAGAAGGATCAAGTGCCTTTCCCAAAGTCTCAGGTACTGAGTAGACGGAATCAGAACAGTATTGATTTTTTATTTATTTAATAGGTGCACTAGGGTCTCTAGTTGCAGCATGTGGGATCTAGTTCCCTGACCAGGGATCAAACACGTCCCTGCTGCATCAGGAGCATGGAGTGTTAGCCCCTGGAACACCGGGGAAGTCCCAGGATTGATCTTTCTTAGCAGCACTCAAGATCCTTATTTCTTCCCCCTTGGCACAAGCTCCTGCATTATTTCTCCTGTTGTCATCTCCTCTTTCTTCCCTTAATCCTATCCTCAGTCTGAATTAATTGTATTTCCTGAATGTTCCCTGCTTTATTCCTTTGTTTTAAATATTCAACTATTATCACCTGTATTTTGATTTTTGATTGTCTCCTAACATCTAAGTTGTGGGAAAATGGAGTGCTGGGTTGAAAAGAGAAGGAGTTAGAAGGAAATCATAGTGATACAAGCTGCTACCGTAATATTAATTATCCTAGTCACAATTGTCTCTAAACAGAACAGAAACCATCAATATTTTTTCTTTTAGTGGCTTTTAAGAGAAAACTTAAAGAAAAAGAAAAAGGAATCTCTGAGTTCCCATGGTAACTGACTAAAAGCCAATAGTCAGAAATTTCTTTTTTCTTCCCTTGCCTTAAGAAGCAATTTTGGACTATTTCAGTCCTCTTTTCAGTTATGTCATTAGATGAAGTTCAGTGTCTTAAAGAAAATTTATATTATTCCTGGTGAGAATTGTTCCTTCACTTTTCTTTCTAAAGCATTAAAAATGCTTTCATTCAGTATCTTTAATCATAGATAATGTTATTGTACATCTGTTGAACTTCTTCTAATTTTTTGTATCCTTTTCAGAGTAAGGAATAGATAGTATGATTAAACTCATTTATCTGTTTGGGACAGGAGATGATAAAGCTTCAGTTCAGTTCAGTTCAGTGGCTCAGTTGTGTCTGACTCTTTGCAACCCCATGAATCACAGCATGCCAGGCCTCCCTGTCCATCACCAATCCCCAGAGTTCACTCAAACTCATGTCGTCGAGTCGGTGATGCCATCCAGCCATCTCGTCCTCTGTCATCCCCTTCTCCTCCTGCCCCCAATCCCTCCCAGCATCAGAGTCTTTTACAGAGAGTCAACTCTTCGCATGAGGTGGCTAAAGTATTGGAGTTTCAGCTTTAGCATCAGTCCTTCCAAAGAACACCGGTGACTGATCTCCTTTAGGATAGACTGGTTGGATCTCCTTGCAGTCCAAGGGACTCTCAAGAGTCTTCTCCAACACCACAGTTCAGAAGCATCAATTCTTCAGTGCTCTAAGGCTTACAGAAGTAAAATTAACTTAAGTGTAAAGTACTGACAGTTTGCTTAGCTACTGTTTGTTTTTATAAAGTATTTAAAAAGCCTTGTTTTGGGGATCAACATTGTTCATATTTTCCCCTTTTTTTTGGAGAAATAATTTATATCACTGTATAAGTCTGAGTACAGCATGATTGAGCATATGTTGTGAAATGATTGCCACAATAGGATTTTAGCTGAGCCTATTTGTAATCAGCGTTGTAGCAACATTATTTGACTATTACAGTTTATCCCTTTAGGGCAGCTAAGACTCCTTTTTGAGGCACTTCTTTGTTTTAATAGACTGTGATGTTCTCATAAGCATAAATGACACTAGCAGTTACATTGGAGTAACTGGAGAGCATGCCTATCACTTTCAACCAGTCACCTGGGGAACTTCAGTGGACTTCCTAATGTGCCATCCAGAGCTCCAGCACCCCCATTTCCATTGCAGACGTCCCACAGGTCACCACTGTTGGGCACGTGGGAGTAAGTGCCAGTCAGAAGAATCCCAGGGTATGTGATTTTCCCAAATGATACAGTAAGTGATTCTGGATCCAGGCCTCTAGAGGCCCATACTGTATATACTTGGAAGCCGTGGTTGCCAGAAATGTGTATTCTTCCTGATTCATGTCCTTAGCCTGGTATGGGTCTTTGTCTCCCCTTAGCTGGCCTTGATGAGGTGGTCACAGTGAATGGCAGACGGTATGATAATTTGGGACACCCTACTGCTGATGAATCATATGGGCCATGGCATTTCTGCCTGGCTTGCAGTTGGGCTGTAGCCATAGACATAGCTTACCCAGCTCAAGTCTCATGGTTGGCTAGGGTTGTTCAGGTTTCCATATACAGTCTTCTTGAGAGGATCAAGGATTGGTTCAGTCAGTTGTAAACAGTGTTTTTCTCTAGCAGGTCAGAGTGGATGTACTCATTGGTCTCAGACTGGCATATGTTCCCCTTGGCCGATTGGCTGATGCCACATGATAATGCTGCACACCTTAGGGCTTTCTGCACCTGGGTCAATAATAGGCATTATTTTCTGGACTAACAAAGATGAGATCATATCATACATATACATTTTTTAAAATTTAGGTTTTCATGTTCCAGAAAAATCGGTAATTGGACTTGAACGGAAATTTTATCAAACTTGTCTGTTTTTTGTCTTACGTTTATGTGAGTGAGTTTATGGTCGGTTGTCTCTTTTATCATACCCTATGCATATAATTTTAGTATCTTTTATTTCTTATTTGTATTTTAATTCACTTTCTAGGCTTCCAGCATTGGAAGTGGTAGTCGGCATCTTCTTTTCATGATTTTTAAAAGAGCCCTAATACTTTCCCATTTAGTGTGATAGGTGCTCAGTCATGTCCAATTCTTTGGAGCCCCATGGACTGTAGCCCTCGAGGCTCCGCTGTCCATGGAATTTTCCAGGCAAGAATACTGGAGTGAATTGCCACTTCCTACTCCAGGGGATCTTCCTGACCCAGGGATCAAACCCACATCTCTTGTGTCTCCTGCATTAGCAGGTGGAGGATTCTTTACCACTAGCACCACCTGGGAATCCCTGAGTGTGATATATAACTATATTAAATATGATGTGATATAAATATATATATCTTGCTGATATCTTAATCAGGTAGTGAAATTTCCATTATTAAACTGTATTTTCAGTCCTGCAGCAAACCCATCTTCATCATGATTTATTTTTATTTTTACTAAACGATAAATAATGTATGTCAAATGTTGTGAGAGATAGATAAGGCAGTACCTAGAAATTTATTTTATACACTCGAATAATTAAAACTTTAAAATTTGATTTTTAGAAACTAATACAATTATGTAAAGTTTAAAAATAAAATAAAATTAAAAAAAATAAAATAATTATAGAAGCACACACACAAAAAATAAATAAATAAAAAAAAATAAAAGATTGGAATGGCCTTAAAAAGTTTTGTGGAATTTTCCTTAGAACTCTTCAGTCCTACCTGCCACTTTTCTTCCCATCCATCTTACCTCCCCTCCCTTTTTCCTTGGTGTTTTTGTCTTTCTGCTGTTATAACCCCTTTTCCATACCCTTCCTCCTTTCCTTCCTCTTCTTGCTCCTACTCTTCTTTGCTCTTTTAAAAATAATTTTAAACTACTGTTTCATTTCCTGTGGAAGGTTTGTGTGTGTGTATGTGTTAGTCACTTAGTTGTGTCCGACTCTTTGCAGCCCCATGGACTGACTGTAGTCTGCCAGACTGCTCTGTCCATGGACTTCTCTAGGCAAGAATACAGGGGTGGGTTGCCATTTCTTTCTCCAGGAGATCTTCCCGACCCAGAGATTGAACTCAGGTTTCCTGCATTGCAGGCAGATTCTTTACCATCTGAGCCACCAGGGAAACCTATGGAAGGTTCAGTATTCATATTTCCTACTTCTGTTGAGTTAGTTTTCGTAAGTTTATTTTTTCTAAGAAGTCACCCAGAAAATTTTGCCCTGTTTAACTTATCATTATTTCAGACTTGAATGTTAGTTTATATGGTTATAGAATTTTGCCTTGATAATTACTTTCTTTTTTCATTTGAGAAGCTTGTTGTTAATCTGATTGTTATTCCTTTTTAGGTAATGTGTCTATTCTTTCTTCTTCATTTCCTGTCTTGTGGTTGCCGTTAATTTATGTAATCTAACCCCCGTTCATTTAGCTGTGGTTTTCATTTTATCTTACTTGGGAATCATTTTGCTTTCTGAATCTGAAATTTTGTCTTTCAGCAATGCTAGTAAATTCTCTGTTGTTATTTCCTTAAGTATTGCTTTTCCCAACTTTTCTCTTTCTGCAATTTTGATAAAACATACACTGGATACTATTATTCTGTCATTCTTGTCTCTATATCCCTCATATATTTTTAATGTTTTGTAATTTGTGTCATGTTCTGAGTGATTTCTCTTGATAACTTTTCAGGGTATGAATTCTTTCTAATTTGTATGATCTGCTGTTGTAACTTATCCTCTGTGTTTTAATTTCAGTGAAGGCAGTGTTTTAAAAATTTATTTTGAACTTCTTTCAGCTCTCTAGGCTTTTTCATTATAATTGATTCTTAAATTTTCCTCGCCAGCATTTTGTTCTTTAATTCAAACATTATTATACTGTCATCTGCACTTACTAATTCTTTATTTAAAGTTTTCTCAGGTCTGTTTTTGTTGTTGTTTCCTTTTGATCATGGATCATGATAGTTTATTTTCTCATTTTTGTGATTTTGAATTATTGGCCCATATTTGATACTGAATTGTCTGAGGGGCTATTTTGTAACCTGTTTTGAGCATCTATATCTTTTAACAGCTTTTATTTCCAAACAGATTTTATCTGTCTGTTTTAATGTCTTTGTGGTTTTTTTTTTTGATTATGCAGTTTATGGAAAATTGATCCTCTAATTCACTGAGCTTTTAAAAAAGTCTGTATTTAGTAATATGTGTTGATGGATTTTTATAAGTCCCTTAATTTATAGGAATTTCCTTTTATTTAAGCATGCTAAAAGGTGTAATAGTTTATTTTTTTTAAGAATATTCATAAACCCTTCTTTTAGCTAATGCAGGGAAAAACTATAAATTTAGTTAAAGCTCTCTCTTTATTTTTCCCTTTCTCATTTCCCTTCTCCAGCCAAGAGTAGTCACTATCTTGAACCTGGCATTTAGTGTTACTGTACATATATTCATTGGAGAAGGCGATGGCACCCCACTCCAGTACTCTTGCGTGGAAAATCCCATGGACCAAGGAGCCTGGTGCCTGCAGTCTATGGGGTCGTGAAGAGTCGGACACGACTGAGCGACTTCACTTTGACTTTTCACTTTCATGCATTGGAGAAGGAAATGGCAACCCACTCCAGTGTTCTTGCCTGGAGAATCCCAGGGATGGGGGAGCCTGGTGGGCTGCCATCTCTGGGGTCGCACAGAGTCGGACACGACTGAAGCGACTTAGCAGCAGCAGCAGCATGTGTATGCATGTGTCATTCAGCAGTACACAGAGTATTCTTTTGTGTAATATTGTATAAGTGATATTGTGGTAAATTATAAAGCTTGATACAAATTTCTCTCATCCCTGTTATTCTTGCAAGTTGTCACATTGTAGATCCTTCCATAAAGCGGAAGGGACATCTCTTTAATTTGACTGATGCATATGACTTGCTTTGGCTGAAAGGACGTTAGTAAACCTGACAAAGAGATTTGAAAAACACTTACATTTTGAAGCTTGCTTTTCTGTTACATTTGGAACCCTGAGACCACCATGTGAACAAGTTTGAACAAGAATATGAGAGACCATGTTGAGGAAAGGTAAGGTGCTGTACTCTGCAGGCAGTCAGCCTCTTTCTAACCTGGCAACTAATCACAGATGTCAGAATCAGCCTCAACTGAGATCCATCAAGGCTTCCAGGTGGACTTTCCAGTTGGGGCCACCCTTAGTGGGTGACCTGCAGAATAAGAGGCCAAATAAATGTTAATTGTTGTAACACTCTTCAGTTTTGGGGTGGCATGTTACTGAGCAAACGTTAGCTGCCACACATATCATTCCATTTATATTCTTTTTCCAGCTTCATTTTCTTACTCAACTTATGTATAACTATAGTTTATTCATTTTTTTCTCTGATTATATTAATCCATTATATGAATGTGTACCACTTGTTTTTTCATTTTTTAGTAGTTTTCTGTTGCCCTAAATTACAAAACATGCTGTCATGAATTATCTTGTGCATGTTTCCTTATTCACTCGTGCAAGACTTTTCAATAATCTTTTAAGTTTTAGGTCTAACTTTAGGTCTAACTGTTTTTCCTGTTAAAAAAAAAATAACCCTCAATTTATGTTAGGAAATGTTGTTCAGGTCATTATATAACTTGCCCCTGTTCATTTCTATAAGGTTGGATTGACTGAACTGGTATTATTGCCTATACCTGAGAATTATCATTTTATTTTTATAATCTGCTGACTGACTGTGGTCAAACTTGAACCAATAATACCTCTGAAGTACATGTCATAAGATTTCTCCATGTGGTGCTAAGATTAATTTTATGGTCTTATACTGGTGTTTTTTTTCCCCTTCAGCTTTTTTGAAGTATAATTAACAAATAAATAGTCTTATGTTTTAAAGTATCTAACAAAATAAACTCTATTTATAGCCCATGTTTATCACATTTCTGATCATAGATGAAATCATGATTACTAAATAAAGTGATTATGGAGATAAATATTTTCAGATGACATGCAAAAGTTATTTGTTTTACCTCTGCAATGCCAAACACCATGGACATAATTAGATGATGCTGTTTCTCCTGTGGAACCATTTAAAACAACTCTATTCTAAATGTCAAGGTGATTTTGATCAGAGAACGAGGCTTGGTATTAACATTTTGAAATTTGGTTTAAATGATATAAGAATGGTCATATCATTTTATCTTCATAGAATAATAAAGTTCAGTCATCATGATTCATTACTTGTGAGGAAGCTTTTTTAAAAGTCTTTATTTTTCACTTATTCATAGAATGATTTGAATGTTTTATTTTTAAGTATAAATTATTTTTGTTTATCCTGTAAATTTAATGATAAAATGTGATATATAGTTTATATATTTGAAATACATACAAAGTTGAATTACAGGAGTCTTTTCATACCACGAAAAGTTTCTGCCGAATCACAAACTGAATCACATTTAGAGTTGCCATATTTAGCAAATAGAAATATAGGTTGCTCAGCTTTGAGTGTTACTTTGAGAAAATTTGCAACTCTCAGCAGGCTTCCAGTTTTTCATACTTAAAATAGACCATTTTTGTCTCATGGAAAGGAAAATGGAAGTTTATTTTTAAGGAATGTAGAATGCTTTACATATTTGAGAATAACGAGCCTTTTTCTTCCTGTTTAGTTTCATAGTTCCTTATTGGAGGTATAATCAGTATGATTAAACTTGTTAGATAAATATAGGATATCAAGTTAAATTTGAACTTCAGATAAACAACAAATGATATTTAGTACATACTTGTATGATAAAAAATTCATTGTTCATCTGAAATTTGGATTTAGCTGAGCAGCCTATATTTCTATTTGCTAAATATGGCAACTCTAAATGTGATTCAGTTTTTGTAAAAAGTACAATTTTTAGATAATACTTTACTATAATTCTTAAGAAAAGTCTTGAAAAATACAGAATAGAATAGTAATGGTGGTTACTTCTGGTGATTAGAGAGGAGGAGGGAAGATTTTGCATTCTTTCTATATACTCTGTATTGCTTTAATACATTGCAGCATGGTTATATTTTTTCATACTTAACAAATTTTGATATAAGTGGTAAAGATACTTTGGATTATAAAAAATGTTTGATGGGTACTGTCATAAAGCTTATAAATTGGAGGAAGAAGTAATCACACAAGTAAATAGAAAATAGAAATTACAGTAGTCTCACAAAAGAAAGATTATAATATTATGAGATTATACAACAGGAAAATTGACTTGATTTGAAAAATTAGTGAAAGCTTTCTTGAAGTGAAGTTTGAATTTCAGTGTGAAAGAGTTAGTGTGGGCATTAACGCGGTGAAGAGATTAGCCTTTCTGACAGAATGATATGTGAGAAGTAACTTGGTGAGTGGGAGAAACTGAAGGGGAGAGAGCAGAGGGAGGACAGCGCAAGAGGAGGCTGGAGAGAAAGAAAGGGGCTACGTTCTGCCGAGACCCGTGTTCCCTGCTTTCCTCCTGAACGCAGTGTGAAGCCATTGAAGGCTATGATGCAGGTGGTGCTGACAGGATCTTTTTTTGTTTTAAAAAGATCATTTTTGCTGCATTGTGGAGAACTGCTGTGATCGGTGGGTGCTGCCATGAGAGAGGACGTTGGTAGACCAGTAGAGAGATGATATGACAGGAATTCTTATGAAAGATAAGTAGGAGTTGATCTTGGTAGGGAGGCTGGAGATGGAGAGGAGTAGAAGAAGATTTGAGGATTATTTAGGAGGTTAATTTTTTGGTATTTAATGATGATGTATGGCTGTCATCAAGAGAGAAATGGTTTTCAGGATAATATCTGGGTTTCTGACTTGCACAGTAAATGCAATTAAAAGTAATAGCAAAGCTAATGAAAATTTAAAAGAGTTCTCTAGAGAGGAAGGTTAGCAATTAAAATGAAATTATGTGGGGAATTTTTGAAATTATATATGATGGTAGGAGGTGTGTGGATCTGCACCTTTATATATGAATATTATTTCATATGTAATATACTACCTTGAAATTAAGTTTGGTCATTTAGTAGTAGTTCATGTTCATATACATGCAGTTGAAATTATTTTGAAGTTATTTAATTTTTAGTATATGTGACAAAACAATTATGATAATGATAATTATAAAATAAAAAGTAGCAGTTCCTTTCTCAGCTTTTCTTAGGGATATATTCAGTACTTTTTACAGAAATAAATCTATAGTTTTATTAAGACAAAAACTGACAGTGTTGATATGAAGTTTACATTTAAACAAAAATTTTCACAGAAACCTAACAGGTGCCTAAAAGTTACAGTGGGTTTCTAGATTCAGGTCTCTATGATGTCAGGAACTGATGGATCTCATGATTCAAGACAGCGTTTGGGTTTTAGTTAATTCTTATGATTAAAAATTTTATTTTATTTTAAAGTGAACCACTGCCCCAGTAAGAAAATTAAATCTTCTCTTGAGACCAGGGCTTTTGAAATCGTTCTACTCTTAAAGTTGTACTGTCAGTAACTGAACCGTGCCCCAATAGTTTCAAAGTTCAAAAACAGAGGCTCCAAGAGTTTCCACCCTATGAGCACTGGCCCTTGTCTTTCTCTACTCACCTACCTCCTATACCACCCTCTTGAGCTTCTCCTTAGTCTCTCAGCCATGCCCGACTCTTTGCAACCCCATGGACTGTAGCCCACCAGGCTTGTCCGTCCGTGGGATTCTCCAGACAAGAATCCTGGAGTGGGTTGCCATCCCCTCCTCCAGGGGATCTTCCCAACCCAGGGATTGAACCAAGGACTCTGGCATTGCAGGCAGATTCTTTACTGTCAGAGCCACCAGGCAAGCCCATACCACCTTCTTCCCTTCCCACAATATTTCATCTAGTGGCTTGGATGGAGAAGCTGATATTTGTAACTTTATAATTGGAAAAGAAGGGGTCTTCTTGTCAGTTTCAAGAATGAACACCTCTAAGACAAAATGATCTGCCAGTGTTCACTTTTCCTCCACAACCAGTTTCCATCCCCCAAGTGGCAGCTTTGGTAACTTCTTAACTGGCTTAGTCTATTGTTGGGAACAGCATTAAGCTCAGGCAGGGAACACCATAGCTTCTGTGTTTCAGGCATTCGTAGCTTTTAAACAGTGTCACACTATCCTCATTCAGGTTGCCAATGACATTTTTTGAAAGGCTGCAGTACTGGACACAGAATCCAGTCATCATTAATGGTTCTTTCCTTTGTTTCACTGTTTTCCCAAATGTTAACAAAAGTAATCCTAACCTATCTCCCTTCTTTTGCACCCCATCCGCCCCACCCCAAATAATACACTAGTAGTAATACACTAGCCAAAAACTGTACACATGCTTTGCTGTAAGAATTGCAGAGTTCACACTATTGGGGCTGTGGGTTGTGGATGTTTCCTGCTCTCCCACATCCCATCCTGCAAGTTTTGTCCTTCATAGAAAGGCCTTTGTTCTTCTTAACAAATCGGTTCAGAATTGGTTGCCTTGAAACACTGACCCTTCTTTCCCTCCACAGGGATGGGTGTGCAAACTATGTAGCATGGAACAGCTTTAAAGCGCTTGGGCTGCTGTAGAGCACAGAAACTATACTGGCTTGTCACGGGACATCTTCTCAAGCCATCTTTATGGTGTCAAGACAAGTAGAACTCCTCCTTGCCCACACTTGAAACCCACAGTCAGATGTGAGAGGGTCTGGTACTCAGGAGAGTTAATTCCTGTCATTGTTTTTGTCATCATCCTCTGAGGGGTAGGAATGCCAAGTCAGCCTTTCCTCATAGAGGTATATGACTATCTGTGGGTGCTTGACCTTGGCTTCCTTGGCAGGGACCAAGTCAGTGGCATCAGAGTTTTTCCAATTCATCTGAAGCATGAGTTCTCCACTGGAGTCTGTCACTCCAGTAGCCTGTTCCAGTTCCAAACCCTGGGCAAAGCCTCATGGGTTTTCTGACTCTTCTTTCTTCTTCTTCGGTTTGCTGTCTTCCACCTTATTTTCTGAATCAGAATCAGAATCAGCTTTGCGCTTGCCTCTCTCTGATTTATTTGTCCTGTGTGCTTTCTTCTGTAAATGCAGAAACTTGGCAATGAGGCCAGGGCATTCCAGGTTCTCTTCTGCTCCATGCATTGTCCTCTGAGAACCCCTTCCACTTCAGGAGGTGTACCACTTTGCCGTGTACCACTGGGCAATCTGGAACTTTTTCCACCACAGATTTTCTTTCTCTTATTCTAGCACCTCCCTCCACTGTGATCTGGTTTTCTTTTTCCCCACAGTGCCCACCAACTTTCTGGTATAAAGGGTGACACTGCTCAGAGCAGCGCCCACAAGCACGAGAGGAATGGCTGCCGCACTGCTGGCGAGTCTTGTCTGGCCAGCCAGGGGAGTGGCGACCAGAGAAGCAACAAGCCCAGTGACCTTGGTCGAACCCCCTCCCTGAAGACGTACCTGGCCCAGGCCAACTGCGCCCCGCCCCCCCACCCCCAACTCATCCGAACAAAAGGGCCTTGCACTCTTTCAGTACTTTCAATAATTTATTCTAATGGAAAAATAGATTCTTGATTTGAAAATACCATTCTGAAATAAGGTGACTTGCCAACCATGAGTTCTTAAATGTATTCATGCTGTTACTGTTTCTAATGTTTATTCCACAGTATTTGTAGCCTTTTGTTAGGTTTCTCTGTCATTTGTTGTTCAATCCCTTTCACTTATTTATCCATCTTCCCACAGAGGTTCTGATCAGTAACTCTTTCACCTTATGGATCCTTATTGCCCACAGGATTTTAGTCTAAATTTAATTGAGTGATATCACCTATTTGCTTTCACTCTCTTGATTGGCTTACATTCATTGCTTTTCTTGGTCCTGAACCATACGTGTGTGTATGTGTATGTGTGTGTGTTTTAATACCTTGGTATCTTATTTTATTATTATTATTTGGTCATAGTGTGTGGCTTCTGGAATCTTAGTTCCCTGACCAGGGCATCAACCTGGGCCCTAAGTAGTGAGAATGTGGAGTTCTGACCATTGAACCACCAGGGAATTCACCTTACTGAATTTTTTAGATCCAGATCAGATATTATGTCCTTTAAAATGCATCCACTCACTGAGAAACTTAGTGGTTTCCTCTATCATATTTCTCTAAATTTTCATTGCATCTTATTTATATATTTACTACATAATATCACATGTACTTTAATTGTTTAAATATTTATTCACATTAAATGTGCGTGTTCAAGAGAACTGGCAAGTGATGGTCAATAAACTTTTGTTATGAGTCCTGTTACAATAGTAGTGATTGAAAAGTCTTCGACTATCTTAATATCCAGAGCGAAAAATACCTGTCTTATTACAAATCACTGTAGTAGTATTATATGGGATGAAAGTGTTGTTGAAAGAATGGTCATTTCTGACTGGGGGATCAGTTCTTTGTTACAGAGGACTTCAGCTGCACTTAACACATTTTAGTATAAGGTTATAATCCATCATTCTTATGTCAGATGGATTTTTTTAATTTAAAAAAAGTTTTAATTAGAAATTAATTGCTTTACAGTGTTGTGTTGGTTTCTGCTGTATAACAGTGCTAATCAGCCATAAGTATGCATGTATCCCCTTCCTCTTGAGGCTCTCCCCACGGCCCCCACCCCCAACCCCGGGTCATTACAGCACCAGGTAGAGCTCCCTGTGTTATATAGCAGCTTCTTATTAGCTATCTGTTTTACGCATGGTAGTGTTTATATGTCAGTGCTATTTTCTCAGTTTGTCCTACCCTCTTCTTCCCCCACTGTGCCCACAGGTCCATTCTCTAGGTCTGAGTCTCTGTTCCTGCCCTGAAAATAGGTTCATTGCACCGTTTTCCTAGATTCCCCATTTATGTGTTAATATATGATATTTGTTTTCCTCTTTCTGACTTGTTTCACTCTGTATAACAGGCCAGATGAATTTTTCTTTCCTGCCATCTTCATTGTGGATGCCATCTTAGCATTCTCAACATTTATAAATGAAACATGGTAGAAGTAACTAAATCTACCTCTGTAGTTTAAAACATCCAATTTCAAAGCTATCCCAGAAGATTATAAGCAGCCTTTCCCTTAAGTGATTTTATTTCCAATAATTTCAGATGTTTAGGTGCTGACAGCTTACACCGCCCTGTCATTCCTCTGTTACTGGTAGAAGGCAGGCCTCACACACATAAAGTTACCATCCAGTGTCTTGTGTCTTTTCGGAAGAGTTTCATCAACTTATTTTCAGCCTTAGTTTGTTTCTGCAGCCTTCCTGTAGAAATAGGGACCTCTTGATTTGCAAATAGCTTTTTAGAGTAATTAGAAAAAATGGGGAGTTATAAGAAACAAGCTAAATTTTAAAAAGATAAAAATTATATATGACTGAGAAAACTTGACCTTGCTTTGGCTAACAAGTAAAAGAAAATAACTTTTTATGTAATTTGAAGAACAGATTTTTCTTTTAAGAAATTCCAAAAGGCAGATTCTAAAAATTTTCTGCAAAGGCTTCCCTGACAGTCGGGTGGTTAAGATTTCACCTTCTGATGCAGGGGTTGTGGGTTCCATTCCTGGTCAGGGAGCTAAGATCCACATGCCTCATGGCCAAAAACCCAGAATGTAAATGACAGAAGCAATAATGTAACAAATTTAGTAAAGTCTTTAAAAGTGGTCCACGTAAAAAAAAACAAACAAACACAATACTTTGATGCAGTAAGAGCATAATCTGATATATTTAGTTAAAAGGAAAAAACATAAATACTTCTGTTCTTGATAGTCACACATATATCAGTACTGCAAAAAAGCTGATTAAAAAGGAAAAGCAGTCTTAATGAATATTCTAGGGAAAACTGAATGACAGAACCTTATAATAAAAGATTTAATCATATGAAACTAGGAGAAATAGCCTTTAGTATTCAAGGAGATCCAACCAGTCCATTCTGAAGGAGATCAGCCCTGGGATTTCTTTGGAAGGAATGATGTCAAAGCTGAAACTCCAGTACTTTGGCCACCTCATGCGAAGAGTTGACTCATTGGAAAAGACTCTGATGCTGGGAGGGATTGGGGGCAAGAGGAGGAGGGGACGACAGAGGATGAGATGGCTGGATGGCATCACTGACTCGATGGACGTGAGTCTGGGTGAACTCCGGGAGTTGGTGATGGACAGGGAGGCCTGGCGTGCTGCGATTCATGGGGTCGCAAAGAGTCGGACACGACTGAGCGACTGATCTGATCTGATCTGATTCTAGTTCTTTGACATTATATAGCAGCATGGAATGAAGAGGTTAAAGGAAAATGATTAATTTTATGATAAATAAAGATTAGTTCACTGATTTTAAAGTCAGACCTGCCTACCTAAGATTTAAATTGAAGAACTTGTTTTGAGGAGACACAGTCTTAATATAGCAAACATCTTTGAGAACATCAGAATACACAGTACTCCTTTGCTAATGTTATCACTTATTAAGAAAAGATAGCACTAAAGGCGTTCCTGAATCTGTTTCTTGTCATTTCATTTACATGACCCGAGTCTTCCCCCAAAGTCTTTCTTTTGAAAGTGATTGAAAATATTTCCAAAAAAGTCCTGGATTCCATATTCTTGTGGAAGGCTCCTTAATGATTTGTGGCAGTTAAAACAACTATGAAGAACAAGAAAAGATCTTAGAAATATACACTATGTTATTGTATAATATTATGTTTGATTTTATGTGATTTTTTTTTCATTCTAAAATGTTTTATAGTATATAGGTATGTCACTTATAATTGATTAAATGATTATATTGATTTCCAAAATTATCAGTTTCATGATCAAGAAAATACCTGTTATTTTAACGTTGTTTGTATGAGAAAATGAGATTTGACTTAAAAGTCATTTCAGCCCACAGTTTAGTTTCCTAATGAACATGCCGTAACAATAAAGAGTTTTTGTTTAGAGGAATAGATATAGCAACACAGATTGCTTTCTAAGAATTAGTGTTAGGAAATGTTTGGTTAAACTGAAAAATGAGTTTTAATTTTTACTGTTAGTAATTGAGAACTTACAATTTTGGGGTAAAATCATTTTTGTGAGCTTGCTACTTCTCTTCATTGTATATTTCAAAGTCTGTGCTTTCTAAACAATAGCAAAGAAATATCTTAGGATTCAAAGAAATGAAATAAACTAAAATTGGATATTTCATTAGATTCCAGAGAGTGGTTTTAATTTTCATAGATGTTTTTAGTGTGTTCATATGCTGGGAATTTGAATTTCATCTTTAAATATTTATTTTGAAACTGGATAAAAATTTGCCTGGATCCAGAAAGCATGTCAAAATTGAATTTTTTACATGAAAGTTGCCTATTATAGTCTACATTATCTTTAGAGTTTTCTTATATAAGACAAATTAGAAATCTGTTTGTGGAGATGTCTTTTTAGTTGCCTCTGTCCAGAATCGGAACTTTATTAAAGTACCAAGAATATTGAATTCAGGTAATTTCAGTGGTTTTTTGAGACAAAAATCTAATTCTGATGGAGTAGTATCCAAAGTGGACTATTAGGCTAGGCAGAGGAAAAGAACAGAACAAAGAAAGGAGAAAATGTCCCGTCATGAGAGAAGGGAAGTTGAGAGTAACAGTGGAGAATGCTACCGACCTACACTACCTACTCTAGTCCTTCTAGAGTAGATCCTCTGAAAGAGCAAGCAGTTTTATCAGCATTTCTTCTCCACTGCTGCTATTTGTTGGAGTGTGTAATTTCCTTCAGGTACTTGGGGTGGGGAAAAGGTTAAGAGCTCCTAGGCTACTATAACTCTACCTGGTGTGTCTGCTTCCAAGTTTGTTCTGCTGTATTCTTTATACACAATTGATATTTTTTTCTCTTTAATATAAATAAATTAATGCTATTCTCTACCCTCTTTTATCATATTGAGAATAGAAAATTCCAACTGCTTCTTCTAACTTAAAAATCCCCTACCTGCCTCTCACCAAATCTGTGACTCTGCTTCTTTTTCACTCTGTTTTGGCTACACTGCCTTTATATTTCTGTTTAGGGTTGTTCTAGCTGTGCCTTCTGTTTGGAATGGTGGTCTTCCTGCTTTGCAGTTGGCTGCCTCTGTGTCAGCTTACAGGTCAGCTTCATAGAAAGGTATTCCATGACCACTCAGTATTAAGGAGTCACTCATTGTTCCCCTATAACTTTATTATAATTCTCTGAATTATACTTATCACTATATGATTTTTTCCTGTTTTTGTTTATTTCTCTACTAACTACTATATCTCTAGTGTCTACAGTGGTGGTTAGCATATAGATGACACCCAATACTTACCTATTGCATGGAAGATTGTATCAGTCACTGCTTTAGGGCTAGGTGTGCTATCCATGTAATACTAGTGTATTTTGTCCAAGTGGTACTGTTCATAATTTTTAGAAACTCTACTTGCTTGCCCTATAAGTTTTATTGTAATGAAATTAGAAACCAAATGGCAACAGTGAAATTGTATTTTCAGATTGAAGTCTGGAAAACTAGCTTTGAATCTTAGCATTTTCAGGTGTAATATATATTAGGATTTGTCACTATACTTCATTGACTATGTTCCTTCTTCTGTAAAGTAACTTCTCATGGGGTCTGAGATTTAAATGAAATAGTATGTTTAGGAGTTTCTTATGAAGTACCACATTGATTATTTTAATAAATTCTCCATTATCCTCTCTCCCCCACAAAGATATCAAATAACTTTACCTACCTTTAATGATAAAGTAATTTTAAAATATGAACTTTAGTTTTATAATTTTATTACATGTTCTGTATGAAGCTATGACTTAAAATTAAATACCTTAGAGAATCTCTAATGCAGCTTTTGAGTATTTTATGAATGGCAAATTGGTTGACTTAGTAATTTCTTCCAGGTTTTCCCCTTTAGTTCTTTCATTTCTGTCTCTCTTTCTTTCCTTTCTGTTCCAGTCAACCAATTTTTATTTTGATTGGTTTTTCATATAATTTGTAATAGTTTTTATATGCTTTCTGATGTATTTTTTATAGAATATGTTTTTAACTAGCTAGAAACATGGATATGTTACTCATCTCCAGGCTTTGAGGACTATTTGAAAAGAGTAAAGCCCATTCAGCTTTTCTCTGTTAACATTTTCTATGCAAAACACTACTCCTGAATACAATTTTCACTTTGCTGCATCCATACTTTCGTTTATATATTAAAATACTCAGGATATCCTTTATCCCTCCTTCTCACCTGTCCAAACCTCTATGTCCAAAAAGAATCAGGTGAAATCTACCTTTTCTCTAGTGATTGTCCCAGTCTGCTGTATCTGAAGTGATTGCTATTTTAAAAAAATTTCATGTCAGCTGTTGTTTGTAATTAATCATACTTTACCCTTTCTGATATCTTATATTGTTTTTTTAGTTATTTTAGTTTTCTTTAGTCATTGGTAATTAACCAGTTTACTTTTTTACTATCTTATTTTGTGGTTTTTAAGTGTTGTTATGTTTTTCAAGCTGATGAATTGTATGTTCCTATAGCAATTTCATGCTCTTCGATGACCCTGTCCATAGGATCTGTTGTAGCATTGTTTTTTTAATTCATTTTATGTACTTAATAAAAGTTTTTTTTCTTTTACTCCTCATTAAATAGCCATTTATTTTATTCCCAAAGGAAATAATTTGGTATTTTATGAGTGGCAATATTGTGAAGTGGGTAAGTGGCAGACTTATTATGGCCACATTGCTTAGATTCCAGTCCTAGCTTTACCATTTAATAGTGGTGGGACTTTGGGAAAGTCACTCAACCTCTCTGTGCTGTAGTTTTCTAATCTGTAACATAGAAAATAAGAGTACCTTTTAGGATTGTTGTGTGGTTTAACTGAGAAACATAAAATGCTTAACATATTGCTTGGCACATAGTTGCTACTTTGTTGCTACACTATCTTCATCGAAATTAGCATGATTATTTTATGGAATAATGAAAAAGAGTCTTTGAAGTCTGATAATCCTTTTATGATCTTGGGCAGCTTTCTTCTCTAAAACCCATTTGGACAGTGGGCATTATTTCAGTTTAGTTCGGTGCAGTCACTCAGTAGTGTCCGACTCTTTGTGACCCAATGGACTGCAGCACACCAGGCCTCCCTGTCCATCACCAACTCCCGGAGCTTATTCAAAGTCATGTCCATCTAGTCAGTGATTCCATCCAACCATCTCATCCTCTGTTATTACCTTCTCCTCCCGCCTTCAATCTTTCCCAGCATCAGGGTCTTTTCAAATGAGTCAGCTCTTTGCATCAGGGGTCCAAAGTATTGGAGTTTCAGCTTCAGCATGAGTCCTTCCAATGAATATTCAGGACTGATTTCCTTTAGGATGGACTGAGTCTTCTCCAACACCACAGTTCAAAAGCATTCATTCTTTGGCGCTCAGCTTTCTTTCTAGTCCAACTCTCACATCCATACATGACTACTGGAAAAACCATAGCTTTGACTAGATGGACCTTTGTTGGCAAAGTAATATCTCTGCTTTTTAATATGCTGTCTAGGTTGGTCATAGCTTTTCTTCCAAGGAGTAAGCATCTTTTAATTTAATGGCTGTAGTCACCATTTCCAGTGATTTTGGAGCCCCCCAAAATAAAATCTCTCACTACTTACTTTGTATATATAAAGCTTCATATACATGCCCAGTACAGCATATATATTTATGTTATGTGGACTCTGTCTAGCAACTCTCTTTCTCTATTCTGAATTGCAGTTGTATTTCTGGAGCCAGCCTGTTGCTTTCCTCCCTTTCTCTCACCCTTCCGTCTGTTTTCCTTCCCTTCCTCGCTCCTTCTACCCTTCCTTTCATTCCTTCATCCTCCATTCCAGCTTGCCATCCATCTGTGTGTTTGTCTGACTAAAGGCAATTCAAGGAAGGGAGACTTAGCAATTGGTTTAGTGTTTTTAGAACCTACATTGTGGGAAACTGTTTTTCTGAGAGTCCATTACATTAAGATGAGTATGTATTCAGAAATGAGGGAAAGTGCTAATTTGGGAACCAGATTTTGGCAATTATGAATATGGGTTTTAAGATACTGAACTGTTTTGTTGTCACTTGTGCTGGTGTCCCACCTAAGAAACTTATTGATAAAGTTACTAATTGATAAAGTACTAATTTTATCTGATAGTAGTGTAAAATCAGTGCATGCTTTGGGGCTTCCCTTGTGGCTCAGCGGTCAGAATCTGCCTGCCAGGGCAGGAGATCCAGGCTCAATCCCTGGGTCAGGAAGATCCTCTGGAGAAGGAAATGGCTACCCACTTCAGTCTCCTTGCCTGGAAAATCCCATGGACAAAGGGGCCTGGCAGCCTACAATTCGTGGGGTCAAAAAGTCAGATACAAGATAGTGACTAAACAGCAATTGTAAATGTAGTTGCTCATAGACTTACGTTCTTTTCATGTAATATATTGTAACTAAATGGGAAAAATGTCCAGATGTTAAGTCTAGAGGATTATAAATTCAAATTTTTTTTCTACAACAAATAATAAAAAACCATGTGAATTGTTAATGATTTGCTTTTTCTCTTAGACCAGAGAATGTTGTGGTTGGGTAGCCACCTTGTGGGTTGCAGAGCATCACCTTAGCCCACATCTGAAGACTAGCAGAAGTGGTCTATCCAGCCAGTTAGGAGAGGATATTAGCACCACCTTGTGGTGTTTGCTGTACTGTGCCATTTACTGTTGGTGTCCTGTCATTACACACATCTTGATCATCAGGAGAGGATAAGCAAGGAAGACATCAGTTTGGCAGTTATCTTTCCAAAGCAAATACACATTCTCATCATTGGATACTTACTATCTAATCTTTAGCATCCCAGTAAAATTTTTAATTTGAGATCTTTCCAGTTGTGATAATAATGGATTGAAGTACTTCAAATTCTTGGCCATGTGTAACAAAATAGTTTTTATAGTATGTAGTAATAATATTTGAGATTACCCTGGTAGATAATACTTTTTTCTGAATTATTTAATATTATTATAAAGTAAGTCATATTTTTAGAAATAAGTATTTACGTATGGTGTATTTGTTGAACTTTGTCTTGATTACTCTTGTAACGTGTAGAATATAAACTCACTTAAAAAATATAGTTCTTTGCAAATTAAAATATTTTTGCTATTTCTTGAATAAAATTTTATAATCATGAGATAACACAGACTTTTTAAACTAACATATTCTTAAAAGCTAGAATATTTTCTCCCAATGATTTATTTTATACTTTTTGTATTTTGAATAGCTGGATCCTTAATATTTTTCTCTATTAAAATATATCTAGGCTTTTCTAATTTGGCTGTAAAGTGAATATATCAGTTATATTCAGTGTAATTTCTTAAAAAAAAAAAGCCGTGCTGATGATGATCGATAAATATAAAGGATAAGAAGCACAAGAACGTGGGTATCATAATGAAGGTATACTAGATATTACTGAGTCCTGTGGGTTATTTTAAAATGTACACTTATTTTTTAAATGTAAATTACCAAAGTTGACTGTTGCTCAACAGTGAGTATTTGTAATAGAAATAAAGAAAAAGTACCGAGTTAAATAGAATGTATCTAGTTTAGTATGTGGGTTAATCATTTAGCAGTGTGCTCATTCTAATTGAAAAGCTGGGCTTTTTGGTTATGAATCATTGTGCAATCAAAGTCACACATTAGTATTACTTGCCTACATGGAAAAAACCACTGTTTTATTCTTTCAAAACATTATTTTGTAAACTTGAAGATATTATAACTAAGACAATGAAGACTTCTTACTATAAGTTTATATTGCTTTCTTTTTTTTGATACCAAGTTTCTTAACTTTTTCAAATAAGAAAAAAATTTAAATTTACTATTTAAAATCTCCTTCATTCAGAAATCAAAATGTGAAAATGTTAATATTTTAAGAATAGGAAGGGTATAATTTGAGAATAAAGATATATATTCTTTTCTGATGATCTTTTTCTTCTAGATTTATGACTACTTGGGTATGATCTACTGGTAAGAGCAAAAGGTGGTATAAGTAGTCTGTTATATTACTTAGAAAATTGGCAGAGTTGTGGTACCACTGACAGAAACAAGGAAACAAACAATGGGAGCCAATTTTGTTTGTTCTTTCAAAAGGTTTCATTGGTTATTGTCCCTTCCTCTCAGGGACATTGATTTTGTTTTCCATAGAGTATTCATTATTTCATCATTTTCCACATCATTGTGGAAAATTATTTTGTTTTGAGGCAGATCATTACTTCCACTTGTTTTTTTTTTTTTAAACTCTCTGTACTCTTATTTCAGGCAGTTGTTTATGCCTACAGGTGATAATACTAGGATTGATTTACTATCTATAGTTAACTTGAACAAATTACCACCACTCATACAGTTTCCTCATTCATATAATGAAAATGATAATACCTGGCATATAGTAGTAAATGCTTGGCAAATGATGGTTATGACCTGGTATTATTATCGGAAATGGACTTCAGAGTGATCTTACCAACAGAGTCTTATTATGAAATCCACTGGACACTCACTACATTATAAGGAATGGATAGGCATGCAGTGCCCCTCAGTGTTGGGGTTCGGAGCCATACCTCTCATTCATTGTCTCACATCAGAGGTTGGCAGACTCTTTACAAAAGGCCACATAATAAACATTTTAGATTTTGCAGACCATAGGTCTCTGTTTCAGTTACTGGATTTTGCTGTTGTAACAGGAAAGCAGCTGGAGGCAGTATGTAAATGAATGAATGTGCTGTGTTCCAGTCAAACTCTATTATAGACACCAAAATTTGAATTTAGTATAATTTTCAAACAACATTATTCTTCTGAACTTTTTCAACTTTTAAAAAAATGTTAAAGTCTTTCTTAGTTTATCTGTACAAAAGAAGATACACTGAATTTGGCTTGCAGACTGTATTTGCTGACCCCTTCTTAGAACAGAAACACAGAGTGGGGAGGGGCAGGATTGCAGGCAGTCTCTATAGCAGAATATCAGAACAGCATCTCCCATGAAGGAGGGATATCAGAGTTGTACTTCTGGTGCAACTGTTAACCCCATGCTGATCCTAGTTAAGACAACTTTTGGAGAATAACATCCAGGATTGTCAGTCTTTTGCATCCTCGGCTTTTTAGATAAGTGAGGTTTGTGCACCCTGGTTTCCTAACGTGCAGAATTGGCCTACTCAGATTTTATCAGTTTAGGGACAGAGTAATTCTCCTTCAACTATCATGAAGACATACATTGAATACAAGTGGATGAAAAGGTGTGCTATTTGGTATGGCTGCCTTTGAAAGTGAAAGTGTTAGTCGCTCAGTCGTGTCCAACTCTTTGCAACCCCATGGATCGTAGCCCACCAGGATCCTCCGTTTCTGGAATTCTCCAGGCAAGAATACTGGAGTGGGTTGCTATTTCCTACACCAGGAAATCTTCCTGACCCAGAAATCAAACCTGGGTCTCCCGAATTGCAGGCAGGTTTTTTGCTGTCTGAGCCACCAGGGAAGCTGCCTTTGGGCATATGTAGATACTGGTGTCCTCCAGGCCCTTCTATAAAGACTGGCTTGATTAAGGAACTCCTCACTATTAGTAATTTTGATTCTACAGGATTTTCATTTCTTGAATGTACCTATCAGCACTGTATCCCCATCCCACCCCAACCCCCAAGATGCTGAGTTTTTCTTCCTGTACATCTGTTTCTTGGAAGACCTTTTGTGGGATTTGTTACCTTAACCCGGTAATTCAAGAAGCTTTTGTTGCTGGTAAATGACATGTCTAGTTCTGAAAAATCTAAAGACAGAACTATTTTTAGCTCTTCATCTCATTTCATCCCTAAGCTGTGGTTTTGATGACAGCGATGATAATGATTGTTGTAACTGTCACTTTTTGTTTTCTGTGTACCCGTAATTTTATAAACAGTGTCTCATTCAGTCTTTGGAACAGCTCTATACATTATGTGGTGTTAATCTCATTTTACTTTAAGAAAATATATGCAGTGAAATGATAACATCAGGAACTTAAAGTTGGTGTCAATGCCTGATTCAGTCCTACACCTTTGACTTCAAAGCTTTCTGCACCTCTTGGTTTTCATTAAACTTTGTAGATTCTTGGGCATTGCTTTTATTTGTTTACTCCAGTTTCTCTACTAAACATTGGTTAGGGCAGTGATTCTGTTTTAAATATGTCTTTGTAACTTCAGCTCCTATTGTAGTGCCTGATGAATGTTGATTGAATTGGTGATTGAAGATAGTTATGCAGTCTAATGGTAAAATAAGGGAAGAATGGTCACATATAAATTAGGAAGTCCCTGTTAATCATGTAGGATGAGTAAAGAGGGTCATTTAATGTAGAGTGAGTCTTTCCTAAGAACCATTTGATGGTTCTAGTGCCATTATATGTGGTTATTGTCTGTTGAGACTATCTCTGTTATCTAATCATTAGATATATAAAGTTATCATTTTAGGTGATTTTTTTAATATCATATCCTTTTGAAATACTATCTCGTGGTCAGGCCTAGAATAGTGACAGATACATAGTAAGTGACTGCTGTCTTTCTCTCCCTATCGCCTTCCCTTTTCTTACTCTTTTTTTTTCTGTCTCTGCATTTACATATATACATGTCGTACACATATGCATATGTATGTATGCATATGTGTATATATATTTAAGATTACAAGTAATTCAGAGTTAATAGATCACGATTATTGAAATGGGAAATAAATTGAAAATTTATCAGAGGATCCTGCAAATAATATCATACATACATTTGCATGCGTGTGTGTATGGGACACACGCATGCAAATGCATGCATGTAAAGGCATTCTACAGCAGAAGCTGTAAAGGCATTCTACAGCAGAAGCATTTCTGCCATAACTCATTCCTAAGGAAATCTTCCATTTGGCATATACGTTTAAAAGGGCTTTTAGGGAAAATTGGAGTAGAAGCAGTTACATACATGTGCATATGTGTATGTACATGTATATAGAACTCTATAACCAGAGTACTGGTTACTCTGGTAACCAGAGTTACCAAACTAAAAGTTTTGGTGCGAATACCATCGTTAAGTCTCCTCTGGCAATTGTAATCAGCGTCATTGTCAAAGTAGCCTTAAGTTTTGGGTCTCACGATTTTTTGAGATGTAAACCTTTGAGAAGATTTGCTTTTAAGAGTGACCATTCTCCTCAAAATGAAAAACTCTGAATCAGTATATAGACTTTTATATTTTTTTATGCTTAGGATAAATGTCTTAGCATCTTTATCTGCAATCCCATCTTCAGATAGCTTAACATATGGAAGATCTAGTGATCAGGAAGATTCTGAATCACTCACTGTCTGTGTGGGAGAAAAGCTCTTCCATGGGATGATCAGCCTTTTCACATCATAATGTTGCTAAAGCTTTCTCATTCATGGTGAGAAAGCTGATAGCCTTGAAATGTGCTGAGAAAAGTTGTGTATGAATCAATATAACCTTTTGGTTATGTATGCTGATCTCATTACCCTATTTACCAATCATAGTTTAGTTGAGTAGCTTTAAAGAAACATAAATTATAGTTTAACAGACTGTTTATAAATAAGGCTTTTAGCTCAAAATAGATACAGACTTATACTTTATTTTGACTCCAAAATAGGATGTCTTTTCACTATCGTTTAAAGATATTTTCTGTAAATAGTAAAAAATCTAATCACAGCCTGTTGCATAGCACTAGAAAATGGAAAGTAATGTGAACAAACATACAGTTAAAAAAGACAGAAGCTAGAGGAGGTTCCAGTAAAATTTTAAGTGTATGTGGAAGAAATAATAAGACTTAAAACTTAAGTGTTATGGGGAGAATAGGCTATTTAGTTGAATTATATATTTTATAAAAAACCCGTTAGTGGATACTTGGAAGAGATGACTTCTTTGAGAAGTATAATAGACCCGAGATTATAATTGTGGGGCTGTATAGTCAAATAGACCTGGTTTTAAATCCTATATTCTGAGCTTAATTGCTTCTGTGATCTTCAACATGTGTTATTTAGGACTCAATTTTAACATCTATAAAATGAGTTTAGCCTATCACTTATTTCCTTGGGTTGTTGTTAAAATTAATGAGGTAAAGCCTTAAACAGAGAAGGCAATGGCAACCCACTCCAGTACTTTTGTTTGGAAAATCCCATGGACGGAGGAGCCTGGTGGGCTGCAGTCCATGGGGTCGCGAAGAGTCGGACATGACTAAGCGACTTCACTTTCACTTTTCACTTTCATGCACTGGAGAAGGAAAGGCAACCCACTCCAGGGTTCTTGCCTGGAGAATCCCAGGGACGGGGGAGCCTGGTGGGCTGCCGTCTATGGGGTCGCACAGAGTCGGACACGACTGAAGCGACTTAGCAGCAAAGCCTTAAAAGTTTTTAGAGTAGTGCCTAGTACATGAAAAGTGCAATTATGTTTATTTTCCCACCTGAAAGTTAAGAATCACAACTTAACCCTTTTTTACATTTATATATAATGAAAACAATAGCCATTTAAAGTGAAATTTTTTGTTGTTGTTGTTCCAGGTAACAACTCTTTGAAATCAGAAAAATACATAGTCATGTTGACTGTCTTACTGTAATTTTGTGACCACTATTCTAAAAGCGGGCTTCCCAGGTGACTCAGTGGTAAAGCGTCTGCCTGCCCCGTAGGAGACCAGGTTCAGTCCCTGGGTGGGGAAGATCTCCTGGAGAAGGAAATAGCTACCCACTCCAGTATTCTTGCCTGGGAAATCCCATGGATAGAGGAGCCTGGAGGGGCTGCAGTCCATGGGGTGGCAAAGAGTTGCCCACGACTCAGTGACTAAATAGCAGCACCATCTAAAAAGGATCTTACTGCTTCTTTGTAATCATTCCTTTTCCCCCGCTAGTCTCTTTATCCTGTGCTCTCCTATTCTTGCTTATATTAGCATCATATGGGGGCTTGTTAGAACTGCACCATCTCAGGCTACACACTAGATCCATAGAATCATAACCTGCATGTTAATACAGTTCCCCAGGTGACTTTTAAGCACGTTCAAATTTGAGAAGCGCTGTCCTTAAACCGCTGTTTCTCATTTTATCCTTTCCTCAAACCCTTCTCCATCAGTGACACTCAGCTCCTTGAAATCCCTTTCATGGATAATGATTTTGCTTCCTGCTTCTCTGAAAAAAAAAAAAAAAAGTGAAGCTATGAGAAGAAGCTATCATACACACACTCAAGTGCACAACCATCTTAACTTCCCTTGTAGTATCTTTACAGTTCTCTGCTTTCAAGTTACTATAGATGAAATGACCATGCTACCATCTAACGGTGAGTCACTAGATACCATTTCTTCTCCCTATTCAAGAATATCACTGCAGTAAATCTGTACTCATTCACTTGTATCATTCACTTTTTCCCTCTCTGCTGGATCATTCTTCCCAGGCTGTAAACATGCTGTCTCTTGTCTTAGGAAAGCAAACAAACAAACAAAACTTTCCTTGGATCCCACTTTCTCCTCAACAGCTATCACTATATTTATTTGCCCTCTGCAATAAAATTTCTCAAAAGAATCGTCTTATACCTATCATCTCCATTTCTTCTCTTCCTGTTTCTGAATGCATTTCATTCAGTCTTTTGCTCCCCCTACTCCATTGAAACTGAGCTTGTCCAAATTACTGGTAATCTAAATATTGTTACATTCAGCTGGCAGTTCACAGTCCTTATTTTTTTAATTTGGCAGCAATAATTTAAATGTTGATCATTATTCCTTGAAATACTTTCTTCCATATGCCACTTCTCTGGGTTTCTCTTTTTTCTCTGTTTCTTGTTCTTATTGTCTGGTTCCTCTTCATTTCCCACTTGAATTATGTGACCTATTTCACCTGGCTTCTTATACTTAGCATATTTTCAAGGTTCATCCACATTACAGCATGTGTGTATGCATGTGCTCAGTTTTGTCCAGCTCTTTGCAACCCCATGAACTGCAGCCCACCAGACTCCTGTCGCCATGGAATTTTCCAGACAAGAATACTGGAGTAGGTTGCCATTTCTTTCTCCACGTTATAGCATGTCAGTACTTTATTCCTTTTTTGTGGTCAAATAATAGTCCATTGTGTACATACATTATTATTTGTTTATCCATTCATCCTTTATAGACATCTGAATAGTTTCCTCATTTTGGAAATTATGAATAAGTGCTGCTGTGAACATATGTATATGTATTTAGAATATATGACTACATATATTTGTTTGAGTACTTGGTTTTGCTTATTTTGTGAATATATCTAGGACTTGAATTGCTGGGTCATATGATAAGTCTATATTATTGAGGAACCTCCAGACTGTTATCACATTAGCTGAACCATTTTTTCTTTCCACTAGCAATGTACTAAATGATTCCTATTTTTCCACATCCTTGTCAGTATTTGTTATTTTCAATTTTTTGAGTATTGTCTTCCTAGTAGGGACAGAGGAGCCTAGTGGGCTGCCGTCTGTGGGGTCGCACAAAGTCGGACACGACTGAAGTGACTTAGCAGCAGCAGCAGCAGTGGGTTTATGACATTGAACAGCTTCTAATGTGATTATTGAGCATTTACATATCCATACCTCTTTTTCTTTCTGTTGAATTCTTGAGAAGATCCTTTGAAGTTCTATGGAGTTGTCTCTCTGTGCAGCTCTATCTTCTTTGGTACACTTTCCTGAGAACTTTAGGCACATCTCTGTGTATTCTCAGCTCTGTCTCTGAGAGAGAGTGCCAATCTTTGCTTGGTTGCTCTCTCTGCACTAGATCCTGGAAGTTCTCTCAAGGCAGTCAGCTGGGATAATTTGCAGTGTTCCCCTTGTTTTTTGTGTGGTAGAGTCCACAGTCCTCTGTTGCCTGATTTCCTGTGTCTTGCATACCTTCACTCCATATATTCCGCGCCCCCACCCACCCCCCCCACCACCAATATTTTGATTGTTTCACACGAGAGGGTAAATCTGGTCCTGTAACTTAGCCTGATGTGGAATCCTTTCATCTTTAAAATGGAGAAAATAAGACTCAAGAGTATGCCAAATTCATATTAACTCTGCTAAGAATCCTGTGAAGAATTCATGTCATCTTTCCATGTACCCTCACTATCTCGGATGTCAAACATTTGTGCTTTGGCAGTCTACTGGTTGGACTTGGCAGACTTTTGCAGGGGTGCAGTGTATAATCAATTGGTTTACTTTGTCAGGGGTTGTAGACATTGATTATTATTCACCTGGGAGTGGAGAACTTTGTAAATGAAATTTGAATCTTCTATGACTACTGGCAAGAACTGAAAAATTCTCAGTAATGAAAATCACATGTTTTAAAAGAAATGGACCAAGGAATACTTACTTTGTTTTAGTGATGTTGCATTTTCTCTTTATTTGTAATGGAAATATGTTTTCTTTCCAGGAATATTAAGAGACTTTGTGACACAGACCTCTTTTTTTGCTGTTGTTAAATTAAGGAGATTTCAGTATTAGGAAAGATTTAAAAAATTTTCACCATATTTGTTCAAAAATGCAACATTTATGTAAGAACATGTCCTTGTCCTTAATAAATACACATTGCCATATTTAGAGGTATATGGGCACCATGTATCCAGTATACTCTAAAACTGATCATAAAGGGTTTTATGCACGTACTCAGACACACATATGCCGATGTGTTGATATATGTGAGTCTAAATTTAAAAAATTGGAAAATTTGCTTGAAAGATATTTTGAACTTCCTTCTACTATTCTTGTAGCACTGAAACTTGGAATTATATTAAAGCTATCACATTTTTTTAAAGAATGACAATATTATGATCACTTCTAGGTGTGAAGTGTGACATTTCCTTCGTTTTTGCCTTTTCAGCATTCATTTCCTCCTTGTCTGATATTTGCAAGCTATATAGCTCAAGGGGGATTGATCTCATAGGATAGTTTCAGGACTGAACATGTGACCTGTGCCTCAAAATACAGTTCTGTTCCTTTTTTGAAGTGACTGGTTCAGTTCAGTTCAGTTCAGTTCAGTCGTTCAGTCGTGTCCGACTCTTTGCGACCCCATGAATCACAGCACGCCAGGCCTCCCTGTCTATCACCAACTCCCGGAGTTCACTCAGACTCACGTCCATCGAGTCAGTGATGCCATCCAGCCATCTCACCCTCTGTCGTCCCCTTCTCCTCCTGCCCCCAATCCCTCCCCAGCATCAGAGTCTTTTCCAGTGAGTCAACTCTTCGCATGAGGTGGCCAAAGTACTGGAGTTTCAGCTTTAGCATCATTCCTTCCAGAGAAATCCCAGGGCTGATCTCCTTCAGAATGGACTGGTTGGATCTCCTTGCAGTCCAAGGGACTCTCAAGAGTCTTCCCCAACACCACAGATCAAAAGCATCAATTCTTCGGCGCTCAGCCTTCTTCACAGTGCAACTCTCACATCCATACATGACCACAGGAAAAACCATAGCCTTGACTAGACGAACCTTTGTTGGCAAAATAATGTCTCTGCTTTTATGCTGTCTAGGTTGGTCATAACTTTCCTTCCAAGGAGTAAGCGTCTTTTACTTTCATGGCTGCAGTCACCATCTGCAGTGATTTTGGAGCCCAGAAAAATAAAGTCTGACACTGTTTCCACTGTTTCCCCATCTATTTTCCATGAAGTGGTGGGACCGGATGCCATGATCTTTGTTTTCTGAATGTTGAGCTTTAAGCCAACTTTTTCACTCTCCACTTTCACTTTCATCAAGAGGCTTTGTTCAGGAATGATCATATAAGCCAAGCCAATGCAGGGAGATTCATTTCTAGGATTTCTGTTGAAATTACTGTGAAAGAGAAACTATCATCATGTTTCCAAGTGAGTAGGTTATAATCTTGAACCTAATTGTTGTCACTTGCCATTATTTATAACACTTTACCTAAAAACAGTGAAACCAGTTTAGAGGAAAGAGAATCAGCAAGCTTCAGTATGAAAATTGTTGTTTTATATATATATATATATATATATATATATATAGAAATTAAGCTTGATTTAATTAGCATTTGGTGCTTTGGACCATTCCCTTGGAAATACTGAAGAAAATGAAGATGTATAATATCTTTATTTCTTATTTTGTATTCTGATTCCATCTTTCTAACCATTCTTTAATTTTCTTTTTTCATTTCTCCATAATCATCTCATTTCCTTGATGAACGTAAACTTGAGGTTTTTTTTTTTCTTTTGATTACTATGGTTTTAGCTGTGTTTATTTACATGTATATATAATACATTTTAATATATAATGATTATACTATTTGTATGTGTCTGTTATTTCATTGTTTATTATGTTGTATCATATTTAAATTTGTGTCTATCTTAATTTTACCTTATGGCTGTTAATTAAATATAACTCGTCATTTCCATGGTTACACTTTTAGGCCCAGGAATAATGTTTCCATAAATAATATAGGCCTATGTATTAACGACTGCTGATAAATATCTTTACCTTGGTATCTCATCCAATCACAAAGAATGTTCAAACTACCACACAATTGCACTCATCTCACACACTAGAAGAGTAATGCTCAAAAGTCTCCAAGCCAGGCTTCAATAATACATGAACTCTGAACTTCCAGATGTTCAAGCTGGTTTTTGAAAAGGCAGAAGAACCAGAGGTTAAATTGCTAACATCCGCTGGATCATCAGAAAAGCAAGAGATTTCCAGAAAAACATCTATTCTGCTTTATTGATTACACCAAAGCCTTTGACTGTGCATCACAAAAAACTGGAAAATTCTGAAAGACATGGGAATACCAGACCACCTGACCTGCCTCTTGAGAAATCTGTATGCAGGTCAGGAAGCAACAGTTAGAACTGGACATGGAACAACAGACTGGTTCCAAATAGGAAAAGGAGTAACGTCAAGGCTGTATGTTGTCACCGTGCTTATTTACCTTATATGCAGAGTACATCCTGAGAAACGCCGGGCTGGATGAAGCACCAGCTGGAATCAAGATTGCTGGGAGAAATATCAATACCCTCAGATGTGCAGATGATACCACCCTTATGGCAGAAAGCAAAGAGGAACTAAAGAGCCTCATGATGAAAGTGAAAGAGGAGAGTGAAAAAATTGGCTTAAAGCTCAACATTCAGAAAACGAAGATCATGGCATCTGGTCCCATCACTTCATGGGAAACAGATGGGGAAACAGTGGCTGACTTTATTTTTGAGGGCTCCAAAATCACTGCAGATGGTGACTGCAGCCATGAAATTAAAAGACGCTTACTCCTTGGAAGGAAAGTTATGACCAACCTAGACAGCATCTTAAAAAGCAGAGACATTTCTTTGTCAACAAAGGTCCATCTAGTCAAGGCTGTGGTTTTTCCAGTAGTCATGTTTGGATGTGTTAATGGGCTTCCCTGGTGGCTCAGAGGTTAAAGCGTCTGCCTGGAATGCGGGAGACCTGGGTTCGATCCCTCGGTCAGGAATATCCCCTGGAGAAGGAAATGGAAACCCACTCTAGTATTCTTGCCTGGAAAATCCCATGGAGGGAGGAGCCTGGTTGGCTACATTCCATGGGGTCGCAAAGAGTCGGACACGACTGAGCGATTTCACTTTGGTTCACTTCATGTATGGATGTGAGAGTTGGACTATAAAGAAATCTGAGAGCCAAAGAATTGATGCTTTTGAACTGTGATATTGGAGAAGACTCTTGAGAGAGTCCCTCCGACTGCAAGGAGATCCAACCAGTGCATCCTAAAGGAGATCAGTCCTGAGTGTTCATTGGAAGGACTGATGTTGAAGCTGAAAGTCTAATACTTTGGCCATCTGATGCGAAGAGCTGATTCATTTGAAAAGACCCTGATGCTGGCAAAGATTGAAGGCGAGAGGAGAAGGGGATGACAGAGGATGAGATGGCTGGATGGCATTACTGACTCGATGGACGTGAGTCTGGATGAACTCCGTGAGTTGGTGATGGACAGGGAGGCCTGGCGTGCTGCAGTCCATGGGGTCGCAAAGAGTCGAATACAACTGATTGAACTGAACTGAACTGAACTGGTATCTCACAGACACCCTGAATTCCCCATTTTTCAAATTGCTGTCTTCACTTCTCTTCAAATCTCTTTCTTATTTTAGTCCATTTCATTAATAATTGTATCTTCTCAGTGACTTGAGCAATTCTTTCATATAATCCCACTAAAACTATATGTGATTTCAGGGGAGGGACTGTGATAATTCCCCTATGTAACTTGAGTGCTTTACCAGAAGAGACAAAAGATTTGTAGGGGTTTCTCAGAAAGGAAAGCCTAAGACAAAGGCTTATGTACTACTGTTATTATGGATTATATTTGAAGGATTAACGTTACGAGTCAGGAGAGGGAGACCTATTTGGGTGTATAATCTCATTAGTCACAAGTTTCTAGAAACATTCTTCCTCAGAGTTTTTTTTTTTTTTTTTTCCCCACTTGTCTTACATACTCCATTGTTCAAGGTTCTACTCTTCAGGACGCTGCCTTTGCTGCTCATCTAGCTTCTGTGTATATTTATGGGCACCAAGTGAAGAGCTGTACTGCTCCATATTATAGGAATACACTGCAAGCTCTGCGTTCAGAGGCAAGAGACATATTGGATGGACACAGGCTTTGTCAGTTTTTCCTGAGTGGAGTTGCTTAGGAAGCTGCGTAGAGCTCTTCACCACTGCAACTGCTGGAGTGATTTAGGGTGAGGTAGCCTCTTGAGAAATTTGTATGCAGGTCAGGAAGCAACAGTTAGAACTGGACATGGAACAACAGACTGGTTCCAAATAGGAAAAGGAGTTCATCAAGGCTGTATATTGTCACCCTGCTTATTTAACTTATATGCAGAGTACATCATGAGAAACGCTGGACTGGAAGAAACACAAGCTGGAATCAAGATTGCCAGGAGAAATATCAATAACCTCAAATATGCAGATGACACCACCCTTATGGCAGAAAGTAAAGAGGAACTCAAAAGCCTCTTGATGAACGTGAAGGTGGAGAGTGAAAAAGTTGGCTTAAAGCTCAACATTCAGAAAATGAAGATCATGGCATCCGGTCCCACCACTTCATGGGAAATAGATGGGGAAACAGTGGAAACGGTGTCAGACTTTATTTTTCTGGGCTCCAAAATCACTGCAGATGGTGACTGCAGCCATGAAATTAAAAGACGCTTACTCCTTGGAAGGAAAGTTATGACCAACCTAGATAGCATATTCAAAAGCAGAGACATTACTTTGCCAACAAAGGTTCGTCTAGTGAAGGCTATGGTTTTTCCTGTGGTCATGTATGGATGTGAGAGTTGGACTGTGAAGAAGGCTGAGCGCCGAAGAATTGATGCTTTTGAACTGTGGTGTTGGAGAAGACTCTTGAGAGTCCCTTGGACTGCAAGGAGATCCAACCAGTCCATTCTGAAGGAGATCAGCCCTGGGATTTCTTTGGAAGGAATGATGCTAAAGCTGAAACTCCAGTACTTTGGCCACCTCATGCGAAGAGTTGACTCATTGGAAAAGACTCTGATGCTGGGGAGGGACTGGGGGCAGGAGGAGAAGGGGACGACAGAGGGTGAGATGGCTGGATGGCATCACTGACTCTATGGACGTGAGTCTGGGTGAACTCCGAGAGTTGGTGATGGACAGGGAGATCCGGCGTGCTGCGATTCATGGGATCGCAAAGAGTCGAACACGACTGAGCGACTGATCTGATCTGATCTGAGAGAATTAGAGGTATCTGAGACAAGGAAATGGAATGTTAGTAAAAAACAATAATAAAAAGGAAAATGTTCATCATAATGCATGTATTTTTTTAAGCATCATAAAACATAAAGGAAAAATGTATTATAGAATGTGATGCTTATTATATATCTTTAAGAAATATATTTGTTTCCAGTTACCAGCTTCATGTGGCTACAGTGTAGCCATATATGTTGAAAAGCTGGAGTTAAATCCTCAAATATTAAGAGTCTCATCTACAACCAAATGTTAATATTGATTAAAAATATTTTCTTCCTAGTTTTGTGGACTGTGACAAATCTTCACATAGTCTATATTATTTATATAATTCGGTTAAAGGCTTAATACAGCATACATGAAAGTGTATCACATTGGAATATTGGAAAACAGGCTGGAGAATTGTTATCAGTAATCAAAGTGTGTCTTATATTAAGTAATATTTGGAGTATTTTTTGGTTTGAAGCACATTTTAAGATAATTACTTCTGGATGAAATGAAGCTCTGCATGCATGATCAGTCACTCAGTTATGTCTAACTCTTTGTGATGCAGTGTACTGTACCCTTCCAGGCCCCTTTGTCCATGAGATCTTTCAGGCAAGAATAATGGGGTGGGTCATCATTTCCTTCTCCAGAAATGAAGCTATACTTAGTAATAAAGTATTTGAAAGATTAAAGGTAAGTGTAAAATTTAATTTACATATTCATCCATTAAATGCAGTATTTTTAAAGTGTGAAACCTTTGCTTGAGATTGGTTATATATGAACAGTGGAGATAGTCACTGATTTCATGAGCTTAAATTGTATCTGAGCAGGTAGACGATGAGTAAGGAAAAAATTATATAATCACAAATATTAAACAAAAATATTAGACGAAAACTTAATTTGCTTGAGTGTTTAGAGACAGGCCTCTGTGAAGGATATGAGAGGTAACTGAACAAGTAGCAAAGAATTTGGCATGTTCAAGTGTAGCTGGAGTATAGTCAACAGGGGAGAGTGTTAGCGATGTGATTTCAGAGAGATGTGAGTCATCTGGCCTGGCTTTATAGGCTATGATGAGAAGTTTACATTTAATGCAAATGGAATTGGGAAGACAGTGTTTAAGCAGGGGAATAGCAGAGTCTGATTTATCATCTAAACACATGAAGTCTTTAGATGTTTACATACATTGTTTTAAGTTTTTATGATGAAAGTAATTGCATCTTTAGTAATTAAAATTTGGAAAGTTAGAAAATCCTGGAAGCAGAAAAAAAAATTAACTCATCAGTCTCAAGCCATTGAAATGTCTTTTACATATGACCTGCTAGAATTCCCCCTGCTATTTATTTACCTTGTATTAATTTGAATTTGAATAGCTTACAGAGTGAAAATCACTCTATCGAGTCTAACTCTTTGCAACCCCTTGGATAGTCCACGGAATTCTCCAGGCCAGAATACTGGAGTTGGTAGCCTTTCCCTTCTCCAGAGGATCTTACCAAATCAGGGATTGAACCCAGGTTTCCCGCACTGCAGGCGGTTTCTTTACCAGCTCAGCCACCAGGGAAGCCCTATCTTGTTTTGGATTGTATTTATAATTTTCCTTTATGTCCTAAGAATTTTCTGTTTATTGCATAGTCTTTGAAACCATCATTTTAATGATCATGTACTAGTTTGTCACTTGACTACATCAGTTTGCTTAATCAGCCCTCATTTTTGGAAATTTAGACTATTTCAAATATTTTCTATTATATGTAACTATAAATGAAATTCCTAATATTAATTCCTACATTGCATTAGCATATATTTCTGGAAATTAATTAGTTAAAAGTTGTTAACTTTTTGTTACCAAATTCATATACAAAACTGTTACAGTAAACTCCTACCAGCAGTGTGTTAACAGGAATTAGCAAATTTTTTCTTATGGGGTCGTATACTACAAATTTTAGGCTTGTGGACTGTAAAATATCTCTAGCAGCTACTCAGTTTTGCTGTTTTAGTACAAAATTGACCATAGACTATTCGTAAACAAATGGGTGTGGCTGTGTTCCAAATTAAAATAATTTCAGTAAAATATCTCAAAGTCTGTGGACTACAGTCTATGTTACACTATCAGGTATACCATCCCTTGCTGGTATTTTTTTAAAATTTGAAAATTGTGTGTCTCAGAGTTTTGGAATTACATTTGACAAACTTATTTAAAATAGTTTTAAATCCCATGTCACTCAAAGTTTCATTGTTTTTTTTAAAGTAATAAGGTAATATGAAGTTAATATACTTTTTAATTGTGAATTGTCGTTGGTTTTAATCACTGCAGCTATTCCTTGTGTCCTGTGTTTTATATGTGTGTGCTCAGTTGTTTGAGTTGTGTCCGACTCTTTGAGATTCCATGGATTGTGTACACTTGCTCCGTATTAATCTTTGATGTTACAAAAGACTGGAATCCAATTTAAACTCCTGAAATATTAATGACTTAATTGTTTTAATGGTTGATAGCCGTGAATGTGATTTAAACTGTAATGCTGTGCAGAAGTCAGAAGTATGAATTTTAAAGCTTATAATTTTGTCAACTAATCCTCACACCTAAGGTTTGTAACCTTACTTAGTTCTTGAGAACGCTATATAAAGCTAAAGTTGCCTTCTCTTGAAACTTATGTGTATTTTGTAGTATTTTATGTCTGAGTTACAGAGGAAAGGTGTCAGAACTGGAACCTTTGTCAGGTAGAATAAAACATTGGCATATTTCAGAGATTTGCTGTTCTTTTTATGGTGGTCTGTATGCTATAATGTAAAATTCCAGATAACCATCAACTACTGTATTAAATATTTTTGGAAAATAGAAATAGGATAGATTAAACACGCACTTTTTTTTTCAGTTGTCAATATTTTTTCCCCAGAAGCAAGCCATTTTGGGGGAAAAATCAGTTTCAGGGTGCTTGGTGAAAAAGATAAATATTGAAATTTTGTTTGTGTTGATACATGTGAAAAAGTAATTTTCTAAAAAAAATTTTTATCAATGTTTGCAAAGTCGAAAAAGCAAGAGAGTTCCAGAAAAACATCTATCTCTGCTGTATTGACTATGCCAAAGCCTTTGACTGTGTGGATTACAATAAACTGTGGAAAATTCTGAAAGAGATGGGAATACCAGACCACCTGACCTACCTCTTGAGAAATTTCTATGCAGGTTAGGAAGCAAGAGTTAGAACTGGACATGGAACAACAGACTGGTTCCAAATACGAAAAGGAGTACGTCAAGGCTGTATATTGTCACCCTGCTTATTTAACTTATATGCAGAGTACATCATAAGAGATGCTGGACTGGAAGAAGCACAAGCTGGAATCAAGATTGCTGGGAGAAATATCAGTAACCTCAGATATGCAGATGACACCATCCTTATGGCAGAAAGTGAAGAGGAACTAAAAAGCCTCTTGATGAAAGTGAAAGAGGAGAGTGAAAAAGTTGGCTTAAAACTCAACATTCAGAAAACGAAGATCATGGCATCTGGTCCCATCACTTCATGGGAAATAGATGGGGAAACAGTGGAAACAGTGTCAGACTTTATTTTTCTGGGCTCCAAAATCACTGCAGATGGTGACTGCAGCCATGAAATTCAAAGACGCTTACTCCTTGGAAGGAAAGTTATGACCAACCTAGATAGCATATTCAAAAGCAGAGACATTATTTTGCCAACAAAGGTCCGTCTAGTCAAGGCTATGGTTTTTCCAGCGGTCATGTATGGATGTGAGAGTTGGACTGTGAAGAAGGCTGAGCGCCGAAGAATGGATGCTTTTGAACCGTGGTGTTGGAGAAGACTCTTGAGAGTCCCTTGGACTGCAAGGAGATCCAACCAGTCCATTCTGAAGGAGATCAACCCTGGGAGTTCTTTGGAAGGAATGATGCTAAAGCTGAAACTCCAGTACTTTGGCCACCTCATGCGAAGAGTAGACTCATTGGAAAAGACTCTGATGCTGGGAGGGACTGGGGGCAGGAGGAGAAGGGGACAACAGAGGATGAGATGGCTGGATGGCATCACTGACTCGATGGACGTGAGTCTGAGTGAACTCCGGGACTTGGTGACGGACAGGGAGGCCTGGCGTGCTGCGATTCATGGGGTCACAGAGTCGAACACGACTGAGCGACTGAACTGAACTGAACTGAACCCTAAAGGTTCTTATATTAAAAAAAGCACCCCTAATTTCTGAAAAAACTGAGAGAAATAACTTGGCTGTTGATGGATGACTGATGGAATGGAGGGCAGTGTTTTGGACTTAGGAATGCTAGAAGTCTATCCTGTGATTTATGCCATGCAATTTTAGATGAAATGAGAAATAATGGTATTAAGTATCAGAAAATACATGCTTATCTGGTTTCAGTCAGAACAACATTGCTTTTAGTTTCCAAGTTAAGATTTATTATTAATACGTACTTAGTATTTAGAGCTTTCATAATTAAATCAAAATGTATATTCTGTCTCCTAGTTAGTTTGCTGAATATTATCATAATTTTGAAAGATATCTTTCCAACCAGAGCTGGTCCATGTAATTTTAAAACTATAAACATGGTCTAATGTGGATGACTTTGAAGATCCTTCTCTAGTTGATTTTAAGTTGTAATAAAAAAATACTGTTTTCTGCTAGTATCTATTTAAAGAGATACATCCCTATGATCCTTAATTCTGTGTGCTTAAAATTTAAGCCAGATGTAGCTTCATAGAGTCAGTAAGTTTAAAATGGTAAGTCAATTCATGATTAATTATTTTGAATTAAACATGATCCAAGATTATCAGGGTTGGCTTTAAAAAAAACGTAAACCAAACTGAATACTGCTTTTTACCTTAATTCATATTTTATGTCTCATTATTTCAAAATATAAGTGTTTACAGTATGTTTGCAGTGCTTATAGCCTTAGGTTATTTAATATATTCAAATATGATTAAGACATACTTTGGAGTTTTGGGCCTATATGTAAGAGATACAGAAATATTTGAAATGAAAAAACTGTCATAATATTACCAATAAAGAAGATTTTACAGATGTATATGAGTTAATGATAATACATGTTATATGTTAATTTATAATCTACATTTTGATTATGTTTTCCTGTAAAAGAAAATCCAGTTTTGTTTATCTAATTGATTGATTTAATTCTATTGAATATAGTTGATTTACAGTGTTAATTAGACTAGCGATCTCTTCAAGAAAATTAGAGATACCAAGGGAACATTTCATGCAAAGATGGGGTCAGTAAAGGACAGAAATGGTATGGACCTAACAGAAACAGAATATATTAAGAAGAGCTGGCAAGAATACACAGAAGAACTGTACAAAAAACATCTTCACGACCCAGATAATCACAATAGTGTGATCACTCACCTAGAGCCAGACATCCTGGAATGTGAAGTCAAGTGGGCCTTAGGAAGCGTCACTATGAACAAAGCTAGTGGAGGTGATGGAATTCCAGTTGAAGTCTTTCAAATCCTAAAGGATGATGCTGTGAAAGTGCTGCACTCAATATGCCAGCAAATTTGGAAAACTCAGCAGTGGCCACAGGACTGGAAAAGGTCCGTTTTCATTCCAGTCCCTAAGAAAGGTGACGCCAAAGAATGCTCAAACTACCACACAGTTGTAGTCATCTCACACACTAGAAAAGTAATGCCCCAAATTCTCCAAGCAGGCTTCAACAATATGTGAATCGTGAATTTCCAGATGTTCAAGCTGGTTTTGGAAAAGGCAGAGGAACCAGAGATCAAATGCCAGCATCCGCTGGATCATAGAAAAGCAAGAGAGTTCCAGAAAAATATCTATTTCTGCTTTATTGACTATGCCAAAGCCTTTGACTGTGTGGATCACAACAAACTGTGGAAAGTTCTTCAAGAGATGGGAATACCAGACCACCTGAACTGCCTCCTGAGAAATCTGTATGCAAGTCAGGAAGCAACAGTTAGAACTGGACATGGAACAACAGACTGGTCCCAAATAGGAAAAGGAGTACGTCAAGGCTGTATATTGTCACCCTGCTTATATAACTTCTATACAGAGTACATCCTGAGAAACCTTGGGCTGGATGAAGCACCAACTGGAATCAAGATTGCTGGGAGAAATATTAATACCCTCCGATGTGCAGATGACACCACTGTTGTGGCAGAAAGCAAAGAGTAACTAAAGAGCCTCATGATGAAAGTGAAAAAGGAGAGTGGAACATGTTGGCTTAAAGCTCAACATTCAGAAAACTTAAGATTATGGCATCGGGTCCCATCTCTTCATGGGAAATAGATGGGGAAACAGTGGACACAGTGTCAGACTTTATTTTTCTGGGCTCCAAAATCACTGCAGATGGTGATTGCAGCTATGAAATTAAAAGACGCTTACTCCTTGGAAGGAAAGTTATGACCAACCTAGACAGCATCTTAAAAAGCAGAGACATTACTTTGTGAACAAAGGTCCATCTAGTCAAAGCTATGGTTTTTCCTGTAGTCATGTATGGGTGTGAGAGTTGGACTATAAAGAAACTTGAGCACCGAAGAATTGATGCTTTTGAACTGTGATGTTTGAGAAGACTCTTGAGAGTCCCTTGGACTGCAAGGAGATCCAACCAGTGCATCCTAAAGGAGATCAGTCTTGAATGTTCATTGGAAGGACTGATGTTGAAGCTGGGACTCCAATACTTTGGCCATCTGATGCGAAGATCTGACTCATTTGAAAAGACCCTGATGCTGTTCAAGATTGAAGGTGGGAGGAGAAGGGGACAACAGAAGATGAGATGGTTGGATGGCATCACTAACTCAATGGACATGAGTTTGAATAAACTCCGGGAGTTGGTGTTGGACAGGGAGGCCTGGCATGCTGCAGTCCATGGAGTTGCAAAGAGTCGGACATGACTGAATGACTGAATTGAACAGTGTTAATTACTGCTCTACAGCAAAGTGATTCTGTTATACATATATATATATATATATGCATTTTTAATACAATCTTTTCTATTATAGTTTATCATAGGGTATTGAATATAATTCTCTTTGCTATACAATGGAAAGTTTTTTATCTATTTTATGTTTTAAAGGTTACCTCTGATATCCCCAACCTCTTAAACCATTAGTTTCCCAGCCCCCTCCCCCAAGGAACCTCCAGTTTCTTCTCAATATCCGTCATTCTTTTTCTGTTCCATAGATAGTTCAGTTGTGTCCTTTTTTACTTTATCTTTTTATAATTTGTTTATTTATTTTTGGTTGTACTGGGTCTTTGTTGCTTCCTGCAGGTTTTCTCTAGTTGCAGAGAGTAGGGGCTATTCTTTGTTGCAGTGCATGGATTTCTCATTGTTGCAGTGGTGCAGAAAAAGTGTTGAAGTGGTTTCTCTTGTTGAAAAGCCCAGACTCTAGGCCTACTGGCTCTAGGTGCACAGGCTTCAGCAGTTCCAGCATGCAGGGTCAGTTCTTCTGACTTGTAGGCCCTAGAGCATGCTGCTGCTGCTTCAGTCGTGTCCGACTCTGTGCGATCCCATAGATGGCAGCCTACCAGCCTCCCCGTCCCTGGGATTCTCTAGGCAAGAACACTGGAGTGGGTAGCCTCGGTAATTCAGGTTCCGTGGCTCTAGAGGGCAGGCTCAGTAGTTGTGGCACATGAACCAAGTATTCTGTGGCTTGTGGAATCTTCTGGACCAGGGATTGAACCCATGTTGTATGCATTGTCTGGGAGACTCCTGGCTGCTGTATCAGCAAGAAAGTCCTGTGTCATATTTTAGATTCCACATATGTGATGTTCTGTGGTATTCATCTTTCTGACTTATTTCACTTATTAATAGTATGATAATCTGTACTTCCATCCACATTGCTGTGTATGGCATTATTTCATTCTTTTTTGTGGTTGAGTGTTATTCCTCTGTGTGTGTGTGTGTTTGTGTGTGTTTACCCCAAGTTGTTTAGCCAGTCATCTGTCCATGAATGTTTAGGTTGCTTCCATGTCTTGGCTGTCATAAACATAGAGACATGTGTATCTTTTTGAATTATAGTTTTGTTTTGATACATGCCCAGGAGTGGGATTGGGGAATCATACGGTCATTCTGTAAAATCCAGTTTAAAATGAAGAATTGCTTTAAAAAATTTTTTTTTAGTTCTAGAATCCTGTGTTTGTTTATATTGATTTGGTGCAGGATTTGGGATGGGTTTCTGAATAACGAAAATCCTGAATAAAGAATAATGACACACTGAAGATAAATAAAAGAGTGACTTTTATGAGACCTGTTAATTTTTAAAATGGTATTTACTTGGTATCAATGAAGTTTATGCTTTTTTTCTTATATCAACCGAAGTTTTCATTGAAATTCAGAACTTTGATCAGGAAAAATGCAGGTATAGTTTCATAGTTTTAGACTATAATTAATATATTATTTTTATAACATTAAATGATATGTTTGTTCTACCTTGGTTTATATATAGCTTGATTAATATACTTGCAGATCTGTTTTTTTAATAATAGATCACTTGTATATTCACCTACAGACACCTTGACAATCACTTTTATGCTTAAATATTATATATAAACATATGCTTATATATATATATTTGTGTATAGTGCCTGGAAAATCTGTGCTTACGGAGGAATCTAAGTTTCTGTTTTCTTCTCCTAGCACTGATTTTTTTTTAAATTAATTTTTATTGGAGTATAGTTGCTTTACAATATTGTGTTAGTTTCAGGTGTAGAGCAAGTGAATCAGTTATACATATATCTACCCTTTCTTACAATGTTTTTCCATATAAGTCATTATGAGTTTTTAATTGAGTTCTTTATATATTAAGTCTCATTAATTGTCTGCTTTATAGATATAGAGTACATATGTTGATCTTCATTTCCCATTCATCTCACTCCTCTTACCCCCTTGGTTATCTGTACTGGTTTCTTTCTACGTTTGTGTCTTACTCTGCTTTGCAAATAAATTCATCTCTATCATTTTTCTAGATTCCACTTTTACATGATACTATTCAATATTTGTTTTTGTCTTTCTGACTTCACTCTGTTTAACAGTCTCTAGGAGCATCCACATCTCTGCAAATATCATTATTTCATTCTTTTTTTATGTTTGAGTAATTCTCCATTGTATCTACGTTCCCAGGCTTCCTTTGTGGCACTAGCGGTAAAGAATCCTTCTGCCAATGCAGGAGATGTAAGAGACATGGGTTCGATTCCTGGGTCGGGAAGATCCCCTGGAGAAGGGCATGGCAACCCACTCCAGTGTTCTTGCCTGGAGAATCCCATGGATAGAGGAGCCTGGCGGGTTGTATCCCATAGGATTGCATAGAGTTGGACATGACTGCTTAAAACAGATGTAAGGATATCCTTACAACAGATGTGAGGATAGTTTGTTTATTTGTGATTTTTCTTGTTTCTTGAGGTAGAATTTTATTGCTCTAAACTTCCCTCTTATAACTACTTTTGGGTTATCCCATAGGTTTTGGGTCATTGTGTTTTCATTGTCATTTGTTTCTCGTTTTTTTGTTGTTGTTAATTTCTTCGATTTCTTCAGTGATCCATTAGTTATTTAGTAGCGTATTCAGCCTCCATGACTTTTTGATTTTTACACTTTTTTTCTTGTAACTGATTTTTAATCTCATAGCTTTGTGACCAGAAAAGATGCTTGATACAATTTCAGTTTTATTAAATTTACCTAGGCTTGATTTTTGACCCAGTATGTTATCTCGCCTGAAAAATGTTCCTTGTACACTTTAGAGGAAGTGTGTTCTGTTGCTTTCAGATATAATGTCCTGTAAATGTCAATTAAATCTCTCTGGTCAAATGTGTTATTTAAGGGTTGGGTTTCCTTATAAATTTTATGTCTGCATGATCTGTCCATTGGTGTTAGTAGGGAGGTAGTCCCGCACTTTTATTGTGTTACTGTTGATTTCTCCTTCGTGGCTTTTAGCATGTGCCTTATGTATTGAGGAGGAGAAGGCAATGGCATCCCACTCCAGTACTCTTGCCTGGAAAATCCCATGGACCGAGGAGCCTGGTAGGCTGCAGTCCATGGGGTCGCGAAGAGTCGGACACAACTGAGCGACTTCACTTTCACTTTTCACTTTCATGCACTGGAGAAGGAAATGGCAACCCACTCCAGTGTTCTTGCCTGGAGAATCCCAGGGACGGGGGAGCCTGGTGGACTGCCATCTATGGGGTCACACAGAGTTGGACACGACTGAAGCGACTTAGCAGTAGCAGTATGTATTGAGGTGCTCTTATGTTAGGTACATAAATATTTACAGTTGTTATCTTCTTACTGGGTTGATCCCTTGATCATTATGTGGTATTCTTCCTTGTCTCTTATCATAGCCTTTATTTTAAAGTCTATTTTGTCTGATATGAGTATTGCTACTCCAGTTTTCTGTGAATTTCCATTGGCATGGAGTATCTTTTTCCATCCTCGCATTTTCATCCTGCCTGTGTTTTGAGGTCTAAAGTAGATCTCTTGTAGACAGCATATATACAGTTCTTGTTTTTGTATCCATTTAGTCAATCAGTGTCTTTTGGTTGATGCATTTAATCCATTTACATTTAAGGTAATTATTGGTATGTATGCAGCCATGAAATTCAAAGACGCTTACTCCTTGGAAGGAAAGTTATGACCAATCTAGATAGCATATTCCAAAGCAGAGACATTACTTTGCCAACAAAGGTTCGTCTAGTGAAGGCTATGGTTTTTCCTGTGGTCATGTATGGATGTGAGAGTTGGACTGTAAAGAAGTTGAGCACTGAAGAATTGATGCTTTTGAACTGTGGTGTTGGAGAAGACTCTTGAGAGTCCTTTGGACTGCAAGGAGATCCAACCAGTCCATTCTGAAGGAGATCAGCCCTGGGATTTCTTTGGAAGGAATGATGCTGAAGCTGAAACTCCTGTACTTTGGCCACCTCATGTGAAGAGTTGACTCATTGGAAAAGACTCTGATGCTGGGAGGGATTGGGGGCAGGAGGAGAAGAGGACGACAGAGGATGAGATGGCTGGATGGCATCACTGACTCGATGGATGTGAGTCTGGGTGAACTCCGGGAGTTGGTGATGGACAGGGAGGCCTCGAGTGCTGTGATTCATTGGGTCGGAAAGAGTCGGACACTACTGAGCGACTGAACTGAACTGATGTTCCTGTTTTCTTAGTTCCTTTGGGTTTGTTTTTGTAGGTCTTTTTCTTCTCAGGTGTTTCCCACCTAGAGAAATTGCTTTAATATTTGTTGTAAAGTTGTTTTGGTGGTGATGAAGTCCCTCAGCTTTTGCTTGTCTGTAAAGCTTTTGATTTCTCCATTGAATCTGAATAAGATCCTCACTGGGTAGAGTAAGAATGGTTGTAGGTTCTTCCCGTTTATCACTTAAAAAAAAAATCCTGCCACTCTGTTCTGGCCTACAGAGTTTCTGTTGAAAAATCAGCTGATAACCTTACAGAGATTTCCTTGTATGTTTTTTGTTGCTTTTCCCTTGCTGCTTTTAATATTTTTTCTTTGTGTTTAATTTTTTTTTAGTTTGATTAATATATGTTTTGGTGTCTTTCTCCTTGGGTTTATCTTACATGGGGCTCTCTGTGTTTCTTGGACTTAGATAACTATTTCTTTTCCCATTTTAGACAAGGTTGTGATTATAATCTCTTCAAATATTTTCTCAGACCTTTTCTCTTGTTCACCTTCTTCTTCTGGTTCCCCTGTAATTTGAATATTGGTAGATTTAATTTGTCCCAGGAATCCCTGAGAATGTCCTTATTTCTTTTCATTCCTTTTTTCTTTATTCTACTCCATAGAAGTTATTTGTGCCATTCTGTCTTCCATGCCATTTATCTGTTCTTCTGTCTCAGTTATTCTGCTATTGAGTCCCTTTTTGTACTTTTAATTTGTGATTGTGTTAGTCATCACTGTTCATTTGTTTTTTAGTTCTTTTGTGTCGTTGTTAAACATTTCTTATATCTTCTTGATCATGCATGCATTCTATTTCCAAAATCTTGGATCATTTTTACTGTCATTACTCTGAATTTTTTTTCAGGTAGATTGCCTGCGTACATGTGTGCTAAGTCGCTTCAGTTGTGTCCAACTCTTTCCCCATGGAGTATAGGCTGCCAGGTTTCTCTGTCCTTGGACTTTTCCAAGCAAGAATACTGGAGTGGGTTGCCCTGCTCTTCTCCAGGGAATCTTTCCAACCCAGGGATCAAACGCATGTCTTTTATGTCTCCTGCATTGGCAGGTGGGTTCTTTACCACTAGTACCACCTAGGAACCTGCATAGATTGTCTGCTTCCTCTATCTTTTGTCTTGTGTGTTTTTACCTAGCTCCTTCTACAGAGACATATTTCTCTGTTGCCTCATTTTGTCTAGTTTAGTGTGTTCGTTGTCCCTTTTCCACAGACTGCAAGGTCATAGTTCCTTGCACTTCTGCTGTCTTCTCCCTGGTGGGTGAGGTTTGTACTGGGGCTTGTGTTGACTTCGTGGTGGGTAGGGACTGGCACCTGCTCTCAAAGATTGGCTCGAGGGTCCTCTCCTCTTCCAAATATTCTCTATAAAGGCAGCATTCATGTTACCAGATGCAATCGTGAGAAATCCCTGTTGGGAAGTATCTTCATTTCTTCTAGCACAGATTGCCTTGCTTGGTTCTCCCTGAAATATTTAGAGTGGCTGGAAGATTTCTCTGAGTTTTCTTTCTTTGCCCTGACTTCCTCAGGCTCCATGCACCTGAATCTTTATGGGATCTTTCTTGTCTCTCAAGTTCTGTCCCCTGTTTTTCTTGTTAGCATTTGATGGAGGCTTATTGAAAAAGGGTTGCATTTGGGTAGATTACTCTTGTTTCTACTGTTTTCATAGATCCTAAAGTGTCAGTCTGTCTCAAACTAGCTCTTTATATATTTGTTAAAAGTTCAGTTGTTTCCTTCTTTTCTTCTCCTTCTCTTATTGCTTTCTCAGGTATAGAAGCCATTATTCATTCCTTTTGCCCTATGAGGGGCGCCTTTCTCTTTTATGATTTCTGTTCATAAAAATCTGTCTAGTGAATGTTGAAAAGCTTTGATAGGTTACCTGGCTTCCTCTTATTGTTACAATGAGATAGAATTCTCTTGTGATTTTTGTATCCTATGAGAAAGGGAAACATTTATTAAGTAACATGAGGTACCATACACACACCTAAAAATCTTACGATTGATTTACACTAAATTTGACTGCTATCTTGGATAAGGTTGCCAGTAGTTGGCAGCTCATCCCTGCCTTGTTGTTTTTTAGTGTCTGATTCTCTCTTGCCTTTATTCCCTACCCTTGTTTTTGAAGTAGTTATTCTTCCCTTATTGTTTACTTAATTATGTATTCGAAAGTTTTGAAATTACTGATAGAAATCAGGGTAACAATTTCTTAAGAGTCATATTAATCTGAAATGTTCTTTATTATTGTTGTTGTTCAGTTTCTAAGTCCTGTCTGAGTTTGCAACCCCATGAACTGCAGCATGCCAGGCTCCCCTGTCCTTCACTCTCTCCCAGAGTTTCCTCAAATTCATGTCCATTGAGTCAGTGATGAGTTTCATGAGAAAAAAATAGTAAGTTTTAGCTACTTAAACTTAGATGAAGATTAATATGTCTGTGTTTTTGTGTCATTCATTGGTTCATGATAAATGTAAAGTACTTTTTCCTGTTAATAACTTGATATTTTGCAAGACAGTCTCATTGGTTGGCAAGGTTTCTGTTACTGATAAGCATGTATGTTTAATTTCATGCTCTGCAACTTTGGTCTCTAACCCTTATTTCAGTTCTCATTTTTAGCTTAGGATGTAACTAAAAATGACAGTGGTGCCTTGGTTTAACTAATTGGTGAAGCCTGAATGGAATGTGTATAAGTGAGCCATTTGGGCCGTGAACAGAGGAGTAAAGCACACTTTTCTCATTAGTTGTCTCCCAGGCTAAAATTAAACAGAATAATATATTGCCAAGTTTTAGTGATGTATGGGGCATCTGTTCTGAGTCAACTCAGTATCAGACTAATTGTCTGCACACTTATATGCAAAACTTGTGTTTTATTTTTAAAGGTCTTGTCTCATAAATTGAATATAATATAAAAACATCCCTTTAAATGTAAAAGAATGTTATCTCTAATTTATAGTTTCAACTAAATTGTTAAAATAATAGGTTGTTCTCTTTTATTACGTGCTTAGCACTCATGAAGTTGAAGCCTGGCTCTTTGTCATTTAGTCATTTTTGGTATAATGCAGTTGTGTAACATGAATATTTGTGGGTGAAGTATATAATTTTTTCATTATAATATAGTAAGACTTTCAAAATTAATTGTCCACATGAAAAAATTTATCTATTTTCATTTGTTTTCCTTTCCCTTTCTCTATCATTCCCATTTTAAAGATGTGCTAATAACTTACTGGGAAAGTTTTTAAACATTTACTCAACCTGTTCAGTTTTTGGAGCATATGAAAAGACTATTAAAATAACTTGCCTAATAAGGAGAATTCTATAATTCCTTAATTTAGTTTTTTTTCCTTAAGTTTGTATAGTTTTAAATTTATACCTGCTTTGTTTATATAGATTTTTCTCTGTATTTTCATCATAATTTTGAAAAAGTTTGTACATGGCTTGTACTTGAGACGTATAGTATTTTGTTGTTGCTGGGTTGCTCAGTCATGTCTGATTCTTTGCGACCCCCATGGACTGCAGCACACTAGACTTCCCTGTCCTTCACTGTCTCCTGGAGTTTGCTCTAACTCACATCCATTGAGTTGATGACGCCATCCAGCCATGTAATCCTCTGTTGTCCCCTTCTCCTCCTGCCCTCAGTCTTTCCCAGCATCAGGGTCTTTTTCAATTAATCTGCTCTTCCCATTAGGTGGTGAAAGTATGCTATTATAACAAAACTTTCCTGAGTTCTTTTCTGGTTAGTGGCTCGAGGTGACCTCTTCAAATGATATGCTATTCTGCTTAACCCAGAAAACTACCCTAAATCTTGCAAATCAAGAGGTTCAAATCTTCATGTTTACTTTAAGAACACTCGTGAAACTGCCCAGGCCATTAAGCGTATGCATATCTGAGAAGCCACCAAGCATCTGAAGGATGTCACTTTAAAGAAGCCATGTGTGCCATTCCTTCTGGTGCCTGTTCTCATTCCTTGGTTCCTCTCTCTGGGATTTAATTAGGTATATGAGTGTTCTTCTTACTCCATTCTCTTATCTCTTAACACCATTTTGATTGGTTTATTTTTCTATTTCAGATACATTCTAAATTATTTTACTGTACTTCTTCTATTTTATTAATTTTGTTTCCACCTATAGCTAATCTGCTACTTGATCTGTCCAATGAGTTTTCCTTAGAGTTGGTAGGTGTGCACAGGCCAAACAGTGGGTCTGGACACAGGGTTGGTGACCCAAAAAGAGTACTAAATTTTTACTGCCTTTGCTTAAAAATTCAGAGAGTAATGCTGATCTTAAAGGCTTAGATGTAGATTCTCTGGTCATTGAGCACATCCAGGTAAACAGAGCCCCAAAGATACAGATGCAGGACTTACAGAGCTCATGGTCAGATCAACCCATATATGAGCTATCCCTTCCACATTGAGGTGATCCTTACTGAGAAAGATCAGATTGTTTCTAAACCAGAAGAGAAGGTTTCATAGAAGAAAAAGATATCCCAGAAGAAACTGAAGAAATGAAAACTTATGGCCCAGAAATAAATGCTGCAAAAAATAAATGCAAATAAAAGCACACAAAAAAAACTTATTTACATCTAAAAATCAGTTTATTCTTTTTCTTCTTTATCATCTTTTATTTGTAACACTTGGTATACATGAAGTTGTTTTGAAGTAAAATATAATAAATATCATTGAATATGTGCTGAGAAGTTGAGTCAGTTTATTTGCTTTTTTACACCTCAGGAGATGTTTCTATTTAGGATTCTTTTCTGATCTTCTTTTTTCTTTAGTGTTTTGTTTCTTCTTTATTTGTTTAATGTAGGTTTATTTTTGATTATCCAGTCTGGGTTCATTGGACTTCTTAGGTGTGAGGTATAATATGTCTTGTCAGTTATATAAGATTCTCAGTAATTAATTTTTATCAGTATTGGCTCTTCTCATTTTTTGGTTACTCTAGAATTTAATTAGATATATGCTTGTTCTTCTCACTTATCTTTTAATATCATTTTGTTTTCTTTTATTTTTCTATTTCTGATACATTATAAATTATTGTATTTCTTCTATTTTATCAGTTTTCTCTTTACATATCTAATCTGTTATTTAACCTGTTCAATGAGTTTTAGGGGGCTTTTCTAGTAGATCAGCTAGGAGACCTTGGTTCAATTCCTGGATTGGAGAGATCCCCTAGAGAAGGGATAGGCTACCCACTCCAGTATTCTTGGGCTTCCCTGGTGGCTCAGCTAATAAAGAAGCTGCCTGTGGTACAGGAGACCTGAGTTTGATCCCTGGGTTGGGAAGATCCCCTGGAGAAGGGAACAGCTACCCACTCCAGTATTCTGGCCTGGAGAATTCCATGAAGTTTTGGGGGGCTTCCCTGGTGGCTCAGTGGTAAAGAATCCACCTGCCAATGCAGGAGATGAAGATTCATTCCTCGTGTGGGAAGAATCCCCTGGAGAAAAAATGGCAACACATTCCAGTATTCCAGACTTCCATGGACTGAGGAGCCTGGGGGCTGCAATCCATGGGTTTGCAAAGAGTTAGACAGGACTTAGTGACTAAACACCAAAACCAACAATAACGAGTTTTTTAATTCAACAGCTAAATCTGTCATTTCTCTACTTTCCATTTTTCTTTAAAATTTGTTCTTTGCTAATACTTTCTCATAGTTCTTCATCATGATTCCATACTTCAGTATTTGAAACATTTTCAACATAACTTTTTCAACATGGACTTTTTTCAACTAACCTATCTATCTACCCTTTATTGTGATTTCTTTTTTCCGCTCCTACCATGAGGCAGGTACTTTTTTTAGATGCTGGAAATAGAATTGAGGGCAAAACTGACATATTCTTTCCTTCATATTCTGTTCATCCTAATGAAGCTAATACTATTTTTATAAAAAATATGTAAAGAAATTTACTATGTTATTTACAGATATACATGACCAGCCCCACATATATTAAGAATGGGACATTCTGGTTTAGTTAAGTTTATGTGAGCTACTTTTATCAGAGAAGGACAAAAATGTTTTCGTTAGTAGGATGGGATAGAAACTTGTTACACTGCAGCTTTGTGTTTTATGTCAGAGTGTTAGCCTGCATTTTAGCTAGACAGCTCTCTCTCTTTGCTTCTGAACATTTAAAGCTGTAATTTACAGTGATTTATTAAGTGGTTATAATGATGCTTCCTTTAGTTCTATAATATAAACAAAAGAAGGAGATAATATTCCATTCTCATGGCCAATATAGACACTGCTGTTTGCCTAGAAAATAGTTTATAATTTTATAATAAAAACTGTAATAAAATAGTTTATTATATTTTTAATGACAAATACACAGTTAATAAGCTATAATTCACATTCCATAAAGTACATTATTTTAAAGTACATAATTTAGTGTTTTTTGGTGTATTTGCAAGTTGTGCAGCAATCACTATTTTCTGATTAGAATGTTTTCATCACTCCCCAGGGAACCACCTTTCTATTAGCATTTGTTTCCCTTTGTTTTCTCCCCTAGCCCTGGCATGCATTGATACCGTTTTCCCTTTATGGTTTCCCCTGTTCTGGTCATTTCATGTAAGCGCAGTTGTGTAATATGTGACTTTTTGTAACTGGCTTATTTCACTTAGCATGTTTTCAGGGCTTATTCATGTTATAACATGTATCAGTACTTCATTCCATTTTGTGGTTAAATAGTTTTCCATTCTGTGGTTCTACTACATTTTGTTTATCCATTCAGTGATTCTTAGACATTCATGTTTTCCCATTTTTTGGCTGTTGTGAATAATGTGGCTATGAAAATTTGTGGACAGGTTTTTCATGGATATTTGAGTAGTTCTGTTGATACACCTAGGAATATGATTGTTGGGTCGTATTGTAACTTTATGGACTTCTGTGGGTAGATTAGATTTTAAAGAATATGCCTGCAATGCAAGAGACCCAGGTTCTATCCCTGGTTTGGGAAGATCCCCTGGAGAAGGGAATGGTGACCCACTTCAGTATTCTTGCCTGGAGAATTCCATGGACAGAGGAGCCTGGTGAGCTATAGTCCATGGGGTCACAAAGAGACAGGATTCAGTGACTGTCACACACACACACACACAGTAACTGTTTATTTTGCTTTTTGAGGAAATACCAATCTGCTTTCCAAATGGTCTGCACTATTTTTTGTTCCCACCAACTATGTATGAAGGTATAATTCCTCCACATCCTTGGCAACACTTATTGTTGTTTGTCTTTTTATTATGGCTATCTGCAATAGGTGTAAAATGATATCAAGCTTATTGTTTTTAGGAGGAATATAATAATTTAAAAATCTTGCATTTTAGGTGCCGTACTCCTTTGTAACGTCCAAGGACTAGCAGTTAATATTGACCCTATCTTATACACCTGGCTCATTTATCAACCTCAGAAGCGAAGCAGTAAACATATGCAGCAGGTGAGAAGTTTTTATAATTATCTAAATACCTTTTTCTTATTTAATAAAGTTATATATTTCTTAGCTTGATTTGTTTATGGAGGTACCAGAATTCTTCTGTCCCCTACTCTACCTGTTTCAAGCAGTTTGGCTCTTTAATTTCTATAGAAGAAATTACAGCTCAAAATACACTTGCTTGAATGTTAAAGGGACTTGCTCTACAATTGCTTGTAAAGGAGATACTTTAGAGAGAGCAGGTTAAGTAGGCCTATTTTACTGACTTACTTTCCCTCATAGTGCCTACATATTTTTTCTCAGAGTATATATATGTTCTCGGGTACATAAGAATTGTTCAGAAAGTGTTAGCTTTCATTTTCATTGTCTCTGCATTTCATTCTTCATCTGTAGATTTTTTTCAACAAACATGTATTGAGTGTGCTTAACCCTGGTGTTGGGATGGTTGGTGTGAAAGACTTGCAGTATGAGTTTATTGAAAAGGTGTCTAAATTACAAAGTTAGGCTTCCTTGGTGGCTCAGATGGTAAAGAATCTGTCTGCAGTGCAGGAGACCCAAGTTTGATCCCTGGATTGGGAGGGGCTAATTATGGTCCCCAGAATACTTAAATGTAGCTCTGTATGTTATATAATGTAATATGTATGTATGTTATATAATATAATTATATATAATTCTGACAGGTGGGTTTTATCATTCCCATTTTAAAGATGAATAAACTGATGCTTATTATTGAGATAAGAGAATTCCAGAAAAACATCTATTTCTGCTTTATTGACTATGCCAAAGCCTTTGACTGTATGGATCACAATAAACTGTGGGAAATTCTGAAAGAGATGGGAATACCAGACCACCTGACCTGCCTCTTGAGAAACCTATATGCAGGTCAGGAAGCAACAGTTAGAACTGGACATTGAACAACAGACTGGTTCCAAATAGGAAAAGGAGTACGTCAAGGCTGTATATTGTCACTCTGCTTATTTAACTTATATGCAGAGTACATCATGAGAAACGCTGGACTGGAAAAAACACAAGCTGGAATCAAGATTGCCAGGAGAAATATCAATAACTTCAGATATGCAGATGACACCACCATTATGGCAGAAAGTGAAGAGGAACTAAAAAGCCGCTTGATGAACGTGAAAGTGGAGAGTGAAAAAGTTGGCTTAAAGCTCAACATTCAGAAAACGAAGATCATGGCATCTGGTCCCATCACTTCATGGGAAATAGATGGGGAAACAGTGGAAACAGTGTCAGACTTTATTTTTCTGGGCTCCAAAATCACTGCAGATGGTGACTGCAGCCATGAAAGTAAAAGACGCTTACTCCTTGGAAGGAAAGTTATGACCAACCTAGATAGCATATTCAAAAGCAGAGACATTACTTTGCCAACAAAGGTTCGTCTAGTGAAGGCTGTGGTTTTTCCTGTGGTCATGTATGGATGTGAGAGTTGGACTGTGAAGAAGGCTGAGCGCCGAAGAATTGATGCTTTTGAACCGTGGTGTTGGAGAAGACTCTTGAGAGTCCCTTGGACTGCAAGGAGATCCAACCAGTCCATTCTGAAGGAGATCAGCCCTGGGATTTCTTTGGAAGGAATGATGCTAAAGCTGAAACTCCAGTACTTTGGCCACCTCATGCGAAGAGTAGACTCATTGGAAAAGACTCTGATGCTGGGAGGGATTGGGGGCAGGAGGAGAAGGGAACGACAGAGGATGAGATGGCTGGATGGCATCACTGACTCGATGGACGTGATCCTGGGTGAACTCTGCGAGTTGGTGATGAACAGCGAGGCCTGGCGTGCTGCGATTCATGGGGTCGCAAAGAGTCGGACACGATTGAGCGACTGAACTGAACTGAACTGAACTGAAGAATTTTTGAGGCCAAATTTATGTGGTATTGAATTGTATTTTCCCATTGACTTATTTGAAGTTTTGTATTACTCTACTTGGAGTAGCTTTTTATTTTTTTCTGAAGAAACTTAAAGCTAGCTGATAGGAGAAAATGTATACTTTCATATTTACATAAGAATATAAAAGCTGAACTAAAAAGTGCAATCTATGTTTCAAGAAGCATCTTTTTAAGTTTTTTTTTCTTTTCATGTTGTCCTAATTTCATTTGAAACTTCTACCATCCCTTTCCCATTTCATGCTTCCTTTTATCCAAGTGAAAAGTGAAGGTGTTAGTACTCAGTCATGTCCACCTCTTTTTGACTCCATGGACTGTAGCCCACCAGGCTTCTCTGTCCATGGGATTCTCCTGGTAAGAATAATGGAGTGGGTAGCCATTCGCTTCTCCAGAGCATCTTTTCAACCCAGGGATCAAACCCACGTCTCCTGCATTGCAGGCAGATTCTTTACCATGTGAGCCACCGGAGAAGCTCCTCCTTTTATCAGGTAGTTACAGAATTCAGTCCAATATACTGGGTACTGGGGCTACAGAAATGAAACTCATGGCTGAGAATATTCCTTCCTCTAGAGGTATTTAGTGTATTTAAGAATATGAAGAAATATAGCAGTAACCCCCTTCTTAGTACCTCTCTTGTATCCATAGAGAATTGGTTCTGGCCCTCCCTCCCCTATAGATATAAAAATCCAGGATACATAAAATCCAGGATACATATGTCCCTTGGTGTTATAGCCCTTTGTATTCTCAGGTTCTAGATCCACACAAAGTGCTGAGTATAATTGCTGTGTTAGATGTATTTACTGGAGAATATGAAAATATAAAAACAACATATCAGGTGAAGGGTGGATGTTAAAAGAGGAAATTGACAATTGAGATGAGTATCATAAGAGCAAGCCAGAAAAAGAAGATCATTCTCAACTAAAGTTTATCAGTAGAGGCAAAGAACATGGAGTAACTTGGCAAGAAAGGAGCCTTCAGTGTTTCCAGGCATGAGCCAGGTGTTCTTATAGAGAGTAGCAGAAATTGAAAGCCAATTAATAAAATATTTTATTTTAATGGTAAATGTTTGGTTTATTTGTAAACCAGATGTTTAAATGTTTTATTTGTAATGGTAAAACTTTATCCTGAAGGGTACAGATGAAGTATAGGAAACTAATATAGACTTGCATTTTAGAAAGTTTAACAATAAAAAATATGGGTAATGGAGAAATTCAGAATAATGACAGAGATGATTTGAGAAAAATTTGTAAACGTTTTTCTTACTGAGGTACAATTGACATATAACATTATATTAATTTAAGATAGCAACATAATTCATTATTTGCATATATTACAAAATGATCACCACTGTGTGTGTAGTTAACATCCATCACCACACATAGTTAACATTTTTTTCCCTTGTGATGAGAAGATTTACTCTTGCAAATTGAAGATTTAACTTGCAAATATACAATGCATATCATTAACTCTCTGGAGAAGGAAATGGCAACCCCTCAAGTATTCTTGCCTGGAAAATTCCTTGGACATTGGAGCCTAGCGAGCTGCAGTTCATGGGGTTGCAAAGAGGTGACATAAATGAGTCATTAGTGTGCGTGCGCATGCGCGGACGCACACACACACACACACACACACACACATTAACTATAGTCCTGATATTATTCATTATGTTTTATAACTGAAAGTTAGTACTGTGGACTGCCTTTACTCATTATACCCGCTTCTCCCCAACCCCCTGTCTCTGGCAACTGCCTTCTCTTTTCTGTATGTATGAATTTGATGTTTTGGGGTTTTTTTTGGTATTGTTTCATTTTATTTTGTTTAGATTCCACATATAAATGTGGTTATTTGCCTTTCTTTATCTGACTTAGCAAAATGGCCTCAGGGTCCATCCCTGTTGTCACAAATATCAAGACTCTTCTTTTTTAGGTCTGAATAATATTTCATTGTATTATAAATTTTTCATTGGTTGTCTTATAACTGATGTGATTATCTCCAGTTCACCATAGATATGCATGATTGCCAGGTATTGTTCTAGCAGCTTAAGTAAACTAATGTTTGTTTGATTGATACCAAGCACCTTCAAAGATTTTTATTACTGTGTTTTATAAGTAGATTTTTGTTAAATATTCCCTGGCTCATGCGGTAAAGAATTCATCTGCAATTCTTTGAGACCTGGGTTTGATCACTGTGTTGGGAAGATCCCCTGGAGAAGGAAACAGCTACCTACTGCAGTATCCTGGCCTGGAGAATTCCATGGACGACGGAGCCTGGCAGGCCACACAGTCCATGGGGTCGCAAAGAGTTGGACACAACTGAGTGACTTTCACTCATATATATATATATGTGTATATATATATATATATATATATATATATATATATATATAATATATATATATATATATATATTCTAATTTCAATGCTATTGCCTTTAATTTAAAACTACAAATATCCAGTCCTCATTCACAGATACAAATAATATTGAGATAAACATTTCTATATTTGCATTTTTCTTTAATTATTCACTTAGAATATATTTGTAGAAGTGTAGTAGTTTCAGGCATATGGTTTAGCATATTTTAATGCTTTTGTTATCCTGCCAGTTTGATTCCAGAATTGGTGTACAGTCTGTTTTCATCAGCACTTTATAGTATTACTATTTTGCTACAGTTTAGCATATCTCAAAAATATACTTTTTAAAATGCTTTTAATCTAGTATTTTAGTCTTACATTTTCTTTCACATGGAGAATTGGGAGAAAAGTATAGTTGAACCCTATGATCTTATTGTTCAGTTTCAATACCTTCAGAACTAGTGGAAATGTAGAAAATGGATGAACTCATTTGCTACTCTTGTGAGTGAAAATTAATAAATATAGCAGTATCTAATAAAATTACCCATGACTGTACCCTATAACCCCCAAATTCCACTTTTTGTTAGAGATGTGTTCTTACGGTGACATTTATATAAGCCTATGAAGTCATGTATAAGCCTCTTATTGCATGATTGTTTGCAATGGTATAAAACTGGAGACAACCTAAATGACTGTCTCTAATGAAGTAGGTAAATAAAGTGTGGCATGTTCACATAATGTATTATTTTATTGTTAAAATTTATTAAATAGCTTTTAGTATGGAAGTCTCAAAATTGTATTTAGTATGAAAATCAACTTCCTAAGGACATATGCAAAATGAAAGTACTTATACTTGTCCCAATCTACCCTGCATATATATATATATTATATTTTACATATTTTATATACTATATGTAATCTGTTGAACCCGTTTCCTGCATTGGCAGGTAAATTCTTTACCACTGAGCCATCAGGGAAGCTTCCACCCAGAGTCTCAACCACGAACATAAAGATTTTTTTGTTGTTGTTGTTCGGTATTTACAATACCATAGCTTCCATTAGTCTTATCTTCAACTATTGTGCATGAGTTAAATATCACACTATATAGCACATAATTTTTTCTCATATACTAATTTTGATTCTAAACTTGATTGTAATTTCTTAGAGTGCTTCATCATATTCCATGCTTACAATTGATGGCCAGGAAATTCAAAGGATTATGAAATCACTAAATGTTAGAGCATAAAGAGATTTTCTAGTAGACATCTCCACCCCCTTATGTTATAGATGAATAAGTTTAAATTAGACTCACTATTTCTTATCTAGGTGTTAAATACTATCTCCTATTTAGATTTGTATAAATATTATCAGTTTGACTAAATACTTAACAGTAAAGTAGATATTCTGTGTTGTGATGTTTCCCACAATGCATGTAATTTTTTCATTTTCTGTTTATCAGTTGTCTTGTCCTTTTAATCAAAGTAATAGTTTGTAACATGATTTGGCTTTTTCCTATTATATCATATGGTTATATAATGTGCATATGTTCTCATTGAAATATTAATTTATAATATAAACAATATTAAATAATCATCAAGTTGGTGAAGCTTGAAGTTGGATCTGTAGACGTGTGGATGTGGTAGTATTGAGCGTAACATTAGATCTCACTGCTGCCTAACAGCCCCCTCCAGATTCATCATCTGATGCAGCTGTAACACAGTTAGCATCTGTTGTTTCCCAAACTGCAATTTCCTTCTCAATTTGTGGCTGAAACCCAACATTTGATGATTGTTTTCCACTCAGTTCAACGTTGATCTTTGATCCTACAGCAAACTTAAAAATACCTTTTTTTTTTTTGGTCAAAAATCTGACAAGATTGTATTGGGCATCATCAGCAGTAACATCAAACTTTATTTCAGTGAATAAAGATGAAACAGCTGCTTTATTGTCGAGATCAGCACTCAGGCATTCAATATAAGATCATAATGTTTTCCAGCTTTCTCTAACTATAGATGTTTTTCTGTGCTTTCTAAATATGCTGTGGATATCACTTTGTCAGACAAAATATAGAGATTTTTAGCAATTCTCCCCAAAGTTGGGCTGTCTTTATTAATAGTGGACATAATCAGTTTATAGAAGTATTTCCCTGAATATGATTTTATAAGGATAACTTTTCATTTTCTAGTGATCATAATTTTCAAAGTTAGTTTTAGTTTCAGTTTGCTTCTACCATGTTATCTTTGTACTACTTACTAAAATTTACATTAAATTTTAAGTATTTCCAAGTGCTCTTGGTTTTTGTGCAGAATTCTGATTGAGAATTGAAATTGTGAAGTGTCCCTGTGGGTATAATTGAGAGAGACAGTGATGAAAACAGAGGGCAAGAGTGATTGATTGATTTAAAATAATAAAACCCCATGTATATAGCATGGAGTATGTAGTCAGTTATATCAGAGTATCTTTGTATGGTGACAGATAACTAGACATATCATGATGATCATTTTGTAATGTACAGAAATATCAACTCACTGTCTTGTGCACATAAAGTAACATAAAATGTACCTCAATTATACTTCAGTTGAAAACAAAATATGTGGACATGGAGGGGAAAATGCTAATAATGGTTATCTCTGAAGGTGGAGATTATGGGTGGTTATTAATTAAAAAAATAATACTGAATAGTAAAGCATTGACCCCAACTTGTGAAGGACTTTCTTCAGTGATGCTATGTTTATATTTAAGAAACAGTAAATAATTCAGTTTTTCCTTTGACTCTCTTCAACAGCCTGTAATTGCTGTTCCTCTTGTTATGCCAATTAGCAGAAGGAAAGAGGATGAGGTGTCTGTTGGAAGTGCACCCTTGGCAAAGCAACAGTCATATCAGGCATCTGAGTATGCCAGCAGCCCTGTAAAAACAAAAACTGTAACAGGTATGTGTCAAAACTCTAAAGGATCTGTGATTTCACCTTCCCTCCTAGCTAAGGAGTTATCCAGGCCATATTTTCATGAATGCTGACCAAAGACACAAGACTCCTGGAATAGAGACAAAAGACTTTATTATCTATAGCATTAGCAGTTTTACCAAAATATTAGCATTTTTGTGTGTATTTGTGTGTCCCTACACTAAGCCTTATTCCCCCAGGTTGGCACAAAGAGGGTAAGTGATACCTGTATATAGTGGATTATGTTACAGGAAAGAAACCTTAAGCTTTAAATGGGTAAAAGCTATGCCTGCATTTTCTCTGGGGGAGGAAGGCTGCATATGCATCTTGTAAGACTGTAAGCAAATCTGCTGTTTGCTCAGGTGAAAGACAATATGTTTGTTTTCTGAAGCTGTACACTGTACAGATATCCTTGAAAATAGCACTGGAAACAAAGGTACTCTCAGCCTCTACTTGTAAGACAGGCAAAAACAAGAGACCCTTGGAGAATCATCTCCCAGTAGTATGTTTCTTCTTAAAATGAATCCTTGCAGTCCACTCTACATCTCAATCCTCTTTCCTCCCCCTTTGCTTACTTTGTTAGCTATATGAGCTATGCAAATATAAAGCATAAATATTCTTCCATAAAACATTATATTTTATTTCCTTTTATGTAATTTAAAAAACCCACTTGGTGATTTCAAGTAGTGTTTTAAATTTCTGATATTATCCTTTAGATATTCAGCTTTATTCCATGTAACTCATATATCCCCAACCATATAAAAAAGATTTTATATTTTTAATAATAAAAAAACACTTATTGAGTATTCCATAAAATAAACATAACATACTATTTTAAGAAATATTTAGTAAATATTTAATATTTACTAAATATAATGGGCCAGACTCTGTTGTAAGTAATTTTGAGGGTAGAAATATTAATAAGACATGATTGCTGCCCTTGAGGAATTTAAAATATGATCGTATACACCAGAAGGTTCATGCTAGTGTTTGTTTATAGGAAAAGTTAGTTTCCTTACCATATTTATAAACAGCAACAGTAAAAATACTGACATACATTTTTGTGGGGTTTATTCATATCTATACTTTGTGTTCTGTTTCTTAAAATAGTATGTTATGTTTATTTTATGGAATCATTCGACTTCCACCTGTCAGTATTCACAGGCCTTTTGCTCTGTTGAGACTTTCTTTACCAATTGATAAAAAATGACTATGCTTATTTTTTGCATCATAGGAAGATGGTCTGTAACTTGAATTGATTTTTTAATATAAAATTAAACATTTCCTTTAGATAGCATGCTAAGTTTTATACTTTAAATTGCTTGATCTGGTAATTTACATAACGGTTTATAAATATCAGCTGTTAGTAAATGTCCATTAAGTATCAATTGATAAGTTTAATTTTATATACATATTACTCTCCTGCTTTACTATATTTAGTCCAGTTCTTTAAACCACATAATAATTAAAGTAATTGTTAAGGATGAGTAAAGATGATAGAAAATACTTATTTAAATGAAATTGCATGACATAGAACTATATAGAAAATATTTATGCATGGAGAAGTTTTATAGATAAATTCACATTTCATCAGTTGTCTATCAATTCATGAATGATATTAATATCTGAGGTTTATTTTGCTCTCTCTTGGGTGCTAAGCTGCTTCAGTTGTGTCTGACTCTTTGCCATCCTGTGGACTGTAGCCCACCAGGCTTCTCTGTCCATGGGATTCTCCAGGCAAGATTACTGGAGTGGTTGCCACGCCCTTCTCCAGGGGATCTTTCCCAACCCAGGGATTGAACCTGTGTCTCTGAAATCCTCTGCACTGGCAGGCATGTTCTTTTACCACTGGCGCCACCTGGGAAGCCCCATTTTTGCTTTCTTACGCTTTCCCATTTAATTACAAGAAATTAATATTTTAAGAAAAACCTTGATCACAATCGCTCATCAGTAATTATTACTTTTTAGAATCTGAAAACATAACACATTATTCTTTTAAAAAAATTTAATGTATTTTAAAATTTTTATTGGAGAATAACTGATTTACAGTCTTAGTTTCAGATGTTAGTTTCTGATGTACTAAATAGTGATTCAATTATACGTATACATATAATCATTCTTTTTCAGACTCTTATACCATACAGGTTATTTACAGAATATTGATTACAATTCCGTGTGCTATATATAGCAGGTCCTTGTGGGTGTCTATTATGTGTGTTAATCCCAAACTCCTAGTTTATCCTCTTCCCACACGTTGTCCCTTTGCGGAGGCATAAACTTGTTTTTAAAATCTGTGAGTCTATTTCTGTTTTATAAATGAATCCATTTATCTCATTTTTTAAAAATTCTGTTCCATTCCACATATGAATGATATCATACAATATTTGTCTTTCCCTGTCTTACTTAACACTAACGATGATAATCTCCAGGTCCATCTGCATTGCTGCAAATGGCATTATTTTCTTCTTTCTTATGGCTGATATTCCATTGTAAGTATGTACTGCATCTTCTTTATCCATTTTTCTGTCAGTAGACGTTTAGATTGCTCTCATGTCTTGGCTATTGTAAATACGCTGCAGTGAACATCGGAGTGCATTATCTTTTTGAATTGTGCCCTGGATATATGCCAAAGAGTGGGATTACTGGATCATATGATATTACCTCACACTGGTCAGATTGGCCACCTTGAAAAAGTCTACAAAACAGTACATGCTGAGGAGGGGCTGGAGAAAAGGGATCCCTCCTACACCGTTGGTAGGAATGTAAATTGTTGCAGCCACTATGGAGAACACTATGCTGCTAAGTAACTTCAGTCGTGTCCGACTCTGTGCGACCCCATAGACGGCAGCCCACCAGGCTCCCCTGTCCCTGATTTTCTCCAGGCAAGAACACTGGAGTGGGTTGCCATTTCCTTCTCCAATGCATGAAAGTGAAAAGTGAAAGTGAAGTCGCTCAGTCGTGTCCGACCCTCAGCGACCCCATGGAATGCAGCCCACCAGGCTCCTCCATCCATGGGATTTTCCAGGCAAGAGTACTGTATGGAGGGCCCCTAAAAGGCTGAAAATAAAACTACCATGTGATCAAGCAAATACAATATTCTTTATTTCAAATTATAAATACGAACTTTTGCATTTTAGTTGTGGTTCTTTGCATTTGAGTTGTGGATATGGATATTTGCATTTCCTGTCTTTAGTGTTCCCTCATCTTTGGAACCCTTTATTTCCATATCCTGTAGATATTCTCATTATAGTTAATGATGTCTGTATTTCCAGCTACTCAAGCTAGCATAAAAATTGTGTGTGTGCATATGTGTGTTTAGTCATATCTGACTCTCCGATTTCATGGACTGTAGCCCACTAACTTTCTCTGTCCATGAAATTTTTTCTAGGCAGGAATACCAGAGTGGATTGCCAACTCTTACTGCAGGTAATCTGCCTGACCCAGGGATCAAACCCAACATCTCTTGCATTGGCAGCAGATTCTTTACCACTATGCCACCTGGGAAGCCATACAATTAGCAGTTATCAAACTAGTTCCTGGTCTCGCCTTGTTTATGGACTGTGGGCATGTACAGATGGTAAAACACTCTGGATATAACCTTTCTACTTTATGACCAATGTATCGTGCTCTTGAGATGCCCACCATTTTCGGTTCTCTGGAAACCTTGTTGATATTCTCGTTTTGGTTGAGTGCTTTGTTAATCATTTTCTTTGCTTAGAATTATGTTTCAAATTTTTCTGTTTTCTAGAAAGAGACTCATAGACTTAGAGAATGAACTTACGTTTGCTGCGGGGAGGGTTGGGGGAAGGGATATTACCAGAGTTTGGAATGGACACGTGCACACTGCTATGTAAAATGGAAAACCAACAAGGCCCTAGGGTATAGCACATGGCACTCTGCTCAATCTTATGTAGCAGTCTGGATGGGAGAGAGCAGGGGAGATTGGATACATGTATATGTATGGCTGATTCCTTTTGCGTTCACCTGAAACTATATCAACATTTTAAACTGGCTATATCCCAATACAAAATAAAAATAACAGTACTTTTCTATTTTATTTTAAATTAGAGTAGACAATTCTTATATTGCTTTTAATTAAGAAATTGAGTCCTTTAAATTTGTCAGTCAGTTCAGTTGCTCAGTCGTGTCCGACTCTTTGCGACCCCATGAATTGCAGCACACCAGGCCTCCCTGTCCATCACCAACTCCCAGAGTTCACTCATACTCAGGTCCATCGAGTTGGTGATGCCATCCAGCCATCTCATCCTCTGTCGTCCCCTTCTCCTCCTGCCCCCAATCCCTCCCAGCATCAGAGTCTTTTCCAATGAGTCAAATCTTCTCATGAGGTGGCCAACGTACTGGAGTTTCAGCTTTAGCATCAGTCCTTCCAATGAACGCCCAGGACTGATATCCTTTAGGATGGACCAGTTGGATCTCCTTGCAGTCCAAGGAACTCTCAAGTCTTCTCCAACAGCACAGTTCAAAAGCATCAATTCTTTGGCACTCAGCTTTCTTCACAGTCCAACTCTCACATCCATACATGATCACTGGAAAAACCATAGCCTTGACTAGACGGACCTTTGTTGACAAAGTAATGTCTCTGCTTTTGAATATGCTATCTAGGTTGGTCATAACTTTCCTTCCAAGGAGTAAGCGTCTTTTAATTTCATGGCTGCAGTCACCATCTACAATGGTTTTGGAGCCCCAAAAAATGTATACCTACTTATAAATGTAGTTACCACTATTTTAATTATTATTTACATTGTATCATAAGCTATAATGAATTTGTTAAGTTTTTCATATGCTTTTACAAACCTTTTTCTTACTGTTTTTGTTTTACTTTTACCATCTTAATTTTAACCTTTTTAAATGTACAGTTTAGTTGTGTTAAGTACAGAGACAGTACCCTACTCACAATAGTTTTTGATTTAAGGTTTTTCGACTTTATGATACTGTGAAAGCCATATGCATTACGTAGAAGCTGTACTTTGATTCTGAATTTTGATCTTTTTCGAGACTAGCAATGTGAGGTAGAATTCTCTGGTAATACTGGGCAGGGGTAGTAAGCCACACCTTTCAGTCAGCTCTCTAACCACCAGGGTAAAGAAGCAATAGACTCACAGCCGTACACCTATTTTAGTTTTTACTCACAGTACATTATTTAATAAGTTACATGAGATATTCAACAGTTTAGAATAAAATAGGCTCTGTGTTAGATAATTTTTCCTAACTGTAGGCTAATACAAGTCTTTGGGGCACATTTAAGATAGGCTAGGCTAAGCTCTGAAGTTCAGTAGGTGAGGTATATTAAATGCATTTTCAACTTAAGATATTTTTTACTTTATGATGGGTTTATCAGGACATAACCCCATCATATGTTGAGGAGAATGTTTATTCACAGTGTTGTGAAATGCACATTTTAATTATTTAACTGAATTTTACAAGTAGCTCTGTTATGCCTGAATTCTTATTAAAATAATCTTTTTGTTTTTGTATTTGCAACCTAAGGTCCAAAGTTGGTCTTAAGTTAATCCCCAAGTTATGAGGGCTTCCCAGGTAGTGCTAGTGGTAAAGAACCCACCTGCCAACACAGGTGTCAGTTCGATTCTTGGGTAAGGAAGATCCCATGGAGAAGGAAATGACAACCCCCTCTTGTATCCTTGCCGGGGGAATCCCATGGACAGAGGAGCCTGGCAGACAGTCCATTTGGTCACAAAGAGTCAGATACGACTGAAGCGACTCAGCGCACACACAGCACACACATTATGTAGCAGTTCTGGCACGTGAACACCAAGGTTTGGTGATACTGCACTGGGTTTGATTTTGCTTTTTAATTATTTATCAAGAAGCACACATCCTCTTCCAGTCTCAGTGAAACTGACTTAAGTAGTTGGCTGCAGGGGGAACATGTACTTGATGGCTGGAGATGTGTTGACAGCAGAACAGCTCAATTGCAGTGAGATAGGCATGTAGGGCAGGCCAAGTCAGAATAAAAGCATGTTTCTCATGAAGATATTATCACAGAATTCTAAATAATCTTCTAGAGAATCTGTGTATCCTTCAAAACAAAGAAACCATTCAAAATTATGACATCTGTGTATCCTATGTTTTGGAAATGTTATGAACGTTAATTTGGAACTCTTGATGAAATTGTCTGATGTCTGTAATGGAGATGAAAACTTTAAAAAACAGTGTCCTTCATAAATGATAGCCCTTTGAAAAATACTAGCCATTTTCATCTTACATGTATGGCACCCCACTGCAGTACTCTTGCCTGGAAAATCCCATGGACGGAGGAGCCTGGTAGGCTGCAGTCCATGGGGTCGCTGAGGGTCGGACACGACTGAGTGACTTCACTTTCACTTTTCACTTTCATGCATTGGAGAAGGAAATGGCAACCCACTCCAGTATTCTTGCCTGGAGAATCCCAGGGATGGCGGAGCCTGGTGGGCTGCCGTCTATGGGGTCGCACAGAGTTGGACAAGACTGAAGCGACTTAGCAAAGTACTGTAAGTACACAGTTAAAATAATAGAAGCACTTTTAATTTGACTCCTTCAATACTACCAAGAACAATGAAGGTGAAAAACTAATTGGCCAATGTTTGTTGGACAGAGAATCTTTAATTTTTAGCGAATGAATGAAAGTTGAATATGTAGAGACAGTGTCTGTATACCACTCTTTCATGAAATTTGACTGTACTGAAACTTGGGTATGTCAATAGTTATAGTGAGGCAAGTGGGAGAGAAGAAAAAATTAGAGCTACAGTAAAGTTCATAATAATTTATACAGTGAGATTACAGATAGTGTAGAATATAAGATCTTATAAGCAGGTATAAGATTTAACAGAGAATTGCCACTTACTCTGAGAAAGAGGTAAGAACATAAAGTATATATCATTAAATGTCAGATTAGTAAATTGTCCCTGCAAATAAGTATTGATGCAGGATAAGTACTGGTTTCCTTGCATTGCTTCAGAGAATGTAAGAGATTAGTAAATGTATACTTTTTTCAAGGCAAGCTCCTTGGTTTCCACATACAAAGAATATGCTCCTTATAAGAAAATACAACATGATACTACACTTTGCTAAATATTTTTTATTAGTTTATCAGTTTAATATTTTACTCCAAGATTGAAATTCCTTCATCTAAAAAATCACTCTATCCAAGGCAGTATAACTTGTAGAATGGTTTTAAGGAGGTACATTTCCAATTTTTGCTAATACTAGTTGCTCCTGAAGGTGCTGATATATTCTGGATTCAAATTTTCTAATAATTTTTGAATGTAAATACAATGGGGCACACCAGTATAGTTATTCATCTAAATCTGCTTAAGTGAAGTGAAGTCGCTCAGTTGTGCCTGACGCTTTGCAACCCTATGGACAGTAGCCTGCACCAAGCTCCTCCGTCCATGGGATTTTTTAGGCAAGAGTAATGGAGTGGGTTGCCGTTTCCTTAAGTCATCCTTAATATGATTAACCTTGAATGTTGAGCAGATATGTTCCTAATTATAGTATGGAATTAGTATTCATGTACAAGAAATATATTTTTGTGGATTTATGTATATTAGAAGTTGCTCACTTTAATCATGTCATTCAGCATAAAATTCTATTCCTTTGTGATTAATTAGATATTTAGTTGCATAGGAAAATATTAAAGTGTGAGAATACACACTAATGCATAATGTGTAATTGATTTTATTGTCTCAGGAGAAAAATGTAGATCTCAAAAATTTTCCTCTTGTAGAATAGAGAAAGGTTTAAAATAAAATGAAATTTATCTAATGAAGTATGTTTAAAATAAATTAAAAATATTATTCAGAAAGTAATCAGAGAACTTAATGAAATATACATTTATTAAAGTGCTCTTTTCCCTTTTTTACTTTGTAAGAGAATTTATTTGTAAACCTAAAATTTGTGGGAAAAACTATTAGCAGTCTGTAGATTTAAAAATTCTACCTACTATTCGCATTAACTTGTATGTTGTTTCTGTGCTACCTTGGGTAATAAACTATTCTGTGCTATTCTGGGCAGTAATTTATAAAGAGACAATTCGTAAGCTTACTTTGCTAAAGGATTCCAATAGTTGCCAGATGATCATATGATATTTTAGCCATCGTCCAGATGGCTCTAACTATAGAGTAGATTTTTAACATTTGATTTTTATGTTTCATGAACATCCCTTGATCACTTGATGATGATCTTTTATGGATATGTCTGATAATTGCACTACTCACTTCGCACGAATGCATACCTGAATTTCTGGCATTGCAAGTGTTCATATGAGGAGCCCTCAAGTAAATCATAGGCTCTGTTAAAAAATGTGATTTATACATTTTTTAGTGTGTCCTAAGTAGGAAGTCAAGAAACACCTGGAGTAACAGGCAAATTTGGCCTTGGAATACGGAATGAAGCAGGGCAAATACAAATAGAGTTTTGCCAAGAAAATGCACTGGTCATAACAAATACCCTCTTCCAACAACACAAGAGAAGACTCTATACATGACATCACCAGATGGTCAACATCGAAATCAGATTGATTATATTCTTTGCAGCCAAAGATGGAGAAGCTCTATACAGTCAACAAAAACAAGACCAGGAGCTGACTGTGGCTCAGACCATGAACTCCTTATTGCCAAATTCAGACTTAAATTGAAGAAAGCAGGGTAAACCACTAGACCATTCAGGTATGACCTAAATCAAATCCCTTATGATTATACAGTGGAAGTGAGAAATAGATTTAAGGGCCTAGATCTGATAGATAGATGCCTGATAAACTATGGAATGAGGTTTGTGACATTGTACAGGAGACAGGGATCAAGACCATCCCCATGGGAAAGAAATGTAAAAAAGCAAAATAGTTGTCTGGGGAGGACTTACAAATACCTGTGAAAAGAAGAGAAGTGAAAAGCAAAGGAGAAAAGGAAAGATATAAACATCTGAATGCAGGGTTCCAAAGAATAGCAAGAAGAGATAAGAAAGCCTTCTTCAGCGATCAGTGCAAAGAAATAGAGGAAAACAACAGAATGGGAAAGACTAGAGATCTCTTCAAGAAAATCAGAGATACCAAAGGAACACTTCATGCAAAGATGAGCTTGATAAAGGACAAAAATGGTATGGACCTAACAGAAGCAGAAGATACTAAGAAGAGCTGGCAAGAATACACAGAACTGTACAAAAAAGATCTTCATGACCAAGATAATCACAATGGTGTGATCACTCACCTAGAGCCAGACATCCTGGAATGTGAAGTCAAGTGGGCCTTAGAAAGCATCACTACGAACAAAACTAGTGGAGGTGATGGAATTCCACTTGAGCTCTTTGAAATCCTGAAAGATGATGCTGTCAAAGTGTTGCCCTCAATATGCCAGCAAATTTGGAAAACTCAGCAGTGGCCACAGGACTGGAAAAGGTCAGTTTTCATTCCAATCCCAAAGAAAGGCAATGCCAAAGAATGCTCAAACTACCGCACAGTTGCACTCATCTCACACGCTAGTAAAGTAATGCTCAAATTCTCCAAGCCAGGCTTCAGCAATATGCGAACCTTGAACTTCCTGATATTCAAGCTGGTTTTAGAAAAGGCAGAGGAACCAGAGATCAAATTGTCAACATCCGCTGGATCATGGAAAAAGCAAGAGAGCTCCAGAAAAACATTTATTTCTGCTTTATTGACTACGCCAAAGCCTTTGACTGTGTGGATCACAATAAACTGTGGAAAGTTCTTCAAGAGATGGGAATACCAGACCACCTGAGCTGCCTCTTGAGAAATCTGTATGCAGATCAGGAAGCAACAGTTAGAACTGGACATGGAACAACAGACTGGTTCCAAATAGGAAAAGGAGTTCGTCAAGGCTGTATATTGTCACCCTGTTTATTTAATTTATATACAGAGTACATCATGAGAAATGCTGGACTGGAAGAAACACAAGCTGGAATCAAGATTGCCGGGAGAAAAATCAATAACCTCAGATATGCAGATGACACCACCCTTATGGCAGAAAGTGAAGAGGAACTCAAGCCTCTTGATGAAAGTGAAAGAGGAGAGTGAAAAAGTTGGCTTAAAGCTCAACATTCAGAAAACGAAGATCATGGCATCCGGTCCCATCACTTCATGGGAAATAGATGGGGAAACAGTGGAAACGGTGTCAGACTTTATTTTTCTGGGCTCCAAAATCACTGCAGATGGTGACTGAAGCCATAAAATTAAAAGACGCTTACTCCTTGGAAGGAAAGTTATGACCAACCTAGATAGCGTATTTAAAAGCAGAGACATTACTTTGCCAACAAAGGTTCGTCTAGTGAAGGCTATGGTTTTTCCTGTGGTCATGTATGGATGTGAGAGTTGCACTGTGAAGAAGGCTGAGCGCCGAAGAATGGATGCTTTTGAACTGTGGTGTTGGAGAAGACTCTTGAGAGTCCCTTGGACTGCAAGGAGGTCCAACCAGCCCATTCTGAAGGAGATCAGCCCTGGGATTTCTTTGGAAGGAATGATGCTGAAGCTGGAACTCCAGTACTTTGGCCACCTCATGCGAAGAGTTGACTCATTGGAAAAGACTCTGATGCTGGGAGGGATTGGGGGCAAGAGGAGAAGAGGACGACAGAGGATGAGATGGCTGGATGGTATCACTGACTCGATGGACGTGAGTCTGGGTGAACTCTTGGACTTGGTGATGGGACAGGGAGGCCTGGCGTGCTGCGATTCATGGGGTCGCAAAGAGTCGGACACGACTGAGCGACTGATCTGATGTGTCCGGAAGAATGCTTCTAAAGTTTGCTGATTCATTTCAAGAATGTGTTAAGTTTGTGAAACATCTAGGTTTATTAATTTTTATATGTAAATGTACTATGGTTTTGGAGAAGGCAGTGGCACCCCACTCCAGTACTCTTGCCTGGAAAATCCCATGGACGGAGGAGCCTAGTAGGCTGCAGTCCATGGGGTTGCGAAGAGTCAGATACGACTGAGCGACTTCACTTTCACCTTTCACTTTCATGTATTGGAGAAGGAAATGGCAACCCATTCCAGTGTTCCTGCCTGGAGAATCCCAGGGATGGCGGAGTAGGTGGGCTGCCATCTGTGGGGTCGCACAGAGTCAGACACGACTGAAGTGACTTAGCAGCAGCAGCAGTACTACGGTTTGTATAGCACGCTCATAATGTCTTTTTGTCTTGAAACCTCAGTTCTCAAGAATTAGAGCAGTCGTTATTTCATATTTAATTTAAAAAAATACTTGTTTTCTTACCTCCTTGGCTTTTTTTTTTTTTTAATTTTTCTGAGACAGTAAGAGGAAATTGATGCATAGTGTCTTTTAATATGTCCAGTTTCACTCTTATTTTTACTTTCAAAGTAGAATGTAGACTTCAGTGAATTTTGTCAGAGGAGATACCTTTTTAAAAATTTCTTTTTAATTGGAGGATAATTCCTTTACAATGTTGTATTAGTTTCTGCTATACAACAATGTGAATCAGCCATAAATATACGTAGGTCCCCCCACTCTTGACCTTCCCTTCTGCCCTCCATACCTGTCTCACCCCTCTAGGTTGTTGCAGAGGACCTGGTTGAGCTCCCTGTGTTATACAGGAACTTCCCACTAGATATCTGTTCTATATACTGCATTGTATATATTTCAGTGCCACTTTCCAGAGAAGATAGACAGCAAATCATTTAAATATTGAGAAGGTACTTTTACATTCTCCATCATATTGGAGTTAGTTTACTCACTAACTCACTAATTATTGTCCTCACTATCTTACTCCTTTGCCTTCTAAATGTCCTAACCCAAGTGTGGAACGAAACAGAATAAAGTAGAAAAAACTAACAAAACTACTATTTTTAGTTTCCTTGAACACAACTGATACAGGCTCACATTTTGATTACAGTAGTAAGAGAATGAGTTAAAACAAGTACAGAGAAAACAAACTATTTCAAAATAGTTTATCTTTAGAGTATTAGCCTTCAAACTTTTTTCTTAGTACTTTCCTATCAGTAAAAATCTCAGGGAAGCATTCATAGTGTATCATTTATTGATTCATGCATTAAATATGTTTAACACTATATTAACGTAGAACATGTAAGATAATTGTAATTTTAACATTTGAATCTTATTATTTTGATAGAATTTTAGTAATACATCAATAATATTCTAGTGAGAGTAATATTATGCTTCATTGAAAAAATAGTTTAATACTTCATTATAATAAAAACTTAAAGATTTAATTCTTAATTCAGTTTATTTTAGTAGTTAATTTTAGTGGCTGACATAACTGAAAAGCTCCCTCACTGAGATTCGTTGACCTGAGACTGGGAATGTAATGATGCACTCAGGACACTTAGTTTTCATTCTCATCCATTTTGAAAAGGTCTCATACATTTCTGTCTTGCTTGTATAAATAAGATATTCTTCTAAATTAGTGGAAAGATGTTGCCTTATTCTTTTAAATAAGTTAGTGGCATCTTTATTTGTTACTTTTTTGTTAGTGGTATCTTTAACTCATATTTTTGGCCCTTTGTGTTTTACAGGAATCTTTTAAAAGTACCCAAATTGTGAGGAATAATTTATAGTAGATAAAGTAGATAATTTAATTTCACTAAGTGTAGATATTAAAATTTGTCAATTTGATTAAATGTGTGTATGTAAATTGTAATATGCATCAGTTAACTGAAACAGAAGAGTACCAGTTCCTGTTACTGAATGTCTTCTCTTCCTTCAGTGTATTTAATGTAGTGTTACGTGCTTTCTTCTGTCATAGGAAAGATACACAGTGTTTTTCCACTTTACTAAATATTAACTGTATGTCCTTATTTTTGAATAAAAGTAAGTATGAGTGACTATTCTCATATACATCCCCTGTAGCTCAGTAGATGATCTTGTAGTTTTATGCATCACATTTGGGGACACTGCTGTATTGGGATCCAAAACACAAAACAGAGAGAGTCCATCACATGTGGTCCAGGTGGGAGGGTCCCAAGGAGCCAAATTAAACTAAACAAAGTATTGGGTAATAGAGTTCAAGAATTCTGGGATGGAGAAATGATTAAAGGAATAAAAAAAATCAGTAACATCTCCACAAACATGCAGCTTAGGCAGAAGGTCATTGGTATAATGACCAGTAAATGTAGAAATGGAAGCAGTGAGAGCCAGATAAGCTAGGCTGGGCATGAAGGTGAGTAGTTCTTGAGGAAGTAAGGCCAATGGTATGTTTAAATCATGTTGTAGCACTTTGCAGCCTATGTAGGCTATGCAGTGTTTCTACAGGTCTGTTCAGGTACAACTACTAACATTGCCTCATTTTCTCCTAACTGATAGGAGAGTCCCTTACTGGAGAAGGAATTTACATTTCTAAATTAGGAAGGACTCTCTGATAGCAAGAGAGAAAAACTGTATTCAAATAATTTTAAGTTACAAGAAAAGGGGAGGGGGGAAATCGATTGATTCTGATAACCAAAATGGTAAGAAAGACAAATACAATACAAATCTTGTCTTTGGAATGACTTAGAATCCGATTCCACACCGTGAGGATTCTTGTCGTTTCATGTTGGTTTATCTCTCTCTTACTATGTGTATTTGTGTGTATTTGACCTAGCATGACTGTGGTACCTCTGGAGTCAAATACTTAACTCTGATCAAGGAGACAGTGATATGGTCCAGAATCTGTTGAAAAAATATCAGAAGCAGTTTTCTTTGGGCTTTCTTGGCTCATGTGCACACATCTTGGACAATCACTGTGGTCAAGCAGGTTAGTCATTATGACTTGGCCAGTGGCAGCCCAGCTTGGGTCAAATGTCCAACCTCTGTGTTCAAGGGTGTGAGATATGGATACCAGAAAATGTAGGGATAACAGAAACATGGCTCCTGGAGATAATTTTTGAAAGGCAATTGTCTATCTCAATTCACGTCTACTAATTTTTCATTTTATGCTTAATCACAGCAGTTTTAAAATGCAAAATGTTGATTGCATAACGTTTAGACTAAATCACATTTATGCGTTTCTGTTTTGATAGGAATAACATAAGTGAATTTTGAAGGTATTGCATCCATGAATGGAGGGCAGGGTGAAAAATAATTTAGAAGAGAAAGACATGGGATGCATAAGATTGCAAACTTTATAGCAGGTGTTCATTTGTTTTGTTTCTCAACCTATAGTTTATTCACGTGGAGAAAAGGAATTAGGAGATGTTCTGTTATATATAGTTTTGAAAATAAAGTTCTACCTTGCAGAATTAATTAATTTTGAAACTGTTTCATTATAAGCAGTGTTTAAGCAGATTCATTAATTCGAATTATAACACAATTTAAAATTTGTCAGCTGAGTTTGAAGTTCTTTGAGGATATATGGTGATATTAAGTACACGGAAAGGTTTTCAAATGTATGGTCTTCTTTGGAAATGAGTTATTCTAATATTTTATACAAACTGGCAAGAATTCAGCAAAAATTCAACCAAATTGTTCTGTATGCAGTCTTTTTTCCCTTCTTTTGCAGTCAGAACAAGATTATAGTTTCCAGATGAAATTCTGAATGTCACATAGTGATGACATATATTTTCCTGGTTGGCTCGGCATGAGATGCAATTTTGCATGCCATGTCACGCTGTCTTGCAGAATCCAAAAGCCATTATTTCTCAAGGGGCTTTCAGGAGTGATAGTATCAAATGTAGTTTGTATTTTAAAGAAAAGTCTCAGGCATCATTGCCGTTCTTATGGCAAGTTGCTTAAAGGTTTATATATTACCCAAACTACAGAAGTTTTAAAATAACATTACTATGTAAAGGTCACTTTTTCTTTAGGTTATTTAATTTTATATTGCCAAACAGTGAGTGAGTGAATGTCATTCGGTCATGTCCAACTCTTTGCGACCCCATGGACTGTACAGTCCATGGAATTTTCCAGGCCAGAATACTGGAGTGGGTAGCCTTTCCCTTCTCCAGGGAGTCTTCCCAACCCAGGGATCGAACCCAGGTCTTTCACATTGCAGGTGGATTCTTTGCCAGCTGAGCCACCAGGGAAGCCCATGAGTACTGGAGTGGGTAGGCTATCCCTTCTCTAGCATATCTTCCCAACCCAGGAATTGTCTTCTTCATTGCAGGCAGATTCTTTACCAGCTGAGCCACCAGGGAACCCCATTGCCAAATAGAGTTGCCAAAAACCATGATCAGTGTGAAATATAGATCAAGAATTATGAAGGTATAGTAGGAAAACCAGTAGATTAGTGGCAAAAATAAATGGTTTTAACCCAGTTCCCCTCCCATGTTAAGCTAACCTCAGATAGCCGCAATTTATTCATTTATAGTATGGTAATAAGTGTACCCAACTATCTCACAGTTTTAAGTCAAGTAAGATATGTGAAAGTTCTGTATATGTGTATGGTAAAATGCAATTCAGATAAAACATACGATTACATCTTTTTTGTTTGCATTTTAAGAGGAAAGGTATAGACTTCAAGCAAAGTGAAGCTTATTTTATTTATTAGGTTTTGACACTGCAGTGTAGTTTTATTTTTTGTTTATTTGATGATAATCATTCTAAAGCTGACTTAAAACCCAGTATTTCCATTTATGTCTGTATAATAACATTTATTTCATACTGATGATCTTTCTATTTTACATTTGTTTTAACTAACTTGCTTTATTGCTTCTTTTCTTCTATTTTCTTCTTTTTTTTTTAAGGTGTCTCAGGTTCAGTTCCCTGGACAGCTCTGTTTGGGTATCTTACAGGTCCTTAAAGCCAAACTTGTGTCACATCTGTCCAACTCTGTACCTCCCCTTACCACCATTGACCATGTTGCTCAAGGCTGAAACCCAGGACTCATCTTTAGTATCTCCTTGCTCTGTCTGTTCTGCCTCCAAATTATTCTTAGTGTTTTTGTTTCAGTCTGTTTGTATGCTACTTCCCTAGTCAGAACTGCATAATTCTTATATAGGATAATGTAAGGGTATCCTGATTAGTCTCCCTAGTGTCATTTCCAGATTATATTATCATCTGTTGTCTAGATGACAGCAAGAGTCATCTTATTAAAAATCTAAATTGGATCATTTTACTCCCTACTTGAAATGCTTTTGTGACTTCCTGTTGCATTTAAGATAGAATCCACACTCCTTACCGAGGCTGATAAAGTCTGACCTGATCCTCTCTCTGTAGGCTTCTTTCATTTCATCTTTTGTCATTTTGCGTTATATCGATCATCTTTCACTTCTTCAAAAACTGCATGCTTTTTCTTGCCTGGGATCTTTTGCATGTTCTATTTCTATTGCTTCCATTGCTGTTTTCATAACTATTAAGTTTTTATTTAAATGTTATCTTCTCAATAAAGAAACTTTTCCCTTTCAGTCTTTCTAAAATAGGTCTGTGCCATTCTTCCAAGCGTCTCTACCTTAGTACCTCTTTTCTGTCCTCATAATGCTTATCATACTGTGTCTGACTTACTCACATTTGTATTCCCAGAATCTAAAAGCTATTTCTGGCATTGAGCAAACTGAGTAAATAATTGCTTCATGAATGAATAAATTCTATTTCTTTAGTTATTTTTATTTAGGGACTTAATAATCACATTCCTTAGCCTTATTTATCTTCCATCTTTTATTGATTTAAATTGACATCCTGTAACTTTTCAAATTTGTTCCCACATTCCCCAGGGATATTTTTCAAATATTTGGGCGAGGTAGCAGCTTGTTCTTACCTTTTGCAAAAAGTATATTTCTTTCCAGTGACATCAAAGTCATTATTAGGATTATGAGTGAGTTAACAACTTCTTTTCTGTAGCTATGCATTTGTGGTGCAGGCTCAGTCACTAAGTCATGTCTGACTCTGTGACCCCATGGACTGTAGCCTGCCAGGCTCCTGTCCATGGAATTCTCCAAGTAAGAATACTGGAGTGGGTTGCCATTTCCTTCTCCACATAATGATAAAATTTTCTAAAATAGGTCTGTGCTACCTATCCATTTAGTAAATTTGTTATTCATTCATTTCTGTCTTTCCACTGTAAACTCCTCAAAGACATAATCTCCATCTTTTATTTATCTTTATCTTCTTTGTTTCTGAAGGTCCTTGCAAAACTAGGCACTCAATAATGCTTATTGAATTGAACTAAGCAACTTTCCATAGCTCATAAGTCTTGGAAGGGGATAGCATTTTCCTCTATCGCATTTTCAAGTGTTTTCTAAGCCACACCAGTGGAATGGAGGAATAGCAATATAAGAAGATACACAAATCTGCTTTTATTTCTGTTGTGTTGTGATTCCCTAAATCCTTATGAGATCTCCTTCAGATTAAGGAATTGGGGGATTGAGAGACAGGTGGTGTGATTCCTCTTCTGCTGTGTTCTTCAATCCAGTATGTTTTTCCAGTAGTCTTGCCTTCAAGAAATAGCAAGGAGGACAATCTGAAGCAGAAAGTCCTGGGAAGAGGGATTGAAGGGGAAGTCAAAAGGACAGTGGGGATCCTGATCCTGTAGGAATTTATGAGCCATTTTAAGGACTTGGGCCAGTAAAATTAAGAGTAAATACATGACTAAACAACTTGATTTCCCAATAACATAAAGGAGAAACTAAAGATTGACACAGATTTTTTCTTGGTGAATATTTAAAACTTAAATGAAACTATAAATCATAAATATGTACCTTACACAAAGGTACATTTTAAAAACAATGTCACTACACTACTATGAAAAGATTTATTTAAAGAAGATACACATATGATTTTTTTCTCTTTTTAAAGTATTAATGATTGATTTCAACTAATGCTTACTGAGCAAGACATTCTTATTATCTCATGGTGCTACATGAAATGAATATAGGAAACATGGATTGTCCTTGCAATGAAATGAATATTGTCTTGGTTTTAGCACTATGAAAACTGAATTGCATTTTACTGAATAAAGTACATAATTATATAAATTGGTGGTTAGAAGTCTTATGTTTAAAGGAAAAATTGCTATAGGAATTTTTTCTTATTAATTTCCCATTAGAAGTTCTCCTTCCTTATTGACCAAAACCAGAGTTGGCCAACTTTTGTTACAGGACCTCTCTAAGACTCTTATGCAACAGATGATAGAAGCTTGAAACAGAAACGACTTAATTCTGAGAAACACTTACTCTGAGAGCTGAATTCTACCGTCATTGAACAAATGTTTTTTGATTCCTTGGTATCATTAAGTAACCTTGTTATGATGAGAATCTTGAACTTCAGGAACATAAACCATTTGGTATCAAATGTCATTATTTGGTGCCATTGTTCTAGACATACTATAGGATACTCAGATTTACCGTTTAACCATTGACACCATTATTTAAATCCTCAAAATAAGAACAGAGGTTTTTTGACATACTGACTCTAAGTAATTGTTACCAGGTTCCAGTTCAGCCATGAGAAGGTAAAAGGATGTTCTGATGTAAATCATTGACTGATATACAGAGGCAAAAAAATATAGACATTTACTTCTGTGGCTTGGGGTTTCAAGCTTTATGCTTTTTCAGCCAATTTTATCTAGCTGGTGTTAGATTAATAAATATATACATAAAGATCATTTCTCATTGAAAGAGTAAGAATAGTGGGGGAGGGGCAGGCAGAATGTATCTTGGAAGTCCAACTATTAACCACTGCATTTATTGCTGTACAGTATTACTGTGCTCTTCTACTTCCTTTGGAGAAACAACTATTCAAACTTTTGCATTATACCATGAAGAATTAAATATATTATACAGAATTATGTCAGAATTCTATGAGATTATAGAGGAAGGGCCAAATCTAATTTGGAGAATTCAGTGACCGTTTCTCAGGAAATGATGTTTAAGGTAGAACTAAAACAATATGTTTATTTTGATTAAAAAAGGAAAGTCACTTTGTTTCAGATCGGGTAATCTTCAAGTTTTTTCTATATCTTCTGTATCTTGTCTTATATCAGTTAATTTTTAATTATTATTCTCTATATTTAAAGTAATTTAATGAACTTCTTATTACACAATGCAGCATTTAACATGAGTAGTAGTATTCTTGACTTTAGATGTACTTATCATTAACTTCTGACATTAGATTAGTCCCCAGCATGTAGTAGATGTTACAGACATTTTGGTTAAATAAAGTATGGTTCAAAATCGGCAGTTTTATAGAGTATACCTGTGCTACCTGTAAAATGTACATAATTACAAAAAAAATTATCTTTTGAAAATACAAGCTTGTCTTCCTATTCTATTGTCTTTTGATAATATGAATATGATGGATTGAAAATTAATGTATCTAAAATAGGTGCTTTTATACTTCTAATAGCCAGGTCATTCTACTTAAAGAGATTTTTAAACTGATTATATTTTTCATAGCTTTTTGGAAAACACTTTTAAGCCACATAGAGATTTCAACACCTCGTATAACTTCTTAAATCATTATATCAGCAAATACAGCTTTTGGTGTGTAGTGACTTGAAATATCTATCACTTAACAGTCAGGTAGTGGTGTCCAGTCTGCTTGATAATATTAACATTTATTAGATGGTTTTATTTTCAAATTGTAATCACATTATTTATACAACACTAATATTCTCTATCAGTAGATTTTTAAAATTTGACCGTAAGCAACTTCTGTGGAAACCTTGGGTATCCATGGTTTCAAGGAGTTTTAAAATTTGGCCTGCATTTTAAAAATTATTTATATTTTTAGAATTTATTTTCTTAGAGCAGTTTTAGGCTTGCATTTAAATTGAGGGGAAGGTTCAGAGATTTCTCACATATCTACTGCTCCACACATGCGTAGTCTCCCTCATTATCAAAAACCCCACCAAAGTGGTATGTTGTTACACTTGATGCATTTATACTGATCCATCATTATCATCCAAAGTCCTTATTTCTCAATAGGGATCACTCATGGTGTAATATATTCTTCTGTTTGAACAAATGTATAACAACATATACACTCCAATATAGTGATATACAGAGTAGTTTCAATGCCCAAAAAATTCTCTTTGCTCTGCCTATTGCTCTTCTCCCCTTAACTTCTGTGCTAATCTTTTTATTATCTCCATAGTTATGCTTTTTCCAGATTGTCACATAGTTGGAAGCATTCAGTACATAGCCTTTTCAGATGGGCTTCTTTCACTTAGAAATATGTATTTAAATTTACTCCATGTGTTTTTATGGCTCATTTCTATTAATGAATAATAATCCATTTTCTAAGTGTACCACAGTTTATCTAGCAATTTACCTTCTAAAGGACATCTTGGTTGCTTCCAGGTTTTAATAGTTATGAGTAAAGCTTCTGTAAGCATCTATGTGCATGCATATGGTTGGTCTACATTTAATTTAGTTATTTAAATTGGTAGAGTTTTACAATAAGTTTATGTCGCCATATTCTTCTCATACCTGCTAAGATATGAAAGAATAACTGTAAGGTCCAGGTGAGTGGAAAGTAAATTAAGATGTGTTTTATTTTAAAATGGGGCTTCCCTGGTAACTAAGGTGCTAAAGAATCCACTTGCCATGTGGGAGGACCCCTGTTTAATTCCTGGGTTGGGAAGATCCCTGGGGAAGGGTTAGGTTACCCACTCTAGCATTCTTGGGCTTCCCTTGTGGCTCAGATGGTAAAGAATCCACCCGCAATGCAAGAGACCTCAATCTGACCCTGGGTTGGGAAGATCCCCTGGAGGAGGGCATGGCAACCCACTCCAGTATTCTTGCCTGGAGAATCTCATTAACAGAGGAGCCTGGCAGGCTACAGTCTGGGTCGCAAAGAGTCGGATGTGACTTGCTGTTGTAAAACATTAATTCTAAAATGTACAGTAAAAAGTTAAAAACCTCCTCCCCTCTTACCCCTCATACTGTCTTCAAAGGTAACCTCTGTGAAGGGTTTGTATTTTACCTCTCTATAACTATGTTAATGAGATAAATAAACACATGCTTAACCTCACATACTGTTTTAAAAACATATGTGGATTATACTACAGAAATGCATATATTTTCACATCACAGTGTATCAAAAATATGATTTCTGTCATATGTTGAACTGTTCCTCATTTTTAAATGATTGAAATACAATCCTTATCACGAGTATTCCAAAGTTAATTTAACCTTATCTTTTTTGATGGATAGATTAATTGCTTAGCATTTTCTTCCTCTCCTTTCTCCTCCTTTCTTCTCTCCCTTTTTTTCACTATTTCAAATAATACTGCTGATACTAAACATTTTTCAAATTATTGATTGAATCTCACATGTCATATGTTTTAGTATTTCTGTAGCATAGGTTTTTAGAAATGGAATTACTTTGTAGAAAAACTTGCATGTTTAAATATCCTGTCTTGTAATTTCACTCTGCAAGCTATCCTTATAGTCCCAGTATATGAAACATTCTAACAAAGGGCTTTAATGATGTCAGATGTTTTTAAAAATACAAGTTAACTGTTTAAAATGTTTGCCAACATGACAGTTGAAAAGAATATGATTGTTGCCTTAATTTTTATTTTATTATTAGGAAAGTTCATCATATCTTAGTAAGTTTTTTGGCCAAATTATGTTTTGTATGAATTATTTGTTCATATTTTTTCCATTTTTTGTTATTTATCCATATGACACTTTGATATCTTCATTTGAACTTGTAATGGAAATCTTAGCCTGATAGGTATAAAACTATATTTCCTTTTCCTCTCCCCTCTAGTGCCATTCTTCCAGTTGATCAAATATAAAACCTTGGAGTTATCCTTGCTTTACTTTTCTCTCTTATTGTAGTTTTAATCCATCAGTAAATTTGTTGGCTGTATCTTTTAAAACAATACAGAAATACCCCATTCTTGTTAGCTCTATTGCTACTGCCACCTCTCACAACCTGTCTTCTTGTTTTAATATTTATGTAGACCATTTTCTACATAGTAACCAGAGAACTTCTCTCAAAATATGTCCATTAATTTCAAGACTGTTTAGAGTCATATCCTGTCTCCCTCAAAATAAAACCCAACCTCCTTACCACGGCCTGTGTAAGCCTTGTGTGATTTCGTCCCTTTTGGTACCTCTGACCTTGTCTCTTGCTTCTGTCATTCTTACTCTGTTCTAACCATCCTTGCTTTTGTATGGTTTCTTGAAAATCCTAAGTACGCTCCCATCTAGGTGCTTTGCAGTGTTGTTCCCATCTGCCTAGAATGCTCACCTCCATTGGTTCTCTGTCCAACTGTTTTTCTTTTCTTTTTTTTTTTTTAACAAACATTTTTGAATGTTTCTTGGGATGGGGGCAGGAGGAGAAGGGGACGACAGAGGATGAAATGGCTGGATGGCATCACTGACTCGATGGACGTGAGACTGAGTGAACTCTGGGAGTTGGTGATGGACAGGGAGGCCTGGCATGCTGCGATTCATGGGGTCGCAAAGAGTCGGACACGACTGAGTGACTGAACTGAACTGAATGTGTATAATGTGGTAGGCTGTAGTATTATTAGCATGAGAATAAAAGGTTTATGTTCCATGCCCTTAAGACTTTGAATCTACTATAAATGCAAATATGTGAACCAAATAGAGTGGAAAGGGAAAGTCTGAGTAGATAATAGCACTTGTCATTCTCATAGTGATGATGTGGTAGCACTTAGTTTGGAGACTACCCAATGATTATCAAATTTAGCTTAGTAAAAGTCTTGAAAACCAAGATCTGAGTCATTTATTTTATAGTATTTAAAATAGCACTCTATCAATTACATGTATCAGTTCAGTTCAGTTCAGTCGCTCAGTCGTGTCCGATTCTTTGCGACCCCATGAATTGCAGCACACCAGGCCTCCCTGTTCATCACTAACTCCTGGAGTTCCCTCAGACTCACGTCCATCGAGTCAGTGATGCCATCCAGCCATCTCATCCTCTGTCGTCCCCTTCTCCTCCTGCCCACAATACCTCCCAGCATCAGAGTCTTTTCCAATGAGTCAACTCTTCGCATGAGGTGACCAAAGTACTGGAGTTTCAGCTTCAGCATCATTCCCTCCAAAAAAATCCCAGGGCTAATCTCCTTCATAATGGACTGGTTGGATCTCCTTGCAGTCCAAGGGACTCTCAAGAGTCTTCTCCAACACCACAGTTCAAAAGCATCCATTCTTCGGCGCTCAGCCTTCTTCACAGTGCAACTCTCACATCCATACATGACCACAGGAAAAACCCTAGCCTTGACTAGACAAACCTTTGTTGGCAAAGTAATGTCTCTGCTTTTGAATATGCTATCTAGGTTGGTCATAACTTTCCTTCTAAGGAGTGTCTTTTACTTTCATGGCTGCAGTCACCATCTGCAGTGATTTTGGAGCCCAAAAAAATAAAGTCTGACACTGTTTCCACTGTTTCCCCATCTATTTCCCATGAAGTGATGGGACCGGATGCCATGATCTTCGTTTTCTGAATGTTGAGCTTTAAGCCCACTTTTTCACTCTCCACTTTCACTTTCATCAAGAGGCTTTTGAGTTCCTCTTCACTTTCTGCCATAAGGGTGGTCTCATCTGCATATCTAAGGTTATTGATATTTCTCCCGGCAATCTTGATTCCAGCTTGTGCTTCTTCCAGTCCAGCATTTCTCATGATGTACTCTGCATATAGGTTATGTAAGCAGGGTGACAATATACAGCCTTGACGTACTCCTTTTCCTATTTGGAACCAGTCTGTTCCATGTCCAGTTCTAACTGTTGCTTCCTGACCTGCATACAGATTTCTCAAGAGGCAGGTCAGGTGGTCTGGTATTCCCATCTCTTGAAGAACTTTCCACAGTTTGTTGTGATCCACACAGTCAAAGGCTTTGGCATAGTCAATAAAGCAGAAATATATGTTTTTCTGGAACTCTCTTGCTTTTTCCATGATCCAGCAGATGTTGTCAATTTGATCTCTGGTTCCTCTGCCTTTTCTAAAACCAGCTTGAACATCTGGAAGTTCACGGTTCACATATTGCTGAAGCCTAGCTTGGAGAATTTTGAGCATTACTTTACTAGTGTGTGAGATGAGTACAGTTGTGTGGTAGTTTGAGCATTCTTTGGCATTGCCTTTCTTTGGGATTGGAATGAAAATTGACCTTTTCCAGTCCTGTGGCCACTGCTGAGTTTTCCAAATTTGCTGGCATATTGAGTGCAGCACTTTCACAGCATCATCTTTCAGGATTTGAAAGAGCTCAACCGGAATCCCATCACCTCCACTAGCTTTGTTCATAGTCATGCTTTGTAAGGCCCACTTGACTTCACATTCCAGGCTGCCTGGCTCTAGGTGAGTGATCACACCATCGTGATTATCTGGGTCGTGAAGATCTTTTTTGTACAGTTCTTCTGTGTGTCCTTGCCCCCTCTTCTTAATATCTTCTGCTTCTGTTAGGTCCATACCATTTCTGTCCTTTATCGAGCCCATCTTTGCATGAAATGTCCCCTTGGTATCTCTAATTTTCTTGAAGAGGTCTCTAGTCTTTCCCATTCTGTTGTTTTCCTCTATTTCTTTGCATTGATCGCTGAAGAAGGCTTTCTTATCTCTTCTTGCTATTCTTTGGAACTCTGCATTCAGATGTTTATATCTTTCCTTTTCTCCTTTGCTTTTTGCTTCTCTTCTTTTTCACAGGTATTTGTAAGGCCTCCCCAGACAGCCATTTTGCATTTTTGCATTTCTTTTCCATGGGGATGGTCTTGATCCCTGTGTCCTGTACAATGTCACAGACCTCATTCCATAGTTCATCAGGCACCCTATCTATCAGATGTCGGCCCTTAAATCTATTTCTCACTTCCACTGTATAATCATAAGGGATTTGATTTAGGTCATACCTGAATGGTCTAGTGGTTTTCCCTACTTTCTTCAATTTAAGTCTGAATTTGGTAATCAGGAGTTCATGATCTGAGCCACAGTCAGCTCCTGGTCTTGTTTTTGCTGACTGTATAGAGCTTCTCCATCTAAAATGTAACATATATATAAGACATGTCCACATATATTGTTATAAATTATTCTTTGATTTCTGAAATTTTCATTATAAAAATTATTGAATTTCTCTAAGTTCTTTGTTTTAGACAAAGAAAATTCTTGTAACAAATACCTGGTTTTTATGTAATCAGTTCTTTTGAAAGTGAAAATGAAAGTGTCAGTTGCTCAGTCATGTTCAAATATTTGTGACCCCATGGACTATAGCCCATCAGGCTGCTCTCTCCATGGAATTCTCCAGAGAAGAATACTGTATTAGGGTAGTCATTCCCTTCTCCAGGAAATCTTCCCAACCTAGGGATCAAACCTGGGTCTCCTGCATTGCAGGCAGATTCTTTACTGTCTGAGCCACCGAGGAAGCCGAGTGCTTCTTTTGCTTACTATCAAAACCAGTGTTTTAAGTAGAGAGATACTATGAGTAAGCTTTTATTCTCAGGAAAATTCATGTTTGGGAAGACACATTTTCTGTTAATTCTGGGTGAAGGAAGTCCAGTTTTATTTTTCAATTACATTTTTATTTATATTTTAACTTCATACTGAGAAATGAATGAATTGTTAGGTTATAATTAAGTAAATTTTCACAATGTAAACACATCCATGTATTCAAAAAATAGAGCATTACTGTTACTCCGTAAACTGACATCCCAGTCATCAATCTCTGAAAAAGAGTCATCTTCACTCTCTTGACTATTAACAGATTTTTTTTTTTTGATTTGGAATAATTGTGAAAATAAATAATTCTTTCAGTTAATATGATCTAATATATTTTATAATCTCATATATTTTAAAATTTTAAACAAGGGAAGAAGTAAGAGTAGAAATATTTTCTGTATATTTATGTGAAACTACATGGTACATTTCTATTAAATTATCCTATCTGTTTTTATTCTTAGAATCCAGACCATTGTCAGTTCCTGTGAAAGCTGTGCTGACGATAACTGAAGGCTGTAGAAGTCCTGAAGAAAGAATGAAAGAGTTTATTGGAATAGTATGGAATGCAGTTAAGAGTCTAACACTGCAGGTAAAATGAAAGTTAGAAATACCATGGTTTAATTTCTCTGTTGCCTTTTAATTTTCAGTGTTTTTAAGATCAATAAAAATTTTCTCATTGGTGACACTCATATATACAACCTCACTTTGACAATTTAAATGAAAATTATTGGTGCTCCTTGCAGATTAATAACAAAATGATAAGAAATGCATATGGTGTTCCTGATAGAGTTACAAAATTATGCAATAATGGTCAATATACCAATAGCATACCTATTTCAGTACTGAAATAAAAGCTTAAATTGAATTAAAAGGATTACCTAATTATTTTTCCTACCTGACTACATATTAAATATGAAAATATTAATTATAACTATTGTTACTAAATTTTATCACTTTTCACTTTTAAATATACAGAATTTAATCTTACTAAATTACACATCTTCCAGATCATGTCTTAACGATGGAAACACACAATTAAATGCTTATCTCCATTTTATAGAAACCGGGTAAGGGTGCTGCAACCACTTTTAAGTTTTCATATAGATTTTTTCCTTGAGATAAGATACGACAGATATGACAGACTGATAACAGAGGCATCTTTATAGAATTTTATGTGTACCAGACAGTAATATCTAAGTATTGGGACCTTCTACTTCTATTCAAGATGTCAACAATTGCAGAAGAATATTGCTCTCACTTTATGAACAAGAAAGAGCAAGGTCGATGATCTGCAAAATTATACCAGGATGCTTCTTCACCCACATAAACTGCAAGATAATACATATGTGCTGTTCATAGCTGCTAGGTTTGTGGTAATTTGTTATGCTGTGTAGAAAAGTGATCCAAACATCTATGCCTAGCTATAATACAGTTTGATAAGTATAATGAAAACTTTTAAAACCACTTTTTAGAAATAACATCTAGAAGGTTTTTGATTACAGTTTCAATTTCCGTGCTTGTGATGGGTCTGTTAAGATTTTCTATTTCTTCCTGATTGAGTTTTGGAAAGTTGTACTTTTCTAAGAATTTGTCCATTTCTTCCACGTTGTCCATTTTATTGGCATATAATTGTTGATAGTACTCTTATGATCCTTTGTATTTCTGTGTTGTCTGTTGTGATCTCTCCATTTTCATTTCTCATTTTATTGATTTGATTTTTCTCCCTTTGTTTCTTGATGAGTCTGGCTAATGGTTTGTCAATTTTATTTATCCTTTCAAAAAACCAGCTTTTGGTTTTGTTGATTTTTGCTATGATCTCTTTTGTTTCTTTTGCATCTATTTCTGCTCTAAGTTTTAAGATTTCTTTCCTTCTACTAACCCTGGGGTTCTTCATTTCTTCCTTTTCTAGTTGCTTTAGGTGTAGAGTTAGGTTATTTATTTGAATTTTTTCTTGTTTCTTGAGGTGTGCCTGTATTGCTATGAACTTTCCCCTTAGGACTGCTTTTTCCGTGTCCCACAGGTTTTGGGTTGTTGTGTTTTCATTTTCATTCGTTTCTATGCAAATTTTGATTTCTTTTTTGATTTCTTCTGTGATTTGTTGGTTATTCAGCAGCGTGTTGTTCAGCCTCCATACGTTGGAATTTTTAATAGTTTTTCTCTTGTAATTGAGATCTAATCTTACTGCATTGTGGTCAGAAAAGATGCTTGGAATGATTTCTACTTTTCTGAATTTACCAAGGCTAGCTTTATGGCCCAGGATGTGATCTATCCTGGAGAAGGTTCCATGTGCGCTTGAGAAAAAGGTGAAATTCATTGTTTTGGGATGAAATGTCCTATAGATATCAATTAGGTCTAACTGGTCTATTGTATTGTTTAAAGTTTGTGTTTCCTTGTTAATTTTCTGTTTAGTTGATCTATCCATAGGTGTGAGTGGGGTATTAAAGTCTCCCACTATTATTGTGTTATTGTTAATTTCTCCTTTCATACTTGTTAGCATTTGTCTTACATACTGCGGTGCTCCCGTGTTGGGTGCATATATATTTATAATTGTTATATCTTCTTCATGGATTGATCCTTTGATCATTATGTAGTGACCATCTTTGTCTCTTTTCACAGTCTTTGTTTTAAAGTCTATTTATCTGATATGAGTATTGCTACTCCTGCTTTATTTTGGTCTCTATTTGCATGGAAAATCTTTTTCCAGCCCTTCACTTTCAGTCTGTATGTGTCCCCTGTTTTGAGGTGGGTCTCTTGTAGACAACATATGTAGGGGTCTTGTTTTTGTATCCATTCAGCCAGTCTTTGTCTTTTGGTTGGGGCATTCAGCCCATTTACGTTTAAGGTAATTACTGATAAGTATGATCCCGTTGCCATTTACTTTATTGTTTTGGGTTCGAATTTATGCACCATTTTTGTGTTTTCTGTCTAGAGAATATCCTTTAGTATTTGTTGGAGAGCTGGTTTGGTGGTGCAGAATTCTCTCAGCTTTTGCTTGTCTGAAAAGCTTTTGATTTCTCCTTCATACTTGAATGAGATCCTTGCTGGGTACAATAATCTGGGCTGTAGGTTACGGTTTCACAGCTGAATTCTACCAAAAATTTAGAGAAGAGCTAACACCTATCCTGCTCAAACTCTTCCAGAAAATTGCAGAGGATGGTAAACTTCCAAACTCATTCTATGAGGCCACCATCACCCTAATACCAAAACCTGACAAAGATCCCACAAAAAAAGAAAACTACAGGCCAATATCACTGATGAACATAGATGCAAAAATCCTTAACAAAATTCTACAATCAGAATCCAAGAACACATTAAAAAGATCATACACCATGACCAAGTGGGCTTTATCCCAGGGATGCAAGGATTCTTCAATATCTGCAAATCAATCAATGTAATACACCACATTAACAAATTGAAAAATAAATACCATATGATTATCTCAATAGATGCAGAGAAAGCCTTTGACAAAATTCAACATCCATTTATGATAAAAACTCTCCAGAAAGCAGGAATAGAAGGAACATACCTCAACATAATAAAAGCTATATATGACAATCCCACAGCAAACATTATCCTCAATGGTGAAAAATTGAAAGCATTTCCTCTAAAGTCAGGAACAAGACAAGGGTGCCCACTTTCACCGTTACTATTCAACATAGATTTGGAAGTTTTGGCCACAGCAATCAGAGCAGAAAAAGAAATAAAAGGAATCCAAATTGGAAAAGAAGAAGTAAAGCTCTCACTGTTTGCAGATGACATGATCCTCTACATAGAAAACCCTAAAGACTCCACCAGAAAATTACTAGAACTAATCAATGACTATAGTAAAGTTGCAGGATATAAAATCAACACCCAGAAATCCCTTGCATTCCTATACACTAGTAATGAGAAAACAGAAAGAGAAATTAAGGAAACAAATCCATTCACCATTGCAACGGAAAGAATAAAATACTTAGGAATATATCTACCTAAAGAAACTAAAGACCTATATATAGAAAACTATAAAACACTGGTGAAAGAAATCAAAGAAGACACTAACAGATGGAGAAATATACCATGTTCATGGATTGGAAGAATCAATATAGTGAAAATGAGTATACTACCCAAAGCAATTTATAGATTCAATGCAATCCCTATCAAGCTGCCTACAGCATTCTTCACAGAGCTAGAACAAATAATTTCACAATTTGTATGGAAATACAAAAAACCTCGAATAGCCAAAGCGATCTTGAGAAAGAAGAATGGAACTGGAGGAATCAACCTACCTGACTTCAGGCTCTACTACAAAGCCACAGTTATCAAGACAGTATGGTACTGGCACAAAGACAGAAATATAGATCAAAGGAACAAAATAGAAAGCCCAGAGATAAATCCACGCACATATGGACACCTTATCTTTGACAAAGGAGGAAAGAATATACAATGGATTAAAGACAATCTCTTTAACAAGTGGTGCTGGGAACTCTGGTCAACCACTTGTAAAAGAATGAAACTCGAACACTTTCTAACACCATACACAAAAATAAACTCAAAATGGATTAAAGATCTAAATGTAAGACCAGAAACTATAAAACTCCTAGAGGAGAACATAGGCAAAACACTCTCTGACATACATCACAGCAGGATCCTCTATGACCCACCTCCTAGAATATTGGAAATAAAAGCAAAAATAAACAAATGGGACCTAATTAACCTTAAAAGCTTCTGCACATCAAAGGAAACTATTAGCAAGGTGAAAAGACAGCCTTCAGAATGGGAGAAGATAATAGCAAATGAAGCAACTGACAAACAACTAATCTTGAGAATATACAAGCAACTCCTACAGCTCAACTCCAGAAAAATAAATGACCCAATCAAAAAATGGGCCAAAAAACTAAATAGACATTTCTCCAAAGAAGACATACAGATGGCTAACAAACACATGAAAAGATGCTCAACATCACTCATTATCAGAGAAATGCAAATCAAAACCACTATGAGGTACCATTTCACACCAGTCAGAATGGCTGAGATCCAAATGTCTACAAGTAATAAATGCTGGAGAGGGTGTGGAGAAAAGGGAACCCTCTTACACTGTTGGTGGGAATGCAAACTAGTACAGCCACTATGGAGAACAGTGTGGAGATTCCTTAAAAAACTGGAAATAGACCTGCCTTATGATCCAGCAATCCCACTGCTGGGCATACACACTGAGGAAACCAGAAGGGAAAGAGACACGTGTACCCCAATGTTCATCGCAGCACTGTTTATAATAGCCAGGACATGGAAGCAACCTAGATGTCCATCAGCAGATGAATGGATAAGAAAGCTGTGGTACATATACACAATGGAGTATTATTCAGCCATTAAAAAGAATACATTTGAATCAGTTCTAATGAGGTGGATGAAACTGGAGCCTATTATACAGAGTGAAGTAAGCCAGAAAGAAAAACACCAATACAGTATACTAACGCATATATATGGAATTTAGAAAGATGGTAACAATAACCCTGTGTACGAGACAGCAAAGGAGACACTGATGTATAGAACAGTCTTATGGACTCTGTGGGAGAGGGAGAGGGTGGGAAGATTTGGGAGAATGGCATTGAAACATGTAAAATATCATGTATGAAATGAGTTGCCAGTCCAGGTTCGATGCACGATACTGGATGCTTGGGGCTGGTGCACTGGGACGACCCAGAGGGATGGTATGGGGAGGGAGGAGGGAGGAGGGTTCAGGATGGGGAACACATGTATACCTGTGGCGGATTCATTTTGATATTTGGCAAAACTAATACAATTATGTAAAGTTTAAAAATAAAATTAAAAAAAAAAGTTCTCTTCTCTCGTTAGTTAGGACTGCTTATTTTATATTTGCTAAATTTTTTACAAATAGACATGGGTTAATTTAATTTTGCAATAAAACATATTTAATTTAAAAAAAAAAGAAATAACATCTAAAACATATCTAAATCCCTGGTATCAGTATGTGAATATAATTAATTCACATAGTAACCCTTGAATAACATGGGTTTCAATAGTACAGGTCCATTTAAACGTGAATTTTTTCTTTTTGGATACTTCAGTTCTTCGTGATCTATGGTTGGTTAAACCCGTGTATTCAGAATAGTGAATACAAAGGGTAGACTGTAAAGTTATATATGGATTTTCTGCTGCAAGCGATCAGTGCTGTTCGGGTCTAGTGTATTTGAAGTACTATGTAATACAAGAGCCGGTGAGTTTTGCAATCTATTGCAGACTCTTTTTTGAGCATGATACTTACATAAAATTAAGAGAAGAGGGGGAGAGAGAAAGTAAGTTTTGTTATTCTTTGTTGTTGTTTTAACTCTCAGCTTAAGGGAAAAATGACTTTGTCCACAGGTTCAGCTGTGTCCTACAGTCTCTGCCAGCATGAGGCCTTATGCTATTAATATTATCCTAGTAACTCATTTTGTTGACTTACTTGTATTCCTCTCTAGTATCCTCTGATGCATTGGTGGCATCAGATGAGACAGGAAGGTGAGATTCCATGAATGCAGGAAATATTCAGTGTCTTTACATTGACTTTCCTGGTGGCTCAGATGGTAAAGCATCTGCCTACAATGCAGGAGACCGGGTTTCAATCTCTGGGTTGGGAAGATCTCCTGGAGAAGGAAATGGCTACCCACTCCAATATTCTTGCCTGGAAAATCCCATGGACGGAGAAGCCTGGTAGACTACAGTCCATGGGGTCGCAAAGAGTCGGACACGAGTGAGAGACTTCACTTATATTGATTGAGATTGATTATAGAAGCAGAAAATAGACAGTACTCCTAGGATGTTGCTGAATATTTATAGTCAATGCTACTTTCTTTAGTCTATAGTAAAAGACTGTATCCTTATGTTCTCTTTCATTGTATGTCACCCAGTCCTTGTATTAACATTTAACTATGAGGCATGATAGAGCAAACTAGACTAGGTGTGGTTTTGCTTCTGATGACTATATTTATTCACTTAACTATATGTAACTTTTCTTACAATAAAATCTTTAATCTCAGGGGAGATACATTGCTGATGGGAATGAGGGTGATACCTGGGCAGTTGTATCTCAGTTTTATTCATTTTTTCTGAAGTTGGTCAACCTCAGTCTGTATTCTTAGCTTACTCTGGTCTGTGGTCACAAGAAAATAAAGTTTTTTATTTCTTCTGTTTCTGTGTAATGCCTTACTAACCGTTCTGTGCTCCTCTCATTTTACTGATTGATTTAACACATTATTTCTACTATTTAAATGACCTATGAAATATATGCTTTTTTCCCTGATGAGTAATACCCATCATCTTTTTATGTGTTATTTTGTAATCTCCTGAAAAGAGTAATCTATGGTATATTTTGTTGTTGTTCAGTTGCTAAATTGTATACAACTCTTTGTGACTCCAGGGACTGCAGCATGCCAGGCTTCCCTGTCTTTCACTGTCTCTTGGAGTTTGCTCAAACTCATGTCCATTGAGTCAGTGATGCCATCCACCACTGCATCCTCTGTCTTACCCTCCTCCTCTTGCCTTTAATCTTTCCCATTAGGGTCTTTTCCAGTGAGTCAGCTCTTTGCGTCAGGTGGCCAAAGTATTGGGACTTCAGCTTCAGCATCAGTCCTTCCAGTGAACATTCAGGGTTGAGTTTCTTTAGGATTGACTGGTTTGATCTTCTTGCTGTCTAAAGGACTGTTAAGAGTCGTTAGCACCAGAATTCCAAAGCATCAGTTTTTCGGCATTCAGCCTTCTTTATGGTCCAACTCTCGCATCTGTACATGACTGACTACTGGGAAAAAACATAGTTTTGATTACTGTGGACCTTAGTTAGCAAAGTGATGTCTCTGCTTTTTAATATGGTGTCTAGGTTTGTCAAAGCTTTTCTTCCAGAGAGTAAGCATCATTTAATTTTGTGTCTGCAGTCACCATCGACTGATTTTGGAGCCCAAGAAAATAAAATCTGTCACTGTTTCCACTTTTTCTCTATCTGTTTGCCCTGAAGTAATGGGACCAGATGCCGTAATCTTAGTTTTTTGAATGTTGAGTTTTAATCCAGCTTTTTTACTCTCCTCTTTCACCTTCATCAAAAGGCTCTTAAGATCCTCTTCACTATCTGCTATTAGGTGGTATCATCTACATATCTGAGGTTATTGATACTTCTCCCAGGAATCTTGATTCCAGCCTGGCATTCGCATGTACTCTGTATATAAGTTAAATAAGCAGGTTACTCCGTACCTAATTTTTGAATGAGTCTGTTGTTCCACGTCCGATTATAACTATTGCTTCTTGGCCTGCATACAGGTTTCTCAGAAGACAGATAAGGTGGTCTGTTATTCCAATCTCTTTAAGAATTTTCCACAGTTTATTGTGTGGTAGTCAATAAATATAAATACTGAAGTGATTAGTAAGTTAGGATGAGTAACTAATTTGAACACACATATTTCTACTATAATTTTATAAATAACAGTGAACTTATTTAATTATAGTTCCATCTGAGGTTCTAAATTATAGTATGATGCAAATAAAACTTCATGTAAAAAAGGAATAATCCTAATATTATTCGATCTCTTTCTAGCATTTATCTTTCATATCATGTTTTTCTTTAGCACCGTACCTTAAGTCATTTGTACTCAGGAGTTAGTTGTGTTTTGATTTCATTAAACTGGGACTAAAAACTGGTTGGAAAGGTATGTTTTCTTAGTTTCTTTTCTGAGACTCAGTGTATAATAGGTTTTCAAGGCCATCTCTTAATATTTTCCTTCTTGTTTTTAATTTTTTTTTTAATAATGAAAGTATAAGAACACATTTATAGGAGACCTGGAAAAATACAGAGCAAGATTACATATAGTTCCACTATAAATTACAATTTTTTAGTAGATAAATTAAGACTTTATATGGAATTTCAATATCAAACTGTCAAAAATTAATAGGACGAATATTCAGAGAAGTAGAAGGATATAGTAGACCTGAAAAGCACTGTGATACAATTCAAAATAATTAAGATTTATATAATTTTATTTTATTTTATTTTTTTTTTTTTTAAATTTTATTTTATTTTTAAACTTTACATAACTGTATTAGATTTGCCAAATATCAAAATGAATCCGCCACAGGTTTACATGTGTTCCCCATCCTGAACCCTCCTCCCTCCTCCCTCCCCATTCCATCCCTCTGGGTCGTCCCAGTGCACCAGCCCCAAGCATCCAGTATCGTGCATCGGACCTGGACTGGCAACTCATTTCATACATGATATTTTACATGTTTCAATGCCATTCTCCCAAATCTTCCCACCCTCTCCCTCTCCCACAGAGTCCATAAGACTGTTCTATACATCAGTGTCTCTTTTGCTGTCTCGTACACAGGGTTATTGTTACCATCTTTCTAAATTCCATATATATGCGTTAGTATACTGTATTGGTGTTTTTCTTTCTGGCTTACTTCACTCTGTATAATAGGCTCCAGTTTCATCCACCTCATTAGAACTGATTCAAATGTATTCTTTTTAATGGCTGAATAATACTCCATTGTGTATATGTACCACAGCTTGCTTATCCATTCATCTGCTGATGGACATCTAGGTTGCTTCCATGTCCTGGCTATTATAAACAGTGCTGCGATGAACATTGGGGTACTCGTGTCTCTTTCCCTTCTGGTTTTCTCAGTGTGTATGCCCAGCAGTGGGATTGCTGGATCATAAGGTATGTCTATTTCCAGTTTTTTAAGGAATCTCCACACTGTTCTCCATAGTGGCTGTACTAGTTTGCATTCCCACCAACAGTGTAAGAGGGTTCCCTTTTCTCCACACCCTCTCCAGCATTTATTACTTGTAGACTTTTGGATTGCAGCCATTCTGACTGGTGTGAAATGGTACCTCATAGTGGTTTTGATTTGCATTTCTCTGATAATGAGTGATGTTGAGCATCTTTTCATGTGTTTGTTAGCCATCTGTATGTCTTCTTTGGAGAAATGTCTATTTAGTTCTTTGGCCCATTTTTTGATTGGGTCATTTATTTTTCTGGAGTTGAGCTGTAGGAGTTGCTTGTATATTCTCGAGATTAGTTGTTTGTCAGTTGCTTCATTTGCTATTATCTTCTCCCATTCTGAAGGCTGTCTTTTCACCTTGCTAATAGTTTCCTTTGATGTGCAGAAGCTTTTAAGGTTAATTAGGTCCCATTTGTTTATTTTTGCTTTTATTTCCAATATTCTGGGAGGTGGGTCATAGAGGATCCTGCTGTGATATATGTCAGAGAGTGTTTTGCCTATGTTCTCCTCTAGGAGTTTTATAGTTTCTGGTCTTATGTTTAGATCTTTAATCCATTTTGAGTTTATTTTTGTGTATGGTGTTAGAAAGTGTTCTAGTTTCATTCTTTTACAAGTGGTTGACCAGAGTTCCCAGCACCACTTGTTAAAGAGATTGTCTTTAATCCATTGTATATTCTTGCCTCCTTTGTCGAAGATAAGGTGTCCATATGTGCGTGGATTTATCTCTGGGCTTTCTATTTTGTTCCATTGATCTATATTTCTGTCTTTGTGCCAGTACCATACTGTCTTGATAACTGTGGCTTTGTAGTAGAGCCTGAAGTCAGGTAGGTTGATTCCTCCCGTTCCATTCTTCTTTCTCAAGATCGCTTTGGCTATTCGAGGTTTTTTGTTTTTCCATACAAATTGTGAAATTATTTGTTCTAGCTCTGTGAAGAATGCTGTTGGTAGCTTGATAGGGATTGCATTGAATCTATAGATTGCTTTGGGTAGTATACTCATTTTCACTACATTGATTCTTCCAATCCATGAACATGGTATATTTCTCCATCTGTTAGTGTCCTCTTTGATTTCTTTCACCAGTGTTTTATAGTTTTCTATATATAGGTCTTTAGTTTCTTTAGGTAGATATATTCCTAAGTATTTTATTCTTTCCGTTGCAATGGTGAATGGAATTGTTTCCTTAATTTCTCTTTCTGTTTTCTCATTATTAGTGTATAGGAATGCAAGGGATTTCTGTGTGTTGATTTTATATCCTGCAACTTTACTATAGTCATTGATTAGTTCTAGTAATTTTCTGGTGGAGTCTTTAGGGTTTTCTATGTAGAGGATCATGTCATCTGCAAACAGTGAGAGCTTTACTTCTTCTTTTCCAATTTGGATTCCTTTTATTTCTTTTTCTGCTCTGATTGCTGTGGCCAAAACTTCCAAAACTATGTTGAATAGTAATGGTGAAAGTGGGCACCCTTGTCTTGTTCCTGACTTTAGAGGAAATGCTTTCAATTTTTCACCATTGAGGATAATGTTTGCTGTGGGTTTGTCATATATAGCTTTGATTATGTTGAGGTATGTTCCTTCTATTCCTGCTTTCTGGAGAGTTTTTATCATAAATGGATGTTGAATTTTGTCAAAGGCTTTCTCTGCATCTATTGAGATAATCATATGGTTTTTATTTTTCAATTTGTTAATGTGGTGTATTACATTGATTGATTTGCGGATATTGAAGAATCCTTGCATCCCTGGGATAAAGCCCACTTGGTCATGGTGTATGATCTTTTTAATGTGTTGTTGGATTCTGATTGCTAGAATTTTGTTAAGGATTTTTGCATCTATGTTCATCAGTGATATTGGCCTGTAGTTTTCTTTTTTTGTGGGATCTTTGTCAGGTTTTGGTATTAGGGTGATGGTGGCCTCATAGAATGAGTTTGGAAGTTTACCATCCTCTGCAATTTTCTGGAAGAGTTTGAGCAGGATAGGTGTTAGCTCTTCTCTAAATTTTTGGTAGAATTCAGCTGTGAAGCCGTCTGGACCTGGGCTTTTGTTTGCTGGAAGATTTTTGATTACAGTTTCAATTTCCGTGCTTGTGATGGGTCTGTTAAGATTTTCTATTTCTTCCTGATCGAGTTTTGGAAAGTTGTACTTTTCTAAGAATTTGTCCATTTCTTCCTCGTTGTCCATTTTATTGGCATATAATTGTTGATAGTAGTCTCTTATGATCCTTTGTATTTCTGTGTTGTCTGTTGTGATCTCTCCATTTTCATTTCTAATTTTATTGATTTGATTTTTCTCCCTTTGTTTCTTGATGAGTCTGGCTAATGGTTTGTCAATTTTATTTATCCTTTCAAAGAACCAGCTTTTGGTTTTGTTGATTTTTGCTATGGTCTCTTTTGTTTCTTTTGCATTTATTTCTGCTCTAATTTTTAAGGTTTCTTTCCTTCTACTAACCCTGGGGTTCTTCATTTTAACACCATAGTAAGATATAAATTCTATTCAAGTTCCCATAGACTGTAAATTAGGAGACACGGAAAACATATCCAGGGACATAAAACAAAGTGCAAAAATTTTGTAGTCTAAAGTTTTTTAAATTACACAGAGTCTGTTCTCTTATCACTATCAGATAATGTTAGAAATCAATACAAACATATTTTTAAATAACGTTTATATTTTCTAGTGCAATTTGACATTTACTGAGAGATCTTTGACTTAGCCATTGAAACCCTCAATAAAGTTAGACTGAAAAAAACACATAGGGTGATTGCAGAGAAGAAAGATACAGTATTATTAAGTAAAGTACATATTTTATTAAAATTTCATAAAATTTTGTGCTTTTATTTGTTTTTATACCTTATTTCAAAACTCCATATTGTATTTAATTGCATCAAGCAACTTCAGCTGCATGCAACAAATTCTGGTAAATTCTCTTTTCATTTCTATTATGACATATTTTCTGATTCTCCTTGTTATGCCTTCTTAGGTACACCCATCACTTAAAAATGGACACTTAATTTCCAAAAATATGGGATTTTGTTTAAAGTAACTTTAATATTAATTTCTCATTTTGATACTAATTTCTCTTTAACTTTTGATGTCTATCCTAAATACAAAAAATTTCTTCCGTTTTGACTCCTAACTACAACTTTCTCTTCCTGGCAACACAACTCCTTTTTTTTTTTTTTTTTTTGCTCAGTTTTCCTTCTCTATTCTAGTGAAAATGCTTTGATACCAAAATAAGCTTATATCGTAATCATTTCATATGTATGAAATACACATATGCAGTATGTTTGTATAGAAATAAAAGTTTAATGTAGTGGGACTGTAGCAGGTTTCTTTTTAAAATTAGGTACTTTGTACTTTTTTCAGAAATGGCACTAGAGTTGATGAAGAGGTGTACTATAATTTGAGGATTAGTTCCAAGGCCCTATTGCTCTTTAATATGTCCTCCTTTACTTTTTGAGAAAAAAAGTACATAGTTAAAAAAAGTACATACATAGTTTCTGATAAACATTGTATTTCTAAAAATTTCCTGTTGCACATAAGTATTTATTTAACTTTCAGAGGCATGTTAACATTTTAGTACCCCAGTATAAACTTATTTATTTTTTAAACATCTAGTTGCCTAGTAATACATTATGGAATGTTCTGTTTCCCTCCATTTATTATTCTTTCATTCATTATCACATTCAGCACTCAATTTTATTATATATTATGGTAGATCCTGAGTAGACAAAAGAAATATAGTAGTTCTCTTGGTCTAGCAGGAAAAAGACAAATATCCATTGTATTGAAGCATCTTGTGGGGATTGTCTCTTAGATAGATCCCTTATAAAACTCTTGCCATCCAAAAGAGAAATGGAGTTATCAGGGTAAATGTCATCTATTGAAAGGATTTCTAGGGCATGCTCTGCCAGGTTTGTGATGAATTTGGATACTATCTCAGATTAATATTTATTGATCTTTAGAATTAGATGACATAATAGCATTCTCCAGGTTATAATAGTGATAAAAAAATGTATAGCTGTTTGAAGTTTAATTTGGTCCTAAATATTATTTCATGATAATGTAGGTAATTGTATTAAAAATAACCTCATTCTCTCTTATCCATTCCACTAGAAAACTGGTGGCTTCTCTGGTGGCTCCGAGAGTAAAGAATCTGCCTGCAATGCAGGAGACCCCGGTTCATCCCTGGGTTGGGAAGATCCCCTGGAGAAGGGAATGGCAACCCACTCCAGTATTCTTGCCTGGAGAATTCCATGGACAGGGGAGCCATGGTTTCACAAAGAGTAGTTCATGTCTAGCGATTCAGATACGATAGAAAAGTGGACTAATTTAGTATATCCTTTTTTTGATCCCATTTTAAGAAGTTATTGTAATGGGAGCTAAGAAAGATAGTATTAGGGTTACCTGATTATTTGATGGCTCTAAGAATATCTTCCAGGTAAAATTCCAAGTGTAAGAAATCTTTATAATATTTGTAAGCCATTAAGTAGATACATGGACATGAACTTGGGTGAGTTTCGGGAGATGGTGAGGGAAAGGGAGGCCTGGTGTGCTGCAGTCCATGGGGTCGAAAAGCGTCATCCAAGACTGGGCAACTGAATGACAAAAAGTAGATACATGCATGCTCCACAACGTAAGATATTCTGGAAAACAGACTCCTTTTCCTGGGATGAAGTTATGGGAACTGGATTTATTTTGCTACTTCAAACAACCAAAAAAGAAATGGGTGAATTATATTGAACAATGGTTTCAAAACACTAGGCAATAAGAAAAGTTAGACAGCAAACCCTGAGAGACTTAAGGTAAAAATCACCAGGAACCAGTGACTTATGCATTTGGAGAATAAAAGGAGGGAGTCTAGTTGGTGTTCCAGGTTCTGGTTTGGGTAGATAGCGATGCAATTATATGATAGGAGCAGCATCCTTTCAGGGTTAGTGGCAAATTGAGAGTTTGACCGTACATGTGTATTTGAAATGTGTATGAGATACCCAGTTATCTCTTACACTGAATATTCATAATTGAGTTTAAGGAAGAGATGCACCATATAAATATAATTTTAGAAATCATCAAAAAAAAAAAAAAAGAAATCATCTAAAGATGGTTAAAACTAGGAGAATTCAAAAAAGTATGTTAAGTTGAAAGAGCAATGGGCCAAGTGAATACCATTTCTAAAGTAGTCAGTAGAAGAGAATGTCTCCTTAAAGAAACCCTAAACGAAAGATCAGAAATGTTGGAGGAAAGGTCAAAGATTTAAAGGAGCCGTTGTCAACAGTGTCAGATTCTTAATGTTTGCTATGGGCTTTACTTGGCATATTTGCAATATGAAATGGTTAAATTAAGTAAGTTTAAGGTATGCATGATTCTCATGTTCTTATGTGATTCTTTTAGTTCTTTGGCTTGTTTTGTAATGATGCAGTGCCTTCATTAGCTTTACAAACAATAAACTTAATCTGGTATGTCATTCTGGATTAATTACAAGTAAAGATATTTCTTTCTTTTGTTGTTTTTAATTTTGGCTAAGTACTCGTGTAACATTTACCTTCTTAACCATGTTTAAGTGTACAGTTTAGTCTGATCTTCCTTGTTGACTAAGCTTTTTGTGTATAAATTAACATTTAATTAAAGGAGTACTAAATGATTTACGTTTGTATAGATTATTCTGAAAATGATCAAGGCACCTTTCTTACCTCACTCCTAGTCCCAGTCCTGTCTTATACATACCATAAACTTAGACATTTTCAACTGTTTGTATATTCTGAAAAACTTCAGAATAAAACTAGATTCTGATTCAATGATCAAAATCTAGGCCCTAAAACTGAGTTTTTAAAAGAGTTGTGTCCACTCTCCAAGACATTTTATGAGCCAAATATAAAAAAGAAAACCCTGAAGTTGTCATCAGATTAAACAAAACACCATAACTTAAAGTCATCAAAGGATTATTCTTTTAATGGAAGTTTGAACAAGTAAATGTGCTTGGAATCAGAGTTTCTGGAAAGTTGATTTTGGAGCCAGAGTTGGTATTTGCTAAGTTCATGTACTTTATTATTTTAGAAAAATGTATGTTGCATTAAGACATCAACAGTATTTATGATAACCTATTTATTTTTCAATGGGAAAAAGAATTTCATATTTTATAATAATTCGATTGTTTTATAGTACTAAATGTAGTCTTGAACAGTTTTTAAAATGAACTTGGATTGGAGGGCCTTTTCAAGATAGATTAGCATAAACTCATTGTTTTTGTAGTTTTCCTCTGTTCACTCACCAGCAAAGTTTCTGTCTATTACGTTTTTGTTCCAGAACGATATAATTGGCAATGGCATGAGGTTGACAAAATAGAAGTACTCTGGCCTAGGATTCACTAATGAAGGAGAACATTACTCTGGTGTTTGCCAAAATCAGTCTTCTTGACTTTTACATTGAAGATTGTGTTGCTGTCCTATGGCATTTCCTGGGTGTTTGGCTAGTTTCTGACAATGGACAGCATAATGTCATGGACACTTTATTTTCCATTTGAAAGATCCTGAGCTCCTTCTTTTGCTAATAATGTTTTATTCCTTTTAGGAGACAACTTCCCACATTCTGTGAGATTTTGGTATGAGTGTCAAAGTCAGATAAGCTAGAACAATTGAATTTTTTTCTCCCAGAAAGTTATATATGTATAAGAAGAGATGTAGTAATCATGTTACATGATACACCTAATGTTCTCAAGTCCAGTGAACTTCCTGGCTTATCTGCAGGATTAAATAAGAGTAGATATTAGACATATCAGTTGTCAGTCACATTAATGTCAAAAGTAATCTACTACATTTAATGCTTAAAATTTTGCATAGAAGGCTGTAGTTTTATTTATAGACATTGAGAAAGTAACATCAGTTGCATGATAGTTTGTTAGAAAGAGGAAATCCTTATTACAGTCTAGGAATTTTTTTCTTGTCTTCCCTTGACAAGTATTTATGAGAAAAGTATGGAGATTTATAACATTTCACTGTGGAAAAGAAGATAACCAAGGTGCACTTTTGAGGTTTTTAGCTAATGTCCTGAACTGTGTATATTTAAATTTGTACTAAATACATAGGATATTCCAAATAGTTTCATAATGTATTGTGAATTTATAGAATAGGAAACGGTTTGGGCAATAGTTTATTTATTTGAATAAATAAATAGTTTATTCATAGTGCAAATATAATACTACTTATTTTGGTGGTCTCTATATGCATAAATAGCTAAACCATAAGCCAATAGCATTTTAAAATAGAAGGATTGTGAGCGTCTTTTACAAATCCTTGAGAATTAATATATAGATCTGGCATATAGTAGATACTTAGTGTATGTTCATTGACTTTATTTAGCAAACATTTTGGTGACAGTTAATATGTTAACCTTTATTTCAAAGCTGATTTCCCCCCATATACAGATGAGGAAGCTGAAGTCATGAAAAGATTAAATAGCTTGTCAAAGGTTCCACAGCTAGAGTTGAACCCATCTGGCTGATAAGTCATTTTTATTAATCACTCTACTGGTGTCTGTGAAATGAAATGATGAACAACATGCATTAAACAACTATTTTAATTAACATCATTATCTAGTGCTAATAAAAATAATTGTGTTCCCTTCTTTAACAGTTACTTAGTACCTCTTTCATACTAGGTGCAGTACTGTGTACTGAGACTGTAGCGTAAACAGAATAGGCACAGTGTCTGACAGTATAGATTGTGTGCTCTAGTGAAAATTATGTAAGGCTATTACTAGTTTTAAATGCTGGAACTGTGTCCTTTCTCTATAGTCCTGACTTCAAGCTCAGTAAATGGTGACTGTTAAAGAATGCACGAATAAAAGAAAGAAAAAGTGAATGAAAATACAAACTGCATTGTTTCTTCATTCTTATTTTTTATTTGAAACTGTGTCCTGCGGAGTAAATACATTCATTCAGAGAACATTTTATTCTGTATAAATTTTCTAAATACAATTATCACTAGATTTTCAAGTTTTGAAGAAAGGAAAACATTTGGGAAATAGCAGCATTGTTTTAAAGAGCAGAAAAATGGTATAACATTGTAAAGCATTTATATAGAGTTAGTCTATATATTGGACAGTTTGCTAATTAAAATGCTTATTAGTTTAATGCATAAATGAAGCTCGTCTTAGTTTCTTCTTTTTAACTGAGTTGTGATCACAGTTGTAGAGTACATAAATTAGAAAAATCAAAGGTTACCAAACTGTACTTATAGAGGATATGGAGTACACAATGTCATGTATCTTTTTAAGCAGCACTTGAAATTTCAGGAAAAAACAGAACTTGGAACTTCAGAAAAATTGCATGATAATCATTTCACTTATTGAAATAATAGCAAATAATTTCTTTAGTGGTTTATCCTCAGGATGTGATACTTAGCTATGTAGCCCTTGACCTAATAGGAATCAAAATAGAGGTGGTTCTACTTCAAGAATTTGTAATAATCCCTTCACTTTAACACATGAATGTGTTCAATATTGGCGAAAGAACATGTTGCTACCAAAACTGAAATAAGATCCTTGAAACAGAAAGGATGTTGCCATGGAAAAATGAAGTAACACTCAGTGCAGCTGTGATGCATTAATGAATAGGATATTTTTTTAAAAGATCATTTGTGTTTGGTGTGGCTCAGAGGGTCCCAACCAGATGGTTTCCATGAACATGATCTGACCCCCAGTTTGAGGACTTCTTACTGGCAGATTACTTCATTTTCTTTCCCTTGGATTGTCAGATCCTTACATTAATGCAAAATTTACTGCTGCAGATTTATATTCACTTACATAAATCACTCAACATTTTACATTAAAACCAAAATTTTAGACATACAGTTTAACAGTTATTTTAAAAGTGTAAAAAGATTTATGTGTTAGCTTTAGTATATATAATAGATGTAACATTACAACAAGTTTGAGCAATTTGGATTGTATGTTTTAGTTCTTATCATTAAAAGAATCCCCACATGTATCATTTTTTAGAAAGCTTATTTTTTAATGTTGTTATGTGTATCAGGTTAATATACTGTTGATTTTATATGCATTGCTCAAGTTGTTTTGATTTGATTAAATAATTTATATCTGAATTAGTAGAAACTTAGAATATATTGTGATTATGGAAATTTTGGCACAAAATAAATTTTTTTCTCAAGACATCTATGTATAAATTTGTATACAGTGACATATTAAACTAATTACCTCACATTGTTGAAAGCATTTGTGAACATAGCATCAGTATCTAAAATAAAATGTTAAATACTGACCCGTCATTGTTTGAGCGTATAGCCGTAGTTAATGTAGGAGAATATGGTGTCAGTGTCCCACTCTAACTTGTGCACTTTAGCATCACTAATGAATTATGTTATATGTTTGAAACAAAATGTAACATATTAGAGACAATATACACTTCTATTTCACAAGTTAGAAATGTGATCTTAAGTCAGTGATGAACTACTTAACATAACATTTTAAAATCATGTAATCTACAAGATTAAGTTCTAGAACTAAAAATTTTCATACTGTATGAACCAATGTACTTATTTATGTAAATTTTTACATATATTTTTCTTCACTGAATTCATTGGTTTATCCATGCACAGAAATACTGAAGGAAAAATGAGTAACTACACTTATAAGACTGGCAAATTATTTATCATATCAAGGAATTCAGACCTGTTACATACCATGCTCTCACTAAGTAATATATTAACCCCAAGAGTACGTCTATGACTGTAGTCTTAGTTATCTTTTGTAAAATATGGTCTCTTTGTTATTTTAAGTTGCTAGAATATCCAAACATTTATCAAGCAAACAAAATTTAGTTTTTATTAGATAATAGGTTCAGGTAATAGCTTTGTATGCCAATTATTTTATAGAAAATTAGCAGGTTATATTTTGTATTTTATTAAAAATAATTCAAGTATGCTACACCGTTGGGGCAGTTTACTAGCCAGGTACAGAATATTAGCTTGTAATAAAGTCAGCTTAGACTAATAGGCTTTAACTTAAGCATACCTTTTGAATTAAGTACTCATGATGTATTCAGTCTTTTATTTGGTCTTGCTTAGTCTTACTTTAACTCTGTTAGGGGCTGGCAATCTAAGTAAGTACACTAGGGATAAGGAAGCATAAAAATTTCACATGAAATCACAATTTAGGTAATAAATCAACGTATGATAAAAGTGAGGAATAGTGCTCTGATTTTTAAGTCTTCTGAATTTTCTTCATTACTATGTTACTAACGTGTTCTCCTTTAATGTTTATCTAGAGATATAATCTGAGCATTTAAAGTATTTTTTCTTAAATTTCTATCTGTAAAATGAAAGACAAAGGGACAGATTCACATAGAAATAGATGTTTGTGGTTTTTTTTATTTTTTAAAGTAAGAGCAGCAAAATGCTAGTCAGCTCTAACCCCTTAGCTGGTGTTAACAAAATGTAATGAACTGCAAAAAAAGTAGGATTTTCTCACCTTTTTTTGCCAGCACATTTTCTAACTCAATCATGTTTCTTGGAAAGAACTATGGAAAGGCAGCTATGTTTTCATTTCATGTCATTATGCTCTTTTGATCAAATTTATAGCAAGAAACAATACCTTTTCCAGTGTTTGTCATATTCTTTAGTAAAATCAACTGATAAAGACATAAGTATGGGACATTTTCTTTTTTGGGCTTGCCTGTGTATTCTGGTAAAGATATTAGGTGATTGAGATTTGTTTATTCTCAAACTTAATCTGATCCAAATATTTTGATTCTGTTTTTCTTTTCTAGCTTGAAGTACAGTCTTGTTGTGTGTTTATCCCAAATGATAGTTTGCCTTCTCCTAGTACAATTGTATCTGGTGACATTCCTGGAACAGTAAGAAGTTGGTACCATGGACAAATGAGCATGCCAGGAACGCTTGTCCTCTGTTTGCCTCAAATAAAGATTGTTAGTGCTGGCCACAAGTATATGGACCCTCTCCAGGAGATTCCGTTTGTCATCCCACGACCCATCCTTGAAGAAGGTACATTTTTATTTTAAAGTCTTCCTATGGTTATTATATTTTATACTGATACTTTTAGTTTTACTGTTTTGTTTTTTTTTTAATTATGCCAGTGCATCTCTAAATCAGTCTTCTCATTGAAAGAACTTAATGGAAATGAACTAAGTGATCTACAAAGTAGTTCTGAAAAGACAGATGTATATAGTAAATGAACTAAGTGATGCTGTTTATTGATAGCCACACCTTTTATTATATATAGATGAAGACAACATACATATATATATAGACAGAGACTATCTGCCAAAGATTATATGGTATATAGTATAATCACTGAAATGCTAAGCACAAATAAAATTAACTTGAGAAGAAAGTTGTTTTCAGATGTTTGCATTAAGCTGAAGTAAGAATTATAAATAGGTTTATTTTAATTTAAGCCACTTGACTTATGAATAGATGTATCATAAACACAGAAATTGTTTATGTATTTATTGTTTACACCATTTATATCAAGCTTGATATATTTCTAGATTACTCATTTATTTAAAGTAGATAATTGTGTGATGATTGGAGCCAAGGCTCTTTCTTTAATAAATACTGGATTTCTGATGTTGCAGTGTTTTCAGTTGCAGGTTCACACCCTTTGAACTTGGAGGCATTCATTTCAAACTATGTGAACCTGGAAAAGTTTTGAGTCACAAAGTCAATAGTGTGAATCTATATTTTAATAACAAGCCTCAAATTTTTGACAGTGCTAAATAGGTCAACACCTTGTTCATATTATTAGGATGTAAGTGTCTAAATCCGGACATCGTTCAGACTACCACACATATTGTTATTGAAAAGTTAGTGAAGTCTTCAATTTTTTTACTTTGACTTAATGTTGATTTCTGTCTCCCTTTCTCTGTTGTGATTTCCATTGAAATCTAATTTTGTTAGGTTTATGTAAGCATGATTTTATCCAGAAATTAGGGTTGGTACTTAATGACATGAATACTATTATCATAAAATCATAGAATTCTAGTACTTAGAAGGAACTTAAGAGTTCTTGTGAAGTGCTCTTTGTCTTGATTCTTTCTCTAGCATATTGGGCATAGCTGTTATTTGCTATTCATTTTTGGTTACAGGAAATTCCTTATTATCACGATAGGTGTTATGTGTCCTATTAAGGATATACTAGCTTCATAAAGTGAGCTGGGGAGTGCTTCCTCTTTAAAAAAAAAAAAAAAAACTCTGGAATGATTTTTAAAAAATTGATTTGTACCTTGATTTTTGTTAAAACTCATTGCTAAAATTCACATATTGTAAAATTCCTCCTTTTAAAGTATATAATTAGATGATTTTTAGTGTATTTAGTTTTTATGCAACATCAGCATCTAATATTAGCATAGTTTTCTCACTGTAAAAAAATTGGTACATCATTAGCACTTAGTCCTCTGCTCCCATCCTGCAAGTCCCCTAGGAACTGTCTTTCTATGAATTTGCTTGTTTTAGACATTTCATGATTGGAATAAAAAAACTTGTGGTCTTTTCTGACTGGCTTATTTCACTTACCATAAATTTCAAGGTTGATTCATGTTGTAGTATGTATGTCTTCATTCCTTTTTATAGCTGAATAAAAATTCATTTTATGAATATACCACATTTATTCATTGATTATTTGATGGACATTTGTGTTGTTTCTACTTTTTAGTGATTATAAATAATGCTGCTATGATCATTCTTCTACACTTTTTGCATGGACATATGTTTTAATTTCTATTCAATTCTATTCAATTCAGTTGCTAAGTTGTGTCCAACTCTTTGCACCCCATGGACTGCAGCACGCCAGGCTTCCCTGTCCATCACCAGCTCCCGGACCTTGCTCAAACTCATGTCCATCAAGTCCGTGATGGCATCTAGCTGTCTTATCCTCTGTCATCCCCTTCTCCTGCGTTCATTCTTTCCCAGCATCAGGGTCTTTTCCAGTGAGTCAGTTCTTCGCATCAGGTGGCCAAAGTATTGGAGCCTCAGCTTCAGCATCATTTCTTTTAGATGCATATAGTAGAATTGTTGGGTCATTTGGTAACTCTGTCCTTATCTTTGAAACTGATGGACTATTTATCAAAATGTCTGTTCCCTTTTGCAATCCCACATCAGAGAATGGAGGTTCTAATTTTTTATACTGAAGTGCAGTTGATGCACAACATTAATTTATCCGTATCTGTGTCACCACTTATTATTGTGGTATTGTTACTGTCTTGTTTCCAGCCATCACAGTTGCTGTGAAGTGTTATCTCGTGGTTTTGATTTTCATTTCCCTAATGTCTGATGATGTTGAGCATCTTTTCATGTGTTTATTGGCCATTTGTAGATCTTGTTTTGTATTTTCTTCTTATATTAAAATTCTTTGCCCACTTTTTAGTTATTTTTCTCTTTATTGTTGAGTTATAAGAGTTCTTTATATATTCTGATATCAGACCCTTAATAAATATGTAACTTGCAAATATTTTCTCCCATCCTCCCAGTCTTTTCATTATCTTAATTAATTGTTTGAATTTAATTATGTAAATAAAAATGTTTCCTTTATACTGTTATATATGTTAATTGTAATTCATTTATCCCTTGCTGTTTTGGAAATTATCCCTTAACTATTCTTTTTCTTTTTTATATTACAAATTAGCACTTTTTGATTAAAGTCAACTCTAGGTCTAGGAATCTTAACTTGCATCTTTAGTGTATTAAATTATGCATTAAATCAAGCTATTTACTGTGCTTCTGAACACACACAGATCTGAAAATACTTTAATTCATTCATCCTATCTGGATTAATAGGCTATCATTTAAAGAATAATTGCTTGTATTTATTGTGAGTATATAATCAGGACAGGGTTTGGAACACTTACTTAGTGCAGAAAAGTGTTAGTCGCTCAGTTGTGTCCCACTCTCTGCAGCCCTGAAACTCTCTGCAACCCTGGACTCTAACCACCCAGTCTCCTCTGTTCATGGAATTCTCCAGGCAAGAATACTGGAGTGGATATCCATTCTATTCTCTGGGGCATTTTCCCCATCCACGGTTTGAACCTGGGCTTTCTGCATTGCAGGCAGGTTCTTTACTGTCTGAGCCACCAGGGAATCAAGAGTCAGATAGTAAATGTTTTCAATTTTATCCATTTCTTGGTCTTTTTGTCACTTCTGAACCCTCCTTTGGCATGCATGAACAGCCATAGACAATAAGTCAATGACTGTGTATCTGTGAAGCTTCATTTATAAAATCTGATAGTCAGATTCGGTCATGGGCCATGTTTACTGACTCTTGAACTAGTGCCTTTCTACACATGCCTTCATATAATTCAGTCCTCTATCCTCTGGCAGATCATTTTCCATTTGCCTTTTTGTGATGATACGTGGTTATCAAACTCAATTTTGTTTGAATATTTTTAAATTTCACTAGATATATAATTTATATATCCAGATTTATTGCTAGGTATGTAATTTCTTATTATTTTAGTCTGGCCTATTAAAAATACAGAGGCTTTCCTTGTAGCTCAGTTGGTAAAGAATCTGCCTGCAATGCAGGAGACCTGTGTTCGATTCCTGGGTCAGAAAGATTTCCTGGAGAAGGAAATGGCAACCCACTCCAGTATTCTTGCCGGGAGAATCCCATGGACAGAGGAGCTTGGAGGGCTACAGTTTATGGGGTTGCAAGAGTCGAACACGATTTAGCAACTAAACCACCACCAATTAAAGATACTGTTGTGCTGACTCTTTTGCTTTTCATTGTCCTATTGAGAGATCCACTTGCAGTTTATGTTTCCTTGAAGATATTTTGTCCTTCCTTCTGGCAACTTTAAAAATTTTTTAAATCTTTGTGTTTTAAAGTTTTTATATTGGTGTCTATAAAAGCCATAAAGATTTCTCCAAGTTTTCTGGCATGATTTATTCAGATATTCAGTTCAGTTCAGTCACTCAGCTGTGTCCGACTCTTTGTGACCCCATGAATTGCAGCACACCAGGCTTCCCTGTCCATCACCAACTCCCGGAGTTCACCCAAACTCTTGTCCATCGAGTCGGTGATGCCATCCAGCCATCTCATCCTCTGTCGTCCCCTTTTCCTCCTGCCCCCAATCCCTCCCAGCATCAGAGTCTTTTCCAGTGAGTCAACTCTTCGCATGAAGTGGCCAATGTATTGGAGTTTCAGCTTTAAAATCAGTCCTTCCAAAGAACACCCAGGACTGATCTCCTTTAAAATGAACTGGTTGGATCTCTTTGCAGTCCAAGGGACTCTTAAGAGTCTTCTCCAACACCACAGTTCAAAAGTATCAATTCTTAGGCACTCAGCTTTCTTCACAGTCCAACTTTCACATCCATACATGACCACTGGAAAAACCATAGCCTTGACTAGACGGACCTTTGTTGGCAAAGTAATGTCTTTGCTTTTGAATATGCTGTCTAGGTTGATCATAACTTTCCTTCCAAGGAGGAAGCGTCTTTTAATTTCGTGGCTGCGATCACCATCTGCAGTGATTTTGGAGCCCAGAAAAATAAAGTCTGACACTGTTTCCACTGTTTCCCCATCTATTTCCCACGAAGTGATGGGAACCAGATGCCATAATCTTCGTTTTCTGAATGTTGAGCTTTAAGCCAACTTTTTCACTCTCCACTTTCACTTTCATCAAGAGGCTTTTGAGTTCCTCTTCACTTTCTGCCATAAGGATGGTGTCATCTGCATATCTAAGGTTATTGATATTTCTCCCGGCAATCTTGATTCCAGCTTGTGCTTCTTCCAGCCCAGCGTTTCTCATGATGTACTCTACATATAAGTTAAATAAGCAGGGTGACAATATACAGGCTTGACAGACTCCTTTTCCTATTTGGAACCAGTCTGTTGTTCCATGTCCAGTTCTATCTGTTGCTTCCTGACCTGCGTATTACCTGTGTCTTATTCTTTCTGTTATATATTTTAGAATTTTTCACTTTTTTTGGCTGCATCATTCTTGTATCTTCTTTATACTTCTGTGTTTTTTCTCTTTGACTTGATGACCTGCATTATTCTCAGTAATTTCTTTGATCCTTCATTTCATTAATTTTTTAAAGTTGTATCTGATATGCTGTTAAAGTTGTTCATTGAATTTTAAAAAGCTTTTCTAGAATTTAACTGTATCATATACAAAACTGTGCAATTTTTAGTGCACAGCTTGGTACATTTTATACTAAAGCCACTCATGTTGCCTACATCTGAATCAAGATAAAAAATATTACCGATGATCTTCTGTAGTCCCCTGAGAGCCTCTTTTTCTTCAGATTTAACCTATATCTTGATACCTAAACCATAAATTAATGGGAAAAATGGGACAGTTTCATTTATGGTTTACCCTAACCCTTCCCTGGTGGCTCAGAGGTTAAAGCGTCTGCCTCCAATGTGGGAGACCCAGGTTCAATCCCTGGGTTGGGAAGATCCCCTGGAGAAGGAAATGGTAAACCACTCTAGTATTCTTGCCTGGAGAATCCCATGGACGGAGAAGCCTGGTAGGCTACAGTCCACAGGATCACAGAGAGTCAGACACGACTGAGCAACTTCACCTTCACCTACCCTGACATTATTATCGTAGTGAATTGCATGCAAGCCTTGTGTCCTGTAAAGTTCTACACTGCAAATTGGTCTAAGACTTTGTCTTTATCTGCCTTAGTGTGAACAGGAGAGTGTTCAAATTTTACCTGTTTAGAAATGCCTAAGGCTATTTGTTTTGCTTATCTCTTAATTTCTGGCTTCTTCTATTCCCTTGCCTTAATAATCTTTACTATTGGGAGAAGCTTATTAATGATTTTATGGAGTGTGTGTACTTGTGTGTGTTTATGTTAACAGATATAAGTTTTAATCATGGTATGTGTGGCATAGGAACATTTTATTAATATGTTGATTTTCATTTGTTTTTAGTGCAAAAGTCATTCAGGGCACTAAATCTGTCATTATTTCTGGAAGTAGAATCCCCCAGTAATTTAAAGATGTTATGAAAATATTATAGCTGCCCCCCCAATGGATTTTATGAAAGGAGTAATATATATATACTACTGTATTATTTGGTATCTCTTCAATACTCATTTAAAATCCTTCTTATTTCTATAACACTCCTGCCAACTTCAACTGTTTATCCTTTTTATTTGATAAATTGTTTTATTCTCATCTTGTTTTTCCAATATATTATGAATGAGTTAAGAACTACAGAAATCTCCCTTTTTAAAGCATATGATGTTATTATATTCTGTGATTCTTTTTTCTAGAATCTTAGTTTATTTTCAACTTAAAAAAAATCATTTACCAGATGGAGAGAACTAGAATCAAATAGAAACTTCTAAAGTCTATTTGTCATACTCCCTAGGAGACTACAGAGTGACTACATAATCACCATGGAAACCTAAAGTAGAAACAATTTTTTAACCACCTGGTTATTGCATTGGCCTACCCTACCCTGAAGAAAGGAGATTATTTCAAGATATTTAAAACTTTTTCAGACATTAGAAAATTATAGAAACTAACTTCTTATGAAATACCACAAATATGTTTTTTTCATTTTAAAAGTTGTTTGTAAAAATATTTGCATAAAACCCTTTGATGCGTATGTGTATTTGATGCGTATGTGTAAAGAATACTTTACTTTGTATCTTTGTATCTGTGCATAGATGGAGAAAGAATCTGGAGGTCTGTTCATTTTCAGTTTTCAACCAGTCCTGGTTTCAGTGTCACTCTGCATTGTCTTTTTTCCAACATATTTGAGTATTAGAACCTGTTGAATGATGGATGTCATGAATCAGATTGAACCTTTATAGTTTATTTCTCTGTGCCTCATTCACTTGCTATATTTATAAGTTAAAAAAATATCGATGTTACACATCTGCTGTTTTGTCTTCTGTTCTCATCCTCATTTTGATTTATAATGCTATTTTTCTCTTTCACTGTCGATTTCCTGGTTTTAGAATGTAGATAAATATTTTCAGTCATTCATGTTCAACCATATACGGAATGTGTCTAAATCTATATACCACCCTCCAAATATACTCCTTTCTAGTCTCTTCCTCTGTTACTGTTGTTTCATGTTCATTTTTGTTCGGGCTTCCCTGGTGGCTCAGACAGTAAAGTATCCGCCTGCAATGAGGGAGACCTGGGTTCGATCCCAGAGTCAGGAAGACCCCCTTGCGATGGGCATGGCAGCCCACTCTGGTATTCTTGCCTGAAGAATCCCCATGGACAGAGGAGCCTGGCAGGCTACAGCCCATGGAGGGGTCACAAAGAGTTGGACACATCTGAGCAACTGAGCACAGCATTTTTGTTTAAGTGGAAGGGATGATTCTAAAGCTGAAACTCCAGTACTTTGGCCACCTCATGCAAAGAGTTGACTCACTGGAAAAGACTGATGCTGGGAGGGATTGGGGGCAGGAGGAGAAGGGGATGAGAGAGGATGAGATGGCTGGATGGCATCAGTGACTCGATGGACGTGAGTCTGAGTGAACTCTGGGAGTTGTTGATGAACAGGGAGGCCTGGCGTGCTGCGATTCATGGGGTCGCAAAGAGTCGGACATGACTGAGCGACTGAACTGAACTGTTTTTTGATAAATGTAGTCAGTGGATTTGGTGGGGGCCTGGGGGACATGGCACAGGGAAAGATAAGAAAACTGGGGGCAAGGAGATTAGATATTGCAGCTAGCTATGATAGTTGTATAAAAACATGACTATCTAAACCAGAATGGTGGTGCTAGGAATGGTTAAAATGGGAAAGAATAGAGACATATTTGAGATTAACAAAAAGTTGGCTAAACTTTGTGACTGTATTAGTTATAGATAGTGAAAGAGAAGTAAATATGTAGAATGACTCCATAGTTCCTAGCCTGGATATCTATGTAGATGTTTATATGGTTAATATTATGATTATAAATAAAAACATTTAGTTTTGGGTGTGGAAGATGGGAATGATGAATTTACCTTGGTGCATACTGTGAAGTGTTTGTGGGACATTCAAGTAAATGTATCTAATAAGCCATTGCATATTTAGGTCTGGAGCTCAAAAGAGGAATCATTGTTAGAGATATATAATGTGATAGCAGGGAAAATGATGAAAAAAGATGTCATCACCTGAAGTCACTTATATAGAGAGAAATATATAATCCATATAGAAAAAAGGGGAGAACAGTAATGTTGACTGAAAAGGAAAAAGAAGACCAGAATTCTCCAGGCAAGAATACTGGAGTGGGTTGCCATGTCTTCCTCCAGGGGATCTTCCCAACCCAGGGATGGAACCAGGTCTCCCACATTGCAGGCAGATTCTTTACCTCCTGAGCCGCCACCGTATCCCAAGATGAGGATTAAAAGATGTGAAAGGAATTTGACAGTTTTGGGTGATTGTTTTCTCTTACCATCATACTTTCAGAGGACTAGTGTTAATGCAAGTCAGGTGATAGTGCCCTAAGGACTAAATGGAAAGTGAAAAACTATTAGGACAAATTTATAAAGTCTTTTAAAAAATATTTGAGAAAGAAGTTTACGTATAACTTGATATTCTTTGGTTGTAAACAACAGAAACCAAATCAGGGTAATTTAAGCAAAAATGAAACACTGATTCATTGCCTATATCCCACTGTAGAAAGCAACTTTGGATATTTAGTTAAAATTTTGATATTTCATCACCATTTGACTAATGATTATGAAGACCAGGGTCTTTATAAGTTCTTCATTAAGAAGAAATTTTATTTCTTAATCTTTTTTTTTTTTTTTGTAGCTCCTGCAAAGTTATTTTTCTCTTCCTCTTTGTCTTTGGTGTTCCTTGGGTATCATTCTGGAGTGCTAAATTTCTGTTAAAAATTTTATTTTTGAAAATAGTGTTTAGATTCAAAATACAGTGATCTAGTCATTAATTATAGAGTAGATCGTGCAAACATAATGATCGTATGAACATAATGAAAAAAAAATCCTTTAGTATTACACTAAAAGATGATCAATAGAATGAACAAAAGTGTTCTCATTATATAGATCTGAGCCTTCTTCTATACTGAACTTAGACTTCTAAAGTTTAGAATGTGGAACTGTTTGTTGAAATTTGTCATCTGATTTCAATTTCCATGGAAGGGAGAGATGATTGCTAATATAGCCAGATCCAATCTGTGTAGGGTGTTTGGGTCAAAATCAACATCTTGGGTTTCATTAGAGAGCATTTGCAGTGAGGCTTGCAGATGTAATTTGCTACATCCAGCTCACACCTCTGAGCAGATGGGTTTCTACCCTGTGCCTAGCAGAAGTTTGTGTTTCCTTCTTTGAAAGAGTTGCCTGTGACTTTATTAAAATATTTTGACAGACTTGGAATATTGAGATCATTTATAAATTAAAACTCGGCTGTTGTTGGATTTAGCGAGTTTTAATAAAAGCTGATATGAAAATTGTTGAACAACTATGGAAAACATGAGAGCTATTTGTCTGTGTAATTCTGGTCACCTCAGTGTTTCATATGTATTGTTACAATATAGATTTTTTAAAAATATCATAGTTTGATTACTGTAATTTCCACTTATTCTGAGAGATGGTGATGTACTGTTGGAATAGTTTTTTTTCCCCAGCTTTACTCAGTAATTTTGACTTTAATTCCTAAACCTTATGTAAATGAGATTGCCTGGGGAAAAGAGAAAGCCCAGAAAAGAGCTATAGATTTGTTCTTGAGGATGTTGTTTTTAAATAAATTTCTTGGAAGGCATCCTATAGGTATAACAAATGAAGTTAAGCTGTTGAGCTGCCTCAACATATTTAATATAATTGCTACAGAGATTGTTCTCTTCTCAGTAGCTCACATTCATCAGTAACTCACATTCATCCTGCTCAATCTTTTGTTTACCTGTGGATTCTGTGACTTTTATTTTTATTTTTTTTAATTTTATTTTATTTTTAAACTTTACATAATTGTATTAGTTTTGCCAAATATCAAAATGAATCCGCCACAGGTATACATGTGTTCCCCATCCTGAACCCTCCTCCCTCCTCCCTCCCCATACCATCCCTCTGGGTCGTCCCAGTGCAAGGAACCTTACTTTATTTGCTGTTAATCAATTTTGCATTTCCACTCACAAATATTTATTTAAAAAACAAAAGCAAGTATGGCAGATCTATTATCCTGCTCACCTTTTAAAAATAAACTGTATAATTTACAGCCTTAAGATCTTAAAAATATGGTTTTTGAGTGATACCAAGGTAACATTCTAATTAAAGGGATTTTTTAAATTGAGATACAGTTGACATATAAAATTATATAAGTTTAAGGTATTCATCATGCTAATTTGATATATATTGCAATATGATTATCACTGTGGCATTAACTAACATTTCTATCAGGGCATATAATTATCATTTCTTTCTTTGGTGAGAATATTTAAGATCTAGTCTCTTAGCAACTTTGAAGTGTGTAATATAGTAATGTTGACTGTAATCACAATGCTAGGCCTTAAATCTTCAAATCTGTTATTTGCAAGTTTGCACCCTTTAATTCTTCAGTATCTCTCCAATTTCCTCACCCTCCAACTGCAGGTAACCACCATTCTTCTATTTCTATGAGTTCAACTTTGTAGATTCCATATGCAAGTGATATACAGTATTTGTCTTACTTTGGCTTATCTAACAGCATAATGCACTCTTTAAAGGAAATTTGGAAAGCTAGTAACATATATAAGTGAAAATTAAAAAATAAAAATAACTTGATAATTACTTTTAACAGTTTAGTTTTGTTAATTTCTTCCCATTGTTGGTTTTTTCTTTCAACTTTTGTGATATATACACATATAATATTCATTATGTATAATGAAGGGCAGTGTCAAAGGATGTTCGAACCACCAGACAATTGCACTCATCCCCCATGCTAGTAAGACTATGTTCAAAATCCTGCATGCTAGGCTTCAGCATTACATGAACTGAAAACTTCCAGATGTTCAAGCTGGTTATAGAAAAGGCAGAGGAACCAGAGATCAAATTGCCAACATTTGCTGGATCATAGAGAAAGCAAGAGAATTCAGAAAAGTTTAATTGACTACCTTAAAGCCTTTGTGTGGATCATGACAAACTGGAAAACTCTTAAAGAGATGGGAATACCAGACCATCTTACCTGTCTCCTGAGAAACCTGTATGTGGGTCAAGAAGCAACAGTTGGAGCCTTGTATGGAACAACTGACTGGTTCAGGATTGAGAAAGAAGTACCGCAAGGTTGTTTTTTGTCACACTGTTTATTTAACTTATATGCACAACACATCATGAAAAATACCGTGCTGAATGAGTTACAAGCTGGAGTCAGTATTGCTGGGAGAAATGGTCAACCACCTCAAATATGGGGATGATACCACTCTAATGGTAGAAAGCGAAGAGGAACTAAAAAACCACTTGATGAGGGTGGAAAAGGAGAGTGAAGAAGCCAGCGTAAAACTCAGTATTAAAAAACAAACAAAGATCATAGCATCCAGTCCCTTCACTTCATTGCAAATAGAAGGGGAGAAGGTGGAAACAGTGACAGATTTCCTCTTCTTGGGCTCTAAAATCACTGCGGATGGTGACTGCAGCTATGAAATTAGAAGATGATTGCTTCTTCACAGGAAAGCTATGACAAACCTAGACAGTATGTTAAAAAGAGAAGACATCACTTTGCCAACAAAGGTCCATATAGTCGAGGCTATGATTTTTCCAGTAGTCATGTATGGATGTGAGAGCTGGACCATAAGGAAGGCAGAGTGCCAAAGAATTGATGCTTTCGAACTCTGGTGCTTAAGAAGAGTCTTGAGATACCACTGGACAGTAAGAAGATCAAACCAGTCAATCTTAAAAGAAATCAACCCTGAATACTAATTGGAAGGACTGATGCTTAAGCTGATGCTCCAGTACTTTGGCTACCTGATGAGAACAGACAACTCATTAGAAGAGAGTCTGATGCTTACAAAAATTGAAGGAAGGAGAAGCAGGTGACAGAAGATGAGATGGTTGGATGGCATCACCGACTCCATGGATATGAATTTGGGCAAACTACAGGAGACAGTGAAGAACAGGGAAGATTGGAGTCCTATTGTCCATGGGTCACAAAGAGTTGGACATGACTTGGCGATTGAACAAACAAACAAATTATTATTTATTATACAATTAAGATAATAATGTCTGAGAAAAATATTCAGTCATGTTTTTGCTTTTACTATTTTATCATGAGCATTTTATATGTACTTAACATTTTTTATCTATTAAAAGTAAGAGAGTTTAGACTTTAGATTTTCACTGTTAAGTATGATGGTAGCTGTGAATCTTTTAAGACTATTTATTTATTTATTTGGTTGCTCCAGGTATTAGTTGCGACATGCAGTATCTTCAATTTTTCTTGAGGCACACGAGATCTATAGTTGTGGCATATGGCATCTAGTTCCTTGACCAGGGATTGAACCTGGACCCCCTGCATTGGAAGCTCAGAGTCTCAGCAACCACTGGGCTGCCAGGGAAGTCTCTTGCTATTGATTTCATAGATGCCCTTCATCAGGTTGAGAAGAATCATTTTCTTCTCAGTTTATTGAGACTTTTTATCATGAGGTAGTTTGGAGTTTTATCAAATATTTTTATGAATCTAATGATGTGTCTCTTCCCCCCACTTTATGCTATAATGTGATATATTTGATTAATCAGTTTTGCATAGCTGATGAAACTAATGTTGGATTTGGTGGTATAGACCATGTGGCTGTAGTGTGTTATCTCTTCATATGATGCCAAACATAGTTTGCCTTTTAATTTTTTTAATCTATATTCACAAAGGATTTTAGTCTACAGTTTTCTGTCAGTGTCTTTGGTTTTTGTATAGGGTAATACTGGTCTCATTGACACACAGTGAAGTGAAAGTCACTCAGTTGTGTCTGACTCTTTGCGACCCCATAGACTATACAGTCCATGGAATTCTCCAGGCCAGAATACTGGGGTGGGTTGCCATTCCCTTCTCCAGGGGATTTTCCCAACCCAGGTATTGAACCCAGGTCTCCCGCACTGCAGGTGGATTCTTTACCAGTTGAGAGATGGTAAAGCGTCTGCCTACAAAGCAGGTTCGATCCCTGTGTTGGGAAGATCTCCTGGAGAAGGGAATGGCAACCCACTCCAGTACTCTTGCCTGGAAAATCCCATGGATGGAGGAGCCTGGTGGGCTACAGTCCATGGGGTCACAAAGAGTTAGACACGACTGAGCGACTCCACTTCACTAATAGTGGTCTCATAGAATTAGTTGGGAAGTTGTTTCTCTACCTACGTTTCTGAAATATAATTCCTTTGTGGAGGATTGGCATCATTTATTTAAATATTTGATGGAATTCACCAGTGAAGCCATGTAGAATTGGTGAACGATTTTTTTAGTAGGGAAACCTTTAATTTTTAAATGCAATGTGTTTTCCTTTTAAATAGAATTTAGTGAGATTTTGATTTTTTTGTGCAGTCTGACAATCTCTTATTTTTAAGTAGAATGTTTGACTATCAATATTTCATGTAATGATGTATTTTAATTAAATTGGTCTTTTGCTATTTGTTAATTGTTTCTCTTGTATTTTTGTTCCTTTGTTTGTTTTTTATACCTTCTTTGTTTTAAATGGGTATTCAGTTCAGTTCAGTTGCTCAGTCATGTCCGACTCTTTGCGACCCCATGAATCGCAGCACGCCAGGCCTCCCTGTCCATCACCAACTCCCGGAGTTCACTCAGACTCACGTCCATCGAGTCAGCGATGCCATCCAGCCATCTCATCCTCTGTCGTCGCCTTCTCCTCTTGCCCCCAATCCCTCCCAGCATCAGACTCTTTTCCAGTGAGTCAACTCTTTGCATGAGGTGGCCAAAGTACTGGAGTTTCAGCTTTAGCATCATTCCTTCCAGAGAAATCCCAGGGCTGATCTCCTTCAGAATGGACTGGTTGGATCTCCTTGCAGTCCAAGGGACTCTCAAGAGTCTTCTCCAACACCACAGTTCAAAAGCATCAATTCTTCGGCGCTCAGCCTTCTTCACAGTCCAACTGTCACATCCATACATGACCACAGGAAAAACCATAGCCTTGACTAGACGGACCTTTGTTGGCAATGTCTCTGCTTTTCAATATACTATCTAGGTTGGTCATAAGTTTCCTTCCAAGCAGTAAGCGTCTTTTAGTTTTATGGCTGCAGTCACCATCTGTAGTGATTTTGGAGCCCAAGAAAATAAAGTCTGACACCGTTTCCACTGTTTCCCCATCTATTTCCCATGAAGTGATGGGACCGGATGCCATGATCTTCGTTTTCTGAATGTTGAGCTTTAAGCCCACTTTTTCACTCTCCACTTTCACTTTCATCAAGCAGCTTTTTAGTTCCTCTTCACTTTCTGCCATAAGGGTGGTGTCATCTGCATAGCTGAGGTTATTGATATTTCTCCCGGTAATCTTGATTCCAGCTGGTGCTTCTTCCAGCCCAGCGTTTCTCATGATGTACTATGCATATAAGCTAAATAAGCGGGGTGACAATAAACAGCCTTGACTTACTCCTTTTCCTATTTGGAACCAGTCTGTTGTTCCATGTCCAGTTCTAACTGTTGCTTCCTGACCTGCATACAGATTTCTCAGGAGGCAGGTCAGGTGGTCTGGTATTCCCATCTCTTGAAGAACTTTCCACAGTTTGTTGTGATCCATACAGTCAAAGGCTTTGGCATAGTCAATAAAGCAGAAATAGATGTTTTTCTGGAACTCTCTTGCTTTTTCCATGATCCAGCGGATGTTGACAATTTGATCTCTGGTTCCTCTGCCTTTTCTAAAACAAGCTTGAATATCAGGAAGTTCACGGTTCACATATTGCTGAAGCCTGGCTTGGAGAATTTTGAACATTACTAGCGTGTGAGATGAGTGCAATTGTGCAGTAATTTGAGCATTCTTTGGCATTGCCTTTCTTTGGGATTGGAATGAAAACTGACCTTTTCCAGTCCTGTGGCCACTGCTGTGTTTTCCAAATTTGCTGGCATATTGAGTGCAGCACTTTCACAGCATCATCTTTCAGGATTTGAAAGAGCTCAAGTGGAATTCCATAACTTCTACTAGCCTTGTTCATAGTGATGCTTTCTAAGGCCCACTTGACTTCACATTCCAGGCTGCCTGGCTCTAGGTGAGTGATCACACCATCGTGATTATCGGGGTCGTGAAGATCTTTTTTGTACAGTTCCTCTGTGTATCCTTGCCCCCTCTTCTGCTTCTGTTAGGTCCATACCATTTCTGTCCTTTATCGAGCCCATCTTTGCATGAAATGTCCCCTTGATATCTCTGATTTTCTTGAAGAGGTCTCTAGTCTTTCCCATTCTGTTGTTTTCCTCTATTTCTTTGCATTGATCACTGAAGAAGGCTTTCTTATCTCTTCTTGCTATTCTTTGGAACTCTGCATTCTGATGTTGATATCTTTCCTTTTCTCCTTTGCTTTTTGCTTCTCTTCTTTTCATAGCTATTTGTAAGGCCTCCCCAGACAGCCATTTTGCTTTTTTGCATTTCTTTTCCATGGGGATGGTCTTGATCTCTGTCTCCTGTACAATGTCACGAACCTCATTCCATAGTTCATCAGGCACCCTATCTATCAGATGTCGGCCCTTAAATCTATTTCTCACTTCCACTGTATAATCATAAGGGATTTGATTTAGGTCATACCTGAATGGTGTAGTGGTTTTCCCTACTTTCTTCAATTTAAGTCTGAATTTGGTAATCAGGAGTTCATGATCTGAGCCACAGTCAGCTCCTGGTCTTGTTTTTGCTGACTCTATAGAGCTTCTCCATCTTTGGCTGCAAAGAATATAATCAGTCTGATTTCGGTGTTGACCATCTGGTGATGTCCATGTGTAGAGTCTTCTCTTGTGTTGTTGGAAGAGGGTGTTTGCTACGAACAGTGCATTTACTTGGCAAAACTCTTTTGCCCTGCTTCATTCCATATTCCAAGGCCAAATTTGCCTGTTACTCCAGGTGTTTCTTGACTTGCTACTTTTGCATTCCAGTCCCCTATCATGAAAAGGACATCTTTTTTGGGTGTTAGTTCTAAAAGGTCTTGTAGGTCTTCATAGAACTGTTCAGCTTCTTCAGCGTTACTGTTGGGGCATAGACCTGGATTACTGTGATATTGAATGGTTTGCCTTGGAAATGAACAGAGATCATTCTGTTGTTTTTGAGATTGCATCCAAGTACTGCATTACGGACTCGTTTGTTGACCACGATGGCCACTCCATTTCTTGTGAGGGATTCCTGCCCGCAGTAGTAGGTATAATGGTCATCTGAGTTAAATTCACCCATTCCAGTCCATTTCAGTTCACTGATTCCTAGAATGTCTATATTCACTCTTGCCATCTCTTGTTTGACCACTTCCAGTTTGCCTTGATTCATGGGTATTATAGTATACCATTTCATTTCCTCCATTGATTTTTTTTACTATGTATTAAATAATGATGGATCTAAGAATTATTTTGTGCATTTGAATTTATCACACTCAACCTCAGATATATTTTAACTTAATTTTGCTAAATTATAAAATGATTATTTGAACATAGTTCTGTTCTCTCTTCCTTTCTGTTCATATAAATATTATGTCTCTATGTGTTGTAACCCAGTCATATAGTTTTATTTTCATTGTTCTATGTAATTAACTGCTTTTCTTTGCCAGTCTCCAGTTTGTTTTCAGTGAGAGCTGCTCCACGTGTAGATGTATTTTTGATGTTTGTTGCGGAAGGTGAGTTCAGTGTCCTTTGCTCTTCCATCCTGTTTGATATTCTCCTCGAATACCACGTTTTTTTATTCATCTATTGATAGACACTGAGCTTTCTTCTATATGTTGGATATTGTCAATAATGCTCCTCTGAACATTGGGGTACACGTATCTTTTTCTAGTGGTCTTGTTGTTTTTATTGGATCAATACCCTGAAGTGGAATAGCTAAATTGTGTTGTAGTTCTGTTTTTAATTTTTTGCGGAGTTTTCATACTATTTTCCATAGTTTTTGTACCAATTTACATTCCCATCAACAGTGCTCAAAAGGTTCCCTTTTGTCTGCATCCTTCCCAACACTTGTTATTGATCGTCTTTTTGATAACAGCCGTTCTGACAGGTGTGAGATGTCATCTCATTGTAGTTTTGATTTGCGTTTCCCTAATGGTTTGTTTTGTTGAGCATCCTTTCCTGTGTCTGTTGGCCATCTGTATGTCTCCTTTGGAAAAATGTCTATGCAGGTCCTCTGCCCATTTTTTTAATTAGATTGTTTTTATGATAGAGTTACTTGAGTTGTTCATGTATTTTGGAAGCTGTGGATTCTCAGTTTCTTGGAAGGAATGTAGTCTTGGATTGTTCCAACTGTTTGACATTTAAGTTTCTTTACTGAAGCTCTTGACAGTGTGTTTTTTGTTTTGTTTTGTTTTGTTTTGTTTTTAAATGAGTTCTAGCCCTCATTGATAACTTTGTAAACTTTCAGTGATTCCTTTAAAGCCTTTCCACTCTGTATAAAAGCTGTTAGAGACCAGTTTCCCTCCTGGCTCAGATGTTAAAGAATCTGCCTGAAATGCCAGAGACCTGGGCTTGATCCCTGGATTGGGAAGATCCCCTGGAGAAAGGGAAGGCAATCCACTCCAGTGTTCTTGCCTGGAGAATTCCATGGACAGAAGAGCCTGGCAGGCTACAGTGTATGGGGTCACAGAGAGTCCGACAAGACCGAGTGCCTGACACTTTCACTTTCATGCTTTTCTCAAGGTTATCTGATTATTTTCCCTACCCAGCATGCTGCTGCTACTGCTGCTAAGTCACTTCAGTTGTGTCCAACTCTGTGCGACCCCAAAGATGGCAGCCCACCAGGCCCTGCCGTCCCTGGGATTATCCAGGCAAGAACACTGGAGTGGGTTGCCATTTCCTCCTCCAATGCATGAAAGTGAAAAGTGAAAGTGAAGTCGCTCAGTCGTGTCTGACTCTTAGCGACCCCATGGATTGCAGCCTACCAGGCTCTTCCGTCCATGGGGTTTTCCAGGCAAGAGTACTGGAGTGGGGTGCCATTGCCTTCTCTGCCTACCCAGCATACAGCCTCTTTATTACTTTAATGAAAGCATTGACCACTTCCCATCCAAACGGGTTCCTGATGCAGGACCTTTATACTTAGTATTCACCTTCTAGAGTATTTTTTTTCCTAAGTAACTTCATGCCTTTTGTCTGTATGGAATGTCATTTTACCTGAGTGGCTTTTCTGGACTATCCTGTCTTAAAGTGGCAGCACTCCATTCTATTATCCTGCTTAATTGTTTGCAGAACATCTACAACTATCAAAATACTGTATTTCATTAAGATATTAGTTTATTATCCTTCTTTCCACAGCTAGAATGCAAGATCCATGAGAATAGTGAGGCTGTATTGTTCACTGCCGTCTCCCTAGGTCCTTGAATAACATCTGTTTTTACATTTAAAGTTGCTTAGCCGTGTCCAACTCTTTGCGACCCCATGGACTATACAGTCCATGGAATTCTCCAGGCCAGAATACTGGAGTGGGTAGCCTTTCCCTTCTCCAGGGTATCTTCCCAACCTAGGGATCAAACTCAGTCTCCTGCATTGCAGGCAGATTCTTTACCAGCTGAGCCATAAGGGAAGCCCAAGAATACTGGAATGGGTAGCCTGTCCCTTCTCTAGGGGATCTTCCTGACCCAGGGATTGAACTGGGGTCTCCTTAATAACATGTAGTATATATTTATTTCAGTAAATAACCTGTTTAACAAGTGAATCTACCTTACCTGAAATAGGTCTTTAGTCTGCTGTCATTGCTTAGGACCAACAAATTTTTATTCGTTTATCCATCTCTGTCCAACCATCCCTCCCTCCTTTTCTCCTTTCCTTCCTAGCTTCTTTCCCTCCTTCCTTCATAAAGTAAATATTTATTGAGTGCATACTATATTCTGTGCACTATGTTTTTAAGTAACTTGCTTCATAAATTATGTTTCTTATTTAAATGCCTGTCATATAAAAATGCTAACATTTCTTTCAGCTTACTCGGTTAACAGAATAAACCTGTTACATGGAAATCCAATGGAAGACTTTTATCCCTTGTTATTCATTGATTCGTTTTTGAAATTCTTTCTTAACTTCTGGAATAACGCTTGCCTTGATTCATTTTCCGTGAATAATTGCTGCTTTTTTTGAATATCTTTTGTGGGCTCTTTTCTCTATATACTTTGTTCTTCCATGTATAGCTTTACTATATATTCTCATCTAGATCTATACTTAACCTATCACCTTTTCACTGATGGTTTACCAATCTATAAGATTTTCACATATCTGACTTTGTTTCTTTTTTATATCCTTAGGTATCTATTTAACCTAGATTGTCCATCAGCTGGCAGTGAAAACATTATAGAATATTGTGTTAGAGAGTAACAGCTATTTTCAAAATTTGCTCTGTTCATTAATTTCACAGCTAAGTCCCTGATCACACCTGTCAGCTTTAGCATGTTTTTAAATGGTTTCACCTGAGCTCTAGAGAATGGAGCCATATTTGAGGTGCCAAGTTATGGAGAAACATGATCTCCAGGACTCAGGTTTTCCTCCATACTGTTCCCTTCATTTTGAGATTTTCACAAAGTCATTGATTCAAACTCCTCATTTAGAATTTGAAATAGTTGTTTGAACTGAAAGAGTATGTCATCCATGAACTTCCTACCTTTCAAAAAAAGTATTTAAACAGTAATACTAAATATTAAAAGAAGTGAAATTTATCAAGGCTTTACTTTTTAGATTTTTACAAAATACTTTTTTCCCATTACTTTACTCATTATTCTTGTCTTTCCTTTTGTCACTAAGTTCATTCTTTTACTATAGTGAAGTAGTCCTCTCAATTCCTGTGAATGGGTTGGCTTAGCGCTTCATGTGGAAACAGGAAAGAATTTAGGAATTATAATTTCTCCTCTAACAAGAAGGGGTAGTTAGAGCGCTCATTCTTACTGAAGTCTCTGGTGCGAAATCCAGCTCATTCTTCTGTGCAGGTAGTACTGTCAAGAAACCAGTTTATCAACTTAAGTAAATTGATATGCCTACTCTTAAAGTCAGTCGTGTAAAATGAACACACACATGTGTATCTTTTGTTCCTAACAAATACTTATTTATTAGGAGACTTAACATAGCAAATCTTTTCTGTATTAGTCAGTCTTGGTTTTCATCTAATAGCAGTAAACAATTCTTTTGTAGACGTCTTCGGAAGGTACTAGATTTAGCTCAAATTGACTAAAATGACTATGTGTACTATGCGTTGTGTTAAGGAAAATGATAAATGTATTCACTATTTAGAATGTCTGTTGTAAATCTTTTAAATATTTTTATTATTGTTGTAAATATAATGTATCTGAAAATGTTTTGAAAAATGGATCATGTCTTAAGCATGTCTTAAGTTTGAGAGTACAGTGTTGGTAAAATACGTATTCAAGTAAATAGCTTAATAAAGGATAATTGACTATTCAGTTATTTAAGAAAAAGCTAACATAGAAAACAACCAGTTAACCATAGAAAACAATACCCTATATTTATTTTTAAGTTATAATCCATATATCACTGAGTGTTGAGACCCAAGAAATATTTTATGATAATGCTTCCTTAATTATGTAGTTGTCTTTATATAATAAGTGAGGTGAGGCTTACCATTAGTTAGTGGTAAATCCCTTTAGAAAATACATAGAATTGTAGTATCTCTTGACAACCTATATAAACTGAGGGTATATCTTGTTAGTTGACTATATGACCTTAAACAGAGCATTGCTATAATTTTGACATTTCTTTTAAAACTGTTAAGTAGTTACTAATATATTAATTGCTGGAAGGACAGTGTGAAGCTTTGAGATTATTTTAGTTTTTTAAAAGCAATAATTGTTCTGGTTTTGCATTGTTTATAATTGCAATCATAGGTTTTAAAGACTTAGAAAACAACAAGTATTATATGTCTTTATGTAGTAATGAAATGTTGATGGTTAATTTATTATTAAATCAGTAATAATTTTCAGAAATGAATAGTACTTAGCATTGAATGCTTGGGTTTCTAGATGTAAAGAAAATGCTTGTCTAATTTGAAATGAATTATCTCTTTTTTCATTATTTAATAATCATGAGGTTTTAAATATAAATATTATTTTTTTAACTTTCATTAGTTTATACATTCAATACATTTTACATTTTCTAATACAAAGCAATATTTTCTTCTAAATGTAGAAATTTGGTTACAGAGCAAATAAAATTATACATTGCCTGTTTTCATTTCCTTTTCTTCCAGGCATTTCAGCAGTTCCCTTCTGCCAGGAGAATTGATTAGGTTTTCTATTTTTTAAATGCCTTCATTACTCAGACATTTCCAATGTTTAAATTAACATCATGTAGAATTAAAGAAAGTCTTTTATCTTAACTGTCTTTAAATCAATTTAATGCTAAGTGGTTTGGGGAAAAAGTGTCAGCAGTTTTGGCTTATTTATGTTTGTAGAAAACAGTGTATCTGTTTCCAAATTGTTAACCTTTGCAATTAGTAATAAGATATTCCTGATTCCACTAATCATATTTGAAGTAAAAATCTACCTGAGTCGTACTGTATTGTTGGACATGGGGAAAGACGTAAGGAGTAGAGGAAGGCACTTTTGTTTTTGTTTCTAAAGATACTTGATGAAGGTTATGAGAAGAAAGAAAACAGAGAGAGTGTCTCTAATATTAACCAACTTTCTTCATTTTCCATATTGATGTTTATAAGGCACAAAGTATATGCACTTTTTCCTGTAGGAAAGTACAGTATCTTTAGAAAGGGGAAGACTGATTCTCTTTCCAGAATATCAATCCCTGCCCACCAATATTGAAGATTGTAAATTAGATGTATATAATCAGGTCTGTATAAATAGTCACTGTTCAGTGACCCCAACATTGATAATAAGATTGTCAAAATGTACATATATAGGTTTTTGTTTTTATTTTTGTTTTGCTCTAGATAGTGCTTTCTTTTGTCATCCAAATCGGTCCTTTATTTTACGCTTTGCGTTGTGCAAAACCAGCAATGTGTGATACTGTGTAAGGAAATCCATACCATGTAATTTTTATAATTTCACTTAGTTTTAAGTTACTATTATCTAATCAAGTCCCCCTTCCCAATTGTTGACATGTATCACATAGTCTCACGTTGAATTTATGTATTAAGTTTGTCCTAAAGCTTTGTCATATTCACTCTCTTTTACATTTTTTTGTACAAAGTAGTTCAGTATTTGATTATCATTTTTCTGAGAATTAATTTATCACTAGTCTTTTCTCTGTTGATAATATAGACGTTTTACAGATTCACACAGAAATGGAATTTTCAGCCTTCTTTCTTTTTCTTGTTCTTTAGACAATTTGTTAGACATTTTCTGAATTCTGCCAGCAATAAATAAATTTTCTGAAATAATCTTGAAGGTCTCAGAATAGTACATGGTCCGGGTCTGTCATGGTCTGTCATATTTTAACAACTCCTCATACAGTATATTGCCAGTGTTGTAAATAGATGAGGTGCTTTTATTTATTTATTTATTTTTATTGTGTATGTGTTTAAAAGGAATAGTTGTGCAATAATGATGTGTTATGTTTTGGTAATTTTTTCACAGTGATTAATTGTGGGAATGTTTGTCATTACACATTAAAATCTCATCTTCTAGGTAAAATGTGCTTTTTAAAATAGATTATCTGCTTGCTAAATAAATGAATGTAAAGTATTATGTTAAAAGGTTCTGTTTAAGACTTAGAAAATGGTATACCAAATTTCAACTTATGGTCTGATTCCAAAGAAGAAGCAGACACATATCTAAGATAGTACCAGTGTCATTTGGAGTTCTTTTTTTCAATTTCATGAATTTAAATGTGTTTTTTAATCCAACATAATCATCATTTAGCATTTCTTGGATAACATGAAATTTGAAAGACTATATATAGCTCTCTACCAATTTTAAAATATGTAGCCTGAAATAATTCCAAAATATTTTAAGACAAATTTGGCAAAGCCTTTATTTTGTAAATAGCATGGAAACTTGTGTAGATTTTTAAACAATTTCAGAATTAGTTACAGATGATTTAAAGTTGGTCATTCTTCTTGAGGGCAAAATATTTTAAGTCTTAAGACAGGCAGAGTACCACAGTGCTAACCACATATTATTATGCAGTTTTCATTGTTTCCAGTCAAATTATTGTGGACTGTTGTGTAGCTACAATTATATTATTATTCGAGTCTCAACTTGAAAGTTTCCAAGTTTAATAGTGTTAGCTTCTTGATTAAGACATTTTGAATGTTCAAACCTACGAGAATCTATCTTGTAGTACCCCTTCAATATCACTATTCACAATTCAAATGCGTATTTATACTTTTAATATATATATCTAGAACATGATCTACTTAGTTATTCACTTAATTTTTTATTTTTCCTTACCAAAAAAATAATATGAACTTAAAAGTACAGTATGATCCTAGTTTCAACTCAGTGTACACGTGGCCAACACTATAAGGGAGAAAAAAAAGGAAATAGAACAATGGTAATAGTGTATATTCCTGGGAGTAGCAAGATGGAAGGTGAATTATGACTGGTTTTGATTTTTTTTTCTTTATATATTTTCTAAGTTATTTTCAGTGAGGTACCAGTACCTCTCTAATTAGAAGATAAATATTTTTAATTTGTTTTGAGACAATCCAGATTCTTAAAGTCTATATTATCCTATCTCTGTTGACGAGTCTTGTTTGACTATGCTAAAGCCTTTGACAGTGTGGATCACAACAAACTGTGGAGAATTCTTAAAGAGATGGGAATACCAGCCCACCTTACCTATCTCCTGAGAAACCTGTATGCAGGTCAAGAAGCAGCAATTAGAACCAGACATGGAACAACAGACGAGTTCAAAATTGGGAAAGAAGTACATCAAGGTGATATACTGTCACCCTGCTTATTTAACTTATATACAGAGTACATCATGGGAAATGCCAGGTTGGATGAAGCACAAGCTGTAATCTAGATTGCCAGGAGAAATATCAACAGCCTCAGATAGGCACATGATACCACTCTAATGGCAGAAAGTGAAGAGGAACTAAAGATCCCTTGATGAGAGTGAAAAAGCTCACTTAAAACTCAGCTTTCAAAAAACTAAGATCATGACATCTTGTCACATCACTTCATGTCAAATAGGGGAAAATGTGGAAACAGTGACAGACTATTTTCTTGGGCCCCAGTATCACTGCGAATGGTGACTGCAGGACTGCAGCAATGAAATTAAAAGACTCTTACTCCTTGGAAGGAAAGCTATGACTAAAAGCAGAGACATCATTTTGCCGACAAACATCCATATAGTCAAAGCTGTGGTTTTTTCAGTAGTCATGTACAGATGTGAAAGTTGGAGCATAAAGAAGGCTGAGTGCCAAAGAATTGATGCTTTCGAACTGTGGTACTGGAGAAGACTCTTTGAGTTCCTCCAACAGCAAGGAGATCAAAACAGTCAATCCTGAAAGAAATCAATCCTGAATATTCATTGGAAGGACTGATGATGAAACTGAAACTCTAATACTTTGGCCACCTGATGCCACCTGACTAATTGGAAAATACCCTGATTATGGGAAAGATTGAGAGCAGGAGCAGAAGCAGGCAATAGAGGATGTGATGGTTAAATAGCCTCACTGACTCGATGGACATGAGTTTCAGCAAGCTCTAGGAGATAGTGAAGGATAGAGGAGCCTGGGAGGCTACAGTTCATAGGGTCACAAAGAGTTTGACAACTTGGCAACTCAACAACAACATACTAATAAGTGCTAGTAGTTTTTCAGAGTCAAAAAGACAAGTCATATGAACATATTTTCCATCAAATTGGCATCACAGTATTCAATGTATATAAATATTCTAATACAAGTACACTTATAAATTCTATTTCATGAAGCATTTTACTGGTAGCCATAGTTGTAAAAAGGATGGTTTTATCTCATTAATTTATACTGACAGTTCTTTTCTCTGATAAATTTATAAAAGAAAAAAGTTTAAAACAACAAAATTTTGCTCTTAACCTTGAAATGTATGAGTACTTATTTTTTAAATCAAATATGTGTGTGTGTGTGTATGTATATATCCTTTTATACATATGTAAGGGTATCCAACTGAAGATGTGGATATGCATCCTGAGTTTTAACCTGCAGAGATTTCTGATTAAGTAGGTCTGAAGTAGAAACCAAGAATCTGTATTTTATATCAGCATCTGCATGATTCTGATGCAGACATTCCAACAGACCATAGTAAATTGTTTATTTATTTATTTTTCATTATTCTGCAGTCAGATCATGGGCCACATTTAGTCCATTTTCTTAATTTAACACATTTTTTGTGGTCTCCAAGGTACTTACATCCCACAAGTTGCACTGTGCAACCCACTAGTAAACCAGTGAGGGAATACAAAGTTAGAACTTGTGTTTATATTTTTATCTCATTCCTTAATTTCTATTTTTTCTTTTATAATGTACCTTAATTATTGTTATAGTAGTATGTACAATAAATACAAATATTAAGAAGTAACTCTTCTATAGCATGTGAACTGTTTAACATGTTGGTCTATGATACAATGTATGTTTTTTATGATGCCATATTAAGTGTTTTCTATTTCAAATATTGATAGTAGACAATATTTGATAATATTTGATAGTAGATAATATTGATAGTAGACACCTTAATATCAAATGACAGTTAACTATATTTTTGTATGTCTGCCTCCCTAACCCCTTTTGTCCCTATTATCAGGTGATGCTTTTCCTTGGACAATCAGCTTGCATCATTTCAGCATTTATACCCTTTTTGGAAAACAAGTGACACTTTGCCTAGTGGAACCCATGGGTTGTACCTCTACACTAGCTGTTACATCCCAAAAATTGCTTGCTACAGGACCTGATATGAGGCATTCATTTGTTGTCTGTCTGCATGTTGACCTAGAGTCACTTGAGATAAAATGCTCAAACCCCCAGGTAGGTACATTTGATTTATGAAAGGAAATTTAAAATAACGTGATTTAAGAACAATTGTTACCCATTTTGTTGAAGGGTTTCTTTTCTGTTAAGTGTCCTAAATTATTTTTAACAAGGCCATCAAGATCAGAATGGTTAGATTAAGTATTGCTTTGAAGTTCTCTCAAGTTTTGTAATTTAAACTCTTCTGAAAATGTAATGGTGGCAGCATAAATGCATTTTTTGGCTGATGGAATGAAATCAGTTGCAGATGTAAGGTTTTTAAACAGTGAAGAACTACTTTACTGTCAGATTGGAAGAGTCTGTTGAAGTGATCACGTGTAATTTCTAATCAGATTCTCACTCAGAACTTCGTTTGCTCAACATGTAGTATTTTTATTTTAAATCACGTTGACTGTTTAAAAAAGGCATTTGTTAATCATTTAACATTCCAGTTGGAATAGGCCAAACATGTATATTTGACGGTTTTATAATTTAGTATGAGCTCAGGTCTCCTGGGTTTGTACAAATTATTAACTGCATACAATTTAATATTTGTTTCTTTGACCCCAAGCAAACTCTCATATAATTTCCACTCAGATTGTCAATGTTGAATAATATTTGAAATTATATTTTTAAAACAATGCTTTAAAATTTTTATTGGATTTGACAGATCAATGTTGATAAATCTTTGTTTATCCCAGCATTAGTAGTTACAAGCCAGTTTTAAAAGTGTCTTAGTGAAGTGAAAGTCCCTCAGTCGTGTCCAGGTCTTTGCCACCCATGAACTATATACAGTCCATGGAATTCTCCAGGCCAGAATACTGTAGTGGGTAGCCTTTCCCTTCTGCAGGGGGTCTTCCCAACTCAGGGATCAAACCCAGGTCTCCCACATTGCGGGTGGATTCTTTACCAGCTGAGCCTAAAATAAAGTAAAAATACCAAGAGATACAGCCAAACACCAATAGATAAAATTAAATACTAAAAAAAATTCAAATAATCTAAAGAAAGGAAGACATGATAACAGAGTTACATAACGCAGGGTGGAAATAGAAAACAAAAAAATAAAATTACAGGGCTGAACCCAGTTGCACAAGTATTACGTTAAAGGTTATGATCTTAACTGGTGGAGTGTTAGACCAGGATTCAGCAGATTAAGGCCTGCAGGCAAATTAGACTACACCCACATTTTTACCTATTGTCCAAGAATGCCATCATACTGTGCATGCATACTAAGTTGCTTCAGTGGTGTCTGACTCTTTGCAACCCTTTAGATCATAGCCCACCAGGCTCCTCTGTGCATGGGATTCTCCACACCAGAAGTACTAAAGTGGGTTGCCATGCCCTCCTCCAGGGGAACTTCTGGATCCAGGGATCGAACCCAAGTCTCTTACATCTCCTCCATTGGCAGGTGGGACCACTGCAGCCACAGAATGAAGGAACAGCAAGGGAGAACACTATGGCTTAAGAAGTATAGAATGTTTACTATTTGGCCATTTACAGAAAATTTGCTGATCCCTGGTCTAGCTGCTCCTAATAGAGTAGTAATAAAGCAGCACTCTACTATACATTGCATAATAGGGAAACACTTGAAATATTAAGAAACAGAATATAAATACATGTATAGGAAAATGTACAAACAATATAAGAAAGATGGATTTGTTTATTTTAACATCAAATAAAATAGACATAAAGGAGTGTTCTCAGAGATAAAGGAAATGAAAGAAAAATGGACAGAATTAAAGGAAAAAATAGGTAATTCTATTTAATCATATTAGGAAATTATTATCCCATCTCTCTCAGTGATTGTTAAAGAATTAAATGAAAAATAAATAATTGGAGATATAGAAGATATGAAAAATACTTGTGAACCCACTTTCATCTAATTGACATTTATAGAACACTATTCAACAACCATGGAATGCATATTATTTTCATATATGCATGGTCTCATTGTATGAAAAGAATTAAAATCAGTATATTAACCATAGTCGAATTATATTAGATATCAATAATTAACTAGGAAAACTATAAATATCTGGACATTAAACAATAACTCATAAAGGAAAGAGAAACCACAGTTCATTTCAGTTCAGTCACTCAGTCGTGTCCGACTCTTTGCGACCCCATGAATTGCAGCACGCCAGGCCTCCCTGTCCATCACCAACTCCCAGAGTTCACTCACACTCATGTCCATTGAGTCGATGAAACCACATGCCACACGTAATTGAAAAATATTGAATTGTTTTCCACTAAGATCAAGAAAAACACAGGATGCCTTCTTTCATCACCTCTATGTCATACTGACCATCTTAGCCATTGCAATTAAAAAGAAATAACCAAGCAAAAGAAATAATAAGACTAGAGATAAAAGAAGTAAAACTCTACCTTTTTTCATATGATCAAATATGTTATAGAAATTCCCCGAGGAATTAAGAAGCTATTACTAGAACTAATAAACTTATTATGGTTGTAGAAGACAAGATTAATGTCTAAAAACCAATTGTATTTTTCTGTACTAGCAGCCAAAAATTGGAAAATGGAATAATGAATCAGTTCCGTTTACATTGATGCCAGTAAACATACACAAATGAATTTAACAAAACATGTCCAAGATCTCTACCTTGAAACACTACCACAAAACACTGCTGAGAGAACTTGAACGTCTAACTGGAGAGAGATACCTGTTCATAGATTAGAAGACAACATTGTTAAGATGGCAGCTCTCCTGAAATTGACCTAGATATTGGGTATAATCAGGTTTAAAAACATTTTTCTCCTTGAAAGTATCATTAAGATAGCAGAAATCCAGACATTTGGAAGAAGTATAGCAACACCTTTATCAAACTGTTACCAGAATTTTAAGAAATCCTTTCTAATCGATAACATAAAGATAGAGCAATAAATAAAATAATATCAGTACGCATAATGGGGAAAAGATTAGTATCACACAAGATGTATGACTGGTCAGTAAACACATGAAAAGATGCTTATCATTATTCATCAGGGGAAAATAAAACAAGAAGACATAACACTATACACCTATTAGATTGGCTAAAATTTAAAAGATGAAGTATTGTGAACCAACTAGAGCTCTTTGTGTACTAATGATGGGAATTACGTAACAGCTTTGGAAACAACTTGAAAGTTCCTGGGGGGGAGGGTGGGGAAAATTACTGTACAACCAACCCAGTCATTCCTTCCTAAGTATTTCTTCAGGTAAACAAAAACGTACATGCATGCAGAGACTTTTACATTGGTGTATTTAACAGCTTTATTTATATAGCCCAAAACCAGACATCACCCAAATGTTCATTGAAAGTGAAAGTGAAGTCGCTCAGTCGTGTCTTTGCGACCCAATGGACTGTAGCCCACCAGGCTCCTCTGTTCTTGGGATTCTCCAGGCAAAAGTACTGGAGTGGGTTGCCATTTCCTTCTCCAGAGGATCTTCCCGATCCAGGGATCAAACCCAGGTCTCCTGCACTGCAGGCAGATGCTTTACCCTCTGAGCCACCAGGGAAGACCCTAAATGTTCATTAGTAAGTGAATTAAAGAAATTCTGTCCTATCCTATCCATACAATGTAATACTATTCAGCCATAAAAAAGACAAGTTACTGATAAAATGTAAAATTATGGAAGAGTATTACAAGCATTACACTGAGTGAAGGATCCCAGACCAAAAAGTCCTTACTGTATAATTCCACTTATATATAATGTTATGCGAATAAACCACTACATTGTGACAGAAAGTAGGTTGATTGTTGCCTAGAGGTAGGGCAGGAATAGGGAAGGAGAAGGGAGTGATAGGAAGGGTAGATTATAAAGGGATATGAAGTAACTTTTGGCCGTAATAAGAAAGTTTTTTATTCATAGTTTATATTTAGTAGCAGCTCAGTGAAAGTTGCTCACTCATGTCTGTCTCTTGGCGACCCAATGGACTGTAGTCCATGGTATTCTCCAGGCTAGAATACTGGAGTAGGTAGCTTTTCCCTTCTCCAGGGGATCTTCCCAATCCAGGGATCAAACCCAGGTTTCCCACATTGCAGGCAGATTCTTTACCAGCTGAGCCACAAGGGAAGCCCAGTAGTAACTCAATCCCTACATAATAGACATATATATATATATAGAGAGAGAGAGATGGAATCTAGAAAAATAGTAGTGATGAACCTATTTGCAGGGATGGAATGATGACACAGACATAGAGTACACACTTGCGGACATAGCAGGGGAAACGAGGTGGGATGAACTGAGAAAGTAGCATTGACATACGTACTCTATCATATGTGAAATAGCTAGCTAGTGGGAAGCTATATAACACAGGGAGCCCAGCCTGATGCTTGGTAATCACCAGGAGAGGTGGGATGGGAGGTAGGAGGGAGGCTCAAGAGGAAGGGGATATATATATATATATATATATATGTATATATATATATATATATATGTATATATATAATTATGACTGATTCATGTTGTATGGCAGAAACCAATACAGCATTGTAAAGCAATTACCCTCCCATTAAAAATTAAAAAAAAAAAATAGCTTACTGCTACTTGGAGTTATCTACCAGAGACCTTATATTTTGAAGACTTATAGTATTCATTGTAGCCTTGGAAGGATTATCCTACTCCACATAATCTCATTATCCATAGCTATCCCATCTTACATGAATTGTGCTCCTGTTAGTGTTTTAGCCTGGGACTCTAAAAGACCCTGATGCTGGGAAAGATGGAAGGCAAAAGGAGTAGGGGCCAGTGGAGGATGAGATGGTTAGATAGTATCACCAGCTCAATGGACATGAATTTGAGCAAACTCTGGGAGATAATGGAGGATGGAGGAGCCTGGCATGCCACAGTCCATGGAGTTCTAAAGAGTCACATACAACTTAGTGACTCAACAACAGCAACTACTATTATTATTAATTTTTTTTCTTTTACTTTGATATATGAGTATGTATATCAAAGTAAAAGAAAAAAAAATAGTGGGGCTTCCCTGATAGCTCAGTTGGTAAAGTATTTGCCTGCAATGCAGGAGACCCTGGTTCAATTCCTGGGTCAGAAGATCCACTGGAGAAGAGATAGGCTACTGACTCCAGTGTTCTTGGGCTTCCATGTGGCTCAGCTGGTAAAGAATCCGCCTGCAATGCGGGAGACCTGGGTTTGATCCCTGGGTTGGGAAGACCCCTTGGAGAAAGGAAAGGCTACCCACTCCAGTATTCTGGCCTGGAGAATTCCATGGACTGTATAGTCCATGGGGTCACAATGAGTCAGACATGACTGAACGATTTTCACTTTCACTTCACTTTCACATGGAATAGTATGGTGATTTCTGTGAGTCTTATTAAAGGTAAGACTGGCTCAAGACTAGAGCTCTGGAATATCTCCTTTAGATATTCACCTTGTTTAGAATTAAGCTCATGTTTTATTGTTGTTGTTTAAAGCAGTTCTAAGCCAAGTCATCACATAAATAACTTATTTTTGGCCTGATATTCCTTTATTATGTCTGCTCTTTTCTTTCTACATTTTCTCAATCACTTGATTTCTAGGGGCTCCTTGCTGCTGCTCCCCAAACACCAAAGACTTTTTTTTTTTTTGATAAATAAATGAAGGCTGAAAGAACCTCATACCCTGAGAATCCCTTTGTACCCAAAATGTAATTAATTCTATCTATGAATTTAATTCCACTTTTCTTTCTTAATGAGTCCTAATAAACCAATTTCTGTTAAACTGCTACCAACTGCTATATCCAAAATTGATCACAAGGTTGTTGGGAACTTTAAGTGAGATATTTATGAAAATAACTTTGCAAGTTCTGAATAAATGTATAAATGTCATTTTGTATAAATGTCATTTTGATAGTTTAGATTGACTCTGACATAAATTTTGAGATCCTGTATGTAAATTATCTTGAATATCCCTGATGGAATGTGGCAGTATTCCTGGAGGGACTGGAAGCTACAAAACTGTACAGCACTTTGAAGAATCAATTACTCAAAGATTTGTTGTTGATTTTTGTAGTTCGGTTGCTAAGTCCTGTCTGACTCTTTTGGTGACCCCATAGCTCTTCTGTCGGTGGAGTTTACCAGGCAAAAATAGTGGAGTGCATTGCTATTTCCTTCTCCAGGGGATCTTCTGACCCAGGTATCGAACTTGTGTTTCCTGTTTGGCAGGTGGACTCTACCATGGAGCCACTAGGGAAGCCTGATTAAACAGACATCTGCATAATAAATAGATAAGTTAGATAAGGAAGGTTTGGTTGTTTTTTTGTTTTTTTTTTTTCTTTCCAATTTTAACAAGTCTTTGACTTAAAATTTTAAACCACACTATCAAACATGTATTGAGAGGATAAAGCAATAAAACACTGGTTAATACACTGAACCAATGGTACAAGTTTGAATTTGAGACTTTACATGTAGTTTTTAAGTATGGAGGAGCCTAGTAGGCTGCAGTCCATCGGGTTGTGAAGAGTCAGACACGACTGAGCAACTTCAGTTTCACTTTTCACTTTCATGCATCGGAGAAGGATATGGCAACCCACTTCAGTGTTCTTGCCAGGAGAATCCCAGAGATGGCGGAGCCTGGTGGGCTACTGTTTCTGGGATCACACAGTCTTTGGGATCGCACAGAGTCGGACACGACTGAAGCGACTTAGCAGCAGCAGCAGCATAGCCTGTTACGTCTCCATAGCTCTGGAAATTGCTTCATTAGGAATCTATGAAGGCAAACACATTATGTCTAATCGCTGAAGGATTTACTTGAAAACTCTTCAGAAATGGGCTTCCCTGGTGGCTCAGATAGTAAAGAATCTGGCTGCAGTGCAGGAGACCGGGTCTTGATCCCTGGGTTGGGAAGATCCCCTGGAGAAGGGAATGGCCACCCTCACCAGTGTTCTTGCCTGGAGAATTCCATGGACAGAGGATCCTGGCGGGCTGTAGTAGATGGAGTCACAAAGAGTTGGACACTACCGAGCCACTAACAGTTTCAGTTTTCAGAAATAAATATACTAAGGAAATGTAATTTTATTAACAATTATTTATTTTATTATTTTATAAATACTCAAAATCTTTGCAAATACTATTTGATATCCTTGTGTGCCAGATTAACCTAAATTTTAATGGTAAAACATGAGACTCCAAATAAACCCCTTTTTGTGAGTGATTGCTTTAGTCTGTATTCCAGGCTCCCTCTGGATTCTGTCAAAATTACAGATGATGACTTGATTTTTTTTCCCTTTAGCAGTACATTTAGCAGATATTTATTGAGTGCTACATATAGGCCAGAAATGAGGGGGGAAAGATTAGTAAGTAAACACTTGAAGAAGGCCATGCCTATGCACATCATAATCCAACTGTTGAAAGCCACAGATAAAGAACATATCTTGAAGGTATGAGAAAAAGAGAAAAAATGACACATTACATGCAAGAGGACTGAATTTTTATTGTTTGCTTACTTCTCATAGGAAACTGTAGGGATCAAAAGATCAACATCATTAAATTACGAAAAATTTTTATAAAGCCTCTCAACTCAAAATTCTAAATAAAAAATATGTAACATTTATGAATGAAGACAAAATAAAAGCAGTTTTTGTATGAAAGAATCTGTCACCAGTAGAACTACACTGTAAGAAATCCTAAAGGAAATCCTTCATGCTGAAGGGAAATGAAACCAGATGTTTGAGCAACTTTTCAAATGTTTATTGGCCATTGAGTTTGCTCTTTTATAAATTGACAGTTCATTTTGTTTACATTAATTTGTATTTTCCTAATTATTAATGCAGATGGACAGATTTTCATTGTTTATTGGCCACTTAATTTCCTCTTTTATGAGTTATTTCATATCATTTACTTAATTTTTCTGTTAAATTTCTTAGCAGTTTGAAGAGCCTCCTTATATTCTATAAATGCAGACACTGTAATACTGCTTTAATGTTTATGGCATTTTTGGCCAAAAATCTTTAATCTTTCTTAGTGAAGTATACCTATAAAACTTTTTTGGAGAGGGGTGTCCTGGCTTATAAAGTGTTGTGGGCCCTAACATACAAACACGTGTTTGTATTATAATAATATGTGTAAGATCCCTAAAATTTCTTTTACTGTTTTTATTTTAAGATTAATGACCCTAAATAAACATCTTTCTTATGAGAGGTTTCTCACTAGCTAATCTGGGGTTTTTTTGTGTGTTAGTTTCCCATTTATTTTTTTCTGAAGTACTTCTTATCCTTTTTTGTGCTATGGACTTCTTTGAGAATGTTATAAAAGCCTTTCCCCCAGAACAGTGTATATGTCTACTAAATTTTTACATGCACTGTCAGAAACTTTGTGGACTTTGGATTATAGCCCAGTGTGTACACTTCTTGATTCTATTCAATTCCTCCTTCCATACCATTTTTTAATTTGTTAGAATGACATCAGAAGTGTTTGCAATACACATTAATTAATTTGGTTCATTATTGCTTAGAGCTCTCGAGTATATATACTTTAAAATATAGTGCAATCTCTGTATGTAGGGCACACCTAAAACAGATTTATTGTCATGTCTGAATTTGTTGTAGATCCTTGTATCAGCTGCAGAGACCTAAACTGCTGTATAAGTTCTAGAAATTATTCATTGCCAGTCGAAGCCTTGGACACTATAAATATTTAACCTGGTTGAATCAAAGTATTTGTTCATAGGAGTGATTTCCATCAACCTTGACTTTCATCTTAAATATTTTACCAGTTACTCCATTTCCTTTAATGTCTTTAGGAACTAATCTCTCAAACCTTAAAAGCTGTGTTTATTCAAAAATTAAATGAAATCTTTTTAATATAGAGTCTTCTCTAACATAATAAAATTTCAGTTTTCTTTCTACCAATAATTAAGTATGGGAAACTAGAGAAAGAATAGATTTTATACTCCTTTCCTATCCATTTATACAGTTTTTTTTGCTGTAAGTTCAGTTTTCACCACAATATTGGAATTTGGCATTACTGCCTAAGAACACAGTCATTGAGTTCAGACAAAACTGGATTTGTATTCTTGTACCAATCACTCATTTTTTAAGTTTCTCTATGCTTCTGATTTTCAGTTTTATTTTGTAAACAAATAGTGTGACTAAGTGTAATGCTCTGTATGAATAGGGTGTTTCTTATTTGTTTTTTGGGTTTTTTTTGGCAAAATCTTTCTTTTGAAACTGAATTATAATGTTCAGTAACAGTCCGTATGCTAAACAAAATAGCCTTTCTAAATATTCACTTAGAGTTCTTTCTTGTTCAGCATGGATCAGACATTGCTTGCTGATTCCTGCTTGGTTTCCATTGACATTGTTTATCCATGAATTTTCTTCTTCCTGCTTACCTTTCTGTTTATGCTTCTCTCTGACCCTCCTAATATACTTCAAAACTTCTCATGGCCTCTACATCATGTCTTTTTTATTTTCTGCACTTGGCTGTTGCTCTTGCTATTCTTATGACTGGAATGATTATTTGCACCCACTGAAATCCTGTCTATCCTTCAAGGGTATATTTTCTTGAGCCTTGTCTTTGCCTTTGTCCAGCCCAATTAAGTCTTGTTTCTGATTGGTTACTGATTGGTTATAAGCTTAAATGAAAAATATATGCGCAGTTAATTTTTAAAGAATGTTACATTTTATGGTTAATATCTTGCATATATGCAAAATATTACTGATATCTAATCACCTTCATACATACCCAATATAAAGTTGCCTCATGTGATGCTCATTTTTTAGAGAATTTTAAGAATGTTTTTGGGGATTTACATAAATACAGGGCTTCCCTTGTGACTCAGTGGTAAAGAATCCACCTGCCAGTGCAGGAGATGTGGGTTCGATCCCTGTGTGGGGAATATCTGCTGGAGACAGAAATGACAACCCATTCCAGTATTTTTGCCCAGGAAATCCCATGCACAGAGATAACCTGGCAGGCTACAGTCCATGGGGTTGCAAAAGAGTTGGACATGACTGAAGCGACTAAATTACAACAGCATAAATACAATAAATTGCACATGCTTAGGTTATCTAATTTGATAACATTTGGCTAGTGTACCCATGAAATCACCTTCACAGTCGAGATAATGCATCATCCTCAAAAGTTTCTTTGTGCCCCTTTGTTATTCTCCCTTTTCATTTGCTCGGATTCTGTATAAATGGAATCATACAGGTGTGTTCTCTTGCTCTCTCTTGCCTAGCTTCCTTGATTCAGTATTGTGATTTTGAGATTAACCCATGTTTTTGCATGAATCTATATTTTATTTCTTTTTATTCCTAAGTATTCTGTTGTACCGTTGGTTAACTTACTAGTTAGCATTTGAGATTTTTTCTAGGTTTAGACTCTTAGAAATAAAACTGCTATGAATAGTTTTTTATAGGTCTTTGTGTGGACATAGATTTTAATTTTTCTTGGGGAAACTTAGGAAATGGTTCACACATATGGTAGATATGTCTTTTTCAGAAACTGACAAACTGTATTCTAAATTTTGTTTTTTGTCAGAGTAAATGAGAATTTTAGATACTCTACATCTTCACTGATATTTGGTCTGGTTATACTTTTTAATTTCAGATGTCTTAATAGGTCGTTAGTAGTAGCTCATTGTGGCTTTTGTGGGTATATTTTTCAGTACAGCTTGAAGTATATGAGTTGAACATTTATCTTCAGAATTTTTGCCTTATTTTTTTAAACCTCTGAATTGAGGAAGCCTGGATTCTGTGATTGTAAGTTTCCTCTTTGAAAATAATGATACTTTTCAAGTTTATTTCATTGCTTATTTGGCATGCTGAATACACAGTATACTTGGTGGCATTCATATACAATTATTTAATGGTTAGAGTTAAAGGAAATCAGAAGTAGTGACAATAAAGGCAGCATCTGTTCTCTTGAGGAAATAAACTTTATGCCCTGAAAAGTATTTAGAAACCATTTATACTTTCTTTATGTGTCAGTTCTAATTATTTAAGAAAAAGTAAAATAATCTTTTTAAAAATTTGGTTTGGAAGAAAACGATTTCTTTTTAGAAAATACTAATGATTATGAAAGCCAAAAGGAATTAAACTAAAAATTGTCTAACAGCTTTTTTCTAGGAATGCTAGCCATTAGATTTTTTTTTTAAACAAAAAGAGCTATAACCTGAGACTTGAGACTTCACCACACAAAAAGCAAGAAAAAACTGTAACCCATGTACTGTTTTATATCAAATAAGGATTGACAACACTGTTTTTAGGCATCTGTTCTGCCCACATAAGAAGCCAGCTTTATCATCTGGATGTGTCCTGGGGCTGAAACTTTTTATAAATATGAGAATTTCTTTCTTTCTTTCTTTCTTTTTTTAATGGCAAGCAGAATATGGTATCCAGCTGTGGATTTGCTTATATATTGTGTTTGCATTTTTCCCCCTAGGCTTCTTTTATACAGTATATGGCAATATGTTGTCATACAAATTCCATGATTAATGCTTATTTATGAAATCTTATGTAAATATCTTAGAACTTAGTCAAACAACGTGCAAGTTAAACAGTTTTTGGGTTTTTTTTTCTGGATATTGGAATGACAAATCTGAGGGGAATAGTAGGTTGGATAGTTTATGTTCTTTATCTATAGAAAAGTCTCATATAACAGTTTCCTTTTACTATTCTCTGTTATATCTTTTCTTTTTACTGTATTTTGTTGGGTATACCTGTGGCGGATTCATTTTGATATTTGGCAAAACTAATACAATTATGTAAAGTTTAAAAATAAAATAAAATTAAAAAAAAAAAAGAAATCCACTTTCAGATTTATTCTTCAGAAAATAGAGAAAATTTAAACTGTAAATAATTCAAAAATAAGAATGACAATTATATATGACTAAATAGTCATATATAATAGGATATATTTGATTTCTAATTTTTGATCCTGAGGGCTCTGTTTAAGAGGCATTTATTTGCGATTCTATTAGTCATTTAGTGGAAGAAATCTGTCTCATCATAAGCTGTTGTATTAGCATTTAATTTTATTAGTATGATTTTCCCACAAAAATGCTAACTTGCTATAAAATATCAAGTTACAAATATGGGACCAATTTTAAGTATGATTAAAGTTATTATATCTGTCTCATTTAATTCATGGTTAAATGTTTAATATTGTATATTTGGATTATTTGTCTCTATATCATTAGAATGATGGTATCATGATAATATGTATATAGTAGAGTATATATAATATATAATAATTATGTAACATATATTATAGATCATGATATAGTACTATAATCAATGATTTACTGATAGATTTTTATTTCATGTATTCTTATTTCTGTGGACTTAGTTTTAAATTTCTCACATTGAGTATTTTAGTCAGTTTTGACCAGAAGTTGAAAGATTTGTTTTTGCTTTTTATTTTTTTCCCTCTGCTTAGGTTCAGCTCTTATATGAGTTAACAGATATCATGAATGAAGTCTGGAATAAGATTCAGAAGAGAGGCAATCTCAGTTCTTCTTCAGCTTACCCGGAGTCCGTGGTGGGGCCTTTCCCTAGCTCTCCAGTTAGAAGCAGTATAGGCACAGCTCCTCCAGATAATAGCACATGTAGCCCATCTGCTGACATTGGAACTACTACTGAGGTAAGTGTTTCTGAAAAATTGTGTTAGTAAATGAAGGGTGTATATATATACCACAGAGTTCTATGTCAGGATTGAGAATCAAGATGACCTTACCTCTGTGGAAGCTGATGAGTTTAGAGGCTCATGAGGTGCTGTGGTAGCTATGGCTGTGCGTTACTGTTTCTCTTAGGTTCAAGGATTTTCATCACTTTCAGTAGACAGTGGGATAGTTCAGGAAAGTAGAGGTTCTGTGAAATGGCAAAAACTAAGGCACAGTAAATGTAGGGTTTTTCAGAAGTATTGAAACTTAGAAGCTGACTGCAAAAGAGGCTCAGAACCAGAGTGTCTTTATTATCTTTAGATTGTGATTTTCAATCTTGACCAATGCAAAGTTCTCTCCTTCTGATCATAGAAACCTTCCTTTTCATTTTTCACATTGTGACCTCACCCAATATATCTGTGCCCTTTTTATAACAAATATTTTCAAAGCCCCTCCTTTACTATCCTAAAATGAAAATAAACATAACCTGCATATACATATGTTTTCAAAAATAGTATTCTGAATAAAATATAAAGAATTAAAGGAAAGTATAGTTAATTATTATTGTAATATGTAAATGCTCAGGCATGGTTACATTAGAAGTTGTAATGCAGTTAATTACTGTGAATGTATCTGATGCAAACATACTTTTACAGGGCTGTATTAAATGCTGCAAGTGGGACCATTGTTGGTGTGATTTTCTGAAATAATGCAAACTTGATAAAGTTTCAAAGAAAAGAAATTTTTTGTTCTTTTCAGTAGTTGCATTTCTGGAGCTCTTAATATATACTAAGTGTCAGTCACTTAGTCTTGTCTGACTCTTTGTGACCCCATGGACCATAGCCTACCAGACTCCTCTAGTCCATGGGATTCTCCAGGCAAGAATACTGGAGTGGGTTGCCACTTCCTTCTCCAGTATATACTAAAATCATGTATAAACACAAAAAATACTGTTTTTAGATTTAAAACAGAATTTAATGCTCAAATATTTACTTATAAACAGGATTTTCACCTACTTCAATTACTGTCAGATAATCTTCTCCATTTTGGCTGATTTTGGTATTGACCATCTAGTGATGTCCTTGTGTAGATTTGTCTCTTGAGTTGTTGGAAAAGGTTGTTGCATGACCAATGTGCTCTCTTGACAAAATTCTGTTAGCCTTTGCCCGGCTTCATTTTGTACTCCAAAGCCAAACTTGATGTTATTCCAGGTATCTCTTAACTTCCTACTTTTGCATTCTGATCCCCTATGATGAAAAGGACATGTTTTTGGTGTTAGTTTTATGTCTTGTAGGTCTTCATAGAACCAATCAACTTCAGCTTCTTAGGCATCAGTGGTTGGGGCAGACTTGGATTCCTGTGATGTTGAACAATTTCCCTTGGAAGTGAACTGAGACCATTCTGTCATTTTTGAGATTGCACCCAAGTACTGTATGTTGGAGTAGTACTATTGATATTTGACCCCTGCATAAGCAACTTCTCTATCCTCTATTCCTGCTTATTCCAAATCTTAAAAATCACAATGACCTAAGTGATAGAAGTACTTTTTTTCTCCCCAAATGAAAATCTAAAACTGTTCAGGATATGGAGTCAATGGGACATACCCTTTGGGGGTAAAAACATTGACTTCCTTCTGGAAATTGCAGGGCATGTTCATCTGTATTAAATCTCATAATCAGGGTTACCATGTCCTTCTGTTTAGCTTGGACACAGCACAGTTTTAGAAAGTACCATTTAAATTGTACTTTGTGTGAATGGCAGGTCCTAGTATGTCCATTTCAGATGAGCCCTGTCTTTTCTGAACTTGGTGATGTTTTTTAAATATTTCTTTCTAAAAGACTACTCCCAAAATACGTGCGTCCTCATGCTCATCTTAACATTGTTTAATACAGTACTTAGTAAACAGCTGTTTAGTGGGACACTCCTTTCTACCAGTGAAGTGCCCAGAGTATTTAACTTCTTTTATCAGTTTCACTTGGATTATCCTTGTCTATCAATGTATCACCGCAAGCTTTTGATTACCAAAGTTTTTCACAAAGTGTATTTTGTGCAACGTCAACATATTGGCTGTGAAAAAAGAAGTCTTTTGCTAAATAAGTTTGGAAAATACTACATTAAAGAAAGTTGAAGTTCCTTATTTTTCAAAACCATATTATATCTGTCTTTGTCTGACTTGCTCAATACAGTAATCTCTTGGTCTCAAGAGCTTTTGCATTGTAAGAGCACTATGCATTGTAAGAACTTTACTGCAAGAGCTTTTGGCATCTCTTATATGTGGAATCTAAAAAGTGATAGAAATGAACTTATTTACAAAACAGAAATAGACTCACAGACAGAGATAACAAACTGGTTACCAGAAGGGGTAATGTGTGGGGGTGGAGACAAATTAGGAGTTTGGGGTTAACATATACCACTGCTGGTACTGCTGCTAAGTCACTTCAGTCGTGTCCGACTCTGTGGGACCCCATAGACGGCAGCCCACCAGGCTCCCCCGTCCCTTGTATTCTCCAGGCAAGAACACTGGAGTGGGTTGCCATTTCCTTCTCCAATGCATGAAAGTGAAAAGTGAAAGTGAAGTCGCTCAGTTGTGTCCGACTCTTTGCTACCCCATGGACTGCAGCCCACCAGGCTCCTCCGTCCATGGGATTGTCCAGGCAAAAGTACTGGAGTGGGGTGCCATTGCCTTCTCCGAACATATACCACTACTATATATAAAATAGTAAACAACAAGAACCTGCTGTATAGCACAGGGAACTATATTCAGTATCTTTTAGTAAGGTATAATGAAAAAGAACCTGAAAAACATATTTGTGTGTGCATGAAAATATATATATATATATATATATAAAAAACTGAATCACCATGCTGTACACCAGAAACTAACACAGCATTGTAATTAACTATAAAAATATATACACAGTATATATTTTTGTAGTTAGTTACAGTAGTGCTTCCCTACCATTTTCATGTCATTACATACACAGAAGATGATGTTTGCATATGGAGTAATCAAAAGAATCTCTCAGTAATTGAAAGCTCCATTCACTCTAGGCTCTACTCTAAAACCCTAAAGGCCAAGAGTTCCATGTCCCAGCAAAGTTTTGAGACATCCTCTGGTGTCTCCTAGTAAACTCTGAATAATAGTATTACTTTTATAAATATATTTTTAATATTTTTATTATTGCCTCAGGAAAAGAGTGTTGATGTTGATGAATTTAAATATAATTGTCACATTGAAATTATCCTATAATTATATTCTATCCCTTCCCCATTGTAACAAAATCATTTTATAACAGCATAGTGCTACTGTGGTATACCATTTAATTAGTTCAACAAAGTCTTCTTCATGTAGTCAGTGCTAAGAAGAAAATTAAAAGTTTTGTGTGTTTCTAGAGGTGGCATGATTTCCCTGGTGGCTCAGTTGGTAAAGCATCCGCCTACAATGTGGGAAACCCGGGTTTGATCCGTGGGTCATAAAGATCCTCTGGAGAAGGAAATGGCACCCCACTCCAGTATTTTGCCTGGAAAATCCCATGGATGGAGGAGCCTGGTAGGCTACAGTCCATGGGGTCGCAGAGTTGGACACGACTGAGCGACTTCACTCACTCACTCAGAGGTGGCATGTTAAATATTTAGAAGATTTCTGTGAGTAGAGCCGGCATGAGCTGGCATGGCTGGCCCCACCTCATGCCTGATCAGTGTCTGTCTTGCCTTCCTGGTGGTATCTTTGCCCTTTGCCCTAATAGGGCTCTGATGGAGGTGTTCTTGCCAGGTAGAGCACATAAGAGAGAAGGCAACTGCCCACAGCTCTGTTACCATGGGGTAGCCCAGAAGCAAGTACCATCTTCAAGCAGAGGTCACAATCTTTTGCAGTAGAGAGCCAGACAGTAAATGCTGTCTTTGCATGCCATGCTATCTGTTGCAATCATTCAACTCTGAGCACTTTGCAAGCATTGTTTCTATTAATTCTGAAACCTATATTATGAATTGGTGGTATTACTTCCCTTTTACAGTGAAGAATTTGTAACTACAGAGGTTAAGTGACTTGGTTGAGATTGTATAGGTAAGTGGCAAAGCTGAAATGAAAACTTCTGCCTTCTAACTCCAGGGTCCCTAATGTGTGTTATCATATGAATTCTAGAACTTGATTCATTGATAAATTTTTCTTTTAAAAGTAAACTGTTGCCACCAAGTGTAGCTGTGTTCTCCTTTATCCTGCTTAGTGCTTGAGGTTTTGTGGATTATTTTTATTCAGTTCTAAAAAATTCTCAGACAACAGCAGGAAAATTCTTCTACATTCCCATTAGTCTTACTTTCTAGAGCTGCTCATGTTCTCTCTCTGTCTGTGCACCACTGTTTGCTAGTTGATTTGTATTTGTTTTCTTTTTTCCTCTACTGTCATTAGTGCTCTGTTTTCATTCCAAGGCATTTTCTCAATTCCTTTTTTAATTCCACTTTACCAAGTATCCTTAAACTGTATCTAATCCACCTAGTTTCAATCAGTGATGCAAGTAGGGATTTGGAAGGTGAGAGAAGAGAGAGGTTGGTGTTTTTCTTTCTTGTTCCATCCCTACTTTGGTGCCCCATATGGAAAACATTCACGACATTTTTATAGTTTAGTGAAGCCTCATGTGAGTCGTCTGTTTGACTGAAAAAGCAGCTGTTTTTTGGGTCCAGACTTTATGTAAATGGCTCCAACCTAGACTCCAGTTTGCCCTGCTGCTGCTGCTGCTAAGTCGCTTCAATCGTGTCCGACCCTGTGCGACCCCATAGACAGCAGCCCATCAGGCTCCACCGTCCCTGGGCTTCTCCAGGCAAGAACACTGGAGTGGGTTGCCATTTCCTTCTCCAATACATGAAAGTGAAAAATGAAAGTGAAGTCGCTCAGTCGTGTCTGACTCTTAGCGACCCCATGGACTGCAGCCTACCAGGCTCCTCCATCCATGGGATTTTCCAGGCAAGAGTACTGGAGTGGGGTGCCATTGCCCTGAGTGAGAATTAAAATGACATTGCTCAAACCTCTAGGTCCTTACATGAGTTTGATACCTCCATTTACCACCACAGACTCAGTTCCCATTTGTTACCCAGATTTGTGTTTCCTTTTCATTTCTGACATCTTGAGATTTCCTTTTATTTGTTTCAAGTTTCACTATTTTATTAGTCAGAGGAAAGTGACATTCTCATAAGGACAAAGGTGTTGACTAGGAAGGGAAACCACTGGAGATAGTATAGTACCTGGAGCAGTAACACTAGGATGTTATTGCTATAAATAGGCTTAAAGGCGTGGGAAATGGACTAATACTCTGACTTCATATTTTTTTCTTCCTTCCTGTCTCCTGCTGCTGTTCCAAAGAACAACTAGAAACCAGAGGACAAGAATATTTGTCCATATTTTTCACATAGGTTAGCCTCCCAGATAAACAGTGTATTAATGATTGAAGAAGAATAGATGAAAGAAAAGACAAAATTCTTGTGTTTTATCTAGAATTTCAGTGCTTTCGTGGTAGAAATGGAAAACATTCATTTCAACTTGATCTGCCATGTTACTTGAATTTAAATTTCTTTAACATCTTTGAGTACTGAGAACTGGTCTTTGGAATCTTTGTTTTCCTCATTCTGTCTTGTATGTGTTATATTAGATTCTCAAAATCAATGGTTAACTTTTTTTTGCTGAATATTTTTATTGTGGGTAAAATATAAGTAACATTATTTACCATTTTCACCATTTTTATATTTACAATTCAGTGGCATTATTAAATGATATTTAATGCCCCAGCCATAACAACAGGCAAGAATACTGCCTGTTGTTGCAAGAATATTGGAGTGGGTTGCCATGCCTTCCTCCAGGGTATCTTCCTGACCCAGGGATCAAACCTGCATCTCCTGAATTGCAGGCAGATTCTTTACCACTGTGCCACCTGGGAAGCCCTGTGATCACATTATTTAACCTCTGCTCTTTAGTTTCATTATCTCTAAAAGTGGAGATAATATTAATATTCATCTCAATATGTTAGTACAAATATTAACTGAGTATCTATGAATAAGGTACGTTCCTCTATTTGTATTTTCCTTAATTTCAGTAAGGTTTTTGTTTTCTTTTTAGAAATCTTTCCCATTTTATTATAGAAGTATTCTTTGGTATTTGGAATTTTTGTTCAGTTGATATGGTTATATACTAGTTTCTTCCTCTTCCTTTAAGGTGACTAGTAACTTTGTTTGATTGTCTTTCTTTTTAAAAAAATTTTATTTTTTGGCTGTTCTGGATCTTCGTTGCTTTGCAGGCTTTTCTCTAGTTGTGGTGAATGGGGGCTACTCTCAAAATGTGGTTCTCAGGCTTCTCATTGCAGTGGCTTCTCTTGTGGAGCCCCCAAAAATAAAGTCTGACACTGTTTCCACTGTTTCCCCATCTGTTTCCCATGAAGTGATGGGACCGGATGCCATGATCTTCGTTTTCTGAATGTTGAGCTTTAAGCCAACTTTTTCACTCTCCACTTTCACTTTCATCAAGAGGCTTTTTAGTTCCTCTTCACTTTCTGCCATAAGGGTGGTGTCATCTGCATATCAGAGGTTATTGATATTTCTCCCGGCAATCTTGATTCCATCTTGTGTTTCTTCCAGTCCAGCGTTTCTCATGATGTACTCTGCATATAAGTTAAATAAACAGGGTGACAATATACGGCCTTGATGTACTCCTTTTCCTATTTGGAACCAGTCTGTTGTTCCATGTCCAGTTCTAACTGTTGCTTCCTGACCTACATATAGGTTTCTCAGGAGGCAGGTCAGGTGGTCTGGTATTCCCATCTCTTGAAGAATTTTCCACATTTTATTGTGATCCACACAGTCAAAGGCGTTGGCATAGTCAATAGAGCAGAAATAGATGTTTTTCTGGAAGTCTCTTCCTTTTTCCATGATCCAGCGGATATTGTCAATTTGATCTCTGGTTCCTCTGCCTTTTCTAAAACCAGGGCATAGAGATGTGTATATTCATTGTCACTATAAATATATTTCTATATAAATTCATAAAACAATATAATGAATTCATATTTTCAGTTTTTTTCTGTCTTTTATTTTAAACATAATTCTTTTATCAGTTCAGTTCAGTAGCTCAGTTGTGTCCGACTCTTTGCAGCACCATGGACTGCAGCACGCCAGGCTTCCCTGTCTATCACCAACTCCTGGAGCTTACTCAAACTCATGTCCATTGAGTTGTTGATGCCATCCAGCCATCTCATCCTCTGTCGTCCCCTTCTCCTCCTGCCGTCAATCTTTCCCAGCATCAGGGCCTTTTCAAATGAGTCAGTTCTTCTCATCAGGGGGCCAAAGTATTGAAGTTTCAGCTTCAGCGTAAGTCCTTCCATTGAATATTCATGACTGGTTTCATTTAGGATTGACAGGTTGGATCTCCGTGCTGTCCAAGGGTCTCTCAAGAGTCTTCTCCAACACTGCAGTTCAAAAGCATCCATTCTTCGGCGCTCAGCTTTCTTTATAGTCCAACTCTCATATACATACAAGACTACTGGCAAAACCATAGCTTTGACTAGACAGACCTTTGTTGGCAAAGTAATGTCTCTGCTTTTCAATATGCCATCTAGGTTGGTCATAGCTTTTCTTCCAAGGAGCAAGCATCTTTTAATTTCATGGCTGCAGTCACCATCTGCAGTGATTTGGGAGCCCAGAAAAATAATCTCTCACTGTTTCCACTGTTTCCCCATCTATTTGCCATGAAATGATGGGACCAGATGCCATGATCTTAGTTTTCTGAATAGTGAGTTTTAAGCCAGGTTTTTCACTCTCCTCTTTCACTTTCATCTACAGCTTGTGCTTCATCCAGTCCAGCATTTTGCATGATATACTCTGCATAAAAGTTAAATAAGCAAGGTGACATTATACAGCCTTGATGTATTCGTTTCCTGATTTGGAACCAGTCTGTTGTTCCATGTCCAGTAAAATTCTTTTATATTATTTATCAAATCTGTTATCTGAATCTTGAGAGTTTAATCATACTGTTACATTGTAATTCTTGCTCTTAGTAGACTGTTTCTCTATGTTTTTCGTGCTCTTCTGTTCAGAGTTCTTCCACTAGTGGGACTTTATGAGACTCTTTCATAGTATTTGAGGGCTTGTTCCCCAATAGGGATTTCATGTATTTCCTTCTCTGAGGGACTCCAAAGGCCATCACTAACCTGAGACCCTTTAATTATTAACTTCTTAGCTGGATGTTTTTTGAAACTTTTTTGTAGTGTGAAGTCAAGCCCTCAAACCTATGTATAACCCAGAGTTGTGTTTAAAAAGTCTCAAAGGTAACTTTTTTCTACTACTTAGGCTAAGACAGATACTGCTTTTTGGGGGGGTTTGTTCTGTCTTTTTTTTCTAGTTTCTTAAATTGTGTACTTAACTTAATTTGCTGTTATTTAGTTGCTAAGTCATGTCCATCTCTTTTTATGACTCACGGACTATAGCTTGCCATCCTCCTGTATCCATGGAATTTTCCAGGGAAGAATATACTGGAGTGGGTTGCATTTCCTTTTCCATAATATCTTCTTGACCCAGGGATCAAACTCATGTCTCCTGTATTGTTAGATGGAATCTATCACTGAGCCAGCAGGGAAGCCCCAAAGCATGCATTGACCTTTACCATCAGATGAAATTAGTACTTTATCAATTAGGATTGGTAATTTTTTTTTATCAACAGGGTTCTTACGTGGCACACTGGAACAAGTAATGATGAAGCAGTCTGGTTTTTGAAACTCATATTCATAATTGCCAAAGTTCATTTCCCAGATTAGCACTTTCACTCATTTCTTTATACTTACTCATCTTAATGTAATGGACTCTTAGAAAAACATGGTTTCTCACAATTCAAGTTCCAAAAATACTGAAGCAGCTGCTAAAGTCTTTCGTCCTTGAGTTGCCTTTTGTCAGAGAAACACACAGATGGCAAGATGGAAAGGGGGATGGAAGGATAAAAGGAAGGGTAGAGGGAGGGAACGAGGGAAGGAAAGAGACGGAAGGGTGGGAGAAAGGGAGGAAAGCAACAGGCTGGCTCTAGAAATACAACTGCAGTTCAGAATAGAGAAAGAGAGTTGCTAGAGAGAGTTCACATAACATAAATATATATGGTGTAATGGGCATGTATATGAAGTTTTATATATACAAAATAATGCCCACTGTTCAAACTGGTTTTAGAAAAGAAAGTTGCCCAGGGTCATAAAAGGGCTATCATACTTCAAAACCTTTTTTTTCATTATTCTATAAAATAATCAAGCTAATATAGATGTGGATACTTAATAGTGTTCAGCATTTTTTAAAAATTAAGCATTTAATACTCAAGTCGTTTATCCTTAAAGAACTTTATAATATTGAATATTTAAATTGGAGGATGAACATGTACATACTCATAATACATAGGTGGACTGGGAAATTTAGTCCATAACTTCATTATTGCTTCCCGGAGAAAATTCCCTCTTACACAGAAGGGAGAGCAAATATTTGCTATATAACAAGTTGTCCCTGGGACAGTAATTGTTACCAGGGACCCAAAGTAAGACTTTACTTGTGTACTGGAAAAACATACTTCAGTGTATTTCAGCTGGTTTAGGTTGTCAAAAATTTGTGTTCAGGAAGATGTTCAAAAACTATATAATCATCTTTTGAGATATTATGCCATTTAGCTTGCACAATCAGTTCAGTTCAGTCACTCAGTCATGTCTGACTCTTTGCGGCCCCATGGACTACAACACGCCAGGCTTCCCTGTACATCACCAACTCCCGGAGCTTGCTCAAACTCATGTCTGTCGAGTCAGGGATGTCATCCAACCATCTCATCCTCTGGTGTCCCCTTCTCCTCCTGCCTTCAGTCTTTCCCAGCATCAGGGTCTTTTCCCATGAGTCAGTTCTTCACATCAGGTGGCCAAAGTATTGGCGTTTCAGCTTCAGCATCAGTCCTTCCAATGCATATTCATGACTGATTTCCTTTAGGATTGACTGGTTGGATCTCCTTACAGTCCAAGGGACTCTCAAGAGACTTCTCCAATACCCCAACAATAAAAAGTTTCTTTAAAAGTGCTAGTAGTTTGATAATTTGTTTTTAATGACAACCAGGCGGCACTGTGGTAAAGAATCCGCCTGCTAACATCTCCAGGAGACACAGGGCATGCAGGTTCGATCCCGGGATCAGAAAGATCTTCTGTGGAAGGAAATGGCCACCCACTCCAGTATTCCTGCCTGGAAAATCCCATGGGCAGAAAAGCCCGGTGGCCTACAGTCCATCGAGCCGCCAAGAGTCGGGCACTACTGAGCGTACGCGTGCGTGCACACGCGCTCACACACACACAAAGCAAATATACATGCAGTACACAAATACATATTCCCATATTTCCCTTATAGAGTAAATACATAAACTATATTGGAAGCTATCCTAATTATATAAAATGTTAATTTTGAATCTGGCTTTTCAGTTTTTTCCATGAAAGTATAATAGGAAGGACAGCTATTATGAATAGGTATAGTTGGGAAGATCTTTTAGAGAAGGAAAAGGCAACCCACTGCAGTATTCTTGCCTGGAAATCCCATGGACAGAGGCAACTGACAGGCTAGTCCATCAGGTCACAAAAGAGTGGAACACAACTTAGCAACTAAACAACAAACATTGTGTTGATGAAATTAAATCTCTCCAAGTAAGTTGTGATTTTGCTGCTGCTGCTAAGTCGCTTCAGTTGTGTCCGACTCTGTGCGACCCCATAGACGGCAGCCCACCAGGCCCCGCCGTCCCTGGGATTCTCCAGGCAAGAACACTGGAGTGGGTTGCCATTTCCTCCTCCAATGCATGAAAGTGAAAAGTGAAAGTGAAGTCGCTCAGTCGTGTCCGAGAGTCTTAGCGACCCAATGGACTGCAGCCTACCAGGCTCCTCCGTCCATGGGATTTTCCAGGCAGGAGTACTGGAGTGGGGTGCCATTGCTTTCTCCCAGTTGTGATTTTAGGCAAACCATTAAGCATTTTTTCATTTTAACTTTCTCTTATTTATGTATAATGTCTTTGAAATGTCATCTTTATCCACAGCATTTTAAAGAAACAATTTTGAAGCTTTAGAAAAATATAGAATGCTGAATAAATGCTAGAATATTGATTTTAGAGTTCAACAAAGGTAAAAATTGACAGATTAACCACTAATGTTGAAATCTTAGTGTCATATAAAAATTTGAATTGTATTTTTTAATTGATTCTGGAATTAAAATTACTTCAGCAACCTAGATCTTTAAAAAAATCCAGCATGATCTATATTGTATACCATGGTATATAGCCAATATTTTATAATAACTTTAAATGGAGTATAATCCATAAAATATTGAATCACTATATTGTATATCTGAAATTAATATAGTATTATAAATCAACTGTACTCCAATTATAAATATATATATTTCCAGAAAACAATCCATCATGAAGTGATTCAAAGACTCTAGTAATTATTTAAAATGCATTTATTGTCAGTTAAATCCAAAGTAAAAATTTGGGCTAGGGCACAAAATGATTGATGGTGGTCTAAAGATACAAATTTCCAGTTATAAAATAAATAAGCTATAGTGATGTGCACTATGGTAACTGTATTTAATAATATTGTATTGAATTTTGAAAGTTATAGTTCTTACAAGTTCTCATCACAAGAAAAATAATTTATGACTGTGAAAATGGATGATAACAGGATTTACTGTAGTCATTTCACAATGTATATATAAATATAGAATCATGTTTTATATGTGAAACTTATATTATTATATGTCAGTGTATCTGCAAAAAACAGAAGGAGAGAGAAGTTGTTTGGTATCAACTAATGTTGCAAAACTATTGTTAGTTTTTCAGTTATTTAAGTGCAGGTAACCTAAGCAGTAATCTACCTCCAACTACTATTTTTGACAAACTTTTAAAAAGGAAGTTTAGTTTGAACTTTTTTACTCAAGTACTATTTTAAGAATGTCTCGTAGTTTTAAATTTCTTCCTCAAAATAAACTTATTTCTTTAAATGTTTGTCTTTAAATGATTTTATCTTCAACATTTAGGATGAAAATGTTATTTAAAATGTAAAAATTCTAGCATTTTTAATGTCATCTAATTAATTGAATAAGGCAATACGTATAGCAGGTTATTGTTCAGCCTTCGCATGTAAATCAGCACAGTAGTTTGTTGTTTGAAACGCTTTTGTCGTTTCAAAATAATCATGCCAGAAGATGTTGCTAGCTCTTGCTCTCCTGTGTGACTCTTTGTGACCCCATAGACTGTAGCCTGCAAGGCTCCTCTGTTCATGGGATTTTCCAGGCAAGAATACTGGAATGGGTTGCCATTTCCTCCTCCAGGGTATCTTCCTGACCCAGGGATCGAACCCATATCTTCTGCACTGCAGGTGGATTCTTTACCACTGAATCACTGGGGAAGTCCTAGAAGATGTCTTTAAGTTTTCAATTGTTGGCTTATTTTTTTTAATTCAAATAGTTTTATTATATAAATATAACCTATTAATCTGAGGTCACCTTATATTTGTTGTGCTTATTTGTATTTCTGTATATTTACATTTCTAATTAATTATTTGCATTCCAAAAATATATAAAGTTTAAAAACACTAAGGTATTTCTAAGTAGGGTCAAAACTACTATTATTTTTAAATTATTTTGACTATAAAGAGTTCACTATAAATGAATCTGGCTTAAAAAAGCTCACTCCTAACAAATGTTTGTATTAAGTAGAAGAGAAGTATTTGATTGTATGATCCTGTGATGATTTATACTTTAAACACTGATCCATTCTTTTTATGTTGAAATGTTGATAAGGAGCAATATACTTTTCAGTGGATATAATCCTAGCCTCCTGAATCCTGATCTGAGTGGTGGTCGAGGAACAAATATGAGTGACAGGCTTAAGTACTGAGCTTAAAACAGTTAATTTTTCCCACCCTTCACAGTGGAATCATGAGAGCATAGGTAGTGGAAACCACAGCAGGCCACTTGGTACTGTTGACTTAAGTACAAACAGCAGTGGAAGTGTATAGCCCTTTGGGAAGCTTTGTGACTGAACAAGAATGCTGGAGTTATTTTGATAAGAGAGCCGCAGTGTAGCCAAAAGTCTGATCATCCCTGAGCTCTGAAACAGGCCAAAGATGAAGAGCTGAAGCGTTTGCTCTTCCAGATGAACAAAGATAAATTCAGTTAGCAAAATAAACTCAGTATTTTAGTCAATTTGCAACAAAATGGTGAAAAAATTGAACTGTATATTTTAAACCTTGGCATAAAGACCTGTGGGAAAATAGTCAGCATCTCCAATTCTGGCTCACTTTTTGCTGTACATTTAGAAATTGAACAGAAAATGAATGCACAGACATATTTAACAATACCACACAAAATGTTGTAAATCCAAAATGAAAACTGAAACTACATGAAGGAGGAGAGCAAAACTCTCTCTTAGGAGTGCTTGCTTATTGAATTTGTAGCCACAGTTTTCTTAGCGTTCCTGCTCAGTATACTTAGTAGTGTTAAAAATCAAGGTCTTGTTGATTTGAGATTTTTTTTTTTCCCCCTGTGATTTCCATTCTTGAGGTTATAATGTTCTTCTGAGTGTTGGAGCGAGAATTTAATCTATGAGTTCTTCTGCTCAAAGAACCAATTCATAGAGAAAGGCATACTGACTACATTATGTAGTCTTTTACTGAATTTGACTTTGTAAAATGTATCTTTCTCTGGGATTAGTTTGTGCTTTTCATTAGATGTTGTGTTACTTTAGACAGCTAATGAACAAAATCTTCATTTGTATATAGCTTCTCAAATTCTAGGAATTTCAATTTTAGTAGATTTAGGACCATATATTTTTATTTGGGGGAAATAAAAATAAATTTATTTTTTTGGGGAAAACGTTTAGATGAAAACATCACCAGCAATGAGCAGTTTGCTTTTCTTGGTGTAATTGAACAAATAATGATTATACTGTCTTCAGATGTTAAGACTATAATTTTCTGTCACACTGAATCACAGGACACTATTGCTTTGCTGTGCTTGGTGCCTGGTAAACATGTGCCTGTTGTTTTGTGAAAATCTTCTCTATTTGATCTCCTTTCGGAGATTCAAGGAAATTGAATTTTCTTCTGATTGAAAGTTGTTGTAGAACTGAGGTCAAGGGAAAAACTTCATATAGGATGCACTAATGATGATAAAGCTGAAACTCCAGTACTTTGGCCACCTCATGCGAAGAGTTGACTCATTGGAAAAGACTCTGTTGCTGGGAGGGATCGGGGGCAGGAGGAGAAGGGGACGACAGATGATGAGATGGCTGGATGGCATCACTGACTCGATGGACATGAGTCTGAGTGAACTCCGGGAGTTGGTGATGGACAGGGAGCCCTGGTGTGCTGCGATTCATGGGGTCGCAAAGAGTCGGACATGACTGAGCGACTGAACTGAACTGATACCTGCGTAGAGGTCATGTCTGTGGTAACGAACATAGGGTCATTGGTTTTGTAAGAAGTTTTACTTGTCTCTTCTCTTCAGTTCAGTTCAGTTCATTTCAGTAGCTCAGTGGGTAACAAATTCTGAGAGGTCAGATTACATGACTAGTGTCCGAAGTCCTTATCCTAGTACATCATGTTGCCTGCCAAACTAAGCTTAAGTGCATATAATGAGTATTTAAATATATATACATCTTTAAGCAAGCATGCTATGGTGTATTTGATCAGTTCACAGAGAATGGGTTTAGGTTGTCAAGTTGTTTTGAATGTTTTCAATGGACAGCAAGATTGGGATTTAAAAATAAATCCTTAATTAGGTAATCCATGAGTAATCACTGTCTCAGGCACCATCTCTTCCTACCTTTGAGACTGAAGCTGTTTATCTTCAAACCAGGATTTATTTTCAGCTGTTGAAAAGATAAAAAAAAACAACACCCAACAGACTTTTTCAGAAAGTTTGTTAGTACCAAAGTTGGGACCTTAGACATAACTGGAATTCATTATGTATTTGTTGAATTGAAGAAGCTTATGTTCTCTACCTCTAATTAAGAGACTTCTAACCACATAAGTCATTTTAAAAATCTGGCATTGAAATCTGCTAACTTTTAAAAGTCCTCTTACTATTAAACTATATGAGGCATGATGCATGCTTTGCTGTTTTTTAAATCATGCTAACTATGCTATATTTTTCTATGGTTGTTGTAGATTCATACATAAATGTGCCTTAGTAGGGTTAGACAGACATTTTAATGGCCAGATAGTAAATATTGTAGGCTTTGTGGATCGTAGCATCTCTAAAGCAACTACATATCTCTGCTAAATAGTAGTCATAGGCAATAGATAAATGAGTGATGTGACTGTGAGGTAGTTAAACTTTATTTCCAAAAATAGAGCCAGATTTGGCCCTTGGCTATGGCTATTCTATAAGAAAATACTCATTAGTATGATCCTAACTTGTTTATAGGAACCTGGAATGGCATGTGTGTACACTGAAACAATGAAACTATGAAAATGATATGATTAGTCTATGTTTATATTATTGGCATTATATATAAGCACTTAGGTGATTTGCATTATCATATATAAATTATAAGGAATAATTGCAGATGGTAAATTTTTACTTACATTTATTTATATTTATATTAATATTTATTTTATAAATACAAATATTTACTATTATTTAATATATAAATATAATGTATATAAATATAAACATTATTGTTTATATATATTTATTTATATTTACTTAAATGGTAAATTTTTACTTATATTTATTCAAGTTAAAAACTATTGTTGTTGTTATTTCTTATCCCAGGGAGATTCTGTACAAGCTGTTGATGATTCACCATTCTCAGATTCTGTTACCTTGGAACAGACTACAAGTAACATTGGTGGATCCAGTGGTCGTGTTAGTCTGTGGATGCAGTGGGTGCTCCCCAAAATTACTGTAAAGCTCTTTGCTCCAGATCCTGACAGTAAAGGCATAGGTATAGGGTTACTTTTCTACTCTACAGATAAAATATTAAATACTATTTTTAGAAGAAATTGGAGACCTTGTTTTATTTAATCATTGTCATTTAAATCAAACATCATTAGATCTAATTCAAGTACTACTAATAGCAGTAGTAACGTGGTGCCTATATTACCTCAATTCTGTCTTGTTTGTATTAAAATTCACTCCAAAAGCCATGAGGTAATTTTTTTTTTTTTATTGTGGTAAAAGTCACCAATATAAAACATATTATTTTAACGGTATTTGTACTTTTTTTCAGTGGTCATATCACTGAAAATATTGCAGAGATTGTTGACTGATACTAGATGTAATACTTCATACATTAACTGGTATTTCCCTTATTTTGAAATAAGTATCCTATCTTAATTTTGATGCATATATTAATATTAATTTTGTAGTTATTGTAAATTTTTATGTGATTAGTGAACAGAAACTCCCAGTCCCTCTGTACATGTCAAGGATATATATGGCAACATTAAATGAAAAATTGAAAGTTTTTATGTTGATCGTGAGCCCTATACTAATTTAGTATTTGCTTCCTATTGCAGAACTTTGTATGGTCAGTGAACTAGAAGATCTCAGTGCTTCAATAGATGTCCAGGATGTGTACACTAAAGTGAAATGTAAAATAGAAAGTTTCAATATTGATCACTATAGAAGCAAGTAAGTAATGAGTAATGAATATGGGAAAAACTATTTTCTTTGACCAAAGTCTATGAAAGAATTTTTATATTTTAATTTGATTAGTTATTTTAAAAAATATTGTAGCTATTCCCAAAGATGGTTCTTAACAGATATATTAATTTTCCTTAGTATCATTCATATATGGAATATAATAAAGTTTTATTTTATAAGAGGGCAAATCTGTTCCTAAATATCTACCTTGTCATATTAAATGAAATAAGCTGCTTTTACTAATCACTTCATGGTTTGTTGTGCATGTTGTATATTTGCTAAGATGCCTGGGACACAGCTAATGGCTTTGGTTTTTGCTGTGTACTCCTTATCCACTCCCTATACCATTATAGAAGTGGAGCAGCTTCTCATGTTCCTTACAACTTTGAGGACTTCTTAACTCACAGAAGAGTAATGTACCTGTGGTATTAATAGATGTTCCTATAACCATATTTTTCCTTCCTAATAAATTTCTACCAAAAGGAGATTATAAATAAGTATGATTTGTTTATAATATTGAATGATGGTAATAAAAAAATAAAGTTTTAGATATTTTCATAAAGATACATATATAACAACTTATCATCAGTTTTTCCCAAATAAAAATACAGATGCCTTTGGGGTTATTTTGCTTTATAACACTACCCTGGAATGTTTTTTTTAATAATTGAAATATGATTTATATACTGTAAAACTCACATACAGTTTTTAAAAGCTGTTTTCTAAACAGCATCGTATTTTCATTTTCATAGTATTTTGGCAAAGAAACAGCCTTAAAGTCCTTTTTTTCCTGGATTCATATTTATTCATCAACAATTAAGTGTCTGCAAAAGTACACATTTCTGTACCTTTATCGATGCATTATATACTCTAAAAGCCAAAGTCTTTTATAAGAGATTTCTAATTCTACATTTAAAACATTTGAGTTTTCATTCTTTATTATGTATATCATTTATGTAAATAACTCTCAACTCGGTCAAAGCCAAAAATTGTGTCAAAATTTTGATGGTCAAAATATTTTGCTGGGTATATATTAAGACCTGTTATAATAGTATTATTTTCCCAAGTGTATGATAATTGTTTCTGTTGGAGTAACAGTGAATCAGTGATTGATTTTTGATAATGCAGTGGTTCAGTTCCTTTTGAATGGTATATCTCTGTATCAGAATGATCCTAGCAAATATATGTGAATTTTATTTTATTGCTGAAATAATTTCTTGATTATGTGAATATTACAATTTATGTTATAGATTATCAATGATTTTGCTGTTATTTTTATGTAAGTTTTAAATATTTGGATAGTTTATTCATTCTTTTAATCAAACTGTTTATTAAGTGTATATTATATCCCAAGGACTATGCTAAGCACTAGGGATATAGTGTTCAACAAAAATAGACATAAACCATACCCTCACGGACCTTAGAGTCACATGTGCTCGTGCTTAGTTGCTCAGTCATGTCCGACTCTTTGCGACACCATGATCTGTAGTCCACCAGGCTCCTCTGTCCATGGGATTCTCCAGGCAAGAGTACTGGAGTCTAAGCCACAAGGGGAGCCCAGAGTCACATGAATGAGATAGAAAAATAACCTTGGTAAATATATAATTTACCATTAAGACAGTTGCTCTCTGCAGAACTACCAGGGTGTGGTGCTAATGTGAATTGTTCTATTGATTGCTTTATCAGTTTCACGTTTTAGTTCAGTGTAGTACTGTTTACATCATAACGACTTGAAATAGTTATATATGCTCAATTTCTTAACTCAGAAAAATTGAAGAGAACAGATAAGGTGAACTTATGTTTTCCAGGCCAGGGGAAGGTTGGCAGTCAGGACATTTTGAAGGAGTATTTCTACAGTGCAAAGAAAAACCTGTGGTGAGACTCATTTAGTAATTATGACTTTTAAAAAATATAAACTGTTTATCTTTGTTCTTTCATGCAGTGGGACTAATGGTTACAAGCATTAGAGCTCAGCAAATTCTTTTTGACCTATCCTTATAAAATTATATTACAAAGTAAAACTATTCCTTTAAGTTGCTTATGTTTTGTAACCATTTTCCTGTTATAGCAATTAAGTAAATTTTTAATAAGATCAAGGTAGGATTGCTTTTATTAATATACTTTGTCATTAATGTGTTAGTATGTTGATCTTCTAGAAGTTTTTCCTGAGTTTTTCCATAAGTGAGTTCATGTTGGATAGTCCTTTATTATAAATTAAAAGTAGTCATTTACACTAAAAGCAACAATTTTTTGTTTACTTCCATTAACAATGCTTTTGCAGAAGATGGTGCAGACAGAGGCCATACCTAGCAGTGGCTCAAACCTAAACCTTTGCAAACTTGAGCAAAATTAAAACTGTCCAGATTTTTTTTTTTTTGCTTATGGCTTTTATTGCTTTTTGTCTTTTCACCTTCTTTGCTCCTGTCCATCACCTCAAGCCTTGGGGAAGAGTGTTGGTCTCTGGGGCAATGTGGAGGTGTCTTCCTTTCCTGTACTGACAAGCTGAACAGACGCACCTTGTTGGTTCGACCCATCAGCAAGCAGGACCCTTTCAGTAATTGCTCTGGCTTCTTTCCTTCTGTAAGAAATCATTTTTAAATTATGCTACAGAACTCCCATTAACAGGAACCCAGAGAAGGAATGGAACTATCCATAGAGTCAACTCTTGATTTTTATCTTCCTCTGTATCTTTCGCTTTGTAAATGAACTATTATGTATTCTTAAATTATAGACTGTTTTCACTATAATCCAGTTTGTTTCTGGGTTACTTGAATATGCTGTTGGTCATTCTGGTTTACTGAATATAAACTAATTTTATCATCATCATTGGAAAATCAAAGTGGGATGTATGTATGTTTGTTAAATTGTACATATACTGACTGATCAAGAGTTGACCGTACTGCTTTCGTCATTCCTTTTATGATTCTTCCTTGCACTGCTTTTTCCGCTATTATTATGCCGTTTCCTTCTCAGAACTAACTCCAAGTGCCTTATTTATTTGGTGCCTCTTAAGTCTGGACAAGGTTGTACATCTGTCAATTACTAGATGAAAGAGGAACACTAGACTGTATACCAGTGGGTTTTAGAAGTTTAAAACTCTTTTTCCCCCTGGTGGTACAAAATATCTGAATATATTATTAAGCTAGTTCTTTTAAATGATATTTTTAAGTCAATAAAAATACATGTAAATTTTAAATATTAAGAGTAGATTTTTACAATGGGAATAGAAATCCTCTTAAGAAACTATTAAATAAGTGCAAATGTTATTATTTTCTCAGCATCTGAAAACTAGTATTTATTTCCCCTTTTTTTGTAACTTAAAAGGAATTAAGACATATACCTTTAAAAATAAAGTGTAAAAATTAGCCAAATATTTTAATTAATTGTGTTCTTAGATTTAGTGTTTAACGCTGTAATTGTATAGCAAATACTAGTTTCTGATTTGATTTTTTAATTTTTTCTAGTCTAGTCTGGATAAAAATTGTCCCTAAATGTGGCCTTTGTATTAATGGACATTCTGTTTAGATTTATTTTCTTCTCTTTAAATGTTCATTACCATCCATGAGAAGCTTTCTTAACAATTTTAACATGTATTCATGAAAGCAAACCAAAATTATTGTTAATGTGTTTTAGAATTTTATCAATTTTTCTAAATTTTGAATTTTCTTAACATTTCAATAATTATCATTGGCCTGACTTTCATTTTACGTAGTAGAAAATATTATTATTACTTTATGAAAGGTAATACTTATATTATCTCAGTTCCAGCTAGTATTCATCCATTCTTTATGTTTTTTCCCTCATTCTACTAGCGCAGTTAGGAATGCAGCACTTTAACACACTTTCTGTCATGGGTATTTACCTTTTAATACCTACAGTCAACATGTTTAAAACTATCTTTACCAAATCAAAACATTTATACTTTCAAACACCTTTTATACTATTTCAAGGATTCAAATGTTGCCATTAATTAAGCTTTGAGGTGATTCATCTGGATTATGGTTGGTTCTACCCCTCGACACCTTAATCCCCAGTTGAGACACCTAGAGACAGTGCTGCTGTGGCCTCTCCCGTTGCGGCCACCCACAGCACCCAGGTCCATCTACGTTTGCCCGCAGTTCAGCATCATAGTGATGAGATTGCAATCACTTTTTCTTGTTTTACTGTATTTCCTTTTGTTTTGAGTGTAGAAAGCCAAAAGAGAGGGAAATAAGATAAAATGAAGTGAGAAAGTTGGACAAAGTAAAAGATGTTCTGAGGGCAGGACAATTAGATGAAAAGTTATTATATTGCATATCTATTTAATGCTTACTTTACAAGCTCTTTTTAATGGTCAAAAAGTTGATTTTGAGATACTTTTGCAAAGGTAAATTTTATCTTGTCTTTCTTCACTATAAAATCCAAATTTAAAACAAAATAAATAGAGCACTGAGTTTCATACTATTTTATTCTCATTGTGTAATAGGCAACAAAATGAGAAGCAGAAAATAGAATTAGAAGAAGAGGTTTACTGATGATGGAATAACGTAGGCTCTGACATATTGTTGCTTTGCTCCTTCTCACTTTTTTCTTGTTTATGTGAATGTATTTCCTTCTTTTTCATTTTTCCTGGTTCACTTCCTCTCTTAACATCACTCTTAGAACTCCAATAACTAAAAATCTTCATCAAGCCTTGGGAAGAGGGGTTGTATTTTGAGTAATTATACTTTAATTTGCAAAATAGAATTTTATGTACATTAATTAGTTCAGGAAAACTTTTCTCAAAAATATCCTTTTTATATGTTGAGAAATTCAAATTACATGTTTTATTTTACCCTTAAAAGTATGCTCTTTTACTATAATTTTATAGTGTTCAATTTGAATATAAGTTTATTGGACAAGTTTTGTCACAAGTACTGAAGTTGTTATGATACAGTTTTTAGTCTCAATCAGATGTTTATGTGTGTTAATATGGTATTAAATCCAGGGAATATGAGTTGAAAGAGAGTTGTTACGTAGGTTTTATAAACAATATGATAGTCCCGGAAAATAGACAAGTTCTAAAAGAAAGCTGTTTTTGTCTCGTGATACCATTTTTTCTTTATATGCATTAAATGGTTAATTCAGTTATCAAAGTGTGATATCAGTGATGCTTGTCTTATGGGCTCTTCATATATATTAGTGATATTACAGAGGAAAATCTTTGTTTTTATAAATGTTAAGTCAAGTGAAGTCAATCAACTTTTCAGGTTGTTGATCACAAATGAAAATACATAACATGGTTATTTCAATTTTTCTTTCATAAACAAACCCTGTCTGACCCAAATTATGACAGCATATTGCTACTTTTAATGAAAAATTACCAAGAATGAAAAGATAAATCTATATATGAACTGTTCCAAATTTTGAGTGTTGTAGAAAATGTAGAAATTATAGAAACAGGCACAAAGAGGTTAATTACCTCTCTCAAGACCTAGAACTACAACCCAGGATTCCTAACCTGAGTTCAGTCATTCTGAGTCTTAGAGGCTTTTGCCCTGTCTGTAGAATTGATTAGTAATGTGCTCGTTAAGTGTGTTTTTATTTTTTTATTTATATTAAACATCTGATTAATCATGGGGAAAAAAGTATGGACAATAACAAAAGATTATAGTACCAACCTAGATTGTTTCTGCTTTCAAATTCTTTTTTTTTTCTTTTTGAATAAAATATGTATTGTGATTTCCTCTTTCTGGAACAGACAACTGCAAAGCTTCTAGATGGCTCTCATCAGCAGCATGGATTTCTGTCTTTGACATACACAAAAGCTGTAACAAAAAATGTTCGCCACAAGTTAACATCAAGAAATGAGCGAAGAAGTTTTCATAAGTTATCTGAAGGTTTAACAGATGGCTCCCCTCATTTTCTTCATGAAATACTTCTTTCAGCACAAGCCTTTGATATTGTCCTTTGTTTTCCTTTACTTAATGCCATTGCAAGTATATTTCAAGCAAAACTACCAAGGACCCAAAAAGAGAAAAGAAAATCTCCTGGTCAGCCCATGAGGACCCATACACTGACTTCACGCAATTTACCTTTGATTTATATCAACACAAGCGTAATCAGAATTTTTGTTCCAAAAACAGAAGAAATGCAGCCAAGTATTGAAGGTATTCTCTTCAGAATTTTTTTTTCCAGTCTTATTTTAAATACTGTGTGTGTTTCTGACTCTGCTGATTACTAGAGTAAGAAATAGGAAATGTTTTTCTTTAGGTCTTTTGCTAATAAAGCTTATACTTTCTGTCATTTGTTTTGTTGACCTCCAATATTGTGTTCTATATACCTAAGATAACTAAAAATTGCTTTATAAAATTAGCCAACACTCCACATACTGCATTAATGGAATAAATTATATTGGCAGTCTTGTGCAGCCATTCCCACTTTCTATCTCCAAAATGTTTTCATCACCCCAAGCAGTAACTCTGTACCTTACAGACTGAAGAATAACTCCCCCTTGCTTACTTTCTGTCTCTCTGAAATTGCCTGTTGTAGATATTTCATATGAGTTGAATCAGAGAATATTTGTCCTTTTGTGTCTGGCTTATTTCACTTAGCATAATGTTTTCAGGGTTCATTCATGTTGTATACCATGCATCATAATTTCATTTATTTTTATGGTAGAATAGTATCTATTGTATGGATATACCCTATTTTTTAAATCCAGTCTTCTATCAGACACTTGGATTGTTTCCACTGATGTTGTGAGTAATGCTGCTATGTACTTGTCTGTTTAAACTCATTTTTTATTCTTTTGAGTATGTACCTCGGGGTTAAATTGCTGGCTTATATGGCATTTCTTTGTTGAGAATTCTATGGTGTTGATTAACCACCAATCTGCTTTGAAGCTCTTTTGACGAGGGCAAGATTTGTAGTAGTTTCTGAATGATAGTATTGAGTCAACAGGAAGCGTGAAGGGAGCTCCCTCTTAGTAAAGGTGGTAGTACCTGTGTGCTGAGCACCTTCACGATAGACAGAGGTCAGGGGTTTCATGGGTTGACCCTAGCCTCATTTTTCTGTCATACTCAGTGGTGGTTCATCGAAACAGGTTCTGTGCTTCATTGATTTGTATAGATGTCCAAAGGGATACTCATCTGGCTATTTGAGAAAAGGGAGGGAAAGGAAAAACTTTCTCTCCTTTGTGCATATATTTGTTTTGTTTGTTGGCTTATTGTTTTATGAACATTTAGTTAAATTTTATAATGAATACTGTGTATCACACAGTTTTGTTGATACTGCTTTAAATTTCCCATTTCCTTGCTGTAACTAGGAAAATTTTCAATTGGTTGTAATTACAGAAGGTTTCTAGACTCTTCCTAGTTTATTTTTCAAGCTCCTTTGTTCTTTTTTGGTGCTGCTTGTGGTGGGATTTTTAAGGTATAATTTCAAAATTCTGACCCTGAAGTACCTGCTAAGCATGTAACCTTGAATAAGAGCATATGAGGTGGAAGTTAGGGAAGGGACCTTGTTACAGCCATCTTTGGAAAATACTGTCTGCCACATTTCTCTGTGGACTTTTGGTTAATTTTAATCCTTTGCTTATATGAACACTTTGTGTAATAAACACCTTTTGCTGGTATTTTTCATGACTTGGGTGAGTATATATAGAATAAATTTCTAGCAAAAGGATTGCTAGATCAAAGGGTATCTACCTTAAAAATATTAAGGGGTGTCAAAATGCTCTCCTATAAATTGCCTGACCAGTTTATACTGTTTCCTAGGTGTCCTTGTAATAGAGATCTGTCATGCTTTTTGGTCTTTTGTCAGTCTCATTAATGAAAAGTATACTTTTTTCCTAAAGAGTTGCTCATCTCTTCTTCGTCATTTATTAAGAACTCTGTGTGAAGCCTGTTGTTTGACCTGCATTGTATTGCACATGTCTTTTCTTTTTTTTTTTTTTGCTATTTGTGTGTGTGTGTGTGTATATGTGTGTCTATGTGTACCCCTATATTTATATCAGCATGTATATCTTTGCTTATACCTGTTCTCATATCTGTATCTGAGATACTGTCAATTGCCAAAACATGTGCCTATCCACTATATATATACATACACACACACACACACACACACACACACACACATATACACACACATATATATATAAATGTCTTGACATATTATGTTAAATTTTGGGGCCGCTTTATCTTTCTTCATTACTGCTGTAATTCAAATGAGCATAATATTTTTAATCAGATTAATTAAACTGAATGGAAATTATGTCTTATTGAGTGTGATAGCATACTGAAATGTTGCCATTCATACTTCTTAGCAGAAACTATAAAACTATCTCCAAGCAGTTTGTGTTTGTCAGAGATGATTGGCAAACTGGATGTGACTGTATTTCCTATTAATGTACATAATCACTGAGTTACATATTATTGAACCTTCAATGTGTCTTCAGCTGAAAATATGTCAATAGCTAATAGTACCTTTTGTTGATAGCTTAATGTGAGGTTGTCATTATAGTTGTGGCTTTATAAAAGTTTAACATTGCAGTGGCAAGTTCAAATACCTTTGAGATTTTAGATGTTTTATTATATAGAGTTTATACTGAGAATCTTAAAGGAAAATTGAAGTCTCTAAAATGTTTTTATTTCATATTGAATTTTTAAAAAACTTAGCTTGAACAACAGTCTTTTATTGTCTGACAGTTTCATGAAGATTCTGCTCTTTTAAGCTTTTGGTTACTTAATCAAGCTCATAATTTCAGATTTGTTCTTAGCCTTTTCATTTTCAATACATACTCTCTTGCCTCAAGAAAAGATAAAGTCTTTCAGACGTATGTTTCATTTTACATGAAATGTACAAGTTTCTAATAGTTCATCTGTAAAATTCAATTAATAATAAAAATATATTTAACATTCTAATATTTAAAGAAGTTATATTAAAGTCTGGTTTTCGACTTGAATATTGCTTGCTTTATGTGCAATTATTATCAAGATTCTGAATCTACAGGTGTTTGACTTCCAGCTTAAGCTATTTATTTCATAACAGAGGGCTGTTTTTTGGATCTGGTATGAGTCTTCTAGAGTGAGTAGTTCCTCATGAGGCTCAATTTTTAAAAATACAGTTACAGCAAAGAAGGAAGGCATTCATTTTCATGTTGAAAATGCTTCTAGAGGGAACATTTCCTCATTTGGTCCAGCTATTAAATGCAGGTGAAATAAACCAAAAAAGGGAAGCTTGTTTTGTTTTTTTTTCCCCCCAGCTATCAAATAACTAAAGACATGACTCAGGGCGCTTTCTTGTATAAATACCTATTTTTTACTAGTTTTTCTTATATCTCTGGATACATTTTGATAAGCTGAATACTTTCTATAATAAAATTGATTAGTTTATCAATGATATGCATTAAATGCTTTTTATTATTATTATATAACTTTGTAGTCAGTTTAATCTAGTGAGAATACTTTTGGCTCTAACAGAAACAGAATTCTGTTCTTGGATCTGGCTTTGTATGTAACACTAAGGACGTCATTTTTCTTCCATATGTACCTCATTTACTGCAGTGTTTCTATTACATTTTAGACTTTCATATGGTGGGTAGAATCTGTAGCCTGGAAGAACAGTTAGCAAGTACACTAATCGCACTTTTGTGGTATGGTCTATTCTCCAGGCTTACTATTTATTGATTTAATTGATGCCTTCTGCTTAATCAGAGGTTTTACCCACATGAAACTATTTGATAAGCCTGACATAAAATGCAGGATCTGTGAAATGTAAACAGATTTCGTAGTATAAGCACCTATAATCAAGCCAGACCTCTAGTCATTCGAAAATAGTGTAACTTCATGAGAAGTAGTGTTTAATTTGATCCTTTTTGCTGTGGATGTTCAAAAATATCATCTGTGTTGTAGCATCCACATGCTGATATTTATTATGATTGCTCATCTCTTTCTTCCCCCTTTGCTGTCTTTCCCCTTCCCCTGCCATTTTGCATCTCCCTTATATATGTCTTATTCTGGTTCCTTCTTTTCCTTGCTGAATATCTTTCTTCTTATTTTTTCTGATTTTCCTAATTCTGACTTTCCTTTTTAGACTAATCTAAGTCAGACCATACCAAGTGTTTTGTCGAAGCAGCTGGAAATAATCTCTTAGCTTTTGCATTCTTTGGGCACCACAGTTTGGGAAATATGGATTGTATGCCTTTGTAGGCATGTTCTGTTCAGGATATTCCTGAGGTCTTGCAGAGCCAGTCCTTTTCTGTTCCATTTGTGGCAGATGATAGTTCTTTGAAAGAAATTATGAATTTTACTATATGTTTTCTTCAAAACCCAGAAAATTGTATATTGTTAACAATTTTTAAACAATTTTGAACAGCTACTGCAGTAGACTCATCTGTGGGGAAAGAAGGAATAAATTTAATGTAAATTAATGAGGGCATCCAAAAAAGCTCTTTATTCCAAATAATTTTTTAAAAAGACATTGAATTAGCCAATGGCTTATAGAATTGTTTAGCTTTGTAACATGAGAACATGTGATAAATTTTCTTTTTAATTCAGTTTAACGAATCAGAATTAATATACCCTTTTACCTTTTCTTGTTTTCTGAAAATACTTACCTTAGTTTTAGGTTCCATTAGGAAATAGGACTTTTACACAAGTGTGAAATTACTATTTCTCAAGCAGTTCCACAGTAGAAATTATTAACATTAAAAAATGCCTAGAATAGCAAGTTGAAATGTCCTTATATATTAATCAGTTACTTGTTTTTTACTTTCTTTACTGTTGCAGCCATTCAGCTCACATGTTAAACCTTAAAGTGCTCTTGTGTGTTCCTATGTATATGTGTGTTGTATTAGTGCAATTATGTAAATTCAAACAACTTGGAGATTTTGTTACTGACTTTCTGATATCCTTTAATGTATTTGTAAACAACAGTACAGTGTTGAAAACCAAAGGTTGAAAATCACTTGGGAGAAAAATGTAGTAGTATCACATCATAAAATTAGATAAATACACTACTTCAGTATTACTTATATATAATTAATATTGCATGTTTTTTTGTTGGGTGAATTATTTTATTGCCATTTTTAATTGTCTGTGCAGAGAAGTACTTAGTGAGATATAAAAGAAACAATGGACAGAGCATTAAATATTTCTATTTTAAGCAAATTTTTTCTTGTCCTCATTTATGGTCTTATCTTAATGTGTGTCTATCCCATTCTTCAAAATTTCTCCTTATACATGAGGTTGTGCACAGATCCACTGTTTCCTCATGAATCTACTTTTTTCGTTACAGTTAATCAGACAGCAAAGGAAGATACCATGGTTCTGAAGATTGGCTCTGTTGCTATGGCTCCCCAGGCTGACAATCCCCTTGGCAGATCCGTCCTCAGGAAAGATATTTACCAGTAAGTTTATTTTCTTATGTCCAATTTTGCCAACAGTTTCATACTGCAAAGAAATACACTGATCAATAAAACTTGTATAGTGTGGCCTGCAGAAATACTTTTCATTCAGGATCTTTTGATATTTAAAACCAGGTTTTTCTGATTTTCTTCAGTTGTGGGTTTTTAAATTCATTCAGACAAATCAAGTATTTCTGTGAAGTGTTGATGAATAACAGAATGTAAGTACCAAGTCACCATAAAACTGAAGAAGCGCAGTTTGGAAAATCTTAGCAGACTTTAAATTTGACCAAATCTCTAATCACATGAGAAAATGAGGTCCTTTCTAGAACTACCACATCTTAGTGTAGTCATATTGTATCACACTGAAGCATTTTCTTAATTTAACTATAAGCCATTATTTGAAATTTAGGACTGTGCATGTCATATGGATCAAAGCTGTAAAGAAAAGCAAACTTCTAAGGAGAAATTTCACAGTAAACACTTTCTGTGAAAATGCCATGCTCTGGATTTTGTCACTGAGTATTTGCAAACCACACCAAGCATATATGGAGAACTAAACTGGTGAACACATGTAATCAACATGATAAAAATAATATATCATTCGTACTGAAGTTAGCACAGCTGCCAGACACAAAAGTACAGTTGCAAATAATACCAAGTGAGAAAAGTCACAGAAATACAGATGAACAAGTGTCTTATTTTTCCTGCTGGTCTGTTTTTCAGATGTTATATTCTCTTACTCTTACAAGAAATACATTTCTACTGTTCTCCAATAAATGTTACTGCTAGGAAAGATTCTGATTTTTATAATGCGTGTACCACCTAGAGGATGACAGCTATTTTTACTTTAAGTGGACCTACGAATTTTGTTTTCTCAATTTTTTCTGTTATTAGAGTTGATTTGTTTGTTTGTTTGCTTGTTTTGCCTTTGAATTCTCTATCTTGCTTACTTTGTTGTGTTACTTTTTTTTCTGGTAGCTTATAGTAGGCTTTAAGTAGGCTTTAGGAATCATCTAATCTGGTTTCCTTATTTATAGATTAGGAAATTGAGGAGCCAAAAGAATCACTGTCCCTAGTCAAATAATGACAGAGCCAATATCACCACTCATGCTTTGACTTCCTTAGTATCTAAAGAAAGGATTACAGTAGAATCCTTTGTGGGTGAAAGCAATTTCATTTTCTAACATTTGGAAATTCTATCAGGTATATTTATCTTTTCTTTTCCACTTCAGAAATAAGTGGTCCTCAAAGAGTTTTCTACTTTACTTTTGGTGAAAGAAATATGTTTCTTATTAAAAGACCCTGTCACCATCAATAAAGTAAGTCACTAAAGGTATTAACTTCCTCTCCTCTTTTACCCTTTCTCCTTTCTGGCTCTCCAGCCGTCATTTATGAAGATGTGACTCTCCTCTTCCTGATTCATCGCTTCCTCCCTTTTGTCCTTCTTGAATGTTCTTTTCCCTTCAGTCTCTCTCCTTACTCACTTCTTGATTTTTTTTTTTTTTGAGACCTAACTTTTCATTCCCTTTCTGTATTTTTCTTCATTCTTTACCTTTCTTCCCTTTTCACATTTTTTCTTTCTTTACTTTCTGCCTTCTTTCACTATATCTCACTTCCTTCCCTGTTTCACTGTCTTAATAGTCTGACTTATTTTATAGGATATGGAATTACAATGCCAAAAAGTAAATTAAGTCTGAAAATGTACATTATCTCTTTAGATCTTCAGTGCCTCACATCCTGCCTTACAGAAAATATGTAAAAATATGTACACAGAAAGTACATAATGGCTGTTTTATGTTTCTAGAATAAATGCCCTTACTCTCTTTTTCCAATTGACAAAAAGCCAAGGCGCACACAGAATTTTTATGTATTTTTCCAAAAGCATATGCTTCAGTGGCGGAGCATTTCAGAATCTATCTTAGAATTCTCTTCAGTTATTTTTATTTTATTTTATTTATTTATTTTTTTTTTTCAAATATTCATTTTTTTTTTTAATTTCTTTTTTTTTTTTAATTTTATTTTTAAACTTAACATAACTGTATTAGATTTGCCAAATATCAAAATGAATCTGCCACAGGTACACATGTGTTCTTTTAAATTCATACTTCTATCGTTTAGTCCCTCCTCTGATTATGTGATTTAGCAATTTCATTCTCCTGTTCCCTTCCCATATGTTTTTACTTCCTCTTTCTTTTAATCTGCCTTTTGTGTTTCTTCTTTCTTTCTTGTTTTTGTAACTTCCTTAATGTGATAAATGGCTTCTGTAAAAAAACCCACAGCTATTATAGTTTATAATCAAAAACTGTGTGCTCTCCCCTTAATATCAGGAGCAAGACATCACTTCTATGTAGCATTGTATTAGAGGTTGAAGACAGGGAAGTTAAATAGGAAAATGAAATAAAAAGCATCCAGATGGTAAGAAAGAAAAAAACTATATCTTTTTGCTGATGACATGATCTTATATATGGAAAATCCTGAGGCAGCCTCTGGAAAACTTTTGGGCAAATAAACTAGTTCAAGAAAGTTGCAAGATTAAAAAAAAAAAAAAATCAGTGTATAGTTAACCCTTTAGCAATAGGTTCAAAATATGTGGATTTTTTCCTAATAGTAAATACATTACCACACAGCTCATGGTTGGTTGAATCTGAGATACAGAAGGGATGTGGAGGGCTGACTAATGGACTTGGATGTCTCTGGATTTTGGTGTTCCCAGCAGGTCTTAAAATCAGTCCTGCACAGGCACCAAGGAACGACTGTGTAAATAGTTCACAACAGCAATAAGCAAAGAACTATCCAAAAGTGAAAGTAAGAAAACGATTCCATTCATAATATCATCAAAAAGAATTGAATTGTTACAAATAAATTTACCAGAAGAATCAGAAAACTTATACTCTGAAAACTACAGAAGGTTGTTGAAAGAAACTAAAGAAAATCTAAATACACAGAATTATAGCCCAAGTACATTGATCAAAACACTTAATATTGTTAGATGTCAATCCTTCTTAAACTGATCTGCAGATTCAATATGATCCACATCAAAATTCCAGCTAGCTTCTTTGTAGAAATTGGCAAAGTTTCTAAAATCTATAAGGAAATTATTCATATGGAATTTCAAGGGATTCCAAATAGCCAAAACATTCTTCAAAAAGAAAAAAGTTGAAGGACTCTTACTGCTAAATTTCAAAACTTATGACAAAACAACAGTAATCAAGCTAGTGGAATACTGGTATGAAAGTAGGCTATCTAGACCAATGAACAGAATTGAGAGTCCAGAAATAAACCATCCACCACATTTACCATCAGTTGGTTTTTGATAAAGGAGCCAAGACAACTCAGTGGTAAAGATTACTTTTTTCAACAAATGGTATTTAGATACCTGAATATCCACATGAAGTTGGATCCTTACCTGACACTGTGTATAAAAATTAAGCCAAAAGGACCAGAAATGTAAAATTAAGAGCTAAAATTCTGAGACTTACAGGAGGAAGGGTAAGAGTAAGTCTTTGTGACCTTTGATTAGATAATGGTTTCTTTAAAATGACATCAAAAGCATAAGGGAAAAAAGAATAAAAGATAAAATGAACTCTACCAAAATTATAAATTTCTGTGGTGCAAAGGACTCTGTCAAGAATGTGATAATCCACAGAATGGGAGAAAATATTTACAAATCATGAGACTTGTATTCAGAATATTTAAAGAACTCTTAGAGCTCAATAATTGAAGGATAGATATATTGAGTTAAATATATTATTACAACTATTTTCCACTGTTTTTTTAAATCCTTTTTTCAATGTGACTGCCAGCATTTTTAAATTTAGATCGGCAGCTTTGATTGTTGTTTGCATTATATTTCTATTGAACAGTGCAACACTGTAGGGAGGCCCATAAGAAATACAGGACATGTCACCCTTGAGACATTTCAAATGGAAGATGAATTGAGTTTAGTTGGAGTTGCAAACCAACCCCAAAGACTGGACAGAAATGATCCACTCCTTATCCACACTGCCTTATGGGAAAAGATATGCCTTCTCTGGGCAAAAAAACATTGACTTCTGTTTCCATAGTCTTTATACATGGTATCTGATATGTATTAAAAAAAAGAAAAAAGATACCAAAAAAACAGAAAGATTTGACCCATTATTAGGAGAAAATTTAACTAGTAGAAAAAGACCCACAAATGACTGAAGTAAGTAGACAGAAGTTTGAAATAATTGTTATTAATACTGTAAAGAAATACGTTGAAAAGATCGAAGATTTCATAGAAATGAGCTCTATTTAAAGTAAATTCCAAAACTGAATAATACAGTATCTGAAATTAAGGACTCCTTAGATAGCCATAATACCAGATGGACAAAGTAGAAGAAAGGATTAGTAAACTTGGAGATAGTTTCAGACAAATTATCCAAACTGAAGCATAGAGAGAGAGGAGGGACGAAATAGAAAAGAAGAAAAGAACGTAAAAGAGAACAAAAGGAAAACCATGTGGAGTAGTCAGATGGTCTAACATGTGTGTAAAGAGAGTACAAGAAGTAAAAGAAAGTAGAAGAAAGATTGAATGGAATAAAAGAAATAATTAAAGAGATAGACCTCATGACTCCTCCAAATTTGTCAAGAATCATTAACCAGCAGGCCCAAGAAGCCTATCCTCAATCCAAGCAAAAATAAATGCAAAGAAAACTACACTTAGAAGCATGTTCAAATGACTGAAAATCAAAGAGACAAGATAAAGAGACCTCTTCCTGATGGACTGAGACAGGATGCTGAGCAAGAAGAGAGAGAATACAACCATGTCTTTCTCTCCCAACAGATTTCAAGGCCTAACACAGATTGCAGGAGAGATGAGATGCCTTGGTCTTTTGTGAAGTTTGAGAAAATCTTAAATTCAGCCAGTAAAATATATATACATAGATAAAAAGACATGTTACCTTTGAAGAAAACAATAATACTGAAATAAAGGAAGGTCTTAAATTTGAAGATGAGAAAACTCCTAGTGGCCATGGTGTCAGTCTTCAAATACTTGGCCTATTTGTGTCATTCTTTCTGAAGCTAAGAATAGATCTAGAATGATTAAATTAGTTGATATAATAATGACTAACTGCAGCTGATATTATATCAACTGATTTAATATCAACAATATCAACTGCAGTTGATATAATAATATACTAACTGCAGCTCAGTGTTATTAAGATCTTTCAAATTATATGTCGAATAATGAATGGGACTTCCCTGGTGATGCAGTATAGAATCTGCATGTAGTGCAGGAGACCTGGGGGCTATTGTTCACAAGCCATTAGCAACCCACTTCAGTACTCTTGCCTGGAAAATCCCATGAACAGGGGAGCCTGGTAGGCTACAGTCCATGGGGTCACAAAGAGTCGGACACGACTGAGGGACTAAATGTACATTTTCACTTTTCATTATCTAATAAATGTGTTATTAGGAGCCCACTGTGCATCAGGCACTATTTTAGGTATTGAGTATAAGTCAGTGTGGAAGACAAAGAATAATCCCTGCTACTAAATTTAATGAAGGAGAGAGACAGTTGTCCGGTTGCTAAGTCATGTGTGACTGTTGCGCCACCAGGCAAAGCCCAGACTGACAGTTAAAAATAAATATATATTCAGGTATATTAACTATAAGACGTGCTTACTGAGGCAATCTAACAAGGAAGAAGATAGGAAGGAGGAAACTGGAGGTGGACAGCATGGCCGTGATCAGAGGCCACTTCCTGAGAAAGCTCGGGGCCCTGAAATAGGAGTGCATGGGAGAAGCCAGTGGCAGCTGTAGCAGTGTGTGCCTGGGGACAGCTAGACCGTGAGGGAGAGACATTACGGACGAGCCACCTAGGCCGTTGCGGGGGCTTTGGCCATCATGTTGAGTGAGATGTAGTTGTTGGGGGAAATAGTTCATGCGTGCACAGTTTAAAAATACTTACTTTTATTGTTTTCTAAGTATCAACCTATTAAATGAAGAGCTTCACCAGCAGGGAATAAAGATACATAAAAGAGGTGAAATCTGTATTCAAAAACAGAGTCAACTTCAAAAAAGCAAATGGGAGTTTGATATTTATCTAAAGAAGTTATGTTAAGGATTATTTCTATTATTTGAGTCAAATATATGTGTGATATGGAGTTCTTTTGATTATTAAGGAGTTGATTTTTTCATCATATGAGAACCTTCAGAGGGTTTGAGCAGAGAAGTAGCATGATTCAGTTTATATTTGGGCACATAATTCAGGTCAACATGGGAAGATTAGACGGTAGCTAGGGAAGGGCAAGGTTCTGTGGCTGTTGCCGTAATCTTGGCAGGACATTATGGTGGTTTGGCCCATGGTTGTGGGTGTGGAGGTGGTGCACAGTGGTCAGATTTTGGAAATATTTTAGAGGTAGAGCCAAAAGAATTTGCAAATGGATTACACATGGGGTTTGAGACAGGAGATAAGGATAATTCAGTTGTATGGCGTAAGCAACTAGAAGGATAAAATTAACCAAGGGAAGGAAAACTGAGGGAGGATTTACTTTGGGAGCCTGGGCAGGTGGAGATCAACAATTTATTTTTGAAAATGTTAACTGTCTCAGGGTGTTCTAAGCTACCCATTGCTGATCAACTACATGAAAGGTTGAGAGGGGGTTATGATTTATGTTGAGTTAGACCAGTGCTTCTTAAATTTAATTTGCATATAGATTACCTGGAGATCTTGTTACAATGCACGTTTTGACTTCAGAGGTATTGAACGAGGCCTGAGATTCGACATTTCTACCAGGAGTGACTGGGGAGGACACTGATACCGCCTCACGCTGATGTGCTGCTTCAAGGGCCGCACCTTGTGGTCCAACAGTTTCCAGAAAAGTTTTTTAAAAAGAGGATTTAAAAAAAAAAATACAGATTTAAGGAATGTTAGTCATTTTACTGCTAAAAATTCAAACATTATGAAAGGTGATACCACAAAAGCTGAGTATCCTCCACTCCTATGCTTTCCTCCCCATTTCCTAACAGAATCACTCAGTGGAGTCTGTTTTAAATTTCATAATTCATATAAACTTTTCAGTTGATAGTGTAAAATAAAACTTCTGTTAAGTTACTAACACCCTATATGAATTCATACTTTATTATTATTCTTAAAAGCATCTGATCCACTAGAAAACAGCAGAAAGTACATGTTATTTCTTCAGTGTTCAAGCCGAGCTGTGTATAGTCTTGAGCTCCTTTCTTAACTGTCTATGCTCTTTGCCTGCTTCCTCCTGGCCTACCAATCTACCTAGCTTGCAACTGCTTGTTCCTGGACAAGCCAATCTCCCAGTCAGTTCAACTCAATCTGAGGTTTTCTTTATTTTTTAATTTATTTATTTTTAATTGAAGGATAATTGCTCCACAACGTTGTATTGGTTTCTGCCATACATCAACATGAATCAGCCATAGGTATACATATGTCCCCTCCCTCTTGAACCTCTCCCACCTGCCACCCCGTCTCACCCCTCTAGGTTGTTACAGAGCCCCGGTTTGAGTTCCCCGAGTCATACAGCAAATTCCCATTGGCTATCTGTTTTACATATGGTAGTATATATGTTTGCGCATTACCCTCTCCTTTGCCCCCACCCCTCTGTCCACAGATCTGTTGTCTATGTCTGCATCTCCATTGCTGCCCTTCTAATAGGTTTATCAGTACCAATGAGATTTTCTTATTCTGTGTAATGTTCAACCATTTCCCTGACTTAACACAGAAATTCTGAATCACAGACAATCTGGCCTGACATTAAGATTTTCCCTTTATCTTGCCCAGCCTCTTTTCCCAAGCCATAATTCAAGTTCTGGTCTCAGGCTAAAAGAGAAACAGAGAAACAATTAAGGATGAGATTATAAAGGCAGACTATTTAAAAATTTACCTATGCTGGCAGTGTTCCTTCATAGACTGACTTAAGGAAATTAAAATAAAATAGGGATTATAAAGAAGTATAATTAAAATGCCTAAATGTTTTGTAACTTTAAATATATTAAGAATTAATAAAAAAGATTTTAAAAGAAATAAATTTGCTTCCTCTTGTATAAATGGTTTATGTATATATTTTTAGAAACTTTTTGTTCTACAAATGCTGGTACATCATCTACAGCTCATTAATTATAGTGGTTTTGGTTGTTTATTAAAAAAATGAAAATAGGTCTCAGGATCTTATGCCATTTTATAGTATAACTGCTATAAAAAAAAATTACATTGTATTTATACTATTCTCTTCCTAAGACTTTTCTAAAAATTTGACTGTGATCCTGAATACTCTGTAAGTAGCTGATGTGAGTTTTGTTTTAAATAATTTTTCAAAAGTAGCTTTCTGTGTCAGAAGTAGAATAAACAGCTATATAGAGTCATTAGTACAGTAGGGATCCTTGAGACATTTATGCCATTTCATTACATGACTGGATGCATTAATTCAGTCATTAATTCATTTATTTATTAAATATACATTGATTAATTCAGTTATTTAACAGATATTTGTTGAGTGCCGACAGTGTATTTGACTCTAGTAATAAATATATATTTTTGAGTAGAGCTATGGCCCCTCCCTCCATGGAGCTTAAAACCTCAACCATGTCATTTGAGTCAGTGAAATTACATTGTAAAGCTCTGATAGATTTGATAAGATTAATAATTTATACTTTTTCTATAACATTTCCCACAATGCCTAAATTGATGAAATAAGCAATATCAGAAGTTATGAATTTGTGCCCTAAACTTTTTTTCATGGTCCCATTTTTATCGTAAGTGTCCTTATGTGTTCTGTCCTGCGTCTTCTGTAAATTACTGTGTGTGGAAAGAATGACTCCAGAAGTTCCATCTAGTTTTGCAGTTTTCATAGGAAAGAATAGAGAATAGTGTTCTTCAATTCTATTCAAGTATTTTTTTTCTTTTTAAAAGTAGCCAAGAGAATAGAAACTGTAACTTTAATTATTCATGAGGCCCTGTAAGTAAAATATGTCACTCTTCAGTACATTCTAAGTATCTTTAAAAATTTTATATTCCTAGTTTAAAAAAATATTGTTTACAATTTAGTTTATTATTATTTGGTCATCTTGTTATCAAATGAAAATATGAGAGGTTAATATATGATTAAAAATAATTTATATGTCAGCTGGTAGAATGACTTTTTAATATCAAATCTACCTTTATTTTAATCTATTGATAAAGTAGTACTAGTAAGTTTTTAAAATAAAAGTGTAACAGTGTTTATGTTTTCAAAGTAAATAATACCAAAGTGTGTGCATAGAAAATGTAATTCCAAGGCTTATTCTGACTGCTCCTTTACTCTATGGCCATTGTTAATGGTTAGATTGACACTCTTTTAGGCCATTTGTGTGTCTGTGTTGTGTGTGTGTGTGACTGTCTCTGTCTTAAATAATGGGTTTGTACTCTACAGTTTGTTATGCGACTTGCTTGTGGGTATCCTTTAGTGTCATCGTATTCAGAAACGCGTGTCTGTTTTTGAACTAACTGTTTTAGATGACATAGATCAAAAGACTCTTTAAAGACTACTTTTTTGTTTAACCAACAAAATATTCTCCATAATTAAAAAGCTCCATGAAAACTTAACTTTTGTAGAACATATTGTGACCAAGACTTCCCAGACTTCAAAACCTCATTATACCTGAGAAAATGTGAAAGGAAAACTGTTTTTTCCTTCAGTGAAATAGCTGCTAGGGTGGTCCTTGAAGAACAAATCAGTACCAGAAGGAAACTGAAATTAGTATAGCCTAAGTATTCTCTGTTACCATTTGAATCGCAAAGGCCAAGTGATTCACAGTTCAACACTACTGTGTAAATGAAAACGTTCTAGGCTTTTTTGGCTTTAGCATACCACTTTGAAACATTATTTGACTATAGCAGCTCTGTTAACATGTGTCAACAGTGCTCAATTTTTAACATGACAGAATCCCTATTAACCCAATATGCATCTTCTTTGGTGATTTGGTCTCAGCCTAGACTTCAGATTTTACCACTAATTGCTTTCTTACATAAGACATTTGTTCAAGTTAAATATTTTATTTGTCCCAGTAATGCTTAGTAATGCTATTCTATGGCCCTTGTTTATGTATGAATTTTCAACTTTGTTGAAGTAAAGCTTTCTTGCAGCTTAGCCTTTCAAAGAGTTTTTGCTATGAAACTTCATTGGTGAGGTTATAGATACTTTAAAAATTTTTTTAAAAATTAAAAAAAAAAAAACTTTTTTCTCTGTTCAGCATTGTTAATTTTTTTTTTTTTTTTAAGAATCACATCTGTATTTTCATGTGTCATTTAAATCCCACTCTCTTTTTTTAACATTTCATGATCACTCTACTTAGAAGTAAACTGGCCTTCTTTACCAGTATCTGACCTACCTTCTATAATTATAACATAATAGTAACAACAGTAGCAGAAGTAGTAGTGGTAGCAGCAGTAATAGCTAACCATAATGTATGCTTTTTTGTGTGTTGAAGATTCTGCTTGATGCATTCAGTGCAGTGCTTATGCATCACAATAACCTTTAGAGTCAACTATTAGGATTGTCTGTATTTTAAAGACAAAAAACTGAGTCTGTAGATATTAAAAAATTTATCTTGAGCCACACATAAAGTGAAGACCAAAACCAGTTCCCATTCCCATTGTATATTGCCAAAATACATCTTGCTGCCTGTAACTGAATTTAAGACAGACTGGCTTTGATTTAACTAACTCTAGTTAACCAGTGTAAGTTTGAGGGTTCATTTTTTTTCAAGTTTCACATTCATATTCCATTAAATTTTATTGCTGTTTACATGGTAGACTTTTTTTTTTTTGTTCCTGACATCATTCTTGTTAATGGTGAATAAACTGGTACCAAGTTGAATTTTTAGTGCATTTTCCTTAGGTTCTGTAAAATATTCCAAAATGGGATGGATTTAATATTATAGATATTAGAGCCATAATTTATTTGTGGTGAAAACTCTGATAACCCTAGTGTTTTGAGGTCTTCAGTCTTGAGGATACTTGGAAATTAAAAGAATTCTCATTAGGTTGTAATTAATACTCATTTGCTCTTCAGAAAATAGCTCCCAGTAGCATACCTAGCTAATGATTTTGATCATTAGCTTTTTCTCACATCATTTATAAGCTCTGAAGTAAATCATGACCAGATACAAATATTAACATAGTTTTGCAGAAAAATAAACTCAATATATTTTTGTGATTTTTATTTCCTAAGAAATATCTTTCTCTTTTTGCCTCAGTATGATTTAGTGATTACTCTGGTTCTGTCCCAAAGTTATGAAAGAAAAAGAGATAAGTTAAAACTATTTCTCTTTGTTTTAATGCTCTCTTCTACCCAGAGTATTCTTGCACATTATTATTTTTCTCTTAATTATATTGGAGAAAATACTGATTTTATTATTTTAAAGCAACTACATACTGTGTGTTCACAGGTATTTTTCATTCACCAAAATTATATCAAAGTTGAATAAGTATGTCATGGGGTTTCTCAAAATTGGGCTTTTTCTCTATAATCCTATACAGTTGAGAAATATAGTGTTTAAGCTGGGAATAGAGTTTATAGAATTAGATATATAAATTTGGAAGCCATTTAAGATTATATGTTGTCTCCCTTGATAACTGCTCTGTCACACTGTCTAAAGTTCAGTCTTTTAATACCTATGCTAAAATACTTAAAAAATAAACTAGTGATTTTAACAAATAATTTAGTTTATGCTTTTTTCCCAAAATATTCTGTACATTAAAAGAATTTTAAAATGCAAAAAAGCAGAACTCTTTGCTTTTGTAGTATTTTTAATTACAGTTTCTAAACTTTCATGTTTTACTTGAGGGACTATATCTTTCTTTTAATTGGACGTTTGTGAACTTCTACATACAGCTTTTGGTTCATGCCATAAATATTTGTGGGTCTTCTTATTCTCCTTATGGAATTTTATCTGTGACTAATTTATCCCATAGCTCTTTAAAAACTTTGTCAGTTGTTGGATTTTTCAACCACTTCTTTTTTGTAGACATTTGCTAATCCTTTTTAGTGCTTTCAGTACTTAATAGATTTGAATCTAATATTGGGTTTCAGCTTTTCTCCACAGAGAATTTCATTCTCTTAAAAATTGCCCACAAGCATCATTATATGAAAAATCCATGGTGATTTTGGCAAAGGTTTTAAAGACACCTTTTATAAATGAGTCTTCTGACAGGTGTACCCTGGGTGTAGCTGTTTAAGTCATGGAATTTTACCTTCAAAGAAATATAAAGGTTAGGGGATATGATTCATTTTTACTTTTAAAAGACTTGCATTAGTAGAGTTCTTCAAGCATTATATGCACAATTTGTTTTCTGTGTCTTTATTGCTTTTTTTATGGGCAACTTTCACTACAGTGGTTGATCTCCATTCCTCACTGTGAACCTGATTTGATGCCACCAACACAGAAAGAATGGAAAAACATGCTTTCTTCCTATCTAGTTGATGAGAAAAGTTTACTTTCTTTATAAAAACTAACTTTATGACTAATATTTCAGAAGTATAAACATTCAACACAAAAAAATGCGTATTTCCTAAATAGAAGCTTTACTAGAAGCTTGTTAAAACTAAGCAGATTGTTCTTTAACTTCTACAAATTGTCTTCTGATTTTTTATTGACTTTGATGTATAATCACTATACTAAGATTTTTTTAAATCATAATTTACTAAAACTCAATAAGTACCTTGTTAAAAGTTTTAAATAAGTAGACCTTGACACAATTCAAAATGTAGATTTTCAAGTCACACAATTCCTTCACACAAAACTTTGACAATATTGTTTAATATTGTGGGTGTTATGATTTATGGGTGTCTTGATTTCTCAAAGGGTTAATATTCCCAACATGAACTAACATTAAATTGATAGAACCAGTGAAATTCATGGTTGAGATTGACTTAATTTTTAAATTTTGTTCTCCAAGTGTACTTCAACAATTTATATAGGCCTGGACAACTGACAATTGAAGCATATGACCTACAGAAATTCATACGTGAGATTTACATCCTTCAGATAAGCTTAACATCATCAACAGTTGTACATTATGCTTTGAAAAATTATCTTTATTTCAAAACAGAAAAAATGTGCTTTTCTAGAAATATTAATAATAGCCCTTCTTTATTCCTGATGAATGTGCAGTTTAGGATGAGATATTGCTCTACTATATGTTTTTACAGTTTCTTTTAAAACCTGTCTTATCATCTACTTTAACACCGAGCTATAGTTCCAAAATACATTGCAGAGATTAAATTCTACAAAACCACACCCTCCCCCAATGATTAATTTCTTCCTAATTTTCTTTCTATATAAATGTTCTCAAAAATAACCATTGTGTTGGCTTTTGGCAAGGTATGTTTTGTATCTCATGATGTTAGGTTCCTAATCCTATAATGCATAGTGTTGGTTTCAAATAACTCCCTTTTAGCAAATCAGAGATATTGGGATAGTAGGTATTTAGAGTAGCTTGCCCGAAAGCTTTGTTTGAAAATACTGTTGGCAGACTTTTAGTCCCTGTCGTGTTCTTTAGCTGATCTAGTGTGAAGGCTTTGGATTTGGATTTGGCCTTCTCCAAAGTAACTGCGTCTTTTGTGGCTTCCTGTAGCAGGATGTAGGTTTCTATGAATGTGTTTCTATTTGCTGCCAAAAGCTACCTCAATAACAGTGTTGAAAATGACTGTAAGTTCTACTGTCATACATTTCAGACTGTTATATTAAATATATTTAACCCTTTTTATTGGTATTTTTGATGTTTTCCTCTAGAAATTCATGTTGAAAAAAATGTTACAGGATAATAGAATTTTGGGGGGTTTACATCATAATTTTTTATTGTGAACTTAGAAAGTCTATCTTATACTTATTTTAAGTACATTCTGGTTATAAAAGGTACACTGGATATGTAATATCTTATGTACATTCCTGATTGTGTGTTTTAATTGAGGCAGTAACATCATCACGTGAAATTATAACCTAAACACTTTTCGTCTTAAAGACGGGTGAGTTTCTGGGATATGATGAATGTTCACTAGAACCACCGACATATAAGACAGCTTTTTAAAAAACAGTAAAACGTTGTGCTAAGTGTTATTGTAAGTAAAAAGTAATCTGAATGTTTATTTATTTATTTATTTTTGTATTGGAGTATGGCCGCTTAGCAATGTTGTGATAGTTTCAGGTTAACAGCAAAGGAATTTACTGATACATATACATACATCCATTCTCCCCCAAACTCCCCTACCATCCAGGCTACCGCATAACGTTGAGCAGAATTCCATATGCCATACACTAGGTCCTTGTTGAATATCCATTTTAAATATAGCCGTTAAGTACAGGTCCATCCCAAACTTCCTAACTATCCTGTCCTCCCATCCTTTCCCTTCAGAAACCATCACATGCTTATTATAGTTATTCAAGTATACCCTGCTCAACATCCTAAATGGATTAAACAGGAGAGCTAAGATGATTGATTGGTTGATAAAAGTCTTTGCTCAGCTTTGAGTTTAAGAATATTGTAAAGCGTACTGCAGTGGTGGCTTTGTAACTTCAATTTGAGGAAGACCCATTTTACCCTTTCATGACTAGTGTCTGTTTTCAGCCAATACCTTCCAATCCCCTCCACAAATACAGAAGCTAATTAGAAAGCAAGGTAGGAAGCAAGCATCTATGCATTCATTTAATATGTAGAACTAATAATAAATTACACGTTGTATAAGAGAACTTGCTAACCAATAATGAGATGCTACTGCCCCTTGTCATTTTAACATGAGAACAAAGAAGCTATTATTTTCTAAAGTGCCAATTTAAACAATAGCTATTAATACTTGCATTTATCTTTATATCTTATTTTATTCTGTGTCCACTAGTTCACTGCCGTGAAGTAAACTATAATTTTAACTGTTTTGTATGCTAGACATACTTGCTGTCTGTTTGGAAACTCTGCATCCTCTGCTGGGAAGAAAGATATTTCTTCAATGTGAAATACTTTTCTGGTACATCATTTCTCACATTGAGCTGTGAACAAAAACTTACTTGAAAATCATTCCACATTGACAAGGATAATGAAAAATACAAATGTTGATTGTAAAAATAGATACAAAATAGATCAATGCAAAGCTAATTTTTTAGCTTTCAAGGCTGGTTTGAACTTTTTTCCATATCTTTTTATTTTTTATTGAGTTACAACTTATTGTCAGGGAAGTACATTAATTGTTTGTATACAGCATGATGGACTTTCGCATATGTGTGTAGCCATGTTCCAGCCACCCAACTCCCTAGAAACTTTCCTCTTCCTGGCGCATACAGTATCCTGCACTCCATAGATAGCCACTGTTCTTACCTCTATAGCCATTGAACAGTTTTGACATAACTAAATGTTAAAATGAATTAAGTTGTAAAAAATACTTTCTCAGCATAATTTATCATATGTAAATCTACTCCACATAGTCGAGTCAGTGTCAAATCACAGTTCAAAATACGTGATTTCAATCAGAATTAAAAAAAAAATTTTAACTTCAGTTTGTCGTATCTTAATGTCAAATTATATATTCATCCACTATGATATTTTCCATGTAAGTCACTAATGAATATAAGGGAAAAAATAAAAGTGTCAAGTGTGAATATTAAAATTTTTATTAATATGCACCTCTATTCATCGGACACATTCCAAGGATATAGCTTAATAACTCTGGTTATAATTGAGGTTATGAACCAATTTATGAATTTTATTTATTGGAACAGTTATTTGGTACAGATTGTCATATACATTATACATGTCTGTGGCATTTGTACATTAAAGAATATACTGCTTCTCAAAAAGAAATAATTATTTGTATTCCAGGACTTTATTGTCCTCTAACTGAATTGAATGTCATCCACGTATGGGTTTGATAAACTGACACAACAGTGAAAAGAGTCCCTGTCCCATGTCAGCTTATCAAACACACTGTGGACAGCACGTCTTTGGCACTGAAAAGATTTCCAGTCATTTAAGTTCTGGATAGAAGTCACGGAGCTCATGTTCAGTGAAACACAACCTCAGTATTTCCAGGTGATTTTAAATAACACCTGATAAAACTGAGGTATAGTCCCACTAAACTTTTAAGAATTATCCAAAAACTAGGAAAAAGAATAATACGCATAGCTACGAATTACAATGTCATTGGTTTAGTTAGCTGACTGAATGGATATTGATGAAATATACAGTAATTACCTAATATCCTGTCATTCTAATAAACAGCATTTTGTTATGCTGTAAACATATTTATGCTGTAGAAAAATAATAAAATTAAATGCTTTTTTTCCTATCCTAGTTCTTATCACAACAGATACCCTTGTGGGAAAGTTATCCTTCAATCTGAATTGGACACTAATTTTTTCCAACTTCATATAATTATTTTATTTGAAACTATTCATTCTCAGAAACTTAGCAGCCATCATTTTGAATAGTGTAACTGAATCATTTGTACTTTTTCCAGTTAAGTATAGGCATCTTAATATATTCTTTTAAGATTTATTCTTAGTACCATAAGTATATTCTGGTAAAAATCTCTAACTTATAAGGTGATATAGTTCAAAACATGTTTTCTTGTATATTATTTAACTTTATTTACATATAGCTATAACAAAGTAGTTCAAGCTGTAACATTTATGGGTCAACTTGCCTGATACTATATCATATAAAATGTGAAAAAATACTTTTCCAAGTTTATTTTCTATGCTTCTAACCCTTCGAAGAAGAAATTAGATTAAGCAGTTACAGTACCTCATCAGTGGCGCTCCATCTCTGTGCTGCAGGTAGAAACGTAGTGCATCAGTGCTGAGCAGAAGTTGCTCTTCCCTTTGGAGAAAATTGCAGTATCCAAGAGCTTTTTTAACAAGGGACCACTTTTAAATGTGTATGGTCACCTCAAAGGATATGTAGAGCATTTCCTGCCAGCAGGATTAGAGGAAGGAAGCGCCAGGCCAAAATGTTTGATGTGTGATGTACTGTAATTCCTTTCATGTGTTTGGTGGCTTTTATATGTTGATCAATGTTCTGCTACCAATTGTGACCTTGGTGTGGTCCAGGTCATTAAAATTTGACCTTCCTCAGTGTGTGGGGTCATTAACTATACCTAGCAGCATTATTATAATTAAGGATGCCATTTTCTTTTAAATAACCACCTCTCATTTTCATTAAAATATTTATTTTTTATAATTGGATAACCCTCCTAGAGACTGATTTTCATGAAAGAGATGATTCAGTGTTTGAAACTGCCAATACTAACAAAATGTAGCTGAATGCTCATTAGGGTTCCTTACTTTATCTGGTATACCTGCTGTTTAAATCAGCATTTTCTTCCCACAGTTTACTATGAGCATGTAAAGTTCACAGTGGTGACTAGCTTTTTTATTTTTTTTAATTTTAAAAATTAATTTTTTCTTCCAGTTTTATTGAGAGATAATTTACATACAGCTTTGTGTAAGTTTAAGGTGTGCAGCATAATGATGTGACTTACACACATCATGAAGTGATTACACAAAAATTTTTAGTGAACCTCCATCATTTCATATAGACACAGAAAGAGAAAAAATTATTTTTTCCTTGTGATGAGAATTCAGAATTTATTCAAAAAACTTTCATATATAACATACAGCAATATTAATTTATTAATCATGTACATTACATCTAGTTTTATAGTGTAGTTTTCCTGGGAGTGTGAGTCTTACAAGCAATAAGCATTGACAAAATCACTGTCAGCAATATTACTGACAATATTACTTTTAATATTACAATATTGCTTTTAATAAAACAAAGTTGACAATTACCCATGTTCTTTACTTTTCAAAGAGTACGTGTTCAAAAGCAGTTGAGTGCTAATTGGCTGTAGATTTAGGCTGTGTTTTCAACATAAGTAAACATAAATGAGCAACAGGAGCTAATTAATGTAGTGTAATGGCAAAGGTTTGATAACAGTCTAAATGTTCACTGTAGAGGATTGGTTAATAGAATAATAATATACTCATGCAGTGAAATTAGAAATAACCATGACAAAGGATGTATGGGTGCCTATTTATTAACATGAAATGTAGTTTAGGTATTTGTTAAGTGAAACAAACTTTTTAAAACTGCATGTATAATATGGTCTTATCTATATATATGTTTACATGTGAACAGAAGATAGCCTGAATTGTCAAAGGTTACCTGTGATTACTAGTATATGAACAATTGTTTTTCTTGATAATTTCCTGATTTTTAGACTAATCTCAACTGTGATTAATTACCGTCTTAAAAAGTAGGGAAAATGGCAGTTTTATACTCATTCTGTCTTTAAATCTTAAAGTACTGTTTTACGTTTTTAGGGTTTTTTCCTATTCACTCAATGTAAGCTATATGAAAATAGGTGTTTTATTCTTTCATACTCATCCTCTCTATAACCTTTGTATTTGCCTTTTGGGTGTTTTAAACTTTATTTTTAGTATGATACTATATAGCCCATGGGCTTGTAAACAGTCTGACATGACTGAGCGACTTTCACTTTCACTATTAGCTTACCCATTCGTCATTGACCACTTGACCGTGGTGATTCTGAAGAAATACATGCTTTATTCTGGGTGGATGGGTGAATGAATGAGTGTGTATTGAAGGTTATTTTGTTTATTTATTTGAGGAACTAGTTTAATCTTTTCCCCACATATGAGCATCCAAATATTTTCTGTAGTTGCCTTTTCTCTCCCAGTGCTGGTGCTGGATGCATCGTTGGTACACAATCTACTAGGTGCCAAAGAGGTTGTTTCTAAAATATAGAAATGATAAAGTTGTTGTTTTTCATTACATAATAAATCAGTTTTGTTATGTCATTTATTTCTCAAAAATGTTTATGAGTGCTTACCATTTACTAAACACTTCCTAGATGTTGGGCTATCAGTTCAGTTCAGTTCAGTCGCTGAGTCGTGTCTGACTCTTTGCAACCCCATGAATCTACTTCTAAAAAGTAATAATAAAATATCCAGAGTCTTTACTTCATGGAACATAGTTTAACCATCTTTATAATTATGCTTAAAGTGTATCAGCTGACTGATTTTTTTAATCATCTTTTTTTGATAAATAAATGGTACATTTACAATATAAAGGAAGAACTCAGTTAATTTTTTTAATATTCTTAGTATATATTACTGTAGCATCTTCTTTATTTTATCTTGTAAGAAATGCTTCACTAGTTTTGAAATTTAAAGTCTTAGTTGTAACAAGTCACTTTCAGGCCATGGCTTATGATGTTAATATTCAAGATCAAAATGCTATGCTATGCTATGCTAAGTCGCTTCAGTCGTGTCCGACTCTGTGCAAGCCCATGGACTGCAGCCTACCAGGCTCCTCCGTCCATGGGATTTTCCAGGCAAGAGTACTGGAGTGGGGTGCCATTGCCTTCTCCATAAACATGGTTAAATTTTAAGCCTAATAGTGTACAAAATTTAAAAAACTAAATAACAACTTTCACCAATATTTGTGAACAGTTATTCAGTTGACCTTTTAAAAAAAGATGCAGTAATTTGCTGCACATTCTTTTGTATTTTTCTACAATATGTTAAGATAATGGTATAAAACATGTATAATTCAAAAGCATGTTAATGTTGAATGAGAATTCTGTATTTTAATATCAGTGTGAATTTATGCACACACAATATGAATAGCAGATTTTGTGAATATTTGGGAAATGAAGTATTTATACATAATAAAATAAAGCTGATATGAATGTGTCATAGGTAATTGTTAGGTAAATTGTTGATAGAAAAGATGCTTAGAAGTAAGATGCTTGGAAGCAGCTACAATGAGAGTAGGTATAATCTCTTCTTTTTGATACACTAAATCTGAAAATATATTTTCTGTATAAGCAGTTATATATAAACAGTTGCATATTAAAGGAATACTTTACAGTGTATGTAAGAAAAGAGATTTAAAATTAATCACCAGCTATGTTGGGAGTCATTTTTGTAGCATCTCTTTAACAGCTATTTGACCTCATTATTTCTCAGTTCATAAATTTTAGTTTGAATGCTTGTGCCTCAAAACACATGCTAAGGTGTGAAAAACATCCTTTTTTCCACGTCTTTTATTTCTCAATTTTATTGGTAATTTCCTAGCTCTTCCCCTACTTCTGACCATGTCTTTTTCAGAAGTGAAATTTTGAATTTGAATTACAGGTAAAAAGAAATTTTATCTTACATAAATCAGTTTCTTTTGTATTCCCTTTGAAAGATACAAAAGCATTTTGTTTTTACATTTATTTTTTAACCAAAATCTAAAAGTTTCATAATTGTTCTCTGAATTTTTACTGTGGTCTTGAGCCCCTGTTTTGAGTAATTGTACTTTCATGTTTTAAATGTTTGTTTTTGGTATTGCTCAACATTTTCTATTACAAGGCTATTTTCTTAAAATGTCATGGTATAGAATCAAAACTTCTAAAGGTTGAATTTTTTTGTAGTCATTATTCTGTTTATAAAAAATTGCCAAATGTACATTATTAGGTTGTTCATATGTTGCCTTAATTCTCCCTTTTCCTTTTCTGTTTTAATTATAGCTTGGAATATGTCTAAGGGCAATATATTTAGAAACTATTCTGTAGAGTAATATTATTTATCATATTTTAAAATTATAAAAGAACATATTTCTCAGGTATCAATTAAAGCTTATATAAAATATATTCTTAATCAGTATAACTTAAATATTTTCATCAGATAGCTCATATTTTGTTGACTCAAGTCAACACTGCATGTTATGACATGATACTTAATCAACAAACATCAATCTGTTTTTAAATTTCTTCCATGTTAAGAAATTTATGCTCAAAGTAAATAAAAATATCTCTGTACTTTGGAGGATGAGATAGGGCAGAATATTTTTATGTTATTTTCTTGAAGAGAAAAAGTCTTCATATTAGTAATGGCATGATAGTGTTTCCCTTCCTGAGTGAACTAGGTAGTGATTTATTTTCAGATTCATTATACTGACTGCAGGGATAAAATACTTTATGTAGTGTTCTAGTAGTATATAATGTTTTAAATTCTTAAATTATTTCTGTTTAAATCTAGATAGTGTTCAATCATTAGAAAAATTAACTCAAACTAGAGTTAATGGAAATCTTTCTAAAATCTCATTTCATGAGATTCAGTTTGTATAGGGAAATTTTTTCAGAAGAAGAAAATTCTAATCCCAAACCTTGGAAAGCCACTACCACATGTCTTGACAGTTTATCCATTTATTGCTAATAGGAATGTCTTCAAATTTTCCTTCCTGTAGCATTGCTGTTTTACTGTCACGTAGTATCCTAATCAGATTGGTGTAATTAATCACATTTTCATTATAGATGGTAAGTTAGGGAAATTTTCTCATAGAGAAACCTTGTGGTGCTATGATAACCAGAGGGAATCTCCATGGAACTGTTAGAACTAGGTAAGACACCCTTAAAGGATGTGTTGAATTGCAGCAAATATATCAGGTAGGAGGAAAAAAGGGTCAAAGAAGAGAGAGATAAAATTAGAGACCTAAGCAGGCTTCTATCGGTATCCAAGGATTGGTCTTAGGGGCATAACGAGAGAGAGGCAGGGAGAAGCAATTGAGGTCAGACTGTAGAAGCTTTGAATTTCAAGTTAAAGATTGTGCTTCACTGCCTGGGTGAACTGGGGAGGTCCTGAGTATTTCAGTAAGGTTTGTACTGTATTTCGAAGATCAAACACAGTGCTAAGGACATAATAGGTACTTAAAGAGCACAGATTATGATACCAGACTGCTTGGATTCAAGTCTGAGCTTTTCCACTCAGTTTCCAAACTGAGGCAGCTAAGTATCTTATGTTGGCCAAGGGCAGTTGGCAAGTGAGCGGAAAAGCTCAGACTTGAATCCAGGCAGTCTGGTATCATAATCTGTGCTCTTTAAGTACCTATTATGTCTGATGCTGGGAGGGATTGGGGGTAGGAGGAGAAGGGGATGACAGAGGATGAGATGGTTGAATGGCATCACTGACTCTATGGATGTGAGTCTGAGTGAACTCCGGGAGTTGGTGATGGACAGGGAGGCCTGGCGTGCTGCGATTCATGGGGTTACAAAGAGTCGGACACGACTGAGCGACTGAACTGAACCGAACTGAATACTACTTACCTTTTAAGGTTGTTGTGAAAGTAAAAGTGAAGTCGCTCAGTCGGGTCTGACTCTTGGCGACCCCATGGACTGTAGCCTACCAGGCTCCTCTGTCCATGGGATTTTCCAGGCAAGGTACTGGCGTGGGTTGCCATTTCCTTCTCCAGGGGATCTTCCCAACCCAGGGACCGAACCTGGGTCTCCTGCATTCCAGGCAGACGCTTTCTGAGCCACCAGGGAAGGGTTGTTGTGAGGATTATATAAATTAATGCGTACAAAGCATGTAGAATTTGAGTGGCATATAGTGTGTATTCAAAAATATTTACCGAATACCTATTTGTATTAGTTGTCATAAGTTTTATAACTGATGGAATATTTTTGAAATAATTACTTAATCTGGCCATACTGTACTGATTAAATTGTGAAATGATTCCACCTCTTAGCCCCTGTTTATGCAAGATGAAATAAATATCACTGACAAATTAAGAAATTGTAATTTTTTATGTGCCACATAAAAACACATCCCACCTAATCCTACCTACTCAAGGGATTTGTGTCAGTTTAAAATTCCCAGATAATTTTCAGTTTGTAGTTTTATGCCCTACTTAATACTAGCTATTTTTTTATAGCGTTTTATAGTTTACAGAGTACTTTCATATATTTTACCTCCTTTACTTTTCACTGCAGCCCTTAGCACTTTTTAGACTATGAATTGCATTTTGCAGGGGAGAAAAACCAAGCTCATGATTGCCCACGTTCACACAGCCAGCTTGAGCTCTTAACCCCACTACTTTATAATTCTGCTTGGCCTTGATTTTGAAAACAACTACATCAGAATAATATAGAGGATGAGAAAATGGATTCTATACCTACCACCTACCTCTGTTCTATAACTTGCTTTTTTAACTGTACCTTACACATACTAGAATCATCACTTAGATATTCATAATCTCATTCATTTAGATTTTGATTGTTATTTAATAGTCCATTGCATGAATATTCCAGATTGTTAATCTTTCCTTCTACTAATGGATATTAACATTTAAAATTTTTCTCTATCACATATAGTGTTAAAATGAATATTTTTCACTCTTTTCCTAGAAGATGTGGTTTCTCTAGAGGAATGCCTTCCCTCAGTGGTGGAAGTGTTCTGTTTCTGCCCTGTCCAGTACAGTAGCCCCTGGACAGATGGGCTGTTGCATATCTAAATGTGACTACTGTGACTAAGGAACTAAATTTTAAAAGTTGTATTGAATTTTAGGTAACTTAATTTTCAGTAAACACATGCAGCTAGTGGCTGTTGTACTGGACAACATGTCTCTAAGTTATATAGATAGTGGAATCAAGTCACAGGTGAAGCACAGCTTCAGTGCTGCCGTATTGTTTTTCAAAGTGATTTTATCAGATTTACGTTCCCAGGGGCTGAGGTGAGAGCTGCCATTGCTCTACGTTGTGGCAGACATTTGCCATTAATACTGTTACATTAGACACCACCAACAGGACTGTCTTGGGACTGGATGTAAGTGGAAGACTCTTAGAGAAGGATATTTGCTCTCTACAACTGGAAGCAATGCTGTGATTTCCTAATAAGATTAGATACAGATGTGTCCCCTCTAATGTATGGTGATAGAAGGGTACTACCCTACCATACAACAGGGATTTATACCAGATTTTTAAGTCAAATATGAGACTGTACTTACTGCTGACTAGAAGACTCTTGACTGGTACCTCTTGCTAAAACACTTTTATTCTGATTATTTTGCATGTTGAGATATTCATGGTTTGATGTCACATATTAAGATATTTTCTGAACTATTCCTGTATTTTTAAAAACTACTAATTTTGCTTTACAAATACCAGAGTTGCTTAATGATTATTGTATACAAATCTGAGAATCTCCAGTTCTTGTTCCTATTTTTCTTTGACCAATTCTGTAACATTTGTGGGCTTGAAGCAACTCAGTGCATCATAAACTATATAAAATAATGTGGCAACATGTTTGTAAAGAAGTTGCTTCGTTATATACTAAATCTAAACATTGCTTATCCAGCTCTAACCCCAAAACTCTTTCTGTCTACTCTAATCAATTGTCTTGGAAATATTAAGTTTATTTTGGCATCTCAGTTGTTTACCCAACTATATCACACATATATACACATATATGTACATATCACACTGTTTTAATGAAGTATATTCTTATGTTTTATTTTGAAAACCAGTTCCCATATTAAGTATAGAAAGGAGGTAAGAGAGAAGACTGAATTTGTAGTCAGAAGGTGTGGTTTCCAGTATAGACTCTGCTGTCAGTCTCCTTACCTAAGTCATCAGCATCTATAAAATGGAGTCTACCTGTCACACCTTGTGGTTGGTAATTTACTTGAGATGATATTGAAAAGCCCTTTGCAAACCATTTGACTGTATATAAACTTTAAAGTATTATTAATGTTACCATATAATGTGTGTATTTTTGTGTTTTGCATGATGAAACACTTTATAGTTTGGTAAGAAGATGGGAATAATGTAGAGTAATAAGAAGGAAATTAAAGAAAAGAAGGTTTAAATGATAGAATAAGAAGCATACTAATCAAAATGCATTTGGTAAGAGAAAGAAAGATATCTTTCTTAACATTTTTTCTTAGAGATTTCCCACACAATTTAGAATTAGGAAACCTTGTAATCCAAATAATTCACCTACAGTGTGCTTTATATAAATGCTTGTTAGGGTTATAGGATTGTTTTCTTATTGTAGAAGACTTAGAAAATTAAAAGAATTTGTTTCCTATTTAATAATACTTATGAACATTTCTCTATGTAATTAAATAGTCTTTCAAAACCTCATTTCTAATTACTCACCAGTGTCTTTAAATATCATTATTATTGCTGACAGTCTTTAGCTGAGATTTTGAATAAAGGGGAACCAGTTCTGAATCTTGATTTAAATGGTAATTTTTTGAAAGGAAGTATTCTTTGTAAAAATAATTTAGGAGTAGGAGATATTGGGTAATGATTGATTAGTAGAGAAAAAGGGAATGTTATACATGAGACTTGCATAGAAATTTTCAAATAAGAATTTCAAATTGGATTTGGAAATAAATCGAAATCTGGTTAACTACAAAAACCAATTGTTCTAAGGAAATGAAATGAAAAAAATGGAATAAGATGGGAAGAAAATATTGGAATGAGAAAGGATGCTAACATAGTTGGAAAAGTCTGGGTGGTTCATGATTTATATAATAGGAGTTGACTTGCAGAAGATTTAATAGAAGAATCCTAAATCAGGAGTATTGCCAAAGATGTGTCGCAGAAACATTAGAAGCAAGTAGGAGGTCTGACTATCTTTTAATGAGGACACATTATAAATTTGTTCTATTTAATTACCATCTTTAGAAACCTAAAGCACTGAAATCTGAGGAAACTTACAGAATGCAGAGGTTTTACTAAATTTACAGTTAGCCTTTCAAAGTCACCTATGTGGAAATTGCATTAAACTTCATTGCTCAGTAAGACCCTTCTGGACTCTTAATATATAAAAGAAGTTAACTTTTATGCCAAGAACTTGCACGTTTTAGACGTCCATGAAGATTTTATGTAAACACACCTGTAATATATTATTATAACATTCTGGAAAAAGCTTTCTGATTTTATATTGTCAGTGAATGATTATGTATTATTATTACTTGAAATGAAGTGATACAAATAAAAATTCATTTTAAAGATTTAATGTTTGAATATTAATGAAAAATAGCATTTTAAGAATTGAATTATTTTATTAGTATAAGAAGGAAGAGATTGCCTAATCCCTGTGAAGTTTTATAGTATGTGTGTGGTATATGTTAGGCTGTAAAAATTAAAAGGCTAGAATGACATTTGATGATGCTTTTGTTCTTTTTTTTTCTTTCTCATAAACCAGCCTAACTTTTCTAGGCTTTCTTTTGTTGTTGTCCTTTATTTTCTAAAGTGTTGTCAAGCCCTTCATGTATTGTACATATAGAACTGGCTATTTGAACCTGTATGTAGAGTTTCGCATTTGTTCCTGTTAAATTTCATCCTATTAGTTTGACTCTGTTCCAGCATTTTGAGATGTTTTAGAACCTTGATTCTCTCATTCACTGTGTTAGCTATACTTCCCAACTTTGTCATTTGAAAATTTGATAAGACAGATTTATATGAATTCATTAAAATTATTGAAGGATAAAAGTTATTGAGCCAAATCCTCTGGCATGTTACTAGAGAAATGACTCCAAATAGATATTATTTGGATCAGTTATTAAACCAGCTCTAAATCCATTTTATTACATTGTCATCAAGTCCATATTTCTTTCTTACATTCAAAAATTATCTAAACTTAGTTACACATCTTTATAACATCAAGTTCCATAATACTGATGCTTATTTCTCACTTACCATGGTGTTATGGAAATAGGTTTAGTTTGGCTTGATTTATTCTTACTTAATTCACATAACTTCTAATATATACCACTTTCTATTCCAAGTGCTGAAAACCCTTCTGATGAATGAATAATCAATTTTGTTGAAGATCAACATCATAATTAAGTTATTTTATAAAGCTGAAGTAGCATTTCCTTTTCTATATATTCTAGTAAGTCTCCTTATTAGTCTTTTCTCTGAGGTCAAACATTGTTTCTTTGATCACATCAACAAATTTTTCAATGCAGTGCGTGTTCATTTAGTGCATTTCTGTAGAACATGTTTCTAATGAGATGAGAATTATTTGGTATAGTTTGATATACTTTTCACATAAGTCATACATTGTATATCTTACAGCTTTTTAAATCATCTTATAAATATACCCCATCTATAGCATGAGTGAACAAATGAGGACTGATCAGTACAAATCTGTAACTGAAAAAAATTTCAAAACTCATGTTTCCCTGAAGATAGATTATGAAAATCAAGTTTCTTATTTGCTTATCATTGAGACTATTTTGAGACTAATCAAGAGAAAGAGATAAATATTTCATATTCTAATGAAGTTGCATATTAATGTAGCCATCAAAAGGAAAATAATTGGTAAAGACTGCTGTCATGTCATTTTTATTTTATACTTGTGTTATGTGGATTTGTAAACATGAATCATTTAAAATGAGTGTTACTCCATTAGAAAATGTGAAATTGCTTGTCTATTAAAAAGTTTACTTAAAAATTAATTTTAGTTTCTGAAAGGTATGAAATTCTTAGAAAATGATTTAATAACTGAATTACTCTGCTTTTGCTCCTTTACGTTTATAACTCCCTTCTTTTAAGAATATGAAATACATGATTAATTTATTATTTAGATTAGAAATGTAGAGACACTATTTTCTTGCCTTATCTTCTGTTTCAGCTCAAGGAATTATTTTAGGGCCAATTTGCTTAAGTTGAAGTCTCTGCATCTTGAGTGTACTTTTGGATTTTATAATACAGAGTAAGTGAGACCAATGGATTCAGTCCAAAATCAGGCCAATCAGCTTCTTTCTTCTCCATTGTAGTACTAACAATAACCAGGTGGCATTTACAATATACTAAGCATATTACAGTTACACATTTACTCCCCAAGGAAGCCTGTGTAGCTAGGAATGATTATTTCCTTATAGAGGAATCTGATATTCACTGGCTTAGTTTACTTCTCCAAGGATAAATGTATAGCCTATAAGTGGTAGAATCAGAATTTGAATATAATTGTGACATTAAAATGCATGCTTTTAATACAGTATCATTATACTGCATTTTCTTTGACCATGAACCCTAATGGTAGCCAACCGCCTTACAGATGTATACCAGTCATCATAGAATGGACTGGACCAGAAGATATAAAAGGAATCCTGAGAAACCTATCTTCCTCTTTGGAGATACAATTGAGAAGTACATGTGCTGGCATTTGTGAGTCAGTTGTGCTACTGAATGCATATAAAGCATAAAATATAACTGAAGATAGCATCCTGGTGATCACTAGTAATTGAAGGGGCAAGCAGAAGAAAATAATCTAGTAAAGGAGATTAAGGAAGGACAGTTGAGGGAGTATGAAACCATTGACACTCATGAGGGAAATTTCAAGAATAAGCAAGACTGTATGAATAGCTTTATGTATATTAGTTATTTGGTAGCTCAGCTCATAAAAAAAAATCTGCCTACCATGCAGGAGGTGGAAGAGACATGGGTTGGATACCTGAGTCGGGAAGATTCCCTGGAGAAGGAAATGGCAATATTCTTGCCTGGGAAATTCCATGGACAGAGGAGCCTGGCTGGCTACAGTCCATGCAGTTGCAAAGAGTCCGACACAACTGAGCGCACATGCCTAACTCACTTGACTCCTCAATGACTTCACTTTTCAGATGAATAAAATGAAGCTCTGAAACTAATTTACCCAAAGGCAGCCAGTGGTAGATGGCAGAGCTGGAATTATGAATCCAGGCATGCTAACTGTGCCGTCTGCTTTTCACCAGCATGCTGTACTGCCATTTTGAATGGTCAAATGCCACGAAAGGTTAGGTAAGCTAATGACCGAAAATTGTTCACTGGCTCTGGTAATTAGAAAATCTAAAAGTTGAGAATCTTCTCCAGGAAGATTTCAAAGGAAGAATAAGGATGACACCTGATTGCTTTCAGTTAGAGGAGAAAATAAATAGTAAGGAAATAGAAATACTGAGAGAAAAATAAATTTGTATTTAAAAGGGAATGTGACAAGGTGGTAGCCAGAGGGGTATACAGAAGAGAGTTTCTCTCTTACAAGGAGAAAAACTTGAATATATTTTAGCTTGAATGGTAAAGTTGCAAGTGAGAAAAAGAAAAAAAAAATTGAGTAAAGTCTCCAAGGGAAGTGAAGGGAATAAAGAAGAATATTTGTTATTTATTCAACTTTAATATATGAAAAGCCTACCATGTACCAAGTTGTATGGCTGAGTACAAGCTGCTGAGAAAACAGACACTGACCTAGACTTCAAGAGTGAAGTGAACTAACAGAGATCTTGGCCTTGAAGAGAAGAGATGCTTCTCCTGAACAGTTTGGTGAAAGAGGCAGCACAAATACAAATTTCTCTGTTCTGTAAGTAAAGTAGCCTCAGATTTACTGGTCCTTGTCCTTGCTCCTTTCCCTTCAGGGAGCAGAGATAGGCTGTTCCAAGAGATATGATGCTCTAAGTATCAGAAAGTGGTTTTTGGAATCAATAAGGATTCTGGTTTAGGTTGTTTAAAAAAAAAAAGATTAAGAGAGCAGGCATATTCCTCAGCCCTAGTCCAGACCTGCCGAATCAAAATTTCTGTAGATTTGGAAACTTAACTGTTGTAACAAACTCTGGGTTATTCTTTTGCACTCTGAAGATGAGAACCCCTGCCCTAAGTCACTAGCAGTCGGTCTCAGCTTGATGGTCAGCCATTTATACCCCCTGCCTTATACGCTCTTAAGATTACTGTCACTTATGGACACTTGATGATAAAAATGTAAGCATTTATTTTAATCAAGACATATAAATTTTGCTTCTTTTTACATTCCTATTTTCTGGCTTGTTTAACATTTTGTAGATCTCAACTGAGCTGTAAGTAATGAATTTTGCTTCTTTACAGTGAGTTCCCAAGATATGCCTATTCAGCAGTAAGCAGTAAATGGTTCAACATGAGCTGTTTCTTATGTAAACATACAAAAGGCCTGACCCAGACTAAATCAATTTAAAAAGGAAAACATTAAAGCTATGTTTCCTGTTATATACTTAAAGTCTTCTTTGGTTCCTTATGATTATACCATTGACCAACTATTTCAGACTTGAGTTTATCCTCCTACACCACCTGCTGAATGGTTCAAAATGGTATGGGAGATGAGTTTCGGAAGGGCAAAGCAGTTACAATTAAAACTCCTACATTTTAGCTAATAAAGCAGCTTTTTGTGTTAAGGGTAAGGAAGTTATGGGCATCTTGACTCACTCCCTTTCCCGATTTGAATTGCTAAAAGGTTTTAAAGACTACAATAAGGAGGGAGAGCAAAGTTCATAGAGCTTTTAGAGGGATGTGAAGTTGAGACAAGAAAATTTGGTTCTTGTTTATGATGTCAAATATTTCTAGGAAGATAGGTTAGGAAATAATATGCAGCTTTTCTTATCAAGAATTGTGACTGTATTTTTTGAGGCAGATATTGTTAGTATTAAGCATTCTGGTCTTCACCAAAGCCATAAAGTTCTTTTCCTATGATTGCTTCCCTAGTAAAGTAGCATTCTGTTAGAATTCTTAAATAATTTTGTAACTGTTTCTTGTGAAAATGTGAAAATTCAAAACTCTGTTGAATAAAATATACTTTAATTTTTGGCTTTGCAGTCAAATTTTTTTTCACTTTTAGGCTATTTTTAGTTATAAAGTCCTCACTTAGGGAAAATAGCATTTTAAAAGTTGTACAATGATTTCCAGTCTTTGAAAAAAATTAAATTATTTCAAATCTTATGTCTGTAACTGTTTATATATTTATATTTAAATATCTAGTGTACCATGAGATGTGAAATATACCTTTCCTAAGACATCTTGTTCTTATATTGCTTGATAAAAGTGCATGATATTTAAGTGAAAACATTTTGAGTATGTTTTCTTAATTTAGTACTGAAAAACAGTACTTTGAATATTCTATATTTTAATTACTGGAATTGGTTTTAAGTATGCATACAACAAAGTGGGCATATCTTATACTTTAAAGAATAAAAATTAGTGATTATTTCAAGTTAAGGAAAAAAATCAAGTGCTTTTTGGATAATGAAGTAAATCAATGAACCTCTGTATATTTTCTGACTATAAAGAATTAAAAATAATATGGATCATGTAGTAAGAAAGAAAAATTAGATTATATTATCTAGATTTGAAATGGTTATCCTTTATTTTTATCAGAGCAAAATCAAAATAAACTTGTACAGTTTGTAAATATTAGCTATTGCTTTGAAATATATTTAATCTTTGTATTAAACTGATAAATCAAATGGCCTACCTTTATTATTTATAATAATAATTTAAATTTTTATACTTGGAAAACTGTCTGCAGAGGAGATACATTATTTACTGCATTTGATCTCTCAGGAGGCTAAAAATTTGTTGGGGAAGTGATTTTTGTTTTTTTAAAGATACAACTGTATTTTTAATTGGCCTAGATTTTCCCTGATAAAATGTTTTTTGTCTAAAGGGTTTTATTACATACTGATGAGCTTGCTATTAATTTAAAATATTCTTAGATTGATGAAATAGATTAAATGTAGGTAGAATTTATTCAGTTGGATTAATTAAATTCTGGCTCCATGGTGCTCTGTTTTCTCAGGAATTTGTTTTTCAGAATCCTAATATGTGCTTCGTCTGGGATAGGTCTCTTAATTCTCACTTTCCAGGCAATTCATTTCTATTTAACATGTTTTGTAAAGGCTTAGAGAATAAGAGTGGATGGTTTTTTCCCTAACACTGAGGTTTCTATGGTGTGTCTAGTTTTGTGCTAGGCTCTCTGTATATTATCTCATTTCATTTTTATAATCAAGACAGAAACCCACTTCTTTCTCGGCTCTTGACTACCCTGCTACTGCGTAATTTCTATAAGCTTTTTGACAGAGGAGAAAATGCCATTTTGTTAGGCAAGCCTAACCTATGGGCCATACCTCTTTATCCACAAAGCAGGGCCTGGTACAGGCCCCTCACACTTTATGAAGAATGGCCTGTCTTTGGTTTAAAGGCTCTCCAGCCATTCAGAGCCTCTTCAGGGTTTCTGGATGGACTGCTCTTACAATTTTGAACCTGTCGTTTCTGCTCCTAAGTACTTTCTTCCTTGTGGTAAATGAGATTGGGCTTTTGAGCTCCTTTTAACGCTGCTTCCTCTTTCCTGGGCTCCTCAGATCTGGGTCAGGTGTCCCTCCTGTGTGTTTCCAATTGTATTCTCTACCTAACCTTGTTTAACACTGACAATTTTGTAATTACCTCTGTCTGTTTGAGAGTGGAGACCCAGTATCCTCAGGCCCTGTCAGAGGACCTAGCAGGCAGCCCACTAATAGTCTTTATATGAACGAATGCAACTTAGCTCATTGGAGACAGGGCTATTTAGGTAGGCAGATGTACTTTTGATAGTCTTGACTGAGACCAAAAAAAAAAGTGTGTGGGGGAGGGAAGACCTTGGTTGTTTTTCACCAGTTACTGTATTGCCAGTAGTTTTATACTATCAGGTTATAGGTTTTAAATGATCAGTTTTGTCTAGAAAAAAGAGCTATATTAGAAATAACATTATATTTGGTGGAAGAAATGAGAGAACAATGTTTATGTTCATCCCTTTGGGGAAAAGGATAAGCAATTGCCTTTCAGGGACAGTGATAAGTAGGATAGATTTTTTTTTTCCAAAACAAGTTGTAAAATCTTTATTGCTTCAAATCTTCCTAATCTTTTATTATCTGTTTAATCTCCAGAACATCATAGTTATGTTTCCTTTTTTATTGCAAATATAATTTATTAGACTTTGTTCTTTATATCTTTTTTTTCCCCTTGAATGCTAAGTTTGTCTATTTTTGGCTCTGTTGATTTTCTCTGCCTTTTTTGTTTCATTTATTTCTGCTCTTTTTTTCCCTCCTTCCCCCCACCCTTTTAGTTTATTTTGGCTTTTTATATTTAACTCATTAATTTTGAGCCTTTATTTTTTTGTTAAAACAACATCTTAGACAATAAATTTCCCTCAAAGTGCCGCTTTAACTGCATCGCACAACCTTTAATACGCATTTTGTTTTTAAGTATTTCTAATTTTTTTTTTTTTGGCCCAGGGATTGACTTAACATAGAAGTGTATCTTTAAATCTAAAAATACAATCAATTATTCCAAATCCTTTCTTTAAAATAAAATGTCTAACTTCATTGTTTTATGCCCAGAGGATTTAGTCTGTATGATACTAACCTACTGAAATGTGTTGAGGCTAGTTTTATTGCCTCCCACGTACTTGGTTTCAAAAAATGTTCCTGTGGGCTTGACAAAAATTATAATTATACATTTGTTGGATACGGTGCTACATAAATGTCCATTTCATCAGATTTATTTAATTGTATTTTTAAAATTTTCTATATTTTACTTTTTTCATAATGTGTTTAGTCAATTCATTACTGAGAGAGGTAGGTTAAAATTTTCCGCCACGAGTGGATACATTTGTCAATTTCTCTTTGAGGATGTGTCCGTTTTTCTATGTGTCAAGTTTATATCATTCCAAATAAATTTAAAATTGTCTTAACTTCCAGGCATTGGATCTTTTAAATTTAGGTAATAAGCCTATCATAGTTTTTTTCCTTAAATTTTATGTTGTCAGATGTCAGTATAACTACTCCATCTTTCTTTTGGCCTCCATATATTTTTTTCCATTTATTGACTCTTAATTTTCCTGTGCACTTAAGTTTGAGGTATACTTCATTAAAAACAGAATAAAAGTGTGGTTTGTTAAAACCAATCTGAAGTTTTATCTTTTCATTTTCATTAAATCATTTGTATTTATTCTGACAGTAGTTATTTTTGGATTTATTCTTATTATGAGATACTTGTTCAACTTTTTCTGCTGTTTTTCTTTTCTTACATTCTGATGTCTACCCTACTTATTTTAAAGTTATGCATTCCATGTCTATTATTTTCGTTATTACGCTGGCTATTTTAGCAGGTGTGCTTAACAAAGTCTGAAGTTAAATATCTTTGGCTTTATCCCCCTCCCTCTCAAATGCAAGGAATTTAGAAGACTTTACTTCAAATTAAAACATCTGTCTGCCAATGCAGGAGACACAAGAGACACAGATTTAATCCCTGGGTTGGGAGGATCCTCCTGAAGTAGAAAATGTCAGCCTGCTCCAGTTTTCTTGCCTAGAAAATTCTGTGGACAGAGGAGCCTGGCAGACTACAGTCCACGGGGTCACAAAGAGTGGGGCACAGCTGAGCACAGCACACACATGCATACGTACCTCAAACTACCTGATCCCCTGGTTTATACACTATCATTGTCCAGAGTCTTATTTTTAGCTTGATTTTGCCTTATAATTTGTGCATTATTTAATATTTTAAAGATACTGTTTGTTTAGTTTTACCCATATATTTACCAGTTTCTTCCTTATTATTTCTGGGGCTTCCCTTAGCTGCTGCTTTTAAGGTTTAGCATTTTTCAACATTTATAGAAGAATGTTATCTCTGCAAGTAGTACCTCCATGAATGGGAATTCACTGTGTAATCTCCCTGTGTGCTCAGTCGTATCCAACTCTTTGTGACCCCATGGACTATAGCCTGCCAGGCTCCTCTGTCCATGGAATTTTCCAGGCAGTAATACTGGAGTGGGTTGCCGTTTCCTATCCCATTTGATCTTCCTGACCTAGGAATCAAACCCAAGTTATCTTGTATCTCCTGCTCTGGCAGGCAGGTTCTTTACCATTAGCACTACCTTGTGGGTGTGGACACATTTATGATAAGACATGTATCCATCATTATAGTATCACATAGACTATTTTCACTGCCCTCAAACTCCTCCCACTGACCAACCCCTTTCAGCAATTGATCATTTTATTGTCACCATAGTTTTCACTTTTTCCAAAATGACATATACTTGAAATTATTCAGTATATAGCGTTTCCAGATTAGCTTCTTTCACTTAGTAATATGTCTCCAATGATCCTTATGTTGTTTTTTTCTTGGCTTGATAGCTCATTTCCTTTTTGTGTTGAATAACAGGATTTACCACAATTTATTTCCACATCCGTGTACTAAAGAACGTCTTTTGTGATATATCTCAGTCGTGTCTGACTCTTTGCGACCCCATGGACTGTGGCCCACCAGACTCCTCAGTCCATGGAATTTTCCAGGCAAGAATACTGGAGTGGATTGCCATTTCTTACCCCAGAGGATCTTCCCAACCCAGGGATCAAAACTGGGTCTCCCGCACTGCAAACAGATTCTTTACTGTCTGAGCCACCAGTGCGTTAGTTGCTCAGTCGCATCCAACTCTTTGGGACCCCCTAGGCTGTAGCCCACCAGGCTCCTCTGTCCATGGGATTCTCTAGGCAAAAATACTGGAGTGGATTGTCAGGTCCTTCTCCAAAAGGACATCTTGGTTGCTTCCAGTTTTGACAATTATGAATAAAACTGCTATAAACATTGATGTGCACCTGTATGTATAGACATGTTTTCAACTCCTTTGCGTAGAAACCAAGGAGGATAATTATTGGGTCACATGGTGAGAAGTATATTTAGTTTTCTAAGAAACTGCCAAACTGTCTTCCAAAGTGGCTATCCCATTTTGCATGCCTACCCATAGTGTATGAGATTTCCAGTTGCTTCACGTCCTCACCAGCACCTGGTGTTGTCAGTCTACTGGATTTTGGCCATTCTAATAGGTGTGTAATGATATCTTTTTGTTTTAATTTGCTTCTTCCTGATGAAATAGGACGTGGAGCATCTTTTCATTATGCTTATTTGCCATCTGTATATCTTCGTGAGCCTGCTCATACTTTGAAAACCATTTTTCTTCTTTATAAAATTATATTTCATGTCTACTAATCCAGTTCATGAAGTCTTTGAATGTCTGTTTCTTCTGCCCAGTTAGTATCTCATTTCACTTGGAATAAATGTGTGAAAATTCTTTGAGTTGAGATTGAGTTCATCTTAAGAGAATTTGCTTTTACCTGTCATCTGGTGGCACTATCTACCCGGGACAAGCTTCTTCAAATTAAAATTGTTTCATGCCACATTAGCAATTCAGACCACAAGGTGCTGTCTTATGATGGCAAAGTCTTAGAGGGAATTTTTTTTTACCTCTTCACCTTGTGCTAATGCTAAGGTCAAGATGGGTAAGTTGATACATTACCTTGTCATTTTTAACATGGACCTTAGCAGGGCTTTTTTCCGTTTTTAAAATTTTTTTAAGATGTAAATACTTACAGATTTCCACTAAGTTGTAAATACATTTTCTGTGTCCCCTTTAACTATTTCCCTTCAGTGTAAACGTTTCCCCAGCTTCTTTGCAGTATGATTGACAAATAAAATTGTAAGATATTCAAAGATATTCAAAGTGTACACTTTATGATTTGATATGTATACATTGTGAAAGGATTCCCTCATTGAGTTAGCATATCCATCACTGGGCATACTTACCCTTTTTTGTGTCTGTAGAACATTTAAGTACCACTCTCTTAGCAAATTCCAGTTTTACAATAGTGTTGTCCACTGTAGTCACCATGATGTGATACATTAGATCCTCAACCTTATTCATTTTATAACTGAAAATTTGTGCCCCTTTACCAACCTCTTCCTAATTCCCCAACCCCTTAGCCCATGGCAACCACTTTTCTGCTCTCTGTTTCTATGAATTTGACTTTTTAAAAATTTCCACATGTAAGTGATACTATTCAATATTTGTCTTTCTCTGGTTTATTTCACTCAGCATAATATAAATAAGATGTAGATAAAAACAGAAATTCACAAATGATGGGAATTTTTAAGGCTGAATAAAAATTCATTGTATATTCTGTTGACCCATCAACACTGTGTCATGGATCCACTCATACACTCTTTTTTTCAATAGTAAATAACTATGAATGTAGAGCCACTGATAAGGAAGAACTGTGGCTATAGAATAGAGAGTTGGTGCCACTAAACCCCAAATTGTTCAAGGGTCAACTGCATATGCTATATTTTCTTGATCTGTTTATTCATTCATTGAGGGACAGTCAGGTTGTTTCCATTCAGGATATGGAAGAGGCTTTTGAGCAATGCTGCCATGAATGTGGAAGTACAGATATCTCCTTGAGATTTTTTATTTCTTTTGGATATATACCCAGAAATGAGATTGCTGGGTCATATGCTGATTCTGCTTTTATTTTCTTGAGGAACCTCTGTTGTGTTTTACATAGGGGTGGTTTGAGTTTACATTCCAAACAACAGTGTACAAGGGTTTCCTTTTTTACATATCCTTCCCACATTTATTATACCTTGTCTTATTGCTAATGGATATCCTAAAAGGTATGAGGTGAAAAATCTCATTATGGTTTGCATTTGCATTTTTCCTGATGACTAGTGAGGACCTTTTCATGTACCTTTTAGCCAATTACATCTCTTTGGAAAAATATTTGTTCAGATCCTTTGCCAATTTTTTAATTGGGCATTTTTGTTTTCTTTTTTCCTCTCTATGGAGTTATATGAATTCCTCTTATATTTTGGATATAACCTCTTATCAGACATTTAATTTGGAAATATTTTCATTCTGGAGGTTGCCTTTTCATTTTGCTGATAGTTTTCTTTGCTGAGTAGATTTTTAGTTTCATGTAATAACACTTGTTTATTTTTGCTTTTGTTATCTTTGTTTTTCTTGTCAAATCCAAAAAATCATTGCCAAGACCAATGTCATAGAGCATACACCCCTTTTACTTCTAGGAGTTTTATGGTTTTAGATCTTGCATGACTTCTTGCGTAACTATAGTAATAGTGCGTGCATACTCAGTTGTGTCCAACTCTTTGTACCCCATGAATTGTCCATGGAATTCTCCAGGCAAGAATACTGGCTTGTGTTGCCATTTCCTACTCTAGCGGATCTTCCTGACTCAGAGTTCGAACCCATATCTCCTGCATTGACAGATTGGTTCTTTACCACTGCATGCCACCTAGAAAACATTGTATATAGTACAATATCAAAACCAGGATATTGAATCAGTACAATCCACAGTTGTATTCATATTTCACCAGATTTTTTTTTTTTTTTCCTGTTTTTTGTTTGTTTCTTCTTTGGATTTTTGGCCATAACAGACAGCATATGGGTTGTTATCCCCAGCCAGGAGTCAAACCCGTGCTCCCTGTATTGGGAGCTCAGAGTCTTAATCACTGGACCACCAGGGAATTCCCTCACCAGTTGTATTCTTAACCATTTGTGTCTATATGTCTATATGTGTGACTGTAGTTTTGTACTGTTTTATCACATATGTACATTCATGTAACCACCATCACAAGACTCAGAACTGTTCTGTCACAGGTCATCCTAGGAAAGCTATTTTTAAATCACTCTTTCAAGACCTTCATAACCCCAGCTTTCTATGTGGTCTCCTATTAAGTAGATTCATCCATCTCCTTAGGTGGGCCTTGAGCTTTTTCACTTCCTATGCACTTAGCAGAAAATCACTGTAGGATTCAGCAGAAATCCTAAGAGGAAAAGCTGGCTTTGGCAGGTGCTCATTTTTTAGTGTTTCTGTTCTCACATTTTTTGTGATGACTTTGCACCTTCTATTCTCTGGCCAGCTCTGAAATGTATTTTAAAAGATGCTTTAAATTGTCTTCAAGCATTTTAGTTATTGCATTCAAAAGATTCACTCACATTTTCTAATATGCCATATTTTGGATACAGGTAAGCATGGAAATATTAAAGAGCATCTATCTTTATAGTTTTCATTAATAGTTCTTTCATAATTAGAAAAGTTGAGTTTGTTATCGCTTGGTGCCTGTGCATCTGTGATTAGCTGGTGGTTATTTATTATTCATTCATTCTGAATTATTCATTCAGAACCATGTAAGATAATGTACTCCAGGAATGGTCATTAAATTTATAATGGAACCTCTTTTTGAATGGTTTGGGCTTTCCTGGTGGCTCAGATGGTAAGAATCCACCTGCAATGTAGGAGACCCTGGTTCGAATCCTCGGTCGGGAACATCCCCTGGAGAAGGGATAGACTACCCACTCAAGTATTCATGGGCTTCCCTGGTGGCTCAGACAGTAAAGAATCTGCCTGGAATGCAGGAGACCTGGGTTCAATCCCTCAGTTGGGAAGATCTCCCGGAGGAGTGCATGGCAACCCACTCCAATATTTTTGCCTAGAGAATCCCCATGGACAAAGGAACCTGTCGGGCTACAGTCCATACAATCACAAAGAGTCAGACATGGCTGAGCACATGAATAGTTTAATTTTCAGTCATACATTTTATTTATTTCTATAATAGTTTTAACATTGACATAATTAAAACAGAGAAGTTAAATAATTTCTCCAAGCTCATGATCATTGGAAAATATGAGACCAGAGTGCATATGAGTCATTTGCTTATCCTGTTTTCTACAACTCACATTTAAGTGGTTTTGCAATTAACTTTTAAGTTAGATTTATATACCCAAATATTGTTCATTTCTCTGAAATTTCAAATCAGGTTAAAATGACATATATTTTAATCTTAAAGGAAAACAAAAAAGAAAAAAATGTAAAATCTCAAATCCTGATTCTTAAAATTTTGAAATTGGCATGTTAAAAGTATTAAGCTATTGCTCAATATACAGTCCATTTTTGTGTTGAGAAGGAGAACCTGTGGAAAGTCATGTTTTCCACAGATAGATGATAAGAAGAAAATAGCTTGATTTAAGGTCAAGGCTAAATATGGAACATTTTAAGCATAGGTGAAAACTTCAGTATTTTTCTGATTTTTATCTCATGATTTTGCAGTTTCTCCATGTGCCAAGAGAAATAGGCTGATGTTAATGCTGGGCTAGGTTGCTTTGGTTATCTTTTAATATAGCACTAATTTTATTTCCAAGCATACCTTTTCTTTCTAAAAAGGGATTCTTAAAAGTATTTTGGTTTTCTTTAAAAGTAGGCTTAGGGAATTTATTGTAAAATGTAGAGAGTATGGGGTCTTCCCTGATGGCTCAGTGGTAAAGAATCTGCCTGCCAATGCAGGAGACATGAGTTTGATCCCTGGGTCTGAAATATCCCCTGGAAAAGGAAATGGCAACCCATTCCAGTTATCCTTGCCTAGATAATTCCATGGACAGAGGAGCCTGGCCAGCTACAGTCTGTGGGGTCAGAAAAGAGTCAGACACAACTGAGCAACTAAGCAACAACAGAAAGCACTGGCTAGTTTGAGTAAATGTAATTTTTATATGGGAATAATAATCTAGGGAAATAAGCTAGGCTACCAAGTGCCAAAGACATTTGCTCTATGTCAGAGTCTATGTGGCCGTACAGCAGAAGTTTACTGTGTAAAGACGGGTGTTCTTGTTGCTGTAGACAGATACTGTTTCTAGCTGAGGTTTGCAAAGATTTGTTTCAGTTCAAATCAGTGACTTGAAACAACATTTACTAATCAATTGATAAGAGATGTAGTTTCTAACTTCAAGAAATTTATGCTATTTTGAGGAAGACTGACAGGTGATTGTGATGTTCTTGTACTTCTAAGTTTAGAAAGACCCTAAGAGCACAGATTTAGGGAAAAGGGAGTTTTAAGAAAGGGTGGTCAGGAAAGGCTTCTTAGAAAGTGAAGTTTGAGGGACTAACTTGGTGGTCCCGTGGTTAAGAATCCACCTGCCACTGCAAGGGACACGAGTTCAGTCTTGGTCCAAGAAGACCCCACATGCTTTGGGGCAGCCAAGCCCATGAGCCACAGCTACTTAAGCCCATGTGCTCTAGAGCCCTTGTTCTGCAACAGGAGAAGCCACACAATGATTGAGAAGCCCATGTACCACAACTAAGGAGATGCTTCAGATCTCTGCAGCTAGAGAAAGCCAGTGTGCAGCAACGAAGACCCCAAAATAGATAAATACAATTTTTAAAATAGTGAAGTTTGAGATGGATCTTCAGAATTCACAGAATTACACCAGTATTCAAATGAAAGAGCATTCTGCCAAATAGGGGTACTCAAAAGGTTACTCCCCCTACAACCTGCACCTGCATTCACTCTCTTTTTCTTTACCTTCATTAAGGCAAAATGAAAATGTTCATGACCCATTTTATGGGTTCATGTAAAACTTAGGCCTCCTTTCTTTGCATGCTGTTTCCTAGATAGAACTTTTCTGAGTTAGAAAAAAGAAGATGAAAATTAGAATCAGCACTCACCTTAAGATAATACTGAGACTCCATCCATCTGTGTTTCTCTTCCTCACACTATGACTTCTTGACCAACACCTGTTTCTTTCCTGTTTCCTTATTGTAACACGATGTTATATTAATATTTCCCTACCTGAGCTATTTGATTGTTCATTTGCAGTCTTCTCCCTCCTCTTCTCTTCATTTGAATTCATTAGTCTTAGCCGTCACATTGCCTGGCCTGATGCATGCCATCTCCATTCCTATGTATCTGGGGACACCTGCCATCTTGAGTCTCAGTAGTCATCCACCTTCCACCAGTATTTGACCAACTTCTGGACATGGTCTGACCCTCACTGTTTACTTAGCCAAGACATAGTCTTGATCACATTCATACTGTGTCTCTCTAATTTTCACACTAAGACTCAAGTGATTTCTTCCCTCTCCCTCCACTAATTGGTTTCATTAGTGTTCAATTGATATAACTAATTGTATTTTTTCCTAATCTCTACAGTTGTGTCTATATTTGTAACAACTGTTTTTATCTCCTATGTAATTTCAATTTTTATTGATTGAAACTTTCTTGGAGGAAAAATATTACCTTCGTTTTGGTTACTCATTTTAAAGAATTTATGAACCAACATAACCAAAAAATTCTCAACTCTCACAAACTTTAACTTATCTGGCTTGCAAATCCCAAATCCTGTTCTTCTTATCCTGTCACACTGCCTTGCTATTTCATTCTAAAACCTTCATGAAAAATTTAACCATTTACTTTCTCCAATCTAGCTTTAAGCTGCTGATAATTTTATTCATTTGCTTAGCCTTGGGTCCAATAAGATGAAAGTTCCAACTCTATATCGGCCAGTAATCCTTACTGTATTTCTACATCAGTAAGCAATGAAGTTTTGTCAATAATTTAGTCTGTGTGGTAGTGGGTTATATAAAGGACTAAAGGCAAAGGGTAGGGGAATTAAGTAAATTCACAAAGCTTCAACACTTTTCCTAACAAGACATCAAAGTACTGAGGAAAAAAAGTAGATGTTTAACATTGGAAAGAAGACAGGGTTTTGAAGCAAAACCTGGATTTAACTTGCAGTTTTGGCCAAATACTAACTCAGTTAACTTTGGCTAAGTCTTTCAACAACTCTGTATTATTTTCTCTTTAGTAAAAAAGGAGATAGTACAACCTCACAACAGCTCAAGGATTTAAATCATATATGTAAAAGTATTTATTTAGAAAAATAACAGTGCTGAGAATAATGTAAGAACTTATAAAGTAGATACACTAAGTACTGACTTTTTGATACATTTTAAAATCATTAGTATGTGGTAAGTTTATAATACCTGCTTCATAGATTTCATTAACTTAATAATCCAAAGTGGGGAAAAATGGTAATAGCAAGATGTTAGCGAGCAAAATAAGCATAGAATACTTAATTTATCTGATTACTTTTCTTCACTGCCTTTACAGAAGAGCCTTGAATTTAGGAATTCTTCGAGACCCTGGGTCAGAGATTGAAGACCGACAATACCAAATAGATCTGCAGTCGATCAATATTGGTACTGCTCAGTGGGATCAACTGAAACCAGAAAAGGAAAATGGCACAGGAGGAGTGCTAACAGAGACTGAAAGAAATTCGCAGAATCCAGCCCTTGAGTGGAATATGGCCAGCAGGTAGGAAATGCTTGAGAAACTTTTTCCACATTCTAATATTTCATTGCCAGAAGAACAGTTAATACGCTCTTTAGCATGCCAAACCTAAGTCTTTCGGTATTGTTTCTGCATTTCATAAAATATATTTTGTAACTGTAGCTGATGCTGTTGCTTGGACTCCTGTGAGTCCTACCACTGTTGCTGCTGCTGCTAAGTCGCTTCAGTCGTGTCCGACTCTATGCGACCCCACAGACGGCAGCTCACCAGGCTCCCCTGTCCCTGGGATTCTCCAGGCAAGAATACTGGAGTGGGTTGCCATTACCTTCTCCTGTTACATTGCAGTTATTACAAATTTATGGTCAATGTCAGATTTTTTTTTTAAGCTTGTTATTTCATGAAAAATTCCAATTCAGACTAAGGATTAATGCACATTTCCCTTAAAATCCATTATATTCCAAGTCAAAAAAATATTAACTCTTTCCTTATCATATTCTTGTGATTATTGGCTTTGTATATCTTCTATAAAAAAATGTTTATTCAAGTCTTTTGCCCATTTTTAAATTGAGAGGTCCTTTTGTGATGGTTTATAGGAGTTCTTTTTTTATTTAATTCTTTGAATTTAAAAAATTTTTATTGAAGTATAATTGAATCACAGTTGTGTTAATTTCTGGTGTACAACAGAGTGATTCAATTACACATGTACATACATATTCTTTTTCATATTCTTTTCCATTAGGATTTATTGCAAGATATTGAATTTAGTTCTCTGTGCTATACAGTAGAACCTTGTTTGTTTTAAATGTAGTAGCTTGTATCTGCTAATCCTACTTTATCCTTCCCCTTCCCCATTTCCCCTTTGGTAACTGTAAGTTTGTTTTCTATGTATATGAGTCAATTTCTGTTTAGTAAATAAGTTAATTTGTACATGTTTTTAGATTCCACATGTAAGTGATATCATATGGTATTTGTCCTAGTCCAAGTTACCTCATGAAGCAGGGCAAAGACTAATAGAGTTTTGCCAAGAAAATGCACTGGTCATAACAAACACCCTCTTCCAACAACACAAGAGAAGACTCTATACATGGACATCACCAGATGGTCAACACCAAAATCAGATTGTTTATATTCTTTGCAGCCAAAGATGGAGAAGCTCTATACAGTCAGCAAAAACAAGACCAGGAGCTGACTGTGGCTCAGACCATGAACTCCTTATTGCCAAATTCAGACTTAAATTGAAGAAAGTAGGGAAAACCACTAGACCATTCAGGTATGACCTAAATCAAATCCCTTTTGATTATACAGTGGAAGTGAGAAATAGATTTAAGGGCCGACATCTGATAGATAGAGTGCCTGATGAACTATGGAATGAGGTTCGTGACATTGTACAGGAGACAGGGATCAAGACCATCCCCATGGAAAAGAAATGCAAAAAAGCAAAATGGCTGTCTGGGGAGGCCTTACAAATAGTTGTGAAAAGAAGAGAAGTGAAAAGCAAAGGAGAAAAGGAAAGATATAAACATCTGAATGCAGAGTTCCAAAGAATAGCAGAGATAAGAAAGACTTCTTCAGCGATCAATGCAAAGAAAAAGAGGAAAACAACAGAATGAGAAAGACTAGGGATCTCTTCAAGAAAATCAGAGATACCAAAGGAACATTTCATGCAAAGATGAGCTTGATAAAGGACAGAAATGCTATGGACCTAACAGAAGCAGAAGATATTAAGAAGAGGTGGCAAGAATACACAGAAGAACTGTACAAAAAAGATCTTCACAACCCAGATAATCACAATGGTGTGATCACTAACCTAGAGCCAGACATCCTGGAATGTGAAGTCAAGTGGGCCTTAGAAAGCATCACTATGAACAAAGCTAGTGGAGGTGATGGAATTCCAGTTGAGCTATTCCAAATCCTGAAAGCTGATGCTGTGAAAGTGCTGCACTCAATATGCCAGCAAATTTGGAAAACTCAGCAGTGGCCACAGGACTGGAAAAGGTCCGTTTTCATTCCAATCCCAAAGAAAGGCAATGGCAAAGAATGCTCAAACTACCGCACAATTGCACTCATCTCACACGCTAGTAAAGTAATGCTCAAAATTCTCCAAGCCAGGCTTCAGCAATATGTGAACCATGAACTTCCTGATGTTCAAGCTGGTTTTAGAAAAGGCAGAGGAACCAGAGATCAAATGGGCAACATCCGCTGGATCCTAGAAAAAGCAAGAGAGTTCCAGAAAAACATCGATTTCTGCTTTATTTACTATGCCAAAGCCATTGACTGTGTGGATCACAATAAACTGTGGAAAATTCTTCAAGAGATGGGAATACCAGATCACCTGATCTGCCTCTTGAGAAATTTGTATGCAGGTCAGGAAGGAACAGTTAGAACTGGACATGGAACAACAGACTGGTTCCAAATAGGAAAAGGAGTTCGTCAAGGCTGTGTATTGTCACCCTGTTTATTTAACTTATATGCAGAGTACATCATGAGAAATGCTGGACTGGAAGAAACACAAGCTGGAATCAAGATTGCAGGGAGAAATACCAATAACCTCAGATATGCAGATGACACCATCCTTATGGCAGAAAGTGAAGAGGAACTCAAAAGCCTCTTGATGAAAGTGAAAGTGGAGAGTGAAAAAGTTGGCTTAAAGCTCAACATTCAGAAAACGAAGATCATAGCATCTGGTCCCACCACTTCATGGGAAATAGATGGGGAAACATTGGAAACAGTGTCAGACTTTATTTTTCTGGGCTCCAGAATCACTACAGATGGTGACTGCAGCCATGAAATTAAAAGACACTTCTTGGAAGGAAAGTTATGACCAACCTAGATAGCATATTCAAAAGCAGAGACATTACTTTGCCACCAAAGGTCCGTCTAGTCAAGGCTATGGTTTTTCCTGTGGTCATGTATGGATGTGAGAGTTGCACTGTGAAGAAGGCTGAGCGCCAAAGAATTGATGCTTTTGAATTGTAGTGTTGGAGAAGACTCGTGAGAGTCCCTTGGACTGCAAGGAGATCCAACCAGTCCATTCTGAAGGAGATCCAACCAGTCCATTCTGAAGGAGATCAGCCCTGGGATTTCTTTGGAAGGAATGATGTTAAAGCTGAAACTCCAGTACTTTGGCCACCTCATGCGAAGAGTTGACTCATTGGAAAAGACTGATGCTGGGAGGGATTGGGGGCAGGAGGAGAAGGGTATGACAGAGGATGAGATGGCTGGATGGCATCACTGACTCGATGGACGTGAGTCTCAGTGAACTCCGGGAGTTGGTGATGGACAGGGAGGCCTGGCGTGCTGCAATTCATGGGGTGGCAAAGTCGGACACGACTGAGCGACTGATCTGATCTGCTCTGATCTGAAGTTACCTCACTTAGTATGGCAATCTCTAGGTCCATCCATGTTGCAGCAAATGTCATTATTTCATTTTTTAATGGCCAGGTGATTTTCCATTGTATGTATACGACATCTTCTTTATCCATTGATCTGGTCTATGGACATTTAGTTTGCTTCATGATTGTATTGTAACTAGTGCTGCTGTGAACATGGGGTGGGGGGCCGGTGCATGTGTCTTTCTGAATTAGTTTTGTCCAGATACAGGCCTAGGAGTGGGATTGCTGAATCATATGGCAACTGTTTTGTTAGTTTTTTAAGGAACCTCCATACTGTTTTACATAGTGGCTGTACCAATTTACATTCCCACCAACTATATAGCAAGGTTCCCTTTTCTCAACACCTACTTCAGCATTTATTATGTGTAGACTTTTTTGAGGGCAGAGGAGAGGTGCCAGTTATTTTATTCTTTTCATATAGAACAAACTTACAAGAATTTATACAATTTAGAAGTAGATTCCAATTGCACCATTACTCCTAGTACAACATATAACTAATAGGACAACCAATCAATTTCACTTTTCCTTTGAAAGTCGTACCCACAGAACATGGCAATAATTTATAAGTCTTAGAGTCTTGTGAGGGGCTTTGTTCAAATCATACTTTCAAGTATAGATTTACTTTATAAATAATAGATGAGCAAGCAATAGATGTAAGTTTTCATACAAGTTTTCCTGTGCCACAAGAAAATAAGAAGATTGTTGTGAAAAGTCTTAAGATTTTATCAAATGAGATTCTCAGTACTAAATTTAGGATGCAAAACGTCATTTCTCTCTAAACAGATGTGGGAAAAAAGAAATATATTCTTTACTTCTTTTTGGTATAGACTTTTTAATGATTCCCATTGTGACAAGTGTGAAGTGGTACCTCATTGTAGTTTTGATTTGCAGTTCTCTAATATTTAGCAGTGTTGAGCGTCTTTTCGTGTGCCTGTTGTCCATCTGTATGTCTTATTTGGAGAAATGTCTATTTAGGTCTTCTGCCCAGTATTTGATTAGGTTGTTTGTTCTGTTAATTTGTTGTATGAGCTGTTTGTATTATTTTTTAAATTAAGCCCTTGTTGGTTACATTGTTTGTAAATATTTTCTCCCAGTCTTTAGGTTGTCTTTTCATTTTGTTTATGCTTTCCTTTACTTTCATTGAGTCCTTTATTTTTGCCTTTATTTCTGTTGCCTTGGGAGATTGACCTAAGAAAATATTGAAACATTAGTACAATCTGTGTCAGAGAATGTTTTGCCTGTGTTTGCTTCTAGGAGTTCTGTTGTGTCATGTTTTATATTTAAGTCTCTAAGACATTTTGAGTTTATTTTTGTGTAGGGTGTGAGGGGGTATTCTACTCATTGACTTACATGCGTCTGTCCAACTTCTACAACACCTCTTGCTGAAGAGACTTTCTTTTCTCCGTAGTGCATTCTTGCCTCCTTTGTCAAAGATTAATTGGCCATAGATGTGTGGGTTTATTTCTGCGCTTTCTCTTCTGTTCTGCTGATCCATATATCTGGTTTTAGTGCCAGTGCCACACTGTTTTGATTACTGTAGCTTTGTAGTATTGTCTGAAGTTTGGGAGGGTTTTCTTTTCCCTCAATATCGGTTTAACAGTGCTGGGACTTAGTGTATAAATCTTTCACCTCCTTGGTGAGGTTTATTTCTAAGTTTTTTAATGCAGTCTTAGATTGTTTTCTGCTTTCCCTCTCTGATATATCATTGTGAACATTCAGAAATGCATCCAATTTCTATATGTTATTTTGTGTATTTCTCCTTGCTGAATTTATCAGTGCTATCTGTTTTTGTGTAGTTTTTACAGTTTTCTCTCTATATAGTATTATGTCATCTGTATATAATGACGGTTTTACCTCTTCCCTTCCAGTTTGGCTAACTTTTATTTCTTTTTCTTCTCTGATTGCTGTGGCTAGGACTTCCAATACTGTGTTAAATACAAAGGGTCGCAGTGGGCATCCTTCTCTTGTTCCAGATTTTACTGGGAAGATTTTCAGCTTTTCACCATTGAGCATTATGTTGGTTTAACCCTATTATGTGGGTTTGTCACAAATAGCTTTTATTATGTTCCCTCTGTACCCACTTTGGTAAGCGTTTTTATCATGAGTGGGTGTTGGATTTTGTCAAATACTGTTCCTGAATCTATTAAGATGATCATATGGTTTTCATCTTTTCTTTATTTGTTTATATTGATTGACTTGCATATGATGAACCAGCCTTGTGACCCTGGGATGAATCCAACCTAATCATGGTGTAGGATCTTTTTTATATGTTGTCGCATTTAGTTTGCTAATGTTTTGTTGAGGATTTTTGCATCTATATTCAGCAAAGATATTTGCTTGTAATTTTCTTTTTTGGTAGTGTCTTTTTCTGGATTTCGTATCAGGGTAATGTTGGCTTGATAGAATGACTTTAGAAGTGTTTCCTCCTCTTCAGTCTTTTGGAAAAATTTGAGGATTGGCATAAGTTCTTCTTTGTATGTGGTAGAATTTCTCAGTGAAAACATCTGGTCCTGGACTTTGGTTTGCGAGGATGTTTTTTATTATTAGTATTATTACAGATTCTATTTCACTTCTATTGATCAGTCTGTTCCAATTATCTATTTCTTATGTGATTCAGGTTTGGTGGGCTGTGTGTATCTACAAACCTGTTGCATTTCTCCTAGGTTGTCCAACTTACTGGCTTCTAAATTGTTCGTAGTATGCTCTTAGGGGTTTTTGTATTTCTGTGGTATAGGTTATTATCTCTCCTCTTTTATTTCTTATTTTGTTTATTTGGGTCTTCTCTTCTTGATGAGTCTGGCCAGGACACTGTTAATTTTTTTTATGCTTGCAAAGAACCAGCTTTTGGTTTCATTCATATTTTTTTTTCTGTTTTTTAAAATCTCCATTATATTTATTTCCTCCCTGATATTTATTATTTCCGCCCTTGTGCTGACTTTAGCTTTTGTTTGTCCTTTTTTAAATTGTTTTAGGTAATAGGTTAGGTTATTTATTTGAGATGTACTTGTTTTTGAAGAAGGCACACATGAGCTTTCCTTTTAGAACTGTTTTTGCTGCATCCCATAGATTTTGATGGGCCTCCCAGGTGGCATTAGTGGTAAAGCACCTGCCTGCCAATGCAGGAGACAGAAGAGATGTGGGTTTGATCCTTGGGTTGGGAAGATCCCTTGTAGGGTATGGCAGTCCACTCCAGTATTCTTGCCTGAGAATCCCATGGACAGAGGAGCCTGGCTTGCTATGGTTCATAGGGTTGCACAGAGTTGGACACAAATGAAGCAACTTAGCCAGCAAGCAAGCATAGATTTTGAATGGTTGTGTTTTCATTGTCATTTGTCTCAAGATATTTTTAAAAATTTCCTTTTTCTTTTCATCATTGACCATTAGTTTTTTAGTGGTGTGTTGTTTAGTCTCCTTGTTTTCATTTCTTTCTTGTTTCTCTTTCCCTTGTTGATTTCTAGTTTCACACCCATGTGGACAGAAAAGATACTTGAAATAGTTTTCTGTGCCCTGTAATTTGTGTCCTACTAAGTGGTCCATCCTACAGAATGTTTCATGTGCACTTGAAAATAATGCATATTCTGAGGTTTTTTGGATGTATTTTCCTGAAAATATCAGTTAAGTCTATCTGTTCTGTTGTGTCATTTATAACCTCTGTTGCCTTATTGATTTTTGTGTCTGGAAGATCTATCCATTAATGTCAGTGGGATATTAAATTCTCCTATTACTGTATTCTTATTAATTTCTTTATTATGTCTATTAATACTTGTTTTATGTATTTAGGTCTCCTTTATTGGGTGTGTGTATGTTACAAGTATGTATCCACTTCTTGTATTGATTCTTTTATCATTGTGTGCTGTCCTTTTTTATCTTTCTCTATGGCCTTTGTTTTAAAGTCTGTTTGGTCTGATATGAGTATAGCTACCCTTGCTTTCTTGTGATTTCCACTTGCGTGAAACTTCTTCTTTTATCTCAGCACTTTCACTCTATGTGTGTCCTTCACCTTTAATTGGGTCTCTTTTAGGTGGCATGTCGTAGGCTCTTGTTTCATTATCCAGTCTGGTACTCTGTGTCTTTTGATTGAAGCATTTAGTCCAATGACATTTGAGGTAATTATTGATAGATATATATTTATGGCATGTTTAACCTTGTTTTCTAGCTGATTTTATATTTCTTCTTTGTTCCTTTCTTTTTGTTTTTCCTTTTGCAGTTTGATGATTTTCTTTTGAACTATACTTACGTTCTCTTCCTTTTGGTTTTTGTGAATCAATGGTATGTTTTTGATTTGTGATTTCCCAGTTTTTCAGGTATGTTAAACTGTTACTATAATTTTATAGTATATAGTTTGCTTTAGACTGATGATACTCATAGGCTCAAACACATTCTGAAAAACCATCTACATTTTTCTACTCTCTTCTCCCACATTTTATGAGTTTGGCATCGTCTTTTACATCTTCAGGTTTACCCTTTTGCTGTTCATTGTAGTTGTCACTTGCTCAAGTTTGTTTTGTTTTGTTTTTCAAATCTGTGTATTGGCTTATTTAAGTGATTTACTTTCCAATTGTGATTCTCTCTGTCCTATAGATTATTGTTTCTTTTGTATTTAGAGAAAACCTTTCAATATTTCTTTTAGGATAGGTTTAATATTGCTCTATTCTTTTAGCTTTTGCCTGTCTGAGAAATTCTTTCTCTCTCCTTCTATTCTAAATGATAATTTTGCTGGGTGAAGTATTCTTGGTTGTAACTTCCTTCCTTTCAGAAGTTTGAATACGTCTTATGACTCCCTCCCGGCCTGCAACATTTCTGTAGGAAATTAGCTGATAGTCTTATGGAGGTTCCCTTGGAACTAACTCTTCTTTTTTCTCTTGTTGCATTTAGAATTCTCTGTATAACTTCTTCCATTTAAATATGATATGTCATGGTGTGGATCTGTTCAGGTCCCCTTATTTGGGACCCTCTGTGCTTCCTTTACCTGAATATCTGTTTACTTCCCCAGGTTTGGGAATTTTTCACCCATAGTTTTTTCAAATACATGCTTGATCCCCTTCTCTCTCCCTTCTCTTTTTGGAACCCCTATTATACTTGAATTGGCACACTTTATATTACCTCATAGAGTGCATATGTTGCTTTCATTTTTTCTTGCCTTGTCGTTCTGTCTGCAGTTCTGATTGAATGATTTGTATTATTCTGTCTCTTCCAGATAACTTAATCGTTTTTCTGTGCCGTTTAGTTTGCTGTTCATAGCTCGTAGATGGGGTTTTATCCCCAGCCTCTAGAGCGCTATTAATCCCCTTGGGTGTAGTGCAGGCATTGCACTCTCAAAGCCGCCAATGGAGTAAATCCCCTGAAATAATGCAGCCCCTGGGAATCAGCATGGGAAAATCCCATGGACGGAGGAGCCTGGTAGGCTGCAGTCCATGGGGTCGCTGAGGGTCAGACACGACTGAGCGACTTCACTTTCACTTTTCACTTTCACGCATTGGAGAAGGTAATGGCAGCCCACTCTAGTGTTTTTGCCTGGAGAATCCCAGGGATGGTGGAGCCTGGTGGGCTGCCGTCTATGGGTTGCACAGAGTCAGATACGACTGAAGTGACTTAGCTTGACTTAGCTTAGCTTAGCTTAGCAATGACAGACGTAGGGTGTTGCACCTTCGACCACACTCCAGCCCCTCAGGCTGTCTCTGTCCAGCCAACCCCAGTCTTTTCTCCAGTCTGTCTTCTGAAGCTACAGTTTCAGCACCCTAGTCGCCACACACACCAGCCAGCACACATCTGAGGCTTAGGAACGGATCAAGGTAGCCACGACCATCTGTGCTGGTCTCTTTCTGTTGTACCTCTGGCATTCTGGCTGCTACACTGTATCCTCTGATCCTCTCAGGCTGCCTTTCTGTCCTAGCTGATTCCTAGGCAATGTAGGAGGTTCTCATGGTGATCAGAAATTTCCTCTTCCACAGCTCCCTTCCAGGAATGCAGGTCCTGTCCTGATTCCTTTATTTTTCCTTTGTGCTTCCTGGTTACATAGTGATGTTTCTTGCAGCTTTGCTTTTATGAGATCTTTTGCCAGCATTCAGTAGGTATTCTGTGATAGATGTTTCACATGTAGAAGTATTGTTGATGTATTTGTGAGAAGAGGTGAGCTCTACATCCTTCTGTTCTGCCATCTTGATCTAAGCCAGGTCATGAAGATTTATGCCTATATTATACTAGGAATTTTATGGGTTTAATGCTTATAATTGGGTTATTCAGTTATTTTAATGCTTTTTTTTTTTTAGAGTATAGAGTAGAGTTATTCATTTGCATGTTGGATATCCAGTTGTTCCGGCACCATTTGTTGAGAAGATTGTTCTTTCCCCAGTGAATGGTCTTTGCACCTTTGTCAGAAATTAAAGACTATTTTAATATCAAGTATACACCATGGAATATCTTTTACACTAAAGATACAAAGTAAAATAACTTATGATATGTGCCCATCCCTTACAGAGCTCATCTCCCAATCAAAAAGACAGACTGGTTAATTAAATATTCAAGTACAGTGTGGAAACCATTCTGATAGACATAAATAAAGGATACTTAGGATTAAAGTAAGGCACATAAAAATTGAGATAAACACATTTCATGCACCTAAGACATCTTAGGCAGATAGATGTGACATAACACATAAATAGAACGATAAATTACTCTAAAATTGATGTAGGTACAAATAGAAAATTAAAAGAAAGAAACTCTATGTGTGTATTTTCAGGGAAGGTTTTACAATGTGTATGACTTGAATTTTTTTCTACAAAGCATGAATGACAGGAGAAGGAAGGGAGCAGTTTGAACTAAGAAAGATACTCCAGTTTAAAAACCTGCCCTGTTTTTCTCACTTCTAAATACCAATCACAGAGTATCATGCTTGGCACATAACAGGAAGTTAGTGAAGATTTGAATGAACTGAGAAATTGAATTACAAGATGATTAAGTAGAGCTAGCAAATCAAGTGACTGAATGTGAGTGTTTCTGAGAGATACTCATTCAAATAAAGACAAGATATATCTGATATTGTTTAGTTCTGCTGATTAATCTTGACAAATATAATATAGAGCTTTAATATCATTACATTTTTTATTTTTCAATAAGTATTACCAGTAGAATTCAAAAGATACACAGTAAAGACTAATTTACTCCCCCGACCCATTATTAAATGACAGTCTTTATAATGGTTTATTCCACCTGACTCGGAATTCCTCCTGACACGTTACTCACATTTTGTCTTTAATCATAATGTGTTTCTGTGTGTATGATCAGGAGAAAGAAGCAGGGAAGTTAAGCATAAAGAATCATCAGATTTTAAAATTTGTAGATATTTTGCTCTTAAAACCTTAATTTTTTAGCTGACAGAATATATCAGAGTTCAGTCAGGTCAGAACAATAACTATAAGTGTTGTAACAGAGAGGATTTATTTTAGGAATAAGAACTTATCCATTTGTAGAAGAAGCTGGGTAACCTGGATAACAAATTTGTTGCACTCCAGGAAGCCTGGGAAGCCAGCTTTGTCTAGTGGCTACAGGGACCACCGAAGGTTGGTAGACAGGGCTGTGGGAAGCTGTTACTCGTGCTTCTGGAGTTCAGCCTGCAGTTGCTATTGTCCAGCAGAGCCAGAAGTCAGGAAAACATCTTGAAGGTGGAAAGAGTGAGGACAGGCTGGAATCTGTTGGCACTTCTGCATCATGTTTTCTCTACTATTTAAAACAGTGTAACTTTCAGAGAATATTGTCCACTATCTATTTCTCTTCCACATTCCAACTCTCATGCAAACTTCTTTCTAAACTCTGAACTATTCTTAGCACACTATAGAACAAAAGCACTACAGAAAACTAAGTTTGAGGAGATCTTCACTTGTCCAATGTCACTTAAAATACAGCTAAGTGTGGAACCCTGGTTTGCTTCCTCTTAGCCAACTACTTTTCTTGTACTCAGTTCTCTGACCCCTTACACTTATGCTAAAGTTCATTGTTAGTAAATGGCTCTTTTTTCTTTTTCTTTTAGCAACCACTGTTACCACATCTGGGCTTATTTTATAATCTGAGAAAATGAAGTGCTAAGAACTAAAGTAGCCCATACTGATGTGCAGGTTACACATTAAAATCACCAGTGCTGCTGTACATGATGATTAGAACTTTGAGGGTGTCTGGAGTCGGGGTCAGTGAGGGTAGGGGGATGGTATAGAAAGTTTATCTTATAATTTCCTGAAAATGTCAGTAAGCCTAAATCCTCCAAGTGAGTCTGATTTTCTGGTTTATAATACTTAAAGATATAATTTGAACAGACTTGAAAGCTGCAATTAAAAAAAATAAATCGTTTATACCAAATACTTTTATTTGGCCCTCTCGCTGTTTGTGTTTTATTTCCTTGAGTAATTTATCTTTCTGTCTTTATTGTGAGGAAATAGAACACATTTATTTGTTTGAGTATTTTGATAAACATGTATCAAATTACATGTATTGCCCTTTGGACTATTTCCCCCACACGTTGGATTTTTAAAAAATTCTTAGCAGGCTGAATTTGAATTTGACACAGTCTTAAACTCAGTTCTGTGATTCACAAGATTAGTAGCATTGACTATGTGGAAGTATAGCTTTGTGTTGATGTTAAAGTACCTGAAGCATAAATAATTGGCCTTAATTCTGAGAGATCATGACTGTTCTGTCAGTATTTTGATCTCTTACGTTTTTATGTTTTAAAAGTGATTACCCACATGTTCATAGGAGCCTTTGCCTATTTTGATTTATGATTGATCAAACAGATTTTTTCCAAAATTATTTCTGTGAAATTATAAACAGGAATGTGGAAGGAAAGCATTTTCTTTGATTTTGCTCTTCACCTTGAAAACCATCACTTATGTCTTTATTTGTGAGAATATCAAGCTAATGCCTAAGCAAATTTATAGGCTAGAAGTTAGTCTGATTCCCATAGTTTATAGGTTAATGCCTGGGATCACCTAAACCTTCTTGATTTGTGTGATTTTATAATAATCCTGTAACTTTTTCATGACTTTATGTGAGAGAATGTTTTCTCCTGATGCTTAAAGTACCTGGGAACTGAGTGTGAAGGGAAAAGGGATCCTGGTGCAGTAAGAAGAAGCAGCCGGTTTATACTTCCCAACAGCCAGCAAATATTTCCTACCTGAAGATATCCTTGGCAACTTGAAAAGGTGGTACAGAGATTAAAGGACATAGATCTGTCTTGTTCAGCCTGACTCTTCTATAGTTACTGGTATCAACTTGCCCTGCAGGTCCAGTTGTGGAACCTTTGTTCCAACTGAGTGGCCTTAGCCCAGTCCCTGAAACTCATCTCCTCATAGGTGATTTGGGGCTAATAATGGAGAAGGCGATGGCACCCCACTCCAGTCCTCTTGCCTGGAAAACTGGATGGCGGAGCCTGGTAGGCTGCAGTCCATGGGATCTCTAAGAGTCGGACACAACTGAGCGACTTCCCTTTCACTTTTCACTTTAACGCATTGGAGAAGGAAATGGCTTCCCACTCCAGTATTCTTGCCTGGAGAATCTCAGGGACAGGGGAGCCTGGTGGGCTTCTGACTATGGGGTCGCACAGAGCCAGACACGACTAAAGCGACTTAGCAGCAGCAGCAGCAGCATGGTTCTTACTTCACGTACAGGGTTGCTGTGAAGAATTCAGTATCTAAGTCACAAAAGGCATTTCACAAACTGTAAAGGCCATCATAGGGTTTCCCATTTGGCACAGTGGTAAAGAATCCATCTGCCAGTACAGGAGATAGAAGAGATGTGGGTTTGATTCCTGGATCAGGAAGATCCCCTAGAGTAGGAAACGGAAACCCACTCCAGTATTTTTGCCTGGAAAATTCCATGGACAGAGGAGCCTAGCAGGTTGCAGTCCATGGGGTTGCAAAGAGTTGGACACAACTGAGCAACTGAACACACACACAAGCATAGTTACTAACAGGCAATAGGTACTCAAAAAGTCAGAAAATATTTAAGTTGAATATAATCATCATAGTAATATACCATATAATTTTATTTTAATTGCATTAGAAATTCAACAGAAACTGTTACTCTAGGAAGGAAAAAAAAAAAAAAAAACACCACACACACTAAAATGGACTTCAACTCTTAACTGCTGCTGCTGCTGCTAAGTCACTTCAGTCGTGTCAGACTCTGTGCGACCCCAGAGACGGCAGCCCACCAGGCTCCCCCGTCCCTGGGATTCTCCAGGCAAGAACACTGGAGTGGGTTGCCATTTCCTTCTCCAATGCATGAAAGTGAAAAGTGAAAGTGAAGTCGCTCAGTCGTGTCAGACTCTTAGCGACCCCATGGACTGCAGCCTACCAGGCTCCTCCGTCCATGGGATTCTCCAGGCAAGAGTACTGGAGTGGGTTGCCATTGCCTTCTCCAGCAACTCTTAACTAGTATTTCTCAAATGATTTATCCTTGTGACTCTCTAAAAATGAGAGGAATCTGTATAAATAGGCACAGTTAATCAAATTATAATGAATAATTTCTCCAAAAGTATGTTATATATATTTATTGTTTATAAAAATGTGTGTGAATATTACTGTTTTTCATATTCAGGAATATCTACTGAAATGGATTATCTCTGTTGATTGCCACAAGTCTTAAGTATTTTCTGGTCTATCTTTCTCTGGTAGTATTTCTAGTTTACTAATTTGTAAAGTTATATCTAAAATTCTATTTATCCATCTATTATATATTTAATTTTAGTAACTATATTTTTATTTCTGAATGTTCTATTTGGTTGTTTTTCATATCTGCTTTGCCTTCTTTTATGGTATTAATACTTTGGTTTTTTCCCTCATGTGGTTCATTCCATCCTATATGTCATTAATGATTTTAAAGAAATTTGTTATATTGTCGACATGTGGAAATTCCATTATCAGAAGTTCTTGATCATGAATTTGATAATGGGGTTGAATTCTCTTCTTGCTAATAAAAAAATGATTTTGAAGTATATATGAAATCTGTATTTAGGAGTTTATCTTCAGTGGTCTTTGTTCCTTAGAATCCTTTTTGTCAGTTTGAAAGCATGTTTTCCAGAGAGACTTGTTATCTATTTCTGACTGATGCCCTGGGGTTATCAAAGGTCTGATGCCACTTTTATATAAATAACTTAATATTGGTATTCCTGGACCAACACACATAATATAAATTACAGCTTCCAAACACACATGGGATATTTCCCATTATTTTTCATTTTCTAATTATTTTTATTTTTAAGTTGAAAAAAGAGAAAGATCTCTGTTTTTTCAATAAGTTCTCTTGCCAAAACAGGCAGACTTCCTTGTTCTTTTCTATTTCTGATTGGAAGTTATTTTTCTGGCCTTTTAAGGGCCCCAGATCTAAGTTGACCTCTCATCTCAAAATCCTTGCCTGTCAGGGATGTAAGGATTAGCCTGTTGTCTCCATATGGCCATTAAAAATCTATTTCTGAGGTGGGGGTTGTCGGGGGGGATCTATTCCCTTGGCTTACTAAGAGTAGCTAAGACCCTAAAGTCATTAATGATGTCAGTTAATACTTTGAGTTTTACTTCCCTCTTGTTATTTTAAACCCTAGACTATTATCTAGTAAAGTATTAGCATAATATAATTTTTGTTGCAGTTATTTCTTCAGTGTGTATTTTTTTCCTTCTTTGGAATTCATCCTTGAAAATATTTGAATCTATAAAAAAAGTTTTATGGTTTAAAAAATATGTATCCTTAACTCAAATATTTACCAGAGATAATACAAAAGAAAAGTTAGCACTCTATATACCAGTAAAGTTCTAGTTTTATGACCATTGACTTATTAAACTTTTTTTAAAATTTCTTAACGTCATAGGTCTTTCATATGTTGTGTTACTGATTTAATTCACACAGTGGGAAATAATTAGAATATGAAGAAGCACTCCCCCCATCAGTGCTTCAGTTAAAGTTTGCTTTCATTTGGTTCCCTGCCACCTTTTCTATTTTAAGGTATTTTTAATATATCATATATTTTAGCATTCCCCTATGAGAGCACATCAGATGTTACCTGTTTCTCACATTGGTCATTTTATGGAATTTGAGCTATTAAACTATAATTGTGGTGTCTCTTAGGATCTCAACTCTTCCTCTGTATTCAAATTTTAATACTTCTTCCTGCTACCTTCTATTCACCAGATCTCTTAATTCTTTAAAATTGACTTTCTTGAAATCCAGTACTTATGTGTCACAGAACCAGATAATCTGATTTGCTTTTTTGGCAAAGAGCAAATAAAGCTCTGCCCATTGCCCAGTTCAACAAAAGATGCAAGTACTCTCTAGACTACTCTGGTAGAAAAAGATGTAGACAGACTTGAGTTTCATCTGTGCTTTTTCATGAGATAACTTATGCCAATTCTCTGATCTCACCTTGATTATTTTATAATAATAGAGACTAATAGCGGAGAAGGCAATGGCACCCCACTCCAGTACTCTTGGCCTGGAAAATCCCATGGATGGAGGAGCCTGGTAGGCTGCAGTCCATGGGGTGGCTTGCTAGGAGTCGGACACGACTGAGCAACTGCACTTTCACTTTTTACTTTCATGCATTGGAGAAGGAAATGGCAACCCACTCCAGTGTTCTTGCCTGGAGAATCCCAGGGACAGCAGAGCCTGGTGGGCTGCCATCTATGGGGTCTCACAGAGTCAGACATGACTGAAGCACCGTAGCGGCAGCAGCAGCAGCAGAGACTAATAGGGGCATACTTATAAAGAATATAAAATTAATGGTTCCAGTAACTTTTGAGGTATGACTTGCTAGTAAAACATGGAACTGTTTTATCTCATAAAATGATAACTAAGAATATGAATAAATAACTTGAAAAAACTGCAGTAAACTTGAAAATCTGTACTAGCACAAGTTTTGATTTCTCAATAATATTTAAAATTATTAGCAATTAGCAATTTTTAATGTAGTATAGAAATAGTGTGCTAGATAACTGTTCAAAAGATAAGAATGTATAAGAAAAATTAAGATAGAGGTCAAATGCTGCTCTGGTATCAATTTGCCCTGCAGACCTATAATTATGGAACCTTTGTTCCAATAGGTGATGTGGAGCTAATAGTGGTCCTTGCTTCACGTACAGGGTTGCTGTGAGGAAGAATTCAGTACCAAAGTCACAAAAAGCATTTCACAAACTGTAAAGGCATTCATAGGGCTTCCCAGGTGGTGCAATGAGAAGGAATCTGCCTGCCAGTGCAGGAGACACAGGAGGTGTGTTTGATCCCTGAGTCAGGAAGATCCTCTAAAGTAGGAAATGGCAACCTACTCCAGTGTTCTTGTCTGGAAAATTCCATAGACAGAGGAGCCTGGTGAGCTGCAGTCTATGGGGTTGCAAAGAGTTGGACACATCTGAGCACACACACACACAGAAAGTTATAATCTATGAACTCAGATGGTTCTTAGAGTTTAAAAAAGAAAAGTCAAAAGATTAAATGAACATGCTTGTGAAACTAAAGAAACTGAAAAGGAGGCAGCTGTCAAATAGAATGTCAGAATATTAAAACTAGGATATTAAAAATGATCACAAAAGAATAAGAGTATTTTTTAACAAAAGAGATACTAAACTATTTGTAGAACCCAAAGGAATTATAAATAGAAAAAGCGATTTATTGAAAGGTCCTAGAATACTACTGGGTTTCCTGCCTACCAATGCAGGAGACGTAAGAGACACAGATGCGGTCCCTGTGTCGGAAGATCTCCTGGAGGAGGGCATGGCAACCCACTCCAGTATTCTTGCCTGCATAATCCCATGGACAGAGAGCCTGGCAGGCTACAGTCCATAGGGTTGCAAAGAGCTGGACACAACTGAAGTGACTTAGCATGCACATGCGCAGGATAGTACTAATGGAAATTGATTAATTACATCTGAATTTTTTGATTAGTTTTTTTCCTTTTATGACTCTGAAGTTAGGAATTGACTTTGCAAAACTATGACTATAAAATACACAAATAGACACACTCAACATAATGAAATTTTGGCATACATGTTTGTAGTACAGAAACTTGTACAAATTTAATGAAAATTATCCTTAAAAATGAAATGGCTAATTATTTTTTTACTTTATCTTTTAGCATACGGCGGCATCAAGAAAGAAGAGCAATTTTGACTCCCATTTTAACAGATTTTTCTGTACGAATAACTGGAGCACCTGCCATCATTTTCACCAAAATAATTTCTCCGGAAAATATGCACACTGAGGTTAGAACTTAATTTAGGTTTTATTTTAGTCTGAATATTGGAGCATCTTTTGTTTGTGTGTTTGGAGTTTTCATAGTTTCTGTGCACAGGATATCAGATTAGCTTATTATTAATGTTATTATTTTATCTAATAATTATTGAGCACTTTTTGTACTGTTTAGGGCTTCCCTGATAATTCAGGTGATAAAGAATCCATCTACAATGCAGGAGACCCCAATTAGATTCCTGGGTCGGGAAGATCCCCTGGAGAAGGGATAGGCTACCCATACCAGTATTCTTAGACTTCTCTTATGGCTCAGTTGATAAAGAATCAGCCTGCAATGCAGGAGACCTGGGTTCATTCCCTGGGTTGGGAAGATCCCCTGGAGATGGGAAAGGCTACCCACTCCAGTATCCTGGCCTAGAGAATTCCATGGACTGTATAGTCCATGGGATCAAAAAGAGTCAGACACGACTGAGTGACTTGCATTTTATAGTACTGTTTATGTATTGCTTTCATGTAATATTTGGGCTTCCCTGTTGGCTCAGATGGTAAAGAGTCTGCCTACAATGCTGGAGACCAGGGTCCTATCCCTGAGTCAGGAAGATCCCTTGGAGAAGGAAGTGGCTACCCACTCCAGTATTCCTGTCTGGAGAATTCCATGGATAGAGGAGCCTGGAGGCCTATAGTCCAGGTGTCGCAAAGAGTCTGGACATGACTGAGCAACTTTAACTGTTATTTTCTTTTTTCATGTAATAACTCATTTATTATAAATCCTATTAGCATCTCTTACTGTCCTCATTTTGTAGATGAGGAAACTAAAGCATGGAGAGTTAACCTGTCTAAATTTTCACAAGTAGAAGCAGAACATGGTATGCACCCAACTGGTCTGGTTCCCAGCCATATACTCTTGATCTGCACAACCTCTTTCTAATAAAAGTAGCAATAATACTGACAGATTACTAAGCATTCTCACATGGTGCCGGGGTCCAGCCCCAGTGGATCCCGGGAATTCGAAGCGGGGACGGCGTCGGCGAGGATCAGGAAACAATTGCTTAATTAAATGTTAATTAAGGATATAAAGAGTAATAGAATAAGGATAGCTCAGTGAGAAAATTTAGTGGAGAAAAGAGGCTGAATAATTCAGCCAGAAGGTGAGAGAAAGAACAACATGGGGAGACCAAGCTTCGGTGAACAAGGCCCACACTTTATTTTCCAAAGTAGTTTTTATACCTTAAGTTATGCATAGAGGATAATGGGGGAAGGGATAGAGTCATGCAGTAAGCCAGGCTTTCTTCCTGCAAACTTATCATATGCAAAAGTTTAGGTGATTTGCATCATCTTCTGGCCAAGAGGCCTGTTAACATTTTAAGAAACTTATTTTTCTCTAAAGGTGATTATTCTAAAGTCAGGCGCCACCCTCCAAAAGCATTAGATAAAGTTGCATTCCTATAGGGCAAAGGTGTAGTGGGCTATAAAAAGAAAAGAATTAACTCAAGGGTCCAAGGTTACAAACATTACAGCTACTACTTACACCAATTATATTAATCAATACACTGCCAGGGACACAGCAGGTAAGGGATATGGAAACTTAGCAGCAAACATTGGCCCAACAAGTGAAAAACCCTTCACCGATACAATTTCTAATCAATCTTTTAACTGCTCAAAAGAATCTGTATTTAGACAGTTCAGAACATCTCATGCCTCTCACGGTTGTGAACTAAAACACTCTTGTCACGCCCAGGACAGCCCCCCCTCCGTAAAGTCAGAGGTGTAGGTGAGAGCACAAAGCAGTGAAGTAGGCAGACTCTGGTTTTGGGGGTAGATGCTCGAGAATTTCCAGGGGGACTCCTGAGGCTCGATCCCGCCTTTACCTATGCAGAGCCTCCTTCCTCATGACCTTTGCCACGGCGGAGTTCCTCACGCTGGCTCCCGGCAACATGGATTACCTTACAAGGAGAGCTCTACACGAATTACCTTATTTACTCTTCTCAGCATCCATGAGATAGATATTATGAGTATACATATTTTATAGATGAGGAAACTGAGATCAAAAGAAATTAAGTAATTTGACCAACATTACTAACCAGTTACTAATGGATCCAGGCTTGAAGTCTAATCACTATGCTATATTTTGCCTCTATGCCTAGAATAGAAATGTAATAATAATGGAATCCTTTATGTTTAATGTTATGTTTTTTATGTTATGTTAATGTATAACATAATTTGTTATGCTGAAAACTAAAAAATTTTGATCATTCATAGAGTTATAAGTGGTTGTTATGAAAACTTTGGAAATATTATGTACAAATTAAATGTATTATTATTTTAAGGAGACAAAAGTTTACATCCTTCTCTGAGTTTTTAAAGAACAGTATTTTGTGTTATCTTATTTGATCTTTGTAATAACCCTAATAAGGGAAGCCAGTGGCTCAGAGTTAGAAAGTCCTCCTGCAATTCAGGAGACACAAGAGATGCTGGTTCCATCCCTGGGTCTGGAAGATCTCCCGGAGAAGGGAACATAACCCACTCCAGTATTCTTGATGGGAAAATCCCATGGAGTAGGAGCCTAGCAGGCTCCAAAGTCCATAGGGTTGCAAAGAGTCGGACATGACTGAGCCTACTAGGGAAAGTTAGGTTAGACAGGATATCTTTATATCCACAATAATTGTATAAAAATTAAGTAAGTCTACTAATATCTTTCAGTTACTTAGTAACACAGTTTGTTTAAAATACACAAGTGTATTGCTTTCATCATTACTTAAGGAATAAAATAAGAATTCTAACTATAATGAATAAAATCTGGAAACTTTTGGAGAGAAAGTTTATTTAACTAAAAAAAGAGGGGGGAGGATCATTTCCGACATGCTGTTCTTTATGGCTTTATTAAAAGCTGCTCTAAGCTGTGTTGGACCCATCATAAGTCTCCTTAAATCCGTTCTCTTGGATGACACTAATAAAGAGAAGGTTTGTTGGACATTTCCAGGCATTTGAACATTGTCCACATGCACTTCATGACAAGAGGCAGGGCTTCTGCTTATTAAGTGAAACTTCTGAATTGGTTTTCATTTCTGTTTTCCTTTGCTGAATGGTTTTCCATCAGTAGATGTTCAAGTGACTCTGTTATGCAGAACAGCATCAGTTAAGTAGTGGACATCTACCTAATACTGCCACAATTTTAGCAGTTTAAAGAAGTGAAATTAATTAGTCTAGCTGGTTTTGGCTTCAGCGCTCCATTTTGTTATGAATCATTTGGAATGGATCCTTTGGAGAATACTCAGACCATACCACCTGTGACTATAATTGGTGCCTATAATTTGCCTGTCTGCCCACCTAGATTGTAATCTTCTCAAAGGCAGATTGCCCTTCAACACTAGTCTCACTCTCTGATGTTCCTAGCACTCTAGTATGTTGCATGGTGCTTATGAAATGCTAAGTATCTGTCCGTTTGAGAGGATGAACAAGATTATGCTAAAGAATTACATACATCACTGCCTACATATTGAAATAATGATATTAGTTTGAGGTGTGAAAAGCCAAATGCATATGAAATGGTGAAAAATTCTTATTATAGTGGGTTTCCCTGTAACTAGCACATGGCCTGCTGCACAACAGGCCCTCATAAATGTTTATTAATTTAATCCACTAAACTGTGTCAAGTAACTGTGCTCACCATATCTGCTATTCTCATTAACATATGAACTTGAGTCCCAGGAGAATTCATCAACATTCATAAAGCTCAAATAAGTAGAAATGATAAATTACCATATAATGCCATCATGCTTCTTTATCTATATTCAACCTTTTTTTCCTTCAGGAGATTTTAGTGTGTGGCCATTCCTTGGAAGTGAATATAACCACAAACCTGGACTTCTTCCTAAGTGTGGCTCAAGTTCAACTCTTACATCAGTTAATAGTAGCAAATATGACTGGACTGGAACCATCAAACAAAGCCACAGAGGTAACTCTTACCTGATTTTGATTAGGCTTACTGCATTTGTGCCAACTTTACATTGATAATAGAAAAAACAATAATTAAATGCTTTCTGCTAATTATTCTATATTTAAGTTTATTCAAAATATGTATATAAATCATTTTGGATTGATGTTCTTTATTTTTGAAATTTGCTTGGTCTCTTTTCCCATAATTCATCATGCACCTTTGCAGAATTGCTGTGGCCCAGGCCCAGAAAAGTCACTGTTAAAAGCATGATTTTATTGCCCTGCTGCAGTTTTTAAAGTACAGTGCACAAAACCTGGTGTGGCTTTCCCTTACTCAGATCCATTACAGGGACGGGGCCCCTTTTGGAAATGAACTTTGTAAGAGTACAGTGGGAATAGCTTCAAAAAATAGCTTCTAAAGCATTTGTTTCCCATGCTCAGTGAAGAATGGACATAATCAAAAAACTTGAATGCCTGCCTAGAATTTTAATTTTGATCCAGTGTTCATTGGAAGCCTACATTGTAACCACAAAGCATGTCAACATGAAACAAAGAAAGCTGCTTGTTAGATGCTTCTCAAGATATTGTTTCTTTGCTTTTTGTTTCCCTACTGCTATAATCACATCTGTACTTACAGTAATTATTTTATAAAATCTGTAATGAAGAACCTGTTTATCTATGAAAATGGCATTGCTTATATTTTTGTCATGAGTTAGACGCAGAAGTCTCTTAAGTGTTGTTTATTAAGAAGGAAGGGAAGGAGGAGGTGTTCCCTGAGAGCCTCTTGATACTAAGCAGGTGTGCCAGGTATTTTCATGTAAGTTAACTTGTGTATCTTCAAGCATGTTATTAACAACCCCTCTGTGAACCAGATGTGAGCATTATCACCACCTTACAGATTAAAACATTGGGGCTCAGAGACAGTAAGGGACCTGCCTGACAGCATACACACATCACTAAAAAATGGTGAATCAGAGTATTTAAATCTTTCAAGTCAGTGTTTTTTTCATTCTACCACAGTTGCTGTACTATATCTGTTACATTAGTCTCAATCACCTTTTTAAGAAATTATTTAAAAATGATAAAAGCTGTTGTCTTTCATAAAGATTCTCTTAACTGCATCATCTTTCACCACCCATGATTTGTTTGCTCAGTGTCTCTTAAAAGGACTATAAAGCTATATACTCTTCAAAATATTGACTTTTCCCCCCAATATATTTTAGACTATACATAAGAATATAAATGTATGATATGAAACTAAGCGGAGCAAAAAATTTTCCCCATGGCATTTTCAATGAAATCCTTGAAGCAACTTAGGTTGGAAACAAACTGTTATATTATTTGTGCCAATTTTATGAACCTGTCATGTGACAGAATCTGTCATGTGAAATCTAACTCATGGATTTCTGATGTGTTTTAGGAATTTATAGAACTTAGCAATTGGTTGCTAACTATTTACCTACCTATTTCTAATATCTATTGGTAGGATCTGATTTTAGTAAATAAGGCCCACTCAGAGTTAGATTACTAACAACTTTTTCCTGAATGTCAAGTCTTTTCTCACAGTTCCATAAACAAGCTAGGATTGGTTTTGCTGTTTTAAAAATATGTCTGTGGCCCTTTATTCCTTCTTGGAGATGATGTTAAAAAAGTACAGACAGTATACTGAAATACAGTATAAGCAGTACACTGCAAAATGATTAGTATGGTAAAATTTATTTTATGTGTGTTCTACCACAATTGAAAAAAAAGAAGTACAAACTCCAATGAGGGAAGACAGTTCATTCCTTTCCACCACCTCAGTAAGGTATGTCTGTGAAATTTCAGTATTAAAAAAAAGATCTTCCATGAACTAGAATATTTTTCTATTCATAAATGAGTAACACAACTCATATCTGATACATAAAGATATTGTAAAGAATTGGTATAATTTCTTCCTTAAATATCTGATAGAATTCACCAGTGACCCATCTAGACCTGAAGCTTTCTATTTTTGAAGTTGATTAATTATTGATTCAACTTCTTTAATACTTGTAGGCCTATTCAGATCCTCTGTTGCTTCTTATATGAGTTTTGTTAGACTCTGTCTTTCAAGGAGTTGGTTTGTTTCCTTCAAATGGTATGGCTGGACATAGTATTTCTTAATTATTCTTTCAGTTTATGTAGGAGCTGTAGTTATGTCCCCTCTTGCATTTCTGATGTTAGTAATTTGATTCCTCTCTTTGGGTTTTTTGTTTGCTTTTTAGTTTTTGGTTTTTTGGTTAGCCTGGCTTAGAGGGTTGTCAGCTTTACTGATCTTTTTAAAGAATCAACTCTTGGTTTTATTTATTTTCATTTTTGGATTTCCTATTTTCAATTTCATTGATTTCTGCTCTCATTATTATTTTGTTTTCCCTGCTTACTTTTAATGGTGTTAATATTTTCAAAAAATGTTTTACAAGGTTTCACTTGAAACATTAGTTTTAAAAACTATTCAGGAGCATGAAAGGTGATTTTGTTACTAGAGGAAACATATATACAGTATAAACAAAGAGGACGAAAGATGGATAGGTCTTTGACAATCGAAAGGAAAACAGTGAACCAATCTAAGGCTTATTGCTAGAACCAAGATTTAATATTATGTTTACTTATACAACTAACATATAATAAAACTTTCAGTTCAGTTCAGTCGCTCAGTTGTGTCCAACTCTTGTGACCCCATGAATTGCAGCACGCCAGGCCTCCTTGTCCATCACCAACTCCCGGAGTTCACTCAAACTCACATCCATTGAGTCGGTGATGCCATCCAGCCATCTCATCCTCTGTCGTCCCCTTCTACTCCTGCCCCCAATCCCTCCCAGCATCAGGGTCTTTTCCAATGAGTCAACTCTTCGCATGAGGTGGCCAAAGTACTAGAGTTTCAGCTTTAGCATCATTCCTTCCAAAGAACACCCAGGACCAATCTCCTTTAGAATGGACTGGTTGGATCTCCTTGCAGTCCAAGGACTCTCAAGAGTCTTCTCCAACACCACAGTTCAAAAGCATCAATTCTTCGGCACTCAGCTTTCTTCACAGTCTAACTCTCACATCCATACATGACCACAGGAAAAACCATAGCCTCGACTAGACGGACCTTTGTTGGCAAAGTAATGTCTCTGCTTTCTGTCTAGGTTGGTCCTAACTTTCCTTCCAAGGAGTAAGCATCTTTTAATTTCGTGGCTGCAGTCACCATCTGCAGTGATTTTGGAGCCCAAAAAAATAAAGTCTGACACTGTTTCCACTGTTTCCCCATCTATTTCCCATGAAGTAATGGGACTAGATGCCATGATCTTAGTTTTCTGAATGTTGAGCTTTAAGCCAACTTTTTCACTCTCCTCTTTCACTTTCAAGAGGCTTTTTAGTTTTTCACTTTCTGCCATAAGGGTGGTGTCATCTGCATATCTGAGGTTATTGATATTTCTCCTGGCAATCTTGATTCCAGCTTGTGCTTCTTCCAGCCCAGCGTTTCTTATGATGTACTCTGCATATAAGTTAAATAAACAGGGTGACAATATACGGCCTTGACATACTCCTTTTCCTATTTGGAACCAGTCTGTTGTTACACGTCCAGTTCTAACTGTTGCTTCCTGACCTGCATACAGGTTTCTCAAGAGGCAGGTCAGGTGGTCTGGTATTCCCATCTCTTTCAGAATTTTCCACAGTTTATTGTGATCCACACAGTCAAAGGCTTTGGCGTAGTCAATAAAGCAGAAATCGATGTTTTTCTGGAACTCTCTTGCAACTTTCAAGTATATAGTTAAAAGAGAAGCCTTTCAGGTAATAAAATGACCAGCTGATTACAATCCAGTATTTTTGCTCTAAAAATGTACTTACTGCCTAGTGATCAAACAGTGTGTATTTGTACACTTTGATTTTCAGTGTTTCCTTCAAATGTTATGACTTCCATGATTTCTAGTTCCCGAATATGCAGTTTCTTCATTGTAAATTAACCTTTTCTTATTTTTCTATGCATATATGACAGGCTGAGAAAATATGCAAGAAAAATAAACATGTAGTAAGCAAAAGTGAAAGGCCCTCAGTTGTGTCCAACTCTTTGTGACCCCATGGACTAAACAGCCTTTCCCTTCTCCGGGTGATCTTCCCAACCCAGGGATCGAACCCAGGTCTTCCATAGGTGGATTCTTTACCAGCTAAGCCACAGGGGAAGCCCAAGAATACTGCAGTGGGTAGCCTATGCTTTCTCCAGCAGATCTTCCCAACCCAGGAATCAAACTGGGGTCTCCTGCATTGCCGGCGGCTTCTTTACTAATTGAATTATCAGGGAAGCCATTATTCAAAAAGCTACAATCAGTTCCACATTACAAAGTACATGTCCTTCTACATTTTGTAGTTCGTGTCTCTATGATAAACATCTGGCTCTATAGCACTAGTACAATAGGAATGTTATTTGGTTTCTTATATCTTACTTCACGGTCATTCACATGAGGTTGGAAATTCACCTCCGAGATAACTTCATAATGAAATCTAAATGTACAGTTCTAATTTTTCTCCAAAAATAGATCTCTACGACTCATCCATGGTTTCTTTTCTAATATTTAGCAGGGAAAAATTGATTTACTCTTTAGAAGATTCTTTACCTTTTTATAAGGTGGTCTAGGTCCCATAAAGGTCCAGTTGTATAAAAGTGGTTATTAGTAATATAATCATAACATCCATGAAAGAAGAATTAACAAGGGAGCTACTTTAACTACTTGTAGCAGTGTCAGGAAACTTTTGAAGGAGACAATGACTAAACAAAGAGTTAACTTTAATTTGTCTAGGTCTGTTTTTATATGATAATAAAAGGAAACTAAACATCATCTTAAGTATTCCTAAAGCTGTTGGTATTCAGGACATTATAAGGAGTTGATAAAAAATAAAACAAAAAAATCCACTTTTTTTAAGGTCTTCCCTGGTGGCTCAGCGTTTAAAGAATCTGCCTGCAATGCAGGAGACCTTGGTTTGATTCCTGGGTCGTGAAAATCCTCTGGAGAAGGGATAGGCTAACCACTCCAGTATTCTTGGGCTTCCCTAGTGGCTCAGCGGGTAAAGACTCTGCAATACAGGAGACCTGGGTTTGATCCCTGGGTTGGGAAGATCCCCTGGAGAAGGGAAAGGCTACCAACTCCAGTATTCTGGCCTGGAGAATACTTTTTAAACATTTTATTCTAGTTGCAGTCACACACACACACACACACACACACACACACACAATATACCATAAAAAAGATAATTTGTACAGAATTTCAAAGTATTACATGATTTAAGCTGAGATGAAAGCTGAATATCTGAAGTCTATAGAATTATAAACAGTATAGATAAGATACTAAAACTGGCCTGTTTACTTGAAATGGTTAATTTTTTAATGTAATGCTAATTTTTTCTCAAAGTAGTGCATGAATTTTAACAACCAAATGTTGCTAAACTAAATATATCATGATAGTGTCAGTATAGTAGCATCCAGTGCTCTTGCCTGGAAAATCCCATGGATGGAGGAGCCTGGTGGGCTGCACAGTCCATGGGGTCGCACAGAGTCGGACACGACTGAGTGACTTCACTTTCACTTTTCACTTTCATGCACTGGAGAAGGAAATGGCAACCCACTCCAGTGTTCTTGCCTGGAGAATCCCAGGGATGCGGGAGCCTGGTGGGCTGCCGTCTATGGGGTCGCACAGAGTCGGACACAACTGAAGCGACTTAGCAGCAGCAGCAGCCATTTTTAATTCTATAAGCTTTTTCTTCTGGTATTTATCTCCATCTTTCTGAATGAAATGAATAGACTAACATCTCTTGGGCTTCCCTCATAACTCAGTAGGTAAAGAATCTGCCTGCAATGCAGGAGACCTGGGTTCTATTCCTGGGTTGGGAAGATCCTCTGGAGAAGGAAATGGCAATCCACTCCAGTATTCTTGCCTGGGAAATCCCATGGACAGAGGAGCCTGGTGGGCTACAGTCCATGGGGTCGCAAGAGTTGGACACAACTTAGTGACTAAACCACCACCACAACATCTCTTAATTTACTTATTTTAGTATTACCTATTCATTTTCTTTTACTGTAGGTGAAGATTCCGTCTCTTTTACACTTCTCTTCTACTCCTACATTTTGCCAATATTCTTATGTTTTTAAAGTCATTATGAATTGTTTTTGTCATAAAGACTATAATATGATTATATTTCCTCTCCTGTATTCTTCTGTTTTCCCTAAAATTAATCATTGCCACATTCTTTTTATTTGCTCACATTTTTTATTGTTGCTAAATCTCTACGTCTTCTCTCTCTCTACCCCGATCCCAACTCTCACCAATACATAATACCTGGTATATAATTTAATTTTTTACACTTTGTGACTTATAATGTCATCTCTTCTTTTCCTTTAAAACTGTTTTTCCTGAAGTTTTACTACTGTCTTCTTCCTGGACCAGTAGTCCTCTCAACTTGCTGCAGACTTGACACAACTGATTCAGTTGAGAGAAGGTTGTGATTTTTTAGGGTAATGGTAGAACATTGGGAAATTACAGGTAATCAAGTAAGTAATTTTTTTTTCTGTAAATATAAATTAGTAAAATCACCAGTATCTTTATCCCACCATTCTAAAATATTAGATATTTTGAGTCCTCTATAGAAATAATGATGGTATAGAAAAATATTATAATATGACTCATTACACATGCCTAATATAGTTTACTTGGGTGTTTTTACAGTTTGTTGTAAAATAGGATGTAATAGCTTAGACTTTTTTGAGCAGTGATTGAGTATATGCCCTAGGAGTGGTGACAGAGGTTGTTTTTTGGTATTATTATTATTATTATTTTAACTTGGAAATCATCTGCTTTGGAGTTGATTCATTTTAGGAATGGCAATTCTGAATTTTTTAGTCAACGGTGTAAAATTTTTACAAGACATACTTGACTAACCTAAGGATTGCTGGAGGTCGTTAGAACTTGGAACTTAGAAGTGAAGAAGAGGAGAGTGGACTTTGAGTGGTGATGTAGTAGGCAGGTGTTTTCTGGAGTAGAACTTTAGGCAAGATGAGCAAAACAAAGGCAAATGTACCTTCAGAACACATGTGAGTGGAGGTAGGGTTTGAAAGCAAGGAACTAAGGCTGGTTTGGGAGAGGATGTTGATGTTCTGGGTCTGTCTCAGTGCTTCCTGTCTTGAGGTGGACATGAATGGGAGAGGGCATTTCAGAGTTCACGTATTTCTGTAACCTTTCTCATTAGAAAAGGACATAGGGGTTTTGGATAACATGCTTGTGGTGTCTTTCCATTAGCATTACTATGCTGAGTGTTTGTTTCCCTTCAGAGGCATCTGGATGGACCACTTGTAACCAGGCAATAAACCCAAGCCCCAGTAAATTATGGATTCAAGCAGAGCCTTAAATGGACATGAGGCCCTGGGAGGAAATACCTTGAATTTCTTCAACTGTAGACCTGGAAATGATATTAAGTATATTTCTACCTGTTCTCTCCAAGGGAAGGACTTCTTAGGTACACTTAGCTATCACACCTGTTTCAATAAGTTAGACCTTGTCAGTGTTAAAAATAGTATAATTTTCTCCCAATAAAAAGCTTATTCTTAGAAAGAAACACACTGTAGTTACTTCAAGGTAGATCGTAAACATCAAGAAAGCAAGAAAAAGTTTAATTTTCCAGCCATTCTGATATTTATCCCATATAGATTTCCTGACCAGAAGTCCAGTGAATGTACCAAGTTTTCCTGAGGCACTATTAAACTATTGTCCTAGTCTTTTTCAGCAGTATTCATTGAGGGATTACTCTATACCAGACACACTGGCTACAAACAGATAGAGGTATGAAAAATAAACATACTGTGGCCCCTGCCCTCTAGGATTTTCTAATGTGCATGTAAAATAAAGCATACATTTATAACAGCTCAGAGCAGTAAACAAAAAGTGTCAAATAAGCTCTCTTTAAAACTAGTGCTGTAATAACTACTCAGAATAAGGAGAAAACTAGGTGGTCAGAGATCTGGCTTCATAGAGAAGTTGGGTTTAAATAGAGAAGAGTGACCTACCTTGTGTACTCAGTAAATATTGAATCCTTCCTATGTGTCAAATGCTGTTATGGGTACTAGGGTAACAGCATTAAAGAAAAGAGGTTAAGTTTCTGATTTCCTATTCTGGTGCTCATATATTCAGAGGTGAAGAATAATTGGAACTAGATCAATATATATTGATACCTATATAACTAGTAATATATGACTGTACATATAAACATATATATATATACATGCATGTATACATATGTATAAACTCATTCATGCACATAACTAGTTGCATTCATTACTTACCATTTGCCCAAAATTAGTCATGTGGTCACACCTGGCTGTAAGAGAGGCTGGAAATGTAGTCTTTCTAATACAAGACCATATGCCCTGCTATAAAAAGCATTTTATCATGAAAGAAGAAGATAATGAATATTGGGGTACAACTGACAGCCTAAGCCACAGAGGCTTCAGGGTCACCTGGTATTCAAAGTTAGGATAGTCCTCAGAAAGCAATCTTTTCTCTCCTCAATACTTTGAACATATCCTAAAAAGTTCTATGCCGTATAATTTTGCAGGTCGTTCAGTGCTGTTACAGGGACAAGTATTGTCTTTACTCAGCATTTCTAACTCTCATCTGCTAATAGAACTCCCCTTCCTTTGGCCAAACAACATTCTCCTAGTAATACTTTATATGGTTTGATAGGGATTCCCATTTCAGGGTAGATATGAGACAAAGGCCTGGTTAGTTATCGTATCAATCTCCCTGACCTAGTTATTGGTCCAAATATGGGCAATTTACTCTGGCGAGTGCAGTGTTGCATATGAAGACACTGGGAAGAATTAGTCTTCTCTTCTCAGTACTCACTGATGCAGACAATATTGCAGTGTTTTGAGGTGGAGATAATAAAACCCAAGGAAAGTACTGAGCACAGAATAGAATTTGATGCTGAATAAATGCTTGTAGTATGAATTAGTAAATGAATTCCTTAATTCACAGGAAGTTCTATTTCTGTTCATAGAAATAGCAAAGATGTATGCCACATACAGGACTTCCCAGGTGGTGCTGGTAGTAAAGAACCCACCTGTCAATGCAGGAGATGAAAAAGACACGGGTTCGATCCCTGGGTTGGGAAGATCCCCTGAAGGAGGGCATGGCAATTCACTCCAGTATTCTTGCCTGGAGAATCCCATGAACAGAGGAGCCTGGAGGGCTACAGTCCATGGGGTCACATAGTTGGACATGATTGAAGGAACTTAACACAGAATGTGACACATATATATCAAAAAAACTAGAAGAAATTGATGATTAACCGTATGTTTGATGGAGACAGGCTGGGTATATATTGAAAGCTTTGAATACTAGACTGTAATGTTTTAAGTAATTTAGGCAGTAGAGAGTAACTGAAAATAGCTAAGCTAAAGAGTAACTCTTTACAGGTGTGCTTTGAAGCGCAGATTCATTTTAGACTGAACCTATCAACTGTACTCACACATTGATAGGAGGTATGTGATCTTCAAACACAAATATTATAGTTATATTTTCTTTTATTCTAACATAACAATATATTATATTCTATTACAGTATCAGTTTATTTCAGTTAGGATTTGAAATTGCTGTAGCATATAATATCACCTATTGTTTCCAGAAGCTACAATTCTCATGTGTGTGTGTGTGTGTATATATATATATATAAAATTAAAAAAAATTTTTTTTAAAGCACACACTTTTAAAATGGACTAAATAGAAGGGTGAGAGGGCGAAGATTGCCCTGAGTTGTGTTCATATGGCTGCAGTAATTACTCGTTATTCCTGAATAGCAAGTAATCATCTTATTAAGCCTACTTACAGAGGGAGTATATGTAAGGAGTAACACATGCTCATTTTCAAATCAGTGTTTTAGAGTAAAGAAAACTTTTGTAGCAAAATAAAAACCATATTTTTAGGGGTAAAGAATGGAACCACATCACTGGGGATCTGAAGGTGGAGGTTCTTTGATCCACACACTGCAGATCCTGGCGAGGAGTGTAGACAACTTCTAAGACTAATTGAGCATTTCTTCCTTTGCCTACTCGCCTTCCTCCTCTTCCTCCTCCACTTAACCACTTGGTTTTAGGCACTTCCTTAGCTCTCCTTTCTTTTCAGTCTCTGGCAATGACTCACTTAGTAACCTGTTCCACGCCTGCTTCAGTACCTTTTCTTATACTCTGACAGCTCTAAATTTTTTTTTAAAGGAAAATATTATTTACCCCAAAAGTTAACTTTAATGATCATAAAATAAATAGTACTTAGTCTATATTTCTTCAGATTTCTAAAATAATGGATATTTCCACCAAAATAAGGTTACTGTTCCCCAAGAAATTTCCTCTTATTTGTTGTATTTGACTCCTCCACACCTATTTAAGGAATTAAGAACCCCATAAAGCAGTGTATCCAGCTGTTGATGAAGCATGACAAAATTACAGTTAAGAAAAAAGTTATAATCAAACTGGTCAGATAAGATGAAGGCCCTTAGCTACAGCTCTATCTAAAGACTTCTATTCCCTCTCATCTGTGCTTCTCCCTAGGCCTCCTTGTCTGTTCTGTGTTTATATTTCTTCCTGTCTGTGCTAAGTTATATGCCTTCTCTCTGATCTTGAAATCTCTCTCTTTCTTACATATTTCTCTTGAATTTCCAACACTGTCCTTTTAATACCTTATTCCTCATGGTATTCGTCTGTAAGGTGAAAGAAAGCTCTAGGAAAATAGGTTATAGCTAATTATTATCTCTTCTGAGTAAAAATATGATAAAAAGAGCTAGCTGTTCAAAATAACTGAGAGTCAGTGATTTCCTTGGTTTCATATCTGACAGTCTGTACTTTTCTAACAAGCAGACTTTTGGACTTTCAGTTACTTTTACATGGTAGAATCAACTTTAAAAAAATATTAACATCAGAGCCATGGGAATGTATATGATTCTCATCTAAGATTTCATACATTTTAAAATTGCTTATTTCTAGACCTTTGGCTTTTCATCAAAGGTTTTCTGTAGAAAATGACTAAAAACCCTCTCACAGAGTATAGAGATATATAAAATAAACACCAAGACCTAAATCAAATCATCTTCATTCTACCCTTTTTCAAGATTCCTGGACTTCAGCAAATGTGCCGTAGGTGCCTTTATACCTTTCTTTATAAAAATTGGCCCATTCAGCAGTGCACCATTGGAAGACCCAAAAGTGCACTGGGAAGACTGAAGTATTCTGTATCTTGACTGTGGCAGTCATTACACAACTGTGGACACTCATCAAAGACCATTAACTGTTATATTTTAAAAAGTAACTTTTATTACCAGCAAATTACATGCCGGTAAACCTGACTTAAAAACATTTGACCACTTAGTAACACAGCTTTGGAGGACACAAAAATCCACTAGCAGCAGTGATCCCTATTAGTGACAGAGTGTCTATTACTGAAGTACTGAAGTGGCTGCCCAGTGTCTGTAACACCAGCTAATACTTACTGGGTGCTCACCATGTGCAAAGTGGTCTAAGTGTTATAGGTAGTTTAACTCCTTTAGTCCTTCATTAACCCTGTGAGTTTGGGGCTCTTTCTTAAACTGTACTGGTATGAAAACTAAATGTCAAGAAAGCCCTATGATTTGCACCAGATTGTATAACTAATCATACCGAACCAAACTATTCCCCCTACCCCCCACTTGAGAACATAGTGGTTAAAAGTGCTGTTAGTTCAGTGACCTAACTATGAATATGAGTGTTTCAACAGGGAGAATTAAGCAAAAACTTGTTTATACAGGCCTTATTTGTTCTTATATAAAATGTACCTTTTATTGTATAGTAAGCCCCTGACGGATCTAAAACAAGAGCATGACATCATCAGAGTATACTGGGAGGTGGATTGGCTGGGAGACCAGTGGCAGCTCCAGACAATGAGAATCCAAAACTGAAGCACTGATTTAGGGAAGAGGAGGAAGGCCACTATTGGGTTAACTCTGCATTTGCTTGAAAGGACGTATAGAAGGAGGAAAGTCCTAGGAAAATAGGTTCTCGCTAATTCACTATTATTCTTTGAGAATAAAACTATGATAAATGGGCTGGTTTGTCTCAGCACATGTTTTAGAGGAAAGATAGGGCTCTAGATAATTTTTTCTCCAGCTCTTTTAAATTGTATGACAAAAGGAAGTGACTCTCCTGCTACATGTTTGCTTATAGGTGTCAGCTCTACTTGAATTCAAAGACCACAGTTTGGAATCTCCCTTCACTTTGCACCTACTTGAACTCTCAAATACTCAGCTCACTATTTTCATATATGCCCCCAAATAAAAATGTTGAACTATTGTCATTTTAGAAGTTCAAGAGAGGGCTATTATTTGTGCTTTTTGGTTCTATTTTTAAGTATGGAAAAGACAAGTATGTTTAAATGTCAGTGAGAAAGATTCAGCTGGAAGAAAGGTTGAAATATGTTGTGATGAGAAGGGAAAATCAATAGTGTAACATTCCTAAAATAACAAGAAAATAATATCTCATGAGAAAAAGGTAGAGGAGTTGACACCTCTTCTAATGTAGCAGAAGGAAGGATAGAATGGATGGTCACATATGTAAGATTTAAAAGTTTAATAATACGGATTTGGGAGTTGAGGTGCTCATTTGATATTTTACTCCATGAAATAGAATATAAAGACATCTACTGGGGCTTCCCTGGTGGCTCAGTGGTAAAGAATTTGCCTGCCAAGCAGGAGACATAGATTCGATCCCTGGATCAGGAAGATCCCCTGGAGAAGGAAATGGCAACCCATTCCACTATTCTTGCCTGGGAAGTCCTCATAGGAGCCTGGTGGGCTACCGTCTGTGGGGTTGCAAAGAGGCAGATTCAGCTGAGAGACTGAACAGCAACAACGAAAGGACATCTAAGGAATGGTGCAGGGTTCAGAAATTTGAGATGGGGGCCTGGAAGCTGCGTATTCCTTTGAAACTTTAATTTTTTACCTAGTAAATATAAATCAGGATCTTTAAAAATGCATACAAATAATAGTGAAATATAAAGATTTCTTAAAGTAACACCAGAGAAACAAAAACACAACATAAATTTGAGCCACAAGGACTGAACCTCGGATTGGGCTCTTAATTTCCTGGCAGCCAAAACAGAAAAAATCAGATACTAATAAATTGCTTAAAAGTTTTACTGATTTTTGGAATGTATAGATCTTTAAAAATAATTTTTATATTTTAAAATAGTTTTAGATGTACAGAAAAGTTGCAAATATAGTTTCCGTATACCCTGCACTAAATTTCTCTATTTTCAACAAAAAATGTCCCTAGTATGGACATTTGTCACAGCTTATGAACCAGTTTAAATACTGATTTATTTTTTATTATTATTAACTAAAATATATTCTTTACTCAGATTTCCTTATTTTTCACTAAGCAGATTTTACTAATGTCTTGTTTCTGTTCCTGGCGTCCATCAAGGATACCACAGTACATTTAGTTATGTGTCCAAAGACTCCTTAGACTATGACAGTTTCTCATATTTTACTTGTTTTTGATGACCTGTCTTGAGGAGCAGTAGTCAGGAGTAGAATGTCCTTTAATTTGGATTTGTCTAATGTTGATGAGGGTATATCCACATAAATCATTTGGGAATTCTTTGTATTGGAGATTGTCTATTCACCCACTGAAAATTTGGAAAAATCAATTAAATAGTATAGATTGAACTGTAGTTAATCCCTTATAAGCCAGCATTTCTTTATTATCTTAGAACTCTTAGAACTTAGTATCTCCATCTGCAGAATGAGAGGTTTAGACTATACAGTTGACCTTCACCTCCCTTTCTTGTCTTTCATTGATATCTTCGTTGACCTGGGGAAAAGCCCAAGGCTGACCTCCAGTGGTAACCCATACTGCTCTGTGAGAAATAAATGCCTGTTAATTGAGATGAGTTGAAACAGATAGTTAAAGCAACACTCACAAGCAAGACAGTTTCTAGTTTTTTTCTTCACTTATTAGTAGTTGATTGCAAGTCTCAATTTCTCTATGATATGACTAATTTCTATCTAAAGGTGACCCAGGAATGTCTTTTTCTGTTCTTTTGGAATTTCAGCCATTTGGAAAGAAATGAGTCTGAACTCTTTTTGTCAACATATAGGTAACTCTGATTCTGTATATAATCACTTCAAAACATCACTTCTGCTGTAATGATTTTTCTTGCAATTATTTAGTTTTTTCAGTCATTCATTTAGTTTTCCTAAGCTGTTTCTGAAGATTATTTGCCGTCTTTTTCATTTTTTTTTTCCATATAACTTCTCTCTTCTCATGGAACACATATTCACATGAACTCTAGTTTGCCTTTTCCCCAAATAATCTTAGAATATATTGTGAACCTGTGGAATTTGAATGTATTTCTAATGGGGAAGTTCCTCTAATATTGTCTTTAACATTCTTCAAGTGGAGGATATAGGTTTCTGGGGATCTGAATTTGGCCCTTTTTAGAAAGAACAAATTACAAATATAAAATTAGGTTTAATGTCTTATGCAGGCAAAAGTACTTGAAGCTGAAACTTTCTATTAACTTTATGCTAAATCTCTCTCAACCAGTTGTGGATGAGAAATGACATTACCACTGTATTAGTTTTCTGTTGCTCCTGTAACACGTTCAGTTCAGTTCAGTTCAGTCACTCAGTCGTGTCTGACTCTTTGTGACCCCATGAATCACAGCATGCCAGGCCTCCCTGTCCATCGCCAACTCCCGGAGTTCACCCAAACTCATGTGCATCAGGTCGGTGATGCCATCCAGCATCTCATCCTCTGCCGTCCCCTTATCCTCCTGCCCCCAATCCCTCCCAGTATCAGGGTCTTTCCCAATGAATGAACTCTGCATGAGTTGGCCAAAGTATTGAAGTTTCAGCCTCAGCCTCAGTCCTTCTAATGAACACCCAGGACTGGTCTCCTTTAGATTGGACTGGTTGGATCTCCTTGCAGTCCAGGGACTCTCAAGAGTCTTCTCCAGCACCAGAGTTCAAAAGCATCAATTCTTCAGCGCTCAGCTTTCTTCACAGTCCAACTCTCACATCCATACATGACCACAGGAAAAACCATAGCCTTGACTAGACGGACCTTTGTTGGCAAAGTAATGTCTCTGCTTTTGAATATGCTGTCTAGGTTGGTCATAACTTTCCTTCCAAGGAGTAAGCGTCTTTTAATTTCATGGCTGCAATCACCATCTGCAGTGGTTTTGGAGCCCAGAAAAATAAAGTCAGCCACTATTTCGTTTTCTGAATGTTGAGCTTTAAGCCAGCTTTTTCACTCTCCTCTTTCACTTTCATCAAGAGGCTCTTTAGTTCCTCTTCACTTTCTTCCATAAGGATGGTGTCATCTGCATATCTGAGGTTATTGATATTACTCCTGGCAGTCTTGATTCCAGCTTGTGCTTCTTCCAGCCCAGCATTTCTTATGATGTACTCTGCATATAAGTTAAAGAAGCAGGGTGACAATATACAGCCTTGACATACTCCTTTTCCTATTTAGAGCCAGTCTGTTGTTCCATGTCCAGTTCTAACTGTTGCTTCCTGACCTGCATACAGATTTCTCAAGAGGCAGGTCAGGTGGTCTGGTATTCCCATCTCTTTCAGAATTTTCCACAGTTTATTGTGATCCACACAATCAAAGGCTTTGGCATAGTCGATAAAGCAGAAATAGATGTTTTTCATTTTATTATATAACATCAGAATGCATATTTTTGTTATGGTTATGACAATAGCATGCCTGGTACTTAGTAGGTTCTCGTAAGTATTATTGGCAGATGGGAGGATGGATGAAGTGCTAGTGTCTCCGACAGCATTGATCTCTTACCTGTCCTGTTCATATGGCCTCAGGTACCCACACAGGTAGAACAGGCTCTACACAAGCTTCTAAGTTAACTAAAAGGCTTGATGTAGTTCTTTGTGCCAAAGCCCTAGAGTGGACTGGGAATGTAAAAATTATATAAATTCTTAGGAAGAGGTCTTAATGTTTCTGTGTTCAAAAATGGTCCTGTCTGGGATAAAATATAACAAATGATAGCATTTTGTTTCTCACCTGCCTTACCTACTCTCTATCACCTGGGTGTTAAATTTTAAGTGTGGGCTGACTTCAGGAAGGAGATCCTCTCTGACCCTGAGCCAGATAAAAGATCTGATGCCCGGCATATCTCTGGCATGATCTTCTAACCCTTCATAAGTTGGTCCAGTAGATTAAGTAGTGATTCTCTTGGTATCCCTCAAGACAAAGGTCACTGGATAGTCCCTGGGACATCTTCTAGAAGCATTGTAAGAGCCCGTGTGCATGCACTGAATGCATACTGTTCAGTCACTCAATTGTGTCCAACTCTTGGCCACCCCATGGACTTGGAGCACGCCAGGCTTCCCTGTCCTTCACTATCTGTTGGAGTTTGCTCAAACTCATGTCCCCTGAGTTGGTGATCCCATATAGAATAACTTGAGCCCTAAAATGCATATTTTTAAATGTTACTACTGATCTACTTAGAAAAGTCTAAATGTTGGGAAGCTACCAATTTTTCTTGAAAGTTTAAATTTCCTTATTGACAATTAATTCTTTCAGTTGTTTTCTTTAAGGGACAGTTTATTTTAGAGAAAATATTTGTGAAATACCCAGTTCTTAATAACCATAGCTCTGTCAATCACTCTTTCAAATAAAAAAATTTTATAGAGAAAACAAATTTTATGGAGAAATCAGCTAGTAAAACATGCAATTCAGCTGTGTCTCTGCTTTCCCTCAAGACAGCTAGCATTCTTTTGTAGCATAGGTGCCTTGTGGACAATTCCCGTTTCATCATATGCATATTAAACAGATATCTATTTACTGGTGAAGATTTAATAAAATGAAGAACTTTTGCTGTTTCATCAAGAACATTTTTACGTGGAACTGTTACTTGATTCATTTTTCACTCGGTAACTGTATGGTGGCGCACTACTGCCTGTCGTGTTCCTGCTGAAGTACCCCGTTACTTTTACGCTGTCAGTCAGTTGTCAACATAGTGAAAAAAACAAATTATGTCTTAGCTTTATTGCAATGTTAGTGTTGACTTTAAGGTCACACTTCCAGGTACCTGTCTCACTGATAGGGTCTCTAGGAACTTAAGGAGTCCATAGCCCATGCTTTGAGAAATATTGTTCAGACACTAAGCTTTGTTTTTCCTTCTTAAAAAATTATATTTCCCAGAAGCTGAATGAAAAGCCATATGCCATTTTTATAGAAACAAATATGTTTTGTTATTTTGGATACTTTTTAAAATCTTATTTCTTCTATCTGCACTGCTTTTGGTAGGTTCCATAATCTAAAAGTATTTTGAAAGTAAACAGTGTCCACCATTTGAAAATGAAAAATTGTGGAAATCAACCTTTATTTGTCTCAAGTTAACTAACTTGCTGTACATTTTAAGTTGCAACTCAAGCCTTCTGATTCTTAACTACAGTACTGTAGTTTCTTATAGGCTGTTTCACTATAAAATCTACGTAAAATATCATGATGTCTTAAAAGTAAAAAAACAAAGTTCAAAGTGTATGCTTAATTTGCCTGTTATGTTTAATAATCTTCAAATAATCATTTTTCAAGCTTCAAAGCAATGATGTTCTTTTAGAAAGGAGTAGAGGGGGATGGGTGGTGGTGGTCCAAGGGTTCAAACTTCTAGTCATAAGGTGAACAAGTTCTGGAGATCTGATATGCTGTAGTTAACATTGTATACTTGAAAGTTACCAAGAGAGTAAATTTTAAATGTCCTCAACTACACACACAGAAATTGTTAAGTATGTGAGAGGAAGAATATGGTAACTACTCTTACTTATGGTAGTTGTTTCACAGTGTATATATATTTAATGTATATTAAATCATCACGTTGTACAAGTTGAACTTACATAATGTTATCTGTCAATTTTATCTTCTTAAAGTTGTAAAAAATATTCCTGGATTACAAACTGATTATGAATTATGACTGATTATGAATGCTGACATTCTGACACTCTCATGGTGAATTCCCCTGTATACTGTTCTCTGGGAAATGAAACCATTTAAACTGATGCTAAAGCTGAAATTCCAATACTTTGGCCACCTCATGCGAAGAGTTGACTCATTGGAAAAGACTCTGATGCTGGGAGGGATTGGGGGCAGGAGGAGGAGGGGACGACAGAGGATGAGATGGCTGGATGGCATCACCAACTCGATGGCCATGAGTTTGAGTAAACTCCGGGAGTTGGTAATGGACAGGGAAGCCTGGCGTGCTGCGATTCATGGGGTCGCAAAGAATAGGACATGACTGAGTGACTGAACTGAACTGAACTGAAACAAATTAAAGAAATATTTTTTAAATGAAATGTGCCTTTAGTTATAAAACTTATTGCTAGAGATATACATAAGACTTTTGCAATAAACTGAATGAATTAGGTATATAGAAATCTACATGTTAACTTTCTATATAAAATATAATAAACATCAAATAAATATAGATATTTTATTAGCTGATTGATTTTTGTTAGTACTTTGTGATACAGTTTTAGCAGAAACAATATAATTGAGAAGACATTTAAAATGAATATTTATCTTAAAATTCTCAAGAATCAGATGTTCCCAGTAGTGATGCTGGTGATGGCAATAGATAGATAATAGGCATTAACTGCTTACCATGTGGCAGGTGGGGAAGGAAATGGCAACCCACTCCAGTGTTCTTGCCTGGAGAATCCCATGGATGGAAGGGCCTGGTGGGCTGTAGCCCATGGGGTCGCAAAGAGTCGGACACGACTGAGTGACTTCACTTATGTGGCAGGTACTATCCTGTGTTATTACATTCATTATCTCTTTTTAATTCTTAAATAGCTAAGTTAGAAAGTTACTGATATCACTAAGAATTAAGACACAAAAGAACAAACAAAAACAAGGCTTTGGGTTCAGTAATCAGTGACATGTATTTATTTGTCATAGGAATAATTTCACTAACCTAAAACAACTCTGTAAGCAGTCTTCCATGTAGTCTTCTATTTCTGAGCAAGAATTGTTTTGTGGTGGATGTTTTGTTTTGTTTCTGAGTCAGTTTCTTAGCATAATCTGACTTTAATTTCTATTTTTTAACACTAGTAAAATGGATTCAAAGGTCTCCTAGTCATTCTGTAAGTTAAAGAAGAATATTTCCAGAAATAGTGTTCTTATAGGTTTGATTGAATTTTTTCATAAACAACACAGATCGAGGAAGGATACCAGGTAATGTATAAGAATTCTAGGAGCTCATACCTAAGGACTCAAAATGATAATGATGATGACCACAGCAACAGGCATTTATTGTATACTTATTGTTGGCTAGGTATGGTAAGTACCAAATGAGCATTATCTCAGTTCTTTCTAAAGCCCATAAAATACAAATTCTATTACTACTCCTATTTTTCAAAGGGACAAACCTGAAGCATGGGGTTTTTTTAAGTTATTTTCCCAGGATCATATAATTGATAAGTGACAAAGCCAGGATTGCGATCCAGATTGTATGTCCTGCATTTGCCTTCGTCTAACAATCAGGATTCCTGATCCTGACATTTCCACTTATTAATCATGTCCTTGGGCTTATTTCTTCTTTGCACTTCAATATACTTATCTAAAAAATGGGATTAAGAGTAGTGGTTCTTTGCTTTTCATAACTTTTTTAAGGTCACACAAAGTTTGGGAGGCTTTGTGAGGCTTGTGAGGATAAATGAGAAAGTAGAGCACTCAGCACAATTCTTGGTCCACAAAAGAGCTGAGTAGATGAAAATGTCTATGGCAGTGAAATAATGAAATAAAGTTTCTCTTGCTGAGTGCCTCATTTCCACCCATGACTCTTAGCACCGTCTATCAGTATTCTCCTACCTCCCTTTACCTTCTATCTAAATTTAAACCAGTCCAATACACATAGCTTCTGCTGCTGCTACTAAGTTGCTTCAGTCATGTCCGACTCTGCAGCCAGGGGTAATTATCCAAAAGTTTATTTAGGGCCATATCATTCCTTTGTTCAAAACCTTCAATGCTTTTTCTTTGGCTAGTAAATTAAGTAAGAACTATGGCTGATACTGAGGATTCCAACTTCTCTCTCCTACACAAAAACTTGAGTAATTCTCATTTGGAATGGGAATAGAGACGCTTAGAAGTATCTTAGAAGATTGTTGAAGTTACCGTGGAGCCACAACCTAAGTGTTGAGGTGAGGAATGCCCCAAGTCCTTTCGTGAGTGCGACAGTGTCACATAGATGGTCCCACCCAAGTGTGGGGAGTACATTTCTTCTTCCTGCTGCTCCTCCTACTTACTCCCTGTTTTCCTATCATTCTTCCTTTATCCTGCTGTTTATTTGAATTTGTCTACCTCTCCTAAATCCATGGCTGTTGTCACTTAACCCTTAGCTTAACTCTGTTATATTCCCAGATCCCTCCACTTCATACCTGAACCACCCTTGCACTTTTTTTTTTTTTTTTTTCATGTTTTGTTTTTTTTTTTTTTTTTAAATTTTATTTTATTTTTAAACTTTACATAACTGTATTAGATTTGCCAAATATCAAAATGAATCCGCCACAGGTTTACATGTGTTCCCCATCCTTGCACTTTTTAAATGTTTACTTCTTGAGGCTCTTTACTCTTTACACTGGTCTAGATTTTTTTTTTTTTTAATTGAAGAAGATATTTCACTACCCTGCATTCTTTTTGAAGATAGGCTCAAAGTCTGATTGATCTTTGAATGTCCCAAGATGTATAGCAGAGGTGTTACACCTTGCAACTATTTCTGAAGGGTAGAGACCCTATTTTAAATATTGGTTCTGTCACTTACAGGTTCATAAATTTTCTCCTGTATAAATGAGGAGATAATTCTACTACTTATCACCCAGAATTCTTGTGAAGTTGATATAATATGTTTAAAGCACCTGAAATAGTTCCAACAATAAGACTCAGTCATTGTTAGCTTCTGCCATTATTATTATTGTTCTTTTGTTTACTCAGGATTCTAAGGGCCATGATTAGACTAGAGATGGCAAGAAAAGAGAATACTATAGAATAGATTTTCAAGGACTTGGTGGTATCTTAAATATATGAGGGTTGATAGACATAGATGAATCCAAAAAGATTACCAGATTTTTTAATTTGAGTGACTGGATACACATTCCAGTCATTCAAAAATATTTCATAAGTGAAGTATATTAGCTCATGTTTTTGTGTTGTGTAGAATCACAGCTATACACCTATCACTGTTTCAGAGAAAAATTCATTAGACTAATTTAAGTATTAGAACCACTCTGAAATTATTGTTATTCTTAAAATCTTAGAACTGAAAGAGCTCTTAAATATTATTTAACAATGCTGTCTTTACAGGTGAAGACATTGACACTCAGAGAGATTACAAATTATTACAGCTACTGACTGAAAGATGCAGAACCGGATTCTACAGGTTCTGAGTCCAACCAGCACTTTTCTCTAAGCGAAAAGAACCTAACATTAGAAAAATAGACAAATAATATGATCAACGGTTAATAATCTTTATGGATTATTCATATTACTGTAAACATCTACCATGATCCCAATAGATTAAACAGACAAAAGATATGCAAAACCAAGAGAAGTAAAAATAAGTGAAATCACACAGTATTCCTTTTTCTGACTTACTTCATTCACATGCTATTCTCTAGGTCCATCATGTTGTTGGAATTGGCAAGATTTCATTCTTCTTATGGTTCAATAATATTCCATTGTGTGTGTGTGTGTGTGTGTATATATACACCTAACTGCACATCAATAGATGAATAGATAAAGAAGATATGGTGTGTATATATATCTTCTTTATCTATTCATCTACTGATGTGCAGTTAGGTTGCTTCCCTAGGCAGAAGCTTTTTAGTTTAATGTACTCACACTTGTTTTTGCTGTTGCTTCCCTTGCCTGAGGAGACAGACCCCAAAAAATGCTATGGAGACCAGTCTCAAAGAGCATATGCCTAGGTTTCTTTTCATCTCATCCAGCAAAACTTCAAATCAGAAACTAAAGGATCCAACTCTTTTCAAGTAATGCATCTTAGAGCAGACATTTAAAGGGATATTTAAAGAAAATAAAGCTATTTAAGGGAGTATAAAAGTACCTTCAATTTAAGTCTGAATTTGGCAATAAGGAGTTCATGATCTGAACCACAGTCACCTCCCGATCTTGTTTTTGCTGACTGTAGAGAGCTTCTCCATCTTTGGCTGCAAAGAATATAATCAGTCTGATTTCTGTGTTGACCATCTGATGATGTCCATGTGTAGAGTCTTCTCTTGTGTTATTGGAAGAGGATGTTTGCTATGACCAGTGCGTTCTCTTCGCAGAACTCTTATTAGCCTTTGCCCTGCTTCATTCCGTACTCCAAGGCCAAATTTGCCTGTTACTCCAGGTGTTTCTTGACTTCCTACTTTTGCATTCCAGTCCCCTATAATGAAAAGGAGAACTTTTTTTGGGTGTTACTTCTAAAAGGTCTTGTAGGTCTTCATAGAACCATTCAACTTCAGCTTCTTCAGCGTTACTGGTTGGGGCATAGGCTTGGATCACCATGATATTGAATGGTTTGCCTTGGAAACGAACAGAGATCATTCTGTCGTTTTTGAGATTGCATCCAAGTACTGCATTTCAGACTCTTTTGTTGACCGTGATGGCTACTCCATTTCTTCTAAGGGATTCCTGCCCACAGTAGTAGATATAATGGTCATTTAAGGTAAATTCACCCATTCCAGTCCATTTTAGTTAGCTGATTCCTAGAATGTCAACGTTCACTCTTGCCATCTCCTGTTTGACTACTTCCAATTTGCCTTGATTCATGGACCTAACATTCGTGGAAGTGAGAAATAGATTTAACGAACTAGATCTGATAGACAGAGTACCTGATGAACTATGGGCGGAGGGTTCGTGACATTGTACAGGAGACAGGGAGCAAGACCATTCCCATGGAAAAGAAATGCAAAAAAGCAAAATGGCTGTCTGAGGAGGCCTTACAAATAGCTGTGAAAAGAAGAGAAGTGAAAAGCAAAGGAGAAAAGGAAAAATATTCCCATTTGAATGCAGAGTTCCAAAGAATAGCAAGAAGAGATAAGAAAGCCTTCCTCAGCAATCAGTGCAAAGAAATAGAGGAAAACAACAGAATGGGAAAGACTAGAGATCTCTTCAAGAAAATCAGAGATACCAAAGGAACCTTTCATGAAAAGATGGGATAAAGGATAAGATTTCTGTCCTTTTTCTGTCAATAAAGGACAGAAATGGTATGGACCTAACAGAAGCAGAAGATATTAAGAAGAGATGGCAAGAATACACAGAAGAACTGTACAAAAAAGATCTTCACGACCCAGATAATCACGATGGTGTGATCACTGACCTAGAGCCAGACATCCTGGAATGTGAACTCAAGTGGGCCTTAGAAAGCATCACTATGAACAAAGCTAGTGGAGGTGATGGAATTCCAGTTGAGCTATTTCAAATCCTGAAAGATGGTGCTGTGAAAGTGCTGCACTCAATATGCCAGCAAATTTGGAAAACTCAGCAGTGGCCACAGGACTGGAAAAGGTCAGTTTTCATTCCAATCTCAAAGAAAGGCAATGCCAAAGAATGCTCAAACTACTGCACAATTGCACTCATCTCACACGCTAGTAAAGTAATGCTCAAAATTCTCCTAGCCAGGCTTCAGCAAATATGTGAACCGTGAACTTCCAGATGTTCAAGCTGGTTTTAGAAAAGGTAGAGGAACCAGAGATCAAATTGTCAATATCTGCTGGATCATGGAAAAAGCAAGAGAGTTCCAGAAAAACATCTATTTCTGCTTTATTGACTATGCCAAAGCCTTTGACTGTGTGGATCACAATAAACTGTGGAAAATTGTGAAAGAGATGGGAATGCCAGACCACCTGACCTGCCTCTTGAGAAACCTGTATGCAGGTCAGGAAGCAACAGTTAGAACTGGACATGGAACAACAAACTGGTTCCAAATAGGAAAAGGAGTATGTCAAGCTTGTATATTGTAACACTGCTTATTTATGCAGTGTTATTTATTCTATGCAGAGTACATCATGAGAAACACTGGGCTGGAAGAAGCACAAGCTAGAATCAAGATTGCTGGGAAAAATATCAATAACCTCAGATATGCAGATGAGACCACCCTTATGGCAGAAAGTGAAGAGGAACTCAAAAGCCTCTTGATGAAAGTGAAAGTGGAGAGTGAAAAAGTTGGCTTAAAGCTCAACATTCAGAAAACAAAGATCATAGCATCTGGTCCCATCACTTCATGGCAAATAGATGGGGAAACAGTGGAAGCAGTCTCAGACTTTATTTTTTTGGGCTCCAGAATCACTGCAGATGGTGACTGCAGCCATGAAATTAAAAGACACTTAATCCTTGGAAGGAAAGTTATGACCAACCTAGATAGCATATTCAAAAGCAGAGATTTTACTTTGCCAACAAAGGTCTGTTTAGTCAAGGCTAAGGTTTTTCCAATGGTCATGTATGAATGTGAGAGTTGGACTGTGAAGAAAGCTGAGTGCCGAAGAATTGATGCTTTTGAACTGTGGTGTTGGAGAAGACTCTTGAGAGTCCCTTGGACTGCAAGGAGATCCAACCAGTCCATCCTAAAGGAGACCAGTCCTAGGTGTTCACTGAAAGGACTGATGCTGAGGCTGAAACTCCAGTACTTTGGCCACCTCATACAAAGAGTTGACTCATTGGGAAAGACCCTGATGCTGGGAGGGATTGGGGGCAGAAGGAGAAGGGGACAACAGAGGATGAGCTGGCTGGATGACTTCACCAACTTGATGCACATGAGTTTGGTTGAACTCCGGAAGTTGGCGATGGACAGGGAGGCCTGGCGTGCTGTGTTTCATGGGGTCGCAAAGAGTCGGACACCACTGAGCGACTGAACTGAAAAGCACCTTTATTCAGACCAAGTGAAATTCATGATGTCTGGCATCCAGTAAAAACTGGAAAGAAAAGAAGCAAGAAAACGTGACCCACAATGACCCAGAAATGGCAAAGATGATAGAATTATAATACAGGGTCATTAAAACAGTTATTATAAATCATGTTCTCTGTACAAGACAGTAAACCAGGAACATATAGAGGAAAAACTTGAAAGATATTTTAAAATAAACTTCTATAAAAGTTCAGTATCTGAGATTAAAATCATTGAGTGGGATTCTTAGCAGATTTGACAGTTATCAGTGTTCTTTAAGACATAGCAATAGAAAGTGGTCAAAATAAAATATATAGAAGAAAATATGGGGGGATAAAAGGAACAGAGAGCATCAGTAAGCTGTTGAGAGAGACTTCAGTCAGCCTACTTAGTTTGTGGTTGTGGCACCAAAAGGAGGGGAGAGGCAGACAGGAAAGCTTTTTTGAAAAAATAATGGCTGAACAGTTTTCAAAGTTGATGAAAACTCTAAACCTCAGAGATCCAAGAAGAACCCTGAGCACCAGACACAGGAAGAAAACTGTACCAATGCCAAGTTGTTTACAGCCACTTTTGATAAAGACACAATCTTAACAGTAATCCGAGGAAAAAAGACACAAAGATAAATTAACTGCAGCTGACAGCTTGTTGGACAAGCAAGCAAGAGTGAAGCAGCATCTTTGAGGTACAGAACAACAGAACATCTCAACCTGTAATTCTGTATCCAAACAAAAACTAAGGCAAAGTAATGATTTTTTTTTTTCAGACAAAACTGAAATAATCCATCACCAGTAGACCTACATTGCAAAGAATATTAAGTGAAGTTCTTTAGAAAGATGGGAAATGATACTAGATAAAAATCTGTCTCTATCCAAAAGAACAAAATCACTGAGGATGATAATTATGTAGGTAACTGTGAAGGAGGCCCCCCTCCGCTGCCCGCTTTTTAAATCTCTCCCAAAGACTATTGACTGTACAAACTAAAGTAATACCTGTAACTAGGACTTTATAACATATGTGAAAGTGTAATAAATGACTGTACTAATACAAAAGCTAAGAGAAGAGGAATTGGAGTAAACTGTTAAAAGATTCTTAGACTATATGCAAAGTGGTAAAATATTTTAGTGTTTGAAGGCAAATTATGATGTTAAATTTTAAAAAGTTATTTTAACACAAATATGCACAAACAGCCCTTGAAGACTCATAACATTTGGTAACTCAGATAAGTTAATCAATTTGGAGTTAAGAATTACATCTCTCCTGTATCTCAAAAGTAATTCTTTACATGTTTGTTAAATCTAATTTAAAACTAAAAACAAAAGTTGATGGTATGAGATATTTACAAATAACAGTGTTTTGAATAGTAGGACCTAGATTTTTTTTTGTTTTAACACACAACCTGCTTTGAATAGAGTTGGGTGTAACTCTTATAAGAAATGAGGACAGTATGAGCCTGGACTTAAACATCCATCACACTGAAAGATTTATAAACAACTTTCTACTCTCATTTCTTCTAGGCTTTGTTGTTTTAAGAAGGCAAAGTAAATAAATAGTGTTAGTCCCAACTCAGGGAAAACTGTCATGCAGAAGAAATATGTTTTCCTTTCCCTCTCTTCTGCCATTTTTGTTTGTTACCAACTTTATACTCAGCCCTGGCAGCTGATAGTCTCTCAGCCGTTATTGTTGTTCAGTTGCTAAGTCCTGTCCTAATCTTTGAGACCCCATGGACTGCAGCATGCCACGCTTCCCTGTCCTTCACTGTCTCCCGGAGTTTACTCAAACTCATGTCCATTGGGTTACCCCCTCCTAAGGGAAATCTAATTTTTCACAAAACCCTCCTTCCATTTGTCCATTGAGAGTGATGCCATCTAGCTATAACATCCTCTGTCACCTCCTACTCCTCCCCTCAATCTTTCCCATCATCCAGGTCTTTTCCAATGAGTCAGTTCTTCGCCTCAGATGGCCAAAGTATTGGAGCTTCAGCTTTAGCGTTAGTCCTTCCAGTAATGAATATTCAGGGATGACTTTCTTTAAGATGGACTGGTTGGATCTCCTTGCAGTCCAAGGGATTCTCAAGAGTCTTCTCCAACACCACAGTTCGAAAGCATCAGTTCTTCAGCACTCAGCCTTCTTTTCTGATACTTTGTTCTCCCCAAAATGTCCCCATCTGGTAAGCTGCCCTTTACTTTCCAATGCAGTAAATATTAACAGTGATGTTAATGACATAACTCCTTGGAGAACTACATTGTTCTATGAGCACCACCCATCTGGGAAAGAGAAGAGGAAAAGGGCAAATAATCTACTTCTTTCTCTACATAACATTTTGGCGATTTTCTTAGCATGATTTCTAATTTGATAGTGACTGATAAAAAGTCCTATACTAATGAGCAATAGCTAACATACTATATATATCTTTAATAATAATTTCTCATATTTGTATTTTGCAAATAGTCTATCAGTAGCTCCTGAGAGTAACCCTAGGACTTTTCTGCTTGGAAATGTAATCCTAGAAAATGATGATAAGAGTAGTTGATGGGAGTCTGAATTAGAACCTAGCTCTGCAGATGCCTAGTTATTGCAGTGTCAAAAGTGGAATGAAGAGTTTGGGGCCTGGGTGACAACATGGTTGCCTGTGGGGATGAGAACTCATCTAGACTTTTTAAAGCTTGGCTAGAATCCATTCCTTTGTGATCTTTTTTGGAAATATAAATACCATTCTTCAAGGAAGGCCTCGGGGTTCTGTGTGTGCGCAGTCTCAGGAAGCTACTGCTACTATTGCTGAACCCACCCTGGAAATGAAATTTCATAGAACGCCTGCCATTCGCTGCAGCCTCTTCCCTCATGCATAAATCCCTTCCACTGTGTTCTCTTTTAGCTATTACATTTTTCTTTACAGTATTTTTGGGAGTGGTTTTCCCTATCATCTGTGAGGTCTATAACTAGAAATACTATAACAAAAAACCCAAAGCATATTTTGCAGTAAGGAAATGTATTGCCACCTATAGCCTGAACTCCACAAGTAGGAGAGACTTAAGAGTTACTTCAGTCTAATCGTTTCTTTTCTCTTGACTCCCACTGCCTTGTTCTTGCTGATATGTTGGCTCCATCCTGAGATTGCTTTCCTCATGGTGGCACCATGACTGTCATAGTTCGTGGCTCCATGTCTGCACTTCATGGCATCCAGTTGTTCCCAAAGCTACCTTCTAGGGGCGAGGAAGCTTTTCCCCAGAAGCCCTAAGAAAACTTTTTCCTGTGAAAACCAACTTAGGTTACATGCTCATTCTTGAAGCAAGACCTGTGATTAAGGCAGTTCTCTATCTCATTAGATTCGGACTGAATTTCTGAACCAGTCAAAGGAAAGAGACCCACATCCCTGGGAACTGGGGGGTATGCTTAACTATCTTGGAGACATTGAGGGTAGGGAGGAGGATTTTGTGAAAAATTAATTTCCCTTAGGATGAGGGGAAACTAAAGTGAGTGATGAGCAGGTAGCCAATAATGCCTCCTTCAATTGTTTGGTTTTTTCCCTCCTTTGTCTTTTAGGATCAGAATAGAATATTAAAGAGTGTGAGGTTTAATGTTAAGTCTAGCTTCCAGAGACCTGCTCTGGGACTTGGCCAAGTTTCTTAATCCTCTAAACTTCAGTTTCCCTGTAGGAATTTTCTAAGGATTAAAAGTAGTGTAGGCAAGGCACACAAAGATGCAATAAATAACTATGGTTGTTAGTAATAGTTTTGTTGATTTCTTAAATCATAGACAATAAAAGCAAAGTGCCTTTTATTATGAGACCCATTTCATCCCTAGATAGTTATTCAAACAAGTAAATAAGAAAATGTTCACTAGAGAATCTAGGTGGTAAGTATACAGATGCTTACTATAAAATACTTTCACCTTTTTTTGCATTTGAATATTTTCATGATGGCTTGTTTTAAAAAAAAAAAGGAGTTTCCTAGAATGATGGTGTTGAAATAAAAACCACTATAGGTGACTCAGAAGATCTAGAAGCCAAAATTATTCTTCTCAAGATATCACTGCTGTTGCTGCTAAGTCACTTCAGTCGTGTCCGACTCTATGCAACCCCATAGACGGTAGCCCACCAGGCCCCCCCTGTCCCTGGGATTCTCCAGGCAAGAACACTAGTGGAGCCTAGATGATAAGTGAGATGAATTGCTGAAATGATATTGTCCCTTTATGTTGCAGGCATTCCACTGTGAGAAAATGCATGGTCTGAAATTTTGGGTTTCCTGCCTTGAAATTGCTCCTTTTTGACGGTTTTATATGAGCAGCTTTTGACACAAAAGGATAATGAAGTATATATGAGAGTTCACTGAGAGAGCTCTGGAGTTAACAATTTGGAAATAGAAGATTGGGGAGGGAAAGCAGTATGAAAAAGGGGAATCAGGAAAGTGACTTTTATTGATTATGTTTGTGCCAGAGGCTGTTTTACAAGGATAGATAAAATATCTTCCCACCCTTGAGGGAGCTCATACCTTGTGTCAGTAGATCCCCATCAGTAAATAATTATGTTACCCAAACCCAGTAATAGAAGTGCCTAAATAAAATTGAGTGTGAGAGCATGGTGGAGAAAGAATTACTAAAGAATCCTCCTGGGTCTTCCAAACTCCTTCAGTCAGTTAGGGGAAAGCTGTTAAACCTTGACATTATTTCCCACAGGGTTTTGTTGTTTATTCATTGGTTTGTTTAAGAACACAGGACCCTGTCTGTTCTAATGGTAATTCGCTAAGATTCATAAGAAAACTAGACTCCTCCTCTAAAAACCGGGCACTTACCTTCCTTTGTCAATAGAATTCCCAGTCTCTCTGCATATAGTGATATAGTTGAGAAGGATTACCTGCATGCCTTCACTTTTTCAAATAATAAGAATGGAGGGCCATCAAGGGCAGGCCAGAGTTCTTACAAACTAAACTGAGAGTAGTTAGGGCCAGCCCTTTATGGTTAATCTCTACTGCCATCTCTTTTCCTCTCCCCTCTTACATCATCATTCTCATCTTCTACAGATTATGCCTAAAGAGTCTGCTCTGTTCCTACCCCAGCACTTTTGAACAGTCCAGTAGACTTTTCCTTTAAGGTATAATAACACGGCCCACTTTTCATTGCCGTTTCTGCTTTACCATGCTGCTTCCTATTACTTTACCTGGGTTTTTTTGTCCTTTGAGTTTAATGTTTTCTTGCAGAATTCATTGTAATGGAATCAGACCAATGTAAAATAAGTCATTTTTGTAACCATTGTCTAGGCAGCTCTTTGAAGGTTGCAAGATGAAAATGGTGAAGAAACCCCCTAAAAGTTTCTCAGAAGTCTTCCACCAGTTTAAGAGAAAATTTGAAGAGTTTTATCCACATTCATTCTTTTTTATAAGATGATGGGATGCATGAATGAATAAATGAACTAAAGGCAGTAGAAAAGCTATGACAAGCTATGGACAATAATATTAATAGCTTCTAACAGTATAACTCTTTAGTATATACTTCTATATTATTTATTGGTATATATTATATATATACTATATATATAGTATATATATATTTAGTATATACTTCTATATATTATATAGAATATACTTCTATACTGCTAAAGCAGTGTTATTACTTTAGTAATAGCTTCTAACATTAGTATAACATGAAACTTCTTCACTTCCATCATTTAATCTCACACCATCCTTGTAAACTCCATTTATGTTGTCATCAATAAATCTAAAGATGTTAAGGTCCCATCATAGATAAGTGGAAGAGCCAATATTTGACCTACGTGAGTGAAATGTTGGCTTTAATGGATAAAAGTTATTTTTTGTAAGGTCTTCAACATAGTTCCAGTACCTAAAGCTATCTAGTCCATAGCTCAAGTACCTAAAGAATAAAAGGCCAAAGATTTATTGTTAATATACAAATAAGTACATGCTAAGGAGAATGAGGAGAAGGCAATGGCACCCCACTCCAGTACTCTTGCCTGGAGAATCCCATGGACAGAGGAGCCTGGCGGGCTGCAGTCCATGGGGTCGCAAAGAGTCAGACACTACTGAGCGACTTCACTGTCACTTTTCACTTTCATGCATTGGAGAAGGAAATGGCAACCCACTCCAGTGTTCTTGCCTGGAGAATCCCAGGGACAGTGGAGCCTGGTGGGCTGCCATCTATGGGGTCGCGTAGAGTCGGACACGACTGAAGCGACTTAGCAGCGGCGGCAGCAGCAAGGAGAATGAACTGGGGTTGTAAAGTGAGGATTATGCCATTTCACTCTATAAGGTTAACATCTTCAAAATGGAACAGATCTTTCCTTCCTCTGCACATACTCCACCCATCATCTTTTTTCATATCAGTCATTAACAAGTCCCATTTTTCCAGTTGCTGAAGCCAGAATTTATGAAGTCATACTCACCTCCTCTTTTTCTATTACACATCACATCTTATCTGTCAGGAAGCCCTGTTGGCTCTGCCTTTAAAATATATCGAGAATTCAGCTTCTTTTCACCACCTTCCCTGTTCTGCCCAGTCCAGGCCACCGTCATCTCTCAGCTAAATCACTAGGTAGGCTCCTGACTCATCTTCTTTTTCCATCCTATTCTCCTTATTTCATATTCTCAACACCCCAGCAAGAATGAGCCTTTTAAAAACCTAAGCTAAATGATTCTGTTGACCCCTCAAGGCGTTCTTCACTGGCTCATGTTTCTCTCCGAGAGAAGTCCAAGTGTTTACAGTGATGGCTTCCCAGGCTTTCTATGCTGTGGCCCCTGCCTTAGCATCTGATCTGCTCCCTTACTCCACTGCAGTCACAGTGGCCTCCTTGCTGTTCCTTGAAATGCCCGGCAGGATTTACAGGGGTTCTTTCCTAGGGGCTCCTTAAGTCCTTACCAGATGTCTCCTCCTTAATGAGACCTGCCATGACCACGCCATTCACAATTGCAGTCCTTTCTCAGAACTTCTGTTCTCCTTTACCCTGTTCTTGTTTTCCTCATACCACACTTAATTAACTAACATGCTATGTAATTTACTTTCTTGTTACATTTTTTTTTCTTCTTCTCGTCCTCCTCAGGCTATAGGCCCCACAAGGATAGATTTGGGAATTGGTTTTGGCTTAATCTTTTTTGTTCACTGATGTAGCCCCAGTGCCTAAAATTACTGGGCACATAGTACGAGTTCAGTATGAGTTTGTTAAATGCGTAAATGATGGTTGTATTTAATGAATGCCTCTGAGCAAAGACTGTACAGTTGCTGAGGAGGTAATACTATGCTGGTTCCAAAGGCAGTTAACCGATATAAAGCCCCATGTGTTAATACTACTGATAGAGGTAACAGAAGTGAGGGAGATCTGTAGGGCTGAGCAGTTCGTCTAATTACAAAGCTACTCAAATCAAGAGTAGCAGTCTTTTGCTTTTAAAGGGGAAAGAGAATGTATAACGAAATTGCCTGTGGCTTCCTAAATATTACTTTTAACACTTGACGTGGTATGGTTGGTATGGTTTTCCCAGATCTGCAAGATATCAGATATTCTTTATTCATTCATTCAAGCAGTGTTTTTTCAATATAACTAACTATTATGTGCCAGGCACTAGGTAACTAGTTTCAAATTGAAACTTGCAGCAACTGCAAGGCGTTTGTTTTAGCGTATCTGTATTTAATGTAGAAAAATGAAAATTTCACTGGTTTGTGAGATTGGCTTGCCAACATTGCTTGTATGCCTCCCTTCAACTTTTTGAAAATTAGATGTTCTGTGCATACAGAGACAATGCTAGTTACCTGTCATCAGTAGGCCATGTACTTGGTTTTGAAATTGTTTTTTATAATGATAATGTGAATAATGGCTCACATTTGTAAAAGTATTAGCCAGAACTAGGAGTATAGGCTATGTCTGTGAAACACAATTTTTTTTCTCTGTATGAATATAAGTTAACTAACCCAATACTAAATGAACTAAAGCCTTCCTAGATAGTCCGTTTATGAGGTCTCGTGAGATACAGAGAATGGAAAAGGTCACTAATGGGTATGTCTGTCATTTGGTGGCCAGTGGACGTTTGATCCTAGCAGTGTTTTTCTGATGTTCTGGCCAGTCTGGTTCACTTGGGTTAAAGTACTATTTCTTTTTCCATGTAGTAAGCACTTTTCTCCCTATAAAAGAGGCCATTCCTTGGAACGGAAACAGCACAGGGTCTTTGTAACTTGGGTCATTTTTTAGCACTAGATTGTTTAGTTTGTGAAAATACTTGATTTAGACTGAGCTTGTGGCACGATGATGTTTAGAAGAGTGCCAAAGTGTAACTCATAGGAGATGACAGTAAAAACCGTAGCTGGAAGAGGTGAATAATGGTTGCGTCATTTTCCTGGTAGGTGTAACCAGGCCTGAAACTTCATCACTGCAATTTTTAAATGTGTTCCTAAGAATAAAGTCAACTGGTATTCTGTGAACTACGTTAGGTCTCAAAATAAAATGTCTGACAATGCTTTGAGTCTCTGTCCCGCTGTCTTTACATTGTTCAGGAAGCTTTGTTTCATCATTGTGTTTTATTGCCAAAAACAGCCGTAATATTTTTCTCTGACTTTTAATGAGCAGTTTGTTCCACTGAAAACCCTGAACATACCAGATTTTTCATTGTGATTTAACTTTGATATCAAGCAAATTCTTATTAACAAACAAGTTCTTGTAAAATATTATAAAACTGCAGTTCCTAAAATATCCTCTTTTAATAAAAGACCAGTTTAGCTGGGGGAAGAAAGCACATTGGGTTAACATAAAATGAAATTCTGTGAGTAACATGGAGTAGTCAGGCCAACAGAGCAGATCGGATTTCTAGATTAATAAACTACATAGAAATAATTTTAGGATTCAAACAACGTATATTAAAAATGTGTTAGTGCACAGTGCTTCTATAAATGGTGAAAGTACAATTGCCTGACTTCTATTGTAAATGAACTATACCCAGTAATTGATAAAATGCCTTCAACTGTGTTAGTAGGAAATCCACAAAGCTGGGGTAGGTAGAATAACAGAACCATCTTCTCCTTTGAGAGTATGGGTCCAAGGCAGGGTGGGAATGGACAGATAGAATGGAAATGAATTCTTGACATCTGATAGATGTGGGTATACTGATTATGGTGTGGGAGGCAGGTGGTAAAACAGAGTAGTGTGATCCCTGTGATTTCTTAAGCACCTTCAACCTGGAACCTGTCTTTCAAGGAAGGGATATCACTGCCCTTTCAGAAGGGTGTCACTGTACTGGGTCATGCCATCTCCCATTAAGGAAGAGCGCGTACACAGGCATGGCTGGAGAATAGAGTACAGGCCTGGGTCCATGGGAAAGTCAGGCTGCTTTACCCATAGCAGTCCTTGGGAATATTTCCTTGTGACCTTAACCACAGTTTATACTTGTTTATAAAAGAATAAAAAGAACAGAGTAAGAGAGAGAGAGACAAGTGAAGACTAACTCTTTTAACGCTTTTACTTTTTTTTTTTCTTAGTTGGCAAGCATTCTCAGAAGCCTTTTTTTTTTATTCCTGCTGATCTGACTGCACGTGTGTTTCTTTGATCAGATGTTTATATTGTCCTTATTTTAATTTCTTACTTTATTTTATGCCTGAGTCCAGGACTACAAGGAACACTCAAACAGATAGGAACTAGAAGGAAGGTAGAACCTGGAGGAAGTCCAGTTTCAGACTAGGGTTAATGGTACAGTGACCGTATAACTTGCCATCTAATCAGGAAAATTTTGAGAATTGCAGTGGACACTATTAATAAAGAAGATAATAGGTGTGAAATAGTACTGGCTTGGGCATCCCTGATGTGTGGCCATTTGAATAAAGGGATGGGTAGGGCTGTTCCTTCAGCCCAAACTCTTCCTACTCTATAACGTTTTTGTAAAACAACAAGAGGAGTTTGGAAAAAAATAGACAAAATCAACAGAACCAAAACTTCTTTGAAAATAATAAAATTGACAAACCCTTAGCTAGTCTGACCAAGAAAAAGGCAACTCAGGTTACTAAAATATGAAATGAAAGGAAGGAAATTAATACTGACCTTATAGAAATAAAAAGAAAATACTGTCATCACCATATACAAAAATTAACATAAAATGGATCAAGACCTAGACAAAAGGGCTGAAACAAAGAAACTCTTAGAAGAAGACATAGGAACAAGTTTTTGTAATCTTATATTAGACAGTGATTTCTTATATATGACACAAAAAGCACAAGCAGCCAAATTAATTAATAGGATTTCATCCAAATTAAGACAGTGAAAAGATAACCCACAGAACAGGTGAAAATATTTTCAAATTGTATATCTGGTAAGGGACTTTTTTTTTTTTTAATTGGAGGCTATTTACTTTACAGTATTGTGGTGTTTTTTTTGCCATACAGGACATGAATCAGCCATGGGTGTACATGTGTTCCCCATCCTGACCCCCCCTCCCACTTCCCTCCCCATCCCATCCCTCAGGGTCATCCCAGTGCACCAGCCCTGAGCACCCTGCCTCATGCATCAAACCTGGACTGGTGATCTGTTTCACATATGATAATATACATGTTTCAGTGCTATTCTCTCAAATCATCCCACCCTCGCCTTCTCCCACAGAGTCCAACAATCTGTTCTTTACATCTGTGTCTCTTTTGCTGTCTCACATATAGGGTCATTGTTACCATCTTTCTAAATTCCATATATATGCGTTAATGTACTGTATTGATGTTTTTCTTTCTGACTTACTTCACTCTGTATAATAGGCTCCAGTTTCATCCACCTCATTAGAACTGATTCAAATGCATTCTTTTTAATAGCTGAGTAATATTCCATTGTGTATATGTACCACAGCTTTCTTATCCATTCATCTGCTGATGGACATCTAGTTTGCTTCCATGTCCTGGCTATTGTAAACAGTGCTGCGATGAACATTGAGGTACACATGTGTCTTTCAATTTTGGTTTCCTCGGTGTGTATGCCCAGCAGTGGGATTGCTGGGTTGTGTGGCAGTTCTATTTCCAGTTTTTTAAGGAATCTCCATACTGTTCTCCATAGTGGCTGTACTAGTTTGCATTCCCACCAACAGTGTATGAGGTTCCTTTTTGGTAAGCGACTTTTATCTAGAATTTATTTTTTTAAAAAAAACCTTCCATGTTAATAATAAAAAGGCAGCCAATTTAAAAATGGACAAAGTATTTGAGTAGTATTTCTCCAAATTTCTCCAAAGAAGATGTACAAATGATGAGTGAGTCATGAAAAAACTATCAAATATCATTGCTGCTAAGTCACATCAGTCGTGTCCGACTCTGTGCGACCCCATAGACGGCAGCCTACCAGGGTCCACTGTCCCTGGGATTCTCCAGGTAAGAACATCGGAGTGGGTTGCCATTTCCTTCTCCAATGCATGAAAGTGAAAAGTAAAAGTGAAGTCACTCAGTCATGTCTGACTCAGCGACCCCATGGACTGCAGCCTACCAGGCTCCTCCATCCATGGGATTTTCCTGGCAAGAGTACTGGAGTGGGGTGCCATTGCCTTCTCCGAGATCAAATATCATTAGCCATCAGTAAAATGCACATCAATCCCACCATGAGGCACCCCTTCACACTCAGTAGGATGGCTACATTGATAAAGATAATAACAAGTATTGTTGAAGATGTGGAGAAACTGGAACCTTCATATATTTGGTGGGAGTATATTAATAAAATGTTGAATCTGTTTGGAAAATTGACAGTTCCTCAAAAGATTAAACATACAGTTACTGTATGTATAACCCAGCAATTCCACTCCTAGTTATATAACCAAGTGAAATGAAAATATATGTCAACACAAAAACTTGAATATTATATTAAGCTGATATAGCTTAATTCATACTACCTAGAACATAGAAGCAACCCATGTCCATCAATCAACTAATGAATGAAGAAGTGAAATGTACTGATTCTGTGCAGTGAACTATTACTTAGCCATGTAAAGGAATGCAGTACTGACACCACATCAGGGTTGAAATCTTATAAACATGGTGCAAAGTGAAAGAAGCCAGTCACAAAAGACCACGCACATATTGCATGATTCCATTTATATCTAGTGTTTAGCACAGGAAAATCTGTAAAGACAGAAAACAGATTGGCAGTTCCCAGGTGCTGGTGGGGGAGAAATGAGGTTATGAAGAAAAGTGACCACAAATGGATATGGGGTTTCTTTTGAGAGTGACAAAAATATGAAAAAAAATAATTGTAGTGTTTCACAGCTACACATATATCAAAAAACATGGTACACTTTGCATAGATTCATTATGTAGTATGTGAACTGTTATCAAGCATGTATTTAAAAATTACATCAAGGGCTAGTTGATCTGTAGCAGATTGGAGCTTTGTGGTCCTCAGATCACATGTATATTTATGACACCACCATCCTGGGCAGCTTTGCTGTTATATTTTACATATTGTGCATCCATCCTCCCCTACCTGCCTTTTACTGCCCCATTGCCCTGTAAGATTTTCTTTGGACTATGCGTAAAAGTAGCATGAAGAGCTCTGGAAACAATGAACTCTGGAACCTTTTCCAGCTCTAAGAAGCCATTATTTCAATGCACCAAACTGAGAATTTGAATTTGGCCTAGATTACCCCATTTTAGCTCCATGTCAACAAATGGAAAGTTGTGAACAAAGACAGTTTTCCCCCCACATAGCTGCACACAGGTGTGACTTAGTGGAAACTGTGGAACTCAGCCAGGTCTTCGGTTCCCTAGTGTAGTGCTCTATCTCTGAGCTCTGCTTCCTGTTCTTGAATACAGTGATTTGCCAAAATAGAGGCACCTGGTCCCAGCACCTTGCAAGATGGATTTTTTTTCTTTCAACCTTTCAAAATATATATATATATATATCGATGAAAGCTTTCTCTGGGAAACCATCTGTCTGAAATCTGCAGCAATAAAAAACTTCCCTAGACCTTATATATTCACAATAGTATCTGTTGCTTCACTCCTCTGATCCTTTCTCCTCCTTCCTTATTTTTTTCATTCATTCATTTATTTATTTACAAAGCTTATATTTATGAAGCATCTGCTCTGGACCCAGCACTAGGTACTCAGCACTGAACAAAATGAACTCATCCCTACCGTTATAGATCTTGCCATCTACTAGAGAGAAATATATTTGCAACATAAAAGGTTTTAAAATTTCATTATCATAAGGTCTATGAAATAAAGGAAGGAAGTTCTGGGGTCGAGACTATGTAGGTTATGATTTTAAAAGGAGCTCTGGAATCATATTGCCAATGTTCAAATCCCAGCTTCACCATTTACTAGCTATGTGATTTTGAGCAAATTAAGTTGCCTGGGCCTCAGTGTCTTTATCTTAAAAGAGAGATAATAATAGTACCTAGAGTTCTGAGGACTAAGTGAGTTGATATAGAATAATGCCTAATATATACTAAGTGCACATAGGAAAGTGCCTGACACATTCTAAGCATCTGGTAAGTGTTACCTGCGTGTTGGTAGTGTTGGTAGTGTTGCCCTACACATTAGGTCATCAACTAGTTAGGTTATCGCCACTGCTATATTAACTACCTTCATCGCTGTCATCTACATGTACTTATCTCATCATATATACATGCTCTGTGCACAGGATTTACAAAAATGGAATGTGGTGTGCTTCTGAAATCAAGAATCCTACAATCTAGTTAAGAGAGTGTAAGAATTAAGAGAAAATAGTAACAGAAAATAGCAAATGCTAAGTACCAGATAAAAGATCAAGTATATCCTGTAGGACTGAAGGAGAGAGAACAGTCATTATGGGTTCATAAAGGAAAAGGCTTCGTAGAGGAAATAGACCCTTAAGAAAGAGGAGATTCCAGGCTGGCATGAGTGAAGATGTGGAGGCAAGAAGGTGAACGTGAAGTTCCAGAATGAAGAATTTGAATAGAGGAGTAACGAGGGGTGGCTTAAGAGAAGAAGCCTCAGAATATTGGTTAAATTATTCAGTAGGCAGGGGTTGCCATGACCGGATTCTGAGCTAGAGTGATCAAATAAAACTTCTCTCCTTTGTCTCCTGAGACCCACTGCTTCATGTGTTACTTTCACATTACATCATCATCATCATCTAGTCAATTGCTTTCTAATTGGTGATGCTACCTACAATCTCTCTGCCCCCCAATCTCCTACTCCGACTGCACATTTCAGTAACATTAATTTTTCTCAAACTTCCTTTTGTCACTTATTTGCTTAGAATGTTCTTAGTTTCCCATTTGTCTACAGCAGTTGCTCAATTGTTAGTGTGCATAAAATCACTGGGATTTTATCGCAAGTGCAATTCGCCTCTCACCTTCAGGTAGGATACTTCTGGAATGGGGCCTGAGAATCTGTTCAAACCCTGGGGGATTCTGATTCAGGTGATCAAGTGTCACTGCTTTGAGGAAGACTGGCATAAAACTAAGAGTGCAGGTTTGTTAACCTGCCACCTAGAATCTTGTTTTATCCAGCCTCATTTTTCTCTGTTCTCATTAATACATCTTTAGTTTCAGCAAAAGGAGACATTTCCTTTTCTCTACACTTACCCATAACCTATTTTTGTCTTCTCTGTCTTTTTTATGTGGTTTCCTCAGCCTCAGTATCCTTACTGCCATTTCAACAAGTCCAGATTGTGGCTTCTTTCAGTCTTGGTTCAGATGTGTCCTAAAAACATCTTTAAGTATCTTTAACCTAGAAGGCAGAGTTCAAGTTTAGCTGATTTTATATCTACTCCCCCATGCAGGGGCCTAAATGAGCACTTTTCAAATGATTCAGTTAATTTATTCCTTTCTTAATTTATTCATGAAGTATTTATTGAATGCTTACTATGTATTAAGTGCTAGTGATAAAGCAGAAAAATAAACACCTTAATAGTCTCTGTTTTCATGGACCTTTCCTTCTAGTGGGTCAAACATTTTTAAGTAAATATTGAAGGTATTTTGAGAAGAGTTGTCTGTCAGTGCTATATGGAATACTTTAGGAAAGAGACCATTGAAAGAAACTAATTAAGGAATTCTAGTAATTGGCCAGTGTAGAGTGGGAAGGGTCAGTGAGAATAGAAGATACAAAGGAGATAGCAAGGTTAATTAATGAAATAAAGGAATGACTTGGTGGGGGCCAGGAAGGAGTATTTAATATTTGAGCCTTTTGAGAAAGAACAAATAAGTACAAAGTTAAGATGTAGAGGTAGTATTTGGGGAAGGGGTATTTTTAAATGTTATGGTGATCTTTTGAAGGTATGATATTGGGACATCTGAATAGAAATGCTCAGTAGCAACTACAAATAGGGGATCTTCAAAGAGCCCAATCCTTTCTCCTTTTTCCCTTCTTCAACTCAACTCATCAATGTTTTTTCAATCCCAGCTGTTCCAGAATCCACCCAAGAGATAGTCTGTGTCTCACTCATTTAATTTTCTGAAGATGTGACATGGCTTCATGCGTTGGCCCCATTTCCCTGTTCTCCAGGTGTCTGTCTAGGATGACGCTTCAGCCCAACTCCAAAAGTCCATCTCTGATCATGCCCTTTCTTGAAATGGTTCTTAACTGATGGGGGACTTAGCTTGCTGGAGGAAGTTGAAAGACGTAGTAATTGAACCAGAGAGTCTTTTAAAATTGGGTAACTGCTTTACAGAATTTTGCTGTTTTCTGTCAAACCTCAACATAAATCCTTCAGTAAAAAATAAATTAAAAAAATGGGGTATGGTAGTGTATCATCTCCCTGTGTGACAGTGACAGCAGTCATTTACGGTTTTTGGGTAAACAGGCTAAGTTTGGACAGGCAGATTTTTAATCATTGGCATAACAAGTAAACTGATTGGGAAGCTGCCTGGATAGCGTGGAAAACCATCTGTCTGAATTCTTGTAGTGGACTGGCCAAAAAACAAATCATTTTAGACTCCTGCCTTTCTCTCATAATACACAACGTCCTGTCCATCAGCAAACAGGGGTTGTGAGTGTGTGTGGTATCCTATAAATTTTTACTACCTGACTTCCCCACTAGAATGTAAATAAACTCCATGAAGGTAAGGACTTCATTTCTGCTATATCCCCAGCCAGTGCCTAGAACATGGTAGGTGTTCGGTAAGAATTTAAGTGAATCGATAATGTGAAATAAAATTATTATTCCATGTTTTGCTCAGTAATTTTAACTTTGGCTCTGTGTTGAGGAAACTCAAGAAATATTTTATCCCAATAAAATTATTATAGCTAAAGTCCAAACATTAACCATACTTGACTAAATAATGTTACCTTAAAAATACAGTTGACCCTGGAAAAGTGCAAGGGTTAATCTGTGTATGACTTCCGGTGGACCCTCTGTATCCAGGCTTCCTCTGTATCCATGGGTTCAACAAACTACAGACCATGTAGTACTGTAGTATTTACTGTTGAAAAATATTTGTATATAAGAAGACCTGCACAGTTTAAACTTATTGAAGAGTTAAATATAATATTTTTAATAGAAATTTTATTCCTTAGCTAGTTTGGAGAGATGTACGTTTTTTCCAGACTTGGTTACTACTTGAATGTTTGTAGAGATGATGCTTGATATTTGGGAGGAAGTAATATACATTTTCTCGGAGAAGGCAATGGCACCCCACTCCAGTACTCTTGCCTGGAAAATCCCATGGATGGCAGAGCCTGGTAGGCTGCAGTCCATGGGGTCGCTAAGAGTTGGACATGACTGAGTGACTTCCCTTTCTCTTTTCACTTTCCTGCATTGGAGAAGGAAATGGCAACCCACTCCAGTGTTCTTGCCTGGAGAATCCCAGGGATGGGGGAGCTTGATGGGCTTCCATCTATGGGGTCGCACAGAGTCGGACACGACTGCAGCGACTTAGCAGCAGCAGCAGCAATGTACATTTTCTAACTTTTATTTAAGCAGTCCCACATGACTGGGAATATTCTTAAGGTAATAGGTTGAATTACCTTCATTAATGTACAGGAAGTTTTTCTTTTAGAACTGCAAGAATTACTAGGAAAGTATCAGCATTTGAAAATTAACCAGTGTTGTAGGCCTAGATGACCAGAGCTAAAGTTAGGAATATTTACCTGATTTTGAGAATACTTCACATTTCTAAGGTTTGAAGTGAGAAGTTAATACGATCAAAGCAGTTTGTGTGGAAGGTCATTTGGGCCTAGTGATGATTTTTATGGAGTAGCAGAGAAGAACAAAGTTGTTCTAATGGAAAAGAAGAAATGGCTGCAGGGCATAAATGTTTCTCTCTAACATCTTGACTATTTTGCATCTCACATCTGTTGCATCATTAAGGTATTGATAACATATGACACAGAGAATCAATATGTAGCTTTAGTTCAATTTAGATTTAATCTGCCATCATGAAGTTTAAGGGTAGCCAATAAAAATTTGTAAATGACCCTATATTCTACAATGTCTTAATGTACTTCAATAAAATCAGATACAGTGTAGAGAATACTGATATTCAGGTTTACTTTGAAGAAAATCTGCAGTTAACCAGGTTTGTTCAGATCTAGTAAATAAAATATATCATAATAAAAACCAGCTTAATATTTTTGTTAAATAACTATATTCTGTTTGGCAATGAAAATCAGCTACTGGTTATTAAAGTCAATTATGGATTACTTAAACCATTTCCATTATTTTGCAACCAGTACTGAATGTTAGAGGAAATTTTTAACGCATGCTTTTGCTTCGTTTCCATAATCTCTGCATAGTTTCTTTAAAAGGGCATATGTGATTTGAGGGATAAAATAGTCAAGGATTCGTATAGCTTTTTATCGATGGAAATTTCTCAAAGGCCAACTCTAGTTTTCTTATCAGAAAAATCAGGTTCACAATTGCAAGGCAAAAGCCTACTCGAATAGTTAATAAGCATATTCTCCTGCATTGCTGCAGAAACAAAATGCAAGCTTCTCTGTGACTCTTACAGAGAAAGCCTAGGCTGGGTAAACTTTCATCTGCTTCAGGGTCAGGGCTGATTCAATCTTACTGCAAGTTTATGAGAGTGGCTGATGTGATACAGTTGTTTCTAGTAAAATCGGACTAGCTCTAAGGAGCCAATCTAAGTCTCTAAGTAAAATTCTATGAGAAACAGACTCCAACTCAGACACAGTTGTAAACCCTGATATAATGAGGTCTTGCAGCTGATTTAATCCTATTGAAAATCTTTAAGCAGCTATGGGACAAAATGTTTTCCACATTGACATCTGTGAAATGAACCTTGGATTTCATTGGTATGAAGAGTTGCTACCTTGTACACGTAGTAGCCACTTTTTAGGAGTTAACATCATGGCCATTTCAAAGCAGGTTGTTTCTGATATAGAGGCATCTACTTAGATTAAGATCCAGGTTCCCAGAATATGTCAGGTTTTATTGTTAAAAAACAAAACTAAATTCATTATAAAAAGCAAACAAGTCAAACTTAAACTCAGGAGTTGGAGTAAATCAGTTAGATCTAGTTTCCTTGAACAAAAATGACCAAGCCATTCCAATTATATATGTGGGAGATGTAGAGAAAGAGAGGGAGAGAGAACTGTTTCTGAGTTAAGAAGTCATATGTGAAGTCTTGCCTGGAACTGATTTTTTCTTTTCATGAATTTAAAAGCCCCTGAAAATAAGCATATGCTGTAAAATCATATATGTTTGAATGGGCAGACAGGCACAAAAGGCTTCAGTGTCACCTGCGTTGATGAAATCTCAGTAAGTAGGACTTGAACTTGCGTGGATAGGTTGGTGTGTAAAAATTTTTTTTTTTTTGGTTGTTTGGTTTATCATATTGAAATGGACACTGATAATGATCTAGGTATTATAGTCAGCTTAGCACAATAATTGTTCCCTTTTCATAATTTACAACTTAAGACAATAGACCAAACACAATTACAGTAAAACACAACCTTGCCTGAACTATCTCCATGCTTCTTTTCTTGCAGTTAGCAGTGGTTTGAAATGTGAATATTTGAAATGATACTTAGCAGGCAGCAGTGGCCGCATACTGTTACTTCAAAGAGCCGGAAAAGTAACTCCATGAAAGGGAAAACTTGAAACTACAGTACTCTTTAGCATTCTATCTGTTAAGCAGTGTTGGGTATCATTAGTTCTGCTTTTTTGCATAATTACTGCAGTACTGTGAAAAGTTTTTGCCATCCAACTGGGAACAGTTATATCCTGTGGGCTTTTGTATAACATTTGGCTTAGAGAAATAAAATATTAAAAAACCCCTTGTTTTCTAGCACTCTGTAGTACCCAAGTACGTACAGGGTTTGTTCAAGTTTTATAAGTAAAAAATAACGTGGATTGGTAACATTGAAGGAGACATTTCATATCAAAGTTAATTTATTCTTTATAATGTTTTTTAATTTAATATGCTTAGATAAATTTTATCTGGTGTATCACTCACTGAGTTGAGATGGCATTTTGTCTGTAAAATGATAAAAGTTCATGAAGTGCAATGTTGATATCGCTGAAAATTTGAGACTTAAAAATATACTTTTATTGTTCACTTGACTAAATTAATCAAGTTGAAATGAAGTATCTCTGGTACAACAATTTGCTGTTTGTCTAAAGTTCTGTGTTAAAGGCATACAACAGCCTTTCCCAGCAGAACCATTCTACCCTATCCTCAAAACCAAACTCTTTCTTGATACAGCTAGAAGGGTGTATTTGCAAACATTTAGACAATGAGGCACATAATTCTGTTAAGTTTCTTAAAATTCTCCTTTGTAATTCCAGTATGTGAAACCATTAAAATACTGTAACCAAGTTTTGTTTTTTGTTTTTTGTTTTTTGTTTTTTTGTATCATAGGCAGCATGTTTACTTCTTTGAAAACATGACTACATTTTTTTGCAAGGGCAACAAAAATATAATAAATGTCACAGTGATATGAAGAAGTGACTGTCACTTTGATTTTGTGGTTTCACGCTTGACTCTATCATAATTTATAAGATGTGAAAAGTGAGCTCATGACTGGCAAAAGATATTTTTATCAAGGTCAAAGTGTAACTGCTACTGATATATAACCATAATTTTGATCAGAAGGTGCCAAATATGTTGATATGTTTGTTTTTGGTGTATAAAGATTCCTTAAAAAGACAAGTTAAAAGAAATAGTGTGAGTTAAAATACAGGAATAGGTGCTGAATTATCCCTTCTTGGCAGCCATCAAAACAGAAATTATATTTGTTTTAGTCTTTGTTAATTCTCAAAGTTGATTTCCACATATTTTTCTTTAAAATTTTAAATATCCACTTATTTGCAGCGTTCTTATTAGTATGGCTAACTTCCAAATATGCCTGTAAAAATGTTCGTATGGCCAAACAAGAAGTTTAAATCCATCAAGCTTATCTTTCTTCACTCCAGACTTCTACTGCAGAACATCTAATTAATATTATTTGAAATTATTTTAATGCATTCTTTGGTATTGTTGCCTACTCAAGTGTAATTTTAGCCACTACTCCTGAGATACTGTGGCTCTTACTAGACTCCAGGGTGAGCGAGTAAACTTACCTATCTCAATCTATTAAACAGAGGAATTACCTTCAGTTCCCCTCGCTACTAGTCAGCTTTCAGCACCTTTTCCATGGTGGCTAATAACTGTACCACGTATAGCTGTGAAAGGATGGGGAGATGCGCTGAAATGATCTAAGAAGTAAACTATCAACTTGACATGTTTCCCTAGCTATTGAAAACCCTCTCATATTGAAACCCATTGATAGTGAAACGAGAATTCCTCTGATTTGAGTACCATCTGGTTGTGCTCAAGGCTTTAAAGCTGTTATCTCTGCATAAAATTTCAGAGTCCTATATTTTTTTCTTCACCAAACTATCCATTTTTAAGCCACAAATATTTTTCCAGCTCTTTCAGATTTTATCTGAAAGTATATTTTAACAGTATTTAAATAGTTCTTAAACAATAACAATTTATCTTGATAGATGGCATGCTGTGTTTTTTCATTTTATTTTAATTAGCCATTGTGGAACCAAATTCCCTTTTGTTTTAGTCTTTTGAATATTGTTTAATTATAGTTATCATGCCAGATATCTTAAAGGTTATTTTACCAATAGAGTTTCATTTAACATAACCCATATGGAATCAATAGCCCAGTTTCCTAAAGTGAATGCTTGGAAAATCTTACATTCATATGTTAAGAGTACACATCCTTTCCTCATTAGTTGGAAAGTACAGGGATTTTGGCACAGGTTCTGTGTGGAAGCATTGTGCAGCTTTTATATGGATTTTGTTTTTAGCCTTTGATGACACTGTTTAGAATAGGAAGTATCTAATAAGTAAAGCATTTTGTCTCAAGTGCTGCCAGTGTGTTTAATATATGCCTGGAGGTCTGAAACATTATCTTCTTCTCTGCAGTAATATGCATTTAATTCTCTGAAAGCAGAAGGTCGAACTTTTAAAAGGGACGCAAAGTACATTTTCAAACAGAATAATTCAAAACATATGGAAGAGGGGACCAGAGTAATGTACAGTTGGTTTTTATGGTTTAATCATGATCATGTTAATGCACACCAGTAGCTAATTAAAGAAAACTTTTATTGTTCATTTTAAATGAGTTAGGTAAAGAGTGGGAGAGCTGATGTAATAGCACTGCTCAGAGATACATGTTTTCTGCTGCACTCACTAACAGCAAGCAGATACTGCTATTTTTGACAACTTAAATTATTACTCCCCTTGGACAATAATAAAGGAAAAGTTGTTTTCAGAGTTATTACATTGTGAACTTTTCTTTCTCCACAAAGGAATAGTAAATTGATGCCTAAGTTTCGAGCTGAGCACACATAATTAATTATAAAACTTCCTTGATAGGCCAGATGGTCTTCAATATAATAGATAAATCTGCAGTGGACTGGTGACAAACCTATGGATTTTTAAATATGTCTCAAAATCATCAGCTTATTTATTTCAGTTCTACATAATAGTGCGGAAACTTAGACAAATGAAGGAAGTCTTGGCTTTTAACCCATTTTTAAGAATTTAGTCTTCTAATACTGGGAAAGTTGTACTTTTTTTTCCTTCCAATGAGAGTCACAGTCTTTCATCTCTGGGTCATTGGTTCAAATTCCATTCTGCTCAGTAGTGACTAGAATTAGTTACCATCTGACTTCTGTTCAGTAACCTGTGTGACCTGAGCTGATAGCTGCCATCCTGCCCCTGCTGGTTATTTATATTGCAAGATCACGCCAGTTGCCATTTGCTCGAGTCTAACGTGGCAATGTCAACAGGTAATAGGGCTGGACACTACATTTATTTACCTTTACCTGTAAGTGGCTTGTTTTATCATGTTAACATTGATAGGGAACACTTTAAAGAAAGAGAAGCTAGATTTTTAAATGCAAATCTGTACATCAGGAAAAGAAAATATAAGGCTCTGTGCATTAGAAGGTATAGACTCATGTAGTTGATTATGATTGCCTTTCCTGATTGAGAGAATAAAAACAGTTGAGTTCTTGATGTGAGTTTCTTGTGCAACTTAGAGGATTTTTTTACAGTTATGCTAAACACAGATATATTTAGTTTGCACAGTAAGTCCTAGATTACTTATGTAAATGATTTTATTATCTTTTCACATATTATTTGAGAATTCCTAGCTCATACTAGATTTGGAGGTATATTTGAAATTTTTATAATTAGGTAACTAAAATCTTTCTAATTTAATTATCCCTTTGATAATTGTCATATTTTTATTTTACTGAATTTTAAAATTAAATATGTTCATTAATTTGTTTGGTCAGCACACACTTCTTGAACTTTAACATTGTTTAAAGCAACGTGGTGTATTCTACAAATACTAATGGTGTTCTCTCCTTATTGCCTACTAGCTGTCTGACCTTGTACCTATTGATTAATCTCTTTCAGCCTCAGTTTCCTCAGATGTAAAATGGGATAACAGTACCCCCTTAAAGGGTTATAACAATTAGTAAAGAAAATGTATGTAATATGCTGCCTGTGTTTGGCATGGTATGGTGTGTGCGTGCTCAGTCATGTCTGACTCTTTAAGACCACATGGACTGCATCCTACCAGGCTCCTCTGTCCATGGAATTTTCCAGGCAAGAAATACTGGAGCAGGTTGCCATGTCCTCCTCCAGGGGATCTTCCCAACCTAGGGATCGAACCTGTGTCTGCCTGCATCTCTTGCATTGCAGGCAGATTCTTTACCCACTGAGCCACCTGGAAAGCCCTAGTAAACATACTCAGTGGTATCTGATTTCTTATCTTCCGAGATATCTTATCTTCTGTCTCAATCTCTGAGACAAACCAGTGTTTGAGAAGTGCTGTGAAAACGTTATTTTGTTATGAAAGCATAGAAGCTAAAAATGCAAGCACCATCTAGAAAGGTTGAGAAAGTCTTCATAAGGAAAGTGACTTTTTTTTTTTTTTTACTTACCCTTTATTGAATGCCTACTACATGTGATCAGTACATTAACTCATGTAATCCTGCGGCAACTTTGTCGGTTGGATATTAGTGTCCCCAGTGTGAGGACGAGCATCTGTTAGAGACAGAGGACTGCTTGAAGTGTGACCAGCACACAGCATGGAGGATGCGGATAAGGAAAGTTCATGAATATATCTGGACAGACCTTAAAGAGTACAGTGTACACATATATTTACATATTAATAATTAAATATTTCTTGTCTGCAGAGCAATTTTTTTTCATTTAACATTGTATCAGAAACTGACATCTCATCGAACTTTTATGGATCCTGTCTTCAGTGTGCTAGTCACTGATGAGATAGTCCTCGGTGATAGAAACAAAACAATATGGCACAGGCCTTCCAGCAGTCCTTCAACTGGTAAAAAAGACCGAAACATGACAGCTGCCCATTACTGGGTATTTACTGTATGCTAGGCAATGCACTGACCTCTTCAGGTACATTAATTCATTGAATCCTTATGCTATCCCCTTGAGGTCGGGCTTATTATTCCCATTTTACAGATGAGATTATGTAGCCTTAAAGAGGATTGTAATTTATCCATGCACACAACAAGAAAGTGTTGCACTTAACCCTGCTTCTGTCTGACTCCAAGACCTTTAGATTGTTTTAACACTATCTGAATCTGCCACCACAGAATATCCTAAACTACTCTAGAATATTCTAGTGAAAGTTAAGTCACTCAGTCGTGTCCGACTCTTTGCGACCCTATGGACTGTAGCCTACCAGGCTCCTCCGTCCATGGGATTCTCCAGGCAAGAACACTGGAGTGGGTTGCCATTTCCTTCTCCAGGGGATCTTCCCCACCCAGGGATTGAACCCAGGTCTCCCACATTAGAGTCAGACGCTTTAACCTCTGAGCCACCAGGGAAGCCCAGAATATTCCAGTAGAAAATAATAAATCCTAAAGTGAAGGAATGGGAAGCCTGGTGTGCTGCAGTCCATGGAGTTGCAAAGAGTCAGATACAACTGAGCAACTGAACAGCAACAAAAATAAAAGTATGAATTAAGTAGTAGGAACACCAAGAAGGAAAAGAGTTAAAAGCGCAACTCCCAGAGAGGTGTCATTGTTCTGAGTTTTCATGGAGAGCTCAGTGTTGGCGTGCTACAGCAGTTTCAGAAGGGGCTCTAGGCAGGGAAGCAGCATGGTATACAGAGAAGGGTTTAAAAGAACGGGGTGTCTTCAGAGAAAAGGGATTAGCTATTTTTGTTTCAAATACTGTATTTTTTTAATGACATTGTGCCCTCCTCCACAAAATTAAAATAAATTAACAAAAAATTATTTGAAAATTTTTAATGACTGTTACATCGTCTTGAATTAACTGTCCTTTAACATTTGCACAAGCAACTTACAATGTGGAAAAGTGATACTATATTGACCAAATTAAGGAAGAGCCTACAAAATGAAGCTCATTACCCAGTACTGTGGGGAATATTTTTTCACTGCTCATGGGAATACAGATTGCTGCTAAGTCACTTAAGTTGTGTCCGACTCTGTGCAACCCCATAGACGGCAGCCCACCAGGCTCCCTCATCCCTGGGATTCTCCAGGCAAGAACACTGGAGTGGGTTGCCATTTCCTTCTCCAATGCATGAAAGTGAAAAGAGAATACAGATTAGTGCACCCTTTTTGGAAAGGTGCTGGCAATATTTGATAACCTTAAAACTTTTTCATACCATTTACCTAGTAATTCTACTTCTAGGATCCTGTCTTAAGAAAATCTTATATAGATGTTTGTTGGCAAAAATTGATACCTAATTGTCCAGCTATATGGGAATAGTTGAACAAATTGCACCTAACACTGAATTAAATATTATGCAGCTTTTTAAAAATGACATTTCTGAAGAGTATATTAATATGTTTAAAAATTTTATTACCAATTTGTCTCTCCAATATAACCCTAAAGGGTAGGGGTAAGGAGAACCTATGCACAAGTAAGGAAAAAAGACAAAAGGAAATACACTAAAAGATTGGCATTGGTTGTGTTTGGTAGTAAGAGGGGGCTTCCCTTGGTGCTCCCTGGTAAAGAATCCACCTGCAATGCAGGAGATCTGGGTTAGATCCCTGGGTTGGGAAGATCCCCTGGGGAAGGGAAAGGCTACCCACTCCAGTAAAAAAGACTTCCCTGGTGGCTCAGACAGTAAAGCATCTGGTAGTAAGAAGGGAATTGGGAAGACTTTGTTTTTCTCTCAGATTTTCCATGAGTTCTTCAGTCATTAGTGAAAGGCACTCAGTTGTGTCCAACTCTTTGCAGCCCCATGGGCTATACAGTCCATGGAATTCTTCAGGCCAGAATACTGGAGTGGGTTGCCATTTCCTTTCCAGGGGATCTTCCCAACCCAGGGATGGAACCCAGGTCTCCCGCATTGCAGGTGGATTCTTTACCAGCTGAGCCACCAGGGAAGCCCGAGTTCTTTAATAAATCTGAATTACTTCAGTGAAAAAGCAAGTGAGTATCTAGGACTCAATAGTGTATTAGAAACTAATTAATGGCTGGGGGACTAAGAAAAGGGAACCAAAGAATCAAACTGGAGGTCTTGCAGTTGTGCTGACAAAATAGTCATGACTGCTGCCGCCGCCACGTTGTTCTTTGTTCTCTACATAGGCAGTTGTTGGTGGAAGTATTTGAGAAAGTACGGATACATTTAGTGCACAAAGGGAAAATCCACATTCAAGGGTTTTAATTACTTACATTTTGCTGGATCACTTACATTCATCCTTGTTTCAAGTCCTATTGTAGTAAAGGAAAATAAACATCATTTTGAATGGCACACATTTATTTTAGTTTACTTTTCTTTGTCTTTCATAATTTAGGACTACTGACTTTTCCCTCTCCTACTATCCAAAATCCTGTAAATCAGTTTTACAATGATAGAGTAAACAGTATAATCTACTCCTGCCTAAAATTAATTTCAACCAATAGTAATCATGATTTGGAAACAGTTTATTATGCTACTTGGAAAATCACCATAAAGGATACTAACTGAGGTATTATATGTACACGTACTACTTTGTGTTAGTCCAAAGAAAGTAAAGTCTGACATTGAAAAGTATATTTTATTTATTTTTTCTTTCGGCTGAGCCACGTGGCTCTTGGGATCTTAGTTCCCCAACGAGGGATTGAACCCTCACCCCCTCACCTTTGGCAGTGAAAGCACTAAGTTCTGACCACTGGCCTGCCAGAGAATTCCCCTGAAAAGTATCTTTTAATGGTAGAAATGCACATGTGATGTTTTTCTCAAGGATTGCCTTGGCATTTTAATATGCATAATTTCTTGAAAGGGCACCTACTTTATTTTTATGATTACTCTTATACTAGACCCAGTTTTAATGTTTCTCTAACATTTACATAGTAACACTTGGAATACAATTAGTTTAAAATATTTTATCATTTTTCCTTGCAGATCGCTAAGCAAGAACAGAAAAAAATGGATACATATGATGGAATCGTGGCTGATAGCTCATCTCGGTACAGTGGTGCCCAGGATAGTGGAATCGGCAGTGACAGCGTTAAAATCAGAATAGTACAGATAGAGCAGCACAGCGGTGCCAGTCAGCACCGCATCGCCCGTCCCTCACGCCAGTCGTCAATTGTAAAAAATCTAAATTTTATTCCTTTTGACATATTTATTACTGCAAGTAGAATCTCACTAATGACCTATTCCTGTACGGCCTTACCCAAATCGAAATTGCAAGAACAAAAGGATAATGAAAAAACAGGCAAGAGTTCATTAAACCTGCCAGAAGTCGATTCAGATGTCGCAAAACCCAGCCAGGCATGTATTTCCATGGTAACAGCAGAAGATCTCTTAAGCAGCAACATATCTTTTCCTTCAGGGAAAAAAATAGGGGTCATCTCTCTCGAAAGTCTGCATGCATCCACAAGGTCATCTGCTAGACAAGCCCTCGGCATAACCATTGTTCGGCAGCCTGGAAGAAGAGGAACCGGTGACTTGCGACTAGAACCTTTCTTGTACTTTATTGTATCCCAGCCTTCTTTGCTTCTGAGTTGTCACCACAGGAAGCAACGAGTGGAAATATCCATTTTTGATGCTGTGCTTAAAGGGGTTGCCTCTGATTACAAATGTACAGGTAAGAGCTTTCAAATTTACTAGGGTGCTAATAACCACTAGTACATATTAAGTTTTATTCCCAAAGTTTTAAGATTAATCAAACAGGAAACAGCTGGCAAACCAGACAAAACTTCTTTTCTCTACCGAATATGTAAATACGTAAAGTTCATGTCCCACAGCTGAATCACGTTTAAGTAAATGTTTGAAAAGTAACAAGATTTAGCCTTGGTGTTCTTACTGTGCCTCTGAATTTTTTTTCCAGGAGCTGAATGAAACAGGGGCTCTTTCTGGGCTATTGAAATACTTAACAATTTCCAATGATTAGGAAGCAAAGTGTTTTTTTTCGTATTAATGGACCTTAGGTTTGCTTTCCATATCAATGCTGCTGCTAAGGTTAAAAAAAGAAAAACTTTAGAAAATGAAGTTTATTGTTTTGGTATTCTTTTGCCATAATCATCTTGCTGTAAAAGCTTGATATTAAATGTATTTGAGAAGGTTTATTAGCAAAATAAGATGACAATGATTTTACACATCTACAACAAGCACATTTATTAGTGGGTGTCAGCCAACTGCCTCTTGTTGCCCCATCCAGGCCTGCCTAAAACCAGAGAGCGCCATATATTATAATAATTATATTGAACGTCTGAAGCTTGTTACATGTTGAGACTAGGAAAGTGATCAGGGATTCAGATTTAAGACATATGTGCTGTTAAGTAATAAGAGCTAATGAAAACAGGGCCAGACCAGGTACAGAGACCTTTTCCCAGAGTTAATGCAGAATTCGGAGAAGGCGCTGGCAACCCACTCCAGTACTCTTGCCTGGAAAATCCCATGGACGGAGGAGCCTGGTAGGCTGCAGTCCATGGGGTCGCAAAGAGTCGGACACGACTGAGTGACTTCACTTTCACTTTTCACTTTTGTGCATTGGAGAAGGAAATGGCAACCCACTCCAGTGTTCTTGCCTGGAGAATTCCAGGGACGGCGGAGCCTGGTGGGCTGCCGTCTCTGGGGTCGCACAGAGTCGAACACGACTGAAGCGACTTAGCAGCAATGCAGAATTAGAGATTTCTCAGGAAAGACTTCCCAGAAAGGGTAGCAGGATCATCTAAGATCTGATATTGGAAGAGGGCCCTCACAAGCTCAGGTATAACTCAGGCATTTTATTGTTCTCAGGTGGTCCCATCCAGCAGATGAACGCCAGCAGTGAGGCATTTGGATAATTTGTCCATTCTGGAAGTCAGGCTGGCTTGTTCTTGGCGCTACAGTCGTTTTATACAGCAGGCTCCTGAGGAGTAGATCCTGGGGCTTCCTGAGGAGGAGCCCCAGGAAGTAAGTCAGAGGAGCCCTGGGCTCTTGCTGAGGAATAGTTCAAGTCCTTGACTTTAGAAAGTGGTAACTGACCAGTTGCTAAGGAGGAATAGCCTAGGGTTACCTTCTAGACTGCCTGCCAGCCGACTCTCCATTAGTGCTTGTGCTGGATCATACTGGCTCAGAAGAGCTAATTGTTAAATTTTTAGGAACTTTGAAAGACAGTTGTTAAACCACTGCTAGTTTAAATCACTATAGTGAGAGTATTTACAAAACAGATATTAGCAAATGCTGTCAATCAGCTCTCCTACTCTGAGAGCCAGTGTTAAACATTTATCAGTAACCACTGCCTCCCTTCTTGAAACATGCTTTCATTTACTGAGCACCTGTAATATAATGGCTACTTCTGTTCAATGGAGATGAGAGAGGTGCTGAGGTAGTTTATGTTATATTATTCAAGGACTCATGCCTACAGACCTGATACCTGTTTGGGTGTCTGCTTAGCATTGGCAAAAACTAGGTGTAGGACTGGGAGAACAAAAGTTCATTCCACATCCCTCCCTAACGGCTTTCAGCTGCAGTTGCTTTATGGGTGGGTGGCTTCAGCAGCTTCTGCTAAAAGATATTGATAACTGAGTTCAGCAGAGTTATCAGGGCTGATAGCAAAGGTGTACATTGGAATTATAATAGGTTCCTAGCTTGAAATGATAAAGTATCTTAAAAAAAAAAAAAAAAAACTTTCTTGTGCATAGACCAATGTGGAACCTAGTTTCAGCAGATGAAGTTTAGAAGGTTATATACCAGATTGAGTATAGGAGATTTACATGTTGGAGGAAAAGTCTTACCTACCTCCTTAGGATACCGACTAAGGATTCTTGTGGATACCTTGCTTTACACAAAAAGCACCTCCTTGGACATTTACACTGTCCAAATAGAGTCATCAATATAAGTCATCGTATTTCCTTAAAATGAATTTAGTGAAATTTGTCAGAAACAAGTAGTTAAATTTAACAGCTAAAAAAAATGACTAGCAATTATTGTATACTCAGTCTGTGCCAGGCATTGTAATAACTGCTTTAAATGCATTATCTCATTTAATCCTCCTAACAGCTCTGTGGGAAATATGTTCCCATCTTACATGTAAAGAAACTGAAGTTTGGAGAAATCACTTCTCCAAGATGACAAATAAACAGAGCTAAAATACAAAACCAAGATTTTCTGGACTTTCTGAGTCTGGTCTCTCAACCTGTATGGATCCTTAGAGTGGAGGGAAAAATATGAATCTCAGTTTTCAGTCAACCTCCATTGTCCTTCTCCAGACCATGCAAATGGTTCCCTTTTTTTGTTTTAACTGGTGAATTTGTATATATGTGTCCATGTGACTACAGAGTACAGCCTGTCTTGGTACTATGACAACCTGAGCTGAAATTCTAACTCTCACTTAGGAAACGTGTACCCATCCATCTCATAGGGCGATTATGAAATTGAAAAGAGATCATTAATGAAAATGTTGCAGGAAGGGGGAACCCCTTCCAGGGCCCAAAACTGGGCTCTTGTCTAACACTCGGAAATGAATTGTCCGAGGAGACACATGTGCTGACAAAGGAAGAGATTTTATTGGGAAAGGGCACCCAGGTGGAGAGCAGTAGGGTAAGGGAACCCAGGAGTACTACTCTGCTGCGTGGCTCGCAGTCTCGCGTTTTATGGTGATGGTATTAGTTTCCCGGTGGTCTTTGGCCAGTCATTCTAATTCAGAGTCTTTCTTGGTGGTGCATGCATCGCTCAGCCAAGATGGATGCTAGCGAGAGGGATTCTGGGAAGTGGACGGACACGTAGTGTCTCCTTTAGACCTTTCCCGAACTCTTCCGGTAGGTGGTGGCTTATTAGTTCCATGTTCCTTATCAGGATCTCCTGTCATAAAACAACTCATGCAAATGGTTACTATGGTGCCTGGCCAGGGTGGGAGGTTTCAATCAGTGTGCTTCCCCTAACAAAAGTACTTTGCAGGCTATGCAAGTACTGCACCCTCACAAACTCACAAATGTTTGCCGCTACTGTTTTAGTTACTAATATACAGTAGAAAGATTACTGGGATTCCCAGGTGGCTCAGTGGTAAAGAATCCAGAGACCTGGGATCGATCCCAGGGTCGGGAAGATCCCCTAGAGAAGGAAATTACAAAGTAGAAAGCCTGAAATTTAATTGGCCCTACTATTTATTAGCAGAGTGATCTTAGCCAAGCATTTCACTTTTTGAGTTTCTGCTTCCTTTTGTATAAAACGTAATGATTATAATAGATACCAACAAGGTTCATTCCAGGTGTAGAGTTTTCTCATTCTGTAATTTGGAATTCATCTCCCCACACTTATCTTTCTAAAAATATTTAAACTAGCTTTGGCCTCAGAGAGTTGACATCTGTAAGCCACTACTGTATCAGATTACAGTATATTTCCATTTGTTTTAAAGATGCATATTTATATGCATATTTGATATTTTAGTGGACCATTCATTAGTTTATTCAATACTTAAATACATAAATTTTAAAAATATTAATGAAGTTATTTTTCAAATACCGATGTGAGGAATTTCTGTTTTAAATTGGTCCACTTGAATGAACTATCCAAGTCCCATTACCAATTTAGCTATCCAGAAACACTTCATGTAGCACTTTTTTATCCCGAAGAAAGCAATGTTCTATGTCCAGGATTCTTTTGAAGCCTTGAAATAGTAACCATGTGGGTAAGAAAACAGAGAAAATATGAATAACCATAGCATTAACATTCATGGGGAAGAGAATTAGTAAGGTAAAGGTGACCAGTTGCATTCCTGGATTCTGAAGTAAAGGACTATTTACAGTGTCTTAATTGGAGGGACAAAAAAGGGTGTCACCAGGCAACTTTCTAAGAAATTAGGTCAAGGAAAAGTTAAAGGCATCATAAGTTAAAAATTAAAGAAGTAATATATTATGTCTTTCTGTAGTGTTCATGCTTTCTCTCTTAATACTAAAATTAATCCTTTTTTTTAATTTTTATTTTATTTTTAAACTTTACATAATTGTATTAGTTTTGCCAAATATCAGAATGAATCCACCACAGGTATACATGTGTTCCCCATCCTGAACCCTCCTCCCTCCTCCCTCCCCATTCCATCCCTCTGGGTCGTCCCAGTGCACCAGCCCCAAGCATCCAGTATCGTGCATCGAACCTGGACTGGCAACTTGTTTCATACATGATATTTTACATGTTTCAATGCCATTCTCCCAAATCTTCCCACCCTCTCCCTCTCTCACAGAGTCCATAAGACTGTTCTATACATCAGTGTCTCTTTTGCTGTCTTGTACACATGGTTATAGTTACCATCTTTCTAAATTCCATATATATACGTTAGTATACTGTATTGGTGTTTTTCTTTCTGGCTTACTTCACTCTGTATAATAGGCTCCAGTTTCATCCACCTCATTAGAACTGATTCAAATGTATTCTTTTTAATGGCTGAGTAGTACTCCATTGTGTATATGTACCACAGCTTTCTTATCCATTCATCTGCTGATGGACATCTAGGTTGCTTCCATGTCCTGGCTATTATAAACAGTGCTGCGATGAACATTGGGGTACACGTGTCTCTTTCCCTTCTGGTTTCCTCAGTGTGTATGCCCAGCAGTGGGATTGCTGGATCATAAGGCAGGTCTATTTCCAGTTTTTTAAGGAATCTCCACACTGTTCTCCATAGTGGCTGTACTAGTTTGCATTCCCACCAACAGTGTAAGAGGGTTCCCTTTTCTCCACACCCTCTCCAGCATTTATTACTTGTAGACTTTTGGATCGCAGCCATTCTGACTGGCGTGAAATGGTACCTCATAGTGGTTTTGATTTGCATTTCTCTGATAATGAGTGATGTTGAGCATCTTTTCATGTGTTTGTTAGCCATCTGTATGTCTTCTTTGGAGAAATGTCTGTTTAGTTCTTTGGCCCATTTTTTGATTGGGTCATTTATTTTTCTGGAGTTGAGCTGTAGGAGTTGCTTGTATATTCTCGAGATTAGTTGTTTGTCAGTTGCTTCATTTGCTATTATCTTCTCCCATTCTGAAGGCTGTCTTTTCACCTTGCTAATAGTTTCCTTTGATGTGCAGAAGCTTTTAAGGTTAATTAGGTCCCATTTGTTTATTTTTGCTTTTATTTCCAATAATCTGGGAGGTGGGTCATAGAGGATCCTGCTGTGATGTATGTCAGAGAGTGTTTTGCCTATGTTCTCCTCTAGGAGTTTTATAGTTTCTGGTCTTACATTGAGATCTTTAATCCATTTTGAGTTTATTTTTGTGTATGATGTTAGAAAGTGTTCTAGTTTCATTCTTTTACAAGTGGTTGACCAGATTTCCCAGCACCACTTGTTAAAGAGATTGTCTTTAATCCATTGTATATTCTTTCCTCCTTTGTCAAAGATAAGGTGTCCATATGTGTGTGGATTTATCTCTGGACTTTCTATTTTGTTCCATTGATCTATATTTCTGTCTTTGTGCCAGTACCATACTGTCTTGATAACTGTGGCTTTGTAGTAGAGCCTGAAGTCAAGTAAAGTTGCAGGATATAAAATCAACACACAGAAATCACTTGCATTCCTATACACTAATAATGAGAAAACAGAAAGAGAAATTAAGGAAACAATTCCATTCACCATTGCAGTGGAAAGAATAAAATACTTAGGAATATATCTACCTAAAGAAACTAAAGACCTATATATAGAAAACTATAAAACACTGGTGAAAGAAATCAAAGAGGACACTAACAGATGGAGAAATATACCATGTTCATGGATTGGAAGAATCAATATAGTGAAAATGAGTATACTACCCAAAGCAATCTATAGATTCAATGCAATCCCTATCAAGCTACCAACAGCATTCTTCACAGAGCTAGAACAAATAATTTCACAATTTGTATGGAAAAACAAAAAACCTCGAATAGCCAAAGCGATCTTGAGAAAGAAGAATGGAACTGGAGGAATCAACCTACCTGACTTCAGGCTCTACTAAAATTAATCCTTTTTAATAAGGTAACTCAAGTGGCAGCCAGCCCTTAGCAGTTTTAGCATATATATGAATTTCAGTGATTGTCCAATTTTAGCATTTCAGAAATGCCTTAAGTTGTTATGGATATAATGTGTTTTCTTCTTTAAGAAGACAAAAACATTTGATTTTTAAAAATTTATAACACAACAACTTGTAATTGTTTACTGTTTTATGTGAAAGTCATAAACCATTGTTACATGTGCTAATGTTCCTTTGTATGGAAATCATATGGAATTTAAAGTAAACAAAGAATTTTGTTTCACTCTTTAAAAACATATCATGTTCAGAGGATAAATTTTCAAAAAGTCATAATTCTTATATAAATATAAAATGAAGATGTCAGAGATTTTACTTAGTTCATTAATTAATGAGGGAACCAATAAGAATGTTACCAAAAATTCATATACAGGAGACCTGTAGGCCCTGATCCTCTCAGACTTTGATTCTCTTATTCAGTAGGGTCATAAAAATGATAAGTCACTTGATCATTGACTTGGGAAGCCCCAAGAAAAGCCCCCATGATCTTGGGAAGCCCCAAGGAAAGCTTAGTATCATTTGAATGGGATGATTTAAGGAAAACTGCTTGAATTTTGAGAAATGAAATAAGAGTACTCATTTTTTTTTTCATAGTAGTTGATTTTTCTCTGAGTTTCCCTGGTGGTTCAGTGGTAAACAATTCCACCCAGCAATGCAGGAGATGCAAGTTGGATCGCTGGATCGGAAAGATCCCCTGGAGAAGGAAATACTAACCCACTCCAGTATTCTTGCCTGGGATATTCCATGGACAGAGGAGCCTGGCAGGCTACAGTCTAAGGGCTCACAAAAGAGTTGGACACCACAAGTGAGTGACTAAACAAAACAATACCAAGGTTTCTCTCTAGCTACAATTCAGAATAATTTTTAGTATTCTGTGTAATTTACCTGCCTGCTTCTTGTCTGTGTTTCTTGTAATGTTTGTGGTTGCTCTGAGGTTTCCAGTGTACATACTCAATCTTTCACAGTCAATCTTTTGCTCGGTTTTCAATCTCTAAGTCATCTCTGACTCTTTGTGACCCCATTGACTGCAGCTTGCCGGGTTTCCCTGTCCTTTACTATATCCTAGAGCTTGCTCAAACTCATGTCCATTGAGTTGATGATACCATCCAACCTTCTCATCCTCTGTATCCCCCTCCTCCTGTACTCAAACCTTCCCAGCATCAGAGTCTTTTACAGTGAATCAGACTTTGCATCAGGTGGCCAAAGTATTGGAGCTTCAGCTTCAGCAGCAGCCCTTCCAATGAATATTCAGGGTTGATTCTTTCAGGATTGACTGGTTTGATCTCCTTACTGTCCAAGGGACTCTAAAGAGTCTTTTCCAGCACCACAGTTCAAAAGTATCAATTCTTCAATGCTCAGCTTTCTTTATATCTATCCAGCTGTCATATCTGTACATGACTACTGGAAAAACCACAGCTTTGACTATACAGACCTTTGCTAGCAAAGTGATGTCTCTGCTTTTCAATACACTGTCTAGTTTTGTCATAGTTTTTCATCCAAGGAGTTAGCATCTTTTCGTACTTAATCTTTCACAGTCTATTTAGTAGTAATATTTTATCACTTCAAGAAAATGTAGAAACCTTATAATCATAAAGGTCCCTTTCCCCTTTCCCATTTATGTTATAGTTATCATATATATTACTTTTGCACCTACTGAAAATCCTACCAGATACAATTTTGACCTTTGTGTCAGTAATCTTATATACTTTAAAGAACTAAAGAGGAAAAAACTAGTATATTTTATAAATATTTCCCAGGTATTTACCATGTCCAGAGATCTTCCTCCATTCCTAAAGTTCTGAGTTTTTCTCTGGTGCATTTTCCTTCAACATTAAGAACTTCTTTAGCATTTCTTTGAGAGCAGACCTGCTAGTAACAAATTCTCTGAGTTTTCTGTTATCTGGGAGTATTTGTTTCCTCTCATTCCTGAAGGATATTTTTGCTGGATATAGAATTCTAGTTGATATTTCTTTCTGTACTTCAGAAATATTGTTCTACTGTCTTCTATCCCCTCTGCTTTCTTATGAGAAATGCATGATAATTCCAACCCTTGCTTCTCTAAATGTAGTGTGTTGGTTTTCTCTAGCTGTCTTTAAGATTTTTTTTGTTTACCTTTGATTTCCTGAGTTTTATTATATGATGTTTCTGGTCTAGATTTCTTTAAATTTATCCTGTTTGAGGTTCTCTGAGTTTCTTGACTCTGTAAATATTTTAAAATTAAATTTAGGAACTTTTTAGCTATTATTTCTTTCTGTACCAATCTTTCTCCTCTTCTTTTAGGACTCCACAGTTAAACTTTTTTCTATTATTCTTCAGATTCCTGAGACTCCATTCATGGTTCATTTTCCGCCCCCCCTCCTCGGTTCTTCATATTAAATAATTTCTATTGGATTTTTCTGTGGTAATATTTCCATTTGATTATTTTTTATAGTTTCTTCTTCACTTCTGAGAACCTCTGTATTTCCATTCATTTCAAGCATGTTTGCCTGTATCTCATGAAACATAGTACCTCCATAAAATTTTAAATGCTTGTGTCACTGCCACCATAGCACAGCCACTGCACTACTTCCCACACTCACACACACGCACCTTACCCTAGGGGCAAAACCAGAAAAAAAGAAAAAGAAAAAGCGGCTGGTTTCCCCAACAGTCTTGAAAACCACATGGGCCTTATCTGCCAGACGAGGTTTCTGTTGGACTTTTGGCTGTTCCTGCCATCACTGTGCACCACAATTTAGAACTCACTCTCAAATCAGAGTTATAAGGAAAAAGATGGAAAACAAATGGAAAATTCACCACCGTTGGATCATATCTGCAATTTAACTCCCGTCCCCAGTCTGTATTGTTCTTGTTTACTTTTCAGCGTTGTCAGGTATTTGTGTTTTGTCCTTTTTCTTGAGTTAATTTAAGCAGCATGGGGATTGGACTGTAGTAAGCTTATTCCAATTTTGGCTGGCACCAGAAATCCTGCAATTTTAAGATAATGAAAATATTTTCTGGTCCATTAGCAGAGGCATGGTTTTCTGAGAAACTTAATACAGGATTTCCTCTAAAAATGATACTTTAATATCTTTACATCTATGAGCACAGATCAGTTAAATATATTGTAGTGAATAATAACTGTTCCCAGGGAGTTGTCAGCATTAACTTGATCCTGCCCATGTCACCATTAAGCAAAGAACATACCCCAATACTCAAAGGGTGGTAATAGTGTTCTCTCAATGTGTTTCTTAGGGATATTCTTTCATATATTATAAAATCAAGTTAAAAGAGGAAATGCTGTAAAACTCATTGTTCCTTATGTCAGTCTGCCTTGTCAGCAGATGTGGCTGTATATATACACATATGTATGTGTCATATATACTTTATGCACATATATATTTAAAAACCTAATTATATATGAGATGTCAGCCAGAATAAAATGGAATCTACATGTATACCTGTATCTGCATTTGTTTGAGAAAACTGAAGTGAAATAAGAGTGATGAGAATTTCTTATGATTTTGAAAGTGTCGTTAATAAAATATAATCCCCATTCTACATAATTTAGTGATCTTGAGTAGCATGCATGCTAAGTCGCTTCAGTCATGTCCATCTCTTTCAACCCTATGGACTGTAGTCTGCCAGGTTTTAAATTATGCAGTGTTTTGTGTTATTCTCCATAATTTTTAAAAAATGGAAAATTTTTTGAAGTATAAATTATCAACTTAAATTTCTTTTGTAAATATTGGTACTAATAATCTACAAATGATTGCTCATCTAGTCCAAGTAGATAGTACATCTGTGAGTCAACAGGTTTCTTTTTAAAATATTAAAATATGGCCTTTCTCCATGCCCTTGTAACTTAGAGCAACCTCTAACAGAAATGAGATCTTCTGCCAGCACCTTTACATGTAGCAGCTGTATTATTGGCAATTCTCATTTAAATAAAGATGTATGTAGTTGTTTTAACATAATCATATTAGTTGTGTTTATAAATATTTAAAAGTTGGTATTTGTTTTGTTTAAGGTAATGGAGTCCAGATTGGAAATTGCCTCATATCTTGACTATGCAGCCCAAGGCAGCCTCAGAAAGTCATTTTTCTTCTTGTTTGTTTGGGGCTTTATGTTTGTTTTTGAAGAAATGACTCTGCCATCTGGTCAGTTGTGAAGGACTTGAACCATTCTGAGGGAACTTCACTATTCCTGCCCTACCCAACTATACTTCCTCAGTATGCAGTCATTTGAGGGTCTTATTACTCATTTATGGGTGCTAGAAACTAACAAAGTAGTTTGAAAACATTACTTTCACCCTCTTGCAACCTTTTTATCTTAACGTAATTTTTCAGGCATTAGCCAAACTAAAATACAGAAATTACAGTTGATTAGAACTTTTCTTGGGGCTTCCCAGGTGGCTCAGAATCTGCCTGCCAAGCAGGAGACATGGGTTTGATCACTTGGTCAAAAAGATCCCCTGGAGGAGGAAATGGCAACCCACTCCAAGTGTTCTTGCCTAGGAGATCCCATGGTCAGAGGAGCTTAGTGGGCTACAGTTGAGGGGTGTCACGAGGAGCTGGCCACGACTTAGAGACTAAAAAACAACAACAAAGAACTTACCCTACTGAAAAAGCAGGTTATAGCACAACTCTTGTGTAAAATCCATGTCATAATACCTCTAGTAATGGGCCTTTTCTTCACTGTAAGGTTTTATAACATTACAGATACGACTTTAGGTTCAGGTAAGAGGCAGACATGGAATAGTTTATTAAGCAGTCAAGATTTGGAGTTAGTTCTAAGTTCTGATCCCAGCTCTACTGCATACAACTGTGTAACCTTGGGCAAGTCATTTAACCTCTCTAAACTTCAGTTCCTTTTCTTCAATGTGGGGATATACTGGTAGCAACCTCCTGGGTTTGCTGTAAGGAGTAAACGATATATATGAAGCTTTTAGCTAAGTGTGCAGCACAGAACTCAGTGGATGTTAATGTTATGGTTGTTGTTGCTTTTTTCATCACTGCTAGTATCTTTAAGCTGATTTTAAAACAGTGGTTGTAATCAGCTAAAAAAACTTCACATCATTTCAGTTCAATTATAGCTATTGTATAGTTTGAAGATTTTCAGTTATAATAATTGGCTTTTTGCTCTTTCATGGGTAGGTCTGCAGAAAATGTGCCAAAGACATTTGAGTAAACCAACAGTTAGAAAATCATAAACTGGCTTGTAACACCTCATAAATCATATCTTGATTTCATTTAGTTCTTGTGAGTTTAAGAGAAGGCTTGAATTACATGTCTCTTTAGAATTAACAGTGTTGCTAATATCCCTGGAAAGGCTTAGAATTAACCTGTGACTTTAATGTCATAATGATCACAACTTGAACATTTATCTGAAAATTTAGCTGCTAGGAAAATTTCTCGCTGGCCAGTAATGTGAAATGAAATTATTGCTTTGACAGGACTCAACAAGTAAGTTGGTCTTTTAAATGGGAGGCACTATTGTATGTCACTCAGGGAGAGTTGGTGGTGAGAAAGTTAAGTAAAGAAGTGACCCAGCCAGTGGGAGGATTTATGTATGGTGAAGAGTTTGGGAATGGAAATCAGAAGCTTAGACTTTTAGTCATGGCTCTAATGCCAAAGCTCTTTCATGCAGAAAACTGAGCTTCTTGGTGCTTTAATTTCCTTTTCTCTAAGATAGGTACAGGCATACCTCAGAGATATTGTGACTTTGGTTCTAGAACCACTGCAATAAAGCAAATATTGCAGTAAAACAAGTCACAAGAACTTTTTGGTTTCCCAGTGCATATAAAAATTATTTTCACACTGTATAGTATAGTCCCTTAAGTGTGCAGTAGTGATATATCTAAAACACAATGAACATGCCTTACTTTAAAAATACTTCATTAAAAAAATAAATAAATAAAAAAATAAAAATACTTCATTGCTAAAAATGCTAACCATCATCAGAACCTTCAGTGGGTCCTAATCTTCCTGCAGGTATAGTGTCTTGCCTCTTTGTTGTTCAGGATGGTGATTACTGAAGGTTTGGGTGGCTGTGGCAGCATCTTAAAATAACAGTAAAGTTTGCCATGTTGATTGACTCTTCGTTTCATGAGTGATTTCTCTGTAGCATGCAGTGCTGCTTGATAGCATTTTACCCATGTAGAACTTCTTCCAAAACTGGAGTTAATCCTCTCAAAACCTGCCACTACCTTATAACTAAGTTTATTTAATATTCTAAGCCCTTTGTTGTCATTTCAACAATCTTCATGGCATCTCCATCTCAAGAAATCACTTTTTTGCTCATCCATAAGAAAAAATCCCTCATCCGTTAAAGCTTTATTATGAGATTGCATCAGTTTAGTCACATGTTCAGGCTTCACTTCTAATTCTTGTTCTCTTGCTGTTTCCACCACATCTGCAGTTACTTTCTCCACTGAAGTCTTGAACCCCTCAGAGTCATTCATGAGAATTGGGATCAACGTCTTCCCATTGTTGATATTTTGACCTCTTCCCACGAATCACAAATGTTCTTAATGGCATCTAGAATGGTGTACCCTTTCCAGGAGGTTTTAATTTACTTTACCAGATTCATCAGAGAAATCACTATCTATGGCAGTTAGAGCTTCACGAAATGTATTTTTTAAATAGTAAAGCTTGAAAGTTGAAATTACTCCTTGATCTATGGGCTGCAGAATGGATGTTGCATTAGCAGACATGAAAACAACATTGATCTCGTTGTACATCTCCACCAGAACTCCTAGGTAACCAGGTGCATTGTCAATGTGCAGTAATGTTTTGAAAGGAATCTTTTCTTCCCTAAGCAATAGATCTCAACAGTGGGCTTAAAATATCCAGGAAACCATGTTGTAAACAGATGTGCTGTCATCCAGGTTTTGTTCCATTTATAAAGCACAGACAGAGTAGGTTTAGCTTAATTCCTAAAGGCCCTAGGATTTTCAAATTAGTAAATGAGCATTGGCTTCAAGTCACCAGCTGCACTGACCTCTAATAAGAGAATCAGCCTTTGAAGCTTTGAAGCCAGGAATTGACTTCTCCTCTTTAGCTATGAGAGTCCTAGATGGCATCTTCTTCCAATATAAGGCTGTTTTGACTACATTGAAAATCTGTTGTTTTGTGTAGCCACCTTCATTAATTATCTTAGCTTCTGGGTCTTGATATCAGATCTTCTAGATAACTTGCTACAGCTTCTAAATTAGCATTTGCTGCTTCACCTTGTACTTTTATGTTACAGAGTTGGCCTCTTTCCTTAAATCTCATGAACTATAAACTCTGCTAGCTTCACACTTTTCTTCTGCAGCTTCCTTATCTCCTTCAGCCTTTATAGAATTGAAGAGAATTAAGACCTTTCTCTGGATTAGGCTTTGGCTTAAGAAAATGTTGTGACTAATTTGATCATCTATCCACACCACTAAAACTTTCTCCTATCAGCAATAAAGCTGTTTTATTTTCTTATTATTTATGTGTTCACTGAAGTAGCACTTTTAATTTCCCTCAAGAACTTTTGCTTTGCATTCACAACTAGGCTAACTGGTCCAAGAAGCCTAGCTTTCGGCCTGTCTGGGCTTTCAGTGTGCCTTCCTCACTAAGCTTTATCATTTCTAGTTTTTGATTTAAAGCGAGAGATGTACAACACTTCCTTTCATTTGAATATTCAGAGTGCACTGTAGGGTTATTAATTGATCTAATTTCTGTATTGTTGTATCTCAGGGAATGGGGCGTCTCTGATGGCGTAGCAGGTAAAAGAACCCACCTGCAGTGCATGAGACACATGAGATGCAGTTTCAATCCTTGGGTCAGGAAGATCCCCTGGAGAAGGAAATGTCAATCCACTCCAGTATTCTTGCCTGGAAAATCCCATGGACAGAGGAGCTTGGCGGGCTACAGTCCATGAGGTCACAAGAGTCAGACACAACTTAGCGACTAAACCACCACCACCAGTATTCTTGCCTGAGATATTTCATGGACAAAGGAGCCTGGCAGTCTACCTCCATGGGGTCACAAAGAGGCGGACATGATAGTAGCGGCTGAGCACAGAGAATAGGGGGCCAGAGGAGAGAGAGAGGTGGGGGAATGACCAGTCAGAACACATACAACACTGCATTATCTTATATGGGCATGTTTTGTGGCGCCCTAAAATAATTGCTGAGCCCACATGCTCTACTATTAGAATAGTAACATCAAAGATCATTGATCACAGATCACCATAACAAATATAATAATGAAAAAAATTGAAATATCGGAAACTTACCAACATGTGATGACACAAAGACACAAAATGAGATAATGCTTTTGGAAAAATGGCACCAATGAACTTGCTTGACAGAGTTGCCACAAACCTTCAATTTCTAACAGAGTCAATCTACAAAGCATGATAAAACAAGGTATACCTTTATAATAATATGTGTTTTTTGCAGTTAGATGGTTTAGTCTGACCTCCAAATAATGTTTGTGAAATACCTTGAAACTATGAAATATTCAGCTATAAATTGGGACTTCTGTAGTTATTAGCATTAGAAAGGAGAGCTTAATGGTAATAAGACTTTCCTTTTTGGACATGATAAAAAGATTAGTGTCCTGGCCCTTTTTAACACCAATTGTAATCATCAGCATATATTCATAGTGAAGGAAAAATGAGAAGAATAATTTATAGTCACTGGATTTGCCTTCAGTGTTATAGAACCCAAACTTAGAGTGAAGCTGAGGCTTACAGTTCAGATGAATTTGATCTTCCATGAATGTATATGACTACATTTTTTGACTAAATAGCTTCCTCTGTGTCCTTGCTCTGAATTTTAATCAGATGTCATACAAAGTATCTGAAACCAATATTAGAATTTATTTGTTTTTGGCTGCTCTGGGTCTTTGTTTGCTGCCTGCAAGCTTATTTTAGCTGTGGCAAGCAGAGGCTATTCTTTCATTGTGGTACACGGACTTCTCATTGTAGCTCCCCTTGTACAGACCATAAGCCCTAGGGTGCATGGGCTCAGCAGTTGCAGCTCATGGACTCTAGAGTACAGGCTCAGTAGTTGCGGCTTAGTTGCCCCAGGGAATGTGGAATCTTCCCATACCAGGGATCCATCAGTGTCCCCTGCGTTGGCAGACAAATTCTTAACCACTGGGCCACCAGGAAGTCACCAACATTAGAATTCAACATTAAAATAACAAAAAAATAGTAAAGGGATCAATCACAACACGAAAAGGTGTAGAAAATTAAAGGAATTAATTGAGATGATGCTTCACATATTATCTGCTGATTAGCATCATTAAGTGGGAAGAATGCACTTGCTTCTAACAAGGTATGACAAGTTTGGTTCAAAAAATAAGAACCAGTAGACCCTGGTGATCAAACACACCAATAGGCATTTTAATTTTTTCCACTTTTCCTTCCTATGGGCTCCAGGTTTGTAATCTCAAACCTGGAAATCTTTTCCCCTTCCTGTCACATCTTAAGAGCTGAAAAAAATGCTTAGAGTTAGTCAAAATGGTTAGAGTTAGTCAAATGCCTAAATATTGACAAGGAAACGGTGCCACTGACCATTTATATAGCAAACACATGTATACCTGTGGTGGATTCATTTTGATGTTTGGCAAAACTAATACAATTATGTAAAGTTTAAAAATAAAATAAAATTAAAAAAAAATAGAATTGAATTTTTGGTTGATTTTGCTGTTTTTTCATTGAATTGTTACTGTGTTTTATGGATCTAGGTTCCTTCATGATTTAGTTTTCAGGTATTGTAGAAGCCTCGTGGACTAGATTTGTTTCTGTGGCTACATTTAAAAAAAGAAAAATAATAAGATAGCCTTTAAGCTAAGGAGAAAAAAATAAATATAAAAAAATATAAGCAACTCAGTAAACTTGTAGCTTTGCCTTTTGCATATCCAGTGATTGGAAGGTGACTATTCTGACGGTAATCACTGGTTGAAAGGAGTTACACTTCCAATCATTTTTGAGCATACCAAAACCAAGTATAACCATGACTTCTGAAGGAGGCCCTTGGGAGCTGTCACCATATGAATTTCATACATAGAGGCAAATTGATCGCATACAGTAGATCCTCCCAAAATGCTTTCCTTGACATTTCATTACGTTTATGTTAAGGGAAACTTATGTGTATTTTTGACTGGTAATAAAAGGATTCCACTAAAGAACCATCTAGGAACATGTAGTCAATAAAGCCAGAGAGAGGAAAGGAGAGTAGGGACTCTCTAAGCCCTTGCCTGTTAGTTACCCTGAGTCTTCTTTAGGTATTTCCTCCCACCCTCTCTCCTCTGGCTAGTTACGAACTCTTTTTGATCTTCCTTAAAAATAAAGCCCTGTGAAATTGAAATCCTGATGGACTCACTATATTTACTTATAAATTATTTTAAAGTGTCATTTCAGTCTCCTTTGTATAAAGGTTGATATACCCAGCCACCTTTGTAAAAGGAGTCTCTAACTTCTAGTTTAAAAAATGAAAAGCAATCAACTTTGGCTTGCAAATTGCATATCTTTGACTCACTTGTAGGCCAAGCATTTCTAAAGGATGAGAAAGAAGCTGAGAATACAATTTTGATAACTCTCAGAACCAAAATGCAAAGAAATTGTCAGGTCTATAATTTCTCCTTAGCAAAGATTATTTTATATGGAAGTAAAATATGTTGACTCATATTTCAGACTTGAATAATTATTATTTGAAAAGTTAAATATTAAGAAGTTTAGTAGCTTTTAAGGTTAAAATTGGGCATATGAAGTGAACTGACAGTCGCTCAGTCATGTCTGACTCTTTGCTGTCCCATGAACTGTAGCCTGCCAGGCTTCTCTGTCTATGGTATTCTCCAGGCAAGAAAACTGGAGTGGGTTGCCGTTCCCTTCTCTATGGAATCTTCCTGACCCAGAGATCGAACCTGAGTCTCCTGCATTACAGGCGGATTCTTTACCATCTGAGCCACAGGGGAAGCCCAAAATTGAGTATAATTTCCACTATTTTTTTACCTTTTACATTATATTCCTCTTATTTTATATAAGCAGTAAAGATTTTTCAAAATTAAAAAAACAAAAAACTAAGAAGAATGATACTTGAAAGATATACCACACATATACTCCTATTTTGTTTAGAGTTTGTGTTTAAGAAACAAAATAGTGACTGTTTATTGAACGTCTACCATAACATGTCCATACAAACCACAGTACATATATTATATAATATTCTCAACATCCCCATAATTTAGTTTATTATCCCCATTTTGAAAACAGTCGGAGACTCAGGGAAGTTAAAATTAAATATACCCAGTTTAAGGAGTCAGGATTTATATCTAGATCTATGTACCTCCAGGGCTTCCCAGGTGGCTCAGGCGGTAAAGAATCTGCTTGCAATGTGGGAGATCTGGGTTCGATCCCTGCGTTGGGAAGATCCCCTGGATGAGGGCATGGCAACCCACTCCAGTATTCTTGCCTGGAGAATTCCATGGACAGAGGAGCCTGACAGACTACAATCCAAGGAGTCACAGAGTCAGACACAACTGAGCAACTAACGCTTTCACTTCACTATGTACCTCCAGAGTTCATGTTCTTTCATTACCCTACACACTTTTTTTCCTGTTACAAACTGAGTCCCTGATGGTGTCCCAGGCCCAGTGACCTTCTTGGGCTTCCCTGGTGGCTCAGCTGGTAAAGAATCCACTGACAATACGGGAGACCTGGGTTTGATCCCTGGGGTGAGAAGGGAAAGGCTACCCACTCCAGTATTCTGGCCTGGAGAATTTCATGGACTGCATAGTCCACAGGGTCGCAAAGATTCGCACACTACTGAGCAGCTTTCACTTCAAACTGATATAAAGTCTTCTTTAAGAAAATGTTAGTAAAGCTCCATGGAATAAAGGCTGTTTTCAGTAAGTCCTGGGTCAGTGATAAACTATTTCACAAACCTCTTTCATGTGACAGTATCTTACCACTTATCAGTTGTGCCTTGAGAGTTCATCAAAAGTCACTTAACGTGCTCTTTCATAAACATGAGGCTTCCCTCATAGCTCAGTTGGTAAAGAATCTGCCTGCAATGCTGGAGACTTCAGTTTGATTCCTGGGTCAGGAAGATCTGCTGGAGAAGGGACAGGCTACCCATCCAGTATTCTTGGGTTTCTCTTGTGACCAGCTGGTAAAGAATCAGCCTGCAATGCAGGAGACCTGGGTTTGATCCCTGGGTTGGAAAGATACCCTGGAGATGGGAAAGGCTACCCACTTCAGCTTGGAAAATTCTGGCCTGGAGAATTCCATGGACTATATATATAGGCCACGGGGTCACAAAGAGTCGGAAACAATTGAGCAACTTTCATTTCACTTCACTTCATAAACATGATGGCTCTGGATACCTCAGGCCAAAGAGAACCAGTCTCCCTAAACAGTCATAGATGCCACTTTGGTTCTGTGGCATCCTGGGATATGCCTGATAGCTGATATGCCTGATATGCTGATAGCAGACTTCAGCATTCTTGTGACATAATAACAGGTGGCTTTAAAGTGAATAAAATATATAATCTGTTTTTCCTTTTTAAAAACCAAATAGTAGATCTTTCAAGACTTTCTAGGATTAGTAAAATGGAGACAAGTAAAATCTTGAGGCTATTTGCAGTGCTACATCGTACAAGTATTTGTGTTGTGCCACTGAGAAATTTGTGATGTTTTCATGATGTGCTACTATCAGAAAATTCAGGGTGGGTGGGAAAAAGGAAGGAAAACTCAGTGCAATATGAAATCAAAGCCAAAAGTTGCTGAAATTTTAATCTATGGTAATAGTTTAGAGAGCACATTAATTTTAATTATATATCATCAGTAAGCATCAGTAGGATTGAAAATTAAAGCATGATATAATTTCAAAAGTATTTGATAATACTGAGCAAGATTTGGTTAGGATTGCGAACAGCAACAGGATTACATTAGCACAGCAAGAAGCTAATACAGAAATAAGATGACAGATTATTTGCTTACTGAAGAAAACATGCTTAAAGTGAGGCACACCAAAACCCAATTAATCATATTTATTTTTCAAGATTTATCCCCCAAATTTCAATTAATAATATTTTTTTCTGGTAACATAGATTTAGAGGAACTCTCTATCATGGGGAAATTTGATTCCCTTGACCTTGGTCCCTGTATAACTTAGCATTCATTTTCCATAGAATGTAAAAGACAAGGGTATCATGAGAAAATTGAATCAAAGAGTCAGAAACATTATGGTAACTGTAGTTACTTGCATCTTCCTCCATAAAAACTTTGCGTGGAACTTTCAGGGAAAATAACCGATGGACTAATTTCTTTTTCTGCCCTTCTTTAACCAGTTCAGTTGTGAGAGGTGTTCTTGAGCACAAAAGTAGCGAAGATAAAGCAGAAACAGACATGAATTATCAACTCCATTGTAAACCTGTGGTTGATAAAAGTAACTGTAACAGAAGAGAGAGGGGGGAAGAGGAAGAAAATGATGTTGGTATGGAGTCTCACTCTGGTTCTCTTTATAATCATTATGTAGCTTTGAAATAAAGAGATTCTTAGGACACAAAGCTTTTTAAAATTCAAAGTTTTTACTCAAGGCAAAAAAAAAAACAAAACAGTGTTTGTCTCTTTGAAGTATCTGGTATAAAAGTAAATGGACTTCATTATATATTCAGTATTGTATCAATCTTAAAATGACGAAATCCTCACTGAAATCTGTGGGAAAATGTCTCCTCATTGGGACCTTACTGAAAATTCGGCTTAGTTATGAAAAAGAAATATCCTGCCACATAGTATTAATAAAACAAAACCGAGTAACTATGAAGCTTACAAAGTCTGCAGCACTCAGCTGTTCTATATGAGCTTGGAAAATAAGTTTTTTGTAAGTAGAAGATTGCAAAGAAAATAAATTCATTTCTAAAGTTTCATTGTGAGCTGAACACATGAGTCATGTTATATTTTATGTAATTCAAATGTTAAGCAAAGACATACTTAACTCTGTGAACATCTGCTAAGGGTCAAAAAATAACAATAATGAGCAGCACTAGAAAGATGACTTTATCAGAATCAGAGAAAAACAGAAAAACCTCCTAAGCAGTTAAGTGAAATGTAGGTTTTGTGAAGAAGACAAAGTAATCTACAAGCACAAAGAATATAATCTGAATCAAGCTCTATAAAAGCCAACAGTACCTTGGTCCATCTGGGAGTGGACTTTAAGCTCTGAATCTTCCCTTTGGTGTTTGTTCCTTGTGACATGATATGATGAAGTATTTTGTTTTGAAGTCCAGGTCAACCCAGAAGAAAAACAAATATTATAACTTTGTCAATACCAGTGTCTCATGGAAGTGAATGCTAACTGACTTTGAACAAGATTTATGGCTGTGAGCAGTTTATCGTGTGTTCCTGACCCATTTCCCACAGTCTGTTAGTCATAATAAGATATGGCTTTCTCCTGTTTCTTTGGCCTAGGGACAACAGTGTAAATGTAAACGTACTTATTAACATCAGCAGGGGCTTATTCTTTTTGAGAGCTTCCTGTACTTAAATAAATAGGTGTTCGCTGAGTATGAAGAAGAAAGCTGGCAAAGTCTAACAGAGCTTCCAGAATGATAAAGTCATCTGTATTTGTCTCTCCGTTTGTATCATATTCACAGGCTCCTTTAATCTTGGTTTTTCTGGTGATTTTCCAGCTATATATTAACCCCAAGGAATGTGTAATATGAATCCTATTTTCTAGACCTGATGATGTAATTAAGGAGAAGCTAAATTGAAGACAGTTCAGGAAGTCTAGAAGTCATCCCCCACATCATCTAGCCATGAGAGCCAGAGGGACTAAATAGTGATTACACACCTGAGCTATCTATCCTCTGGGATTCTCATACACCTTTCTGCTACTGCTGCTGCTTCATCTCACCACAGTGACTATAGGCATGTCCAGAGTAGAGGTTTTAGCCAAAACTCAGGGAGTAACCACCAGCCCTGTCATACATTTAGTATTCATCAACCATAAACATGTGTTTTCCTGAATGTTCTTAATTTCAGTTATTCTGTTCTTACATCAGCCGTCTGAATGCAGCTATACATTTTAAACTGGGGATGTAATATGTGGCTTCCCAGGTGGCGCTAGGAGAAAAGAATCTACCTGCCAGTGCAGGATATGTAAGAGAGGGAATTCAGTCCCTGGGTCGGGAAAATCTGCAGAGAAGGAAATGGCAACCCATTCCAGTGTTCTTGCCTGGGAAATCCCATGGACAGAGGAGCCTAATGGGCTACAGTCCATGGGGTCACAAGAGTCGGACATGACTGAGCAACTAACACACTCTTACCTATCATACATAGTATCAATATCAATTTTTCTTTCTCCCCCACACAAGATATTACATATTTTAAGTTTTTGCTTATCTGTCGAGTGAAAAAAAATTTGTTTCTTGTTTTAAATAAGCTTAATTAATAGTGGACATGAGCTTGGGTAGGCTCTGGGAGTTGGTGATGGACAGGGAGGCCTGCTGTGCTGCAGTTCACGGGGACGCAAAGAGTTGGACACCACTGAGCGACTGAACTGAATTAATAGTGAGACTGAGGAGTTTTTTTCCTTTTTCATAAAACAGTGTTCTCCAGAAGGGTTAAATAGCTAAAGGTAAAAACAGATCTTAGAAATCCTTCAATAGACTATGGGAAAATATATACTCTACCTAGGGATAAATCCGTAAGATATGTTAATAATTTTTTACCTAAAGCCTCTTGATGAAGTGAAAGTGGAGAGTGAAAAAGTTGGCTTAAAGCTCAACATTCAGAAAACGAAGATCATGGCATCTGATCCCACCACTTCATGGGAAGTAGATGGGGAAACAGTGGAAACAGTGTCAGACTTTATTTTTCTGGGCTCCAAAATCACTACAGATGGTGACTGCAGCCATGAAATTAAAAGACGCTTACTCCTTGGAAGGAAAGTTATGACCAACCTAGATAGCATATTCAAAAGCAGAGACATTACTTTGCCAACAAAGGTCCGTCTAGTCAAGGCTATGGTTTTTCCTGTGGTCATGTATGGATGTGAGAGTTGGACTGTGAAGAAGGCTGAGCGCTGAAGAATTGATGCTTTTGAACTGTGATGTTGGAGAAGACAAGTCTTGAGAGTCCCTTGGACTGCAAGGAGATCCAACCAGTCCATTCTGAGGGAGATCAGCCCTGGGATTTCTTTGGAAGGAATGATGCTAAAGCTGAAACTCAGGTACTTTGGCCAGCTCATGCGAAGAGTTGACTCATTGGAAAAGACTCTGATGCTGGGAGGGATTGGGGGCAGGAGGAGAAGGGGATGACAGAGGATGAGATGGCTGGATGGCATCACTGACTCGATGGACGTGAGTCTGGGTGAACTCTGGGAGTTGGTGATGGACAGGGAGGCCTGGTGTGCTGCGATTCATGGGGTCACACAAAGTCAGACACGACTGAGCAACTGATCTGATCTGATCTGATTCAGAAGTATGCATGTAAGCATCAGGATATAACTATAAGGCAACTAACATACCAGGAAATAACTTTTGCTACACATGGCAAACAAATCATTAACACCCATAATACATAAGGAGTTTCTACAAATCCGTAAGAAAACCCAATTGAAAAATGAGTATTTATTTTTAGAAGAACCCTAAATGACCAATAAATGAAAAAATATTCAACCTTTGTTATTTACTACTAGCATAAAATGTTGTCTTACTATGTCAATACGTATAAATCTTGATTCTTTTAAACATTGTATGGGTTATTGTTTTTTATTTAAATATTAATCCATTGATGGATGTCTTAGTTCTTTTCTACTTTTTACTATGATAAACAATTCTACAATGAATTTGTATGTGTGTGTGTTAACGTTTGTTTGGTTGCTAAGTCATGTCCAACTCTTTGGGACCCCAGGGACTGCTGCACTCCAGGTTTCCCTGTCCTTCACTATCTCCCAGAGTTTGCTCAAACTCATGTCCATTGAGTCAATGATGCCATTCAACCATCTCATCCTCTGTCACCCTCTTCTCCTCCTGCCCTCAATCTTTCCCAGCATCACTGTCTTTTGAGTTGGCTCATCACTTCAGGTGGTGAAAGTATTGGAGCCTCAGCTCCAGCCTCAGCTCCAGCATCCAATGATTATTCAGGGTTGATATCCTTTAGGATTGACTAGTTTGATCTCCTTATTGTCCAAGGTCATCTCTTAAGTCTTCTCCAGCACCACAGTTCTAAAGCATCAATTCTTTGGTGCTCAGCCTTCTATACGGTCCAACTCTCACATCTGTACATGACTACTGGAAAAACCATAATTTTGACTTTGTGGACTTTTGTTGGCAAAGTAATGTTTCTGCTCCTTAATTTAATACGCTGTCTAGGTTTGTCATAGCTTTTCTTTCAAGGAGCAAGCATCTTTTGATTTCATGACTGCAGTCACCGTCCACAGCGATTTTGGAGCCTAAGAAAATAAAATCTGTCACTCTTTCCATTTTTACCCCATCTGTTTGCCGTGAAGTAATGGGACCGGATGCCATGGATCTTAGTTTTTTGAATGCTGAGTTTTAAGCCAACTTTTTCACTCTCTTCTTGCATAGACAATATCAGTTTTTTTAGTCTTGGTAGGTAGAAAACTCGACTTATTTTAAAAAGGTTTTTTTTTTTTTCCTTTAATTATTTCTAAGATGTAGTATCTCTAATGTTTATATTTTAACTGCTTTATGCCATTTGTTTTTCTTCATTTATTACTTGTTTATTTTCTTCATAAATAAGTGCTTTTTCTACCCTTTACCCATTTTTCTGTTAGTATCTGTATTGATTATACAAACTCTTTATATAGTCATCATATCCCTTTTCTGCCATACAAGTTTAAATATATGATTTTTATACCTTGTTATACTTATCATCCTAATTTTTACTTTCCAGGTTTTTACACATCATATTAATATTTCTACATCAGTTTAATATATTTCTGTTCATTATTTATTCAGCTACATCATTTATATGTTTTTTCCATTAGATCATTGTTTTCTCTCTAGATTGTATCATTTTCAAAATCAAGAACTATGTCTCCTCATATAGGTCTGGTACAATATCACTTTCTTGATAATAATGATTTCTTCTTAATGATGGCTACATAGGTGAGACCTAGAAATAGATGCTCAGGTCCTGACAAGCTACATAGAGCCTACAGACTGATTATAGATCCTACCAGCAATAGACTTTTGCCATCCTTTCACCAGACTTGACCATTATATTTGAACAACAGAAGAGTATAGTGTTACTGTGTAATAGCTCTACTATGCATATTCTCACTGCTTTAAATTCACTGATTATATAAAAAAGAAGAATGCACTAGTTTAGTGTTTGATCTTTACCACATAGATCTAACGTCACAATCAGTTGCTTTCAGTATTTTCTTTGAAATCACATAAAGGTTCATATGTGCCAAGTTTCATAAGGATCACATGATAAGGTCAAGAAATACAAATTCCAAGGCAGAATTTATATGCCCAGTTCACATATGACAGTAATACTGTATAACCATATGTTGAATATAATACACAGTATGTAAATGCTCTTCTTGAATGCAATCCAATCAATAAAACCTAAAATAAATAACACTTTAATAACACATTTCAAATCAACTGAAAATGGAATAGATGGACTCTATGGCAAGATCATCCCTATAAAATTGACATTGAAAGGCCATTAAAACACAGAGAGTAAAACAATCTTGAAACTAAAGAAAAACTGTGAATATTTAGAAGGTTTTAAAAAGCCTACTACATTGCATGCCAAGATATAGCAGTCGTTTTTATTTAAAGAGCTATTTCAATAAAAACTGGATTGCCAAGCATTAAAAAGTAAATTCCATTTGCCATCACCAATAACTGAAAGAAACTTTAAAAAAATATACAGTATTAACCTTAAAAAAGCTTAAAATGCACAATATTTAATAGAAAAATCAAAACTGAAAAAGTCCACTTTTAGTCATAATTGGAACTGTTGAAAGATTGACCTATTTTATCATTAAAAAAAGGTTATGGGAAAGCTACTGAAGTTAACTTCAAAAGCCTAGCAATAAAAGTGATTATAATGTCAGTAAAACTGAAACAGATCGAATAACCCATAAGTAGTACTAATCCACTGCATCTTTGAACATGTATATGCCTCTTTTTAAGCTGGAAAGGTTGCCCTTTCTTTTTCCCCCTAACTTGTTTCCAACATCCCTTTAAAAAAGAAATCTATCTATTCAACTATTAACAGTCAGCAGCTAAGTACAGAAGCTACCTTTACTCAATGGTGATATGAGCTAAGATTTGAAATATTTTTTCCTCTTTGGCCTGGTTCTGGAAAACATAGTTTCCTCAGTCTACCTTGTACAGAGAGGGCTTCTCTTTAAGTATTTATGTACTGTATGTATACAAACAAATGCAATAATGAAAGTGACATACAATATTTTAACTTTTTCTCTTGGTTATCAGCTCAAACTCTTACACCAGAATTGATGTTTCTGTTGTAATTGACATTTTCAGCTTTAATTTTGTCTCTTCAGATCCTGGGAAGACTTTGCCTGAAGCCCTTGATTATTGCACAGTTTGGCTGCAGACAGTACCTGGAGAAATAGACAGCAAAAGTGGTATTCCACCTTCACTCTTAACGCTACAAATTAAAGATTTTCTTAACGGACCAGGTAAGAAAGTCATAATTCAAACTTTTTTTTTCCTGTGAGTCTCTTAATGTATACATGGAGTCTGCTAGTAATCTTGACGTTCTTTGCCAACCATGAGTAATTTGTTTTCCAGACGTGTACTCGTCTCAGGCTAGCCATTCTAGAGATCAAAAGGCAAATATTAATATGCATTAAAATTTACCATTAGTTTGACAAAAAGCAGTTATCAGTTAAAAAAGTAGTGGCCATTTTATTTCTGCCTTTTCTACTAAGTAACTGTGGGACCTTAGGCTGTTGTCTAATCTCCTGTGCCTCAGTTTCTTTACCTGTAAATGAAGAGATAAAATAGGTAATGGATGGATAGATGGGTGAGAGCATGAATGCATAGATAGGTGGATAGGATACATGACATACTTACACAAGACAATACACATAGGTAGATTGGATTAGGCAAATACTTACACATTTCAAATGCTTAGCAAAGTGCTTGGGACATATTAACACTCAATTTTAAATAGACAGATATAGATATCAAAGGGTATCAAGTGCTTATTATGTCCCAGGTACTAGGTACTTTATATACTTGTATAAAGCCAAGGTGTAGGCTCTATAATTATTTCCATTTTACAAATAAAGAAGCTAAGACTTAGAAAAATGAAGTCAGTTGCCTGAGATCACGGTAGCAAAAGAGCCATTCAAACTCAGGTCTTCATGACTCCAAAGACCTAGGTCACTTCTATACTGCACTGCTGCTGCTGCTGCTGCTGCTAAGTCACTTCAGTCGTGTCCGACTCTGTGCGACCCCATAGACGGCAGCCCACCAGGCGCCCCATCCCCAGGATTCTCCAGGCAAGAACACTGGAGTGGGTTGCCATTTCCTTCTCCAATGCATGAAAGTGAAAAGTGAAAGTGAAGTCACTCTGTCGTGTCCAACTCTTAGCGACCCCATGGACTGCAGCCTACTAGGCTCCTCCGTCCATGGGATTTTCCAGGCAAGAGTACTGGAGTAGGGTGCCATTGCCTTCTCCGATACTGCACTAATTTTAGTATAATTAAAGGTTTTTTCTTCTTGTCTATCTCCTCCTCACGCTTTTTCTTTTTGCTGCTCTATTTCTTCCTCTTTCATCTCATGTTTTTTTAATTAATTTTTAAATTTTTAATTGGAGGATAATTCCTCTTCTTTTCTTTGTTACTCTTACATCACCTCTTTGAGATCTGAGCTGTTTATTTAACAAAAATTACTACAGTTAATTTTCCTCTTGTTGTACTCACAGGGCTGCAGAACATGTTAGTCATTAAAAGAATACCAGTTTCTTCATTAGGAGTTTAAAACTGTGGCATTATACTGTCTTAAGATCTCTAGCAATATACTGCAAGGCATGAATATTGGTGATTGAAAGCTATCCCTATGTGGACCTGATTAAGTTTGTGTGCCATAACATGCCAGTAAATTATGATTCATGACTACAAATAGAGAAAGTGGCCCACCATCAGGACTAAAGTAGACAGAGCCTGAAATCACCTCAGTTGTCACTTTCACTGGGGCTCAGTTCTTCTTGTACATGTTTATCTGATGCTGGAATTTAAAACATATAGATATATGAAGAATTAGTTCTAATTTTTAGTATCCAGATTTAGTATATAGGTGTGGTTTTAAAGAGTTGAAGGAAGGGAAGAAGCGGATGATGAAGTCTAAAGGATTCATTAAAGATGGAAGCATCCTTTGGAATGCTGGATGGTTGAAAAAGAGTGTGAGTCCTCGGTTAGTGAGTGGGAAGTACCATATTTCATTGAATTCAAGCAACCGTCAATGTAGGAAAAAACATTTTATATACTACTAAGAAAAAAAAAATACCTGCGATTTAAGCTATTATATATATATATTATATATACATATATATAATATATCATATATAAATATATATTATATATATGTATATGATGTTACATATATAAATATATATTATATATGTGTATATGATGTTACATATATAAATATATATTATATATGTGTATATGATGTTACATATATAAATATGATATATATATGTATATGATGTTTCCCTGATGGCTCAGGTGGTAAAGAATCCATCTGCAACTTGGAGAAGAAAATGGCAACCCACTCCAATATTCTTGCCTGAGAAATCCCATGGACAGAGGAGCCTGGCAGACTACAGTCCATAGGGAGGCAGAGAGTCGGTAGCTTTCTTACTTCATCAGTTGCAGGACAGAAGACTGAACATGCCAGAATGAATGAAATAGGGTAAGAACATGAGTAGTTCATGGAGAAGTGATAGGGAAACTTGCATTTACTTCCTTTTTCTCTCTTTTAGTTTCAGATTTCCTTTGGTTTTAGGCAGTCTTTCACCTTTTGGCTAGAAAGTTCCCTTCTAGTTTACATTTGATTGATTTGTTTCTAAAAGGGATGGGATCTTCAAGTCAATGGTAAATTGTGTACCATATTTTTGTGGCTGTCATATAATTTGAATTTTGAGAAATATCAATGAGCAAATGAAAACTTATATGTTTATCATTCTGTCATTCAATTTGACTATGTATGACTTTTACAACATTTGTACTTTGTGTTTATTATATTTTTTAAAATTGGAAACTACATATTTGCCATTTCTAATTTTATGCCCATTCAGTAATAAAGATTGCCTATATAGGGGTTCAAACTTTTAAATTAATGAATTGAAATAGTTATTTTACAGCAGTGCTTCTCAAACTGCTGTGTGCATTTGCACATCTCTGGAATTCTGGATAAATGCAAATGTGGTTTAATAGGGATGAAATTCTATGTTTCTAACAATGAATACTGTGGATCTGGAGACTACACTTTTTTTTTTTTTTTTTTAAACTTTACATAATTGTATTAGTTTTGCCAAATATCAAAATGAATCCGCCACAGGTATACATGTGTTCCCCATCCTGAACCCTCCTCCCTCCTCCCTCCCCATTCCATCCCTCTGGGTCGTCCCAGTGCACCAGCCCCAAGCATCCAGTATCGTGCATCGAACCTGGACTGGCAACTCGTTTCTTACATGATATTTTACATGTTTCAATGCCATTCTCCCAAATCTTCCCACCCTCTCCCTCTCTCACAGAGTCCATAAGACTGTTCTATACATCAGTGTGGAGACTACACTTTTTGTACCAAGATTTTATATGACTCATACATTAGTAATATATATTTATATATGATTTTCTTAATACCATCAATACAATTACTGAGACTCAAACTGCAGATATTTTGGGGCATAGGAGAGTGAGAAATGATGCAAAGAATGACTTTTTAAATCTTATTTATTTATTTTGGCTACTCTGGGTCTTCACTGCTTGTGCTGGCTTCTCTAGTTGCAGGGTGTAGGCCCACCAGTGAGGCCCTGAGTGTTTTTTTTAATGATATTTTATTATGAGAAATAAAATACAATATCAAATATAAAATGGTTTAAGTTCTTCAAAGTATAAAACATTTTTTAACCAAGAGAACTATCTATCATAAATTATTTGAGGGGAGATTAGTTTGAGTTATATGTCAGTTCTGTGGGATTCCACTAGAACATTAAGCTAACAGCTTTGAACTACTCCAGAATTTGCCACCTTAAGAGAAAATTTCCTTATTATAAATAGTTTGTCATGTAAAATATGTACATAGGTGTTATTAAATAAAAATTGTTATCTCTCTGCAAACAGCTACTCTGCATTAATTTAGAGATCAATAGGAATAATGGGACATAATAAAGCATTTTTTGCTGTTCAGTTCAGTCTCTAGGTCGTGTCCCATTCTTTGCGACCCAATGAACCACAGGACACCAGGCCTCCCTGTCCATCACCAACTCCCAGAGTTCACTCAAACTCATCTCCATCGAGTCAGTGATGCCATCCAGCCATCTCATCCTCTGTCGTCCCCTTCTCCTCCTGCCTTCAGTCTTTCCCAACGTCAGGGTCTTTTCAAATGAATCAGTTCTTTGCATCAGGTGGCCAAATTACTGGAGTTTCAGCTTCAACATCAGTCCTTCCAGTGAACACCCAGGACTGATTTCCTTTAGGATGGACTGGTTGGATCTCCTTCCAGTCCAAGGGACTCTCAAGACTTGTCTTCTCCAACACCACAGTTCAAAAGCATCAGTTCTTCTGTGCTCAGCTTTCTTTATAGTCCAACTCTCACATCTATATATGACTACTGGAAGAACCATAGCCTTGACTAGACAGACCTTTGTTGGCAAAGTCAATGTCCCTGCTTTTGAATATGCTCTCTAGGTTGATCATAACTTTCCTTCCAAGGAGGAAGCATGTTTTAATATCATGGCTGCAGTCACCATCTGCAGTGATTTTGGAGCCCCCCAAAATAAAGTCAGCCACTGTTTCTGCTCTTTCCCCATCTATTTGCCATGAAGTGATGGGACCAGGTGCCATGATCTTAGTTTTCTGAATGTTGAGCTTTAAGCCAACTTTTTCACTCTCCTCTTTCACTTTCATCAAGAGACTCTTTAGTTCTTCTTCACTTTCTGCCATAAGGGTGGTGTCATCTGCGTATCTGAGGTTATTGATATTTCTCCCTGCAATCTTGATTCCAGCTTGTGCTTCATCCACCCCAGCATTTCTCATGATGTACTTTGCATAGAATTTAAATAAGCAGGGTGACAATATACAGCCTTGATGGACTCCTTTTCCTATTTGGAACCAGTCTGTTGTTCCATGTCCAGTTCTAACTGTTGCTTCCTGACCTGCATAGAGGTTTCTCAAGAGGCAGGTCAGGTGGTCTGGTATTCCCATCTCCTTCAGAATTTCGACAGATTATTGTGATCCACACAGTCAAAGGCTTTGGCATAGTCAATAAAGCAGAAATAGATGTTTTTCTGGAACTCTCTTGCTTTTTCCATGATCCAGCACATGTTGGCAACTTGATGTCTTATTCCTCTGCCTTTTCTAAATCCATCTTAAACATCTGGAAGTTCACAGTTCACATATTGCTGAAGCCTGGCTTGGAGAATTTTGAGTATTACTTTATTAGTGTGTGAGATGAGTGAAATTGTGTGGTAGTTTGAGCATTCTTTGGCATTGTCTTTCTTTGGGGTTGGAATGAAAACTGACCTTTTCCAGTCCTGTGGGCACTGCTGAGCTTTCCAAATTTGCTGGCATATTGAGTGCAGCACTTTCACAGCATCCTCTTTTAGGATTTGAAATAGCTCAACTGGAATTCCATCACCTCCACTAGCTTTGTTCGTAGTGATGCTTTCTAAGGTCCACTTGAGTTCACATTCCAGGATATCTGGCTCTAGGTTATGTATTATTTTGGAGAAGGTGATGGCACCCCACTCCAAAACTCTTGCCTGGAAAATCCCGTGGACGGAGGAGCCTGTTATGCTGCAGTCCGTGGGGTCGCTGAGGGTCGGATACGACTGAGCGACTTCATTTTCACTTTTCACTTTCATGCACTGGAGAAGGAAATGGCAACCCACTCCAGTGTTCTTGCCTGGAGAATCCCAGGGACAGGGGAGCCTGGTGGGCTGCCATCTATGGGGTCGCACAGAGTCGGACACGACTGAAGCGACTTAGCAGCAGCAGCATGTATTATTTTATAGATTTTTGGCAACTCAAGGAAAAAAATATTTTTCCAGGTCTTAGGGAATAGTATATTAAGAGCAATATTATTTATGCTAAGACTGGAGGAAAAAAATTCAGCTTTATATTATTCCCCAGTACCATTCTCTTCCCTTGAAAAATAAAAAGCCCTTTTTTTTAGTGTTGCAAATAATGCTTCTAAGTATTATGCAGTATTATCGTTAAGAATCTTTTGATACCATTAGTTTAATCTGTATGCACATCTTATTTAAGTATCATTCCCAAAGAATGCTTTATGTTACAACTCTAAAATAGTGTATTTTCATTTATTCCTTTCTTGCTCTTGAATTAAAGTTTCAGTAGCAATAAAAGTTATGGCCCTGAAGAGTAGAGGAAATGCTGACTATAACTACCTAACCTTACATTTTCTTCCTAAGGTGCAAACTTAACAGCTTTTGAATTCAGCCTTTCAGATTTTTTTTTAGGGATTATTTTATCTAAACAAGGTGATGCATATGCTGCTCCTTAGCATTTGTTTTTGGGAAAATAACTCAGTGTTGTTGAGTATTCCCTGATTTCCTCTGTTCACTTAATAGTACCTTAGAGCAAATGGTAGGTCCCAACTTGTATATCAAAAACCCCTTCAAAGCTCTCTCAACCCCCACCTCCTTCCTTCAGAGGCAACAATTGTGCCCATTAGCAAGGTCACTGGTTTGGAGAAACCTGGAAAACAGCAGCTACCAGAAACCCACTAGAATAATATATCCAGCAGGTGATAGATTAGTTGGAACAAATTGGAACCATTGCAGTTCAGCAATCCTGGTTTCTTTCAAGCTGTTTTTAAAATGTCGTCATTTTAATACACAATCTAAGCCCCGCGGAACAGTCCACAGCAGGTTAATTTGAATCATATGATGTGTCACTGCCCTCAGCTGACATGAGCTCTATTCCATGTGTGAAGCCATAATAAATCCATTCCCAACCGAGGAAAATTCCCCGTGAGAAGGTGAACTAATCCAGGCCTCACACTGGCATGCTAGCCCTCCGTAATTGAAAGCAGGGCCACCTGTTCCCAGCACAGTTAGCCTATAGAGAAGAAATTACTGTTAGATACTTCTTATATTGAAAACTCATTCATACTTTTTGCAAATTCAAATTCAGCTGTGAACTGCTTCATATGACATCATACAGAAACTTAGGAATGTGCCCCCTTGATCCCAGTTTAAAAGTTTGTTAACTATAGGATTTCTTAACTTTGAAATGAATTTTTTTTTTTTAATTTAATGAGAGCTGACATGTGAGAAGAACTGGGAAGGGTGCAGATTTTTCTAATTAACTCAAGGTCATTTACAGAAATATTTGAACTGCCTGGTATTTTTTTCATTGTTTCTTTGCAGACATGTATTTGAATACTGTCACTGTAGCCACTAAATGACACTTAAAGGACAGCAAAGAAAAACTTGCCAAATTGGGAGAACATTCCCACATTTATGTTTTATTATAAATAATTAGTATATCACAATTTTCATATAATTTTAGGCAACATGGTTTTATCAAATTATGACTATATTTTCCTGTTTCTTTTATTTTAATATACATGGTGTCACTTGTTGAAACACATAGCCACTGATAGTTTTTCTCATAATAAAATCATTTATTTACTCTCTCCTTAACTAACCTGTTAATTCATTTATCTATGTCATTTTCAGTTTTCCTGATTTCATTCAAGCTTTGGATTGGCTTTTTTTTTCTTTGATACATATTTTCTTTCTTTTTTTTTTTAATTTTATTTTATTTTTAAACTTTACAGTATTGTATTGGTTTTGCCAAATATTGAAATGAATCCGCCACAGGTATACATGTGTTCCCCATCCTGAACCCTCCTCCCTCCTCCCTCCCTATACCATCCCTCTGGGTCGTCTCAGTGCACCAGCCCCAAGCATCCAGTATCGTGCATCGAACCTGGACTGGCAACTCGTTTCATATATGATATTATACGTATTTCAATGCCATTCTCCCAAATCATCCCACCCTCTCCTCTCCCACATAGTCCAAAAGACTGTTCTATACATCAGTGTCTCTTTTGCTGTCTCGTATACAGGGTTATTGTTACCATCTTTCTAAATTCCGTATATATGCGTTAGTATACTGTATTGGTGTTTTTCTTTCTGGCTTACTTCACTATGTATAATAGGCTCCAGTTTCATCCACCTCATTAGAACTGATTCAAATGTATTCTTTTTAATGGCTGAGTAATACTCCATTGTGTATATGTACCACAGCTTTCTTATCCATTGGTCTGCTGATGGGCATCTAGGTTGCTTCCATGTCCTGGCTATTATAAACAGCACTGCGATGAACATTGGGGTACACGTGTCTCTTTCAATTCTGGTTTCCTCAGTGTGTATGCCCAGCAGTGGGATTGCTGGATCATAAGGCAGTTCTATTTCCAGTTTTTTAAGGAATCTCCACACTGTTCTCCATAGTGGCTGTACTAGTTTGCATTCCCACCAACAGTGTAAGAGGGTTCCCTTTTCTCCACACCCTCTCCAGCAATTATTGCTTGTAGACTTTTGGATCGCAGCCATTCTGACTGGCGTGAAATGGTACCTCATAGTGGTTTTGATTTGCATTTCTCTGATAATGAGTGATGTTGAGCATCTTTTCATGTGTTTGTTAGCCATCTGTATGTCTTCTTTGGAGAAATGTCTGTTTAGTTCTTTGGCCCATTTTTTGATTGGGTCATTTAGTTTTCTGGAATTGAGCTGTAAGAGTTGCTTGTATATTTTTGAGATTAGTTGTTTGTCAGTTGCTTCATTTGCTATTATTTTCTCCCATTCTGAAGGCTGTCTTTTCACCTTGCTTATAGTTTCCTTTGTTGTGCAGAAGCTTTTAAGGTTAATTAGGTCCCATTTGTTCATTTTTGCTTTTATTTCCAATATTCTGGGAGGTGGGTCATAGAGGATCCTGCTGTGATGTATGTCGGAGAGTGTTTTGCCTATGTTCTCCTCTAGGAGTTTTATAGTTTCTGGTCTTACATTTAGATCTTTAATCCATTTTGAGTTTATTTTGTGTATGGTGTTAGAAAGTGCTCTAGTTTCATTCTTTTACAAGTGGTTGACCAGATTTCCCAGCACCACTTGTTAAAGAGATTGTCTTTAATCCATTGTATATTCTTGCCTCCTTTGTCAAAGATAAGGTGTCCATATGTGTGTGGATTTATATCTGGGCTTTTTATTTTGTTCCATTGATCAATATTTCTGTCTTTGTGCCAGTACCATACTGTCTTGATGACTGTGGCTTTGTAGTAGAGCCTGAAGTCAGGTAGGTTAATTCTTCCAGTTCCATTCTTCTTTCTCAAGATCGCTTTGGCTATTCGAGGTTTTTTGTATTTCCATACAAATTGTGAAATTATTTGTTCTAGCTCTGTGAAGAATACCGTTGGGAGCTTGATAGGGATTGCATTGAATCTATAAATTGCTTTGGGTAGTATACTCATTTTCACTATATTGATTCTTCCAATCCATGAACATGGTATATTTCTCCATCTGTTAGTGTCCTCTTTGATTTCTTTCACCAGTGTTTTATAATTTTCTATATATAGGTCTTTAGTTTCTTTAGGTAGATATATTCCTAAGTATTTTATTCTTTCCCTTGCAATGGTGAATGGAATTGTTTCCTTAATTTCTCTTTCTGTTTTCTCATTATTAGTGTATAGGAATGCAAGTGATTTCTGTGTGTTGATTTTATATCCTGCAACTTTACTATAATCATTGATTAGTTCTAGTAATTCTCTGGTGGAGTCTTTAGGGTTTTCTATGTAGAGGATCATGTCATCTGCAAACAGTGAGAGTTTTACTTCTTCTTTTCCAATTTGGATTCCTTTTATTTCTTTTTCTGCTCTGATTGCTGTGGCCAAACCTTCCAAAACTATGTTGAATAGTAACGGTGAGAGTGGGCACCCTTGTCTTGTTCCTGACTTTAGAGGAAATGCTTTCAATTTTTCACCATTGAGGATAATGTTTGCTGTGGGTTTGTCATATATAGCTTTTATTATGTTGAGGTATGTTCCTTCTATCCCTGCTCTCTGGAGAGTTTTGATCATAAATGGATGTTGAATTTTGTCAAAGGCTTTCTCTGCATCTATTGAGATAATCATATGGTTTTTATTTTTCAATTTGTTAATGTGGTGTATTACATTGATTGATTTGTGGATATTAAAGAATCCTTGCATCCCTGTGATAAAGCCCACTTGGTCATGGTGTATAATCTTTTTAATGTGTTGTTGGATTCTGATTGCTAGAATTTTGTTAAGGATTTTTGCATCTATGTTCATCAGTGATATTGGCCTGTAGTTTTCTTTTTTTGTGGGATCTTTGTCAGGTTTTGGTATTAGGGTGATGGTAATGAGTTTGGAAGTTTACCTTCCTCTGCAATTTTCTGGAAGAGTTTGAGTAGGATAGGTGTTAGCTCTTCTCTAAATTTTTGGTAGAATTCAGCTATGAAGCCGTCTGGACCTGGGCTTTTGTTTGCTGGAAGATTTTTTATTACAGTTTCAATTTCTGTGCTTGTGATGGGTCTGTTAAGATTTTCTATTTCTTCCTGGTCCAGTTTTGGAAAGTTGTACTTTTCTAAGAATTTGTCCATTTCTTCCACGTTGTCCATTTTATTGGCCTATAATTGTTGATAGTAGTCTCTTATGATCCTTTTTATTTCTGTGTTGTGTGTTGTGATCTCTCCATTTTCATTTCTAATTTTATTGATTTGATTTTTCTCCCTTTGTTTCTTGATGAGTCTGGCTAATGGTTTGTCAATTTTATTTATCCTTTCAAAGAACCAGCTTTTGGCTTTGTTGATTTTTGCTATGGATTGGTTTTATTTAATTTCTATTTTGGCTTTGTTGATTTTTGCTATGGATTGGTTTTATTTAATTTCTATTTTAAGATATTATTTGACTTTTAATTTTTTGTGGTCCATTTTTTATAATTTTAGTGTTTTATAGGTTGCAAGGATTTTAATTTTCACTTTAAAAAAAATTCCTAACCATACTAGAATTTCCCATTTCCACAGCCTCTTTGATTTGAATGAAAATACATACTGGAATAATGTGAAATACTACTTTAAAAGCTTCTCAGATATAGTAACACACCATTCAAATAGGTTTGTTTATAATGAATATAAAGTAGAAATGCTAAGTTGTTTACTGCCAGTTTTGTGTATTTTTAAAATGTGTTTACTTTTCATGATGATATCTGCTTTTATGTTCTGTTATTACAGAATTCATTACTGTTGGGAATTAATCCAGACATAGGTAGAAGATGACTGACTCAGGGAAATTAAGATAACCTGAAAAAACATAAGTAGCCTCCTGACATTTTCTGGAGTAGAAAATGAAGAATAGGTAATATGATTTTTATATATAAAAAGATGCAAAGTAAAAGGAAGCATCTTAAAAAGCTAATTTTAATTAATTTAGTCTTCTTATTATAACCCTGATAGTTAACCCCTTATTCTTTTCTCTTTCCAGAAATAGGGCCAAGGTCCACACCTTGATCACTGGAGTCCTATCTCTATTTTAGTTTTACAACCATACTAGCAAGCTATCTTCTACATTTAAGAAATGTAAACTAGTTAATAAAACTGTGAGAACCTTGACTTTTACATTTCCTAGGTGTTACGGGGTTCAATTTGCAGTGTCAGCATTGTATTATCATAGTTTATTTTCCCTATGATTTATCAAAATAAAACAATAAACTTGAAGTCAGGGTGTGAAATAGAGAGTAGACCAAGAATTTTATTTTATTGCTTAATTTTTTAAATTGAAGTAGAGTTGATTTACAATATAGTGTTAATTTCAGGTATACAGCATAGTGATTCAGCATTTTTTTAGCAGACCATTGTCAGGTATTGTATTTCCTGTGCTATACACTATATCCTTGTTGCTTATCCATGTTATGTACAGTAGTTTGTATCTGTTAACCCCATACTTCTCATTTGCTTGGACTCTGTAGTTGTGGCACGTGGGCTCCCGAGCATGCAGTCTTCAGTTGCTGTGTCAGAAAGAGCTCTCTGGTTGTGGCTCACAGGCTTAGTTGCTCCTCAGCATGTGTGATCTTAGTTCTCTGACCAGGGATTGAACCTGTGTCCCCTGCATTGCAAGGTGAATTCTGAACCACCAGGAAAGTCCCTGTTTGTATATTTTAGATATTAACCCTTAATTAGTTACATTGTTTGCAGATATTTTCTTCCGTTCCATAGGTTGTCTTTTCATTTTGTTCCTTTGCTGTGAATAAAAGCTTTTAAGTTTGATGAGGTCTCATTTGTTTTTGGTTGTTTGTTTTTTTTTTTTTTTTGCTCTTATTTTGCCTCAGAAAACTGATCTAAGAAATAGTATACAACCTAATAGTACAAAAAGTAATTGCAGCTTTGGACTGTGAATATTAAATCATTATCACTAGGCTCATGTTTATTAATCAAAATAGGAACCATTACAATCAATATATTTTTGCCAATGAGAAGTAGTTTGTTTATTCCTGTAGTGTAAAAATCCATGCTTCAGGATTCAACAAACTCTTGGGAAGCATTTTCTGCCTCCCGCTGGTTGTGGAAGCATTTTCCCTGCAAAATGTTGTCAAGATGGTGGAAGAAGTGATAGTCGCTTGATGAGAGGTCAGGTGAATATGGCGGATGAAGCAAAACTTCCTAGCCCAACTCGTTCAACTTTTGAAGCTTTGGTTGTGCAATGGGCAATCAGGGGTTGTGGTAGAGAATTGGGCCCTTTCTGTTGGTCAGTGCTGGCTGCAGGCATTGCAGTTTTTGGTACATCTCCTCAATTTGTTGAACATACTTCTCAGATGTAATGGTGTCATGAGGATTCAGAAAGCTGTAGTGGATTAGAAGGGCAGCAGACCAACAAACAGTAACTGTGACCTTTTTTTAGTGCAAGTTTGGTTTTGGGAAGTGCTTTGGAGCTTCTTCTCAGTCCAACCATTGAGCTGAAAGTGAAAAGTGAAAGTCTGTCAGTCATGTCCCAACTTTTTGCGACCCCATGAACTACACTGTCCATGGAATTCTCCAGGCCAGAATACTGGAGTGGGTAGCCTTTCCCTTCTCCAGGAGATCTTCCCAACCCTGGGATCGAACCCAGGTCTCCCACATTGCAGGCAGATTCATTACCAGCTGAGCCACAAGGGAAACCCAAGGATACTGGAGTGTGTAACCTATCCCTTCTCCAGTGAATCTTCTCAACCCAGGAATCAAACCAGGATCTCCTGCATTGCAGGCGGATTTTTTACCAACTGAGCTATCAGGAAAGCCCAACCATTGAGCTAGTCAGGCATAAAATCCACTTTTTGTTGCACATCACAATCTGATTGAAAAATGGTACATTGTTTCATAAAATAAGAGAAGACGATGCTTCAAAACAATTTTTTTATTTTCAGTCAGCTCAGAAGGCACACACTTGTCAAATTTTTTCACCTTTCCAATTTGCTTCAAATGCCAAATGACCACAGAACGGTCAATGTTGAGTTCTTCGGCAGCTTCTCATGTAGTCGTAAGAGGATCAACTTTGATGATGGCTCTTAATTGGTCATTGTCAACTTCTGATGGTCAGCCACCACGTTCTTCATCTTCAAGGCTCTCGTCTCCTTTGAAAAACTTTTTGAATTAGCAGTGCACGGTACAGTCGTTAGCATTACCTGGGCCAAATGTGTCATTGATGTTGCAAGTTGTCTCTGCTGCTTTACAACCCATTTTAAACTCAATTAAAAAATCTCTCAAATTTGCTTTTTGTCCAACATCATTTCTATAGTCTAAAATAAACAGCAAGTAATGTCATTAGCCAAAAAAACATAAAGTGAGAAATACACATTAAAATGATGTATAACATAACCACATTTGTTTAAGAATGTATTCTAATATCAAATGTCAACAAAAAGTTCAACAATGCAAAGCTGCAATTACTTTTGCACCAACCTAATATGATTTATCTGTTTCCCCATCTATTTCCCTGATCACTTCATGGGAAAGAGATGGGGAAAGAGTGGAAACAGTGTTAGACTTTATTTTTTTGGGCTCCAAAATCACAGCAGATGGTGATTGCAGCCATGAAATTAAAAGACGCTTACTCCTTGGAAGGAAAGTTATGACCAACCTAGATAGCATATTCAAAAGCAGACATTACTTTGCCAACAAAGTAATAGTGAAGTCAAGGCTATGGTTTTTCCAGTGGTCATGTATGGATGTGAGAGTTGGACTGTGAAGAAAGCTGAGTGCCAAAGAACTGATGCTTTTGAACTGTGGTGTTGGAGAAGACTTGAGAGTCCCTTGGACTGCAAGGAGATCCAACCAGTCCATTCTAAAGGAGATTGGTCCTGGGTGTTCTTTGGAAGGAATGATGCTAAAGCTGAAACTCTAGTACTTTGGCCACCTCATGCGAAGAGTTGACTCATTGGAAAAGACCCTGATGCTGGGAGGGATTGGGGGCAGGAGGAGAAGGAGACGACAGAGGATGAGATGGCTGGATGGCATCACCAACTCGATGGACGTGAGTTTGAGTGAACTCCGGGAGTTGGTGATGGACAGGGAGGCCTGGCGTGCTGCGATTCATGGGGTCACAAAGAGTCGGACACGACTGAGCAACTGAACTGAACTGAATATGATTTATGTCAAAAAATGTTTCATCTGTATTCTCTTCTAGGAGTTTTATGGTGTTATGTCTTATATTCATGTTTTTAAAACATTTTGAGTTTATTTTTGTATATAGTGTGAGGGAATGTTTTATTTTTTTATTTTTTATTTTTTTTTTTAATTTTATTTTATTTTTAAACTTTACATAACTGTATTAGATTTGCCAAATATCAAAATGAATCCGCCACAGGTATACATGTGTTCCCCATCCTGAACCCTCCTCCCTCCTCCCTCCCCATTCCATCCCTCTGGGTCGTCCCAGTGCACCAGCCCCAAGCATCCAGTATCGTGCATCGAACCTGGACTGGCAACTCGTTTCATACATGATATTTCACATGTTTCAATGCCATTCTCCCAAATCTTCCCACCCTCTCCCTCTCCCACAGAGTCCATAAGACTGTTCTATACATCAGTGTCTCTTTTGCTGTCTCGTACACAGGGTTATTGTTACCATCTTTCTAAATTCCATATATATGCGTTAGTATACTGTATTGGTGTTTTTCTTTCTGGCTTACTTCACTCTGTATAATAGGCTCCAGTTTCATCCACCTCATTAGAACTGATTCAAATGTATTCTTTTTAATGGCTGAATAATACTCCATTGTGTATATGTACCACAGCTTTCTTATCCATTCATCTGCTGATGGACATCTAGGTTGCTTCCATGTCCTGGCTATTATAAACAGTGCTGCGATGAACATTGGGGTACTCGTGTCTCTTTCCCTTCTGGTTTTCTCAGTGTGTATGCCCAGCAGTGGGATTGCTGGATCATAAGGCAGGTCTATTTCCAGTTTTTTAAGGAATCTCCACACTGTTCTCCATAGTGGCTGTACTAGTTTGCATTCCCACCAACAGTGTAAGAGGGTTCCCTTTTCTCCACACCCTCTCCAGCATTTATTACTTGTAGACTTTTGGATCGCAGCCATTCTGACTGGCGTGAAATGGTACCTCATAGTGGTTTTGATTTGCATTTCTCTGATAATGAGTGATGTTGAGCATCTTTTCATGTGTTTGTTAGCCATCTGTATGTCTTCTTTGGAGAAATGTGTATTTAGTTCTTTGGCCCATTTTTTGATTGGGTCATTTATTTTTCTGGAGTTGAGCTGTAGGAGTTGCTTGTATATTCTTGAGATTAGTTGTTTGTCAGTTGCTTCATTTGCTATTATCTTCTCCCATTCTGAAGGCTGTCTTTTCACCTTGCTAATAGTTTCCTTTGATGTGCAGAAGCTTTTAAGGTTAATTAGGTCCCATTTGTTTATTTTTGCTTTTATTTCCAATATTCTGGGAGGTGGGTCATAGAGGATCCTGCTGTGATGTATGTCAGAGAGTGTTTTGCCTATGTTCTCCTCTAGGAGTTTTATAGTTTCTGGTCTTACGTTTAGATCTTTAATCCATTTTGAGTTTATTTTTGTGTATGGTGTTAGAAAGTGTTCTAGTTTCATTCTTTTACAAGTGGTTGACCAGAGTTCCCAGCACCACTTGTTAAAGAGATTGTCTTTAATCCATTGTATATTCTTGCCTCCTTTGTCGAAGATAAGGTGTCCATATGTGCGTGGATTTATCTCTGGCTTTCTATTTTGTTCCATTGATCTATATTTCTGTCTTTGTGCCAGTAACATACTGTCTTGATAACTGTGGCTTTGTAGTAGAGCCTGAGGTCAGGTAGGTTGATTCCTCCAGTTCCATTCTTCTTTCTCAAGATCGCTTTGGCTATTCGAGGTTTTTTGTTTTTCCATACAAATTGTGAAATTATTTGTTCTAGCTCTGTGAAGAATGCTGTTGGTAGCTTGATAGGGATTGCATTGAATCTATAGATTGCTTTGGGTAGTATACTCATTTTCACTATATTGATTCTTCCAATCCATGAACATGGTATATTTCTCCATCTGTTAGTGTCCTCTTTGATTTCTTTCACCAGTGTTTTATAATTTTCTATATATAGGTCTTTAGTTTCTTTAGGTAGATATATTCCTAAGTATTTTATTCTTTCCCTTGCAATGGTGAATGGAATTGTTTCCTTAATTTCTCTTTCTGTTTTCTCATTATTAGTGTATAGGAATGCAAGTGATTTCTGTGTGTTGATTTTATATCCTGCAACTTTACTATAATCATTGATTAGTTCTAGTAATTCTCTGGTGGAGTCTTTAGGGTTTTCTATGTAGAGGATCATGTCATCTGCAAACAGTGAGAGTTTTACTTCTTCTTTTCCAATTTGGATTCCTTTTATTTCTTTTTCTGCTCTGATTGCTGTGGCCAAACCTTCCAAAACTATGTTGAATAGTAACGGTGAGAGTGGGCACCCTTGTCTTGTTCCTGACTTTAGAGGAAATGCTTTCAATTTTTCACCATTGAGGATAATGTTTGCTGTGGGTTTGTCATATATAGCTTTTATTATGTTGAGGTATGTTCCTTCTATCCCTGCTCTCTGGAGAGTTTTGATCATAAATGGATGTTGAATTTTGTCAAAGGCTTTCTCTGCATCTATTGAGATAATCATATGGTTTTTATTTTTCAATTTGTTAATGTGGTGTATTACATTGATTGATTTGCGGATATTGAAGAATCCTTGCATCCCTGGGATAAAGCCCACTTGGTCATGGTGTATGATCTTTTTAATGTGTTGTTGGATTCTGATTGCTAGAATTTTGTTAAGGATTTTTGCATCTATGTTCATCAGTGATATTGGCCTGTAGTTTTCTTTTTTTGTGGGATCTTTGTCAGGTTTTGGTATTAGGGTGATGGTGGCCTCATAGAATGAGTTTGGAAGTTTACCATCCTCTGCAATTTTCTGGAAGAGTTTGAGCAGGATAGGTGTTAGCTCTTCTCTAAATTTTTGGTAGAATTCAGGTGAAGCCGTCTGGACCTGGGCTTTTGTTTGCTGGAAGATTTTTGATTACAGTTTCAATTTCCGTGCTTGTGATGGGTCTGTTAAGATTTTCTATTTCTTCCTGATCAAGTTTTGGAAAGTTGTACTTTTCTAAGAATTTGTCCATTTCTTCCTCGTTGTCCATTTTATTGGCATATAATTGTTGATAGTAGTCTCTTATGATCCTTTGTATTTCTGTGTTGTTTGTTGTGATCTCTCCATTTTCATTTCTAATTTTATTGATTTGATTTTTCTCCCTTTGTTTCTTGATGAGTCTGGCTAATGGTTTGTCAATTTTATTTATCCTTTCAAAGAACCAGCTTTTGGTTTTGTTGATTTTTGCTATGGTCTCTTTTGTTTCTTTTGCATTTATTTCTGCTCTAATTTTTAAGATTTCTTTCCTTCTACTAACCCTGGGGTTCTTCATTTCTTCCCTTTCTAGTTGCTTTAGGTGTAGAGTTAGGTTATTTATTTGACTTTTTTCTTGTTTCTTGAGGTGTGCCTGTATTGCTATGAACTTTCCCCTTAGGACTGCTTTTACCGTGTCCCACAGGTTTTGGGTTGTTGTGTTTTCATTTTCATTCGTTTCTATGCAAATTTTGATTTCTTTTTTGATTTCTTCTGTGATTTGTTGGTTATTCAGCAGTGTGTTGTTCAGCCTCCATATGTTGGATTTTTTAATAGTTTTTCTCCTGTAATTGAGATCTAATCTTACTGCATTGTGGTCAGAAAAGATGCTTGGAATGATTTCTATTTTTTGAATTTACCAAGGCTAGCTTTATGGCCCAGGATGTGATCTATCCTGGAGAAGGTTCCATGTGCACTTGAGAAGAAGGTGAAATTCATTGTTTTAGGATGAAATGTCCTATAGATATCAATCAGGTCTAACTGGTCTATTGTATCATTTAAAGTTTGTGTTTCCTTGTTAATTTTCTGTTTAGTTGATCTATCCATAGGTGTGAGTGGGGTATTAAAGTCTCCCACTATTATTGTGTTATTGTTAATTTCTTCTTTCATACTTGTTAGCATTTGTCTTACATACTGCGGTGCTCCCGTGTTGGGTGCATATATATTTATAATTGTTATATCTTCTTCTTGGATTGATCCTTTGATCATTATGTAGTGACCATCTTTGTCTCTTTTCACAGTCTTTGTTTTAAAGTCTATTTTATCTGATATGAGTATTGCTACTCCTGCTTTCTTTTGGTCCCTATTTGCATGGAAAATCTTTTTCCAGCCCTTCACTTTCAGTCTGTATGTGTCCCCTGTTTTGAGGTGGGTCTCTTGTAGACAACATATGCAGGGGTCTTGTTTTTGTATCCATTCAGCCAGTCTTTGTCTTTTGGTTGGGGCATTCAACCCATTTACGTTTAAGGTAATTACTGATAAGTATGTCCCCGTTGCCATTTACTTTATTGTTCTGGGTTCGAATTTATACACAATTTTTGTGTTTCCTGTCTAGAGAATATCCTTTAGTATTTGTTGGAGAGCTGGTTTGGTGGTGCAGAATTCTCTCAGCTTTTGCTTGTCTGAAAAGCTTTTGATTTCTCCTTCATACTTGAATGAGATCCTTGCTGGGTACAATAATCTGGGCTGTAGGTTATTTTCTTTCATCATTTTAAGTATGTCTTGCCATTCCCTCCTGGCTTGAAGAGTTTCTATTGAAAGATCAGCTGTTATCCTTATGGGAATTCCCTTGTGTGTTATTTGTTGTTTTTCCCTTGCTGCTTTTAATATTTGTTCTTTGTGTTTGATCTTTGTTAATTTGATTACTATGTGTCTTGGGGTGTTTCGCCTTGGGTTTATCCTGTTTGGGACTCTCTGGGTTTCTTGGACTTGGGTGATTATTTCCTTCCCCATTTTAGGGAAGTTTTCAACTATTATCTCCTCAAGTATTTTCTCATGGTCTTTCTTTTTGTCTTCTTCTTCTGGGATCCCTATGATTCGAATGTTGTAGCGTTTAATATTGTCCTGGAGGTCTCTGAGATTGTCCTCATTTCTTTTAATTCGTTTTTCTTTTATCCTCTCTGATTCATTTATTTCTACCATTCTATCTTCTAATTCACTAATCCTATCTTCTGCCTCTGTTATTCTACTATTTGTTGCCTCCAGAGTGTTTTTAATTTCACTTATTGCATTATTCATTATATATTGACTCGTTTTTATTTCTTCTAAGTCCTTGTTAAACCTTTCTTGCATCTTCTCAATCCTTGCCTCCAGGCTATTTATCTGTGATTCCATTTTAATTTCAAGATTTTGGATCAATTTCACTATCATTATTCGGAATTCTTTATCAGGTAGATTCCCTATCTCTTCCTCTTTTGTTTGGTTTGGTGGGCATTTATCCTGTTCCTTTATCTGCTGGCTATTCCTCTGTCTCTTCATCTTGTTTAAATTGCTGAGTTTGGGGTGTCCTTTCTGTATTCTGGCAGTTTGTGGAGTTCTCTTTATTGTGGCGTTTCCTCGCTGTGTGTGGGTTTGTACAGGTGGCTTGTCAGGGTTTCCTGGTTAGGGAAGCTTGTGTCGATGTTCTGGTGGATGGAACTGTATTTCTTCTCTCTGGAGTGTAATGAAATGTCCAGTAATGAGTTATGAGATGTCTATGGTTTTGGGGTGACTTTGGGCAGCCTGTATCTTGAAGCTCAGGGCTGTGTTCCTTTGTTGCTGGAGAATTTGCTTGTTATGTCTTTCCCTGGAACTTGTTGGCCCTTGTGTGGTGCTTGGTTTCAGTGTCGGTATGGAGGCGTTTGATGAGCTCCTGTCAATTAATGTTCCTTGGAGTCAGGAGTTCCCTGGAGTCAGGGTTTGGACTTAAGCCTCCTACTTCCAGTTATCGGTCTTAATTTTACAGTAGTTTCAAAACTTCTCCTTCTATACAGCACCACTGATAAAACATCTACGTTAAAGATGAAAAGTTTCTCTACTGTGAGGGTCACTCAGAGAGGTTCACAGCGTTACATGGAGAAGAGAAGTGGGAGGAGGGAGTTAGAGGTGACCCAAATGAGATGAGGTGGAATCAATAGTGGAGAGAGTGGGCTATCCAGTAGTCACTTCCTTATGTGCACTCCACAACTGGACCGCTCAGAGATGTTCACGGAGTTATACAGGGAAGAGAAGAAGGAGGCAGGAGACAGAGGTGGCCAGAAGGATAAAAGGGGGAAATGAAAAGGAGGGAGACAGATCCAGCCAGTAATCAGTTCCTTAAGTGTTCTCCACCGTCTGGAACACACAGAAATTCACAGAGTTGGGTAGAGTAGAGAGGGGTTAGGGAGGAGATACAGGTGACCTGGTGGAGAAAATGGAGAGTCCAAAGGGAGAGAGAGCAGTCAAGCCAGTAATCTCGTACACTAGTGAAAAATGGGTCCTGAAGGTTGGGTTCTTAAAGGTACAAAATTGGTAACAAATACATAAAAACAAAAATTAGAAATCTAGAGTAGAGTTTGGAATTTCAAAAATGCGATGTTAATGAAAAGAAGAAGGAAAAGAAAGAGAGAAAAAACGAACAAAGAAAAACAAACAAGGTCGTGAAAGTAATAAAGAAACTACAGGTACAAAATTGATAACTAATACCAAAAAGCAAAAATTAAAAATCTAGAGTAGAGTTTGGAATTTCAAAAATACAATGTTAAAAAAAAAAAAAAAAAGAAGAAGAAAAATAAAGAGAGAAAACAAACAAACCAACAAAAACAATGTCGCAAAAATTATAAAGAAAATACAGGTACAAAATTGATATCAAATACCAAAAAGCATAAATTAAAAATCTTGAGTAGAGTTTGGAATTGCAGATATATGATGTTATATAAAAGAAGAAGAGAAAGAAACAGAGGGAAAAAAAAGTTACAGAAATTATGAAAAAAACTATAGGTACAAAATTGATAGCATATATCAAAAGGCTAAAATTAAAAATCTAGAGTACAGTTTGGAATTTCAAAAATACAATGTTAAAGAAAAGAAGAAAAAGAAAAAAGAAAAAAAAAAAAACCCACGGTCAAAAAATTATAAAATATATATATGAAGTTTGCTGAAGAAGAAAAAAAAAAAATAGGGTCTTTTTTTTTTTTTTTTTTTTTTGCAAAGTAATAGTTATAAAAGTGAAAATTAAAGGACAATAGAGGACTTAAAAATTTTTTTTCTTTTTTAATTAAAAAAAAAAAGAAAGATTGATCGTAAAAATAGTAAAAATATATCTAGGTCTTTCTCTGGTTTTGTTGTGAGTATTGTGGGTTCAGTTCATTTTTGGCAGTTCCTTAGTCCGACTTATATTTCTCAAGATCTATAGGCCCCTTCCTATGTAATCCGTAGTAACCACAGGGTTTTAATCTATGGCCTGTAGCTTCCAAGGCGTTTCCCTCTGTTACAGCTTCTTCTGTTTGCTGGTCTCTTCAGTGTCTGGTTCCCGCCCTGACACAAAGGGGATGGTTGAGGACACTATTTTTTTTTTTTTTTTTTTTTAATTTAGGCTCACTTGTTCAGCCGCGCTGTGGGGAGGGAGGGAGGGATGCTGCAAACAGGTAACACTGGCGTGCTCTTGCAGTGCCTCAGCCACACTGGGTCTGCCCCCGCTCACGGCGTGTGTAGCCTCCGTGCCCACACTGCTCGGGCTCTAGGTTGTTCCGCCGGGAACAATCAGAGGCCGGCCCTGGGCTGAGCTCCCAGGTCCAAGCTGCTCAGGTTCAGGCACTCGGGTAGTCCTCAGAGGCGCAGACTCGGTTGGGCCTGCGTTTTGTGCTCTTCCCAGATCCGAGCAGCTCAGGTGATGTGTTTGGCGGGCGCCAATGCTGCGACTTATCGCCTCCCCACCACTCGGTTATCTGGGTGTAAAACCGGCGCACCTTCTCAGGCAGATGTTGACCGTCCAGACCCCCAAGAAGTTTTAGTTAGCAAAGAAGCCTGCTTACAGTTTTATAGATAGTGTCTCTCTGGGGCTGCGATTGCCCCCTTCCAGCTCTGGCTGCCTGTCACCGGAGGGGGAAGGTCTGCAGCAGGCTATCTCTGCTCAGTCCTTTGTTCCGTGCGCGGGCCTGGCGGTGTCTTAGGTTAGGGCTGGCTTTTCGCGTGGTAGATATCCCACAGTCTGGTTTGCTAGCCCAAATTATTTCGCTCAGATAGCGCTCAGGACATTCGGGCGGATTCTTACTCTAAGGGACACAGCCCGCGCTGCGCTTCCCTGCCCAGCCCCCGCTTGCTAATGCCGTGTGCTGGCCTCTGCGCTGCTTCTCCGCTGGGGGAGTTACCCTAGGGCTCACAATCCGCGATTTTTAATTGTTTATTTTTTTTTCCCCTCCCTTTTATGTTGCCCTCTGTGCTTCCAAAGCTCGGCACAGATTCGGCAGTGAGAGGGTTTCCTGGTGTTTGGAAACTTCTCTCTTTTTAAGACTCCCTTCCCGGGACGGAACTCCGTCCCTCCCTCTTTTGTCTCTTTTTTTGTCTTTTATATTTTTTCCTACCTCATTTCGAAGAGTTGGGCTGCTTTTCTGGGTGCCTGATGTCCTCTGCCGGCATTCAGAAGTTGTTTTGTGGAATTTACTCGACGTTTAAATGCTCTTTTGATGAATTTGTGGGGGAGAAAGTGTTCTCCCCGTCCTACTCCTCCGCCATCTTGGCTCCTCCTCCAGGGAATGTTTTAATTTCATTGTTTTACATGAAGCTGACCACCTTTCCCAGAAATGCTTGTTTAAGAGATTTTCTGCATTGTATATTTTTGCCTCCTTTGTCATAAATTAGTTGACTATAGATGTGTGGGTTTATTTCTGGGCCCTCTATTCTATTACATTGATCTCTGTGTCTGTTTTTGTTCCAATACCATGTTATTTGATTACTGTAGATTTGTAGTATAATCTGAAGTGTAGAAGGGTTATACTTCCAGCTCTGTTCTTTTTTCTCAGGATTATTTTGGAAATTTTCTGAGTCTTTTGTGGCTCCAAATAAATTTTAGGATTATTTATTCTAGTTCCGTGAAAAATATCATGGGTGATATTTATAAGGATGGCATTATGTCTATAGATTGCTTTGGATAGTGTGGCCATTTTAACAATATTAGTTTTTCCGATCCAAGAACATGAGATGTCTTCCCATTTCTTTGAATCATCTTTAATTTTCTTTTATCAGTGTTTTATAATTTTCAGTGTATGGGTCTTTCACCTCCTTGGTTAAGTTTATTCCTGGGTAATCGGGCTGTTTTTTTGTTTGTTTGTTTGGAGGGGGAAAGAAGATGCAGTTTTAAATAGGATTTTTTTTTTTTACTTTATCTTTCTGATATTTCATTATGACTGTATAGGTTTTTGTATATCAATCTTATATCCTACAACGTTGCTGAATTCATTTACTAGTTCTAACAGTTTTTGGGTGGAGACTTAATGTCATCTGCAGATACTGATAGTTTTACCTCCTCCCTTCCAATTTGAATACCTCTTTTTCTTATTGCTTTGGCTAGGACTTCCAATACTATGTTAAATAGAAGCAATGAGAGTGGATGCCCTTGTCTTCTTCTAGAATTTAGCAGGAAGACTTTCAACTTTCCATCACTGAGTATTGTGTTGACTGTGGGTTTGTCATGCACAGATGAGTGCTAAGTTGCTTCAGTCATGTCTGACTCTTTGTGACCCTGTGGACTGTAGTCTGCCAGGCTGCTCTGTCCATGGAATTCACCAGGCAAAAATACTGTAGTGGGTTGCCATGCCCTCCTTCAAGGGATCTTCCCAACCCAGGGATCAAACCCACATCTCCTGTGTCTCCTGCATTGCAGGTAGATTCTTTACCACTAGGCCACTGGGGAAGTCCCGTTGGTTTGTCATAAATGTACTTTATTATTTTGAGATGTGTTCCCTTTATACCCACTTTGAATGTTTTGTGTTCCCTTTATACCCACTTTGAGTGTTTTTATCATGAAGTTTTTGAATTTTGTCTTCAGTCTTCTGTTCTTTGTACAGACAATAACCTCAGCTATCTCTTCTATGCCTACAACCTCCAATGCCTATTTCTAATTTTGATTCATTGTCCACCTTCAGGACTATTTCTTCATCTCCCTGTGAGATGCGTTTAGTTATTTAAAATACCCGGGTTTGATCCCTGGGTCGGAAAGATCCCCTGGAGAAGGAAATGGCAACCCACTCCAGTACTCTTGCCTAGAAAATTCCATGGATGGAGGAGCCTAGTGGGCTACAGTCCATGGGGTCACAAAGAGTCAGACAGGACTGAGCAACTTCACTTTCACTATTAAGTCAAAAATTGTTTCTTTTTCTTATTCACTCCTTCTCTTAGTACAGTCTTCGAATTTCTTTACATTTGCTAGCAATGGCAACATTGTTCCATTCAGGTCTCCTCACAATTTTACTGTCACCGTCAATTCATCCCTTTTTCATTCAAGCCTTTTTAGTTTTTCCTTTGAAATGGTTCTTCATTATACCTGCCACCTACCTGTGCCCTAATTACTTCTTCGGTGTATTTACTGGTGATCCTCATTTCAGATTTTTCTTTTACTCAATCATTTTCTCTCCTCTGCAAACTAATATGAATCTTGACCACCCGCCTCCCTCAGTTAATCAAATCATAACTGTCCTCAGACCTCGGGAATCTAACATGGTGTCATCTGGACAATCCAGGTTTACTGTCACTAAGAAAGTAATTCTAAGTGAGACCATTTTTCTTCTTTGAACCCTAATATTTTCTTCTGTATCATAAGAGAGTTGTCCTAAGGTTCCTGCAAATTCTAAAATGACATCTGTAATCCCCAATGGAACTCTTCATTTATTTTTCACAACAAGTGTTTATGAGCAATTATAATATTCCAAGTAATCTTCTAAGCCTTGGAATTACAGTGGTAAGCAAAAGATACACAGTAATTTCTCTCAAGAAATGCATACCATCTAGTAGAAAGGACAGGATTTGATTAGCAAGTAGTCACCCAGAGTATTATATAATTATAAGCTAATATAAGTGTGATAAAGTTTTATGGATTTGTAAAAGATTAGAGATTTAGGGAAGCTTCTCTGAGCTGAGTTGAGACACTTGAATGCTGCTGCTAAGTCACTTCAGTCGTGTCCGACTCTGTGCGATCCCATAGACAGCAGCCCACCAGGCTCCCCCGCCCCTGGGATTCTCCAGGCAAGAACACTGGAGTGGGTTGCCATTTCCTTCTCCAATGCATGAAAGTGAAAAGTGAAAATGAAGTCGCTCAGTCGTGTTCGACTCTTAGCGACCCCATGGACTGCAGCCTACCAGGCTCCTCCATCCATGGGATTTTCCAGGCAAGAGTACTGGAGTGGGGTGCCATTGCCTTCTCTGCAGACACTTGAATAAAAAGGAGTTATCCAAAGACATGGAGGGAACAGCGATCTTCTGACAGAATGTATGCAAAAGACCCTGTGAGGAAGGGGATCGTGGCACACCGAAGGAAATGAAAACAAATCAGAGAGAAGGAACAGTCGGAGGATGTGAGGCTAGAGAGAGGCAGAAGCCAGGCCTTCTAGGCTACAATAAAGGATTTGGGGGTTTTTATCTTTAAAGCACTGGGAAACCACTGAAGAATTTTAAGTAGGACATATATGTGATGGGGAGAGAAGAGGTATGAGTGTTTATTTATATGGTTATATTCGCATTTAAAAAAAAATTATTCTAGTTGGAGGATAAAGAATAGATTAAAAACAGCTAGAATAGAGGCAAGCAACAAATTAGCAGAATATTGCAGTAGTCCTGGTGAGAGATAATAAGTTGGGTCATGGAATGGTAATAGAAATGGAGAAAAGTGAACAATTTGGTAGATAAATATGGAGGCAGAATCCATAGACTGGTACTGGAGTAGAGGGGATGTTGTATAAGAGAGGTTTAAGGATGACTTAAGGGTTCCTGACTGATCTAACTGAAGGAATATGGTGTTGTGGACTGAATTGTGTCCCCACAAAATTCATATGTTGAAGCTCTAGTCCCCACTGTGCTGGGCCTTTAGGAGCTAATTAGATTTAGATGAGGTAATGAGGGTCAGGCCCTCATGGTGGGATTCTTACACCAGACAACTTGCTGTCATTCTGTCTCTCCCTGCCATGTGAGAACACAGTAATAACACAGCCATGCAAGCCCAGAAGACAGCCTTCACCAGAAACCAACCTCCACTCACTCCCTGATCTCAGAATTCCAGCTCTAGAACTGTGAGAAAATAAGTTTCTGTTGTCTAATCTCACAGTTTGTGGTATTTTAGTATGCCATCCCAAACTGGTGTCCTATTGATTGATATGTTATAGAAAATGCTTGGGAAAAGGTATATTTTGTTTGTTATGTTTGTGTATGAGAGTAGGGAGAGATCATGAGTTCTGTGTTGGTAATTGTGCATACATATCTGCTGCTCACACAAAAGTCTGACTAGTGGTAAACGATTAAATGTTTTGAAAGTTTGGAAAAATATGGGTGCTGATTCAAGGCACAGACCTGGATGAGTTTATTACTCAGAAGGGAAAAGAGGAAGAAGGAAAAGAGAGGAAGTAGGAAAAAAGAGTCCAAGACTTCATACTAAAGAAGTCCAATCAGTAATTACTGGCCAGGAGGAAAAGGAGGAGCCTTAAAAGAAAGCATAGCTAAGAGGAAAATCTGGAGAGTGCTAGGTCAATGAAGCCAAGAGAAAAAAGTGTAGAAGTACTGGACAGTGTCAGGTATTGATACAAACTATGGAAAAAGGGAAGAGGGAGGAGGGTTCAGGATGGGGAACACATATATACCTGTGGCGGATTCATTTTGATATTTGGCAAAACTAATACAATTTTGTAAAGTTTAAAAATAAAATAAAATTTAAAATAAAAAATATAAAAAAATAAATAAATAAAAAATAAAATGCAAAGCACTGAATAAAATTATAAAATTCTCTAAAAAAAAAGAAAATAGCTAATGGATTTATAGACATCATGGCTAAAAATATTACCCCCTCACTCCATTGGATTAACCTGGATTGACTGTAGTCTACAGTGCATTGAGGAGTAAGCAGGAGGAAAATAAATGGAAGCAGAGAGTATAACTCTTCCAAGAAGTTTGTTTGTGAAGAAGAAGAAGAATATGAAGGAGCATTTTGTTTTGGTTTTTCCTTCCATTTTTTTTTTAATTGAAGTGTAGTTGATACATAATATTATATAAGTTACAGATGTACAATATAGTGGCAAAATAGTGATTCACAGTTTTTAATGGTTGTACTCCATTTATAGTTATTATAAATGAAAGGGCATTTTGTATTGTGGTTTTAGGCTTTATTTTTATAATGAAAGAGACCTGAATTTTCTCATGTTTAAATATCAGCCAGAAGAATCCAGTTGAGAGAAGAACTGGATAAACTAAAAAGAGAAAAGATAAAGGTGGGTTCCTTAGACAAAGTGAAGGAGAAGAATCCACTGTACATGTGAAAGAACCAGTGTTACCTTAACAAATTAAGGAAGCAAAGGAAAATGGCATATGGAAGTATTTTTTCAGTTTGGTAGTAGGAAACCAAGAGAAATTTATTGAGTTTCTCTTCCTCCTTGAAACTGGAAGCAGAATCACTGATTAACCCTGAAGAGAGGAGTTTGGAGGCAAATAGTTTGAAATCATCCTCCAGTATGACTTCTTCTTATGCTGTACTCATTCTCATCTCTATGCCTTTTAAAAATTATCTATTATGGAAAATATCATATACAAATACAGCCTGGTTGGGAGGGGAGTTTTGGAGAAAATGGATACATGTGTATGTATGACTGAGTCCCTTTGCTCTTCACCTAAAACTGTCACAACATTGTTAATCAGCTGTACTCCAATACAAAATATAAAGCTTAAAAAATAAAAAAAACTTTAAAGTAGACTGAATAGAATATAGAAACTCTTGCCTAGACAATTGTCAACTTATGGCCAATATATTGTTTCTTATATAACCCTATCCATTTCCTCACCTTCTGTGTTATTTTGAAGCAAATCCCATGCATCATATCACCTATAATATTTCAATTTGTGTCTATAAAGATAAGATCTTTTAAAAACATAACCACAATATCATTTTCAAACCTAGAGAGAATAATTCTTCAGCATCATCTATCATCTAATACCTAGTCAGTATTCAAATTTCTAATTATCTCATGAATGTCATAGTGTGTGTCATTGTTTGTAGGCATGTATGGTTATTGTAGTCAAGGCTTTGGTTTTTCCTGGGGTCATGTATGGATGTGAGAGTTGGACTGTGAAGAAGGCTGAGCGCCGAAGAATTGATGCTTTTGAACTGTGGTGTTGGAGAAGACTCTTGAGAGTCCCTTGGACTGCAAGGAGATCCAACCAGTCCATTCTGAAGGAGATCAGCCCTGGGATTTCTTTGGAAGGAATGATGCTGAAGCTTAAACTCCAGTACTTTGGCCACCTCATGCGAAGAGTTGGCTCATTGGAAAAGACTCTGATGCTGGGAGGGATTGGGGGCAGGAGGAAAAGGGGACAACAGAGGATGAGATGACTGGATGGCATCACTGACTCAATGGACATGAGTCTGAGTGAACTCCGGGAGTTGGTGATGGACAGGGAGGCCTGGCGTGCTGCGATTCATGGGGTCGCAAAGAGTCGGACACGACTGAGCGACTGATCTGATCTGATCTGATGGTTTTTGTTTGTATGTTTTCTTAACCTAGAGCCAGATAAGATCTACTCATCATTACTGGTTATGCCTTTTGAATTTCTTTTGTAAAAAAGAAATTTCTTCCAAAATCAATAGGTTTCCCCATCTCTTTTTTCATTTCTTGCAATTTATTTTATTTTTTTACTGAAGTATAGTTAGTTGATTTACAGTGATTCAGATACACAGCAAAGTGATTCAACTCTCTATATATTTTTAATATATTATTTTTTAGATTCTTTTCCATTATAGGTTATTACAAGATAATGAACATAGTACCCTGTGCTATACAATATGTCCTTGTTTATCTATTTTATATTATGTGTGTAGTGTGTATCATTTAAACGAAATTACCCATTTATCCCCCCACTAATTTCCCCTTTGGTAATTAAGTTTGTTTTCTGTGTCTGTGAGTCTGTTTCCGTTTTGTAAATAAATTCATTTGCATCATTTTTTTAGATTCCACATGTAAGTGATATCATATGGTATTTGTCTGACTTCACTTGGTATGATCATCTCTGGGTCTACCCATGTTGCTGCTAATAGCTTTATTTCATTCTTTTTATGGCTGAATAATATTCCACTGTATACCTATATCACATCTTCTTTATCCATCTGTTAATGGACATTTAGTGTGCTTTCATGTCATGGTTATTGTAAATAGTGCTGCTATGAACATTTGAGTGCATGTATCTTTTTGAATTAGAGTTTTCATCTTTTCCAGATATGGGATTGCTGGATCATATGGTAACTCTATATTTAGTTTTTTAAGGAGCCTCCATCCTCTTCTCCATAGTGTCTATACCAGTTTACCTTCCTACCAACAATGTCAGAGGGTCCCCCTTTCTCCACACCCTCTCTAGACATTTTGGTGATGACCACACTGAGTGGTGTGAGATGGTGTCTGTTGTAGTTTTGCTTTACATTTCTCTAATAATTAGCAATATTGAGCATCTTTTTATGTACTTATCAGCCATCTGTCTTCTTTGGAGAAATGTCTATTTAGGTATTCCTATTTTTTGATTGGGTTGCTTGCTTTTTCAACATGAATTGTATGAGCTGTTTTTATGTTTTGGAACTTAAACCCTTATTGATTACATCATTTGCAAATATTTTCTCCCGTTCATGGGTTCTTTTGTTTATCCTTTCCTTTGATGTACAAAAGCCTTTAAGTTAACTAGGTCCCATTTGTTTATTTTTGCCTTTGTTTCTGTTTTGCTTGGAAACAGATCCAAAAAAATATTGCCTTGATTTATGTAAAAGAGTGTTCTGGCTATGTTTCCCTCTAAGAGTTTTATAGTGCCCAGTCCCATATTTAGGTCTTTAATTCCAGTTGAGCTATTTCAAATTCTGAAAAATGATGCTGTGAAAGTGCTGCACTCAATATGCCAGCAAATTTGGAAAACTCTGCAGTGGCCACAGGACTGGAAAAGCTCCGTTTTCATTCCAATCCCCAAAAATGCTCAAACTACCAACCATTGCACTCATCTCACACACTAGTAAAGTAATGCTCAAAATTCTCCAAGCCAGGCTTCAGCAATACGTGAACTGTGAACGTCCAGATGTTCAAGCTGGTTTTAGAAAAGGCAGAGGAACCAGAGATCAAGTTGACAATATCTGCTGGATCATGGAAAAAACAAGAGAGTTCCAGAAAAGCATCTATTTCTGCTTTATTGACTATGCCAAAGCCTTTGACTGTGTGGATCACAATAAACTGTGGAAAATTCTGAAAGAGATGGGATACCAGACCACCTGACCTGCCTCTTGAGAAACCTATATGCAGGTCAGGAAGCAACAGTTAGAACTGGACATGGAACAACAGACTGGTTCCAAATAGGAAAAGGAGTATGTCAAGGCTGTATATTGCCACCCTGCTTATTTAACTTCTATGCAGAGTACATCATGAGAAACGCTGGGCTGGAAGAAGCACAAACTGGAATCAAGATTGCGGGGAGAAATATCAATAACCTCAGATATGCAGATGACACCACCCTTTTGGCAGAAAGTGAAGAGGAACTAAAAAGCCTCTTGATGAAAGTCAAAGAGGAGAGTGAAAAAGTGGGCTTAAAGCTCAACATGCAGAAAACTAAAATCATGGCATCTGGTCCCATCACTTCATGGGAAATTGATGGGGAAACAGTGTCAGACTTTATTTTTAGGGGCTCCAAAATCACTGCAGATGGTGACTGCAGCCATGAAATTAAAAGACGCTTACTTGATAACATATTCAAATGCAGAGACATTACTTTGCCAACAAAGGTCCATCTAGTCAAGGCTATGGTTTTTCCAGTAGTCATGTATGGATGTGAGAGTTGGGCTGTGACGAAAGCTGAGTGCCGAAGAATTGATTATTTAAGAAGACTCTTGAGAGTCCCTTGGACTGCAAGGAGATCCAACCAGTCCATTCTGAAGGAGATCAGTCCTGGGTGTTCTTTGGAAGGACTGATGCTAAAGCTGAAACTCCAATACTTTGGCCACCTCATGTGAAGAGTTGACTCATTGGAAAAGACCCTGATGCTGGGAGGGATGGGGGCAGGAGGAGAAGGGGATGACAGAGGATGAGGTGGCTGGATGGCATCACTGACTCAATGGACATGAGTTTGAGTGAACTCCGTGAGTTGGTGATGGACAGGGAGGCCTGGCGTGCTGCAATTCATCAGGTTGCAAAGAGTCAGACACGACTGAGTGACTTAACTGAACTGAATCCATTTTGAGTTTATTTTTGTATATGGTGTTAGAGAGTGCTCTAATTTCATTCTTTTACATAGCTGTGCACTTTTCCCAGACTGTCTTTTCTCCATAGTATATGTTCTTACCTCCTTTATTTTAGATTGACCATAAATGCATAGGTTTACTTCTGAGCTTTCTATCCTGTTCCGTTGATCTATGTGTCTCTTTTTGTGTCAGTACTATGCTGTTTTGATTACTGTAGCTTTGTACTATGGTCCGAAGTCAGGGAGCATGATTCAAATATATTAAAGAAACCAAGTCAGTTATCATGTAAATTTTACACAGTTTGAATTTTGTCTGTCCCTATTCTGTATATTTCCCGCATATAAACTCATAGATGGCTCAATCTGATTCAGGTTGTTTATTTTATTTATTTATTTTTAGCAAGACTGTTTTATAAAAGGTTTTATATTGTTCCATCAGGAGTCACATAATGTCTAAAGGTTTCTTCTTGTGATGTTAATAGTTATGGACGCTAAATACGTAAAGTCATTGGAGGTTGCAAACTAACATTTTAATTCGATTGCTTAGTAGAATTGTTTACCTAAGAAAGGTAGGATAAATGCTTACTTCTTTCCCTTTATTTACCCATTAAAAAAAATAAATTTGGTTTTCCAGATGGGGGGGAACTTTTTGGCAGTATATAGTGTATTTCAATCATCAGAGTGTACAGATTAAATATCTTAAAATTTTATTTGTCAATCATATATCAGTAAAACTGGGGAGAAATGAGTTAATTTTCTAAATATTCCCTTGTTGGCCATTTATGAATAGTTGTTATTTGCTGTTACTCTGAATTCATTATTTTTTAATAATGCTCAAATTGTCTCCTCATTGGCAGTTGTAGTCTCTATAAATTGGCTTCTCTGTGTTTTTAATCTTTCCTCAGTCTGGAATCTTTGCTTCCTTGTCTCAAAACATTTGGCTGTTCCTAAAAATCAGATATGCTGTCTCCAAGGATGAGTATATGCCATCATTGAAAACAGGAAGAAAAAAAAAGGAAATGAGTACCAAAAACACTGCCACAATGATTCGAGTAATGGAATGTACTTAGTGTTCTATGATAGCTACTTAGAGGGAGACAAGCTCATTTAGATGAGCTCAGTTTGATGAATTCATTTTAGAAAACCCATTCATTTACCCTTTAATCAGAACTTTTGTGTTGTGATTTTTGGGGGTAGGACAGTATAGTCAAAAAAAAGTCAATGCTTGATGATAAGAATATGTACATGAGCAATTGTGCTGGTAATAATGATGCCCAGTTCGCAGTGACAAGCACAATGAACTACTGCTGGCTGACCCAAGGGCATGTGTCAGTCATGTCTCTGAGCCTCCTCAGCGGTGCATGTGTCAGCCTACAACCAGTTCCATTTGGTGTACCACTGTTAACTGACACACTTATGTCCGCCACCACTGAGATCCTTACACTCCACACCTTCAATGAAAACATGTTGATCTCATTGTCAAGGGCAGATTTCCAAGTTTTCTAGCTCTCACACCTGTGAATACTCAGTCTCCACTGTCCATTATCATGATGATAACTTTACTTGAACAGTGTAACAAAAATCTGAATTTGAATTGCTGAATAAGAAAAAGAAGTATACTATGAACCATGACCTAATAATAAAAAGTATTTAGAGTTAGAATAACACATAAAGTCAAGTTGGATTAAATATTTGTTCTTTGATTTGTATTTACTGTGGTGGAGGGGGGCAGTCATTCCTGTGTCTGTACATAGCCACCATGGCCGCTGACTTGTTTTCCTCACAAGCCCAACTTGTCTTTAAAAAAAAAAAAAAGTTGTCTTTTACAAATAAAATTCCAAAGGAAGAAGCACTTAACAAAGAATTTTTTCTTTCATAAATGTTATGATTTGGGTATAACAAGCCATATTGAATCCATTGGGTTTTGGGTAATAGATTTCAAAATACATCATAAATGTAAGTAATATGATGACTAATGGGTCAAGTAAAGTTGGAACATTTTAAATGAGAAAATAGCTGGAACAGTTTTCAGGAAACTTTTCCAGTTGGTGTTTGGTCCCCCACAAGGTGTGCTTTAACATAAACTTAGGGGAATCACCTCTGGGGCTTGAATTCCCTCTCTGATTTCATTATTACAATATGATTCTTTTCCTTTCCCTATTAAGTCAGCTCCTAGGGTGATGGAAGCATAAAATAAGTATAATTTATTTGTATTTGTCTAATCTCCTTTTAACTCAATAATCATTCCATCATTCTGTTTCCTGGTAGCTTTAGGAAAGTTTTGAAGGGTAATTAGGGTCTAATAATTGACAGGCATTGGTTTACTTGGTAACTTAAAGATATAGAATGTGTTCTGGAGCTGGTGAGAAATTAGATCTGGCAGAGAAATGGATGACTCAGCTGGGAAATTCACTATTACTACACATTCTTAAAATCTAAACAATGAAAATAATCCATTTATTAAAGTTCATTGAGGATTAGAAAAAAAAATTCTAAACCCTTTAAAACAAGAATCTGATAATAATTGGATAAATGTGGAATAAAATTCACATTAACAATCTATGCCTGGTTCTTTATCCAGTTATATTTCCAGTTCTTGTAAATCATCATTTTATATAGTTACAACTATGTCTGTTGAGTAAAACATTTATAGTCCATTTCTTTAATGTTTTCATCTTAATAGTGAAGTTAATGTTTTTCATAGTTTTTTAAAAGTATAAAAGAAGATGAGAAAATCATTGTTCAATTTTTTATTTAAAATACCAGATTTTTTTGCATAGTTTTCCCATTTATAAAAATAAGTTTTCCTACCATTATGAAACTACAAATATTTATAATAATGACAGTAATTTTCTACCCCCAAAAGTACCTGACTAGTTAAAGGATGTCAAAGTCTAATTTTATACTAGGAAATAGAAATAACAGTACACATTTGTTTAATTATCAGATGTGACAGTGAGCTTGTGATTTTAGTTGAGGGAGTCACACATGTTGATGGGCTTTACAAGCAGTAAAGAGTGCTGTTGCATTTGTGGTGGTTCTCATTCTGGTACATGCTACAGATCTCTTCGTGGACCTGGTACTTTGAAAGGAATAGCCTCATTGTAAGCTCTGCTTTGGGGCTCTTGACCTGCAGTATTGTCTGACTTGTCCAATGGGACTGCCCTAGTCCCTCTGTTTATACATAGAACAGGCTGTGTTTTGCAAAGAATGTGGTTCAACACTCCAGCTCTAGGGAGCTGAGAGTGGGGGACTTTGTGGGCCAGCGGAGGGCAGCCATGCATAAAGGTTGCACTGTATGCAGACAGACATACAGAAACCATCTAAAATGGAAATTATTTAAATCTTTTAAATATCTAGTCGTCTCTTACAAAAAGTTAACGTAACACTTGTCTTGTGCTTTGTGTGTAGACTGTGCTTTGTATATAGCTTCTCAGGTGGCTCAGTGATAAAGAATCCGCCTGCAGTGCAGAAGATGGTGGAGACAGCACAAAAAGTTTAACCCATTTTGAGCTGTTAAACTTGTACTGAATAAATATTGTGAGCTGTTATTGATGTTGCTTTGGGAAATTGATCTTTCTGATTTTTATTTTATTTTTTTTTTTAAAGTAGAAAAGACCATTTAATGATGACTTTGCAAATTTCAAGTGTCTTTCTGATTTTTAAACTTCTTAAAGTTCATGTTTGGTAGAATAAGGTTGCTAATGTAACTCAAATAGATTCATAGTTGAAATTCACAAATATGATTAGCTTTTTATACATATTTAGCTTCTAGCTTTCAATACATCTAGCTTTTAATACACATTTATTTTTCTGAATTATCAGCATTTGACTTCTACTGATAAAAAAGAACCTTCTTTTAAAACTTACTTTGTAATATGAGCCAAGACCTAGGAAGGACTATATTCTCTTTCCTAATTAAACTACTTGAGATGGTGCCAAACTGACCTGTGCTTTTCAGTTTTACTGGTTTAACTGATTCTAGTCTAGCTATTGAATTAAAGCCTCTAATTTTCACGTGCCACAGTATTTGGTGTCAGTAAGATTAGAAATTATCCTATGGCTTCTGTAACATTTAGGAGTAGCATTGTGTCTTTTTCACCTTCTGCAGAAAGGGCACCCTGATCTCACCATTAACGGTGTTAGTGTAGGTGTTCTACTACACTGTTGGAAGGGCCATGGAGAATGGAAAGTAAACCTGAAGAACTGGCCCAGTACAGAGGTGGTTAACACTTAGGTCTAAAGTGGGCCTCCCCTAGACATAAGGGCACACACAGTCCAGCCCTTTACATGTGAGGGTAAAAAGTAAAGGGGGTGGAAAAAACTGTCCTGTCATGCATATGACAAAGTCATTGAAAGAATTTTCTTTCTTTTTTATTTTTTAAATAAAAGAGAAAAAAATTAAAATGTCCTTCATTGGTACATAGTTCTGTGGATTCTAATACATGAGTAGATTCATGTAACCACTACCACAGTCAAGATACAGAACAGTTCTGCCACCTTAAATTCTCGTGGTAGTCCTTTGTAATCACACTTGCCCCTAAGCCCTGCTACTGCTGCTGCTAAGTCACTTCAGTCGTGTCCGACTCTGTGCGACCCCATAGACAGAGCCCACCAGGCTCCCCTGTCCCTGGGATTCTCCAGGCAAGAACACTGGAGTGGGTTGCCATTTCCTTCTCCAAAGCATGAAAGTGAAAAGTGAAAGTGAAGTCGCTCAGTCGTGTCCGACTCTTAGTGGACCCCATGGACCCCTTCCAGGCTCCTCCATCCATGGGATTTGCCAGGCAAGAGTACTGGAGTGGGGTGCCATTGCCTTCTCCTCCCCTAAGCCCTAATCTCTGATAATTACTGCTCTCTGTCACTTTAGAATTTTTATTTGTCTTGTCTTTTTGAGAATGTCATACAAATCTAATCATACAGCATGTAACCTTTTCAGACTAGCTTCTTTAAGTCACATGCTATCCTTGAGATTTGTTGCATCTGTCAGTAGTACATTCCTTTTCATTGCTGAGTAGTGTTCCATTTTATAGATGTGCCATATAAGAATTCATCCATTGAAGGGCATAGAAGTTGTTTCCAATTTTGGTGATTATGAATAGAGCTACTTTAAACATTTGTGTACAAGTAGTTATGTGATTATAAGTTTCATTCCTCTATGATAAATACCTAGGCTTGGAATTGGTGGGTCATGTAAGTCATAAGAAGGGGCTTCTCTGGTGGCTCAGACAGTAAAGAATCTGCCTGCAATACAGAAGACCTAGGTTTGATCCCAGGGTCAGGAAGATTGCCTGGAGAGGGGAATGGCTACCCACTCCAGTATTCTTGCCTGGAGAATTCCATGGACAGAGGAGCTTGGCAGGGTGCTATCCATGGGGGTCACTAAAAGGTGGACACGAATGAATGAATAACACACACACACACAAGAAACTACTAAAATGTTTCCAAATTGCCTGTATCATTTGACATTACGCCAGCAATGTATGAGGGTCCCACCAGTTCCGTATCATCTCCAGCAGCTTATATTGTCAGTGTTTTTTTTTTTTATTTTAGCCATTCTAGTAGATATTTCATTGTCATTTTTATTTGTACTTTTCTAATTCCTAATGATGATGTATGTGGACTGTTCTTGATATTGCTTTGGGAAATTAATGGATACCATACTAGTCTGTAGTTGTCTTTTGTTATCTTTGTCTGGTTTTGGTATCAGTAATGATAGTTTCATAAAATGGATTTAAGTATATTGTCTCCTATTTTCTGTGGTACAAGAATAAGAAGAAAAAAATGAGGGATCTTCATAGTCCCTACGGGCATTAGGAATTCCCTTCCCATTACTGAAGCCAGAAATAGAGGCTTTTTCTGACTACTCCCTCTATCCACACCTGATGCCCACCTTCAGGTTTTTGGCTGCCCCAGACTATAGAATATTGCCAGAAAAAAACGAGCCATTTTGGTGGTATTTTGAAATTTAGTCATCTTTCCCAATCTACCTGTTATGATTTACTTTTCAGAGTCTTCAAATAGCTGCTCTTTGTAGGTTTTTTTTTTTTTTTTAAGCTGTAATATCTCCAGATGTTATAGTTCCATCTTTCCTGGAACCCTGAAATAATATTTAAAGAAAAGGAGTTGGCAACTAACAAAGAGAAAAAGCAAACTATATTAGAATTTTTTGCTTTGGAGGGAAAAGGTAAAAGAAGCTAGGGCAAACATTCCTAGGCCTTGAAACTTTATTTATAATCACATTAGAAACTGGAAATACTCCATATTAGCATATGGAATTTGTATTGGTTTTCTATTGATGAATTACAAATTACCACAAATATAGTGGCTTATAGCAACGCAAACTTATTGTCTCAATCCTCTAGGTCAGAAGTCCATTTGGATTTAGCTGTATTCTCTGCTCAGAATCTCACAAAACCAAAATCAAGATGTCAGTTCGGCTGGGCTCTAATCTAGAAGCTCTGTGGAAGATTCCACTTCCAAACTCATTCCATCTGTTGCATAATCCACTTCCTGTGGTTGTAGGACTCAGGTCCCTAATTCCTTGTTAGTGGTGCCCAGTGCCACCATCCCTCACCTCTAGGGCACCCTTTTCTTCTCACATGATCCCTACTATCCTCAAACTAGCAATGACAGATCATAGACCCATTTCAAATCTCTCTTGACTTCCCCTTCTGCCTCTTCCTTGTACTTTGTAAGAGGCTCGAGTAATAGATCAGCCCACCAGGTAATCTTGGGCTTAACTTCAATTTACCTGGAATGTTTATCACACCTATAAAATCCCTTCCAGCACAGCAGTACCTGGCTTAGTGTTTGAGTCAATAACCAGGGGACAGGAATCTTGGCAGAAGGGGGTCATCTTCAGAATTCTGCCTCCCACAGAACCAGATTAGAGATTTCTGGTGTGCTCCAACACGAAGTGATCAAATAAGTGCTTCATGCTGAGTTTGAGGCCCAACACTAGGTATTAAAGATGAAAAATGTATACTCAAGGATCTTCTCTATTGGTGGGAGACATAATCTCACAAAAGATACTTATGTAGGACCAGCTTTGTGGAACGACTTGGAGAAAATGTTGAGCATTTTCCTGGAGATTAGACATTAGGCAAAGAAAAGGTACATTAGACCAAGGAGCAATGTGATCAAAGGCCTAATGGTATGACATCGCACAGGCTGGGGGATGTGGGCTCTGTAAACTCTTTGATATTTCTGGAGCTTTAATATTTGAGGCAGGCAGTGGCTGTGGATAAGAAAAGGCAGGATCTTTTTTTTCCATTCTAAGGAGCTTCATCTTCTATCCCATAGGTAAAAGCCATTACAGTTTTAAGCAATAGTGAACCACTCAGGATCACATTTGAAACAAATCATTTGGAAATTACTCCGTAGCCTGGATTAACAGGAATCGGTCTAGACAGAGAAACCTTTAGGAGGCTTTATATTAGCTGAAGAATATCAAAGGCATGAAGGGGAAAAAATGGGGAGTGGTTGGAATGCTGGAGAGAAAGAGATCGGATTCAGGCAATTATTTTGGAAATAAAATTGACAGAACTTAATCATTGAGTAGATTTGCACCAGGAAAAGAGGGAATGAAATGAGTCAAAAAGTCAGATTTTTTTATTTGAGCCAGTTGGTAGATTAGAGTTATTAACTGAGACAGAGAACATAGCATGTGTGAGAGGAATTCCCATGGACAGAGAAGCCTGGTGGGCTGTCGTCCACTGGGTCACAAAAGAGTTGGACACAACTTAGTGACTAAACAAGAAGAAGAACCAACAATGAGAGGAGGTGATGGATTGTTCTGGATGAATTGACTTGATGAGCCTGTGGGAGTTAAGTAGGAAGAAAAAATCCATTCCTTTTTCTTCCCCCTTCATTACATCATTAAATATCCATTTTGCATGTGTGCTAAGTCACTTCAGTCATGTCCAATTCTGTGTGACCCCATAGACTGTAGCCTGCCAGGCTCCTCTGTCCATGGGATTTTCCAGGCAAGAATACTGGAGTGGGTTGCCGTGTGCCCTCCTCCAGGCGATCTTCCCTACCCAGGGATTGAACCTGCATCTTTTACATCTCCTGCACTGGCAGGTGGGTTCTTTACCACTAGCACCACCTAGGCACTCAGAATATTAAGATGTAGAACAGCCCTTATTTTTCAGGAGCTCATAGTTATCTGGACCCTAAGCAGTAGCTATAAAAATAAATAGATATCTGATGATGACACAATCAGGATATTCTGGAAGCAATGAATGAGAGGCACCTTAGTCCACCACAGTGATCAAGAAAGGCTTTTCGAGAAGAAATGACTCAAAGAGTCTCAAAGGACAAGTTACGCAAATAACCAAAGATAAATAGTTTGGGTTTTCTTGTTTTTTCTTGTGCCCCTGGGACCACCATATCTGAGATACAAGAATCCATATTGAGATAGCACTCAGCAGCTCTCATGCATACCATTCTATGGATGTTTTGCCAATCTACAGTCAGGGAAAGTGGATCCCTTAGGCTCAGCAGTTGGTATAGGTAGATATTTGGGCAAATTCCTGAGTAGGTCAGTGAATTGTTTTTATGGCTACTTCTGACCCTTACTTTAAATCTCATGAATCCAGGCAAAAGCAGATAGCTTCTGGCCCCAGTATCTGAGTCTTCTTTCCACTTTAGCTGTTTAGTTTTTCTGTTGCTGCTATCATCTGTTAAGATTGCTCATTTTTTTCATTGTGGTAAAAGATGGTATTATTTTATGCGAGGTCATAAAATTTAGAAGCCCACATAAAAAACTTTGTAGGCAGAGCAGGACGATGTATGAGTCATTTGAATCATGCAGTACCCTAAAATATTTTGCCCACCAACCTGTTCTGCAAGTCAAAAATAATGCCTTTCAAAAATGATGCTGGTATAACTGGATTTCCCTATGCAAAAAAAAATTTAAGTTGAACCCCTACCTCACACAAAACACAAAAGTTAATTTGAGAGTAATTATAGACCTAAATTGGAGAAGGAAATGGCAACCCACTCCAGTATTCTTTCCTGGAGAATCCCAGGGACGGGGGAGCCTGGTGGGCTGCCGTCTATGGAGTCGCACAGAGTCGGACACGACTGAAGCAACTTAGCAGCAGCAGCAGCATAGACCTAAATGTAAAAAGGTAAAACTATACAACTTGTAAAAGAAAGCGTAACTGTGAATCTTTATCACCTTGGATAAAGCAATGATTTTTTGATGTCACCAAAAGCTCAAACAGAATAATCTGTTGGACTTAACAAAAATTAAAATCTTTTGTGCTGCAAATGACACAATCACAGAAACTGAAAAGACAATTCACAAAATGGGAGAAAATATTTGCAAATCCTATATCTGATAGGAAGTTGTATCTGGAATATATCAATGTAAAAGACTCATACTATTTAATAAGAAGAAGACAAAAAACCCAATTTAAAAATGAACAAAGGTGATAGACATTTTTCTAAGAATATATACACATCACCAATAAGCATATGAAAAAATGCTCAACATCATTAATCATTGCTATGCTAAGTCACTTCGGTTGTGTCCAACTCTGTGTGACCCCATAGACGGTAGCCTACCAGGCTCCCCCGTCCCTGTGATTCTCCAGGCAAGAACACTGGAGTGGGTTGCCATTTCCTTCTCCAATGCATGAAAGTGAAAAGTGAAAGTGAAGTCGTTCAGTTGTGTCCGACTCTTAGCGACCCCATGGACTGCAACCCACCAGGCTCCTCCGTCCATGGGATTTTCCAGGCAAGAGTACTGGAGTGGGGTGCCATTGCCTTCTCCGCATTAATCATTAAGAAAATACAAATCAAAATCACAATGGGATACCACTTCACACCCACTAGGATTGCCGTAATCAAATATAACCCAGCAATTTCACTTCTAGGTAGATACCTTAAAGAATTGAAAACATATTCATATAAAAATTTGCATATTAACATTCATAGCAGTATTATCCGTGTGTGCTAAGTCACTTCAGTCGTGTCTGACTCTGTGTGGACCCTATGGACTGGAGCCCACCAGGCTCCTCTGTCCATTGGATTCTCCACTGGAGTGGGTTCTCGTGCCCTACTCCAGGGGATCTTCTCCACCCAGGGATCGAACCTGTGTCTCTTATGTCGGTCTACCTGCATTAGCAGGCGGATTCTTTACCACTAGCACCACTTGGGAAGCCCCAGCAATATTATTCATTAATAACCAAAAAGTAGAAACAACCCAAATGTCCACAAACTGATAATGAATAAGCAGTATACTACAGTATATCCACATGATGGAGTATTAGTCAGTCATAAAAAAAGGAATGATGTACTGATGACATATGATTCAACACAAATGAACCTTAAAAATTTGTATTATGTTAACTGAAAGAAACCAGACACAAAAAGCAGGATTTTATGTGATTCAGTTTATATGAAATGTCCAGAATAGGCAATCTATAGAGATAGAAATTAGCTTATTGGTTGCCTGAGGGTTGGAAGTGGGGAATGAGTAGGGACTGCTAAACAGCATGGGAATTTCTTCCCCCATTGGTGGTGATAATGTTCTGGAATTAGATAGTAGTGATTAGTACACAATCTTGTGAGTATAATAAGAACTATTGAATTGTACACTTTAAATAGGTAAATTGTATGGATATGTGAGTTAATAATATGTCAATAAAGATGTTAAAAAATAATTTCTTTAAATTAGGGTGTTTTTTTCCTGCTTAAATAAATATAGGGAACAGAGAATATTTTAATATTACAGAAGGTTGACTCAACTGCCTGACCCTTTCCAGTGGACAGTTAGCTAGAAGCAGTTCTCTCAGAATTTTCCTTAGTCTGATAAAAGAAACCCAAGGAAAGACACACAAGAGGAATGGTACCCGGAGCAAGCCTGGGTAGCCAGGAGGAAACTCTAAGGTGCTGAAATCTGAAGAAGATGAACAGAGGTCCTCCTGTTGAAAACAGAATATGAGCTTTGTCTGCTTGATAATTTGCTATTCCTAGCTTCATCTATGATTATGTCTTGTATTATCTCAGGCTGTAGTGAAAAGAATACTTAATTAGGTTAGTTAAACTCAGCCATTTACTGAACACATACATATGAGAAACACACTGTGCCAGGCACTGGGTATAAAGATGAGTGCTGTACTCTGCTCTCACGATCCGTATAGTCTTACATCTTATTGATGACAGAAACGGAAGCGAGAACGCAAAAACAGAAACATCTTAATGTCATGTGATTAAGTGACAAATAAGGACGACATCTGGTGTGTGATACATGTAAAATGGAGTTTAAGAGATCTCAGTCTACCCAGGTTACATTGGATGAGATATTTGAAACTTGTTCAACACAGAATACAGGGAAAGATGTAGGGACTTTTCTGGGTTTTAGCGGGTTGAAGAGGAGAAACAAACGTTTTTGTGTATATACTTTATCAGACAGTGGTGGGGAGGCTACTTCAGTTAATCAGTTGGACAGATTATTTATTAATACCAGTATTTGTGTCAAACATTGTGCTGGGTACTAAGGCAGGTCCTTTTAACCCCAGAAAGAAGAATGTCAGCCCAGTAACAAACTGGAAAGGCTGCTCAACTTTGCCTCCAAGTAGAGGGTAGATGTCCATGTGTGGCCTTCAGTCTTCAGGAACAGACAGTTACATGATTGGAACAGGAATGCAGGCAAGAGTAGTGCAGGAAAAGTGTTCCTTCAAGTAACTACATGGAAAGAATAGGTGGTAAGTAAAAGAATTATAACATCTGGCATCCTAATGAGTCCACAGTACAGGTGTTGGGAAACTGAAATAGGAGTTTGACAGGGAAGTAAAGGCTTATTTGCAATAAGAGAACTTCAGTAATTTTCTTACCCTTTTCACTTCTACAGCAGACATCAACTTGGATATATCAAAGCCTTTGAAAGCAAACCTGAGTTTTACCAAGTTGGATCAAATAAACCATTTTTTGAAGAAGATAAAAAATGTACACAGCAAAGCGTCCTCAGCACCGTCAGACGCTGTGCTGAGTAAGGATGCGCTTCCAGCCTCCAAATGTTACCGTGGGAAGTTATCCAAGCTTAAAGTTCATGGTGATGGAGCACAAAAGATTCCATTTCAAGAAAACATATGGAGAACGATGTCCTGCTTTCAAAAAATTTCTGTTCATACTACTCAGATTGTGGTCTCCATGGAAACTGTCCCCCATCCTAATAAACCATGCCTGTTGGCATCTTTATCCACCCTCAGTGGAAGCCTTAATGTCAAAGCAGCGCAGAAAGTACCTGGTAAGTCACAGTAAAGGGGCAAGAGAGATGTCAATGACTTGTTAACATCTAAAACTGCATAATGTTGAAGGTTTGTATTATGTAGAGGCAAAAAGTTTCAAGAACCATTAGAGATGGGTACATTTCTGGTTTCTTGCCTTATTTTAAAGAAAGTGTTACAACAAATTATTTAAGCCTAAGTATTTTATGCCCCAAAGTGTTCTTGTCTACCTCTTTAGGCGTGTTCCTACAGACTTCTTTATAACTGTTCATTCCCAAATTTCTTTTTACCTAACATAGCTGTAGTGTAAGAACAGAGTAAGCATCAGGTTTTGCAAACCATCCAAGTAGTAGCTTTCAAAGTGTAGTCTCGGAACCAGCAGCATCTGGGAGCTTGTTAGAAACGCAAATTCTGACTCTACTCCTGACCTACTGAATCAGAAACTCTGGGCGTGGCGCCCAGAAATACGTCTTCCAACAAGCCCTACAGGTGATTCTGATGTGCTCCATTAAGTCATTGGTAACAATTTATTTAAAAAAAAAAAAAAATTGCTCTGGTGGCAGAAGTGCTACACCAAAAGTAATAGAAGCCAAGGTTCAACTTTGCAGAGACAGTGCCACTGAAGATTCTCAGACAGCAACACCTGCAAGGAAAGGCCCTGCTTCAGTGCCTAGCTGAGCAAAGGAGCCTGGACCTGGCAACTGAATGTCCTTGATGAGTGGAGAGGTGAGAAATTAATGGGCAGTGACATCTACATTGTCCTCTTTTGTTACCATGCCTAAATTGTTCGGTGCTTTTTCACACTGAATCAAAAAGAGTAGGTAGAAGGAATGTGAGGAGGGGAAGAGAAAAAACAAGGTACAGGTGGGGAATAACCATTTTCAATCACAGAAACGGCTACTGTTAAAGTTCAGTGCACTGAAGCCAGAAGCTGTGCTCTGAAAGTAAAAGTAGCAAAAGGAAAACATTTTTTCCACTTTAATTTGGAGGGAAGAAGTGGGGCTAGAGGGGTCCTATAGGGGATAAAGTAAATCCTGAAACTGTATGCAACTCAGTTGCTTACTAAAAAGTGGCAGCTGGGACTAATTGTATAGTCAATTTGGGCACAGTAGTTGACGAGGTAAAGAAGAAGTTTTGTAGTTGAGAAGTATGAATTTTAGGCCAAAAAATAAATGATTTATTTCTTTCTTACCAGAAGTATTTGTGACCAAGCCAGCTTAAAAGCACTGTATTTTTTTATTGTCTTAAAAGTTAGAAATGAAAAATGTAAGGTCCATGGTACATGAAAGACTATGAAGCACTGAAGGCTACAATGTCTGATTTATCCACAAATAAATTACAATCCAGACCACGCTGGGACCATTCCCACGTCTTTCCAGTTGTACCTGAATCATAGCAAGGAAAGGTTAGGACTGAAGTAGAATGAAAGCATTTAATATGTACTGTGCTCAGTCATCCTCATTTCTTGTTTCATTCATTTGCTATTCATATTCAATAGTGTCTGTTCTCAGTAAGTTTCTCTAAAATATAATTAAAATCTTCTCACTGACCTTTTCGAAGTAGTAGATGCATTCTGGTTGTGTAACTTGTTTTACCCTTTAGTACCCCATTCTTTTTATAGTTATAACTCTTATATCTAGTTAAATACAGTAGAAACTATACCCTTGACTAAGAAATACTTTATATAACTATAATCTGTAGTGTCCAGCAAATGTTCTTAAGTAGTTATTTGCATCAACAAATCAAATCAGATTGAAGTTAGCCATTTAATTAATATGGATAGAAATAGTTTTAGTATGAGTGTAACAAACACCAAATCTGTTTTATCTACATTTCTGCTTGATGTGATGGCATGCTCGAAAAAAAAAAGAAAACAAAGTTGGCAAAATAATAATAAATTATGATTAAATGAAGTGAGATTGAAAGCTCTAGTTATTGTTGTAGGTTGATTTCTAGGAAATTATAATTAAGAGATTACTATGTATTTTTCAGACATTGATTTTCTACCAAGGAAAATTTTTAAGAAGTAAAACATAGTTTAAGCTCTGAACATTCATTTAATTGTATATTTACCTATCTTAAAAATTCATGGTTTGCAACTTGGATGAAATATATGCAAATATATATTCAAGGTTTATTTTTAGTAAGTTGTAAAAAGTATTTTCCAGCCAAAAAAAAAAATGTCCTACCAGTAGTCGTATTTCTTTTTGTATTTTCCAGTGACATCGTTCTGTACGCAACCAAAAGTTTTAATAGTGTATCTTTGAGCCCAATGGAGTTAATGTCAGATTTTTATAGTTTGAATCTAATACAGAAATACTTAACTGTGTCTTTGATTTTACAGTTTATATAACTATTGCGACCATCTGCAGCAGCTGCACTTTTCAAATTATTTGCTGAACCAAATTGAGCACAGTGACAAAAGTAGTCATCTCAGATGTACTATTAAACAGAGAAAGAAAAGGAGCACTGCCTTGGTATAGCATAGCCATCTGCTGTACAGATGTTATTGTATAGAATGACTTAAGATAAAATAATTGTAGAAAATTTTCATTAAAACCTCAACAATTTGCACTTGTTTATGCGAATCTGCATAACTCCCCAATGAGACAGCACACTTGGGGTTTCTTTGGTTCTCACTCACTTTCTCTTTGATCCTTTTTGATGTGCTGACTTTAATAAACACAGTCAAAAACACTGTGCAAAAACATCATGGAAAAAACTACAAAGGAACAATTATAGCAGCAGAAACTACTCTAATCCCTAACTTACGCAAGCTATTTTTAGTGAAATATTTTTTTTAACACTCTTTATGTGACAATGTTATATAAACAGGGTAAAACAGTCCTTTCCAGATGAGTTTTAATTTAGGAGCTGAAATAGATTTGTAATGCTAGAGGAATCTTACATTCTAAGTAATATTTAGAGAAACACAATTGGGAATGTGTCGTAGGCATGTTTCTTCACTTGTGAAAAGTACAAAAAATATTTGAGTTTGCCTAATGATTATATTTTTTTTAATTATCTAAACCGTCATAAGCTTATGGGAAGTGTGTGCAGAAAGGAAATAATAAAAGAATGAGAGACAAAAGTTAATGTTCTCCCCCACGACATTCTCAGTACATTTAAATCTGAAATGCTTTTATGTTCATTTACTGGTTTTTACAACAAAATATGTACAGATTATTCACTGAAATGTTTTCATCATTTGAAACAGAATGAAATGGTTAAATATTTTCCACTTTAAAAGAAAGTCTGTGAGTTCTTCTTAGCTTTCTGTACTATTCCGTGGCCCTAAACTATCCGAGTTTCAAGGGACGTGGGTTTTTTTAAATTCCATTCTACAGATGCTAGTGTAGCAGTGACTTATAATAACCCAACTCATATTTCTGCTAGAATACTTATATTCTCCCATGTGTCTTTGGTAAAATGGCCCTAAAGTTCTGATTTTAGAACTTTACATATAAGATGTAATGCTTGTATTTTTTTAAATTGGTGTATAATCCCCAAAATTTCTATGATTGTGTATAATGCTGCAAAATCTTCTATGATTATGTTATTGATAACGAAATTAATCTTGTTTTAAATTTTTATCTTATTTTCTGAAACATTTTAAGGCAGATGTTTCTTTTACTGTCCATTAAATCTGGCCCATTCTGTAGTATGTTCTTCTTAAAAAAATATAACAACCCGTCCCCACCCCACACACACACACACATCTCGTCTTTTTTGCTGTTTGAAGTATGGCGTTTTGGAGAAACCTTAAGTATATAGCTATAAATTCTGAACCAGCAGTATAGAACTTTGCACAGGCAGGGTGGAGAGTGAGCTGCAGACTTTAGCTCTCCTTGTCAGAGTAAATTATGGCTCTATTAGGGCGGCACTTCTTAGATTTCGGCAAACAAGGGTACACAATTCAGGCTGTGAAATAGCTGGGCTTTAAGCTGCCTTGCTCTTTCTTAGGGGCACGTCTATTAGCAAGCTCCCTGTAGATGAGGAAAAGGGAGAATAGGGTATGAACAAGTTAGGTGGCACAGAGGGCTGGGGAAGAGCCTGAGTGAGGCCATCTTGGCTGGCATGTTAGTCCGAATCAAGGAAAAATTGCAAGAATCCCCTTTCCATAGGGACTGAGGGGACTTTCATCCATGCAGAAAGCAATAAGTTGAATTCCTAGTCAAAGAACTGTGGTTTAAATAACTTTCACTACCCCAGCCTCTGTCATCCATATGTACTTATCTTTGTGTATAAACAAAAAGTAGAAAGCAAGCAAGCATAACCACATTATTCTTCACGGATACAAATGCCTCTTCTCGTGTTCACTGCATTCAGGACCAATAAAAATGTAAAGAACTAAAGCTCCTTTTCATGTCCTGAAAAGTGAAACTAGGTCATTAATTGATACAGAGCGGAGCTCCAGCTTTTCATTCCAGAGTCAACTGACTCTCCTGAGGACAATCTCCTAAGGCATTGTCATAGCCAGTGGATGCTGCAGAAATGCAAGTAAACCTGAGGGGAAATAAAACATTAAATTAAATATGACTACCTAAAATAATATATTGCAATAACAAGCCATTTACAACACCCCAAAGATTTTTGTTACTTTTAGAAAGAAATAGCACCTTTTTCCAATGCCTGAACAATAGGAAATGAATTCTTCAACAGTTAAAGCCAGAGGACACACTTAACTTTTAAACAGCCACTGAGGATTGAAGTGGAAGTACAGCTTGTAGACAGCTATACAAATCACTAACAAACCTTAATGAATATTGGGTGTGGGCATCAGGGTCCTGTCATATTTGACACCGTGTCTCAAGTAGCTTAAACCCAACACTCAAGGAAAGGTGGAGACCTCATTGGGTCTGTAACATCTGGGGTTTTATTTGTCATTTTGGCATACCCAGCAAGCGCAAAAGAAAGAGTAAAAGGGGATTATCTTGACAATGAAATGAGTTACTGAATCTTGTGATAATGAAAAGCAGAAGAATTCTAATGCCTCTCTATAGTCCCTGAGGTAGAGGTACGTTTATGGTTTTGCAGAAGTAAAATGTAGGCAGGCAGAACAGATGGCCTAGAGTCTGTGAAACCTGACACCCCTCATCTCAGCACTGAGGACCACTATTAATCCTGGTCAGATTCCCTCCTATTACTTTATAACAAGGTTCAAAGTTGCTACTGATGAACTGGCCTGTCCTCCTTTTTTTGCTCTTAAATAACCTGTGAATTACTGATTTTTTTTCAATGATTTTTCTGTGCATAATGGTCAACTACTGAGACATTCACAAACCCATAGGATGTTCTAAAAATTGAATGGGAAATATGTGGAAAAAGTAAAGTTCTCATAACTTTTTTTTTCCAAATAATGTCCCATTATTCTTTTCTCTAATACAGTGGGAAATAAAAAAGGTAAATGCCTAAGTCTCTTGGTGAGTAATTTTCTTGTCCTCTCTCTTAGAAATTATATGCAATGGAAAAGAAATCCCAACATACAGATTTTATTCTCTTGGCTGTAATTGTTATCAATAATATATGATTAGATAGAATTTTGGACAATAATAAATAATGTTAGTACTGCTATCTTAGAAATTATCTTTTTTTACCCCCTCAAAAAACAGAGGCAAAAAAATTAACGTTTGATATTTTAAAAAAAAAAACTTACTAGTAGATATATGATGTTCAGGCATATTTCTATGGTCATATTTTTTTATTTTGCTTAACCAAATTATATGAAGTCGACATCTTTCATTTGGAATATTTAAAATTTTTCTGCTAAAGGGTTTATGTGTTTCTTTTTTTTATTGTCGCGTGATTTTTGTTATTCATGTACACTTTTTTTAGTGCTGTGAGGTTACTAAGTTTACTGCTTTGGATTTTAATGGGAAGCCTTTAAATACCTTAGGATAGTAACTTCAGAAATTTAGAAGAAAACCACTGGGTGAGATTTCTGATGTGTTCATTTCCAGGCTGCCTGAAAAGTAAAATTCGTCCCATAAGCAGCCATCTTCAGATGTCCGAGCATGCTCATGGGCTGTGGCGCAGCGAACACCAAGTACCTGCCCAGCCTTTCATAGACGGAGATGAGCTCATCTCAGACAGATAGCCATCTCCGACTTTTTCTTCTGATTAATCACCGACCTGAACTCCATTTGAACCTTGTTAGACAAAAAAAAAAGCAGAATTCCTGGCCCAAACTATAAAATATAATTAAGCCCTTTTGAAATGATGTGTAAAAGAACATTGCTATACCCCCACTTATAACCACTACCACCACCATAACCAATAAAGTTAAATCAAGCACTGCCTGTAATGGATTAAAATAATAAATGTTCCTGGATTTCCGTGTTTGAAGTACTTGAAGAAAACAGGCTCCCAGCAGCCCGGGTAGCTGAATGCAGGAGAGACATTTATTAATGACGAGTTCAAGGATTTGGCCTGTTTAAGATCATTACTTTGTGTTTACCGTGGGTTACACATCTCTTATATTTTTACACAGCCCACATGTGTCTGCATGCAATAAGGAAAGCTTTTTTTTTTTTTCCAACAAAACAATTGTTAATTGTGTAAATATGGTTTTCTTGGGGAATGTGAAGTCTTCGTAAGGCTCTGCTCCCTTCTAATGTGAAATCTGGCATAGTTATTATACTCTTCCAAGTAGGTTCACCTTCAAATCTTGTCTCCAGGTAGTAGTCTTCCTCCCTATTGTTTTTAGTTACCAAATCCCAAACTTAATCTAGATTCTAGAAAACTGTTGGCCCAAGGTTATGTATTTTAGAAGTGTGTCCCATCGCACTAAACTTTGTGCGTCTTATGTACTATAGGAAAAAAATACTTTTTTAAAAAACACTGCTTTTTATTTCTTCTCCTAGCTTTAACAAAGATATGATAAAGAACCATTCTTCTAGATTTAGATATATTTGAGGGAGTAAAGGGGACAACTAATAAAAATTTCTCATATACACATATTAAAACAGTGTTTCTTGGACAGGAGGGAAAAGGGTGTTTGAGACAACAAAAATTCTGTTAATTAACAGGAGGATATCTCACTGTGCAAATGCTATTGGAGAAGAAAGTTTCTGGTCCTAGTAATTAAATACTAGACATTTCTTTCTTAATAGTGTCTCCTTTGCATCCTAACAGTGGCACCTTATAAGTTAGTATTAGGTGAAATGGACCAGAATTATTGTCGCCCATAGCACTGGAACTGTGGGAAAAGAAGAGGGTTAGAAGTTACTCTTCTCCCACTCCACTGAATTTATGACAGTATTTAGTTTTGCCTGTGGTCACAGCAAATTGCCTTCTCATCCACATAAGCCAGAAGGCTGTTTGCTAGGAAAGTTTTTGGCAAAGCAACCCTGCCAGCGATGAGTGACTGAAGACACATCTTAGATGTTCTTTTGCTCTCTGGCTGGGCCCCTGGACCTGTAGGCTATGTTGGCCTAAGGTACCGAGACCAAGCAAGAGAGAGGGGACAGGAAAAAGCATTTATTGCCAACCCTGTTACCAATTGGAAAAATGAAATTACTAAGAGCTAGCTAACAGCAGTAGTTTTTATAAAGCAACATGGTGCTGGAAAGAGGCAGACAGTCTTAATCCCAGCCCTGCTACTTGCTGGCAGTTGATCCTGGTAAAAGTTAAAACACAGCTCATTTCCAAAATAAAGGCAAAAACACTTAATCCACAGGGCTGTTGAGCGGATTAAGCGAGATAATGTACACACAGTACTCCACACATTCCTTGGCACAAATTTATTAAATTCCTCAATAAATATTTGTGTTTTTGTATCTTCCTCCCCTTCACTGTCCCATGACCCTTCACTTCAGTCATACCCCATGAATGCTGAGGTCGTAGAGCATTTAATTTTAGAGCTGAAAACTGTCTCAGAGATCATCCTCTCCTTTATCAGGAACACTTTTTATCCAGCTCCATCATCCACACATGCTGTATTTAGGATAAAATAGCTAACTTGACTGCACCGACTTGATATGACTGTAACCAAAAAACTTAGTATATCTCAGCCCTGTCTCCAACAAATTCATTTAAGTTTCTTTGAGGATTTTTGAAATACTGAACATCCCTCATGGACCAGCATTACTATATGGTATTCCTTGCGTATCAGAGAACCCTAGGTTGAGGCCCATTGAGCTAGTCTGAACTCCCTTACTTAAAGATGCCGAGATTAAGTGATTTGTCCAGGGGTACTCCAGGGTGCACGGGGAGCTATAACACGTCTCCTAGCTTCTGGTTTCTATTAAACCAGTCTTTAAAAACCTGGATCACGAGATGAGTATCGGTTTCTAAGCCATTGCAGTGAATTGCTTAGGAAGCCATTTTGTTTTCAACAGTGTTTTGATACCAGTTTTTCTATTCATGTGACTGATTTAAAAAAAATTAATCCACCAGCAGTTTCCTCATTAAGTTAACTAGCTACTGTGTTCATCTAAGAAACTTTCAAAATATATATTTACAGTTATTCTTTCCTCTATAAGCAGGTTGTTATACACTTTCCACTATGCACAGATTTCTTAGTCTGCTTTTTTTAAATAAAGCTACATGATCCAGTCAAGTTTTACTTCCCTAACAAACTGACACCACTGTAAAAACAGCAAGCATGGTGGCAGATTGGAGGGGAAGAAAGAGGCAAAGCATGTCCAGCATCTCCCTTTGGTATGTTCAGTTTAGTTTTTCTAGGATCCAAGAGTTCTAAAACATTTCTCAAAAAAATACCTTTTCCAGACAAATGAAGGTCAAAATCATATCCGATTCTTTGCAACCCCATGGACTATAAATAAAGTCCATGGAATTCTCCAGGCCAAAATACTAGAGTGGGTAGCCTTTCCCAGGCTAAGTATAAATAGCCTTTCTGCCTTTCTTTATGTGAAAAAAAAATAAAATCTTTTCCTGCTGCTTATCATTTTTTCATGTCCAGAGAATAGGTTTGGATTAGACTAGAAGTTCCAGCTTTTACTTATTGATGAGGCCTAGATGAGAGTTCCTGGAAATCTCACCAATGGGAAATCATCAGGTGCTTCAGAGAAGGAATATGTGTTAGCAGGTCGACTAGCCAACCGGACTCTCATTTTGAGAGCTAGACTTTTTAGTAACTTTGTTGGGAAGAACATCCCTGTCAGCTTAAACAGTGGTGTCCATGTAGTTCTCTAACAGTTTTGTTATATTTTGTTTCATACCTTAATCTTATCCTATATTACAACTTTAATAACAGATACAGATACAGGCATATTACAAAATAGGATGTAATTAAATAAGATCTGAACCACTTACATATTCTGATCAAGAGGGGAAAAACCAGCTATTTTCATGATTAGAATACCCAAGTGCGAGGATTTCCCTGGCAGTCCAGTGGTTAAGACTCCGTGCTTCCATTGCAGGGTGCACAGGTTTGATCCCTGGTCAGGGAACTAAGATGTCGCATGGTGCAGCCAAAAAAAAAAAAAATACTCAAGTGCCTTTTTTTTTTTTAATGCTTCAACATAATTAGTTGAAGGAACTAGAAATGAAAAGATTTCTAATCATCTCTTTCGTGGACCAGACTTACAGAATTTTTTTCCTAGTCATCTAATCACTTAAAAAATTTTTCCCTTCTCACTTTCTGAGTAATCCTCATGCTTCACTATTATGCAAATTGACTTCTGGATGTATCTAACAATGCTTGGTGATTTTGTAGTAACCATAGATTATTTCCAGCTGGATAAAAATACCTGGATATGCTTTGCTAGCACGTGTCATCACTGAGTACTCTTTCTGTTGATGTACAGAAGCCTGATGTAGACCGCGCTTTGCACAGTCAGCATGTAGATAGTAGGCACCTTGCTAAAGATCTAGCAGAGATTGACGAGGTAGGGCTGGCAGCATTTTGTAAACATTCTCCAAAGCAAGTGGTTTGCATTTATTAGTCTTCTGAAGGAGTATTGTAAAGATCAGGAAACTATTTGTTCCTTGAACTGAATTTTTACACTCAATGAAAAGTAAGTCAATATGCAAACAAACCAAGATTATTTCTGTTTATCACACCAGTTGGTTCTGAAATTAACTTCTCCGTGTTGATACACCTCATTTACTTTAATTAAGTGTCTGCCATTAGTTTGCTACAACTGAAATTAAATATATAAATACAGATCTTTGGACAAGGCTAGTGGAAGAGTCGGGCAGAGAAGTATTCTATTGAATGTAAGGAGGTAGAGAGAAGAGGGGATATGTTTGGTCAAAAATGACCTGATCCCACAGTTGCAGAAAGCAAGACAGGATCCTGGGTTGTATCCTGGGACAAGAACAGGACACGAAGGGAGAAACTGGTGAAATTTATATAAGGTTTATTAGTAGTGTTGTATCAATATTAATTTTCTGGCTTTTGAGAATAGTACTATAGTTTATATGAGTTGTTAACAGTAAGGGAAACTAAATGAAAGATCAATTTTGCTGAAAGCCTAAAATTATTTCAAAATTAAATTTTACAAAATGACCTGATCAGTGATTGCATAAATAGCTTTAATAATATCCATGTTTTTTAAAATATTCATGCTTTTAAATTTTATGATCATTCTAAATCTTATAATTTTGCAGCATATTTCTTTATTTTCTTTTCTCATTATTTTTGGAAATTTACGGGAAAATTGAAAGTATGGAAAATGTAAAGATAACACATCAAATGCCTATATACTCTTGAGCTAGAACAAATGTTAGCATCTTGTCATATTTGCTATATGTGAACACACACACAGGTGCAGGGGAGTGGTAAAACTGCCACATTTATTCAACTTTTTCCAGTGTTTCAATGCTAAGAAGTTTGGTGGGTTTGTTTGTTTATTATTTTTACTTGTAGTCATTTTGTCCCACCTTGCATTAGTCCATTAGGAAGAAGATTAACACATGCCTTTAACTCACTTTCTGTTGCCATTTATTCCAGATTTTGAATGGATAAGTATCCATCTTGAATGAACTCTGAGTATTCTTTGTGGCTTTGGGTTTATATGTGTGGTGATAATATAAAATAAGATTCATTTCATCCCAAGGAAGATATTTAGTATGTTTCCTGATGGAAAAAAAACAAAGAAAACAAAAAGGAAGGGATGATGTCCCATAGGCCAGCTTCTCACAGAGTAAAAGAAAGGGGAAAGGAGAATTAATAACCCTGTCTTGAGTCCCAGGGATTATTTTCATATTTTGTGGTAAAAGTGTGAACTTTGGTTTAGCATTTATAAATGACTCTGTGAAATTTATCACCACTCTTTCTTATGAAGTGATCACCATAATCTCTTATTACTGGTCATTTACACTAAGATTAAAACCACTTGAACTAATATATTTTTCTCTTATTTTATTGTAGCTTTTTAAAAATGTAGCAGGAAATGTTCAGAAGGAAATGGAGGCTCTATTTTAAACTTAAAAACCGGTACTTGTGGGTTAACCTTTCTGTGATCCCACAAGTAACTGGATCTCCTCATCGAGGAGCAAAGCCACAGCTTTGGTGTGTGTAGCAGGTGTAGTGGATAGGTAGGCACGTGAGGATAAGTTAAATTACTTGCTTAAGTCTCAAGAGTAAACCATACCTAATTTCCTTGTAGGTGTAAGACATGAAAGAGAAGAAAGGAGACAAGGGACCAGGTAGGGCACATTTATGTCTACAGGTCAGGTGTTTGCATAAAGCCTTTAGGCAGTGCCTGTTCCTGCATCCTCACTGTCAACATTAGCATCTTAATTCTCAGTATCCTCTGTGAGTTCAAACTCATGATCAGTGCTGGTAGACTTGAGAAATAGGCTGGAGGGGCTTCCCAGGTGGTGCTCCTGGTAAAGAACCCACCTGCCAATGCAGGAGAATTAAGAGATGCAGGTTCAATCCCTCAGTCAAGAAGATCCCCTGGAGGAGGACATGGCCACCCACTCCAGTATTCTTGCCTGGAGAATCCCATGCACAGAGGAGCCTGGCAGGCTGCAGTCCATAGGGTAGCAAAGAGTCAGACATGACTGAAATGACTCAGTACGTATGTATGTACAGACTGTAAAGGATTAGAAAAAGTAAGACTAGAGGGAGGGGAAATGAAGAGGGAAAGAAAATAACAGGGCCTTACAGAAAAGGTGTTCAATTATATATTTGATTTAGAGTGAAAGAACAGACAGCAGATAAAATGAATAAAAAGCAAAAACAAAGTATTTGTATGATAATAGGGAAGTATTTGTGTTTTTCAACAGTTCCCTTGCTTAACGGAGTCAATATTATACATATTGTTGGTTGTCTTTTTTTTCCCCTCTCAATGAGATCTCAGAACTTGAAGCTGACAAATTGAGGCTTGAGGCTAACAAATGGCAAAATCTTGTGATGTAAAAGAGAATGGCAAATCATTCACTTTATCTTTGTGTATACCCCACTGTATGGTAGATAACCAGTAAATTTTGGTTCAATGACGAATACATACCTGCATAAATATCAAGTTAGAAGTTTTCCAGGATATCCAAATTCTCTATAGACAAGTTAGAAGCATGGGAGTAGCACTTATTTCAGAACTGAGGCATAGTTATGGATAATGTCCCAAGAAATTATCCTTAAAGCCATGATAGTAAAGAAGTTCACTGAAATATCCTGCATAAGGTGGCTGCCAGCAGCCTTCATTTTCTTGACTTCAAAACTGGAAAGCAAGAGGAACGGTTTCTTTCCCCAAAGTATTGTGCCTCACTGTGTGTGTGTGTGTGTGTGTGTGTGTGTGTGTGTGTGCGTGCACACACGCAGGTTGCCATTTCCTCCTCCAGGGGATCTTCCCAACCCAGGGATTGAACCCACATCTCCCTTGTCTGCTGTGTTGCAGGCAGATTCTTTACCAGCTGAGCCTCACTGTTTTTCATTAAATCTCATGTTCATTCTTGAACCAGATCAAACCCCAGTGAGACTCAAAGCTGAAAATCTAGAAAGTTCAGCAGGTTCCTAGCCCTACGAGTCTACTTTGTAGAAAACCAGTTATCAAATTCTGCCATTGCTAAAATATAGCTGTAGCTGGGTCAGCACCTGACTCAACTGCATGGTCTCTTGAATTTCAGTCGTAGTGTGTCTCTTCCCTCCTCAGTGTGCTCCTGAGTCTGATGCCCCTTTCTTCCTGTTTCAGGCTCCCAGATGTTTGCCTGGCCATTCATTCACTATATCTGGGCCATTTTCCCAAGATCTCAGTCCCTACCTTTATCTTCACTCGCCCAGGAATTCTAGGTGTCTTGTTCTCTCTACCTGAGCAAAAAAGAATAGAATTTGTATGACAGTAGGAAAATGTTCATGTGTTCAGCAGCATACACAGTAACACAAAGGCTGTCAACATTTCGATTTTTTTAATGTAAAAATGCAAGTCTAGAATTTTTTCTTACATCCCCTCCTCACTCAGGCAATAAATACTTATAGTTGTGTAATGTTAGGGAATTAAGAAAAACCTTCCACCAACACTGCATTCTTTGAGAAGAGGTAGGCACTTTCTGAGGAATACATAGTAAATTTTCTCATTCCAGTTCTACTCTTTTTTTAAGGTAAAACCACAGAAACTACTTTAGACAGTATAGTATCAGTATTTTGAGATCATTGCTGCATATTAGAAATAACTAGTAAGGTTCAAATTCTGTATGTATGTATGAAGTTACTTCTACAAAGAAAATTTTATGTACTTACAAATGTCTTTGTATAAATGAAAAGTGCTGTAGAGAGAGTGAGAAAGGTAATATTCATCTGTATGCTCCAGACAAAATGTTGTCAAGCCCGTTCTTAGACTTTCAGGGATAAATATCAGCCCTTCCTTTTGATAGTCTTTTTTTTTTTTTTTTTTGGTAGATGATTACCTTTGCTTTAATAAAGTTGTCCTTTATGTCTGTCTTAGTTCTTTTGCTTTAATTTTGACCACTCTCTCCAAGTGATGTTTTGAGGATGATTAGAAATGAGTACATCTGAAGGAGTACTCTGCAGGTTTCTCACTATCATAGGAAGAGATTACAAATAAGAAAAGGGACTATGCATTTAAAGTGGATAACTGACAAGGATGTACTGAATAGCACAGGACCTCTGCTCAATTTTATGTGGCAACCTGGCTGTTTGAGGGAAAATGGATACATGTATATGTATGACTGAGTCCCATTGCTGTTCACCTGAAACCATCACAACATTGTTTGTAATTGACTACACGCTAATACAAAATAAAGAGTTAAAAAAAGAGAGAATAGGCTAGAAACCAAATTCTGTGGTTTTGGATTAGAACTAGAGGTATCAGTATGAATTCATTTAAAGTATTTACTGATACAGAAAAATATTGATGTGTGTGTATACATGTGCAGTAAACATACATATACTTCTTAGCCCACTCTGCTGAGAGGCTCTAGGAGCAGTGACACCTTAGCAGCAATGAGCATACCTACCACCCAGATTTTGGTTTCTAGCTACCGTTCTTTAGCAAAAGAAATCAAAACTCTGCAGAAATGACTAATGCTAGAGATGGGATGGGGAAAAAAATACTATTGAGCCTGAAACATCTTGTGGCCAGAAAATAAAGAAGTTATCAAAAAATGATAGGGATATATCAGAATGACATAGGAATCAACTTGAAGGGATTCCCAATGGCCAAAAATTTAAGCAACAAAGTAAAATAATGAAAGTATTAGATTAGTGCTCATAAAATTGATATCCATGAATCCATACTGGTATAAATAAATAATTGAACTAATAAAGAGGGTAGACGGGACAGCTCTTTTTACTATAGAATGAAAGTGAAAGTGAAGTCGCTCAGTTGTGTCTGACTCTTTGTGACCCCGTGGATTGTAGCCTACCTGGCTTCTCCGTCCATGGGATTTTCAGGCAAGAGTACTGGAGTGGGTTGCTATTTCCTTCTCCGGGAGATGTTCCCAACCCAGGGATTGAACCTGGGTCTCCTGCATTGTAGGCAGACGCTTTACCATCTAAGCCACCAGGGAATTAGCTAATAAATGTAGAAGAATAAGAGAAATTGAAGATTAACATTACCCGACCCCACAGTGATAACTGTTGCAAGCAAGAACCATTGATGAATGCTACTAATTTAGTGACTGAAAGTTTGATGTAAAAGAGGATACATGGATAATCTCCAGATACCTCCCCACAAGATAATTATTATTTACATATGGAAAAATAACAGTGATGAAACCTGATAGACACCACTTTAGCTATGTTATGAAGATTAATATTACCAGCAGGTAGTAAAACATCAGTATCGCTCCACTATGATGCGCTGAGAAAAATATCACTTCTCTTGTATTCTTGCCAAAAATGCATAACCTCATTCTAATGAGAAAACACCAGATAAATCCAAATTGAGAGATATTCTGCAAGATAATGGCCTGGACTGTTTAAGAGAATCAAGGTCATGAAAGACCAAAAAAAAAAAAAAAACTAGAGGATCTGTCACTAATTAAAGAAAACTGAGGATTCTAGATTGGATCCCGGATCAGAAGAAAGACTTTAGAAGAATAGAGTTAGATAGAGTGACATAGAAATTGATAAGTGTTAGAAACATATCTAAGAGTGAGCTCTCAAAGTGGGCCCCAGATTTATCCAATCCGGGTACCTGATGAGAATGATAAACACTAAGATTTAAAAACCTAGAAGACCTTTAACACTTCCTGTGTGAGGGACCAATAGAGCATTCACATTAAGATTGTTGTTGTTAGTTGCTCAGTTGTGTCTGACTCTTTGTGACGACCCCCTGGACTGTAGTCTGCCGGGCTCCTCTGTCCATGGAATTCTCCACCAGATAATGGGGTATTTCATTGTAGGGTAGTATGAAGATGCATGTATTCATATTTGAGAATAATGGGTATTGTAATTCTGACATTCCTTTAATGCTCATTTGCTAGATGATTGTACTCAATTAAGCCCTACCTTTATAATCCCATTGTGACAAATTTCTGAATAAGGAATTGATATGTTTCATTTAGCAAGTACTTACTGTTGAGAATTAAACATTTTAGGAAATATAATGCAGGTAAGTCAGAAGTCATTCTGTCTCTCCGTTAATAAAGATGATTGTTGATTCTTGTGTATTTGAGGGCCTGTTCTGAATTTTTTAATTTACTGTTCTATTTTTTTTTAAGCGAAGTGTAGAAAATTATGTAAGTGAAACAGAAGTCTTATTGCCACAATACATTTGATGAACAAATTTAAGAAATTGATTTCCACCGTCACGATTTTTAACAAAAGTCTTTAACCCTCACATTTTTGTGAATGTGATTGTCTTCTGTGGAATATTAGAAGTTGCATGGTTTGTCTTATTTCTAAAGTAGGAACATACAACATATATGCAGTTTTCAAGTCTCCACAGAATTAAAAAAGCCAATGTGGGTATTGTACTTTGAAACATGTATACCGTGGGTCTAAGGTGTTTTTTAATCTTTCATCTCTTTTAAGGATCAAATATCATTAGAAAAATAAGCCATAGACATTACAAATGTGGTCTGGTGAAATTCAATATTCACAATGACAATTCAGAATATGGACTCCTTAGGGGAAAGTTAACCCACCACTCTGACTTTTCATCCAAATATCTTAAAGTGTGCCATTGGTTTTATGAAAAGGTTTTGATCTACACTTCTAGTTAAGTTCAAAAGAAAAGCTCCATTTTAAAGTGTATTCCTTTTCTGGATATATTTACTTTGAACTATAGCATATAGTTTTTCCCATAAATCTAACCTGCCACTATCTGTTTTTAAAACTTTGTAAACTTCAAGTGGTTATGATGTGTGAAGTTTGGACTAAACTAAATTTTTTAGAAAACACATGTTATATATTTTGATTGTTTTGAATTTTAACATGGGCCAGTCAAAAACTTGAGTGTCTAGCAAAGTAATATACTGTACTCTGTTACTCTAAGAAATCACAGAAAATTGCCCTCTCCCATCATGTTAACAATAGACAAATGAAGCAGCTGTTCTCATTCTTAATGTAGTTGTTTGAAAAACTTGCACAGTTTAATGAAAATGTCTCTACTCATAAAACTTAAAATGCTCACACATGGAAAAAGTCATAATGTTTTGGCAAATATTGCTTTGTTAGGAATGTGAATAAGGTATACCTGCTTCATAGCTAGAATTCTATATAAATGGCATGAAACTGTGGGGAAAAGCCAACTGAAAAGAAAACTCTGACAAAGGATGAGTTGACACTCTTAAAAAATTCAGATAATTCTTGCCCAATCATCCTTTTTTTCTTGACAAGGAAGACTTATATTATCTACCTCTCTCCATCTCTTCTTTTTTTTTACCCTCTAGGTGTGATTCTTGGGTCATCTTTTCTACTCAGCGTAAATGATTTTCTTCTTAAAACGTGTCTCAAAGAAAGAAGTCGGATTCTAATAGGACCGTGTTGTGCTACTGCCAATTTGGAAGCTAAATGGTGTAAACACAGTGGCGATCCAGGCCCAGAACAGTCCATACCAAAAATATCCATTGATGTAAGAGGAGGTCTGCTACAGGTCTGTGGGGATTGGCCCCATTTTTTCCCACAAGTTTTAAACTAGCCTTTGTTCATTTTTTTGAACTGTTTCATTGAATTTTAAACTTAGTGTGGTGAGAAAGGGTATTGTCGGATTGGTGTCTTACTAAACTTTTTTAACAGCTTTATTGAAACATAATTCACAAACCATACAATTCACCTAATTAGAGTATACCATTCAGTGATTTTTTTAATGTATTCACAGAGTCATGTGGTCATCACAACAATCCATTTTAAAATATTCTCACACACCTACTTCCAAAACCCTTCAACCATTCACACTCCCCATCATCCTCTGATCCCCTCCCCAGAACTAGGAGACCACTATTTTCTGTCTCTGACTCTTCTGGACATTTCATATAAATGGAATCATATGAAATGCGGTCTTTTGTGAATAGCTTCTTTCACTTAGCATAATGTTTTCAAGGTTCATTGATGTTTCTGCAGGTGCCAGTACTTTATTCCTTTTTACAACCAAATAATACTCCACTGTATTGATGTACCTCATTTTATTTATCCATTCAGCAGTTGATGGACATTTAGATTCCATCCACTTTTGGCTATTATGAATAATGCTGCTATGAATATTTGCGCATAAGTATTGTGAGGACATGTTTGGAATTGCTGAATCAATAAACTTTTTCCTAATGTGTAGACTTTTCTACTATAAAGTAGTCAGCCTGTCTCAGGCAGTGTCATCAGTAATACATGAGCCATTTCCTAATGACATGTTGTTTAGCTGTTATGCTGTCTGATGACTAACATGACATACAACTTCACACTGCAGTGTTTTATGCATTTGATTTGCAGCCAAGTACAGAATATGTGAGGTTATCCAATTTATTTCTTGATAATTTTCTATTTGGATAGAATTTGAAGGTTTTTTTGGTATGATTTGATATCCCCCAAATGTGACACAGATCTAAAGAGCTTGAGAAATTCAGAGTTATAGAAAGTGGAAATGACTAATTTGTTAATAGTTGAGGCATATTAAGTATGAATTTCTTGTTTTCATCTGAAAGCTGTCTTGCCTCCACTGTTTCACTAGTTTTCTTACTGACACAGAGCTCGATGTGGGCAGAGCCTAATAACTTACTGCTTTATATTGGTCTGGAGATTTTTAGTATCTGTTATATATCTTCATATATTTACTAAGCTTGTGCTTATGTGTTGTTTTGTCAAGAATATTAATTGCATTACCATTTTTCCAAGGAAGCAAAGTAACTCCACATTAAAAATAAGAATAAAAGCAAAACAAAGTATATAATCTCTATATTATAAAGCCTTTTGACATTTTAAGAGCTGGAGCATGGTATTTGACTCGCCAGCTTGACTTTTCACCTATCACTATTTTTTTCAGATTCAATACAATCAATACAAATAAGATTGATGAGGAAAAAATAGACTTAGTATCATATCTCTTACCTTCATTTCTGAGATGCCTTAATTCCAGAGGTAGGACTTAAACTTAGGGTTTAAAACTTGCCCACAAAGCATAGGCTTATTCTCTTCTACCTTTGTATATTCTTTTCTTCTTTTCTGTATTACCTGGTTCTCTGGGAAATTACAGTTGTAATGCTTTCACCCAAAATATTTGGAGAAATTCAACTTTATTAAATGTTTAAGTCCTCTGACATTAATCATTATTCCCCACTGGCCATCCTTCTGTTATAGACTAAGTCTTCACCTGCAGAAAAAGGGAAGGTGATCCTTTCTGTTAGATGAAGTAGCAAGAGTTTGTTCTGAAACTCTACTGTAGCTCCTGTACAGTTGGTTCTCAAGGGCTGTGTTGGTTGGTACTTTCTCACTGAACACTGAAATTGGGAGCCTTTTAAGTTCAAGCTCATTGAGCATCTTCCTTCTCTTTTTCTCTGAAGACTCAAAGTACAAAGAAAGGAACCCTAATAGCAGGATGTGTTCATGTAATCTCATGACAAAATAGAAGCTATTCTACAAACCTGTTATTATTAACATTTTGACCTGAAAGGATCTTCATTGCTTCTCTCATACTGTATTCAATGTTCTTTTCCTGCTTAACTAAGTTAATTCATAAACATTACCTCTCATCTACATAATTTTATTATCAATTCAGCATTTAAAATTGATTGCTACCTACACATTATAGGATTTGCTTGATTTTCTTGTTTCTATGTATTTCCCCAATAATAGAATTTCATCTCAAAGGTCAATTGCTTAAAAATTACAGGTTGGTTATTATCAGTAATTAAAATAAATGTAATTATAGTCTTGAACTAATTCAAATATGATTGTACCTAATTATCCTCATGAGATATTTGTATTTAAAGCCAGTAAAATTTTTCATATGATTTTAAAGGTTTTCTGGGGTCAAGAACATTTGAATTGCTTAATTCTTCTGCATGAATTACTCAGTGGATACCTTAACATGGAAGGAAATTTTGAAGCGAAAGTTTCTGAAGCAGTTCCACAAATGCCATCTCCTTTGGAAAAAAATCAGATATTTAAAAGTGAACAAAGTTCAGATGACCTACGGACAGGTCTATTTCAGTATATACGGGATGCTGGTAAGTAGCGATAGCCTCACTATGACTGTGTGTTTACCTCCATATTAGGTAAATGATGACAGTTCAACAACACTTGAAAACTAAGTGCATTGAATACCTGCCGTACCAAAACAGTACTTTGCCTTTCAGTCTCTCTTAAGGGAAGATTCTTGATTTGTTCCTCTCTTAAACCATATAAACATGATCAGACAGCTTCTTTATATTCTTTTCTTTCATATTCATAATTTTTTCTTGCTGTAATAAACCAACATGTCCCACTTCAGAAGCATACAATTAATTATACTTTCATTTAACAGAACCTCTGAAAATGCCTGGTGTCTATGAAGTCTTGTTTTACAATGAAACCGAAGATAGCCCAGGGATGATGCTGTGGAGATACCCAGAACCTAGAGTGCTCACCCTTGTACGCATAACTCCTGTGCCCTTCAACACCACCGAGGATCCAGACATTAGCACAGCAGACCTTGGTGACATGCTGCAGGTTTGGAATGACTCTTCATTTCTTTTTTTTTTTTTTTTTTTTTTTTAATTTTATTTTATTTTTAATCAAAATAAAAACACTGTGGGAAGGCGCTGATCAGATAATTGGAAAAATATTAGGAGCATACCTATCTTTTCCACCAGTTGTCTCAGAGAAATATACATGTATGTGCACATACAAACATACATATGTACACATACACACAAGACACATGCACACTAGAAATGTTAAAATAAGGGAATGAAGTTATTCAGATTCATGGTACACAGCAGTTTTGAGAGTTCTTGGCTCTCCTCTTTGACCTGTAGCCTACATGGTCTCCAGCTGTAATGGGACAAGCAGTGTCACTGCGTTCACCACACAGTTTCTTTTTCTTTTATTTTAAGGTTTATTCCTTTATGGATGGGGTGGATCTTCACTGCGGCACGGGCTTTTCTCTCATTGCGATGCGTGCGGGCTGCTCTTCATTGCAGTGTGCGGGCTTCTCATTGCGGCACATATAGAGCCCAGGGGCTAAGTAGCTGTGGTTCCCAGGCCCTAGAGCACTGACTCAGTAGTCGTGGCGCTCAGGTTTAGTTGCCCCAGGGCATGTGGGATTTTCCCAGACCAGGGATCAAAGCCGTGTCCCCTGCATTGGAAGTCAGATTCTTTACCACTGATCCACCAGGGAGGCCCCCGCCACACATCTTCTGAATAACCTACCACGTGCTCACACCCTTCAGCATGTTTAGAGCTGTTCTATGAAATAATATATGCCCCCATAAGGCTGGAAAGGGTGAAAATTTTCATTTCATTTCCAGAGTTGAAAATGGTCCTGGACCAGTGGTAGGCTTATAGGAAAGCCATCTAATGAGGGATTATATTCCCTATGATTCTGTGCAAAGTTTGTTGTCCATCATTTCCTCGAGTGCGGATATCACTGTATTATTATTCTACTTATTAATTCTACAGACCTGAATTTCTCCTAAAATTTGTTTTTCTCCTAGTCTTCCACCTATTGCTCAATCACACAGTCATTCACTTGAAGGCATTCCTGATTGCTCTTTTTCTCTAACTTCCCACATCAACATGTCCTGTCAGCTCTACCTCCAAATATGTCCCTATTCCATCTACTTCTCTGTGTTTCTACTGGTACAATTTGAGTCCAAGCCACCATCTTCTGTTCCCTACTACAGTAGCTTCCTAATTGGTCTCTGGGAATCCATCCTTGACTCCCTGCAATGCACTTTGCAAATAGCAACCACAATGATCTTTTAAAAATGTAGATGAGATTACCTCACTCCCCTAACTTGAAACCTTCCTCTGATACTGAGAACAGAATTCAGTATCTTACTCTGGCCCACAAGGACCTATGGTCTCTGCACTGCCCACCTCTCTGGTATGTCCTGATCACTTATCTCCAGCCCCTCATAAATAAATATAAACCAGTTTCTTTTTTTTAATGACTGATCTATATTTAAGTCAGAATAATAATACAAATCAGAGGAGTCCACGCTACCTATTATAAGCTTATTTAATTCTTATTTAGATTCTTGATTATAATATAGTCAGATGTTCACCTTCTGAATTGATAACAATGAAATGTGTCATTTTGTCAAATAAACCAGAGTATGCAGAACTATCCAATTTGCCACAATGTCAACTGTCTCTACTTTCATTTTTTTCCCTTGTGATGAAGACTTCTAAGATCTATCCTCGTAGCAACTCTACTTTGATTCTTAAATGTTCACATTTGCTTCCCCGTCTGTCAGAGTCATATTCATGATTATCTTCTCTACCAATATTCTTGGATTATTTTTGCTGAACAAAGTGGCATTGTCTTTGAATCCTACTGTCTTGTTAGACTAGCCTAAATGCAGAACATCTGTAGTATTTTCAGTCACAATGAAAATACTCATATATCAACAGCATCATGTAAAGGGCTTTTTTTGTAACTGATTTTAGGGTTCAGATTTATAGTTAAAAATTATCCTAAGCCTGATAACCATTGGTAGCAAGCAGTATTACACCAGTTGTATTAAACAGAGCATTTACGTTAGAAAGTACATTCACTAATGACATGTTCTTCATCTTCTCACTGCCACTGGAGAGGCAGGAGAGCAGAGTGGTTATGGGAATGAACTATAGCCAGAATGCCTGGGTTCAGATTCTGGCTCTGCCATTTTCAAGCTGTGTCACCTTAGACAAGTAAAGTAGTCTCTCGACCTCAGGTTTTCTGTTTTGCTTTTCTTTCATCAATAAAATGAGGCTATTAACAATGTAATGGCTATAGGAATGAATATTTATAAGACACATAGAACAATGCCTGGCACATAGTAAATGCTATATAAGTATGGGTACTACCAGTACTGTTACAATGATTATCGCCAAAAGTCTTTTCATCACGCGGAAGCACAGGCTAGACCAGAAAGAGCTGGGGTCTAATGGCTCTCCAGACCAGCGGAAGTAGTCTAGGCGATCTGGGACAGTCTGGGGGCCTTTACAGTAGACTTGGCGCATAAGCACCGCGTGAGGGAAGCCTGGCAGGTTTCAACAAGACGAGAGTTGATATCAGAGAAGTCCTGCTATATTTCGTATCTTCTTGGAGAGAGAGGAAGTGATGTGTGGCAGAGTTCAAAGACAAGGCTGCTGGTCTAAAAAGCAAGACAGGGTTATACCTACTGTAAGCTGAAGGGGAAGGCTAGATCCCAGTGCTAAGCAAGAACACCCAAAGCTAACAGCTGAGACAGAAGAACAGAGAAGACGGGCATAAAGTTGCCATGCTACTGAGCTCCTTGGCCTAGCCTTATATTCACCTGGTGAGGAGCAAAATTCATCCCAGGGGTTGGGGTGACCTCATCTGTGGAAATATGACAGCTTTTTTCTTGAGCCCTGGCAGTGCCAGACCCTGGGCATACTCCTGAGGGGGTCAGAGATGGATGAGACACTGTTCAGTCATTAGAAGCAATCTGTGCAGCAGGCAGGTTTCTGTGGTTGTTTGGGGCAGAAGAGTTTCCATAATTTAAGCATTCAAGCATTCAGCGTTAAACCTCTGTGTTGTCAGAATCCTTCTCCCAGTCTATGTAAGTCTCTCTAGATCTGTACCAGAGACACAGCTAAAATATTGAACTCCCAATCGTGAATAGCAGGGAACCTGTGAAAAGAAGTCTGTTTATCAACCTGGTCTAGTTTAGGTAACCTGGACATTAAAGTCTCAGCTGCTGACTCCTGTCCCCTCCCGCTTTGTGTTTTACTAATTCAGTGACCTTAGGCAAACTGCTCATCTCTTGGAGACTTAATTTCCTCAACCGAACACCTGAGTCAACACTATTTACCTTTCAGAGTTTTTTCCATGAGATTTAAGTGAAATATTAAAGCTAAAACAAATGCCTTACACAAAGTGAGCTCTTAATAAATGTTAATTTCCTTCCCTCCACTTCTCCTTCATATTCAAATGCCTGGACCAAAATAAAGCCTCCTAAATGGGATTGCCTAAATTGCCAAAGCCTTTGACTGTGTGGATCACAATAAACTGTGGAAAACTCTGAAAGAGATGGGAATACCAGACTACCTGACCTGCCTTTTGAGAAATCTGTATGCAGGTCAGGAAGCAACAGTTAGAACTGGACATGGGACAACAGACTGGTTCCAAATAGGAAAAGGAGTACGTCAAGGCTGTATATTGTCACCCTGCTTATTTATCTTCTATGCAGAGTACATCATGAGAAACGCTGGGCTGGAAGAATCACAAGCTGGAATCAAGATTGCTGGGAGAAATATCAATGACCTCAGATATGCAGATGACACCACCCTTACGGCAGAAAGTGAAGAGGAACTCAAAAGCCTCTTGATGAAAGTGAAAGAGGAGAGTGAAAAAGTTGGCTTAAAGCTCAGCATTCAGAAAATGAAGATCATGGCATCCGGTCCCATCACTTCATGGGAAATAGATGGGGAAACAGTGTCAGACTTTATTTTTCTGGGCTCCAAAATCACTGCAGATGGTGACTGCAGCCATGAAAGTAAAAGACGCTTACTCCTTGGAAGGAAAGTTATGACCAACCTAGATGGCATATTGAAAAGCAGAGATATTACTTTGCCAACAAAGGTCTGTCTAGTTAAGGCTATGGTTTTTCCTGTGGTCATGTACGGATGTGAGAGTTGGACTGTGAAGAAGGCTGAGCACTGAAATATTGATGCTTTTGAACTGTGGTGTTGGAGAAGACTCTTGAGAGTCCCTTGGACTGCAAGGAGATCTAACCAGTCCATTCTGAAGATCAGCCCTGGGATTTCTTTGGAAGGAATGATGCTAAAGCTGAAACTCCAGTACTTTGGCCACCTCATGCGAAGAGTTGACTCATTGGAAAAGACTCTGATGCTGGGAGGGATTGGGGGCATGAGGAGAAGGGGACGACAGAGGATGAGATGGCTGGATGGCATCACTGACTCGATGAACATGAGTCTGAGTGAACTCCGGGAGTTAGTGACGGACAGGGAGGCCTGGCGTGCTGCAATTCATGGGGTCGCAAAGAGTCGGACACGACTGAGCGACTGAACTGAACTGAACTGAAATGGAATTTCAGCCTTCAATCTCTTCTTCCAACCTGCCCTACTGAGTTCTTAAAGGAACAGGTGGATTGTGTCATTCCCTGAGGAAAACCTTCCGTGGTCCTGTCACTCTGTTAGACTGACCTGGAAGTAGTGAGTGAAGTCGCTCATTCGTGTCTGACTCGGCAACCCCATGGACTGTAGCCTCCCAGGCTCCTCCATCCATGGAATTTTCCAGGCAAGAGTACTGGAGTCGGGTGCCATTTCCTTCTCCAGGAGGAAAACCTTTAGTGGTCCGGTCACTCTGCTAGACCGGCCTTGAGGGCCCTGCTAAACCTACAGGCCCAGCTTTGCCTTTCCTTCCCTTATACACAATCTCTGCTCTGGTCAAAGGGGCTGGTGGCCGCCCACAACTGGACCACTCCCTCTGCCTGGGCATCTGTCCCTTTTTTGCTGAAATCCAGTCCATGCTTCCAGACAGCTCCAGTGCCATCTGGAAGCCTTTCTGGGACACCCTCTCCACCCATGATACTGCCTTTCTCTGACATCCTGTAACACTTCATGGCATCAAGTTTATTCTGTTTCTCACCTAGTCTTCACGTTTTTGTCATCCATATCTTGTCTCCCACCTAGGTTTCCAAAGGAAATGGTCACATCTGATTTGTCATTATGGTCCTTATAGTACCCACTGCTGTCGAGATGCTCAGTGTATTGACTGGGTGGATGAGTACATGGTTATCTATGTTCCTAGTCTGTGTAATTCAGACATATTCCATTGTTTGCCATTATTTTATGGGGCTATTGAATGCATTTGGTTTTACAAACTGAATTATGTCAGGATGCATTGTGTTTTATGCTTCAGTGGTATTACCTAGTATAAACACACAGTCTAATGTCATTACGTTACTTGGGCTCTTGGTGAGATCATTGAATATTCTGCCAAGTCCACTGCCCACTAGGCAGGGGCTAGTTATTAAGTACAAAAATAAGTTAATCTCCTTGGTTTTAGTCCTAAAAACAAAATCAAGTTTGGATTTTTTTTTCCTTCAGTATTATTTGGTTCATAAAAAAACTGACCTTACATAGACTCCTTAAATGTATTTGTTTATATGTCTTTCCATGATTAATATTGGGATTTATAAACCAGGCTCCTCATATGACTTTATGGAATTTATTTTGTGATTGTACTGAAAAATATGGAAAACAGTTCTATGATGTTAAACTAACCATACGTTCAGAATAAAGACCCTGAAATTAATGTTCACAAAAAGCAAAAGGAGCATATTTTGCATTCAATTTTATCATGTTAAATTATAAGTGTTAGTAGTGTATTTGTGCTTAGTTGCTCAGTCGTGTCTCTTTGCGTTCCCATGGACTGTAACCGCCAGGCTGCTCTGTCCATGGGTTTTCCCAGGCAGAAATACTGGAGTGAGTTGCCATTTCCTACTCCAGGGGATCTTCCCAACCCAGGGATCAAACCTGCCTCTCTTGAATCTCCTGTGTTGGTAGGCAGGTTCTTTGCCACAAGCGCCACCTTAAGGTAGAGTAATACCAGCAACCTACTAGAATAGATGTGCTATTGATTGAAGTGAGCTGAAAGGTAAGAAACTTCTTGCACTGTGTCTGGCATATACTGTAGGTTTTCCTCTCTCCTCATCCTGTGTGTATACGGCCTACTGAGGTTTCCATTTTGGAAATACCCATGTTCTCAGATTGTGAACTTTTAATTCATACTTTGTAGTGGAATTGGTAATGGGGATTTTAATCATCACATAGATCAGTCATGGTGCTTGTTCTTGTTCTCTCAGTACTGTATTACTCTGGTTTTAATATTTATTTTCATTTATATATTGTACTAAATGTTTAGATATCTTCATTAGGTATGTGACAGTAGCCCAAACTAAATAATCATCTTTCCCCAAGGATCTCAAGAGTATAAAGCTTGAACATTACAATTCAAGATAAACATTCAGTATTGGGCTGGGATCACTGGAGCAATTTAAGCAGATGTAAAGTAAAGTTAAAGAAGTAAAATAAAGGATAACATACTGTATGGATTAAAAGTAAAGACATAAGAGCTAAAGTCAGACGTTTCTCTTAATGTAGAAAATATCTAGGGTATACATAAGATTACTGGTGTTAAAGTCAGATAAAAGGGAAAGAAAATGTTTAAGTAATTTCGAGAAAAAATGAACACAGGTTCACAAAACCTTACATTAGGAAAATGAAATAGACATTTAAAATCAGATCTATACCTTCAGAAAATTTGAATATAATTAACAATGAGAAGATAAACATATATATCTGTTACTTTTATTTCCACATTATAGCATTTATCATCAATAAATGTTGAATACCTTTTCAATATAGCATATGACAATGAAGATATGAAGAGACAGAAGATCTGCCCTTACTCTTGTAGGGATTATAATCTAATTGAAAAGAGAGGCCATAATTACATATACAAATTCAGGAGATAGAATAGCTGAATATGTATTAGGATAGACACATTTATATAGGCGAAATCATGTAATTTGGGGAATTATGACATTTAGAAGAGTAAATTGAATTAATTGGCAAAAAAAAGAATAAGTTTGTTACTAAAGCAGTATAATTTCATAGCACTTTCACAGTTAAGAAGGCATTTTCAAGCTTCAGAATTAGGTCCAAATCTCTTACATGAAAAAAAAAAAAAATGACCAGTGTTCATAAAAGATATCTTCTCTAGGATAACAGGAAGAAAAAGACAAAAAGCAGACTGTGTCATTTGTTTATTTCTGGTGGAGAAAGAGAATGGTAAGCCAAAGAAATCAGTGTACTCATGCCCAGTTCATTTTTATTTATCCAACTCAAAAGTCAGGGAAATTAGTTTTTAAAATAACACTAATATGATTATAAAAATCAAAGTGAAACCACGTTGGGAGAATAACAAACAAAACAATGCATAGTTAGAAGCCAAGGAGAGTCTAAATGGTTGAGATCTATGTTGTTTTTGCTCCGAAGTGTTCTGATCGTCTTTATTTTTTACATCCAGCTCTGTGTCAGGTGTTTCGAGTACATAACCTCATTAAATCTCATTTTTGCAGTGGGTGGTGGGGAGTATCCCCATTTTATAAGTGCGGAAACTGAGGCCATGAGAAATTAACTGGTCTTGAATCATTAAACTTAAAAATGGAAGAGCCAGAATTTCTTCCCAGGTCTTTCTGACTCCAAAACTTATGTTCTTTACTATATTTGTAAAACAATACAGTATTCATATTATAAATGACACATATGAGTGATAGTTAGGAACTCTGTTGAGAAATATGGAAAGAAAATAAAATTATTCTTTTGCTTCAGACTGTTCAATCATGAAATAATGAATCAGACCAAAATGCAAAATCATCTTAAATAAATAAAAGGACTCCCAGACACACAAGACTGTTTGGGTATTACGATATCTAAATAAAGAACCTTTCCTTCATAAGGAGAACTGATCAGTTCTAGAAGCCTAGGATAGTCATAGAAGCATTTGTTGGAAGAAGCCGTCCTTGTAGCGTCCAAAGAAACGGTGCCTAAGTGTCTGGTTCACCTGGTAGCTTAAATCCCCTTTATGGAGATGAATGTAGCAGCTGTCAGATCTCTGGGCCTAACATCCAAATCATCTAACCACCCAAATATCCTAATAGTTTGACTCCTGATGCAGTCTGTCTAAAGAGAGTTTCGTACACTTCTCAGGCCAGCATCAGTATCCAGGCTGTTTGGCAGTGATACATCTGGTGGTAAATTAATATCTTGGCATCTGGTTTATATATCAGTCTCTAGTGAACTTGGTTACATGATTCAGCATTCCTAAATCTAGCCAGTCCTGGGACACCATGGGCATTTTTTGAGACTGCAAGACCCATGGCCAGGTCGTAAATCATGATGAATCTGTCATGCTAAGTACCCTCCCACGGCAGCTGCCTTCCCAGCACGCTGGCCTCTCCTGGATGACGTCTCTATTGTACAGTGTGTCATAAACCTTTCCAAACAAAACCCCACTCTTAACTACCTTGAAGAGTTGGGAGGAGGAAAGACAATTTATGTTAAGCACCAGGCATGGCTTCCTTGATAGCTTAGTTGGTAAAGAATCCGCCTGCAATGTGGGAGACCCTGGTTCAACCCCTGGGTCAGGAAGATCCCCTGGAGAAGGGATAGGATACCCACTCCAGTATTCTGGCCTGAAGAATTCCATGGACTGTATAGTCCTGGGGTCGCGAAGAGTCGGACACGGCTGAGCACCTTTCACTCACGCACTGTGATGTCATACGCAGTTAAAGGCTCAGTAAGTTGTTAGGGCACTCAGTAACTGCTGTCACTATGACGTCACCATCCTCATCACTGTCCCCTCAACTGATCAGAGGCCCTCAGCTCTACTGGGACAGACCAAGAACGCCCTATTTCCTGAGAAAGACACTTTTCTGGTTGTAGCCTGTCATAGCACTTATTGAGAATGATGGCTCTGCATGTGATTAATGAAATGCTTCCACTGACTGAGAATGGCTGTTAGAGGAGGTGCCACCTTCCCCCAGCTACACCATCAGTGCCTGCAAGGTAGCAGGTCAGCAGATAACAGAAACCCCCTGAAGCTGGCCTAGCGAAAAACAGAGGCGACAGCTTCTGTCAAGAGACAGTGGGGGAGTCCTAGAGGCCAAGGGCAAGATGCGTCTGGGCCTTTAGTAAAGGACAGGGCCAAGAATGGAAGACAGGAATCCAGGGGAGTATTGACCTGCTATATTCCTCTCTCTGCTTCTTTCCTCATATTTGCTTTACTCTTTTTCAGCAGACTAGCTTCTTTTTTCGGAGAAGGCAGTGGCACCCCATTCTAGTACTCTTGCCTGGAAAATCCCATGGACAGAGGAGCCTAGTAGGCTGCAGTCCATGGGGTCGCGAAGAGTTGGACAGGACTGAGCGACTTCACTTTCACTTTTCACTTTCATGCATTAGAGAAGGAAATGGCAACCCACTCAAGTGTTCTTGCCTGGAGAATCCCAGGGACAGGGGAGTTTGGTGGGCTGCTGTCCATTGCGTCACACAGAGTCGGACATGACTGAAGTGACTTAGCAGCAGCAGTAGCAGCTTCTTTTTTTCCCTGTTTCTCAGGCCACCTGGTAGTCTCCCCACAACTCTCAGGGCTCTCAGAGTCACACCTACAAGTCCAGCCTCTGGTCCAGTTCCACATTCTTGATGGGCCTCGTTTGTCATCAGGAGCTCTTGGCCCATTCAGCCAAGGGGTGGAATCAAATTCCCCAACATGGCTGTGAATTAGGGGTCATTTGTGAGCTTTACAGATACCCGCAGAGGGAGTCATCCTATGTCATAGCTCTAACTGTTCTCATTTGCCACCCTGGCTAGCCTGGCCCAGCTCATGGTCAGTACTGGCCTCCTGCTGACGGCTGCTGCTTTCCTGTCTGACCACCTCTGAAGATCTTTACAGTGTATTCTGCTCTTGCAAGAGGGAACCCTTTTATATGTGGCCTGTGGTGTTGGAGAAGAGTCGCCACTGCCAGCAGGGTATCAAGAAAGACTGCCTCACTAAAAGAAATTTACTTCTTTTTGCTATGGTTTCTCCAGCTTTTCCTTTTGCAAATATCTGGCAAAGCTGTTTCTCTCTATACATCACAAGCTTTTTAAATCTTTTCATTTTCCTCCCCAGGTGTCTTCCCAAAAGATAGATTAAGCAGGTTTCTATGTCTTACAGATACGTAAGAGATATTTTCTTTTCCCCAAGTATCTATCTTGATCGGTGCTTCGTTTTTAAGTGCAATGACTGTGTAACACATTAGCAACTTCACAGATTTCTATAAATACTCTCTCAGTTCTAGTGATGTATGAGATCTTTACCTATAAAATAATTTTCTGTTTGAGTTTACAATGTGATGCCTAATGTCTGTAGCTTGGTGATTTGTTTGGTTTTTCTAATGACATCTTATTCACAGCTTGAACTGAAGCTTCCTTAAACCTTCTAGTTGTGTGGATTTTATTCTTTTTTTTTAATTACATGCGAAAATGTTCCAAGTCAGAGAGTAATACTCAGTATTACCCAATAAATTAAAAACTAGACTTTTGCTGCTTTAAACTTGACTTTACAAGCTTTCTATGATTCTAAAGCACATGGACCTGATAGGCAAAGGTTATGATATTAGCACATGGTGACACGAGGGGAAAAGAATCCTTCTGAGAGTTACTTGCAATCTAATATGATTTGCCTCTTCCACGCACAACTTAAAAAGAATAAAAGGAAGTGTTCTTGGGTGTTTCTTTTCAACTGTGTTGGGCGGTTCACTTATAGCTGCACATATGTTCCCAGAATCCCGAGCCTTTTTATTTTATAAGCACCTCCTGCCCACTGGCAGCTGTGCTAATGTGTCCCAGAAGGCCTTGCTCCTATCCATCATCTTTAGGAGGGGTGCTCAAAGCCAGATAGGAGATTCATTGTTGCTGAAATACAGAAAAGAAAAAGAAGCCTTGCGGGCTTTGAGGAAGTAAGAGGCAGAGCCAGACTCTTAGAAAATAAAGGAAAGGAAAAAGTCCTGCATACTCAGTGGACACAAAAATAAATGGTTTTGAATGATGGGTAACAGTGCTGGATCGACTACTAAGTGTTCTGCATCCAGAAGCCATTGCCTCCTTTTTTGGACAATGAAGGGAACCTAAAATAAAGTATTCCCTGGATACGTTTAAATCATCCTGTCTTCATGGTGTTGTAAAAGTATTTAAAAAAAAAAAAAAAAGATCTAGGAATACATTGAAAAGAGCTCCGCCTGAGAACTTTGAGGTTTAATTCAGTAAATACAGATAAAAAGATCTGAGCTAGGGCCATTAAATATACAGAGGAGGAGAGGGCTCTAGTTCTGCTGTCAAGGCACCTCTAGTCTTTAGAAGGGAAAACAAGTACACAGAATGAGGCAAGACAGAACTGTGATTTGATATGGGAGACACCTGGAAAACATGGCTTTAAAGCAAGGAGAGTTTGTATCTGGCAACACCAGGAAAAGCCTCCACGGAGGAGATGGCAATTGAGAGGATCCTTAAAGGCCAAATAGGATTTCAATATATAAAATGAGGGGAAAGGATAAAGGAAGAAAAGATGAGTCTGAGCAAAATTTCAAAATTGAGTAAAAGAATACAGAATTTACGCTTGAGGGTTTGCAAATAATCTGGTTTGACCAGCACAAATTATGAAAGTAACAGATTAAGTGGATAAGGGATAAGCCTTAGACTTGGGTTTTTAGTCTACGACCATTCCATGCAGAGAAAGAAAGTAACACATTTACTGAGCATCTAGTATGTACCAGGCACCAAACTTGTCCTTTTACATGTCATATCTCTTGTATCCTCTCTGTAACCCTGTGTAGTTTGTCCTGTTATCTCTAGAGCTGGGGTTACTTACGTTCTGAGAAGTTACCTGGTCTTTCCAACATCATAAAGCAAGTAAGGAGGTAAAACAGAGACTCAAATCTAGGTTTTTATTAATTATAAGTTCTTCTGTGTTGTACAGCTTGACTACTTTTAGAGTATGGAGTCTGTATTTTGTTTGATGGGCATTGGAAAACCATTGGCAGTCCAGGACCTTAGGTAAATTAATCTGATAACCTGGTAGAGAGTGGAATGGAGTGAGAAGAGACCAAAAATGAGACCTGGGAATTCTCTGGTAATCCAGTGGTTAGGACTTGGTGCTTTCACTGCCAGGGCCTTTTTACTGCAGAGTTCAATTCCTGGTGGAGGAACTAAGATCCCACAAGCTATGTGGCATAGTCACACACACACAAAACAAATATTAATTAAAAAAAAAAGTAGAAGACCTGTTAGGGGTCTCAGAGAAGAGATGGCAGAAGCTGTAACTGGAGGGATAGGGTGTGAGGAGATGGGGGATAATAACTGGTATGGAGAAAAAGAAATGAATGCAGGAGACGTAGAGAAATAATCTGTGTTCTTGACAATCAGTATCGCAATTTAATGAGAGTAAGAGAAGTCATAGCATAGATGTCAGTTAGACTTCAGCTTCATAGGAAATACGATAAGACTATTTACAAAATTTGGGAAATAAAAGGAGTACCTCTCATGCTAGGCACTATTCGCCATGCTACTCACTGTATGCAGTTTATATCTGCTCCTGAAGTCAACCGCAGAAGTGAGCAGTGTTCTCCCCTTCTTACAGATAAGAAAGTTGAGGATCTGAAAAGTTGAGTTGCTGTGGGCCTCTTTTCCCTGAAAAGTGCATGAATGCACGCACGACTTCACATATAGTTTCAAAAAGTTTATGGATGCCTGTAAAGTGTATGAATCTTTGATGAAGAATCCCAACAAGAAATCCTGCCAGAGCTACTGGACCCCTGTGCCCATTAGGATTAGGTTCAGATGTGAGTGATAGAAAGGACAAAACAATAACAGCTTAGGCAAAACCAGCTTCTTTTCCTGTCATACATGAGAATAACCTGAAGGCAGATGGTCTAGGGCTATACGTGTCTCTACAAAGTCGTGAGGGCCCAGATGTCTTCTTGCTTCCTGCTGTTCTGCTGTCCCCAGCACTTGCACTTCCTTCATGGTCCCAGATGGCTGCATGAGCGTGAAGCCTCTTGTCCCCAGTCCAGCCAGAGGAAGAGGAGGGAACCAAAGAGCTGAGAAAAGGCTGTTCCTGGGAAGCCACACCCTACACGCTCTGCTGCCAGCATCCCAGAGTCCAGAACTGTATATCACATGGCTGCTCCTAAGGGCTACCTGGGACTCATTTGCTGAGGAGGAAGAGAAGGAGAGAGGCCCTGGGAGACACTGAAAGCGCCTGCTGGCCTCACAGCTGTAACCCCCCAGGGGTCTAGGTCCGTGCTGCCTGCTGTGCTAGCCGGCTCGTGACCTGCTTCTGCCTCTGGCCTGCTTGTGAAACTCATTCATCACTCAGTCTGCGTTGCAGTAAGAGAACTCACTTTCTAGTCCATGAGTGAATAGTTTGCTGAGGCAGAATTTGTGGAGAAAACTTAAAAAGCAAATGAGATTTTTGAAATAAAATGTATAAATAAGTAGTTGAAATGCTAGCATTCCTTGCGCTTCAAAAGAATAAGAGGTGGAGAAGGAATCTGTCAGTAAGATGTGCTTTTAAAGCAAATGGAAAACATTTGCAAACTGCAAAAATACTGAAGTCATTTTTGTCCTGTCACTTTATTTGGTGGTAGAAATTTTATTAGCCTATTTCTCTTTTCCTATTAAATACTCCTGCATTTAAAAAGGAGGGAGGGGAAGTTTTTTATTTTTTCCTGGAAGCGAAGAACTATGCCTAGCAATCAGCGTGTTTGATGTTTATTGGTCAGTATTAAAAAATGTTTGAGGTATAAAAAAATGAAAGGACAGTAAATATGAGCTAAAGGTGTATGATCCTCTTTTAATGAATTATTCTTCCCTAAATAGAAGTACGTCTCCCTATGAGAGTCATAGTAAAAACCATCGTTTAAAAAATTTGAGTTGTTTCCTGAAAGCTACATTGTTGAGACAGTAACAAACAGAAAGAGAAAAGTAAGGTCCAAAGAAGTAATATACTCTTTGGGAGTCTGGGAATTTTCTAATAGTCCAGTGGTTAGGGGGCTTCCCAGGTGACTCAGTGGTAGAGAATCTGTCTGCAAGTGCAGGAGATGCGGGTTTGATCCCTGGGTTGGGAAGATAACCCTGGAGAAGAAAATGGCAACCCCTTCCAGTAGCCTTGTCGGGGAAATCTCATGGACAGAGGAGCCTGGTGGGCCACAGTTCATGGGGTTACAAAGAGTCAGACACAACTTAGCGACTGAGCATGCACACACACTTACATGCATTTGTTTGTATACACATGCACACATATAATAAAACAAGGGTTAAAGGAAGGATATAGTAACTTCTGTAAGATCCCCTGGAGGGGGCTTAGTTGCTCTGCAACGTGTGGAATCCTCCCAGATGAGGAATCGAAGTGGTGTGTCCTGCTTTGGCAGGCAGATTCTTTACTACTGAGCCACCAGGAAAGCCCCTGTAGCAACATTTTAAATGTAACATCAAAGTCAAGAATTTTTATTCTCTTAAACTGTTAGCACCTTTTTAAGCAACTTATTTGAGATACAATTATTAAACCATTCAATTCATGCATTTAAAGAGTACGGTTCAATGGTTCAATATTTTCATCAATTTAGTCACTTAGTCCTGTCTGACTCTTTGCGACCCCATGGACTGCAGCACACCAGGCTTCCCTGTCTATCACCAACGCCTGGAGTTTACTGAAAATCATGTCCATCGTGTCAGTGATGCCATCCAAATATCTCATCCTCTGTCATCCCCTTCTCCTCCTGCCTTCATTCTTTCCCAGCATCAGGGTCTTTTCCAATGAGTCGGTTCTTCACATGAGGTGGCCAAATTACTGAAGTTTCAGCTTCAGCGTCAGTCCTTCCAATGAATATTCAGGGTTGATTTCCTTTAGGATGGACTGGTTGGATCTCCTTGCAGTCCAAGGGTCTCTCAAGAGTCTTCTCCAACACCACAGTTCAAAGGCATCAATTCTTCGGTGCTCAGCTTTCTTCATAATCCAACTCTCACATCCATACATGACTACTGGAAAAACCATAGCCTTGACTAGATGGACCTTTGTTGGCAAAGTAATGTCTCTGCTTTTTAATATGCTGTCTAGGTTTGGCCACCTCATGCAAAGAGTTGACTCATTGGAAAAGACTCTGATGCTGGGAGGGATTGGGGGTAGGAGGAAAACTGGACGACAGAGGATGAGATGGGTGGATGGCATCACCGACTCGATGGACGTGAGTTTGAGTGAACTCCGGGTGTTGGTGACAGACAGGGAGGCCTGGCGTGTTGCGATTCATGGGGTCGCAAAGAGTCGGACACAACTGAGCGACTGAACTGAACTGAACTGAAGGTTGGTCACAGCTTTTCTTCCAAGAAGCAAGCATCTTTTAATTTCATGGCTGCAGTCACCATCTGCAGTGATTTGGGAGCCCCAAAGCATAAAGTCTTTTACTGTTTCTATTGTTTCCCCATCTGTTTGCCATGAAGTGATGGGACTGGATGTCATGATCTTAGTTTTCTGAGTGTTGAGCTTTAAGCCAACTTTTTCACTCTCCTCTTTCACTTTCATCAAGAGGCTCTTTAGTTCTTCTTTGCTTTCTGCCATAAGGGTGGTGTCATGTGCATATCTGAGATTATTGATATTTCTCCAGGCATTCTTGATTCCAGCTTGTGCTTAATCCAGCCTGAGATTTCACATGATGTACTCTGCATATAAGTTAAATAAGCAGGGTGACAGTATACAGCCTTGATGTACTCTTTTTCCTATTTGGAACCAGCCTGTTGTTCCATGTCCAGTTCTAACTGTTTCTTCTTGACCTGCATACATATTTTTCAGGAGGCAGATCAGGTGGTCTGGTATTCTCATCCCTTTAAGAATTTTCCACAGTTCATTGTGATCCACACAGTCAAAGGCTTTGGCATAGTCAGTAAAGCAAAAGTAGATGATTTTATGGAACTGTCTTGCTTTTTCGATGATCCAGCGGATGTTAGCAGTTTTCATGGAGTTGTACAGTTATCTCCACTATTTCAGAATATTTTTATCATCTTGGAAAGAAACCTGGTACCCTTCAGTTGTCATTCTCCAGTCTTCCCTCTCTTCCAGCCCTTGAGTGAAGTTGCTCAGTTGTATCCAACTCTTTTCGACCCCATGGACTATAGCTTACCATGCTCCTCTTGTTCATGGAATTTTCCAGGCAAGAGTACTGGACTGGGTTGCCATTTCCTTCTCCAGAGTATCTTCCCAACCTAGGGATCAAACCCGGGTCTCTCCCACATTGTAGGCAGACGTTTACTGTCTGAACCACCAGAGAAGTCCTTGCCAACCACTGATTTACTTTCTGTCTCTGTATATTACCTGTTCTGGACATTGTAGGTGAATGGGATCATATAGTTTGTGATTTTTTGTGTGTGACTGATTTCTATCATTTAGCATATTGTTTTCATAGTCCACCCATTTAAATCATGAATCAGTGTTTCGTTACTTTTTGTTACCAAATAGTAATATGTTTTGGGGATTTACCACATTTTCCTTACTTACCATTCATCAGTTGTTGAACATTTGGATGTTAACACTTTTTTTTTTTTAAACCAAAATACTATTGCAGAGGTACAGAAAGGTAATAGCAGAGATATACAGCAATAAATTAGGTGTGGTCGGGAAGGGACAGGCAGATGTGGGCCACACGTCAGCAAGAATAGTGGCCATGACATAGGGTCTCTTGTCGATAATTTATACTGTAATGAAAGTGGGGTATTAGCACATTTTGAATTCTTATTCACTTAGTCTCTGTACTGTCCAGTGGACTTGAGGGAAAGGACCAAAAAGTAATGACAATGATTAATACTATTTACAGGATTTTCTTATAAGCGTTATCTCTAAGATTGTACAATCCAAGCTTCATGAAACAAACACATAGGCAACTATCACCCAGTGTTCTACACTAAGTGTTAATGGATGTACAGGGAAGGAAGTTCTTACAGTAGTTGATGAGCTTGAAAAGTAGGCTTAAAGCCAGGTGGTGGAGGATTTTAAAGGCTATGCTGAGACATTTGGGCTTATCCCACAAGCACTTTGTTCTGTGAGGGTAGTCACAACCACGGCTGATTACAGAGGGAAAGGCAAGTTAGAGGATACTACAGATATACCTTGTTTTCACTGTGCTTCACTTTATTGCATATCACAGGTTTGCAGTTTTTATAAATTGAAGGTTTGTAGCAATCCTGCTTCAAGCAAGTTTATCAGCACCACTTTTCCAACAGCATTTGCTGACTTCTTGTCTCTGTGTCACTGTGTGGTAATTCTCACAGTATTGCAGACTTTTTCATTATGATTATATTTGTTATGCTGATCTGTGATCTTTGACGTTACTATTGCAAAAAGATTACAACTTATTAAAGGCTTAGATTATAGTTAGCAGTTTTTAGCAATAAAGTATTTAATAAATGAAGGACTCTTCAGAGCCCCTTGGACAGAAAGGAGATCCAACCAGTCCATCCTAAAGGAAATCAACCCTGAATATTCATTGGAAGGACTGATGATGAAGCTAAAGCTTCAGTGCTTTGGCCACCTGATGCAAAAAGCTTCAGGTTCATTGGACAAGACCCTGATGCTGGGAGAGTGAAGGCAGTAGGAGAGGAAGGTAACAGAGGATAAGATGGTTGGATGCCATCACTGACTCAATGGACATGAGTTTGAGTAAACTCCGGGGGTTGGTGATGGACAAGGAGGCCTGGCGTGCTGCGGTTCATGGGGTTGCAAAGAGTCAGACAACTGAGCAACTGAACTGAATTGAATTCTGTGGAGGAAGCTATTGGTCAGAGGACTTAGAAGTAGAGAGTTTTTGAGTAATAAGTTTCATTGCTTGGAGATAGAAGAAATTAGAGGCAAGATGTCAGTTTTTCAAGGTTGTAAGATGAAAATGACAAGCCATAAATGAAGGTTTGGTCAGTATCTATATGCTTTTGTGTACTAGCCAACAATCCTTGATAAATATTATCAAAATAAATTTGTATCAATTGATACAAGTATCAATATTTGTAGTATTCCAAGGACTAAAAACAAACTTGGAAAAAGACCCTAAGGTTTCAGGATTGGAAAAGGTAGTTTTTTTACTTTTTTTCCTCTCATTCATTGTTCATTTATTGTTTTCTTATTTAGCGCCAGCCATTGCTAAGAGCATTATATGATTGTTGTTGTTTAGTCAGTCGTGGCCAACTCTTTGCAACCCCATGGATTGTAGCCCGCCAGGCTATATCCTGTCCATGTGATTTTCCCAGCAGGAATACGGGAATGGGTTTCCAGTTCCTTCTCCAGGGGATCCTCCCAACCCATGGATCAAACCCGCGTCACTGCATCGCAGGCAAATTCTTTACCCCTGAGCCATCTGGGAAACCCACTTCACTTAATTCTCACAACATTACAAAAGCTATTATTCATATTTTACTAAGGAAGCTACAGCTCAGACCATAACCAACTGAAGATAATCTACTAAAAGATGCCCTTTGTGAAACATACTTTTACATGAGATCATTGTTTCTTAAATTTTGGCATCCATCAGATCAGATCAGATCAGATCAATCGCTCAGTCGTGTCCGACTCTTTGCGACCCCATGAATCGCAGCACGCCAAGCCTCCCTGTCCATCACTGACTCCTGGAGTTCACTGAGACTCATGTCCATCGAGTCAGTGATGCCATCCAGCCATCTCATCCTCTGTCGTCCCCTTCTCCTCTTGATCCCAATCCCTCCCAGCATCAGAGTCTTTTCCAATGAGCCAACTCTTCGCATGAAGTGGCCAAAGTACTGGAGTTTAAGCTTTAGCATCATTCCTTCCAAACAAATCCCAGGGCTGATCTCCTTCAGAATGGACTGGTTGGATCTCCTTGCAGTCCAAGGGACTCTCAAGAGTCTTCTCCAACACCACAGTTAAAGCATCAATTCTAAAAATAAAAAAAAATAAAAAAGCAATTCTTCGGCACTCAGCCTTCTTCACAATCCAACTCTCACATCCATACATACCACAGGAAAAACCATAGCCTTGACTAGACGAACCTTTGTTGGCAAAGTAATGTCTCTGCTTTTGAATATGCTATCTAGGTTGGCCATAACTTTCCTTCCAAGGAGTAAGTGTCTTTTATTTATTTATTATTATTTTTTTTTATTTTATTTTATTTTTAAACTTTACATAATTGTATTAGTTTTGCCAAATATCAAAATGAATCCGCCACAGGTATACATGTGTTCCCCATCCTGAACCCTCCTCCCTCCTCCCTCCCCATACCATCCCTCTGGGTCGTCCCAGTGCACCAGCCCCAAGCATCCAGTATCGTGCATCGAACCTGGACTGGCAACTCGTTTCATACATGATATTTTACATGTTTCAATGCCATTCTCCCAAATCTTCCCACCCTCTCCCTCTCCCACAGAGTCCATAAGACTGTTCTATACATCAGTGTCTCTTTTGCTGTCTCGTACACAGGGTTATTGTTACCATCTTTCTAAATTCCATATATATGCATTAGTATACTGTATTGGTGTTTTTCTTTCTGGCTTACTTCACTCTGTCCATCAGCAGATGAATGGATAAGAAAGCTATGGTACATATACACAATGGAGTATTACTCAGCCATTAAAAAGAATACATTTGAATCAGTTCTAATGAGGTGGATGAAACTGGAGCCTATTATACAGAGTGAAGTAAGCCAGAAAGTGTCTTTTAATTTCATGGCAGCAGTCACCATCTGTAGTGATTTTGGAGCCCAGAAAAATAAAGTCTGACACTGTTTCCACTGTTTCCCCATCTATTTCCCATGAAGTGATGGGACCGGATGCCATGATCTTCGTTTTCTGAATGCTGGGCTTTAAGCCAACTTTTTCACTCTCCTCTTTCACTTTCATCAAGAGGCTTTTGAGTTCCTCTTCACTTTCTGCCATAAGGGTGGTGTCATCTGCATATCTGAGGTTATTGATATTTCTCTCAGCAATCTTGATTCCAGCTTGTGTTTCTTCCAGTCCAGTGTTTCTCATGATGTACTCTGCATATAAATTAAATAAACAGGGTGACATATACAGCCTTGACATACTCCTTTTCCTATTTGGAACCAGTCTGTTGTTCCATGTCCAGTTCTAACTGTTGCTTCCTGACCTGCATACAGATTTCTCAAGAGGCAGGTCAGGTGGTCTGGTATCCCATCTCTTGAAGAATTTTCCACAGTTTATTGTGATCCACACAGTCAAAGGCTTTGGCATAGTCAATAAAGCAGAAATCGATGCTTTTCTGGAACTCTCTTGCTTTTTCCATGATCCAGCGGATGTTGGCAATTTCACCTCTGGTTCTTCTGCCTTTTCTAAAACCAGCTTGAACATCAGGAAGTTCATGGTTCACATATTGCTGAAGCCTGGCTTGGAGAATTTTGAGCATTACTTTACTAGCATGTGAGATGAGTGCAACTGTGCGGTAGTTTGAGCATTCTTTGGCATTGCCTTTCTTTGGGATTGGAATGAAAACGGAGCTTTTCCAGTCCTGTGGCCACTGCTGAGTTTTCCAAATTTGCTGGCATATTGAGTGCAGCACTTTCACAGCATCATCTTTCAGGATTTGGAATAGCTCAACTGGAATTCCATCACCTCCACTAGCTTTGTTCGTAGTGATGCTTTCTAAGGCCCACTTGACTTCACATTCCAAGATGTTTAGCTCTAGGTCAGTGATCACACCATCGTGATTATCTGGGTCGTGAAGATCTTTTTTGTACAGTTCTTTGTGTATTCTTGCCATCTTTTCTTAGTATCTTCTGCTTCTGTTAGGTCCATACCATTTCTGTCCTTTATCGAGCCCATCTTTGCATGAAATGTTCCTTTGGTATCTCTGATTTTATTGAAGAGATCTCAAGTCTTTCCCATTCTGTTGTTTTCCTCTATTTCTTTGCACTGATCGCTGAAGAAGGCTTTCTTATGTCTTCTTGCTATTCTTTGGAACTCTGCATTCAGATGTTTATATCTTTCCTTTTCTCCTTTGCTTTTCACTTCTCTTCTTTTCACAGCTATTTGTAAGGCCTCCTCAGACAGCCATTTTGCTTTTTTGCATTTCTTTTCCATGGGGATGGTCCAAAGCAGCCTCCTTGAAACACAGACTCTTGAAATTAACTCTTACTTTGTAACCACATTCTATATTCCACTCTACAGTGCATTTTTATTAGTTTTACTATTATTATAATAGGATATTCTGTTTGTTTCATTACCTGTACAACCTTACATTTTATAAAACTGAAACCAAAGTATATACGTCAGACAATTTTCTCTATCTTGGTGTCGCAATGTTTTAAAAGCCTAGACTTAAATAAGTCACTGCAGATGGTAATTCTTTTTTCACTGCTTTATCAGCCATATAATAATGAATCACTGAGAGGGATGTTCAGAATGCTTCCAAAACAGCTAAGAAATATATCAGTTTTAGCCTTCTATTACAAGGAATTTTGATAAGTGTTTTTTTCTTGATAATAGTTCTTATATCATATATTGGACTGGAGTGGTTGCTTTTCCAGTGTGCAAGGGGACGGCCTCTAAATAATAATCATCAAAGGCCTTTTTCAGTGAAGAGACAACAATATAGTTGTTCTTTACTTTTGTGGGTCTTGCTATTTATAAACTGAACCAGGATTCTCAAAGGACTCATTTTCAGTACAACCAGTTTTCTTAACACAACTCTCAAAACTTCATTTCAGTGCAATGATCTTGAAATATATATATAAAGTTGCATTCACAGTTTTATCTTACATTTGTTGATTGGAAAATATTTAGCCTTAGAAATGTATTTGCTGTATAAGCCAACTTTGAACCATTCTTTGAAAGTTAACAATGATTTCATTAATCTTACCCATATTTTTACTCCCCTATTGTGACATCTCTTTTTTACTCCATGAGGAAAAGTCATTTCCAAACATTGACCAATATCTTTTTCTCTTTAGCTAAGTATGTGTGAAGTAGCAAGCTTTCAGATTTCAGCAAGCTTCATATGTCATTAAAAATTTGTCTTAAAAAATGAGTCCTCTGACATTGAATTTTTTATCGTTTGAAAAATGTTCTGTTGAGCACATTAAGAAAATCCAAAGCTTAACTTTGATGTAAGGTAATCTCAATGATTATTGTAGTGCATTTTAGCATATTCTTGAAGAATTAGATTTCTTATAATTTTCTACTGTATATTTGGCTCCATCTAGATATACAGCCCTACTTTTTTCCCACAAGTATTACCTTCATCTCTTTAAAATTTATATACTATGTTGAAAATCTCCACTAGATACTTTACCATCAAGTATAAAGTAGACCTTCATAACATACCATATCATTGATATACCAGGGTAGACCAATAAAATAGCCAAATCACTAAAGTCAGTTCTGTCATTTAGTGATAGGATAAAGAACCTCAGTTGATCAGGCAATTTCTCAAGTATGTATTGCATACACTAAAATTTATCATTTGATAGTATCTATTGGTGATGGCATTTTTTAAATTGAGGTATAATTTATAGATAACATTAGTTTCAGGTATGCAACATAATGCGGTTTCCCAGATGGCTCAGTGGTGAAGAATCTACCTGTCAGTGCAGGAGATACAGGAGACGCAGGTTTGATCCCTGGGTCAGGAAGATCCCCTGGAGGAGGAAATGGAAACCTAGTCCGGTATTCTTGCCTGGAAAATCCCATGGATAGAGGAGCTTGGTGGGATGCAGTCCATGGGGTCGCAAAGAATCAGACATAACTGAGCACGCAGGCACACATACAACATAATGATTAGATACTTATATATATTTTGCAAAATGTTTCCCAAAATGTCTGGTCAACATCTGTCACCAGACAGTTGTAAAATTTTTTTTCTTGTGATAAGAACTAAGATCTCCTTTCTTAGCAACTTTCAACTATACAATACAGTATCAGTTATAGTCACCCTGCTATACATTACATCCATATGACTTATTTTGTAACTGTAAGTTTGTAACTTTTGACCCCCTTCACTCATTTATTTCCCCAGGACTTCCCTGGTTGCTCAGACGGTAAAGTGTGTGCCCCCAATGTGGGAGACCTGGGTTCGATCCCTGGGTGGGGAAGATCCCGTGGAGAAGGAAATGGCAACCCACTCCAGTACTCTTGCCTGGAAAATTCCATGAACTGAGGCGCTTGATAGGCTGCAGTTCAGAGGGTTGCAAAGACTGGGACAGGACTGAGCAGCTTCACTTTCACTTTCCCTTTCCCTTTCACTCATTTTCCCCCACCCCTCCGCCCCTGCCTCTGACAGCCGCCAGTCTATTCTCTGTATCTGTGTATTTGGTTTTGTGTTTTGGATTTTGGATTTTGGGCTTCCACATATAAGTGAGGTCATACAGTGTTTATATTTCTCTGTCCAACTTATTTCATTTAGCACCAGGGATATTCATGTTGTCACAAATGGCAAGGTTTCCTTCTTATGTAGTAAAGCTGAATAATATTCAACTGTGTATGTAGACGCCACATTTTCTTTATCTTTTCATCTATCGATGGACACTTAAGTTGTTTCCATTTCTTGGCTATTATAAATATCGTTGCAGTGAATGTGGAAGTGCATGTATCTTCTTGTTAGTCTTTTAATTTTCTTCAGATAAAATGCTTAGAAATGGAATTGCTGAATCATATGGTAATTTCTGTTTTTAATTTTTTAAGGAACCTCCACACTATTTTCCATAGTGGCTAGACCGATTTGCTTTCCCACCAGTAGTGCCCAGGGGTTCTCTTTTCTTAACAACACTTGCTGTTTCTTATCTTTTTTATAATAACCCCTCTAACAAAGGCATGAGGCAGTATCTCACTGTGGTCTTGATTTGCTTTTCCCTGACGATTAGTAATGCTGAGTACCTCGTCATTTGCCTATTGGCCCTGTGTTTGCCTTCTTTGGAAAAAAATGCCTACTTAGACTTTCTGCCCACTTTTTAATCAGATTTTTTTTTTTTTGCTATTAAGTGGTATGAGTTTTTTGTATATTGTATTTTAGGTATTACCCTCTTGTCAGATACATAATTTCCAAATGTTTTCTCTGACGATGGCACTTTTTTAACTCTTTTTCTCCCCTTTTCTTTTTTCTTTTTTTGGATTGAGTACAAATATGGCCTTTTCTGAGATATGTACATGGTTTTGTGAGAATTACTTGTTTTATGAGTTCTGCCTTCTAAAATGATTCTTAAACTGATATTGAAGGAAGTTTCAAGCAATATGTAAATTTTTCTTGATTGATACAATATTATTCCTAACAAAGACATCTATTATTATGTAAGTTTTAGGTGAGGGGGAAAAAAATCTGATGATTTCCCTTGAAAAAAGTTCCAAGTTTTCATCATGAAAAATTTTCATACACAAAAGTAAAGAGACTAGTATAACAAACTCTGTGTGTCTTTCACACATCTTTAGTAATTATTGATAACCTGTTATCCTTGTTACGTCTGTTCCTCTCACCACTTTTTGTTGATCCTTATTGTTTTTCTAGAGTATTCCAAAGGAAGTCCCAGACATCCTTTTATTTCACCCATTAATAGTTCAGTAAACATTGCTATGGCTTCCCCAGTGGCTCAGGGGTAAAGAGCCACCTGCAGTGCAGGAGACTCAGAGACGTGGGTTCAGTCCCTGGATCTGGAGGATTCCCTGGAGGAAAAAGTGGCAACCCACTCCATTATTCTTGCCGGGAAAATACCATGGACAGAGGAACATGGCGGGCTATGGTCCATAGGGTTGCAAAAAGTTGGACTTGACTGAGTGACTGAATACACACACATATGTACAAGCATTGCCAACAAGTAAATATTTTTAAACGTAAGCTTAATATCTTTATTACAGCCCACAAAATGAACAAAAATTCCTTACTATCATATAATAGTCTATATTTAATTCTTCCTATTGTCTCAAAAGTACTCTTTTATTAGAGTTGGTTTGTTTCAATCAGGAGCACACTGAGGTCCACACGTACACTTGATTAATACGGTTCCTAACTCTCTTTTAGTCTGTAACAGTCCCCTATCTCCTTTTTCTCCCCTATGTCATTTATCTGATGAAGAAATTAGATCATTTGACCTATAGAATTTCCTATATTCTGGCTCACTTTATCTTTATAATGTTGTTTAACATTACCCTCTATCCTCCATATTTTCTGTAATCTAGTAAGTAGTTGTTATGGAAGCTTGATTAGATTTTAGTTGCTTTTTTCTTTCTTGTAAAGAATGCTTCCAAAGTGACACAGTATTCTTCCTGTTATATCAATGGGAGGCACATGACATCTGCTTATTTCACTTTGAGCAGTATTTACATGGATCAGGTCATCATCATCAAGTTCTCCTTTTACACAGTGGTTTTGGCATTCATTGATTTGTACAGTTTGTCAGCAAGGTCCTCAATGCACAGAAATTAAAATCAGTGATTTATTTTTCACTAAGAGGGAAGAGGCAGCTTTCATTTACTGAGCAACTTCTATGTGCCAGAAATTTTGCTTGGCAGTTTTCCTACATTCTTTCATTTGTCCTTCCCCAAATTTTGTGCATTCTGTTATCATCATTCTAGTTTAATAGATAAGTGTTTTGTTAGTTGCTCCATTGTGTCCTACTCTTTGCGACCCCATGGACTATATCCCACTAGTCTCTGTCCATGGAATTCTCCAGGCAAGAAATATTGGAGTGAGTTGTCATTCCTTCTCCAGGGGATCTTCTCGATCCAGGGACTGAACCTGAGCCTCCTGCTTTACAGGCAGATTATTTACCATCTAAGCTACTGCAAATAGAGAAATCATATAGCTAATAAATGACCTAGTTGAACTGGTTTTAGGAAGAATTTTTACAGAAAAAATTAATTCTTATATATATTAAGAAAATATTAATTCTTATTTACATTAAGAAGTAGATAAGATAGATTAGGGCTTCCCTGGTGGCTCAGATGGTAAAGAATCCACCTGCAATATGGAAGACCCGAATTCAATCCTTGGGTCAGGAAGATCCCCTGGAGGAGGGCATGACTACCCACTCCAGTATTCTTGCCTGGAGAATCTGCATGGACAGAGGAACCTACTGGGCTATAATCCATGATGTTGCACAGAGTCAGACATGACTGAAGTGGCTAAGCAGCAGCAAGATAGATTAAATATAAAGACCAAATTGAATGAAAACATCTATAGCATTTGTAGTACTATCAGTAAATGATGTCAGTGTCACATAAGCTAGGTACCTCCTTTGTCCCAGTTATGGTCCATTGGAGTCCAACAAATAATTTATTTCAGTCTTAAATATCCCTTTAATGGACTAAAAATGTAAGCTATATGGTACTTCATTTTATAGAAAGTCCTGCTGTCTGCCAAGTAACATTTTTATAAAATGAAAACTATATCATAAAACATTTTCTAATACTGAAGCATGCAAAGCACTGCAGTGTTGATGAGAGAAATCTTGAAATTTCGTCTACAAGTCTTTAAACATCATTTGTCTTCCTCGTTTGGAGTTAGTCTTGTCCAGAGCAAGTTGATGTCTATATGACCTCCCAAAGTCCTTTCTAGTCCTGTGATTCTCACACTAATGAATTCAAACAGAGAAGGATTATTAGGCCAAAACTCAGAGTATCTTCAGAGCCAGCATGTAGGAAAAGTTACAAAATACAGATGTCTGTCAGGGATGAGGTCCAAAGGGAGAAAGAAGCAGGCCAAGAGTCAGAAATAGATATGTTGTTGTACTCCCCCCTCCACACATACACACAAAAAATGTTTTGAATTTGGCCTTTAGCCAAAAGAATTTTTTTTTTTTTGATACTTAAACTATTAGGCCATAATATTCAGTTGAGGTACAATACAGTCCTGTGGTTGAGGATATGTAGTTGGGAAAAAATTATAGTTCATTCCATTCAAGGAAATACAGACCAACTCTCAGTTCCTCAGACCTGTGCCAGATTGTACTTTTTAGAGAATCTGTAATCCTGTGTTTTTCCTTCAGGAGTAAAATCATTCCGATTTGCATATCGAAAATTACAAATGAAAATAAAAATCTTTAAAATATTGTTTAACTATATAACATATGACAGAAATGTTTATGCTGTTTAACCCTGCAAGTAAGCTGTTCTTTATCTTATATGGAAACATTTCTAAAATTACTACCATTTATTTTAATTGTTACTGAATTTTTAAGAAGTGGTTGTATTGGGGAATATAAAAGAATTTGTTCTTTGTGGTTTTTTTACTTTTTTGAGAGTGACGTGTTCCAAAAATACTCTTTTCCCTTGGGCAGCAGGGTCAGAGGAAGAGGATCCTGTAGGGAACACCCAAGAAGGTGCTTGGTCATTCTGTGTGGATGGAAAAACTGTTCTGTGGGCACAGCTTGTTGCTGGGTTGTTGTTGTTTTTCTTTTTAATCCCACCCATACTATTTGTTCATTTTCTATTTTACATTTTTTTTCTTTCCATGAATCTCAAGAGAAAAATTTGTCCCATAAGTCTGTGATGTACCCCTGAGCAACAAATTAGGTGTCTGTGGCTTTTATTCTAGTCTATGATGTGTTATGAATGTAACTAAATTGTCTAAAAAGCATTCCCCAAACTCATCTTTTCCACATTACATTCTTTCTACATGATGATTCGCTTAACAGGACATAGGTCACCACCAAATAACGGTGGTCAGTACAGCCAGAAATTCTATCTGCAGATTTATGAAGAAAGAGCCAGTCATTCCAGCCCAGGAAATTTGCCTCTCTGTAGATTTTCTGAGATGATTTTGCAAGACTTAGAAAATTATAGATAACTATGAGAGACTTCTTTGTTCCCTTAGCCACCTGAAACCTGAAAACAAACCAGCTGAAAGAGCTGTGGTTTGATATGTTCAGTTGGTATGTAAATAGACATATTTTCTAACACCCTGTGGCTGTTCTTAATGGTAAATCGGAAAAGTATAAGGTTAAGAATGATTGGCACTGAACTACTACTGTAAGTCGTCATTTCAGGCAAATTTGACATGACATGAAATAAGGAAAGAATCACAGTCAGTGTCAAAGCCATTCATATTTCCTTCTAAGGGTATAAATCACCTGTGTGCCTGATTGCTTTCCTTTTGCATGTATGTCACTTTGGGACTGTAGTTTTGAGGTGGCCATTTGCAAGCATGATTGCCCCAGGAAGCTATACAGTTTGCTCATTTTTGCTGCATCAGATTTGAACATATATTTGAAATTCCAAATAGTCTTATGTGTTGTGAACAAAATTTAACTGTATACCTAATGATAAAAGAAGAATTAATGCTTGCTGATTTTCAAGTTTATAGTCAAATCTTACCCATTTTTTAAAAATGATTTCTGCCAATGACCTGTCATCTCTTGTCAACTAGATTTTGTGTATGTTTGAAATATGACAGTTCACATTTTGTTTAATGATATGTGTTTTGTACTCAGTTGTAATATAATATTTTGGTAGAGAAGGGTAAAGAAGACTTTAAATGGAATCCTGAAAAGATGAAATATATCTTGTATACATGTGAATTTTTATTATTTTTATATTTATAGTGACCTTTTATACCTTGTTCATTTCTTGACCTCCAGGGGGTATACTCTGTCTCCACCCAGGATGGGAAAGTTGCCCTTCTTTAGGACACCTTGGGCCTGTTTTTATTACTGACTCCTTCCTTCACATTGGGCTTCTTGAGGGCATTTGTATGATGTTTATCTTTGCTCTCCAATGCCTAACGTAGTACTTAGTAAAAGTTGACTGTGACTGAGTGAAAGCTTAAAATGAAATAGAGTAAGCTTAGCTTAATGTATTGAGACTGTCTCCTGAAAGGAATTGCCAAAGCAAGGCCCTGCCTGCATATTTGTTGTAGCCTGGGTTCTGTATGCTGTTGTCGTGATTGGTTTGGTAGATCTGTGAAGCCTCCTGAATGAACAGGCTGAAGACAAGGAGACCCTTGTAATATTTCTGCTAAGAGGATTAAACAGAGTATAGAAGCTGGTGAAAGTGTTAATCACTCATTCATGTCTGACTCTTTGCTACCCCATGGACTGTAGACTGCCAGGCTCTGTCCATTGAATTCTCCAGATAAGAATACTGGAATGGGTAGCATATCCCTTCTCCAGGGGAACTTCCAAACCCAGGGATTGAACCCAGGTCTCCCAGATTGCAGGCAGATTCTTTACAGCCTAAGCCTGCACAGAAGAGTCAGGGATTTACATAGGTACACAAGCTGGAGTTGTAGACACACAGATATACACAGATAACTACAAGAAAAGGTACTGTTGTTAAGTGCCAGTAAGAAGAGTTTAAGTCGTGTGTCTTTGGGGAATTCTGAAGAGAAATCACTTCTAACTTTGATTATTAGAGAAGAGTTTTTTGTTTGTTTTGTTTCTCTAGAAAAAAGACAAAAAGTTTTGAAGGATGAATGAGATTTCAAGAAGCACTGATGGAGAGAAACTAATGACAGCTAAGGAGATATGTGGTGTAAAAGTAGGAGGTTAGGTTGAGGAGATAGGAAAGGGCCAGAACTGGAGCATAATTCTTTAGGAATGTTAATGGAATTTGTGCAGAATTTCATTTCCACCACATTGAGATTTCTTTCCTTAGGACATTTAATCCAGAATACCAGAGCTCAACCAAGGTTACTGTTTTGAAAACTGTATTGTACAGCCTGCCCTTTACTCAGGGCTTGATTATATACAGGCTTGGTTTTTTAAATTCTTCATACTTTTTCTTCTTTTTTCTTCCAGCTATCTGCCTACAAATAATTCTTCTTCCCATCCTACCTCCATGCAGAGTTAAAATCATGAGTCACTCCTGAATACTTATTAGCAGTTCTATAAAAGATCTGGTGAAAAGATAGCATGGAGTTATGGACTTAAGCTTTGAAAAGATAAACTTTCCCATGGATAAATAGTTAAACCACATTAATTTGGACTGTAAAGATAGATTAAAATTTACCAGCAAAGTATGGAGTAATTCTGTGAAAATTTTTTTTCTTAATCATACTTTAAATCATTTCTGGCAATAGCAGGTACTTAACTATTTATGTATTACTTGTTTGTAAGTTCTGTGAAGTCACGAACCACATCTCTCTCTCTCTCTGGCCATTTAATCCCTGGCTTGCCCTTAACATAGAAACAATACATGTTCGGTGAATAAATTAAGAATCAATCAGTTCAGTTCAGTAGCTCAGCCGTGTCCGACTCTTTGTGTCCCCATGAACCACAGCATACCAGGCCTCCCTGTCCATCACCAACTCCCGGAGTTTACCCAAACTCATGTCCATTGTGTCAGTGATGCCATCCAGCCATCTCATCCTCTGTCATCCCCTTCTCGTCCTGCCCCCAATCCCTCCCAGCATCAGGGTCTTTTCCAATGAATCAGCTCTCCGCATCAGGTGGCCAAAGTATTGGAGTGTCAGCTTCAACATCAGTCCCTCCAGTGAACACCCAGGACTGATCTACTTTAGGATGGACTGGTTGGATCTCCTTGCAGTCCAAGGGATTTTCAAGAGCCTTCTCCAACACCACAGTTCAAAAGCATCCATTCTTCGGTGCTCAGCTTTCTTTATAGTCCAATTCTCACATCTATACATGACCACTGGAAAAACCATAGCCTTGACTAGACAGACTTTTGTTGTCAAAGTAATGTCTCTTCTTTTTAATATGCTGTCTGCTGCTGTTGCTGCTAAGTCACTTCAGTCGTGTCCGACTCTGTGCGACCCCATAGACGGCAGCCCACCAGGCTTCCCCATCCCTGGGATTCTCCAGGCAAGAATACTGGAGTGCGTTGCCATTTCCTTCTCCAATGCATGAAAGTGAAAAGTGAAAGTGAAGTCTCTCAGTCGTGTCCGACTCTAGCGACCCCATGGACTGCAGCCCACCAGGCTCCTCTGTCTATGGGATTTTCCAGGCAAAAGTACTGGAGTGGGGTGCCATTGCCTCCTCGGAATATGCTGTCTAGGTTGGTCATAACTTTCCTTCTAAGGAGTAAGCGTCTTTTAATTTCATGGCTGCAATCACGATCCACAGTGATTTTGAAGCCCAGAAAAATAAAGTCAGCCACTGTTTCCACTGTTTCCCCATCTATTTGCCATGAAGTGATGGGACCAGATGCCATGATCTTCGTTTTCTGAATGTTGAGCTTTAAGCCAACTTTTTCACTCTCCTCTTTCACTTTCTACAAGAGGCTTTTTAGTTCCTCTTCACTTTCTGCCATAAGGGTGGTGTCATCTGCATATCTGAGATTATTGATATTTCTCCCAGCAATCTTGATTCCAGCTTGTGCTTCTTCCAGCTCAGCGTTTCTCATGATACACTCTGCCTATAAGTTAAATAAGCAAGGTGACAACATACAGCTTTGACGTACTCCTTTTTCTATTTTTTGGAAAATAGGAACTAGTCTGTTGTTCCATGTCCAGTTGTAACTGTTGCTTCCTGACCTGCATACAGGTTTCTCAAGAGGCAGATCAAGTGGTCTGGTATTTCCATCTCTTTCAGAATTTTCTACAGTTTATTGTGATCCACAGAGTCAAAGGCTTTGGCATAGTCAATAAAGCAGAAGTAGATGTTGTTCTGGAACTCTCTTGCTTTTTCGACAATCCAGCAGATGTTGGCAATTTGATCTCTAGTTCCTCTGCCCTTTCTAAAATTAAGAATACTTATAAGCTAATTAATCTCACTTGTACACATCCATTTACATATATGTGTGATATGTGTGATACATATGAAACTGTATACTAAATAAAGTATGTGAGCGAGTGAGTGAAAGTCATTCAGCCCTTTGAAAGTCGCAAAAAGTCGCTGACTCTTTGCAACTCCATGGACTGTAGCCTGCCAGGCTCCTCTGCCCATGGAATTCTTGAAGTCAGAATACTGGAGTGGGTAGCTGTTCCTTCTCCAGATCTTCCCAACCCAGGGATCGAACCCAGGTCTCCCACACTGCAGGCAGATTCTTTACTGTCTGAGCCAAAAATACTGGAGTGGGTAGTCAATCCCTTCTCTAGGGGATCTTCTCAACCCAGGAATCGAACCTGGGTCCCCTGTATTGCAGGTGGAGTCTTTACCAGCTGAGCTACCAGGGAAGCCCTAAATAAACTATAAAAATACTCAAAATTGTGAAGGGTTTGAGGTCTACCGGATTTACAAGTTAACAGCTTAGCCTGCCAGAGTCTCTTGGATGCTTATAGAACATATGGGAGTGCTGGATCGGAGGTGAAGGACAGTTTATTACCTACAACAGTGTGTCTGCATATGTGCCAGCTCTCCAAGCCTCTATTCCCTTAAGGGTGATGAAGAGAGCCGGGTAATACTTAAACACATAGTGGGTTACATTACAAGATTGGAACCCTGAACTTGGGGAAACTGAATCTTTTGAAATGGGAGATTAGCATGCCTGCCCGTTGTAGAGAGACACTGTCTCTGTCTTCCATAGCTGTTTGCTATGCATGTGAACTTGAAAAGATGATCTTGAGCAAAGATAATGCCTTTTTTCTAAGATATGTGGGAATGTGATAGACCTGTGGAGGAGTATTTCTTAAGAGACATATACTCTAAAGAGCCCCTATGAGGGCAACACTTTTCATCTAATCAAGGAATCAACAAACCATAGCCTGCCCATCAAATGCAGCCTACCACCTGATTTTGTAAATAAAAATTTATTGGAACACAGACATACTCATTTAGATGTTGTTTACATACTGCAATGTTGTTGTTCAGTTGCTAAGTCATACCTGACTCTTTGCAGCCCCATGGACTGCAGCACGCCAGGCCTCCCTGCCATCACCAATTCCCAGAGCTCACTCAAACTCATGACCATAGAGTCAGCGATGCCATCCAACCATCTCATCCTCTTTCATCCCCTTCTCCTTCTGCCTTCAATCTTTCCCAGCATCAGGGTCTTTTCCAGTGAGTTCGCTCTTCGCATCAGGTGGCCAAAGTATTGGAGTTTCCACTTCAGCATCAGTCCTTCCAATGAATATTCAGGGTTGGTTTCCTTTAGGATTGACTGATTTGATCTCCTTGCTGTCCACAGTCTTCTCCAGCACCACGGTTTGAAAGCATCAATTCTTTGGTGCTCATCTTTCTTTATGGTATCCGTACATGACTATCAGAAAAACCATAATTTTGAATGTACAGATCTCTGTCAGCAAAGTGATATCTCTGCTTTTTAATATGCTGTCTAGGTTGGTCATAGCTTTTCTTCCAAGGAGCAAGCATCTTTTAATTTCATGGCTGCAGTCACTGTCTGCAATAATTTTGGAACCCAAGAAAAGGAAGTCTGTCAGTGTTTCCTTTTTTTCCCCCTCTATTTGCCAGGAAGTGATGGGATCCTACTAGTTTTTTGAATTTTGAGTTTTAAGCCAACTTTTTCACTCTCCTCTTTCACCTTCATCAAGAGGCTCTTTAGTTCCTCTTTGCTTTCTGCCATTAGAGTGGTATCATCTGCATATCTGAGGTTATTGATACTTCTCCCGGAAATCTTGATCCCAGCTTGTGATTCATCCAGCCGCACATTTCACATGTACTCTACATGTAAGTTAAATAAGCAGGGTGACAGTATACAGCCTTGACCTACTCCTTTCCCAATTTTAAACCAGTCTGTTGTTCTATATCTGGTTCTAACTCTTGCTTCTTGACCTACACACAGGCTTCTCAACAGGCAGGTAAGGTGGTCTGTTATTCCCATTTCTTTCAGAATTTTTCACAGTTTGTTGTGATCCACCTGCTGCACTAGGCAGTCAAGTAGTTGCAACACAGAACGTATCATGCAGAAAGCCTCCAGTGTTTGCCATCATCTGTTTAGCCTTTTATAGAACAGTTTTGTTGACCTCTTGATCTAAACATTTAACTTGATGACAAGCCTTCATAAGACATTTCAGGCTTGCTTTTGGTTCTAAACTATTTGTATTTTTTTTTCAGTTATTCTGTGATCCCAACTGACTTCTTCCCAATTATTAAAGATTACTGTCTCTGTTGGAAAAGGAAATGGCAATCCACTCCAGTATTCTTGCTGAGAAAATCCCATGGACAAAGGAGCCTGGTGGCCTATAGTTTATGAGGTTGCAAAGAGTCAGACATGACTGAGTGAGCACACTCTGCACTATAGTTTTTCTTATTACAAAGGGCTGTTAAGAACAATTATCAATAATTACTGTATTCTTAACTCTTTTAGTTTTAAAAACAGTCTTATAGCAGAGTATCATTGTACAAGTATTTGGTTTGTAAGCGTTGCTTATTTGTCAGGTTGCATGCTTTCAAACCTCTGACACAACCAAGTAACTAACATATGGGGATCAATGTAAAGAAGTGGATGAGCTCCCTGGGTTCTAGAATCCTACACTCCCAGCTCTGTAGCTTTTGATTGAGAACCTTAGCAAGTTGTTCAACCCTTCATTTTCCTCATCTGTAAAATGGGTATACTTTTCTAACTTAATTACCATTCAGATTGAATAAAATAATGAAAATCTTGGCACACAGTATGCACTTTAAAATATAAACTCTCTTCCTAAAATGTAAAGTAAAAAATCAAGTCCTAAATTTATATATACTTTAGAATTTTAAAGAGCTAGAGTAGTCTTATTCCTTATTCCTCCTTATTCCACATCTTCCAAATTTGTTACCAGTAAGAGTATCGAGGCTCAGATTAGTTATATGTTACTTCAACTCAAGGTGACAAAACTAGGTTTCAACTGAATTTAGGTTAGAATTAAGTCCCCCTGAGTCTAGCTAGTCTGTTTCTTGGTTCTGTGTTCTTTGCAGCCAGTTAAGCTGACTGTGCTCTTTTCCCCATGGGGGCCCAGTGTGCAGTGGCTGCAGACAGGAGCCTCCTGGTTAGTGTATGCAACCCGTTACCTGTATGTGTTGCCCTAAGGGACCTTGGAAACAACTCTTTCTAGTGGGCATTCATGAGTGGCCTGCTGTCCCCAGTCTATCCCTGGGTTGGGAAGATCCCCTGGAGAAGGAAATGGCAACCACTCCAGTACCCTTGCCTGGAAAATCTCATGGACAAAGGAGCCTGGTAGGCTACAGTCCATGGGGTCGCAATGACTCAGATACGACTGAGAAACTTCACTTTCAGAAGGTCAGAGTCCCAATTACTGTTCTTTACAATAGACCATGTACATTTGACTATTCCATACAGTGAGTGAAATACCTGAACAATTAGAGCTGAGACTAGAACACTATAGTGAGTTTACGGTTCGTAGCCTCATTAAAAGAAAACCATAAAATAGTAAAGTTGCCCTTGGTCCAAGTTAGTTTTGAGTCAGAAGTTCTTAATATATTTTTATTATTTGTCTTTGTGGAAAATATTATATTGAAAGATGTCATATTACACACCTGCATTTGCTTGAAACTTGGTAGCTTGATAAATTGATAAGATAACTGGGTCATATGTTAAGTTTTTTGAAAAACCAACCCAAACATAGATCCTAATAAAAGAATGTTACACATTTCCTTTTAAAGGCTGAAAAAGTGTTTCTCAGGACTCTTAAATTACCATATTCTGATACCAAGGGAAAATAAAATCTGGACTTAGAGTCTTGTTTGTACTTAGAGGGTTTTCCGGACAGGAAGGCAGTCTTGATACAATGCAGTAAGCCAGAATACCAGTGGGGCATTACAGGTGAAAAATCTGCAGCTGTACCCCTTCACCACGATGTATTACAACTGTACGCTGGAATATTTCCTGTACAGAAATGGGGTTTGGTTAACTTTGTTTCCCAAGAGTAGATCACATTAAAATGTTATAAAATCATGATTTCCTGCATTTGAATACTTGTGGTTTCTCAACTGGTTCCAATATTTTAAGGTTTTCTTTTTCTTTTTTTTTTGTATGACTTCTATTAGTTGAAGATGTATAGAAGCTTTTCTTTTCCTTCTTCAAAATCAACTAAATAGCAGATACATATAAAAACTGGTATTATAAGCTAAAAATTTTTTATATTACATATGTATTTGTATTTTATGTTATTATTAAATGATATACGTTGAAGTAGAAGCACAAAAAACTGACATACCATTATCAGGATACATTTTATTTTTAATGCAATTTTATTTTAATTAACTATTGAAAAGTATCTCTACTCGGGTGCTTTTGTTTTGTGTAATGAATATGTTTGTCTTCTTATGAAAAATTGATTGTAGAAATATTTTTCATGTTTAAAAGGACAGTTAAGTCCAATAATAATCATAAATAGAATCCACTTCTGTTTTTATAGAGGCAAAGCTGGTTTTTTTAGCTTGCTACGGTTTTAATGTTTATATTGCTATTTATTTATCCTAATTTCTGTAATATATAAAAAGTATTCTAATTTATGTAATAATACAATGTATTATACATTGTCTCTTTCAATCACACATCAATCCACTATTTTTCTTTTCTTTTTCTCTTTTTTTTTTGGTTATGGTTCAATCCACTGTTTTATGCTTTGACCTCACATTCTGTATTTTAACTATCCACTCTGTGTTTCAACTTACCTATTCTCTAGTCATCAATTTAAAACTCTTTAATCTATCTGCCTCTAATTTTTCTAGTGCATGCATGGGGAATATATTTGGTCTTTTCACCAAATATACTGACCTTATGTTAAATGTAGTATATCTTTTTACTTGCTTAATGAGATAAGATAACTTTCTGTTAAAAAACAAGGGTTTCACAACAATTAACTGTTTCAAAAGTTATCAACTAGGAATGTTTCAGTTAGAAAAGCCCTTTTCCCACCCACGGGTGTAGGTCAGAAAGAAAGTAATGCTCAAAATTCTCCAAGCCAGACTTCAGCAATACATGAACCATGAACTTCCAGATGTTCAAGCTGGTTTTAGAAAAGGCAGAGGAGCCAGAGATCAAATTACCAACATCCACTGAATCATGGAAAAAGCAAGAGAGTTCCAGAAAAGCATCTATTTCTGCTTTATTGACTATGCCAAAGCCTTTGACTCTGTGGATCACAATAAACTGTGGAAAATTCTGAAAGAGATGGGAATACCAGACCACCTGACCTGCCTCTTGAGAAACCTGTATGCAGGTCAGGAAGCAACAGTTAGAACTGGGCATGGAACAACAGACTGGTTCCAAATAGGAAAAGGAGTATGTCAAGGCTGTATATGTCACCCTGCTTATTTAACTTCTATGCAGAGTACATCATGAGAAATGGTGGGTTGGAAGAAGCACAAGCTGGAATCAAGATTACCAGGAAGAATATCGATAACCTCAGATGACACCACCCTTATGGCAGAAAGTGAAGAGGAACCAAAAAGCCTCTTGATGAAAGTGAAAGAGGAGAGTGAAAAAGTTGGTTTAAAGCCCAGCATTCAGAAAACGAAGATCATGGCATCTGGTTCCATTACCTCATGGGAAATAGATGGGGAAACAGTGAAAACAGTGTCAGACTTTATTTTCTTGGGCTCCAAAATCACTGCAGATGGTGACTGCAGCCATGAAATTAAAAGATGCTTACTCCTTGGAAGGAAAGTTATGACCAACCTAGACAGCATATTCAAAAGCAGAGACATTACTTTGCCAACAAAGGTTCATCTAGTCAAGGCTATGGTTTTTCCTGTGGTCATGTGTGGATGTGAGAGTTGGACTGTGAAGAAAGCTGACCGCCGAAGAATTGATGTTTTTGAACTGTGGTGTTGGAGAAGACTCTTGAGTGTCCCTTGGACTGCAAGGAGATCCAACCAGTCCATTCTAAAGGAGATCAGTCCTGGGTGTTCTTTGGAAGGAATGATGCTAAAGCTGAAACTCCAGTACTTTGGCCACCTCATGCGAAGAGTTGACTCATTGGAAAAGACTCTGATGCTGGGAGGGATTGTGGGCAGGAGGAGAAGGGGACGACAGAGGATGAGATGGGTGGATGGCATCATCGACTCGATGGACATGAGTTTGGGCGAACTCTGGGAGTTGGTGATGGACAGGGAGGCCTGGCGTGCTGCGATTCATGGGGTCGCAAAGAGTCAGACACGACTGAGCGACTGAACTGAACTGAACTGATACTTGAGGCAGTAGATAACAGAAAACTTGTAAGTTGAACCAAAGGCTCAACAGGAAGAACCAGGGGATGAGATGTCCATACAGACTTCAAAAGTTCCAGCAGATTCCTGGGAAACTAGGAGGATTTGTCCAAGCTCAGGTCTATGCACTTAACCCAGGCTCTGCATGCCAAGAATGACCTAAGAAGGCCTGTGCTTTCACCTCTGGATGACCTTAAGGCTCTGTATAAGCAGGAAGGGAAGGTCAAGGCAGAGTTGAAGGCATGCTTTAACAGGCACACACAGCCACTTGGAAGAGATTAGATGTGCTTATTGTTTCCAGGCCTTTAAGGAAGTCTCTGTCTAATCATTAACTGATCATTAAGCTCACCAAGTAGAGATTTCAGTGGCCACATGACAAAAAGACTTTTTAGAATTAATTCATAAATGTTAGTAACAACAACAACAAAATGAGTACAAATAATGACAAGCCCTGGAGGAAAAGAATCTGATTTCCACAGTTGCCATTATTTATTAATAATATAATAATAGTAAAATAGTTAATAATATTCATTGATATAATAAAATTTTCTATCATTTAAAATGCCCAGTTTCCAGCAAAGAAGTATGCACTCTGCAAAGAAACAAGAAAGTATGCCCCATATACAGAGGAAGAAAACAATCAGTAGTAACTGTCCCTCAGACACCCAGATATCGTCCTTACTAGACAAAGACTTGAACTGTCTATTTTGAGCATGTTCAAAAAAGCCTAAAGAAAGCCTTGTATAAAGGACTAAAGAGAAATATGAGAATGATGTCTCCCCAAATAGAGAGTATCAATTTTAAAATAAAAGATAGAAATTGTAAAGAAAAAAATGAAATCCCAGAATTGAAAAGTGTAAGTGAAATGAAAAGTTTGCTGGAGGGGCTCAATAACAGATTTGAGCAGGCAGAAGAAAGAAGCAGTAAGTTTAAAGATAAGTCCACTGAGGTGATTGAGTGTAGAAAACAGAAAGAAAAAAGGATGAAAACAAATGACCAGAGCCTTAGAGACTGTGGAATACCATCAAGTTTATCAATATGTGCATGATGGGAGGCCTGGAAGGAAAGGAAAGAAGGGAGAATAAAGACTGTTTGAAAATCTAATGGCCAAACACTTCCCAAATTTAATTTAAAACATCAGTCTACACATCCAGGAAGTTTAGTAAACTTAGACAAACTGAAAGATTGCTGTACCAAGTAAACCTTGACTGCAACTGGAGAGAAGTGATTTATCACACATAAGGAATCTCACTAAGATTAACAGCTGATTTCTCATCAGCAACCATGAGACCAGAGGAAGAGTGATAACATATTCAAAATGCTGAAAGTAAAAGACTGCTAAAGAGAAAATGATTGCCGAATGAAGTAACTATAAACAACTTGGATAAATTGTAAGGGTCAAAATGTATTATGCATTCAGATTTCTTTCTAAGAATCCACTGTAAAGAAACTGCAACTGGAAATTGTAAATGATTCATTATAGGGTCTGTTTTTCTTCTTTAACCTAAAGGTAATTAGTTTAAAGAGCAAAGGATTTATAGGCAAAAGGTCTGCCACTTACTAAGTATGTAACCTTGAACATATTACCTAACTTCTCTAAGCTGCAGTTCACTTATCTGTAAAATGGGAATAATGTATTCCTCGCTAAGAAAATATACAAAAAGAAAAAACTTCGTAAATTGTAAAAGGTTGTTTTTCTGCCACAGCTTCCATCAGTATTTTTATTACTGGGGCTTCTCTGGTAGCTCAGACAGTAAAGAATCTGCCCACAATGTGGGAGACCTAAGTTTGATCCCTGGGTTGGGAAGATCCCCTGGAGAAGGAAATGGTAACCTACTCCAGTATTCTTACCTGGAAAATTCCATGGACGGAGGAGCCTGGAGGGCTACAGTCCATGGGGTCACAGAATTGGACATGACTGAGCGACTAACATACTACTAAAATCGTGAGTAATGATGGGAAAAGCAAACTGTTTTAGCCCTATTATGCTTTCCTGTTAACTGGTATCCCAGGAAATCTGGATATGTGGTGGAAGGAATGATAAAGATAGTATCCTCTGTTGTAACCAAGCCTTAATAACTTACTCCTGAATGGCAGCTCCAGCTTTGTGCTCACTAACCAGCCCCACACAGTCAGCTAAGCTCTCTATCTTGTCGTAAGAAAATGGAAAGGACAGTTGAATCAGATTGATAGATTACTTCACTTGCTAATACTACCATCTCTTTAATATGTACATAATTACAGGGAATGCACTTCCTCTGTATCTTTTTCTTAGGTTGACTGGTGGCACTGAGTGGGCAAAGGGACAATGAATGGCCCAGCTTTAGCAGCCCCTGGACAAAGAATTCAGAACTGTTTATCTATGAGGACAGATGGGCAGCTGCTACCCTGCTGATAGTCCTGGCAGTACTATTAAGTAATAAAAAACAAATTAAGTGCCAAAATATTCTTTGTACCAAAAATATTTTTAAATGGCCAACACACATGCAAATCTTCCCAAGTTAGCCATCAAATGGAAACAAATAGTGGAATCATATTTTAAATGCAAGAATACATGTGCTTTTACCAACTGGCAGATATACAACCTAAAATATATTTCTATGCAAAGACCACATATGCTTAGAGTACAGTTTATTATGTATGGCTGGCTAATTTTTTAGGTCCTGTCAAATAATGGATAGGAAAACAAAATGTAATAAAAATATATATAATCTTGACAGTCATTTGAAATGTACCATGTGTTGCATGTGCAATGTTTTCCAGTGAAACCAATTTACTCGTTCCCACTTCCCATGACTCAGTACTAGATATTTAGACTCTCTTAACTATTTTTTGGCAACCAAACGTTCTTGGAATAGTCATCTTTCCTTCAAGTTATTCAGTGCAAGCATTAATAATAAATCCTCAGTTTTGATATGTAACTAAAGATCATTCACATCATCTCTTTCAAAGCTAAAAGTACAAAATAAAGCTGTTTTAAATAGATCACACAAAACAGACCACAGATTTATTCCTCAGAATAGTTGTTGTTTAGTCACTAAGTTGTGTCCAACTCTTTTGCAACCCTATGGACTGTATACCCTTCCAGGCTCCTCTGTCCATGGGAGTTTCCAGGCAAGAACATAAGAGTGGGTTGCCATTTCCTTCTCCAGGAGATCTTCTCAACCCAGGCATCGAACCCGCATCCCCTGCATCGGCAGGCAGATTCTTTACCCCTGAGCCACCAGGGAATAATTGCTGCCATATGAAGCACAGTGTGACCACATTAGATTTTTAGTTTAATTATGTTACTTCTAACCTGGAGATTAGCAATGTCTACTTCCAGCTGAATGGTAAAGGAAGATTAGTAAGCAAATGAAAAGTTTGGTAAAAGTGGATGTGATCACAAAATAATTTGAAAGGAGAGCTCAATATATAAAATAAGACCTTTTTAGAGTAGAAAACTGTACACAAAAAAAAAATTGCTGTTTTTTCAGCACCTATCTTCATTTGTAAATTTTAAAATTACTTATTGAACATATACCATGTGCAGACTCTGTGCCGTGAGTTTATTGGAGAAATAGCTAGAGTTCATTAAGAACACACAGAATGCAACCAGGCCTCGGGAAGGAGCAATAGGCTACTCCTGAAGTCATAACCATTGTCCCTACCTCCTAAATGAGATCTCACTTCCAACACATGCCTCACTTCTCTCTCTCCTACTCACTCCCTGAACTGAGATTTCTCCCCCGCTTGTCTGGATTCTTGTCAAGAATCCCTTAGAAGAAATGGAGTAGCCATCATAGTCAACAAAAGAGTCCGAAATGCAGAACTTGGATGCAGTCTCAAAAATGACAGACTGATCTCTGTTCTTTTCCAAGGCAAACCATTCAGTATCCCAGTAATCCAAGTCTATGCTCCAAGCAGTAATGCTGAAGAAGCTGAACAGTTCTATGAAGACCTACAAGACCTTCTAGAATTAACACCCAAAAAAGATGTCCTTTTTGTTACAGGGGACTAGAATGCAAAAGTAGGAAGTCAAGAAACACCTGGAGTAACAGACAAATTTGGCCTTGGAGTACAGAATGAAGCAGGGCAAAATAGAGTTCTGCCAAGAGAACGCACTGGTCATAGCAAATCCCTCTTCCAAAAACATAAGGACATCACCAGATGGCCAACACTGAAATCAGATTGATTATATTATTTGCAGCCAAAGATAGAGAAACTCTATAAAGTCAGCAAAAACAAGACTGGGAGCTGACTCTGAAACAGATCATGAACTCCTTATTGCCAAATTCAGACTTAAAAAAAGTAGGGAAAACCACTAGATCATTCAGGTATGACTAAATCAAATCCCTAGCAATTATACAGTGGAAATGAGAAATAGATTTAAGGGACTAGATCTGATGGAGTGCCTGATGAACTATGAGCGGAGGTTCATGACATTGTACAGGAGACAGGAAGCAAGACCATCCCCAAGAAAAAGAAATGGAAAAAAGCAAAATGGCTGTCTGAGGAGGCCTTACAAATAGCTGTGAAAAGAAGAGAAGCAAAAAGCAAAGGAGAAAAGGAAAGATATACCCATTTGAATGCAGAGTTCCAAAGAATAGCAAGGAAAGATAAGAAAGCCCTCCTCAGTGATCAGTGCAAAGAAATAGAGGAAAACAATAGAATGGGAAAGACTAGAGATCTCTTCAAGAAAATTAGAGATACCAGGGGAATATTTCATGCAAAGATGGGCACAATAAAGGACAGAAATGGTATGGACCTAACAGAAGCAGAAGATATTAAGAAGAGGTAGCAAGGATACACAGAAGAACTGTACAAAAAAGATGTTCACGACCCAGATAATCACAATGATGTGATCAGTCACTTAGAGCCAGACATCCTGGAATGTGAAGTCAAGTGGGCCTTAGGAAGGATCACTACGAACAAAGCTAGTGGAGGTGATGGAATTCCAGTTGAGCTATTTCAAATCCTGAAAGATGATGCTGTGAAAATGCTGCACTCAATATGTCAGCAAATTTGGAAATTTGGAAAAGGTCAGTTTTCATTCCAATCCCTAAGAAAGGCAGTGCCAAAGAATGCTCAACTACTGCATAATTGCACTCATTTCACATGCTAGTAAAGTAATGTTCAAAAATTCTCCAAGCCAGGCTTCAACAATACATGAACTGTGAACTTCCAGATGTTCAAGCTGGTTTTAGAAAAGGCAGAGGAGCCAGAGATCAAATTGCCAACATCCGCTGGATCATGGAAAAAGCAAGAGAGTTCCAGAAAAAACATCTATTTCTGCTTTATTGACTATGCCAAAGCCTTTGACTGTGTGGATCACAATAAACTGTGGAAAATTCTGAAAGAGATGGGATACCAGTCCACCTGACCTGCCTCTTGACAAACCTGTATGCAGGTCAGGAAGCAACAGTTAGAACTGGACGTGGAACAACCGACTGGTTCCAAATAGGAAAAGGAGTCCGTCAAGGCTGTATATTGTCACCCTGCTTATTTAACTTCTATGCAGAGTACATCATGAGAAACACTGGGCTGGAAAAATCACAAGCTGGAATCAAGATTGCTGAGAGAAATATCAATAATCTCAGATATGCAGATGACACCACCCTAATGGCAGAAAGTGAAGAGGAACTAAAGAGTCTCTTGATGAAAGTGAAAGAGGAGAGTGAAAAAGTTGGCTTAAAGCTCAACATTCAGAAAATGAAGATCATGGCATCTGGTCCCATCACTTCATGGCAAATAAATGGAGAAACAGTGGAAACAGTGGCAGACTATTTTGCGGGGCTCCAAAATCACTGCTTTTGAACTGTGGTGTTGAAGAAGACTCTTGAGTGTCCCTTGGACTGCAAGGAGATCCAACCAGTCCATTCTAAAGGAGATCAGTCCTGGGTGTTCTTTGGAAGGAATGATGCTGAAGCTGAAACTCCAATACTTTGGCCACCTCATGCGAAGAATTGACTCATTGGAAAAGACTCTGATGCTGGGAGGGATTGGGGGCAGGAGGAGAAGGGGACGACAGAGTATGAGATGGCTGGATGGCATCACCGACTCGATGGACATGAGTTTGGGTGAACTCTGGGAGTTGGTGATGGACAGGGAGGCCTGGCATGCTTCGATTCATGGGGTCGCAAAGAGTCGGACACCACTGAGCAACTGAACTGAACTGAAAATCACTGTGGATGGTGACTGCAGCCATGAAATAAAAAGATGCTTACTCCTTGGAAGGAAAGTTATGACCAACCTCGATAGCATATTAAAAGCAGAGACATTACCTTGCCAATAACAGTCCGTCTAGTCAAGCTATAGTTTTTCCAGTGGTCATGTATGGATGTGAGAGTTGGACTATAAAGAAAGCTGAGTGCTGAAGAATTGATGCTTTTGAACTGTGGTGTTGGAGAAGATTCTTGAGAGTCCCTTGGACTGCAAGGAGATCAGTCCTGAGTATTCATTGGAAGGACTGATATTGAAGCTGAAACTCCAATACTTTGGCCACCTGATTCGAAGAGCTAACTCATTTGAAAAAACCCTGATGCTGGGAAAGATTGAAGGCGAGATGATAAGAGGAGCACAGAGGATGAGATCATTGGATGGCATCACCACCTCAATGAACATGAGTTTGAGTAAACTCCGGGAGTTGGTGATAGACAGGGAGGCCTGATGTGCTGCAGTCCATGGGGTCGCAAAGAGTCAGACATGACTGAGCTACTGAACTGAACTGACTGTCTGGAGACTGATTTGTATCCCTTTTTTCCTGCTCTTCCCAAACCCTCCTTCCTCTGCTTCCCAGACTTTTCCTTTGAGCCCTTTGGAACACTTGCTCAATGACTAGTGAACTTTCATAAACCTCGGCCTCATCTTCAAGAATTCCCTCTCCTCCTTCTTAAATGAAATTCTGCGGTCCTCTGGGACTCTGTACACCACTGTAACCCCCTGAGGTGTAAGTGGTTTATTCTCCCACATCACTTTTGCCTCGGGCTCAGGAGATAAAGTGATCTGCTGTTCACCTGTGCCACATGCCTGCACTCTTCTCCCCTCCTGTAAAAACCTCCTTCTTGGATACTTGTGGCACCCAGTTGTATCCTCCTCACCCCTCTCTGTTGTAGCCACCTGCTAACTATTTGGTCGTTCTCCCTCATCCTCAGAGGTCTTCAGCCCGTGGTGTCTGGCCTTTTTCTTCACAGCTGTCAGCATCCATGTAAAAGACCCAGCCAGACCCCAGCTTGAGCTCCTCACTCGAGCGCTCTCCTCCTCTGCTCCATCTAAGTACTCACTCCCACACACCAGCCCTGGAACTTGTCAACATCCCAAACTGCCCCTCCTCCTAAATCATTCATTCCAGCATCCTAATCTTACTAGCAATCTTTCCATCTCTCCAGTCTGCTCGCCCGGCAAACCCCACTACCATCATTCATTAAACTTTAATGTGTAGAAACTTAACAGTCTCTGCTTTTTCGCTATCCATCAGCTTGCTCTGTTCTCACATCCCTTTCTAAACAGTTTATATTCTTAATTCAACATTTAAAACACCTTCTTGAGAATAAGTACTATAAGCTTCTTTGCTGTCTTTCCGTTGCATTCTCTTAATGAAAGGTTAAGGCTGGTTGAATCTACAGCTATGTATCAACACAGTTAACTCCCTCTCCCACATTCTAAAAGAGCCAACTCCGTACTCAGGATTTCCACTTAAATGGCTCATTGGTGCCTCCAACTCAGCTTGTCCAAAAATGAACTTAGGTTCTCCCCTCCTCCACCCAATACGTACCACAAACCTACTCCCCAACAGGATCCATCAGTCTTACTCATACCAGTAAATGACATCAGCACCCATACAGTTGCTTGGTCCAGAAACCTGGGAGTCATCCTTAACTCTTCCCTCTCCAGTATCTAATCAGTCAACACATTTTTATGTCTCAAGAATCTCCCACATACCACCAGCCATACCATAAGCCATCTAGTTTGTAGCATAGACCACTGTCCTAACCTCTTAATTATCTGTTCATGTTCTTGCTCATCTCATTCTCTTCCAACACATTCTCTACACAGTATCCAGAAGCTTTTAAAAATATAAATTTGACTTTAAGCATTGTTCCTTCAAAGTTATCTCATAGGCATTAAGATAAAGTCTAGAATCCTTATCAAGGACTAAAATAATTTTGTTTTTATTACTTACTTTTCACCAATGAGGGAACTAAGACTTGGAGTCATTAAATAAGGTGCCCAAGGTCTCGGAGTGGTGATTAAGGGTCATGGCCAGAATTTTATCCAATGAAATACCAAGATTTTTTTCTTTTTATGATGAAGAAATTTTAAAAATGAAGATTATATTTATATGGTTTATAAATTTGTGGCTCAATATGTATTTTAGATAGTTGACTAAAATTACCTTTAAAATGTTTAATTGTACTGAGTATTGTTGTCAGCTTTTCTTCTGAGGTTTTCAAGACAAAAATGTTCTTAAAATGGTGGAAAGGATTCATATATGACTTTTATAAATGCACTTATAGGCACACAATTTTAAATATTTTCAACAGTTTCATTTGGAAGTTTCATTTATTAATACCCCTTTATTAACCAAGGAAAATCCTGACGAACACACAACACATATTTTAGGATGTGTGTCTGTAGTAGTTCTCTACTGTTTTCTAATTTTGAGAGTAGCCTGGAATGTTGCGATTGAAGTATATAACCACAGAGCCAGCCTCACACAAAATTGTGAACAAAATAAAATTTTTCGTTGGCTTTCTTCCAAATCTCTCTTTTTGAACTTTCACAGTTTCTCCTTCCCTAAGCCCCAGTGTTGGTACAGTTCACTTTCATTCCCCTTAAACTACCTAATGGCTTCCCACAATGGTTGCGAGCTTGGTTTGCCTTTTATTATGGATCTATTCCAACTCCCTCCTATACATCAAAACTTAGTAGTACTTTTCTCTTAATGTCTCACTCTGCTTTCCAGTGTGACAGCCAATTTTCATAAGCTATTATACATTAATTTTAATGGGGAACTTCTGGAGTTCCCCCAATACCAGAAACAAGTCTTTTTTTCATCCCATTTGGTATATAACCTTACTATCAAGAAGATGAGTTTTGAACTTTACGTTCTGTTAATTTACTACTAGTAAAAAAACAATGAGTATGTTAAATGTTTTTTCTAAACTCATTTGCCCTCTCCCAGGAGATTCTTATGTGTCTCACCTCACTTCCCACATCTTATCCATAACTGATAAAGGACTGACTTACTGGCAGTCTAGAAAGGAGTTCAGCAAGGAGATAATTCCTTTATCTCTCAAATAATAGCCATCATTCAGGAACACATCTTAATAGATATGCAGCAGAAAACCATATTGAACTATGATTACAAGCTTCCTGAACATCCAGATTCAAGGTTTATTCTTTCCACAAGTCCAACCCATTGTTGAGAAATCTAACAAGCAGGACTCTTATTCACAACCTACCTGATTCTTTTTTTTTTTTTTTTTAATTTTATTTAATTTTATTTTTTTAATTTTATTTTTAAACTTTACATAATTGTATTAGTTTTGCCAAACATCAAAATGAATCTGCCACAGATATACATGTGTACCCCATCCTGAACCCTCCTCCCTCCTCCCTCCGCATTCCATCCCTCTGGGTCGTCCCAGTGCACCAGACCCAAGCATCCAGTATCGTGCATCGAACCTGGACTGGCAACTCGTTTCATACATGATATTTTACATGTTTCAATGCCATTCTCCCAAATCTTCCCACCCTCTCCCTCTCTCACAGATTCTTTTAACAATGCCCAAGCTTCTAAGTTTTGATGTATAGGAGACAGTTGGAATAGATCCATAAAAAAAAGTGTTCTTTGCGCATGAGAAGGATAAATACTTAGTAACTAACATTTCTTAAGCTTTTATTGTGTGCTATTAAATAGAATGTTTGTCTCTTTTAATCCTCACAACAATTCATGAGCCAGTTCTGTTATTATCCTCTTTTTAGGGATATGAGTACTGATGTTAGGAAAATTAATTTGCCCAATAACCCATAGCTAATGGAGCTAGGAATTGAATCCCATTAGATGTAACTCCAAAGTTTGTGCTTTAATCTTCTATACTTCTCTGTGGGGAATTTTTAGTGTGCCAGAGATGGACTGAATCACTCAGAATGTGTTTATTTGTTCGTTCATTCATGAATTATTCATTCATTTATTCAGCAACTTTTTTTGAACATTCACTGTATACAGTTTGCCAGGTGCTGTGAAAATCTAAAGCTTAGCCAAATGGAAATTATTCCCTCAAAGAATGTGTCTATCAGGGAAAATGTCATGTATAGAAATAACTGTAACATGAGGTGTGTAGTGATAAGAGCTATGAAACAGATTCCCATTTTAAAAAACTATTTGAATTCAGAAAAGGGAAAGCATTTCTCCATCTGGGAGGTGAAAAGGCTCAAAGAAAGGTGGTATTTCATTTGGACCCTGATAAAGGGGAAAGATTTAAACATTAGACAATGAGAAACCAAAGATGCTATAGATATTTCAGACTGAGAGACAATATAGGAACAAAGACCCAGCGAGAAGAAAGTTAGAAAAATATGTGTGTCTTGGAAAGCAAGAAGGAGAATTTCAAGAAATGGTGACTGAAAGTAGAATTTATTGATATGTCACTTGTCCTTATCACCAACCAAAACATGCTGCATTTCATCACTCTGTTAGCCTCTTAGACATATCCATTTTGTCCCCCTTTCTTCCATTTAGCTCCTCTCCATACATGGATGCTCAAGTCACTGTTTAAGGAAAAGAAACTATTACAGATGACGGTAGAATTTATTCCCATTCAAAGATTAAGAATTGCTTTATTTAAGAAAGATAGATTAAGGAGAAGTCTATTCATTCAGAAAGCATCTACTAAATATACTGTTATGTCCCCCAAACTCTTAGATGCTAATATGTTTTAAAAGAATATGCAATTTTTGCTTCAAGGATCACAGGGTCAGCTAAAGGAGACAAACACGAATAAGGAATTGCAAAGTATAATGACCTCTGAGGTAGAAGAGTGTGGTAGATATGGAAGTGACACAAGAAAGGTAGAGATCAGCTCTGAGAATGGTCATAATTAGGAAATTCCTTGTTCATTTTAATGGTTGTACAGATTCCATTCTATAGACCTACATGTTATATTTAATCTTATATTGGCAGATATTTTAATGTTTCCACTTTCTTATTCATATAGTACTGAAGTAAATCCACACACATACACACATCCTTGCATTGGAATATCTGTAAAACAAATCCTTAGATGTGTCCTTCCAAGCGTTTAATATATATTGCCAAATTATTCTCAAAGATACTGGGTAGAAATGCTTTTTTTTCCTACACCTATACAGAAATTAGAACTGTCTTTTCAAACTGCCACATTACTAAATAAAAATATTACATTATTGCTTTAATTTGAATTTCTATAAGTATTAATGAAATTGAGTATCTTTTCATGTTTACTGACTGGTTATATCTTTTCTTCTGTGGATTAATTGCTGTCCACATCTGGGATTTTACCTTATCCAGACTAATAGCCTGTTAATGTTTTATGAATGCTTACAGAAGATATTATACTTTGGTCAGAAACAAAGAATATCATTGCTTGTGGCACAGCAGACAGCATGAACATCATCTTTGTATTGGTTCCTCTTGCCCCCATGTCCCACAGGGGCCATGCAGAAAGGCCCCCAGGGTTTTCTCAGCATGCAGTAGATAAATGGCACAGCGTGGAACGTGGACCTTGTCAAATCCACCCATTTTAGAGCAAGTCTGCTCTTTGTCCTGGAAAGAAACTTTACCTCATCGCTCAAGGATGCTTTCTACAAACACAACCTGAGAAACGGCCCCAGTTAATAGCTTTCAGGGCCTCGCATCCTTTGCATACCTGGCAAGAATATGCAGGGACATTCAGGGCCTCTTCCAACAACTGCCTTTGCTTACTTTTCTATATGCATACTTATCACTTTTTCATTGATTTATAAGAGTTCTCTGCTATCACAACAGGGACCCTAGATCTGTCATTAAATATTACCTGTTTTTATCCTAGTTTGCTTTTTATTAATTTTGATGTTACTGGTTGTGAGGTTTGTCTTACCATCCTTGGGTTTCATGCCACACACAGAAAAGTTTACCCTATTATGATATAAGTATTAACTGATTTTTTTCCCTTATGCTCTCAGTTTTTAGCCTTTAAAGTCTTAACATTTTGATCCTTTTGGAACTTACTTTGATATAGGAATCATGTAGGGACCCACTTTGTTTTACCAGGCTAACCAGTCCTTGCAACCTCATTTCCGGTCTCTCCCCTACTTGTTTGAAATAGTACCTTCATTATATACTAAAATTTATCTGTACTTATATTTTATGATTCTTGTTTCTATTTTTCTATTTGTATGTTGCTACTCCAACCTTATCTTTAGCTTTAGTAAGTACAGCTTTGTAACACATTTAACATCTGGTAGAATTAATTCCCCATTCTTTCTCCTTTATTTAAAAACTTTCTTGACTATTTTCACATATTATTATTGAATGGGCCTTTTAAAATAAAGTAGGTAAACAGGATGAATATAACTATGAAAAGAAATCCTAAATTACTGTCCTTTTTACTTATTTCCCCTTTTAAATTGTAACTTTTATGAAGATTTGATTTGCATGTCAACAAATACAAAAGCATAGTTTCTCTTTGCAACTTCTTTTTTTTTTTTCTTTTAAATTTTATTTTATTTTTAAACTTTACATAACTGTATTAGATTTGCCAAATATCAAAATGAATCCGCCACAGGTACACATGTGTTCCCCATCCCGAACCCTCCTCCCTCCCCCCTCCCCATTCCATCCCTCTGGGTCGTCCTAGTGCACCAGCCCCAAGCATCCAGCATCGTGCATCGAACCTGGACTGGCAACTCATTTCATACATGATATTTTACATGTTTCAATGCCATTCTCCCAAATCTTCCCACCCTCTCCCTCTCCCACAGAGTCCATAAGACTGTTCTATACTAACGCATATATATGGAATTTAGAAAGATGGTAACAATAACCCTGTGTACGAGACAGCAAAAGAGACACTGATATATAGAACAGTCTTTGCAACTTCTAAAATCTTCTTTCTTTTACTATAGATTCCTTGTAGTTTGGAATACTGGGATGAACTCCAGAAGGTTTTTGTTGCATTTCGAGAATTTAGTCTGTCTGAAAGCAAAGTTTGTGAACTGCAATTGCCAGATATCAATCTTGTGAACGACCAGAAGAAACTGGTATCCTCGGATCTTTGGAGAATTGTCTTGAACAGCAGCCAAAATGGAGCTGATGACCAAAGGTAACTCTGAAAAAAGTGAAAAATGAAATAGTGGCGTTGTACTAAGAAATCATAGTCAAATCGTCTTGTCTGGTGGCCCCTCATTTAGCTGTATCTCAGCTCTCTAGCAGCTGCATCTGTCGGAACTATGCATGAGAACCAGGAAGCGAAGTAGAAGCTGATGTTTCAAAGTCTGTGTATTAAAATTCCTGTTTTACTTGAGCTCTCTCAGAGTGCTTGTTCCTTAGATATAAAAGGAAAAGAGAGCAAAAGGCAAACTACAAAGATCCAGTTATCCTAAACTAAAAACTGTAGACGAAAAGAGCCATACACACTTCAGTAGAGTCTTAATGACAGTCATCAGTACATGTAAATGGTTAACCATGGGGCATTAAAAGAGAGTTTAAGTAAATAATTGTCTCCTTCTGAAAAGAAATTTTGGAAATATTTCCTTCTTACATGGTTTTAAAAGAAAAAAAACCTTTAAAAGACAGACCTCCAGACATTAGGAAAACTTGGCTAACCAAAATAATTTATACTCAAAGAATTTCAGATAGCCAGAGCTTTATGCAGCTCTTGAATCTATCTGTCTGTAATGTATCTTGAAAGCTATAGACTTCAGGTATTCTGAATCATGTCCCTAGAACTTCCTATTCCACACCTCCTGCAGGTTAGTGACAAAACAGAGACAAATTGTTCCCACTTTCAGTGTTTGCTTGCTTAATACATCCACTAAATTAAAGAAAAAATGGCTTCAGCATTGTGTTCTTCAGCACTCCTTCTAGATTACATATCCATTATATCTTTCTGTTCATGCTCTCATAATGACAAGAAAAAGACACTGAATCACCATAAGTGGAACAGTTTCTTGGGTCATGTGATATGTGTGCAGGGGACCCATATTGATGTTGCTGCCCATCACTTTCAATGTCCTACCTTTGAATTCTCCTGACAGATTCACTTTAGCATCATCTTATTCCTTGTATATAATCCCTCCCTCCCTTTCTTTCCCAAGCACCATTTTGACACTAACAGAGAGAGAAAAAATCCACTATTCCAACACCTTGCAGCTGAACTGTTTTCTCTTTTTTTTACCTTTATTTTTGCCATCATTGTATGCCTTTACAGGGTCATAATCATAGCATACCATTTTGTATTCTGATTCCTATTTTATATTATAGATAGTTGTAAATACTTTCTCTTTTGTAATTAGTAATAATATGTGTTCCTTGAAGAACATTTGGGAAATAAAGAAAATAATATCATTACCCATCATATCACACAATACAAACCTCTGTTTGCATTTTAGTCTGTAGCCTCACCATCTTTTTTTCATTGATTACTTTGTTTGCTTAATAATAATACGTCTTATACTTTACATACTCTATTTCTAGGTCATTTGGGCTCTTTAAAAATAATTACCTTCCTAGTATATTACCTACTAAAGTACGACTGGTGAAAATATATTAGAGGAATGGGGTGTTGATTTTACATGTATGAAATGCAGCTTTGAAAAGAACACCCGTCCTGTGAGGAGTTAGCAGGTGGATAGAAAGATTGCCTCTTCTAAGCATAAATTACCTAGTCAGAAACCAGGAAATCTCAGAAAACAGAGCTATCGGTAATGAAATTGATTTAAAAACAAACCACTGTTTTATTATTAGTATCAAGTTACACATCATTTCTTGATTCTAATAATGAAAGAATACATTTTCATCAATTGAACAGGTTAAGTCCTTTGAATCTGAAACATTCATAAAAATCTAGCAGTGCGGAAATGTGGAATCTTTAGGGAATGGAAATTTATGCAGTCAAATTTAGGCAATTTTTCACCAGGCTTTTGACATTGTAATCACAGGTCTTTTGTCCTCACCTGGGATTTTTCATCTTGCCTAATATTTCATAATTGATCTTGCTTTAAATTGCTTGACATAAATTTTTCAGGTAGAAATTTATATTAGTGAAATTAAATTTAAAGAGCTGGTTTAAAAGTCAACATAATAAAACACCAACATTAAGACATTTTTCAAAAAGGACAGTAAATAAATTTCATCCAGTTTCTTGGAGGAAAACATCAGTGCTTTGATAATATTTAACATTTTATGTAGAGATAAAACTGCTATAATTAGATCCAATATATTCTGTCATGAGAGATCTAAAACTGAGCGAAAACCTGACACTTTCATGATTAGAATTTGTCTTATCTTAAATAATGTTTATGGTTTGAGATGGATATGCATCAGACCATTGTACATTACTAGAAGAAAGTTCATAAAAATAAGTTCCATGAAGCTTAATCTAAAAAAAAAAAAAGGCATCCTGCCCACAACTGTCAAAAGTGCAGCAGTGTAGGACACTTAGTGATAGCGGCATCACTGTGTGTATGTGAATAGAAGCACTGTTTATTGGAGAATTCCAAGTCAGGAGACCTGGGTTTACATCCTGGCTCCATCCCCAACTAGCTATTTGGCCTCAAGAACCTGATTTGTGAGCTGAATGCTTAGGAAGGGGTAGGAGCTAACCAGTCTAAAGGGTGACAGGTAGCCTTCAGTACTTAGGACTGGAGGAAAAAGATTCAGTCTCTTAAACCTTGGTCTGTGTATCCCATACAGGCATATATTCTTTAATTCAATCCCCATGTATTTGTAATACTTATTTTCTCCTGTCTTTAATTAATGGTTTGCTTGGTCATATGAAAATGAATATTGGGTAATGGTTAGTCTTAGTTTCCACAGTAGTACTGACCTTTATGAGACTTCTTCTGTTTGTGGTGCATTGGACTGAAATAGCAGATACAGTCTTTAAGGCCTGACCTGGAGGGTACCTGGTGGCTCAGATGGTAAAGAATCTTCCTGCTATGCAGGGTTCGATCCCTGGGTTGGGACGATCACCTGGAGGGGGCCGTGGAAACCCACTCCAGTATTCTTGCCTGTAAAATCCTATGGACAGAGGAGCCTGGCGGACTATAGTCCTTGCAGTCACAAAGAGTCGGACACAGCTGAGCGACTGACACTTTCAGGATAGCCATTTTAGCTATTTATTTTGAATCTCATCATGTATACATTTGCCCATCCCCATTACCCACTGCTGAAGTTTAAATAAACCCCTTTTACCAGTTAGGTCCTGACAAGAAACAGCCAGCACACTCAAATAGATTTCTTGAGGAGAGTTTAATGTAAAAACTGTTTCCAAAGTGTTGGCAAGGTTAAGGGATAGGACAGTACCCTGAGGCTAGAAACCATGAGGAACCATCCCATTCTTATTCCTGGAAGAGCCAGGTGATACAGCCATTACTGAAACTAACCCAGAACACGTGATTGTAGCTGTTTTTGTAGCAGCAATGTGAGGAAATGTGACTAAGAAGGAGCCAGGGGAATGGAGGTCGTCCTCCTAGTCTCTTCCCATCTTCTGATCTCCTGTGGGCACCTTCCACTGGCTGAACCAAAAGACACGCTGAGAACAAAGTGGCTCGTTGATACAGTCAGGGACAGAGAATAGGACAGGGAATGGTGGAAAGTGGATCTCGAGAGCAAACATGATGGCCAGCGAGCACATGCTGTATTTGGAATTTATGGTTTCTTACCCAGTGATGGACCTAGGAGGAAAGATGAGAAATGAACTGGTGGACCCAGGTCTCAGGCTTTGGACTAGTCTGCTAGGTTCTCTGAGTTCGGTATCAACCAGATGTCTTCGGATGGACCAAAACAACTTTCTGCTTGGTTTCACCCTCCTACTTTTCACCCCACATGGCTAACTCCGGAAGTACATGACTACATAAAAGATAAGTTTCAGGCAATTGTTGTATTGCACAACAATAACTGTGAAGATCTTGGTATATATACCCAGTTAATTTTATAACAAGGTGTTTGATGATAATGCTAAACTCTGTGCCAAACCACCTTACCTGCCTCCAGGAAACCTGTATAGAGGTCAAGAAGCAACAGTTAGATCTGAATATGGAACAACAGACTGGTTCCAAATAGGAAAAGGAGTACATCAAGGCTGTATATTGTCACCCTGCTTATTTAACTTACATGCAGAGTACATCACGTGAAGTACCAGACTGGAATCAATCACAAGCTGGAATCAAGATTGATGGAAGAAATATCAGTAACCTCAGATATGCAGATGATACCACCCTATGGCAGAAAGTGAAGATGAACTAAAGAGCCCCTTGATGAAAATGAAAGAGGAGAGTGAAAAAGCTGGCTTAAAACTCAACATTCAGAAAACTAAGATCATGGCATCCAGTCCCATCACTTCATGGCATATAGATGGGTAAATATTGGAAATAGTGAAAGACTTTATTTTCTTGGGCTCCAAAATCACTGCGGATGGTGACTGCAGCCATGAAATTAAAAGACACTTGCTTCTTAAAAGAAAAGCTATGCCAAACGTAAACAGCATACTAAAAAGCAGAGACATTACTTTGCTGACAGAGGTCCCTACAGTCAGAGCTTTGGTTTTCCCAGTAGTCATGTAGGGATGTGAGACTTGGACCATAAAGAAGGCTGAGCGCCAAAGAATTGATGCTTTCAAACTGTGGTGCTGGAGGAGACTCTTGAGAGTTCCTTGGACAGCAAGGAGATCAAAGCAGTCAATCCTAAAGGAAATCAACCTTGAATATTTATTGGAAGGACTGATGCTGAAGTTGAAGCTCCAATACTTTGGCCACCTGATACAAAGAGCCAACTAACTGGAAAAGACCCTGATGCTGGGGAAAGATAGAAGGCAGGAGGAGAAGGGAATGACAGAGGAGATGATTGGATGGCATCACCGACTCAATGGATATGAGTTTGAGCAAGCTCTGGGAGACGGTGAAGGACAGGGAAGCCTGGCATGCTGCACTCCATGGAGTCGCAAAGAGTCAGACACAACTGAGTGAGTGAACAACGACAAAAACTCTGTTCACCTGTGCCAAGTCTTTGGTGTTTTTCTCCATATTACATGGTCAGTTTCTCACAATGTTAAAACATGTGAGAGTAGATTGCTGACAAGAACTGTTTGTCTCTACCCCAAAAATGCAGGTTTATAGAGGAAGGCATCCTGGAAAGAGAAGTGGCTTAAAGAGTCTATCTTCATGCAATGAACATCAAAACTCTGTTGAGTTTTTAGAGTACAAATAATAATAATATTTTTCTCCCACTCCCTGAAGATCCTATAAAAGATGTCACTGTCAGCTCATACTCAATGTACTTTGAGACAGTGGTCCATAACTTTGTATGTGTGTGTGTGTGAGAGAGAGAGAGAGATGCTTTTCATTTCCTCAGGCTTCTTTCTTGTATGTAAAGGTAGTCCAGGAGTCAGAGAAAGAACGTTGTGATGGCAAAGTCCCTGGATCATTTCCTTTCTTCTCACTGTTTGACGTTCCACCAGAAGATCACTGGGGCCACTAGGTAACCATTCCCCTCCATTTGGCTACTTAGAGCTGTACTTTTAGATGTGCCTAAATTTGCTGGGTGGAGAAGGAAATGGCAGCCCACTACGGTATTCTTGCCTGGAGAATCCTATGGACAGAGGAGCCTGGCAGGCTACAGTCCATAGGGTTGCAAAGGGTCAGTCACAACTGAGTGCCTGTGCATAAATTTCCTGGGTACCATTTTTTTTAACCTTTTGACTTTCATAAACCATTCAGACAATAATCTTGGTTGGAAGTGCTTTGCCACTTATTTCTGCTCCCACAATGATGTAATCCAAGATATCCAGAAAGTTCTTTCCTAGGGCTAAATGTGAAGTTTTGTCTTCTGCCCCTTGGGTAAGGAATGCTTGTATTCTTCCCCAATTATCTTTTTGAATCCTTTTACTGTTTCCCTTTAGTTGGTAATGAAACTCAATGTAACAACTCCTTACCCCTCCGCCAGGGAGTTGGACTTTGCCAGGCAGTCCTTCTTCCCATCTTTTTAAAACTACATATGTAATTTTAATCCATTAGTGGGTCATGGAATCAACATAGCAGGTTGCAGGTGAAATTTTTTAACCATTTCTTAAAAATTGAAGTATAGTTAATTCATAGTGTTGTATCAGTTTCAGATATATAGCAAAATGCTTGAGATATATTCTTTTTCAGATTCTTTTCCATCATAGTTGGTAACAAGCTATTGATTAGTTCTCTGTGCTGTACAGTAGGTCCTTGTTTATCTATTTTATATATAGTAGTTTGTATCAGCTAATCCCAAACTCCTAATTTATCCCTTTCTCATGACATTCCCCCCACTATCTCCTTTGGTGACCCTAAGTTTGTTTTCTATTTCTGTGAGTCTGTTTCTGTTTTGTAAGTTAAATTCATTTATATCACTTTTTTAGATTCCACATATAAGCAATATCATACAGTATTTGTCTGACTTCTTTCACTTAATATGATAATCTCTAGCTCCATCCATGTTGTATAGAATCTCAGTTTGGGAAGATGAAAAAATTCTGAAAATGGATGCTGTTGATAATTGCACAGCAATGTGAACATACTTAATGCCACTGAACTGTAAGCTGTTAAATGGTTAAAACAGTGAAATTCACATTATGTACATTTTACCACAACTTAAAAAAATCAGAGAGTATCATATTTGGAGTAATCCCCCCTCCCATTTTATGTGTGCACTAGGTTACAACAGAAGTGTATTTCTTATTTTGGGTCTGAATTAAGAGATTTTCCCCAAAAAAGACAGTTCTAAGGAGTAGAGAGAACACAGTGTAGCAGGCACACACATTGTCCCGTCTTCTCTCATCCATCCAGTGCTCTCCCAGAATGGACAGGGCAGTGTTTTTGCAGTAGGCAAGAGAGAGTTTCGGTGAACCAGTGTTGAGAAATAGTGCTGCGCTGGGATGAATGATAGCATGATACTATGAGTTCTCTCGAGAAGGGGTAGGCTACCCACTCCAGTATTCCTGGGTTTCCCTCATGGCTTAGCTGTAGAGAATCTGCCTGCAATGTGGGAGACCTGGGTTCGATCCCTGGGTTGGTAAGATCTCCTGGAGAAGGGAACAGCTACCCACTCTAGTATATAGTCCATGGGGTCATAAAGAGTTGGACAGGACTGAGTGATTTTCACTTTTACTTGGGAACTGAGGGTAATCACTAACAATTAACATTAAACTAAGTAGCCAGTATGGTACCCTATTTGCCAAACAGGAAAAGGGGGATAGGTTTTTTTTTTCTATTATGGAGTGATAGACCGTATGCCAAGCAATTTGTATGTAGTACTTCCTTTAATACTCAAAAAGCAAGTCCAATTACTATACTCACTTTACAGATAAGAAAACTGAGATTTAGCAAGGTGAAATTATTTGCCTACGATTACAATACAAGTGGTGGGGCTTCCCTGGTGACTCAGATGGTAAAGAATCTGCTTGCAATGTGGGAGACCCAGGTTCAATCCCTGGGTTGGGAAGATCCCCTGGAGAAAGGAATGACAACCCACTCCAGTATTCTTGCCTGGAGAATTACATGGACAGAAGAGCCTGGTGAACTACAGCCCATGGGATCACAAAGACTCCTGCACGACTGAGCAGCTAGCACTTTCACTTGCACAATTTAAGTGGTAGCAGTTCAAGCATTTTCATCTAGGTTTTCTTACATCAGTCTCTGCTTAATCTCTATGCTGTATTATAAAACTCTTATTACCACAGAGGGATCCAGAGAAAAGCTCAAGGCTTTTCCAGTCAAGTCAGATCATACCTGCAGAGCTATTGTTGATGGATACCTGGAGTGACATCCAGGAGTGAATTTTTAAGGATTATGCTTGGGTCCCTGCAGTGCCTATGGATCAATCAAGATTCAGACTTACTAAAACACTCCTTGTTTAAAGGAATTGATTCCCATCCATGGATCACCTAGGACAGCCTATAAGTTTCTTTGGCTAAAATGAAGGTATGGATATGTAAAACTCCTGCCATACTTTCTACTTTTTAGAATATTTCCTTTGTTTTAAAAATTAGAATTTTCGTTAGGAACTAATTGATCATTTGAACTATTAAATCTTGAGTTCTGTGTATTACTATTTGAGAGGTTTTGCTCCTTGGAGCCATTTTTGCTTTTCTATTTCTGATTATTACACATCTCATAAGTTATGTTTTACCTTTTGATATCTGGATCAGATCAAACTCCATCATAATTAAGGAAATGAAGCTGCTATAAATGTCCCTAGCACCGTCACTGTTCTCATCTTTGACTGTTTAGCTTTATTATACATAGATATTTTTAATCCTTATGTAAGAGGTAACCATACAGATGCTACTTTTATAGTGTATGTGCGTTCATGTGTGCTAAGTCGCTTCAGTCATGTCTGATTCTGTGTGAACCTATGAAGTGCAGCCCACCAGGCTCCTCTGTCCATGGGGATTCTCCAGGCAAGAATACTGGAGTGGGTTGCCATTTCCTTCTCCAAGGGATCTTCCTGACCCTGGATTTCCAGGGGATCTGCCTGACCCTGACCCAGGATCAAACCCGCATCTCTTATGTCTCTTGCATTGCCAGGCATGTTCTTTACCACTAGCGCCACCTGGGAAGCCCTTTATAGTGTATTCAGTTCAGTTCAGTTCAGTTCAGTTCAGTTGCTCAGTTGTGTCCGACTCTTTGTGACCCCATGAATCACAGCACACCAGGCCTCCCTGTCCATCACCAGTTCCTGGAGTTCATTCAAACTCATGTCCATCGAGTCGGTGATTCCATCCAGCCATCTCATCCTCTGTCATCCCCTTCGTCTCCTGCCCCCAATCCCTCCCAGCATCAGAGTCTTTTCCAATGAGTCAACTCTTCGCATGAGGTGGCCAAAGTACTGGAGTTTCAGCTTCAGCATCATTCCTTCCAAAGAACACCCAGGACTGATCTCCTTTAGAATGGACTGGTTGGATCTCCTTGCAGGCCAAGGGACTCTCAAGAGTCTTCTCCAACACCACAGTTCAAAAGCATCAATTCTTTGGCACTCAGCTTTCTTCACAGTCCAACTCTCACATCCATACATGACCACTGGAAAAACCATAGCCTTGACTAGACGGACTTTTGTTGGCAAAGTAATGTCTCTGCTTTTGAATATGCTATCCAGGTTGGTCATAACTTTCCTTCCAAGGAGTAAGCATCTTTTAATTTCATGGCTGCAATCACCATCTGCAGTGATTTGGGAGCCCCCAAAAATAAAGTCTGACACTGTTTCCACTGTTCCGCATCTGTTTCCCATGAGGTGATGGGACCAGATGCGATGATCTTAGTTTTCTGATTAGTGATGATCAAATTAAGGTGAACATAAAAAAACCTCAAATTTATTGATTCAAAATATAAAGCATATTCATATTACATGTGCCATATTAATTTTATGTTTAAGACATTTTAATTTTATTATAACTCAAGTTTTTAAATATAGATTAGTAACATTTTAGAAGGATTTCAAGATTGAAAGAGTACTGACTGCTTGAATATATATGTTAGGAGTTGCTGTAAGACCTAAAAATATTGTTTTAACCGTTGATTTGTACATTTAATTTAGGAAAAGTAAAAAGTCAATCAACTTGTTATAAATAAAGACTGTGATACCTTAGCAACTTTTTCAACTTACTACAGTATTTGCCACTCTCAGGAGAGAGAAAAGTAAATTTTGGAAAATATCAAGAGTGTCAAAAATGGCAGTTGGCAAAAAGAATTCTTCAGATAAACACCTCAAATTGTGTGCTTACAGTTTTAGAACTGATCTCAAAGTACTCTCACCTGGATTTTTAATAATATTTTGACTAACACTATACCCTATTTTTAACAACTTCTTAAGGGAGAGAGTTCATATGGGTAAAACACATGTATTAATACAACTAATACAGTTTGGCCTTTTTGAATAAATATAAATTTTAATTTTACCTTGCCAGTGAGATCTTTTTTACCTGTGTTTTTTTTTTTTTTAAAGTGAAGTGGTTGATTTACAGTGTTATGTTCGTTTCTGGTATATAGGAAAGTGAGTCAGTTACATTGTATAATGTGTATTATATATATGTTTTCATATTCTTTTCTGTTATAGGTTATTACAAGATATTAAATATATTTCCCTGTGCTATATACAGTGGGGCCTTGTTGTTTATTTTAAATGAGATCTTTATTTGTAACTCCACAAATAAATTCCTAGAAAGCTGTTTGGATTAGTATGCCCGTTTATAGAAGTGTTAAGAGTATACCTAGCTGCATTTTCATGCATAACATTTCATCAGAAACATATTGGCCCAGAGTTGTGTTTTCTTTGTATACAATGGATTTTTGCATACAGAGTCATAACATTGCAGTAAATACCACCACACTGTAAACTCCTTGAAGTTAAACACTCACTAAGCCTAGCTTTCTTTTCACCAGCCTTTTCACCACTTCTTTCAAAACCCAGCTGAAGATTCACACTCTTGAGAACCCCACGTGATCCACCCCGCACCATTCTGAGTTCCTCTTAGGTCTCTGCTCTGGCCGCCCTTCCAACTTTCCTACTCCTCGGTGGTTGTTCCATTTTATACTGTTTGTAAATGTCTACATATTTTATACCACCAGATAGACTGTGACTTCATTGAAAACCTAGGATTTATTTCTTTAGTTTTTCCTGTCATAGCTCTCCCGAGGACACTATAAGCCAGTGCTTCTTCTCTAAGCTTGTCATGGATGTGGGAGCCAGGCTCCACCACAGCTATAAGCAAATTTCAGATTTGGCAAGAAGAGGGTGGAAGACGGTGAGGGGGACTGGAGCTGCATCTATTCAGTGAGCCACAATTACCAGAATGCACCCTGGCATCTCCCAGTCCCCAGCTCCATGTTTCTACGAGCAAACTGAGGCGAGGTAACGAGGCTGCGTATTTCCCACGCACACCAGCAGCCACTTTGAAAAAATTTGTTCCCTCCTACAGATGCCTTCACTATTTATTTTAATTGAATTTTTCTGGTATAAAATGTGTTAGGGGAATGGACAAATAAAGAGAGGACCCAATACATATATTGATTATATGTGTACTCAATATACATGCAGTATAATTGTCCATGAGACCTTGGTTCTTCTGAACATGGTCATAACTTTTATGGTGCTTGGTACAGTATTCAGTGGGTATTCAATAAATAGTATTGACTAACTTATATGGGAATATGGATATGGACAATCTGGAGAAGTAAAACAAAAGATTTATGATGCTGAAAACATTTGGTCTTTTGAACAGCAGAGTCATACTCTGAGTTGTGTTGGTCTTTAATATGAGAACAAGTTGTCCGTAAGTCATGTGAAATGTGGATGGAAGAAAATTGAGTTGCCGGTCAATATGGTCTGGGGTTTCAGTAATCCTATGAAACTTTTCTGCTAATAGCTCATAGAGAATAATCAACAAGAACTTAATTTTTTAAAGAAACTCATTATGTGAACAAATATGGAAGATTTGATAATATACTGACTAGAGGATTATGGGAGCTAGCTTTTCAAAACGCTTATATAAAGATGTTTCATTTATATGATGTTGGAAATTTTAGGTTACTGAACTTTTATTATTTCCCACAGCTCTGCAAGTGAATCTGGTTCTCAAAGCACTTGTGACCAGCTTGTAACCCCAACAGCTCTGGCTGCCTGTACCAGAGTTGACTCCTGCTTTACCCCGTGGTTTGTCCCATCTCTTTGCATTTCCTTCCAGTTTGCTCACCTGGAGTTCCATCTTTGTCATCACCTTGACCAGCTTGGCACAGGTACTCTTTATTTTAGCATCAGAATAACATCCACTTAATACTTACTGTTTTGTCCCTATACAAAACTACTTCCCAAATGACCACCACTCACATGGGGAAAGAGGACATTTTTAGAAGCAGCACTTATTTCCTTCAACAATGAGCACCAGCAAAGTTACTCTGAAGTTTTTTTATTTCATATAATAATTGTCCCTGTTATGTTTGAACCATCTCATTTACTTATTATATAGGTTACCAGTTATATTGAATTGCTATGATTTAGTGCACTTCCTAATGAGAATTTTCAAGGAAGTTACAAAAATTGCAGGTTTTTACTATTACTCCAATTATGAATTTTTTGAAAGAAGTACATCTGTTTTTGTTTTATATTCTGAGCCATTACATTAATGGCAAATAGTTTCCAAAAGTACTTGATACTACTTTATCTTGATAAGTATGAATACCTTCCACCAAAAATGGACAAATTCTCCAATATTTTAAAGGACTAGCATTTTTACAAGTTTATAAGGTAGAAGAGTAAGTTTTTCCACATATCAAAAGTGACCTTTTACAAATTTGCTCATGTTCATGAATAATTATTCCTAAAAGTCTGTACGAAATCTTTTCTCCTTAATACATTTTGATTCTGGTATTAGGTTTTCAACCTACATGTAATGGAAAAAGGAAAAAAAAATCAGATTAAAACTAAACACAGCTGCTGTTAAGCATCTTGCCTTTTCAGCAAAAATGGAGCTTAACCTGTATTTTCTAATTCTGGGTCATGTTTTTGGTTTTCAGATTTGGTGGGTAGATACAGAGCACTTTTGTGAAACACGCCTTAAATATTTACCTCCTCTTCATTTTATTTTTATCTGCAAGTGTAACTTTTGGAAAAAGACCTGCTGTTGAACAAAGCTTTTTTTTTATCAGTTTTGTTTGTTACTTTATTTTTGTTGGTTTGTTTTTCCTTTTTTTTTTTAATTTATTTTTTTTGTTTTGTCTTTTTGAACAAAAGTGTTGTTTACAAATGCCAAATGGTAATTCAAATGTTATATCATCTTCAAGAGAATGTTTGAATTTATTAACCAGCAACTATTGCATTCAATAACCAAGAAGTGAGTAATTTAAATGTCATCTCTATATTTCCATAAAGTGTTGGCTCATCTCAACTGCTGTATTTCTTGTTTGTTTTTCTCAACAGCTCCACCAAAATACCTACAGCCATTTATTTCTGATAAAAATGTGCCATCTGAACTAGAATACATGGTTATTTCCTTCAAAGAACCACACATGTATCTTCGACAGTGGAACAATAGTTCTGTCTGTCAGGAGATCCAGTTCTCAGCTCAAGCAGACTGTAAACTTCTAGAGTGCAGAAATGTGACAATGCAAAGCTTGGTGAAACCCTTCAGCATCTTTGGACAGACTGCAATTTCCAGCAATGCAGTAGAAAAGCTGATTGATTGCTCCATCATCATTGACTCAATATTTGTAAACTTTGGGCAACATGTAGTTCATTCTCTCAACACTGCAGTACAAGCTTGGCAACAGGTATGCACATTCTAGAACAGTTTACAGTTTGTCCGTGTGTGATCTTTTACTAGACACTCTGTGTTATCACTTCTAATAATAAATTAAGCACAAACAAAAATGTGAGAGAATGAAGAATCTGACAGGCATCATTATATTTGGGGCCTCTTCTGTTTTGGCAAAGCGATGCATGTTATTTTTAAAACCTTTGGAGAATATGGGTTCTCTACACATGCATCAGAGATCATGCCCACATTTTTGTGACTAATGTACCACATCTGTGTGGAAAGTAACATATTCCCAGAAATTTTTTCCAAGTATTATGGCTTTAGTTTGCCAAAGCTTCAACTTGGTATGTATCAAATTGTCTAAGCAGCCATTGCAGAAATGAAGAACCTGTGTGAGTCTTTCTGATAAAAGCATTTCATCTTTCAAAGCAAAAAGGCAGTGAGAGGAAATATGTGAGCATGATATAATCTTAGCTTTTCTCCCATTATTATTCTGCTGTTTTGATTCACTAAAAAAAGTACTCAGTATTAGATTTTTTAACCAGCTAAAGACTATTGATGAGTAATGTTTTACTTTTATCTTTTGTCAGAAATTAGCTGTATTAGAAAAGAGATAGAATATAAGTCTGTTTTGAATGACATTTAAAATGGGGAACCTGCCTGTGTTTACTATCATAAATATAATTCCACAAAGTATTTGGATCATAGTATGCTCGATGATTTAGTGATTGGATAACAAATCGTTTCTGCTTCCCTTACTGATTTTCAGTATAATATTGCATTTTCATAAAGCCCGTGTTGTCATTTAAGCTGAGACATTTCCCCACATTTTGTATGTTACATGCATTTGTGCAGACTAACTCCCCAAGAGAAATGGTCTTTCACTCCACCCTGACCTCATGTGGGGAAGGGACAGTGGGATAGGGGGGAGGCTGAGTTCTCTAACTTAAGAATTTTTATGGGAATGAACTCTTTTCTTTATATGCATGAAGACCTATACAAGACTAAGGAATTAATTACCTAACATGGCACTACAATAGCAAAGGGAAAGAAGATAACACATCTGTTTCATATTTTAAAATTCTTTTTTAAGGGCATTCCATGGTTTTCTTGTTGCAGAGGACATGCGTAAAATAAGAGCTAGTGTGATCTAAATCTTTGCAGCTGGTTCGAATAGTGATGTGAAAAAAACCTCCGTGGCTCCAATTTCTGTTTTTTGTCATATTTTGAACAATGCATTTAATAAAAAACAAACCTAGAGAATACAAGAGAGTCATTGATAGAGCATTTAAACCCAGGATATTTTTGTCTTGGTATCAGGACCATTATAAAAGGACTCATGTGTAGCAACTACTGCAAAATGGCCCTCAGAAATATCAGTTTCCTCCCAGGGTAAAACTATTCTCTTAGACACAGCTATACATATAAATAAAACACGGTGCATAAATATTTAAATGTCTTAAACCACATCAGAGTGTGAATGACTGACTGGCTAACACAGTGCCTTGAAGGAATATTCTGAGTTTTTTTAAAAAAATGGAATTGTATATTTGATTAAGTAGAGCCATATGTCACGTAGCATATTGCTGACAGGTACATTCTATGAATAGTTGGTTCTGATTTATACAGGGATTTGGCAATGTTAACATGAGCCACAAGAGGATATACTTCTGTAATTGTTGCTGTAATTTTCTTGTTTCCTCCCATGTCAAGGGTACTTGCCACCAAGTTTTAATGTGGTAGGCATCTAACCCTGTGTATTCTAAAGTAAATACAAAAATGCAGTACTTTGAAATTATAGGACATTTGACATTGAAATGGTCTTATAGAAGGGTTATTAAGTTCATTGTTTCTAAGATGTTCTGAATGTGATTTATCCCCTTTAGAAGGGAAACTTAGCTTCCTAAGTTTGGATTTTATTGTGTATATAATGCTCATATACAGTGTAATTATTGCCAATGAGAAATGTGAATTTAATAAGCAGGATATGTTATTTGAGTTCTCCACATACTTTATCAGATTTGTATCAGAGACAAGTCATTTGTATCCAGTGTGGATGAACCAGACAGTTGAAGCATGAAACAATTTGACCTTTCACCTTTAGGTCACAAGTTCAAGATTAACAGAAGCCTTCATCAGTGTCTGATTTCTCTGGCTGTAGATTTTTTTTTTCTCTTTTGTGAATGATTAATGTTTTGTGAAACCAGATTAAGGACCCAAAATGCCACTTGCAGTTTGCTTTATATTTCTATGTCACATTCCCACATTTGGACCAAATAGCATTATAAAAGAGATTTTTATTTAAAAGTTAAGATTATGCTCATGTGTCTTATCTTAGACCATAAGGAATATCCCTCTTTAAATGCCTAACACTCCCTCACAAATTTTAAATGTAAATAAGCCATCTTTTAATTACAAAAGCATTCTGAGGTTTTGCTTTTATATGATGTCATATACAATATGTACCAATTTTTTATAATACACTAGAATTTAAGCATTCCAAGAAATGCTTAAACTTATTACATTTATAATGAACCCCACAGATGAAGGAGCAGTAGAGAAACAGTTCCCTCAGGACTTTCAATATTCTTTAGAAAAATGTAAACAACCCCCTTGTATTCTTTCATTTACATTTTTCCCCAAAACCTTCATCATTTATTAAAGGTCAGTTTTAGAGATGAGGAAAGTAATATGACTATTTTTTTCCTACTCAGTCCCCATCTGGTAACTTAACCTTTGTCTAACCAGCAAATTGATCCCAATTCATTAAGAAAATTGAATTTCAGTCTCAGGTTGACTGTCTTAAGTGGGACATTGGAATCATATCCCTTTCTTCATGTTTGTACTCTTGGACCTAAAGGAGAAAAATGTTTACAAGGAGAGCAGTTTCTGTTGATTATATAATGCTAAATGGAAAAATCTCATCAAACTAATTATACACTGTGACTCCAGTTTAATTAAAGGTTTACAAACCTTTAAATATATAAGATATATAAGATAGGATTGGTCTGTTTTACATATAACCGTTTCCTTAGCATCCTCTTAGCAACCCTTTTCTGGGGAATGGGAATCCAGTTGGTCTTTTGATTCTTGAGTTTCATCAGTAAAGCTGTATTTTCACTATTTAAAAAAAGATACATAAAATAGAATTGGATAGGATAGATCAGAATGGGAACAAGCAGGATATCAGAAGTGAAAAATTGCTGGAAAAGAATTCTCCAGAATGTTAACAGCAGTTATCTCTGAGTCTAAAATTAGAGACTTTTTATAAAAAGAAAATCAGTGCTTCCTGTATTTTCTTTCTACTGGCACCTGTATTACATTTATAATTTTAAATTTGCTCACTTATTTGTTTCATAAGTGTTTGTTGAGTACTTACATGTCACGCATGATACTGAGAACAGGAGATGAAGTTGTAAATAACACCGAACTGGATCCTGCCCTTATGCAGCATAGAGTCTAATGATGGAGACAACAGTGACCTAAAATCATGCAAGTAATCATTCAGTCCTGGTGGCTCAGATGGTAAAGAATCTGTCTGCAATGCTGGAGACTTGCATTCAATACTTGAATCAGGAAGATTCCCTGGAGGAGGGCATGGCAACCCACTCCAGTATTCTTGCCTGGAGAATCCCAAGGACTGAGGAGACTGGCAGGCTACAGTCCATAGGGTCACAAAGAGTCAGACACAACTGAACTAAGCATAGCACAGGGATCAGTACGGTTAAGGCAAAATATACAGTGTTGTGCAAGCATAAAATAGGTGGACCTGGGACTTCCTTGGTGGTCCAGTGGCTAAGGCTCCATGCTCCCAATGCAGGGGGCCCAGGGTTCGATCCCTGGTCAGGGAAATAGATCCCACATGCTGCAACTAAGACCCTGCCCAGTCAAATAAATTAAAATAAATATTATTAAAAAAAAAAATAGGTGGACCTAAGGTGATCTGGGAGGATCTCAGGAGGCTGCTTACTCTGAGAGCATGACCTGAAGACAGGAACCTGAAAACTGAATCGGAACAAATTAATTGAGCAAGGAGGAAAAGAGGTCCAAGCAATAGAATGGCACTGAAGCAGGAAGGAGTTTGACGTGTTGGATGAATTGAGAGGAGGCCTGTGGTGTTGGAGGAGCTGAAAGGGGCTGGTGGAGCTGGGGTCTAGAGGAGAGTGGTTCAAGATGCGGTGGGGGCCGGACCGGGCAGAATGCCTGAAACCCGCCGGCAGTCCAGTTTTGAAATCACAGCTCATGATTAAAAGCCACAGCAAAAAGGAGTATGGGTAGACAGCAGGTAATTATTGGTTATAACTGCTTCAGTCTCACTTACCCAGAGACTCTTTATGATTAGTGTGGTTGTCAGGCAAGGTTCCACTCCATGAGAACAGAGAGGGTTGATGAGAATAGACAGATACAGATGATAGAGTGAGCGCTTAGAAGTCCCTCAAGGATGTCTCTAGAAGAATGAAGTATTTCAAGGCCTCTTCACTCACTGCAGCTGTGGAGCTCTGCCTGCACACTTGGGGGGCCTTCTGGTTGATTAGGAGGGGCTTGTACCTCCCAGGATAACTGTTCTTCTAAGGTTCTAGATCAGGTCTTGGTCCAGGCTGGATTCCAGTACATTCATCCATAGACTCCTAGGCTTCAGGCCACATAGTCACTTAAATCTCCATGCTCATGATGATATAGCCCTTTTTACTCTCCCTCCTCTTAGTAAAATGGCAAATGATGGAGTGTGGCTTTGTTACATTATTTAGAGCCACAACCAGGAAATAGAGGCCAATTGGAGAAATCGGCTCAGGGATCAAACCCAGGTCTCCTGCATTGCAGGAAGATTCTTTACCATCTGAGCCACAGGGAAGCCCTATCAGCAACATATTACCTCCCATTATCTGAAAAATCATTGGCTAATTAAGATTTTTTTCTTGCATTCTCAAGTTAGCCATTTATTTAGCTATTCTGTTTACCAAAGGTATGTTTATTGTTTTTAAGCCATAACCTAGTCAGGGTGATAAAAAGAGTAAACACAGAAATGCTCTATGACTCAGCCAGTGCTTTGATGTAACAGCAACCAGTGGAGAAGGAGGTATCCACACATTAGGAGCATATTACTAATTTGCTGAGCCTCAGTAGATTAATGAAAGACATTTGCTGATTGATTATTAGCTGAAATAGACATCAGCAACTGGTTTTCAACTAACATTTTCTCTTGAAAACTGCAGCTTGGCTACACAGACTCTGAAGTTGATCTGTTTTGTGTGTTCAGCCTGTTAACAATAGAGGGAAAGTTATGGTTTTATTTACATCTCTCCCTGAGCAGATTTACACGGACACACACACACACACACACACACAGACACGTACACACACAGACACACGCCACCCTCCCCCTTAAGGGAACTGGGGATGTATTACCTAAATGATCCTTGCTTTCTGTAGGGTACAAACTGTGGCTTTGGTAATTGGTCTTGATTGTCAAGTTTAGAAGGCCGGGAACATGGTAATTCTAGCCTCTGGTACTATGCTCAGAAACGTGCACTACCCAGTACAGCATTCTTTGTAGCATGTTAATTCATTTTAAAACATTAAACGTTTGAGGGATCTCATTGTTCTTTTTCCTCTTCTGTGTATATGATTTATTTTGTAGGAATATAAATCAAAACATATTCTTGGAACATTTAAGGTCTCTTTAAGGTATTTTTTGGTGCTTATCCTGGAAGTACAGAATACTTTGTATACCAGAGCTAATGACAACAGATCTTTTAGTATTTCTGTGTTGTAACAATCGCCACTGGGCAGACAGCTGCCAAACATCTTGCAATTAATCTGATGCATGTTGGCTTTCGTATTCTTTTTCTTTCAGAACAAATGCCCTGAGGTAGAGGAGTTGGTCTTCAGCCATTTTGTGATCTGTAATGACACACAGGAGACACTGCGGTTTGGCCAGGTGGATACTGATGAAAATATCCTGCTGGCCAGTCTCTGCAGTCACCAGTACAGCTGGCGCTCTCACAAATCCCCACAGGTACTTGAGAAACAGCCTTACAAACACAGCAATTGTTAAGGTTGGGGATGCCTTTCTTCTGCATTTGTATGCCTGTGTCCAGTTATTTCCCTTTTTAAGTCTCCCAAGCGGCCACATAGTATATATAGATCCATCTGACAGAAACCCAGAAATGTTTAGAGATGGGAGCACAGCGTACCCATGCTCCTCTTGAAGTGGGCATTCTCGTGTTCACGTGGGCACTGCGGAGGGTAGTGTGGTGGCAGAGATGTTGAACTCCAAAGCCAGGGTATGGAGACTTGGCTCCTGGCTCTGGAGTACCTCTCTTTGCTTTCGTGCTTCAGTTTTCTTATATGTAAATTGGGGCTAATAATAGTACCTGATTCATAGGATTGTGAGGTCTGAGTAAGTTAATACATAAAAGGCGCTAAAAGAGTGCTTGATGTACTGTAAACATTGTATATCGGGAGTTATTTTCCATTTGTGTATTCGGATTCTTACTGTGTGTATAGTTCGTGCCAGTCATGTATAGGCACTGGAGATTGAAAGGTAAAAAAGTCTTAGTCCTCACCCTCCAAGGACAGCTCACGGTCCGCGACAGAGTGACGGCAGTGACAGACTGTACCCAGGGGAGCGCTGAGAAAAGATGTACCAAGGGATGTCTGTTTTCCAAGGAGTGTAATTCCATTTTCCTGTCACTTTAGATGGGAATAATTAGAGGGATGTGCCCTGCAGGGATAACTGAGGACGAATTAAATACAAAGATGTGGTCTTAAATGAGTAAAAGAAATCCTAAGAAGTACTCTCAAGAATAATGTATTTCTAAAACCCTGGGTAATAAGGAAACTACTGTCTGCTTATGATTAAAAGAAAGTCATTAGATTAGAGAACAAGTTTTCCCATCTGGTCTATAGACCAGCTTTAGGATATGTTATATCCTCAGGCTCCCTCTTGCTGTTTTTTTTTTCCAGTAGCTAGATTCTGATTTCTTACTTGCTTTTTTTTTTTTTTTTAAATCATATTGCCACACTATTAGTATCAAATTTGGCAAAGTAGATACAGTAAAATTCTTCTTAAGTCTATGTATTTAATTCTGGTTGATCTAACAGGATGGTAAAACACCATATATCCTTTTTTAATAAGAGTTCTTTCAGAACTCTTATTATGGTATGATATTGCACTTGTATTTTTAGAATGAATGACATGCCCTTATTTTTCTAATTCTCCTTTTGAGAAATGTCCATGTTAGAGAGTTTTTAAGTTGTTTGGTTGTTTGCTCCTTGTAACATCATTAAAGGACACTTGGTCAGTTGTTTCATTTAAAAATTAAACAGTTATTTTTTCCTGTTAATTGCAAAAGTAAGAATATAGACCAGATATATAAACCAAAAGAGAGAGAGAGAGAAAAGACAACCTATAATCCCAACCACCCAGAGACAATCCATGTTAAGACTTGTTTAGCCGTGTAGACCTTCAAAAGGCTTCTATGATCATTGCATTCCCAGAAATGAACTGGTAGTGACAGGAAAGAAACCTCTGAGAAGGTGCGTTAATGTGCGGTCATACATTGTACCTGTAGCCACTTCACCCATTAATACATGTAAGCTGCAGGCCTCAGCCGAAGCAAAAGATAAAGCTCATTTTCCTGAAAAGTCATTTTAAGCTGCATAGACTATCATGACCCTCCCTGACTCAAGATTCTCTGGATACTGGCGCCAGGATGGGAAGGATGATGCTAAGAACAGTGGGCTCAGGGGTGTGGAGGAACAGGTGTCTTCATGTTGTAGATGTACAGTTTCTGAATGGAAAGGACATGAACAGGAAAGAAGAATGACCGACCACTGCCATACTATACCTTTCATATTTAAACTCTTCTGTACTTTTTCAAGGTCTTTTTGTATTTATTACTAGTCTTATTTTCATAGTATCCCTGTGTGATTTGTATTTTTATTATGAACATTTTATAGATAAGGATACAGAAATGTTAAGCTAAGATGGTGGTAGAGTTGGGACTGAATCCCATGTCTTTTCATTTTCAATATACTATTATTTCCACAACATTGTTAAACTCTCCTAGGTTTTGGCAGCAGGATTTGTCTGCTAGAAGAGCCAAACTGTGAGGGTTTAAGAGAAGGGCTGAGAAATCGCTGCTATAATACTCCACATTTAAAGCTAGGGTATCATGGCATTCTTAGTACAATATGAACCCTTGCAGAGATTTAAGAACAAAAAACAATAAGAACCCTTTAGTGACAAACTGGAAACATAAGACAGGTATCTATTAAACTTTTTTCTCTTTTTAATTTGTAACTGCATCTTCTGGATACAAATGTTAAGATGAGCTATAGTCATCATAATCTTGAGACTAAAACTTAGATCATATTCATAAAAGGTGTCCCTTTTAGTACAGCTACGTATGCTGAAGGAAGTGTGTTTTAGGACTCTTTGAAGCCAGTGAGGTCTTAATGGGCCCAGGGGTCTTCATGGAATTCCTTACGTCCATAGTTACAGGTTCTGCTGTGTTCTAATGAGAGGTTACATCCGAGGATCAGAAAAACTAGCCACTTAGCTTCAGACTGCACCTGGAGGTAGTCACAGACACACAAGTAAGCAAACTGTTCCCTTTTTCCAGACTCCAAGTCATATCCTGCACTGCCCAGCAGGCTTGGTTTTAGGAACATTTGTGTCTGCATGTTTATGCTACCTTGGGTGTTAGTCAATTCATAGTCTCAGGGAGGATTTCTAAAGTTCAGAGAACTTAACTCCACTAAACAATGTAGCTTATATTGCAGAGATCAAGAAAGTAGCAATGACACCTGGAAAGGTTTCAAAGAGGTCAGCATGTCTTAGAACCACACAGGAGGTTGCTAACAACAGTAAGTCCCAACGGGATAGGGAAAAACAAGGACACAACCAATTGCAGAAATCCAAAGCTGAAAAACCTTTTCAGAGTTGAAAAGTTGTAAACTCTCCCTATAGTTTCTAACACACACTCTGAGGCAGAATCACTTGAAAATGCTGGCTATCCTACAACATTTGCTTGCCTAAGCAAACAAAGGAAGAACAAAACAATTTCCTAGGGGATAATTGAATATATTCAGCTGCACAGCCGTATATGCCACCTCAAAGGGCCCTTAAATATCCCACTCCAGGAGACTTTACTTCAGTTGGACAAGAACAGTAACCAGTGAAGGAATGGTCTTCAGAGAAGGGCTTCACAGTATATGGAATTGAATCTAAGGACTGCATGTGTGAGTTTATGGAATCTTTCCCCAGAATATGGACAGTCTGTGCAGCTCAGAGTCAAGGGGAGCTCTGTTTAATTTAACCAAACTGGATACAGTGACACGTCCATCGTAGTCGGATTTTTGTGTAGGCTGTTCAAGTTAACTTCCTGTTCTGGTAAAGAGAGAGCACTGTTGCCTAATTAAACTGCTTGAAACAAGAATGCCTCTAGCTTGTATGTAAGGAATTACATTTGCTTTACCCTTAAAACACGCACAATTTATAGATTGTGCTTTTTTTTTTTTTTTTTTTAGGTTTACAGAATTCCAACTACCAATGACTTAATTTGGTAACCAAACCATCAGTCAAGGTGAAAATAGGCTCCAGACAGAGCTATAGAAAATAAAAGATTGCTCCAAATGGATGTAGTAGGAAGTTTTATCATCTTGTGAAAATGGCAGATAGTTAAAAATGAGAAAGGCAACAAGAGTCAATTTGGAAGAGCGGCAGAGCATCTGGGAAATAACTCATCAAAGTAATCAGATTTAGGAAAGAAAACATAAATCAGACATTAGTTTCAGGCAGAGTTTGGCAGACTTTTTTGAGTAGGGCCAGACAGTGACTGTTTTAGGCTTTCAGGGCCTTAGAGCCTCTCTCATAGCCATTCAGCTTTGCACAAAAGCAGCCATAACAAATGAGTGTGACTGTGTGCCAATAAGACCTTATTTATAGAGAAGAAAATTTGAATTCCAATAATTTGCACACAAAGTGGTATTTTTCTTCTTTTTTTCAACTATCTGAAAATGTTAAAGACACTGCTAACTCACTGGCTTTATAGAAATAGGCAGTGCACCAAATGACCCAGAAGTCATGCCTTATTTGTCAACCCCTGCTTTCGGGTCTCTCAGTTGACAAAATACAGTAGACTAAAGATTTGACAGGAAATTGTCTTTGCTCTGCTGTAAATGATATTCCCATCACTTGAAAACTTGGTAACATGTTTCAGAAATTATGAAATGACGGGTAATATATTAAATCTAACACATAAAATCAACCTGTGCTTACCACATAACAGTGTTCTTGAGTCCCTAAGTCATGTCCAACTCTGAGACCCCATAGACTGCAGCATGCCACATAATAGTAAAATATTTGTATTGTTCTTGTTCTTGCCCATAGAGACAGAAAGTTCTGCTGTTCTTTTTTCAGATGTGAAAATATTTAAAAGTGAGATCTGATCATTTTTCCTCTTGTCTAAAGAAAAAATAATGGGTTTTTGACTGTCTAGCTATCTTATGGTAATTCCAGTCAGCTGTCAGTTTTATTAGATTGTGATTTCTTATTCAGTTCCCACTCTCTCTATATCCCTTTATATAGTGTATGTGTACACATATATCTAAAGAATGAGCACGTTCTTGTTGCAACTGTCACAATTTTTAAAATTTAAAACCAGACTTAGGGAGGCTGGGAAAGATTGAGGGCAGGAGGAGAAGGGGGTGACAGAGGATGAGATGGCTGGATGGCATCGCCAACTTGATGGACATGAATTTGAGCAAGCTCCAGCAGTTGGTGATGGACAGGGAGGCCTGGTGTGCTGCAGTCCATGGGGTTGCAAAGAGTTGGACGTGACTGAGCGACTGAACTGAACTGAACGAGGGAGGCAGGTGAATATTCTATGTTGGCAAACTGTTCTCACTGATCAATTTTCAAGTGCTGGCCTCTGCTATTATATGGAACATGGTATGCATATGAGAGTTTGTTAGAAAGGGCAAAGGAAAAGACATTTTTACACCCAGAAGGTACAAATGGGATTGATATTTCCTTTCTAGAAAGCAATTTGATAAAAAGCATCATAGCTATTAAAATGATCATAGCCTTTGACCTAGTAATTCTCTTACTAGTGATCAACTCTCAGGGAGCAGTCCAAATTAATACAAAGGTGTGTACACAAAAATGTTTATCATAATTTTATTCATACTATCAAATTTTAAACATCAAAAGCTCAGTTTTAAAGAAATAGATAAGAGAAATCTGGTATACCTATGAGATGAACTATTATGGGACCTTTACATTCTTACATAGGAAGGGAAGTGCTACCATATCATTGGTCAGTTGCTCAGCCATGTTGATAACTCTTTGTGACCCCGTGGACTGAAGCACACCAGGCCTCCCTGTCCTTCACTATCTCCTGGAGCTTGCTCAAACTCATGTCCATTGAGTCGGTGATGCCATCCACCCATCTAGTCCTCTGTCATCCCCTTCTCCTCCTGCCCTCAATCTTTCCCATCATCAGGGTCTTTTCCAGTGGGTCAACTCTTTGCTTCAGGTGGCCAAAGTATTGGAGCTTATCATATTATATCAGTCAGAAAAGCAAAATATAAAACTCTGTACATACAATATGATCTTAACCATTTAAGTATAAATGCATAGAAAAATACTGAAACGAGATATGTCAAAATGTTGCCTCTGAATGGTATATTTTTTAAGGTGATATTTTTTCCAATGTATTACATTTTTATATACTTCTCAACTTTTTAAAATAAAGAATACAGATTATTAAGTCAGAAAGAAGTAAAAACTCTGAAAATATTTATATATAGACAGAGGAATTTCAAAAGCTAATTAGAACAGTGGCAAGTATAATACTATATCAAGAATGGTTCTCTGCGAAGTATTGAAATAGTTTTTTTCAATTATTCCCTTAGTTACATCTTTGCCCCACTTAAGTCTACCTTGCAAACTACAATTCAAGTAAGTTTCCTAAATGATGTTTTGATACTTTCTTGTCCAAAAACCTTTACAACCATCATCTATTAAATATACCCAAATTATCTGGTATCTAAGACCTGACTCATTATTTCTGTCTGCTGCTGCTACTGCTAAGTCGCTTCAGTCGTGTCCGACTCTGTGCGACCCCATAGACGGCAGCCCACCAGGCTCCCCCATCCCTGGGATTCTCCAGGCAAGAACACTGGAGTGGGTTGCCATTTCCTTCTCCAATGCATGAAAAGTGAAAGTGAAGTCACTCAGTCATGTCCAACTCCTAGCGACCCCATGGACTGCAGCCTACCAGGCTCCTCCATCCATGGGATTTTCCAGGCAAGAGTACTGGAGTGGGGTGCCATAGATGCTTATTATATCCCATTGATTTTTAATCAACAAATAATAATTTCTTATGGCCTATTGTGTGTTTGTAAAGGTGTACATTCTTCTAAGAAACATGTTGTCTGATGAGGGAGTCAGAAAGGAAACAAATTAGAGACATGATCATTATCTATGAGGATTTTGCGGCAGTAGTTGCAGACAGCGAGACATGATGGATAACTGAGTTAAAATACCAGCCATAGGAAGAAAAGCAAGAGGACCAGAAAGTAAAATCACCTGCCTCTGAATATGGACAAGGTCTTAATGGGGACTCAAAGGAAATGTTTCCTAACATGAGGAGGGAAATCTGCCAAGGCTTCCTGGTAGAAGTCATATTTATATTGAATTTTCATGTTTAAGTAAGTGCTAGGTCAGTGAAGTGGGGTGGGAGAAGGGTGTTCCCAGGTAAAGGAACCAAAGTGTGTGAAAGCCACAGAGGCAAGAAGGAACATGGCAGGGTAGCACTTGACTGATTTGACTACAATGTAGAGTACATGTGTGGAATTGCAAGACCGTAAAGTCAGTGAAGGCCATGAGGGCCCTTGTATGCTGTGCACATGAGGCAGAACCAGGGAACAGACAGGCAGGCAGGCTGCCTGTCAGGTTCAAGGGAATTCAGGTTTTGTTCAGAATAAACACAGGCATTAAAACTGCAGGCCTTGCTGAGGAGATGTGTGCTAGGAAACTGGCTCTTTGATGGTGATGGGAAAACTAATTTGTAGGGTTGCCCAACTTTCATGGGGTAAGGACTCCCACCATAGCTGATTTTAGGCTACCAATGATTTAGCAACCAGCTCACTAGATTCCTGAATATTTAGCAATACTTTCTCACAGACAAGTATGAGCCACCTCATTGCTATTTGGAGGAGTCATGTTCTGAAGAGCATTTTGAGGAGATAGGCCTGCATGTGACAGGCAGCTTTTGTCTACCGAAGGGTTTTAAGTAGAATCATCACAGGGTTACAGTTGCATTTTGGAAAGGTTCCTGTCCTGCAGTTGTGTAAACAGTCTAGAGGAGGCTGAGAATGCATGCGGTTGTATGGACACCACTGCATAACCCAGGAGTGAGAGATTACAGTAACTGAGCCAAGACAGCATAGAAGTCAGATACTGGTATAAATACCTAACAGACTGATCTTCCTGTGAATGACAGCTATGAATTCTGAGCAAAACACAAAACATCTACCTCTAAAGATGAACAGAGGCGGACAGATTTTGGAGAGGAATAGGGTCTCTGAGCCAGTAAACTGCACAGTGGTTCACCCACTGGTTGTGGCTTTGGTTTGAGGTCAGCTGCAGTTGTAGCCATGCAAGGGGGGCCCACTGTCTTTCTGGGCCAAGGTACCAGGCTTAAGAACTCAGGCAACCAAGGTCACTAGAGGGTGAAGAGAAAATCTTGGGAAAGGGAAATCCAGAGAATAGGGAAATATGTTTAAATGTGGCCCACCTATCTGCTTCCTGCTGAAGCACATATGCTTGGGGCAGACTGAAAGCAGATTGTACCCAAGCCTTAAAGAACTGAATTAATCTGCACTGCCACTCACCCAGGTTTAAGAGTTTTTGTGCTGTGCCAAGTCGCATCAGTCATGTCCAATTCTGTGCAGTCCTATGGACTGCAGCCTGCCAGGCTCCTCTGTCGATGGGATTCTCCAGGCGAGAATACTGGAGTGGATTGTCATGCCCTCCTCCAGGGGATCTTCCCCCCCAGGGATCAAACCTGTGTGTGTTACATCTAACCTGCATTAAACAGGCAGGCAGGTTCTTTACCACTAGTTTGATTCTAAACTAGTTAATTACTTATTAGAAATATTAACACTCTGGAAGAATTATGAGAGAATTCAGAGTCTTCACCACAGAGCAGAATTACTTGACAGGTCTCAAAAATCTTTAAAAAAAAAAAAAAAAAAAAAAGAATTACTCAATTTCAAGGGAGAGATGATTAACAGATGCCAACGTCAAGATGACTCAGAGGTTGAAATTATCATGCATATACTTTAAAGCCACTGTGGCAACAGAAAAGGGATTTTACTATAATTAATTCCTAAATTAGTTTGATTTTTAACATTCTTTTTTAATTGAAGTAAATAGTTGATTTATAATATATTAGTTTCAGGCATACAACATAGTGATTCAAAATTTCTATAGATTAGACTTCATTTTAAGTTATTACAAAATTTTGAATTGACTATATTTCCTATGCTATACAATATGTCCTTGTTGCTTATTTATTTTATACACAGTAGTTTGTACTTCCTAACCCCCTACTTCTATCAAGTCCTTTCCCCCTTCCCTTTCCCCATTGGTGATCACTACTAGTTCTCTATATCTGTTAGTTGTCTTTTGGTTCATCAAAACAGGGCAATTCTAGATGGCCTGATTTAATCAGGTAAAAGCCCTAAAAGAGGTACTGGACCCTTTTATCAGGAGAGAGAGAGAGAGATAACATACATTCCTGCTGGCCTGAAAGAAGCAAATTACCATGTTATAGCTGCCTATGAAGAGGGCCATGGGGCAGGGAGGAGTGAGAAGCCATGGAGATGTGCAGGTGGCTGCCAGTGCTAGTCATTAAGTCAGAACCCTCCTCACATGCCTCCTCACAGACAGGCATGCATGCGTGCTAAGTCACTTCAGTCAAGTCTGATTCTATGCGACCCTGTGGACCGTAGCCTGCCAGGGTCCTCTGTCCATGGGATTCTCCAGGCAAGAATACTGGAGAGGGTTGCCATGCCCTCCTCCAGGGGAATCTTCTGACCCAGGGATCAAACTTAGGTCTCTTACATCTCCTGCATTAGCAGGTGGGTTCTTTACCCTTAGCGCCATCTAGGAAGCCCCCTCATATATGCACCAGGGAATAAATTCTGCCAGCTACCCAAGTGAGCTTCGAAGAGGATTCTTCTCAAGTCAAGCCTATATAAGAATGCAGCCCTTGTGTGGCAGAAACCAACATGACATTGTAAAGCAATTATCCTCCAATTAAAAACAAACAAACAAAAAAAAGAATTCAGCCCAGCTGACACCTCAGTTGAAGATGGATCAGTAGAAATCCATCCAATCAAAAGGTCTAATATATGAATAACTGTAATCAAAGAATGGCAGGAGAGAATAGGACTCCCCCTGCCATTAAGAAATCATCTCAGAAAATGTCCCAGACTTTGTGAAAGACAGAAATTTACAGACCCAGGAAGCTCAGAGAACTCCAAACAGGCATTCGAAAGAAATCCACACCCAGACACTAATACTTTCAAGTTCTTCTGGTTTCTGCCCACTTACTTGCTCCAAAGCAGCCCCCCACACACACATCGCAGGCTTCTGTTATAGTAGCACCTCACGTACACATACCATACTCTATATTATTACAGATTGCTGTTTAACAATTAGCCCGCAACTTAAGTAAATAAAAAATTATTTCTCAGTTTTATTAGCCAAAAATTTCAGGAGTAAGTAGTTTACCTGGGTGATTCCAGCTCAGATTCTCTGACAAGTCAAGATTCTTGTAGTCAAGACATGAGCTGGAACCACAGTCATCACAGGAGCCTGCAGTTCTGTTCATTTTGTTTGAATCTGTTTTTTTTCCCCCCTCTCTACTTCAGATTGCCCTAAGGAGACTGAGTGAAGCAATAACTGAAGAGACCACTGTATGGGCAATGGGGGTTCATTGATAGCCCAAGGAAAGCATTTTCTGTGGCTAGATAGGAATAGAAATCAGATTGAGTGGGTTGAAAAATGAATGGGAGGTGAGGAAGTGGGGAAAATGAGCGTGATTTTTTTTTTAATCCTGATTGAGTGTTAGCTCAAGAAAGCTGAAGGGTCAGGTGAGGGTTTTTGACTGTGTAGATCACAATAAACTGTGGAAAATTCTGAAAGAGATGGGATACCAGACCACCTGACCTGCCTCTTGAGAAACCTGTATGCAGGTCAGGAAGCAACAGTGAGAACTGGACGTGGAACAACAGACTGGTTCCAAAAAGGAAAGGAGTACATCAAGGCTGTATATTGTCACCCTGTTTATTTAACTTATATGCAGAGTACATCATGAGAAACCCTGGGCTGGAGGAAGCACAAGCTGGAATCAAGGTTGCCGGGAGGAATATCAATAACCTCGGATATGCAGATGACACCACCCTTATGGCAGAAAGTGAAGAGGAACTAAAAGCTTCTTGATGAAAGTGAAAGAGGAGAGTGAAAAAGTTGGCTTAAAGCTCAACATTCAGAAAACTAAGATCATGGCATCTGGTCCCATCACTTCATGGGAAATAGATGGGGAAACAGTGGAAACAGTGTCAGACTTGATTTTTTTGGGTTCCCGAATCACTGCAGATGGTGACTGCAGCCATGAAATAAAAAGACGCTTACTCCTTAGAAGGAAAGTTAGGACCAACCTAGACAGCATATTAAAAAGCAGAGACATTACTTTGCCAACAAAAGTCCATCTAGTCAAGGCTATGGTTTTTCCATTGGTTATGTATGGATGTGAGAGTTGGACTATAAAGAAAGCTGAGTGCCGAAGAATTGATGCTTTTGAACTGTGGTGTTGAAGAAGACTCTTGAGAGTCCCTTGGACTGCAAGGAGATCCAACCAGTCCATCCTAAAGGAGATCAGGCCTGGGTGTTCATTGGAAGGACTGATGTTGAAGCTGAAACTCCAATACTTTGGCCACCTGATGCAAAGAACTGACTCATTTGAAAAGACCCTGTTGCTGGGAAAGATTGAGGGCAGGAGGAGAAGGGGACGACAGAGGATGGGATGGTTGGATGGCATCACTGACTCGATGGACATGTGTTTGGGTGAACTCCAGGAGTTGGTGATGGACAGGGAGGCCTGGAGTGCTGTGATTCATGGTTCATGTCGTAAAGATTCGGACGTGATTGAGCAACTGAACTGAACTGAACTAGGCATGTTCATATATGAAAAGGAGTAAATAGCAGATAGATTGATGATGCAGAAGACAGGAAGAGTGATTAATGGCATAAGGTCCCAGAAGAAAAGAAGAATGCATCCAGATTACAGGTAGAAGGATGGACCCAGGATGGAATTATCCCAGTTATCCACTGCTATTTACAAACCACCCCACAACTTCTATTTGAAAGTTTATTAGCTCATAAGTGTGTTGGTCAGAAATCTAGGTGCACTTAGTTAAGAGGTTCTTCTCCTAGTCTCAGCAGGGCTCACTCATGAGGCTGCAGTCACCTGGTCGGCCAACTGGGGCCGAGTGGTCCATAATGGCCCTGCCCACACATTTGGTACTTCTCAGACCACTGGCCAGGGTTCTCTTCCATGTGATCCTTCCAGCAGTCTCGCCTAGACAGGAGAACGAGAGCAAAGACTGCAAAACCTATTGAGCCTAAGCTCAGAGCCCTTATAGAATCTGCTGCCCACATTCTACTAGGTGGAGCAAGTCACAAGGTGAGGCCAGATCCAGAGGATAAGAAGCAGGATCGTAACCTCTTGATGTGAGTTGCTGAGAGAATTGGGGACATTTTTAACTTAGCACAAAAGCCTCCTCCTGCTTTGAGACAGTAGAGAGAACTGAGGTTGACTATAAATGTTGAGGTGGTTGTAGTGGGTATTTGCTTAAAGTGAAAAGAGGGAAGGAAAGTAGGAGGCTTTTTCGAACATGATTTTCCACAATATGTAATCCTGTATCCTGCTCATAATTGGCATTTGATAAGTGTACACTGAATAAATAAATGTTGAGATTTCTCATAACATCTGACATTTCTCAAGAACATAGATTTAAAAGCTTATTTTAACAACATGACCACTGTAAACAGTATGGGTCATATTGGATGCTTTTATGTATGCTGTACAGGCACACAAAAAGAGGTCCTCTGAGCTCAAAATACATGCTTTTGTATGCTGTCTGTGCAACTGGACTCGTAATCGAGAGTAGCCGCTCGTCTCCGCCACCTCTGCCCCTGTGGCCTCCCAGTGGCCTCTGATGGAAACTTATGAAACAGGGAGATGCTGCAGGAGGACCAGCAGTATACTTCAAAGGAGGCCAACTTTCAGGTCCACCTGCACGTCCGACTGTGCCTGCTTTTGTTTAACTCTGAAAAACTTGTATTATTTATCATAAGTTGAAAGTATGTTGTGCAATTACAAAATAGTACTGATTTAAAGTAGACATTATTTCAGGTTAAATTTGCCTTATATTTTCTCTTTCTCTAATCATGGAAATAGATTCCCGGAAACTACATTATCGCCCTTACTGTTGCGTAGCACACAGCTGTCCACAACGAGCAGTTCCGTTTGGGATGGAAGGACTGTGTGCCTTTGCTCCCCAGTGGCAGTAACAGGCTTCTTTTATTGTTGCTGACATTAAGATAGCTAAAATCAACAGTGAGGTAAACAGTTCTTGGGACCATCTGGCAAGGATTTCAGTCCAAAATATTCTGTAAACACTAACTCCATTTGAGTACCCAGGACCTACTATCCAGTCACCATCAACTGCTTTTTTATTTTAGTTATAAGCAGTCATTGAAACAGCAAAATAGTAAGACTTGTAGACTCTGTCTCTTCACCTTTCTCTCATCAAATATTTTCGGTTTCCTGAGAGGTTCCAAGAAACTTATGTTCTCTGAGGAAGGTTATAGTACCTTGTTGAAATCACCAGTAAATGGGACCCTGGCAGTTTTGGTCATTAAATATCTAGTGGATAGAAATGTTTGGAATTTCTTCATTTTCTGTTGGTAAATACATTTACTCTATTTAAATGAGAGGAAGAAGTTTGGAGTCGAGTTTTTTTTTTTCTTTTTCTTTTTCCTGTATATTTCAAAGTCACTGTGTAAAAATGGTTTGCATTGTGACCTTGTTAAGACTTGTAAAGTCTTCCACAAGAAAGTAGCAAAGACAGTTTGTGATAAGACACTTTATCCAGTCCCAGGACTGATTTCTAGAGTTTTCTACAAGCCTTCACAAAAGGGCACAACTGGGGATTATTTCAACTGTGAAGCACCCAGAGGAGTGACTACTGGTGCTGCTAATGGTCTCGCCATCCCTTCTCTGGCAATAAATTTTCGATATTGAAATATAGCTTTGGAGAAAAATGTACTGAGGGTTCCTTAAGCTTTTTACAAGACACTCAAAGGCTTTTCACAAGCTAGTGCTCTGCAAATGTGAATTCTTGATGTCTAAACATAAAGGTCCTTGACTGAACTAATTTTAAATGTGAATTTTAATACAGAGTGCTTGGAGAAAGGGAATGCAGCTGGACCATTAAAGCATGGTATTTTGCCATTTGTAAGTAATGGGAAATACTGATTAAGAATGTTATAAAGATTTCAGCATTCAGAATGTGATTGCGGTTAATCATAACGTATTACCACAAGCCTGTGTAACAAAAGCATTAACTCTGTTAAAGACAATGGCATACCTATTACACTGTGGCACTTTTTAATTATTTCCATGCTGAGCAGGATATTGAAGAGCTTATTATCTAAAGGTCAGAATAATGCCCAAGACATGGCCAAGCCCAATGAGTGTCAGATGCATGGAATGTTGGATGACTTCATAGTTATGAAATTATTTCATTTCTCATGATAATTCCTGACTTGCCAAGTTAGTGAATTTTAAGAACTCTGAGAGCAGATTTTAAGATAAATGTGAAATAATCCATACTTTTGGAGTCAGGGACTTCCCTTCAGGCATTAGTTCATATTTGACTTGCTTGACTTACACTTGGGGATAAAATGAGTTAGGACAAGGTCTTAGATACCACATTCCCTTACTGGGAAAGAAAACCAACTTGCACAACTTTGGCTGGCTCATGTTTCTTGTTATACAGGCACTAAGAAGCAGCGGTTGCCATGAAATACTTTATTTAACCTTTACAAAAATGTTTTCTTAGTATGGCAAGGCAGTTTAGTTAAATGAAAATAAATAACTGTAAAAATTTTGGATGTCTTTTATATCCCATCTGTTGACTTCTTTTTTTTCTAATTAAAAATTAGGCATAACAATTTTAATTGTCTAAATGGCCATGATGACTGAAAATAAGTTACAGATTGCATAGAACTACCTGATCTTTTCTTAGAACACATGTTGGCATGTCTTCTATTTTACATTCAACTAAATTTTGCTAAATGATGAATGAACATTTTAAAAGAAAATTTAAAAGAACAATTTTATTCAAACTTTTGTTAGATTTCCTCCATGGTTTATATTTGTATTTAGTCAAAATTGATTTTCAAACAAACAAGAACTGACAATCTGGCTCACAAGCTCAGAACATTTATCCAAGTCTGAATGACTATCAAACAGTGTCTCCAGTTTACCTTATTGGCTTCCATTTCTCAGCTTACCTAAAGTATTCTTTATTATTTTGATCCAACTTACCCTTATCTCTTCCACTGAGGAGCTGGGTTCAACCATGAGCATGACAACCATTCACTATCATTCTGTCAAGAGTGTGTCCACCCAGCACCAAAATCTTCTGACTATTAGTGTCACTCAATTAAGCCATTATTGTTTGTATTTATTTTATTTAATTATTTTTTTAAAGTGAATTGTTTCATATTTTATAGACAGACCACACTTTTCTGTATAGACACACAAGCATACATGTAGAATTTCTCTGAAGTTTTACTTTTCAGCCCCTTATGGTAGCATTAAGGATGAACAGCCTCAAAGCCTGTCACGCAGTTCTGGACGTAAGGCAGCTACTAGTGCCACAGCTCCTGTTTTTCCAGTTCTGTGTCGTTTAAATATAGGGAAGCCCATGCGCTTTAGAAACATGAAAACAACAGATATGTGTAATGTTGAAATGACTTTTCTAAAACAAGCCTATATATCTTTTCATGCTTTTTTTTTTACTGTGTACATTTATATCTGATTTCACGATTAATATGTTCCCCAAAAGTTATACATAGCATTGTATTTTAACTAATGAGAAAATTTGCTCCTTAAATCTTTTTGAAAAAAAAAAAAAATTTGTGAAGTGAATTATTTTTCTCTAATTTAGATAATTTCTATTTAGGTAGCTTTTTAGCAAGGAATATTCATTAAGCATCATGGTTTTGTAGATAATATATAAAAGTGCCACTACTCTTCACCTGACTTTTTCTTTTTTTTTTTTTTTTTTAATTTTTTTTCTCTCTAGTATGTGAATGTCAGTCATATGCTTTTTCCTTTGCTTTGCAGTATCTTTTCAAAGGTCTCATGGCTTATTTTTATGTCCTTTTTGCTATTTATTAATGATTATATCATATTATGGATTGCCCCTTGTTATACTATATTATTTGAGGAATGGTGATTTTTATTCTCCAGCTGCAAAGCCAGATAATAAAGGCAACTCCTGTTCTACTTCCCATTTTCCAGCTGGCATTTCCTAATATCTCAACTATACACAAGTGAAAGTTTCTACATCCTCCCATGCTTCTTTGTTATTGTGAATTGTCAAAAGTCATGCAGAGCTACAGTTCGCTTCATTCATGCAACTGTTTTTTTATTATTTTTTCCTGACTCTTCCTTCATCAGTGTTTGCCTTGTGATAACCATTCATAAAAATAAACAGTGGGGTGCTGCTAGAATCTGTTGTTTCCTGGTAGCTACTATTTCTGAATACATATAGAAAGACCAGCCAGATAGTAAACAGCATAATTTCAAACAGCCAAACGTCTATCAGTTACTATGTTTCATTGCCTTTAATGCTTCACACTCTGGTGTTTATTGATGACTGGTGCTCTGAAAATAAGTGGCAATTCCTGAATTAAGAGTTCACTGCCTCTTCAGCCTCCCTTTCTGTACCATCCTCTCTCAGGCAGGTCCTCTCCCTAACTCTCACGTCTCTTCATCCCCAAGAATCTGCACACATGGCTGCTTTGAGAGCAAGATCTGACGTGAAACAATGATTTTTGTTCCAGTTTGACTCTTTTCCTTTCCAGGATCAAAATCCCATGGGTTATTAGAAGAATGTAAGCCAATGAGTTCATAATATAAAGTTAATTTCCCACATTATATTGACAGTAAATTGTTTGCACAAAGATTTAAAACTATCAGTCAGTTCAGTTCAGTCTCTCAGTCGTGTCCAACTCTTTGCAACCCCATGAATCGCAGCACACCAGGCCTCCCTGTCCATCATCAACTCCTGTAGTTCACTCAAACTCAGGTCCATCAAGTCTGTGATGCCATCCAGCCATCTCATCCTCTGTCATTCCCTTCTCTTCCTGCCCCCAATCCCTCCCAGCATCACAGTCTTTGCCAATGAGTCAACTCTTCGCATGAGGTGGCCAAAGTACTGGACTTTCAGCTTTAGCATCAGTCCTTCCAGTGAATACCCAGGACTGATCTCCTATAGGATGGACTGGTTGGATCTCCTTGCAGTCCAAGGGGCTCTCAAGAGTCTTCTCCAACACCATAGTTCAAAAGCATCAATTCTTTGGCACTCAGCTTTCTTCACAGTCCAACTCTCACATCCATACATGACCAATGGAAAAACCATAGCTTTGACTAGACGGACTTTTGTTGGCAAAGTAACGTCTCTGCTTTTAAATATGCTATTTAGGTTGGTCATAACTTTCCTTCCAAGGAGTAAGCGTCTTTTAATTTCATGGCTGCAATCACCATCCACAGTGATTTTCAGTTCAGTTCAGTTGCTCAGTCGTGTCCTACTCTTTGCGACCCCATGAATCGCAGCATGCCAGGCCTCCCTGTCCATCACCAACTCCCAGAGTTCACTCAAACTCATGTCATCGAGTCGGTGATGCCATCCAGCCATCTCATCCTCTGTCATTCCCTTCTCTTCCTGCCCCCAATCCCTCCCAGCATCACAGTCTTTGCCAGTGAGTCAACTCTTCACATGAGGTGGCCAAAGTACTGGACTTTCAGCTTTAGCATCAGTCCTTCCAATGAACACCCAGGACTGATCTCCTTTAGGATGGACTGGTTGGATCTCCTTGCAGTCCAAGGGGCTCTCAAGAGTCTTCTCCAACACCATAGTTCAAAAGCATCAATTCTTCGGCACTCAGCTTTCTTCACAGTCCAACTCTCACATCCATACATGACCAATGGAAAAACCATAGCTTTGACTAGACGGACTTTTGTTGGCAAAGTAACGTCTCTGCTTTTAAATATGCTATTTAGGTTGGTCATAAATTTCCTTCCAAGGAGTAAGCGTCTTTTAATTTCATGGCTGCAGTCACCATCTGCAGTGATTTGGGAGCCCGAAAAAATAAAGTCTGACACTCTTTCCACTGTTTCCCCATCTGTTTCCCATGAGGTGATGGGACCAGATGCCATGATCTTCGTTTTTTGAATGTTGAGCTTTAAGCCAACTTTTCACTCTCCTCTTTCACTTTCATCAAGAGGCTTTTGAGTTCCTCTTCACTTTCTGCCATAAAGGTGGTGTCATCTGCATATCCGAGGTGATTGATATTTCTCCCAGCAATCTTGATTCCAGCTTGTGTTTCTTCCAGCCCAGCGTTTCTCATGATGTACTCTGCATAGAAGTTAAATAAGCAGGGTGACAATATACAGCCTTGATGTACTCCTTTTCCTATTTGGAACCAGTCTGTTGTTCCGTGTCCAGTTCTAACTGTTGCTTCCTGACCTGCATACAGATTTCTCAGGAGGCAGGTCAGGTGGTCTGGTATTCCCATCTCTTTCAGAATTTTCCATAGTTTATTGTGATCCACATAGTCAAAGGCTTTGGCATAGTCAATAAAGCAGAAATAGATGTTTTTCTGGAACTCTCTTGCTTTTTCCATGATCCAGCGGATGTTGGCAATTTGATCTCTGGTTCCTCTGCCTTTTCTAAAACCAGCTTGAACATCTGGAAGTTCACAGTTCACGTATTGCTGAAGCCTGGCTTGGAGAATTTTGAGCATTACTTTACTAGCGTGTGAGATGAGTGCAATTGTGCTGTAGTTTGAGCATTCTTTGGCATTGCCTTTCTTTGAGATTGGAATGAAAACTGACCCTTTCCAGTCCTGTGGCCACTGCTGAGTTTTCCAAATTTGCTGGCATATTGAGTGTAGCACTTTCACAGCATCATCTTTCAGGATTTGAAATAGCTTAACTGGAATTCCATCACCTCCACTAGCTTTGTTCGTAGTGATGCTTTCTAAGGCCCACTTGACTTCACATTCCAGGATGTCTGGCTCTAGGTCAGTGATCACACCATCGTGATTATCTGGGTTGTGAAGCTCTTTTTTGTACAGTTCTTCTGTGTTCTTGCCACCTCTTCTTAATATCTACTGCTTCTGTTAGGTCCATATCATTTCTGTCCTTTATTGAGCCCATCTTTGCAAGAAATGATCCCTTGGTATATCTGATTTTCTTTAAGAGCTCTCTAGTCTTTCCCATTCTGTTGTCTTCATCTATTTCTTTGCATTGATCGCTGAGGAAGGCTTTATTATATCTCCGTGCTATTCTTTGGAACTCTGCATTCAGATGCTTATATCTTTCCTTTTCTCCTTTGCTTTTCACTTCTCTTCTTTTCACAGCTATTTGTAAGGCCTCCTCAGACAGGCATTTTGCTTTTTTGCATTTCTCTTTCATTGGGATGGTCTTGATCCTTGGCTCCTGTACAATGACACGAACCTCCGTCCGTAGTTCATCAGGCACTCTATCTATCAGATCCAGTCCCTTAAATCTATTTCTCACTCCCACTGTATAATCATAAGGGATTTGACTTAGGTCATACCTGAATGGTCTAATGGTTTTCCCTACTTAAAGCTATAGTTTGCTACTTTTGTGACTTGTTTGTAATGCAGTCAGTGTGGTTTTTTTAGACATGAATTTTGTACAGGAAAAACCAGTCCAAGTTAAGCTGTCAGCTGCTTTTGTTTATGAGAAATAACAAAAACGTCTTTTATTCTATTCCAGTATTTTTTTCATGTTATTTCCTTGGATAAGTAAAATATAGCAATCTCTGGTCACTCGTTTAACTTCTCCATGCATAATAAGGCTTCCCAGGTGGCGCTAGTAGTAAAGAACCCCCCTGCCAATGCAAGAGACACGAGTCAAGAGTTTGATCCCCGGGTCGGGAAGGTCCCCTGGAGGAAGGTGTGGCAACCCTCTCCTGTATTCTTGCCTGGAGAATCCAATGGACAGAGGAGCCTAATGGGCTACAGTCCATGGGGTCACAAAGAGTCAGATACGACTGAAGCAACTTAGGACACACACAAGCATAATACCTCTGGCTGCTGCTGCTGCTAAGTCGCTTCTAGAGTCCTACAATTTTTTCTTCCTCTCATAAATTTTACACTATACTTTTTCTTGTTAAATCTCTCTCCCACTATACTGTGAGAATTTTAGTGTGCGTCTCATTTGTCTCTCTCTCCACCATGTGGGCTTCCCTGATGGCTCAATGGTAAAGAATCCACCTGCCAATGCAGGAGACATGGGTTCAGTCCCTGGGTCAGGAAGATTCCCTGGAGAAGGAAATGGCAAGTCCCTCCAGTACTCTTACCTGGGAATTCCCATGGCCAGAGGAGCCTAGCGGGCTACAGTCCATGGGGTCGCAAAAGAGGCGGACACGACTTAGCGACTAAACCACCACCACCATGTATAGTACAGTTAGTTGGCTTATGGTGAGCATTTAGTAGATATGAATCCTGAAAATATTTGCTAAATTGGGGGGAAAAACCTTTTGCCTTAGAGGGGAAAAAGCCCTCAAATAATTTCATTAAATTGCCCCAGGAATCATATGAGTGAGTAATACAGCAAGCCAGACCTTGTGTGAAGAGCAGTGACGGAGGCCTCAGAAATGAACTGAGTCTCAGTCACCCTTTCAGCAAAATGCCAACAGAGCAAATGGTAAATCTGTGACGCTGAGGAGGACAGGTGGGGAGACCTCATGCAGGAAGCTGAATTTGAGTTTTTAAAATAGAAATGTCTAATTTCTTTTTACTTGAAGGCTCTGTATGCTTTCTGTTGAACTTTTTTGATTTTAATAACATTAAGTTTTATCTGATTGCAAAGTAATACATATTATAGTGTGAAATTTGGAAATTACATAAAAGCACACAAAACACACACGTAAAAAGTAAAGTTAAAGCTCACATCCCCAAGATAACCACTATTAACATTCTGGTATATTTTCTAGCCATTTTTCTCCCTTTAGGAATAGACATGTATACTTTTTGTTCATTATATAAAAATGAGGTATATATTGCACATATCTTTTTGTAATGCGAATTTTTCTGGTTAATCTTTGGCTGAGTAAAATTGTTCATTTTTTTTCATGCTGCGATTTTTTTTTCAATAGTTTCAGAGGATTCTATAGTATAAGTATGATTAAGAAGAGAGATTCTTAGTAAGCACACTTCAGTTCAAATCTTAAACCTTGCCCTCTTGAGCACTGTGGCCTCTCTGTAGCTCAGCTTGCTTTTTCATTCATAAAATAGAAGTATCTCCCACCTAAGATGATTTTAAGGAATAAATAAGAGCATGTATAAAAAGCACTTAGCCCACTGCTCGACACATGAAAGTGAAAGAAAAAGTGAGTGTTGGTCGCTCAGTCATCACTCTGACTCTTTGCAACCCCATGGATTGTAGCCCGCCAGGCTTCTCTGTCCATGGAATTCTCCAGGCAAGAATACTGGAGTGAGTCGCCATTCCCTTCTCTAGAGGCTCTTCTGACCCAGGGTTCGAACCCAGGTCTCCTGCATTGCAGGCAGATTCTTTACCGTTTGAGCCACCAGGAAAGCCCAAAGTATATGTCTAATAACTGATAGCTATTATTGTTTTTGCTATATTTTATTTGACTAATGACCTAGTAATGCCATATTTTCATTATTAAAACAGTGCTGGAATAAACATACCTCTAGGTAAATCTTTGCACATGTCTATAATTATTATATCAAGATAAATTCCTATTTAGAATTGAGGAGTCCAATGAGTATCTGAAGCTTAGATTTTTGATAGAAAGATTACAGTTTTCATTCTAACCATTTTTTGAGTGTGCCAGGTTTCCCTTCTCCTGTAAGAGGTTGCTTTACGCAATTGCACAGAATTTGTAGCTTTCATGTAATTCAAACAATCTAGAGAGAAAACCTACATGTAAAGCTATCATCTTTTGTGTCATTGATACTTGTGTGATGACAGTGACCATTATATCACTGAACTGAAAGGTTCATTTGGAAATCTTTTTTTTCTCCTCTTTCTTCCAAAATACACTGCATCAAAGAATCCAAGTTGTCCACTAGAAAATAATTCAAATTGATTTATTTCTACTTTATCATTCTTTTAGGTTGTGCTCTATAAATACAAAAAGGAGATATAGAGCCCTAAGAGTTCTAATATTGAATCAGAGTGACACCAAGGATTAGCAATTATCTAGATATTTTCTAGCATTATTTCAGATACTCTGAACATCCTGAAATTCAATGGCCTTAAAAAAGCAATAATGAGCAACATATTTCATTTTGTTTTCATCTTAGTTTATTGATGTGAAATGTACTGTCAGTTCCACTTATGCATTCTAAACAAGCAATCTAGCTTTGATCTATTTAATTTGATCTGTAGCTTTTTAGATGTTATTTTGGATAGACAAGAATTTGTTCCTATTTTAACTTAATTTTCATTTGCATGTTTACCTAGTACATATCATTTAGGGTCTACTTTATGCTCTAGTATCATGTTGCAGTGTCTGAATTATAGATTTTTAGGGATTTCATTGATGTGTAGCTTAATCTAGTATTGTTATCCATGTAAAGCAAATCTATATTGAAAGGTCACTCAAAATAGAAATTGTTTCTGAATATTTTTATTTCATTCTCATTTTATGATATTTTATGCCCAAATATCACCACTAAAATTTTTTGATATCTGCTTTGGGTTATTTTGGTTATTTTTCAAAAATCCTGATTTTTTTATTCAACAGTTATTTCATTCAGTGCCTACTGTGCACTATGCTCTTAGGATATAGATATGAGTTTAGAAGTTTAAAAAACAAATATGATGCTTAAGCTTTTATATATATTAATATATATTATATACTATATATTTACTACAAGCATATATTCAGTAGTTTCTTTCACTTGCATTTCACATAACTTTGAGAACTAAAATTTCTGTCAAGAATAAAATATATTGGAGAAATATGTTTACATTATTTAGATTTTCAGTTTCTTTTTGGAACATTGCATATTACAGTACAATAAATTACTATAAAGTACAAAAAATATGCAAATGACTCTGAAGACAAATTTTCAATTTCTGATTAAGTAGAAAGCATCTTGATAACAATTTTTAAATGAATAGTGAAATAAAGTTCAAAGAAAAGTATCTAGTACTTTCATTTATATTTCAGATATCATTTAAATTTTTTTCTTAACACCCCCCCCTCTTTCTCTTCCTTGGTGTACCCTGTTATCCTAGATTTCATTTTGTTTTTCTTTCCTCTGTAATCTGTCGAGTCAGGAATTCTCCCTTTGGATGTGACTGTGGGTGGTCCTGAGAGCTGATCCCCAAGCCCCTGATCAGTAATTCAGTTTTAAGTTTTATTTTTTATTGAAAAAAATGAGTGGAAAGTTCTGTGCTCCCATTTGAGGTCTTCAGTGGAATTTGATCTTGCTGCCAGTGTGGCCCTGGAATAGGGCAGTCTGCTAGAAAAAAATGTCAGTGTAGCCCCTTGAGGCCTTCCATTGAGTGTGGCTACTGAACAACCTGCCTTATACTTCATTTCATTTCCCACTGAAAAGTTCAAACAAGAGTGGTTCCTATTTGACTGTTTTTCCCCCCAATGGAAAAAATTAGACACTAGCTAAGTAGGCCACAGAGAGTGAAAAAGCTGAATGGGAAAGAAAGATGGTGAAGGAAGTGAATCTGAAAGGGAAACTTACTGGAAACAAGGGGAAAGAAAATTTCCAAATTGTTAAGAGAACGTTAAAGACACCGTGGGCTCTAGGCAGAATGGATAGTGATATTTTGTTAAGGCCAGTCCTTCCTCTCTCCTGTTTCTGGCCCACATTGCTCTCATTCTATTGCAGTTGTCCAGACCCCTCCACACTCTGCTGTCCCCATCCTTTCAACACATCGCTTATCTGTACACAAGGCTAATTCCTGAATAAAGCACAAATTCCTTAGCTCAGCAAATCATCAGGGCTGGCCACCATCTAGATGTGCTTCTCAAACCTTATCCTCACTCTTTTTTTGACGTATTTGTTCTTCTCCAGCCAATTGAGACTATGAACTTTGCCCCAAGCAAACCTGACTTCACCTCTCAGATTGTCCCCCTTGGCCAGTGACTGTCATCTTTACCAGTTGAAGTCCTACCCAAACTCTCAGGCCCAAATGCTTTAGGAAACTCTCGTAATCACAGCAACCTGAACAAGCCCTCCCTCTTCCAGACTCCTGTATCAGTATATACCTCTCTTAATGCCTCTTGTGGGTTAGTTATACAGGCCTTACTTTTCCTGTAAGATCTTAAGATCCTTGTGGAATAAAGACCAAAGCTCTTTTTTATGTCCTCCATAGTCTTTCACGTATTGCCTTCCTTATAGTATCTGACTAATAAAAATGTATTGGATGAATAATAAAAACAAGTCTCATTAGGATTAGGCAATCTAATACAAATTTCACATTTTTATGCCTGATTTTATAGTTTCTTTGGTATAGAAATAAAAATAGACATATGGGTATTTGTTATTAAATGGAGACTTCTCAGTACCTATAACAGTGAAATTTAGTGAGTCAGTCCAACAGGTACAGGATTTTCCAGCCTCATTTGATGTCCAGGGATACCTGAGCGCCCTGCCTAGTGCCCAGGGGAAGTACTGGGCACTGTACTGAAGTACTGCTGAAGTACTGGGGTTCTACAGCTGAAGTTCTGCTAGGCCTCCTGAATTCCTTTTTGTAGATTTTTCTCTCCAAGGAATGTCATTCCTTCCCTATTAACTTATATATACATGTAGTTGCCAGTGATATTTAAATGCTTTTTAACTGCAGGCTAGACATTACAGATATTCTGTTGGTCATACAGGTGGGGAGAAACGTCATGTTTTTCTCCCACCTAACTTTTCTGTGTGCACTAACTCCAAACATATCTGAATTTTCATAATTCAAAGACAATATATGTGATATATGTGCCAACGTTTTGAGAACAAATAGCTGCCGAGCAAAACCTGACAGCATATTCCTTGGTGACATTCGTCATTAAACGCTGTGCACACAGAGTGAACAGCTACCTAAGATTGAGCTCGTATGCAAATGTGAACACTCCTCAATTAAAATTACGCTGTGTACATTAAACCTTTCTTTAGAGGCTATGGAATTTTCAAGAAAAATATAGCTGAGCTTGACCTTAAGTACCTTGCCTCATTATTTTTTGTCATTTCCAGCTACTAGTCTCTCCAAAAAAAACAACTTTCTTTGTTTCTTTTAGTTTTGTGTGTACCCTGCGCTTTATTCCCAGTTGCTGCTACAAAAAACTGAAATGGTTCCAAACACCACTATTGTTTTTCTTTTTTTTTCCCTGTAACTAACATTTAAACATCAAAGATACTCTGGTACTTTTATGTTGAAGACTGTATATAAAACCAAATTTTCCCTAAAGGTATTTTATTTGCCGTCCAGGATTTTTTTTTTTTTTTTTTTTTTTAATTTTTTTTGCTGTTAGACTTCTTTTTTTAGAAATCATCTGACTGGTAGCCTTTTGATTTCACAAGATCACTGGCAGTTGTATGGAGGAAGAACTGAGTAGGGCCATATTAAAAGCAGGGAGATGAGTTACCAGATTTTTTTAAATATTTTAAGATATTTAAAAACAAAACAAAAAATCTCTCTTTGAATTTTCCACCAAATGTTACATTATGATGAACAGCGACCTTGGAAATTTTTCAAGTTTAAGCACTTTATAAGGGTTCCTCTTAATGTTTAAACTAAAAAATAATGTTGCTATCAAAAGACTTTTATTATTATGGCAATTCTCATGAAGTCCTTAATGTATTTAAGAGCCCATTATGATAGCTCTTATATAATGGTTTCAAAGTTTTATTTATTCTGTTAGTTGGAAAATGTTTCATGTGATTAACCTTTGGTTAGCTCTTTTAAAAATTATATATGATATGAAGGGAAATATTGTTTATATATTATCTAAACCTTTTTCCTAAAATGTCAATTTTATTTCTGTATGGCATCATTGACTCAATGGACATAAGTCTGAGCAAACTCTGGGAGAAAGTGAAGGACAGGGAAGCCTGCCATGCTGCAGTCCATGGGGTCGCAAAGCGTTGGACATGACTTAGTGACTGAACAACAAGAACATTATTTATTTTCATTTAAACATGTATCCTAAAGAAACAGTCATTGTTGTTTTGGAATGCTTTTTCAGTTAGTGGACTTAAGTTTGGAATACTTAATTGCAGTTAATAGGTAGCAGTAGAAATAGAAAGTATTTGATGTCCATGAAAGAAACCTAAGTATTACTAAAAGTGGCAATACTATGTGAATAAACGTGAATGTGGATCAGGGACTCAACTGGTAAAAATTACAATAAATACATACTAAGAAAAAGAATAGAACAGACATTCAAAATGTTAAAGGTATTTCTAATATGATATATGTGAGCTCATAAGGAGAATGAATATATTAAATGAATTGCATTCTCAGATTGCTATTTTGTTCTTTATCAAAAGGAAAAATAAAGAATGGCAATTTAGGGTCAAAAATAATGCTACAAAACAAATTTAGCTTTAATTACTGTCTAGCCAGAGGAAGGAATAAGCTATCAGCCAAGACCATGATTCTTTGATCTCACATTTCAGCCTTCTTGTCCTCCAGATGAATGAAACAGTCTTTCCTCAAATGTTCAACAGGCCCTTTTACCATTTGATAGGACAATTATTTTTAAGAAGGTTTAAAATGTGATCTGGAAAACCGCATTGACTCTATGTGGCATATTTGCTATTCTTAGCCTGGTTGAATAAGCTGGAAGTGGATGAATAATGCAGGTTAGAAAGAAAACAGATGCTAAGTATTACAAATAGGAAGGTTTTCCAGCAATGAGACTTTCATTTTAGGACTAGATTTTTGTTGGCACTTTTGGCATTATGACAATTATTGTTTCTCTCTCCAGCTGTTACACATCTGTATTGAAGGTTGGGGCAACTGGCGTTGGTCAGAGCCCTTCAGTGTGGACCATGCGGGGACATTTATTAGAACTATTCAGTACAAGGGTCGAACTGCTTCACTCATCATCAAGGCTCAGCAAGTCAGCGGCGTGCAAAAACAGGTAAGTTCTTGTGTGTCCATGGCCCAGACGACTCTGAATCATTGGATGTTATAATGGAAGGGAAACTTAAAGAGATGAAAATAACAATCGTAAAAAAAAATCGCAGGGCTCTTCCTAGCTGTGCCTACTCCAGCCATGCACGTGCACACTTACTAAGTGTTTGTTGTTGATCCTGATGATGCTGATGGCTTCGTACCCTTGTCCCAGGTCTTTTACAAGAGCTGCTAACGAGCAGTAAAATTTACTGATTTTCATTTCACCTCTTCTCCCTGTCACCACCTACCTTCTGGTGGAGGTGCTAATGAGCTGTGAAATGGCCAAAGGGTCTTTATTGAGAAGAAAAAGAAGCCAAGGATGGTGGGGACTCTGGATAATCCAGCAGTGGATAACCAGGAGTTGATTCTCAGGCATGCAAGAGTAACCTGCAAGAAAGTGTCAAGGTTCTCTCCCATGGCAGAGTGGGCCTGGGTCTCCAGCAAGCATTCTTTTCCTAGGAGTTAATATTAACTACAGTAAAAATTCACTGCAGTCTAACTCTTGGCTTATAAAACCTCAGCTCTCAGCACATATTTTTACGTATTTTATAAAACTTCCTTTTGGCTGTTTTTGAAGTTCTAAGACTGCAAAGGGGGGAAAAAAGTATCTGACACTTTTTTGTGTTCTTAAGATTGTGAAAATGTGGTTTTTAAAAGATGTTTTTCAAGCATGGAGCACATGACAAGAGTAGAAAGAAAAAAAAGGAAGTATTAAAATTTGAAAACTGGCTTCACTGCACACATAATAACTGGATTTGTCATAAGAGTTTTAACATATACATCTGCATCTGGATTGTAACAATCTATCCAAAGGTTATGTGAACTGAAGACGTGATAGACACAGCACCAGTCCCTGGAAAAGGAAAAAGGGAGCTTTCTGTATTGAGCACCTGGAGCCCCTTCACTGCTGTGTGCCAGGGGGCGAGCAGGAGGCAACCAGTAAAGTGAACAGTAGGACCCCTCCCGTGTGCGTTCTTGGTCTGCACCTAATCAGGGAGCTGGACTTTGTGCTCTCATTATTGAGAGCAACAAGTGAGAAGAGTACAGTAGCAGCAGAGTCTCAGAAGCATGGAAGAGTGTTCCCCATCAGCTGACCATTTCCCCAAGTATTTGTTGATTGCCTCCTGTAGAACAGGGTAAAACAGAAGACCCTAAGTATGTGACACAACCTTTGCTCTCAAAGTGTAAATTTACATAAATTTATGTAAACCCAACAATGTGTACGGCTGACAGCAAGTGTGAAGGGAATTTAGAGGTTTCACTAAGAAGATTTGACCTGAACTGGGCTTTACAAAGCATGTTGAATTGAGATTAAGAGAGGTCATTCCCACTCAGCAGTATGGGATAAACAAAGATACAAATATTGGACAAATGGATCTTACCCAAGGACTCAGGAGGAGACCAGCATGGCTAGTGTGGGCTTTGAACTGGAAAGTCTTAAAAACAAGAATCGTTTCTCCCGTCTGCCCTCAGAGCTTGCTTACATGGACGTGCTCTCAACAAACATCTGCCCAGCACCCACTGGTTTTCTGATGCCGTCACTCACGATCTCTCAAGAATGCCTTGTTTACCTCCCCATTCATTGGCGTGCCTGAGAAATGGTCATAGAGCATTTGTTTGGATACTCTGAACGACAGTCTCATTCTCTCACATGGCAGCTCTTTCCGTTGTCGGTTACTTCCAGATATTAATGAAATAAGAAATTCTTTCCTAATTTTGAGCCAAGATCTGTTACCATTTAGCCAGTTTTTACCATTCCTCAGAACTTGAGAGGCATACACAGAAAGCACGCAACTTGTTGCCTCTCCTCTGTATTAAGCCTTCCAAAAACATGAGGAATTAGCATATTTCCCCTTAGTTTCTCTCCCTCTAGGCTTCAACTTGAGAATGTGTCTGAATGAATCCCTTGGAGGGTTTGTTGAATGAAGCACAGGTTGCTGGATTCCCACCCCTAGAGTTCCAGGTTCAGTAGTTCTTGGGTATAGCATGAGAATTTGTATTTCTAACAAGTTCTCAGATGCTTTGACTACCATAGCTCTGGTCTGAAGTTTCCAGTTCGTTCAGCTCTGTGTTCAGAGTTCAGAGGACATTTACCAATCAGTGGAGTGGCAGGGTCCTTCTGTGGAGAAATGTTTTAAAGATATGTCCTGGTGGTTAAAATCACAGGCACCCTTGCTAGCTACTACTTACCGTTGTGATCACTTTTCTCGTCTGTAAAATGGGAATAATAATAGTGCCTTCCTCGTGAAACAGGTGTGAGAATTAAATAAGTTTGTATATGTATAGTGCTTACACTAGTGCCTGGCCCACTGTCATAACCCAGTGAACTTCAGTTATTATTGCAATAATGAAATATTTCCAGGCATGAGCAACACTCATGTGTTTTTGTGTTGCTACATATAGACACCTCATTCTTGCCATAGATATTATTACTTTCAAGAACTGATATTAGATTTCAGGATAAATTAGTATATACACTGTACCTGAGCAGATACTATTGCAACAGTATATACCATAAGTCAAAAAAATTTGTCATGAAAAATACATTTTTTTAATTCTTACAAAATTTTACCTACCTTTTTTCTGGTTGTAAAAGATCTCTCAGCCCTTGTACTTATTACCTATATGACCTCAAGCAAATTTCTTAACTGTTTTATGCTTCATATTCCTTTTATAATAGAAAACACCCAATAAATACTAGTTCACACTGTTATTTTTATGTTAACTATTATAAAATATATCTGGAAACACAAAAAAGCCTCATGAAGAAAATGAAACTTACTCATAAATCTACCAACCAAAAAATATATTCTGTTATTACTTTGGTACCTTTTTTTCTTTGAAACAACTCGAAATCTGACTGTGTGTTCTTAGTCGCTCAGTTGTGTCTGACTCTTTGCAACCCTGTAGACTGTAGCCCACCAGGCTCCTCTGTCCATGGGATTCTCCAGGCAAGAATACTGGAGTGGGTTGCCATGTCCTCCTTCAGAGGATCTTCAGAACCCAGGGATCAAACCCAGGTCATCCCGCATTGCAGGCAGATTCCTTACCATCTGAGTGAAATTGAACTGTAATCATAATTTTTCAACTTGTTTCTTCTTTTAACTTTATGTAATGTTTATTTCCTCCTGTTATTTAAAATTCATGAAGTTATCCCTTTAATGCTTGCCTAGGATGGGGGAGCCTGGTGGGCTGCCATCTATGGGGTCACACAGAGTTGGACACGACTGAAGTGACTTAACAGCAGCAGCAGTGATTTGCCATATGGTATATCAAAATACACCTAGACATTTCCTTGTTGTTGAACATTCAGTTAATGTCCAGTTGGTCACTGTAATAGATCCTGCAATAAATATCTTTTTTATAAATATATGTCCACATTTCTGTATCTGTCCTTAAAATAATTGCTATAAAATTTAAATTACCTGCCCAAAGGATATGAATATTTTTATAATGCTTGATGCTTATTTCCAAATCAAAAAGATATACTTTATTTCTTAGACAAAATTCACTGTTTTGACTTACCAGAGTCTTATTGCTACTACGCTAATCTTTTAAATAACTAAATATATATTTCTCCTGAAATATCTGCCGACTTCATGAGTTTTTCAAACTATTAGCATTTTTTAAACCTTAAATATTTATGAAGGGTTCAAATCAGAACTAAAAAAATTTTCCATGCATTGAGAGTTTAAGAAATTCTTTTAATCACTCTCTCTGTCAATGCCAAATATAGATTTTAAGGCATCTGGTGCCAAATCACATTTCAAGACTTTTCCAAATGTTATTTGTACTGTTAAATGTTAATAATCCTTTTCTGGGTGTGGGGGAGAATGCCTTTCACGCTTTTCTCTGCTTCTTACCCATTTATAATAAATACTCTTAAAAAAAAAAAAAAGGGTCAAGTCTAGCCAAACAGGAAAGGGATATGTGGAAAGAAATAATGGAAGCATAAGCAGCCCTCACATGGCGTTTACCTTTTGGAGAAGAGGTGTCTTCTTCTCCCACAGGAACTGGGAAAATCCATTTTACATTCCCGCTATCATGGGAGGCCTTACACACACAACTTATTTTGAGTTTTAACATTTCTTATCATCATCATCTGAGACTGTGCTCTATATTAGAGCCATTTTTAAAAACTCAGCAGAGCAGGGAAAAGTGAAACACAAAAACAACAATTCGTTAACCTAAAATTCAAGCAAATGGAAAGTGGTTTATATTGAACCTGGGTAATACGAGGTTCAGCAGACCAGCATGGCAACCTCAGACCTACCACTGCATGTATCAAAGTTGTAAAAAACCTTCCCAGTCAGTGTTTTTCAGCCTTTCTTCTCTTTCTCTCTCTCTCTCTACCCCCACTTCTCTGTCTGTCTTTCTCTGTCTCTCTGTCTGTTCCTGTCTGTCTGTCTGTCTCTCTCTCTCTCTCTCTCTCTCTCCCCCTACTCCCCTCCACACCCTTCCCTCCCACACACAAAGTATTATTTCCTTTAAACTGGATTTTTTTTTTTCCTATGGTCAGGGTAGATTAACTAACATTCAGATTAGCTCTAGTTAAAGTACACCAGAGACACAGGATTCCTCAGGTGGCCAGGTTAGGAAGGAAGATAGGAACCAAGCTTCCAGAAGAGTGTGGTGGACTCCTGCCTCCCTCACATCTTGGCTTCTTTCCTTCTATCCCACCTGGGCCTGGAAAGTTACAAGAAACCGCAGCTGCCTAATTACCACACCCCATTTGGGGAGGTGAGTGTGTGCAGCTCCCTGATGTACCTTAACCGTGTACTGTGCCTCTGGACAGTGGAGAATTGGCTAAAGCTTGTTGGAACAATGACGTTTAGTTGCCTGTACCCTTCCTTTCCTGGACCCTTCTCATTTCTCCAATTCAATAAAAATTGACCACACATAAAATTTCCCAGAAACTTTGTACATTATACAACTACTCATGTACACATATTTGCTTCTATGTTTTCCATCTCTTCATTGAGGAAAGCTTTACCGTTCTAAAAATTTTAATGTACATATATGAATGTATGTATATATATTTGTATCTTTATACATACACTTTTAATCATGGTTAAGATATCATTTTCCAGTGCATCTGGAGCTCTGGAATTATTCTTTTAATATTGCTATTCTTCTTGGCACTGATCTAATAAGAGTTCAGAAACCTGCTAAGTAAAATCATATGTAGAAATCTTCAATACACATCTTTGTGGCTTTGGAGAAAAAGGGGAAGTGGTGTGAAACCTGGAAATGTGTACTAAAGAGAAACCCTACATTAAAAAAATTAAGTAGCTGTCTTCAACTGATAAATTAATCTTGAAATTCTAACCATAATTTTCAAAACATCAGCACTGTAAGTGTTGCCACTTTGAAGGAACGCAGGCATGGCTGCCACTGAACCCTGCAAGGGAGCAGCCCTGTAGAGCACAGTTCCAAGGCGCAGCCATTTTGGATTTCCTTTCATCTTAGTAGCTTTTCCTCCCTGGCCACTTTTAAGGATTTTCTTTTTATCAAATTTGAAGCCTATTTAACAACAGGCTTTTTGGTTGAAAATGAAACTATAAAAACCTACCAAGAGGATCTTTGTCTTAAAACAAAGTGAGTCCCAGATGGTTGCAGAGATTCTGTGGTTTCTGTGAGAGACAGCCAAATTCTCTCCTAAATCTCATGGGGCCCAAAGGTTCTGAAGCAAGAGCACTGAACACACATTGCCAGGCCTGGACACATCCAGAAGAGGAACAGAGTTAAATACTGCCTCAGCGCTTCCAAATGTTTATTCAAAATTAGGCAATACTGTGGCATCATAAGGCTTATCATAAGTGTCTCGTAACCCCTATATGTGCTAAAGAAAATCTTGTGTGCTAATTTAGGACTCATAGTTTAGTTGACTTGTATGTGTTTTGTTATTTTGAAAATACTGTTTTAAAAGATTATAATGGCCAGAGTATCTAGGGGGAATATAACAGTTGAGCATAGCCTGGTTTTTGCAGACGTGTTCCTTCTAAAGAAGATTCTGAAGAATAGACTGTTGGAAAATAAATGTTCAAGAAATTGCTAAACCTCACTACTCAAGTAATGCAAGTTGAAGCAACAATGACTTTAATTTTTGGTCTATCAATCTAGCAGATTTGTCTGGGATAAATAATAGTTCATAAATAATTGTTAATATATTAATTTGTATAAGTAATAGTTTTTTTTTTTTAATGGTGGTTACAAAGTGCTCCTAATGACATAGGAAAATGTATCAGTTAGGATGCTTTCACCATGATGTTACAAAAATAGGCTTTTTAATCTTGATAGCAAGTTAATGAAGCAGATACTATTGCTCCTATCTTAAGGCAGGTTCAGTGTTGGGTAGTTAATTAGGCGCTCAGTACTGTATCTGCTTCTCTGCTGTCCTCTTGAGTTTGCCTTCCTGGCCTCAAGATAGCTGCAAAATCTGTATCCTCTCCTGATATCTTCCATGGCAGAGAAAAAGGAGGGTTTTCTCTTCTCAAATTGTCTTCCTTATTATCAAAGAGTAAAATCTTTCCCAGAGACTTTTAGCAGCCTTCCTTTTTGTATTATTTGCCAAAACAGAGCTCCATGTTCACCACTAATCATTGGCAATGGGGGAATGGAGTTACCAGGATTAGCATGTACCGACCGTGATACAGCCTTTAGGGGTCTTGCGAGGTGTCCACCTTCCCTGAGGACTGGGCTGCTTGAGGCCTAAACCAAATCGGTGATTTTAACAGCAAAGGAAAAGGAAAGACTAACAAAGAAAAAGAAGTTATTTGGAATGGAACCACTGGTTTCTGCTATAATACATTACCTTATGATGAGCAACCTTTATTCTCTTTTTATTGTTTCTGTTTTCTTAATAGGTAGGCATTGATTTTATGAGATACAGACCATCAGGGTAGTGATCAACACAGACTCTGGACCAGACAGTCGGGGTGACATCAGGCCAATTATTCAACATCTCTCTGCCTCTGTTTTTTTTCCTTATTAATATGAGGACTCATTATAGCACCTGTTTTATGTGGTTGTTTTGAAAATAAGAGATAATTTGTGAAAATACTTATTAGGTTCTCCAAAAAGGAAAAAAAACAGAACAAAAAGGGTGTGTCTTTGTGTTTGTGTGTGTACACACACATATACTTGTATGTATGTATATACATACACACATAGAGAAGGGGAAAGAGAGATTTACTATAAATTGGCTCACATGATTATGGAGGCTGAGAAGTCCTAAGATTCGCAGTCTGCAGGTTGGAAGACCAGAAGAGCTGATATGAAGTTCCAGTCCAAAAGCCAGCAGGCTAGCATACCAAGAAGAGCTGATGTTTCTATTGTTTCCATAGGCTGGAACAGACGAGTATCCAGCTCAAGCATGAGGCAGAAGGAGTTGCCTCCTGACCCAGGCTCTCCTTTCTTTCAGGTCTTCAGCTGCTAGGATGAGGTCCACCAGTTAGGGAGAGCAATCTGCTTTAGTCTGTCTACCAATTCAAATATTAATCTCATCTAGAAACACCTTCACACACACACACCCAGTGTAATGTGTGACCAAAATATCTTGAATGGCCCATTCAAGTTGACACATAAAATTAGACCTTAGAGCTAGATCATATCCTTAGACCTTTAACTATGGCATATATGTATTACTTATTATATATTTTATAACCTGGAAAAATATTACAAATAAGGAAAACTGTATCTGAAAGTCCTGTCTTCCTCAACCATGGTGAAAACTCATATTACACAGGGATTTGCTTTCTAAAAGTATTTACTGCATCAGTTTCCACCAAAAGAGATATTAATATTTCTTAATGCCTGCCCTGAATTATATGCTTAACTGGATGAAAAGTTAAATAATTCTTGGGATTAATGGATAATTCTGTGTGTTTTATAAACATAAATGCTTCTACACTATAGGAAAAATGTGAATAAGATAAAATATAATTCAGCATATGAGTTAAAAGTTGTTTGTATTATCAGTTTATACAGAGATCTTGTATTGCATAAGAGTGCAACTTATTGCACTTTTTATTAAGATGTTTGCTTTATTGTGGGTGGTCTGAAACCAAACCTGTGATATCTCCCAAGTTTGCTCTGTTTTCAGTTCATGGAGTCTAAATTGATGGAAGTCTTATTGATTGAGGGGTTGATTGATTGTTTTTTGTTTGTTTGTTTGTTTTTAGATTATCATCTGTGGAAGACAGATCATCTGTAGTTACTTGTCTCAAAGCATAGAATTAAAAGTGGTTCAGCATTACATTGGTCAAGATGGACAAGCTGTGGTTCGAGAACACTTTGACTGCCTCACAGCCAAACAGAAATTGCCTTCGTACATACTAGAGAACAGCGAACTGACTGAGTTGTGTGTGAGGGCCAAAGGAGATGAAGACTGGTCGAGAGACGTGTGCCTGGAATCCAAGGCTCCTGAGTATAGTGTCGTCATTCAGGTGTGACAAGTAGCACAGTCCAGAACAGAGCAACTTTAAAATTGTAAAGTTCTCATTATGTTCTTTATTCAGTGTAGCACTTAATTTATTAATAAATGATAGGTACAAAAGAGGGGAGGCCTGAAATAATATGCAAAGACTTTAAATATTACTTCTCAAACTTTTTCCTCCCCATCCCGCAACAACACATTTGTATCAGTTCCAGTAGTTCCTGTAGCCAAGACTCTACCCTTCCAGATGGAGATGAGTTATATCTTGAAAAAGATTCTGTTGCTCTAGGGCTTTGAAGGGATGGGAAGGGAAAAAGCATGTCCTCCCCGCTTGAGAAGCTTTGTGATGACCTGCTACTTTTTTTATCTCTTTCTCAATCTCCACCATCATCACTTTCATTCCCACGAAGCACAAATCTCTCTTTCGTTCTCCCACTCACTCTTATATCAGACACTCCACGTACAAATCCCTTCATCTTTATGGAATAATTGGCCCCATTGACTCACTACACATTCACTTATTGCCATAGTGAAGTCTGTTTTTGCTTAGGTATTCTTTTTTTTTAATGGCTTTTTTCAGTAACTTTACATTTTTTTTATCATTCAAACTGATATTATATCTCTGCCTTATTTTGATTAATTAGTAAACTGTTCAGTGTTTAATAGAACTCTTTTCTCTCTCATGTGCAGGTGCCATCTTCAAACAGTTCCATTATTTATGTCTGGTGCACAGTTTTGACTTTAGAACCCAGCTCTCAAGTGCAGCAGCGAATGGTGAGTGCTTTCAGATCCTAAAATATGGCATACGACTTTGACCTTTCCTGTTCTGAAATAAATTAAGGTCAGAGTGACCCAGGGAAGAGATTTATTACAAGTTTGTCTCAGCATCAAACAGCTGGAATACTGCAACAAAGCAGATATGAAAGTTGTTCTGTCCTTTTATTTTTACAGATTGTGTTCAGCCCTCTTTTTATCATGAGGAGTCATCTTCCAGACCCCATTATCATACATTTGGAGAAAAGGAGTCTGGGATTGAGTGAAACACAAATTATTCCAGGAAAAGGACAGGAAAAACCACTGCAAAACATAGAACCTGACCTTGTACATCACCTAACATTTCAAGCAAGGTACTGGGAAAATCCTTAACTTTTTCCTCAGATTCAGAAGAAAAAGTACCTTGTCCTGTCAAGGGGGGCAAGAAAGGATAGAGTTTTTTGTGTGATTTCTTATGAGAATGTTATTTTTAAATTGCCTTGCCTAGTGTTCTCCTGTTCTCTTCTGTAGTTGAAGATAAAATTCAGCCACATTACAAATGAAAAAGAGGGATGATCAGAAAATCTAATTGACAACATAATTTCTGTAGAGGAATGAGAGAGCTCCACCCATGCATTGGGGAGGAAAGTCCCAGATCATTCCCTAAACTGTTTCATCCCTAAAGCACCAGAAATTGACTCGCTCTCACAAAAAAAAAAAAAAAAAACACACATTGGTTTGTAATACATCTGATAATCATTCTTGTTTTTCCTTTCCATTTCCTAGAGAAGAGGATGACCCTTCACACTGTGCCGTTCCCATCTCAACATCCCTCATTAAGCAGATAGCCACTAAGATACACCCCGGAGGCACAGTTACTCAGATCCTTGATGAGTTCTACGGGCCAGAGAAGTTCCTTCAACCCACATGGCCCTATAATAAAAAGGACTCTGACAGGTAAGAGGCTTCCCTGATAGCCTCTCAGTTGATAAAGAATCTGCCTGCAATGCAGGAGACCCTGGTTTGATTCCTGGGTCAGGAAGATCCCCTGGAGAAGGGTTAGGCTACCCACTCCAGTATCCTTGGGCTTCTCTTGTGGTTCAGCTGGTAAAGAATCTGCCTGCAATGTGGGAGACCTGGGTTCAATCCCTGGGTTGGGAAGATCCCTTGGAGAAGGGAAATGCAACCCACTTCAGTATTCTGGCCTGGAGAATGCCATGAACTGTATAGTCCATGGGGTCACAAAGAGTCGGACACAATTGAACAACTTTCATTTAAACTTTTCACTTTCTGACGGGTAATGTTCTCCAGCCCCGGTTTTCTATGAACAGTTCTCAATATTAAATTAATGAATGTTCACAAATATGTTAGATACCCTAAAAAACATTTAAAAAAAGATGTTTGCATGTATCTGTCACATTCTGACCTTTTATCTCCTAGTAGATGTATTCTGTAAATTGCTTCGTTCTTAATCTAGAACATAATTGCATGAAAAGTTTATTCCTCCTGGATGCAAATTTGGCATTGCATGACTCTGATGTGAAGAGGTGCCATACAGGAGCATTGTGTGTCTGGAATTCTTAAACACATTTCATGAGTCCTGAAGTCCTCATGTTTCATTGAGTCTGTTGGATGTGGTATTTGGCACAGGAATGAGCAACTGAGCCAGTGGGACAGCCCAATGCGAGTGAAGCTGTCAGCCTGGAAGCCATATGTGAGGACCTTATTGATAGAATTGCTACCCTGGGCCCTGCTTATCAATCAGTCCAAGTGGGACCTCTGGCTGTTTGAGGGAGAGAAGATTGTTCTACAGGTTCCTGCTGGCAAAATTATTATCCCTCCTAATTTTCAGGTAATATAACTCTTCTTTTAAACTAATAGGAATTATTTTCTTTCAACAACCATCTTTTATTCTAAGGTTTCATTTATGTTCTTAACAGACTCAATCAGTTGTGGAAAACTGTCCTCCTAGATGCATATGTAAGGGGTTTGGAATGTTCTTTGATATTCAAAGACATCTCAGATGTCTCTTTTTTTCCCACCCGTCAGCAGTATTCACGCTTGAGTTATCATTAAATTCAATAACTTGTACTAGTTGCGTTCTCATTTCCATTCCTCAACAGGATGTTTGACAAGTATTAGGACTGGTCTACTCAGGATATGTTAAGAATATAGAGCTGTATGCTGTGCTCACCTACCCTCTAGATGTTTTTGTAGTTTTTATAGAAACTCGCATAGATTTGCAAGATGAATAAGAAGATTTCTGAACAGCTATTTTTGTCGGGCCGCTTTTCCTTTATAAGTGGACTTGCCTGTCCATAATCATGGATGCCCACCTGTTATTGATAACAACATAGAATCATTACTAACAAGGGGGGAAAAATCTGGTTGTAAAATAGAACTTCATAGGAAGATTTTATATTTCATCACAAGAGAACTTTCTTGATAAGACTAGCCCAGTTCCAAGGAAGCATATAAGTAAGAGAATAGGGTACATGGAATTCCTAAATAAAATGTTTTTCTGATATGGAACAATTTGAGAGTCCTTTTCTTTTAGCTCCAGTTTATAAACATCTTTATTCAATTGCATTTTTTCTTTTTTTTTAAAAAAATAATCATATGATGTTACCTTATGGAATTGGAATGTTGACCTGCATGTACCTAATATTGCATATCATTCTTTTTTCAAATGAAACCTTCAGTTTCTAAGCCTTTGGTATTTATAGGGTAGTCCCAGTTTGGGTTGATGTTTTTTCCCCTCCTTCCATAAATACAAATTCCACTGTGATTCAAAGAAGGCATTGGGAAGTGAAATAAAATGTATGTTGCCATTACCAAAAAAAAGTAAAAAGGACGTCGTTGCCTAGGTAGACCTATAATAGAAAAAATTCCTATGAATTGAGGTAAAAATATCAAAGTTAAGAAAACTGTTTTATAATTGAGGCATTGTTTTTCCAGGAAGCTTTTCAAATTGGAATATACTGGGCAAGTACAAACACCGTGCACAAGTCAGTAGCTGTTAAGCTGGTCCATAACCTGACATCTCCAAAGTGGAAAGACGGAGGTAACGGCGAAGTTGTATCTTTGGACGAGGAAGGGTTTGTTCATGCTGAAATAAGACTCGGTGCTTTCCCAGGACACCAGAAGGTAGGGTCAAAGTCTCTCAAAGTCTGCTTGGCTCTTGGCTGGGACGGGAAGTAGTGGGGGGTCGGGGTGGAGCTGGGGATAGCATGCCACCCCCTCAACTTGTTTAAAATGAGCCTTCCCTTTTCTTTTCTAATCCCTTTTTAGTATTATATGTTCCAAACAGTTAATAGTGCAACACATGATTTCTTAGACCTTTCTGTTTTACAGGGTTTTTTTTTCCTTTCCTTTACCAGTGATAAAAGCTGTGTCACATAATTTATCCAATAACCACTCTATTTCAGAACACTCAGCAGTCGCTTGATTTATTGTATGTGGAGGGAAAAAAGAACTTATTCCAAAATATCCACAAATTGTACTTGGCCTCCTCATTTTAGAGTAGGAAGTAGAGTTGCTAACATTCTGGGTTTTGAGTGAAAGGACAGAGGCTCCTGCAAGAAAGGTTATATTCCTGGAAAGGGTATCCTGAGTGAAAGGATGTAGGTTGATCTGATTCTCCCATAGAACCAATGTTTTAAGAGGGAGTGTGTATGTGTGTGTGTGTGTGTGTGTGTGTGTGTGTGTGTGTGTATAAAGATGCTAATGCTGGAAAAGACGGAAGGCAAAAGGCGAAGGGGGCGGTAGAGGATGAGATGGTTAGATAGCATCACTGACTCAATGGACCTGAACTTAAGCAAACTCCGGGAGATAACAGAAAACAGAGGAGCCTAATGTGCTGCAGTCCATGGAGTCACAAAGAGTCAAAAATGATTTAGTGACTGTACAACAATTTATTTATTTTTGGATGTCCTAGGTGTTGGTTGTGAGCAAGCTTTTCTCTAGTTGCAGCAAGCCAGGGCTGCTCTCTGGTTGTGGTGCAGGGGCTTCTCATTGTGGTGGCTTCTCTTGATGAGGAGCACGGGTTCTAGGGTGCTCAGGCTTCAGTAGTTGCAGCACATGGGCTCAGTAGTTGTGACTCTCCCGCTCTGGAGCACAGGCTCAACAGTTGTTAGGCATAAGCCTAGTTGCTCCGAGGCATGTGGGATCTTCCCAGACCAAGAATCAAACCAGTGTGTCTTGCATTGGCAGACAGATTCTTTACCACTGAGACACCAGAAAAGCCCTGGGAGTAGTGTTCTTGAACAGGAGCCTGGTACCCATGTTTATGAAGATAAATGCAAAAAAAAAGATATATAAATCAGTTATTTAAATATAAGTGGTATGTGCTTTCAACATGAATCTTTTCTAAGTAGTATATGAAGGCCAGTTAAGCTGAATAATAGACTAACGAATCACATTAAACTATGTACAAAGTGCAGCACCAAAGTGTACCATCTAGAAATCTCGTGCTGTACTTAATGGTATCTTCGTCATTGTGGCTGTCCCAAGTCAGAAAAATAAAGGGCACTTCATCAGAGTTGTGTAATTCAGAGTGCTCTTTCTCTGAGGAGAAGTCAGATTTTGACAGGCATCTTTGAAGAGCCTCTTAAAAAAAGTTAGGGTCATTTGATGACTTCTTAAAAATAAATTTCTCTGATACAAAGAAGTTGATCTTCAGTATTCAAGGCCGGTATCCATTTCCTCAAAGTTGTCTGGGCAACACATGTTTATCCTCTGCCGGCCAAAATACTGTAACATGGGTGTGAATGGCAAAGGGCTGTGAGCGTGAATCACCCAAAGTTGAATAGCTGTAAGTTGAGAACTACCATCAAAACCTGGAAAGTTATGATTCACAGTCAAACACCCAGTACCTCCAGCACCTCACAAAGTGGCCACATAAATAAATGCTCATGAACGAATGAGCTGTTGGAAAATATAATATCATTATATCTCATTTTTCTTCAGTAGTGATTTTCAAGCTTTTTAGTCTTTGGACCCCTTTATACTCTTAAAAACTACTGAGGACCTCCAAAATGCTTTTGTTTGTGTGGATTATATCTATTTTATTTTTGTCAAATTAGAAATTAAAATATAAAAAATTTTAAGCATGAGAATTCACAAATAAACATTTCTTTAGCCATAAGAATGATGACATCATCCTATGATGACATATCTATGATGATGTCATAGGACCTCTGGAAAGCTCCACTGTATGCTTATGTGAAACAGTGAAAAAGACAAATAGCATCTTAGTATTATTTTTAAATTACTTTTAGCCTTGGGGCCTCCTGAAAGGTCAGGAGTGTTCCCAGACCATACTTGGAGAACATTACCACTTACTAGATGGGTATCTTTAGGCAAATAATGTCTTCTCTGAGCATCAGTTCCTCATGCAATGTGGTGGGACAGTGAGATGAGACACACAGTGGCTAAGGGCAGCACCAGGGAACCCGTCTACATGGCTTCTAATTCCAACCCCTAGCCCCTCTTTATCTTGGTGACCTAGGGCAAGTTGCTTACCTTTGTGTCTCATTCTTTCTCTTCTGTAAAATGAGAATAATAGTAGCTACCCCATAGAGGTGTAGTAAGGATTCTGTGAGTTAATATGCATAAAATACTTTAAACAGGAGCACAAGAACGCAATATATAAGGGGAGTTGTTGCTGTTTCCTTCATCATTGTCATCATCGTTAAAGTGCTCCCCTTGGCCCTTGTACACATTCAGTGACATAGCTGCTAGCATGAGTGTGAGACAGGGAATACTGGCCTGAGTGCTTTATGTTGAAAAAGATTAGTGGCATCTGTTTATGTGTAAGTGCTTTTTATAAATAAATATTTTGTGAGGAAATAGGTTAAATAACTCGAAAACAAGTCTCTGTCACTCTAAGGTAGAGGTAACCGGTGTGCTAAGGCAGCTTGTTGCAGAGTAAATAGTGATCCCTTTTAGTGACCAAGACAATTTTGAGACTGAAAGGGAACTCTACTAAATACTCTGGAACAAAAGATAAAATTGATACTATCATGGGCAAACCAGTAGATAAAATGACCTTTTAAACATATTATTATTCATGATAGTGTGCACCATCGAGATTTCTAGACAATACTTCATACATAGTTTAATGTCATTCCTTACTCTGTTATTTTAACTGGCGTCCATATACTGTTTAGAAAAGATTCATGTTGAAAAGCATATCCCACTTATATTTAGTTAAATAACTGATTTAAGTATGTTTTTTGCATTTATCTTCATAAACATGGGTACCAAATCCCTGTAATTCACTCTGAATTACACTACTCTGATGAAATACCCCTTCTTTTTCTGACTTGGGACAGCCAAAATGACGAAGTGGCCACATAAATATATATTAAAAAAAGAAGTTTTTATATACCATATGATATTTAAAGAATTGCTCTTTCCTCAATTGTTCTGCAGTTGTGCCAGTTCTGCATTTCCTCCATGGTACAGCAAGGCATACAGATTATTCAGATTGAAGATAAGACCACAATAATCAATAACACACCATATCAGATATTTTATAAGCCACAGTTAACTGTCACCAAACTCCACTCTGGAAAAGAGGTAAGCCATGCAAACATGAATTTTTTTAATCTATAAGTTTTCTTAAGTCAGTAATGGTAAGGATCAACTTTTTTTTTTAACTCAGAACAGATCAAAAGCTAACACCGAATATAGGTGAAGGATTCATTTCTTTGTACTTTCATTAAAACCGTTGTATCATAATGAGCACTTCCAAGGTCATTAACAAGGAGACAGGCTCCCAAGCAGCAGATCCGGACGCCCTGGCAGCTTCAGGCTGCCAGCACATCTGCCAGCGCTCCTAACACCCTGGCAGGAAGCTGGCCTGAGGGCTGGCTGCGAGGCTACAGAAAAGAACATCTGCCTTGCAGAGAAGCCGTGTGTGCGGAAGGCTCAGCCCCAACAGAGCCCCAGATCTGGGAGCACTGAGCTCTGTGTCCAGGAGGAGAGGAAATGTGAAAATGTACCAGCTCATTTATGTTAACATCTCTGTGGCAGAATATGCGGAAAATGAATCCAAGAAGGATTTTTTTTTTCTTTTTACTCTATGCTTTATACAGTTCAGATGAACAGTTTTATTTTAAGAGAGTAAGGAGATATTTTAAAAGGATTTACAAACACAATATGTTAAGTGGTATGCTGTTGTTTTATGCTGTTGAAACCGTCACACAGAAAAGTATTATTTTTCTTTACTTTCATCCTCATTTATTGTTAGCCTGTACGTGTGGCTCCTAAAAATTACATTAGAACAATACACTAGGATGAAAGTCTTATTCTTCTAAGCCTACAGTGCATTATAGAATTTATAAAAGTGGCAGATTAGTAGAATTTCATCTTGGTTCATTGACGTATTGATTAAAAATACGTAGGTGACCAGAAGCCCCATGTTGGGAAATAGAGGTCAACAGTAATTGCATGGTAGGTGAGGATTTGAGGGAAAAAACCAGCGTGTGCCCTGAAAGTTTTCCCAGTTCTCCCCACCCTAGGGGCTTCCCAAAGCACTGGGTCAGCGCCCTCTACACTAGCACTGCCTTATCTGAAAAGCAGCATAATTTTGCATTCCTTGCAGGGTCTGGGTGAAGGTTCAGTGAAATAATCTGAGAAAAAAAGGCCAGGCGTGCAGTAAAAGAGAGTTGCCGGCAGCCATCTCCACACCAGCATCCCAGTGGGCTCCTCATGAGAAGGGGAGGGCCCTCATCCTTTCTGCAGCTGAGGGGGCCCCATTTTTCAGCCCTGACCCAGCTTCGGGCAGATGTGGGAATTGTTTGAGACAGGGTCATCCCTCCCCTCTCAGGGAGACGGTCTGGAACAGTGGGAGACACCGCAGAGAGGAAAGGAGGCGGCCTGGCTTCCAGCCAGGCTCTGCCACACACTGGCTCTGTGATGCCAGACGCCATCATCCGCTCTCTGGGAAGTAGCTTCCTCAGCTGTGAACAAGGAGCTTCAGATAAATTATCCCTCCAGGTCCTCTTTAAGTCCTAAGTCCTGAGACTCGCTCATGTGCCAGAAAGCATGTGGAACTCCAGCTGAGGGCGGGAGGTCAGGGTCTCCTACTCCTTCAGGATGAGCCTTCAGAAACATTTGTCTTCCAAGCTCCCAGTTTCCCCTTGTTCATCTCATTCTGATCGCGTCTGCCCACAGTCCCCCTGGGGTGCCACCCTTTCAGTCCAGCCACACCCTCTCCACAACGACTCCCTTCCCAACACACAGCATTTCTGCCCCATGGCATCTGGCTTTTGTGCAGTAACTAGGGGAGATGGAGAACTTGGCAACCCGCACCCCTTCAGATCACATCAGCTTTATCATTTTCCTTATGCCTAGAGAAGCAGACCCTGCTCTTGCTGCTTGTAATTGTCTCATTCGGGCTTCCTCACGGGAACAGGATATCTAATATTCCCATGTTCCCCCCTCCTGAGAATGTGTCATGGTCTCTTAGAAGCAGTGCTTTAGAGAAGCTTAGCTTCTGTGTCAGACTGTGTAACTGTGCTCTCTCCGCCTTGTCTTGTCTTTCTTCAGTATTTTCATGTTCCAGACAGCGCTACTTTCAGCATTTGCCCGGGTGGCGAGCAGCCTGCCGTGAGATCCAGCTCCCTTCCTTGCTGGGACCTAATGCCCGACCTCGGCCAGTCCGCGCTGGACGCGTCCCTGCTGCAGAAGCAGGTCTTGCTGGCCTTTTCTCCCACCGCCGTTGCCGACAGCGCCCAGTGCTGGAGCCTGCCAGCCCTAGTCAGACAGGAGCTTCCCAGACAGAGCGTGGCAGTGCCCTTGGGGAACTACAGGGAAGATGGCTTCTGTACCAGGTATTTTACATTCTGTGAATGCCCTTCTTTGCTCCTTCCATGTGCTGGGAGAGACAGGAGAATACTTGGCAGTGCTCACCACATATAAACTTAACTTTTGCTTTTATTTTTCATGGCTTCTGTATTTTGCATACAACTGGACAAATGTGAGGATCACACACGGTTGTCCCAGAGAACTACGGATGAGATTTTTCCCTTATGCGGCTTTTATTGGGGGAAATGGTGTTTGTACCATAGAGTAGCCACAGTCTATCATAATGAAAAGATGCCCTTCTCCTATGGCTTCCTAGCCTCTGTCAGGTGATAAGAAATAAGAGTTAAAATATGACAGAGTCAAGCTGGAAAACCTTTTTCTTTTCCCGTATTTTACTTCTATTTCAAAATGGAATTTTTCTCAAGTCATTAAGAGAGATAACTTAGATAAACACAAGTCACAGAAGACTCTGTTCTGTGGTTGTTCCTGCACGCAAGTTACTCCAATTACCAATTACCAATTATGCAAATAACAACCACAGAATCAAGCCAGAGACATGTAATGGTTCGTTCATACTGGACTTTTATTTTGTGGTTGTTTTGCATGCAGTACATCTTTTCTGTAGCTGTCAGGAATAGCTTACTTATGGTATATATAAAAAAGTACAAAAGAAAGCATATTGTAACCTTATGAGAGGTACCTTTTTTGTGATTATGAATTTATAGACTAAGATTTTAGCCATCTTAACTTTGATGTATATAGAGATTTCTAGTTAAAAGATAACTTCCTAACTCAAGTTGTCCTTAATAGTTAAGGCTCTGTTCCCTACACACATCCCTTCTTTCACAACATTCACAAGCATCCATGATTTTATAATCACTTTCCATCCCCAACTCAAGAGGAGTGATTGTCCTTGTATCCTGATTGGAGAAGTATGGTAAGTTGTTGTTGTTACTGAAACAAATTTATCATTAACAAAGGGGAAAGAGCAGTGGGGAGGGATAAATTAGGAGGCCAGGGTTAACATATACACTTGTGTGTATAAAATAGTCAACAAGAACCTACTGTATAGCATAGGGAATTATACTCAGTACCCTGTAGTAACCAATTAGGGAAAAGAATATGTATATAAAGAATATATATATTAAAAGAATATATATAACTGAATCGCTGAGCTATATACTTATACAGTATTGTAAATCAATTTAAAAAATGTCTTCTAAGTGTTATTTTTAGATAATCTTAGATTCACATGCAGTTATAGGAGGTAATTCAGAGAGGTCCCCTGTATCCCTTACTCAGTTCCCCCAGTTGAAACCTCTTACAAAACATCTTACAAACCTAGTATCACATCTAGGATGTTGGTGTTGATACAGTTAGTGTATAGAGCATTTCCATGGTAAGTTTCAGGAAGTATTTTTGAAAGCAATGTGAACCTATGTATGGAAAACAAACTTATTTTTAAAACTAAAACACAAAATTTATAATAAACACTTAGAATTTATGTTTAAAATTCAAAGATTTTGTTAATGTAAATGTTTATTGTAATGTAAATGCAAATAACTATTGAGCTAGTTATTAGATTGAAAGTGACAAGTGAAAGCATTAGTCACTCAGTCATGTCTGACCCTTTGTGACCCCATGGACTATTGCCTGCCAGGCTCCTCCATCCATGGAATTTTCCAGGCAAGAATACTGGAGTGGGTTGTCATTTCCTTCTCCAGGGAATCTTCCCGACCCAGGGATTGAACTTGGGTCTCCTGCATTGCAGGCAGATTCTTTACCATCTGAGCTACTATGGAAGCCCAGTTATTATTAGTTATATTAGAAGTACCATATTTTAGTCCTGACCGCAGCTCTCTTGGTTATCAATAAGACATTCTCTGTGGTCAGCTTGCCTGGCTCTTCCAGAATTAGGCTGAGAGGAGATCTGAAGATTATACTGCGAAAGTGTTTCATCTCCTCCCCTCAGTCCTACAGTGCACATAAGATGCTGTTATTAATGTGATTTTCCCAAATACTAATCAACAGTTCACCTTGGCATTTCAGACAAATGCAATCTTTGGGAAGAACTCACACTGGCGAACAGAATAGTGAATGGGAAACTCTTTAGTGTGTTGCTATTGCTATTGCTAAGTCACTTCAGTCGTGTCTTAACTCTGTGTGACCCCATAGACGGCAGCCCGCCAGGCTCCCCGTCCCTGGGATTCTCCAGGAAAGAACGCTGGAGTGGGTTGCCATTTCCTTCTCCAGTGCATGAAAGTGAAAAGTGAAAGTGAAGTCACTCAGTCATGTCCGACTCTTAGCGACCCCATGGACTGACTGCAGCCTACCAGGCTCCTCCGTCCATGGGATTTTCCAGGCAAGAGTACTGGAGTGGGGTGCCAGTTACTGACTGCTTATAATCAGTGTAAACTGAGGGCCACATTTGGGAAATAATCTGATTTCTTTGATTAATTTGAACAACCAGTCCATGTAATTTAAACTTCAGAGAGGTTTTTTTTCCTGATTTGATATGAAATATTTTTTGATAGTCTCTCAGTCTAAATTGGATGGCACCCCACTCCAGTACTCTTGCCTGGAAAATCCCATGGATGGAGAAGCCTGATAGGCTGCAGTCCATGGGGTCACACAGAGTCGGACACGACTGAAGCGACTTAGCAGCAGCAGCAGTCTAAATTGGAGCCTTCTCTCTGTCCATTGCAGAGAGCAGTCTATGCCCACACAGCAGTTTCTCTGAGGCCAAATAGAAAATACGGCTTTGCTCTTGATAGCCAAAATGTAGATCCTAGAAAGTACGGTGATTTGTGAAAATTGACAGCAAACATACTGAACCTGCCTACCTTTAGAATTAAAAATAGCAAGTTCACAGATTTTCCAGTCATCCTTCCAGAAGCACATCGGCTCCTCCTTTACCAAAACTTACCAAGCACTTTTGAGGAGGAAGGCACCCCATCTCTAGAGATTAAGACACATGTACATAGAGGGAAAAAGAAGAGAAGGAAAAGCTAGCACAAGGATATCTGTGATTCTCTCTGAGTACTACAAGTTATGGGTTGTTTTTTTTTTTAATTTAATTTTATGTTTTTAATTCTTTTTATATTGGAGCATAGTTGATTAACAGTGTTGTGTTAGTTTCAGGTATATAGCAAAGTGATGCAGTTATACATACACATGTAGCTATTCTTTTTCAAATTCTTTTCCCTTTTAGGTTGTTTATGGAACATTGAGCAGAGTTCCCTGTGCTATACAGTAGTTTACACATTTTTTGAATATTTTATGATTAAAAAATGTTACTGCTGTCAGAAAAAAAAATTAGTAAACCTATCATTAGTGTCTGGCAGGTAATAGAGGAGCAGATGGCCTCTGTTGTCTGGAAAACATTTTCTCTGATGTGTAAGAGGGAGGGTGTTATAGAGGTTCTGAATATTGCAAATCTAAATAAATATGTACCAGGAGAAAAAGCATGCATTTTTTTCTAAGCTGTTTCTGTTATTGATCTGATTCTGTTCTAGGGCAATAGCACTAACATATCAAGAACACCTTGGAGTGACTTATTTAACCCTCTCAGAAGACCCTAGTCCTCGAATAATTTTCCACAACAGATGTCCAGTGACAATACTTATAAAGGAAAATACTAAAGGTATATGATATAGTATTGAATTTAAATAATATAAAACTTATATTCTTTCTGGAGGTTTTTAACTTAGTATTTGCCTGTGATCCTTAAGAGTGAACTTATTTGAGAAGTTTCTCTTGCCACATTACATTTAATATCCCCAAGTCTTTGTCTTCAAGGCCTAAGTCTGAATGTGCTTTTTATTTTTAATTTTAGATACTCCGAAGTTTGAGGTTTATTGCAGAAAAATTCCTCCTGAGTGCTCAATTCATCATGAGCTATATCATCAGATTTCCAGTTATCCAGACTGCAAGACCAGAGACCTCCTTCCTAGCCTCCTCTTGAGAGTGGAATTGCTGGAGGAAATGACAACCGAGTGGAGTGACGCCATCGACATCAACAATCAGGGGACACAGGTCAGTGACCCACATGTTCCTGCCAAAGCCTGAGGAAAAGGTCCCTTTTCTAAGGTTTTGGTGATTGTCTGCTTCTAAGCGCTGACTGTCTTGTCTCTGTGTGAGGGCACATGTGCACCTACGTTTCCACCCTCATGGGCTATAAATTCTCAAACACAAGTGTGTATCCCCAGAGTGTGCTGCTGCTGCTCAGTCGCTTCAGGTGTGCCCCACCTCTTTGCAGCCGCATGGAAGGTAGCCCATCAGGCTCCTCTGTCCACGGGATTCTCCAGGCAAGAATACTGGAATGGGTTGCCGTGCCCTCCTCCAGAGGATCTTCCCAACCCAAGACTTTAACCTGCCTCTCTTACATCTCCTGCATTGGCAGGCGGGTTCTTTACCACTAGCACTGCCTGGGAAGTACATCCCCAAAGTATACTATACAACTATTTATGAAAGGGGAACACTTGGTAAAACAAGCCCATCTTGGGTCTAAACCCAGATCAAAAATGAAGTAGAAGTGTTAATCTTCTTCATGTAAAAGGTAATCAATCCAGCTGTCCAGATTTTAAGACAATCATAATGTCAACCCTGGATTCATTACCTTATTTGAAAATTTACTAATTTTGAAATATACATATTATTCCTAGCAGTACATGAAACTTTGCAAATATAAGTACAGTTTTAAAACCCTGAACAGATCAGATGTCCTGATTTGTCCCTGTCTTACTCTAGATGTTAGTGATAATATTTTTGTTGAAAATGACTCAGGGACCTAGCAGTCCCTTTCTGCTCTACCTAAAATTTACCATTTTTCAGTACAATTCAGTGGCAATAAATAGATTGACAATGTTGTAAAACCATAGCCCCTGTCCATTTCCAGAAATGTTTCATCATCCTGAACAGATACTATAAACCTGTAACTCCTCAATCCCCCTTCTCCCCAGCCCACGGTAACCTCTTCTCTGCTTTCTCAGTCTACCTACTGCAGGCATCTCACGTAAGGAGAAACGTACAACACTCATCCTTTTGCATTTGGCCTATTTCCTTTAGCATGATATCTTCAAGATTCACCCATGTGGTAGCATGTGTCAGAACATCTTTCCTTTTTTATGGCTGAATAATACTGTGCTGTACTTTTTTAAAAGTCCCTTCACATCTGTTAATTCATTTGATCTTTACAACTAGCTTATGAAGTAGGTCCTATTGTAATGGTAATAAAACACATATTAAAATTAAAAATGTGTTTACAGTAATAATAATGGTTATCATTTAATAAGCACTTACTATATGCCAGGCATTGTGCTAAGTACTTTATATTCATTCTTCTCTAACCCAAGCAACAGGCAGACAAGATCAGATCAGATCAGATCAGTCGCTCACTCGTGTCCGACTCTTTGCGACCCCATGAATCGCAGCACGCCAGGCCTCCCTGTCCATCACCAACTCCTGGAGCTTACTCAAACTCATGTCCATTGCATCGGTGATGCCATCCAACCATCTTATCCTCTATAGTCCCTTTCTCCTCCCCCCTTCAATCTTTCCTAGCATTGGGGTCTTTTCCAATGAGTTGGTTCTTTGCATCAGGTGGCCAAAGTATTGGAGCTTCAGCTTCAGCATCAGTCCTTCCAATGGATATTCAGGACTGATTTCCTGTAGGATTGACTGGTTGGATCTCCTGGCAGTCCAAGGGACTCTCAAGAGTCTTCTACAACACCACAGTTCAAAAGCATCAATTCTTGGGTGCTCAGCCTTCTTCACAGTCCAACTCTCACATCCATACATGATCACAGGAAAAACCATAGCCTTGACTAGACGAACCTTTGTTGGCAAAGGAATGTCTCTGCTTTTGAATATGCTATCTAGATTGGTCATAACTTTCCTTCCAAGGAGTAAGCTTCTTTTAATTTCATGGCTGCAATCACCATCTGCAGTGATTTTGGAGCCCAGAAAAATAAAGTCTGACACTGTTTCCACTGTTTCCCCATCTATTTCCCATGAAGTGATGGAACCAGATGCCATGATCTTCGTTTTCTGAATGTTGAGCTTTAAGCCAACTTTTTCACTCTCCACTTTCACTTTCATCAAGAGGCTTTTGAGTTCCTCTTCACTTTCTGCCATAAGGGTGGTGTCATCTGCATATCTGAGGTTATTGATATTTCTCCCGGCAATCTTGATTCCGGCTTGTGTTTCTTCCAGTCCAGCGTTTCTCATGATGTACTCTGCATATAAGTTAAATAAACAGGGTGACAGTATACAGCCATGATGTACTCCTTTTCCTATTTGGAACCAGTCTGTTGTTCCATGTCCAGTTCTAACTGTTGCTTCCTGACCTGCATACAGATTTCTCAAGAGGCAGATCAGGTGGTCTGGTATTCCCATCTCTTTCAGAATTTTCCACAGTTTATTGTGATCCACACAGTCAAAGGCTTTGGCATAGTCAATAAAGCAGAAATCGATGCTTTTCTGGAACTCTCTTGCTTTTTCCATGATCCAGCGGATGTTGGCAATTTGATCTCTGGTTCCTCTGCCTTTTCTAAAACCAGCTTGAACATCAGGAAGTTCACGGTTCACGTATTGCTGAAGCCTGGCTTGGAGAATTTTGAGCATTACTTTACTAGCGTGTGAGATGAGTGCAATTGTGCAGTAGTTTGAGCATTCTTTGGCATTGCCTTTCTTTGGGATTGGAATGAAAACTGACCTTTTCCAGTCCTGTGGCCACTGCTGAGTTTTCCAAATTTGCTGGCATATTGAGTGCAGCACTTTCACAGCATCATCTTTCAGGATTTGGAATAGCTCAACTGGAATTCCATCACCTCCACTAGCTTTGTTCGTAGTGATGCTTTCTAAGGCCCACTTGACTTCACATTCGAGGATGTCTGGCTCTAGGTCAGTGATCACACCATCGTGATTATCTGGGTCGTGAAGATCTTTTTTGTACAGTTCTTCTGTGTAGTCTTGCCATCTCTTCTTAATATCTTCTGCTTCTGTTAGGTCCATACCATTTCTGTCCTTTATCGAGCTCATCTTTGCATGAAATGTTCCTTTGGTATCTCTGATTTTCTTGAAGAGATCTCTAGTCTTTCCCATTCTGTTGTTTTCCTCTATTTCTTTGCATTGATCGCTGAAGAAGGCTTTCTTATCTCTTCTTGCTATTCTTTGGAACTCTGCATTCAAGATAGGGACTGTCATTTCCATGTTACAGAAGTGAAAACTTGAGATCTCCAAAGAAACACGGTCTAATTCCCACATGTTACGAGGGAAGGGATGAGGATTTTATCCAGACCTACCTGACGCCAGGGCATGTGCTCTGAACTGCTGTGCTCTGAATGCTACTTCCTTACCTGAAATTCCTTAACTCCCCTACTTCCCCAGTCCTGCTGGCACATTTTTCTCATCTCTCAAGAGGTTCTCTCCCTATACCCCTGTGAAGTCCCTACCCATCCCAGGACCCTCTACATACTCATAACATTTTTAACATTTAATCTCATTTACTTCTGTAAATGATTTCCTACCAAGTCAAGATTCCTGGCAGTCAGACCCCTGCCTTATTCATGCACAGCCTATGGCAGAATGCCTGCGAACACAGTGAGATCTGAAGACATATCAAATGAATAAATGAATGAAAGAGAAGATGAGGCTACCAAGAGAGGTCTTGTAAAGGAGGAGAAGAGGGTGCCAGGCCTGACTTTGGAAACTCTGCTGTGTGAGTGTGATGCAGCAGCAGACTGAGAAGGAGCTGGAGAGTGGCAGGAGGAGGAGCTGGGCGGGGCAGAAACAGGAAAGCCCCTGAGAGAGAGAGAGTTTGCAGGATGGAAGATGGTGGGCAGAGGGCAGGCGAGATCACATTGGAAGTTACAAGTCCAGAGGGAGTGCAAGGACAGGGGAGAAGTGGTTTTTTTTTTTTTTCAAGAAGCAAATGAGACCCCTGGAGAGGAAGCTTTTTATATGCTGCAGGAGAGGAGTCAGTGGAGGAGATGTGAGAACATGCGCAAGGAATTGCCAGAGAGACAAGTGCAAAACACAGGGAGTATAATTCTCCTTGAACAGGAGGGCCACACCCTCTTCTCTGATGGTAGGAAAGAGGTGGGGATGGGCACAAGGGTAGATAGAGATCTCTGGAGGGCTGGGGGTGGGAAATGGAGTGAAGTGATACCCAGTGGCCCTGAGTTGATCAGGGAACGTAGAGCACAACATCTGCTGAGAGAGAGAGGGAAAAGGGCTGGGGCCTGGGGAGAGCGTAGCTGTGGAAACAGTGAAGGACATGGCCGTGGGCAGGTGCAGGAGGGGCCCCGCTCGCCCGGGAGACCCGCACTTGTGGTGCCCAAACTGCGGAGGGGTGTGATGTCCACCCCGCGGCGCTCATGTGGTGAACGGGGAAAACCGCAGGGTGGCACGACCTCTGGAGACATTCCCGGTCTCTGTCCTTTACAGAATAAGCATCACCAGCTTCTCAAAGCCCCCTGAACTGCCCTGCATCCGTGTGAAGGTGTCTGAAGCCTTGCTTATGTGTCTCTAGGGAGTGCTTTACAATAGGCAATCTGCCTGCCAAACCGTATTTTGGGAGTTCCCGTTCACTCTAAATTTCCTCAAACCTTTGTAGTCGGGGATACTTCAAAGCTGAGAGGAGGTACTCTTTCCAACACCTGTATCACCCCCGGTCCGAGGACCCAGCAGAATCTCGTGTTCCCATTAATCTTGGAGGAGCTGTGAGCCATATGTCCCTCAGACCATTGCTCACTTCCTATTCTGGAGGAAGATTCGTTTCAGACCTTTGCTGACGTCTCCCTGGGAACACACCAGGGCGTATAAATCACTGGGGGCGGCGGGGGTGGGGGGGGGGGTGCGTGGGGAGCCGTGTCCTCTGATGAAAGGAAGCAGCCCTTCTGTAGGAGGAAGCTTGTCTTCCAGGAGCCTTGCCTCAGCCCTGGGTGTCGGGCTCATGATGTGGATTTCAAAGCTGACCTAACAAAAGCAGAATTAAAGCCCCCAAAGTCTCCATTATGCCCCGGGGAAGAAAACTCCTCTAGCTTTTGTCCATGACAGAGATGCCCCCTCGGTGCCTCCCCGGTTTTGTAAATCAGACCACATCTTGTATAATTTTGAGGTGGAATATGAGAGGAAATGTGCAGAGAATAACTTTATAGTTACACAAAGAAGTGTTCTTTGGATCAAGAGTTACTGAGAAGACCTAAGAATTCTGACGGGTGTGGGTTTTCTGGGGCTGTGTCCCTGGCTCACACCTGGGTGAGGCCCCAGGAGAGAAGCCCCGCAGTGACAGCCGGGGCTCTTATCCATAATGACAGTGCGGGGAGCCTGACAACGGTGGGGGATAAGTAAAGTGTTAGTCACTCACCGACTCTCTTGTGACCCCCATGGACTGTAGCCCGCCAGGCTCCTCTGTCCGTGGACTTCTTTAGGCAAGAATACTGGAATGCGTAGCCATTCCCTTCTCCAGGGGATCTTCTTGACCCAGGGATCGAACCTGGGTCCCCTGCATTGCAGTCAGATTCTTTACTCTCTCAGCCACTATGTTGATCATTTTAAGTCATAATTTTGATCCTGTGAAGGAAATACTTTAGAATCCTGTCATAGTGTATGGGCCTTCAATTGCTGACAGTCCAAAACCTTATTTCTGTCAGAGCTAGGCAACATTCTTTTGAAAAATTCAAGACAGATAAGGTATACAGAAAACACAGTATTTACCGTTTAACTAATGTAAACACAGTGAAGTAGGCTTCCATCGTTCAATCAACAAATACTGAGTTTCTAATATGTGACACTCATTATATTATAACCTGGAGCTGGGATTACATAAAATACAGTGAACAAAAATGGAACATGGCCCTTTCCCTCAAGGAGATTTCCTGTGGAGAAGGTAGATGATAAGCAATCCCAGGTCAGTTTTGAAGGAGAGGCGGGTACAGGTGTGCTGTGATACAGTGGACGATTAATAGTTTGAGAGGCTGTGTCCCTGCATATGAGCCCTGACATCTTAACCCTAAAGCGGAACAGGCAATAAGTAGACAAGAGAATGGAAAACTTTCTTAGCAGACCAAGCAGGTTCAAAGTTTTAGTGCTCAGAGAGGGAGCTCAGAAGAATCACTTCCAGCGATCTAAATGCCAATGTGGCCAGAGGAGGGAAGGGGGGCCAGGGAGGAGGCTAGTGAGGCGGTTCAAGGCCCAATCTGGCAGGATCCTGTAGCTCCAACAAGGACTTGGGTTCTTAAGAACCGCAGGAAGTGATTGAATTGTCTATGAAAAGCAGTTTCTGAGCCAAAGAACAGCAGTTTAAACCCCAAAAGGCTGGTTAAAATGATCCCTTTGCAGGTAAATTCTACAAAGATCCAGTAAATTCTCATGATCTTTGAGTCTTAACAGAAGTGTTTAGTGGGGCCAGCATCATTGCCGTTTTCTTCTCCGATAAACTCTGGACCTTTACAAAGTGCTGTCCCCTCCAGTCTTTAGTCTTCCATCCATTTATCCAGCAAACTCTTACTGAGGACCTATCTAGGGCCAAACCCTGTTCTCTGAATGTGTTTAATTCCCACGTTCAAGGCACCTGGGTAACTAAATTAATGCAGTCAAGTGTAGTAAATCCTAAGATAGAGCCTTTGATCACTGCAAAAGCTCTAAGGTAGTTGGGGCAGTAATTTTGATGTTTATGTTACTGATGAGAGGATTCAGGCTTAAAGAGTAATCTACTAGGTGGTTTATAATTAAGCAGCATCAGGCTGGAACCTGGGTCTGCTCACATGTGGCCTAGTCATTTTTACTCTACCAAACTAGGGTCACTGTCTGTCCTTTGGAGTCCAGCCCTGGCTACAAACATTGCCACCTGAAAGTCAGTGAAAACACAGGCGGGAAGAGGTTTTCTAATTCCACTTTAACCTAGAGCAAGAGTCCGTTCTGTGGCATCCCACCCTAGAAAACTACCCATGTCATTGTTGGTCAGTCGCTCAGTCATGTCCGACTCTTTGTGACCCCATGGACTGCAGCACGCCCAGCTTCTCTGTCCTTCACCATCTCTTGGAGTTTGCTCAAATTCATGTCCACTGAGTCGATGATGCCATCCAACCACTTCATCCTCCAACCATCTCATCTTGTCCTCTTCTCCTGCCTTCAGTCTTTCCCAGCATCAGGGTCTTTTCCCAAAGAGTCAGCTCTGTGCATCAGGTAACCAAAGTATTAGAGCTTCAGCTTCAGCATCAGTTGTTCCAGTGAATATTCAGAGTTGATTTCACAGTCATGGCTTATTCCAGCAGTGATTATGAGAAAGTCTTGGCTTGTATCAGGCTGCACTCTGTGTCTCTGTAGCATCCATTCACCCACCCTTGTTTAACCCCCTGAGGCATCACAGAGTATTTACTTCCCTTTTAATACAGCAACACTGCAATTATTTGAAGGCAGCTTCAGCATCTTTTCTAACTGTTCCCTTATCCAGGCCAAATATTTCTGGTTCCTTGAATCATTCCTTCAGTAAATGTGATTTCCAGACCCATCACCACAGTTACCCTGGTCTGAACACACTAGTGTGTTATGTTCCTTTTTAAAAATCTGGCAGCCAGAATTACACATACTATTCCAAATGTGGTCTAACCAGCTATTACCTCCCTGTGCTTCCATTAATAAAGTAGAAGATTGAGTTAGCTTTTTATTAATGAGTTCAGACTGTTTGTTATTATTGAACTTGTGGTCAACCACATCCTCCAGGTCTTTATCATATGACTTGCTGTACAGTTGACTTTTTGAACCCAGTGACAGGACTTTACATTTATCCCCAATAAATTAAATCTTGTTGCTATTGGCCTAGTCCACTTGTTGAAATCACTTTTAAAAAATTGTGATGCTGTCATCCACCCTATTAAGTATCCCTAGTAGCTTTAGGTCATCCATAGATGTGGTGAACCTGCATTCTATGTGTTCATTCAAGTCATTAATATGTTGAACGGGACAAGTCCAAGGTCTACGTGCTGTGGTGAATCACGAGACACTTCCCTAATGCGTGGGTTCAGTCAGCCAGTAACACTCCAGACTGTACTGTCATCTCGCCCATATTTCTTCAGTAAGAAAATGCATCTATAAAAGCACTTTTAAACTGTACTGTATAAGTATTTCTTATCTTGCTTACAAGAATATCATGAGACACTTTGGTAAATGCCCTGATGAGCCAGGACTCAAATGTGTGATCAGCCCATTTGGTGCCGATCAGACAGGGGGTAATGCTGAGCACTAATGCTCAAAGAGCATGTGATCATCTTCAGAGACTTCATTAGCCTCCAGCCCCAACTTTTTACATAGAGAAGTAGTTGTCGATGCAAGGGACTATCTGACTTATAAAATGTGTGAGGCAGATGTTTTGGCTTCTTCCTTACTTCCGTCACCTTCCCCATCCCCCCTGCATTATCAGGGCCAGAAGAGATTTCAGCAGATTGGCATCCACTTCTGACATCTGCCAAGTATCCTAGTCAGGAGTCTTCTGTGTGTTTATAGTTGTTCTAGTTGAGTCACCATTTCTTCCAAAGATACTTGGTAGAAGGGATATCTCTAAAGTATTTTTTAGTAATAGAGAAAGAAATCAAACCAGTCAATCTTAAAGGAAATCAACCCTGAATACTCATTAGAAGGACTGATGCTGAAGCTGAAGCTCCAATACTTTGACCACCTGGTGCAAAGTGCCGACCCACTGGAAAAGACCCTGATGCTGAGAAAGATTGAAAGCAAAAAGAGAGGAGGACAACAGAGGATGAGATGGTTGGGTAGCATTACTTACTCAGTGGACATGAACTTGGGCAAACTCCGGAAGATAGTGAGGGATGGGGAGGCCTGGTATGCTGGCAGCCCATGGGGTCACAAAGAGTTGGACACAACTTAGCAACTGAAAAATAACAACAACATACAGAAGGAAGACGTCGTCAGTCAGGTCAGTCACTCAGTCGTGTCCGACTCTGCGACCTCATGGACTGCAGCACGCCAGGCCTCCCTGTCCACCACCAACTCCTGGAGCTTACTCAAACTCATGTCCATTGCATCGGTGATGCCATCCAACCATCTTATCCTCTATAGTCCCTTTCTCCTCCCCCCTTCAATCTTTCCTAGCATCGGGGTCTTTTCCAATGAGTCAGTTCTTCGCATCAGGTGGCCAGAGTATTGGAGCTTCAGCTTCAGCATCAGTCCTTCCAATGGATATTCAGGACTGATTTCCTGTAGGATTGACTGGTTGGATCTCCTTGCGGTACAAGGGACTCTCAAGATTCTTCTCCAACACCACAGTTCAAAAGCATCAATTCTTCAGCACTCAGTTTTCTTTATAGTCCAACTCTCACATCCACACATGACTACTAGAAAAACCATAGCTTTGACTAGACAGACCTTTTAGGACTAGACTTACACCCAGAATATCTGTTATTTCCTTCTTCTCCTCCTCCAGTCTTTCCTACCTTGATTATCTTGGAAATTCTTCCCCCTTCTTTTCCTCTCTCAGAGAGCTAATTTGTCTCTAAGCTTTAGCTCCCATCATCCAGTCACTCCCAAATATTTTATCTCTGGCCATGTCATCCCTCCCAAGCTCCAACTGTGTTCCTAGCTACCCACCAGACATCTCTGCCCGAAAGACCTACAGACACATCAAACTGCCGTCATCATCTGAAACCAGAGCACTCATTTTCTGTTCCCTCAAACCAGCTTCTCCTGGAGTCTCTGCTTTAATTAATATCACCCCCATTTTTTCAGTGTTAAAACCTTCAGTAACATTGATATGAACGCGTATTGAATGCCTGCTTCCTGTCAAGCATTCTACACAAATACTGTCATTAGTCTGCACAGGTAGATGGTATGCAAAACTCAGAGAGGTTTACTTGCACAGAGCATGTGGGCCTGGGATTCCATCCCAGGACTGTCTGACTTCCAAGCCCGTCTTTTCCTGCAGCACCCCAGTACTGTCCCTCACTTCCCCCACAAGTTCTGGCAGAAATTCCTAAGAAGGATCTCTATATCTTCCCCTTCTTTTTGTGACCAGGGTCTGCTTCAAGTCTTTTATTCATCATCCCTCTGTCAGATTTTAGCAACAGCCCCTTAAAGAGTCTCTCCATTGTCAAGCTTCCTACCCTGAAACCTGCCTCTACAACTGCCACCACAGTGGTGAGTAAAACAGAGTCCAGCCAGAAAAGTCTCTCCAGGCCACTTGGCTGCTAAAGACAAATCACTGCCTGCAACCAGGTAGACCACATCTCACTCCTTATTCCCTCTGCAGGTTAGTGTTCAATCCCATAGCATGGGTGGAACTCTCTTCTTCCCTTTCAAGTCTTGAATTCTTCTATTCCAGGGTTTTCCTTCTTATGATACTCTTTTACAAACTATTTGATCTGGGTGGTGGTGGTTTAGTTGCTAAGTCATGTCCGACTCTTGTGACCCCATGGACTGTAGCCTGCCAGGCTCCTCTGTCCATGGAATTCTCCAGGCAAGAATACGGGAGTGGGTTGCCATTTCCTTCTCCAGCGGATCTTCCCAACCCAGGAATCGAACCTGGATCTCTTACATTGCAGGCAGAGTCTTTACCAACTGAGCTACAAGGAATCCTTTTATTAATTTTAGTTTAAGTTTAATTTCATAAAATTAGTAAAATTTGTATTTATTTCTTCTCAAAATAGAGGGTGAAATGTCTTACGAATTTTTGCCAAAGGTCAGCAGAACAAATACAATGCCTGATTTATCACATCTTCAGAGCAGTTCGTGCTAAGACATCCCCCAATCTGCCATAGACGAGCCAGAGACCCAGGAGAACCATGGTGTAGATTCCAGTCCAAGGGCAGGAAAAGATGCAATGAAATGTCCCAGCTCTAGCACTTAGGCAGGAAAGGGGGGCAAGTTCCTTCTTCCTCCACCGTTTGTTCTATTCAGACCCTCAGTGGACTGGACGATGCCCACCCACACTCGGGAATGCAGTCTGCAGAGTCCACTGAGTCAAATGCTAATCTTATCTGGAAACACCCTCACTGACACATCCAGAAATAATGTTTTCATCTGGGTACCCAGTGGTCAATCAAGCTGACACCAAGTTGACCATCCAAAAAGAAGTGAACATGTGAGGTGGGGCAAAATGAATCAGGTGAAAGAAAGAGGATTGAAGAGGGATGACGTCCAGCAAGTGTACCATGATGGGGACTGGAGCCCAGTGACAGAGGGAATTAGTACAAATCAGAGGAGGAGGTACTTAAGGACTTTTAATAACAGGAGTGCCTGTTATTGAACCAAACTGAAGTGCTGGGATGCCGTGTAACTCCCCCTTGACTATCCCGAGTTTATTGCACATTGTCAGGAGAAGAAAAGAGAGAGAGAATGGGAGAGAAAGAACAGGAGACAGACTTCCAAGAATGCTTTCAGTTATTTCCCAGGTGTCACCTTATAACCTAATTACTCAGTAAAGTAAAAATTAAAATGTTTGTTGGATATAAATATAGTCAGATATAGATACAATGGTCATCTGAGTTAAATTCACCCATTCCAGTCCTAAATTTTAGTTTGCTGATTCCTAAAATGTTGATGTTCACTCTTGCCACCTCCTGTTTGACCACTTCCAATTTGCCTTGATTCATGGATCCAGGTTCCTATGCAATATTGCTCTTTATAGCATCAGACCTTGCTTCCCGTCACCAGTCACATCCACCACTGGGTGTTATTTTTGCTTTGGCTCTGTCTCTTCATCCTTTCTGGAGTTATTTCTCCACTGATCTCTAGTAGCAATAAATATAGTAAATAAATTTAATATTTATAAAAGTAACTGAATATATAAAAAGCACAGGTTATATTACACCGTTCCTTATTTGTAATTATAGGAAAAGATAATGTACTAAGTGGGCAGCAGACCTAGGCCTCAGTGGTTTTCTTACACCCACACCATGTAAGAGAAAGTCATACTGATCTAGGTGTGCTAACAGAGACAAGAGTGACAGAACACAGACCATTCCGCAAATGTTGTGTGGTTAAAGCAGCAATTCACTATATGTTGCCTATAACCTTCCACGCACACCCCCACACTACCAATGTGAGGTGAAGAAAGTAAAAAATAACTAAATCACAGCACTGAACAGGACTCACTAGCTTCTTCTGCAATAATAACTAAATTTTTAAAATCCCCTTTGCCATCAATCACTTAATTCATTCTCCACCGCTACCCCACCTCCATCCTAAAGGAAATCAGTCCTGAATATGCATTGGAAGGACTGTTGCTGAAGCTGAAACCCCAATACTTTGGCCACCTCATGTGAAGACCTGACTCACTAGAAAAGACCCTGATGCTGGGAAAGCTTGAGGGCAGGAGGAGAAGGGGCCGACAGAGGATAAGATGGTTGGAAGGCATCACCGACTCAATGGACATGAGTTTGGGTAAACTCCGGGAGTTGGTGATGGGAAGGGAGGCCTGGCGTGCTGTAGTCCATGGGGTTGCAAAGAGTCGGACACGACTGAGCAACTGAACTGAACTGAACCCCACCTCCAACCTCTGCCCAGAATAACTCTCCTCCCCAGGTTGCTAACCAGTCTTCATACCCCAGTGGAAATCCAGTATTTCTCAATGATGCTTTCTTAGTGTGTATATAGCTCCTTTTCATCTGGAGACCTATAAGCTCACTGGCTCCCCTCACCCTGCCGAATTGTAGGACAGAGAATAATAAGAACTCCTCCAGATTGGAAAGAGGAAGAATGAGACACGTGCACATGCTCTCACCCATAACAGTTCTGAAATTGTTTTAAGCACATATTTTGGGGGTTTTAATCTCGGAAGCAAGGAATAATCTGTAAGTTATGTCTCTGCTAATGGAAGAGCTCTTTTACCATCATCCTTCTCGTCCCTGGGTCCATGCTCAGAGACCCTCCTTGGCTACATCTGAAGTTGTATCGAGTCTCGAATAATCAATCACAGGCTCTTTTAGTCTAGGTTCGTGAGTTTATTCAGTTCAGTTCAGTCGCTCAGTTGTGTCCAACTCTGTGACCCCATGAATCTCAGCACGCCAGGCCTCCCTGTCCATCACCAACTCCCAGAGTTCACTCAGACTCAGGTCCATCTAGTCAGTGATGCCATCCAGCCGTCTCATCCTCTGTCGTCCCCTTCTCCTCCTGCCCCCAATCCCTCCCAGCATCAGAGTCTTTTCCAATGAGTCAACTCTTCGCATGAGGTGGCCAAAGTACTTGAGTTTCAGCTTTAGCATCATTCCTTCCAAAGAAATCCCAGGGCTGATCTCCTTCAGAATGGACTGGTTGGATCTCCTGGCAGTCCAAGGGACTCGCAAGAGTCTTCTCCAACACCACAGTTCAAAAGCATCAATTCTTCGGCGCTCAGCTTTCTTCACAGTCCAACTCTCACATCCATACATGACCACTGGAAAAACCATAGCCTTGACTAGACTTACCTTTGTTGGCAAAGTAATGTCTCTGCTTTTCAGTATGCTATCTAGGTTGGTCATAACTTTTCTTCCAAGGAGTAAGCGTCTTTTAATTTCATGGCTGCAGTCACTATCTGCAGTGATTTTGGAGCCCAAAAAAATAAAGTCTGACACTGTTTCCACTCTTTCCCCATCTATTTCCCATGAAGTGATGGGACCAGATGCCATGATCTTAGTTTTCTGAATGTTGAGCTTTAAGCCAACTTTTTCACTCTCCTCTTTCACTTTCATCAAGAGGCTTTTTAGTTCCTCTAGGCAGTAGTAATTTCTCAGAAACTCAGTGGACTTCTCATCTGTTTGATTCCAGAGAATCCCATGTGCTAATAATCACATCCTTGGTCCTTTTAATGACATATTTCTGTACTATTCTGCTTCCTTACCTCCCTCTGGATTTAAGGGAGCTTCTGTGGCAATGGTAAACAGTCGTTCTAAAATTTTTTCTGAGTAACTTTAACAATTAAAAATTTCAACAGTGAGTTCTGATGCCTATGCGTAGCCTTAAGTCTAAGTATTAGTCTGCCTTCATGTTCAAAGATTAAATTTTATCTCTTACTATTTGGGGTTTAAAAGCATTACTGCCTTTGCGAAGCTCTGAATTTCTGGAATCTCTTTATTCTCTTCAATTTATCTTTGCAAACCAGCCAGCTCTTTCCTGAGCTCATCTCGTCTTCACAGTGCATTGCCAGGTGCAGTCAGCAGCAGCCAACACACACTGCTAATGTTTTGTTTTCAAACCTCATCTTCTAGAGCTACAAATCTGTTAGGTTTATAATCTGCTTCCCAAGTAATCTTAGACAACAGTTTCACTCAGTGTCTTGCCACTCACAACATAAATTCCCATTTTTGTAGCTTTCAATATCAATTTCCACTGCTACCGTTAAGCCAAAATTCCCTGGTGGCTCAGCGGTAAAGAATCCACCTGCAGTGCAGGAGACTCGGGTGGCTCAGGTTCGACCCCTGGATTGAGAAGATTCCCTGGAAGAGGGGATGGCAACCACGCCAATATTCTTGCCTGGAGAATTCCATGGAGAGAGGAGCCTGGCAGGCTACAGTCCCTATCACAAAGAGTCAGACACAGCTAAAGTGACTGAACACGTACACAGCATTAAGCAGACTCCTGCTTTAGGTTTTTGCTGGAACCCTACTTGAATTACTGATATCTCCCTCCATTAGTTTAGGTTACATTATGCTGTCTACCACAGTCCTAGCATTGACTTTTTGCTTATGCTGTATCCCAATGTTTGTCATCAAGGGCTTTGTCCTCATGGTCAGTCAGGGACCCAGGTTGACAGAGGCTTCATTATCTTCTGTCTGCCCCATTGTAACAACCAGCCCAAAGCCTGAAGGCTTGAAACAGTACTGATCTGGAGGGTTTGGTTGGGTGGTGTTTTTGCAGGATGCGCCCATGTAGCTGCATTTGAGTGGAGGGTTGGCAGGGGAGGAGTTCATCCAGGAAGCCTGGGTAGCTCTCTTACCACGTGGTCTTTCCTCCATAGGAAGGCTAAGCCAGGCTTCCTCACATGGTTGCCAAGGGGGAAAATCCCCCAAAGCAACTTGCCTCATGCTTGTGGACATTCATTATCTGAAGAAAGTCACAAAGCCAAGCTTCATATCCGTATAGGAAGGGATTAAACAAAGGCATAGACCCTGGGATGTGCAATTCTCTAGTAACCACCACCTGGAACAGGAATCAACAGACTTTCTTTGAGGTCTAAATAATAAATATTTTAGGCTTTCAAAGCATATAGTCTCTGTCAACAACTTTTCAACTCTGTTGTGAGATGGAGTCAATATGTAAATAAGTTCCAGTAAAACTGTATTTAAAAGAACAGGCATGTACATACTGTTATATTTAAAATGGATAAGCAACAAGGACCTACTGGATATAATTCTGCCCAGTGGCGTGTGGCAGTCTGGGTGGGAGGGGAGTTTGAGGGGATTGGGTGCATGTAGATGTGGGGCCGAGCCCCTTTGCTGTCCACCTGGAACTGTCACAGCCTTGTTAATAGGCGGTGCTCCAGTACAAAAGAAAGTTTACCAAAAAACAAGCATCCAGTTGGATATGGCCCACCACTGATGTGGAACATAAAGCTTTTGTCCAGTCTCTGCAGCGCAGGGAAAAGGCTGGCCCTTTTACCTTTTGGCTCGAAACTAACACCTGTCAGTGCTGCCTTTAGCTCGTTGGCCAAAGCTGGTCTCATTGGCTGGTCTCATTGTAAGGGGCTAACCGGTATAAGCCTGCTCTGCACCCAACCGTGGCTTGGTGTGAGTGAACACTAGAAGTCTCTACCACGAGAGCCACCTTGAGCTGATGCCCATTCAGATCTTTACTGAGTACTGGTTGTAAATACTGAAGAAAATGTACACAAAGTGTTGCCCTCGTGAACTTACAGAGACCATGGTGGATAATGCTCTAAGATGGAAAAATATACACTGCTGTCCTGGAACTTTTAGCTCTTATCTCATTATCTGCGTACTTGGCTTTTTCACCAACCAAACTGGTAGCAACTCGAGGGTGTGATTTTATCTTCTCAGTGCCTGCTGCAGTGAGGAGCTCTTTGTGGGTTCACCTTAAATATCTGATCATTGATTTAATTAATGATTAAATGATCAAACCACCAGACCGAGACAAGGATTTGTTTTAATTTCTAGAGTGTAGGTGCTTAATTCTGGCACTGAAGTTCCTAACTCTCTAGTCCCTAGAACTCACTTTGTACCAAATGCTTGATGTTGCAAGTGGTTTCTCTCCATGTGAAAGGAGGCAAGAGTAGGCTCCAAGAATTAAAGTCTTCATTCCTTCCATTCTAGTGATGACTAAAAGGGACACCCAGCAGAATTTCTCTCCCAAGTCTAAGGTTTTGGCCAGCAGAAATACCTTAAAGGTTTAGGTTAATTTGCTTGCTTTCAGAGTCTACTGGGAAGTTAATGGAAATCCTCAGCTTCTTTATCTTTACTATTTTAGGAAGTAAATGAATCCTCATTTCATAAGGCCTGCAGAATGCTTTGAGAATGAGCTGAACGATAAGTATTTTCCTCTTCTGGTCCCCTCCTTCCCTACTTTGAGTGGTGGTAGTTCTGGTTTTTAACACTCTCTGCTAAAACCCTAAGGTATCCTCTGAAGTTAGGACAGTCCTTGAGAGGAAGGAATGGAGATGGGAGTGTTAAGACCTTTAAAAGGCTTGTGTCAAATGAATAATCCCATGTCTGTAAACCTAGTAACAAAGCAGTTGACTTACTCTGCATATCATATAAAATAATAGCTTTTATAAATGTGACTGGCTCTCAAAGAATATCTGTTTTGTTTTATATTCGTGAGCTGAGCCATTTTTTAGGTTGGCTGCCTTCCACATTTTATCATAGTCAAGTTCAGTTCTTATCTTGGAACAGAAAGGGCAAATTCAGGATATGGTCTTTTGAAACAGATGTTTTTGCAAAATGATCCATTTGGGAAACATGTCCATAGAGAATACAAACTGACTCCACTCCTGCCCTCAAAAAGTTGACAATCTAGTGATTGAGTCTATGATAAAAACCAGTGACAGTAATACAATAAGATTAGTGATGAAACAGAAGTATAGTTAATGTGCTTTTGGAATGTAGCTATAGGTATCAATCTGAGGAATAGAACAGAAAAAACAGAGAATATCTTCCTTGAATAGGGTGTCCCTGATGAAGGTGAAAGAGGAGGGTAAAAGAGCTGGCTTGAAACTCAACATTAAAAACTAAGATCATGGCATCTAGTCCCACTGTGAAAAGTGAAAGTGTTTGTTGCTCAGTCATATCTGACTCTTTGGACTGTAGCTCTCCAGGCTCCTCTGTCCATGGAATTCTCCAGACAAGAATACTGGAGTGGGTAGCCATTCTCTTCTCCAGGGGATCTTCCCAACCCAGGGATCAAACCTGGGTCTCCCACATTGCAGGTGGTCCCATTACTTCATGCCAAATAGAAAGAGGAAATGTGGAAGCAGTGACAGATTTTATTTTCTTGGTCTCCAAAATCACTGCGGATAGTGAACAGCTGCAACCATGAAATTAAGACACTTGCTCCTTGGAAGGAGCTATGACAAACATAGACAGTGTATTAAAAAGTAGAGACATCACTTTGCTGACGATAGTTTTTCCAGTATAGCTTTTCAAAGCTATAGTTTTTCTAGTAGTCATGTATGGATGTGAGAATTGGCCCATAAAGAAGGCTGAGAGCCACACAATTGATGCTTTCAAACTGTGGTGCTGGAGAAGACTCTTGAGAGTCCCTTGGACTGCAAGGAGATTGAACAAGTCAATCCTAAAGGAAATCAACCCTGAATATTCATTGGAAGGACTGATGCTGAAGCTGAAGCTCCAATACTTTGGTCATCTGATGCAAAAATTGACTCACTGGAAAAGACCCTAATGCTGGGAAAGATTGAAGGCAGGAGGAGAAGGGGGCTGCAGAGGAGGAGATGGTGAGATAGAATCACTGACTCAATGGACATGAATTTGAGTAAATTCCAGGAGATAGTGGAGAACAGAGGAGCCTGGCTTGCTACAGTCCATGGGGTCACAAAGAGTGTCGGATTCAACCTTGTGACTAAGTAACAACACCCTGTATGTACAAAGATACACAGGATATGGAAAGGATTTGCATAGAGGGACAGTGCTTTCTCTGCACAGATGGTGCTGAGGAGCAGACAAGGGTCTGAGCTAGAGCAGTAGCCGTAGGATAAGAAAGAAGGTTATTGCAGGAGTCGGCGGAGCAGGAGATGAAAACAGGGGGAGGCAGAGATGACCTCCAGATGCCCTGGATATTGAAAACGATCAGGATTTCTGAAGGAGGAGCCATAGTATAAGAAAGAAGCCCAGTGACCTTGAAGTCACATCCAAGGGTGAGAATCAGAGACTCTTGTGGTTCTGTGTACGTTCTTTCAGGTACCTCTTCATTTGGTCAAAATTAGAACACATTCATCCCATGCCAAGCAGACACCTAGCTTTGTTCCTTCATCCAGGAATTTTCAATCTTCTTTTTATTTGCTGTTCTAATAATAAAAAGGGCCCAGGCATGGACTGAATTGGTAATACACATCGTCCGCATCAATGTTCCCGAACATGAGGAGGTTCTTGCCCTTACCCTCAGGCAATGCTGGCTGTGAACACGATGTTCTTGGAATTAGTTTTCAAAAAGTTCTGTTTTCAAATATTTATCCATTTAAGCAACATCGGTATTTAATGCTGAAAGGACATCTGTTCTGCTAGCCTGGCACCTGACTTCTGAGATAGAACTTTTTTTTAGGTCTAAGTCCACCTCCTCATGGAAGAAAAATCAATTTTTACTCCAAGCAAATGAAGTTACCTGACATTCTTGTTCCAACTTATGCGAGGGACCTTGAGGAGATTATAGCATGTCTTGTTGGTGGGTTTTCAGGTATGTTTTTGTGTCCCTAGCACAGAAGGGCATCATTATGATCGCTAAGTCAAAACTCAAAAGCCTGAAAGGTTTTTGCACATCTCATTTCAATTCAGGGATTTTTTTCCCCCACAGAGATTCACATGTGCACATAAAGCTGGTCCATGGCTAGTCTCCAGCCCATGCAGAGTTATTTGCCAATTCCAGAGAAGCAGAGAATGAAGACACTCATGCCCTGTCATCCATCATTTTTTTCCTATGAACCTTACAGCTGGATATTGAAAATATGGATTTGATTTTTTTTCAAGTCAGCTGAATAGCCTATACATGTGGATATAAAGAAATATAACCAGCAAGTGTTTGTGGTATTGAGTCAGAACTGAAGACATTTGGAGCCTTTTCAACAGTGTTTTGTATTGCTTCCCAACCTGATTTTGCATGTTCTTTTCACAGGTTGTGTTTCTGACTGGCCTTGGCTATGTGTACGTGGACACCATCCATCACTGTGGCACAGTCTTCATCAACGTGGCCCCAGAAGGAAAAGCTGGGCCTGTCGTAACTAATACCAACAGGTAGGCTTAACTAGTATCCAAGTAGCAGCAGGGTAAGTGTCACATTAAAAAGTTGTAAACCTACTGTTCACCATTTTTTGTTATCCATATATATATATGTGTGTGTATAAAGCTTTTGGTTAATTATTCTGTAATCCATAAGGATATGGTTATTAGCATTTAGTTACACCCATAAGAAGAAGCAATATATCATCTTCCATGGCTACGCCTTCCAATTCTTCTCTGGTAAGTTTAACAAACTGATTTATAGACTGAGACATGCATCTTAGAATTATACATTATCGTTAGCATGAAATACAGATTAATGCCTCTCTATCCATATGACCACCTGGTAATCAGTAATTAGACTTAGCAATTAGAGCTACAGCAAAAGTAAAGTCGCCTCTTAGAGCCACATTTGCCCCGCTTTGACCTGAATGTTGCCATCAGGTTTTGTAAATATGAACCAGAGTTAATATCCTTAACTTAAAAGAATTCATACAACTCAGTAGGAATAATATGAAGATAGTCCCTCCTTCCAAAAATTAAATTAGGGTAAAAAACACAACCGGAAAATTCTGGGAAGTGGAAACACAAATAACCAAAGAAATGCAAACTTTAAATGAGACATTACATATTGAATTAACAATGATGTTCCATCATATACCTGGAGAAGGGAATGGCAACCCACTCCAGTCTTCTTGCCTGGAGAATTCCATGGACAGAGGAGCCTGGCGGGCTACAGTCCATGGGGTTGTAAAGAGTCAGACATGACTGAGTGACGAAAACACACATTTCCGTCATATACAGTCCTACTAAAAGTGTAAATTGTTACTATTTTCTAGAAAGTACTTGAGTAATTTGTTTTAAGAGCTTTAAAATCCCTTTGGCTTGGAAATTCTACTTTTAAGAGTTTTAAGAGCTTAAGAGTTAAAGCAATAATTAGAGAAGTAGGCAAAGATATACAGAAAGATTTTATCACATTGCTAATTATAATGGCAAAATATTCAGAGTACAGATCCTGACAGCAGGGAAACAGATGATACACAGTTGTATAAAAAATGGTATCCACAGAATATACCATTATAGGATTTTAGTGGGATAGAAAAATACTTGTGATGAATCTAAAATAAAGCAAATGGAATATAAATTTGAATATACAGATATATCCTAGTTATGTACACACACACATATTCACACTTAAATACATATATGCACATACATTCTCATACATACAGAAAACATTCCTAGAAATAACACTGGAAAGAAAAGAATCAAAGTTGTTAATAGATGTACAGTTATAAGTGATTATTTAATGATTTTCTATTTATTAATTTTATATAAGAACATTTTATAATCAAAGTTTATTTAAATTTTAATTTAAAATATAAAATAGTGTCATCAACTTTTATACATTTAAGCCTTTTTTTTTTTCTAAATTCCTTGCTTTTCATATATGGTTAAGAACTCATTAATTTGGACCTTGCCATAGTATGATTAATTTGAATTTATAATATTGCAAATAGGTTGGGTAGATGGTTTCCTTTGACCAGAAGAATTTGTAAAAACAAATTAATAGCGTAATAGAACCGAAGACTAAATTTTGAATTGCATAAGCCAGGATTTCAAGCCCACACAGCTCAGGAATGTTTTATATAGGGCATTAGTAGGGCATTGCTTGTGCAGTAGCAACAATCCATGCATTCAGTGACAGAAATAAGAAAGACCTAAGTATTTACTGGTATTTCCTTAATTCATTTGTTCGGCAAGTATTTCTCAAGTGCTTACTGGATGCCAGTGCTATTCTTACCTGTGACCTAACAGTCCCGAGTCCCTGCTCCCGAGGAGATCAGATTCTCATAGGTGTGCAATTGGAGGACAGAATGAACATAATAAAAAAGGAAATTTTATGGTTTAGTGGAAGATTGGAGTTCTGCAGCAATAAAAACAAAGCCTGGTTGGGACCAGGAATTACCCGGCTATAGGAACAGAAAGAGGATAGTTTTGAAAAACTGGTATAGGTAAGCCTCACCAAGAAGCTGACATTTAAGCAAAGACTTGAAAGCAGCCAGGGGGGGTTAGTAATATGATTATCTGGGGAGAACTCTCCAGACAAAGGGCACAGCCAGTTCAGAAGTCGGAAGCAGTGCACCGGCATATTGGAGGAGCAGGGACTAGGCCAGGGCGGGCCAAGTGCAGTGGGTGAGCTAGGAGGAACCAGGGCCCAGGGCCAGGCAGGGGACGGCGGGAAGGAGGGCACAGGTTGCACAGAGCTTCGTTTTCTTCTGAGTGAAATGGGGAAGTCATTGGATCTGTTTGAACGGAGAAGTTACCTGATTTGACATAAATTTTTAGAAGACCATGGCTCCTTTTCTTTTAATTTTATTGAAGTATAGTTTATATATATATATATATTTCACATATATTCTTTCTCACATTGTTTTCATTATGGTTTGTCACAGAATATTGAATATAGTTCCCTATGCTTTTGAAGTAAACTATAGAGAAGTAATGGCACCCCACTCCAGCACTCTTGCCTGGAAAATCCCATGGACGGAGGAGCCTGGTAGGCTGCAGTCCATGGGGTCACTAAGAGTCAGACACGACTGAGTGATTTCACTTTCCCTTTTCACTTTCATGCATTGGAGAAGGAAATGGCAACCCACTCCAGTGTTCTTGCCTGGAGAATCCCAGGGATGGGGGCGTCTGGTGGGCTGCCATCTATGGGGTCGCACGGGGTCAGACACGACTGAAGCCACTCAGCAGCAGTAGCAGCATAGAGAAGTAAAGGAGGAAGCCAGGAGACTGGTTAGGTGACTATTACAGTTATTCACACTAGGTGCTGATGGCTTAGGCTACACTACAGGGAAAGTGGTAAGAAATGGTCAGATTCACGATGCAGTTTAAGAAGAAACCGATGGAATTTTCCCTGATGCGTTGGATGTGGGTTGAAAATAGAGGCATCAAGAACTCTCAAAGTTTTGGTCTGAACAACTGGTAGGATGTAGTCATCATAAACTAAGATGAGAACAACTGTTGTGTGGGTTTGGGGGTAAGATCATGAGTATGACCACACACATGACCCTGGAGACGTCTGAGACCTGTAAGAGACTCCTGTGTGGATGGGCAGTTAGAAATGCAAGATCCGCGCTCACAGGGAGTTCTAGGCTGAATGTGTGACTGTAGAAGTCATCAGCATATAGATGCCAAACCGCGGGCCCAGATGAAGCCCTCCAAGAGGAGTGAGTGGAGATGGGGAGAGAAGAGGGCCAGGGGCTGAAGCTTGGGCACCTGCCCTTTAAGAGGAGGGAGTCCCATAGGTGATGAGTGATGAGACATACAAGAGCTGAGAGCAGACGGGCCAAGAAAGGATTTCCAGAAGGAGGGAATTATCCACTCGAATGCCACAGTAGGGGCGTGAGTCACAGACTTCAAGCCCATTGTTCAATTTAGCGACAAGCAAGTCCCTTGGGGTCCCTGATGGGAGTTGCTCTGGTAGAGGAGGTGGGACAGAGCCTGCCTGAATCAAGGCTAAGAGAAAATGGAAAGTGAGGAACAGGAGACAAGGTGTATGTGCTTTGGGGTGTTTATGTGAAGGGGATCAGGAAAAGGGTAGCTAGAGGAGGAGTTAGTTAATGAGAGGGATTTTTTAAGATAAGAGAAGTAATAGCATGTTTTTAAGCTGCTGGTAAGGAAGAGGAAATGGTGTAGGAGGGAGTGAATTGCTGGAGCAATGACTTTGAAGAGGGTGAGAGCATGATGGCTTAGCTCAGGACAGAGGGGATCGTGGAGCAGCACAGTCTGCTCAGCTCTAAACATGACAGGGAGAGCAGAGCACGCGCACAGCCCATGCTGGTCGCTGGGCTGTGCCGGGGGGTTCATGGGAAGTTTTCTCTTGCTTACTCTTACTTTTCCCAATATAAGGCATCTTGGTTATTTTATCACAACCTTTCGCCTCGTGATGATCACAACAGAGAATTAGTGCACAAAGAACTCAGAGGATTTGGGAATAAAAATCTGGTGTTGATGAGGGGAACACAATAGAGCAGCATGACGAGAGCTTGTAATGGTCCCTTTGGGAACATCTCCCAGTGATGTTGGAGTGTGCCTGGCTCTGTCCAGACACGATGTACTGGAAGTTCAGTTCTTAATTTGTTTCTTATGAGAATCTGATGGGACATCAGGGGGTTTCTAAGAAGGCTCCGTCATTGAAAATCTACTAAGACATTAAGGAAGGGAGGAAGGGAGGAAAAGAAAAGAAAATTGGAGGAGAAATGCTCATGTTCTCTTCCCTTTCTCCTCCAGAACTCTGGAGAAGATCGTGACATTTAAAATGTTCATCACTCAGTTGAGCCTGGCGGTGTTTGATGACCTCACCCACCACAGAGCATCATCCGAGCTTTTGAGACTCACACTGGACCACGTTTTCCTCCAGATGGCCCCCGTGGCTGGTCACCTCCCTGGGGAAGAGATGGCCGCCGCCCCCTTTCACGTCTACTCCGTGGAGGTCTGCTGCGGGGACCTGCAGCTGGACAACCAGCTGTACAACAAATCCAATTTCCACTTTGCTGTCTTGGTCTGCCAGGAGGAGAAAACAGAATCTCCTCAGTACTCCAAGATGCAGAGTCTCCTCGTATCCAGTGAAGATTTGGAAGAATACAAGAAAAACTGCTTTATCAAACTCTGCCTCACGTTAACCGAAGGCAAGGATGTCCTGTTCGATGTGAACGAGTTCAGTTTTGAATTGAAACCTGCCCGGTTATATGTGGAAGACACGTTTGTCTACTACATCAAAACTCTGTTTGAGACCTACCTGCCCAGCAGCAGCCCGGGCGCTCAGCCCACGGCTCTCGCAGGCGGCAGACAGGTGCTGCCCATGCAGGTGAGGCAGCACGCCCGGGCCTTGGTGCATCCCGTGAAGCTGCAGAAGCTGGTGATACAGCCTGTGAACCTCCTCGTCAGCATCCATGCGTCCCTCAAGCTGTACATCGCCTCTGACCACACTCCGCTCTCCTTCTCAGTGTTTGAAAGAGGCCCCATCTTCACCACGGCCAGGCAGCTCGTCCACGCCCTGGCCATGCACTACGCCGCAGGGGCCCTCTTCAGAGCAGGTGAGGACACAGCAGAGGGAGCCTGAGCGAGAAAGAAAGGCTTCAGGGTGGTCCTGACTCCAAGACACAGGGAAGCAGCATGGGAGGGTGAGGGGCAGTTCGACAGCAGTGGACTGGAGTCCAGACCCTGCCACTGCTGGCTGTGAGGCTGGGGGCAAGTTACTGAACCTCCCACATCTCAGTTTCCTCACCCATAAAATGGGTTTTAAGATTTCTGACAAGAAAACAATGGAAGTGTGTGAAGTACCCTGAATTTAGAGTGGCGCTTAATGAACCCTTAAGCAGTAGCAGCCGTTAAATTTGCTGTTATGTAACAGAATTTTGATTCCCATTTAGCAAGTGCCTTTTCGGCTCCTTGAAGACACAAGGCTCTATATCAGGGAGCTAGTGCAGCCAGGAAAACTGGCCCAGGCCCTCTCAGCCCCTGGGCCTAAAAGAAATGTAGTTCTGGGCTGTTAACTTTCTTCATTACGGCCCATGAATAGCTCTAGGTGAGAAATTCAGAGGATTTGTGTGCTCGTCAGATGCATAAAGAGCCTTCTACGTACCCAGTGCAGCCTTGCCTGTCTAGACAGATGGCAAAGAGAAGGCTGTAGGTCAGCCTCTCCACAGACCTGAGCGGGAGGAGTCCGCGGCGGGTGTTTGGCTGTGTGTACAGTGTGGTGTGGGGAGTGCTATGAGCTGAAGGTTATTTTGGAGACCAGGTTGTCTCCGGATTCCCTATGGTAATGGGCGTCAGAGCTCACCTTCCTGACCTAAATTCACTCTCACGCCTAAAACTCGCACGGTTTCAGTCTGATAATCGGGCTCCTCACGTTGCTATGAACTCCAGGCGACCAACACCAACCAACCGGAGCTGGTCTCGCAGTCCCTTCTGGTAAAGCGCAGGGAGGTCTTACTTTCTAACACTAAGGCAGGACAGAAGGTGGTAACATTGTCCTTGGTGAGTGCATTCCCAGGTAGGACAACATTGTAGCAGTGACCAACCCACCCATGTTGTTGCCATACTGGCAAGATTCTGTTTTCTTCAGAACAAAATCCTTAGCTACCCAGAACTCTGGATGGCCAGATCAGAGGAGGTCCCTGCCCTGAAACTTGTTCTCATAGCCTGTACCACAAGGAAGAAAAGATTTCCCTCCTGCTAAGAAATTATTTTAAAACAAGCAGCTACCATTTCAAATTTAATAGGTATATGAAAAGCTTTACTCTTTCAGGCAGTTTTTGCCTTTCCCGTGAGAAGCAGGCAGGTAGGTTACTGAGCTCTGGTCTGGAGCCTAGGAAGGAGTACGCTTCCCGTCCACCCAGTCATCACCTTGGGCGAAGGTGTGGGAGCACCCGTCAGAGTAGTGAGCTGGCAGGGAAACTCCAGCTGTGACCACCACCAGGGAACCACGTCCTGCAGCCTCTGTGCTAAAAGTGACCTCTCTTTCATTTTTCATGAGCTTTCACAGGAACATTCTGTTTGGATTTTTTGGTAATCTACCTAAAAGTTCTCTAAGCTGCTGTCTCAGTCTCATTATATGCTGAAACAAATTCTACACTAGAGAGCCAAGTTTTCAGGCCTGTTGGGAGTTCTGTCACTAAAGGCCTTACAGACAGTCTGAAGATTATCTGGAGGAAAGCAGTGGGAATGGGAAGAGGGTAGGAGGTTTCCCCTGGGTAGAAGCATCTCAGAGAGAATGTACTGGCCTTCTTGGGAAAGGAAGGGCTGGCCTGGGAGTGGGCAGGTTGCCTCACTTGTCTCACTTGGGTCAGGGTTCACCCATGGGACTTAATCTTAAATGGCTGAAATACCCTGACCTCATTGCTGGGGAAGTACAATAAAGTGATTAGAAATGAGTGACCACTGACCCTATTTGAAGGAGACTGTGTGGACTCTCTAATTTCCCGGGCTCCCTCTCTATTTCCAAGGCTTGGCTCTATGGGCAGCCAGACAGTTACCTTTTTTCAATAAAATCTCCAAACCCAGTAAGCAAAACGATATGTTTGCTTTTGGAGAGAAATAATTAAAGGCAGAATGCCTTCGGGTTCTTTGGTCCTTTTCTGGCCCTCTCAGGGGCCTTTAGAAGTAGCTCTGATCCATACCTAGACTCCCCATCCGCAGTGGCCCGACCCAGGACTGTCTGCCTCACCTTCCTGTGGCCGGGCTGTGGGCTGGAAGGTGGGGCTGGCTGCCTGCCATGCACCCTGTGCCCCGTTGCGCTGGCCTGACCAGGCCCATCGGACAGTGCTTGGTGGTAGCTAACTCTCCTTTCTTCATATCTGTATGGAAGCTTTGGAGAGAAGGGCAGTTGTTTCAAGTCCAATCTCTTGCCTCCAAGTGAACCTCCCAACTCTTTCAGGCTAAAGGAAATCTGTTGTTTCTTTACATCTGGAGAAGGCCCTCTGAGGGAGAATATTCCACAACCTTCCTTGGTAGCCTGCCTACTCAGTTAGGCCTGGGCTCGCAGGAAGAGGGAGGATGGGCTTTGGAATTGGGTAAGCCTGGCCTTGAAGCCCTCCCACGTGTCGCAGCTGGGAGATGGGGAGAATTGAGCCACAGTCCCCTCCTCGTCCTGCCTGCTCTCAAGACGCTGGCGACAGGGCAACACGACGTCACATGAGGCTCTGTCCCCTGAGCCTGGCACAGTCCCTTCGCCCGGGAGAGGCTCAGTCCTTAGCTAAATCTGAATTTATGTGAAGGCAGGTACTAAGGCTTGCAGAGTGGCTGGGCAAAGTAAGTGAGGTGAATGCCTGGCCACCCAGAGGCCCCTCCATTTATAATCCTCATCTTCTGGAAATAATTCCCTCTTTTCACCTAAACCCTGATGTTGTCTTCTAATGTCCCAGAAGAGAGAAGGGGGCCCAACATGTAAGGATGTTCCTCTCCAAAGGGCTGGGCTTGGGGACCCTCTGGGGTTGATGACTTGACTGGGGGGTAGGGGTGGTCTCTGTCCCAGGCCTGGCCTCCCGGGACCTGCCGCAGGGGACACGGGATCAGCTCCCACTTGGGTCCTGCCCCCCGCAGCCTCCCCTTAAAGCCCTCTCAGCCCTGGGCTGGGGAGGTCAGCATGTTCCCCAAAGACACTGTGTTTGGACTTGTACTCTCCTGAGCCCCCGGCCTTTGCCTGCCTCTTGCATCCTCTGAGTGAGAGCCCCGAGCCCCCACCCAGGAGCGAAGGCAGGGAGCCGCTCCGGGGTCCACACTCAGCCACGTTCCCACGGGGCCGAGCGCTCGGCAGTCAGGCCGCCAAGCAGGCCGGCTCCTGGCAAGCCCCAGCTCAAATAGGAAACCAGATCCCAAGCTCCCCGCCTGGGACCCTCAGGGAACACGCCCCTCTCGCTAAGCTAATCAGTATGTCCCTGTCACTAGAGTTTACACAACTGAAGCTGGGGGGGAAGGGGAGACATTTCTCTGGCTCCAGCTCCACTCCAAAGGGAAGCGCTCAGCTTGGTAGGATTGGGAAAGATTAAAAATAACTCCTCCGTCCCTGTCAGAGCTGTGCATCCCCTTTGCAGCACCCCATTTAGCATCTGGCCTCCTCCACGTCCCGGCCCCTCGCTGCACCAAGGAGCTTTAAGGAGAACCCCCCAGCCTGCGGACACCTGCCGCCCCAGGGGCTGCCTTGGCTTGGAGGGGGCGGGAGCATCATCCCCCTGCACACGGGTCCCTTTTAGCAGGAATACGGGAGGCAGGGAAGTCATATTAAAGCTATTTGTGAGGCTGCCAAAAGGATCACTTTGATTTATGAAGTATGAAAGTTTGCCATTTATGAATTCACAGTGAATGAGTTATTTCCCATATTTTGCTCCAGAGGAGCTTATTACAATTCTCAATTCTAGTGTGAAAAATGAATTGCAGGGAAAATGGGTCACTTTTCCCAAATGTTGAAAGTGCTGCATTTAAGGTTTCAGTCACCCCTTCCCTCCGGTCTCCCTCGCAGGCTGGGTGGTTGGATCCCTGGAAATCCTTGGCAGCCCGGCGAGTCTGGTGCGAAGCATCGGGAACGGCATCGCTGACTTCTTCAGGCTTCCGTACGAGGGGCTGACCCGAGGCCCGGGAGCCTTCGTGAGCGGGGTTTCCAGAGGGACTACATCGTTTGTGAAGCACATTTCCAAAGGTAGCTTCTTCAGGTTCCTGGTAATGAGGCCTGATTTTCATTCCTTCCCTGTCTTTTTAGAGAACGTGTTAAACGTTCTCCGTGAATTAATATTGCCTCTAGCTTTGTTTGGCTTGTTAGCTGGCAGTGAGACGTTGGATGTGTAACAAAGCCCATATATAATGTCTTATGTTTTAAACAGATCACTGCTTGCCTGTAGTTGTGTGAAAATGTTTCAGAAACTTCAGAATTTGAAACCTCCCACTGGGAAAACAAGGATTGGCTCAACTGTTATTTCATGTGATAAATGCAGAAATATTAAAGGTGTTCAGGACTTCTGCTAAACATCAGAAATCCTACACTGTGTTGCCTCATCATATATATATATATTTTTAATGTAGATACAGTTGTCATAACTTTCGTGAGGAGCAGGATACATTTTGACAGTGGAAGCCGGTGGGGAGGTGAGCGGGCCAGCTTTCCCCCGGCTCGCCACGTACACAGCGCCACCTTGTGGCCAGGACGCGTCATCGGGCGCAGAGCCCAACTGCAGTCGGCCACCCCCACCCCCCACCTCGGGAAGGAGCGTGCTTCCCTTTCATCCGTGTTTGTTTGCCCATATTTTGGTCAAGTTGGCAGTGACTCGGGAACTAACAAGGTCCATCTGAGTCCCCGTTTCTTCTCAGCGGGAGGCAGGGGAAACAGGGCAAAGGCCTTCTCCCCCTGCCCGGTAAAAGGCCTTTTACAGTCAACAGTACTGCAACTCTCTTATGAGTGGGCAGGTTATAGAAGTCTCTAGAAGACCTCAAACAAGACTTGAGCTTGAAATATGAGAACCCATGATCCATAGAGGGGGGACTGGCAAGAGAACAGCAAGAGCAATAAACCAAATTCCATGGACAGTGACAGGGCCACTCCCCCCGGGGCCCCCGGTCATCCAGGAGGCCTGTGAGCTGAGCCGCAGGAACCCACGGGTGAGTCACTGCAGATTTCTCACTCCTGACACTTGAATCTTTGTGGTTCTGTTGTTTTTATTTTAAAATAAGACAACCAACACCTGCTAAATCGAACTCCAGCGGTAATTTTAGCGTAGTGACTCACTGAATTTTTTTTACACTTGTTCTTTCCTGTTAGCAAAATCTGTTTGGTTTGTCTGTGTGTGTGTGTGTGTGTGTGTGTGTGTACGTGGATTTTTTTTTTCTTTCCAGATGACTGGTAAAGATGCAGCTGCAAAAACATCTTCCATTTCTACTTGAACCTAGACATCCAATAACAGATGAATTAATTCATTAGCTTCAGGATATGTCCGTTAATGTCTTTCAGTTTTGCTCACTGAGACCAATGCAGACTTGCTGGAGGGGATTATGACTGTCTTGAGAAGGACGCAGAAATAGCCTTTCTTGGGAAAACCAGACAGAATCCTGGCTTTCACATGCCTTACTCTCTTTATTGTCTTCACTTTTTTTTTTTTTTCCAGCTCACACCCTGAATATCAAAATCACACATATTCTCTGTGGCATAATAATTATTTCCTGACTGTCAAATGATAAAGTTGAGTGTCTTCCTTTACTATGACTACAGTAATGGGGAAGAATAGATCTTACTTGTAAAGTGGAAACATTCCTTTACAATCTGTTTAAAATTCAGCAACATAACCTTACCCTTTCAAATGAGAGCCGGCAAATTGCAACCTTCAAAAAACTGGGCCTCCCTGAGGACTTCAAAACTAACTATTGAAGCCAAGCCCTGGCGGTCAGATGAGTGCATGATAGCTCTGTGTGAGACTGCAGGCATTTTTCTGGTGAGGGAGGGTCTAATCCTATCCTCTATTAGGACTGAGTGTATCACCTTTCCTCAGCAAGTGTTCACCTTCACCTCATTTTCCGAAGGCCGCGGCCTCACCCTGCCCAGGGGGAAGCCGCCCTCACTCTCCATGGGCGAGTCCAGAAGGCCGCTGTGGACTCCCCTCGCCCGCAGCGCTCCGGGGACCCCTCCCCTGGGGCCAGCATCCATGTGACCAGGACCCCAAACCCACGTGCCTCTGTGTCCTCAGGTACCCTCACGTCCATCACCAACCTGGCCACGAGCCTGGCCCGGAACATGGACCGGCTGTCGCTGGACGAGGAGCACTACAACCGGCAGGAAGAGTGGCGGCGGCAGCTCCCGGAGAGCCTGGGCGAGGGGCTCCGGCAGGGCCTGTCCCGGCTGGGTATCAGTCTGCTCGGTAAGGGGCCGGGGAGGCGGTGGGGGGCGCTCAGGCGTCTGCTCACGAGCCTGGCGGGGCCAGGTACCCACCCCCGGCCAGAACCGGGGGTAGTGTGGCCCTTCCGTTTTTCTGCAGACAAAGCTGAGGCTGAGAAGAGGCCCGTAGCCTGGTCCCCACGCCGATCCTGGTGTGGCTGCTGAGGGCCATCCTGGGGCCTGGGCCCCGCCCTTCCGCGCGCTAGTGGGAGTCGCCTCTCCCGCTGCCTCCTCTCTGCTCCCTCGTGGCATCCCTAAGGCGTCATTCTCCCGGGAGGGTCCCGCTCCGGGCGTCAACTGGAGAATGTCAGCCCACAGCTGCCTGCTTGCCCAAGGGAGTAACCGGCCAGCCTCCTGAAGCCTTACCCCCTCTCCTCCTCAGATAGGGCAATCAGCAATCGAATCGCCTGCTTTTGTTTGAGAAACACTTGAGCCATGTGCAAATGTCATGTAAACTTCAGTGGGGAGCCCACTCTTTCCTTTTATTTTTCCGAGTAATTGCCATTTGTCCAGCAGCCAAGTGGTACACGGAGAGGGAAAGACTGCTCTGGGTATTTCCAAATATTACAAACGTTTGAAAAACAAGTTGCTCTGGGGGGCGGGGGGGTGGGGAATCTATAAAAAAAGGAAGCTTCAGAGCTGAAATTTTGCAGAGCAGGATTTTCAAGGGTATCTTCTGTTTATTTGTTTGCAAAGGAATTTAAAACTGTGTTGCTTGGCCGCCTGCCCGCTGAGCATCTGAAGGAGTTTGCATCTCTGGGAGATCAAAGGGGCCCAAAGCAGGGAGACCAAAGGTCAGAAACGATGAGCTTGAAAGGACCTGCCCTCTCTCCAGGCTGCAGTTCTGTACACAAGGCCTCCTCTCACAGCGGCCAGCTGAGTGAGGCTCTGACAGGAAGCAGTGCGATCTTTCAAGTTCAGTTGCAGTTACCAGAAATTGTTTAAGTCCTAACGAACCTGCAGGGATGTGGGGCACGGCCGGGTGATAACGTGTGGGAATGGGGACCTGGGGTGGAGCAGCTGCTTAAGGAGCGAACCCCTCACTGGTGGCGTGGCTGCTTTGGTGTAGGTAGGGGGCGGGGAGGAGCGGGGCATGGTCCCCAGGAGTCAGCAACCCCCAGGCTCGGGTTCCAGGTCCCTATCTTTGTGACCTCAGGGCTTCTCTTCTGTAAATTCATGCTGGAAATGACTCTGCCGTTACTAGAAGTAGTGGTGGTCCGTTGCGCGCCAGATGCAGCATCTATGTTTGGTCAGCAGCACCTTCATTATGTTATGGTAGCAAGGGAACGAGAAGGGCCATCTGGTTTCAGCGAGACCAGAGACCAGACGTCTTCAGAAAAGAGAGCCATCTGACCAGTGGCTGGGGCATCTTGGCTTTAGCTTTAGTCTGGTTGCTGTAACCATAGGAAGTGACTGTGAGGTTACCGTGGAGGCCTTGGGTCATTATCTGGCAACCGTGGGACCTCTTTCTGCTAAGAATTGTGACCTTGCATGCCCTCTGCTGTGGGCAGGAGTGCTTCCTCCCCACTGTCCAGGATCTTGGATGGAGGCACTCAGCATAGGAGACCTGAGCTGGCTGGCATGTGGCTGTTTCCATCTTGGCTGATCTGGGCTCTTCCCACCCAGAGACACCCACACCCACTCTCCTTTTTCCACTGTCTGAGACTGTGCAGGGTGGTAGAAATCACTTATGTGGGGAGCTGTGATTCTGCCTTTGTGACGTCACCCTTTGGAGCACGGCTCCTATTACTAACCAGGATAGAAAATCCCAAACCTTGTTTTGTACACACTCCTCCATGCAAGGGAATCATTTAGGCTGTCTATGGAAATTGCAGTAGGCTCATGGAGTCTTTCAGAATCTAAAGTTAACTTCCGCAAACCTAGGAGTTCTGGGAATGATGTGAATCTGGTTGCGCCTGCCAGCAGTGCTCTGACCCTGGGCCCCCAGGAGCTCCGCTCCCAGCAACACACCATGAGCAGTGTGTCCATTTCTGTGCTCCTCAAACTAAGGTTGACCCAACCAGCTTCCTTTCTTGAAAGAGTTCAATAACTGTATCCCACATGATCACTGGGTCATCTCAAAACGTCTGGTCCTCGATGTATGGCAGGAAGAAAAAAGGGAGGCTAGAACGGATTTGTCGCCGTGTAATACATCCCCAGAAATGGTGTATAAAACCGCTGCATGCCAGTAAGTGCCCAGCTGAAGTTAGAGCTGTTTATATATAATAGCCACGCTTAGTAAAATAAAAAAGCTAGTTCCTCAGTTTCTTCCTTTTTAAATGACCTAGTTAGTAAAAATATATTTAAATAACACTTCATAAATGACGTAAACATAAATGACCTAGTTAGTAAAAATATATTTAAATAACAATTCAGGGTTGTCAGAGCACTTCCACATGAGTCATCTTGTCTGGTCTTCAAACCCTAGATGTGGATGAGGTTAGGTGACTTGCCCAGGTCGTGCGTCCAGAAGGGACAAGAGCCTGGGTCTTTCCACATGTCACCCACCCTGAAGGCTCCACGCCTGGAAACAATCAGGATGTGGGGAGACTGAACAAGTGAAAGTTGCAGAGTAGGAAAAACACATTTCCCCCAAATGTTTATGAGTTTGATGGGCCTTCTTGACTCAGCTCAGCCCTCATGAGGACACTGTGGAGTGTTACGAGGCTCTTGAAAAATCCAAGGACATCTATAGCTGCCTGGCCAGGCCCATCGCCCCGGGTCAGCAAGGAAATGATGACCCAGAGAGGGATGCCACCGAAGCTCCTGGAAGAGGTCTACAACTGTTTTCAGAAAGCAGTGGCTTTTGGAAGAACTGTCCAGCCTACAGAGTTGGCGTCAGGATTGCCCGCACTTAGCAGCTCTATTCCCCGGACAGACCCACTTTCTACCTCGGCCTGGAGCCTGCTGAGAGGGGATGTGAGCTCCATGTGGCACTTACCGGGCACGTTACCTCCCAGATGGGTCTTCTCTCTCATGAATACCAAAGGCAGGCTGTCAGAACTCCCTTCTCTGACTTAAGAGTTAGTTGCTGGATTTCCCAGCAGCCACGCCTCATCTCCATGGCCACTCTCGAGATGACGTTCAGAATCCCGGCCACAACGCCTCCACCAGGTGAGTCAGGACATGGGCGCCCAGAAGGCGCTGGCCCACGGTCCCCCTGGTGCCGCCCTCAGCCATCAGCACCCTGCGTTCCAATTAGAAGGGAGTTTCCGAACAACGAGCGTGCTTCTTTCTCGATTTGCTGATCTGTTCTGGTCAAAAACAAGCGCGCCTCAAGCTGGGATGCCCAGCACACTCTGTGGGGCCTGTTTGTCCCTGGAACGGTGAGCTTTGGAGCGGTGTCACAGCCTGTGCCTCCAACCATCGTGATTAAAAACAAAAAAGCCCAAAATAAAATTACAACATGCAACACGGCAGCACTGGAACAGCCACACGGGCAGAACATCGATAGATAGTGACCCAGCCTAAAGCTGAGCGAGTCACAGAAGAGGTGAGGAGAGCCTTTTCGTTTCCTTGCTTCACAGAGCAAGCCCCCCTCTTCCACCAAAGGAGGGGCAGGAAAGGAAGCACGGCTGGGACTTCCCTGGTGGTCCGGTGGTTAGGCCTCTGCATGTCCCTCCCACTTGAGGGCGTGAGTTTGATCCTTGGTTGAGGAACTAAGATCCACAGGCCACGCAGCATGGCAATAAAAGAAAAGGAGAAAGCGAAGCCAGGCTGGCCGGCACAGGAAGGATCCCTGGAAGCCCCCTCCCCTCCCTCCTTCACCTCGTCACATCACAGCCAGCTCCACATGGCTGCCCTCCATGGCCTGATGCCCAGCGGACAAGTTTTGGGATCCATTTTCACTACCTAAAGCCTCAGAGCAGAGTTGGAGTATACGGCAGTAAATAATGTACCGGTGGTGGGATTTGGCTGGATTAGGCTTATGGAGAAAGCCCCTCTGCCTCTCTGAGAGCTGCTTCGTGGGCGGGGCTGGGGTCTCAGGCACCCGGGCCCCGTGTGTGCATCAGGCCAGCGTCCCACCCAGGACCCCGGGACCCCACAGCTCCTCCTCTGCCTCTTAGGATCTAACACCTGTCACAGTGTTCAGGCTTCCCACTTCGGGGGCGGCCACAAGAGGTTATCTATCAAAGCCACAGTAACCGAGCCTTCACTGCGGCCAGGAGCTGGAGAAAAGTGGAGGATCAGAGGGGAGCCTCGCTGCGGTTCCTGTCTGCGCTTAGGCAGGTGGAGGTCAGAGCCCGGGGTGGGGGCTGCCCCAGGCACAGGCCTGACATGTTAAGGGAAAATGAGAGATTTTCACCTGCCCCCCTCCTAACTCAGTTTTAATAGTCTTAATGGAAATCTGCACCTGAGAAAACACTTTTCTACCAGAAAAATGCAGAAAGGCAATTAATTTGATAGTGAATTTGTTATTATTTACCCCACCTTTTCTGCTCTCAGCATGGGCGTCTTTCAAAGAAATCAGGAAGTGACATCGCAAAGGCTATATTCTTTGATATGATGCTTTTCACTTTGACCTGCCTGCTGTGAGATGATTTGAAGAGAAGACCCCAGGGTTCTTGCCCCTCCCAGTGCAGCGGGTTCCATTAATACTTCCCAGCTGCCCTGACTCCTGACCTCATAGATGGAGAACAGAACCTCAGATTCCTCAGACTGAAGACGCGAGGCGAGCTCCCAGCCCAGGCCCCAAGACCGGGTGTCGTAGAGCGCCTGAACCGCCGTGGCCCGTGGTCGCTGACCGTCAGGGCGGCCCAGGCCAACCGTGAGCAGCCTCCTCTGCTTCCAGCATCATTTGAATAAGAGGTTTGGGAAGCTGTGGTCTGGGCTGGGAAACAGACCCTTCGCCTCAGGTCACTGTTAATCTGTCAATACATAAACTTAAATGGCGCTGTCAAAATTTAGAAGAGTGGAATCCATGAAGAATGTTCCCTTTACAACTGACACAAAGGAACTGGCCTTTTTGTTTTACTGGATTTTGTTCAATGGAATATGACTTGAAATTAGCAGGTCATTAACTGAGACCTGGAAATCTCCCTTTACCCAGGAGACTTTGAATTAGTGGCATTTGGAATAATGGGGTTTAACATGAGCTAAAATTTCTACCCAGGGATGGTGCATTTTCATTCATCCTAGCAGGTTTGAGTTGAAAACAGAATTCTGTCAAGAATTGTAATGAAATTTTTACCTCTTGCTGGGTTAGGGAACTCTTCACTCCATTGTGGCAGAAAAATCTGAACTTTTGAGGCCTTTTACTCAAACTCAACCCCTGGTCCCTCAGAGTGCGAGGAGCAAGGAGGGAACCCACAGAGGCCGAGGGATTCACACACCAGCTCCACGCCTGGCCTGGCTGCCCCCTGGGAAAGCTGTTAGAGCAGACAGCCGTGAGCTCTGGGCTTCTAGCTATTCTCAAGCGAAGAGTTAAGTGGCCAATCCTCAGTTGAAGTGAGAGAAAAGGAGATTTTTCCAAGACTGGTCAAGGAGAGAAGCTTGTTTTATAAACAGGATCAGTGACTAGCTTGGTGGTTAAGAATGAGGCTGTGACTCTGACTCCCTAGACTCAAATCCTGGCACAAGCACAGGACAGCTGTGTGACCTTGGGAAAACTCCTTAACCTCCCTGTGCCTTGGCGGCCTTGTGCTGAGGATAAAACCACGACTCCTGAAGATTGTGAGAATTAACGATCTCCTACAAGTGAGCCCTTAGCATACAGTAAGCCCTTGAGACAGACTTACTGTAATAGAAATAATTATTACGATATCAATAATTACTCTTACTATGTAATTCTTAATATATTAACATTAGGTTATATTAAACAATTGCTCTTATTCTTACTAAAAGAGCGAACAAGAAAGAGGCTCGCCCTTTTCAGGTTTTTCATCCCCAGATTCAGTGAAAATATATTCTGCTCACTCTCCTAAGGAATCGTTCCTGCTTTTCTCTAAACCGTGTTGCTTGATTTCTGGAGAAAGGTGTGTGGGTGCACTTGGAAACAGTCTGGCATGTTTATTAAACTCTAAACTGAACTTCATAGATCCTGGCTGTGTTGGGTCAAACCTAGTCAGAACATCATGTTTTGATGAAGATACTGCAATAATAAATGTCTAAAATAGCCTCAGTGTACTTAGATAAATGGTAAATGAGTGCATGGTAGAGCGCTTTATAATGAGGGTGGGGTTTCATTTTCAATCCAAACAAAACTGTTCCAGATTGAAAGCTTTCACTTTCTCAGGGTTTCATGCCTCCGTCCTTACCCAGGCTTTCGTTATTTTTCAGGTGCAATTGCTGGTATAGTTGATCAGCCAATGCAGAACTTCCAGAAAACATCAGAGGCTCAAGCTTCAGCAGGACACAAGGCCAAGGGTGTTATCTCCGGCGTGGGGAAAGGAATCATGGGGGTGTTCACGAAGCCCATCGGAGGGGCTGCTGAGCTGGTGTCACAGACTGGCTATGGTGAGTCCTGGAGAACTGGCCAACTCGGACGTCACTGGTTAATTTGCGTTACTATACCAAGGTTTCCCGAAGATAATCTAGCCCCTCACATGACCAAGGAGTGAAAAATAAAATAGATAAAGCTATAAATAATAGTTCTTTTTCTCACCTCCTTAGGCTTATCTACACGAAGAGTAGAATTGGACTACTACTAATAAATTATGATAAAATTATAGAGATAAAATTATTGATTTCCTAAATCAATTAGTAATTTCAGTGTATATGTGTCATGGAATCTTTTTATAGTCATTTAACAAAGCAGGCTTTAATGAAAAGTAACGAGTTAGAAGTTGAGGACAGAAAGCCGAATATATTGAAGCAGAGAGTAGACTTACCTTTTCTGGTGAGCAATTTGGAGAATGAAAGAGCATGCGTGTGTCAGTGGACGCATGCACACTGCCCGTGCCGCTTGGCGTCTGGCATGGCTTTCTCACCATCAGACTCTGTTGCTATTGCAGCCAGGCCCAGTCTCCCAGCCAAGGTCAGCAAAGGCGCATCATCTGCCACTGAAGAGCAGACTGGTGCGGAGAACCCGGGCTCCTGGAACTACTGCCTTAGGATGGTGCCAGGGCTCTCCACAAAGCCATGTGCACACAGTGGGGGTGTGGGAAAGGACGCGCCTCTTCCTGTGCTAATTTTCTGCATTCTGGGCAGAGCACATTATGTGACTACATAAATAGCTGTTCCATCACTAAGTCATGTCTGACTCTGTGACCCCCATGGACTGCAGCACTCCAGGCTCCTCTGTCCTCCACTATCTCCAGAGTTTGCTCAAATTCATGTCCATTGAGTTGGTGATGCTATCTAACCATCCAATATAAAAAAAGAAGTCTTTTAAAAATGAAATAAATGTGTAGATACTACAATAAATATGGTACTTTACCCTGAAGACAGTTTGACATTTGCTTGTGGAAATGAGTGTCAGCAGGTCTGCAGTGTGAGTTACTGCAAAGTGGTAGTATAGTCATATAGTTATAGTCATTTAACAAAGCAGGCTTTAATGAAAAGTAACGAGTTAGAGGTTGAGGACAGAAAGTCGAATATATTGAAGCAGAGAGTACTCAGTTCAGTCGCTCAGTCGTGTCCGACTCTGCGACCCCACGGACTACAGCACGCTTCGCCAACTGCCGGAGTTTACTCAAATGCATGTCCATTGAGTCAGTGATGCCATCCAGCCATCTCATCCTTTGTCATCCCCTTCTCCTCAAATAGGAATTACTTTTTTTTTTTTTGGCCTCACTGCAAGGTTTATAGTGGAGAAGGCAATGGCAACCCACTCCAGTACTCTTGCCTGGAAAATCCCATGAACAGAGGAGCCCGGTAGGCTGCCGTCCATGGGGTTGCAAAGAGTCTGACACGAATGAGCGACTTCACTGTCACTTTTCACTTTCATGCATTGGAGAAGGTAATGGCAACCCACTCCAGTGTTCTTGCCTGGAGAATCCCAGGGACAGGGGAGCCTGGTGGGCTGCCGTCTATGGGTCACACAGAGTCGGACACGACTGAAGTGACTTAGCAGCAGCAACAGCAGCAGCAAGGCTTATAGAATCTTCCTTTGTTCCCCAACCAGGGATTGAACAGTTGCCCTTGCAGTGAAAGCACAGAGTCCTAACGACAGGACCGCCGGGGACTCTGGAATTGTTACCTTTGTGCCTAAAATCGGTATCATTTTGGTCATGAAGTGGTGGCTGGCTGGCACCTCAAACAATGGGCAGGCACTCTGCATGTGTAGCTGCATCTGGCCGTAAAGTCCGCGGGGTACATTTGACTGCGGCTCTGTGCCTCGTTAGATCTGACAAGAGGCAGCCAGATTAGGGCATAAAACCCGTGTCTGAGAGGAAGAGAGCAGGAAGAATGCCCACGCTCAGGCAGCCATCCGGAGCGGCTCCTTTAGGAGACCACACAGACAGGAACATGTGTTCCCACCCCTTCCCCTCGCCGCCTCCCCCTCACGCCTGCCTCTCTCCCCTCCGGTGAATGACGTTTTCACTCACAGGGAAACTGACAAAAAGTACTGCTGCAACTCATAACTGGACAAAGTTGAACGATCCCTTATCAAATACTTACACATTCACAGAAACATTCCTTTTGCCATGGATGGCAGCAAGATAAAGTCAACTTAGACTTCATAAATTCCTCTGGTCTTGAAAGCGCCCTTGTCCCTCACTGCGTGTTTCCCAAGGCTGTGGGGTTTCTCCCTTATGTAAGAGCATCTCAGAGCAGAGCTTCACATGGCCTCATTGGTTTCCATCATTCTTGTAAAAGTTTTATTACCTCTCTGAAGGTTTTACAAACCACTAACTCTTAGTCTAATGACTGTGCCTCATTTATAAACATTTACAGGCCCTCAGAAAGCACACAGGCTGTACCATCTCTGGTTCCGGAGCGTCTCTGGAGGACTGCATGGCTGCCGCTGGGTGCCCTCGTTTGGTGCTGGCACCGGGGAGAGCGTGTAATAAACCAGAGGCCCCACAAGTGCTCATAAATATATATGGATTCATGTCTAACAGCTGGACTAAGTCATTTAAATACTGTATCTAGGCAAACCACACGCCTTTGTGTGCATCTCTGTGTGTTGTGTTTTTTATTTGACCAGCCACACCGCAGATACAGACATATTGTAATATTAAGCAAGGAAGTCAACTAACAGTCTTGACTTTTGTGTCACATCAACTGTAAATGATGTGTAAGCTATTGCTCAGGCCTGACTATTCCCAGGAGCATTATGCTTCCTCTAATTGCCCACCTGTACTTGGACTGTAGCTCATTCATATTTCAGCTTGCAGCTAATATAAGATCACCCGGGTTAAGAGCATTGCAATGTTTAATGATTATCTATACACTTACTTCCAGAGATGTGACATCATTTTGGATCTGTAGCGTTTTATAGATGGCTCTGAGCAGATGACATCACTGTAGCATGACGTTGTTTTCCAGAAAACAACTAGTAAAACCCCCTTACTTCTCTTACTACAGGTATTTTACACGGAGCTGGACTTTCTCAGCTTCCCAAACAGCGCTATCAGCCAAGTGATCTGCACGCTGACCAGGCTCCAAACAGCCACGTCAAATACGTCTGGTAAGATTATCTGGACGCTGGTTAAGCTGTACATGTGCACTATATGTTAACAGAGCCTGGCTTCCTCTCAGCTAACAGGCCACCCTTCCAGGGGAGCCCACGAGGAGCAGCTGTTTTCAGGGGAGGCTGCCGGTCCACAGCTCCAGGCTGGCAGCAGAACACCCGCCCCATGTCCCACTCAGGGCAGGATGTCCATTGGCAGGGGTGCCAGGGCCCACGAGAGGGCCTGAGGTCATGTGTCCTAATTAGGAGGGACATTTCTAACGGGGGGAAGAGGACTCACCAAACCAAGGGGTACTGCAGGAGGAGCTGGGTTCGATTGACCAGAATCAGAATTAAAGCAACAATTACACATTTCAAGATGAAATGAGTCATCAGATTGGTGAGGGCCCTTCCGTTGGTTCAAACCGTGAGCCCTGAGAGGTGAGCATCTCTCCCAAGCTGGCTGTGGCCTCACCTTTCTCCTCTGACGCAGGAAGATGCTCCAGTCTCTGGGCAGACCGGAAGTACACATGGCCCTGGAGGTTGTTCTGGTGAGGGGCTCGGGCCAGGAGCACGAGGGCTGCCTGCTGCTGACGTCAGACGTGCTCTTCGTGGTGAGCGTCAGCGAGGACACCCAGCAGCAGGCCTTCCCAGTCACGGAGATCGACTGCGCACAGGACCGCGAGCAGAGCAGCCTGCTCATCGTGCAGCTCAAGCAGCCCAGAGTGGCCTGTGACGCAGAGGTACCTTTCGACAGAGGGGTGCCTGGGGTTAGCTGCCGGCAGAATTGAGACCCGGGGTGACCGCAGGTACCTGGGTGTCTGTGAGCCGGCAGCCTCTGTGGTGGGCGCAGGAGACCAGGAGGGCTGCCAGGGGCAGGGGCGGCAGGAGGCCAGTGGACTCGCCACTGGGGCTCAGCCACCTGAGAGTCCAGGGTTGGTCGTTGTGGGGCCGGGATGCGGGAGCTCCAGAGTGAGCGGGTCTGAACAAGCCGGGCCAGGACCAGGGCAGCGATTCCACAGAGCAGGCCTCCAGGTCTGAAGTCCACAGGGCAGGCCCGAGTCTGCGCATGGCCTGGGAGTGCTGCAGCCGGTCCCTCCAGCAGGGATGAGAGAGAAAGGGTCACCCAGGAGCCAGAGGCGTCACGCGTGGAACGAGCACAGGCACCACCTTCCTCAGCCCCAGCTCCTGAGAGCTCGGGGTCAAACTTTTGTCTCCAGCTCTCTCCCACCCCCCTCCTCTGTCTTCCATGCGGCTCTGTGTCCCCTTCCCCGTAGGGCATTTCACACCCACTGAGCGCTACACGCTACCTCCTGGGGACACTGCGCAGGCTCCAGGGGCAGGCTCCCTGGCCACACGACAGCTGGGAGGGGGGCGCATTCTGGGTGTCGGGGGCCAGAGGTGATCGTGGGCTTCCTGCCGTCCAGACCAGGGTAAGCACACGCACCCACTGGAACCCTGCTCTGCCCTTGCCTCTGCCTCCCTGCTGATGGCCTGATCCTTGGGGCCCCAAGAGCTGACCTCGGAAACGGACATCTTTTCCCACACAGCTAGATTGGGGTTGGATCAGAGGTTAAGTGGAACCTGCCTGTCCTAACGTAGGGTCTGAGTAGCTCCCAGAAAGGACAGCCAACCTGGCCTCTGGCAGGTCCTGCGTGATTCCTTCTTTCGTTATGTTCTTCCTGGTATGGGAGCCTGCGTCTCCCTCACACCACTGTTTGGGTAAAATTATCTGAGAAGATGGAAGGCAGCCAACCACAACAACTCTGAGATTTCTCTAGTTTCTTGGATCATAATCAGTCAGGCTTTAAGCTGGGGCTTGGCACTAAGACTACATTGCTGGTTCGAGTTGATGACTTTCTGGGAATAAACAGAGGTCAGATGTCCAGCCTGACTTTATTAGATCTGCCAAAATCTTCTGATCCGGTTGACAATAAAGCAGCAATGATCTGGCTACAGGCCTTGGCAGGGTATAGTATCATTATCTTCAAGTCCCTGGTCCTTAACGAGAAGCTTCCAAAGCCCTGAGGAGTATCTGTGACCATCATTATTCTTCAGTTGCTTGGGAAATATTTCAGATCTTAAACTATTGAGACTAGAGAATCAGCATTTGCTGTTAAACTATCTTCAACTGTGATCCTTCTTTGGCTCTTCTGCTTGAGGAGGGTACTGTGGGGAATTGTAGCTGGAGGGGAACGCACCTCAGCTTCCCTGGGGGTTACTGAGATTGCAGGTGGAGTCACCACCCCGAGAAGTTGTCCAGCCTGAGACCATGGGATCCCTGACATTGTGGACACCATGCTCGCCACTCATTTCCCAAGGGTGCTCAGGATGAAGGGGTCAGGGTGAAGGGATAGCTTCAACAGAGGCAGGAAGAGATGACTGGGAGCAGGAACACTGCAGGGCAGCTTACACAGCAGCAGGAGGCACTGGGCCGACCAGCAGACTTGCAACCCTTCAGCCTCTAAATTCCACTTTCTCACCCTTTACCTCTAACCCCAACTCCTTATTAACAAACAAAAAATAACTGCCCCGTTCATCCTGTGTTCAAACCCTCCCCTCTCCTCCCCCACTCACTCCAATGGAGACCCAGGCTGCAGAACAAAAATGCACGAAAAATATTTTTTTTTGGAGACAGTAGATGCTTCCTTACTAATGCTCTGATCCAGTCCTTCCAAAATGGGAGTGGGGGTCACTCAGCAGTGCTGCATAATGGTGCGTTTCCCTCAATAGCCACGCCCAACCTCAGCCTTGGGCTTAAACCTGGGCCGGGAAGCCTACCCACTGTCTTCCAGTGAAAACTAAAGAATAGTATTTTAAAATCTTTACATGAAATGGTTTTTCTGGGATTTTGCTCTAGATGCTAGCAAATGTAGCTCCTTTGAATTTTGGAAGGAATTAATTTGTAGATGACATCATTCAGTATATTCAAATACGGCAGGATTTTTTTTTTTAAATCAGCATTTGCTTTTCTTAGTTAAATGCAGCCATTTTTAGGGTAATAATTGCTTAATATGCCTGGCACATTATTGAAATCCCTTATGAGAGGCTCAAAATGAGTCAGAAGGTCAATTTATTCCTTGGCCATGTTCCTTTCACAACACGGGTTTTCCTGTGCTGCTGTTCAGGAGGAGCAATTAAGACTCTTGTGTATTCGAAGCTTTCCAGCTGAATCCTGACCCCATCAGATGATATCATCAGCGTTCTGGCTTTTGCCCGGTGCACAGCTTTCATCTGTCAGTGAATCTTTGGGGGCCTTTATTTTCTTTCCCAAATTTAAAAATATGAGACTGAACTCTAATGGACGCCCTACTTATTTTTCTGGCAGGCGGACCTCTCTTTACCATCCCACTGGCTTTCTGCCGCTTGTAAGACAGCCTTGGCTGCACGGTCTCTGTGCCCTACACAGAAATATATACATTCTTTACTACTATTTCAAGAACTCCAAAGTCCTCATTAAAATGTTTATAAGTCTTCCAAAGTAGTCTTGCCAACGTTTGGTAGGTAAAGGCCATGGAGAGGTCAGCGGCTACCTGATTCCCAGAGACCAGTGGCTTATGCTGGAAACGTCCCACTCCACTCGATTTACACAGTGGACAGCTACAGAATTCCAGGATGGGGGTAATTTATAGCTCCACTTGCCTGATGGGCACTTCCTGAGAAAATCTCTCTCAAGAGTTTGGGTAGCGCATCAGTTCTTCTATTTGAGCTCCACTGAAGACGCGCCAGACCCTGGCGGACCATGAGTACGCTTTGCATCCTCCTTCTTCTCCATAAAAACTTCCCCTTCCTCTGCCCAGTTTTTTTAATTTTCTCTAGCTTTAAATCCTAATATTTATAAAAGCAGAAAATGTTACAGTTCAAAAGGTATTTGTTTTCTTAATGCTCTGTCCAAAGCCACTGGTTTGAAAGAGGTAGATGTTCTGTCTGGAGAGGTTTCCAGAAACAAGCAGAGCTTTTATCTCAGGGTTTAATGTTGATTAGAATGAAACAGAGGAAAGATACTTTTCTCCTTTTTTCCTGGACTAGGCTACCAGAGAGCAGTGACAGATGTTTTTAAGAGTTAAGAGTAAAATATTCCCAAACCGTCAAACATGGGACTTTTACACACCAAGCGCTTCTTCAGTGGCTTTATTAGGTAACCTAAAAGGCAAAAACATCCAGTATATCAAGGCAAGAGAAGGAATAATCTTGTTATGGAAGTGTCCTTAAGAGGGTTTGGAAACTGAAAACTTCTTTTGGGTCGCAGGTGGATGGAGTTCGAGAGAGACTGTCAGAGCAACAGTATAACAGACTTGTGGACTACATCACAAAGACCTCTTGTCACCTGGGCCCCGGCTGCTCCTCCGTGCAGGCGTCATGCCCTGTGGTGGCTGCGGAACCGCTCCCCTCCACTGTGAAAACATACCATTATATGGTTGATCCACATTTTGCCCAAGTTTTCATTAGTAAATTTACCATGGTGAAAAATAAAGCCCTGAGGAAAGGGTTCCCTTGAGTCCCCTCCAAGGTGTTGATTGCTGCTTGTGCCATTATTTTTGAAAAAGAAACCTAATGAGCTCTTAACATCTATTGTGGACACAAAACCACTGTTCAATTCAAATTCTTCCTTTTTCCTACAACTAAGATACTTCAAAATTGAGTGATTAAAAAACTTAGTCCTTTCCTGTTTGGTCTTATCGTGTATTGAAAATACATTCCTTTTTGCTCTTTTTGCTAAAATTTCGACTTTAATTAAGATTGTCAACTCTGTAGTCAAGCGTTGGAAACAGATGTAAACTTCATCTCCTGCTGCATCTCTTTTTAGGATGAGACATCATCTTTGCCTAACACCCTTCTCTGCAGAAGTTTAGCTTTAAATGAAATTCAATGCTTAGGATCTTACTGTTTAACTTGTTATTTAAACGTGATGCTATTTTAAGTGAAAGTTGCCATGTACATTCCTACTCTAAACTTTTACTGAAATTTTACTGATGACTTATCCAGGTACATTTTGGAAAAATGTCTTTCTAATCTGTTTTGCTAGGCAAGCAAATCTTTATTTGTCTACTGCTAAAAACAGATCCAGGGTGCTCAGGTGAGTTTCTTTAGTTCCATAAGCAACACACTACTGGGGAACTCCCACTACTGGATATTTTTATGGACGGACTCACCCTGATGCCTTAGCCAAGTCAAGGACCCCAACACTAACCTTAACAATAGTTCATTTTGATGACTTAGCGTGATCCAGCATAAAGATATTACCATGATTTTTTGTTTTTAAAAAATGGATTTGGCTCAAGATCCTGGGTCACCACGTACACCTTGAGCATTCAGTAAAAATTTGATACTCCAACTAAAATACATTTTTACTTATTACATCCAAACTTGGGCCTACAACCTGATACCTACAATTGTGAGAGGCTAAGGAATTTCAATTTCAAATGTCTGCTTTAACTTAAGCCTCACATGTTACTGGGCATAAGAAAGAGATCACTGCATAGTTGTTTACTGTTAATGGACAATTTAGGCTGAATATGAAAAAAATGGCTCCACCATTACTTTGCTGTATCATACTCATTTAGGAAAGTGACAGTTTTGTCAACCACAAGAGTAACTATTTTTAAGCTTGTAAATATGTATTAAGTCTTGTATCTTTTATGATAAATTTGCATACTACTTCTAATTGTTATATGAAATTGTTTAAAATAAAACAAATTCTTGAATTACTGATCATACATAAACGTGGGTTCTTAAAATGCAGGTTTCACTGATACCTGGGTTTATTACAGCTTACATTATTGGACTCAAGAATTCTGCACAAGAAAATTTGTTAACCTAATGAAAGAACTGGGGATTCAGTTAGTTTTCGCTAAAATGACACAATTCTTAAAGCTCTTTTGATCACAACAAACAAAAACAATTACTAAAGGAGAGAAAGGTCCTAAGCCCTCCTCTGAAAAATGTTACCACACTCTCAATTAGCAAATATCAGTCCACCTCAATTCCAATTAAATAACTTAACTTTTTTTGTGTAGTCCATATTGTACATGCATACAGTTAGGCCTTCAATAAAATGGTAACCGAATAAAGAACCTTAAATGCACCTACTACATCTGTCCAATGGCTGGATCCAGTAGGGCAATCCGATAACAATGAAGTCCAAAGACATTTTATTGGAAAGACAGTCTGGGGGTTCAGGATGGGGAACACATGTACACCCGTGGCAGATGCATGTTGTTGTATGGCAAAACCAGTACAATATTGTAAAGTTAAAAAAAAATTTTTTTTTAAATAAATAAATAAAGTTACTTTCCAAATTCAAAAAAAAAAAAAAAAAATCCCTGACCAATTCTAATCCAAGTACCCCAAACTCTACATGTCGGTAAGAATAACTGAACAAAGACTTAAGTGTCCACAGTATGTTAACTGTTTATTTATTGAGAGACTATTTCTCACCCCAGATAGTCATAGTTTCATAGTTTAGGAACACAGGAAAGTGACAAACTTCCAGGGAACGCAACCCGAAGAAACTCTGTGGAGAAAAACAGAGTGACCAAGTTAACGACAAGCACTCCCTTACTGCCTCGCCACGCGGGGTCCCCTGAGCGCTACTGCCACCGATGCGGGCCGCGTTGCGCTCACTCACCCTTAGTCCATGAGCAGCCCCGGTCAGGCTGCCTGGGCTCCAGGTCCATTCTCCCCCATGCTCCCTAACCTCCCTGTCCAACCTCTTTTCCATTTGGGGCATTCACATGTTTTTCTGAGGTTTCTTGCTTCCAGGTACCAAGTTCTACATTTTTTTCTTCAAGTCCACCCCGTCCGTTCCCGTCTCATACCCATACTGTTCTTAAAAAGCAGCAGTCCATTTGTTCTAAACTTTTCTATTCTTGTCTCCAAATCTGCTCCTCTTTTTATTGTTTTTTAAGCAATCAACTTCTTATAAGTAAAAGGTAAAAAAAAAAATGTGTTTAAAAAATCAGCCTGTTAACATCCGATTATGCAAAGTATAACCACTGCGCAAATTTTGAAAATTTCAAAGGTACGAGAAAACAGCAGTGTTAAGATTCCACACACAAGAAACTAGTATTTTCTTGATCTTTTTACCTTCAGCCTTTTTTCTTATGCACTTTTAACACAGATCACCCTTTACATAAAACATTCTTAGTTTTCTATTTTAGTAGTTCCTGTTACTTTGTGATTGTCAATTCTAACGGACATAACAGTCCATGATGGAAATTACAATTCCTATCAGTTTTCCAACCACTGGGAATAAACTTGTTTTTCTACTATTATATATTACATATATTAAACTGGCTACTTAATATATGTATCGATCTGTGATTCAGATACTTCTTAATATAAGCAACTACAGAAACAGAATGTAACAGAATTGAATCTAACACTAGGCAAAAGTTATTTATACTCAAAATTATCCTTAAATTTTAGACACAGTATCTTAATTCACACTGTCCATGAGGCAGTGGACCTTGACTACCCAACCAGAATCTAGAAAGCCACCGAGTCACCTGTGGACATCCAAATAACAAACCATAAAAGGTTTCCAATACTTCAGGGAAGAAGGAAAAGAGCAGACCTTGCACACAATGTTCTGGGCTGTCTGAGGGCTTCCCCAGGGACTATTTCTGTCTTTATCTCGGAACACTGGTGACAATGGTAACTGCGTCTATGGGGCTTATGAGGCGCCATCAGAAAGAGCAACATTTGTATTGTGGAGGTGCATGAAGGGACAGAGAATGTATTTGAAGAAATAATGGCCAAAAACTTCCCAAATCTGAAGAAACAAATGTATATACAAATATGTTACTTGAAAATAAGATGAACCCAAAGTCTCCTAACATCAAGACACATTATAATCCAACTGTCAAAAACCAAAGACAATGAATCCTGGAAGCAATAAGAAGATTCACCGTCTATAACGGAGCTTCTGTAAGATTATCAGTACACTTCTCAGGAAAATGTCCTTCGAAAATCAGGAAGAAATTAAGACACTCCCAGATAAACAAAAGCTAAAGGATAAGGAGTTCATTACTACTAGATCTGCAAGGAGAATTGTTCAATTTGAAACAAAATTACACTAGACAATCACTCAAAGCCATACTGAAATATGAAGCTCCCTGGCAAAGGTAAATATATGAATAAATATAAAAGCCAGTATTAATCATGTTTCATATCCCCACTTTTAATTTTGTGGTATTTAAAAGGCAAAAGCACTTAAAAAAAAAAAAGACATCTGTGTTAATGGGCAAAATATCTAAAAATGCCATTTGTGACATCAATAACAAAGTAGGGGAACAGGGTTGTAAAAGATAATTTTTGTATGTGATTAAATTTTTGTATGTGTGTTATCAGCAATTCAAAATAGACTATAACAATAGGTTGGTTTAAACGTCCCAACCATAAGTCATGGATCTGAGGAATGGATACAAAACAAGGTCCAACTACAAGCTATCTACAAAAGATTCACTTTAGATCCAAAGATACACATAGTTTTGAAGTTAAGGATGAAAAGAGACTCCATACAGACAGCAATCTAAAGAACAAGAGTGGCTATACTGTTAGCAGACAAAACAGACTAAGTCAAAACATGCTACAAACACAAAGGACATTTTATAATGGCAGGTCAGTTCACCAAGAAGGCAGATTATATATACACCAACCATGAGAGCCTGGAAATATATGAAGCAAACACCAACAGAATTGAAGGAAGAAATAGACAGCTCTACGTAACAATAGGTGACTTACAATGTAAAATCTTACAGAAAAACTAAAAAAACTCTTTGGCAAACCTAATACTTTCAATAACGGCTATAAGTGAAATGACCAGACAGAAGATCATTAAGAAAATAAAAGGACTTGAACACTACAGACCAATCAAATCTCATTCTACCCAACATCAGAATATGTATACTTTTTCTTAAGTGCATATGGATTAATTTCCATGTTAGGTCATAGAACAACAGATTTTAAGACTGAAGTCACATAAAGTATCTTTGCTGGTCACAATGGATGAAACTAGAAATCCTAACAGAAGGAACAGAGATAGCAAGGGAACATTTCATGCAAAGATGGGCTCGATAAAGGACAGAAATGGTATGGACCTAAACCAGAAGCAGAGGATATTAAGAAGAGATGGCAAGAATACATAGAAGAACTATACAAAAACGATCTTAACAACCCAGATAACCACGATGCTGGCTCTCCTAGAGCCAGGCATCCTGGAATGCGAAGGCAAGTAGGCCTTAGGAAGCATCACTATGAACAAAGCTAGTGGAGGTGACGGAATTCCAGCTGAGCTATTTCAAATTCTAAAACATGATGCTGTTAAAGTGCTTCACTCGATATGCCAGGAAATTTGGAAAACTCAGCAGTGGACACAGGACTAGAAAAGGTCAGTTTTCATTTCAATCCCAAAGAAAGGCAATGCCAAAGAATGCTCAAACTACGGCACAACTGCACTCATCTCACATGCTAGTAATGCTCAAAATTCTCCATGCCAGGCTTCAAGAGTACATGATGAACCATGAACTTCCAGATGCTCAAGCTGGTTTTAGAAAAGGCAGAGGAACCAGAGATCAAATTGCCAACATCCGCTGGATCATCAAAAAAGCAAGAGTTCCAGAAAAACATCTATTTCGGCTTTACTGACTATGCCAAAGCCTTTGACTGTGTGGACCACAACAAACTCTTGAAAATTCTGAAAGAGATGGGAATACCAGATCACCTGACCTGCCTCTTGAGAAATCTGCACGCAGGTCAGGAAGCAACAGTTAGAACTAGACATGGAACAACAGATTGTTTCACAATTGGGAAAGGAGTATATCAAGGCTGTATATTGTCACCTTGCTTATTTAACTTACATGCAGAGTACATCATGAGAAATGCTGGGCTGGATGAAGCACAAGCTGGAAATCAAAGACTGCCAAGAGAAGCATCAATAACCTCAGATATGCAGATGACGCCACCCTTACGGCAGAAAGTGAAGAACAACTAAAGAGCCTCTTGATGAAAGTGAAAGAGGGTGAAAACATTGGCTTAAAGCTCAACATTCAGAAAACTAAGATCATGGCATCTGGTGCCATCACTTCATGGCAAATAGATGAGGAAATAGTGACAGACTTTATTTTTGGGGGCTCCAAGATCACCGCAGATGGTGACTGCAGCCATGAAATTAAAAGATGCTTGCTCCTTGGAAGAAAAGCTATGACCAACCTAGATAGCATATTAAAAAGCAGAGACATTACTGTGCCAACAAAGGTCCATCTAGTCAAGGCTATGGTTTTTCCAGTAGTCATGTATGGATGTGAGAGTTGGACTGTAAAGAAAGCTGAGTGCTGAAGAATTGATGCTTTTGAACTGTGGTGCTGGAGAAGACTCTTGAGAGTCCCTTGGACTGCAAGGAGATCCAACCAGTCCATCCTAAAGGAGATCAGTCCTGGGTGTTCATTGGAAGGACTGATGCTGAAGCTGAAACTCCAATACTTTTTGGCCACCTGATGCGAAGAACTGACTCACTGGAAAAGACCCTGATGCTGGAAAAGATTGAAGACAGGAGGAGAAGGGGACGACAGAGGATGAGATGGTTGGATGGCATCACCAACTCAATGGACATGAGTTTGAGTAAGCTCTGGGAGTTGGTGATGGAGAGGGAGGCCTGGCATGCTGCAGTCCATGGGGTTGCAAAGAGTCGGACACAACTGAGCAACTGAACAGAAGGAAGACAGAAAAATCCACAAATAAGTTGAGATTAAACAACATACTCTCCAACCACCAATGGGTCAAAGTAGGTTTAAGAAGAAAAGTTTAAAAGATCAAGTCAACAACCTAAGTTTACCCCTCAAAAGGTAGAAAAAGAAAAGCAAGCTAAACCAAAGCCACAGGAAATAAAGATTATAAACATACCAAGAAATAAATAGATAATATTAACAGACTTTAACTAAGTAAGAAGATTAAATCCACAATCAAAAAACACTCAACAAACAAAAGGCTGGGATAAGATGGCTTCACAGGTAAATTCTACCAAACATTTAAAAAAGTTAACCCCAATCCTCCTCAAACTCTTCCAAAAAACTGAAGAGGGGAACACTTTCAAATTCACTCTATGTATTTTTTAACTTGCTATATATTAAAGACAACTTAATGTGTATGGGAGAGAGACTGCCCTTCCATGTTTTCCTGTGTCTCTCATATGTCCACATCTGACTAACCATCTTATTTAAAAATACAAAACATTTGGGGCTTCCCTGGTGGCTCAGTGGTAAAGAATCCACCTGCCAATGAAGAGATACAGCTTTAATCCCTAATCTGGGAAGATCCTACATGCTGCAAAGCAGCTAAGCCTGTGCACCACAACCACTGAGCTTGTGCTCGAGAGCCCGGGAGCTGCAATGACTGAGCTCGTGAGCCACAGCCACTGAAGCCTGTGCGCTCAAGAGCCTGTGCTCTGCCAACAAGGAGCCCCTGCAAAGAAAAGCCCCCACTCACAGCAACTAGAGAAAAGCCCACTTAGCAACAAAGACCTAGCACAGCCAAAAAAAAAAACCAAAAAACACATTCTATAAGACCATCAAATATATTAAAGACAAATTACAGAGCAATATCCCAAATATAGATGCAAAAATCCCTCATAAAATACTAGCCAACAATTCAACAGTTCATTAAAAGGATTACACACCATGAACAAGGATGATTCAACATGTGAAAAATACAACACACAGCAGAAGGACAAAAAGTCACATGATCTTTTCAACTGATTCAAGAAATCATTTGAAAAATTTAATACCTTTCCATGATTAAAAAAAAAAAAAAATTCAAATAAAGAACAGGAAGAAAAACTACCTGAACATAATAAAGGTGATATATGAGAAACCCACAGCTAATATACTCAATGGTAAAAGACTTAAAATGTTTCTCCTCTAAGGTCAGGCGGGGGGGGGGACCAAGGATGCACATTTTGGCTGCTTCTCTTCAACACAGTACTGGAAATCCTGCTGCTACTGCTGCTAAGTCGCTTCAGTCGTGTCCGACTCTGTGCGACCCCATAGACAGCAGCCCACCAGGCTCCCCCGTCCCTGGGATTCTCCAGGCAAGAACACTGGAGTGGGTTGCCATTTCCTTCTCCAATGCACGAAAGTGAAAAGTGGAAGTGAAGTCGCTCAGTCATGCCTGACTCTTAGCGACCCCATGGACTGCAGCCCACCAGGCTCCTCCGTCCACGGGATTTTCCAAGCAAGAGTACTAGAGTGGGGTGCCATTGCCTTCTCCCTTCTCCCACTGGAAATCCTAGCCAGGGCAATTAAGGAAGAAAAGAAATGACATCCAAATTGGAAAGGAAGAAGTAAAGCTATCTGCAGATGATACGATCTTATATGCAGAAAACCTTCAAAGATTGATCGATCTCTCACACACACACAAAACTGTTAGAATAACTCAGCAAAGCTGAATAGTGTTTCTATACACTAACAATGAATAATCAGAAAAGCAAATTAAAACAATCTCATATTAGCATTAAACTGCAATTCTTAGGAATAAACTTCAACAAGGAGGCAAAAGACTTATATACTGTAAAGTATAAAACATTGGTGAAATTAAAGAAACAAATGGAAACACATCTTGTGTTCATGACCTAGAATACTTGTAACTGTCAAGATGTTCACACTACCCAAAATGATCTGTATAATGCAATTCCTATCAAAATCCCAACAGCATTTGAGAAATAGGAAAATCCATCCTAAAATTCATGTGGATTATCAATAAGACCATGAACAGCCAAAACAATCTTGAAAAAGACAACAAGGCTGGAGGACTAACTCTTCCTGATTTCAAAACCTGCTATAAAGGTATTGAATCAAGAGTGTAATATCGGCATAAAGATGGAAATATAAACTAATGCAATAGACTAGAGTCCCAAAACAAACCCGTCCTTATAGAGAAAAACACCAAAGGTACTAAAACTAATGGGAAAATTTTTTCAAGAGATGGTGTTTGGAAAACTGGATATTCACATGCAAAAGAATGAAGCAAACCATTTCCTTAACATCATATCCAAAAATTAACTCAAAATAGATCAAAGACCTAAAGGTAAGAGCTAATAAAACTATAAAACTTCAGGGAAAAAAGTAATACTTTATGACAGTGAATTTGTTAACGATTTCTTAAATATGATACCAAAAGTACAGGCAAAAAAAAAAATCAGAATCCATCAGAATTTCAAATGTCTGTTCATCAAAAGATACAATTGATAGACTGAAAAGGCAATTACAGAATGGGAGAAAATATCTAAATCATATCTGATAGGGGCTTTTAAATAACTCCTACAACTCAACAAAAAACTATCCGATTAAAAATGGGCAAAAGATTTGCATAGACATTTCTCCAAAGAAGATATACAAACAGCTAACAAGCATGGGAAAAGAGGCTCAACATCATTAACCATTAGGGAAATACAAATGAAGACCAAAAGAAAACAATACCTAACACTCATTAGGATGGCTACTATCAAAAAACCAGAAAATAAGTGTTGGCAAGGACGTGGAGAGACGCTTGCACACAAAAGTTGGTGAAGTGTAAAACAGTGCAGCCACTATGTGAAACAGTATGGTGGTTCCTTAAAAATTTAAAACCAGAACATCATATGGTTTAGCAACCCCACTTCTGAGTATATACTCAAAATAGTATTAAAAGCAGGGTATCAAAGAGATATGCACACAGAACAGCAGCATTATTCACAAGAGCCAAAAGGTGTATAAGGAATCCAAGTCCATTAACAGATGAATGAATAACAAATGAAAAACAAAATGTGGTATACAGATAAAATGGATTACTCAGCCTTAACAAGGAAGAAAATTCTCACACAGCTGTAATGAATAAACCTTGAGGATATTACACTATATGAAATAAGTCACTATTCCACTTAACATGAGGTACCTAGACAGAAGCATAGTGACTGCCTGGGGAAGTGGGAAGTATTTAATGGGTACAGAATGGATCCCCATTTGCAAGATGAAGAGTTCTGAAGACTAGATGTGCAACAATGTAAAGGTGCTTGACAATACTGAACTGTACGTAATTAAGACTGTATATTTCATGTATACACACAATTGAAAGATTTTAAACAGTAACTTCAAATAACCGTATTACCTTTATATTCCAAATCACTTTGCACTCTGAAAGATACCAGCCTTCCTCATCTCCTCAAAATCTTTCATGGAATCATAATTTCTGTAGAAGTCTGCATATGCCTTCTTTCTTTTTTCAGCTACAGCAAACTAAAAGGTAACAATCACATTCAGGGTTTATTTTTTAGATTAATAGAAACAATATCTAAAGACAACATAAATCACCAAGTTTCCGTTCACCCTGAAGCCTATTATTTTATTAAGTAAGTAATTAGGGCTTCCCTAGTGGCTCGGTCGGTGGTCAAGAATTCACCGGGGTTCAATCCCTGGGCCTGGAAGAGCCCCTGGAGAGGGAAAGAGCAATGCACTCCAGTATTCCTGCCTGGGAAATCCCATGGACAGAGGAGCTTGGCAGGCTGCAGTCCATGGGGTCACATGAGTTGGACATGACTTAGCAACTAAACAACAAAGAAGTAACTAAGTTAAAATGAACTTTTTAGGATGGATCCTAATCTGACTAGCATCCTTACAGGAGGAAAAAATTCAGACAGAAACATACTAACACATATAGGACCATGTGATGAGAGGGAGAAGACAGCCATCTTCTACAAAGTCAAGCAGAGAGGCAGCAGAAGAAATCAACCCCAAAGTTTTTTTTGGTTGTTTTTGGCCACACTTGTGGCAGGTGGGATCTTAAGTTTCCCAACCAGGGATAGAACCCGTGCCCCCTGCACTGGAAGCTTGGAGTCTTAACCACTGGATGGTCAGGGAAGTCCCCGACAGCTATCCTGATCTTGGATTTTTAGCCTCAAAAATTTTTTCTATTGTGGAAGCCACCCACTTTGTGGTATTTTGTTATGGCAGCCCAACCAAATTAAGCTTCATTTAAAGATGGAAGACAAGCCATGTGGAGAATAAGAAATACTGTCCCCATCACACTGAGGTGGGTAGAGAAAGGTAAGAGCAAGGGAGCACCCTACAGAGGGAATTTTTTTAAAAGACTCTATGAACTATCTATGAAAATGAAATATATTTTCAAATTGAAAACATTCTTCGACCACGAGCACAAAGTAAAAATAAAACATACATACCTTATAGAAAGTTGCAAACCCCAGAGAGACCATGAATGCTCCAACAATATGAAATCGCAGACGTTTGGCCAGAAGGCCACGCATCTGAGGTTTTGCCAAAGCAGTGGACATGGCAGTTTTTCTCCTCGACGGCTAGAATGAGAGAGAGCTCTTAGAACTCTTCTGCACAATACATTTTAGTACCTAGAGACACAAACAGGACAGTGGACCAACTCCTCTACCAAAACCTAGGATCTTTAGGGGCTTAGTGACTTCCATCTTTTTCCCTTTCACACGCTGAACGACCACCCTAAATAAGCAAGCCGGTTGCGACCCAACAGTAACTGGGGAACAAGAACGACACAGACCTCAACGAATTACAGGATAAGATCAGCAGTGGCTCTAGAGTGATAGCATAAGTGCAAACAACTCTACCACCAATTCATTTAATCCTGTGAGACAGGTGTTTTCCCGTTTTACTGACAAAAACCAGGACGCACGAAGGTTAAGGAAACACTTCAAGGTCGCGCAGTCAGGACTAATACCCGGGCGGACCCCCAGCAGGTCCCCCGGGCCCTCGGCGAGCGCCGCCCGCGCGGGGAGGGAAGGCCACGCGCGCGCGGGGGCGGCTGCGGGAGGGAGGCCCGCCCCCGGCCCCCAGCCTCCCAACCCCAACCCCAAGGCTACCACAAAGCCGACGGCGCCCCTCCCGCCCGGGGCCCGGAGGAGGGCGAAACCACTCCCTTTCTGCAGGTGAAAACACCGGGACCGGACAGGTCAAAGGACGCCGCCAAGGTCACGCTCGACGCAGTGAGACACGCAACGGCCCCCGGAGCCGGGCCGGCTGCCTCCGAAGCCTGGCAGTTCCTCCAGGCCCCTCTCACGCCCCTCAGCAAACCCGGGGTCCCCGGGAGACCCTCCCCGAAGAGGCCGCAACGCCGGGAAGCTGGGGTCGACACGGGCCAGAGGTCCGAGGTTTCCCGACCCTAGAGATGCAGCGTAACGGCTAGAGAGGCAGACCGGCAGCGGGAGGCGGCAGGCGGGGGAATCCAAACAAGGGAGGAGGTAGGCACACGACTCACTTCAACCGCGACGTCCTCTCAGGCTGATGGAGAAATGGACGGCGTTTCCGCAGCGCGCAGGCGCATAAATAGAGGGAACGGAGAGGGGACCCGGCTACGGTGGCCGAAAGAGTCCAAAAGGCCTCCGGCGCGCCTCCCGCCGGTCACAGCTGACGTTAACCAGGGTTTTCAATCTCTTCCCTGGGTAACCTTGGATTTATTTAGACTTTGACCTTCTGCGTCAGTTTCCTTAGTAAATTGGAGATACTGATCTTACTCATACACAGAGTTGATATGAACTGATTAAGGAATTCAAAGATTTTAAATGGGTGAATTTAAATAAATATATACCCTACAAATACAGCACAAATCTTCCTGGACATGGATTGCTCCGACTATGTGCACAAACCAACATTTTCATTATGACTATCCTTATGCATATAGCCACTTGTTTGGGTAAAGAGTGAACCAGACAGCCAAGTTCCAGAAGCTCACAGCTCAGCAAATGAGACAGGCATAAACAGAGTAATATCATGAATCCCAACCAGTGGATGCTGTAGTGGACAGCTGACCTAGCTGTTGCAGAAGCAATTACCGGCTTAGCAGAGTTGAACAAATTTTGATGGAAGTACTTGTGTGGACTTTTAGTAAGAGACGGGTGTTTTTAAAGGAAGACATCTGGAAGTTTATGGAAAGTAGTCTGTAAAGGTAAGACTCTTGTGCCTTAAGGGTGTCAGACTTGGTTTTTATTGAAATAACCTGAATTGGTACTGCATTATTGAAGTCAACTCAGCAAGTACTGTGTAGGATTTATAGGCTACATAATACTGATTCAACATATATGGATTGATACCAGGCTCTGCTATTAGTCAGGCAGATCATCAAGCAGGTCATGGAGTCTTTGTTCTCAGAGACTTGTTAACAGATGGCTCTGGGGAGTGAAACCTCTCGGTCATAAATGGTGGTTACTGAAGGTCAAAGTAGATTTGTACCTCAGCAACATTTTTCAGGCTACTTATTGTTATCCCAAGACACAGACTAAACAAACTGAAATGTCAGAGTTTAGAGCAGAGAAAGGTTTATGGGCTTCCCAGGTGGTGCAGTGGTATAGAATCCATCTGCCAGTGCAGGAGACACAGAAGACACGGCTTTGATCCCTGCATCAGGAAGATCCTCTGGAGTGGGAAATGGCAACCCATTCCAGTATTCTTGCCTGGAAAATTCCACGGACAGAGGAGCCTGGCAAGCTACAGTTGAGGGGGTAGCAAAGAGTCAGACACGACTGAGCAACTAAGTGCACACACACACAAGCAGAGAGAACAGGCCACCCACCCTCAAAAGACCTGAATTCCTGATGGTTTGTGGGGAAGAGTGTTTAAGCGCAAACTTTACCATGAGGGCTGCAGATTGTGTGACTTTCTTGCAATTGGCTGGTGGTGAAGAAACCAAGCAGTGTCCGGGACTGGTGTGCAGCCTCGTGTTACCATCCTCCACGTGGGTGGGTGAGGGCCTTAGTTCCTGCAGAACTCAAAGACATACTGCTATATATCTAGGAGTTGAGTAATCTGGGAGGTGAGTCTTAGTAAATACAGACCTTAATTAACAGAACTAGAATTTAATAGCCATTGAAATATAACCTTTTTCTCTCTAAAATTACCCTCGCTTTTACCACATACAACTAAATTGAGACTAATTTGCTTACAAATTAAGTCTGGTTAACTGATTACATAGGATTTTTACACTGACTATATCGGAACTTTTCATAAGGAGTCTTAGACTGAACTTTTTATAGTCCTCTCAAGGTCAGGAAAGCCATGCCAAGGGCTGGATGAATTTCTTTCTTCTAGAGGTCCCCCAAATATATAGATTCCTGCACCTGCCAGGAAGCAGCCTTTCTTGTTTGCCTGATAAGGCTGTTCAGAACCTAAGAACTTCTGATTTCTGGATGAATCAGGTAGAGAGAAAAGATAAGTGTTTCAATTCTACTCATAGAGATGTAATTTACCAAATTGCTTTCAAATCATAATTAGCATGAGGGGAAGAGTTTCCTTATATCTGGAAAACACAGATCAAAACCAATAATATTCCAGACAAAAAAGCATGAAAATTAATATAACCATATTTACCAGTTCACTCAACAAGCAATTCTTTTGTTAATAGTTTTATGACACCATCAGATTTTCCATTAGGATTCTTTCATTTCTTACCAAATTCAGCAGTATGATCTGAAAGTTATCAGAAACATGTACTTGTCCCAAAGTCCTTACTATGAATCTTCTGGAAGATGAAGCACTTTTGCAAAAGCATCAGAATACAACAATAACTGTCTGTACATGACAAAGGACTTAAAATGCACAAATACCTGACAAAGTAATTGACAAAGATAATTTTTTACTGCTGTGCCACACAATATTTTAAGATAATAACTAGACTAATGACTGATAATATTAGCTGATAGGGTAAGGGGTCCCCAGAGAAAAAAAAGAACCAGCTATAGCTTTTCTTTTCAATTATTATTATTTTTAAATTACATATTTATTATTTTTGCCTGCATCAGCCCTTAGTTGCAGCAGGCATGATCTTTTGTTGTGGTGCAGGGGCTCCTTGCTGCAGTGCGCAGGCTTTTCTCTAGTTCAGGCATGTGGGCCCAGCAGTTGCGGTGTGTAGGCCCAGTTGCCTGAGGCATGTGGGATCCTAATTTCTCCAATTATGGGAACACATACTGGCTATTTATGAAATTAAGAAATTATTATAAAATCTCTTCTTTGGAATGAAAGTGACCTTACGGTTTAGAAGTACATACTGAAATATTTCTCAATCAAATGGCTTGATGATGATTATTTCCTCCAATATAATACAAGTGGGGCTGGCAGGCAGGTAGAGAAATGTGGCGGGGGTGTTGATTAGGGGAGAAATAATCGGAGGTTAGCAAATGGTTTCTATGAAGAGCCAGGTAGTGGCTGTGGGCCAACGTCTTTGTTGACAGTATCCAACTATCCTGTTAAGTTGCTCGGTCGTGTCTGACTCTTTGCGACCCCGTGGACTGTAGCCTACCAGGTTCCTCCATCCATGGGATTTTCCAGGCAAAAATACTGCAATGGGTTGCCATTTCCTTCTCCAGATCTTCCCAACCCAGGGATTGAACCCAGGTCTCCTGCATTGTAGGCAGACGCTTTACCATCTGAGCCACCAGGGAAGATCCAATGTGAATGCAGCCACAGGCAAAATATCAATATAAAGGAATGAATTTGACTGTGTTCCAATAAAACTTTATTTATAAAAACAACTAGTGGGCTGGGCTTGGCCCTTAGGCCAGAACTTGCTGACCCCCTGGTCAAATAGGCACTATTGTGGCTGGATCATGGTTACACAGTATTTCATCATACTATTCTGTCTACTTTTGTACATGTTTGATGTTTTTCCTCAATAAAATATATGCAACAAATGAATATCTTTAGCATTATTTACAAGCTTCAGACTACTCTTCAGCCTTGGTATTATTCTTGGAGGTGATTCATACCTTTCGTTTTCCTTTTTGTATCAGATCAGATCAGATCAGATCCGTCGCTCAGTCATGTCCGACTCTTTGCCACCCCATAAATCGCAGCACGCCAGGCCTCCCTGTCCATCACCAACTCCTGGAGTTCACCCAGACTCACGTCCATCGAGTCAGTGATGCCATCCAGCCATCTCATCCTCTGTCGTCCCCTTCTCCTCTTGCCCCCAGTCCCTCCCAGCATCAGAGTCAACTTTTCCAATGAGTCAACTCTTTGCATGAGGTGGCCAAAGTACTGGAGTTTCAGCTTTAGCACCATTCCTTCCAAAGAAATCCCAGGGCTGATCTCCCTCAGAATGGACTGGTTGGATCTCCTGGCAGTCCAAGGGACTCTCAAGAGTCTTCTCCAACACCACAGTTCAAAGGCATCAATTCTTCAGCGCTCAGCCTTCTTCACAGTCCAACTCTCACATCCATACATGACCACAGGAAAAACCATAGCCTTGACTAGACGAACCTTTGTTGGCAAAGTAATGTCTCTGCTTTTGAATATGCTCTCTAGGTTGGTCATAACTTTCCTTCCAAGGAGTAAGCGTCTTTTACTTTCATGGCTGCAGTCACCATCTGCAGTGATTTTGGAGCCCAGAAAAATAAAGTCTGACACTGTTTCCACTGTTTCCCCATCTATTTCCCATGAAGTGATGGGACCGGATGCCATGATCTTCGTTTTCTGAATGTTGAGCTTTAAGCCAACTTTTTCACTCTCCACTTTCACTTTCATCAAGAGGTTTTTGAGTTCCTCTTCACTTTCTGCCATAAGGGTGGTGTCATCTGCATATCTGAGGTTATTGATATTTCTCCCAGCAATCTTGATTCTGGCTTGTGTTTCTTCCAGTCCAGCGTTTCTCATGATGTACTCTGCATATAAGTTAAATAAACAGGGTGACAACATACAGCCTTGACGAACTCCTTTTCCTATTTGGAACCAGTCTGTTGTTCCATGTCCAGTTCTAACTGTTGCTTCCTGACCTGCATACAGATTTCTCAAGAGGCAGATCAGGTGGTCTGGTATTCCCATCTCTTTCAGAATTTTCCACAGTTTATTGTGATCCACACAGTCAAAGGCTTTGGCATAGTCAATAAAGCAGAAATCGATGTTTTTCTGAAACTCTCTTGCTTTTTCCATGATCCAGCAGATGTTGGCAATTTCATCTCTGGTTCCTCTACCTTTTCTAAAACCAATGCCAACCTCATCTGAAAGCCATTTGGCCTCTATTTACTGCCATGTTGAGATTATCCATAACTACATTTTAATTTTTAAATTTAATTTTCAATTTCTGGTCCTCTCATTCCTCTTAAGTAATTTTTTTGTTTTGGCTGTGCTGGGTCTTCGCTGCCCTGTGGTCGTTTCTCTAGTTGCAGAGAGTGGAGGCTACTCTTCATTCCGGTGGGCAGGCTTCTCATTGCTGTGGCTTCTCTTGTTGCAGAGCACCGGCTCTAGGCACACGTGCTTCAGCGGTTGCAACATGTGGGCTCAGTAGTTGCGGTTCCAAGGCTCTAGAACACATGCTCAGCAGTTGTGGTGCATGGGCTTAGTTGCTCTGCAGCATGTGGGATCTTCCTGAACCAGGGATCGAACCTGTGTCTCCTGCATTGGCAGGTGGATTCTCTACCACTGAGCCAGCAGGGGAGCCCAAGCCATCCTATTTTAAGTGGAATCAGACCACAACTAGCATTTCCCTAAATAAAGAAATATAAAAATTCTACTCCCTCTTAGTCTAAGGGACTTATTTTATAAACATTTACTGAGGTTACTCTGGGCCATACTTCATCACAGTTTTTGTGGAAGCAAAGGTGACCATGACTCAGTCTCAAACTTTGGGGAGCTCCCAGAGTCCTACTTCCTCATTCTAAACTCCAAGACACTGCCTTCTAAACTTTCCATCTCTTTCATATCACCAGCTAAAGAATGGAGGGATGGAGCCAAAGCAAAAAGAATACCCAGCTGTGGGTGTGACTGGTGATAGAAGCAAGGTCCGATGCTGTAAAGAGCAATATTGCATAGGAACCTGGAATGTCAGGTCCATGAATTAAGGCAAATTGGAAGTGGTCAAACAAGAGATGGCAAGAGCAAATGTCGACATTCTAGGAATCAGCGAACTGAAATGGACTGGAATGGGTGAATTTAACTCAGATGACCATTATATCTACTACTGTGGGCAGGAATCCCTCAGAAGAAATGGAGTGGCCATCATGGTCAACAAAAGAGTCCGAAATGCAGTACTTGGATGCAGTCTCAAAAACGACAGAATGATCTCTGTTCGTTTCCAAGGCAAACCATTCAATATCATGGTAATCCAAGTCTATGCCCCAACCAGTAATGCTGAAGAAGCTGAAGTTGAATGGTTCTATGAAGACCTACAAGACCTTTTAGAACTAACACCCAAAAAAGATGTCCTTTTCATTATAGAGGACTGGAATGCAAAAGTAGGAAGTCAAGAAACACCTGGAGTAACAGGCAAATTTGGCCTTGGAATACAGAATGAAGCACGGCAAAGACTAATAGAGTTTTGCCAAGAAAATGCACTGGTCATAACAAACACCCTCTTCCAACAACACAAGAGAAGACTCTATGCATGGACATCACCAGATGGTCAACACCGAAATCAGATTGATTATATTCTTTGCAGCCAAAGATGGAGAAGCTCTATACAGTAGGCAAAAACAAGACCAGGAGCTGACTGTGGCTCAGACCATGAATTCCTTATTGCCAAATTCAGACTTAAATTGAAGAAAGTAGGGAAAACCACTAGACCATTCAGGTATGACCTAAATCAAATCCCTTATGATTATACAGTGGAAGTGAGAAATAGATTTAAGGGCCTAGATCTGATAGATAGAGTGCCTGATGAACTATGGAATGAGGTTCGTGACATTGTACAGGAGACAGGGATCAAGACCATCCCCATGGAAAAGAAATGCAAAAAAGCAAAATGGCTGTCTGGGGAGGCCTTACAAATAGCTGTGAAAAGAAGAGAAGTGAAAAGCAAAGGAGAAAAGGAGAGATATAAACATCTGAATGCAGGGTTCCAAAGAATAGCAAGAAGAGATAAGAAAGCCTTCTTCAGCGATCAATGCAAAGAAATAGAGGAAAACAACAGAATGGGAAAGACTAGAGATCTCTTCAAGAAAATCAGAGATACCAAAGGAACATTTCATGCAAAGATGAGCTCGATAAAGGACAGAAATGGTATGGACCTAACAGAAGCAGAGATATTAAGAAGAGATGGCAAGAATACACAGAAGAACTGTACAAAAAAGATCTTCACGACCCAGATAATCACGATGGTGTGATCACTGACCTAGAGCCAGACATCCTGGAATGTGAAGTCAAGTGGGCCTTAGAAAGCATCACTACGAACAAAGCTAGTGGAGGTGATGGAATTCCAGTTGAGCTATTCCAAATCCTGAAAGATGATGCTGTGAAAGTGCTGCACTCAATATGCCAGCAAATTTGGAAAACTCAGCAGTGGCCACAGGACTGGAAAAGGTCAGTTTTCATTCCAATCCCAAAGAAAGGCAATGCCAAAGAATGCTCAAACTACCACACAACTGCACTCATCTCACATGCTAGTAAAGTAATGCTCAAGATTCTCCAAGCCAGGCTTCAGCAATATGTGAACCATGAACTTCCTGATGTTCAAGCTGGTTTTCAAAAAGGCAGAGGAACCAGAGATCAAATTGCCAACATCCGCTGGATCATGGAAAAAGCAAGAGAGTTCCAGAAAAGCATCTATTTCTGCTTTATTGACTATGCCAAAGCCTTTGACTGTGTGGATCACAATAAACTGTGGAAAATTCTGAAAGAGATGGGAATACCAGACCACCTGATCTGCCTCTTGAGAAATCTGTATGCAGGTCAGGAAGCAACAGTTAGAACTGGACATGGAACAACAGACTGGTTCCAAATAGGAAAAGGAGTTCGTCAAGGCTGTATGTTGTCACCCTGTTTATTTAACTTATATGCAGAGTACATCATGAGAAACGCTGGACTGGAAGAAATATAAGCCAGAATCAAGATTGCTGGGAGAAATATCAATAACCTCAGATATGCAGATGACACCACCCTTATGGCAGAAAGTGAAGAGGAACTCAAAAACCTCTTGATGAAAGTGAAAGTGGAGAGTGAAAAAGTTGGCTTAAAGCTCAACATTCAGAAAACGAAGATCATGGCATCCGGTCCCATCACTTCATGGGAAATAGATGGGGAAACAGTGGAAACAGTGTCAGACTTTATTTTTCTGGGCTCCAAAATCACTGCAGATGGTGACTGCAGCCATGAAAGTAAAAGACGCTTACTCCTTGGAAGGAAAGTTATGACCAACCTAGAGAGCATATTCAAAAGCAGAGACATTACTTTGCCAACAAAGGTTCGTCTAGTCAAGGCTATGGTTTTCCCTGTGGTCATGTATGGATGTGAGAGTTGGACTGTGAAGAAGGCTGAGCGCTGAAGAATTGATGCCTTTGAACTGTGGTGTTGGAGAAGACTCTTGAGAGTCCCTTGGACTGCCAGGAGATCCAACCAGTCCATTCTGAGGGAGATCAGCCCTGGGATTTCTTTGGAAGGAATGATGCTAAAGCTGAAACTCCAGTACTTTGGCCACCTCAGGCAAAGAGTTGACTCATTGGAAAAGTTGACTCTGATGCTGGGAGGGACTGGGGGCAAGAGGAGAAGGGGACGACAGAGGATGAGATGGCTGGATGGCATCACTGACTCGATGGACGTGAGTCTGGGTGAACTCCGGGAGTTGGTGATGGACAGGGAGGCCTGGCATGCTGAAATTCATGGGGTGGCAAAGAGTCGGACACGACTGAGCGACGGATCTGATCTGATCTGATTCTCATTATTGATAGAATTAAGCTCATGTATCAATTTTCTGTGCTTTTCTCTTTGCCTTCTAGAGACAGAGAGAGTGACTCGGGACGAGTAAAGGCGAATGCAGCCCCAGGAGACAGGATCTTAGTGTGCCTGCAGCTTAATCCAAAGTTTCCAAGCTTTGCTTACCTGCACACCCCTATACTATTACTCATTCACATTCTTCCTTAAATTGACTTGTTTTTTAAGTCCGTGTAGCTGTTAGTATTTGGAGATGTTAACCTGGGCTTTCCCATTGTCCATGCTGCCACCATTCACCTGGGAGGAAAAACCCTCTACATGCACTGACCTAAGGGTAGTCAGGTGGCAAAGTGGTAAAGAATCCGCCTGCCAATGCAGGAGAGGCAAGAATCACAGGTTCGATCCCTGGGTCAGGAAGATCCCCTGGAGAAGGAAATGGCCACCCACTCCAGTATTCTTGCCTTCAGTATTCTTGCTGCAGTCCCTGGGGTCGCAAAGAGTCAGACACGACTGATAGACTGAATTGACTGACTGACACATGTAAGTAGAATCATATGGTGTTTCATTCATGTTGTAGAATTGCCTTTCTATTTAAGGCCATTGTACATATATGCCACGCTTTGTTTATATGCTCATGGACATGTCAGTGTCGTGGAAATTGAAGTTGTTTTCACCTTTGGCTATTGTGTGTAATGCTGCTATGAACATGGGTTGTAGATATCAGTTTGAGACCCTAATTTCAATTCTTTTGTTTTATGGGATCTCTCTCTCTCATTTTCACTCTCAGCTATAGATATATCTGAGGATACTAATTGTAAACTTTTAAAGTTTTTTTTCCCCATGAATCAACTCCTAGGGAGTAATTTTTATTCATTTATTTCTGATAGGAGGATAACTGCTTTACAATATTGTGTTTGTTTCTGCTATACACCAACATGAATCGGCCATAGGTAACATGTCCCCTCCCTCCTGAACCGCCTTTCCACCTCCCACCCCGTCCCCCGCTCTAGGCGTCACAGGTAACCAGGTTTGCCTTGAGCTCCCTGTGTCACGTAGCAGCGTCCTGCTTTGCATATGGTAAAGTACATGCTTCAATGCCACTCTCTCAGTTTGTCCTGCTCTCTCCTCCCCACTGTGTCCACAAGTCTGTCTTCTATGTCTTCGTCTCCATTGCTGCCCTAGGGAGTCATTTTTGCTTTGTATTTTTTTAATGTTGCACATTTCTATCTCTGAAGATTTTTGGTTGCCCATGCATACTTAAGAATAAGACAATATAAAAGCTCATCTCCAGCTCTGTGTCCGTGGCAGGGTCTGTCACCCAGAGGGTGTCACTTTAGGTGAAGAGACAGGGAGCAACCATTGAGGTTTTAGACCTCATAGGGCTTCCCCGGTGGCTCAGTGGTAAAGAATTCACCTTTACTATTATAGTATAGGAGATGCAGGCTTGATCCCTGGCTTGGGGAGATCTCTTGGAGAAGGAAATGGCAACCCACTTCAATATGCTTGCCTGGGAAATCCCATGGACAGAGGAGCCTGGTGGGCTATAGCCCATGAGGTTGCAAAGGATTCAGACATGACTTAGTGACTAAACAACAACAGTAAAAATGAAATGAGGAGACACATGTGCTGATCAGGACACCAACTCACGTGTTCACTGACCAATCTCTCACCAGACAATTCATTTCTTTTGTTTTATTGGTATTTGGTTTTAGGTCTTATGAATTTGTTTAAATTTCTTTCCCCTCAACTTTATTGAGGTATGATTGACAAAAATTGTATAAATTTAGGTTATACAATGCAATTTTTTTTGTTCTCATTAAAGTGTGCAGTGTGATGCTTTAGTGTATATGTACACTGTGAGATTATATACAATGGAATACTATTCAGATATAAAGAAGGAAATCCTCCCATTTGTAACAATATGGATAAATCTGCAGGGCATTATGCTAGGTGAAATAAACCAGACACATAAAGACAAATATTGTATGATCTCATTGTAAAAAAAAAAAAAGTCAAACTCACAGAATCAGAGAGAAGACTGGTGGTTGCCAGGGGCTGAGGGGTGGAGGAAATGGGGTTGTTGTTGTTTATTTGCTAAGTCATGTCTGACTCTTTATGACCCCATGGGCTGTAGCCTGTTAGGGTTTACTGTTCATGGGAGCTACTAGCTAATGGTTACAAACTTTCAGTTTGTACTAAGAGGGATCAGTTCTGAGGATGTAATGTACAGCATGGCAACTATAGTTAACAATACTGTATTATATTCTTGAAATTTACTAAGAGACTAGAACTTAAGTGTTTTCAGCACACATATAAAAGAAACAAATGGTATCTTTTCCATTTCTTTTAAAATGAAATCAATCAGTCTTTCCCTCTCACCCTTGCCTTCTCTGCCTCTCTTCCTCTGCTTGGGGAGAATGGGACATTCTTTACAGAGACACGTGTATATTAATTTTGCCTATAAACTTTCCAGTAACTCCTCTATTTTAAGCCTATTTTGCTGTCTCAGAAGACCTGGCACATCTGAGTGCTCAGCCTCTCCAGGTTTATGGAATGTAGTTGAGAGACTCAATTCCTAGGCAGGTTGATAAGAAGTCCGGGTCCCCCCTCTGAGGAGGAGAAAGGGGTCTGAGGCTCTGGAGGAGGAGATAGGGCTCTGGAGTTCTCAAGGAGGAAAAAAGGACAAACATTTTTTTCTACATTGCTTTGTCTTAGTCAATATAGAAATGTGTCCTGCTTGAGGATATGTTTCTCCTTCTTGAGAACCTTCTGACTAATCTTGTTATCTTAAAATATATATTGTGGGAATGACTCTGGTAAGACCTTTACAACCTTGAGACATTCTTTTGATTTACTGCAATAACCAATTGAGAAAGTATATAGCTCCCTTGCTAAGACTTAGCGGGCGGAGGGCGGGGGCGGGGGGACATTCTCCACCCCCTTCTGATGTCTATGTCAGAACCTTTCTCTGTCCCTTTTCACTGTAATAAAACTTCTGCCACACAAGAGCCCTGAGTGGTCAAGCCTGGTCGCTGATCCCGAAGCTAAATCTTCTTTGGAGATCGCGAATCCGACATCGTTCATAAGCTATCATAATTGTACCATCTGCTCAACAATGATCCACCCTGCATTCTTACAAGTGCAGTTTCTTCCTCTCTGCCTCACTAAGTACTCACTCCATCACCCACCTTTGGTCTTCAGAAATTTATTGAAACCTCTGATAAACTGAAGCCCTCTCTTTATTTTTGCAGGTTTATAACTATATCCTTTACAGTAATTTTTAGGGGTTTGGAGTAAGAGGAGCTAAGCACACGTGGTTAGTCCACTATATAGAATTACAAGCCTGAAGGTGTAGTTTAGAAATATTACTATTTCCAGGGCTTTTCTCCCTTCCTGCAAATGCAGGCTCCCATTTGGGATCATTTCTATTCAGCCCTGAGAACTTCGTATTTCCTGCACTGCAGGTCTAGTGCCAATAAATTTCCGTAGCTTTTGTTTTTCTGAAAATGTCTATATTTTGGAGAAGGAAATGGCAACCCACTCCAGTACACTTGCCTGGAGAATCCCACGGACGGAGGAGCCCTGGTAGGCTACAGTCCATGGGGTCGCAAAGAGTCGGACACGACTGAGCGACTTTACTTTCTTTCACTTTGTTTTTCTGAAAATGTCTATATTTAGCCATCATTTTCCTATTTTTAAATTTTTACTTTAAGCTTATGGAAAATTACAATAATAATACAAAGAACTCCTAAGTACTGTTAACTGGTAACATTTAATTTTTAACATTTTGCCACATTTGCTTAGTTATTCTGTCTTCCTGTCTCTCTCTGTCCCTATGTCTCTGTATATGTATATACATATACGTGTGTGTATATATATATATATATATATACTTATACTTAACTTTTTATATTTATACATAATATAATTTTTAACCATTTGAAAGTAAGCTGTAGATATAATGAATGACCCAGGTTCAGGGAGTTAACACTGAAACAATACTACCGTCTAACCCACAGATCTCACTCAAATTTCACTGACTGTCCTGACAATGTTCTTTACAAGTCTACAATCCAATCTAGGATCACATATTGCATTTAGTTTTCATGTCCCTTGAATTTCCTTCAATCTGGAAGATTGTCTCTTTTTGTCTTTCATGCCCTTGACATTTTTTTAGAAAAGTATATGCCAATTGTTTTGAAAAACGTCACTAAGTTTGAGTTTGTTTGCTATATTCTCATTTCTCCAGTTTGGCAGGAATAACACAGGAGTGACACTACTTGGCGTCCTTTCAGGAAGCGCACAACGCCAGCTTCCTCATTCCTTGTGATGTTAACATTTTACAACTTGGTTAAGGTGGTATGTGTCTGTAAATAGCCAAACTTGAAAAAGAAGGACAAAGTTGGAGGACTCACACTTCCCAATTACAAAACCTGTGGTACTTGCATAAAAACAAACAGATCAATGCAATGGACTAGAGGACCCCTCCCACCCACCCCAAACCCCTTACGTATGCAGTGAAATGACTTTCCATAAGGATGTCAAGGCCATTCAATTTTGAAGGGACAATCTTTTAACAAATGGTGTTGGGAAACATGGGGATGAATGAATTTGGACCCTTTTTTTACACATTATATATAAAAACTAACTCAAATTAAATCAAAGACCTAAAGGTAAGAGCTAAAACTATAAGACTCAGAAGAAAAGAAAAGCTTTATGACATTGGATTTTGCAATGTTTTCTTAGATAGTACATCAAAAGCACAAGGAACAAAAGATAGATAAGCTACATCAAAATTTAAAACTTATGTGCATCAAAAAAATCAGAGTATAAAGGCAACCTACAGAACAGGAGAAAATATCTGCAAATCCTATGTCTGACAAGTGGTTAGTATTCAGAATACATACAGAACTCCTACAACTTAACAACAACAAAAACAAACTCAAAAACGGGCATTGGACTTGAATAGACTTTTCTCCAAGAAGATTTTGAAATGGTCAATTACATGTTCAATATCTCTAATCATTAGTGAAACTCAAATCAAAACTTACAATGAGATACCATCTCACATCCATCAGGATGGATATTATTTTTTTTAACAGAAAATAACCAGCACTGGCAAGAATGTGGAAAATTCGGAACTCTTGTGCCCTGTTGGTAAGTGTATAAAATGTTGTAGCCACTATGGAAAACAATCTGATATTTCTTTGAAAAAATTAAACATAGAATTACCATATGATACAGCAATTCCTCTTCTGGGTTAATACCCAAAAGAATTTAAAGCAAGATATCAAAGAGAGATTTATACATCCATGTTCATAACTGTGTTATTCCCAGTATCTAAAACATGGAAGCAACCCAAGTGTCTATTGATAAACAAACTGTGATTGATATATATATAATTACATTACAATATATAATTATATTAATTACAGGCCATTAATATTACTCAGCTTTAAAAAGAAAAGAAATTCTGACACATGCCTCTGCACTGATGAACCTTGAAGACATCATGCTAAGTGAAACAAGCCAGGCATGAAAAGACAAATACTGTATGATTCCACCCACAGGCGATACCCAGAATCATAGCAAGCTGAATGGTGGTTTCCTGGGGCTGTAGGATGGCAGGGGGACGGGTGATGATGGGAGTGTTATTCTTTAGTGGGTGTAGCCTTTTACTTGGGGAAGATGAAAAGCTGGAAATAGGTAGTTGTGATGGTTGCACAGAAATGTGAATAGATGCTTGGGTTTACATGACACGCATAAAGGAAGCACCAAAGCTGACTGGACCTGTGCGTAATCTGGTGAGTTAAAGATTTCCCAGAATTGAAGCTGATGACACCTTGATGAGACAGCTTTTCCAAGACAGCTGATCAGGCTTGAAACCTTTGATAATGACACAACACTTCAGATGATCTCCAGTGTCTGTGACCTTGATAACAGGACTTTGGATAAAAAGTGCCTGAGAGTCCTCCCTCCCCCTTCTTCTTGCTACTCAAATATGATCTCAATAGGTTTCCAATCTGCGTACTTTCCCTCTGATGTGAGACACTACACCCAGGAAAGGTCTTTCCTGGCAATGAGGGATGAGAAGCCACTGAAACTGAAAACCCGATTGCTGATCAGTGGTGTTTTCAGAGAAAGATCTTGATTAAAAGGGGGAAATGTAGGCGTCAACAGTATGTGAACCAAGAACTTCGAGATGTACAAACTGGATTTTAAAAAGGCTGAGGAACCAGAGATCAAATCGCCAACATCCATTGGATCATAGAAAAAGCAAGAAAAGTCAAGAAAAACATCTACTTCTGCTTCATTGACTACACCAAATCCTTTGACTGTGTGGATCACAATAAACTGTGGAAAATTCTTAAAGAGATGGGAATATCAGACCACCTTACCTGCCTCCTGAGAAACCTGTATGCAGGTCAAGAAGCAACAGTTAGAACTAGACGTGGAACAAGAGATTGGGTCAAAATTGGGAAAGGAACTCATTAAGGGTGCGTACTGTCACCCTGCTTATTTAACTTGGATGCAGAGTACATCATGTGAAATGCTGGGCTGGATGAAGCTCAAGCTGGAATGAAGATTGTCAGGAGAAATAGCAACAATTGCAGGTATGCAGATGACACCAACCTAATGGCAGAAAGTGAAGAGGAACTAAAGAGCCTCTTGATGAAGGTGAAAGAGAAGAGTGAAAAAGCTGGCTTAAAACTCAACATTCAAAAAACTAAGATCATGGCATTCGGTCCCATCACTTTATGGCAAATAGATAGGGGAAAATTGGAAACGTGACAGATTTTATTTTCCTGGGCTCCAAAATCACTGTGGATGGTGACTGAAGCCATGAAATTAAAAGACGCTTGCTCCTTGGAAGAAAAGCTATGACAAACCTAGACAGTATATTAAAAAGCAGAGACACCACTTTGCCAACAAAGGACCATATAGTCAAAGCTATGGTTTTTCCAGTCACGTATGGACTGAGCGAATGGATGTGAGAGTTGGACCATAAAGAAGGCTGAGAGTTGAAGAACTGATGCTTTCGAACTGTGATGCTTTAGAAGGCTCTTGAGAGTCCCTCGGACTGCAAGATCAAACCAGTCACTCCTAAAGGAAACAACCTTGAATATTCATTGGAAGGGCTGATGTTGAAGCTAAAGCTCCAATACTTTGGCCACTTGATGCGAAGAACTGACTTATTGGGAAAGACCCTGATTCTGGGAAAGATTGAGGGTAAGAGGAGACGGGGTTGACAGAGGATAAGATGGTTGGATGGCATCATCGACTCAATGGAGATGAGTTTGAGCAAACTCCAGGAGATAGTGAAGGACAGGGAAGCCTGGTGTGCTGCAGTTCACCGGGTCTCGGAGTCAGACACGACGGAGTGACTGAACAATAACAACAAATAAACAAAACCCTCAATTAAATAGAACCAAGAGGCCAGAAGGGGGAGCTCTCACACACTGTGACAATAGCAGAGGCCAATGGGAAGAAGAGACTCCTGTGGCAATAACTCAGCTGGTGAGAAGTCATAGACTGTTGACTATAGCCCTTCCAAGCTCCTTTTCCCTCTATAAAGGAAGTCTCCTTCTCCTACTGTGCAGGAAGTTGCATGTGGCTTGTCATGACTGCAGACCCCAAATTGTAATTCTCTGCTGACCCAGAACACGACTCCCCCGCCCCCCACCCCCCCTTTTTTTTTTCTGCTGGAGAAACAACCGGCAGTCTATTTGTTTAGGTCAAAAGATTAATCATTGTTGATGACAAAAGGGGAGGTCTGATACTAGTTACTTCATCATGTCCAGTGCCAGAAGTTCACAAATATTTCTTGTTGTCATAGATCAATCTTATATTTATACAATAAGAAATTAAAGGTTAAGTGTCGGACACAACTGAGCGACTGAACTGAACTGAACTGAAACCTATATTGTGTGATTTCCAGTTCTGTACAGGCTAGGAGACATGGGCAATCCTTATCTGTGTGCTTCCTATGACTTTAGTAATCTCAGCTTGCACTGAGGATCCAGAAAGGATGATTTACAAATTCATAAAAACATAGCTAAAACATCAAGAATCCACCTAAGTCTTACCAGAGTACCATTCAGTGTTTTTAAGTCACTTAGATTTCAGGGTTTGCTATAATAGTATGGCCTGGCCTAGCTTGACCAGTGTTCCAATCAAAAAATATCATAAAACTATTTTTAATAAATAAAAGGAAGTCATACAGCATCCATATTGTTATCACCCATGAACAACAGCATCATGAGCATATGCATTAGTATTTAGATGAAAACTTATACCCATACACACACACATATAAACATTTAAGTTGCCACACCATAAAGTACATCTCAGAGATCATTCAACAAGTAACATCCACATCTTTTAGGGGAAAAAAAGTATTTTCTCACTTCATCTGTTGAGAGTTCAAGTGATTAATCCATTCTTATATGACCAAAAATGCAAAAGTACAATCTAAGAATTGTACTATCAAAATATATTTGTATCAATGTCAGTATCTTTAGGTCATGTATTAGAGTCTAAATTAACCAAAGCCCAGCATCACATTTTAGAAAAATCAAACACTTCTAAAGAGCTTATTCTACCCATCTGCCCAGAGTGATGAGATCGGCCTTTACTGCTTAGTCATATATTTCATTTCTAGGAAATAAGCACCATTATTATTAATATCAAATGAGAAGACTAATTTGCTTCATATAGAGCTTGGACTTTAATTCTCCCTTGACACTGAAGCAAAGTGTCAGAATGATACACAACTGGCTAGGCTAAAAAGGGAATCAGTGCTGGAAGTCAGCATGGTTTAATGATATAGACTGTTAGCATAACCATGCGTAAGTTATCCTGTTTGTGCCCCAGTTATCTCATCTGTAAAATAATCACTTTTAGTGATGGTTCTGTTCTTGTAAGGAATGTAGTAGAACAAGCCAGTAATGAATCACCATTTAATAAATGTTAGCAAACATCATCATGATCACGATCATCATCACTATAGTAAGGAAATTCAGTGCTGACCACAAGCTTGCCATTCATTTTGTACAAGGGTGTGATTAAGAAGCAGTAGGTGGGTATCATTTGGGGGCTTTCTCTTTACCTCCCTTAATAAAACAGGAGCATTACTAGAAACGGCATACAGAGACTGCAGTAGTTATAAAAGTGGGAGTCACGGAGTGCATTCCTGCACTAGGTTTCTCTATACTTCCAAAGAAACTTTTGGTTAAATGTCCCAAAATCAGAGCATGCCATCTTTGAACAGATATTTTTAAATTGTGAGGAAAACAGCCCTGAGCAAGCCACATACAGGCTTATTCCTCATACATTTTTAAACTGTTGTTTTGGAACCAGCTCATCATTCCTTTGTGTTTGCGCACACACACACACGTTAGACGGAACACAGGGGCTCTGTTAACACAAACACTACCATCAGAGCTCAAGGTAAATGCATTATAAATTATCTTTTCATTATTTAATCTTGGATCCTCAGGTTCTTGGAAGTATGGTGGAATCACATTCATCAAAATGTCTCAAGGGACACATAAAGCTTTCAAATATGTGAAGATTTGGATAAGGTAACCAGGCAAGCAGAGCTTGAACTTGGCAGTGTAAGTTGCTACATCTACAGCACAAATTCACAAAGTATCCTTTCCTTCTCCCTTGGTTTATAGATGCCAACTAACATGGCCAAGTCAACCCACTAAACAAGGGTGTTATGTTCCAGGCACACTGGAGTTTCAAGAGTAGCTTGTTTTTCCTCTTTACCAGCTAGCTAGAGTTGGAGAAATCCAGAAGTCAAAATTATTTATTTACTTATTTTAAGGTCACATTGTCTTTTACCAAGATTTGAAAACGTAATTATAACTTCGGGAGCTACAAAGTATGGTGCTTATAAAACCATTCAACTATTTATTCTAACATTTTAAACCTACTAAAAGCCTGGCCCCTACCTGCTGCTCAAAATAACACTGAAAAAAAAATGAAAACGCTGAATGGATGTGTACTGATACTGTCACAAGATGGCATGCAGATAAGATGACCCTAATTAGACTCAATCAAAAATATACAGCACCTTTGGATCTGTTAAAATCACAGCAGGCATATTAACACAAGGATTTTTAACTTTATTCAGTTCCAGCTAAAATATGACGGATACACCATAGTATTAACAAAAAATTTTTTGAGAAGTTGGTCACCAGAAAACTCTCTTCAAGCATAAAGCTGCAAATCTGAGCTTGGTTGCCTGTACAGGATCCCAGGCTGGCCAAAGACCTTTGGAGCTGGAATTTGTCCCTTAAATTGGTAATGCTTAATGCATTCAAAAGAGATTTACAAAGCCCATGGAATTGTCCATTTTATAAAGCTGAAATGCTGCTGGCTTAAGCATTACTTGGGATTTCAAAAATATCATAACTTGCTTTTACTTCATTGTTTTTTTCTTGAAAAAATCTAATTAGGAAAAAGTAGATCTCATATTTCTGTTGCATTGAAAGGTTTGAGCTCCATGATTAATAGTATTGGCAGCAGATAGTGTAAACAGTCCTCCTTAAATGCATTTTGATTAAACGCATTTAGAGTTCCACTTAAGATGCATTTTGCCATGTTCAGTATGGTAATAGACATGGGGTGGAAAAACGACAGATTTTTTTTCCAAGCAGGAGGGATGAGATTGCTAAAATCCTCAGCCTACCCCACAACATTAATTAGTGTGTTTCACCAACCAAAGCTGTAAGATTTGTAAATGAAATTCTAGAAGGGGCATCAAGCTAAAACAGGATATGGAAGCCAAATGGAAAACATGAAGCAATAAAAGAAAAAAGCTAAACTAGCTAGAAGTCTAAGTTTAGTCTTTGAAGTCAGTTCAAGTCCTGCATGCTTTAATTCTGATGTAATCTTAAGATGGTGGGTACAAATAAGAACTCAGAAACAGCTTTTGTAACTTTTGGACCAACTGCACATGAATCAGTGTGTTGATGGCTATAATGATTACACGGTGGTCTTTGCTGAGTTACATCTGAATTAAAACCCTCATTCTGCTTAGGGTGAAACATAATAATGAATATGTATCAACAAGGATAGCCATCCTCCAAACACACACAACCCCTGACACTTATAAACATTCTTATATGATACATTACATTTTGTTGATATATTACATTATTTGTCTTAACAACAGCAATGCATAAGCTGCCACACGCTAGCACATTCTTCCTGTATGACAATGTGTTTGTTCCTTGTTTGTCCTGTCCTTTGTCTCGTTTCACATTCTAGTTAACGAGATGATTGCATTTCTGTGTGCAAGAATATTTTTCTGAGAAGAAATAATTCTCTTGATTTGAAAAAAATTATATTTCTGGCAAGATGGAAACTTCAAACACATATGGCATAAAAGATCCTTGCCCATAATGGTCTTAGTGGACAAAAAAAAAAATTCAAGTAGAATCACAATTGGATTAAGTGCATTTTTTGGGTCTGCTGACAGCCTTAAAAATGAACAGTATACAAAATGAAAAAACGCACACTGATTTTTTAATAACAATTCACTTAAAATCCTCAGATGGAGTAAGTGTTATCACTGTTATAAAGTGTCTTTCATATGAATCAAATTAATTATTCTGTGAAAGAAATGTAAGTTATTTTCTTCTTTTAGTGATAAATGGAAAAAGTAGGGAAGATCCACTGGAGAAGGGAATGGCAACCCATTCCAGTATTCTTGCCTGGAGAATTTCATAGACAGAGGAGCCCGACAGGCTACAATGCATGGGGTCACATAAAGTTGGACACGACTGGGAGACTAACAGTACATCATAAATGTTACTTTAACTTAAAAAAAGGGCCTTTTGATAAGAATTTTAATTAAAAATACTATGCATAATTTCAGTACCCTTATGATGGGAACTGTAATAGATGGGTTTACATTTATTTATGGGAATTCCCTGGTGGCTCAGATTGTAAAGAATCTGCCTGCAATGCAGGAGACCCAGGTTCAATCCCTGTGTGGAGAAGAACTCCTGAAGGAAATGGCCACCCAGTCCATTAGTCTTGCCTGGAGAATTCCACGGCTAGAGGAGCCTGGTGGGCTACAGTCCATGGAGTCACATTCTGTATGTGAATAATTAATGAATAGGGCTCCCAAATAAGTTGTGTTAAGTTATTTTGACCATATGCATTTTATTACTTTTAACTGAAGTAGAGTTGATTTACATTGTTATGCCAATCTCTGCTGTACAGTGAAGTGACTCAGTTTGACACATAGACATTCTTTTTTTAAAAAAATTTTGGCTACACCCCAAGGCATGTGGGATCTTAGTTCCCCAGGGATCAAACCTGCACCCCCTGCAGGGAAAGGCAGAGTTTTAACCAGTGGATCACCAGGGAAGTCCCTAGACATTCTGTTCTTTAAACATTCTTTTCCATTGTGGGTTATCACAGGGTATTGCATATAGTTCCCTGAGCTATCCGGTAGGACCTTGTTGTTTCCCCATCCTATCTATAATAGTCTGCATCTGCTAATCCCACACGCCCTTGGCAACCGTAAGTCTGTTCTGTGAATCTGTTTCTGTTTTGTAGATAGGTTCATTTGTGCCATATTTTCGATTCCACATAATATCATATGGTATTTGGCTTTCTCTTTCTGACATAGCCTGAAAGACTTTCTCTTTCTCTTTCTGACTATAGCCATATGGTATGGCTTTCTCATTCTGACTTACTTCACTTAGTATGATAATCTCTAGGTTCATCCATGTTGCTGCAAATGGCATTATTTCTTTCTTTCATATGGCTGAGTAGTATTCCACTGTGGGCTTCCCAGATGGCTCAGAGGTAAAGAATCCGCCTGCCAATACAGGAACCACAGGGAATGCAGGTTTGCTCTGAGTTGGGAAGATCCCCACAGGAGGAAATAGCAACCCACTCCACTATTCTTGCTGGGGTAGTCCCACAGACAGAGGAACCTGGTAGGCTACAGTCCATCGGGTCACAGAGTTGGACACAACTGAGCATGCAATGCATGCAGTGTTCTATTGTATTCATGCAGCACATTCTTTGAGGAGGACACAGGAACCCACTCCAGTATTCCTGCCTGGAGAATCCCATGGACAGAGGAGCAGGCTGCCATGCAGAGGTTGCAAAGAGTTGGACAAGACTGAAGTGACTTAGCACACACCTCATTTTCCATTCATCTGTTGATGGGCATTTAGGTTGTCTCCATGCTTTGGCTATTATGAACCGTGCTGCTGAGAACACAGGGGTGCATGTGTCTCTTTGAATTCTAGTTTTGTTTCAGTATATGCTCAGGAGTGGGATTGCTGGATCATATGGTAATTCTGTTTTTAGTTTTCTGAGGATCCTCCAACACTGTTTTTCTATAGTGGCTGCACCCACCTACATTCCCACAACCAGTATAGGAGGGTTCCCTTTTCTCCACAGCCTCTGTAGCATTTGTTCTTTGTAGACCTTTTATTGACAGCCATTCTGACTGGTATGAGGGCAGTACCTCACTGTAGTTTGGATTTGCATTTCTCTAATAATTAGCGATGTTGAGCATCTTTTCATGTGCCTGTATTTTTCATGGCTATCTGTATTCTTCGGAGAAATGTTTACTTAGATCTTCTGCCCACTTTTAGAATGTTGTTGTTGTTTTTTTTCTGTTGTTGTTGAGTTGTATGAATTGTTTGTATATTTTGCGAATTAATCCCTTGTCAGTCACTTCTTTTGCACATATTTTCTCCCATTCCAAAGGCTGTCTTTTTGTTTTATGGTTTCCTTTGGTATACAAAAGCTTTTCAGTTTGATTAGGCCCCATTTATTCTTGTTTTTATTTCTGTTGCTTTGGGAGAAAAACCGAAGAAAACATTGGTGAGATTTATATCAGAGAATGTTTTGCCCTTGATCTCTTCTAGGAGTTTGATGATGTCATGTCTTAGTTAAGTCTTTAAGCCATTTTGAGTTTATTTATGTGTATGGTATGAGGGCGTGTTCTAATGTCATTGATTTACATGTGACTGTCCAACTTTCCCAACTTCACTTTCTGAAGACATTCTTTTTTTCCTTGTATATTCTTGCCTCCTTTGTCAAAAAATAATTGACCATAGGTGTGGGTGTTTATTTCTGGGCTCTCTATACCACACCACTTTATTATTGTAGCTTTATAGCACTGTCTGAAGTCTGGGAAGGTTATGCCTCCTGCTTTGTTTTCTTCAGGATTGCTTTGGAAATTCTATTTGTTTGTTTATTGTTTCATATAAATTTTAGGTTTGCTCTAGTTCTGTGAAAAGTGTAATCTGATATGGATTGTATTAAATCTGTATATTGCTTTGGGTAATATGGCCATTATGATATTCATTTTTACAGTCCAAGAGAATAGGATATCTTTCCATTTCTTTGAATCATCTTCAGTTTCCTTTATTAATGTTTTATACTTTTCACTGTTTCACCTCTTTGGAGAGGTTTATTCCTAAGTATTTTATTTTGGGGGTTGTGATTTTAAAAGCTATTGCTTTTTAAAATTTCTGATATTTTCATTGTTGGTGTAAAGAAATGCAACAGATTTCTATAGGTTAATTTTGTAACCTGCTATCTTGCTGAATTCACTTATCAGTTCTAAGGGTTTTTGTGTGGGGTCTTTGGGGGTTTTTATATATCATTTATATATATGTATCATATATATATCATGTTACCTGCATATAAGGATTTTACCTCTTCTCTTCCAATTTGGATACCTTTTTATTTCTTTCTCTTGTAGTATTGCTGTGGCTAGGACTTCTAATACTATGTTGAATAGAAGTGGTAAGAGTAGGCCTCTTAGCCATGTTTCAGGTTTTAGCAGGAAGCCTTTCATCTTTTCACAATTGATTATTATATTGGCTGAGGGTTTGTCATAAATAGTTTTTATTATTTTGAGATATGTTCCCTCAATACCCATTTTTATACTGAATGGATTTTTATAATGAATGAATGTTGTCAAATGCTTTTTCTGCATCTATTGAGATGATCATGTGATTTTTGTCTTTTATTGATGTGGTATATCACATTGATTTGCATATGTTGAATCATCCTTGTGAACTTGGAATGAATCCCACTTGGTCATGGTGTATCATCTTTTTATGTGCTGTTGGCTTCAGTTTGCTAATATTTTAGTTGAGAATTTTTATACTTATATTAATCAAAGATATTGGCCTGTAATTTTCTCTTTGGTTATATCTTTGGTTTTGGGAGCAGGATAATGATGGCTTCATAGCATTTGATCGTAAGTATTCTTGCTTGTAGACATTTTGGCATCAAAAGTGTCACCACATACATAATTGGGCAATTTTGTTGTGAAAGATAAAATAATGAAAAATAAGAGAATCGTTAAAAAGGATATACTGAAATATGAGAAATGAATAACAGAATTAAAAAGTACTGTGAAGTACAAAATATTTGAATACCTTTAAAATGTATGTAGATTCATGGCAATACTGCTCAATTAACTGATTTTATTTTGTGAATTGTACCTAAGCACTTACCTTCCAGTTTTTCATAGTACTACACATTTTGCTTGTTTGTTGATTTGTCTCCTCTTTGGGCATCACACTTTTTATTTTTCACTAAAGTTTCTTCCTTTGTCAAAAGAGGTATCAGTTTCCAAATCCTAGGATGCAAATCTGCAACTGAGCTTTGCATTGTGTTTTGAAAGCCTCCTACACCATTATTTGTTGGTGGTGTATTGTCACATGTCTGTTAATAGACCTTCCAAAGTTTTATGAGAAATGCGGGTTCCATGATACATCTTCAAATCACTGAAGGACTTTCAAACTGATGTTATCATTGTCTAGTATAGATATATGCAGTCTGGCTTTACACTGTCTTACTTCACACTTCCAGGAGGTTTTATCACCATGTTATCTATTAAGTTGATATATGTCGTTATCATTCACTATTTTAAGACCACCACGTCTACTCATCATTTTATAGACCATTACCAGGGCTAAGATTTATGTAATATAAAAATGGGAGTACTGCATCAATAGAGAAATTAAACTAAACTGCCACACCAAACTGTCAACCAGTTATTTTTTTATGTCAAAAGTGCCTTAAGGACAATTAGTTATATGGTAAAAATGTTTGTGGTGAAAATGCTTGCAGCCAAGATGCTTACAGCATCTAATAAGGATATGAATAAAACATAAACAAAAATGCAACACAATTGGTAGGTACTATAGCAAGAGATCATGGGTTTCCTCAGTAGCTCAGTGGTAAAGAATCCACCTGTAGTGCAGGAGACACAGGAGACGCAGGTTTGATCCCTGGATCAGGAAGATCCCCTGGAGAAGGAAATGACAATCCACTCCAGTATTCTTGCCTGGAGAATCCCCATGGACAGAGGAGCCTGGCAGGCTATAGTCCATAGGGTTGGACACCACTGAAGTGACTTAGCATGCATGTAGCAGATATGTGTAAGACAAAAGAGGTAAAGAGCAACTCAGATGGGGTAGAAAAGGATCAGGGAAAGCTCTGAGGAGAGAATGTTTGAATTGGGCATGTGAAATATGAATTGGGGCACTGCAGGTAGAAGAGAAAAGGGATTCCCAGGCAGAGGGAACAAATATGAAACAGTTACAACTTATATGTCAGCTGTAAGTAATTTGTTCAGTGGTCTCTTTCAGGAGGTCTGTGAGGTAAAGGCAATTTTCATAATAATGCTAAGATGTTATGTGCCTTTTCCACTGTGTTGATGTTTGTGCTGATAATGCTAATGTGATCGTAGGTAAAACTGTTGGCACCTTTATATGTATCAAGGCGGCGTGCTCAGTCACTTCAGTGAGTCAACTCTTTGCAACCCCATGGACTGCACCCCTCCAGGCTCCTCTGTCCATGGAATTTTCCTGGCAAGAATACTGGAATAGGTTGCCACACCCTCCTCCAGGGAATCTTCCTGACCCAGGGATCGAACCCATGTCTCCTGCACTGCAGGCAGATTCTTTACTGCTGAGACAGCAGGGAAGCCCTCAGTGGCACTGAAACAATTGAATTCATTTATAGGAAAAAAAGAAAGAGTTTTGCTTAAGAATGCCTAAAAGTATTAGCTTTATTAATGTTGATTGCTGAGCATACACCATTATAATATTCTAATTGATGAAATGGGAAGTAAACAGAACGCATGCCTGTCACATACCAAAGTATAATGGTTATCTCCAGAAAAAGCACTTGTGTAATTGTGTGAGTTGCTAGCTGACCCAGTCACTCTTCTCATAGAGCACCATTTCACTTGGTAAGACTGGCATACAAATTATAGTTATTCAGACTTGGGATTTAGAAAATGTATATTCAAAAATGTACAAAGTCTGTTACATCAAGGAAAACAACAGTATTTTTTCCATTGATGCTATTTCATCATATGCAAGTTCAACATTTTGTTATACACTCACCAGTCAATTGGTATTTGTATAGTATTCACACTTTGGCTACTACGAATAATGCTGCTATGAATGTTAGCACACAAATGTTTGTGTGGAAATGTCTTCATTTCTCTCGGGTAGATTCCTAGGAGTGGAATTGCTGAGTAGTATAGTAACCATTTGGCAGTTTTTCAGGAATTGCCAAATTTCTCCAAAGTGTCAGTTACATTCCCACCATCAATCTATATGTTTTGAGTTTCTCCACATCCTTGTAAACATTTGCTTGTTATTGTTCAGTCGCTAAGTTGTGTCCGACTCTTTGTGATCCCATGGACTGCAACATTCCAGGCTTCCCTTGTTCTTCACTATTTCCCAGAGTTTGCTCAATGTCATGTCCATTGAATCAGTGATGCCATCCAAGCATCTCATCCTCTGTCGTCTCCTTCTCCTCCCACTCTCAATCTTTCCCAGCATCAGGGTCTTTTCCCGTGTGTTAGCTCTTCACATCAGGTGGCCAAAGTACTGGAGCTTCAGCTTCAGCATCTGTCCTTCCAATGAATATTCAGGATTGATTGGTTTGATCTCCTTGCTGTCCAAAGGACTCTTAAAAGTCTTCTCTAGCACCACAACTCAAAAGCATCAATCCTTCAGCCCTCAGTCTTCTTTATGGTCCAACTCTTTGTCATTGTCTGTATTTCTGATAACAGACATTCTAGAGAGTATGAGTTGGTATCTTATTGTGGTTTTCATTTATTTCCCTAATGACTAATGATGTTAAACAACTTTCCATGTGTTTATTGGCTATTCATATATTTTTCTTTGCTGAACAGTTTATTCTAATATTTTGCTCATTTTAAAATTGGGTTATTACTGAAGTTTAGGAGTTCTTCATATGCTCTAAATATAAGTCCTTTGGCAGATATATAATTTGCAAATATTTTCTTCCAGTCCTTTGTTATCTTTCATTTTTTAATGGGATATTTTAAAAACTTTTATTTATTATTATTGATAATTTTATTTTATTTTTTGGTTGCCCTGGGTCTTGGTTGCTGCACATGGGCTCTCTCTAGTTGTGGCGAGAGAGAACTACTCTGCATTGTGTGGTATGGGTACCTCACTGTGGTGGCCTGTCTTGTTGCAGAGCACTGTCTCTAGGGCACATGGGCTTCAACAGTTGCTGAACATGGCTCAGTAGTTGCGGCTCACAGACTTAGGTTCCCTGTGGCATGTAGAATCTTCCCAGACCAAGGAGCAAATTCGTGTCCCCTGCGCTGGCAGGCGAATTCTTTAAGCAATGGACCACCAGGTAAGTCCTGATGGCATCTTCTGAAGCACAAAGTTTTAAAATTTTATACACTGCCATTTATCTACTTTTTCTTTTATATAGCTATGCGGAAAAGTCTTTGACTAACTCAAGGTCATAAGGATATTTCTCCTGCCTCCTTTCAAGGGTTTCTGTTTTGTTGCTTAATACAGATCTATTATCAATTTTGAGGAAGATTTTGCATACAGTGTGAGATAATTTCTCACTGAATTGCCTTGACACCTTCACTGAAAATTAACTGATGATAAATATATGGATTTATTTCTGGATTCTCAATTCTATCACATTGATCTCTGTCTCAGTCAAACTGTGAGACTGACTTTCCTGGATGTTTTGCTCTTGTTCTTGGATTGTCCCATCATATTGACAAAACTCCTGGGAATGAGTTTTTTTCCCACATTCTAATTGAAATCAAATCAGCCCCCTTTGGCAGCAAGGTTACTGGTCCTTAGGGCTGTCTTACTTTGGTAGAACTACTCCACTATGGAACAGGATTGGGGGAATGGAAGCAGGCCTAGACCAAGATTCCATAAACTCCCAACTATTTCTATTAAGGTTCAGTAGTTTTTCCTGAATAAATGTTTCTCAATTTATTATATGTCTTTTTTCAATCTCTGGAATTCTAAAGTAGTTGTTTTGAGAATTCTGTCTAGTTTTATTGTTCCTTTTTGGTGATATGATTTGCTAAACTTCTCAGTCACTCTACAAGTCCCACCCTACTTAGCAATTTAGTATTTTTTTTAAGTTGCTAAAGGCACCACATTTGATATGTCAAAACTAAGCATATGCGTTCTAACACTTCTTTCTGAAAAACCTACAGATGTGATAGTAAAGAAGCTCAAAGAGAATAAATATATAACAGTATTGAAGATTGGTAAGGAATTCATCAGAGGATCAGAGGTTTTAACGATATTTGTAAGGGAGAAAGCTACTGGATCATATTGACATATAAACCAGGGTGGAGAAAAGAAACAATTATGATGGTTTGAAAGGACAAAACATAGTAGTCACATTTCATCTTCTTGGTTAGAACTGTGAAGATACCTTTTTACAATGGACTGGGTATTTCTGTCCCCCCAGAATTCATACTTTGAAATCCTAATTCCCAGTGTGATGTTACGGGATGTAGGGTCTTTAGGAGGTTATTAGGTCATGAGGGTAGAGTCCTAATGAATGGAATTAGTGCCTTTATCATATAGACCCCCAAGTTCCCTTCTCCTTTCTGCTATATGCACACTCACAGCAAGAAGACCGTCATCTATAAACCAAGAGGCTCCTCACCAGATACTGAAACTACAGACAACATGATCTTGGACTCTCAGCCTCCAGAACTGGGAGAAATAAGTTTGTTGTTTATAAGCTATCCAGTCAATAGTATTCTCTTATAGAACCTTGAACTAAGATACTTTGTTAGATTCTGGTGCTACTGTATGGGAGAAACTCCATTGTCCCTCATGCTCTGGGGCTCCTGACTTTACCTTCTGAGATGAGCTTCCTTATCTATTATCCTCTAAGCCACTTCTGAAGTTGGAATTGGAAAGTGGGCCTCTTTGGAGGTTGAATAATTTCACAGCCTGCTTTCTGATGATGATGTAAGTTTGGTAGCTGGTGGTTGTTTTATAGACTGAAAAATTACAGGCATTTTCAGGCCAGGTTTGTGGTTCGGTTGTGAATGTAACTGCATCAAAATTTAGTAAGTTTTCAATCTATTTCAATCTATTTATTGGTTCCATGTCAAAATTTCTTCTTGTCATGATTCTTAAGCCTGCCAACTCTTATGTATTCACTTCTGTGCTTGGCACATTTCACTCTCTGTTATTTTAATGGTGGCTATTTTATGGTCATCTAAAACAGTAGGCTGGATTTTGACCTTTGTAATAGGGAATAGGGCCACCACTGTCCACATGAAAACTCTTAATGAGCAAGTTTTGAAAAGGGCACTGAACAAAGGCTTTGTTTTATGAGGCATAGTTGCAGTTGACATTCCCAGCTTTACAGGCCCAAACTATTAGATTTTACCTCAGTTTTAATTGCAAGCCATGCTCACAGAATGTGACTCCCTTAGCTTTCCTTTTTAATTGAAAATGGGGGTAATTCTTGCCTGATATATCTCTCATGATACCTTGATAAAACTGTAACACATAAACAGCCACCAACACATAAACAAACACCAGTATTCTTTTGTGGGGAGACTACTTCCTTAAAAAGCTATGAGCAGATACCTCCCTGGCAGTCCAGTCGTTAAGAATCTGCATGCTAATGCTGGGGACGTGGGTTCAGTCCCTGGTCTGGGAAGATCTCACAATGCCTCAGAGAAACTAAGCCTGTGGGCCACAACTACTGAGCCCATGTTCTAGAGCCCTCGAGCCACAACTATTGGGCCCACATGTCACAACTACTGAAGCCCACGTGCCTAGAGCCCATGCTCTGCAACAAGAGAAACCACCACAGTGAGAAGCCCACATACTAGAGAGTAGACCCCACTCACCACAGCTAAAGAAAGCCATGTGCAGCAATGAAGACCCAGCACAGCCAAAAATAAAGAAATAAAATTTAAATTTTAAAAATTCATTTGATGAAAAAAAGAAAAGTATGGGCACAGCAAGCACTGTTCTGTCTTCTAAGTTGTCAGAACTAACAGGTTCACCAAATATTTTTCCATGACATTGCAAAGGTAACCACCTTTCTAACCTTCAAATACATGTTTCCTTGCTGCCCAATGACTGACTGATGAATGAATGTCACGTTTTCAGTTTTTGTTATGGCAAGTTTTTTTTTTTATCAGTTAAGGTCAAGTATAAACTACAATAACAAAAAAGCACAGAAATAAAGTGACTCAAATAAGACTGAGATTTTTCTCTCACCTAAAAGTCCAGAGCAAGGCCTCGCTTCTTCATGAGGTCATCCCGAGACTGGGTTATGTAATTCCTTAGGAAAGTGCCCGTCTATCTGGTGGGACCCTGTCACCCAGCACTACAACTGTGATTGTAGGAAGAGGGAAGAGAAAATAACTGGCAAGCGTTTTCATTCTAAAAAGACTTGAATGGATATTTTACACTTTTGCTTCCATACCCTTGGCCTGACATTGGACATAACATATGCCCATATCTAGCTACAAGGAAGATTGGGAAATGATAGTTTATTTTAGTTATGTAGTCATGTGTGAGCTGTGTGTGTGCTAAGTTGCTTCAGTCATGTCTGACTCTTTGTGATCCCATGGACTGTAGCCCTCCAGGCTCCTCTGTCCATGGGATTCTCCAGGCAGGAATACTGGAATGGGCTACCATTTCCTTCTCCAAGGGCTCTTTCTGACCCAGGGATCGAACCCACGTCTCTTATGTCTCTTGGATTGGCAGGTGGGTTCTTTACCACTAGTGCTACCTGGGACGCTCAAGTAGTCATGGGCACAGCTAAAACTTGGAGATTTCATTACTAAAAGGAATGCGTTGGATAGATGCTGGGAAACAGCAACCTCTATTGCAATAGGTTTGAGAAGGCTGATTATCTCTTAAAAGTAACATACTGTAGAATTTTTAAAAAACTAGTTTTATAATAATTACATTAAACAAGAAGTCTCTAAAATTACAACTATTTCAGGACAGGCCTATACACTAAGTATTTGACTCTGGAAAACAAAACAGTGTAGAATTTTTTAATCTTTTAAAAACTATATAAGAGTCAGATGTACAGAATTATAATTCAGAACTGATATATACTACAAAGTGATCACCATCACAAATCTAGTTGCCATCCATCACAATGCAGTTGATCCCCTCCACCCATGTTGCCCGCCTCCCAATCCCCTTCCCATCTGGTAACTGCTAATTTGTTCTCTATATCTATGAGGGTTCTTTTGTTTGTTCATTGCTTTTAGATTCCACTTATGAGTGAAATCATATTGTATCTGTCTTTGCCTGACTTATTTCACTTAATATCTTCAAGGTCCTTTATGTTGTCTCAAATGGCAGGATTTCATTCATTTATGGTTGAACAGTATTGTTATCCCATTGTATGTCTCATATATATGTGTCAACATCTTATATACAGACCTATATATACGTGTGTGTGTGTGTGTGTCAGCATCTTTATCCATCCATTCCATTGATCGACACATAGGTTGTTTCCATATCTTGGCTATTGCAAATAATGCTGCAATGAACATAGGGAATGTATTTTTTCAAATTAGTGTGTTCATTTTCTTCAGATATATACCTGGAAGTGGAATAGTGGGATCACCCCACACCAGTACTCTTGCCTGGAAAATCCAATGGATGGAGGAGCCTGGTAGGCTGTAGTCCATGGGGTCGTTAAGAGTCGGACACAACTGAGTGACTTCCCTTTCACTTTTCACTTTCATGCACTGGAGAAGGAAATGGCAACCCACTCCAGTGTTCTTGCCTGGAGAATCCCAGGGACAGGGGAGCCTGGTGGGCTTCCGTCTATGGGGTCGCACAGAGTCGGACATGACTGAAGCGACTTAGCAGCAGCAGCATGGGAGTTATAGTCATAATCTTTTAAGGAATCTCCATGCTGTTTTCCATAAGCTGTACCAATTTACAGTCCCACCAACAGTGTATGAGAATTCCCTTTTCTGCACATCCTCACCAACATTTGCTATTTCTTGTCTTTTTAATATAGTTATTCTACTGGTATGGGGTGATATTTTATTACAGGTTTGATTTGCATTTCCCTAATAATTAGTAATGAACACTTTTCCATGTATCTGTTGGTCATCTGTATGTCTTCACTGGAAAAATGTCTATTCAGGTCCTCTGCCTATTTTAAAATCAGGATTTTTTTTTAATTGTATGAATTCTTTGTATATTTTTAATATTAACCTCTTGTCAAATATATGATTTGCAAATATTTTCTCTCATTAAGTTGGAAAAGGGCATGGCAACCTACTCCACAATTCTTGCCTGGAGAATCCTATGGACAGAGGAGCCTTGCAGGCTACAGTCCATGGGGTCACAAAGAGTCACACATGACTAAGTGACACACATGCTTTCTCTCGTTAAGTATCCACAAAAACATTGCTAAGACTGGTGTCAATGAAGATATTGCTTGTTTTCTTCCAGGAATTTTATGGTTTCAGGTCTTACATCAAGACTTTAATTCATTTTGAGTTAATTCTTGTATGTGGTGTAAGACAGTGATCTAGTTTTTCAACACCATTTATTGGAAGGCTGTCTTTTCTCCATTGTATATTTTTACTTTCTTGTTGTAAATTAATTGTTCATAGATGTGTGGGTTTATATCTGGATTTTCTATTCTGTTCCACTGATCTGTGTGTTTGTATTTGTGCCAGTACCATACTGTTTTGATTATTGTAGCTTTGTAGTATAGCTTGAAATCAGGGAGCATGATGCCTCCTGTTTTGTTCTTCATTCTTGGTTGTTTTGATTCTTTGGGTCTTTTTTGATTCCACACAAGTTTTAGAATTATTTGTTCTACTTCTGTGAAATATGCCATTGAAATTTTGATACGGATTTCACTGAATCTGTAGATTGCTGTAGATACTGTTAGGACATTTCAACAATATTAATTCTTCCAGTGCATGAACACAGAATACTTTTCCACTTATTCATGTCTTCTTCCATTCCTTTCATCAGTGTCTTTTAAGTTTTTAATGAACATGTTTTTACCTCCTTGATTAAATTTATTCCTGGTATTTTATTATTATTGATGCAATTTTAAGAGGAATTGTTTTCTTAATTTCTCTTTCTGAAAGTTCTTTATTAGTTTATAGAAAAGTCACAGATTTCTGTGTATTGATATTGTATCCTGTTACTAAATTGATTAGTTACAAAACTTTTTTTAGTGGACTGTTTAGGGTTTTCTGTATATAGATAGTATCATGCCATCAGCAAACAGTGATAATTTTACTTCTTTCTTCCCACTCTGATTCCTTTATTTCCTTCTCTTACCTAGCTGTTATGGCTAGAAGTTCCAATACCATGTTGAATAAAACTGGTGATAGTGGATATCCTTGTCTTGGTCCTGATCTTTGAGGAAATGCTTTCAGCTTTTCACAGTTGAGTATATTGGCTGTGGATTTGTCACATATGGTCTTTATTATGCCAAGGAATGTTCCCTTTATACTCCCTTTGTTGAGTGTTTTTATTATAGATGACTGAACTCTTTTATTAGGTTTTGGGTTTTTGGTTTTTTGTGGGGTTTTTTTGGTCACACTGTGCAGCTTGTGGGATGCTAGTTTCCCAACCAGTTCCACAGTGGAAGCATGGAGTCCTAACCACTGGACCTCCAGGGAAGCCCCACTTTTAAGTTTTGATTGTAGAATTCTTTCTCTCTCTTTTAAATCTAAATGAAAACTTTGCTAGATATACTTTGCTATAGATTTTTTGCCTTTCACCACTTTAAATATCATGCATCTCCCTTATTGCCAGCAAACTTCTTGCTGAAAAGTCAGCTAAGAGTCTTGTGGGAGTTCCTTATTCATAACTAATTACATCTTTCCTTATTGTTAAAAAAATTTTTTTTCATTTTTGCCATTTTGACTACAATTTATCTTGGTTTGGATCTTTTTGGCCTCACTTTGAAACTTTTGGTGCTTCCTGAACCTAGATGTCTGTTTCCTTCCCCAGATTAAGGAAGTTTTCCATTATTCTATCTTCATAAAAGTTCTCTATCCTTTTCTCTCTCTATTCTTTTTCTCTACCCTTATAATGCAAATGTTATTACTCTTGATTTTATCCCTGAGGTCTTTTAAACTATCCTCATTTTTAAAAATTCTTTTTTCCTTTCTTCTGTTCAGCTTGGTGATCTCCACTACTCTGTCTTCCAGCTTGATGAATCATTGTTCTGTATCATCTAATAGACCATTGATTTCTTCTACTGTATCTTTTCAGTTAGTGTATTTTTTGGTTTTGTCAGATTCTTCTCATTTCTGAAAAATCTCACTGTATTTCCCATTCTTTTTTTCAAGTTTGGTGGGCATATTTATGATTTTTACCTTGAACTCTATATTGGGTGGATTGCTTAGCATCACCTCATTTAGTTCTTCCTCTGAAGTTATATCTTCTTCCTTCTTTTAGAAGAGATTCCTCTGTCTCCTCACTTTGCCCAGTACTGTTTATTTCTAGACAGAGGTCAATCGGTTGTACTTACTGATGTTAGAGAATTATCTTATATGGGTGATGCCATATGAGGCTCAGCAGAATGCTCCCCTCTGGTCATCAGAGGTATTTGCTCTGGAGGTGCCCCTTATGCGGGCTGTGTATATTTCCTTAGGTTGTGGCAGGGCTGACTACACAGGGTGCCCTGACAGGCAGGTCTGGACCCTGAATTGGTTAAGCATATTCAAAAGCAGAGACATTACTTTGCCAACAAAGGTTCGTCTAGTCAAGGCTATGGTTTTTCCTGTGGTCATGTATGGATGTGAGAGTTGGACTGTGAAGAAGGCTGAGCGCCCAAGAATTGATGCTTTTGAACTGTGGTGTTGGAGAAGACTCTTGAGAGTCCCTTGGACTGCAAGGAGATCCAACCAGTCCATTCTGAAGAAGATCAGCCCTGGGATTTCTTTGGAAGGAATGATGCTAAAGCTGAAACTCCAGTACTTTGGCCACCTCATGCGAAGAGTTGACTCACTGGAAAAGACTCTGATGCTGGGAGGGATTGGGGACAGGAGGAGAAGGGGACGACAGAGGATGAGATGGCTGGATGGCATCACTGACTCGATGGACGTGAGTCTGGGTGAACTCCAGGAGTTGGTGATGGACAGGGAGGCCTGGCGTGCTGCGATTCATGGGGTCGCAAAGAGTCGGACACGACTGGGCGACTGATCTGATCTGATCTGATCTGATGTCTTCTTCAGAGGCTGTCGCCTACAGAAGTCAGAACCTGGTCTTCATGCAGCTGCCTATATGACCTGAGGGAACTGGAGGCTGGCACTAGCCTACTGGTGGGTAGTGCTGGGTCCCTGTACGGCTGACTGCTTGACCTGGGGGGGCCTGATGCTGGAGCCATCCTGCTGGTGGGCATAGCAGCACCCAGTGCTAGTAGACTAGAGGGATTATTCCAAAGTGGCAGTTGCCATCACCATTTTTATTGCAGTAAAATGACTTCCCCAAATGGCTGCTGCCATGTCTTCATCCCTAAGGGAAGTCCCAGCTGACTCCTGCATCTCCAGGATGTTCTCCAAGATCAATAAACAGGTTGGACACTGGCTCCTTTCAAACTACTGCCTCTGTGGTGGAACTCAGACCATGTGAAATTTTGTGTGTACCATTAAGACTAGAGATCTCTTCAAGAAAATTAGAGATACCAAGGGAACACTTCATACAAAGATGGGCACAATAAAGGACAGAAACAGTATGGACCTAACAGAAGCAGAGGGTATTAAGAAAAGATGGCAAGAACACACAGAAGAACTGTACAAAAAAGATCTTAATGACCCAGATAACCACAATGGTGTGATCACTCACCTAGAGCCAGACATCCTGGAATGCAAAGCCAAGTGGGCCTTAGGAAGCATCACTACGAACAAAGCTAGTGGAGGTGATGGAATTCCAGTTGAGCTATTTCAAATCCTGAAAGATGATGCTGTGAAAGTGCTGCACTCAATATGCCAGCAAATTTGGAAAACTCAGCAGTGGCCACAGGACTGGAAAAGGTCCGTTTTCATTCCAATCCCAAAGAAAGGCAATGCCAAAGAATGCTCAAATTACTGCATAACTGCACTCATCTCACACTCTAGCAAAGTAATGCTCAAAATTGTCCAAGTGAGGCTTCAATAGTACATGAACTGAGAACTTTCAGATATTCAAGCTGGATTTAGAAAAGACAGAAAAACCAGAGGTCAAATTGCCAACATCTGTTGGATCATCGAAAAAGCAAAGAGAGTTCCAGAAAAACATCTACTTCTGCTTTATTGACTATGCCAAAGCTTTGACTGTGTGGATCACAACAAACTGTGGAAATCTTCAAGAGATGGGAATACCAGACCACCTGACCTGCCTCCTGAGAAATCTGTGTGCAGGTCAAGAAGCAACAGTTAGAACTGGACATGGAACAACAGACTGGTTCCAATTTGGGAAAGGAGTATGGCAAGGCTGTATATTGTCACCCTGCTTATTTAACTTATATGCAGAGCATATCATGAGAAACGCTGGGCTGGGTGAAGCACAAGCTGGAATCAAGATTCCCAGGAGAAATATCAATAACCTCAGATATGAAGATGACACCACCCTTATGGTATAAAGTGAAGAGGAACTAAAGAGCCCCTTGATAAAAGTGAAAGAGGAGAGTGAAAAAGCTGGTGTAAAACATTCAAAAAATGAAGATCATAGCATCCAGTCCCATCATTTCATGGCAAATAGATGGGGAAACAATGTGAACAGTGACAGACTTTATTTTTTTGGGCTCCAAAATCACTGCAGATGGTGACCGCAGCCATGAAATTAAAAGATGCTTGCTCCTAGGAAGAAAAACTATGACCAACCTAGACAGCATACTAAAAAGCAGACATTACTTTGCCAACAAAGGTCCATCTAGTCAAAGCTATGGTTTTTCCAATAGTCATGTATGGATGTAAAAGTTGGACCATAAAGAAAGCTGAGCGCCAAAGAATTGATGCTTTTGAAGTGTGGTGTTTGAGAAGACTCTTGAGAGTCCCTTGTACTGCAAGGAGACCCAACCAGTCAATCCTAAAGGAAATCAGTCCTGAATATTCAAAGGAAGGACTGATGCTGAAGCTGAAACTCTAATACTCTGGCCACCTAATGTGAAGAACTGACTCTTTGGAAAAGACCCTGATGCTGGGAAAGATTGAAGGCAGGAAGAGAAGGGGACAACAGAGAATAAGATGGTTGGATGGCATCACCGACTCGATGGACATGAGTTTGAGCAAGCTCCAAGAGTTGGTGATGCACAGGGAAGCCTGGCGTGCTGCAGTCCATGGGGTCGCAAAGAGTTGGGACACAACTAAGCAATGAACTGAACTTAAGAATACAGTCCCTTCCTGAGAAAGAAAAATGGAGCTGGAGGAATCAGGCTCCCTGATTTCAGACTGCTGCTAAGTCACTTCAGTCGTGTCCGACTCTGTGCGACCCCATAGACATCAGCCCACCAAGCTGCCCCGTCCCTGGGATTCTCCAGGCAAGAACACTGGAGTGGGTTGCCATTTCCTTCTCCAGTGCATGAAAGTGAAAAAGTGAAAGTGAAAGTGAAGTCGTGTATGACTCTTAGCGACCCCATGGACTGCAGCCTACCAGGCTCCTCCATCCATGGGATTTTCCAGGCAAGAGTACTGGAGTGGGGTGCCATTGCCTTCTCCGTGATTTCAGACTATACTACAATAAATCGCAGCAGTATCTTTTTGGATCCACTTTCTAGAGGTGGTGCCCACCAGTACTGCCATTAGCCTCAGATTGCATAAGAGGTTCCTGCCTGTGACGGTCCTCAAGGAGTAACCCAACTGATTTTTGCCTCTCTAAAAAGATGCTTCAAGATTAGTACATGGGTCCCTTTTCCTATGGTTCATGAACTCTTCCAACTGGTGTTTTTGTGATGGTTTTCAGGTCAAGTGAGTCTATGCACAAGCTCTTTAAGAACAGGTTTCCCATTTCTTGGTTCTGTAATTCTCCTGTGCATATTCCCAATTGGGTTTTCAAAGCCAGGTATTTGGGTGCTTATCTCTCTTTTACAGTATCTAGAAGCTTGTGTACCTGATGTGGAGTTTGAATCCCTCATTCATCTAGAAGAAAGATCTGTGCCTTTGAGATCCCTCTCAATTGTGAATTACTACATCTGGAGTGTGGGTTTTTCCTTGGTGAGCCCATATCGCCACCTTTCCTACTGGTCTTGCTGGTGTTCTTTTAACCTTTTTTGTGGAAGCTTTATTCATCCAGTTTTCAGATTCCTTTCTCAGGGAATTATTTCATATGCAGTTGTAGATCTGTTGAGTGTCTGTGTGAGGAGCTGAGTTCAGGATCTTCCTGCACTGTCATCTTGAACCCTCCCTCACTTCATCTTTTGACCTAAATCTCTAATTTAAAATACAGAAATAACTACTCATGGAGGAGTACGCCAAGACTCTATATACAGTTATAGATTAAAAAATCTCCAATATCATAAACTCACAGAATTACATATTAGTGCTAAAAAAGGACGCTTTGTTTCTTATACATAAGTAAATTGAGACCCAAAAAGGCAAAAATAAATGGCTCTATATCAGAAAGACAGTAACAGATCCAAGATTAGAACAAATTTCTACTGAATCTTTGGATATACACCAACTGAGATACTTTTTGAAGTAAAAAGTTTACTATAATTTTTAAAAAGGGTATGTCAATTAAGAAACAAATTATTCACAGATTCAGTTCAGTTCAGTTCAGTCACTCAGTTGTGTCTGACTCTGCGACCCCATGAACTGCAGCATGCCAGGCCTCCCTGTCCATCACCAACTCCTGGAGTTTACCCAAACTCATGTCCATTGAGTCAGTGATGCCATCGCTAAATACTATAATTTTCAATTATGTAATAAATGATAAACATACCCATTTAAGAAATGTAACATGAATTAGGTTATACCTTTAAAACTAAATTTTTTATGAAAAAAATAATATCCACAATCTGAATCTGACTCAACTGACCACATTACTGATAGATTACTGCACTATTGTATTTATTTCAAAATAGTTATTCACTGCAAACAATAATATAAAGAAAGTATAAGCTCAATTTTCCCATGTATTGAAGGGTGTAAAGCTGACATAGTTTACAGAGTAATTTGTGTGTTTTTAAAATGTAAGACTTCTAAAAGTACGTTGTTTTTTCTTTATGAGGACTTATAAAATCAAGAAGCATATCAGATGTAAACATGTAGCTCAGTTAGAATTTATTTATTTATGTGTACAAATCCAATGCAGATTTAAGGGCACTTTTAAGATTACCTAAAATATAGTGTATGTCACTGACATTATATCTAAGTAAGGAATTTATTTTATGTTCTATTAATTCAATAAACATTGGTTGAGCATCTCCTTTAGGCATTATACTTCCAAAGATGATATAAAAAAAGAAATAATTCAAGTGGATGTAAAACAGATACCACTAAAACAAATAAGCTGTCATTAGTTAGAAGGCACTCTTGGCAGTGTTACAGAGCTAGCAGGTGCGATACTTTAAAAAAAAATCATATGCTAGATAAGTATAATTTGAAGATTCCATTGTAATTAGGGATTTCAAAAAGTAAAACATAAAAATGCTCCAAAGTCTAAAGTAATAGTTCTCAATTAGGGATGATTTGGCAATGTCTGGAGATATTCTGGGTCGTGATAACCGAGGAGGCGCTACGAGCGCACAGTGTGGAAGCCAGGTATATTTTTAAACATTCAACAGTGCATAGGAGAGTCCTTCACAACAGAGAGCTAGCTGGCCAAAAATGTCAACAGTGCCAAGACTGAGAAATCCAAGCCTAAAGTGATTTAAGTGATTCAATGTGATTTAATAAGTATTAATTTATTCTCTGAAAGACACAATGACACATAGATCTATTCTCATAAATATGAAAAAAGGATGTAGTTACAACAAAGATTATTAAATATACTTTATATAAACAAGCCACTTTGCTGTGCATTTCTAATTACAAAAATACCAATGAAAACATTGTTTGAATAGCATTATACTGACTTTCTTCAATGAGCAGTGACTTTTTACTTTCCCGAGATTTTACAGTGCAGGTATTTCTTTCATTTCAGCAAATCCTTAAAGAACATCTATATTACAGATGTTCTATGTAAGATACTGAAATTCAAACGACAGCTTTAACCAGGAAATTAAATTACAATCAATGTAACTAGTGCTATTACAGAGTAATGAACAAGCTACAGTGTTAGGACAGAAGAGTGAGTGATAACTCATGCAGCTGTTTAGAAATCTGCAGTGAGATAAGAATATCAAAGATAGAATCCCAGAGGAACAAATGTCTGATCTGAGGCACTGTTTACATCAGAAGACAGGAGGGCCTTACATGTCATGCTAAATAAAAAACTTCTATTTTATAGATACTAATTAAAACTCACATCCAAGGTGGTAAGAATCTGAAATAAGGCAGTCATCCACTGGGGGATGAGAGAAGGTGAAAACACACTGAAGGCATGTTAAGGGATCAGTAGAGCTAATGAGAAGCAATGGCACCCACTCCAGTACTCTTGCCTGGAAAATCCCATGGACAGAAGAGCCTGGTAGGCTGCAGTCCATGGGGTCGCTAAGAGTCGGACATGACTGAGCGACTTCACTTTCACTTTTCACTTTCATGCATTGGAGAAGGAAATGGCAACCCACTCCAGTGTTCTTGCCTGGAGAATCCCAGGGATGGGGGAGCCTGGTGGGCTGCCGTCTATGGGGTCGCACAGAGTCGGACACGACTGAAGCAACTTAGCAGCAGCAGCAGAGCTAATGAGAAGATTCTTCCTGAGCACTAATGTAAGGAAACCGACTCTAGTGGCAAAAGTTGAGACTAATTCATGCTGTGAGATGCTTTCAGGGTAGCCCAAAAGTGAACATGCAAATATTTATAATATAAAAATTTCCATCAGAGAAAACTCCCCTCCTGCTTCTCGTAGGGGGAAGGACAGAGTGACAATTTTGGAATATATCCATTTTTCCTAACAATGCCTGCCTTCAACAGAAACTATTCTGCCACAGCCTAACAGACTGTGGTTTTCACCAGAGTCTAACTGACATGGGAGGGGGGAAATACCCAACTCAGGCTCACTAAAGGAAAGAGATCTAATCAAGGGACTATATAACACCTCCTCCTCCCACATTCTATCACCACATCAACAGCACTCCTGTATAACGTCAGGGATTACAGATAAAAGAACTGCAAGCCTCAGACCCTATTAAGAGATCTCTAAGAAAACCCAAAAGCACAGGAAGAAAATAACAAGGACATGGAGGAAATTTCAGTCACTGACACCACAGATACAGCAAACATTAAATACAGCCTAACTCCTAGTCAGATAAATACAAAATCTCACACACTAAAGGTCCATAAACCTCAGTTCCTTTTACCTGATGCCTCATATCTTACTTTCAAAAAATACTACAAAGCATGTTAAAAGGCATAAAAACATATCTGAAGAGACAAAAAGCAAGCATCAAATCATAATCAGTATGACAGAGACTTCAGAATGATCAGACCAAAAACTTAAAATGACTATGATTCATGTGTTAAGAGATTTAATAGAAAGAAGTGTACAACATGCAAGAACATCTGAGTAACATAAGCAGAGAGACAGAAATCCAAACAAAGAATCAAAAGAAAATGCTAGTAACTGAAAGCACTGAAACAAAAATGAAGAATGTCTTGGATGAGTTTATCAATAGACTAAATACAGCTGAGGAAAGAATCAGTGGGCTTAAAGAGAAGGCAACAGAAAATTCCAAAACTGAAATGCAAAGAGGAAAAAAACAATGAAAAAGAAATGAATATCCAAGAACTATGGGACTATTACAAAAGGTGTGACATGTACATAATGAAATAGCAGGGAAAAAAGGAACAGAACACTTGAAGTAATAATGACGGAATTTTCAAAAATTAATGAAAGACACAAAACTACTGATCCAAAAAGTTCAGCAATCACAGCAGGACATATATACAAAAATCTACACCTATCATGTTTGAACTGCAGGAAGTCAAAGATGAAGAAAAAATCTTGAAGGATCTGAGAGTCAAGAAAAGAACTGCATTTGCCTTCTCTTCAGAAACCATACAAAAAGAGAGTGAAGCATTTGAACTGTTGAAAGAGAAAAAGAAATACTTAGAATTTTATATCCAGTGAAATTACCCTTCAAAAGCAAAGGAGAAATAAAGATGTTTTAAGGCAAACAATAGACCTTCCTTAAGAGAAATATTAAAAGAAGTTCTTCAGAGAGAAGGGAAATGGTATAGGTCAGAAACTCAGATCTACACAAAGAATGAAAGAGCATTAGGGGAATAAATGGAAGTAAAATAATACCTTTTATTTCCTTATTCTGAGTTGACCTAGGAGAAAACAGTTGTTAAAAATAATAACATCAACAATGCATTCAGCAATTATAGCTTATGGATAAGTAAAATTAACTGACAGCAATATGATAAGAGATAGGAGGGAGGGAATTGGAAAATTCTGTTAAAAGGTATTATACTTGCATTACCCATGAAGCAGTCATGAAGCAGCAGAGTATTATTTGAATGTAGACTTTTATTAGCTGTAAATGTATATTGCAAATTCTAGGGCAACTAACTAGACAACTTTAAAAAGAAGTATAACTGATACACTAAGAGAGAAAAAAGAATCACAGAAAATGCTTGCTGCTGCTGCTAAGTCGCTTCAGTCGTGTCCAACTCTGTGCAACCCATAGATGGTAGCCCACCAGGCTCCCCCGTCCCTGGGATTCTCCAGGCAAGAACACTGGAGTGGGTTGCCATTTCCTTTTCCAATGCATGAAAGTGAAAAGTGAAAGCGAAGTTGCTCAGTCGTGTCCGACTCTTAGCGACCCCATGAACTGCAGCCTACCAGGCTCCTCCATCCATAGGATTTTCCAGGCAAGAGTACTGGAGTGGCTTAGTTAAAATCAAAAGGCAGAAAACGAATGGAATTTAAAAAAGGCAATGAATGGAAAACAGATATAAACTTCTTGACTAATATAGGGTATAGGGGAGTATGGGAACAGAGGAAACTATAGGGTTCTGATGCTTAAAAAAAAAAAAAAGGTGTCCAAACCTACTGCTTTAGAAAACAAGTGGGATCTCTGAAGTCTTTCTCCTGATGCTCTCCCCTCTATACAATGCTTAACTCTTTAAAGAATTAGGAATGGTAGTTTCTACTTTGAATATACTTTCTGGGATGGTAGTAAAGTGGACGTTTAATGCTTCCAATCTGCTAACCCAGGTCACAGTCCTTGGAGTTTCTGAGTCCCAAGGCAAAAAGATGATGAAGGTTCATCCTCCCAGATAATTTCTTACAGATTCTCCTTTCCCTCTAGGAAAGAAGATACGTAGATGTATGTCTGGGTTTCCTCTGCTGCAAGTGTGTGTGTCAGTCGCTCAGTCGTGTCCGACTCTTTGCAACCCCATGGTCTGTAGCCCACCAGGCTCCTCTGTCCATGGACTTCTCCAGGCAAGAACACTGGAGTGGGTTGCCATGCCCTTCTCCAGAGGATCTTCCCAACCCAGGGATTGAACTCAGGTCTCCCCTGTTGCAGGCAGGTTTGTTACTGTCTCTAGTTAATAAGGGGCCTTTTGCCTTTTAAAACTCTTCTCTTGCTACCCTAACAGTTTATCACACGGACAACTAGGATGTCCATTAAAGAGGGTGATTCCTGGGTTCTGTCCAAGAACTACTGAATCAAACTCTCAGAGAGTGAGCCCAGGAATCTGCATTGCTAGCAAATGTTACAGTGAGTCTCATGCACACTGAAGTCTGAGAGCCACACAGATTTAAAATACATCTTCTTTAGAGTTGGGAATAGAGATAGGGACAAGATGAGGAAGGCTCTTCCCTCTATATTTTGGGTCAATTTATTGCTAGGAATATCCCTAACCACTTGCTGAATGTATCTGCCATCCAAATACAGCTGACCCTTGAACAACACAGAGGTTAGGGGCACCATAAAGTTGAAATTCTCTGTATAACTTATAGCAGGTCCCTGTATCCATGGCTCCTCCATATACGCAGTTCTGCATCTGTGGATTCAACCAGCCACAGATCCGGGAGTACTGTAACATTTACTATTGAAAAATATCTACATATAAGTGGAACTGTATAGTTCAAATCCATGTTGTGCAAGGGTCAACTGTACACTGAATGCTCAAGGAACATTTTTGTTAAAAGACTATTTAAGGAGCAAAACATGGTTATTTCAGGTCTGTGATAAAATATTTTGATTCTTCTGAGATAGAATTTGTTTTATTCTGAATGAGTTAAAGTTTTTTCTTAATAGTCTTATATGTTATGTGTCCCCTCCTAGCTCAGTAGGTAAAGAATCTGCCTGCAATGCAGGAGATCTGGGTTCGATTCCTGGGTCGGGAAGATCCCCTGGAGAAGGAAATGGCAACCCACTCCAGTTTTCTTGCCTGGAAAATCCCATGGACAAAGGAGCCTGGCGGGCTACAGTCCATGGAGTCGCAAGAGTTGGACACGACTTAGCAACTAAACCACCACCACCATGTTATGTGTACAGAAGAACTGTAATTTTTAAACTATAGAAGTGAAGCCAAACTTTATTTAGATGACAGGCTTGCTCTAAAGCAGACCATCAAAAAATCACTTGTGCTTCCATGTTAGTTAAAACTTGGTTTAAAGAATTCCTGCAAAGAAAAAAGAAGAAATGACTGAAACATAATCAATGAGAGAAAATTTAAATCCAAAATAACAACAAAAGCTTAAGAGTTGTAAGAAGGATCAAAAAGTTAACAAATGAGTCAGCACACCCTAATGTTGGAGGCACTGCGATCTTGATCTAGGGGGTAAGGAAACTGACAGGAGCATAGTGGTTAAGGATAAATCTGAAAAGAAGAGAGATGAGCAGGCTAAGAGCATAAAGGCCTGATCATCATATGCTCCCAAGAACCAGAAAACTAAAGATTTTGAGAAACAAAAATCTAAGCTACAAAATAGAAGAGAAATGGGACTTTTACTGGGTCCTTTGAGTTTTAGTTCAATGGGTTGCACATATATTACATTACACTAGTAATACTACTTTCTAAGGGCATTGTTAAAAAGTCTAACATTAATATCTGATCAAAACTGTATAATCACATCAGTATCTATATGAGAGAAGGACCCCAGCTTGATTTTCAGTTATTAATTATCAGTTCCTTCTTGTATTCCTATCTTGGGAAAATGGAACTTAGAAAAACTCAGCTTGCAAAACCTTGGAAAACTGAGCCCATTCTTCTATAAATGTTCTTTGTGGAAGAGAAAACTAGATAAGGAGTAGATAGAAGCAATAAATGATCATTCCCCAAAGGCCTTCCTATGCAGGAGACTGTGCCGTTCAAAAGGGAGGCAAGTTACTCCTGCCTATTAATTTGTTAATGGAGAGCGTTAAGTAGGGGTGTGTGTGTGTGTGTGCGCGCGCGCGCGCGCATTGTGCAGATGTCCACGTGCATTAGTGTGTGAGTCAGAGGGACATGGATGGGACTGATCAATTCAGTCTATGAACTCCGTTGTACCTAGCAGCAGGATATACACTCCCATGAGTGCTGTCTGGAAATGGTATGCAGTGCTGGGTATATGTCATAGTCTTTCCTCCTCAGGAAAAGAGAAGAAAACAGAGACAAAGAGATGGAACACCTACACTCTGAAATTCTCCTAACTTGGGGGTCAGAGCAGTTGGGAGGGAGTCAGTCCTCATCTCTTTCTGCCCTCTCCAGATGGCCAGGTGAGAGGTAGAGTTCTAACAATAAGGAAGAAAGAACTGAAATCAGGCTGTCACTTGACACTCACTCTGGATGTTGTGGGAGGACACAGTCTTTTTCAAAGACAGAGTGGAAGTAGTAGACTTGAAATTTGTAAAAGATGGTGTGGCTGCACGGAAACAAGAGAAACCGTGAAGGAATCATTAGCAAAACCCTCTAGAATTAACCTGTGATACAAGACAACAAAGCAGCCCTGAAAACAAAGAGCAAAACTTACCTGCAAACAACTTTCTTTCTAGTTCCTCTTGAATTTTAAGAAGAATCCTTTCCTGTTCTAAGGCTTCTATGTACTTTGAGTAGCACCAGGTTGGCTACAAAAACAATTTTGCAAAGTTAATTTTAGAGATATTTGCCCCAGGAAATAAACTGAAGGTAAGACAGCTTATATCAGCCCCTTCATTTAAAGGCCTTTTAATGTCAAAGAACAGAATATAGAAAACATGCACATTTCATAAATTTATAATTATAGGAATTTTCACACAGCTTACCGATTTAACCTGGGTACAACTAACTGTCATTGATCTACATTTATATAGATATATTTATGATAAAGTAAAGGTATTTCTCTTTAGCCTTGATCTAAATTTTAATAATTTCATTTTTCTTCTAGTTTTATTCAGATATAATCAACATATAGCACTGTTTAAGCTAAAGATGTATAATAATAATGATTTGATATATACACATCATGAAAGGATCACAAGAAATTTAAAAAACACCTTTCATCACATATAGATGGAACATTAAAGAAATAGAAAAAATTATTCCTTATGATGAGAAGTCTCAGACTTACTCTCTTAACAGTTTTCAGTTGTAACATATTATTTATATTTATATATAATATATATTAAAAATTAACAAAATGATAAATGAAATATAAAGATCAGATCAGATCAGATCAGTCGCTCAGTAGTGTCCGACTCTTTGCGACCCCATGAATCACAGCATGCCAGGCCTCCCTGTCCATCACCAACTCCCGGAGTTCACCCAGACTCACGTCCATCGAGTCAGTGATGCCATCCAGCCATCTCATCCTCTGTCGTCCCCTTCTCCTCTTGCCCCCAATCCCTCCCAGCATCAGAGTCTTTTCCAATGAGTCAGCTCTTCGCATTAGGTGGCCAAAGTACTGGAGTTTCACCTTTAGCATCATTCCTTCCAAAGAAATCCCAGGGCTGATCTCCTTCAGAATGGACTGGTTGGATCTCCTTGCAGTCCAAGGGACTCTCAAGAGTCTTCTCCAACACCGCAGTTCATATTTAAATATATATTAAAATGTTTATATTTTAATATATATTTAAAATATACATTTATCTGTCCCTTCTCCCCAATCTTCCCCCTAGCCACCATAAGCTCATTCTTGGAGTCTATAAGTCTGCTTCTGTTTTGCACATAAGTTCATTCGTATCATATCTTTTTAGATCCCACATGTAAGGGGTGTCATATGGTATTTCACCTTCTCTGTCTGGCTTCACTCAGTATGACACTCTCCAGTCCATCCATGTTGCTGCAAATGGCATTAATTCAATCTTTTTAATGGCTGAGTGATACTCCATTGTAAATATATACCACATCTTCTTTATCCATTCCTCTGCTGGTGGACATTTGGATTGCTTCCATGTCTTACTTATTGTAAACAGTGCTACAATGCACATTCAGATGCATGAATCATTTCAGACCATGTTTTTCTCCAGATATATGTCCAGCAGTGGGACTGTAGGACCATATGGCAGCTCTATTTTTAGTTTTTTAAGGAACCTTCCTACTTTTCTCCACAGTGGCTGTATCAATTTACATTCCCACAAACAGTGCAGGAAGGTTCACTTCTCTCCACACTCTCTCCAGCATTTATTGTTTGTGGACTTTTTGGTAATAGCTACTCTCACAGGTATGAGGTGATATCTTATTGTACTTTTGATTTGCATTTCATTATAATTAGCAATGTTGAACATCTTTTCATGTGCCTAATGGCCATCTGCATATCTTCTTTGGAGAAATGTCTACTTAGTTCTTCTGCCCATTTTTTTGAGTGGGCTGTTTGTTTTGATGCTGTTAAGCATCACGTGTTGTTGTTGTTCAGTCACTAAGTCATGTCTGACTCCTTCAACCCCGTGAACTGCAGCATGCCAGGCTTCCCTGTTCTTTACTATCTCCTGGAGTTTGCTCAAACTTATGTCCATTGAGCCGGTGATGCCATCCAACCATCTCATCCTCCATTGTCCCCTTCTCCTCCCGCCCTCAATCTTGCCCGGCAGCAGGGTCTTTTCCATGAGTCAGCTCTTCACATCAGGAGGCCAGAATACTGGAGCTTCAGCTTCAGCATCAGTCCTTCCAATGAACATTCAGAGTTGATTTCCTTTAGGATTGACTGGTTTGATCTCCTTGCAGTCCAAAGGACTCTGAAGAGTCTTCTCCAGCACAATTCAAAAGCGTCAGTTCTTCATCACTCAGGCTTTTTTGTATAGTTCTGTGTATTCTTGCCACCTCTTCTTAATCGCTTGTGCTTCTGTTTGGTTCTTGCCATTGCTGTCCTTTATCATGCCCATCCTCACATGAAATGTCCCCTTGATATCTCCAATTTTCTTGAAGAGATATCTAGTCTTTCCCATTCTATTATTTTTCCTCTATTTCTTTGCATTGTTCACTTAAGAAGGCTTTCTTATCTCTCCTTGCTATTCTCTTCTGCATTCAGTTGGGTATATCTGCCCCTTTCTCCTTTGCCTTTTGCTTCTCTTCTTTTCTCAGTTATTTGTAAGGCCTCCTCAGACAACCCTTTGTCTTCCTGCATTTCTTTTCTTGGGGATGGTTTTGGTCACCACCTCCTATACAATGTTACAAACTTCTGCCCATAATTCTTCAGGCATTCGGTCTACCAGATCTAATCTCCTGAATCTATTTGTCACCTCCACTGTATAATCATAAGGGATTTGATATAGGTCACACCTGAATGATCTAGTGGTTTTCCTACTTTCTTCAACTTAAACTGGAATTTTGCAATAAGAAGCTCATGATCTAAGCCACAGTCAGCTCCAGATCTTGTTTTTCCTGACTGTATAGAGCTTCTCCATCTTCATCTGCAAAGAAAATAATTAATCTGATTTCTGTATTGACCATCTGGTGATGTCCATGTGTAGAGTCTTATCTTATGTTCTTGAAAAAGGGTGTTTGCTATGACCAAGGCGTTCTCTTGGCAAAACTCCATTAGCCTTTCCCCTGCTTCATCTTGTACTCCAAGGCCAAACTTACCTGTTACTTCAGGTACCTCTTGACTTCCTATTTTGCATTCCAATTCCCTATGATGAAAAGGACATCTTTGGTGTGAGTTCTAGAAGGTCTTGTAGGTCTTCCTAGAACCGTTCAGCTTCTTTGGCATTTAGTGGTTGGGACATAGACTTGGATAACTGTGATACTGAGTGGTTCACAAGCTGTTTGTAAAATTTGGAGACTAATCCCTTATTGGGAGAAGGCGATGGCACCCCACTCCAGTACTCTTGCATGGAGAATCCCAGGGATGGGGGAGCCTGGTGGGCTGCCGTCTATGGGGTCACACAGAGTCAGACACGACTGAAGCGACTTAGCAGCAGCAGCAGCAATCCCTTATCAGTCACATCATTTGCGCATATTTTCTCCCAATCTGTGGGTTGTCTTTTCATTTTGTTTACTGTTCCCTTTACTCTGCAAAAGCTTTGGAGTTTAAGCAGGTCCCATTTGTTTATTTTTGTTTTTATTTCCGTTATTCTGGGAGATAGACCAAAAAAGATATTGCTATGATTTATGCCAAGAGTTTTCTGCTTATGTTTTCCTCTAAGAATCCTATAGTGTCTGGTCTCACATTTAGGTCTTTAATCCATTTTGAGCTTATTTTTGTGTGTGGAGTTAAAGAATGATCTAATTTCTTTTTTTTTTTTTACATGTAGCTATCCAGTTTGCGCAGCAACATTTGTGGAAGAGACTTCCTCTCTCCTTATTTTTACACTGTGTTTCTGAAACTTAATGCTAATCATTTGCTAATAAATGTTATTCTAAATGGCATTAGGTATCACACTTTCAAATATATATTTTTCAATATATGGCTTTACAAAATTGGACATTTATCTCAATAATAGCTTCATAATCTATCAGTTATCTTAGCTGGGAGGCTGAACACATTTGACATTTCAAGTACCAGAAACATTGTTTCTTAAGCTAGTATTAGCCTATGATATAAACACTTTTAATATCAGTCTTTAAAAATGTACATAAGTTAAACTTATAAAATTTCCGGGACACTAATGTATGTTATAAATATAAACATAAAAATTGTAGATATATTAGTTGCTGATCATGTATTATCAAAAAGATATATTAGCTATTGATCATATATGTACATATATTAGTTTTTGATCAATTTTATGACCACTTCAAATAATTTTAAAAATTGATACTAGCATTTGACATTCTTCTTTCTTCTCTTGACCTAAGAATATATCAACCTACATATATTCTTATATATATGATTATCTCTTTTCCAATAAGAGAGTTATCTCAACTTCTGCCACTAAAATCTTCTTCATATGTATCCAGAAATTATTTTCTCTGATTATGTTGTTCAGGATCAGCCGAAATTGTAATGTTCTCTGAAGACTCAAGGAAACTCTATTCCAGTCTCTCCTCATGGAATTTTAGCCTCATTTTCAAACAAACATATATCTATTACTTTAAAAATAACTCAGCTACTGCCTGACAGCATCCAATGCTCTAGAGAAGTGATATCTCTGGTACCTTCCCTGCTTACCTGTCGGCCGTACGCTTGCATGCCTAACCCTGGGTCACTAGTTAGAGCAGCTGCTTTGATAACAGGTCCTGAAGTACTCGAATATTGTTTGATTCCATCCTGTAATTATATTAAATTAAATTATTCTAAAAAGGGGGTTATTAAGGACACTTACTACTACAATAAGATAATGATATCTTTATGACATGTAGTATGCTTCACATACTATATTTAATTCTACTCTATTATATAAGTTCTCTTACTATTTCCATCTCATAGGAAAAAAATGAGGTTTTGGGAAGTGAAGTGGTTTCCCTGAGGTATTAGAACTGATCAATGGTAAGGCCAGGATTCAAAACTAGGTAGGCTCACTCTAGAAACTGCACTCCTATCTACTATACTATACTGTCTTGGATCAATAATACCTTACAATTGTATAGTTGAATACCCTACAAGTTCTTTTATTCATATCATTTCAATTAATCCATTTCACATCATATGAGGTTAATATTATCACTATCAGTTGATAGATAAAATTGAGGTTAAGAGGGTTAAGAGTCATGCCTATGGTTACCTAGATAAACCCAATGCTTTTCATAGTAAGTGATTTTTTTCAGAAGATATCTTTTCATGTTACAAAAAAATCATGAGTTTCCCATATTCACTTTTTCCAACATTTTCTCATATGTCTTCATTGACAATAGCATCTTGGAACAAACTTATACTCTATTGGTCTTCTTTACCTTATACTTTCTGTGTTAAAATAAATGCATGTGAGAAATCTGTTGTTACTAGTTCAGTTCAGTCACTGAGTCGTGTCCAACTCTTTGTGACCCCATGAACCACAGCACACCAGGCCTCCCCTTCCATCACCAACTCCCGGAGTCCACCCAAACCCATGTCCATTGAGTCGGTGATGCCATCCAACCATCTCATCCTCTGTCGTCCCCTTCTCCTCCCACCTTCAATCTTTCCCAACATCAGGGCCTTTTCAAATGAGTCAGCTCTTCACATCAGGTGGCCAAAGTATTGGAGTTTCAGCTTCAACATCAGTCCTCCCAATGAACACCCAGGACTGATCTCCTTTAGGATGGACTGGTTGGATTTCCTTGCAGTCCATGGGACTCTCAAGAGTCTTCGCCAACACCACAGTTCAAAAGCATCAATTCTTCGGCGCTCAGCTTTCTTTATAGTCCAACTCTCACATCCATACATGACCACTGGAAAAACCATAGCCTTGACTAGATGGACCTTTGCTGACAAAGTAATGTCTCTGCTTTTTAATATGCTGTCTAGGTTGGTCATAACTTTCCTTCCAAGGAGTCTTTTAATTTCATGGCTGCAATCACTAGTAAGTGATGGCAATACATTTACTGTATATAGTACAAATATTTAAATTAAAATTCCTATGTTTTCTTTAGGATTATTTACCCTACAAAATGATTGTCAATATTTATACCTAACCATGTTAGCAGAAGATGAAGAGGAACTCAAAAGCCTCTTGATGAAAGTGAAAGAGGAGAGTGAAAAAGTTGGCTTAAAGCTCAACATTCAGAAAACGAAGATCATGGCATCCGGTCCCATCACTTCATGGGAAATAGACGGGGAAACAGTGGAAACAGTGTCAGACTTTATTTTTCTGGGCTCCAAAATCACTGCAGATGGTGACTGCAGCCATGAAATTAAAAGACGCTTACTCCTTGGAAAGAAAGTTATGACCAACCTAGATAGCATATTCAAAAGCAGAGACATTACTTTGCCAACAAAGGTTCGTCTAGCCAAGGCTATGGTTTTTCCTGTGGTCATGTATGGATGTGTGAGGGTTGGACTGTGAAGAAGGCTGAGCGCTGAAGAATTGATGCCTTTGAACTGTGGTGTTGGAGAAGTCTCTTGAGAGTCCCCTGGCCTGCAAGGAGATCCAACCAGTCCATTCTGAAGGAGATCAGCCCTGGGATTTCTTTGGAAGGAAAGATGCTAAAGCTGAAACTCCAGTACTTTGGCCACCTGATGCAAAGAGTTGACTCATTGGAAAAGACTCTGATGCTGGGAGGGATTGGGGGCAGGAGGAGAAGGGGACGACAGAGGATGAGATGGCTGGATGGCATCACTGACTCGATGGACGTGAGTCTGGGTGAACTCCGGGAGTTGGTGATGGACAGGGAGGCCTGGCGTGCTGCGATTTATGGGGTCACAAAGAGTTGGACACGACAGAGACTGATCTGATCTGATGTTAGCATTTACTAGTTGACAGATATAGACAGATCAGAATATCACTTATGGACACTTGCATTTCCATAAATGAAATATAATATGGATGATACAAACACATTCTGGATTTTCTGGAGAGATAGTAATTTAAGATTTTCTCTACTCTCATTCATACTATATGTTCCAACTTTTGTTTCAGACAATATATTTACCAAAGCAAACTTTGGTAAAGAAAATACTTGGGATGACAGAGGGCTGTGACGTTCTTCCTAAGAATTTGAGATACTGTAAGAGATCTTCTTTATATCCTCCTTACTTCTATAACCTTTATTCAATAAGTGTACACTGAGATAACTTCCCAAGTGGTACGGTGGTAAAGAGTCTCCCTGCCAGCCAATGTAGCAAACACAGGAGATGTGGGTGCAGTCCCTGGGCGGGGAAAATTCCCTGGAAGAGGAAATGGCAACCCACTCCAGAATTCTTGCCTGGGAAATTCCATGGACAGAGGAGCCTGGTGGGCTACAGTCCTTAGGGTCGCAACAAGTCAGACACGACTGAGTGGGCATACATGCATACATTTAGAACTATTTGTTGAATAGTTGGTAAAGAATCCGCCTGTAATGCAGGAGACCCTGGTTCGATTCCTGGGTTGGGAAGATCTGCTGGAGAAGGGATAGGCTACCCACTCCAGTATTATTGGCCTTCCCTTGTGGCTCAGCTGGTAAAGAATCTGCCTTCAATGTGGGAGACCTGAATAGAGCTTACTATTTAAAACCAACTCAAATTAACCTTTTCTTTGAGATCCTTTACTTTCCCCCCACAAATAATTAATTACTAAATTTCTGGGATTTCAGTTTTTTTGTTTATATTCTTTTCAGTTAAGTATATGTGTGTGTTTTTCAATCCTTACACTATATGTAAATTTTATATTCATGTTCCTAGCATACATAAAAGGGATAAATAGATCATCAATAAAATTCTATGTAGTAGATAATCAATAAAAGTCTGGTGAAAGAAGGAAGAAAGGGATTAGGATAGGGAGCTCTTTTTGAGAGACTATTTAGGCCACATTAGTAAAAAATGCAGCAGGCCCACGTAGGACTCATCTGATTGGTGAAGTTATTCACATGCCACAGACGTAATCAGAAAAAAGCTCCAAATGTACTTAAGTTAGACAACATTCTATTTTTTCCTCCCTAAATGAACCCTTCAAATATATTTTCTTCCTGAGCCTACCAAATTAGTATCACATTCATGTGGTTCAGTCAGACACGTACTTGCGTCAAGGGTCTGAAGACGGTAAATATGAGGGTTTTTATTTAGTGAACTCTGTTTCTTGTCAGATTATATAGATTGGGCTAGATGCATAGTTGGTTTGAGGGAGAAATCAGCTTTTGTATTATATGATCTATCACTTATTACCCAAACTACTGGAAGGGAAATAACTGCAGAAATTTTTAAAATAACTAATCCAAAACTAGTTATATTTAAGTGTAATAACATTTCATTTCCATACATGAGCTCTGTGCTCAGTCATTCAGTCGTGTCTGACTCTTTGTGACCCCATGGACTGTAGCCCACCAGGCTCCTCTGTCCATGGGATTTTCGAGGCAAGAATCCTGGAGTGGGGTGCCATTTCCTCTTCCAGGAGATCTTCCCGACACAGGGATTGAACCCGTGTCTCTTGAGTCTCCTGCATCGGCAGGCGGGTTCTTTACCACCAGTACCACCTGGGAAGACACAAGTCGCTCATAAGCTGTATATGAGTAAATATTTGCCCTATGATTAAAGAGCTTTTAATACATGGACAAAAATATGTGAAGTCATATTGTGAAGAACTGATTCAGTGGAAGCAAGATTTTACAGACACCTCTTCCTATTTTCTTGCTCTTAGGCCTTTCCCCATTCCCACTCTATACTGGAAATACCCTCGACCTCCTGATGATAGAAAACATCAACCAAAGAGAAGCCTTTGAAAATCTGGTAACTTTTTGCAGTATCATTCATATAAAAATGTTGTTATATATTGAATACTTATTAAAATATTTCTAACAATAGGATATGAATAATAACAATACCACCAAAGCTTAAGAGACGCCACGTTACCAGCACCTCTGCTCCCTTTCGTGTTGCCTGCCCAATCACATCATCTGTCTCCACCCAACCTACAAAGGTAACCACTGTACTGGACTTTGTGTTTATCATTCCTTTTTTTTTTTTTTTATATTTTATCGCATTTGTATTGATTCGTTTTATGGGAATTTTAACTTTATATAAGCAGAGTTGACTGGTTATATTTTTGCAACTTTTCCAGTCAGCAGTATATTCCTGATATATGTCTATGTTTATTATTGTAGTATAGTTTATTTGTTTTCCATCACAGCAGTGTTCTACTACATGAATTTATTTTTAACAATCTCCTGTTAATAGATATTTGGATAGCTTCTGACTTTTTGCTTTTGAAAACATGGGTGCTATAAACCATGTGCATATGACCTGATATCTGTGTCCATAAATTACTCTAGGATATATGTATTTACAAGTAGATTGGATAAATTGAAGGCTAAGTGCATCTTTTAATTTACCAGATAAAGTAAAATTGTTTTCTAAAGTTCAATCTATACTCTCATCCATAGTGTATTAGAATTCTGACTACTCCCTATTATTGGTGATTGAGAAAAATATAAGACATTTCAAAATGAGCAGAAAATAACAGGTGATATCCCATAAAACCATTGCAAGAATAAAACAAAGTGAGAAGTCCAATATTTTAGTTGATAACAGCACTCTCCAAGAAATCCAATCATGAAGCATAAAACTCTAACATAGGAGCCCAAAATAGATAAAATATTCCTATACAAACATTTGCATATATGACATAAAACTCCAAATCCTAAATGCAGAAACTCAGAACAGAAACAGATCAAAACATTTTAAAAGGAAAATGTAAAATGACTGTTTACTGAACTTAAAAAAGATTGAAAAAACCAAAAATCTCTCAGAAATGAAGTACCCAAGGTATCATGAATATGGATCCTAAAGAAAGTGTATCAGTTCAGTTCAGTTCAGTCGCTCAGTCGTGTCCGACTCTTTGTGACCCATATACACAAATATATGTAGCATTAATATAAATCCCCCTCTTCCAAACTTGGCAAAAGATATAAATATACAGAATCAAGAACCTGAGCAATCCTCAAACAGAAACAACCCAAAGAAATCTGCATAAGACATATCATATTCAAAATTCTGAAAACTAAACACAAAGAAAAGAATCTTGAAAGCAGTGAGAAATAATACCTTACATAAAGGAAAAAGAAAGAACAAAACAAATCTTGGAACATCAAAAAAGAAGAAAAATAGAGCAAAAGTAAGGGTAAATACAATAGACTTTTCACTTTGAGTTTCCTGATTTATGTTTAACAGTTGAAGCAAAAATTATAAAACTGTCTGATGGGATTCTCAATATATGTTGAGAAGTATTTAAGATAATTGTAAACAGGTGAGGGGAAAGAGACTTAAAGGGAGGTAGTTTTGAGACCCAAACTGGTAAAATGTCAACACCAATAAATTGAGAAGTTATGCTTGTATAAGGTGATATCTAAAGTAACTGCTGAAACATCTAAACAGAGAGACACCAAAACGAAATTCTAAGAGATGTTCAAGTAATACACAGGAGTGTAAGACAAGGAAATAGAAAAAAGAAGAGAGGGAATAAGCAAAACAGAAAGTACAATGACATTTAAAAACTAACATATCAATAATTATATTAAAGATGCATAGATTAAATATACCAATTAAAAGAAAGAGACTGGTAGATTAAAAACCAAACACTACCATGACCCAACTATATGCTATCTATAGGAAACTTAATTCAAATATAATGATATAGGTAGTAATGTAAGCAGATGGAAAAAGATACCACGTGAAAATCAAAATACCAAGATGATACTATAGCTTTAGAGATGTTTGACAATTCCTCAAAAGGAGCCAATAATTCAACTTCTAGGTCCCAAGAAAAATTAAAACATGTCTATCTATATAAGGCTGCATAAGAATGTTCATAGCAGCATTATTAATAAAGCCAAAAAGTGGAAACAACCCAATACATCAACTGATGAACGGATAAGCAAAATGCATTTCAACCATACAGTGTAATACCAGTTAGTCATGAGAAGAATAAAGTACTGACACATGCTGCAAAATAGATGAACCTTGAGAATACCATGTTAAGCGAAAGGAGCCAGGCATAAGAACCACATACTGTATTATTTCTTTTATATGAAATGTCCAGATACAGAAAGTAGATTAGTGGTTTCCAGAGGCTAGGGAGGAAGGAGGAAAGGGGAGTGATTGCTAATGGGTATACAGTTTCTTTTTGGGGTGATGAAAATGTTCTACAGTTAGGTAGTGGTGATAGTCACACAGCTCTGCAAATATACTAAAACCATAAAATTGTGCACTTTAACAGTGTAAATTTTATGGTATGAGAATTAAATTTCAATAAAGCTGTTATAAAATAAAAGCATTCATAATAACCCTGTGTACGAGACAGCAAAAGAGACACTGATGTATAGATCAGTCTTATGGACTCTGTGGGAGAGGGAGAGGGTGGGGAGATTTGGGAGAATGGCACTGAAACATGTATAATATCATGTATGAAACAAGTCGCCAGTCCAGGTTCGATGCACGATACTGGATGCTTGGGGCTGGTGCACTGGGATGACCCAGAGGGAGGGTATGGGGAGGGAGGAGGGAAGAGGGTTCAGGATGGGGAACACAGGTATACCTGTGGCGGATTCATTTCGATATTTGGCAAAACTAATACAATATTGTAAAGTTTAAAAATAAAATAAAATTTAAAAAATAAATAAAAGCATCCAAATGAGGAGGAGGAGGAGGAGGAGACAGCGGTGGGAGTGACTACATAACATTTTATTGTAATAGCCCCAAACAGGAACTAACCAAATGTCCTTTAATGAGTGAATGGCTGCACTGTGGTACAATGTACTACAGAACACTGCTGCTGCTGCTGCTGCTAAGTCGCCCAGTCGTGTCCGACTCTGTGTGACCCCACAGACGGCAGCCCACCAGGCTCCTCCGTCCCTGGGATTTTCCAGGCAAGAGTGCTAGAGTGGTGTGCCATTGCCTTCTCCCTACAGAACACTGCTCAACAACAAAGAGGATGAACTGCAGATACACATGACAATGTGGATTCATCTCCAGGGTATTTATGTTGAGTGAAAAAATGCCAGTCTCAAGAAGTCACATATTGTTATGATTCCATTTATAAAACATTCTCAAAAATGACAAAATTATATAAATGGGGGAAAGATTCATGGCTAAAATATTAGGATAATTGGTTGGAGATGACTTACAGTCACAAGGAACATCTTTGTGGTGCATCTTGGATAGAGTGTTGGTTACTCGAATATACACATGTGACAAAATGGCATGACCTATACACACACCTTGTATCAATATCAGTTTCCTGATTTTACTATTGTAATAGCAAGGTGTAGCCACTGGGGGAAACTGGGGGAAGGTACATGAGACCTCTTTACTATTTTTGCTATTTCCTAATTGGAGAAGGCAATGGCACCCCACTCCAGTACTCTTGCCTGGAGAATCCCATGGATGGAGGAGCCTGGTGGGCTGCAGTCCATGGGGTCGCAAGAGTCAGACACGACTGAGCGACTTCACTTTTCACTTTCATGCATTGGAGAAGGAAATGGCAACCCACTCCAGTGTTCTTGGCTGGAGAATCCCAGGGACGGTGGAGCCTGATGGGCTGCCGTCTATGGGGTCATACAGAGTCAGACATGACTGAAGCGACTTAGCAGCATGAATGTTAATTATCTCAACATAAAAATTTTTTCTAAAAAAATTAGAATTTGAAATTTAAAAAAATACCAATAACATTATCTTGAATATGAAATACTTTGGAATAAATTTCACAAAATATATTCAAGATGTCACAGAAAATGCAAAATCATTGATGAAAGAAATTAAAGAAGAACTAAACAGAAATAAACTGTGTTCATGGATTAGAAAACAAAATGTTTTCTAATTTATGACATAAATTCTCAAATTGAATTATAGGCTTACTACAATCCTGATACAATATCTCAATAGTTAACATGTGAAAAATTGTTCCATCTTATTAATAATTATGTCCAACTCTTTATGATCCCATCGACTGTAGCCCACCAGGTTCCTCTGTCCATGGGATTATCCCAGCAAGAATCCTGGAGAGGGTTGCCATTTTTTCCTTCAGGGGATCTTCCTGACCCAGGGATCCAACCCGAGTCTCCAGTGGCTCCGGTATTGGCAGGCAGATTCTTTACCACTGAGCCACCTGGGAAGCCCTTACTAATAATTAGGTGGATAGAAATGAATGCATTAGTATGATGACATACCATTTGTCATCAACAGATGGACAAAAATTTGCAAGTCTGAACATACCAGATGAGGAGAAATAGGAACATAAACTGACACACACTCATACTCTATTACTTAACCATTCCAAAAACATTTTAATCACGTGAATATGGAGGCATTTACAGCACTGTTGTTTGCAGTGCTATTTATAAATGTATAAATTGAAAAAATACAATAAAGAAAGTTAAATAAAATAGTATATTTATGCTTATGATGGGAATGCAGCAATTAAGCTGAATAAATGAGATCTATCTAAGAGCAGTGTGGGTAGAATTAAAAACAACACTAAATTTAAAATGCAAGATGTAGAAAGCACAATATGTGCTATAGAATGAACTATGTCTCTCCCAAATTTGTATGTTGATGTCCTAACTTTCACTGTGACTGTATCATGAGATAGGGTCTTTAAGAGGTGGCTGTTGTTGATTTCCTAAGTCAGGTCTGACTCTTTGTGACCCCATGGACTGCAGCTTGCCAGGCTCCCCTGTCCTGCACTATCTCCTGGAGTTCATTCAAATTCATGTCTGTTGAATCAGTAATCCTATCTAACCATCTTGTCCTCTGCAGCCCCCTTTTCCTTTTGCCTTCAATCTTTCCTAGCATCAGCAGGGTCTTTTCCATTGAATCAGCTCTTTGCATCAGGTGGCCAAAGTACTGGAGCTTCAGCCTCAGCATCAATCCTTCCAATAAATATTCAGGGTTGATTTCCTTTAGGATTAACTGGTTTGATCTTCTTGCAGCCCAAGGGACTCTCACGAGTCTTCTCTAAGCATCATAATTTGAAAGCATCAATTCTTTGGCACTCAGCCTTCTTTATGGACCAACTCTCACACGTGTACATGACTACTGGAAAAACCATAGTTTTGACTATCTGGACATTTGTTGGCAAGTAATGTCTGCTTTTTAATATGCTGTTTAGGTTTGTTGTAGCTTTTCTTCCAAGGAGCAAGCATCTTTTAATTTCATGACTGCAGTCACTGTCCTTAGTTACTCTGGAACCCAAGAAAATCTGTCACTGCTTCTACTTTTTCCCCTTCTATTTGCCATTAAGTGATGGGACCAGATGCCATGATCTAGTTTTTTGAATGTTGAGTTTCAAGCCAGTTTTTTCACTCTCCTCTTTCACTCTCCTCAAGAGGCTCTTTAGTTCCTCTTCACTTTCTGCCATTAAAGTGGTATCATTTGGGTATCTGAGGCTGTTGATATTTTTCCTGGAAATCTTGATTCCAGCTTGTGATCCATTCAGCCTGGCATTTTGCAGGATGTATTCTGCATATTTGGAGATGGAAATGGCAACCCACTCCAGTATTCTTGCCTGGGAAATCCTGTGATGAAGGAGCATGGCAGGCAATATAGTCCATAGGGTAGTAGAGTCAGACACAACTGAGCAACTAGACTTTTCATTCTGCATATAAATTAGATAAACAGGGTGACAATATACAGCGTTGTCATACTCCTTTCCCAATCTGGAACCAGTCTGTTGTTCCATGTCTGGTTCTAACTGTTGCTAAATACAAGTTTCTCAGGAGACAGGTAAGGTAGTCTGGTATTCCCATCTCTTTAAGAATTTTCCAGTTTGTTGTGGTCCACATAGGCTTCCTCATAGTCAGTGACGCAAAGTAGATATTTTTCTGGAATTCCCTTGCTTCTCTATGACCCACTGGATGTTGGCAATTTGATCTCTGGCTCCCCTGCCTTTCTAAACCCAGCTTATACCTCTGGAAGTTCTAGGTTCAAATACTGTTGAAGCCTAGTTTGAAGGATTTTGAGCATAACCTTACTAGCATGCAAAATAAGTGCAAATGTATGGTAGTTTGAACATTCTTTGGCATTGCCTTTCTTTGGGATTGGAATGAAAATTGACCTTTCCAGTCCTGTGGCCACTGCTGAGTTTTCCAAATTTGCTGACATATTGAGTGCAGCACTTTAACAGCATAACCTTTTAGGATTTTAAATAGCTCAGCTGGAATCCCATCACTTCTACTAGCTTTGTTCGTAGTAATGCTTCCTAAGGTTCACTTGCCTTCACACTCTAGGATGTCTGGCTCTAGGTGAGTGATCGCACCATCGTGGTTATCTGGGTCATTAAGACCTTTTTTACATAGTTCTTCTGTGTATTCTTGCCACCTCTTCTTAATCTCTTCTGCTCCTCTTAGGTCCACACCGTTGCTGTCCTTTATTGTGCCCATATTTGCATGAAATATTCCTTTAATATCTCTAATTTTCTTGAAGAGATCGCTAGTCTTTCCCATTCTATTGTTTTCTCTATTTCTTTGCATTGGTCCTTTAAGAAGGCTTTCTTGTCTCTCCTTGCTATTTATTCTCTGGAACTCTGCATTCAATTGGGTATATTTTTCCCTTTCTCCCTTGCCTTTTGCTTCTCTTCTTTCCTCAGCTATTTGTAAAGCCTCCTGAGATAACCACTTTGTCTTCTTGCATTTCGTTTTCTTTGGGATGGTTTTGGTCACTGCCTCCTGTACAGTGTTACAAACTCTGTCCATAGTTCTTCAGGCACTCTGTCTACCAGATCTAATCTCTTGAATCTATTTGTCACCTCCACTGTATAATCATAAGGGATTTGATTCAGGTAATACCTGAATGGCCTTCTGGGGCTTCCCTGGTGGCTCAGATGTGGGAGATCTGGTTTCAATCCCTGTGTTGGTGAGAACCCCAGGTTTAATCCCTAGGTTGGGAAGATCACCTGGAGAAGAGAATGGTTATCCACTCCAATATTCTGCCTTGGAGAATTCTATGGACAGAGGAGTCTAGCAGGCCTCAGTCCATGGGGTCACAAAGAGTCAGACACGACTGAGCAACTTTCACTTTCACTCTGAATGGCCTATTGGTTTTTCCCTACTTTCTTCAATTTAAGTCTGAAATTTGCAATAAATAAGGAGCTGATGATCTGAGTCACAGTCAGCACCAGGTCTTGTTTTTTTCTGGCTGTATAGAGCTTCTCTCTGTCTTTGGCTCCTCTCCTTCCCTTTCATAGATCATAGTCTTGTCATGATGAAGGGGCTTGCATAACTCAGTGAAGCTATCAGCAAGGCCATGCAGGGTCACCCAAGACAGACCAGTCATAATGAAGAGTTCTGACAAAACACGGCCCACTGGAGGAGGAAACAGCAATACACTCCAGTATTCTTGCTGTAAGAACTTCATAAACAGTTTGAAAAGGCAAAAAGATATGACACCAGAAGATGAGCATCCCCAAGGGCAGAAGGTGTCCAGTACACTACTTGGGAAGAGCAGAAGGCAATTACTAATAGCTCCAGAAAGAATGAAGAGGTTGGGCCAAAGTGGAAAAGATGCTGAGTTGTGGATGTGTTTGGTGGTGAAAGTAAAGTCTGATGCTGTAAAGAACGATATTGCATAGGAACCTGGAATGTTAGGTCCATGAATCAGGGCAAATTGGATGTGATCAAGCAGGAGATGCAAGACTGAACATCGATATCTTAGGAATCAGTGAACTAAAATGGATAAGAATGGGAGACTTTAATTCAGATGACCATTATACCCACTACTGTGGGCAAGAATCCCTTATAAGAAATGGAGTAGCCCTCATAGTCAACAAGAGAGTCCGAAATACAGTACTTGGGTGCCACCTCAAAAATGACAAAATGATCTTGGTTCATTTCCAAGGCAAACCATTCAACATCACAGTAATCCAAGTCTGTGCCCCAACCACTGATGCCGAAGAAGCTGACATTGACCGATTCTATGAAGATCTACAAGACCTTCTAGAGCTAACACCAAATAAAGGTGTCCTTTAAGAGGTATTTAGGGTTAAATGGGAGAAGGAAATGGCAACCTACTCCAGTGTTCTTGCCTGGAGAATCCCAGGGACGGGGGAGCCTAGTGGGCTGCCGTCTATGGGGTCGCACAGAGTCGGACACAACTCAAGCAACTTAGCAGCAGCAGCAGTAGGGTTAAATGAGGTCATAAGGGTAGGGTCATAATCCAAAGGAATTGTGGCTTTACGAGAAGAGAAAGGATGAGAGCTCTCTTTCTCTCCCCAACTTGTGAGGACACAAATAGAAGGTGGCCTTGTACATGCCAGGAGAGGTCTCACCAAGAATCTTATTAGTTGGCACCTTGAGCTGGGACTTCTAGTCTCCTGAACTATGAGAAAGTTAATTTCTGTTGTTTAAGCCATCTAGTCTGTAATATTTTGGTATGGTAGCCTGAGCAGGCTAATAAAATATGGCACTATTTATGTAAGTTAAAGTACATACAAAATAGTCCTCTGTATCATTTATGAATCCATATACCCATATAAAACATTATCTTAAAAAGGAGTTGTTGAGAACATATCCAAAACTTAATGGTTGCTCTTGGAAGTGGGGAGGGTAATAGAACTCAGGGTTGGGGGCTTTCCTGGTGGCTCAGTGGTAAAGAATCCACCTGCCGTGCAGGTGACATGGGTTTGATTCCTGATCCAGGAAGGTCTGACATACTGCAGAGCAACGGAGCCCGTGCACCACAACTACTGAGCCTGTGCTCTAGAACCTGGGAGCCACAACGAGAGGAGCCGCCGCACCAGGACTAGAGGGAAGTCCATGCAGCAGCGAAGACCCAGCACGGCCAAATAAGTAAATAAATAAAATCAGGCATTAAAAATAAAAAAGAACTCAGGCCTGGGGTTAAGAGGGTACAGTGTTCTGCACTATTTCACTTACAAAGGAAAAATGAAAAACTAATGTAAAATATGTTAACAGTGTTTATGTTGACCTGGGGAAGCATGGGGGTTATAATTATATTACTTTTATATCTTTAGATATATTTTAAATTTCTTTTAAAAAAGAGAATGGGGTAAAGCTTATAAATAAGATGAAATATGTTATTTGTTACCCCTTCTCAAGTAAAAAAATAGATAAAGAGATAGATAAATTGATAATGGACAGACAAAGAGGCAGCCTGGGCAACTTACGACTCATAAGTTTCACAGTCAGTGTATCATTCTCTAATTTTAATATTGAAAATGCTGTCCCAAGTACGTAATACTATCTCATTCATTCCCAGATTTATTTGGTAAATAATGATTAATAATTGAACATGTGCTGGATAGTGGTGGAAGTATTTAATAAGACAGATGGTATCTTTGAGGATCTCAGTTCAGTGAGAAAGACAGATGCAAAAACTTACTCGTAAGACAAATATAAAGTGCTCTCCAGGAGAGGTACATAGATGAGATGATTTTTGAGAAAACTTTTTTAACTTCAAAACAAGTCTGAAACTTCTGACTGAAGGCTTAAAAGTCACTAAAATCCATACTTTATAACTTCTCTGTATTTTTGCTCATCCCAAATTCTACAAATGTACACACAGCATTTGCAGAGAAGAAACCAATTCTGAGTCCACATTGGAACCACTTCTTTGACTTGCTTTTCGTTGCTTTTGTTATTATAATCATACAGAATGGACTGCCTCAGAGAATCCTGCCCCTCTGCCTGACTGTTAAAGTGCTTTGGGTTCAGAACCCTGTCCACCTGTACGTGGCAGGAAAGAAGAAATTAACACATCCCCTGCCCGAGGCTTGCCACTGTAGGAGATGTTTGCAAGATTAATGGCCTTTTTTACTTTGCTTCCTCGTCTCCCCTCAGTCTCTGATCTATAAAAATCTGGCATCCAGACCTCAATAAGATGGTTATTTTGAGGCACTAGTCTGCCATCTTCTGGGTCAGCTGGCTCCCTGATTAATGTCTCTTCCTTGCCTCAACCCCTCAGATTCATTGGCCTTTCATGTGGCGAGCAGAGAGAGCTTGGACTCAATAACAATATCACATACCTTTTAAAAGTCTGATTAAACCCCAAATGATTCTTGTCTCACCTTTACAAATTTTTCATCTTCTATGACTGCCATTTTCTTTTTCTGCTTACTATATTCTTGTCTTCTCTCCAAAACACTCATAATTTTTTCATCAGTTAAGTTCTTCCTAAACTCACAGAACTGAGGCCAAAATTTAAACAGAACTCCAAAAATTGTCATCTGTATAAAAAACAAAGTATGTCTCAGATTACAATTTTATACAATTTAAACTCTAATTCACCATAATAATGGATTAACTATTCTATCTTTAATATACAGCATGTTTCCTCCAACTTATTGTCTCCAGACATCTTGGTATAGTTTAGCTTGGCACATGCTTATCATCAATGTTTTTTTACTACCAACGAGAAGTCTTTCTTTAAAAAAAACATACACTTAAATACAGTTAAAAGTCACTTTATACTTTATGTTTCCCTAACCAATTGATTGTATTAATAAAGAATCCATTAGGTCTTTTTAAATAAGAAATACATGTTTTCTTTTAAAACTTCTACCAGTTGATCTGCCACACACTCGGCTGTTTTATGCAAGTATTTCAAATATTCAGTTCATCAAGGGGGACTCCTCTCCACCCCTCCTTTCCCTTCTTTTAGAGAAAGGAAATACCATTTTGCCTCTGGAAAAGCTCTTAAACAAAGCTGCAGATCTAAGAATAAATCTTGAGTAACTTTTAAATGATACAATCTCTCTTTTATGTGAGAGCAAGAAAAGTAACATTTAAAAAGCAGAGTGGTATCCTGGACAAATGCTTTCTATGAGGATACTCTACATTAAGTGATTAATTGTGATATTTATAGAGATAAGAATTGTTGCTCAAATTTTCATGCCAAGTTTTTCCATTAGTTCCAGAGGCATACGTTACTTCCAAGAAGGTAGGACTTGCCACATCAGATCAAGTCCAACATCTTGTTGCTGGGAATGGACTTTACCTAATGCCCTGGAGAAAAATGAACCATCCCATTAGGCTCTAAGCCAACTTTTCAGCAGGAAAGTGGAGTTTTTAGAAAGTAAATGCTGCAGTGATCAACAGAGTCCTGAACATCATGATACATTTCATCACTCCTCCTTTCTGTACATGAATATCATTAGTAATTCTATAATTATTTACTCCCTTTACGATACCATCTTGTCACTGAATTCTATAGCCTCTGGGGATTGTGAACACAAAAGCTAAAGATACTTTATTTGACGAAGTGTAGGCTTTAAAAAAGTTTTCATTTCCATTTATCTACCATGGATTTTGGGGCTTTCCAGGTAGCATTAATGGTAAAGAACCCTCCTGCTAAAACAGGAGACGTAAGAGCCTCAGGTTCGATCCCTGGGTCTGGAAGATCCCCTAGAAGAGGAAATGGCAATCCATTCCAGTATTCTTGCCTGGAGAATTCCTTGGCAGGCTACGGTCCATAGGGTCACAAAGACTCGGATATGACTGAAGCAACATAGCATGCACGCCATGCTTTTAAGTAATCCCCTGCTCCAATGTTAAAGGATCACAGTAGTTTTTATATGAATTTCTTAAACTTAAACACTCCTCTTCCACCTCCATTTACCAACTATTGACCCTACTTCTCAGTTCTCTCTCCAAAACCTGAGTCATTTCCAGCTCTCAAATGTATTTGTCACCTAGAAGGCTTCCCAGTAAAAGTTACCCTATTAGGGCACAATATTTCGAGGCAGACATAAAATCTCTCTATTTCTGGGAATCCCTTGGAAGTTCAGTGGTTAGGGGTCCACACTTCCAGTGCAGGGGGTATGGGTTTGATCCCTGGTCGGGAAACTAAGATCCTGTGTGCAGAACAGGGTGGCTGAAAAACAAATGCTCTATTTCTAAAAGTTGCAGTTAATAACATTCATGTTATTCATGAAAATTGCCCTGTACCTCCAGAACCTTAAAAGACAACCAGACTGTTAGAAAATTTTTTAACAAATATGGAGCTATTTCCCACATTGCCAGTGGATGGGCAATGGCTGCAGCATGAGTGAAGAGTGTCAGTGAAAATATGGCTGAGTGACGAAAACTTCTAAGCTATTAGGAATACAGGTGGGGGAAAGGCAGATGTTACAAGTGAAAGCAATACTAAAAGAGGCAACAGCTTTTTATTTACTCTTCAGTCCTTTTACGCAACGTTGCTCTATTGCCAATTTGAGCTATTTCTCTCATGTTTGATCTCACATCATTCATTCATGTTTTCAAAAATGATAGTGTCTAGTCTGTGCTAGGCATGCAGGCCACAGCAGCAAATAAGAAACAGTCCCTATTCTCAAAGACCTTACAGTCCAGTGGGAAAGTCAGGCATGAGAACAGCTATTTTCAAATTTGTATGATAAGTGTTCCGACAGGGACAAACAGGATATCACAGAAGCATAAAGGAGAGAAGATGAGACTGTGAAAAGCTCTGGAGGGAAGAAAGTAAGGCTTCTCTGCTGCTGCTGCTGCTAAGTTGTGTCAGTCATGTCCAACTCTTAGCGACCCCATGGACTGTAGCCTACCAGGCTTCTCCGTCCACGGGATTCTCCTGGCAAGAGTACTGGAGTGGGGTGCTATTGCCTTCTCCGGTGAAATGCCTGCTGTTGCTACTGCTAAGTCGCTTCAGTCATGTTTGACTCTGTGCGACCCCATAGATGGCAGCCCATCAAGCTCCCCCATCCCTGGGATTCTCCAGGCAAGAACACTGGAGTGGGTTGCCATTTCCTTCTCCAGTGCATCAAAGTGAAAAGTGAAAGTGAAGTCACTCAATCATGTCCCACCCTTAGCGACCCCATGGAATGCAGCCTACCAGGCTCCATCATCCATGGGATTTTCCAGGCAAGAGTACTGGCGTGGGGTGCCATTGCCTTTCTATGGAAGTACAAGTATTTCAGTGGGCCTTCCCTGGTGTTCCATGATTAAGACACCACACTTCCACTGTAGGGGGCATGAATTTGATTGCTGACTGGGGAACTAAGATCCTGAATGCTGTGTGGCCAAAATAAAGCAAAAAAAAACAAAAAAAATTCAAAATCAATGCAGGGGTGCAAGTTCAATCCCTGGTCAGGGAATGAAGATCCCACATGCTGTGCAGCCAAAATAAACAAACAAATAAAAGTAAAAAATCTAATATTTCAGTAAGACAGAGATAGATGGCAGTGAGTGGAAAGGTATCTGCTTAGAGAGATATCGATGAAGGAATATGGTCTCCAGTCTGAGGACAATGGGAGTAGTCAAAATTGAGAGCAGAGAAGTGACATGATCAAATACACATTTTGAAAAAGATGGCTCCATCTGCAGTAAGTTAAACGGTTTCGAGAGAGTCTAGGGGCAGGGAATTTTGGTAATCAATGTGAGACACTGCAGACGTAAACTGAGGTAGTGGCATGGAGTTGGAGAAAAGTAGATAGAATAACAGATAAGGAGACAAATGGATACATGTTAGTGACTGAAGATCACCGAAGGTCAGGGAACAAAGGAGAGAGAAGACATGAAGGTGGCAACCAGATCTCTGGCTTGCACACCTGGGTCGGAGGTATGGCCTCCTCTGAGCTTCCTTAGGGAACACGGAAACAATAGATCTGGTGAGGTGAGGCCCCTAAATATTCTCTTATTCTCTGATACCCTGAAGATTATATTTAAGATATATCTGGGACTTTGTTTTGGGAAATGAGACAGAGGCATAAACTAAAGGACTCCAGTAAAGTTCCCTGGCTGCACTCCCTGGACAGTGTGGCGGAACCAACCAACATAAGCAGCTCGAGACGTTCACCATCAGCCTCGAGGCTGTGATCTGGATGGTTAAGCCTTGGCCTGGCTATCAGGAGACCCGGGCTAGGCTAAGTGATCTTTTCATTAACAGATGCTACAATTCTGACACCATGTTTTCTATTTCTCCCTAGCAGATCGTCAATCATTTGTCTATATTTTTCCCTATTTTAATGCATAATTTGGATGGTGAGTCTGCTTTCGGTTCCTTTTAGGACTTAGAACACAGCTGGCTTGCAAATGAAAATGTTAAGGAATAATGGTCTTTTTCCATGCTCAAGGGCATTCATACCCTAAATCTCTGTTTCATATCACTTAAATCATGACAGGGCCTTCCCTATTACCCCTATTATAATTTATTTTTCTTAATCATTTTTCGGGAACAACATCACTAAAAGGCTTTTCAAAATGCAAATAAACTATGTTCAGCAAATCACTGTTTTCTATTATTTATCTTAAAGAGAAGTAACTTGAGCAGGTTAACAGGCATGATTTTCCTTTCATGAGCTTGTGTACTTTATGTTGGTTGGGTACTTAAATCTCCTCTCACTTACTTTATGAGCTATGTGAATATTCCAACTTTTAAAAATACACAAATCTTGGGACACACATAATTTACACATTTTTTGTGGTAGCAGATATTTTAAAAGGAAATATGACTGGTGGGAAAGGAAGGAGAAATTAGTTGGGGATTTATAAATTAGAAATAAAATGATAACCATGCAAAGTCAAAGTATATAGAATTTTAAAAATTGTATTTGCTGTATATTACCATCAACAAAATAGCAAGTTACTAGTTTCTATGTTATATGGCATTGGCAACGTCTTTCTAATTAAATAGAATAAATCCCAGGATTAGGAGGATTCAAACCTTGCCAAATATGAATAATACAAAAACTTTAAAAGAATATCTAGACTACTAATCTATTTTAAAGTACGCTTACTACATGCCCTGATTTCTTACCTGTGCCTCTCTGAATACATATGGTCCCAACTCCTTCCTGTGTTCAATAATCTTCTGGGCTTGCTCTACTGGAATGTCAATTTGTAAAGCTGGGGGGATGCTGGAATTAATAAAGCAGTTGATAACAGTCATAATCTTCTTGTGTATGATAGACTCATCACAATGAGAATGGCACAAGTCCTAAACAAGGAGGAAAGATAGATCAATACATGATTAATGCATTAATAGAACACTTTATAGAATACATCAATATGTCTTTCAGTTAATATAATTGTAACTTCAGGTCAAGAGAGTACTGGGACATGTCAAGACTATCTTAAAAATCAGAGATTTTATTTTTCTTGGATTTGAAGAACCTAAGACTGTTTTTCTTTTTTGCTCCTAGCCTGTGTCTTCATGTCTGTGTGTGTCATGTTCTGCTACCCGTTCAGTCAAACTTTGCCTTTTAAAGGAACCTAAGACTTTGACACATATACCTTAAGTAAAGAGAGATTTCATTTTAATCCTGGTTGCTTCTTCTCCTGGCAAAGAAGCAGCTTTAGTGTCTGCTTTGACTCATTTAACAAATTCGTATTAAGTACCTGCAGTATGCCAGACCTTGAGGTGAGCCCCAAGACACAGAACCTGTCCTTTAAAGGCTCAATATCTACAGGATGAGAAGCACGAAAACACATGATTCCAATCTGAGATAGCTAGTAAGTGGCACAATGGAGAACAAGCACCTAACTCAAGTTACAAGTGGATGCAAAAGCTTTTTCCACCATAACTGCTTCTATGCCAAGGTGATTTAGACTCAAAAATGCTAGCATATAAATGGGAATGCTGTATTTAATAGGTGTATTATTATGCATCTCAGTATCTATATTTTTTCAGATAACCTATTATATTATTATCTTTATAGCTAAAGAATTTAAATATAGTAATGATATATGTAATGATTAAAGACCCAGTTTTATGTCAGAGATGTAAGGCTATCACTTTTTAAGACAAAGAGGTAGCTGAGCTTGAATTATGACGTTTCTTTGCTAAAGATATTGTTCTCTAAATCAATAGAAAACACAAAAGTTTGGAAACTTGTAATTCTAGGCCAGAAATTAGCCAGCATTTATTAAGTGCTCACTGTATGACAGGCATTATAATAACGGTCTTAAGGACAGTTAAAGAAAATTTCTGGTGTTTGCCATATAAAACATTACATAAATAAGTTATAAGTTTGGCATAAATTATATGTGAAAAATCTTGATATAAATGTTACACTGAGACAACAGTTAGCATTTTTATGCAATTTAGGACTCCCTCAGAAAATGCCTATTTATAACACATGCTTGCTATGTTACCCCAAATTAAATTTTTTGCTGTTACTAGTGAAATTATCATATATTTGGTGAGCTGAGTTAGTTATTATTTTTGAAATTAATTTTTATTGGAGTATAGTTGCTTTACAATGATCCTGGTTTTTTATTATTATGGAAATATAAGGATTGTGAAATCAAAACAAATTTGTGAAATTATACAATGTTAATTTTGAGAGTGTAGAGTCAGAATTTAGACAGAATCCAACCTGGTATTTTTTATGGTTTTTATGCCCTACTCTACCATTAGTTGAGTTCACTTTTACTTATTGTTATCTCAGTTTAAGCACACAGTCGACCCTTGAACATGGGCGGGGCGCGGCGGGTGGTTAGGGGCACCAACCCCGCCCTTGCAATTGAAAATCCACGCATAACTTTACAGTTGGCCGTCTGTACCTGTGTTTCCACACCTGTGGATTCAAACAACAGTGGACTGTGAAGTACTGTAGTCTGAATTTGTTGAAAAAAACTCAGATATAAGTGGACCTCGCAGTTCAAACCCTTGCTGTTCAAGGGTCACCTGTACTGTCCTGTAATAAACGTTCTGTGTCTGCCTCGGTCTAGGTGATGGCCAGCTCAGGTACTTCACTGCACCCCGTGCGTCTCCCAGCCGTTGCACTGCTCACACTCGCATAACCACCCGCTCCGTCACTTGTCTGTCCCCCCTCTAACACTGCAAGCCCTGAGCGGAAAGGCTGGATCACAGCTGTAGCCTCAGGTTTTAGCCTGGCCCTTGGTAGATGCTCAACAAGTGTTTGCTGGATGTATATATCCTTCCAGTCTTTTCTCTTTGGGGACACACACACACACACACATACTTTATAAATCATACTGCTTTCTAGTAGCTAGGCTTTAAAAAATCAGTAAGATGAAGATATTTTTCCCATCACTGATTAATCTTCCAACAGCAAATTTGTAATGCCTTCAGAGTATTCTAATGCATAGATGTATTATAATTAAAGTAAGCAATGTTCTGCTGTTGAACATCATAGTTCTTTCCAGCTTTTCACAATTCAGAACTATCTCTGATTAAGATCATAGGAGCCACCCCTTTGCATATTATTACAATCATCCCTGGGAGGGAGTATAACTTAGTGGTTAAGGCCACAAGCTTTAGCAATAGAACGTCTTGGCTCAAATTCCAGCTCTACTACTTAGTTAGCTGTATGAGGCGCAGAAGTTTAACTTTTCTGTGCCTTAGTTTCTTCATCTGTAGAATGGTGAGAATTAACAGCTTTGACCTAGGATTCTTATAAAGGATAAGGTAGTTATCACGTGAAAAGCATTAAGATAATCTCTGACAGACATAAACACTTAGTATGAGTAAGTCATATAAAAATGAGCTCAGTTAAGACTTGCTAGGTTTCTTTCTGGCAAACTTCCTCAAGACCTAATTCAAGTATCATCACTTCTTTTTCTGAAAAACTTTTCTTGGGAGTAGAGTGATTTACAATGTTATGTTAGTTTCAGGAGTACAGCAAAGTGAATCAGTTATACATATACATATAACCACTTTTTTTTAAGATTCTTTTCCTACATAAGTCATTACAGAGGACTGAGTAGAGTTCTCTGTAAGAATCATCACTTCTGCTGAGACCTCCCTGACCTACCACCCTCCCTGAATCATCCCCTCCACTGTATCAAAATTATAACCAGTTAGAATATGGATTATAATCAACGTTATTTCATCATATTTTGTTTTCATGGATGACTCCCCTCCTCGAGGGAAGACAATATATTATATCCATTTTTTTTTTATTTCTGCAATCTAGCATTTAGTAAATACTTACTGAATAAACACACTTCAATAGCATGATTTTTAATAGCTATATAGGATTACATGTCCCCCATTCTACAGCACAGAAAAGATATTTAAATGAAGACCAAGGGCAGCTCTGGAGGAGTGACAGTCACAAAGGGTTAACTATGTATGAGTCTCTGTTTTTTTTTAAATGCTTATTTTGCACAGCTTATCTCCTTACCTTTTGTCGTAACAGGGTTGGACCTACTCGTATTCATTTTACCTTAAAGACCATAATAATTTCCTGTTGTGGAAAACAGATTCTACCCCCTTTTTAATTTTCAAAAAATTATTTTAATATTATTTATCTTGTGATAGATTTTGAAAGAACTTATATCTCAAAATACTTTTTTTTTTCCCTTGGAGAAATTTTTGTGTTGAGAAAGGTACAAAAACTGTGGATAACAGAAAAGAGTAGAAAACAGTTTCATGGAATGCTGGGGAAAGTCTGGAAGCAAAATGGTATTGAGCAACTAGTAACTGTATAGAATAAACATGATGCAGAATATTAGTTGGAGAAGGCAATGGCACCCCACTCCAGTACTCTTGCCTGGAAAATCCCATGGATGGAGGAGTCTGGCGGGCTGCAGACCATGGGGTTGTGAAGAGTCAGACACGACTGAGCGACTTCACTTTCGCTTTTCATTTTCATGCATTGGAGAAAGAAATGGCAACCCACTCCAGTGTTCTTGCCTGGAGAATCCCAGGGACGGGGGAGCCTGGTGGGCTGCCGTCTATGGGGTCACACAAAGTCGGACACGACTGAAGCGACTTAGCAGTAGCCGCAGAGTATTAGTGCCGCATAATCCCTGCCTGGAGAAGGGAATGGCAACCCACTCCAGTATTCTTGCCTGGAGAATCCCACGGCCAGAGGAGCCTGGTGGGCTACAGTCCACAGGGTTGCACAGAATCGGACACAACTAAAGCAACTTACCACACGCTGCAATCCGTGCTTAGATCATAGTTCAATTGAAAGCCTTATCCTCTTGAATTCCAGTTTTATTTTTACTCCCTACTTTTATAAAAATGGGATTAAACAGGCTGATTGCAAGGTAATGAGCCTGCTTACCTTGGGAGCAGGGATGTCTACTCTTATGTATTTTGAGACAACATTCCTGTTTTCAAGTCTAGGTTATATAACCTAGAGAGTCCTTTCCTCCTCTTCAATGCAGAGATTCCATCAAATAATTAAACCTGATAATAAACTGCTTTGATAGCTAACAGCTTGCTCTTTCACTTATTTTGTTAAGAATTTGGCCATTCTGATAGAGAAGCCTCTTTCATTTCTGATGGTTTATTCCTCTGTAATCCATTATCTTTGAACACTATTGCTGCAAATATGGTTAGGAGGAATTTTTGTAAAGAAGCCTTGGTTAAAGTGCTGAATATGAGTATCTTCAGGAAAAAAATGTACATTTATAGATAAGTAATATGCAAAAATATAGTTAAAACTTCTCAGGAAGATTCTCATTAGAACATAATATATGTGAAACCCTGAAAAATCTAATACCATCATTTCAAGGCTAACTCTTACTCTTCACTATACAATAATAAATATATCTAATACAGACAATCAATACCTCAGTATTTACATATTGAGACATTACTTTGTCAACAAAGGTTCATCTAGTCAAGGCTATGGTTTTTCCTGTGGTCATGTATGGATGTGTGAGGGTTGGACTGTGAAGAAGGCTGAGTGCTGAAGAATTGATGCTTTTGAACTGTGGTGTTGGAGAAGACTCTTGAGAGTCTCTTGGACTACAAGGGGATCCAACCAGTCCATTCTGAAGGAGATCAGCCCTGGGATTTCTTTGGAAGGAATGATGCTAAAGCTGAAACTCCAGTACTTTGGCCACCTCATGCGAAGAGTTGACTCACTGGAAAAGACTCTGATGCTGGGAGGGATTGGGGACAGGAGGAGAAGGGGACGACAGAGGATGAGATGGCTGGATGGCATCACTGACTCGATGGACGTGAGTCTGAGTGAACTCTGGGAGTTGGTGATGGACAGCGAGGCCTGGCGTGCTGCGATTCACGGGGTCACAAAGAGTCGGACACGACTGAACTGAACTGAACTGACTGATGAAGACATCAAGTCAGGATACAAATCTTGTCCATATAGTTAGGAATCTGATATGTTAATGCACTTCCTCCTTTAAAAGAGGTGGTTTTCTCCAGCTTCTAATACAATACCTTATATTTTTGTACTTCTTGCCAAAAGAGCACCCCATTTTCCAATAAATCTCCTTTTAGAGCCACAAAGCGTTGAAATTGTCTTGCAGTAACTGGATTCAATAAAGCTTTACGGAAAGCAATGATTTCACAAGACGAAGATATCCACTTACTCTCCACAGGCTGTCCAAATCAGAGAATACATAAAATTAACTGTGTTCTAAAAATTAATAATAAAGTCATTTATTAGGCTAAAAATTACCAACTTCTATCTCCTTTGTTTTGGGCTGTTGAAATTTATAGCATGGATAAAGAGAATTTGGCAACTTCCCCTCTCTTTTCTTCTCCCTTTTGTCTCCTTTATATTTTATGGCATCATTTTTTTAAGAGATGGGGAGAAAATGAAATGATTGGATGACTTAGAACATATGATTATATTACAGAGGACTGAGAATGTTAATAATCATTAGAGTTTGAGAGATGGTGAAAAACTACATTTGGGTATATAGTATGAATTCTGTGCTTAAACACAACAAAGTAATCACGATGTTATGATTATATATTATTTTATAATTATGTATACCAGATGTTATATATTAATATATATTTTTCTTGACTTTCAAAAAGTAAAAGCAGTTTAACATTTAAGATATTTTTTAAAAAACTGTAGGAAAAATTACCAATTAATCCTATTATAATTTAAATAGGAAATTTATTGTGGAGCTTCACTATAATTCTATCCTAGAAAGATAATGGGTTTTTTTTTGTCTTTGTTTTTGGCTTTGGATTCTGGCTGTGGGCTTGTGGGATCTTAGTTTCCTAACTAGGGATCGAACCTGGGGCAGAGCCATGAAAGCCCTGAGTCCTCACCACTGGACTACCAGGGAATTCCCAAAAGACCAAGTTTTTAGGTGGGGCATCTTTATATTATTTTAATAATAAATTACTATTAATAATTAATAACAAGAAGAAATGAAACTATTAATGCATATTTTTGATGATAAACTTTGTCTGACCCAGGATTCACTTTACACAACAGAAAAGACATACTATTTTACTATAAAGGCATTACTTTTATAAAGGCATTACTTATTTTATATCTTCTCAGTTTTGAAGTATATGATGTCTACTCTTCTTGATATACTTTTCTTTCTTTATTCCTTTCTGGCTGTGCTGGGTCTCAGTTGCTGTGAGCGGGGCTCCTCTCCAGTTACAGTGCGATGGCGTCTAACTGCGGTGGTTTCTCTTGTTGTGGAGCATGGGCTCCAGAGTGTGCAGGCTCAGCAGTCCTGGCACAGGGGGTTAGTCGCCCACAACACGTGTAATCTCTCCGGACCAGCGATCAAACCTGAGCCCTCTGTGTTGGCAGGTGGATACTTAACTGCTAGACCACCAGGGAACTCCTATTATGTCTACTTTTTTTACCTTGACCATTTTAGGTCACATATTCACCCCCCTTTAGCCTCTCAGATTAAAAAACATAATATATTTTATTCAATTTACTGAATAGATTTTTTTTTTTACATTTGATAAATTTATGGACGTTCCCAAAATCTGAGGTTAGCCTACAACCATGCCAGGAAGCATCATTCTAAAGGCAATTTTTTGGATGAACTTAGGAATTATAGTAAAATCAATGACAAATATCCATTATACATAATAAATATCCGTTACTGACAATGTGTAAGCTAAGTTTCTTGAAACAAATCATATGTGACCAACGATAAAAGTGTTTAAGAGACCTATGTAAAAAGTCTATGGGAACACAAAGGAAGGAGTAACTAATTTTGCCTGGGGGAGTAGGGACTTTACAGAGAAAGACTTTGAGGGTGACTGCTGAGGTGGAAACTGCAAAGTGAACGCAGCTCCAGGGAGCCGAGATGAATGGTGGTGCCTTCATTGCAGATAAAGTGAGTAGACGTCTATCACAATTTTAGTGAGCCACATGTGGAGTTTCAAGGACAAAAAGTTAAGACCCTCACCAGATGGTCCATATTAAAATTATAGCCCTATAAGTAGGAACAACTATGTATTAGACTGGGATGTTTATTTAAAACCCACTCAACAAATAATGTTTTAAGACCTGCTTCTTAAGATACTAAAACTTAGTCATTTAACGAAAACCCATAATTTAACTAAATAGAAAATAACATAATATATAATGCACAATAATATGAAATATAAGCCCATTCTATTTAGCATTTTGAAAAATATATAAAAGGGACAAATATAAGACTATTTCCTTTTGAGAAGAAAACACAGAAAAAAAGCATCCTAACTGATACATATACTCCTCTAATAGTCTAACAGATTTTTATCTTTGCTAGATTGTAGAAGGTCTCTAGTTTGACATTTTATCAAGACCTACAGAAGGATGAATACAAATAAATCTGTAGGCTCAAAAAGAAGACTGTGTTTATCGTTCCTGTTAAGAAGAAAAATAGGCAATTTCTAAGAAGGTATCATATTATAGTGGTTTAAATAATCACCAAAATGACAGTTATCTTAATTCTTTTCAAGTTAAAATGTACTTCTAAATAAAGAGGATAATGTAAGATAATTTAAGTTACTGATTCCACGGCATACTCCTCGTTCTTTTTGTGTAATCTACTCCCAGTAATAAATAAGCTACCACATGCTGGAAAAACAGCCTGTCTCAATAAATCCATCACAAGCAAAATAACTAAAAATATATATTCAAAATCCAATCACACACTTCCAGAGTTGAACAGGTCAAGGAAATCTTTAAGAAGAGGGCTCCAGTAGAATTACACTTTCCCTGAGAGTCCTTCAGCCAGTTAAGAATAGTGTCAGCATCTGCTGGCTTAGAAAGCATTATCTACAATGAAGATCTTTGTATAGGAAGGGGAAGAAAAATACTTTGACAGTTGGAACTTAAAAAAGGAAGAATATAACCAATACTACTTGCCTTCCAGACTCCAATTTTCCTTTCACGCTTTTGTAGTAAAAGCTCTTCAGCTATGTCTTTTATCTGTACCTAGAAGCAAAACCAATGATTTTATCCAGTTATTCAGAATGTCCACAGTGTTGAAATCACTTACTGATTCAACAGCTTTAAAAAATGCAGTAAAGGTCAGTGTGGGGGACTTCTCTGGTGGTCCAATGGTTAAGAATCCGCCTTTGAATGCAGGGGACATGGCTTTGGTCCTTGGCTGGGGGACTAGGAGCCCACATGCCATGGGGCGATTAACCCCGCATGCTACTGTAACTAATGAGCCCATGCTACAACAAAAGGTTCTGCATGTCACAACTAAGACCTGATGCAGTCAAAAATATATGTTTTTTCAAAGGTCAGTGTGGATAAGAGAGAAAACAGGAGAAAGAGGATTAAGACTTAGAAATGGAAGCCCTGCCCAGGTCCTTGGGCAAGTCACTCAAATTCTCTGAAGTTTCCTCATCTGCAAAATGGAGATAATATACCTGAGTGTACTGCCCCAAAGGTAGACAACTTTGAGTCACATGGAAACTGAAGCTGGAAAGATAATTAAGACTTCCCAGATTTTTGTGCTATTCTCCAGCCACAACTAATGGATAGCTGGTGAGAATCTGGGGCTCTGTGATGACTGGGAGGGACAGGATGGCAGGAGGGGAGGGAGGCTAGGAAGGGAGGGCAGGTATGCATAATTCTGGCTGATCTGTGTTGTTGTATGGCAAAAATCAACACAACACTGTAAAAACTGTAATAGAAAGAATCAAGCTGGACTAAAAAAAAAAAAAAAGTACAAAAGTTACTCAATACAGGGAGGGAACACAGTAGACATTTCTTAAGGTTATTGCCGGTTCACAGTATTTTCCATTTGGGGGAACCACCCTTGCCAATCTGTGCCCGGCAACTCTCCTCAATAGCAGGTAGATCCAGGAGCTGACATAGAAAGACAGGGACTGGAATCACTGCTGCTGAGTCTCTTGGTAGCCACATGGTGGAGAAAAGATGTGAGAAGTCTTTTTGCTGAGTTCCCAGGGCTGTCCTGGCCCCTGGCCAGCTTTAGAAATAAAGCTTGGGTGTCAACTCTTCCCCTGAGCGTGTGAGATGCTCCAGCATAATTTTATTACAAATTCTTGATCTCCCTTCCCCTTTGTCTTTGCTTAAGGCTGCCAGAATCAGTGTATGCTGTTGGCCACCCAAAGAATTGCTAAATCAGGAAGGAGCTGTAAATTAGAATAAATATTACTCTGGTAATCATAGTGGGAAAACATGGTAAACAGGATTAGTAAGCCAAATATCTTTTTACTTGGCTTTGGATAGACAATTAGAGTTTGCTGAAGAAAGAAAATGAGGAAATCTGAATTGTCCCAAAGCTTATTTCCATGAACTTTCTGCTTAAAACAAGTCAGGTCTTCTCCCCCATACTGTCAGTTCAGTTCAGTGGCTCAGTTATGTCTGACTCTTTGTGATCCCATGAACCCCAGCACGCCAGGCCTCCCTGTCCATCACCAACTCCCAGAGTCCACACAAACCCATGTCCATTGAGTCATTGATGCCATCCAGCCATCTCATCCTCTGTCGTCCCCTTCTCCTCCTGCCCTCAATCTTTCCCAGCAGCGGGGTCTTTTCAAATGAGTCAGCTCTTCGCATCAGGTGGCCCAAGTATTGGAGTTTCAGCTTCAACATCAGTCCTTCCAATGAATACCCAGGACCCACTTCCCTTAAGATGGACTGGCTGGATCTCCTTGCAGTCCAAGGGACTCTCAAGAATCTTCTCCAACACCACAGTTCAAAAGCATCAATTCTTTGGCTCAGCTTTCTTCACAGTCCAACTCTCACATCCATCCATGACCACTGGAAAACCCATAGCCTTGACTAGACTGTAAGTTCCATGTTTCCAGCTGTACTGTGTTTTCCATAACTTAAAGTGCTCAGAAGACTAAGGATCTTTCCAGATAAGTAAGACTCAAAGTGTTTGATAAATTAAATATGGAAGGCAGGTTTTTAACATCCTTCCTGGTCAATACTAATAGCATGTACTTTGCACATTAAACTCCAGAATTACATGTTCTTTACTCCTTGTATTCATTTTGTAAAGATCAGGTTTGCCTGATTTTGGATGTGATAATGACATCTAAAATTATCAAAGCAATACCTGCTTTTTATAAAACACAAACTAAACAAAGTAAAGCAACAACAACAAAAACCCTACTTTCTCACTCCCCATACCCATTCCCAGGAGGTAGATCCTTTTTTGATCTTTGTTCATAAACATAAATAGAGATAGAGAGGAGAGAGAAATGCATAGACATATATAGAGATATAAGCATATATAATGGGACTGTCTTCTATGTTTGATTGCTCTGATCCTGCTTGTTTCACTCAGTAAATAACATGTTTCATCATCAATATTTGTAGAAATCTCATTTTTGTAATCTCATTTTATATGGAAATCTGCATAGTTTTCCACAGTATGGAATTATCATTATTCATTTGATTATTCCCATTTGTATACCCTTGTCCATTTATATGAAGATTCAATAATAATATAAAAAATAGCAACTATAGTAAGACAATGTGTGAGTGTTTGCTGTGTGCCAGGCACCATTCTAAGAAACTATACATATATCATTTCCTCTTCATAACAATCTTATGAAGCTATTACTCTTATTAACTCCATTTTTTCCCAAATGAGAAAACTGAGGTTTATAAAACGTAGTATTGTACAATTAATATGTGACAGTGTTGAGATTAAATCTTGAGAAGTGTGACTCTCAGCTCTTAACCACTATGCCACAGTAGTACAATAGCTGAGTCAACAGGGACGCACATTTAATGTTGTGAGAGGTGCTGTCAGTTGCTATCCCAAGTTTATATTAACTTATATACCTTTATCTTTTGACGCGCCGCAAACTGTTCACTTGCAAGAAACAACGGCAACCAAACATTTTCTAGTCTATTTAGGACATGCTTCTGAATTTCGATTAGAACGGCTGCATCAAGTTGCTCGTGGAGAATCTTTCCCCAGCCACCACTTAAATTCATTATCTAAGAAAGAAAAAATGAAACAAACTTCTGTATAAGCAAAGAAATACTAATGGTCATTCATTTATTCATGCACCCCAAAACCATATGCTGAGCCCATGATTTTCATTTTCTATAAAATAGCTCCTGGCTTTATTGTGTATAGTAAAGACAGATAACTCCCCTAATATCAAACAGAGAATTGTGGTGTATGTGATGGTTGTTTTAGAAGTATGATTTTGCTAATTTAGTCTTGTATCAAAGCACACAGGGCTCTGTATCCTCTGTGACAACTGCAGGGCCACTTTTTTCTCTATGGCTTCAATTTCCTCAACTGTGAAGCAAGGCCATTAGTCTTTTAGTTTTCTAAGTTCTCTTCTAGGTCAAATATTCTGTGAAGCTCTGATTCTACTCAAATGGACTTCTTTGAGAAGGCATTTTCTTTTGTTTGAGAAAAATAACGCATTACTTCATTAAGAGACGAACGACTCAGGTATTATAAATGTGCATATTACCAATAAACACTGGGTTGGAGGCAGTGGAATGATGGTGGTAGCAAGGTAGGGCTGTTCCAACAACTTCAAAGAAGAAAACAGAGATGATAGGAAGCAGAAAAAGGCCAGGTTGAACTGACAATAGTCGCTGACGTGCATCAGTAGCCCTTTCATAAGACACAATTTCTCTGTAGCCAAAATCATCTTCTACAAAATTACTGATTTCAGTAATACTAATGGCCATAAAATTAATAAATTAAAAAATACTAATGGCCATTTCCTACTAGAAATCATTGTGGTTTTTACCTGTTTCTGTGTACATATCACTCAAAATTGGTGAGTTGTTTGCACAGAGGAAGAAAAATTGGACTCCTCATTGGAAAAATTATCTCTTCTTAGCTCTCCTTTTATTAATAAGATTAAATCCTAGTAATAATATTATTTTATATAAAAACAAAAAAGAGAAACTCTCTTCACCATCTTTTAATAATATTTATCAAATACTATAAACAATAATATGGTTTCTGTATAAAAATAAGAAGAAAAGAGAATAAAAGACTACTTTGCTAATCAAACTGCACACTGGCCACACAACTAAAATTAGAACTAGCATGGTCTATATAAAACATAAAGTGATACAGGTATCCTTAAGTATAAAATAGGCAAATAAAATGAAAGACAAAGGTGAGGAAGAAGGCTCATTTGGAAAACTCTTCTGTAATAAGCCCAACCATTTGCTATGACAGCAATGGTGACTTTTTCCATTGCATTTTTAATTCTCAGCAAGTTTTACTATGGAAGGTTCACACAGTAGCATCAGATACCATGAAACCTCATGCAATGCAGCACAAGCCAAATAGAAAACAAACACTTTCCATGTGTTTATTTCATACTTATGCTTATTGAGATACTCCCAGCCATTTTTGCTAATACATCCCAGATTTGTATCTCAGGGAACCAAAGGCAAGACATTCTTCTTAAGGTTGCTTAATTCTAGAATTTCTTCTCTCACTTACTCCCAAGAACTTTTGTTTATTTTCCCCTCAAAGATCTAGATTTTAAACTTGGTATGCCCTACTTGTGAATACCTCTGAATTTTTCTTTAATTTACTGAATTAATCTGAGATTCTTTTTTTTTTTTTTTCCTTAACAAATGTATGCCATTAGGGCTGTGATCCACACAGTCAAAGGCTTTGGCATAGTCAGTAAAGCCAGAAGTAGATGTTTTTCTGGAACTCTCTTGCTTTTTCTGTGATCCAGTGGATGTTGGCAATTTGATCTCTGGTTCCTCAGCCTTTTCTAAATCCAGCTTGAACATCTGGAAGTTCACGGTTCACGTACTGTTGAAGCCTGGCTTAGAGAATTTTGAGCATAACTTTACTAGCGTGTGAGATGAGTGCAATTGTGCGGTAGTTTGAGCATTCTTTGGCACTGCCTTTTTTTGGGATTGGAATGAAAATGGACCTTTTCCAGTCCTGTGGCCACTGCTGAGTTTTCCAAATTTGCTGGCATATTGAGTGCAGCACTTTCACAGCATCATCTTTCAGGATTTGAAATAGCTCAACTGGACTTCCATCACCTCCACTAACTTTGTTCGTAGTGATGCTTTCTAAGGCCCACTTGACTTCACATTCCGGGATGTTTGGCTCTAGGTGAGTGATCACAGCATCATGATTATCTGGATCATGAAGATCTTTTTTGTATAGCTCTTTTGTGTATTCTTGCCACCTCTTCTTAGTATCTTCTGCTTCTGTTAGGTCCATACCATTTCTGTCCTTTATTGTGCACATTTTTGCATGAAATGTTCCCTTGGTATCTCTAATTTTCTTGAAGAGATCTCTAGTCTTTCCCATTCTATTGTTTTCCTCTATTTCTTTGCATTGATCACTGAGGAAGGCTTTCTTATCTCTCCTTGCTTTTCTTTGGAACTCTGCATTCAAATGGGTATATCTTTCCTTTTCTCCTTTACTTTTTGCTTCTCTTCTTTTCACAGCTATTTGTAAGGCCTCCTCAGACAACCATTTTGCCTTTTGGCATTTTTTTTCTTGAGGATGGTCTTGATCCCTGCCTCCTGTACAGTGTCACAAACCTCTGTCCATAGTTCTTTAGGCACTCTGTCTAACAGATTTAATCCCTTGAATCTATTTCTTACTTCTACTGTAAGGAATTTGATTTAGGTCATACCTGAATGGTCCAATGGTTTTCCCTACCTTCTTCAATTTAAGTCTGTATTTGGAAATAAGGAGTTCATGATCTGAGCCACAGTCAGCTCCCAGTCTTGTTTTTGCTGACTGTATAGAGCTTCTCCGTCTTTGGCTGCAAAGAATATAATCAATCTGATTTCGGTATTGACCATCTGATGCTGTCCATGTGTAGAGTCTTCTCTTGTGTTGTTGGAAAAGGGTGTTTGCTATGACCAGTGTGTTCTCTTGGCAAAATTCTATTAGCCTTTGCCCTGCTTCATTCTGTACTCCAAGGCCAAATTTGCCTGTTACTGCAGGTATTAACTTCCTACTTTTGCATTCCAGTCCCCTATAATGAAAAGGACATCTTTTTTGGGTGTTAGTTCTATAAGATCTTGTAGGTATTCATAGAACCATTCAATTTCAGTTTTTTCAGCATTACTGGTTGGGGCATAGACTTGGATTACTGTGATATTGAATGGTTTGCCTTGGAAACAAAGAGATCATTCTGTGGTTTTTGAGATTGCATCCAAGTACTGCATTTTTGACTACTTTGACTGTGTGGATCACAACAAACTGTGGAAAATTCTGAAAGAGATGGGAATACCAAACCACCTGACCTGCCTCTTGAGAAATCTGTATGCAGGTCAAGAAGCAACAGTTAGAACTGGACATGGAATAACAGACTGGTTCCAAAGTGGGAAAGGAGTACATCAAGGCTGTATATCATCACCCTGCTTATTTAACTTATATGCAGAATACACCATGAGAAACCCTGGGCTGGATGAAGCACAAGCTGGAATCAAGATTGCTGGGAGAAATATCAATAACCTCAGATAATGCAGATGATACCACCCTTATGGCAGAAATTGAAGAGGAACTAAAAAGCCTCTTGATGAAAATGAAAGAGGAGAGTGAAAGAATTGGCTTAAAACTCAACATTCAGAAAACTAAGATCATGGCATCTGGTCCCATAACTTCATGGCAAATAGAGGGGGAAACAGTGTAAACAGTGGCTGACTTTATTTTTGGGGGCTCCAAAATCACTGCAGATGGTGATTGCAGCCATGAAATAAAAAGACGCTTGCTCCTTGGAAGAAAAGTTATGACCAAACTAGACAGCATATTAAAAAGCAGAGACATTACTTTGCCAACAAAGGTCCGTCTAGTCAAAGCTATGGTTTTTCCAGTGGTCATGTATGGATGTAAGAATTGGACTATAAAGAAAGCTGAGCGCCGAAGAACTGATGCTTTTAATTGTGGTGTCGGAGAAGACTCTTGAGAGTCTCTTGGACTGCAAGGAGATCCAACCAGTCAATCCTAAAGGAAATCAGTCCTGAATATTCATTGGAAGGACTGATGCTGAAGCTGAAATTCCAATATTTTGGCCACCTGATGTGAAGAACTGACTCATGGGAAAAGACCCTGATGCTGGGAAACATTGAAGGCGTGAGGAAAAGGGGATTGACAGAGGATGAGATTGTTGGATAGCATCTCTGACTCAATGGACATGAGTTTGAGTAAACTTTGGGAGTTGGTGATAGACAGGGAAGCGTGGAGTACTACAGTCCATGGCATCACAAACAGTCCAACACAACTGAGCAACTGAACTGAACTGATGCCGTTATGATATAGGGCTTCCCTGATAGCTCAGTTGGTAAAGAATCCACCTGCAATGCAGGAGACCCTGGGTTATTCCTGGGTCAGGAAGTTCCGCTGGAGAAGGGATAGGCTACCCACTCCAGTATTCTTGGGCTTCCCTGGTGGCTCAGCTGGTAAAGAATCTGCCTGCAATACGGGAGACCTGGGTTGGATCCCTGGGAAGCCAGGATCTTAATTAATTATGAACAATGCATATGGTATGCATTGTTTTAAACTATGAAAATAAAGAAATCAAATGCTATACATTTGATCTAGCAAACTTCTAGTACTAGCAAACTTCAAGTTAAATAAATTATAACACTTAATTTTATATTTCAAAGTCATTAAAATTGAGCCATATCTCATGTATCAATTACATGAACACTCAAACCCACTGCTGAATCCCATTACATTTGTACACTTATTAATAAGTTGTGATTAAGGCCTTATGATTTTGGCTCAACAAAATGGCAAATCTATGTTCCTGGTCAATAGAAATAGTTTTGGAAGACAATTCAATGGCAAACAGGATTTTTCAAAGATTGATTATGTTTTGAGCAATATCAGTTAAGAGAAGAACAGAAAAGAGGTAGAGATGAGGCTTAACAGCTAATAATGGCTGTTTTTCTACCTACTGAAAGATGCAAGGACTTTGTTCATCTTGTTTGCCATTTGTTCTGGCACCTAGAACAGTGTCTGGCATTTTACAGGCACCCATATTTGCTGAATGAATGGGTGAGTAATGAATGATAGTTAATTTTATTCAATAAATCACCTTAATAAATAACAAAGTTTTAATAATATATAATACTTTAGTTTTAAAGTATCTCCCACATTGCAGACTTTTGTAGATTATTATGAATACCTAAAAAAAGATATCAGAAGTATCTAACTGATAAGTCATAAAAGCAAAAGAAAAAAGATGACTTTCAGGTTGTTAGCAAAAAGAAATAAATTACTAGTTTTCATGCTTAAAATGTAGAAAATATGCTTCCATGTTAATACCTGGTCCTGTTGATACACAGAAGCTGGACTGTTGGGCCCAAAAAAATATTTTTTATTGAGGTATTTGTTTTTTATATATATAGATTTTGCCTCCCTTTGCTTTCGATCTCTGTAAGTTATTCTTCGGAACTGTTCAATGTCTGTCCAGCACATAAGGTCCATGCTAAAATGAAAACAAAGTACAGCCCATCTTATTTCTTTCTTTCAAACACCAAACAAGTAATTGATCTGACAGAACTTAGAAAGTGCTGTGTTGAGTAGTTAACACAACTGATTAGACCATGGAACTAATGAGTACAATACTGTGTCCCGTCTTGGCTAAATATATATATGAATACAAGGAAGAACCTACCACCATACTGGTAGGGTCTCAGAGTTCTTCCATTAATGATGGACTAGTATTATCAATTTCAAAGATGGAAAAATTCCCACCTATTGCATGTCTATTTGGCAACATGTTAAATTTAGAATAATTATCATCACAAAAAAGGGAAACTATATACGTGAAATTTGGCTCCCAGGTCTAGCCAGTTTTTCCTAACTTGGGAGAAAATTATTAGAGAAAAATATGATGACTACTTCACTTTATATTAGATAAATGTGTCATAAGGTACCAAGATTCTATGCAGAACTACAATGTTTCATGTGTGTATTAACTAACAAAAGCCACAAAACAGTACAGTAATTTTAACAGCTTAGTGAAATACAAAAGAGAAGCTTCTCAGAACTAGTAATCAGAGCACTTGTCTAGAAAAACACAAAAGAAAGAAAAATCAAAATAGGGAAAAATGAAATATACTGGTGTTTTAATTTAGCCAACGCTAAAAGTATCAACAAATACTGTTTGACCACTCAAAATAACATTCTGGAGGCTGCTATTATCAAAATGCAATTCCCAACAAAATGTTAACCATATAGGTTTCAGATAACTATGCTCATTAATTTTTACAGAAATGGGTAAAACCAAGAATCAAAACATTTTTATCATATGTTAAATCAAAACAAGCAGCTTAAAAAATAAGTAGCTTAGAAAATTGTTTTAAGCGAGAAATTTTAAAATGATTACGTTTCTCACCTTGAAGAATGAGCCTCAAGAAACTGACGGAAATGTTCAAACTCCAGTTTGTTGTTAAGCAGTTCATTAAAATTAAAATGCCTATATTCTTCAGGAACCATATTCCAGTATTCTGTTTTTTTAGAGACATGAGCAAGTGGTGAAATACCAGTTCCAATTTCACAAGTAGTGTCCTAGTGAAATAATACTTTTCATAAAAATCTCTTAAATACAACAAATTACTTTCCAAAGTTAAACAAATAAAAATTAATTATCAGGCCAATGGCATTTATCAATTCAATGGTAGAACTGGGTAAAGAATCTAGAATGTGATTCTAACACGTCAAATTCTGTTCTGGTCCTTTCCATTCCATTCCCTTCTTTTCAGGAACATTAGTAAACATTTAGTATATACTTGGTTATAAAATATTAATCTTACTATTTTTGTTGGTATAGAAGTCGTATGCCTTTTGTAATAAAAAGAAAACAAACAGCATACATAGTACCACCATTCGGAGATAACCACCACATTTTCATGTGTATCCATCTGGTCTTTTTTTACACATAACATAGTTTATTAAATATGGAAATAGGGCTATACAACTATGTGTGGTTTTGTAACTTGGTTCTTTTCCTTAATAACAGATCATGAATATAAAACATTATTTTACCTATAAAATTCTTTAAGTTATAGAGTAATACAAGATACTTTAGATGTAATCACCCTCATAGAACAGTCAATTGTAAGTTATTTTTAAGACCTCTGATGCTTCATGAACAGTTTATAAGCCCTTCATGGCAAAAAGCTAGCGAGGCTTATTCTTTAGAAATCCTTCCTATGTAACTTGCTGAATAATTAATTCACTTTCCTACTTGTTTTTGAAAAACATCAGACCATGAGATAAACTCCTATATTTAAAAAATTTTAATAGGTAGACGTATTATGAATAATATAAGTTAAAAAAAATTTTAAGATATAACTTTATAATATACTATCTTCATGAATTTTTATGTATCCTTTCCAGATATTAATTAGTGGAATTTCAAATAAAGAATTTCTATATGTATAAGGCAAAATCATGAATATACCTAAAAAATAACTTTACTATCTGTGTAAAAGTTTAAAAGAATAAAGATTTCAGATAGGTAGAAAGTAGAAAGTAAAAAATCATCTGAAATCTTGTCACTCAGAGCTAACTATCTTTAACATTTTGATGAACATTTTTCCAAATAGCTCTCTTTGCATATATGTATACAAGTAGAAATGCATGTATAATTTTATATGAATAGGATTACATCATACCAGTGTTTGTTCCCCACGTATTTATATAATAACATGTCCTCGGCATTTTCCATGTTAATAAATATGAATCTAAACTGTCATTTTTATGTAGCTACACACATTTAACCTTACAGCCTTATGGATCTATCATGGCTTACTTAGATAATCACAGATTTGTAAATTTATATATCAAAATAACACCTGACTATCATAGTCAATCCTATGATCTTTTTGTTGACTCCGTTAAAGCCTTTCCATATTTTTCTTTCTTGTTTTGCTTATTGCTGTCACACAACACTTCCTTTTCTGTTTGGAAAACTCAAGTTAATTCTTTTTGTAACTTGACAACAAGTAGAGTTGCTTCCATACAGAAAATAGCTAGTAACATCCAAAGGAATATAACGTGGCTTGAAGACTCTAAGGCAAATGAGTATCTTGGCTCCCCACACGACTTCATCTGCTTTCTTTTTCTGGCTTTGTTGTTAAATAACGTGTCAGTAAAATGTGATACCTGTCATACGCAGCATGTTAGGCAAAGCAGCAGCAGAAAATGGAACTGCCTGCCCCCTACTTTATCATACATGAGCTCCTCAGTCAATGATCCCTATTCCCACACACCACCAATACATGCAGTGAAAATCCTCTCCAGGTTGAAATGTTTGTTTTTCTAAGTAGAGAGTTTCTTACCTCAGCTTTCTTGAAAACTGTCTCTTTATGCAAAGCCTGTAGCTTTCTCAAGTATGTGGAATCTAGTTGTCGAGTTTCTTCCACCAGCTCCACCTATAATAAAACAATAACAAAGTTTGTAACATCAAAAGAATGTGCATTATGAAAAAGTGGGGAAAGAATGCACAATTTGCCAATAACAGTGGGCTAAAGAACAAATACACTTGCCAATAAAGTAAGTTAGTTTGGAGGCAAAAGCAGGAAGACCTACATAGTGAAAAACATTAGTTACAGCAAAGTCAGACTACAAATGCACATGATAAAACAAAAGATGCATACATTTCTATGTAATGATTCAATGCATACATTTCTGTGTAATGATATAATGCATACATGTCTGTGTAATGATATAATGCCACCAAAGACCATTCCTCCTTTCTGGATACCCCATGTGAAATAACAGACAATGCAAACACATTGGGTGGGTCACATTCCCAGCTTCTATTCATTATAATGGGATAACAGTCATGAAGTTTGGAGAAGGCAATGGCAGCCCACTCCAGTACTCTTGCCTGGAAAATCTCATGGACGGAGAAGCCTGGTGGGCTGCAGTCCATGGGGTCGCTAAAAGGCAGACACGACTGAGCGACCTGACATGAAGATAGGCACAGCTAGCTTTAGGGGACCAAATAATCCACAGTCAAAAAAATGATGGGACTGTACTCAATCATGAAATTAAACCTCACAGTAGGACCCAGCCTTCAGCCTGTGTGCTGCACTGCTTTACACCGTCAGGAGAACAAGATCATTTTCCATTTCTCTACTGCCGGCAAGAATCAGTTTGGCTGACGGAGAACTTCCTGTATTTAATATTTAATTTTGGTTAAATCTCGTTGCTCATCCTTTTTGGGAAAGGGTCCACATAATCCAGTCAGCCGAACTTTTACAGAGGTCCTTTGGGCTGAATTTAAGAAGCTTGTAGAATTAAGAGAAATTTACTTTTCCTTTAAAAAAAGAGCATATAATTTGTCCCAGGCATTTCATAAGAATCACGGCTAATGCCGAAACTTCTTGGTGTTAGGGAAGTTAGCTATAATTCTAAATTACTTTTAGTCATCGTGGGACCATATCTCAGATTCATTTTGCTCTATACCATATACTGTATTTAAATCATGACTGGAGAGAATTTTTCAAAAATTTCATATGATATCCCAATATTCCTAGTGTAAAACATGCACGTCTGTGGTAGAAAGGATGTGAATATTAATTTTTCAGGACAAAAAGAAATCAGGAATGAAATTTTCATTATTTTGGTCAATGAATTTAATAAGTCATTGTGTTGTATTGGTTATAATTCAATAAGGTAAGGGTACATGCAGTAACTTAATATCAAAAATACCCACAAATGGCTTTCATTTGTGATTCAAATTAATCTTCCACCCATCAATAAGAATAGTGAAAATACTCAAGCACCTAGACTTAAAATCAGCTCTTTTGGAATGAAAAAAGGTGTGTTGGCACTTTTCTCAAATCAAGCAGTCTGACCTGATGAACATCTGAGAGTGCTTTAAGTCACAGAATGTGTTTTCCACAATACATATGGAATATTTACATTTTCCATGGGTGTAGTATTTACTGTAACTCATCCAGAATAAAAATACACAGGCTCCATTAATCAAAATTATTTAAAGCCACTGCTGAGAAATGACAAGAAATGACAAAACTAGTATATTATCATGCCACATTTTACTGGTTCACAAGAATCCAAAACTCAGATTTTTCTCTGCTGACATATTTGTAGACAGAATTAAAAATGACATCAATTTTCGCCTTTTGTTAGGAGACAACAGGGAAATGGGGAAAAACTAAGTGAATCAGTACTTTCCCTGCCCCAAATTTGTGTCTGCCCAAATCTTAACTCTGAGTTCCTGGCCCATGTGAGACCTTTTCAGCTTTTCTCTCCTGCAAGTTAACAATGTTGCCTATCATCAATTTTGCAGTAAACCTGAATGGTTTACACACAGCTGATCAGTGCCACGATACCTTTCTGTAAGCAACTTGGTCTGATTTTATCATCTTTGTCCAAGGCTCAAGAAGGAGGAGGAGGATATATTCTTCTGCTGCATCAAAAAGGTCTTCAAATGGTGGTTGTATTTTCATATAAATTTCTCTTTTCTTTTCCTGTTGAAGTCCAATGTCAAGAGTGGCTGAAGGAGCAATGTATGTAGCAAAAAGATACTAAGGGAGAAGGGGGAGAAAGGAGAGAATATTGGAAGAAACCATATGGTTAGTAGATTCCTCAGCAAGGGCATTTTCAAAAGGTAAGAGAAGGCAAACTAGCTCAAGTAATTTCTTTCTTGCAAGGATGTGTAAAACTACTTAAGACAAAGCAAAGACTTTGCTTTTCATTTTCTTTTCCTATTTCTTTTTTGGCAAATAGTCAACCAGTCAGTGGATCTTGTGTAAGAGTACATGACTTGAATATTCCTTTTTTTTTCTCAGGTTACTACTATGTGTTATTATGATTGATTTCGGGTTACGCATCTCCTTTTCCCCTATGTTCATGACATTTCTAACACATTTGTGCTTACTTTACAAAGTAGTTTGAAATACCGTTTTGGAAAAAAGAGTCAAGAATACACCAGGGCTGAAAACTGGCTATCAGTGTTCTAGCTCTGGAGACTCAACAGACTACCTGCCTCACCAACCGAGCTGCACTCTCCATTAGGAGTCCAGTGCTGACGGACATATTGCTCTTTAAGTCTTATATATTTGCCCTAACCCATGCACCTTTTCTGCTTGATAAACTCTGAATTATTCTTTAAAAACTGATATGGATTTATCCTCTGCTAGGAACACATCACTCATATCCTTCTCTCAAGATCATACTTTCTACTAGGACAGCTATCACACTGCAATGTAATTATATATTTATGTGTCTTCTCTTCTAGAACAAGGTCCTTGAGCGCAAATATTGTAGCTTAGTTTTCTGTGATTCTCCAACTCCTAAAACTGTTCTTGGTAGAGAGTAGATGCTATAAATGTATTGATTCCACAGAAAAGACTAATCATTTTTGTCTTGGAATAGGGAAGGAAAAGGTTCAGAAACCCTTCCAAAAAAAAAAATAAGCTTCTTCCTTAATCTTTAATATGAATCTTTATGATGAGTTGGAGTAAGTCAGACAAGAGAAGGGAGTTGATGATGGATAATTCTAGAAGAAGAAAAACATGGCCCAAGGCATGGAGACCTGAGGAAGTTTTATAACCTATGGAGAGAATCTAGGCTTCAAGTAGATAACTGGCTAAAGGAAAGAGGAGGAGAAGGGGGCAACAGAGGATGAGATGGTTGGATGACATCACCGACTCAATGGACATGAGTTTGAACAAACTGTGAGAGTTAGTGAAGGACAGGGAAGGCTGGTGTGCTGCGGTCCATGGGGTCGCAAAGAGTTGGACATGACTTAGTGAATGAACTACAACAAAAAAAGAGGTAGAATAAGAGAGGATGCTATAAAGGGAGATAAGCTCCAGAGCATGGATATGATCTGTTATCTTTTGGTACTTTGAATTTTTACCTGAAGATATAAAATGAGGAATCTCTGAGGAGTGACATTATTAGGTATGAATTGTAGAAACAAATCATGGTGATATCATATGGATGAAATGGTTTGAGTAGATCAAACTTTAAGGCAGCTTGGAAGTTAAAAATTTTAATAGCCAGACAAAAAATTATAGGCCACCTTCATCTCTTACTTGCTTTTTTGCAAGAGCCTCCTAACTGGTCCTCTCAGGTTCTGCTTTGCTTCCTTATGGTCTTTTCTGACCACAGCAAACAGAGAAATTCTTTTGTGTATCACTCCTCCATTCAAACTCTCTAGTGACTGCCCATCTCACAAGTACAGCAGCCGAAGTCCTTATCAGTACCTATAATTAGAGTTTGGGGACGTTTCTCAGTGCTGAGAAGACAGGGATTATAGTTCAGGACCTGCCAGTGGAGAAGCCCCTGTAAATACCACAGGCTCTCAAAACATCCTAAGAGCAGGGGTGGGCCAGATACACACTCTGGCCTAGAGTCTTTAAAGTGCCAAGTGAAAATAACTGCTAACCTGTAATTCTATACCTAGGAAAAAGTTCCCCTCTAAAATGAAAAGAAAATAAAGATGTCATAAATCAGTAAACAAAACCAGAATTCATCACCAGCAGACACGCACTAAATAAATACAATAAATTAATTAAAGGAAGGCCCTGGACAAAAGCAGGATGGAACAGAGAACAGCAGAAAATATAAATATTTAGGGAAATACCAATGCATATTGATTGTAAAATATAATAATAATGAATAAGGTCAGAAGAAACAGTAAAAGAGCCTAAGAAAAAGAAGTCAGAATTGAAGGTTCAGAATTCAAGTGCAATTGAAATGACCAACCATGAAGCTCGCTATAGGCAGAAAAGCAAATGAGGTTAGAGTCTGGGTAGTAATACAGTAACAAGCAGGCAGGATATCAAAGAACTAGAAGCAAAAATAAAGGAAAAGCACATGTAAATGGTTAAAAGGGAGGACCACAAAGTTCAGTATATAATAGGCATTCAATAAATACTTGCCAAATAAATGAATGGAAGATAGTGGTCTCAACTGAAATTATAATCTGAAAGGGAAATTTCAGAGTTCAAAAATTTTAAGCTGGAGTACTTCCAAATTATCATGAATTTTGGTATATGGCAATCCCTATTGTAAGCTTAGAAGAAATGGAGATAAAAGACATTAATATTGGGTAAGTTAAGGGAACACTCTAGCATATACATTATAAGGATTATTTGTATGGATGTTGAAAAAGCTTCAAAATGAGAAAAGAGAAAAAGTAGGGAGAAATTTCATGAGTCATGTATTGAAATTTTCTAGGAAGATAAAGAGAACTTAAAAGATCTTTAGATAACATTAATGAGGTTAAGGAGAGGGGAAATGAGAAGACAATAGACTTCAAAATTCTTGGAAGTTATTAAAAGATGAGACCAGAACCATAGCAGAGAACATCTTTTTCTTCCTAAGTGTTGTGAAAGACAAGAGAAGAGGCATACTTAAGAGTCATGCTGGATATTCTATTTAGTTAGAAATAGTAAATTAAATCTGCAATCTGGAAAATCCCTTCCCTAAAACATAGGTTCCTAGCCTGCTGGATTTAATAGTTCAAAGTGAACCATACTCTTCCAAATGATTCTAAAATATTCAAAATGAAAATTTCTTCATACATACACGACAATTTTTTTCTAACCTTGGGAATTGTTTAGAAGAATGACCTAAATCTAACTTGTTTAATAAGCTAAGACTGTATCAGATTCAAATCTACTCTTAAACTTTTCTAAATTAGAAGTTTTAAAAAGTGTACTAATTAAAATAATGTCTATACTAAGGTTGGAGAAGGAAATGGCAACCCACTCCAGTATTCTTGCCTGGGAAATTCTATGGACAGAGGAGCCTGACAGGCTGTGTCCATGGGATCACAGTGAGACAGGACTGAGCAACTGAGCACATACTAAGGCAAGTTAAGAAACTAAGACTAACTTGATCAAATTAACAACATTGAAAATATCTCCAGAATTTGTTTCAGTAATTTCAGATTTACCCAAAGGAAAGTAACCTTGACTCCCCAAATTACATAAGTTAAAATCAGTTCTTGGGGACGTCCCTGGGCAGTCTAGTGGTTGAGAATCCACCTTCCAATGCGGGAGACACGGGTTCATCCCTGGTCAGGGAACCTGGGGACTGAGATCCCACATGCCCTGGGGCAGATAAGCCTGTGCACTGCATCTACTGACCCACGCACCTTGGAGCCCAAGCGCCACGGCTAGAAATGCCTGTGCATCACAACTAAGATCTGATGCAGCCAAATAAATAAATATTAAAATAAAATAAAATCACTCCCTATTTAGCAAAAAAAGAAAAAAAAAGTTTTTATTATTGGCACAGGAATATCTTCTAATGACAAAATAAAGCAACTTCTTTGTCACTGGGTCAGCTACATTCAAAACTGTAGTTTAAGAAGACTGACATGCCACATACCAAACTCTTTGTATAGGCATCAGAGCGATCCCTTTGATTTAAAAGCATTAACGGTGAAGGGGATAAAGTACAAAAGCAGCTGAAATGGTGACTCCAGTAACAGTGATAGAAGTGGCTGTCAGCTTCTGGAAGACATCCAAATCACTTCCTTCCATTCCCAGTCTTGCCTTCACTCCTAGTGTCTTTTAAGATCTACTACTACCCACAGTCCTATAAGAGACTCTATATGCCGTTTATATACTCTATCATACCTTCTGGAATTTTGCCTTATGATTTTCTTCAGAATGACCTTCACTTCTCCTTGTGGTTCAGTTGTTAAGTCATGTCCATCGGACTCTTCATTACTCCATGGATGCTGGGCTCCTCTGTCTTCCACTATCTCCCAGAATTTACTCAAATTCATTTCCATTGAGTCAGTGATGCTATCTAATCATCTTATCTTCTGCTGCCCTCTTCTCCTTTTGCCTTCAGTCTTTCCCAGCATCAGGGTCTTTTCCAATAAATCAGCTCTTTGCATCAGGTGGCCAAAATACTGGAGCTTCAGCTTCAGTTTCAGTCCTGCCAATGAATATTCACGGTTGATTTCCTTTAGGATTGACTGGTTTGATCTCCTTTCTGTCCAAGGGACTCTCAAGAGTCTTCTCCAGCAACACAAAACAAAAGCATCAATTCTTAGGTGCTCAGCCTTCTTTATGGACCAGCACTCACATTCATACGTGACTAGGGGAAAAACCATAGTTTTGACTATATGGACTTTGTTGACAAAGTGATGTCTCTGCTTTTTAATATGCTGTCTAGGTTTGTCATAGATTTCCTTACAATGAGCAAGTGTCTTTTAATATCATGGCTGCAGTCACTGTCTGCAGTGATTTTGGAGCCCAAGGAAATAAAATGTCACTGCTTTCACTTTTTCCCCTTCTATTTGCCATGAAGTGATGGGACTAGATGCCATGACCTTAGTTTTTTGAATGTTATGTTTCAAGCCAGTTTTTTCACTCTCCTCTTTCATCAAGAGACTCTTTAGTTCCTCTTCACTTTCTTCCATTAGAGTGGTATCACCTGCATATCTAAGGTTGTTGATATTTCTTTTCTCCTGGAAATCTTGATTCCAGGGCTTCCCTGGTGGCTCAACAGTAAAGAATCTGTCTGCAATGCCAGAGACATGGCAGGAGACGTGGCAGGAGCTGCAGGTTCAATCCCTGGGTTGGGAAGATCCCCTGGAGAAGGAATTGACAACCCATTCCAGTATTCCTGCCTGGAAAATCCCATGGACAGAGGAACCTGGCAGGCTACAGTCCATGGGTCGCAGAAGAATCAGACATGAGTCAGACACAACTTAACAACAATAACAAATAACACAAGATGTTATTTGTTATTGATTCCAGCTTGGGATTCATCCAGCCCAGCATTTCCCATGATGTACTCTGCATATAAGTTAAATAAGCAGAGTGACAATATATAGTCTTATTATACTCCTTTCCCAATTTGGACCCAGTCAGTTATTCCATGTCCAGTTCTAACTGCTGCTTCTTGATCCACATACAGGTTTCTCAGGAGACAGGTAAGGTGGTCTGGTACTTCCACCTCTTTAAGAATTTTCCACAGACTTGTGATCCACACAGTCAAAGGCTTTAGCATAGTCCATGAAACAGAAGTAGATATTTTTCTGGAATTCCCTTGCTTTTTCCATGATCCAATGAATGTTGGCAATTTGATCTCTGGTTCCTTTGCCTCTTCAAAACCCAGCTTGTACATCTGGAAGTTCTCTGTTCACATACTGCTGAAGCCTAGCTTGAAGAATTTTTAGCATAACCTTGCTAGCATGTGAAATGAGTGCAATCGTATGGTAGTCTGAACATTATTTGGCACTGTCCTTCTTTGGGATTGGAATGAAAACTGACCTTTTCCAGTTCTGAGGCCACTGCTGAGTTTTTCACTTGACCATTTACTATATCAACAGCACAGCTTCCCCTCTGACCATTATTCACCAAGCTTTGCTTTGCTCTTGCACAGTCTGCAGCTTCTTCTTGCCTCTAAACAAATTGTGCACCACTACTCTCTTACGTAGCTGGAACTGAAGGCTGGCCAGCATTTCACCCACACTCTTAAAATACCCTCAATTCCTCCCACCTCAATCTTTTGCTTTGCCAAGGCTCAATTCTGGGTCAGCCTAATAATTTATTCATTTTTCCAATTCTATCCTCAAGAACCCAATAAAATCTGTGATAATTGGTTCCATTATAAATAGACTTTAAAAAACAAAAGCAACAACAAAACCTCAACTGGGACTGCAGAGCTTGGCAGAATTTTGTTTATTTCTCAACTCTGCCATGCTCTTTAAAGCTCTCAACTGTACCCTTATGCTTCTCCATGTTCAGTGGACTTTATCTTCCACTTAACTGGGAAAACCACTGGTATGAATGTCCTCAACTTTCCTCTCAAGAGCTTTCTTCAAAATCTTTATCTTTCCTCTGATGTTTCAACAGACTTCTTTCCAAGGCTAAATTACTCATTTGTGCTCTTGACTCCACTTTCACAGAACACTGCAACACCAATTACACCCTTAACCTACCTTTTTATTGATATCATCTCTTTTCAAATGCTTCAAAGGTGTTCAAGCAAAGCATCGCTCCCCTTCTAAAATATTTTCCCTATTTTGTCCACCAATATCACCCCCTTTCTCTCTTTCCCTTTCCTACAAAACTTCATCCTTCCTTTTCTCTCATTCCTCCATCTATTGCAATCTGGTTCTCATGCCAATGAAACTGATGCCCAAGTCCTCAAAGAACTACATAACTGCCAGTTCAATAGTTTCCCTCCTTAATCTTCACCCTACTTGACTCCTTACACAGCTTTAACACTGTTGAATCTCCCCTGCCTTCAACACTTTCTCCAAATTCTCTGCCAATTTCCATTCTTAGGCTCCTGTGTTGATTCCTCTTTATCCATATCTCTGCCTCCTGCAAAGAAGTCATTCTTTAAAGTCCTATGTTCAACTTTTAATATATTTTCTTCTTAATTCACATTCTCTCAGTTTCTGACACCTGCCAGGCACTCTCTCAAAGGACTTGGGTGCTCGATGACTTCTCTGTACTCCACCCTCATCTTCTCTTCCCCTTTGCTGAGCTTCTATTAAAAATTTATCCTGAGGGACTGAGTCTTCCTTGACTCCTGAAGTCTGGCCTAGGTATGATTCTTATGTGTGCCCGTAGGACCTCTATCTGTATGTTTCTCCCACTGCACCATAAACTCTGTGAAGACATATTTGATCTCCTTTATTACTGTATCCCTACCAGCTACCATAATGCTAAATTTAGAATGAATGAATGAATGAAAGACTTCATCCATTCTCATAGACTTAACAATCAACTCTACGTGGAAGAGACCCAAATATATACAACTTTAGACCTGATTTCCTTCCTGAACTGAAAACCTTGGCTAAGAGCTGTCTACTTGTTATAACTACATGGATAGCCTATGGACCCTCAAACTCAATGACTGAGTAATAGAACTCACTATCTATTCTCCCAAGCCTCTCTGGGTTTCAAGTATTCATTACTTAACATATCATTACAGAACAGTCTTTGACCTTTTCCCACTTTCCTCTCCTCCCTCTCAAATGCCAATCCTATACATTTAATTCTCTACACTAAAACAATGAGAAACTGACAAGTATAAAAATATAAGGAGGAAATAAGGGGCAGCAGTTCCATCCCACCGAAAACAATAAAATGGTGTCTTCTGGTCAAGCTCAATCAGACCGTTTTCAGGTCACTTCCTGCTTCCTGACCTCACACTCATACTGTGCTCTATAAAGCCACAGGCGTCCATGTACACTTGCTATTGTCTTTCGTCTGTTTTGTTCCAGTTTTACTGGGATATAATTGACCCATAGCACTGTAAAAATTTAAGCTGTACAGCATAATGATTTGAGTTACATATATCTTGAAATAATTACTACAGTAACTATTAACAGTAAGTTAATATCCATCATCTCAGATAGAAACAAAAAGAAAATAAAAAGAATTTTTTCCTTGTGATGAGAACTATTAGTGTCTACTCTCTTAATTTTCATATATATTATATAGCAACATTAACTAGAGTCACCACGGTGCATATTACATCCCTAGAATTTATTTATCTCACAACTGGAAGTTTGTCCTTTTTGTCCACCCTCATCCAGTTTTCCCTCCCCATACCACCCACTTCCGATAACCACAAATCTGATCTTTCTGTGAGTCTCTTTTTTTCACAAATGATTTAACTGCATATCTCAGTGTCTCAAGGAGCTACAGTTAGGGTGCCATGTGACTTCATTCTAGTTTAAGCCTACTGTCCTGGTATAATTATTACTAGCTTCCTTTTTATTTTCAAAAGAATCCTGGTTTAGATGATAAATTATATGGTCTCTCCATATTTAACTGCCACCAGTTTTATAAAATTAAAGTTTCTCTGAAACAAGATTCCCAGAAGTGCTGAGCACTTATTTAAAGCTAAAAATAAAGAAAGGCAGAATATTCCTTTCTATGAAACATGCATCTGTCTAATTTGCAATCATATGAACTGAATAGCTGAAGCTACTGAAGCTATGAATTGAATATCAAAAGCCAAAATCCCAAAACTGGAATATTTTATGTGAAAGTTGGATTGAAGCTTTACAGACTTCCCCCTATTAAGAATAAATGCTCTAAATGAAAATCTTAAAAGGAATTTTAAAACATTGCCCCTCTCTGATCATACCTAAACCTAGGTATTTGCCCTCCCACTTTTTGTTTTGTTTTCTTGCAGCTAGTTTATCAGAACATTGTTCATTATCACCTAAATAACTTTTCTTTGATAAAGTATCAACCCCTGCTATGATAATCCTAGCTAGCATAATGATATCTTCCAGCATATGATAATCCCCTGCTAGCATAATCCTGACGAGTAATACACTCCCCTCGCCTTCCAGATTCTTCACCAGTTTTATTATAAAATCACAGAACTCTAAGCCTTAGAAAGGGGTTGGAAGTCTACACTGTGCACTTTTATTGGCTTCCTTTGAGGCTTGGTCTCTGGTCTCTCCCTCTTCCTCACCTCCCAAGGTGGGTGGGGACAAAGATGGTTAAGGGGGTAAAGAGAAGAAAAGTGATCTGTCAATCCTTAATAAGGCCAAACAATAAGTCTATAGTACATTCAACTTAATTTTGCCATTAAAATCTGAGAATGTCTTTCTGTGTTTCTAATAATCCAGAGATAATCTTTAGGTGGATAACTGACCAACTGATAATATATAACAAACACAAGGGATACAATCATATATATGAAACAAAATTAAAAAGTTAACACCTTTTGTTGTTTAGTTGCAAAGTTGCTCCTCTGCCCATGGGATTCTCCAGACAAGGACACTGGAGTGGGTAGCCATTTCCTTCTCCAGGGGATCTTCCCCAATCAGGGATCGAACCTGTGTCTCCTGCATTCACAGGCAAAGTCTTTTCTGCTGAGCCACCAGGGAAGCCAACAACACCTTTAAAATCTCTATAAAGATGGTGCAAATCATTTTTAAGTTGATGTAAACTGACTTTAAAATGGAATATAAAGATTATGGTTTATTATACCTAATAAACAATATAGTGTAATTATGGGTTAGAAGAGGCTTCCCTGGTGGCTCAGATGGTAAGGAATCTTGCCTGCAATGCAAGAGACCTGGGTTTGATTGCTGTGTCAGGAAGATGCCCTGGAGAAAGGAACAGCAACCCACTCCAGTATTCTTGCCTAAAGGATTCCATGGACAGAGGAGCCTCGTGGGCTATAGCCCACGGGGTCGCAAAGAGTCCACCACAACTGAGTGACTAACACACACATATGGGTTAGAAACTCACTGTTTAAGAATCCTGGATCACTTGCTTTTTTATTGGCCACCCAGTTTGTCCTTTCTAGCCACTGAGGAAATAACAATGTAGCTAATGTTGGAGGAGAAAAAGCTCCCTTCATATCAGAGTCAGCTACTCTGACTCACATTAAAGCTGAGATTCACTCAAGGCACAGCTGTGGCCTACATGATTCCAATTTAAACACTAACCTGTGATGCTTTAACAACCCAGCAGGGAAGTTTTTGAGAAGGGATACAAGCACTGCCTGTCTGTGATCAGACTGCCTGGCACTGCACTCACCATGGCTCTCTCTAGACCTCATCTCTCCTGGAGACACTCAAAGGTTATGTAATCAGGAAATGCACCACGGGCGGCTTGCCCGGCCCTGCTCTACACCTGTGTCTGTGACTCACTCTCTTGGCATCTGTATCGGATATGGGGGAAAAAAATCAACGCCTCCCCCTGAAACATGTCTTAGGATCTTGAAATTCTGGAAGTTAATTTTCTTGTTTAGCTAAACTCTCAAGCCTATGATGAAAAAAATAGATGGAGGATAGATACCTTGGAGACAGGAGGAAGAATGGAATTGGAGAGTGGAATGGTGAAACAAACTGGGAGAAAAGGAGAGAGAAAGAGAAAGGGAGGAAGGGGAGGGAGGGAAACGTTTTGATAAATGTTTGTCTTCTAAAGGATAGTGAGATGACAAACAGATTTACTCTGAATACACATTAGCTTGTTGGAATTATAGGGGAAAATACAAAAATGTTTCTGTTTGCCTCTTCAAGGAAATCTCAGATGCTTCATTACTTAGAGCTAATATCCTGAACACAACAGCTGTATTGCACTACATAGGAGATGGCTCAAATTAAAATATGACATTTCCCGTTGCAATTTATATTTTTTCCAACGCTAAGATATTTTCTGTGCAAGATTTCAGAATTGCCACTTAAGAGTTTTCAAAATCAAGCGTGTTATGAGCATATTCTTGGATGACAGTGGACCCCAATCTCCTTTTAAATATATCACAATGCATTCCAGGCTTGATATTCCAATATTTTATTGATTCTCATGGACCCTGGAACATACTGATGCTTTCTTACTGCATCATAAAGTCTAGATGAACATACTTGAGGAAGGAGAATTTGGGGTTTATTGAGTTTATTCTTGTTTTTTACAGTGTTAAAAAAAAAAAAAAATGAAACAACTTCCAAAACTATCTGTGCTATTTGGATTTCTCTTTGTACCAAAGACTAAATGATGACAGCTCTGGGGTTAGATTCCAATTATCATGCTGTAGAAGCACCCAGCAAAGTACTCTCGCTGTGCCAAAGGTGAGCACAGTCTTTGGGAAAGCATCTTTTCCATAAGTAGGGGCCATTTGATGAGCTGCAGCTTGACACTCATCTGTGTTCCAATGAAAATAAGAACGATTTCTGTGTAGCCTTAAAAGGCAAAGTCAAGACTAACACCAAATGTTGTAGCACATGTGTTGATTTGCTATGTTACATTTCAGCTGTTAGTTATGTTAATGGAACAGTTTCACATAATTCGTCTTGATGTATTTATTTTAATGATCATATATATGTATCTTTCCCCGATTGCCTGGTAACACTGATTGCATGATGTTCTGCTGTCACCACCAGGCCAGGGCTGGAAGTAAGGAAAAAGAGAAATGTAAAATTTCAACTGCAGAACCGTATGACGTAAAATGAGTCCCTCAGTACACTAGGTACAAGATGTGTAAAAACCTATATGCTGTGAGATCTTAACACCTGACTACAGGACAACAAGCAGAGCATACCATCAGGTTAATAAAACCAGGGACATCTAAAAAGTAGATTTTCAAAATAATCTATTAAAGTATTCCAAAAATTAGGAGAAAACATTCAGGCTTCAGCATTCAGTGTCATTAGCAAGTCCTTTTTTCTTAGATCCATTACTCCACTGCAGTGGTAAAAGAAGGAAATCTAATCATGTAAGCTACACAAAGATATGTATCTTTCACTGTCTTCTATTAATAGTAATTGTCCAACTGCCCACCAAGAGAGTGGAGGAACTGTAAAGCTGTCTGCTGTTGCTATTTCCTTCGACTTACTGGGAGGTAGCATTAGGGTCCTGCCAGATCAAAGACCTCGCTAGCCCCTGGGAAGAAGAAATAGCCCATAAAACCCACGGCACTATTTGATATACTCAAAAGACGAAAACAACTTTAGCTACTGAAATATACAAAGATTTTCCTTTCCCTCAGTTTATACTAAAGAAATTGTGCGGGCTCTGGAGAGTCTAGAGCAAAGACAATACTCTTTCTTTGGTAGGTGCAGGCGACGGGTTCGTAGGCATTCTCTAACGGGTAGAGGAAATTATTTGACGGTGAAGGGTCAGGGTCTCCAGGAATAACATTACAGAAACATAAGGCTGAGAGGATCAGAGTGATCCTTTTCCCCGGTCATTCTCTCTTCCTCCACTGTGTGCTGCGGCCAACTCACAAAAGCTAATTCATGAATTTTCAGGTATTTGCTGAATGGGGTTGTTAAATTCAATCACTATCAAAAATTGTATAAACTTACAATTAAATAAATTACATTAAAAACAGATAACAAATACTCAAAACCCATTACTTCCTCATGATTTCACTGTCTTAGGACTGTCCACGCTCTTGAGGGTTATTTACCTCTACTCTGTCTGGTGAAAATACTACATACTGGTGGCTGCTGGGCCTCTCCTCCCAACTCTGGGCTCAGTAATGCCTCGTGGGAGCTTGAAATCATCCACAGGAACAGTATTTACACCCGGAGATCAGCAAATGCTACAAATCAGGGCTGCTTCGCTGCCACTCAGAGAGGTGGTTATTAAACATTTATCATCATACCACTGATTATAAGGCAGATATTTGTCTTTTCCTGTCAGGATTACTAAAGAAAGAGAAATAAAGTTGGAAAAAAGCAAATGACACCAACTAATTCAAATGCTGGAGGCAAAGCCACATACCAGAATATACTAATTCAGGCCAGAATGTGCCAATTTATAACACAGTTTACTTCAGTAATGTTTAACTGGCGTCCATCTGTAAAAATAAGGCTACAGTAAAGTTCTTTTTCATAGTTAAAAGAAGTCAAACTACAAGAGCAGGACAAGTAAGTTTTTCTTTGAAATTGTTTACATTCTGAATAGTCTTTATTTAGAAAATGGCAAAGTTAAGCTTCAAATGTTAAATTTAACTTCAGTCTGATTAGTAACTCAGAATAGGTAAGAGTTTAGTTGGGAAGAGCTTGTTAATGTGTCCTCATGAGAAAGTACAAGGAGCAGCTACAAAGAAGAACCATTAAAACATAATGAGAAATAAAACTGGTACTAATGGATCTTGATGTAGTGTCTGGACCCCGAAGAGACCAAGATCACTTCACAGATAATCGCAGAACACAACAGAACAGATGTCCACTACATTGTAATAACAACAAAAAACCATATTACTGTACTTAAAGGCAAACAGCAAGTAACGTGGGATCTTCTCAACTGAGCTCGATAATTCCATCCTTGGAATTCATATAAAAAAATGAAATGAAACTGTGCTCCAAAAAGCTAAAGGCAAAGAGTCCCTGGAGGGGTTTATAAAAGGAATGTAAATGCCTTGATATGGGACACTTTCAGAAATCACAAAATATTTACTTCAACAAAAAGAAAAGTCTGTTTTCGTAACTTCACAGCTCTAGCAGCATAGAACATCATTACTCTGAGTTCATATGAGGCAGAAAAAAGAAAATAACGAGCAAG